>NC_057861.1:706340231-708740231 GCF_019393635.1 Dromiciops gliroides
CTTTGAGGTATATGTGAAGGCTTCTGACCTCCAGTAGCGCTTTTTAAAATTGGGTTTCTAACAACGGACTCACTACCCTAAGCCACATTCATTCTCTCATTCCACCTTAATTATGACTCTGGGGCAATTAGGTGGTACAAGGGATAGAGTGCTAAGCCTGGAGTCTTGAAATCTCAGTCTTCCTGAGTTCAAATCCAGCCTCAGACACTTACTAACTGTGTGATCCTGGGCAAGTCACCTAACTGCCTCAGTTCCCTCATCTGTAAAATAAACTGGAGAAGGAAATGGCAAACTACTCCAGTATCTTTGCCAAGAAAACTCCAAATGGAGTCATGAAGAGTCGGATAACCGAAATAACTGAACAACAACAGGAATTTAGAAGCTGGGAAGTAGGAACTTTTTCCTGCTCTGCTGGTCTCCTGACTTCACTGCACAGGCTGATGCTGACAAGAGTTCAACTGGGCCCGGCGCAGCAGCACGCGCTTGACACAGTCTGTCTCTCTCCCCAAAGGTGGCCTTCGGCTTTTGGTGAGTTTTATACGGAATATAGACTAAGCTTAGACTTAAGACGCTTTGTATTGTATTTCTACTTTCCTATCCTTCTAATCAATATCACCTTGTGACTACCATACAATAAAAGCTCTAACTAGAAAATGAGAAGCTTCTTCCATTTACTAGTCTGGGAGATAAATTAAGGGAAAGGTTAAAGAGGGGAGATTTATGATCTAATATCCAATTTTAAATCTCACAAAGCTGAATAAAAGTTGTGAGTTTTAAGTCTGGAACTAAGGTTAGAGGTCAATCTGTGGCCAGGTAAATAAATAATAACCAACCCAGCTCAAAGTGCTTTCAGGTTTATCATCATTATTTCTTTTCTTTTCTTCTTTTTTTTTTTTGCAGGGCAATGGGGGTTAAGTGACTTGCCCAGGGTCACACAGCTAGTAAGTGTCAAGTGTCTGAGGCTGGATTTGAACTCAGGTCCTCCTGAATCCAGGGCTGGTGCTTTATCCACTACACCACCCAGCTGCCCCCTGCTTTAAGGTTTATAAAGTTTTTCCCCCACAACAATCCTGTGAGGTTAGTAGTGAATGCCTTATTCTCTTCATTTCATGGATGGAAAAACTGAGGCACAGAAGGGTCAGGTTACTGACCCAGCTAGTGTCAGGAACTCACGACCAGTGTTCTTTCCACATTATCCTGTATGTTCTGGAATTATGATCCCTGTAACTAATAAAAACAAAATCAAGCCAAATTTACCAACAGCAACAAAGATTAACAGAGGGGAGGCAGTAAGGTTTGAGTCTCACCTTTGAGCCCTACTGACTGTATGACTTTGGGGAAATCAATTCATCTACTGGTGTTCCAAACACGTCTTTAAGACTGGAAGTGGCTGGTCTGAAGCACTGTACCACTGAGATTCCAGGCCCAGATATCATCATTGTCACCACCGTCATCATCAGATAGCTCACGCTTATATAGCCCTTTCGAGTTTACCAGAAGAGGCTGGAATCCTTGACTTTGCCTTCTCAGTAATATGCTCTGCTGTCTGGCCGCCATATTATGCTCTCCAAGCTGGGTAAGATAGGGCCCCTCCATAGATCACAGACCCAGCGCTGGAAGGAACCCCAGAGACTTATCTGGTCCAATTCCTTCATTTTATAGGAAACTGAGGCCCAGAAAAATTAAGCGACTTGCCTGGGCAGTGCCATTGTTGGCAGCCTGGGCTCATGACTCCAGGTTCATGCTTTCCTCTGTGCCTAGCTGGTGCTGCAGGAGGAAAAAATAACTTGCATTTACATAGTTTTCCATACATTTGCATATTTGATCCTCCCAACAGCCCTGAGAGGGAGGTTCAACTGGTGTTATTGACTCTGTTTTACAGATGAGGAAACAGGGACTTGGTGAAGAAAAGTGACCAGTCCAGGGTCACTAAGCTAGTAAGTGTCAGAGGCAGGATCCGAACCCAGATATCTCTTTCCTTAAGGTCCAGTGTTCTTCCCCCCACCCTCTGTGCCTTCGGGATATCCCATCTCCCTCTGTCCTTGCCTCCTTGCCAGGCCTTTGCTTTGGCCCTACTGACCTAGTCCCCACTCAGCGCTGGTGGGGCCCTTTCGGGGCAGCTAAAGCGGGAACAATCTGGCTGCCTCCGGAGTCTGGGAGGATCCGCTGCCAAGCCCCACAGGCTGGGCTAGCACCTTGGAGAGCCAGGGGAAATGGCCCCCGAGCTGGCCCGCCCAGGTTGTCCGCAGACAATAGGCAGCCGGGGGAGGAGGTGCTGGAGGAGGAAGTGGGAACAATCAGCCCACCAGGGAGGGGAGGCCGCCCCCAACTTCCACATCCCACAGCTTCCGCCTTTTCTTTCCTGATCCAGGGGCCAGGCTGGCGAGGGGGAGAGGTGTTGGGGGGAGGGGAGGGGAAGCACCAGTGACTCGTCTTGGTGCAAATCTTTGCTGTCCCTTTGGAGAAGTTATCAGACAGACAAACCGATCCATCGACGGACTGACCAGAACATATCCATCCAAGTGAGGGTGTCTCTCAAAGTCAAGAAAGAGGCTGCATTTCTCATAATCGCTGGATCATTGGCAGGGACAAGGCTATCAAGTCCTCCCTGACTTTTAGGGAAGAACTGAGGCTCGGCGTTCTGTAAGGTACCAGATTAAAGTCACACGGCCCTGGATTCAGGAGGACCTGAGTTCAAATCCAGACCTCAGACACTTGACACTTAGTAGCTGTGTGACCCTGGGCAAGTCACTTAACCCCCATTGCCCCGCCCCCCCCAAAAAAAAAGGTCACAGGAATCAAGAGCGAAGCTGGGCCTCAGACCCAGCTGCTATAAGGACTCCAACATCCAATACCCTCGCCAGGATATCATGCTGCCTTTCTGACCCACTCTCCTTGGGATTTGGGTCCAATTTCAATCGACTTCCTAGCAAGTGAAAAAATAATAATAATAACAAGAATAATGATATCAATAATAATAACAGTTAATAAGAAGCTAGCATTTATATAGCTACAAACTCCACATATATGATACATTATGTCATTCCATTGGATCCTAACATTGCTTTCCGGTCATGTTCTTTTATATATTTGTTTCACTCCTCATGAATTCACTGATGTAGGGAACTCCAGGTAAGGAAACCCCCTTCCCAATACAGATTGGCACCCATTCTCGGCTTTGAGATGTCTCAGAGACAGCTGATAGGAGTCAGAGACGGGGCTTGAGCTTGGGACTTCCTCACTCTGTGGTCAAGTCACTGTCCAAAAGACCAAGCTCCCTCTCCAGTCACAGCTCACATTTGACCAAAAAATGGCATTAAGTCATCTCAGTTACCCACTTCATTCTCTGTTCACCACATCTTTGAGAATGTTCCTTGATAGCAACAATAAGTAATATTTATCAAGTGTTTTAAGACTTACCAACAACAGTGCTGTGAGGCAGCTGTGTAAGCAGTTCTATCCTCATTTTATAGATGAACCATAGAGGCTCATAGTGGCATGGCTAAGAAATGCCCAAGCCAAAGCCTTAGCCCATTGCCACATGCCTCCTTCCACTACGCCACCCTCCAAGAATGAAAAGAGGGAGTTTGGAGCATTCAAAAAAGCACTGGTTTTAGGCCAGTTAGTCTGACTCCCTCATTTTACAGAGAAGGAAACCGAGGCCTCTGAGTCCCTTGTCCAAGACCAGTAGCAAGAACTGGAATTTCAGCCAAGATCCAAGACCCAAGTCCAGGACAGAGGGGTCAACGATCATGGTGTAGGTAGGGTGACAGTGGAGTTAAGAATGACTGCATGCAAGAGAAGATGGGGTGGGGGGGGTGTGGAGCAGCTAAGTGGCACAGTGGATAAAGCACCGGCCCTGGATTCAGGAGGGCCTGAGTTCAAATCCGGTCTCAGACACTTGACACTAGCTGTGTATGACCCTGGGCAAGTCACTTAACCCTCATTGAGAGAGAGAGAGAGAGAGAGAGAGAGAGAGAGAGAGAGAGAGAGAGAGAGAGAGAGAAGATGGGAAGACAGGATGGATGGAAGAAAGTACAGGAGGAGAAGGGTTAAGGGGAACTGGTTTATCATCTCTTCCTCCCTCTGGACACCCTCAGGCAGAGAAGGACCCACCCTAGTGTTCCCCTCATTTGAATGTTTCCTCCTTTCTTTTAGGCTGGAAGGACTTGAGAAGATAAACTCTGATCCAAAGACTGAGTCCTTACACAAACAGCTTCCTCCAGTCCTCCCCAACTTAGCCCTTCCTTGACTCCTTTCCCCACCCTCCTCGCCTGTACAAACACACTGGCCCCCTCCAGCTTCCTTTCCATTATTCTTCCAGGAAAGATAGGGCAAAGAGGGTTAGACCTGGAGGCATCACTGCGGATGCCTAAGAGGGTCTGTCTGGGGAAATGTGTGGATGGGAGTGGGGTGGAGGGTGGGGCAGAGAGAATATGCACCTTCTCAGCACTCTCTCCCAAAAAATTTTTGAATTATTCAGAATAGATATTTTCTTTCCCATCCACAAGATGACTCACTTTTCTCAGGTTAAAATTTATCCTTTCTGATCTTTTCAGCCTGAAAATCAACCATAGATTTTGAACAGAAAAAAAAGGACCTCAGAGTCTAACCTGCACCCCATTTAACAGAAGAGGAAACTCAGTTCTTAGTGGATTAAGTGACTTGTCCAAGGCTGAACAGGTAGCCAGTAGCAGAGCCAAGATTAGCTTTCACATTCAGTTCACTTGCCCCTGATCCATTGCCAAGGGCAAATTTGCACCTCTCTGACCTCTCCCACTCCCATTCTATCCTAACTGGAATTGGCTGAGCCCCTTACCCAAGGCCTCCCTGGAGCAACTGAAGTCCCACTAGGTATCGGATCCTTAATTTGAAGAGCTGTTGGCTAATCTACCCAAGGAGTTAGGCTAAGTACTTGAGACAGGCTTTCCCATGATGAAGTTTGTGAGTACCATAGAGAAAATGTCAATGCTAGTGATATTTTTCCTGCTAAAATATTAAATATGAAAAGAAAAGTACATATGTGCCCTGAAAAAGAGGTGGGCTGATCATGCAGGGAGAGGAGGGGGTACCAGATGGGAAAAGATACGGCTGCTGACATTTATGCAGCTCTTTGAGATTTACAAGTTTCTTTATATCCGTCATCACATCATCCCACCACCCCTCTAGGTGGTGGGTAATGCAGCAATGGACAAGAATCCCATGGGATAAGAAGGGGAGGGGAAGTTGGGTTCTGCACCAATGGAGGGAATATGAATACCTATATTGATGAGATGTGGCACCCATCCAAAGTACTTATTAGGTATGGCAATTTTGTAGGGAGCAAAAAAATAGACTTCGCTTCTATTTTTTCTCTCAAATTCCCCTTACCACCAACACCTCCCCCCACCATACACACACGAACGCAGGTTATACTGGGATATATACTCCATATTCTCCCTTGTCAGGGATATGCTGGTAAACATTTAACAACAGACTGTGGGGAGGGGAAAGAAAACGTACCCACAATACTCTTTTAAGTTTAATCTGCATTACTGACATTTTCTCCATCCCTTTCTTATGTCTGGATGATCAACAAAACAATAAATTAAACCCTGATTTCTAAACTTTTTGGCGATTTCTAAGGTGTATCTAAGTGCTCACATTGAACATTTAAGAATTGGATCTCACGGCATGATTTAGCACGCCCCTTTGAAAGACTCTTCTGACCATTTATGAAACTCATCAGTAAATGTCAGACACTGAAGTGCTGTGGTCAAACGAATTTGGGAAATGCCAGCTGAGGGTATCCCCTGCACCAAGGTGTTTGCATTTTCCTAGGGGACTCTGGTAAAGGGAAAAGCCATCAAGGCCCAAAGAAATGAATTTCTCATGGTAGAACTCCAAGCACCTGAAATGTGGAAATGGAAAGGCTTTTGTGGAGCCCTCAGATTATACTCTGTAGGTGGCCATCCTTCGTGGACGTGGGATCAGGGAAGGGAGGATGGGGCAGGTGGAAGGAGAGAAGCATCAAGACCTCAGTCTTGGATCACTCCCTTCATTCATCACCTTCATACCTACACATGTGGTGCCGAACTAAGGTGCAGAAAAGTCACACAACCATTCTGACTGGGTCCACTACAAAGTTCTATTGCATAACCTCACCTGGGCCCTCATCGCTGTTAGGAAATCCTTCTACATCTTCCTTAACAACTCACTAGCCCACTCTCCACAGAGGTTCTTCCAAGCCTTTCCATCTCTCCTCAAATCTTTCTCCACCCTCTCAGCTGAGGATCCTGCCTCATATTGTATAGAAAAATATCCAGGCCATTCAAATTCCCTCTTCATCATCTCATCTCACTCCTCGTGCCTCCGGCCACTGTCTCCTCCTTCTCCCCCATCCCATAGGATGGAGTGGCCTTACACCTTACCAAGGCTAATCCCTCTGCTTGTCCAAGTGACCCCATTCCATCCTGTCTCCTCCAGCAGATAGCCCCCTCTGTCATTCCCACTCTTTTACCTATTTTCAATCTCTCCCTATCTACTGGCTCCTTCTCTATTGCCTACAAACATGCCCAGGCTTCCCCCATCCTGAAAAAAAAAAAACAACACCTCACTTGACCCTTCCGTCCCTGCTAACCATTGTCCCCTTTCTCTTCTGCTCTTTGTAAGGAAACTTGTTGAAAAGGCCATCTGTAATAGGTGCCTCCACTTTCTCTCCTCTCACTCTCTTCTTAACCATTTACAATCTTCTTACAGTCTGACTAATGGTCTCCTAGTTGCCAAATGCAATGGCCTTTGCCCAATCCTCATTCTCCTTGGCCTCTGTGCAGTCTTTGACATTGTTGATTACTCTCTTCTCTCTGGGTTTTCAGGACACCCCTCTCTCCTGGTTCTCCTCCTACCCATCCGACTGCCCCTTGGTCTTCTTGGCTGGATCCTCTTCCAGATCACACCCTCTAACTGTAGCTGTCTCTCACTCTTCTGTCTTGGGCCATCTTCTCTTCTCCCTCACGTGGTAATCGCATCAGCTCCCATGAATTTAGTTTCTGTCTCTATATTGTCTTTCCTGCCCCAAATGCTCTGCTGATCTCCAATCTCACATTTCCAACTCCCTTTCAGACATCTGAACTGGATGTCCATCAGACTTCTTAAACTCAATGTGTCCAAAATTTAACTCATTGTCTTTCCCCAAAACTTTCCGCCCTTGCTACCTTACCTATTGCTGCAGAGGTAACACCATCCTCCCAGTCCCTCCGGCTCACAACCCAGGAATCATCCTGGATTCCTCACTATCTTTCTCCTCCCATATCCAATCTGGTGCCAAGGTCCATCAATTTTACCTTTGCAACATCTCTTAAATAAGCCCCCTTCTCTCCTCTGAGACTGCCATGGCTCTGGTGCAGGCCCTCATCACCCCAAATCTAGATTATTGCAATAGCTGGTAGGTCTGCCTCACTCAGGTCTCTCCCCACTCCAATCCATCCTCCATTCAGGAACTCCCTAAGGCACAGGTCCAAAAACATCACCATCACCCCTAAACTCCATCACCCAATAAACTCCAGTGACTCCCTATTACCCCTGAGATCAAATACAAAATCCGCTTTGGGCATTCAGAGCCCTTCCTAACCTATCCAGTCTTCTTACACCCAACTCTCCAACACATACTCTTCAATCCGGTGACACTGGTGTCCTGGCTGTTCCACAAACAAGACTCTTCATCTCTACTTTGGGCATTTTCTTTGGCTGTTTCTCATGCCTGGAATGTTCTCCCTCCTCTGCTCCAACTAATGACTTTCTCCGCTTCTTTTAAATCCCAGCTAAAATCCCATCTTTTTCTGGAAACCTTTCCCGACCCCTCTGAATTCTACTGCCTTCCCTCTGTTAATTATCTCCTGCTTATCCTGGATATAGCTTGCTTTAAATATATTCATTTGCACATGGTCTCCCCCATTAGATTATAAACTCCTTGAGGTCAAGGACTGTCTTTTGCCTCCTTCTGTATCCCCAGGCACTTAATAAATGTTTATTGATTGGCTGGTTCTCATGGAGTTCTACTTTTAGCTCTAAGCATCAGACAGATTTATTTTTCTAAATTCAAGGCAATCCAAGAACTCACAAGTCTTCCCACTGGAAGAACATTGGTACTGGGTTCGGAAGACCTGGGTTTAGCACTAGCTCCTAGGAAGCCATGGGCAAACCTCTTAGCTTCTCTGTGCCTTAGTTTTTCTATCTCTCAAAACTGTTCAATTCACTTAAATACTTGTTAAGCACCTACTATGTACAGGGGTACCACACCCATAGCACACTGAATTCAGAGCAGGAGCTTTATTCATTATTTTTGGAATTGAATTGAATTGAATGAAAACTGAGAAAGGAAAGGGAAGGTTTTCACAGACAAATTTCTACAACAGACTGCATCTTCACAATCACAAAATCAGTGGAAAGATGAAGAGAATACAAGAGACTCCCACTGCGGCTGTTATTTTTTTTAAGTATTCTACTTAGTAGAACAAAACTTGTCCTTAAAAGCTCTCCTCTCCTCCCACAAAATGTTACCCATCATATATTAAAATCATTCAATATTCCTTGATGCATGCAAACACAAGGATGACTTTCTTCAACAATCCTCTTATTATTGATGTTAAATCTCCAAATGAAGTAGAAAGCAAGGACAGACACATACTTGGCAAAGGAGAGATCCTCTATCACATGGGAGGGTCATGGCAAAGTCTGAATAGGTCAGGGAAGTGAGCTTCTGCAAATGCTCCTGATTGTGGAAGTGGTGCTATTTGTATCAAGCCCCAGAACACTACACCTTAATGAGTTCAAAGGATTGTAGAAAAAGCCATTTAATCCAACCTCCATCATTCTGAAACCAAGAGAAGTCACCCAGGTGTTAAATGTCAGAATCAGAATTTGAACTCAGGTTCCCAGGTGTTAAAGGTCAGAGTCAGAATTTGAACTCAGGTCCCATCACTCCAAGTCAGTACTCTTTCTACCATACCACACTGCCTCCCTACAGTGATTCAGAGAAATTCAACCAAAGAATCCACACAGGAAAAGGTAAAAAAAAAAAAACCAAAAACAATGACTAATGTCTACCATACAGTCTACTGAGTTAGTCCATTAGCATATATAGCTTAAAGAGTCCTTGTGGATGGACAATGAGCTGGGACCAGAATTGAATAGGAGGAAGAAGGCAGGCCAAATTGCATCTGGAAAGAGGTGTGGCCCTTTAAGTGATTCCAAGCTGCTCCCTTGACACAACTTTGTAATGCCCATGTTTTCATTTGTCAATGCCAATATTTTCTGCCAGCGATGCTGCATCTATCATGGAACATCACAGTCTTCAGAAATCCAAAGCTGAATGTGACCCAGAAGGTAATGACTGCACGGGAAATGCCATCAGCCACAGTACATTCTTAATTATGACTTGCATGCAATAAATGGATGGAAAGACAGGAGTTAGGAAATGTAGGACCGGAAAAGGAGGTGGTCTGTTATTTAGCAAGAGGAAGTGATAACAGATGAATGGCCGCTGGTGCCTATGGAATGTATAAAAGCCTAAAGAAAAGTCTTCCACACAAGATGGGGATCTCCTCTGGGGGGTTGTACAAGAGTGGAGCAGGATGAGAAAGAATGGATGGGTTGTCATCTGGAGGGAGTACCCTCACCCATGAGATTTATTGAAGTATTCCAGCGCGATTTTGGACAAAGCTGTCCACTAGGTAACTCAAATGAAAAGACTTGTCAGATGAAGCCCTTGATGTCTGGGGTTTATTTTTGATTTGATTGTCTAAGCCAGGTCTTAGAGAGGAGCCAGTGGGATTGATGAACTTTTCTCCTAACTGCAATTAATGATGTGAGTGCCCCATAAAAAAGGTCGTGGAAAGCAGACTTTGCCATTAACTGGCATTTAAACTTTACACCTTGCCTGTTGACCTTTAATTGGTCACAGCACTGAGACTATGACATGGGTGGCCTCTTGGCCTGGAACAGTACTAAGTGCCATTAACGCTTCCAAACCCATTAGAATCAATCAATAAACAAAGATTTATGATGGGTTTTATTGAGCACCTAGTAGGTGGGTGTCAGTAGGCTATGTGTTTAGTTACCAAAGATGACTAGCAAATAAAAAGTGAAGATGATTAGGGAACAAAGGGTAGATCAGTAGTGTGACTAGAAGGAAAGATGGCTTGAAGTCCCTATGGAATGTTAAAAGTTCCACAAAAAGGTCTTTTGGGTTGGATAGATTATGGAAAATTGATAAAAAAAAACAGGGGTGGGAATAAGGATAAGTAGGGCATGGAATTGTTGCTTCTTGTACTAAAGAAGAAAGGCTGAGATTATGGACCATGGAAGCATCCTGTGCCCAGTCCTGTACTGGGACACCAGGAGGAGTTAGGAGAAGGGGGAAATGCAGGGAAGTTCGAGACGGGCTCCCTTGCCCTCCAGGAGGCTACAGTCTAGTGTGGGGAGGAAGCAGGGGAGGCCCAATCACAAGAAGTCCAAGAGAAGACAGTGTATGTGAAATGTCCATTTAAATCACAGATTTAAAGTTGGGAGGGACTTGAGAGATCATTTAATCCAATGTTCTTATTTTGCATATGAAGAAACTGAGGTCTGGAGAATAAAGGGGAACTTGCTTTGGCCAGGCATGGCTCCCACCCAGGACCTCAGTGTCCAAAACCAGTACACTCTCCGCTAAGCCATGCTGCCTCTGAAGAAGAGATCCCTGTGGGCTGGAGCAAGCCAGGAAGGCTGCCCAATGGAACTGTGGTGTGATGAACAGCAAGGGCAATGGACCTCACAGAGTCAGGAGACTTCCTGCTGTGTGAGTGCGAACAAGTGAGATGGGAGTGTTGGAGTCTCTAGGGCATTTTCCAGTTCTGACTGTGTCTGATTCCAGGTCGGATTGAGAATGGAGGGATGGGGGCAGCTAGGTGGGGTAGAGGATAAATCACTGGCCCTGGATTCAGGAGGACCTGAGTTCAAATCCGGCTTCAGACACTTGACACTTACTAGCTGTGTGACCCTGGGCAAGTCACTTAACCCTCATTGCCCTGCAAAAGAGAGAGAGAGAGAGAGAGAGAGAGAGAAAATGGAGGGATGCCACGGTCAGAGATGCTGGCTGGCACTAGCTTAGGGACTCAGCCCCATCACTAGCAGTTTCTGTGGGAGGGTGTGACTGTGCTTTCCAAAACTTTTGCCCTGCAAAACCAAAAGGCAAACCAGCGTCTTCTACATGCACTTCCCAGTTCAACAGAGGCTCTCACCTTTGACTTAGAGGATCCTGGAGTGGGGGGAGGGGGGAGACCCAGAGGGGAGGTGGCGATGATTATCTGGTGGGACTTTCCTCTTAATGGCCAAAGCATTAGATAATAGGAATGCTAATAATAACTGCCACACAGAGATTCTGGAGAGAGGACCCGGGATAACTTGGAAGTGGAGAACAAAAGGAAATGAGGCCTTTCTCCTTCCTCTTCCTTCTCCCGACCACTGCATCCTTCACAGGGGGATCTCCAGCGCTTGCAGGGGCAACTGGGGTGAAGGAGATACTGTCGCCCAGAGATGTCGGTATCTGCACTGTTCCTCAAACAAGACGCTCCATCTCCTGCCTCCCGTGCTAGGAATTCTCTCCCTTTTCATCTTCACCTCCTGCCTTCCCTTGGCTTTCTTCAGGTCCCAGCTAACATACTCTAAGAAGTCTTCCCCTGTCCCCACACTGCCTTAATGCTGATTATGTCCAATTAAGCCTTTATGTTTCTTCTTTGCACATCATTGTTTTCATATCATCGCTCTCATTACACTAGGAGCTCCAGGGACTGTCTTTTGCCTTTCTCTGTATCCTCAGCATTTAGCACAATGCCTGACATCCCGAGACGTACTTCATCAATGCTTACTGATTTGACTGACTCTTGTCCATGTCCCTCCCATATATTGTGAGAAGAGGATCCACAAAAGGTGCTGGAAACTAGGGGCAGCTAGGTGGCACAGTAGAGGCAGCTAGGTGGTGCAGTGGATAGAGCACTGGCTTTGGGGTCAAGAGGACCTGAGTTCAGATCCGACCTCAGACATTTATTACTTACTAGCTGTGTGGCCTTGGGCAAGTCCCTTAATCCCAATTGCCTCACCAAAAAAAAAAAAAAGTGCTGGAAACTTTCCCCTTGGTTTTTTTAACATTCCCTGAGGATATGACCTATAAGAATGTGTTTTTATCTATCTTTCCATCTTAGTGGTTCTCAAACTTTGGGGTTTTTTTGTTTTTTGTTTTTTGTCTTTTTGCAAATGACAGGGGATTCTTTGCTGAGAGGGATATGGAATAGTAAATACACAAATTGGGGACACTAGAAGGGAGTTGGGAGGCTTACAGATGTATGGTTTCCCTCCAGCTATGTTTGTTGAGTTCTTTGCATGTTTAGGGTTTGGCATGTGTTGAAGTCATGACTCAGCAATAGTTTTTATTTATTTATTTATTCATTCATTCATTTATTATTCTTTTTTTGGGGGGGTGAGGTTAAGTGACTTTCCTAAGGTCACACAGCTAGTAATTGTTAAGTGTCTGAGGCTGGATTTGAACTCAGATCCTCCTGACTCCAGGGCCAGTTCTCTATCCACTGTGCCACCTAGCTGCCCCAGTTTTTATTTATTTTGCAAATACTACACTTACCTTACAATGGATGCTGGGAAGATAACGTTTACATTAAACTGCATTATTTATTAATTTTCTTTAATCTGCAATAACATCCAAAATTCCTCAGCACACCCTTAGAGAACTCCTGATCCACTGACATGACTCATCCACCTTATTTTCCAAACCTACATTTCCGGGATATCTGCTACCCCTCCCCCTTCTTGTGTCTGTCACCACTGACAACATGTTACAATCTCGTTATGCCCACCCTGAGTCTTTTCAACTTCCTTTTGTTTGGTTACCCACAATTCTGAAGCAGAAGAGTGTATGTCATCTGTGATTTGAAGCCTGATAGCATTATTTTTAGAGGACAATGCCCAAATGCCTTAGCTCTCTAGAGCCTGGCCCTAGCTCTTCTTTTCTCTCCCATCTCATCTCCTACAGCATGAAGCACAACTCAACTAAGCCCTAGTCACTTAAACAAGTCTTCTCTGCTGTCCCCCCACCCCCACCAAGCCCAGGCTGGCTCAAAATCTAACTGGGATTGAGGGTAGCAATAGGAAGGAAGGAGAGGGGCAGCTAAGGTGGCACAGTGGATAGAGCACCAGCCCTGGATTCAGGAGGACCTGAGTTCAAATCCGACCTCAGAAACTTAACACTTACTAGCTGTGTGACCCTGGGCAAGTCACTTAACTCCAACTGCCTCACCAGAAATCAAAAAAGAAAGAAAGAAAGGAAGGAAGGGGAGACCCATCACCAGGTGAAACATCTCTGTCCTTGATGCTTGACTGTTCACACAAATTGGATGAGATGGGAAACCATAACTCTGTTCCTTCCAAGTAAGATGGAAGAACATCATAGCTTACCACTTGCCCTGCCACTGGCTCCCAAGGTCCCCCAGACTATGCCCCCCATCCCTCTTTATAGCCTATAGTCTTCCTGGACTGTTGCCTGACTTTATGCAACATAAAGGCCCATAGGCCTTGCCACATCCACCACCTTTCCATCTTAGGCCCTCCTGGCCTTTCCACTTTCCCTGTAGCTGAATTTTCTATGTTGATTCCCCCAAAGAGACTGTGAGCTTCTTGAGCACAGAGAAAGTCTGGATTATTCTATGTGCATCCCTAGTGCTTAGCAGAATGCTCAACAAATGCTCTTTTATTCATTCTCTCTTCTGGGTCTTTGTTCATGTCTTTGCCTTCCTGAAAGCTATAGCAGGTCAGAGAAGGGAAAGATCTGTGTGGACTAGAGTTTCCAGGCAAGGTTTCTTTCTTTCTTTCTTTCTTTCTTTCTTTCTTTCTTTCTTTCTTTCTTTCTTTCTTTCTTTCTTTCTTTCTTTCTTTCTTTCTTTCTTTCTTTCTTCTTCTTCTTCTTCTTCTTCTTCTTCTTCTTCTTCTTCTTCTTCTTCTTCTTCTTCTTTTTTTTATTGCAGGGCAATGAGGGTTAAGTGACTTGCCCAGGGTCACACAGCTAGTACATGTCAAGGGTCTAAGACCGGATTTGAACTCAGGTCCTCCTGAATCTAGAGTCAGTGCTTTATCCACTATGCCACCTATCTGCCCCTACTAGAGAAGGTTTCATGGAGAATAAGCAGGTCACTGAGCCACCGAGTTGGAAGGAACCTTAGACATCTTCTAACCTAACCACAATCTGAACCAGGATCTCTTGACATTCCCAATGAGCATCTCTCCAGCCTCTTCTCAAAGTTCTCCAGTGCCTGGAAATTCAGAAGGCCATAGACTGATGATGGTAGATGTACAGCTTTGGCAAAGATGCCAAGGTGGTGCTCCCAGTGACACTTTGAACATATTCTGAAGTATGGCACCAGGAAGTGGTCAGCTCCTTAGATGCAATCTGGTTGGTTGGTTTCCACCAAACCCCTTAGGAATGAACACAGTTGAGTCCTTTATGAGAGATTTAAGCTGGACTTTGAAGGATTAGTAGAAATGAACTAGATAGAGAAGATGGAGGGAAGGCAAAGAGGGAAAAGGAATGGCATTAGGCACTCCAGGCCTGCACTAGAGGTACTTGCAGTCTAGTTGGGTAGTTGCACCATGCGTTGCAAACAACCTGAGAATTATGCAAGCATGAATATGCGATAATATGGTTTCAAAAAATGAATATACGTGATTGCCCAGGAGATGTGGGATACTGGAATGATCAAAGTTGGGGCCTGGGGGTTAGTCTGGGATGGCTCCTTGGAATAGATGAGTTCTAAACCTGATCTTAAAGAAAGTGAAGGGAACAAATTGGACAAGAAGTGGGGAGGGAAATTCAGGTGGAAGGAGGGGAAGGGGAAGACCTATAAAGGAATAGCAGCCCACTGAGAGGAGGCTGCATGGGGGATGGTAAGCAGAATGGTTAAAGAGAAGGCTGTGTGTTGGGAAGTGATGTAAGAGGAGATCAGAGAAGTGATGAAGACAATGGGTACCATTCATTGATGGAAGACCTTTCATGCCTGAAGGCACAGGGTCATTGAATGTTAGAAGAACTGGAATAAACTCTCTCTCTCTCTTATATATATATATATATATATATATATATATATATATATATATATATATATATATATATATATATCAGTGTAATGAGGGTTAAATGACTTGCCCAGGATCACACAGCTAGTAAGTGTCAGGTGTTTGAGGCTAGACTTGAACTCAGGTCCTCCTGAATCCAGGGCTGATGCTTTATCCACTGTACCACCTAGCTGGCTCCTGGAATAAACTTTAGAAGACATTAAGTCCAAATCCGTATGCTACAGAACTGAGATTCAGGAAGTTTAACTGTGATCCAGGGGGCAATAGGGAGCCACTGTGAGTTCTTGAGGAGTTGGACTGCCGTGACAAAGGCAATAGGTTAGGAAGGATAACATGGCAACATGACTGTGTCATACAGAATGCATGAGAGAAGGGAGTCAAAAAAGACTGGTTCATAGGCTTATAGATTTAGAGCTAGAACCTCTAAGGCCATCCTGTGTCTCTTCTTCATTTTAAAAATGAAGAAGTTGACTAGGGGCAGCTAGGTGGCGCAGTGGATAAAGCACTGGCCCTGGAGTCAGGAGGACCTGAGTTCAAATCCAGCCTCAGACACTTAACACTTACTAGCTGTGTGACCCTGGGCAAGTCACTTAGCCCCAATTGCCTAAAAAAACCCCAAAACCAAAAACCAAAACAAACAAAAAAGTTGATTAGGTAAAGTGAGAATCAAAGGTGAAATTTGAATTCAGATCTTCGGGCTCCACAGCCAGTATAGTTAACAGATTATTGCACTTGATGAGAAGAATTGGGCACACACTCTCCCCTCATGGCAAGAGACCTTATAGAATCCCTGGCTCCCCTCGGAGCTGAGAGAAAGCCTCCCCACTTCTTTGATATCATCTTATACCCCTTCCCAACAGCTGAGGGACTGTCTCCTCCATGAAGCCTTCCCTGATTCCCTCCAGCTGGTAGTATTCTCTCTCTCCTGAAATTAATTTGAATTATTTTGTGTAGGCTTGTGTCCCTGCGTCATCCCCTCAAAAACCTCCGCAAGCGTAAGGATGGTTTTTCTTTTGTCCTTGTCCCCCCAGTGCCTAGCACAGTGCCTTTCCCATTGCAAGAGATTGCTAACTATTTATTGGATAGAATTGAACGGATTGATAATGTAGAAAGGGGGTTTGGGTCTGGAGACCCGAGTTCAAATTCCCTGCTTTGGGCCCTTCCTGGCTATGACCTCGGGCAAGTTGGCTTCCCCTCCTCAGAGGCTCAGTCTGCTCAGTTAGAGAATGGGGATGCTAAGGCTTTCTCTCCCTAGCTCAAAGGGCTGTTGTGAAGAAGGGACTCTGTCCACATTGAAACAGCCTGGAAATGCCAGTGGTTATTCATATGTGATGGGCATGGGGCCTGGGCCAGGGACAGAAGGGGAGGGACACGCCCCAGAGACATTCCAGAGGAAGGCAGCACGTGTCTTAGAGCCCCCTCAGAAAGAGTGGGTGAATGGATCCAAACCCCGGAGCAGCACTGGAATGTGGGTCCCTCCCACCCCATGCCTTGGCCTGGGAATCTCTAGAGCAATTGGCTAGGGGGAGGGGGTGAAGGGCCTGTGGACACCTGTCCCTGGGAAATGGGAATCAGGGGAGAGGGAGGAGGAGGAGGAGGAACGAGGAAGGCTAGCGGAGCATTCAGAGGCCTCTGGCAGCCCCTGGTCCCATAAATAAGAGCTATGTCATGTGCCCTAGGAGGAGAAAGGACAAGACAGAAGATAAGTCAGTTCTAATAATAGTCCAGCTGAGCCACATGCCTCCCTGCTAACTGCGGGTTCGGTCCCCAAGGTGGGGGTCAAAGGGCGTCCAAATGGGAAATGAATTACAGGCCCAGCCAAGGTGAGGTTGCTGACTCTTCCCCAAGAGAAACTGGGAATTAAACTCAAGGAGTAAATCACTTCCAAGAATGAAGGCATTCGGCATTTAAGTGCCTTTTACGAGGCTCTCCACTTAACCTCCTAACAGGCCGGTCACCTCCTAGACAGCGCTGCAAGGACCTGAATGCAGGTTGCCCCTACTAAGGGCTGGAGCTTCACATTCCCCCTTAATGGAGGGGCTGAAGCCCAGGAAGGCAGGAGGCATTTCCCAAGGTCACCAGGCAGGGTATCGTCCACAGGGGCTACAAGGAGATCCAGGGGTAAGGAAGAGTTTATTAGAGTCATCTGATCGTGGAATAGGCTGCCTTGGGAAGGAGTGAACTCCCCGTCACTGAAAGTGTGCATAGGAGTAGATTTTAATGTAGAGGTTGGATTGCCGACCCCATCAGGGATCCTGTAGAGGGGGGACATTGGCCTAGAATAGACACAGAGGCAAGACTTGTGTCCGCCCCCAACCCCTACCCCCCCACCCCGTGGCCATTCTCCAGGTTACTTGCAAACATCGGTCTTCCAAAGCCACTGGATCCACAAAGCAGATACAAATGCAGCATGGCGTCCATTCCTGGCTTGGTTGCCCTTAAAACCTGGGTTTCCGGTTTCCACTGAACACCGATAATGGCTCCTGACTCTGCCACTTCCTAGCTCTCTGACCTTGAATGATTTGCCCCCTTCCCTGGCTTTGCTTCCTCCTTGGTAAAAGGAGAGCTTTGGACTGAGATCTTGTCTAGCTGCAGAGCCTAGGAATCTACCCGATTGAACCCGTAACCCCGTGGTGGCAAGGAGATGTTTCATTCCAGGCCCCTTCTAGGTGGATGCACTGTGGCAGAAGTGGGGAACTGAGGAGGAGAAAGGACGCATTCCTGGATCACAAGAATGGCTTAAGCTGCCTCCCAAATTAAGGAAGTGAAAGTGGGTATTTCTGTCCCAAGTGGGTGTTTGTATCACCAAGATCCCTTTTCCCCATTCGAGGAATCCAGGCTAGCTGAGGAACAGCCCTGATGCAAGGGGCCCGCAGATGGACGGGTACTGGTCACCCCTGGTCTCTGCCTGCTCCCCAGGAATGAAAGCAGCAGAGATGTCTGCCCACCCCCGCAAGTTTCTTTCTGTCTCATTCTTCTTTTCTTCCCCAGCCCTGACCCTGAGTGGTTGGGCATGAGTCAGCTGCACCTGCCCTCCCCCATCTAACCCCAACTCTAGAGAAACTCCTCAGATGAGGAAGGAAAAGGGAACCATGTGTCTTGGACAGAAATCCAACTTCTCTGGGCCTTGGGCAGAGGCCCTGCCCCTCCGTTTGGCTCAACTGCGCCTTCCAAGGGGGCTGGCTCTATTTCCTCCTGCTGGAGTTGGAGACAAGAAAGTCCAGGAATCATCCGTGGTTTAAGGCTCAGAGTGGCCATCTAAGCCAACCCCCTCATTTCACAGATGAGGCCTCGAGTGGGAAAGTGACCAGCCCCGGGTCACATGGTGAGTTAGGACTGGACGCTGGGCTCCTGACTTCCCATCTAGAGCACAGCAGGCTGGGACCTTCCTGAGACTTCATTTCCCCATCCTTCAAAGGCAGCAGACAAGGTTTGCACGCTCATCCAAGTACTCTGAGGTGGCTGTGCCCCCCACCCTCTGCCAGTCTATCCCCTCCATGCTTGCCAGCTCAGCTCAGGCCCCACCTCCTCAACTGAGCCACGGCAGCAGCCGCGCCCACTCGCTTCTCTGAAGTCCACTCACAGCCCCCATCGTCTGAGCACACACTGCCTGGTTTTGTTCCCTAATTGACTGAGAATACGAATAGCCCACGTTTCAAAGGCACGTTAATGTTTGCAAAGTGCTGCAATGAAGGCTCTCCTTGGTCTGTCTCCCACCTCCCTTTCTGGTCATTTTTTTTCCCACATGCCTCCCCTCTCACACATTCCATTCTAGTCAAACCCACCCTTGCCAGCCAGTCTGTCCTCGTGCACCACCCTTCATCACCTGCTTTCTTGTCAGGCCCAGGCCTTGTTCATTTCCATCTTTGAGGATCTCCAGCTTCCTAAAACACAGCCCAGGGGCCACATCCTCCAGGAGGTCTCTCCTGAGACACCTTCTCCACCCCCCACCATATATTAGCATTCTGTGGTTTGTTTTTTGTGGTGCTTTCTTATCCATTGTGTTTATTTATCTGTGTAGACTTGTCTTAGAGTATGACCCCCCCCTGAGGACAGGGACCACTTCCTTTTTGTAATCCGATTATGCATTTAGAGCTGAGAGGGACTTTAGAGGCCACTGAATCCACTCCCCTCATTTTATTTTATTTTCGTTTCATTTTTCATTAATGAATTTAGTTTTATTTTCATTCATTTAGTTTACTAATTTTTTTTCTAAAGATTACTTATTTTATAGTTCCAGCACCTGAGGCCCAAGTCATAAGAAAGAATAAGTGAAAGGGGCTGGGTTTGAACCTAGGTCCTCTGACTCCAAATTCACTGCATCTCTTTGTATCTCAAGTGCATAGCACAGTACTTTACCCATAGCAGGTGTTCATTAAATACTTGCTGGACTGGACTGAATTTTTGTTTTGTTTTGTTTTTGTTTTTTATTTTGTTTTTGGTGAGGTAATTGGGGTTAAGTGACTTGCCCATGTTAAGGGTTAAAATTCTAGCTAAACTGTCTAAAATATCTAATGAGTGGTCGCCAATCAATTACAAGCTTTAGCAAGAGTTAGACTTTTAAGCATTTATTAAGGAGAATAAGAATTTGGTAAAGAGAGAGAGAAAGGCCTAGATTCCTATCTATTAAAGGGAGAGCACATTTCTAGCTCCCTTCTCCGCCAGCGTCCTCAGGAAAGAGCCCCAGAGTCAGCGCCAGTCTCTTCCTTCCTCCTCCCACTAGCCCGCGTCACTTCCTGACTCCTGGTCTTGCCCTCAAAGACCTTCCCTTCATGGGCAGAACTCTTCTACAGTAAGTATCCAGCAGGTGGCGTCATTCCAATCGTTACAGTCCCCCCTGTTGTTCCTCAAGAAACAAAATGTTTCCTTGACGGAACAGTAAAAACAATATAATAACTATTGCTAACTAATAATATGTGAACAACAATATAGAAAAGGAAGAGAGGAAAGTTTTGTCCAGAGGGGCGATTTTTTTTTTGTCCTCATGAACCGACGCTTTGACATTAGTCTTGCAAAGGGAGGGCCTCTGCAGAGAATACATGTTACAGATGGTGTATATTATAACAGAAAGAGAAAAAAAAACAACAAAAACAACAAATCAAAACTGTTCATTTAAAGTCTCTGAAAGTTTTTTCTCAGATGTCCTCTAGGTGTAGTCATGGAATGGAAGTCTTTTCAGGGGTTGATGTGTAGATGCTGGTAATCAGCCAGGAAAATTTCCTACAAAATTGAGCTTAACACAACTTTAAAATAGCTTTGTCAATAATCAAATCAAACAATGAAAGTTCTCAAAAACATGTCTAAGGGAATTCAGAATCTTAGTTGTTACACATGAAACATATAATAAAACAAAAATTGAACCATTCTTTAAAATTATAATATTACTATAGTCCCCCCCTTATGGAGGGTAATTGAGAAGACAATTGCTACGATATTAATTATTAAAAATAATTTTTTATCTTTGTTTCATCACTTTTTGCATCATCTGCCTAATTATCCTCATGCCACTATGAGAAATTTAAAAATCTAATATAATTGGTAACAGGTGTCAAGGCCAAATTCAACACTGTATTTATCATGACACCTGAGATAATTATGGGGGTTACCATAAAAGAACAGAGAAATGATGGGATATGAGCATTCCCACACCTGAGCAATATGTACTGCCCATACAGTATGCCAGGCTTAAAATAGGTGGATGGAATATATGTCCATGCCACCGAACATATTGGAAGAAACTGAGTCAGACTTAATCAGATGCATGGGATTGAGATGTCCATGGCATCAGGCATATAGGAGGGAGCATAGAAGCCAGGTGTAGAAGTGAGATGGGTGGGATGAATACTTCCAGCCATCTGTACAATATTGTGGGGAAAAAGAGAATAAAATATTAAACCAAGAGAATCCAACCTCAACATTTGTCAAAAGCTGTTCCCTCGGCCATACCTTGACTTCATGCATGTCTCCCCTCATGTGACAGTTCAGTGTCTGCTCTTGCATGTATTCCTCTTGTGATTGGATGGCATCTTGGCCAACTGGCATCTGATAACTCAGAATAAAGGCAATTAATGTCTTAAATGATAAGTTCCCATAATCCAAGTCTCATATGGATTTAAAAATTGAGGATAATAAATGATTGCAAAAAATGTGAATACATCTTGACTCAGAACACAATATATAATTATGCAACAATTTCAAATGATACCCCTTTTTTTAACTTAGTATACAATTACTTTTTTGAAAAATCTGAACATATTTAAATACAAGTTAAAGCACAACACAATCTCAAAGACAACTTTTACAAATGTTCCCCTCTTTTTTTTTTTGAATATGCTTATCAAAAATAATACTTCTAGAATCAATTTACACTTGCCATGGCAAACAATTTGCTAGGGAAATGCTTTAAAGAGTTTGATCAAATAATCAGTTGAGAAAAATAACAAAAACAAATAACTCAGAATATGGGAGCACAATACTCCTAGAATTAACATTGTATTATGAAATCAAAACCATGTTTCAAAATTAGATAGATGAATGAATAGAAGAAAATACACATGGAATAATAAAAGACAATGAAATTCAAACTAGGGAAATCTAAATGAATATGAACTTAATATCAATAAGAGTATTATAAAATATAAACTTGATCACATGACTATAAAAAGCTTTTACAAATATTCTCCTTGTTTTAGAAACTAAGTATAAAACACAATCTCAAATGCATGAAAATCTCTATGAAAATAAACCCATACCATTAATTTCAAAATGTATATATAATAGCATAGAAGTCCTATGTAACCTCTGAACTGATACTATTACTCTGAGTGAATTCAGAACACTTTTGATTCTGATATCTAAAATCCCCAATACTCATATCAATACCTTGCTGCTTACTTCTACATTTCTGTAAAATATATATCCTTCCATGGCAAAAGAAGCAGAGTCTTGAACTATGTTGATGATTGACATTCTTATTCAGCTTAAGTTTTTCTTCTTTAACCCCTCTATATTGTCTGTCAGTCTTTTCACCATACAAATGCTTTATAAGATTACTAATTAAAGACAAAAGCAGGTTAGCAAAATTATGAACAAAACGAGCATATCTGGAATTTAAAGGGTTTTCTAAGATTGTCTCAAAAGCACAGCCAGGCCGGGGAAGGGCTGAGCCTGAAGCTGCAAATGCAGGTAGAAAAAGTTGAGCATGCGCATCAGATCTCTGGACTTCCCAGGCAGGGGAAGCTATGGGCTTGGCCATAGGAGGAGTAGAGGGTGGGGTCTGGAGAGGAGGGGAGGGACCAGAGCAATTTGAATCAGACTTGATTTTGAACTCAGGCCTGGATTCCTCTTCCCCCACTTTGCCTCCAGGTGCTAGGGGATTAAAAGCTTCTAGAGGGTGGGTCATTGCCTCCAGGCATGCAAAATTAAAGCAACAATTACTGTTAGAACTGGGAAAAGCTGCGGGAATCTCTTCAGGTTTCTCTGAAAAAGCATGGTTGGGAGAGGGAGAGATATTTCCTTGTGTGAGTAAGTTGCTGGCTCTTTTAACAAAAATAAAAAGAAAAATAGAAAATCCACAAAAACAAAGCATTAACATGATCTTATCTCCCATTTGTCTGGTTAAACAGACTAAAATCAAAAATAGGATAATTAGGGAGTTTAAAAGGTCCATTTGAAAAAATTTAAAGGAAAACACAGCCAGTACACCAGTACTTAGCAGTTAAAGGGAGAGGGAGGGGAAATTTCTTACCCAACCAGAAGATCAGAAGACTGAGGTTCAGCTTTCCTCTTCGTGGTCAGCCATCTGTTAAGGGCTAAAATTCTAGCTAAACTGTCTAAAATATCTAATGAGTGGTCGCCAATCAATTACAAGCTTTAGCAAGAGTTAGACTTTTAAGCATTTATTAAGGAGAATAAGAATTTGGTAAAGAGAGAGAGAAAGGCCTAGATTCCTATCTATTAAAGGGAGAGCACATTTCTAGCTCCCTTCTCCGCCAGCGTCCTCAGGAAAGAGCCCCAGAGTCAGCGCCAGTCTCTTCCTTCCTCCTCCCACTAGTCCGCGTCACTTCCTCCCGCCAAAGAAAAGACTCCTGGTCTTGCCCTCAAAGACCTTCGCTTCATGGGCAGAACTCTTCTACAGTAAGTATCCAGCAGGTGGCGTCATTCCAATCGTTACACCCAGGATCACACAGTAAGTTGTCAAGTGTTTGAGGTCAGATTTGAACTCAGGTCCTCCTGAATCCAGGGCTGGTGCCTTATCTACTGTGCCACCTAGCTGCCCCAAGACTGGATTGAATTTTATAACAAGTATAATTAGCTCCATTTAAATACTAGGCTCTGAGTGACTTGCTCAGTCACACATCCAATAAGTGAGGTAGAATTCGAACTCAGGTATCCTAATTCCAAATTCAGTGCTTCCTCTCCACTAGAGCCACATTTAGGAGTTGTCATGTCTAACCTCCTCCTTTACAGATGGGCAACAGTCCCAGAGAAATCAAGACTTGTCCAAGCTCACACAGATGATAATGTAACAGAACTGAGTCTAGGATTTTAAATCTAAAGCTAGACCTCAGAAGTCATCTGATCAGATGGGGAAATTGAGGCCCAGGGAAGTTAGTGACTTGCCCAAGGTCACAGGATTAGGTGTGAGATTTGAATAGCCCCTCTGAGTCCAGAGTCAGGGTGGTACCACTAGACCACACTGCCCATTGGTGTGCTCTTTTCTCTTCCCAACTGGACTGCACTTTCTTTAAAAAGGACTGGGTCTTTTTTTCTTGGGTCTCCTTAAAGGACTGGGGGTGCTCAGTCAATAACATATTGATAGATGGCCAGGGGCCACTGAAATAGGCAGGCTTCTTTATCTACACCAGGACTTCTTAAACTTTTTCCACTCACGACCCCTTTTCACCTGAGACATTGTTACATGACCCCGGGTATATAGGTATATAAAATAGGTATACAAATCAACCATTTACTGCCAAATATTTTGTGACTCACATTTTGTGTGTGTGTGTGTGTGAGGCAATTGGGGTTCAGTGACTTGCCCAGGGTCACACAGCTAGTAAGTGTCAAGTGTCTGAAGCCGGATTTGAACTCAGGTCCTCCTGACTCCAGGGCTGGTGCTCTATCCACTGTGCCACCCAGCTGCCCCCTAACTCTGGGCTTTCTGAGGCCGACCTGGTGTGCCAAGCAGAGAGCAAACCAAAGTTCTCCTAGGTCCCAGAGATTCTTCCTTAGACATAGGTAAAGTAGGGGGCCACTTGCCTGATGTGATTTCAGAGCCACTGGTAAGGAAACTCTCAGGAGTTTCCAGTACCCACTCACTGAAACCTGAAGTCCTTTATAAAGTAGATGAAGCCATTCGTTCCTCACTGAGGACTGGGGCTGAATATGCAATTTCCACCTCTCTACTTCTCATCAAGGAACTCACTCAGAGGACAAATCTGAGTCTGAGCTGATAACCCTGTGAAGATGTATATCTTGACCTCAGTTTTCACATCTGTTGAGTGGGGGTATAGTACATACCCTTCCCTCCCATGTTAATAGTATTTTTTCAGTTACATGTAAAGATAGTTTTCAACT
The DNA here is from genome assembly GCF_019393635.1 of Dromiciops gliroides. Lineage (NCBI taxonomy): Eukaryota > Metazoa > Chordata > Mammalia > Microbiotheria > Microbiotheriidae > Dromiciops > Dromiciops gliroides. The sequence goes on from NC_057861.1 coordinate 706,364,964, forward strand.
TTTTTTTGGTGACGTTTGTTTTTATAAGATTTTGTGTTCCAAAATTTTCTCTCTCCCTCCTTTCCCTCCCCTTCCCCAAGACAGAAAGCAATCTGATATAGATATAGATAGACATAAATATGTGTATTATATATACATATTTATATGTACAATCACATTAAACATATTTCTGCATTAATCATGTTGTATTACATACCCTTGTAACGCATCTTAGAAACTACAAAATGCTATACACAAATGTAAGTTATTTCTGCAGGCTGGGCAGCCAGGTAGCTCAGTGGATAGAGTGCTGGGCCTGAAGTCAGGAAGACTCATCTTCCTGAATTCAAATCTGCCCTCAGCTGTGTGACCCTGAGCTAGTCATTTAACCCTGTCTGCCCCAGTTCTTTCATATGTAAAATGAGCAGGAGAAGGAAATGGCAAACCAATCTAGCATCTCTGCCAAGAAACCCCCAAATGGGATCACAAAGAGTCAGACCCAACTGAAAAATGACTGAACAATTATTTCTTGAGTTAGCCAATCAAACAAAGGGTACCTGGCCTATTCTACATATCCAGGAAAACGGGGTGGATCTGGGACACATCTAAGCCCCCAGGAGAAGGCCCTTGGCTCTGGGAATCAAGGTGTCAGCTCTGGTTGCTTAATGGATCTACAGAGACCCAGAGGACTCCTGTCGCACACAGCAGGTAAGCACTCCATCCAGTCATCGAGGGCCTCAGTAAGTGCAAATTGGATCATTTCAATTACCAGGCAGAGGCAGGCGCCTCGGCCCGTTAATGAAAGCATTGGTCTGCTCATCTGTCGTCAGGGTTTTGCTCAGGCTGGGCTGGGGTGTTTCTGCTGAGGCCAGAAGCCTTCTCCAGAGGCAGAACACTCAGCTGATGACTTCCTGGCACTATAGTTATCGGCCGATGGGCCCATGAGGACTTCTTGGATCATGGCGTTTAGAAGGAGGATATCATCAGAACGTTGGGTTTGGAGCCAGGGAAACTGGACGCAAATTCCAAGCTCACCCTGGCTGCTACTGCCTTCTCCATCTGTAAAATGCTATGGTTAGAACAGAGGTCCTCTGGGGCAGCTAGGTGGCGCAGTGGATAGAGCACCAGCCCTGGAGTCAGGAGTACCTGAATTCAAATCTGGCCTCATACACTTAACACTTACTAGCTGTGTGACCCTGGGCAAGTCACTTAACCCCAATTGCCTCACTAAAAAACAACAACAACAACAACAACAACAAAAACAGAGGTCCTCCGAGGTCCTTTCTAACTCTTAACCTATGATCTAACCCATTACACAGAGGAGAAAACTGAGGCCCATCCAGAGAGGGGAAGCATTTTGACAAAAGGTCACACAAGTTAGTGTGAAGGAAGATGAGGACCCAGATCTCCCAGTTCTCATTTTGATGTTCTTTCTACTGTCTAGAGAGGTTTCCCTCCTTTTGCATCTCCTCCTGGAACAACAAATCTACTTTTTAACAGGGGCCTCCCAGAGGCAATGCATCCCTCCCCCAGAGGGGTAGAGGAAATTTCAGGAACCGTGGTTTCAGACATCTAGGGGAGGTATTTGGGACTGCCAGGTTCTGATAGCTCTCAAACCCACAGCATGGAATTATAGCCACTGAGGATCAATAGGTGCAATAAATTCACCAAAGGGAGGAGCCTGAGCAGAAAGTGGGAGTCCCCTGGAAAACTCCCCAGAGTCCTCAGCTAAACTAGAGAAAATGTTATCTTCATCATCTTCACCTCACATCCCCTCTCGTGACTTCCTTTCAGAAATACCAGTAATTGTCATAATAGTTCACGCTCACTTTCTTTGTAATGGAAGTATTATTTCCCCCAATTTTACAGATGAGAAAATAGGGGCACAGAGAGGAAAGACTTGCCCAAGGTCATACATAAAGTGTTAGAATTTGAACTCAGGTCCTCTGATTCTAGAATCTGTGCTTTCCTCACAGTCCATGCTGTGAATCTCCTTTATCCAGAGCCACATAGCAAAGGAGGATCTTTATGCCAGGTATTCTGACTCTGAGTCTGCCCTCCCACCACCTCCCTCCCCACTACACTCATTTTCTCTCTCTGATATTTGTCTAAGCAAAATACATTTTATTAATGCCTCTTGTCTTCATATACTACAATCAGAGAATTAAGCCAAGAGGAAACTTGGGAGGTCATTAAGTCTGATTTTACAACTGAGGAAACTAAGTAAGATCACTTGTCCGAAGTTGTACATCTAGTAAGAGTCGGACTTGAAACCTTCCTTAGGCCTTATCCAGCACTCTGTAAACTGTACCATATACACTGTGCCTCTCTCTGTCTCTCTGTCCCTCTGTCTCTCTGTCTCTCTCTTTTTTTGTGTCTCTTTCTGTTTCTCTGCCTCACTCTCTGTCTCTCTGTCTCATACATGTGTGTATATATATGCATATATATAATCTCAATATAATTTATGTGTATATATACATATATACATATACATACATACATATATATGTGTGTGTGTATATATATATATATATCAGGGTCATTTTTAATCTCTCCTTTTTTTGTGAGGCAATTGGGATTAAGTGACTTTCCCTGGGGTCACACAGCTAGTATGTGTCAAGTCTCTGAGGTCAAATTGGAACTCGGGTCCTCCTGACTCCAGGGCCAGTGTTCTAACCACTGTGCCACCTAGCTGTTCCTCAGGGTAATTATTAATGAAGAAAGGAACCAAGACCTACCCCCCTCCCAGACCCACTCGTCAGTCCTTTGTAACAACAAAAAACTGCATAAGCCAAATATCTGGGAAATGCCTCTATCTGGCAATGTCTATAGCATTCTGCTGTAGGCGATCCCTTACCTCCCTGCTGGGAGAAGGCTAGTATTTTGCTGGGCTGTTAATTAGTTCAAGTTCAATTTTCCCTTAGTGATCTTTTCATTTCCTTGTTTTTCTCATTTTGCCTGGCCCTTTCTTCTTAGAAGGAATGTCAAATTCCTGTATACTTAGAAGTCAAGAGACTATGGGTGATTGATTCTTCTCCCCAAGGCAGCTGATTTTTTAAAAGGTGCTTGGAAAAAGCCATGCTTACCCTGAAAGAATGGCTCTCGAATGGTCAAATTCCTGGCACCATGATGGTGAGTTGGGGGCTTATTTGAGGGCAGGAAGGTCTTCCCAACAGCTCCCAAATTAAGCGCCAGGAACAGGCACCTATTTCTCTTATGCTTAAGGCTAGCTCCAATCCACCAGACCAGTATAAAGCCTGATGTGAGTTTGACCCTCTAAGCAGCAGACCTTTAGTGGCGCCATCAGAGATCAAGTCTTGGCCAGGACAGAGCATGGGACACTCATTGCACGGCATCCTTCAAGTTCTTCTGCAGCTTTGAACCTTTTTTACCTGCTTTAAAATGATAAAATTCAAGAAAGATCTTGGTCCCTTGAAGATGAAGGACTAAATCCCACCCGAGCTGGGGGCTGCAGACCTAAAATTGGCTTCTGCACATGCTATGGGTATGACTTATACCATTGGTATTGGTTTTATGTGCTGGAAGAGGATTGTGGGACTTTTCAGAATAAAATGTTGCCTTGTTCTGGCCACCTCTAAAGTACTCTGCTTGGTTCTGGAAACCACACTTTCTAAAAACCCAAAAGATTGTTTATTGATATCCTTTGTCTTTACATCACCTACATTTCCCCTGTATCCTTTTCTTTCCTCCCCCCCCCCCCCCCGCCTTGCCAGGCACAGAGAGATATCCCTTTATAGCAAAAAAAAAAAAAAAAATTTAAGAAAAGAGAAAGGAAAAAGAAAAAAAATCGACAAAAACAATCAATACATTGGGGGAAAGCCTGACATTATATGCAATGTTCCCCACCTGTGGACGGACCCTCCACTTCTAGGTGGAGTGGGAGAGATGTCTTCCTATGGCTCTCCTTTGAGAGAGCTTGGTCTTTGTCATTTGCTACATTTCTCCTTGATACTTTCATCGTTCTTTCCAGTTGCCATGCTGTAATCACTGAGTATATTGTTCTCTGGGCTTCTTTCACTTTGCATCAGTTCATGTCAATCTTTCCATGCATCTCTATCTTCATCATGTTTGTTGTTTCACACAGAGGCATCATGTTGTATCACATCTATGCACCAAAGGCTGTTTAGTTATTCTCCAAATGATGGACATCAGCTTTTCCCCAATTATTTGCACCACAAAATAGTGTTGCTATAAATACTCTGGTGTATATGGAGCTTTTCTTTTAGTCGGTGACTCCCTGGAGTATATGTCTAGCTATGGAATCCCCAGGTCAAAGCCACTTTAATTTACATAATTCTAAATTGCCTTCCAGCATGACTGTCCTGATTCAGAGCTCCATTTATCCATGTGCCTGTCCTTCTAAGACCCTGCCAACATGGATTATTACCAGCTGAGTTTGAGGTAAAACCGTAAGGTTGTTCTTATGTGCATTTCTTTTATTCTTTCATATAATGAATAGCAATGGAAACCACATTTTAAGGCTGAAATTGACAAACTAGAGTACAACCAAAGGAAAGTAACCAGGATGTTGACCAGTAAATTAATTAATTAAACTATAAATTATAAATAGAATTAAATGAATAGAATTGTATCAATAGAAATATTTATAAATATGAAATATATGCTATTTTTAACTTTCATTTTTTTCTTTTAATCAAGTTTTCTGGTACAAAATGACAAATATGGTGAAGTTTTACATAAGTATACATGTATAACCCATATCTGATTGCTTGCTGCCTCAGGGAGTGGTTAGGGGAGGGAGGGAAAGAGGGATAAAACTTGGAACCCCAAACTATAAATAAAAATGTTTATTATAAATATAATTTTATAAATAGAAATGTTTATAAATATGAAATACCGTACTTTTAAATAGATTTCTAAATATAAAATAGAATGTTTATAAAAATAACTTTATTGCCCTCTCTGATTTGCTTGTTTTTGTATCACCAACCCTCAGCACATAGTAGGTGCTTAATAAATGTTTATTGATTGATGATCCCAATAGAAGATGACAACACATATAGGGGAGTGGTAGCCAGGGTACTACAGTGTTTTGGACAAGGAAGGAGGGATGGCTACTGGAATCATGGCTATTGATTGAACTGCTATCTATCCCTTCTAGGAATGGTAATGTTGATTTCAAGACTGGGGAATGCTTTAGTTTATAAAAGAGAAGACTTGCTGTGTGACCCTGGGCAAGCCACTTAACTCTCATTGCCCTGCAAAAAAAAAAAAAAAGAAAAGAAAAGAGAAGACTTGGGAGGATTTGATGATGATCTGCTAGTATCAGAGGAGTTGCTGTGTGGGAAAAAAGGGTAGGCATGTTCTGCCTGGACTCAGAGAGCAGGAGTAGGCACAACATGTGGAACTTGGAGAGAGGAACATTTTGACCCAGGGTAAGGAGAAAAAACTGCTTAGAGCCTTCCAGAAGAAGAAATAGCTGCCTTAGGGGCAGTTAGGTGGCACAGTAGATAGAGCACTGGCCCTGGATTCAGGAGGACCTGAGTTCAAATCTGGCATCAGACACTTAACACTTACTAGCTGTGTGACTCTGGACAAGTCACTTAACCCCAATTGCCTCACCAAAAAAAAAAAAAAAAGAAAAAGAAAAAGAAATAGCTGCCTTGGATGGATTCTCCATTGGCTAGAGGCATTAAAGCAGAGGATGGGTGACTACTCAAAATGATTAGGTGGTACAGTAGATAGAGTAATATACTTAGAATCAGAAAGACTTGAGTTCAAATCATCCCTGACACATTTGTTAGTTGTATGACCCTGACAAGTCATTTAACTTCTACCAGCCTGTTTCCTCATCTGTACAAATGGTAACATTAAATTTCTGTGTAAAATGCTAGGTATTATTACTTTTCGAGGATGTTAGGTCAATAATTCCTGCTCAGTTCAACTAACTGACCTCAGCCATTCCTTCCAGCTGTGAACTTCAGCAATCCCAAGAGCCAATGTGGATTTGTAAAAACAAACACAAACTACAGCAGTGGGAGGCAGAAGAAGACCCGGGTTATAAAATTGTCTTTAGGGGAATCACTTGAAAGAGAGCTGAATATAGGCCATAAGAAGAACCCTGGCACTTTACAACGTGTGTGGTCTTAGGCAGGTCACATTCCCTCTCTGGGGCTCAGTTTCGTCCTCTGTAAAATGGGCGTATGGGGCACTGGACTTGGAGTTAGGAAGACCTGAGTTCAAACCTCACCACAGACAATAACTAGCTGTGTGATGATGGTCAGGTCATTTAACGTCACCAAGCCTCAGTTCCCTCGTCTGTAAAATGAAAGATTTGGACTTAAAATTCCTTGCAGCTCTAGATCTACGATGAGGGGAGGAAGGGGCAGACGTTGCTCTAAACGTGTGCTCCTAAAGCAGTGACTCTGCCCTGTCCTCTCCATCCTTGCTGTGAGTTCACTGGTCCTGCCTTCTACATTAGCAGAGCTGGGCTCCCTTCAGGTGGTAGCAGGACAATGAATGGGCTGGGGCTCATTCCACCGGTGACCTCAACAGGATAGGGGGAGGGCTGTCCCCAGAGGCAGCCTATTTTTCTGGGATATTTGCTGGGATGGTCTTCCACTTGTGTCTCTTTCCTTGAGACCATGCTTCCTGCTTCCCCGACTTGGGGAGGCCCCATCCGTTCTCAGTGTTAGATCAAACACTTCTAAATGTGGTGTTTATGCATTTTGCTCATGTTTTCAACCTCTGAGTCACTTCCTTTTCCACTGCTGACCATTCCTTTGGGGGGATTCTAAAATAATTTGCCTGATGGAGATGTCAAGGAAGATGAGAGCAGGTGAGATAAGGCCATCCTGATGTAGGTGTTTGTTCCATGCTTGTTCAATACAGGAAGTTTAAAAAACATATTGGTATCTTTTCCTTTTCCATCATCTTTATTTCCAAGCCTCTCCCTTCCCATCCCCTACCCAAATTGCCATCCTTTGTAATGAGAAGTAAAATAGAAACTATAAGTAACTCAGCATAACTGAGCTACACATCAACCAAGTCTGGTATCATATACAATGTTCCATACCCGTAGTCATTTGTTGTTGTTTTTTTGTTTTTGTTTTTGTGGGGCAATGGGGGTTAAGTGACTTGCCCAGGGTCACACAGCTAGTAAGTGTCAAGTGTCTGAGGTTGGATTTGAACTCAGGTCCTCCTGAATCCAAGGCCAGTGCTTTATCCACTGCCCCCCATAGTTCTTTATTTTTAAACACTGCAAAGAAGGATGCTGCACGGAACTTCAGGAGTCATTTTGTGTTAGACAACACACTCATTTTACAGATGAGGAAAGTAAGACCCATTGAAGTTAAGTGATTTGTCCAAAGTCACTCAGAGAACCAAAAGTCAGAAGCAGGATTTGAACTCGGGATCCATAACTCAAAGATCAGTAAGAACATTCCATCCTTTTTCCACCACACCACACACTGCCCAGGGAGGCATATTTTCAAAGGTTCTTCAGGGTGAAGCTTGGTCATTATAATTACACAACATTCAGTTTAGCATTCCCTCTCCCCTGCCGCCAGGGCCCCCCCCCCCGCCCCCATTTACATTGTTCTTGTCATTTTCTATGTTTTTTTTCTTAGCTTTGTCTACTTCACTTTAGACCAAGTCTATGAGTCTTCCCAGGTGTCCCTGAATTCTTCACATTCACAATTATTTCTGAAGGCCCAGGAATATTCCACTAAATGTAGGAAGTGTTAAGTCTGAACAGAAGAGAAACACTTCTCCTTGATTTGGTGTTAGATGAAAAAAACCCACAAAGTGGAAGGGGGGGGGGGTCAAAAGAAGTAAGTCCTGCTCCCAGTTTTGCCTCCAACTTGCTGTGTAGCCATAGGCAACAACAACAACAACAATTAGCATTAGTATGCTGGCTTTGAGCTTTATTTTTGTTGAAGTAGTATGAGTATTATCATTATCCCCACTTTGCAGATAAGGAAACTGAATCTCAAAGGCATTAAGGAACTTCCTTAAGGTTACATAGCTAGGAAATAGCAGAGCCAGGTCTAGAACTAAGAGTATCTGATTCTAAGGCTAGTGTTTTGTTTTATTTTTTCCATTACACATCAAATCTTTCCCCTCTCTGGGACTCAGCTTTTCTATCTCCCACATGAAAGGACTGGTCTAATCATATCACTTCTTTTTTATATCACGCACACCTTTGGCGGTCTGGTGAAACCAATAGAATAATGTTTTTAAATGCCTAAAATAAAACACGTAGGGTTTCAAAGGAAACCAGTTATATTGAACTTACAGTTACCAAAGTAATTTTTAAAAACAAAGTTGCAAAAAAACCCAAAACCAAAACCAAAACCAAATTTGCAGGCTTCCGGTTAACAACCCCTAGGCTAAATGATCTTTCTGGTCTTTTCTACCTCTGAGAGACCACATGAATCTCCTGATCAATGAGCTCTTTCTAGCGAAAACTTCATTTTGGGTGTGACTGTTGGCTCCAGTTGTTTTTCTCTGCAACATCTGGAGTTTGAGGAAATAATAGACACCGGAAATATCCATTATCTTGTAAATGTAAAAAAGGATATAGGTATGTTTTTTCAAGTATATTTCCATTTTCAATGGAGTATGCATATTTTGAAACTACCACAGTCTAGGGCTAGGCCTGGCAACCTTATAAATATGGTAGGCCAAGGTGTTGTGGTTGAGTTGTTTCAGTTGCATCCCACTCTTCATGAACCCATTTTATTGAGGTTTGGGAGGTTTTTGTTTGTTTGTTTTTGGCAAGACAAGGATACTAGAGTGGCTTGCCATTTCCTCCTCCAGCTCACTTTACAGATTTGGAAACTGACACAAAGAGGGTTAAGCAACTTGCCCAAGGTCACACAAATACTCAGTGTCTGAGGCTGGATTTGAACTCATGAAGATGAGTCTTCCTGATTCCAAGCCCAGGGTTCTATCTACTGCACCACCTACCTGTCCAGTAGGGCAAAGTACCAAACTCGTATTCTTTTGGAAGGGAGAGATTGGGAGGAAGGCCCACTGATGACTGCACAATGACTCTGGAGCTGGAGAAGTGGGGAGACAGGTGGCCTCTAAGGCTGGTTGGAATCTGGAGGGCCTTGGATTCTAGAATGAGGAATTTGGATCTCATTCTGTTTTTCCTGTTTCCCCTTAGTTCCTTGGGCATGGAAAGCCTTGGGAGGTTCCTAACTGTGAGACTGATTAATGAATTAGGTGAATTCTGCTGGTACCAGCCTTGAAATTAAGGGACCTGGGTTTGATTCCCATCCTCACCACTCCCTACCTGCATGACCTTGGGCAGATAACTGGACTCCTCTGAGATTGCATCCTCATCTATGAATGGGGTTAATTGTTTGCGCAGCCTCCTTTGTGAGAAAAGTGATTCATAAACCATAAAGCACCACAGAAATGTGTAAGATTATTAATAATCCAACATTTCCATCTGAGGTCCTGATAGGGTGGGTTCCTCTTTATGGTGTCACTTGTGACACTGTCTGTGTCCCCAGCCCTGGAATGTGGCGACACTGTGTTGAACTGCCTGGTACACTATAGATACTTCATAAGTGAATCTGCAAGGAAAGATCCTGGCTCGGGGCTCACACCCTGCCTCTGCTGATTATTACTTGTGTGGCCTTAGGCAAATCACTGGGCCCAGTTTCCTCAACTATAAAATGTAAGGAGGCGCACTAGATGCCTCCTGAGGTGCCCTTCGGCTCTAGCTCCATGATCCTAGCTAGTCAAATCCTTGTTGATTGATTGATCGGGAGGTAGTAGGTCAGCCTTGGCTCAGCACCAAAGACAGAGGAGGGCAGGAGACAGATGGGAGGAAGCAAATTGATTAATCCAACTGGTCCCCTGAGCCAAGTTGGGGGTGGGGTGGGGAGGGGTGTGAGGGCAAGGGCAGTAGAGGTGTAGAAAGCTCTTGCTCCTCCACCAATCAGAAGAAACCATTCTGACCTCCCTCTGCCTCCCCAGATCAAGAGCTCCCCATCACTAGAAGGTGATTTGTCAGATCTGTTGTAAGAAACCATTTCTGCACTGGCTGGGAGGTCAGACCAGGCGACTTCTAAGGTCCCTCTCTTCCAAGGAGGCGCTTCCCCAACACACCCAGCCACTAATAGAGTGGGAAAAGGAGGACTGCTCTTTGGTCAAGAGGTAGGACAACAAACTGAGCTGACCTGTGGGAACTATGAGCTAAAGGGTCCTCACACAGCTCCCCCTTCCCTAACATGCAGAACCCCAAGTAAAATTAAAAATAATAATAATTTTTTAAAGCCTCCCTCCCTCCCTCACATAGACACACTGAGCAAACCCCACCCAGAAAACCAAGTGATGCAGATAAAATCCTAATGGGTGCTTCTTGGGGCCAGATAGGGGATAAGTTGGCGCTGGATCTCGGGACCAATGCGGAGGCCTGGGGATCTGTAGATGGAGGGAGGATGTTCATTATCGAGTGTTTTTGCCGGCACCCAGCCCCTAGGGTGCTCCTAATGATTTCTTTGCCTCGGCAGCTGGGAGCTCCCAGGCCTACTGGCAGGGGCTCAGTGCCATTCACTGACGCTGCTGCCGAGGGTGTGTTGTTACTCAAGTGGCTGAAACAAACCCCACAACACTTAACAAGAATGGGGGCATCCAAATCCCGTCCCTCCCTTATTTTTAAGTTAATGAAGAAGAATGGAAACAGAGCCTGGAAACTCACTGGAAGGAGGACCCAGCGGGTAATTAACCCTTATTATCACTAACAGGCAATTAATGAGCAGTGCTTAACAAGGACCTAGAGCTATTGGCTCTTTCCCAGGCTGGGGATTGTGGGAATTACACTGGGAGGTGCAGCCACCACCCTGACCCCCTTGACACGTCCCCATCTGCTGTGAATCTGTGGAGCAGGCGAAGGAACCGGGACAATTGAGTCTAGAAAAAGAGGAGATGTTGGCATGGCATTATCCTCGCATTCACATAGCTGAAGGGCTGACAGGTGGTAGAGCAGGGAGTGCACCCATTGTGTCCGTCAATGAGGAGACCCGGGACCAGTGAGGAAAACTGATAGGGAGGCAGATCCCAGCCAAATAAGAGAAATAACTTTTAACAATTCAGAATTGTCAAATGATGGAATGGGAAGCTTCCTATGGTTGGTTGGAAAATTTCAAGCAGTGATTGGATCATGATTTGTCAGATATGTCGTAGAAACAATTCTTGCATTGGGTGGGAGGTCAGACTTGGTAACTTCCAAAGTCCCTTCCAAGTTGAATATTGCATGATTCTGAGATGAAAGGGAAGAAAGATAAGGTGGGAGGGTGGGGAGGAGCAGGCAAGACAAAAAAATCCCCTCAGTATTTTTTTTGCAGGACAGTGAGGGTTAAGTGACTTGCCTAGGGTCACACAGCTAGTTAAGTGTCAAGTGTTTGAGGCTGGATTTGAACTCAAGTCTTCCTGAATCTAAGGCCGGTGCTTTATCCACTATGCCACCCAGCTGCCCCTTCCCCTCAGTATTAATGGGAGCTTTAAGCACCATCTTTTCCATCACCTATTTGTCCCTATGTCTCCCTTCCTTTTTCCTCTAGAACTTTGGAATCTCCCTCAGCTGTACCTGCATTGAGCTTCAACAATGCTGTGTGTGGTATCTGTGTATGGTAATGAATTACCTAATGCTTTATCTGTGTGCGGTATGTGTGTATGTGTATTTTTGACAGATATCATGAAATGAACTGAACCCCTGTTCGGTTTTCTGTTTAAATTTTTAATATGCTTTGCTCTGGTAGGGATGCCAGTGCTTTTTTAGAAATCAGGTCTGAGGAATCCTCCTGCCCAAAGCAGTTTGCATCTAGAAGAAACTTGAACAAAGTTCTGGTTGCTAAGGGCAACTTCATTCTCTGGGGAAGCAGTTACCAGAAAAATACCTGATAGAAGGAAATAGAAGTAAAGTTTTCTCAGTAAGAGAAAAAACCCTTCTTCTTTACTCTCTTCCACCAGGAATGGTTATTAGCTTCCATCCCTCTTTTTCCTAGCGCTCATACTTACACACAGCTGACAACGAATGCGCCACCCAACTATAAGCAAGGTGCATGCCGACAATCCAAGAGAAGCAGAGAAACTTGAGCTTCTGAGCTCTGTAGCCTCTACTGTTTGACCTTGTGCTGTTGCTTGGTAACCTGTGACTTTGTGTCTGAACTTGGATTGAGTCTTGTTCAGATACCTCATGAACCCATTCTTTGTTAGTATGAGGAGAGAGCCACCCACTCTGTCCTAAGGATGGAGTCAGAATTTAGAATGAGGAAGACCCAAATTCAAATCCTACCTCTGGATGTTGGGGAAATCACTTAGTACTTAGTTGGTGTCCTTTTAATAGCTTATGTGAATGCCAGTTACCCTGCTGTTTTATTAAGGAGCTGAAATGTATAGAGCATTAGAGATATATACTCTCATCAGATACTCACAACAACACTGGAAGGTTGGTGCTATCATCATCGTTGTCATTGTCTCTGGCAGTTTTTGACCCTGGATTAAGCATATAACAAGCTTCTTTCCTCTTTCCCTCTGTCACAATTTAAAAAACTCCCATTCTTTCTTTCCTATATACAGCCTGAAGCTAATTTTGCTCATGGAGGTGACTGGGCTCTTGCCCACTCAATCCCCAACCCCTTGTTGAGACATGAAGAAAAGGATACTTGCCAATAGCTGAACCTTTGCCTCAATTTGTATATTTTGACCTTGGAGCTAAAATCCTAGCATCTAGGAAAAGGAGAAAAGGAGACACATTCTGCTCCCTTGACTTTGTTCTATAATTTCTCTCTTGCATCACCAATACCTTTCAATGTTGTGCTAATGGAAATCAGTAATTGATAAGTTCCGTGATATAATGATGTATTATATTTCGTAATTACTTATTGCCTCAGTTAACCATTATAAACCATAAAATCATGTTTCTCACCTTTCTCCATAACTATGGTAATTTAAAATAACATTTAAAATTTAAAAAAAATCCATCTAGATTCTTCCCACTCAGCAGTTTGGAATCCATACAACACAGGCAATGGCTACTCCTCCCTTTCTGGAGTATAACTTCCCGTGTTTACATTTTAACAAAGAGAATCCCTGGCTGGTGACATACCTTTTGGGGGTGGAGAAGGTGGAGAGTGCTTTGCCACACAGACCCAGAGAATTAATATGGAGTTTGGCCTGAACACAGGGTTTAGAACTGGCCTTAGAAGCCGTCAGTTCCAACATCTTCACTTTACAGATGAGAAAACAAAGACCTGGGGGAGTTAAGTGATTTGTCCAAGGCCACAAAGCTAGTAAGTCAGAGGCAGGATTCAAACTCAGGTCTTCCTGCCTACGCGTCACCACCTAGATAGCTTCCTTAGTAATGCTGGTCCCACAAGTTCTCATCTGTCATTGCCTGGACTCTGCGAAACCGATATCTGGTCTTAGTTCCCCTGTTTCTCCCCTGCAGCCTGCCTAAGTTCCCTTGACCAAAGTCAAAAGTTTCTTTGGTTTCCATTTTCATTCCCCTCAGACCTGGTTCTCCTGGAACACCAAGCCACTGGTCTCTAAGAATTGTCACAGAAGGTTCCTGCCCACTTTAAACTATAATTATCCCAGATAGTGGGGGACACTGTGCCCCTAACCCTTGAGATGTAGAGGGGATAACTGTATTCATTCTCACATTAGCTAATCTGCCACCACACCCATTTCTCAGCAGTGAGCTTTCATTCACTGGTCACTCCTTGCCTTCACCCCCTTTCTAGGCACTGACTTTAAACTTTGCCTCTCACCCATTGTTTACCCAGGACTCCATGTTTTTGAATCCAAGGGGGACATTATAGATTCCCTTCGACTCTGGATTCTTTACAAAGAACTTCCACTAGGGGGCAGCTAGATGGCGCAGTGGTAAAGCACCGGCCCTGGATTCAGGAGTACCTGAGTTCAAATCTGGCCTCAGACACTTGACACTTACTAGCTGTGTGACCCTGGGCAAGTCACTTAACCCTCAGTGCCCTGCAAAAAACAAAACAAAACAAAACAAAAAAAACCAAAGAACTTCCACTGATGAAGAAACCCAGGTATTTGTAGAACACTCACAGATAATAAACTATAGGAAAGGGAAAAATATAAACAAGGCAGAACTTTTTGTCTCCTAGGTGTATGATGTGTGTGTGTGTGTGTGTGTGTGTGTGTGTGTGTGTGTGTGTGTTGTCTGCACATCTCTGTTACCCATAATGATGAAGGCAGCAGAAGTCCTATGGAAGGCACCAGTCTCTCTTTCACTGTGAGGCTCCCAAGAAGCAGTAAAGAAAGCCAAGGAGAGTCTGGGTCCCTAGGGTGGTGGTATCCAAGCTGTCTTGTTAGATTTTGGTCTTATGTGTTTTGGAATGAGGAGGGGCAAGAGAGCCAAGGGAGACCCCTCTGTGGGAGAGTGGTCAAGCTCCAGGAGTTCTCTGTGTCCCCTCTGCTACGTACATCACTGGGCAAAGTCTTGTGCATTGGGCTGCTAAGAGCTAGGTAGTGATGACTGTGTGTCACGAGGTCATTGGCAGCTATACCTTGACACCCTTCTGACCTTTCCCTCTTATTCTTTCCTACAGGTCCAGGTCAGGGGTTGTAGGGCCCTGGCAGTCAGCAGGTGGGCCCCACCCCCTCCCCATGGCCTGTTTGTTTGCAAGTTTGCATGTGCATGAGAAAGACACTGTCGAAGAAGTCCCAGGGCAGCTAAGGCAAAGCTGACCTAGTTTGAAAGAACAGTTTTTGGCTGGTCATGACTCCTTCTGTTCTGGTTCAAAAGGGTGGGGTTAGGTCAACAGTAAAGTGGATTGTCACAGAGGAAGTGGGAGGGGGACCGAATCCCAACCATATGAGCTGGCTTTCCATTGGCCTGTGGATTGCCCCATATGCCAAGGACCTAGCAGCTATCACGCTGATCCAGATGTTGGTCTCCTTTCTGAATGTAGTCATTGGTTACAGTTCTCCCTGAGCCCTGTGCTCAGGGCCTTGGGGAAATCTACTCTGGGTCATCTCTATACCTATCATCAAATGGAGGTGGAAGCTATGGGGCAGCCCTCAAGCATTTTTTCCAAGGGCTCTTTGGAGTTTTCCTGAATGTGCAGAGCTACACTCCCTCCTTGTTCTGAGGAGCCCTCCTCTTTCCCATGGGCAGTGTGAACTGATGAGCCCCCAAACTGAAGGTAGAAAGGCCTACATTCTCACTAGCTAGGCAGTGAGGTGGTACAGTGGATAGAGAGCCCTGGGCCTGGACTTAGGAAGACCTGAGTTTAAATGCAGCCTCAGAAGCCTCAGATACTTACTAGCTGTGGGATCCTAGATAAGTCACTTAACTTCTGTTTGCTTCAAATGTAAAGTGGGAATAATAATAGCACCTACCTCCTGGGGTTGTTGTGAGGATCAAATGCAATTAAATTTGTAAAGTGCTTAGCACTAGAAGAGTATATTAGGCCCTTAACAAATGCTTACTTATTTCCTTCCTCTCTTTCTTCCTCCTTTCCTCCTTCCTTCCCTAAAACTCTGTAACTTCTTTCCTCCTTCCTCCCTCCCTCCCTCCCTCCCTCCCTTCCTTCCTTCCTTCCTTCCTTCCTTCCTTCCTTCCTTCCTTCCTTCCTTCCTTCCTTCCTTCCTTCCTTCCTTCCTTCCTTCCTTCCTTCCTTCCTTCCTTCCTCCCTCCCTCCCTCCCTCCCTCCCTTCTTTCCTTCCTTCCTTCCTTCCTTCCTTCCTTCCTTCCTTCCTTCCTTCCTTCCTTCCTTCCTTCCTTCCTTCCTTCCTTCCTTCCTTCCTTCCTTCCTTCCTCCCTCCCTCCCTCCCTTCTTTCTTTCTTTCTTTCCTTCCTTCCTTCCCCTATAATTTGGCTATGAGGCCAACTATCCAGAGCTCAGCTTCTCCAGCTGAACAATAAGAGATGATACTGCTGCCCCACCCATAAAACACATATAACAATAATAATAGTATTGACTATAATTGCTTACATTGTACTGAGTTTCATAGTTCTCATAATGTATTAGAAAGTGCTCTAGTGTTGGAGCTGGAAGACCTGGGTTCTAGTTCTGGGTCTTCCATTACCTTCTGTGTGAACTTGGACAAGTCATTTAAACTCTATGAACATCTCAAAAATGGAGTGAGTAATATTTGTATTACCTACCTTACTGTGTTGTTGTGAAAAAGGTGCCTTGGAAACTAATTACATAAATATGGCTATTATTATTTTTGCAAAGCATTTTCAGATTATCTTATCCAATGCTCATGTCAATTCATTAAGGGAGGCAGGTACTTCATTTTACAGAAAGGGAAACTGAGGCTAAGAGAGGTAGAATCTGAAACAAAAAGGTGCTGTGGAAAAGGCCCTGAACTTGGAGTCAAAGGACCTCTTTCAAAAGTTGAATATTCCATTTCTTACTTATGTGACCTTGAGCACATCATGTCTCAGATGACTAATAAAGATCTTCCCGGCTCTGGATCCTTAAAATCCAGTGGGAAATGTAGTTTTTATATGGAAGATATGAAACTAGAACCCAAGACTTCTCATTTCAAGTCAGTGATCTTCCATTTGCTCAAGCGCGCTCTCGCTCTCGCTCTCTCTCTCTCTCTTTCTCTCTCTCTCTCTCCTCTTTCCTTTCTTTGTTTCTGTCTCTGTCTGTCTCTGTCTCCCTCTGTCTCTGTCACACATGCCCCCCCCCCAAATCACCTTCTGACAGAAGGACTTTAACTTGGAGCAGATGTGTCAATGCTGCTTACCAAGGATACGCTGTATCCTGTCAGGCAAGGTTTAACACAGGGATTAAATCAGGGGAGGGACTCTCCATAGCTGTCTCATTTGGGGATGTCTGTGTTGGGAGAGATGCAGCAATGTGACCCAATTCACCGTAGCTCAGCCTGCCTTTGCTGGGCACACCCTGGGCTTGGACTGTGGGAGATGCTCCTAAGGCTGAGCCGTGGACCCTACCCTGAGGGGTTCATTGACAATCTACTTGGGAATGTAGAGGAGACAACCAGAGTACAATACCAGACAGAAATAATGAAGTGCTAATGAGTATTACCAACAATAAGTACCATCCATGGGAGGTCAGCAAGGGGAGAGCTCAGTGAGAGAGCTGGGTGGTCTGAGAAGGCAGGCCTTTAAGGACAGCTAGAATTTAGATAACTAGGTGGTACCATGGATAAAGTTCTGGACTCAGAGTCAGGAAGACCTGAGTTCAAATCCTGCCTCCGACACTTAACTAGCTGTTTGACCCTGGCCAAGTCCCATAACCCTGTTTGCCTCCATTTCCTCATCTGTAAAATGATCTGGAGAAGGAAATGGCAAACCACTCCAGTAGCTTTGCCAAGAAAACCTCAGACAGGGTCACAAAGAGTGAGACACAACTGAATAAAACAACAATTAATATTACGATCCACAACATTCCCAGGCAGAGAGAACAAGAAAAGAAGCGTGCAGAGGGGAATGCACAAGATGTATTTGGGACTGGATGAAAAGCGGAGCCTGCTCAAACTTTGGTTAGGGGGAGGGAACCTGGATAAGGGGGGAGGGGAGGGACTCAGACTCTGGAGAGCTTTCCGTGTCAGACAGAAGGGTTAGGGTATTATCATCTTACAGACACTGGGGAGCAATGAAGGGTTCTTCATGTGTGGGGAGGATGAGTCTAGCGTTGACGGCTTCCATCAACGTTGGGAGGGGATCGGCGGCATTTAGGAGATCCCTGACAGGATACAGGAGGGATGTGATGAGGCCAGTGGGGATAGAGAACCATTAACTCTTAAGACCCAGCTCCAGATCGGCTCCTGGCAGGAGTCCCGAGGCCCCCGTAACCCGGATTGGGATGACTTATGGCCCAGCCGCAAATCCCCCATTTGCACAGACGTCTCTATCCGTGGAGTGGTCCTCCAGGGCCCCGTTACTAAGAGCTCCTTAGCAAGGAAGACTTTGGGGATGTGGAAAACAGACAGGAAAACTTTGTAAAGTGGGAACTTCTTAAGAGAGTTGCCTCTCCCCAGTCCTTCTCACGAAGCTCTCGTTTCTACTACTGGGTAGGCAGCTAATTGTTTTCCAAGGATCATGGGATCACAGGCTCTGAGCTAAAAGGGACCCTAGAGATCAGCTGGGCCCAGCCCCTCGTCTTGTAGAAAAGGGAGCTGAACCCCAGGGCGGGGGAGGGTCTTGCCCAAGATCACACCAGGGTTAAGGAGCAGAGGCCGGGATGGAGAACTGGACCCTTAGAGGTCATCTGATCCGGCACCCCTCCCCCTGCTTCCCTGCCCTTTGAAGAGGAAGCGCTGAGGCCCAGCGGCCAAGGGCCTTGTCCAAAGTCACACAGAGAGCAAGTGGATGAGTCACCCCCTGGTATCTGGTATTTGGGGCAAAACTCGGTCTCTGTCTCTCTTTATCTTTTTGTCTCTGTCTCTCTGTGTGTGTCTCTGTCTTTGTCCCTTCCTATATATATATATATATATATATATATACACACACATACATAGACGTATATACATATGTATATATCCACACACATACATGTATATTTGTATGTGTGTTAATATGTGTATGCATGTATATATGTGTATATATACCCAAATGTATGTATATGCATGCATACACATACCCAAATGTATGTATATATGTATACGTGCACACATGTATACATACACACATGTATGTATATACATATACAGTTCTTTCTGGGGCAGTTAGGTGACACAGTGGACAGAATGCTGGACCTAGAGTGAGGAAGACTCATCTCCCTAAGTTTGAATCTGGCCTCAGACACTTATTAGCTGTGTGACCTTGGGCAAGTCACTTAACTATGTGTGCCTCAGTTTCCTCATCTGGAAAATTAACAAACTGGACCACGTAGCCTTGGAAGTCCCTTCCAGCTCTAAATGTAGGATGCTCCTCCCTTTTAGCAGTAAGCCACCTCGGGCACATCCAAATGGGCACTGGCCTGAGCTGCCCCTGATGTCCTGTTCAGCTTGGATTCTACATGGAATGTATACATAGGTAAGGCTTTCTGCTGAGCCGATGTGGCAGGGAGCTGATCTTTACAACTCTGGGGCTAAGATGGACTACAGTCACGCTAGAGTCAGGAGGGGCGGCCTTGGGAACAGGCCCTCGGATTCCTGACCCCTAAATCATCGCTCTCTTTGGACTGCCAGGTCCCGCTCCTAAATGAGCTCTCCTCCCCAACAGCTGACTATTTCTCCCCTCTGTCAGCTGGGAGTTGGGCTCCTAGCAAAGGGTAAAAAAAAAGCACCCCTGTCAACTTCTCAAGCAGCTTGGGAACAAAAGCCAAGAGCTGAGCTTCCCAAATCCTGCCCAAGGGCAAAACAGATGCACAACTTTATGAAACCAGAGACTTAGTGGGGAAGGGGGGGCCAGAGGGAGTGGTGTTTTGGAGGGAAGCTAGCGCCAAGCAAGTTCTGGGCTGGCCCCCGATGCCTGGGGGAGGCTGGGACCTTGGAGCCAGGAGGAGATCAGTGGCTGGTGGGAGGGGAATAAGTAGATCAGATGCTGGGCCTTTGGGGGGACCTGCTCCCCTCCAGGCTTCGTTAATCCTTTGAAAACAGGTACAGCAGAAGTTCCTCCTTTCTGCTTTGGTAGGAGAGAGTTGTACCACACTTGGAGAGAGAGGAGGGAGAAATTGATTGAGAAGACCTGGTGGTGCCTACAGAGATTACTCTGCCCTTGAAATCAGAGGGTCTGAATTGAAATCCTGCTTCTTCCTCTGGCTCACTACCGGTGTGACCTTAGGCAAGTCACAGGTGGTTGTCGGTCTCTCTAAGGGACTCAGTGTCCTCAACTATAAAATTAGGGGGTTGGATTAGATGCCTCATGGCCTCAAAGGTCCCTTCCAGCTCTGGATCTATGATATGGTAAGTTCATATTTTTCCAGTGAAACCAGGATCTGGCTCCCTCACTTTAGCTGCAATCACCTTGCCCTCACTCTACCCTTCTGATCAAAGATTCCCAGAACTGAGAGGTGGAAGACACTTTGTAAATGATCTAGTCAATAGAAAGACCGTAGAAGTCACCCGTCCAGCCCTCTTCTTTTATAGAAGAGAAAACCGAGTTCCAGATAGATTAAGGAACTTGTCCAGGCCACCCAAGTAAGTAAGTCAGTTTTCTATAAGTAGAGACATTTAAAGCTGACAAAATACTTTAGTAGATGTTGTCCCCACCGACCCGGGGAAATCTACATGTGCACACACACACACACACACACACACACACACACACACATTCCCAGATAAAGTTTAGTGAGTAGGTTTAAAGTACCAAATGTAGAGCTCAGGAGCCCCTACTGGTGCATTTACCTTTAACAGACAGCCAAAGGACACAACTAGATCAAAGCAAAGGCATTTACTGAAATGACTTAGCATGAATGATAACAAAACATCCTCCTTATAAACCTGGGGCACACGCTCCCACAAATACACACAGCATCCGTGGGAAGAGTCAAGAGGTAAACACATAAGGAATACCTGTGGCCCAGGCAAATGATCCTTCTGGTACTTCAGGGCCCTGATGTCCTTTCTCTTGTCCTGCTGTCCTGCTGTCCTGCTGCTGCACCTCCTGGGCATGGCATCTGTGCTGGTCAGGCCCTTCCAGTGGGCTTCCGGGGCCTGCTCCTTGCTGGGTGTGCTGTTTCCTACTAAACAAGCAGTTCTGCTGCAAGACATGGTCAGTGTGAGGCAGGGCTACAAGGATAGAGAGCTCTCCTCCCCTCTGCCATTCAAGAAGTGAACATCACTTTCCTTTCAAGAGTTGAGTTTTTGGGGGGCAGCTAGGTGGTGCAGTATTTAAGGCACAGGCCCTGGATTCAGGAGGACCTGAGTTCAAATCTGGCCTCAGACACTTGACACTTACTAGCTGTGTGACCTTGGGCAAGTCACTTAACCTTCATTACCCAGCCCCCCCTAAAAAACCAACCCCACAACAAAAACAACAACAACAACAACAAAAAACAACAACAACAACAACAAAAAACAACAAAAACAAAAAAAAGTTGGGTTTTTCACCTGGAGAGACTTAGGTAAACTGATGCTGGGTGAAGTGAGCAGAACCAGGAGAACATTGTACACAGTAACAGTGACATTGTATGATGATCAACTGATAAACTTAGCTCTTCTCAGCAATACAATGAACCAGGACAATTCCAAGGAACTCATGATGGAAAATGTTCTCCACATCCAGAAAAAAAGAACTGTGAATTCTGGATGTAGATTGAAGCATAATGTTTCTACTTTTATTTTTATTTTTTCTTTTTTGAGGGTTTTTCACTTTTGTTCTGATTCTTCTTTCACAACATGACTAATGCAGAAATATGTTTAATGTGATTGTACGTATAGAACCTATATCAGATTGCTTCCTGTTTTGGGGCGGGGAGAGAAGGGAGGGAGAAAAATTTAGAACTAAAAATCTTATGGAAATAAATGTTAAAACTATCTTTACATGTAACTGGAAAATAATAAAATACTTTTATGATTTAATTTTTTAAAAAGAGTTGGATTTTTCTTCCTAGGTGGGCTCTCCTTGAATGACAGAGCTCATACTCCTGAGTTGTCTCTTGCCTCAACTTACTCCCTAGAGAGTGTCATGTTTTTCAAAGCCCATCAAAGTGCAACTGATCCTTCAGGTAGCCAGAAAGCCTACCTTCCTGTGAATCTATCAAAGATCACTTCTTCACACCTTGTAAAGTAGGAGCAAAGGGTAAGCATTTCATTTAAGACCTGAACACTTCTTTGTCTCTGTTACTTGTTTCCCTAGACATTTACAATTTCATCACCTGAGCTGGGGGAGAAATGGCTTAATCAGGAGGTACCTGGTCAGCTCCCTTCCTGACCCATGTGATCTTCATAGTAGCCCTTCACATCAGGTAGTACTCATATCATTATTCCCAATTTACAGACAAAGAAACTGAGGCTCAGAGTGGAGCAATGATTTGTTCATGGTCACAAATTCAGAGCTAGAAGGGATCTCAGAAGCCAACTCCCTCTCACCTCTAGCCTCATCTTAATGCAAGAGACCACCACATAGGCTGTTACTTGCCCAAGGTCATGAAGGTAATATGTGAGATGCGGGATTTGAACCCAAGTCCTCTGACTTCAGAGAGTCAATGTTCTTTTCATGGTACCATGCTGCCTCTGGCATAAGTGTTGTTGTTGAGTCGGGTCAGTTGTATTCAATGCTTCCTGAGCCCATTTGGAGTTTTCTTGGCAAAGAAAATAGAGTGGTTTTCCAGTTTCTTCTCCAGGTCATTTTTACAGAGGAGGACACTGAAGCAAACAGGGTTGAATGACTTGCCCAGCTAGTAAGTGTCTGAGACTAAATTTGAACTCAGGTCTACCTGACTCCAGGCGTAGTGCTCTGTGCACTATGGCGCCACCTAGCTGCCGCTGGCATAAGTAAAAAAATTTCAAAGGTGGAATTCAAACCCAAGCCCCTCCTGACTCCAAATCCAGTGCTGTGGCAACTCCAGGAGTCACCCCCACCCAGGGCAATGAAGGTTAAGTGACTTTCCCAAGGTCACACAGCTAGTGTCAAGTGTCTAAGGCCAGATTTGAAGTCAGGTCCTCCTGAATCCAGGGCCATTGCTTTATCCACTGAGCCACCTAGCTGCCCCAACTCCAGGAGTTCTTAACCTGGGATCCATGAACTTATGTTTTATATGTTTTGATACCTGTATTTCAACATAGGGAAGCTAAGTTGTGTGTATGTGTATGTGTGTGTGTGTATATATATATATATATATATATATGTATATATATATATACACACAAATATATATACATATACAGACAGACAGACACACACACACACACACACATATATATATATATATGTCGTATGGATAGAGTGCAAGGCCTGGTGTCAGGAAAACTCATCTTCCTGAGTTCAAATCTGACCTCAGACACTTCCTAGCTGTGTGACCCTGGACAAGTCACTTAGTCCTGTTTGCCTCAGTTTCCTCATCTGGAAAATGAGCTGGTGAAGGAAATGGCAAATCATTCCAATATCTCTGCCAAGAAAACCCCATATGGGGTCATGAAAAATTGGACACAACTGAAAGGACTGAATAACAACAACAACAAATTCCAACATAACAGGTTGCCTGTTTTCCTAAGTATTTTATTTTATGCATTTAAAAATTTTATTCCGACTAGTCCCCACTACACTCCTGCCCAAGGAACCTATGACCCCCGAAATTTTAAGGGCCCCTACACTATACTGCCAATACTTAATGAAATAAATTCAGACCATTCACGGGAAGGTCAAATACTGAAACTGAAGGTGAAATACTTTGAATTCATAATAAAAAGACAAAAAAAGACCTTAACACTGGGGAAGGTTGAAGGCAAAAGTAAAAGGGGGCGGGGAGCTAGGTGGTTCAGTGGATAAAACACTGGTCCTGGATTCAGGAGGACCTGAGTTCAAGTCTGACCACAGGCACTTGACACTTACTAGCTGTGTGACCCTGGGCAAGTCACTTAACCCTCATTGCCCCTCAAAAAACAAAAAAACAAACAAAAAAGTAAAAGGGGACAGCAGAGGATGAGATGGATAGATAATATCATGGAAGCAATGAATGTGAGCTTGAATGGACTTTGGGAGATAGTGAAGGATGGAAGAGCCTGGTGTGCTGTGGTCTGTGGGGTCACAAGGAGTCGGACACAAATGCACAACAAGAACAAACACCGTACTCTTTCTACATCCTCCATACCCCAAACTCCCACCTTTGCATACATGCCAAAGAACACTCCCAACCTCTCTCTGATTCTATATAGTCTTCTGATCTTTGAAAAAGAAAGCAGGGAAGAACAATAAGGCACCACCCGATGTCACCTTAAGGTTTCCAAAGCACTTTCTTCACAACTGTTGTGAGAGCCTTCTCAAGTGTGCAAGTGTTTTTATTATAACCATTACACAAGTGAGGAAGCTGAGTCTTTGAGAGATTGGGTGATTTGACATGATCACACAGCTAATAAGTATCTGAGGAAGCATGCAAAACATGCACTCTTGACTTTGCAATGCAGATGCAAACTGCCTGCCAGTCCTCTCCCTTCCTCACTGGGGTACCCCAGAACCTCCAAAGAAGGAGTCTGATGGTGACTCCGAGCTTAGAAGCTTCCAGATCACTGAGAGGCAGCATGAAACAGCCTTCGAGTCAGAAGGACCTGGGTTTGAGTTCTACCTTTCTGACATTTAATGACTGTGTGGGACCAGGCAGGTGCTAACCCAAGTGCTCCAGTCTCTAAGTCTGCAAATTAATGATGATTTGTCGATCTATAACAGTGACTAGATCTCAAAGCCTATTTCTAAGTCATAGCAGCCCCCTAAGCCATCTGCTCTTTGGTTTTCTTGTAAGTTTTATTGATATCATTTATTTTCCCATCACAGTCACTTCCAGATCTATCCCTTTTAACAAAGAAAAAAAATTTTTGAGCAAAACCATCTGATGCATACACTCTATCTGACAGCATATGTGACATTCTATAGCTATCTCTCCCTACTTTTCTAAGTAAATAGGTGCACATCTCCTCCTCTCTTCTCAGGGGCACCTTCTTTTTTTGTTATTTTTCTTTATTTTGTATATAGTCATTGTCTCGATTGTTTTCCTAGTTCTGGTTATTTCATTCATTCTACATTCAGTGGTTAAGAATGGTTGTTTATTATTATTATTGTCATTATCATTGTTATCATTAACGATTCCTCCATATTTCTCTATCTTCCTCTTATTCCTCATTTTGTATGATACAATACCATTCCATTACAATTGTATACCACAATTTAGTGGGCTAATCCGTCAATCAACTCTGTTTCCAGTCGCTATCACACACACACACACACACACACACACACACACACACAAGCTGCTGTGAATGCCTGGGTATATATGGGATCCTTCTTTCTATCAGTGACCTCCTTAGGGTTTGTGTCCAGCAGGAGGGAGGATCCCTAGGTCAAAGGGTAAGAACAGTTCAGTGACTTTTCTCACATGAGTCCAGAATTGTTGAACCAATTCATCGCTCCAACAATGTGTTAGTGTGCCTGTCTTCTGGAAGCCTTTTAGATGTTTACAATTTCCATCCTTTGTCATATTTGGCAATTTGCTGCATAGGAAATTAAGCCTTAGCGTTGTTTGAATTTGCGCCTCTCTTATTATTAGCGATACGGAGGAATCTGTAATATAGTCACTACCAGTTTGCGATTTTGTCTTTTGGGAGCTGTTTGTTCATGTCTTTTTGCGGATGGCTCTTGGACTTAAATATTTGTGCTAATTCCCCATATAGTTTGGATGATAGACCTTTATTAGAATCACCTGACAGTTTCCCTTTTTATTCTAATGGCACTGATTCTATTTATGCAAGAGTATTTTACAGTTATCTATTTCACATTTATGATCACTCTGGTTTAGTTAAGAATTCTTCCCTAGTCATAGTTGGGAGAATTATCATCTTCTATCCTACTTCATTTAGGTTATGTTACATTTAGATTGTGTGTCCCTCTGGAACTTAGCAAGGAATGTGGCATCAGTTGCTGGTCTAAATTTAGTTTTTGCCAAGCTGCTTTCCAGTCGGGCCTTTCCCAAGCCATTTGTGTTGTTAGGTTTACTGAATGCTGGGCTATTGAGTTTGATCATTTCTGTTTAGCTGATCTATTTTTTCTCTCTCTTTTTAAACCAGGATCAAATGGTTTTTATGATTTATAATATAGTCTGGGGTCTGGCAGACTCGATTCACATTCTCTTTTAATCTGAACTGACCTCTATCCCTAATTTCTCCTAAAGAAGACCCAACCCACACGAATTTTCATTCTCTTCTCTCTCTCTCTCTCTCTCTCTCTGTCTCCTCTCTCTCTTCCTTCTTCCCTCTTCTCTGTTCTCTTTGTCTCTCTTTCCCTCCCTTCTGCCCTCCTCTTTTCTATCTCTATCTCTCTTCCTCCTCTCTCTTTCTCTCCCTTCCTCCCTCCTCTCTTCATTCTCTCCTCCTTCTCCTTATTCTCCTCTTCCTCCTCCCCCTCTCTCCTCCCTCCCTCTCTTTGCCCCCTCTCTCTTTGTCTATCTCTGTCTCTCTCTTCCTCTTCCTCTCTCTCTCTCTCCCCACCCCCCGTTTCTCTCTCTCCTTCCCTTTCTCTCTCTGTCAGTGTTTCTCTGTCTGTCTCCTCTTAATCTTTTTCTTCCTATTCTTCCTCCTTTCTCCTCCCTTCCTCCTTCTTTCTATCTCTTTCACTCTCTCCTCCCCTCCTCCTTCCCCCACCTCTCTCCTCTCTCTGTCTCTCTCCTTTGTCTTCAACTTAATCCCTCCCCACCTGCAGACCTCTGCTTGTCTTCCTTCTGCCAGAAGCCTTTTTTAGACTCCTGTAGTCTTGTTATACTAAATATCTAGAAACTGCTACTGGCTTCAGACTTTATGTTTATATGCCCGTGTGCAAAATACTGGGTGACAGGTGTTTCTAGAGCAGAAAAAAATAGGAGAAACTTTTGGAAGAAATAATGTGAATGAACAAGAGTTAGGATGGAAAGGGGAAATGCTAGAGGGAAATGGAGAAGAGACAAGACTGAGAATAAACCACTAGGTACTAGAGAGGAGCCTTATTTGTATCCCAAGTCCCTGGTTTCTAAGAAGCACTGGTCTCAAGAGATGGCATTTCTATCTTGTCTTGATCAATACCACTGCTAATGATACTACTACTCTAACATCCTGTCTACTGTGCCAATCAAAGGAATAGGGATGAGTGCCTTGTGTCCTACTTGGGCTGTGGGTGTGAGAGATAGTAGTTTGGGAAGCAGGTAATGGAGTGCATACCGTTAAATTCTGTGCTATTTGCCTTATATTCTATGTAAAGTGCAGTGCTAAGTACCTTCTCCCACCTCCACCCCTGCCCCAACTTAACACTTGCAGTTTGGGAGTGGGGTATCTACCCTAAGGTTCTAATACTCTGTAGATCTGTACTCCTAAAACCATAACTCATGAGCCAATGTGTTTGCCTTTAATAGACAGATAACACAATTAGGTCAAAGCAAATGCATTTTAACAAATGCATTGTAAGATTAGCAACTATAAAACATTCCTTCATAAACCTTGGTAACACCATCCCAGAGTGTCAGTGGGGAAGAATGGGCACCCACCTGGGAAACTTGTGACCAATATAACTTATAACTCCAATGCTCCAGCCTCTGATCTCTTTCTTTTTATGGCTCCCTGTTGGGTGAGTAGTTCAGATACAAGACACTATGTCCAAAATGGTGCTAGTATATATGAGACATACAATTACACAGTGATTTGGCAATTGGGGAGGCATTTTAGGGGTGTGGATCAGGAAAAGCTTTATGTGGCAGGTGGGATGGGGGGAGCTAAACTTTGAAGGAAGCTGGAATTCTAAGAGGCAAAAGGGATGTGCCTGAATGTGGCTGAAAGAGGGGGGAGGCAGGTTGCATCAGAGGGGACAGGGCACTTGTTTTGGAATCAAGAGGATTCAAAACTCTTTTCAGATACCGTGTGACTCTGGGCGAGTCACTTAACCTTTGTGCCTCCATTATCTCATCTAGAAGCAGAGGGGACTGGCCTCAAGACCAGATTTGCTGGCCTTCCAGATATCCATCTGGAATCCCATGATCTTCCCAGCGACTTACTTCCCTGGTCTCATGACATGCCCTCTTCCCTACAACCCAGAGGCTGGTCAGACATGTCAGCGCCTTCAGTATGTGAGTGGGGGATGCAGAGGCGGAATTTGCCCCACTCCCTGCCTCAGCTGCTTGTGTCCCACACTTAGGCAAGACAGAGGACCTCAGTCTCTGATTTGCCAGGCCCAGCCCCTTTCCTGATCCCAGCAATGCAAACTCATTACCAAATGTCTGAGAATGCTGCCCATTATCCAATTCACAGAGCACAATGGGGAAGCCTGGGCAAGACTCCCCCAACCACGGCTCCAGCTGAGTGGGAAGCCAGAAGACCTGGGTCACAGACCTAGCTCCTCCGATTCCTACCTGGGTCACCCTGGGCACATGCCCTCCCCTGCCTTGGGCTCAGTGTCCTCATCTGTAAAATGGGGGTGAGGCTGGGGAGGGAGGTTCCTCATCTATGATGATTTCCCCATGTCACAGATGAGAAAATTAAGGCTTCCAGAATTTAAATGGGCTGCCCATGGTCACATAGCTAATTTATCGCAGAACTGGGAGCTCAACCAAGGTCTTCTAGCTAAGTCCTCGCCATGCTAGATACACACACACACACACACACACACACACACACACACACACACACAAGCTCTACGGTCCCAGAGCCGCACTAAGAAGCATTCCCAAGCAGTGTGGAAAGGAAGGAGGGACACAGCTCAAGGGGACAAGTTCAGGGGACATGCCCGGTCAGTACCATGATGCGCTGATAAGGGAAGGCAAGCATGTTTGTTGGAAACAGAAGGAGAGGGAATGTCTTTCACACTTCAAGATAGGGACGTGCTGTAAAAATCAGGAATTAGAAACATTTCCTCTTACCCAGGAAAAGAAGGGGGGAAAAAAAAGCTGAGATATAATGCCTTCAAAGAAGAGATATAACCACAGAGACATTTTCTCACGGGGCCCTGAGCAGAGTTCAGAGCAGTGTTGTAGAGTTTTGGAAGGACCCTGGTTCAAATCCTACCTCCAACACTTCCTTGCTGTGGGACCTTGAGCAAGTCACTTCACATCATTCGGTTTCTTTTATCCAGAAAATGAGAATAATAATAATAATAATAATAATAATACCACAAGGTTATTGAGAGGCTTAAATGTGCGACTACACATAAAGCGCTTTATAGAATAAATATTCAAATAAATAAAGTACTTAATAAATGTTCAAGCACTTCATTGTCATCATCATTATTACTATTATTATCATTCCTCGGTCTACATTCTTGTCTGGGAATCTGGAATCTTCGAAGGTGATTGCTCTTTTTATATGAGGATGTTTGTGTTTGGATGGACAGGGTCCCAGACAAGCAAACCGACACCATCACTTTGATTTTGGTCAGCGGAAAGCAAACCAAAGCAAGAATTATAAGAATAATAATTTCAGCATTTCCCACAGCTAGAACGCACTGTCTCTGTCTCCTTACACTTAACTTAGCAAACAAAGCAAGGGGAAACAGAGACATTAAGAATCCTTGACACATGTTAGTGGTGTCAGCAATTGGGAGTAATTTAAAATGTATTAAGATGATGAGAGTTTTGTCACTTTCCATTCTTCCCCCTCCCAACCCCCCAACCCTTGATCCTGTCTCGGTGGCCTGCATTTATTCACTGCCTATTCTTGGGTCAGCCAATACCAGGGAATAGCTAATGACAGTGGTCAGGCAGGGATGAGATTTTGAGATGATAATATCCGGAGCCCTGCAAATAGATTGCAGAGGGAGTGGTGATGTGATCGGTCGTCAGGCTATGATATGCAATTAATAGCTGATGTTATAGGCCTCCCTCCTGCCCGGAGCAGAAACAATTGACTTGGTGAGTCACTGGGTCTGTTTGGAGCTGGTCTCCTCCTTCTGCTAAAAGACTCCTTGCATGTCTGTGCATAGCAAAGATGGGATTATTCATTCATTCCTTTAGTGCCTGTGATGCACAACACGCTGTTGGGTGGGAGAGGAGATACAGAGTTAGACCACACAGATCCCTGTTCTTTAGGAGCTGCAGCCTGGAAGAGATGAGCCACACGAATACGGATGATCTGTCCTAGACTCTGATGAGTACAAGGAGATCGGATGAGGGAGGGATCACTTCCAGCTAGGGAGATCCAAGTAGGTTTCATAAAGAAGATACCCTTGGGCAGCTAGGTGGCACAGTGGATAGAGCACCAGCCCTGGAGTCAGGAGGACCTGAGTTCAAATCTGACCTCAGATACTTAACACTTACTAGCTGTGTGACCTTGGGCAAGTCACTTAACCCCAATTGCTTCACTAAAAAGGGGGGGGCAGCTAGGTGGCACAGTGGATAAAGCACCAGCCCTGGATTCAGCAGTACCTGAGTTTAAATCCAGCCTCAGACACTTGACACTTACTAGCTGGGTGACCCTGGGTAAGTCACTTAACCCCCATTGCCCAGCAAAAGAAGAAGAAGAAGAAGAAGAAGAAGAAGAAGAAGAAGAAGAAGAAGAAGAAGAAGAAGAAGAAGAAGAAGAAGAAGATACCCTTGGGACTGGATTTGTCAGGGGTGGGGCAACATGACAGATCTAGACTCAAAATAAGGATTATTCCGGCCCATAGGATCATGAAGCTCAGCTATCACCTAGTTCAACCCCCTCTTTTTACAGCAGAGGAAACTGAGGCCCAGGGAAGTTACGCCAGATCATTGATGTAAAACACTTTGTAAACCTTTAATTCCTGAATGTCAGCAATTACAGGGCCTCGGTACACACACACATCCATTTATACATATTTATGGATGGATGGATTACATGGATAGATGATAGATGTCAAAGAGGGAGATATCTCTCTCTATGCATATATATAATATATATACACATATTGTTATTGTTGTTGTTGTTGCTTGCTCTTCATTCTCAAAGAGGACCATGATATTGAGAGGTGATGTCATAACTTGCAGTGAATTGGATTTAAGTGAGGGAGGGCTATGCAAAGTCACCAGCCTCACTCTCTCCTCCAGAGCCATCTGGGGCCAGTGGCAAGAGATATGTGTGTGTGTGTGTGTGTGTGTGTGTGTGTGTGTGTGTGTGTGTGTGTGTGTGTATACACACATCAGGATGACTGGAGATGGCCCTGGATGTTCAAGGCAATTGGGGGTGAAATGACTTGCCCAGGGTCACACTGCTAGTAAGCATCTGAGGCTGGATTTGAACTCAGGTCCTCCTGACTCCAAAGCCACTGTAGCACCACCTAACTTGCCCCTGTATATATTAATAATGCAAGGTCAGACAGGTAGTAATTTTCAGAGAAAGGATTTTCCCCCAGGTCATAGAGCTAGCACTCTTTTTTCCAGGCCATACTGACTACCTCCTATGTGCCCGAAGCCCTTCCACTGAAAGGCCCTCCTTGGCATCTGCCAGATAGCTTGCCCTGAGGTCTGAAGCCCCCGTCATTCTAGGTATCTCTCTGGAGTAAGGCATTTTCTCCAGAAGGCTGTTCATCAAGATGGATCTTTCTAAGTTGGGAGGCATATAACATAATCTACCTATACATAGAACCACCCGAGCATGAATTGGCCCTTCACCTAGGCATAGAGCAAGACCTGAAGAAAAGAAGGCCATGGGAGAAAGAAGTCTTGGTGGGGGGTGGAAATCAGGAAAATTCTGGAGAGGTAGCCACTATTGACCCTGACAGATAAAGAGAGAGATAGCTGGATGGCTAGATAGATAGATGATAGATAGATAGATAGATAGATAGATAGATAGATAGATAGATAGATAGATAGATGGATGGATGGATGGATGGATGGATGGATGGATGGATGGATGGATGGATGGATGGATGGATGGATGGATGGATGGATGGATGGATGGATAAATATAGATAACAGATAGATAGATACATAGATACATAGATACATAGATGATGGATGGATGGATAGAACAAGCACTTATTAGGTCATGGGAATTGTACTAAATGTTGGGGATACAAACACAAGCAGGAAGATAGTTCCTACCCTAGAGGAGCATACATTCTAAAGGAAGACAATGCATAAAGAGGAGCTGGAGAGGGAGGGAGAGAAAGGCTCAGAGAAGGCCAGGAAGTCAAGCAGACCCAGGAGGAGAACAGGCCAAAGTTCACTGACCAGAACCACGGATGGTCCCAAGAGCAAACCCAGGGGAGAAGGTGGAGGAGCCTGTCTAGTGTGGGGATGGCCAGGAAGTGGCCGTTCTCCCCACAGATGGAGCCCTGAGGCAAGTACTAACAACGATAAAATCATCTTTAAAATCATGTTGATGTTGATTAAAAATAGTGTCCTTTGAAGAGCCTAAAATGGTATTAAAGTAGAAATAAAACAGCTTTCACACGCAAATGAACACACAGATGCACAACTGTGCCTTTGCTTGTGTGGTGTACTCTGCCTAAAATGGACCTTCCCAATCTGTGCCTAAACAAATCCTTCTCATCCTTCACGTGCCACTTCCTCCTGGGGGCCTTCTCGAATCGGTCCAGCCAGAAATTCTCTTTCTTCCCTTGAGGACCCAGGGCACTTTGGCTCTTTCAAAATTCTGCCTTGTGTGATACATGACAGGAAACTCCTTGAGGGTGGGGATCCTGGTGCGGGGGAAATGGGATGGCTCTCGAGTCCAAAGAATCCAACTTGAATCTCAGGTCTGCTGAATGCCAGCTGAATACAAATCACGTGCTCCCTGTGTGCCCTTAGTCAAATCACTTAACGCCTCTGGGTCTCAGTGTCCTCATCTGTAAGATGAAGATTGGACCCGGAGAGCTCTGAGTCTATGAGCCCATGCATGACCTTTGGGTCTCCCAAGCAAATAACACAGTACCCTGCACATTGGAAGGGCAACTAGGTGGTGCAGTGAATAGTGTGATGGGCTTGAAGCCAGGAAGATTCATCTTCCTCGGTTCAAATCTAGCCTCAGACATTTAGTAGCCGTCTGATCCTGGGCAAGTCATTTAGCCATGACTGCCTCAGTTTCTCCATCTGCAAAATGAGCTAAAGAAGGAAATGGCAAATCATTCCAATATCTTTGTCAAGAAAACCCCAGGGGGCAGCTAGGTTGGGCAGTGGATAGAGCACCGACCCTGGAGTCAGGAATACCTGAGTTCAAATCCGGCCTCAGACACTTAACACTTACTAGCTGTGTGACCCTGGGCAAGTCACTTAACCCAATTGCCTCACTAAATTAAAAAAAAAAGAAAGAAAACCCCAAATGGGGTTGTAAAGTGAGACAGGATTGAAAAACGGCCGGACAACTGCACATTGAGGGTGCTCAGTAAATACTATAAACATCTGTCAAGTTTTCTCAGGATAATCAATGAATTCAAATTTGGAGAAAAAAAAATCATTGCCTTTTAAGAAAAAAGTCATTGACACTAATCAATTCAGGTCCTCCCCTTGATCAGACTGACCACCCTTAGGCCAAAAAGAGGAAATTCCCTGGAAAAAAGCTAAGTAGTGCAATGGATAAAGCATGGACCCTGGATTCAGGAGGACCTGACTTCAAATTTGGCCTCAGACACTTGCCACTTACTAGTTGTGTGACCCTGGGCAAGTCATTTAACCCTCACTGCCCCACCCCAAAAAAGCAGGTCCAAGGTATCTAGGATTGGCACAAGGTATCTGGAGACCTGGCCCCAAACAGCCTAATTACTCAGTTCCTCAAGCTATTCACTCCCCATGACCTAATTCTCCACTCCACCTCAGCCACACATGAAGATGGTCATAACCTTGAACTTGCCATACACTCACAAGTTTACCCCCTCCATGTTCAAGACTTCCTAAAGCCCCTTATCTGACCATAACCCATTAGATTTGGACCTCTCCCTTTGTCTTCTCTTATCAAATCCTACCCTACACCATGACCTTCAATCCCCTGACCCCTCCCTCAATTCTTTCCCAGGCCATCCCCCTTACGCCAGCCACTCTCTCCTCTTTTCCCCATCTTTCATCCCCACTCTCTCATTTCTTTTCTTTTTTGGGGGGGGCGGGACAATGAGGGTTAAGTGACTTGCCCAAGGTCACACAACTAGTAAGTGTCAAGTGTCTGAGGCGGGATTTGAACTCAGGTCCTCCTGAATCCAGGGCCAGTGCCTTATCCACTTCACCACCTAGCTGCCCCCTCTCATTTATTTTCTTTTTTTTTTTTTAGTGAGGCAATTGGGGTTAAGTGACTTGCCTAGGGTCACACAGCTAGTAAGTATTAAGTGTCTGAGGCCGGATTTGAACTCAGGTACTCCTGACTCCAGGACCGGTGCTCTATCCACTGCGCCATCTAGCTGCCCCTCATTTATTTTCAATATCTCTCTCCACTGGCTCATTCCCCATCATCTACAAACATGCCCATGTCTCTCCCATTCTGAAAAACAAAACTTCACTTGACCCTTCCGTCCCTGCTAACTATTGTCCCTTTTCTCTTCTACCCTTTGTAGCTTGTGGTTGTTGCTTGTCCTTCATTTTTGAAGAGGACCATGACATTAGGTGATGTCATGACTTGCAGTGAATTGGATTTAAGTGAGGGAGGGCTGTTCAAGGTCACCAGCCTCACTCTCTTCTCCTGAGCCATCTGGACCCAGTGACAAGATATACATCAGGATGACTGGAGATGGACCCGGATGTTTGAGGCAATGGTGTTAAGTGACTTGCCCAGGGTCACACAGCTAGTAGTCTTAAGTGTCTGAGTCCAGACTTGAACTCAGGTCCTCCTGACTCCAGGGCCAGTGCTCTATCCTCTGCAGCACCACCTAGCTGCCCTGCCCTGCCCTTTGTAGTTAAACTTATGAAAAAGGTCTTCAACAGGTGCCTCCACTTTCTCTCTTCTCACTCTCTTCTTAACCCCCACAAGCTGCAGTTACTGATGATCTCTTAGTTGCCAAATCCAGTGGACTTTTCCCAATCTTTGTTCTCCTTGACCTGACTTTGACGTTTTTCAATCACTCTCTTTTCCTTGAAACTCTCTGACCTGAGTTCCAATCCAGTCTCAAACACTTGACACTAGCTGTGTGACCCTGGGTAAGTCACTTAACCTGAATGCCTCACCAAAACCCCCCCCCCCCAAAACACAAAAAACCTCCCTTCTCTCTAGATTTTCAGGACACTCCCCTCTCTCTCCTGGTTCTTCTTCTACCTCTCTAACTGCTCTTTCTCTGTCTCCATTGCTAGACCCTCCTCCAAATCACACACTCAGGGCTCTGTCCTGAGCCCTCTTCTCTTCTCCCTCTACTACTTCACTTGGGGAATCTCATCAGCTCCCATGGATTTAATTTCCATCTCTAACTCTCAAATCCACCACCCTGCCCCAATCTCTCTCTCTTGACTGCCAATCTTGCATCTCCAGCTGCCCTTCAAACACCTTGAACTGAATGTCCAGTAGACGTCTTAAACTCAGTATGTTCAAAATGGAACCCAGAAGGCAGCCCCATCCTCCCAGGCCCTGGGGCTCACAACCTAGGGGTCCTCCTGGATGCCTCACTATCTCTCAACCCTGCCCTCCCTGCCCCATACACACACACACATTCAATATGGAGCAAGGCCTGCTGACTTCCCTCTGACCTTACCACTCTAATGTAGGCCCTCATCACCTCCCACATAGAGGATTCTAATAGCCGCTGGTGGGTCGGCCTGCCTCAGGCCTCTTCCTCCTCCCTGTTAGATTGCAAACTTCTTGAGGGCAGAGACTGTCTTTTGCCTCTTTTTGTATCCCTAGCACTTAGCATGATGCCTGGTACATAACAGGTGCTTGATAAATGTTTGTTGACTGACTAACTGGCCTCAGAGAAAAGGAGTTGGCTATCTAATTGTCATTGAACCAGAGCATCCTCTTTCCTTCTTTTGGGTTTTCACTCATTCTTTTCCCCCAACCTTTAGGAAAGTCTAATGAAGGGTCACCAGGATGTATATTGAGGAGAATGCCAGACTGGGAGTCACAAAAACACAGGTTTGAGTCCTACCATGGACACTTACTAGTTGTGTAACCCTGGGCAAGTCACTTAACTCCTATTTGTCTCAGTTTCCTCATATGTAAAATGGGGATAATCATAGCACCTGTCTCCCAGGGTTGTTGTGAAGATCAAATGAGATAACTGTAAAGTGCTTAGCATAGTGTCTGGCACCTAGTAAATGATATAAATGTCAGCTATTATTTTTTTTTCTTTTTTCTTTTTTTTTTTTGGTGAGGCAATTGGGGTTAAGTGACTTGCCCAGGGTCACACAGCTAGTAAGTATCAAGTGTCTGAGGCCGGATTTGAACTCAGGTCCTCCTGAATCCAGGGCTCATCCACTGTGCCACCTAGCTGCCCCTAATGTCAGCTATTATTACTGTTGTTGCTGAGTCCTTTCCACCGTTTCCT
The DNA here is from genome assembly GCF_019393635.1 of Dromiciops gliroides. Classification (NCBI taxonomy): domain Eukaryota; kingdom Metazoa; phylum Chordata; class Mammalia; order Microbiotheria; family Microbiotheriidae; genus Dromiciops; species Dromiciops gliroides. Next base: position 706,400,920 of record NC_057861.1, read on the forward strand.
GACTCTTCATGACCCCTTTTGGGGGTTTTCTTGGCAAAGATACTGGAGTGATTTGCCATTTCCTTCTCCGGCTCATTTTACAGATGAGGAAACTGAGGCAAACAGGGTTAAGTGACTCGCCCAGGGTCACACAGCTAGGATGTGTTTGAGGTTGGATTTGAATTCAAGAAGGTGAGTCTTCCAATTCTAAGGCCAGTACTCTATCTGCTGCACCACCTCAACGCTCTATTATTGTTATTCGTTATTACTCAATTATTATTATTACTTAATTTGTCCATCTCAGTTTCTTCATCTATAAAATGGGGCTAATAGTAGCATCTGCTTAACAAAGTTATTGTGAGACTCAAACAAGATCCTAAGCCTTTAGGCCCTAAATAAACATTAGCTATCATTATTACCTCTTTGGGCCTCAATTTCCTACCTACCAGTCCAGTTCCCCTATTTAACACATGAGGAAATGGAAGCTGAGTGACTAGCCCGAGGTCACACAGGTTGTGACAGAGTCAGGAGTGGGATCCAAGGTCCCCTGACTTCCCATTTCTATCCATCTCTATAAGACCAGCTTCCTTTTGGGGAGCTCCAACAGATGCTTTTTTTTTTAAGCCTCCATCTTGTTCCCCTCCTTGCCCTTGCTGGTGAGTGCAATCGTTCTTCACCAATTAATTGCATTTGTCAGATTTCTGACCTGAAGGGGAGGGAAATGGGGAAAGGGGAGAAGTGATTTTTTTCCATTTTTAAAAAAAAGAGCTAAAAAAACCAAGAGCTCCCCTGAAAAAAAGAGCTCCCCTGGGCAGGCTCTCGGCTGCCAAATGGGTGCACACTGCTGCCAGCCCTCGGCCCCCCGGGGTGCTGCTTGGATTTGCTTCTGGGGGTGATCATTTTTTCAAATCTAAGAGATTCTTCACCTTGATGCCTCCATCCAGTTCATCTCAATAAGCCAGGTTCTTGGCTTTGAAGTTTCCCTAATGAATGCATGAAGGGAGGGAGGGAGAGAGAGCAGAGTGAAGGCAGAAGCTTTTCTGGAAAGTGAAGTCTGCGCAGGGTAGGGCAGGGGAGAGGAAGATGGAAACTTTTCACCAACAGAGAGAAAACCTGGAGATTTGAGAGCAGGGCATTCTGGACTTGTTCAGAGAAATCCTGAGGTTTCTCTCCCGGCTCAGTTGGGCTGGGAATTTACAGAATCTTATCCTGATAACTGGGGTGGGGTGGGGGGTATGCCTGGGGAAACCTTTCTGAGAAACTGGCAAGGGAAGTGGAGGAGCAGGGTAGTCAGATTATGATTATGCTGGCTTCTTGGGAATAGCCGCCAACCCTAAACTAGCTAGGGGAAGCCCGGCCCCTGTGTGGTGCATCAGGAAAGAGGAAGGAGAGACCTCAGCTAAAAATCATGGTTGTGGTACATACTAGCTGTGAGCCCCTAGAACAGTGGCTGAACCCCTCGGAGCCTCGGTTCTCCCATCTGTGAAATGGGTATTTGTCAGCATGGGGCAGAGCTAGGTGGTGCAGTGGATAAAGCACTGGCCCTGGATTCAGGAGGACCTGGATTCAAATCCAGCCCCAGACACTTGACACTTACTAGCTATGTGGGCAAGTCACTTAACCCTCATTGCCCCAATCCTCCTCACCTCAATGTCAGCGCAATGGGGATGAGCTTGGTGAGAGCAAAGTCCCATAAACTCAGTGGAAGTGTGAGTTATTCTCATCGCTCAGCCTTTGGTGGGCTCCACACAGAATTGGGGCGATTGCATCTGAGAAGCAGATGCAGTTCAAGCTCTGTCAGTCACCTCCACTACGGTTTTGACCCTGAACTCCCCAGGGGTACCTACCGCATGGCCACCCACTGGAAGAGGATACCTACCGAGCTCCTTATTCTCTTTCACCGCTACTACAGACTCTAGCCTGCCAGGGCACTTTTCCGAGTGCGTTTCTTTTTAAGGGAAGAGAAATACTTCCAGGTTGAGGTCATTAAGGGGAACCCAAGAAAGGCCGAAAGACACAAGGGAAAGGGCAATGGATTTGGAGTCAGGGACCTAGGTTCAAATCCTGGTTGTGTCACTTGATACCTGTGTGACCTTGGACCAGTGGCTTGCCTTTTCTGAGGCTGTTTCTTCATCTGGCACTGGACCTTCTCTCAGGGTCTGGTTTTGAATTGCATAAAACAAAACACATAGGATTGCAAAAGAGCCCAGTTATGTTAAAAAATAGCTATAATTTTTTAAAGTTTATGACCTCCACATTTAAGAACCCCTGCAAAGCTTCCTTAATTATCTTCTCTAACATTTCACTTCACCACGTTTCCCACTTCAAGTTCCAGAGTATTCAGCCTGCTTGTGACTCCAAAAGAGCAGGAAGCCTTTCTTCCAAGGATAACGACCTTCGCCTTTACCATTCAGGATCAATCTAACTCCCAGGGTTGTATGGGATCCAGTTCTAATTGGAGCTGATTGTAAAATTTTCATTGGAAGTATTTATACTTCAGAAATCCTCAAAGGCTACAAAATCAGGACATAAATTATTGTTCCCTTGATTGTCCAAACAAGAAACTGATGGAGAAAATGGCCATAATACAAATTAAACTTAAAAATGTGTCATATTCCAAAATGTGTTTTCCAAAAGCTGGTTGTTAAACATTTTCCAGGACACTTTTGAGCTAAACCCTGCCCTGGACCAAAGATTATGAACCAGACTGCAATTTCAGGCTCTTAACCAATCAGGAAGCTTCCAGATGGGCTTTGAATGTTCAAAATACACCTTTCTAATTAACCATTCCCCCAAGAAGAAAGCATGACATGACATATTGTTGTTTGTCCTTCATTTTCTTTCTTTCTTTCTTTCTTTCTTTCTTTCTTTCTTTCTTTCTTTCTTTCTTTCTTTCTTTCTTTCTTTCTTTCTTTCTTTCTTTCTTTCTTTTGTCCTTCATTTTCAAAGAGGGACATGACATTGGGTGATGTCATGACTTGCACTGAATTGAATTTAAGTGAGGGAGGGCTATGTAAGGGCATCAGCCTTACTCTCTCTTCCAGAGTCCAGTGGCAAAATATACATCAGGATGACTGGAGATGGCCCTGGATGTTTGAAGCAATTAGGGTAAAGTGACTTGCCCACAGTCGTACAGCTAGTAAATGTCTGAGGTAAGATTTGAACTCAGGTCCTCCTGACTCCAGGGCTAGTGCTCTATTCACTGTGCCACCTAGCTGTCCATATATTACCATGGAGAACTACCACATTTAACCCCAATGAATAGAAGGAAGGGCTTTAAATACTACACAGAAAAGTTTGTGTGATGTCCTAGAGGCACTAGGGAGCCATGGAAACTTCTCGAATAGGGGATAGCCCTGGTTTTAGGCACCCTTTTCCCCTTTCACACCTTCTCAGTCCTCTAGAGCTAGAGGGGACCTCAGAGCCCATGTACTCCACCCCTCTCATTTTATAAATAAGAAAAATAAGGGGAGGAGTAGATTAGAGGTAGTTGGGTGGCACTGGACCTGAAGTCAAGAAGACCTGAGTTTGAATCCTACCTCAATCACTTACTAGCAGTATGCCCCTAGGAAAGTCACTTAACTTCTTTTTGCCCCAATTTCCTAATCTGTAAAAATGGGGATAATAATAGCATCAACCTCTCAGGGTTGTTGTTAGGATATTTGTGAAGCTCTTAGCACAGTGTCTAGTACATTAAGCAGGTGCTTAAAAGATGATTGTTCCTCTCCCCTTTTCTATATGTAAAGTGCTTTGCAGACTCTACAGTGTATAAATGTAAATGCTATTACTATTATTAAGTGACTTGTTTGTCTACTTGTGAAATCTCTGGCTTGGGGAACCATCAATCCCACAAGTCTATATCCTTTTTGATTTGCTAAGTTCTATACTTTCTAAAAGTCCCACCACCTGAAGGACTCCTCTACCGCCTGCCTTGGCCCACAGTCCTCTCTGTCTCTCCTTTGGGCTATTCTCACATCATTGGTCTGTTGAACTAATCTGGCACTTATTAGCATGTGTCACCTCTGGATTGTTAGTTGTTAACGCACATCATCCTTCTTCCCTAAGGAATTATAAACCCTTTGAGGTCAGTGACTACATTTAATTCTTTGTTTAGCAGAAAAAATCCTGGTTTTGGAGTCAGAGGACCTGGGTTCAAATCTCACATCCCAGACTTATTACCTATGTGACCTTGGGCAAATCACATCACTTCCCTCAGGCTCAGTTTCCTCATCTACAAAATGGAATCACAGGATACTCAAGTCGTCGTTGTTGTTGTTTGTCCTTCATTCTTCTGATGTTCGTGAGTTGGATTTAAGTGAAGCAGAGCAGAATTTTCATAGATGATGACACAGTAGAAGCAGGAGCTCTGAGTGCCGTGCCCACGGTTACACAATTAGCAAGTGACAGAAATGGGATCTGAACCCAGTTCTCTTAGAGAACTACTGTTATTTTTTGTTTCTGTTTTGTTTAAAGGTGCTTAAAACATTGTCCATATATGATTCTATCATCAGAAGGCAGAATCACCCAAGACAAAGGTGCCCCTGGGAAAATCGGGTCACTTAGCAAAGCCTTTTACCATTGTCGACCACTGCATAAACTCAACCTCAAGACAGTGTGGCATAGAAGATAGAGCCCTGGCTCTGGAGTTAATGGACTTAGGTTCAAAGCTTTCTTCTGTTTTATATTCCTAGTTTGGTTTTGGGAGAATCACTTAACCTCCTTGGGACTTCAGTTTCTCCAAGGGAAAAAAGTGACTGGGCATAGGCTGAAGGGCTTCTGAGGTCCCTTCTAGCTCTCAATCTGTATTCACTAGCCCTGAGATTTTGAGTACAATTTCCTCTAGATTACAAACTGCAACTCAGAATACCCGGCCATGCTGCTCACTGCTTTTGTCTGTCACCTTCCTAACCTCCACACCAGGACCCTTCTTCTCGCTCGGTAGAAAAGCATCCCATAGATTTGGCCCGAGGGACTGGGAATGGATTGTTTGGTTTCCAGAAGTCACTGGTGCAACAAAACTCCCAGAGTTGTTTCTTCTCCGATCTGAAGCAGTATTTGAGAGGCTCAGTGGGTGGTGCTACAGTATATGAACTTGAGTTTCAAAATCTAAAACAAGCCCTGAAACAGGAAGGAAGGAGAGACAGGGAGAAGGAGAGAGAGAGAGAGGAAGAGAGGGAGCAGGGAGGAGAGAGAGAGAGAGAGAGAGAGAGAGAGAGAGAGAGAGAGAGAGAGAGAGAGAGAGAGAGAGGAGGGGGGAAAGGGGAGAGGGGAGAGAGACCCAAAAGGTACAAAAGAAAACAGATTTTGTACCCTTAAAACAGGTTCTTATGCTTCATCTGTGTCTCCCAGTGACCTGTTACATACACAAATGCCCCCCCCCACTTCCCTTCTTGCAAACTGTCATCCTCTGGGTTATTTATTTTGGGGTTTGCAGAAATCAAACCGGCCTGTTTTCCACATGTGACTGAGAACTCCTATCCCACATCCTACCCTCGAGATAAAAGCAGGGACATAAATTGTTTCGAGTTCTCGTCTCTTGCAGGGCCTTGATCCTGAGAGCTGACAGGGATGAGCTGATGCAGCCCGGCACGGTCCTCAAACGCTGCTCATATTTCCTGGTGAAAGAAACCATTGGCGTTATAAACGCATTGGGGAACCATCAAAGCCCTTCTTGCATTAGAGGGGGAAAAATGGGACGTTTAAGAAAGCAGTTTATCAGCAAAGTGGCCTTCCCAGTCCAACAACAGGAAGGAGAGGGTGAGGGGCTGGTGTCCAGGGGGGCAGTTGTTCCCAGCGGGAGGTGTGTGGGGTTTTTTAGGCCTTTGTTTTCCTTCCTGAGTCAAAATAATAGTAAGCACTGTCTGAGAGAGATTAAATACAAACTCCTGTTGCCCTATCGGCAGCTGCAGATCCGCAGACCCCTGTGCCCTTCCCTTAGAGTGAGCGGTGGAAAAGAATTGATTTCTGGAAAATATGAACCTCACACCAGCCCAACCAGGAAACTTGATTTGTAAACAAAAAGGCCTGTTTGGATAATCATTGGGCAGTGGATAATGACAGAATATCAAGAGTGGAAGAGTTCTTAGAACATGAAAGCTTCAAGCATGGAATAACAGATCTGGAGAGGACTTGATAGAATGTTAGCTCGGGAGGGCAGCAGAGAACAGAGATGTGCAAAGCTGGAAAAACTGTGAACACAGAACGTTACAACAGAGAACGTCAGACCTGAAAGAGACCTCAAGCTAAAATATCACAATACAGAATGTTAATGCTGGAAAAAGAACAGAACCGTACCCAGAACATAAACCATTAGAACAGCCTCACTAAAAAAAAGAAAGAAAAGAAAGTATAGTCAGACCTGGAAGAGACTTTAAAGCAATGACCATTCCAACATCAGATGGCCATGCTAGAAGGCGGCTTAGAACACAGAATGCTAGAATATAGGCTGTTTGAATACAGTCAGGCTTCCAAGATTCTGTGGAACAAAGTGTTAGAATATGGGATGTCAGAGATGGAAGGGTCTGTGCAGTCTAATCCTCTCATTTTTCAGATGGAAAAACTAAGCGAATTCACCCAGCAAATTATATTAGTGGCAAATTGGGAAGAGAACCCAGGTTTCCTTGTTCTCAGCCCTGTATCCTTGTGAGTAATCTTATTTCCCTCTTAACATTTTCTAGAGTTCCGATGCAAATGCTTTGAATCTGGCTATTACTACAGTTCTGAAACTAAGGAGTAATGGACCTGACAGTGTTCCATTTACCCCAAGTGGGCAAGTTGAGTAAAAGAATGGGAGTAAGAAGAGAGTTTCTCCAAGGCCTCTGAATCCAGGCCTGTGGTATCTGAACCTTTGGAGAGTTCTCTTTAAAAAGGGCCCTGGATCTACAAAAGGGCCTGGAGTCTGGCAGGTGGTAAGGCCTCATTAGGCCCTTTCTCAGCTCAAGGAGGGAGCCTTTCATTGAAACCCCCAGCAACCAGGCTCTCTGGTTAATGTGCACTGTGAGGGGTGTGTGTGTGTGTGTGTGTGTGTGTGTGTGTGTGTGTGTGTGTGTGTGTGTGTTTTGGTCTAAAGTGGAAACAACTCAAGCCACACCAGGTCAGTCCATTACCGATGACTCCCCCTCCCCTTGTCCTCTCAGAGTATAATTAAGGGCTATTGCTGGTGCCAGTGACTGATTCCTAGTAAGCTTCATGCTCTCTCTCGCCCCCTAACATGCTTGAAATATTTCCCCTCTCAATTTATTCATGATTTATATATTTGACCCCCCGAGGGCCAGACAACCCATCCTAGTCCCCTTTGTTATTCTCTCCTTGTAAAACCCCTTTTATGGGAAGGGAGGACAGCTTCTTCGAGGGGCTGACCGTTAACTTATTTTGACTCGAGCTGGGCGCAGGGAGAGCCTGCCAGCCCTGATGGGATGGGGAGCCTGGGGGAGGGGGGGGGCGGGACAGCGTTGGACTGCCCCTGTAGTTTGTGAGCGTGTGTGTGTGTGTGTGTGTGTGTGTGTGTGTGTGTGTGTGTGTCCCCTTTGGATTCCCCCATCCCATGGGCAGGGGAGGGCGAGAAGGTGGGGGGGGGGGGTTGTTCCTCTGCCTCCCAGCTTGGGAAGGGGCTGTCCGCGTTCCCTTCTCCCCTGGGAGAGAAGGCTTTCTAGGACATAGGGTGGTATGTTTGTGACCACGAGGGGCTGCCAGGCTGCAACCCCAGGCTTCTTCTCCGGGCCGGATCGGGAAAGGAGACGTTTGCCTGGGAATCTGGAAGGGGAAGGGGGTGGGGGGTGGGGGGTGGGGAGCAAAGCCTCCTCCAACTTAATCACATTCACATGACCAACCCCCAAATAAGAGGGAGAAATAAAATGTGTAAAGCAAAAGGGGGAGGGAGAGAGGAGAGGAGGAAAGGGCTGGTTTTTGAAGCGAAGGGGATGGGAGAGGGGAGGAGAGAGGCGGGGAGCGGGTTGGTCAGCGGCGCTAGCCCTTCCTCCTCCTCCTCCTCCTCCTCCTCCTCCTCGTTCTCCTTCTCCTCCTCCTAGTCCTCGTCCTCCTCTCCTCCTCCCGCTTCCCCCGCGGGGAGGCTCCGAGGCAGCCGCGCGGCTGTGAAAGTCCCTGGCTGGGCTAGGCTAGGCTAGGCTAGGCTGGGCTGGGCTAGGGAGCACCGGCGGCGGGGCCGGAGCAAGAGCCGGACGGGACTTGAGCTGCGGGCGGGCGTTCCGAGGACTGCTCGAGCCGCGCAGGAAACAGGTTTAGCTTGGAGCCCCCCCCCCCCCCCACTTCCCAACAGCTCCCCCCACCCGCCCGCCCCCCTCCTCAGCCCCTGCCCCTCCCTCCCCGCTCTCCGGCTGCTAGCTCCGGCAGCTCCAAATGCACTCGGCTGCGCTGCAGCTCAGGAGGCGTCTGGATGGCTCCTCCTGCCGCGGGGGGCGCAGCCCGTAGCCCCCGGCTCCCGGGGGTGACGACCCCCCTGCCGCCGCCGCCGCTGCCGCTGCTGCTGCTGCTGCTGCTGCTGCTGCCACCGCTGCTGCTCCGGGGGAGCGCCGCGCTGGAGATCCAACGGCGATTCCCCTCGCCCACCCCAACCAACAACTTCGCTCTGGACGGCCCCGGGGGGAAGGTGTACCTGGCGGCGGTGAACAGGCTCTACCAGCTGTCCGGCCCCAACCTGAGTCTGGAGGTGGAGGAGGCTGTGGGGCCGGTGCGGGACAACCCGCTGTGCCACGCCCCGCAGCTCCCCCAGGCCTCCTGCGAGCACCCCAAGATGCTGACCAACAACTACAACAAGATCCTTCAGCTGGACCCGGGGCAGGGCTTGGTGGTGGTCTGCGGCTCCATTTACCAGGGCTTCTGCCAACTGAGGCGTCTGGGCAACATCTCGGCTGTGGCCGTGAGCTTCCCCCCGACGGCTGACGGCGCCGAGCCGGTCACAGTCTTCCCTAGCATGCTCAACGTAGCGGCCAACCACCCCAACGCCTCCACCGTGGGTCTGGTGCTGGAGCCGCCGTCGGGGGTCCTCGGAGGTGCCAGCCCCGGCGGGACCCGGCTGCTGGTGGGAGCCACCTATACCGGCTTCGGGAGCCAGTTCTTTCCCCGCAACCAAAGCCTGGAGGACCACCGCTTCGAAAACACGCCGGAGATCGCCATCCGCTCCCTGGACACGCGTGGCGACCTGGCCAAGCTCTTCACCTTCGACCTCAACCCCTCCGACGACAATATCCTCAAGATCAAGCAGGGAGCCAAGGCCGGGCACAAACTGGGCTTCGTCCGCGCCTTCCTGCACCCGGGCAGCAGTGGTGGCCCGGCGGCGCCCCACAGACGGGACGGGCCCCGGACCCCGAGCACCCCAGCCTACGCCTACCTGGCCCTGAACAGCGAGGCCAAGGCTGGAGACAAGGAGAGTCAGTCTCACAGCCTCCTGGCCCGCATCTGCTTGGGCTGGGGGCCGGCCGGGGGCCCCGGCGGGGCGGCCGCTGAGACCAAGAAGCTCACCGAGTCCTACATCCAGCTGAAGTTGCACTGCGGCGGGCCGGCTGGCGGCGAGGTCTTCAACCGGCTGGTGTCCGTGTTCCCGGCGGCGCCCGGGCCGAGCCGGCCCGAAGACCTGCTGTTCGGGGTGTTTGAGCGGGCAGCCCCCGGCGGCACCGCGGCTGCGGGAACCCGCGCGCAGTCGGCCCTCTGCGTGTTCCGCTTTCTGGACATCGAGGGCGCGATCCGGGCGGCTCGCAATGCGTGCTTCGTGGACCCCTCGCCCGACGTGGTCGCCGTCCTGGAGAGTGTGGTCCAGGGCACCGGGCCGGCTTGCGAGAAGAAAAGGAACATCCAGGTACGCGGCGGGTGGGCAGCGGCAGAGGCAGCGGGGAGCGGGGAGCGGGAGGAAGAGGGTGAGTCAGCATTTGCCTGTGAGCACAGGTGGATGTTTGGGGGTGGAGGGCGCCAGAACCCTCCTGCAATTCCGACCCGCATCCTCCCCCTCCTCCTTCAGGCTCTGTGCCTTCTTCCCCAGTAGTATGCCCGAGTCTGGGAAAGCGCTTCCTCCTCTTTCCCCCACAAGCCCCTGCCCTCCCAAGAACCCCTGCCCTTGCTCCTTTCCATTCCTTCCCCCTGAAACCCTTATGTAACAGTCGTTTCCCAGGCAGGCGACCCAGCAGCTTCACTCCCTTCCTTGCTGGGGTTTGTCTGGGACAAACTTTGCAGCCAGTCAGAAGGGTTTGCAGCTGCCCCTCTTACCTAGACATTGGGAGCCGCCTCCTGGGGCTAAAGCCCTTGTCCCCTTGGGCTTTGCAAAGGGTGCTCAGAATGACCACCTCTTCGTCTATCATCAGCCTTTTCTCCAGAAGCTTTTTCTATCAAAATGAATGGTAACAATTCCCAGGAGCTCTCAGAGGCTCTGACCTAGCTCTCTCTCCCTCTTGGAAGTTTGGAAGGGTCAGTGACCTGGCAAGACTGCTCCCTTCCCTGGCTTTGTGGAGCTGAGTAGATAAGTCCCAGCTGGGAAGCGTCTGCACTGCTCCAATCGCGGGGTCAAATCTGTGGCTCAGGCACCTAGGAGGACCCCGATTTCACTACCCTATCCTTGACCCTTCTTACTGTGGCTCCTCATATCTCCAGAGAGTTTTCCTATCCCTAAACACGAGGTGGTGTTCTCAAAGCTAGGAGGAAGGCCTGAGTTCAAGTGTTGTCTCTGACACACTGGTTTTGTGAGACCTGGCAAATAACGTGAAGCCCAGCACTCCCCAGTGCCCCTGAATCAGATTAAAATGTAATGGGGAGGGGGCAGCTAGATGGCGCAGTGGTAAAGTACCGCCCCTGGATTCAGGAGTACCTGAGTTCAAATCCGGCCTCAGACACTTGACACTTACTAGCTGTGTGACCCTGGGCAAGTCACTTAACCCTCATTGCCCTGCAAAAACAAACAAACAAACAAACAAAAATGTAATGGGGAAACATTTAACAAAACAAAAGAAAATGCAACAGAACATAGATAATGTTACTATGTGCTTTTCTAAATGTTGATATGTGGTTTCTAAGTTAATAAGGGATACTTAGGACAGTTTTTTGTTTCACCCCCATCCGGCCCCAGCCTATAAGTTGCAGAGAGAGGGTAGATTCAGACCAAAGGCAGGAACTAGAGAGATGCTGTCTCAAGGGTGCCTTCCTGTGGTCTAGCTGTCATCATCTGTCCCCAGGTCAGGTCTTGTGAAGCCTAGTGCCAGTCAGCACCCTCTGGGAGGAAGGAGAGAAGGATGTGTTTGTGTATGAGTGTGTGTGTGTGTGTGTGTGTGTGTGTGTGTGTGTGTGTGTGTGTGTGTGTGTGTGTGTGTAAACTTTTGGTCTGATGGAGAGTTACTCAGACTCCTCTGTGGGTTAGCACTGAGCCAAACACGTGGTGGTTTTTCACCCACCCCCCTCTTCCTTCGGGAATCATCTTCATTCCCACGTTCTGGGGCCCCAGTGACCGGTGGTGACTCAGAGGACTGCTGGGTTGCTGCTTTCTGCTTGGAGGGGGCTGGGGAGGACAGGAGCTTTGAAGGATGCTGGGGCAATCCCAGCTGTTTTTTAGGCTCATTGGTCTGGGTTCTGCAGTGAGAGGACAGCAAGGGGGTGAGGCTCTTGAGGGCATCTAAATGCACTGGCCTTTTGGATTCCAAAGCAAAGTTGACAAATCTGCCTTTCAGCCATGGTGGGGAATATACACATTAGGAAGAGACAGGGACATCCCTCTTCCTTATGGGAAGAGGCACTAACTTGAGGGATATGATACTTTTTTCCTAGGGAGGGAAACTCACTATTGAGAAATAAGGGGACACGTGGATGTATCTGGATTGCTCTATAATCCCCATTAGGACTGGGTGACAGGTGATGGTGCTCTGGCTGACTTTCTGCCCCTGGGAAAGGGACAGGAAGTTTCCTGGGCACGGCCAGCTGTTGAAGGACCTGCTTCTCCCCCTCTTTCTTTCTGTGATCTTGTTCAGTGGTGCCATCTTGGCACCAACAGATAGGACCAGCTGCCTGGCTGGCACCAGGGCCAGGATATCCAGGAGCCAATAGAGTTGTGACTTTTTAGCTTCTGGTCTGTGGTGGTGGTTTGGGTCTTTATAGCATCAAACCACTGTCTCTTGCCTAGGAAATGATAACATTGGTGCATTAAGCCCTGGAGCAGATAGTTGTCAGATTCAAGATTCCTTTTGTATATACCAGGATTATTTGGAAATGTGCAATTCTGTATCTGTCTGCGATCTTCCCTGTCTTAGATTAGAATTTAAATCTGGCCCTTCTGCAGAGAGATGTCACGGGGACCCTTGACGGGCCTCCTTCAGTCTCCTAAACTTCCTTGAACGAATAGACGAATCCAATGTGATCTCTCCTTCGGTTTTCTTGGATTCTGCAGACAGAAATAGCTAAGAACGTTTGGATTGGGTCCCTCAGCCTAATTCAAGAGTCCATTGGTCCAGATATCTGTCTCTTTTTCAAGGATCAAATATAAAATCATCTCTTTGTCATTCAAAGGCCTTTAGAATCTAGTCCCCTCTGGTCTTTCCAGTCTTCTTCCACCTTACTCTCCAACATATACTCTTCATTTCAGTGACCATGGCCTCCTGGCTGTTCCACAAACAAGACACTCCATCTCTCAGCTCCAGGCATTTTTTCTGGCTGTTCTCTATGTCTGGAATGAACTTCCTCTTCATCTCCACTTACTACCTTCCCTGGCTTCCTTCAGGTCCCCACTAAAACCCCATCTTCTATAGGAAGCCTTTCCCAAACCCTCTTAATTCTAGTGCTTCCCTTCTTTAAATGATTTCCTAATTTCCCTGTATATACTGTGTACATATTTGTTTGCTTGGTATCTTCCCCATTAGACTGTAAGTTCTTCAAGGGCAGGGACTATCTTTTGCCTCTTTTTGTATCCCCAGTGCTTAGTGCAGTGTCTGACACACAATAAATGTTTATTGATGGATTAATATTCACTCACTCTACTATAGATACTAATAGGACAAGGCAGAGTAGCCCAGTGGAAAGGGTACTGACTCTGGAGTCAGAGGACCTGGGTTCAAATTCTACCCTTTTCTCTTACTACCTTTGTCATCCTGAGCTTGTCATTTAACTTTCCTGGGCCTCAGGTTTTTTTATCTGTAAAATGGACAGGATTAGATTAGATGGCTTCTGAGGTCCCCATAATACTATGTATATTTCAATACCTTGATTTATCTATGATCTCCATAGTGGCAATGCTCCCTTTCCCAGTGTGCCTTGAAATCCCACCATTCCTTCTCATTTTGAGTGTTTCTTGTCCATCTCTCTCCACCCAATGCACTCCAGCACAAGGTCTTCCTTTTCCTGGTTCTTGTAATAGTTCAGGGGTGCCAATACAATACTTGGTTATATCTCCCCCCATCCTTTTTAATCACCCTTCTGGCTCCTTTCATCCCATCATCCATTATCCTGGATGACTCGGGAGTTTGTTTTGAATGTTGGAATGTTCTCTCTCTTCATCTCTACCTCCTGCCTTCCCTGGAGAGAGAGACAGAGACAGGAGACAGAGACAGATAAATAGAGACAGGGACACAGAATCAAACAGACAGACAGAGATCACCTCACAGAGAAGTGATGTGGGGTAATAGATTGAGAACTGGTCTTGAAGCTAGGAAGACCTGTGTTCAAGTCCTCCCTTTGAACGCATACTGACTATGTGACTCTGGGCTAGTTGCTCTAGGCACTTCTCTAAAAATTGAGCAGCTAGGGGGTGCCACTGGGCTTGGAGTCAGGAAGATCTGAGTTCAAATGTAACTTCAGACATTTACTAGCTGTGTGACCCTGGGCTAGTCATTTAACCTTTGTATCCATTTCCACATCTGTAAAGTGAGGATGATAATAACACTTCCCAGAGTTGTTGTGAGGATAAAATGAGATCATATTTGTAAAGTACTTAGCACAATGCCAGACACATGGTAGGTGTCATATAAATGTTAGCTGTTATTATTATTATTAAAACCAAGTTACAGAGAAAGTGTCAACCTGCATTGCTATGGGAATTCCTTCTTCTAGAAGTTCCCTATGCCAGGAAACCAACAGATCCAGTGCCTATCCCATGATAATAATGGAAAGTTATATAGTTCATTTGATGTATTATATATTATTTGGTCCTCACTGTAGGTACTGTGTATTTTTATACTCGTTTTGCAGATGTGAAAACTGAGGATCTGAGGGGTTTGATAATTTGCTTGTTGTCGTTTAGTTAACAAGTATTGTTGGTAGGATTCAAACCCAGACTGGGGTCTTCTCTGACTCCATGATATCATCCACTGTATTACTGTGTCCACTTAGGACAATCAAAAGCCTTAAAGAATCTTGGGGGGTGGGCAGAGGAGGAGGGCGGTGCTGGGGTAGGGGAGAGGGCATTGTCAAACATCTGCAGGATGCAGTATCTGTAAGCCATCCTTGGGGGGCGTTAGACACCCTGTAAAAGTTCTGATCTTTTGGTAATGTTCTGATGTACCACGGGAAGGCGTCTTCCCCCTCCCCCTTTGTGTTAATTTGGAAGAGAATCTGTCTGATTTTCTCTTTTTGAATCGCTGAGTTTGCCAGGAAGTTACAAGCAGTGTTTTATTTCTAGGTCCCAGGACGGGTGTGTAGAGACAGGGCCTGCAAGATTGTGTTTCTCAGCCCTACAGTATTTAACATCAATTTCCCACCTTCGAGACAATGAAATATTTGAATGTGTCTTAAACTCCAGCCCTGGGAATACAGCAGGAGAACAGATTAGCAGAGAGGCGGTCACTTCTGGGGTTAAGTTATGGTTACGGCCTGCTTGTGTTGCCATTGGAAAATCCCAGTGTTTGCGATTGTTTTGTGGGTCCCAAGCTTCTGTCTGCTTTTTCAGAGATGTGGGAGCATTTTGAAGGCTATTGGCGGGGGGGGGGGGGGGGGGGGGGGGGGGGATATTTGAATTCTAAATTGAGCTCTTTTTTATAGAATGGATGGGATAAAAGGCTAGATTTTGAGTCAGGACCTTGATTCAGCTCTCAGTTCTGCTGCTGTTGGGCTTTGGATAAGTCACCTACTCTCTCTGGGTCTTGGTTACCTCATCTGTAAAATGAGGGGTCCCTTTGATGCTCCTACCCAAAAGCTCAGCTCAAGCATCACCTTAAAAATGGAGCCCATCCTGCCCCCTACAGCTGCCGATATTCCCTCCTCCCCTACTTTGTTTTTATTTTATATATATATTTAAAAGTTGATTCTCCCAATAGAATTAAAATTTTTTTTTTTAGTTGTGGGGCGATTGGAGTTAAGTGACTTGCCCAAGGTCACACAGCTAGTAAGTATCAAGTGTCTGAAGCCGGATTTGAACTCAGGTCCTCTTGAATCCAGGGCCGGTGCTCTATCCACTGCGCCATCTAGCTGCCCCCTCCCAATAGAATACAAGCTCCCAGAGAGCAGGCACTACTTACCTCTGTCTTTATGTGAACAACACTGAGCAAAGTGCCTGACACACTCATTAAGTGCTTAATAAGTGCTGGCTGATGGTTCAATTGAAACTATGAGCTTGTGGTTTGAGGGATCCTCTAATTTAACGTTCTCATTTGACAGGTGAAGAATCTATGGTCCAGGGGAGTAATTTTGTCCAAGGTATTGGGTCCTGTTCATGGCGGAACAGGGACTAGAACCCGGCTATGATCCCTTTCATAGGATCATAAGATATAAATACAGAAGAGAATTTGAACTAGATGACTTCCATCCTTTCATTTTACAAACCAGGAAACCGAGGCACAGAGAGGTAGAAAAGGCAGAACCAGGTCTCAAACAAAGGCCTTCCCACTCCCTGAGTCCTCTTTCTATTACCTTCACCAGGCTGTCTTTTGTTTTCCATAACTCTGTCCATTTTTAATACTATACTCAGTGACTCAGGGGTCTGTGATTTCATGGGTGTGGGTACCCCTTTTGCCAACACAGATCAAGACCCCTCTGTAATTTAGTAAATGATCTTGGGGAATTTCTGTGGCCCCCAAATTCATCCTCATGTGACCAACTTGACAATCAGCCTCCCCACACTTGGCTAGGCCCGCCCTCAGAAAGCAGAGGAGGTTTTCAGCTGGTGGGTGTCTGGTGGACAGAGAGACTGTGTGGTCAAGAAGAGGGTTTTGGAGCCAGCTTTAGGGTTGGCTAAGGGTAAAGTTAGGGGATTTCCTAGCAGCATAGATGATCCGAGTCAACAGGGATCCCAAAGATGATCTAACTCAAAACCCTCATTTGATGCAATAGGAAACAGACCCAGAGAGGGGCAGGGACTTACCCAAAGGGCATTCCAAGATGAAAGTTCAGGGCTCCTGACTCTCTGTGCCCCCTTCCTGCCTCTCTGTAAAATCAGATGCTGATCACTTTGGGCCATGGAGGAAGGCTCCTTCTCAATTAGAACAGGATGGTTAAAAAGCATCAGAAATACCAATAAACAGTTCACATCTGCTTAGCACTTTATAGTTCACAAAGCACTTTCTTCTCAAGAACTCCAGGAGGTATTTACTGGAGAAAAGAAAATCAAGACTCACAGAGGGTAAGTTGTTTATACACAGTGATTTGACTAATAAATGGCAAAACTGGGATTTGACCTTGGGTCTTCTGATGTTAACTCTTCTGCTCTCTCCGGGATGGCATGCTTAGCAACCACCTGTGAGAACTCAGCAAATTCATTCAACTTTCTGGGGCCTCAGTTTCTTCATTTGTAAAATGGGTGGGTTGGATTATATGATCCCTTTGTTGTTGTTCAGTCATTTAAGTCATGTCCAGGGGGCAGCTAGGTGGTGCAGTGGATAAAGCACTGGCCCTGGATTCAAGAGGACCTGAGTTTGGATCTGGCCTCAGACACTTGACACTTACTAGCAGTGTGACCTTGGGCAGGTCACTTAACCCCCATTGCCCCACCAAAAAAATAAAATAAAATAAAAAGTCATGTCCAGGTCTTCTTGACCCTATTTGGGGTTTTCTTGTCAGAGATACTGGAGTAATTTGCCATTTCCTTTTCTAACTTATTTACAGATGAGGAAACTGAGGCAAACAGGATGAAGTGACTTGCTCAAGGTCACACAGCTAGTAAGTGTCTCAGGCCACATTTGAACTCATAAAAATGAGTTGTTCTGACTTCAGGCCGGGTGCTCTATCTGATGCCCCACCCAGCTGTCCATAAGATCCCTAAGGTCTCTTATAACTCCTTATGTCTATGATCCTGTGCTGACTTTGGGAGCCACTGAAGGTTCTTGAGCAAGGAAGAGTGATATAGAAAATGGTGTGTTAAGAAGATTCATCTTGCAGTAGACTATAGAGCACTTACTGGAGTTGGGAAGGAAAGAGGTCGCCTGGGAAGCCACCCAAGTTATCAGACCAAGCTTTTTCCCCAGTTACTGATTATGGTATTGATGGTGTTGGGAATGGTTATGAATAATAGTGACCAATGAATGGTGGCCACAGTTGGAGAACAGAGTCTGAGTGGAGTTTAGAAAATTGAAGAGAGAGACAGAGAAAGATTCAGACATAAAAACACAGAGACAAAGGGAGAGAGAGAAACAGAGAAAGAGAAAATGAACATAAAAACACAGATCAGAGAAAGAGGGAGATGGAGACAGAGACAGAGAGACACAGAGAGACAGAGACAGAGAGATAGACAGAGGGGGTGGGGTGGGGTGGAGGGAGAGCCAGCCAAACACAATCCTACCCTTCGAGGAGTCTCTGCTGAGTAAATGACAGGAGATAATGATGGAGCTTGCAGAGAAACTCTGCCTTTCCCAGCCCCATAACACAGTGCTTTGTGGTTTTGGGATTTGATGGCCAACAGTGGTTTGTATGATAAAGGCTTGTTAACCCAAATACGCCACATGGGCAGCTTTATATAAACAGCCCCAGTCTGTTGGACACTTGAATTTTGAAATGATAGCTCAAAGCCAAAAGGAAAATGTTCCTAAAGCAAAAGTTTTGTCTTCTGGGGATATGACGCATTTTTTACTCACTTGGGAAATGGACCATGAGGGCTTTTTGCCACGGCTGGAAGGGGAAAAATCCAGGGAAATCAGATTTTTATTCAGAACTCCCAAATATTTGAAAATGAGTTTGACAAGAAACAAGACAACATCCTGCCAGTTTTGTTGATCATCCTTTCTTTGGATATTAAGACCTGGAAAGAATTTAGACATCATTCAGAGTAACCTCCTCATGTTACACATGGGGAAACCAAGGTCAAGTGATATGCCCAAGGTCACCCAGCTAATTAGTTGTAGAGCTGTGACTTGGAGTGTAGCTTTCTTATTTTTATGCCAAAATTCTCTCTATTCCACCTTTTCTCTGTAATAGTGCCCTGTCTTTCCATCCCTACCCTAGTCTGGAGCTGGTGTGGGCTGTCTTCTAATTCTTCTCTAGGAAGCATCTTATGATAGATACAATGTTGCCCTTGAAGTACCATGACCTGTGTCCGTGCTCTTGCTCTACTACCTATTAACTGTAAGAACTTGAGCAAATGACCTTTCTGATCCTTGCTTTCCTCTCTTGTAAAAGAGAAGAGATAATACTTATGCTGCCTTACCTCACAGGGTTTCTGTGCTAAAAACACACAGAAACTTGACAACGCTATGCAAATGTGATCTAGTAGGGTTTAGGCCCAACACACAGTGTTGTTTACCCGGGAGGCTCAATAAAACTTGTTAATTAACTCAAGAACTTCACAGCATCTTCTATCATCTATTCAAAAACCTGTAGTCATTTCCTATTGCCTGTAGCACAATGTCCCAAAGTGATTAACCTGGCACTGCGGCGCCCCGCCCCCCCCTCACTAACCCCCCATTGAGAAAGCAAGAAAAACAAAGCCCATCAGTGACATCAGAGTGTTTCCATAATCTGGCTCCACCCTTCCTTTTCTTTTTTTTTTTAAGTGAGGCAATTGGGGTTAAGTGACTTGGCCAGGGTCACACAGCTAGTAAGCGTTAAGTGTCTGAGGCTGGATTTGAACTCAGGTCCTCCTGACTCCAGGGCCGGTGCTCTATCCACTGCGCCACCTAGCTGCCCCCACCCTTCCTTTTCAACTTTTATCTTCCATCCCTCCTATACATCTTACTTCCCCTTTCTTTTTCTCTCATCCATTTATAGATGTCTGTAAGCTACAAGGCACCTCCACCTGCTCATCAGTCAGTCCAGGCAGCGCTTGGCCCCAAATCCCTTCTGCAACACTAACTGAAAATTGTCATTCAGCCTAGGCCTAAAGATCTCTTAATAACCAGGAGCCCACCACCTCCCTGGGCAGCCTCTTCCTTTTTCTGTGGCTCTGTTTGTGAGGAAGTTTTCCCTGACCCACATCTGAAATGTCCCCTTTGCAGTTTTTGGCCTTTGGTCCCAATTCTGCCCTGTGGGATAAGCCTAGAATAAGCCCGGTCCCTCTTTTACATGGAGGAGAGAGAGAGAGAGAGAGAGAGAGAGAGAGAGAGAGAGAGAGAGAGAGAGAGAGAGAGCGCGTTTTGTCATCTCAGTGAGATTTCAAACTCTTCGAGGACACTGTGTCTCCTTTCTGTGGCCCACAGTACCTGGCATGAGCTTGTGCTCTTGGGAAAGGCTTGATAATTTTTTGACAAATTGTATTATGATAAGCTCCAGGGTACCTGAAGATGTTTATTACATTGCCTTCTCTTTGAAGGGGGAAAAGTGCTGAGTGAGAATGAAACCAACGCCTCAGCAGCCATCTCCGCTGTGATTTTTATAGGGTTCAGAGAGTATGCTTGAATGAAAAGAAATGACCCTTTTATTTCCTACGTGGCTCACTGAGCCCCAGCAAAGGGTGTCCTCCTTAGGGAGGAATGAATTACTGTTGGTTGGCAGCAGCGAGTAGTGGAGAGAGCGCCAGTCTGGGATTTGGGCCCTGACCCTGGCATACTTCATGTCCTTGGCCATCCCCCTTGTCGGCTTTGTGCCTCGGTTTCCTTCTCTGTGAATTGTGCAAGACCCCTAGGGTTCCCCCAAGCTCTTGAATTCTAAAAAACCTCCCACTTGATCTGTCTAATCTCAACGTTCTTAACCTTGTTGGTGTCGCGGATCCTGTTGGAGGTCAGGTGGGGCCCACATATTGGCAGTTAGGAATCATGTTTTTAAATGAATAAAATAAAATACATAGGATTGCAAAGAAAGTAAATTATATTGAGATGACAGGTTTCAAAAGAAAACCTTTTTTTTAAAGGGGACTGGTCTCAATAACTGCCAAGAACCTTTTGGTTCTAAATCTATGGCCCTTATGATCCCCAGGCAAATCAGATCCCTTCTCTTCAGTTCATCCAATATTTATTGGGTACTTACTAATGAACCTAGATCTTTGTGACGCCAGGTCCAGAACCCTAACCAGTGAGCCACAAAGGTGCTACTAACCTCCCAATCAGCCAACCTCTGACTGTGGGGGTTGGAATGGTGGGGTTTTGTTTTGTTTTGTTTTTTATGCCTGTGGCATCTAGGTGTCACAGTGAATTGAATGCTGAGCCTGGAGTTAGGAAGACCTGAGTTCAAATTCAGCCTCACAGACTTATTAGCTTTGTGACCTTGGACAAAGTGCATAGTAGATACCTGGTAAATATCAGAGGAATTGAAGTGATATGAATAGCTTGGGGATGGGATGGACCATAGACTGATCCTCCTTCTTTTTCAAATGAAGAAACCTGAGCCAAATAGGTATGGATAGGTATTAAATGGCAGGGTCAGGATTCACACCCAAGGCCTCCACTACAAATCCTTCTCCAACTTTCTTTCTGCTGTGCCATGATGGCTTCTGGCTCCTTCTGGGTAGAATAACCCCTTCCTGTGGCCGGTCGAGGGCCTTCCTCCTTGTTCTGAAACGCCAGAAGGGAGACTTGGAGAATTTATTGGCTTTCAGTGCTGAAAGAGCCGTATTAATAACTCACATCTGCTTAACAGTCCTGCTGGCTTCCTCCATCTCCCCCTCCCACTGCCCAACCAGACCTCTAAGCTGGGTGTCTGAGGACTTCATTGGGGAGTGAGCTTCACTGGATGGAGATGGATCTACTGGGAGTCCCAGGCTCAGGCTGTAACCGGAGGTCTTGTCTTCTCATTCATTTATATTCTCACCATGAAACAGGTCCTTCGGGAGAAAGCCTCTCACCCTTCTTCTGGCAACTGAGCCCTTGGGGAGCCAGAATAGAAGCAAATTGGCTTCTTTGGATGCCTTGAGTTGCCAAAATACAAGAGGCTTGGATATGGGATTTCCCTTTCTTTTCTATTAGTTGGTGATCCACCTAGTTTCCAACATGGCAGGGGAAGGTAGAGCACCCCCAGTCCAACTCAACAGTCTGCTGCTCCAGAGAGCTGCCCATTCCCACTGTTGATAATATGAGTGGTATTGGAGAAAGAGAATTGGTTGCAGAATCAGAAATCCTGCCCCTGCCTGCGTAACCTTGGGCTAGTCATCTGATGTCCACTCAATTTCAGTAAAATGGATGAGGATAGACTAGATGGCCTCTGAAGGTGATGCATTGTTGGAGTCAAGAAGACCTGAGTTCCAATCCTGCCACAGACATTTCCTAGCTGTTCAACCCTAGAAGAGTTGGTCACTTAAACTCTCAGGTTCATTTCCTCATCTGCAAAATGGGGATAATAATAGTCCCCACCTAAGAGGGTTGTTGGGAAGATTAAATGAAAATATAAAACTAAAAATGTGTAATGCTCTTTGCACACCTTAAAGCAGCATGATGCTATGCTTATTTTAATACCTTGAGGGATCTTTGGTCTCAACAGGGTCAATACTCCCCCCAGTGTAGCTCCATGCCTCATCTTGAATTATTCTGGCCCATTTCTTTCCCCCAATGTCCTGAAGATCTTTCTTCCCCTCCCCAATTCTTGTGATAGTTCCTGTATACTAGTCTAACTTGGGTTGCCCATTGGTTGTCCTTCTTCCATGACCAAGACCTTCATCCTTCTCCCATCATGAATGTCCCGGATGGCTTCAGGAAGGCAGTGTGCTGACACTTGCTGTTTGTGTGACCCTGGGTAGGTCGATTAACATCTCAGGGCTCTGAGCAGAGGAGGCACCGACCTTCAGCGGTAGATTCGGTCCCCTTCTCTGGGAGTTCTTAATACCAGTGAAATCCTAGGTTCAATCTCTACCACTCTCTCTCCATGGTGTAAGTCATCATTGGTAATATCCCATACTGTACTTAGTGTTCCCCGGCAGTTTGGATCCATGTGAAGTCACTGGGGATGAGCATTGCAGATGAGCAGGGAGCAGGACACAGAGCTGGACAGGAGAAGGAGAGCAGGCTGGATTATACCCCCCTCTCTGAGAGGTCCCTGGCTGCTCCCCACTCTTGCTAATGGCAGCCTTCTCCCGGTAATGCCAGGCGGCTGTGAGTCATGGGATGCCAGGATCTCAGAAGACTCATGATCACAGGATGCAAAAATGTATAGACGCTCACATTGAATAACGTCTTCCCAGACATATGCTCCTATTCCCATCCTTGCACACACACACACACACACACACACACTCATACACACATACACATAGACACTATCACACAAACCCCTGTGCTCTGATTGAAATATTCATACACCTACATACACCTGCTCACTTTTAACACATGTATACATGCACACACACATGTGCACATGTGTGCATCTTATCTAGATACACACGAACACATGTACCAGTGATGTTCCTTCTAGCAGTTAGTGTCCCCCTCTCTATCCATTCAATCTTCCTTCCCCTAATTACTTCTGTTACCACTTGGCAAGGAATGAAGGAATCTGGGGTATCTTTAAGATACCCCAACACTCTGGGGCCAATGGACAGTGTTGGGGGCAGCTGAAAACCTGGAGAGAAAACCTTGGTTAGAACCATGTGTATTAACAGGAAGAAGAGACATGGGGTAACGGAAAGCTCGCTCACCTTCCCGAGTAAAAGAATTGTTTGGGGAGGAAAGCCCTCTGCCTCCCACCATGGACATGGTTATCCTTCTTCTTCTTTGAGTTTTGTTCATCTCTAAATCTGTGATCCTAAGATCAGACTCCTTTCCTATATGACCTTGGGCAAATCTCTCCTCCTTGGGCCTCAGTTTCTTCCCCTGTAAAACGAGGGGGTTAGACTAGGTGACCTTGAGGTCCCTTCTGCCTCTAGATCTATGATCCTGTACTCCTTTGCCCCTATCGCCAATTGATTTTCCACCAGTCACATCACTTCATCTTCCCTGTAGAGGTGCTATCAACTGGGAAGAAGCAGACTGGGAACAGGGAGATCCGAGTTCTGGTCCAAGCTTGGTCATTGAGGAGCTGTGTGATCTTGGGCAAATTTCTCTACTTCTCTGGGCCTCATCTGCCAAATGGAGGTGATGTGATTGTTATGAGGAGAAGATGAGAAAATGAAAGGGAAAGTATCTGGAAAGGCACGGGCCTGGTGGACTGTATCCCTTTTCCTTGGCCTTTTCTGTTGAGGTGGTCAGGAAGAGTCTTCTCTAATTCCTGTGGGGGCCTCTGACTAGGTAGGGCATCCAAGTACAGAAGAACTTTATGGAGAAAAGTCATAGACTAACAGTAACACATTCATAGAACGTGTTAAAGTTTGGGTACCTTCCTCATCACCCTGTGAGCCACATTTTCAACTTCATTTCACAGATGAGGAAACAGAGACTCAGAAAGAAGTGACTTGTTTATGGTCAGATAGCCAAAAAAGGTCTGAAGCAGGATTCCAACCCAGGACCCCTGAGTCTGAGCCTCTTAAGGAGTTATGATTTTAGACCTGGAAGAGACTTTTCAGTTCTTTTAGTTCAGCCTTCCCATTTTATATATACAGTCTGAGGCTCAGGAACATAGCTGAGCTGCTCAGTGTCACACTGGCAGGTACCAGCAGAGAAATGGCCTTAACCCACACCTCCCAACCTTCAGTCCTGCAGCATGACCAATGTGCCATACTCCATGGTGTCATACTCCTCCACCTTTCTCCCTCTTGCAGACAAATATGTCCCCTGGTGAGCTGCCTCAATCACCCTTCTTCTCCTGAGAGTCAGCTGGTGTCCTCCAAGATGGTGGCACATCAGGACATCTTCCCTCTGGCAAAAAAAAATCATCACACCCCTGCTCTGGCTCCAAAACCCCAGTGTGCCCCTGGGCAATCCCAGTGGTGACATCTTCCTACCATATTAATGAGGATGAGGAGAGACAGAGCCAGAATATTGTAGGCATTTTGAAACCCAATTGTGAAAATGCTGCCATCTCAGTGGTGGGGGATCCCAAAAAAAGTTTGTAATGAAAGCCCTAATTAATTTGGAATCCTTTCTTTTCTCACGACAAGCGAGACTGGGACATTTGTCTTTAAATAGTATGTGGTCTGACTGTCGATGCTGTGTGTGTGTGTGTGTGTGCGCGTGTGTCGAGAGTGGGGAGCAGGGTATGAACGAGATGTCATCATAACTTGTCCAAGTAAATGTTCTGTGAACAGTACACAGCTTTATATGGCACATAATCAGCTGTAACACAATACTTTGAAGTTCTTCTGTGTGAGTGTGTGTGTGTGTGTGTGTGTGTGTGTGTGTGTGTGTGTTGGAGGAGATGAGTGTGCATGTATATGTTTGGGGAGGTGTGCATATGGGGGAGTGTGTGTGTGTGTATGTGTGTTGGGTTGGGGGGAGTATGCATGTGTGTGTGTCTTTACTTTCGCTCTTTCTTCCCTCTATCCTGAAAAATAATAAATCACAGGGTTATAAAAGGATAAGTGCTGGCAGCTTCCATTATGCCTGCATTGATGACCACTGGATCTGAACCTCAGCTTGTTGCTTTAATAATGCACAATGTTCGACTTAGCGTGTTGCTCCAGGGCGGGGAACGTTAAATAATGATGGTAATAGTAGTGATCTCTAGAGAACTGGGAAGCCTTGGACACCCTGTGCTTCCCCATCTCTGCAGCAAAGTTCTGTGGATCCTCTCTGTTAGAGCCAATGTTGGGAAAAGGGGGGATGCCAATGGCACAAGCCACCATTGGTGGTGGCAGCACCAGATCCTTGTGCTTTTCATCCCTAGGGGGGCTAGAGGAAGACCCCATCAGCTCTTTTCCAGACTGCCTTTGGTGACCCAAGGGTAAGAAAGACCACAAAAACATGGGAGGTTACCTAGTCCTGTACCTATTAAATATCTTTTAAGATGAGGGATTATGGGATTTAGAGGGACCAGAGATTATCTAGTCCAGATACCTCATTTCACTGTGAAGGAAACTGAAGGCCCTGGAGATTGTGACTTGTTCAAGGTCACACGGGAAGCAAGTTTCAGAGGTGAGATTTGAACTCAGGTCCTCTGCCTCCCCAACCTCTGTTCGTTCCACTCTACCACATACCATATTGTCAGCCTTTCCCGTATTTAAAGGCAGTGATTATCATTCCTCCCCAACCCCCAGCCTTTTCTTCTCTAGGCTAAATATATGAAGTTCCTGTAGCTGATTCTTCAAAAGATAAACCTTTATTGTTGTTGGTGAATGGGACAATGTGAGATCATAAAGGATCACAGAGGACCCTAGAGAAGTTGTGAGCTGAAAAAGGCTGCCTGATATACTCCTATGTGCTTATTTTAAAATATCACTGGGTACTAACAAAGTACAGTAATGATGTTTTCTTGTATGGAATTCAGAGAAAAAACAGTTTATGGGGGTGAGACTCCTACCACCTCTTTGGATCTTACGTGCTTGTATTTGGAGCTGGAAAGGACACTAGAGACCAGTGAGTCTAATCTTCCCATTTTACAAATAAAGAAACAGGCCCAGAGAGAAGAGATCCGTGCAGGGTCACTAGTGAGTTAGAGGCAGAACCTGGATTTGAGGCTAGATCCCAAATTCAGCCCCTTTTCCATAAGTAAATGCTTCTTCTCTCTGAGATCCAGGGCTGCCCTATGGACTTACTGACTGGTCTTTGAACTGCTTTACAAATCTGCCTGACCTTTGTATGTGAAGGTGGCTTTCTTGATGCACCGTTCCTCTGTTCTATGCTCTGAGCTGACTCTTGGGTAGTAGGAATGGAATTACACTGAGTCATCCATACTCATTCTGTGACTGTCAGTGGGATTTTTTTTTTAACTTTCTGGGCCAGGACTTTGGGCCTGCAATCTTGACCACATTAGCCCCTTATTCTAACCTCACTGGATGAACTCAATGAACCAAGATCCAGCCCCCTTTAGCGTCCCGAGTGGGCAGATGCTTGGCTTCCATAATGCCTGGGTCAGTTTCACCCTGGGAGAGAAGGTATGGCTAATTTGGGGACCCTGATCTAGGCTGTCTGGGGGATGGCTACAAGCCATCTGCATATCCTGGCTCTGTTCACCAGCCATTGCTCCCTGCCACCCCCACCTCAAAATACATTTTATACCAGCAACCCTTGTCCTCATTTGCACATGGAGACTGAAGCTGGGAGAGGCTGAGTTGAGATACATCCATAACCCTTTTCCAAATATTCCATCAATTAGGGAACCTCTGTTGAGCATCATGTATCTGGCCCCGGGTTTACAATCCCGTTTGGAAGACAGGACTAGCATCCAAGAGAGAATTCAGGAGCAGCCGGGCACTATGCTGCATGATATTGACTACAAGTGACCAGGGGCTGTCTTTTGCCCTTCATTGTATCCCCAACATTGAGCGCCATGCCTTGCACAGGTTGCTTAATAAATGTTTGCTGACTGATGACTGAGTAATAAATGTTTGTTGGCCGATAAATGCAATAGGAATTGAGGGAGGGATTAGAGTAGGTAATGATAGGCAAGGAAGGCTTCCAGCTCAAGGAAGGGCTGGGACTTGAATGATGGGAAGGATTTGGCCAGGAAGAAAGAATGGGGAAAGAGGATGGACATTCTAGGAAAATCTCTGTTCCTCCAAATGTTGTCAGTGTCTGAAAAGGAGAGAAAGCAAGGACCGTGTGGAAATAGGGCATATGGCTGGTCATTGACTCCAACTCCTAGTGACTTTTAGCTTCTGGCCTTCTGGAATTCCGTCCAGGCCAGAGAGTGAGGAAGAAAGACAGAGTCATGCCAGCAAGGGTCTCATGGGGGTTGCTGTGCCTTTTTGCCCAGCTGGAGTTGGTTGGACGGAGCAACTTTTTTTTTACTCGACCAGGAAAGAATCTCTATGTTAAGGGGCTCCCCTATTTGAGGAACTAAAGTCTGCTGTCTTCCCAGACTCCTCTCCTCTCCTCTTCTCTGGGAAGATTGAAGGAGGTTTTGAAATCTTCCACCAAAGCCAGAGCTGAGCTGAAATGAGAAACACAGCTCAGAGGGTAGGAGGGAATCTCTTGAGGAAAGAGAACAGCTAACAAAATATCGAATGAATAAATCAGACATCTTAGGCCAAGCAATTTCAAAATAGACATTTTAGCTGAGCTCTTCTTGGAGTTGCCAGATACCCTCACAGCAGCCTCCCCCTCCCTCCCCATCTCTGGCAATGTATTTTCCTGTCCCAGGGTGATGGCGAAGTGGGGCATTTCCAATACAGTTGGTTTTAAAAAGCCACTGAGGACCTCATTACTCAAATATTTTGGCTTGCTGCGATTCCTTTGGATCCTGTTATTTGTTAATTCTTCTGGCAATATACTCTTCGGGGGGCTCAGCTGGAGACTCTGCAAGGGTGGACTTTTGGGAGCCTGAGCAGGGGACCCCAAGTCCATTTTCAGAGACCAGTGGTTCTTATCTGAGATTCTAGGTAGCCTGGACTTCGAATCCTAGAACTTTAGAACTTGGAGAGACCCAGGGAGATGATCCTCCTTCTGATGCCTCCCCCGGGGAAGTCCCTTAAGATTTCTGCATCTGAGTGGGGCAGCTAGGTGGTGCAGTGGATAAAGCACCAGCCCTGGATTCAGGAGGACCTGAGTTCAAATGCAGCCTCAGACACTTGATACTTACTAGCTGTGTGCCCCTGGGCAAGTCACTTAACCCTCATTGCCCCACAAAACAAAAAACAAACAAATAAGATCTCTGCATCTGTAAAACAAGGGGGTTGGACTAAGATCTGATGACTTAGCCCAACCCTCTGACTTTACAGGTAGGGAAACTGAGGCTCAGCAAGGGGAAGTGACTTGCCCAAGCTCAAACAGTGACTTTGTAGCCAAGGTGAGACTAGAACCCAGCTCTCCTGACTCCTGGCCTTATGTTCTTCCTAATACACCATACTGCCCCCAGTATGCCTCCAATTGCTTTGGGCTTTGAGTGAAGCAGCCAACCTGATTCCATTTCCTGTGCTAGGTGATGCTTAAGGCAGGAGTGCCAGTGACCTTATCATAGCAGAGTATTAAAAGGACCACACTTAGATAAGGAACTGTGAAGGAGGACAGCCTAGTGGAAAGAGCATTGGATGGGAAGACAGAAGACCACATAATCTTGACTGTTGAACTGACTAGCTATATGACCTTGGGCAAGTCCTTTCCCTTCCTTATAACATCCCATCAGATAAGAGTGCTGGACTATGAGTCAAGAGACCTGGATTCAAAAGCCAGTGCTAACTTTTTTTTTTTTTGTGGGGCAATGAGGGTTAAGTGACTTGCCTAGGGTCACACAGCTAGTAAGTGTTAAGTGTCTGAGGCCAGATTTGAACTCAGGTCCTCCTGAATTTAGGGCTGGAGCTTTATCCACTGTGCCACCTAGCTGCCCCCTCAGCACTAACTTTTTATGTGACTGGACAAATGTCATAGCTTCCCTGGGTCTCAGCCTCCTCTTCTGTAAAATGGAGTGATTGCATAAGAGGATTCCCTAAAGCCCCATCCCATTCACTGATGTGTGCTAGATTATCTCTAGTTCTATGGTACCTTCTGGTTCTAGGATTCAGGGAGATAGTAGGGGGGCCGGAGCCAAGATGGCGGAGGAGAGGCTGTGACTCCCACAAGCTCCAGATAAACCCGTTCATTCACGCCCAAATAATGCGGTAAAAATCAAAACCCAGAACAGCCTAATGCACATAAGAACAGAGTCAGGGAGATAGTAGGGAATAGATTTAGAGTTTAGGGGTCATCTAGTTCAATCCCCTTATTTTACAGAAGAGGACAACGGCCCCAGAGATCTTAGGTGACTTGCCCAAGGTCACAAGGAGTAGAGCTGGAATTTGAACCCAGGTCCTATGACTCCAATTCCAACCCTCTTTCCCCAGCCCCATGTTGCAGATCCAATTGAGACCTGGCACCCCTGAGTGGCTTGAAGAGCGTGGGGGGGAGAACAGCACATGCACGGGAGGGAATGCTTGTCGGCCTGATTCTGAAGGTCCCCCACTTACTACTTTTGGCTTTGATTAGCATTCTGCTTTGGAATAATTGTTTTTGATTCACACGAAACAAGCCACACGCTTCCCTCCCACCCTTGCCCACGCTATCCCTCCTCCCCTTTGAGGACACTAAATGACTCCCAGACGCTTGGCTCGAGCAGAATCAAAGACTGGGCGTCAGCTGCTGCTCTCCTCCCCTTCACCTTCCTCGGCTCCCCTCCATTCAAGGGTCCATCACCCCCCCCCCTCCCCTGGGTCTCAAGGCATCCATGGGCCTTTCAGGCCTAGGCCAGACTGGATGGATCCCCTCCTGCTCCTTGAGCCCCGGCTTGGCTTGTGTGTAAAGCCTGCTCGGGTCTCTAGGAAGACAGCCCTGCCTCCTTGTGAGCCAAGGAGGGCCCTTGCAGGGTAACTGAGGAGATGAGGAAATTGTCACTTGGCATGGAGAGGGCAATGGAAGCTTTCCTCTTGCCGCCCCTGAGAGCCTGGCTGAGGCCTCCCAGGGCAGCCAGTCTGTGCGTCCCTCTCCTACCTTCCTTTCTTCTTCTTCTTCTAGGGATGCTGACTTTCATTTTCCACTCAAAGTGGCAGGAGATCCATTCTTCCTTCCTGTGGATGGCCTAACCCTGCAGCCTGCCCCATGGCCAGACTGGCAGTGGCTCTGTTGTTGGGCCGTTGAGGGGTGGCATGTGCTCGTCCCATGCTCTTTTTCTAAACTCTGTGACTCTCAGCTTTGCCTAGGGCAGCCCTGGGCCTCATCCTTCCCTCTTCCTCCATCCCGGAAGCCAGCCATCTAGATTAAAGTATCTGATACTATCTGTGGCCCTGGGGGAACTCACTGGTATTTCCTATCCCAGCAGTGGGTTTCCTCACCAGCTTTGGGGAGCCTTAGATAGGGAGGAAAAGCGTGCCTCGGGCTAGAGACATAGCCCAGCTTGGAATAATTTCTTCAGGAACTTCCAATCTTGCATTCATCCTTTCTTGCTTTTGTACATGTATGTGTGTCTGCCTCCCCCACCCCGTCAGTCTGATCTTCCTAAGAGGCTCCTTTCACCCCACTTTTCATCATGTCACAGTCCCCTCCTCCAGAACCTCCTTGCTCCTTATTGCTTCAAACCTAAACTTGACCAGGCTTTCAAATCTGTTCCAGAAGTCATCTAAACATCACCCTTCCAGTCATCCCTCAGTTATCCTGAACACAACCTCTCTGTTCTGTTCTCTCTTCACTGTCTTGGAACATCCCACGTATGTACCCCACCCCCAGCCCCAGAATGCCCTGCTCTTCTCTCATTTGCTAGAAGGGACACGTGGTTTCTCTTCTGCCCTGCCCCCCCCCTCCAGTTTACAGATGAGGAAACTGAGACCCATAGAGATGAGGCAACTTGCCCAAGATCATATGTAAGTGCCAGGATTTGAACCTAGGTCCTCAGACTTCAAATCCAGCGTTGTCTTTTGTTCCAAAAGAAAGAACCAGCAGCAATGGGAAGGCATCGCAAGGAAACATATTTAGGCTGTTGTTGTTGAGTTGTTTCAGTCACATCTGATGCTTCGTGACCCCATTTGGGGTTTTCTTGGCAAAGATACTGGAGTGGTTTGCCATTTCCTTCTCCAGCTCATTTAACAGATGAGGAAACTGAAGCAAACAGGGTGAAGTGACTTGCCCAGGGTCACACAACTAGGAAGTACCTGAGGCCAGATTTGAACTCAGGTCTTCCTGCTTCCAGGTCCAGCACTCTAACTGCCCATATTTAGGCTAAGTGTCAGAATTTTTTTTTCCCCTCCTTACCCTTGGAGCTATGTGATGCTGGGCAAGAAGACTCCCCTCTCTAAAGGTCTTTTTTTTCCCCAGGGTATTGAGGGTTAAGTGACTTGCCCAGGGTCACACAGCTAGTAAGTATCAAGTGTCTGAGGCTGGATTTGAACTCAGGTCCTCCTGAATCCAAGGCCAGTGCCTTATCCTTTGTGCCACCTAGCTGCCCCCTCTAAAGGTCTTTAAGCAAAGGCTGGATTGCCACTTGTCAGGTCTTCTGGGACTCTTTTTCAGGTGTGGGTTGGAGTGCATGGCCACTGAAGTTCCTTCAAACTTTTGAGATTCCATGATGGTGTCCAGTGGTGTCAAATTCAAAAAAATTTTGACTTAGAAAACCTCAAATGACCATTATCTATGTTGTATTGTAACTGTATTTGTTAGACATTTCTCAATGACATGTTAATCTAGTTGGACTGCACTCCGGATTTTGGCCAGCTTTGAGTTTAATACCCTTGATCTAATCTACCTCCTTCCTCTTCACAGATGAGGACTCTGAGAACTAGGGAGGGGCAGTAACTTGCACAAACACCCCACTTATCTAGTCACTGTGGCCATTCTCCTGACTCCCACTTAGTCACAGGCTGTCTCCTAGAAGTCAAAACTTGCTAAGTGATTCTTTAGTGGAGAACCATTCCTGATGTTGACTGGCCCCCTCTGGAAGGTCTAGGAGAGGGAAGCCTTGTAGAGTTTATCATCCTGTGGGGCTTTGGGAGACTTTCCTTTTGGCTTTGAGAGACTCTCTGTGACACTGAGAATACTATTTTTAAACAGTATTTTATTTTTTCCAATTACATATAAAGACAATTTTTAACATTCTTTTTTTTTTAAATTTCAAGTTCCAAATTGTCTCCCTCCCTCCCTCACCTCCTTCACCTCCTCCCCAGGATGTTAAGCAGTTTGATATAGGCTATATATGTGCAATGATGTAAAACATATTTCCATATTAGTCATGTTGTGAAAAAAGAAATAGACCAAAAGAAAAAATAAACAGAAAAAATAAAGAAAGTAAAAATTAGTATGCTTTGATCTGCATTCAGATGCCATCAGTTCTTTTTCTGAAGATGAATAATAGCATTTTCATCATGAGTCCTTTGGGATTGTATTAGATCATTGCACTGCTGAGAAGAGTCAAGCCATTCACAGTTGATCATTGTACAATGTTGCTGTCACTGTATACAATGTTCTCCTGGTTCTCCTCACTTCATTCTTGCATCAGTTTGTGTAAGTCTTCCCAGGTTTTTCTGAAATCTGCTTGCTCCTGACTATCATTTCTTCAGCTTAGATAATTGAGAGAGAGTGGGGTCTCTTATTGCTGAAGAAAAACCCAAAGTTGTTCTGTCCCTTCAGATCTTTTTCCTTACCCAGCCAATTCTGGGTGCTAGGTTAGAAGTCGCACTTCACTTTCTCTCTCTTAGAATCTCGGAGTAGGAAAGGCCCTGAGGTCACTCTCTGAGCAGGGGTATCTACTGCATCCCTAAATGAGAATGAGGATCATGATGGTTGCTCCAGACATGGCCTTTTGTAGTTGTAAAGAACTCCAGAAGAAGTGTGGTGATGTTATGAATAGATAGCGAGGCTTAGAGTTAGCCCAGCCTTGGACTTAACTGTGTGACCCTAGGCAAGTCACTTAGTTCCTCAATGCCCCAGTCAACTTTTTAATGTTACAAATGACAGAGGAAATGCCAGTCTGTATGGGTAAGGAGAGTCCTCTCCCTGAGAGTTTCTCATACCAGTGAAGTCACAGGTCTAGTAAAAAGGAAAAAGGGGGACTCCTAGTAAGAAAATTTCTTCTACAAACATAACAATTTGTCTGTATCTTATAGGTGCAACTAGGTGGCACAGTGGATAGGCTACCAAGCCTAGAGTTGGGAAGACCCATCTTCTTGAGTTCAAATCTAGCCTCAGACACTTCCTATCTGTGTGACCCTGGCCAAGTCACTTCACCCTGTTTCCCTCCATTTCCTCATCTGTAAAATGAGCTGGAGAAGGACATGGCAAGAAGGACATACTCCAGTATGTTGGCCAAGGAAACCCCAACTGGAGTAATGAAGAGTCAGAAATAGGGAAAGTGCCAGCTTTGGAGTCAGAGGACCTGGATTCAAATTCTGGCTTTGTCATGTGCTGTGTGATCTTGGGCTTCAACTCTGTGGAATTCCATTTCCTCATCTGTCTAGACCAGGACTTCTTAAACTTTTTCCACTTGCAACCCCTTTTTGCCCTAGAGATTTTTACATGACTCCAGGGATATAGGTATATAACATAGGCATACAAATCAAACATTTACTGTCAAATTTTTCATGACCCCCCACATTCAGTTAGGAGTCTCGACCCACAGTTTAAGAAGCTTCAGTTTAGACTAGATGGTTCCTCTGATCCCTTTGGGCTCTAAATCTCTGCTCCTATAAACCTCTAGATTGTTCCATGGATCCCAGGTGCTAGTACAATCTTCACAGCCACCCTCTGAAGGAGGCAGGCCAGCCATCCTTCTCATCACCCCCATTTTACAGACTCAGAGAGGTCATTTTCGTAAGGTCCCACAGCCATTCACACAGAATTCCAACTCAGGTCTTTGTCCTATAGAGTGACTTAGGGCTCACGGAGAGTTTTACGTACATTACCTCACTTGAGCTAGAAGCCCGGCACACCTATTGTGCCACACTGTCCATCAGACAATGACAAAAACCGGTGTTTGGACCCAAAGAGGGAATATTCAGAATCACCTGCCTCCCAGGGCAGAGGCTACATGGGAAGAAATGAAATCCCGTCCACCGAGCCACCCTCTCGCTAAGCTGGAGGCAGCTCCGTCTCCTCCGCTCAAGTCAATTGGCAGGCTTAGGGGGTGGTTATCCCCTTCTTTCAATCAGCGGGCCCATTTTATCTGACACCACTTGCTTTTCAGTGGTGCTGCGAACACTCAGTTATAAACAAAATGAGTCATTAGCATTCCAACCTTGACATTTCATAAGTAATTATGTCCCTTCACTGAGCTGTCAGAGAGAGAGAGAGAGAGAGAGAGAGAGAGAGAGAGAGAGGAGAGAGAGAGGGAGAGAGAGGGAGAGAGAAGGAAAGAGAGGGAGGGAGGGGGAGAGAGAGAGAGAGAGAGAGAGAGAGAGAGAGAGAGAGAGAGAGAGAGAGAGAGAGAGAGAGAGAGAGAGAGAGAGAGAGAGAGAACGAGAACATGAGAACTGGAGAACTCCCTGGTTTGGATTTGGCCTGGAACACCTGTTCTTAATGAATATCTCAAGGACTCTGTTTTCTCCTGGGGGTGGGAGGAAGATGGGTGAGGGAAGAAACACAGACCACAGAATCTCAGGGCAGGAGGGGATAGCATCCAGTCTAATGGCCTCATTTTACAGACAAGGAAACTGAGGCTGGGAGAAGGGGAAGAGGCTTACTCAAGACCACATAGAATTAATGACGTAGCTGGGACTAGAACCCAGGCCTCCTAACCCCCGGTCCATTGCCTGACTTGGCCAGATGGAAGACTCAGAAGGGCCTCAAAATATTACTAGGCCTTCTGGACATCTCCCACTCTCTCTTCCACTTGGGCCTTTCAAGCCCCAGGCGAAGTGTGTTTCCAGCTCTGGAAACCTCCATTCTCCACCCTGACCCCCATTCTGCCTAGAGCATCGGGCTCAGTGTTGGCCTGGGACTTGGGAAGCCCTGAGTCTGATCCTTCAGCCCCTGAACTTTTCCGGGCCTCCATTTCCTCATCTGTAAAATGAGAATAAAAACAGACCTTCCCTCCCAGAGCTGTTTTGAGGCTCAAATGAGATAATTTGTGTAAAGAGCTTGGCAGACCTTAGTTTAATGGGAGCTATTATTATTTTATTCCAAGTAAGAAGCAGCCAGCGAGTGCCAATGGAGACCAATCCCAAGCCCCTTCACAGGAGGGTGCCTCATGCTGGGGCTGACTGCAGAGCCCCAGGAGCTGAAAGCACCTTTCTCAGAAGTGGATTTTGGGGCTTAAGGGGCAGCGACTGAGGCCCCAGAGTCCTCGGGGGCCAAGCATATGTACCCAAGTGCTTGTGTCCACAGCAGCCCCAGAGTCCTGTGCCAGTTTATTCCTCTTTTCTCCCTCTTGCCCCACGTGGAAACCTTATTATCCTGGCTTCCCAAGCTAGTGTGAAGAATAGCTTGGAGAGGCCTTAATTTTAGATATCTGTGTGGAGGTAAAATCCCAAATTCTATGGGAGAAGTAGCGGACAGACAAAGCCCATTCCCCAGACTTAACATTTTGGAACAATGTAAGAGGCGAGGTGGAGCAGATCTGGGTTCAAAATCCACCTCAGACCCTTCCTAATTGGATAACCCTGGGACAGGTCGCTTAACATCCAGGTGCCTCAGTTTCCTATAATGTAAAATGGGGGTGATAATAGCACCTGCCTCCCAGGGTTATTGTGAAGAACAAATGAGATAAGATACGGAAAGGGTATTTACAAACCTTCTCATAGAATCGTGAGGATCAAATGAAATGCTGTCTGCATGTAAAATGTTTTTATAAACCTTAGAATGCTAAAGAAATGTCAGGCATTATTATTGTTGTCCCTATGGCTCTTTCTGCTTCAAGTTAGTCACTGAGTATCTTGCACGAGGTTCTGTCCGATGAACCATCCTGGGCACTGTTGATTCTGTAGAGATCACATTCCCCCTCTGGTTTAGGGATATTCTCTTTGTTCTTCTCCCTCTCACTCTGCTCTGTCTCTTCCATTAACCCCACTTCCTCAATGGGAGATTGTAGATTTGGAGCTCATAGACTTGGTAGGGGTCATCTAGTTCAACCCTGCATTTGATCAGTGAGGGAGGAGGGACACTGGACCTCCCCCTAGTTGCCCTTCTCATCTGTGGACTAGAGACTCTGTCCTTGGCTCTCTGTTCTCCCTAGAATACCTTCTCCCTTGAGGAATCTCATTTTCTGTTCCTTGGAGAGATCATTATAATCCTCTCCCCTCTCACATGGATGAAGGGTAAGAGAAACTCTGATATCCCAGATTTGCCCAACGGTAGTTATCATTTCTATCCTCCAAAGGTCTTTTTTTTTTTTTTAGCTCTATCTGCTGAACAAACTCAACTTTTTTTTCCTGGGATTTATCAAATGATCTGAGCTAACTTAATAACCGTCTAAAACTTGCAGGCCTCATGTGAACAAAGAAGGAAATGTTCTAGGCTTGGATAAAAAGCCCACCCATCACCAGTGGTTATTATTTATCTGTCTCTACCCTTGGACGGAACCATCATCTCATTGTCTCTCCACACCTCCGACCATTAGCATGTCCTACTCCCCTGAAATATTGCCTGTGGTTGGGGCTGGGGGTCTTGTTTTATTTTGGGACAGGATGCACTAAGAGAGAAAGTAAGTGGCTCGGCCTCCTTGGGTCTTCTCCACAAGATCTGGCTTCTGGTTGCTTCCTGGAGAGAGAAAAAATCCAACACAATTACACTTTGAAATGAAATCAATATTTCAGAGCGTTAAAAGGAAATCAGAGCATCTAGCAAACAAGGGCTGTTGGGTATGTGAGGAGGGGGGTTATGGGGGGGTTGTCAGGGAAGCAGGGCACTGTCACAGCTCAGCCTGTCTCAGCCTTGACCCCAGAGGCCAAGTGCACCTAAAGATAGGGTCACAGTTAGGGAGAAGAAGTATTTGACCTTGTTGATACTGACTAGCCATGTGATTCTTTGATGATGATGGCTAGTGTTTTATAGCATCTACTGCATGCCTGGCACAGTGCTAAGCGTGTTATAATTTTTATCTCATTTGATCCTCACAGCAACCCTGGGAAGTAGATACTGTCATTATCCCCATTTTGCAGATAAGGAAAATGAGGCAGGCAGAGGTTAAATGACTTACCCAGGGTCACACAGCTAGTAAGTGTCGGAGATGGGATTTAAGTCTGGGTCTTCTAGACTCATTCTAGTCACTATGGCACCTAGCTGCTGACAAAGTTCTTTGCTGTAAGTTCTTTGAGGGCAGAGGCCAGCCTGGTCTTTGTCTTTATATCCCATATCATAGCTGCTTAATGAATGCTGTTGAATGCCCTGTAAAATGTGGAGGACGAGGGGGCAGCTAGGTGGCTCAGTGGATAGAGTACTGGCCCTGTAGTCAGGAGGACCTGAATTCAAATCCGGCCTCAGACACTTGACACTTACTAGCTGTGTGACCCTGGGAAAGTCACTTAACCCCAATTGCCTCACTTAAAAAAATGTGGATGACGGTCATCATTGTGCTCCCTACTTTATAGAGGTGGCCGTAGGTCAAAGGCTCAGAGCCCTATGGAAATGTCCTTATTGGTGGGGTCAGGGGGTGGTCTGGATGGAACACTGCATAGGGAATCGGGAAGGCCAGCCTTGGACAGGTTAGCATCCCCAGCATTGAGACCTCAAGCAAGTCAACCCCCCCCCTCAGTTTTCCTTATCTGTAAAATGGACATGATGACACCCACAGTGCTCATCTTGTTGTGAGGCTCAGATGAGATGCTGCCTGTATAATCTCTGCAAACTTTAGGTGACTATTTAAATAGCGGTTGTCACAGGCGTGGGGACCAGACCCTGGGAGTTTAGACATGAGAGCCCGGGAATCTGGGTTAGAAGAGCTGAGAACAAAGGCCAGGGAGCCAGGCTGAGAAGGCCTGAGTTAGCGGGGCTTGGGATCGAGGCAAGAAGCCTGGGTGATGGCCTCTCCATGGCACCAGCAGACTGCCTGGAAGTCTGCTGCGGGCTGCCCTCTAGGCCAGAGGCCTCCCCACCAGGGTGCGAGCTAGGCTGGGTGTGGGTGCCACTCCTGGCACCCTTTCCCAAGGGGA
Organism: Dromiciops gliroides; assembly: GCF_019393635.1. Lineage (NCBI taxonomy): Eukaryota > Metazoa > Chordata > Mammalia > Microbiotheria > Microbiotheriidae > Dromiciops > Dromiciops gliroides. The sequence goes on from NC_057861.1 coordinate 706,438,733, forward strand.
GCCCAAGATCAGGGCTTGAGAGAGCTTTGTCTGTCTGCTGTGAGGGGCTCTCCTCTGGTGGGTACAGCCTGGAGCTGTTCAGCATCCCTCCTGGAAGGGTTTGCCTTTTCTCCTGAGGAGCGTGCTTCCTGGGGAAATGGTAAAGCCCCTTGCTCATGTTGGGTGTGTAGGGAGGGAGGGACCAGAGCCCCGTGAGCTTCCCCAGATTCCTGTGCTAAATGAAAAGGTCAGCATGGGGGGAAGCAGCCAGGAGGCTGGATGGGAGAAGTGCCTGTAACATGGCTTCAGGTGGCAATGGGGAGAGGGGAGAGGAGGGACAGGAGGAGGGACAGGAGGAGGAGGGAGAGGAGGAGGAGGGAGAGGAGGAGGAGAAGGAGGAGGAGGAAGAAGAGGAGGAGAAGGAAGAGGAAGGAGAGGAGGATAAGGAGGAGGAGGGAGAGAAGGAGGAGGAGGAGGAGGGAGAGGAGGAGGAGGAGGGAGAGGAAGGAGAGGAGGAGAAGGAGGAGGAGGGAGAGGAGGAGGAGGAGGAAGAAGAGGAGGAGAAGGAAGAAGAAGGAGAGGAGGAGGAGGGAGAGGAGGAGGAGGAGGGAGAGGAAGGAGAGGAGGAGAAGGAGGAGGAGGGAGAGGAGGAGGAGGGAGAGGAAGGAGAGGAGGAGAAGGAGGAGGAGGGAGAGGAGGAGGAGGGAGAGGAAGGAGAGGAGGAGAAGGAGGAGGACGGAGAGGAGGAGGAGGGAGAGGAGGAGGAGGGAGAGGAGGAGGAGGAGGAGGAAGAGGAGGAGAAGGAGGAAGAGGAGAAGGAGGAAGAAGAGGAAGAAGAGGAGAAGGAGGAGGAGGGAGAGGAGGAGGGAGAGGAGGAGGAGGAGGGAGAGGAGGAGGAAGAGGAAGAGGAGGAGAGAGACAGAGAAAGACACAGAGAGAGATCAGAGAGAGAAATGAGAGACAGAGAAACAGAGAATGTGTGTGTGTGTGTGTGTGTGTGTGTGTGAGAGAGAGAGAGAGACAGACAGACAGACAGACAGACAGAAAAAGACAGAAAGACAGAGAGAGAGCACAAATGCAAGGGAGCAGGGGAGCGAGAAGACACCAACAGGAAGGAGAATGTGGGAGGAGAGGCAGGGTTGAGGGAAAGAGGAAAGGAAGGGAGATGGAGGACAAGGGAAGACTGGGTGGGGAGGGAATGGCAAGGGCAGGAAGAGAGGCCGGGGTGGGCGGGCGGGCCTTGCGGAGGAGTCCCCAGCCCCCAGAAGGCCACACGAGTCTGCAGAAGAAGAGAGCACTGTTGGGTGACCCCCGGGTCACTTGGCACTGAGACAGCTGGTTGTGCCCAGAGCAGGAGCATGGGGACAAAGCCGGCACACAGACAGCTCTGCCTACAGGCTCAGGCTGCACATTCGCATCCTTCTTCAGCAACTGTTTCTCCTAGGTGTGTGTGTGTGTGTGTGAGTGCGTTGGGGGAGGGTGGGCAGCACATACTCCCCCCTCCCCAGACCTGCCCCCAGCCCTTCCTTCTTGTCTGTCACTGCCTGAATCTTCCTGAAATCTGAAGCCAGTGATTCAGCCTTAGCCCTTGGAGGGCACTTGGCTGAACAGAAGAAATCCAGGGAGACAGGCATCCCCCGGCCCCAAACAGTCTGTGCTGTTGCTTCCAGCCTCCAGGCTCCGCTTGGTTGGGGGAGGAGTTCTCAATAAGAGATTCCAAACTGGGCTTTTGGTGCTGGCGGGAGGCTTGGCCCGCTGCCTCTCCAGCCCCAGCCTGCGGGCGAGCCTCCCCAGGGCAGACTGGACTTTCCAAGGTTTCACCTCCCCAAGTCACTCAGATCATGCTTTAAAATTTGCAAAGCAGGGGGGCAGCTAGGTGGCGCAGTGGATAGAGCACTGGCCTTGGATTCAGGAGGACCTGAGTTCAAATCCAGCATCAGACACTTGACACTTAACTATCTGTGTGACCCTGGGCAAGTCACTTAATCCTCAATGCCCAGAAAAAAAAAAATTGCAAAGCACTTTAATCTGGGATCTCACCACAGTGTGTGACAGTTATTATTCCCATTTTACTGAGTTGAAAGCTGAGTGTCAGAGAGGTTCCGAGGTCACACAACTAGTAAGTGCCTGAGATGGGATTCCCCCGAGGATCCAGCACTTGGGCCTCTTTTCTCCCTTGTTGCCCATTTCCCCCATTGTCCCTGTCCAGGATCTGAACTCCACTTTTAGTGCTTTCTTCCATCCACTGAAGAGCATCTTTTTTTCCAGTGCAAACACACCACAAAGGTTTTTGTTGTTTGTGGAGCCTTTCCTTTACTGTCACCTGCTTGGGGGTTTATGCCTTGGGTCAAAGGGCAGGAAAGCACTTGGTTTGTAACCCTCTCAAACAATAGTTCTCATATACTATCATTTATCCTGGTTATTCATCGGTATGTCATCTCTGTCATTCAACCACAAACCCCTGGAAGGCAGGGGCTGTGTCTCATTCTTCTTGGTTTCTATAACGGAATCTGGCACAGGGCTGGGCGCAAAGGCTTGCTCAAAACATGATGACATCACCATGGCTGACTGCAGTAGCCTGACTGCCTCTCCTGAGTCTCTCCCCTCCCTATGCCACCCTCCCCATAGCTGTCAAAATGATTTCCTAAAGTGCCGGCCTAAGCGTGTCATTCCCCACTCAATCATCCCCAGGGGCCCCCTTTTACCACCTCCAGCCCCTGTCACCTCCAAATAAAAACTCTTCTGGTTTGCACTTAAAAGCCTTCCCAGCCCAGCCCCTTCCTACCTTTCTAGGCTTCTTGCATTTTATTCCCCTCTACACGGTCTGTGGTCCAGGTGCACCAGCCTCCTGGGAAGGTCCTCACATGGGAGGAACTCTCTCCCCCATTTCCTGACTCCGGGCTTTTGCACTGGGGGTACCCCCCTCCTGGGATGCTCTTCCTCTTCCCCTCTGCCTCTTAACTGCCATGGATTCCTTCTAGACTCAGCTCAGATCTTATGTTCTGCAGGAGGCCTTTTTGCCCCATCTCCTGCTAGTGCCTTCCATGCATGCATCTTGGGTATATATAGGTATTTTCATGCTTTCTCTCCACATTAGATTGTGAACTCCCTTTGGAAGAGTCTCTTTCTTTTTTTCCTTTTCTTCCATCACTTAGCAATGGAAATGAGGAAAAAATGCTTGTGGAATGAATGAATGAATGAGTGAGTGAATGAATGAATGAGTGAATGAATGAGTAGCCTGTTGTGGATGGGAGAGGACAGGTCTTTAGAGGCACTAGGTAGCTAGAGGAAAGATTAAGGATGCTCGGTACTTTGGGGGGAGTAGAGTGACTGGAAGAAGGAGGGAATTATAAAAAAAGGATAAGGTGGCATCAGATCCTCCACTTTGCCCACACGGCCCTCTCACCCACGGGGCTTGTCTTCCTGATAGGAATTTGAGGGCCAAGAACTTGGGCCCATGCTCGCTGATGGAAGAGTGTGAACAGCTTCCTTCCCTTGGCCTCCAATGCTCTCTCTTGGGTCTTGGCCTTTTCTCTCTACTGGAATTCCTTGTTCCATGGAGCTTTGGAGAGATGACCTTTGCCCTGCCATGTGAAGGATGAACTTTGGCAGAGCATGTGCCTCAATCAGAGTGGATCTGGGCTTGTACTCCCAGAAGCCCTGGCTCCCGGGCAGAGTCAGTAGGGCCCCAGGGATGTTTGGTTTCTGAGTGGTCAATTCCTCTCCCTTCTGTGATATGCTAAGAGCAGTCTTGGGGAGGGGATGTTCTGAGGTAACCTTGGCTTTTGCTTCTCCCTCCACTCCCTCAGACTCCAAATATGTTTGGCGCTTCCTTCCTGTATTCACACCACCATCTACCTGAGTCAGGCCCTCATGGCTGGATCAGCCATTTCTTCATTATTGTCACCCTTTCCCATCCCTCCCACCCTCACCCCTCACTCTCTACCCTCTCCAGATGATCCTGCACCCTGCCATCAGATTTATCTTCCTAAAACTCTGCCTTCCTCTTTTCAATCCTCTGCTCAGAAACTATCCGTGGCTCCCAATTAGCCGTGGTAAGAAGTCCAGACTCTCACATATGTAGATCAGCCTACTTTTCTAAGCTTATCTCAAAGTGCTCTTCCATACCCTTCCTTTGTAAGATTGACATAGTTCTTTGTTTTGTGACTCTCACTCAGGTTATATTATATGTTATCATTACCTGGCATGGTGTCTTACTCCCCTACCCCACAGGACTGTAAATTCCTTGAGGGCAGGAATTGTACCTTCTTCTCCATCCCCTCCCCCCCCCCCACATACATACACAGCAGCTAAAAGAGCAATAATTGATTCCTGGTCTCTCTGAGATCTCTCCCAGTGCCCCTAGTAGGATCTTTATCTCTTTTCATTGATGGGGGAACTGTGCCCACCACCTTCCCATCACCCTTCTTCTCCCTGAGGTGTAAGCAAGGCATGCCTTTTGCCTATCACAGTCTTGTGTGAATGCCCCACATCAAGGGGGGTCCATCTGCACAACTTCAAAGGAGACAAGATTTCACTTTGGAATTTCCTCCCCCCCCCAGCCCCATGTCTTTTCTCCTTTCTTTCAGAAGTAATACCTTTCTCCAAGGGTACCCACTTCTGACATTGTTCAGGTGGTTGTTGTTCCGTCGTGTCCAACTCTTTGTGACCCCATTTTGGGGTTTTCTTGTTAAAGATACTGGAGCTTTATATATCCTTGTAACAACCCTGGGAGGTAGGTGCTATTATTATCCCCCATTATTACAGATTATCCCCATTTTACAGATGAAACTGAGGCAGACAGTGACTACCTCAGGGTCACACAGCTGCTCAGTAATAAGGTGGGATTTGAACTCAGGTCTTCTTGACTCCAAGCCCAATATGCCATCCACTGAGCCACCTAGCTGTTTCCTAAAAATGAGAACACAGATAGCTTCCATGACACAGGAAGTGCCTTATATGCATTAGTTTATTTGATCCTTATGATAACCCTGTGAGGCAGAAAGGATGACTTCAGTTCTGTTCTCCTCACTTTACAGATGAGAATCTAAGGCTCTGACAGGCTAGTCAGCTTGCCTAAGGGTATATAGTCAGTGCGGGCACTGAAAGCAGGTCTTCTCACTTCAATGCCAAGGCTCTTTTTGCTGCTTCCTAATTGCTGGGAGTGTTCTTCTATATAGTGGAGTGGTCCTGGAGTCAAGAGGACCTGAGTTCAAATCCAGATTCAGACACTAGCTGTGTGACCCTGGGTAAGTCACTTCACCTCTGTTGGCCCTTGTTTCCCCATCTATAAAATGGAGATAATGATAGCAGCAGCTCCCACTTCCCAGGGCAGTAGTGAGGATCCAGATGAGATACTGTTTATAAAGTACTTAGCAAACCTTAAAATGCCGGCTGTTCTTTTTACCATACAACTGCAGGGAGATGTGGCAGGCCTTGGGAGACAGCCCATGAAGGAGCCAGCAAGTACCCACTGCATACTATCTACACCCATAAAATGGCAGAGCTGCAAGGGACCACGAAGGCCCAAACGTCAGACTATAGAACCTCAGGGCTAAAAGGGACCTTGGTTCATAGAATGTTAGAACATAGAATGTCAGAGCTAGAATAAATCTAAGAACCAACCTAGAATGTCAAAGCTGAAAGAAACCTTAGAACCAACCTAGAATGTCAGAGCTGAAAGAAACTTTAGAACAAACTTAGAACGTCAGAGCTGAAAGAAACCTAAGAACCAACCTAGAATGTCAGAGCTGGAATAAACCTTAGAACCAACCTAGAATGTCAGAGCTGAAAGAAACCTTAGAACCAACCTAGAGTGTCAGAGCTAGAATAAACCTTAGAACAAACCTAGAATGTCAGAGCTGAAAGAAACCTTAGAACATTGAGTGTTAGAGCTGGAATAAGCTTTCAAACATCGAATGTTGGCACTGGCGAGGGCTTTGGATTGCAGAGCGTCTCTTCCCCTCCCCCTCTATCTTCCACACTGTGGGTGCTTATTGCCCAGGCCAACTCACTCATTAGAAGAAACTGGGCCCAGGTGACACCCGCCCAGGGTTCCTGGCAAGGTTGCTTTGCCTGAGAGCAGTTGGGCCTCCCCACTGTGGCCCCTCCCTGAGGAGAGGAATTTCCAAGCTTGTGTGGGGTTGTTATTTTTTTCCCCCAGCTTCCTTTTTTTAGCTGAAGTTCATAGCCTTCTGTTCTCCCTAGACAATTCTGGAATTATTTTTTAATATTCCAAACATGAATCTCCCCGAGCATACATGCATGTTAATAAAAGGCTAATGGTTTACTTCTCCCCCCCCTTTCTAAAAAAAGAAATGAAAAAAAACCACACATACAAACCAGGGGGCCCTTTTCATCAAGAGAATTAATAGCCTGAAAATGTCACCAGGAGGTGATTGCCAAATCTAGAGAATGCTCTCAAACTTTGCAGAGCCCACACATCAGTGGGCTTGCCCTTGGTTATCTGATGCTAGAGTTCTGCCTTTTCCCAGGCCTCCAGCTGTCCAGGGGAGACCAAGGCTTCAGCGAGCCAGATGGGGGACATCGGATTCTGCCCGGGCCGCCTCGGGAGTCTGCGCTGGAGGCTGGCTCTGTTTCACTTCCACGCGGGGCCGGGCCCTTGTGAGCCATTGTCCACAGTCCCTGCCCGGTGCAGAGGGGGCTATTTTGAAGGGCCTGGAGCAGGAAACCCCCAATCCTGACCTTTGGCAGCTTTCCCATCAGGGCCTCACCTCTCCTCTTCCCTTTTCTGTATCCAGGGGCTTCCTTCCTCCTCACATCCTGCCCCTGGCCTCTATGGGTAGATCTCTGACTCTACAGGGGCCCAGGCTTCAGATGAATTAAAAAGCCTTTCCTTTGGGTATTTTTTCTTTCCTCATCTCCCCCCCCTCAAACACACACACACACACACACACACACACACACACACACACACACACCCATTAGCTGCTCTTGACTCCCCCTTCTTCAAGGGAGAACAATGGCAGAGAGAGAAGGGGGGGGCACGTACTCTGGATTAACTCAACTGTCTCTGCTCTCTCCAGCTCTGGCTGACTTCTCCTCTTCACTGTCCTGGTGAAGATTTCCCAACAATTGTGTCTGTTAATCTCCAAAGGGGGGGGCCCTTTAGGCCTCATTTGTATTCTTTTGACCCCTAAATGGAGCTCAGCTGTCAATTCAGGATGGCCTTCTGTATTTTTACCCCTTCTCTCACTTCCCCAGGGCCATAGAGAACAAGATGAGTCCTAACAAAATGCTCTAGCCTTGGACTCTGACTGAAGGCAAGCTGTCTATAGGAAGGTGGATAATGGGGACAAATCCTAATGGCTCAACACAGGCCCTGCAGCGTGGGGAATGGCTTCCCCCTGTGTGTCAGGAGCTCCCTTAGCTATTGCTGGCCTGATCAGGGAGATAGATGCCCCTGGGACTGTGGAGAGGACAATATACTAGAAGGATCCTTCAGACCATTGATGGGGCAGTTAAGAGGACCTGAGTTCAAATCTGGCCTCAGACACTTACTAGCCGTGTGACCTTGGGAAAGTCACTTAACTGTTATTGCCTCCAAAACAACAACAAAAAGAAAGCATTGAGATAAACCTCTTAATTTTCAATAACTTTTTTTTTTTTTGCAGGGCAATGAGGGTTAAGTGACTTGCCCAGGGTCACACAGCTAGTAAGTGTCAAGTGTCTGAGGCCAGATTTGAACTCAGGTCCTCCTGAATCCAGGGCTGGTGCTTTATCCACTGCACCACCTTAGCTGCCCCCCAACCTCTTCATTTTCACAGATGAGGAAACTGAGGCTCAGAGAAGAGGAAGAGGAAATACTAAGTTCATCCAAGTAGTAAGGGGCAGAACCAAGATTTGAACTCAGATCCTCTGAATGTGGTACTCTTTCTAGAGCATATGCATGACTGGAAAAGGAAGTATGTTGGATCATACCATAGCAAGAATGAGAGAGCAAAAAGACAAATTTAGTGATACATTGATGCCCTTGTTATACACACACACACACACACACACACAAACACACATGACCTGTGATTTCATTAGTTTATGGAATTCCTGATGGTGAAAATCCCTCTATCCTTGCAGATCAACCACTGCTCTGTCCTGGGTCATCTTAGAGAGTGGTCTGGGGTCACTCAGTAGTTAAGTGGTCCTTCCAGGGGAACACAGCCTGAATATGTCAGAGGTGCGACTTGAACCCATATCTTCTTGACTGCTCTGCCAGCTCTTTGTGCTCATGCCATTATAGGTGAGATGCTCATTACGGGTGGACCAGAAGAAAGCCTCCAATTCATTGACTAGGTCCTCCCTGGAAGTTTTATAGGAAAACATGGGCAAGGATTGCATGGTCTGGGAGGTTCTGGAAGGAAGACCTATACCGATGATACCATCCAAGTATCACTGTCATCAATATTACCCATAATATGAGTACCAACCCAAAGGGAAACATCAATCCTGAGCTAGATCAGTGAGTCAATATGCAGGATCCAAGATTGATTCATGTCCTCTGCCATGCTCCAGAATACAAATCAGTGAGCTGACAAGCGCATGGTTGGAAGCTGGAGAGCCTCTCAAACCAGACTGCCATGGCACAACTCTGTTGCGTTTGTTACCTTTCGTGTACTCTACGGCCAGAAGTTTGCTCAGAGGTTAAAACACCATGTTATTAATAAAGATTAGCTTGTATCTCTTCAACCACCCCTAGAAGCTGTTTGCTGGTGCGGAATGGGCTCCTTATCCCTGTCAAATCAGAAGTGTACATTGTGGATGGGAGGGGGATGCATCAGTTTGGATGGCACTGTGCAAAGCCATCTCCACTGCTAGAAAAACAGCTCATAGTGCCCAGTCTTCTGTATAGGACTGGTAAGTACTATCTGGAGTGCAGGGTGGCAATGTGGGTCATTTCAGCAAATCCTCCTTCTGCCTGGCATTGGAATGAGAATGCAAGTTCATTCAAGGTGGTGTCAGTCACTAAATTAGGTGAATTTAAGAATGATTTCAAAATATTTTCTTTCAAAAACATGGACAAAAATGTAGCTAACTTTCAGTTGAAGAAACCTATGAATCCAATGTTTAGACCTATCAGTGAACAGATGTAGAACAATACAGGGAGATGATGCCGAGGAGAAATGAAGTTAGTTCACTTACTGACTCTGCCATGTCTGCCTGTATATGAATGGATGGATGGATCTATCATCTCTCTCTCTCTCTGTCTCTCTCTCTCTGTCTCTCTGTCTGTCTGTCTATCATCTATCTATCCATCCATCCAGCCACTCACCTTCCCATCTATCTATCTATCTACCTCTGTAGCACTAGGGGCAAAATCCTTTTGCACATGGGGTTCCCAAAAATGCTATTCTAAGTTTAGAATATTCTAACATTCACTCAAAACCATAGCTTATAAGCCCCCTACCAATGTATCAATTTCAATTAGTCAGCCAAAGAACACGGCTAGTTCAAAATAAAGATATTTCATTAAATGAGGCAACTAGGTGGCATGGTAGAATAGTGGAAGACCTGGAATTGGGTAGACCTGAGTTCATATCTGGCTTCAGACGCTTGCCAGCTGTATGATCCTGAACAAATCACTTAACCACCATCTACCTCAGTTTTCTCATCTGTAAAGTGGAAATAATAACAGTACCTACTTTTTGTTGTGAGAATAATGTGGTAGGGCAGCTAGGTGGCGCAATGGATAAAGCACTGGCCTTAGATTCAGGAGAACCTGAGTTCAAATCCGGTCTCAGACACTTGACACTTAACTATCTGTGTGTTCCTGGGCAAGTCACTTAACCCTCATTATCCTGCAAAAAAACCCAGAATAATGTGAGATTATATTTGTAAAGTGCTTAGCAAACTTTAAAGTGCCATGTAAAATACTAGCTATTATTATTTTTAATATTTATTAAATATCATCATAAGAAAACTAACAGTAGAACATTGCTAGTTCTTTCCCATCCTCCAGACTTAGGGCACATTTTCTCACAAATAATACATCATTAGTGGGAAGAGTAATAGCACGTGGTGGGCACACTTGTAGGGAACATGTGTGTCAGGCACACACATAGGGAATACATGTGGAGGAACACAATAGGAAGACCGTGCATGCACAGGGAAAGAAGCATCAAGGGCCACGTCACAGCTCGAATGCTGTAGCATATGCTGATACCTTCTGGTGATATTTCATAATTTTCCCTCTGGGCCTGCTTCCCCCTAGGCCCTGCTCTCTCCTGACCCTGCACCTGAGGATTGCATTGTGTCTCCGAAGCTCTCTGCCGGGTCTCACATCATTGCTACTCCCTGCTGGGTCTCCTGCTTCTGTTGTGCCACACCTCTGTCTCCTGGGCTTCAGCGGGAGTTCTCAGCTGAGATGCTAGTTCTCCCTCAGAAAAGGAAGAATGGGCTCTGCTGTCTCTCTTTTCGCTTAGCCCTCAGAGCCTAAGCTGTTTATTATTCTATCAGACTAGAAAACATCAACTTTTCTTTTTCTCTCCACAAGGACAGAGATCTGTCATTGCTCAGACACATTTCCTCTGGAGCTGTATTCTTTTGAAATGCCAGACAGTCGGCCTAGTATTTAGAGCCCGAAGGCATTTGGTCTATCTTTGATGTTATTTACTCTTTCTAGAAGGATCAGTCTCAGTTCCAAACTTTTATCTGACTTAGGGTTAGAGTATTCCCTCTATTCCTGTCAGTTGCTCCTTGCCGGCCTGTATCTTCCTCAGATCAGTTCAGGTGTTACCTTTCAACAAATGCCAAAGACCTGCCTGGGTGTGCAGCAGTGCAGTCTCCCTAGGCACCACCCCCTCCCTCTATCCTTTGGGGTCTTTCCATGCAAATAAATCGGAACAAGCACAAAAGCTAAGCTCGGAGGGCAAGGTCATAATCTTCCTTCTGGCCCACTTTCCTTCCTTTAATAAATACATGGGAACAACAACAAGCTTCTCCAGTAGTGAGCTGTTCTACAAATCCATCCATGCTTTCCTAAATAAAATGGCACAGTAAGAGCATTTAATGGATTTGAATGGAAGGGAAGAGAGGGAGAGAGATTCAGCTATCAAGTAGACCAGGAAAATTACATGGTGTGAGGCAGGAGGCTGGGGAAGAAGAGGAGGAGAGACAGCTATGGCATAGAGGAAAGACCCCCTGGACTCGAAGTCAAGGGTCTTGGGTTCAAATCCTGGCTCTTTCAGCATCCTGAGTGATATTGGATAAATTGCTCTATTCTCTCATTTGATCCTCAGAACAACCCTGTGAAGTAGGCAAGATTCGTATCCCCTATTTTATAAGTAAGAAAAGAGAGAGACAGAGGCAGCAACAGGCATAAAAACAGAGGGAGAGAGAGAGAGAAAGAGAGAAGGAAGGAGGGAGGGAGGGAGGAAGAGGGAAGGAGGGAGAGAGAAAGAGAGAGAGACAGGGAGACAGAGACACAGAGAGAGAGAGAGAGAGAGAAGAAGAAGAAGAGAGAGGAGGAGGAGGAGGGGAAATTGGCATTATCTCTCCTCAGTTACGCTGAATACAGAATCTCAGGACCATTTCCCCCTGGAGTCCTGGTGGCTCATTTTGTGTGGGAGACAGTTGAGAGAAGCTAATTTTCCAAGAATGGGCTGGGAAGGCCTTGGATTGACTGGGCTGTTCAAGTTAAGGAGCTGAACAATGCCATAGTCATGTTTGCAGAAGGGCCCTTTAAAAGGGCTGGGGGTTGGGGTGGGGGGAGAAGAGGGGAGAAAGAGCAAGAATGAAAGGGCTAGGTTGTGAAACCCCATTCAGCAGGGAAAGAAAGCCATTCTGCCCTTTGTGGAAAGCTCTAGATCTTTGATTTCTTCCAAATGGTCCCAATCAGTGGGAAAATTACCCAGTCCATTTTGAGCAGTAGCTCCCAATTGTGACTTTAACTCAGCCACTTGGGGTGGGGAGAGTGTTTGCAGACAGATCAGTCGGCTGAGCCTGGGGCCTCCCTCCTTTGTCTCCCTCTGTCCTGACAGTTGAAGGAGCCTGTTTTGGCTTGGGTGGGGGTGGGGGGGGCGGCTTGGCTTCTTGGATGAGCTGGAGCAGACGGGGAGGTGTCTGGGCTGCCCAGAGGAGCCAACGGGGACTGCTGCTTTTTTAGGGCCTGACACGACTTTGGGGCTTGTGGGTTTTCCAGCAGGACTCTGCTAAGAAGCTGGTGGTTTCTGAAAAAGTTATTTGCAGCTTGGAGACAACCTGGGGATGGCTCCTGCAGGGGAGCATTCGGCGAGTGCCTGCTGCCCCCCAAGTATTTGTTGAGAGAGCCGCTAAGGTAGAGTGGAGTTGCTAGCTAAACAAGTGGTTGCCATGGAGATGGTAATCCTGAACTGGGTTGCAGGAAAAAATAGAATTTTAAGGAGGAAATATTTTCTGGTCCTTCTGGTACCTTTTGGGAAACTTTGTGGCAGGGGGTGGAGGAGGGGAGGGTTGGGAAAGGTGGAAGGAAGAAATGCTTCCTAGTCCTCTGAATATCAGAGTGGGGGCTAGAGACCTGCCCCCGCAGGCAAGCCCCCTCATTGCTCCGAGAATGGTTATTATTACCAAGCTGTGGTCCCTATCATGTATCTGCAAATGTACAGAGCTCACTTTCCCCCACGTGACATTCTTCCTGTGTAGAGGATTGGAATATCCATTGGCAACCTGATCTGAACAAGTGAACTGATGGCTAATTAGTTCCATGGGTAGGGTTTGGTGCTGCTGAAACTAGCCTTTTGGGTTGTGCTGTTCCTCGTCTACAGACTGACTCCCTAATCAGAGCCACAGCCCAAGCCCTGACCCTGGCCATTGACTGACTCCCGGTCTCAGTCACAGAATGACCTCTGCCCTCAGGGAAAGACCAATTGTCCTACGGTAGAATGAGAGAAGCATCATTTTTTTAAAAATGAAGTAGTAGAGGGACAGCTAGGTGGCACAGTGGATAGAGCACCGGCCCTGGAGTCAGGAGGACCTGAGTTCAAATTCAACCTCAGAAACTTAACACTTACTAGCTGTGTGACCCTGGGCAAGTCACTTAACCCCAATTGCCCCACAAAAAAAAAAAAAAAAGTAGACTCACTACTGAACAGACAAAAGCAATTAGCCTCTCCTTTTCATGACCACAAGTGGCAGGTGAAAATTAGAATGTGAGGCTGATAACAGGACCATTCTTAATGAGAATCAGAGTCTGTCAGAGTTGGAAGGGAACTTTGCAACAATTGGTCCAATGCCCTCATTTTATTGATGAAGAAACTGAGGCCTAGAGGGTGTGACTTGCCCAAGTTTACCCTCCTAGTGACAGAAAAAGAACTAGGATGCAAGTTTCCTCACTCCTGTTTGAAGGAAAACTGAGTGTAGAAAGCACAAGGATATGTTTGGTTCCATTAAAAAATACTTCTTAGGGGGCATCTAGGTGGCACAGTGGATAAAGCACTGGCCCTGGATTCAGGAGGACCTGAATTCAAATCCAGCCTCAGACACTTGACACTTACTAACTGTGTGACCTTGGGCAAGTCACTTAACCCTTATTGCCCCACAAAAAATTTAAAAAGTACTTCTGGGGCAGCTAGGTGGCACAGTGGATAGTGCACTGGCCCTGGAGTCAGGAGGACCTGAGTTCAAATCCGGCCTCAGACACTTAACACTTACTAGCTGTATGACCTTAGGCAAGTCACTTAACCCCAATTGCCTCACTAAAAAAAAAATACTTCTTAAACGTTGTGTGCTATATAGTGTGCTAGGAATTTGGGGTGCATATAAAGGTATATAAAACAGGGCCTTTGACCTCATGGAGCTTTCTTACAGTTTAGTTAGGGTTTGATGAGACAGCTGAAATGCACAAAAAAAAAATTTCAGGGCATTGAAAAATATTATATGAGGAAGTATGTGAGAGAAGTGCTTGCAGAGGGAAAGGCTCTGTGACTCCAGGGTTGGGGGCAGGGGAAGGGGACGGAGCAAGCTTACCAGAAGAGCCAATATTTGGATTGCCATTTTTTACCATAAAAGTATTTTATTATTTTCCAGTTACATGTAAAGATAGTTTTTAACATTTGTTTTCATAAAATTTTTAATTCCAAATTTTTCTCCTTCCCTCCTTTCCCTCCCTGCTCCCCAAGACAGAAAGCAATCTGATATAGGTTATATATGTACAATCACATTAAACATATTTGTGCATTCGGATTGCCATTTCATTAATTTTCTTTTCTCTTTTTCTAATTTATTATTTGTTTATTTTTAACCTCTCCTCTCCCCCAATTTTTAACTCCAAATCTCTCCCTTCCTCCTACCCCTCTCCCATGAGAAAGCAAACAATATATTAATTATGCATGTGTAAATGACAAATATGGTAATAATTTGCATAATCATACATATATAACCTCTACCTGATTGCTTGCTACCTTGGGGAGGGGTGGGGAGAGAGGGAAGGAGGGATAAAAATTGGAACCCCAAACTATAAATAAAAATGTTTATTACATTAAAAATGTTTAATTTTTTAAAAAGTTATACATGTGAAATAATGTAAAACTTATTTCCATATTAGCCATATTGCAAAAGAATAAAGAAAAAGAAAGTGAAAAAATTATACTCAATTTGCACTCAGAGTTCATTAGTTATCAATCTGGAGGTAGATAGCATTTTTTCATCAAGAGTCCTTTGGAATTGTTGTGGATCATTGTACTGATCAGATTAGCTAAATCTTTCACAGTTGATCATCATAACAGTCTTTCTCTTGCTGGGTACAATAATCTCCTGGTTCTACTTATTTCACTTTGCATCAGTCCGTATAGGTCTTCCCAGGTTTTTTCCTGAAACTATCTCCTTCATCATTTCTTTGTTTTTGTTTTTTTGCAAGGCAATGGAGGTTAAGTGACTTGCCCAGGGTAACACAGCTAGTAAGTGTCAAGTGTCTGAGGCTGGATTTGAACTCAGGTACTCCTGAATCCAAGGCCAGTGCTTTATCCACTGCGCCACCTAGCTGCCCCTCCTTCATCATTTCTTAAAGTACAATAGTATTCTTTCACAATTATATACTACATCTTGTTTAGCCATTTCCCAATTGATGGGTATCTCCTCAGTTTCCAATTCTTTGCCACAACAAAAAGATCCTCTATAAACATTTTTGTACATTTAGTACCTCTTCCTTTTTGGGGGGATCTTTTTGGGATACAGACCTAGTAGTGATATTGCTGGGTCAAAGAGTATGCACAGGGGCAGCTAGGTGGTGCGGTGGATAGAGCACTGGCCCTGGATTCAGGAGTACCTGAGTTCAAACCCGGCCTCAGACGCTTGACACTTACTAGCTGTGTGACCCTGGGCAAGTCACTTAACCTTCATTGCCCCACCAAAAAAAAAAAAAAAAGGGTATGCACAATCTTATAGCTCTTTGGGCATAGTTTCATACTGTTCTTCAGAATGCCTGGATTAGTTCACAATTCTACCGGCAGTGCATTAGTGTCCCTATTTTCCTTCATCCCCTCCAGCATTTGTCATTTTCCTTTTCTGTCATGTTAACCAATCTGCTAGGTGTGAGCGGTATCTCAAAGTTGTCTTAGTTTGTATTTCTCTAATCCAGAGGTATAGAGCATTTTTTCATATGACTATAGAGAACTTTGATTTCTTCTTCTGAAAATGATTCACATCCTTTGATCACTTATCAATTAGGGAATGGCTCTAATTTTTATAAATTTAACTCAGTTTCCTATATATTTGAGAAGTCAGGGCTTTATCAGAGAAATTCTAAAAAAATCCCCATTTCCTGCTTTCCTTCTGATTTTGGCTGCATTGATTTTGCTTGTGGAAAACCTTTTTAATTTATATGTAATCAGAATTATCCATTATACTTCCCTTGATCTTCTCTATGTGTTGTTTGTTCTTAAACTCTTCCATTTGGATTGCTATTTTAAAATACAGGTGAGAATTCAGCTGTCAGCAAAGAGGTGAAGGCACTCTAGGCAAAGTCTCAAAAGTGGGAAACGTGTAGGGGCTTTACAACCAGGTTAGTTTGGCCAGAATGCATTTGGAGAGGATTGGCGTGAGCTGAGGCTGGGAAGGTATGGTGTTGCCAGTGGTGTTCTTTGTCCTCAAGTCAAAGACCTGTGTAGAGAAGGATTTGAACAAAGGCACCAATTGTTCACATTTTATGGACCAATAGGCATAGAGAGTGGTTAAATGACTTATCCTGCACTAGGTGAGTAGTCAGGCAACTAACTTCTCACTGCTTTTAGATTCAATTTTTCCTCTATTATTTTGCATTTGTCATTTTATTCTAAAGTCACTTTCTGATAATAGAATACAAGATCGTAAAGGGCAGGAGATGTTTCATTTTTCCATTGTTCCTCCAATGCCTAACACAGTACTTGACATATAATAGCACAGTGCTTAATAAATGTTTTTAAAATTCATTTGGCAGGGAGCTAGTTGGTACAGAGGATAGAATGCCAGGCCTGGAATCAGGAAGACTCATCTTCCTGAGATCAAATCCGGTCTCAGACACTTACTAGTTGTGTGACCTTGGACAAGTCACTTTACCCTGTTTGCCTCAGTTTTGTCATCTGGAAAATGAGCTGGAGAAGGAAATGGCAAAACCACTCCAGTATCTTTGCCGAGAAAACCCCAAAAGGGGTCATGAAGAGTTGGATATGATTGAACAATAAAAGGTGCTTTCTGGTTAGTTGATGATAAGAATCCTTTAAATAGCTTTCCATTTCTCCAAATGCTTTTACCTCTTGTCTCCCTCACTTTTCATCATAATCCTGGAAGGGGAGCAGGTGTTTTTATCACCATCTTAAACAGGTTCAGAGACCCAGTCTAGAACCCATATCTCCAGATTCCTACGTGTCTTCTTTGGCTTTCCAGTTGAGCCAGGGACATTGTCTTCTTCTCTTTCATCTTGACCTCCCCTCGTTCTCCTCCCTCAGCAGTGCTGAGCCTAGTTTAGTGCTGAGCACCACAGTAAGCTTCTAGAAATAATGTGGACATGTCGACTAGAGGCAGACTCAAATTCCCAGGTTGTGAGATACTGTTCCATGTGCTATAATCCAGGTAGAGGGTGGGCAAGGGGCAGTCCCTGGTTAAGGATCAAATCAAAGGTTTTTTTTTTTTTTTAAAGAAAGGCTGAGTTGTTGTCTTTTCTCTGTCACTGTGTGTCCTTGGGTAAATTTCTTCCTCTTTCCTGGTCTCGGTTTCCTCTTTTGCAAAATGAGTGAATAAGTTTCCTTGCTGCACTGTAGTGATTCAGTTTGCCAACTGAAGGTCCCTAGGCTGGAGATGAGCGGGTTCCCCCTCCCCCTCTCCTCATTCCCGCCTCCCCTGTGTTGACATGTTCCTGATGACATGTACTAGAGACAGCCAAATTGCAGTGGCCTTCAAGAGGAAGAAAGGGACAGCGGCACAAGGAGTTTAATGGCTACTTCAGTGAACAGATCACTGGGAAGCCTTTGTGTGGTTCTTCTGATGCCAGGAGACATAGCACTCTGTCATGGTGCCTCAGCTTGGCTCAGCTCAGCCCATAATTTGAGACAGGTTCAACTCAGGGGAGGTGCCATGGGAGAGCCCAGAAGTACATGCCAGGGACAGCTGTAGGTGAGGACTATTGGGATGGAGGGGATACAAGTGTGGAATGTACTTCCTGAGTGTTGCCCCAAATATCCATTCTTTCTTTCTAGATCTGCTTAGAGATCTCTCTCTCTCTCTCTCTCTCTCTCTCTCTCTCTCTCTCTCTCTCTCTCTCTCTCTCTCTCTCTCTCTCTCAAGCCTTTTGTGACCACCTCGGGCCATTTTACAGATTAAGGCCCAGAAAAATTAAGGATCTTACTCAAAGTCTCACCAAATCAGAGACTTGGGATTGGAAACAGCTCCATGTTCAACTAAGTTTCTAATTAGCCCATGGTGCTTTAGAATGGGCTTTAATGACCATCCCAGGAGCAGGGAAGGGGATAGGTATCAGCATGGTATATATAGGAAAGGACACTGACTTTAAGGTCCAGGGACCTGGGTTCAAATCCTAGCTATCCTTATTCCCAATGTGGCTCTGTGCAAACCAGTTTACTTTTCTGGTCCTTGGATTCCTCCTTTGTCAAATAAAGGTGACTAGAGGACATTATCTCTCAGACCCTTCCCAGCACTCACATCCCACGATCCTGAGAACTCCCTCTTTAAGGTCCACAAGGGTTGAGTAACCAAGTACTACTCTGGCTAGGTCATAGAAAGAGCATTGGTTTTGAACATAAGTCTTGGCCTCCACTCTGTGCTTCATGACTTAGGGTTCATGGAATCAGCTCAGAGGTCATCTCGTCCAACTTCCTCCTTTCACAGATGGAGAAACTGAGGCTCTTAAAGTTTACATGAATTGCCCCAGAGTCACACAGATAGTGGAGAGATGACCCAGAGTTCAAGCCCAAGTCCTGTTACTCCAAGTTTGACAACCTTTCTGTTTCACTATTCAGGCTCCAAGCTCATTTCACCTCACCGGGGCTCAGTTTCCTTTTCTGTCAAATTAGTAGATTGAACTAGATCATTACCAAGAACCCAATCCTATTCTAGGTTCTATGCTCAACTTGCCCAAGGTTGGGAGGGAGCTCACTATACTCACACCCTCCTTAAGCATCTGCACAGTTTTCTTTCATTGGACACCACACAGAACCTCTCTTGTGACAGGGTTGTCTTACCCCTCCAAATCCCACTCTGATGCCTCGTCAAGGGGTTGGCTTCTTGAAGGCTGTACTAATGGCCTTTGGCAGGTGCTACCATGCCAGGACACCAGGAATAGCCCAGTCATAGACAGTGTCTGCTCTCTGAGAACCAGCCTGGCTCAGTCAGAGTGGCTTAGCATCAGCAGGGTGGCTGCTTCCTGATGGGGTATTCTTTGTGATCTGCAGCTGAGAGAGCATCCATTTAAGCCATGGTATGGAGAAAGAATGCTGACTTGAATCAGAAGACCTGGGTTCGAATCCCATCTCCTCTTTTGGCAAGTTCCTTAAGTTCCCTAAGCCTCAGTTTCCTTGTCTGTCTAATGGGGGGGGGGAGTTGGACTAGATGGCTTCTGAGGTCTCTTCCAGCTGTAGATCATAGATCATATGATTCTGTCTCTTCTTACACTCTCTTCCCCTCCCTTCTTCTCTTTCTTTCTCTTGGCTTTCTTTCACACGTGTATATGTGCTTGTGTACATGTGTATATACATGTACACACTGCAGACAAAACATACACCCCCCCCCCAAAGAAATGGTGGATAGTAGGAAAATGGAAGACCCTTGGAGAAAAGAGAAGCAGACCCAGGTCGTAGTCGTAAACCTGTGTCACCTTGGACAAGTCACTTATTCCTTCTTCCTTGGGCCTCATTCTCCTTTGTCAAATAAAAAAGCTAGACCAGACGATTTCTAAAGTCTCATCCAATACTAACACCCCATGAGTCTGTGATTTTCCTGCCGCCTCTCTAGTCCCGTGTTCTCCCTGGCCCCAAGCCCAAGTGGACACATGTATTCAGCCTCGTCAAACACACCCTTTAACTTAAGTGGAAATTTTCTTTCTGTGGATTTCTGTCTGTGTGTACTTATATAGGAATGCTGGTATATCTGAAACTTCTCCCCGGAGAGGAGTGTTTGATTATAACACATGTATGCTTATTCTCACAGCCCCCATCATCTAAAATTATAACTCTAAAAAATATAAAAATGAAAATAAATAAATAAAAATAAAATTATAACACTGACTCCTTAGAACCGCAAAAGCAGTCCCCAAATAGTTCCTCTCCTTCCACACCCCCCCAATACTTCGCTGCTTCTCTTGACTCCCCCTCCCATCCCTCACCTCCAATCTCATACATTCCTTCCTGCTTTTCTTTCTCAGGCCCTGTAGAGGGCAATGAGAAGGTTGTGGGGAGAGAGCTATAAGTGGGTGGTGGTGGCAGCAGGGGAAGGTGGAGACTGAGAGGAAGGAAGGATGAGGTTAGGGAGGTGAGACAATAAAGTGTTCAAGTGAGGAAAAGGGGGAGGCAGAAGGGGAGATCAGGCTTTGGGGATACAAGGGAACGGTGCTGAACCAGAGAATGTCAGTGGGCCAAGGAACAGAGTCAAGGAACAAGCATTTAGCAAGTGGCTACAAGGTGGCAGGTGCCAAGATCATGGGATACAAAGAATCTTAGACATCCTGTCACTCCAACCCCCTCATTGTACAGATGACAAAACCAAATGAGCTTGAATGATTTGCCCAAAGGTACATGGGGAATTGAGTTACAAAAGCAGAACCCAATTCTCCTGACTCCCAGCCCCACGAAGGGCAGAGGAGCTACTTGAGTCTTTCTTCTCAGAATAACTATGACAGATGTTGTTCATGCAGAGTTGACTAGAAATCGGAGTGGGGGGCGGCAGCTAGGTGGTGCAGTGGATAGAGCACTGGCCCTGAAGTTGGGAAGAGCTGAGTTCAATCTCACCTCAGACACTTACTAGCTGTGTGACCCTGGGCAAGTCACTTACTCTTGATCTCCTCAAACATCTAAGGCCTTCTCCAGTTGTCCCGATGTATGTCTTGCCGCTGGACCAAATGACTCTAGAGGAGAGAGGGAGGCTGGTGACTTTACACAGCCCTTCCTCACTTAAATTAAATTCACTGCAAGTCATAGCATCTGTCCTGGTCTTTTCTGAGAACAAAGGACAAACAACAAGAAATCAGGATCTCAGCCTTGATGCTGTCGCTAACTTACTGTGCAGCTTTGGACAAATTTCTTCCCCTCTCTGGGCCAGTTTCCATGTCTGTAAAATGAGATGTTTGGATCATATCAGGGGTTTTCAACCTTTTTTGTATTGTGGGCCCCTTTGTCACTTTACTAAAGTCTATGGGACCCTCTATGTTTTTAAATGCATAAAATACATAGGATTTTAGTTAATTTGGGTATTTATAATAGTCAAAGGGCCTATGAAGGAAGATGCTATCTTCATCCAGAGAAAGAACTGATAGATAGAAGTGTGTAGTGATTTTACATATACACATATTTGGTAGCCATCTCTAGGGAGAGGGAAGGGAAGGGAAGAAAAAAAGGAAAGTTACATGATCATTTTTCACATATTAAAAAGGCAGAGCAAGTTGTACATAATTTGCAGTTTCATGTTCAATCATCTTTTTTCTATTCTAATATGTTACAGAAAGGATTATTTTATTTCTTAAGTTCAGAATAAAATAAAAATTTAAAAATACAAAAAAATTATATAGGATCGAAAAGGAAACCAATTACATTGAAATAATTATCAATGTATTTTCTTAAAGTTCATGGATTCCAGTTTAAGAACCCCTGGGTTAGATGATCTCTAAAGTCCCTTCTAGCTCTGGCATTCCAGAAATCTATAAGTAAGCTGGCTTGAACATATAACAAATACCCACTGACCCTGGGGTGTTGGAATGGGGAGGGGTTGGTGGGGGGATGTTCAGAGGCCCTTCCTTCCAAATGGGAAATAAGAGTCTGTGACGGAGGAAGATCAACAAAGGGAGAACCCCTTTGTCCCATTTTCTCACTCTTCTTTCCTTCCCTCCCCCCTCCATTCCATTTGAACCCTGACTGGTGGGCTGATCCAGGCAATCTTTGCAGCCAAATAGCAAAAGTTGGTAGATATTAGGAAGGAGAAGGTGTCCAATTGGTAGCTTCTGAATTCAGAGCAGGGCATGATCAATCTCACTCTGTGCCCTCCCATGGCTTCCAGTGTCCTTCTTCTCCACTCTGCCCCCAGGCCTCACCAAGCCCACCTCCCCTTTGCAGCCTTCTGTGATTCAGAAGGGACCTGATGAGTTGCTATTTACTCACTTCTGAATACAGTGCCTATGTACAGATCTTTTAGTACAAGGACATGAGGACTTAGAATGAGTATACACTTCCAAAGACATGTTTGCTGGGCACTTCTCTGTGTGTCTGTGTTACTCTTGTTCATCTGGGACTCAGCCTGTGTAATTTCTAGGGCTCAACTTAGGGCCAACACCTCCATGTATCCTTGCCCAACTGACTGAGCTCTCCATCATCTCAGATGGAGCCTTTTCTGGCCTCCTTCCTGGAGTCCTTTATCTGGATTTCTGAAAGGATCAACAGCTCATTATAGGATTATAGCTTCAGAGCTGGAAGAGATTTTAGAGACTTTTAGTAAAACCCTCTCATTTTACTAAGGTTCAGACATGACTTATGCAAGGTCATGCAGGGAAGTAGCAGAGGAGGAATTCAAACTCAGGCCCTCAGATTCCCAATCCAGCATTCTTTCCCCCGCAGTGTTGTATTCTGATGGAATGTAACTTTTCCTCTTTATATCTCCAGTGCTGAGTAATAAATTCATATTGAATTAAACTTATCTTGTACAACACTCACCACAGGTGCCCTTAGCTTTGATGATAATGGTACGTATTCTCCTACTAAAGGAACAACGACCTATGGTGTGAAAGGAGGCTCCAACATCAAGGATGGGCAACACTGAACCATCCACACACTTTTTGCCTAGTTATCCTTATGATTCTCGGTATATGGTTGCAGGTCAGCTGGCCAGGGTTAGGCCAATGGTTAGGGTTCAATCTGTGTTCAGATTTAGATTTCAGTCTATAAATAGTATTAGTGAGAGGCAATCTGTGGCTGGGAATTGGGAACAGTCTTTGGCCAGGGTATGCTAGTAATTTATTTTTTCTTTTTTGCGGGGCAATGAGGGTTAAGTGACTTGCCCAGGGTCACACAGCTAGTAAGTGTTAAGTGTCTGAGGCCGGATTTGAACTCAGGTACTCCTGAATCCAGGGCCAGTGCTCTATCCACTGCGCCATCTAGCTGCCCCCACATTTTCCCTTCTTGTACATAGAATACTGTGATAGACTTTGTCCAATGCCTAGCTAAAATCATGATGCAATATATCAATGGCATTCTCTAATCTACCTGTCTTGTAACCTAGTCCAAAAAATGAGTTGAGTTGAGCATACCTTATCCCTAGGAAACCTATGCTGACTCCTAAGGATCGCTGCTTTCTTTTCTAAGTGATTCTCTGATTAATGTGGCTAGGAACAGGAAACAGTCGGTGTTTCTGACCCACATTTTTCCAGCCCTTTGAACCGTGCCTGATGTGGTTGGCAATGGAGAGTTGTGTAGGTTTCGAGCAAGAGAGTAATGTTCTGTTTTCGCCTTGCAGCTCCAGCCAGAGCAGCTAGACTGTGGAGCTGCCCACCTCCAACATCCACTGTCCATTTTGCAGCCTCTCAAGGCCACGCCGGTGTTTCGCTACCAAGGGCTAACTTCTGTGGCTGTGGCCAGTGTCAACAACTACACCGTTGTGTTCCTGGGAACAGCCAATGGGAGGCTACTCAAGGTAATACAGTTGGTTAGCCCTTGGTGGGTGGGGTTGGGTTGAGAGCCTCAATCCCTGTGAAGGTAGATACATACAGCCACCAGCTCTCCAGGGGCAGGAGCTTACTTGGCTTTGCCCCTGGAATGAGCCATTGGTTGAGTCTCATCTTGATTGTTATTCAAGCTCTACCTCATGAATTTTCTGCCACAAAAGATCCATCTGAGGCAGGTCCTAACAAATCATCATCGGGACACAGAGATGGAAAATTAGATCCCTGAAGTTGGAAAGAAACCCAAATTGTTTCATTGTCTGACCCCAACTCACAGAATCATGTTGTAGAAAGTCAGAGCTGGATGGGACCCAGCCTCCTCTAGTCCTTGGAATCAGAGGATTTGGGTTCACTTCTGCCACTTTACTATCTGTATGACCTTGGACAAGTCACTCAACCTCTGTGGGCCTCAGTTTTTCTCATTCATAAAATGAGACCAGACAGCCCTTGATGTCCCTTCTAGCTTTAAATCTTGGATAAGATGATCTCATTTCATGAATGAAGAACAAACTGAAGCTGAAAGGAAGGAGGTGATCTGCCCAAGTCAGAGAGGGAATGAACCTAGGATTTAAATCTGCATTTTTTTTGTTTTTATTTTGTTTTTGTGGGGCAATGGGGGTTAAGTGACTTGCCCAGGGTCACACAGCTAGTAAGTGTCAAGTGTCTGAGGTCAGATTTGAACTCAAGTCCTTCTGACTCCAGGGCCGGCACTCTATCCACTGCACCACCTAGCTGCCCCTAAATCTGCATTTTCTGATTAGAATCCAAGGCTCTTTCCCTCAATACCCTACTGCCCCTCTCCTTCTAGAATCCTGAGGCCCAAGAGCTGCGGCCAGGGAGGGTCTTGTGGTGTGGGCCTTTCCAGACTGCACTCCATGGATGCCAGTCCCTTGCGACTCATTAATAATGGAGTTCAGTTCAGCAAGTATTTATTAAGCATCTGCTGTGTCAGGCACTGTGCTGGGTGCAGGGATAAAGAGGCAGAATAAAAGAAGCCTGTTCCCAAAGAGCTTACATTATACAGGGGGATGCCTTACACCCCTGCTAAATAGTCTGTAGCCTTTGGAGGTTCATCCTGATTGATATCATTGATTGGTACAAAATTGGGATCATTTGCCGCCCGCTCCCTCTTTTCCCAGGCTCTCTCAGAACTCTTTGACGTCATCTGCTTACTCACTCTTCCTTTCTCCGGGTCTCTGACAGAGTTGACCTTTCTGCTTGCTGAGACCAGCCCCATCTCCCCCCAATTTCTCCAGTAGATTGAATCCTCAGTCATACTCTTTCTCTCCCCTGTCTGAATCTGTGCCTGTGTCTGTCTGTATGTCTCTCTTTATCTCTCATTCATTCAGATACAACAACACACACACACACACACACACACACACACACATCCTCAACCTCTCCCTTTCTACTGGCATGTCTTCAGACATACCTAAGGCTCTTCCATCTTTAAAAATGTTAACTACCATCCCTTCAAGCCAAAGGATATCTCTCCTCCTTTCTCAGCTAAACTCCTGGAAAAGGCTATTTACACTTTCTCTCCTCTCATTTCTCAAATCTTTGCCCTCTGCCACCCAGTCTCATCATTCACCTGAAGCTGCTTTCTCCAGAATTACCAGTCATCTCTTCATTACAAATCTGTTAGACTTTTCCCAGTCTTCATTCTCAACTTACCTGTTGCATTTGAGGCTGTGCCCTCCCCCTCCCCCTTCCTGGACACTTGCTCTTCTCTGGCTTTTCGAGATAAGACTTTCTGCTGGTCCTTCTCCCACCTTTGCTCCCTCCCCACTGACATCTCCTCATCCATACGTGCCCTGTAACTGGATGTGTTCCCAAGGTTCCATCCTAGCTCCCTTCTCCTTTTACTTTCTATTGGTAACCTCATTACCTTTCATGGGTTTAACCATAATCCATACACACACACACACACACACACACACACACTCCTTCCAATTTCAGTCTCTTTCCTGAACTTCAATCCCCCCTCCCCAAATACTCATTATCCATTTCAATCCGGACGTACTACCATTACTTCAAACTCAACATGTCCAAAGTCGACCTCATTATCCTCCCCCCCCCCCCCCCCCCCGTCTCCCTCCTATTCTGAAATTCCCTATTTCTGCTGAAAGCATCGCCCTCCTTTCCATCTTCCAGGTTTGTAGCCTTGGCACATTATCCTTGACCTCTCACCCTCCCTTGCCCCACACATCCAATCACTTGCCAAATCTTGCCCTTTCTGTCTTGACAGCCTCTCTCGGATCCAAGCCTCTCCCTTTACGCACATAGCTACCACCTTAGCGCAAGCCCTCATCACCTCTCACCTAGATTATTGCAGCAGCCCCTTAATTGGTCTGCCTCGAGTCTTTCATCACTCTAGTCTGTCCTCCACACAGCTGCCAAAGTAATTTTCTGCCCATGTGACTCCCCTACTCCAGCACTAGTGGCTTCCCATTCACTCTAGAATAAAACAGAAACCCCTCTATATAGCTTTTAAAGCCCTCCAAGCCTGGCTCCAGCCCATCTTTCCAGTCTTGTTGGATAGTACTCCCACTCCCATACTAACTAGCTGTCCTCTCCACTCTTCATACACCTCCTCTCTTCATTTATCCCAGCCCCCCTTTCCACACTTTCATCCTGGCTGTCCCACTACTTGTAAGGTACCCCCCCACACACACACCTCTGCCTCCTAGAATCTTTCTCTTCCTTGCTGACAAAGCTCAATCACCATCTTCTTCTTTTTTTTTCTTTTTTTTTTTAGTGAGGCAATTGGGGTTAAGTGACTTGCCCAGGGTCACACAGTTAGTAAGTGTTAAGTGTCTGAGGCCGGATTTGAACTCAGGTACTCCTGACTCCAGGGCCTGTGTTCTATACACTGCGCCACCTAGCTGCCCCCAGTCACCATCTTCTACAAAAACCTTTCCCGATCCCCCTTGAATGCTGGTGCTGTGCATTTAATTACTTTGTATTTATTTCTCCTTGTTCACATTATTCTTATCCTGTATATAGTTCTGTGACTATTTCTCCTCCATTAGAATTTACCAGTGCCTAGTATATAACAGGGGCTTAATAAAGGCTTGTTGATTGATTGACTGATGGACGGATGGATGGCTATCTCTGATCACATCCTGCTCCAAACCATAGCTCACATGCAGTGATTTCCGACACTTGTCGGTGCTGAGCATTAATCACAATTTAAGGTCTCTGAGCTGCCCGCCCAGACCAGGGAGCATGGCTAATACAGGAGTTCATCAGTTAGAAATCTGATTGTATGGCATTTGATTAGTAGCAGGGCCTCGCCAGTAAATTCTGGCCTTGATTGGATCAGTTTTGAAAAGCCCATTGAAGTGAAAGGCCCACTCCTATTTCCCTCCTTTCCCTCCCCACCCCCTCAGCCTTTTTCCTCCTCAGAGAGAAAGACAGAGAGAGAGAGAGAGAGAGAGAGAGAGAGAGAGAGAGAGAGAGAGAGAGAGAGAGAGAGAGAGAGTCGATCCACCTGTGGACTGGTCATCCTGGTAGCCAAGACCTGGCAGGGGCAGGGGCGAGAGTGGAAGGATTGGCAGATCCCATCGGATCTCCATAGCTCTCCATCCAGAGTCTTCCCGATGGCAGGCCCAGGGGATAGAGCACTGGATTGGAGTCAGGAAGACCCAAAATTTGCATACTTATAGCTCAGCGACCCTGCTCAAATCACATAATGTCCCAGCCTCAGTTTCTTCATCTGTAAAATGTGGGTGTGTTAGCACTTCTTTCATAGAGTTGTGAGGATCAAATGAGATTATATATGTATACGCATATATTCGTTATACATATACATATATAGTGCGAATTATTATTATTATTATCATGATACATCGTCAACTTCCTTTTTTTGTTTCCAAGGTTTTGATTTGTTTTGCACCTTAGAAACTCTAAGGTCTAGAGCTGGAAGGGACTTTGGAAGTCATTTAGACCAACTCTCTCATTTTTTTCTTAGTTGAGGAAACTGAAGACCTTGGGAGGAGCCCAAGGTCACACAGATATTAGGTTGCAAAGGTACGGTTTTGAACCCAGGTCCTCAGCCTGGGAAGCCAGTGTTCTTCCCACTGTAGCATTCTAGGCAGCCAGCTTGACCTCAGTCCCAGGTGGTCACATTCCTGGAGGCAGTGGTAGCCCATAATGTGGTCTCAGGAATTGAAATGCTGGGAAGAGAGAAGAGTGAATCCAATAACCCACCCCCTCCCCCCATCTCCCTCCCTGCCTGTCTGCCTGTGCCATTGAAGGAGATGGGGGAATCCAGAACCCAAAGTCTTTCCCCACCGTTGCCTGGCCAAGGGTCTTAAGTAGAGGAATGGGCCAAGCCTGGGCTGTGTGGAAGCCTTCGAAGCTTGGCAGGGGACAGACTGTGAGGCAGGGTAGGGACTGGCCCCTCAAACCCCTCTACACCTTTCTGCAGGATTAACAGCTCCACAGCCATTATCCTATCAGGGAAAATCAGCCTCATCTGCAGAACCTCCATTAGAGACATGCAGCCCGGGATAATTGACTCAGATGCTGCTAATCTAATTCATCCACAGATGTCTAACCAGAAGCCCTTGTACCTTGGGGGTTTCGAGTTAACCAAGGATACAGGAGGCTCCCTGTAGGTCATAACTCAGGGACCTGTCCAGGCAGAGATGGCACCTGGACACGAGTGGGAGTTTGACTGGCTTCCAAGAGGAGGAGGAGAGAAGATGTCATCTGGTGTCTGTAGGGGAGTAGGGAGAAAGTGGGGTTGGGTCTCCAAGGGAGTCTGGTGCTGAAAGCAGGCCCTGGGAAATCCCCTGGAGGAAGCCGGATGGGTTATGGCAGAGCCCTGGGGCAGATGCTTCTCTGGCCTGCCCCAGTCCTTGCTGCAGAGAACACACTCCCATTTCCCCAGCCTGCACTTGGCCAGGATTTTGTTCCCCAAGCTGCTGCTCCCTCTCTGACTCTTACCTCATTCTCTGGCCCACTGCAGGAGCGAGTGCCAGGGACGTGGCTGACACTGTCTTGGCTGGCGTGCAGAAGGGACTAGGGGGGCTCCCCTTTTACTCTGCTAGTGACAGGGAAGGAGCTTTGATCTGGGGGTTGCGTGGGACTGATTGGTGGGGAGGGCAGGGAGGGGGCCTGGAAACGACCCGTTTGTTTGTTTCTTTGAAGATAACACAAACACATTTCATCAGAGTTGTCTGGGCACCCGGGGTGGAGGGGACGGCAGGCCTTGGAACAGGAGAGGCAACTCGACTCAACCACCCTCCCAAATCTCAAGGTCTCTCCTTTGTTAGCTGGTCAGCTGGGGGAGTCTGGCTGGCTGTCAGGAGCTGCATGGGACAGTAGAGGAAAGAACACTGGGCCTCTGGCCTAGCTGGACTCTCTGTTCCTCCTACTCTCTGGGTCTGTAATCCAAACCCTGTGTCTCGTCCCAGATGTCTTACTCATCCATACTCAATGATGGAGGGGACCAAGGCCCTTTCCTCATCTGCTGCAATCAAGTCCCCCAGTATTCTGTACTTTCTTGGACTGTGCTTTGTCCCATGCCTTGTATAACAAGGCAGCCCTTCACCAACTGCAGAACCCAGTTCTGCAGAAGGAGGAAAGTGGCAGCCTTGCCCTGCTCAGACACACTTGGAGAACTGTGCCATCCCATTTTAGACAGGACAGCTGGAACATGCCCAGCGGGGCTGCCCACCAGCACGGCTAAGGGATTCAAAAATTGGTTAAAAGAGCTGGTAGTGGGGGGGGAGCTAGGTGCCGCAGTAAATAAAACACCGGCCCTGGATTCAGGAGGACCTGAGTTCAAATGTGGTTTCAGACACTTGACATTTACTAGCTGTGTGACCCTGGGCAAGTTACTTAACCCTCATTGCCTTGTGCCCCCCCCCCAAAAAAGAGAGAGAGCTGGTAATGTCTAGTGTGAGGAGATTTAGGGATGTGGGTATCCTGATAAATGTTTAAGAATAGCTGGGGGGGGGGGCGGGGAGGGACAAATCCATGATACACTCTTTTTTTTTTTTTTTTTTTTTGCAGGGCAATGAGGGTTAAGTGACTTGCCCAGGGTCACACAGCTAGTTAAATGTCAGGTGTTTGAGGTCGGATTTTGAACTCAGGTACTCCTAAATCCAGGGCCGGTGCTTTATCCACTATGCCACCTAGCTGCTCCCATGATACACTCTTAAATCTAATCAGCATTTTTAGCATTTACCCATTTCTGAGGCCCAAGTACTCCCAGTAAAAATTTAACGATTGGCTCTTACCAGCTGATAAAAACTGGCCCTGGTATGTCTCTACTCTTGAGGAGAACCTGAAGGTTGTCTTCAAATATTTGGCGGTCATAGTGCAGATAAGGTATTTTATCTATCTATCTATCTATCTATCTATCTATCTATCTATCTATCTATCTATTTATTTTTTGCAGGGCAATGAAGGTTAAGTGACTTGCCCAGGGTCACACAGCTAGTTAAGTGTCAAGTGTCTGAGGCCAGATTTGAACTCAGGTCCTCCTGAATCCAGGGCCGGTGCTTTATCCACTGTGCCACCTAGCTGCCCCAACACCCTGATTTTACAAATAATGCCCAGAATAGTAAAGGGACTTAGCCAGGAGGTGGTGAATAGCTGTTGTGATTCAAACCCACTTCCTCTGACTCCAAACTCATTGTTTTGTTTCTTCCTTTACATTATATCTTCTATTTGAAGAGATGATAGAAATGAGCTACCCTGGCTGATGCTGCATTTCTCCTCTTGGGGAGGGCTGCTAATGAAGATAAAATAGTGACAACTTGCTGAGGATGGTCCAGAGGGGATCCATCCCATAGGCCTCAATGACCTCCGAGGGTCTATGGATGACCTCCTGAGCCTCATTGGATGGGTAGGATTTGGATAAGGCAGAGGAAATGGGAGGACTTTCCAGGCACAAGGGATGCTGATGATGTCAGAGGTGAAAGTAAGTATGGTGCATTCTGGGGACAGCTGTTATAGGCAAGCTAGAAGTTTCTTTCGCCTTCCTGGTCAGAGAAATGATGTCCTAATGATGGTAAATGCCAAAGCCTTCATAAGATGTCATGTTTCTCCACTTTGGAAAACATGTATTTTTTCCCCTTCTGTTCTCTCTGAGGAGGTTACTCCTCACCAAAATCACCCTAATAGCTCTTCAGTCCTAACCCTACTTTATGGGCAGATTTCCAGTTACCAAAATTACCCTAATTGCCTTGGGCTCCCCATTCTACTTTCTTGGCAGATTAACTTGAACAATACCATGCACATCATGAGCAGGAAGTCTATCACGGTGGCTTATGGGGAAGCGGTGCACCACGTCATGCAGTTTGATCCCTCAGATCCCAGCTACCTTTACGTGATGACCTCCCACCAGGTAAGAAACCTCCCCAACCTTGCCCCTCCCTAGGGGCTCCATCCCCACCATGGGTTGGTGAAATGTCTCAGGGATGAATCTTCCCAACTGGAAGGGCAGCTGGTGATCCCCTTAGAGACGGAAAGGGGGCAGCTAGGTGGCACAGTGGATAGAGCACCGGCCCTGGAGCCAGGAGTACCTGGGTTCAAATCTGGCCTCAGACACTTAACACTTACACTAGCTGTGTGACCCTGGGCAAGTCACTTAACCCCAACTGCCTCACTAAAAAAAATAATAATAATAAAAAAAAGAGAGAGGGAAACGGTTGACTCCTGACCTCCCCTTAGATACAGTCACATAAGAGATGACATCTGGGTGCTGGGGGACGGTTCTGGGGGAGTTTTGTCTGTTGGGGGTCGTGGTCTAAGATATTTTCCACTAGCACATGCTTTGAGGCCGAGTCTTCATGCCCGGGATATGAGGCAATGACAGGTCTGTTTGCCAGCTCATTTGTCCAGATGTCCTCTCCTATTCTCTAGGATAGAGTCCCCAAGCTTGAATGAGGAATTGGGGGCTAAATCTGTGTCAGAGCACAACCCAGCTACCAGCTCCAATAAACCAAAACCAAAACCTGAGACCTCACCTCATTTACCCATTCTCACCCTCCTGAAATTACTCATACACACTTCTTCTTGACTTATTTGTGTACTTATTGTGTTCTTCTAATAGAAGATCAGCGCACTGAGGGGAAGGACTGTTGTTGTTTTTTGTCTCTACATCCCTAAGGTCTAGCATGCCTGGCATATAGTAGGTGCTTAATAAATGCTTGTTAAATGGAATGGAGACAACGATCCTGCAAGCATCGTGCTCCCCCCCTCCAGCCCCGCTTGTGTTCTCATTCCTCAGGTTAGAGAGCCCTGGACCAAAGAGCAAGGACAGGAACACTGGGCTTAGAGTCAAAAGGCCCAAGTTTGAATCCCACACTCACTGGCTGTGTGACTTTGGGCACCGTAGCTTCCTCCTCTGCCAAGGAGTCGGACAGATGAACCCCAAGCCCCAAAGGTCCGACTCTATGGTTCTAGGACCCCTCAGAGGCCCCACTCCCCTCTAGACCCTCAGGCCTCCTCAGCTTCACTATTCTGACTGGTTCAAATGAGCCCCGAGAAATTCAAGTGAGCAATTATAGAACAAGACACTGTGTGAGTGAGTAGCAAAATAAAGATGACAGGTAGTCGATGTGGTAGGAATTCAGAGAAGGGAAAGATCCCCATGGGCTGGTGTGATCCAGGAAAGCATCCTAAAGAAGGTTGGATTGACTGCCCAGAGGTAGGATCTCAAAGCCTGCATCATCCTCCCCATTTACCGTTGGATAGACTGAGACCTAGGCAGGTAAAGGGTTCCCCTGAGTGCTGGCAGGTCTAAGTACCTGGTTCCCTGCCCTCTGCCCCACACTACCTGGGGTAAGGGAGAGTGGTCCCCTCCATTACCTCTCCTCGGAGAGCTCTGATTGGCCAGAGAGGAGTCGAGCTCTGGTTTAAATTAGGTTTTAATCTGTCGAAACAAAAGCAAGAACCACTAATTTTATATTTTTATTTTCTGACCATAATTCCCTCCAGACCGGCCACGCTGGGCTAAGCAACTACTTATCATTGTCTTCATCTCGCCCGCTCCCTCCTCCTCTGCAGCCAGACAGTGAGGCTGCACAGGGCCCCAAGTTCAGGCCCCGTTGCCAAGGAGCTCAAAGCTCCTGCTGGCCCGAGCCCCAGGACTCTAGCCTCCTGCCTTTGGACAGGGTGTCCTGGACCTCAGAGAGGACTGACTGCTGTTCCCAACCTCCTCCCCCACCCCACGCCCAGGCTTTCCACAAACCTGACTGTCCAGGAATAAGTGCTTATGATCATTCTACCCACAAGAGAGGAGGGAGCCCCAGGGAGGCCGTGTGGGGTAGTGGAAAGAGCACTGGATTGGGAGCCAGCAAGCCCGGGTCTGAACCCTGGCCCTACCGTTTACTAGCTGTGTAATCACCTCTGAGCATCAGTTTTCTTATCTGTAAAATTCAGATGACGAAAGTAGGCTTCGGAGTCAGGGGGCCTGGGTTCAAATTCTGGTTCTGCTGATTATTGCCACTATGACATTGTGAGGCTAAGTCACCTCACTTCTGTTTTCTTATCAGTAGAATGTGGCATTTGGATCACTAAGGCCCCATTTTGCTCTATGTTCTATGGTCTTTATAGCCGTGTGATAATAGTATGGTTGGCCCTCTGCACAGTTGGGATGTGGCTAGAGCTTAATTTCTTCCTGAGGCACTATTTTGTGACACTCTCCTGCCCAACAAACTTCAGTAACTCCCTTCTGTCTAGAGGACAAAAACCAAAGTCTGAGCCTTGCATTCAAGGCCCTTCATGATCTGGTCCTTTACAACCTCACTTACCTTCTCCCTTTCCTTCAGCCAGATTGGATGACTTGCATTCCCAAAGCTGCTTTCTCAACACTTTCTGGCTTCCAGGCCTTTGCTCATGCCAGCCCCTCTACCTGTGATCTCCAGCTCATAGGATCACAGAATTGAGAGCTGCTGGGTGGGATCTTGGGGATCGTCTAATCCAATTTCTTCATTTTATAGAAGCAGAAATTGAGTTTCAGAGAGTAAAATGACTCATCCAAGGTCACACAGATAGAGAATGATAGGGCTCAGATTAGGATCTTGGATTCTCTTGATTCTAAACCCAGGATCCTTTCTAATCCTTCACATCAGGCCCTGCCTCCCCCAATCTCAGCCTGCCAAAGTTCTGTCCATCCTTCAAGGTCCACCCTGACTTGCCCAAGGTCACACAGGTAGTAGTAGTCGTCGTCATCATAGTCGTCATCGTAGTCGTAGTCATAGAAGAAGAAGAAGAAATAAGAAAAGGAAAGAAGAAAAACAGAAAGGAAAAGAAGAAGAAAAAGAAAGAAAGAAAAGAAAAAAGGAAAAAAGATGATGATGAGCAACTCCTTGAGGGCAGAGACTGTCTTTTGCTTTTTTTTCTATCCAGAGCATTTATCACAGTGCCTGGCACAGAGTAGGTGCTTAATAAATGTTTATTGAATGGAGTAGGAGGAAGAGGAGTAATTGAGCGATTTTTACACATTGTTTCATTTAGATTTACCAACAGCCCCATGAGATAGGTACTCTGAGTATTATTATCCCCATTTTATAGATGAGTAACCTGAAGCTGTGAGGTTAAGTGATTTTCCTGTAGTTACTACACAAATAGTAAGTGACAGGGCCAGGATTCCAGGCCAATCAATCACCAAGCACTTATTTAGCACCTGTTGTATACCAGGCTCTGGAGATACAAAGATAAATATGAGACAGGCCCTTCCTCAAGGAGCCTATGTTCTATCAGGGAAGAACTCCATACCCAACACCCTTTCCATTGTACTGCACACCACGCAAAACTAAGAAAATAGGTCCAGCTCTAGGATTAAGAGCTGATCATGACTGGGCATTTTCCCTCCCCAAATGACAGTGACTGTTTTTTTTTTATTAAACCAGGCTCCTCAATGCCTTAGTCTAGAGGAATGGTGGGGATTTCAGACTTGATCCCTGGCTGGGGGGGGGTGGAATTTGGGGGAAAGGAGCATTCTTAAGACTCCTTATACTGAAACATATCAGTGACTGTTAGCCCTGACTGGACTCCAGAGTCTTCTGGGAGTCCTGGCCAGAGCTGGCCAGAGCTGGCCACCCAGGGTGTCAGCCTGTGGGACCACTAAGTGGGACTCATGTGGGTAGGGAGGGGCCTGGACTCTGTTCCAAAATAAGCCATACTCTCGGGCGCCCAGGCCCAAAACCCCAAGGTCATCTGGGACTTTTTCCTCCCCCACCCATTCCCCCACATCCATTTAGGTGACATATGCTTGGTTGTGTCTATTACATTCATTCCTTCTCTCCTCTTGTTCCGCCTTTCTATTGCTCAGGCCCTCATTCTTTCTTCCCTGGACCCCCTAATAATTTCTCACTGTTTGCTCCTGTCTCCAATCCATCCTAAATCCTTCCTAAAGCACAGGTCTGACATTGGCACTCCCCTCCTCAAAATCCTTCAGGGGCTCCCCATTGTATATAAAATAAAATAAAATATATAAGCTGCTCCTCAGCTTAGCATTCATTATTCACCTTCCAAAGCTGGGCTCAGCCAAATTTTCCAGCATTAGCTTACTCTGTTTCCCTTCATGAGTTCTGCTTTCCAATCAGTCTGGACTTCTAACTATTCCTAAATCTTGTCCTGCCTTCTCCTAGCTCCATACACATGCACTTTCTACACCTGGAATCTATTCTCTCCTCCTCTGAGCTGGTTGAAATTCTTTTCCCTCAAAGCCCAGATGTAGTGCTAGGCTCTATGAAATATGTCCTGATCCTCCCCTCCATCCCCAACCCCAGCTGAAAAGGATGTCTGACTCCTCAAATAATAATAATAATAAGAAGAAGAAGAAGAAGAAGAAGACGAAGAAGATGATGATCATTTAGAATTAGAATTAGATTTAGATGTAGAATTTATATAGCCCCTTTAAGGTTTACAAAGCCCTTTACCTGTGTTATCTCATTTGATCTTTATATCAGTCTTATGAGATAGATATTGACCCCATTATACAGATGAGGAAACAGAGGTTAGGTGACTTGTCCAGGGTCGCACAGCTAGTGAGTATCTGAGGGAAGATTTGAACTCAAGTGGTCCTGATTCCAAGTCCAGCACTCTGTCCACCATGCTGGCTAGCTGCCAATTTTCTTGCAGCACTTGGACTGGATATCTGTTTTGCTCTGATTCCATTCCACCCAATGCTCATCAATTAGTCAATCAACAGGCATATATTAAATACTCACTATGTGTTAGCCTCCAGGGATAACAAGACAAAAATGACAATTCCCTGCTCTCAAGGAGCTGATATTCTATTTAATAAGTATGTCATTGCCCTGTTCACCTTACTAGATTGGAAAACCTTCCAAGGCCACGGCTGTTTGATCTTTGCATCCTCAGCACCAAGCTTCCTTGCACATAGTAGGCTCTTTTATTAAATATTTATTGGTTTTTAGCTTTTAATAGTAAAAAGGCAGCATGTTCTGAGTGAAATCGGAATTTGGGAGACTATAGGAAGATTAGTGGAGCCCTGAGTAGTCAGGAAAAGCTTCCTGTAGTCAGGGAGCCCGTTTCTGAGGGGTGACTGACTTGTGTTCTTGGGTCCAGATGGCCAGAGTGAAGGTCGCTGTGTGTGACCAGTACACAACCTGCACAGACTGCCTGGCGGCAGAGGATGCCTACTGCGGCTGGTGCGCCATGGAGACCAGGTACGATTCCTGGGGAACAGGGGGGTCAGCCATTGGGAACTGGGACCAGAGAAGGAAGGGCTGGGTTGCCTATTGGTCCTCTGGGGGTAGGGCATTTATGGGAACTGAAGGTCAGTGTGAAAAGCTACAAAGAGACAAAAGCTCAATGTCAGGAAGCGCTTCCTAATGATTAGAGCTGTCCACAAGGGCCTGGCAGAAGCATAGATTTATAGCTGGAAGGGAACCTGAACATCATCTAATCTAGCCCCCCCCCCCCATTTTCTAGAGGGGAAAGCTTAAGGCAGCAGTTAAAATGCTGGATTTAGGGTTGTATGACATTTCCACAATTTACAATCTGTGTGTCATTTAGCCTTGGTGTCCCCATCTATAAAATGAGGAAGGCGGACTAGCTGACTTCTGAAAGCCCTTCTAACTCTCACTTTATGATGCTAGAAGTGACTTGCCCAAGGTCACACGGAAGGTAAAAAGCAGAGATCGGATTCAAGAGGAAGAAGAATGACTCGGAAGGTAGTGAGTTTCCCTTTATTGGAGGTTGTCAGGCAAAGGCTGGATGATCACTTTCTAGGTACATTAGATATGGTATAAACTAGATTCCCTTTGAAGACATCAGGAAAAGAGCTGCAAGGAAGGCTACAGATATAAATTCCCCAGATTACTAGAAACACAAGTATTTGATAAAGTCTGTAAAATTCTTCTAGTGGACCTGATGAAGACACTTATGAATTTGGTGGATTTTGACCTGGTTGAGTGGTTGGATCCAGAGTATTCGTTGATGGGTCAGGGGGAAGGTCAACTTAAAATAAAGTGACTCAGACCTATACTTGACCTGATTCCTGTTGGGCATTTTTATCAATGACTTGGGAAAAGGCAGAGATGGCATGCTGATCAAATTTACTGTTGACATAAAGCAGTTACCTGACATGACAGAGCCAGGATCCAAAAGGATCTCAATAGATTAGACCACAAGGATGGATCTAGCAAGACAAAATTTCCTAGGATGAAGTGCAAAGTCTTAACACATCTGATTTTTTCAAAATTGTTGTTGCCAAAATAAAAGGGGGCAATGTGCCAAGATAGATATTTATCTGAAATTGGTGTTAGGGGGCTCAGTCGGTCTTATTTTAGAAAGAACGTTGGTGAGTGTCTGGAGGACACCCAAGATGGCGGGTCAGGAAGTGGGGCTATTTAGCCTGGAGGTAAAAAGACTTAAGGGAAATAGGACAGCTGTGGTCAAGTATTCAAAGGGATGTCACACAGAAAGGGGGATTAGACTTGTTCTGCTAGAACCTGGAGTAGTGGATAGAAATTTGATGGAGACAAATTAGTCTTGATGAAAGAAAAAATCTCTTACTGATTAGAGCTACTGCAAAGTGGAATGTGGACAGCTAGATGGTACAGGGGATAGAAGGCTGGGTCTGGAGTCAGGAAGCCTCTATCTTCCTGATTTCAAATCTGGCCTTGGACATTTACTAGCTGTGTGACCCTGAGCAAGTCACATCACCCTGTTTGCCTGTTTCTTCATCTGGAAAATGAGCTGGATAAGGAAATTACAAACCACTCCCGTAGCTTTGCCAAGAAGACCCTAAGTGGAGTCACAAAGATTTGGACATGACTGAAAATAAGCAAACAAAAAAGATGAAAAATAGAGTAGGCTGCCTTGAGAAGTAAGCAAGGCCAGGTAAGCACTTATGGGGTATATTGTAGAAGGGATTCTCATTCAGAAATGGGTTGGCCCAGATGGCAGTCTCTGAAGTCCTTTCTAACCCTGAGACACAAAGTATTTACAAGTTCCTGCTCCTTGATCAGAGCTGTTCCTAGCTAGGCTTGGAAAGGTGATCTTGACTCAGCAAGAGCAAGCAAGGAATCTGTCTTTTTCTCTCTCTGAGATTCTGGGCCAATGGGAAGAGAAGTGTCCATTGGGAAGGATTGCAAGGGAAGAGGGGTGACCAGGGAAGAGCCAAGTATAGGTTAGAGGAAGGGGTGAGGCCAGAAAGAAGGCTCATAGGAGTGGTCCAGGCTACAGGGGAGTTTGTTCACAGCTGTTCCACGGGGTATACTGGAAGGGTCTAGTGGAGAGATGGGCAGGGATGGAGTAGGCTCAGGCTTAGATTTAATGCCTAGTAAGTATTTCTCTCTACCCACCTGGTTACAGATGCTCCCTCCAGCATGAGTGTATCAACTCCAGTCAACCCCACTTCTGGACCAGTGCCAGTGAGGGTATCCAGCGCTGCCCATCCATGACCATCCTGCCCTCAGAAATCAATATCCACCAGGAGTATTCGGTAAATATGCAATAGACAAGGATTGGAGGGAGCTGGGGAACAGGAAGTTGGGGAAGACCACCAACTTGCTGAGAGGTAGTAAGATAGAGTGGTTAGAATACTAGGTTTAGGGGGCAGCTAGGTGGCACAGTGGATAAAGCACCGGCCCTGGATTCAGGAAGACCTGAGTTCAAATCCGGTCTCAGACACTTGACACTTACTGTGTGACCCTGGACAAGTCACTTAACCCTCATTGTCCTGAAAAAAAAAAAAAAACTTAAGTCTAGAATCAGGAAGACCTGGTTAGCAGGCCCAGTGCTAAGGTTGATGATCCCAGGTCCATTCAATCTTAGCCTAGTGATTCTGATATGTCCCCACCTCCACCATCAATGGATGGTCCTAGAACCAGAGTCTGAGGTAGGGCTAAGCCCGCCATTCTGATGACTAGAAAACATCGGACACAGCGGGGCCAAACCAGTCATTAGCAGTAACTCTTTTTTTTATAATAAATATTTTTATTTATAGTTGTGAGTTCCAAATTTTATCTCTCCTTCCTTCCTTCCCTTCCCCCCTCCCTTAGGGGCATTAACAGTAACTCTCCCAGGTGACTAAATGAACCTCCTGTACACCCTCACTGTAATCCTTCATGTCACTAAAGGCTTCATCATTTTTATAGCACTTCCCTTTATTAAATATATTATGTATTATTATCTCATTTCATCCTCACGAGATCCTTGTGAGGAATTGTCATACCCATTTGACAGATGACAAAACCGAGACCTAGAGACATTAAGTAACTTGCCCATAGTTGCACGGGGGCTTAGGAAAGTCAAGGAGAGGCTCATAAGACCTTATAACTGAAAGATCAAGTTCCCCTAGTCCAACCATTCCATTTTACAGAGGAAAAAATTGAGACCCTCCCCCCCAAAATGAAGGACCTTGCCCATGGTCATATACATATATATGTATATATACATATGTGTGTATGTATATATGTGTATGTCTATGTGTACACACACATATATATGTATACACACATGAAAGAAAGAAAGTGTTAGAGCCAGGATTTGACCCTGCCACACATACACACACACACATACATGCATGCATACATGCAGTTTCTGCCAAGGGAGCAGGGTCTCATGGTTGCGCTCTGCTTTGCATGGCAATTGGGCCCATCCCACGGCCAACTCAACGTCTCCCAGGCTTCTCCTTGTGATGTACAATAATGACCCCTTGAACCCTGGGTGCCTCTGGGAGCCACAGTGGTTTGGCTTGGACTGGAAGCCGTGCTAAGGGTCTGGTTTTGTTCCCAAGAAACAACCATTCTCTCATTGAAACCTGCCCGAGGCAGGGAGGGGCAGGCGGGCACTTCCCCAGACCACCACCAGGCAGATGGGGGTGGACCAGGGACGATGGACAACCCGCCTCCAGAGCCCTAGCATTCCTGGCAATTTTTTTCCCTTTCTCTTCTTTTTTGGGAGCCCAGAAATGTAGGAGTCAATATTTGCAAAACCGCCAAATGCCAACCTGCTATTTTGCATTCAAACGAACAGATGATTCTCACGAAGCTGCTGCCGGGTGATACTTTTCTCGCTCTCCCCCAGTGAGAAAGGGACAGTTCTTCAGCTCTTGCTGTGCTGCTGAAAAGCCCCCCTCCCCATAGCACTCATTCTCCGAAGCCCTGCCGTCTGCAGCAGATAGGCAGCACCTACTTGGTATTTAGGCAATGGCTGTCAAAAGAGAACAGAATGAAGACATCTCTTTTTGAAAGCGCCTCCAGGCTGGGAACTCCTGAGAACCCTCAAGGGTCTGTGACTCAGGCAGAGGACCCAGCTGGCATAGCCCTCACCAGCCACAGGTGCCCCCACTCCCTCTCTTCCTGACCCCGGAGTTGTTTTCTCCCCGGGGACCCCAGGTTTCTCTTCTGTAAATAAGTGGAGGCAATTGGTCTCCATATCTCCTCTGGCATCCTGATATGAGGCTTCCTTGTGATAAACCCAGACTCTGAAAGGAGAGTCTAATGGATACTGGGCTTTCTTGGGGTCCATCAGACTGAAAGGGGCTTTGGGTGTGGACCTGCTCGTGGTCCCATCCAACACCAAATGGCCTACTAATGGAGAATGCTGATTTGGTGTAGTAGACTAGGCCTGGAAAACCCGGGTTCAAATCCTGCCTCAGTTTCTTCATCTGTAAAATGAAGAGGTTGGATTCTACATCAGAGGTCTCTCCCAGCTCTAAATCTGGGATGCTATGAGTCAATATCTGTGACTAAGAACCAACCTTGCTAAAAGTGGAAGGGTTCGCCAATGGGTTGGCCCATTGATCCTAAGTGATAAATAGATTTGGCCAGAGGGATGGATGAAGACTGTCTACAAAGGCATATTGAGCTTTAAGGCTAACAGAGTTATTGCTAATAGCTGGTTTGGCTCACTGCCCCCTGAAACTCTGCTCCTTTGAACTAAGTCCACTTAACCCCAATCTGCTGCTTGGATTCTCTAAGAGTTGAGGGTCACTCCCCCCTCCCTACAAGAGTGGGAAATCATGCTAGTGTTGAAACAGACTAAATTAGTCTAGAACTCTGGGCTGGATATGGTGCTTATGGGACAGTGATAACAATAACTCACTTGGACACAGCTTTTAGGTTTACCGAGAATCTTATGAGGCGAGTAGTTTTATCGTTGTTATCCCCTTAGTGCCTGGCACGCAGTAGGCCCTTACGTGTGTGTTGACTGACTCACTAACTAAGAAGGGAGGGTCTTGTCCATGATCACAAAGCTAGTAAATGTTGGAGGCAGGATCTGACCTCAGGTCTGTGCTATACATTGTATATCCCAGGATCTTGGACTTGAGAGGGACCTTAGAGATCATTCTGTCCAACCGTCTCCCTGACACACGAGCCCAGGATAGACCCATGGGAAATGAACACACTTTTGTTATTGCTCCAAGTCCCAGACTCTTATTCTAATGCTCTTTTGGGGGCTGCGATACATACTCGATTGTTTTGTAGGACGCCCTTTTTGTAGTTCAGAAGGATGGTATTTTTTTTTTTTTTAGTGAGGCAATTGGGGTTAAGTGACTTGCCCATGGTCCCACAGCTAGTAAGTGTTAAGTGTTTGAGGCCAGATTTGAACTCAGGTCCTCCTGACTCCAGGGCCAGTGCTCTATCCACTGCGCCATCTAGCTGCCCCAAGAAGGATGGTATTTTTTTGGCCTTGGATGGGGTTGCCAACAGCCCAGCTTTAGATGGACCCCAACTTCATAGGGAGCAATGTGGTGCACAAAGAGTTTCAGTTCTGTGAGGTAGGCAGGACAAGTTTTATTAGCCCTACTTTACAAAGGAGGAAACTGAGACCCGGAGAAGTGAAATGATTTATCCAAGGCCACAGAGCTAAGGGAAGAGAGGGGCCAGGACTAGAATCTAGGTCTTTTGAATCCATATTGACTATGCCAGAGTCTGTCTCCCACTGACCTTTTGAAAGATGATGGTCTGAGGCTCAAGGAGGGCAGGCTGGCTTGTGCTTCAATGGAATGAATGAGGAGATGATGGCCCTGGAGTTAGGGATTTCTCTCCTAGCAGTGAGTGGGCTTAGTGAGAAGGGAATAAGTCCATTGTTTGGGAGCTTCTTGAGATCAGGGCCTA
This sequence comes from Dromiciops gliroides, assembly GCF_019393635.1. Taxonomy (NCBI): domain Eukaryota; kingdom Metazoa; phylum Chordata; class Mammalia; order Microbiotheria; family Microbiotheriidae; genus Dromiciops; species Dromiciops gliroides. The sequence continues at coordinate 706,480,610 of NC_057861.1, forward strand.
TTTTTTACCTCTTTTATATTCCCAGCATTTAGCTCATTGCTTGGCACATCATACACACTTAATAAATGAGTATTGACTGACTGGGAATAATCGAAGAAAGGAGAAAAATATTTTACCTTTTTTTACCCTATCAAAGCCACTCTCCCCTCATCTCTCTGATGTCCCTGGTTCCCCAGAATTTGTATCTGGGGCTCCCAGCCAGAGAAGGGGGTGGCCAGTGTACTGGAAAGTTGGGGAGGGAGAAGGAGGTCACTACTCACCTGTTGGTCACATGTATTTCTAGGGGATGATCATCCAGATCAGCGGCAACATGCCCAGTTTGAGTGGGATGGAGATGGCCTGTGACTATGGGAATGGCGTTCACACTGTGGCCAGGGTCCCTGGCCCAGACTTCAGCCACCAGATAGCTTACTGCAATTTTCTTCCTAGGGACAAGTACCCTGAATTTCCATCAGACCAAGGTAAGACCTGATGCATGGCAATCAACTGGTTAGGTCTATTGGTTGCTTCCTATGTGCCTAGCCCAAGCAGAGTATGGCGGGGAAGATAACAGTAACAACAACAACAGCTTGTGTTTATAAAGCACTTACTACATGCTAAGTGCTTTACAAATACCTCATTTGCTCCTCGCAACAACCCTGCAAGTAACTGCTATTGTTATCCTACTTTACAGCTGAGGAAATTTTAGGCGAACAGAGGTTAAGTGACTTGCCCAGGATCACACCTCTACGGTGTCTAAAGCCAGATCTGAACTCAGGTCTTCTGACCCCAGGCCACCTGCCCACCTCATAGATGAAAGAAGATAGGTCCTGGACCTTAGAGAGCTTACAGGTAGTATTTAGGCTACTTTTGTCTCACACATAGGGCCTTTTACTAGTCAATGATAAAATACAATTGGTTCAAAGCAAGGACATTTAATGAAACATCACAGTGAGGAAAGTAGCAATAGAACATTTCCCTCCCATAAACTAGGGACACACTATCTCACAAATACATACCAGCCATGGGAAAAGTGGGCACACTTTGGGAACAGGTGTGGAAGGTCACCCGCAAAGGGAACACATGTGGAGGGACAACTTCCACCTAAGATGCCATCAGTGTCTGCTAGTGGTGTCAACGTGCTGCTTCTGTTGGTCTCAAGTGGTGCATAGTCTCTGCCAGGCATTATTCTCTGTTACTCTTATTTGGTGGCTGCTGGACAGAGTTCAGCTGGTTGGCGGTTGCAAGCCTCTGTTGGTGTCAGAGCCGCCAAGCTTCTAGGCTTCATCTTTTCAAGGTGTCTGCTGGCCATCATCTTCCCAAGTCCAAACTGGCCTCAGACACTTACTCACTATGTGATCCTGGGCAAAGTCACTTCACCCTGTTTGCCTCAGTTTCCTCATCTGAAAAAGGAGCTGGAGAAGGAAATGGCAAACCAATCCAGCACCTCTTCCAAGAAAACCCCAAATGGGGTCACAAAAAGTCAGACACCACTGAAATGACTGAACCACGACAAAATTATAAGTTATCTAAAAGTGACAATAGGGAACAATTATAAAATATGAAAACCAGAAACTGCTTATTGAGCTAGGTGCTTTGGGAGATATAATTACAGGATCTCAGAGTTGAAAGGGGCCTCGGAGGCCCTCCGGTCCAACCTGTATTTGGTCAAGAATACCTGGCAAGTGGTCATCTGATCTTTGCTTAAATACCTCTAGTGATATGAAGCTTACCACCTCCTGAAGTAACCCATTTCACTTTGGAATGGCCTGGATTTTTCTGTGTTCTATGTTCTCTGTTCTGAGTTCTGTAATTAAACAGAGAAGTCTAATCACTCTTCCATAGGACATCCCCTTCAGAGACTTGAAAACAGTTATCAAATTCTTCCTCTCCCTTGATCCCCCAAAGATGGGTCCCTGCTTTCTCATCTGATCCTCATAAGGCAAGAAGTCCCAGCCCTTTGCCACTCTAGTTGCCTTCTCTGGACATTTACCAACTTGTCAATGTAATTCCTAAAATATGATGCCCGGAATTGAATGTAGTAATTAAGAGGCAGTCTGACCAGGGCAGCCTACAGTCGCGTTATTATTACCTGTCTTTCTTCTGTGTCCTAATGCAGCCTAGGTTGAAATTTTCTTTTTGGAGTCCTGTTATCATACTGTTGACTCATACTGAGTTTGCAGTTCACTAAACCCCTCAGAAAATTTTTGCTGTCTAGCCATTCTTCCTCCATCTTGAACTTGTAAATTTATTTTTTAAATTCAAGAATAAGACTTGCATAAAAATTTATCCTTTTGAATTCTTATTAGATTTTGCCTGTCAAGACATTTTTTTTTTTGGTTTTGACTCACCCTAATCTGTCAGTTATCCTCCTAGCTTTGTATCATCCTCAGATTTAATAATCGTGCTGTCTTTATCCAGGTCATTGATAAAAATATCAAGTGGTATATGGCCACAGACAAATCCCTGGGGTACAATACTAGAGACCTTGCTATAACCATGTATAAGCTACATTAATACTTTATATATGTATAAAACTTCATCATTGCTCATCCGTTATTTGACCCTTACACAGCCCAGGAAAGTCAGTCCATTGGATATTCTTGTTCTTAATTTACAGATGAGACAACGGGGGCTCAGAAAAGTGAGGTGATTTGCATGAATCCATGCAACTAAGTTGGGGGATGAGTGAGTTTAGAGCTCTAGATTGTGATTTTCCCCCTTAAACCATCTTCTTCTGACTTCACTATTTCTGCCAACTCTCCCACCATTCACCCTATCTTCCATGTTTGAAATCTTCCTGTTATTGACTTACCCTTCTCTCTCACCTTTTATGTCACTCATATCCCTAGCTTCCTTTAAGTCCCAACTAAAATCCCTTTCCCATCCCCTCTAAATTCTAGTCTTCCCTCTCTTAATTACTTCCTGTTTATCTTTATCAATCAATTGGTCAATCAGTCAGATTTTATTAAGTGCCTATGTTGGGGGCTGTCCTACTCTTTGTGCCTAATTGTTTGCATATTGTCTCTCCCATCAGATTGTAAGCCCCTTGAGGGCAGGGACTGTCTTTCCCCTCTTTTTGTATCCCCAGTGCTTAGCAAAGTGTTCAGTACACAGTTGGTGCTTAATGTTAATTGATTGCTCAATTATGTTATTAAGTCCCATCTTCCATCACTGTTTTCTTCTTTGTTCCTGCTGCTGTCACTCTAGGTCTTTTCACCTCTACTTTTCCTCCCCTCTTCTAACCCATCCTTCATAAGAGTAATCAATGCATATATCCATTCATATTGTTCTTTTGCTCCAAAATCTTCAATGGCTTCTTTTTTTTTTCCGGGGCAATGAGGGTTAAGTGACTTGCCCAGGGTCACACAGCTAGTAAGTGTCAAGTGTCTGAGGCTGGATTTGAACTCAGGTCCTCTTGAATCCAGGGCAATGCTTTATCCACTGCTCCACCTAGCTGCCCCTTCAATGGCTTCTTAATGCCTACTGCAGATTCAAATTCTTTTTCCCGACATCTGATGCCCTCCACAGTGTAGCATCATTCTACCTTTCCAACCTTATAAACATTATTACCAGGGGTATCTAGGTGGAGCAGTGGATAAAGCATTGCCCTGGATTCAGGAGGACCTGAGTTCAAATCCAGCCTCAGACACTTGACACTTACTAGCTGTGTGACCCTGGGCAAGTCACTTAACCCCCATTGCCCGCCAAAAATTAAAAAATAAATTAAAAAAATAAATGTTATTGCCCTGCTCCCAGTCTCTGATCCTACATGTTCATCTTCCTATACGCCACTACCTCTCCCACCTCTCTGCCTTTGCATATCCTTCATGCCTGGTATTCCCTCCCTTATCAATGCTGCCTCTTAGCTTCCCTGGATTCCTTCAAGACCCTGCTCAAATCCCACTTTCTGTAGGAGGACTTTGTTTCCCAGACTCCTCGACTGCCAGATTCTTCCCTTCCAAGATTACTTTCCTTCTATCCTGTATGTGTCTTGTATGTTCTTTGTTAGTTTCATGTTATCTCCGCCATTTGAATGTGAACTCCTTGAGGTCATGGAACTCCTTCTTTGGGTCACCGGCACTTAGCACAATGCCTGGCACAGAGAAAGTATTTACTAAATGCTTGTCTTCTTGTGCTCTGATCAAGCTATTCTACCCTCTCCATGCTGAATAAATCCTTCATTCCTTCTTCCCCCTCCTCTGCTTTTTTCCCATCTTTTCCCTCTGTTGAAATATTCTCTTTTCACCTAATAAATTGCTACCCAACACACTTTGAGGAAGCCTACCTGGCCTGCATCCCCCTCTCCAGTTAATGACCATCCCCATTAGACTTTATGGAGTCTTCTGTTTTGCACTTATCATATATTATGTATTAGTTTTCAATGCATGCATGTTAGCCCTTGATTAGACTGTAAACTTCATGAGGGCAAGAACCAAGTCTTAACTAACCAAATTGTACATTCTCCCAGCAAAGCTCACAATCACACATTGATAGACATTGTTGAATTGAATTAAGCACCCAAGGGTTCTGTCCTCAGGGAACCCAAACTGTAGCCGGGGGGAGACCAGACTAACACCTTAAATAATCAGAGAAGGGCTGAAGTAGTAAGTTGTGGCATCCAGACAGTGGAATAATCAAGGAATTTCTCATTGCCCTGTGTACAGGATCAGCCTATGGGGCCCTACCTGGGGGCAAGAAGCCAGGGATCTCAACCCCTTAGCATCTTGAAGAGAGTGCCCGGCCCTGTTAGCACAACCCAGCCTCAGGGCTCCAGGAACCAAGGAGATGCAATGTGTATCATGCCCACAAGCTGAATCCAACTCAGGGTTGCCAGGCAACATTTTCAGTTCAGCTCTGGTTGCTGGGGGGGCCCATTAAGCACTTGTGAATTGTGGGCCTCCAATTTCTCTGACCCAGACTGATAGATTGGACTTTCTGGTGTTTCTCTCCCAACCCCATTTCCCTTGTTGCTGTGTGTATGCTTCTGTCTGTGTATTGGGGTGTGTCTCTATTTGTGTATGAGTGTATGTTGGGGGTCTCTCTGTATATGTGTGTGCATGTATATGTTTGGGTTTGAGTGTGACCAGGTGGGTGGTATACCTCTTATTTGGGGGTTTGTTTGGTTGGGGGTTTTGCCTGTGAAGCCAAAGAGATACGAGAAGCAAACCATCTCACTCTCTCCCCTAACCCAGGGCAGTATTTCACAGAGGGAAGTTGGGGGCCTTGGCGTCTGTGGCTGTATGGCGAACAAATAATACTGAAGAGTGCTTAATGAGAACAGTAATTATCTTTGTCTGGTGATAAAAACTCTTCTTCTGAGAAACTCATTTTTTTTTCCCCAGGCCTAACCTCATTTATCTTCCCAGCATCTCTGAGAAGTAATACGGAGTTGGGAGATTACAACCTCCATGGCTGTAGCCCAGAGAGGTTAAGGAAATCTCTGGAAATCACACAGTGCATCAGAAGCCAAATCTTCTAACACCTAGCCTGGTGCTGTGTTGTCTGGAGAGGGGCAGGGGTGAACTGGGCTCCTGGAAGATTCCCAAGGATACCACATTTGGTTAAATGTTTGCCTTTGGTCTTCCCAGCTTCCCTTTGCTCTGCTGCTGCCCCACCTCCTGTCGTTTTATTGTCCCTAGTTGTCCAAGCATGTCATTTTGGCCTGCTGTCCCTTTGCAGTGCCCAAGGATGCCAGAACTTTCTCTCTTCCCTCCCTATTACTCTCCCCAAACTAATTTATTCTAAAGGTTGAGTGGATGCTAAAGGTTCAAGCCCTCAGAATATTCACAGTTTAACCAGGAACCCTTGACTTCTTGCCTTAACCCAAAAGCCTTTGCTACTCACCGTCTGGTTGACCTTTTTACTGGCTGTTTAAATTCTCGTGACCCCAATTTCCTCATGGGTAAAATGAGAACACTGGACTAGATGACCTCTAAGGTCCTGTCCAGTGGCTGATGTAGCGGAAAGAGTGTCCTGGGAGGCAGGAAATCTGGGTTATTTTGTATTTATTTATCTCTGTCCAACTTAGTCCACAGTGTAAGCTTCAGGAGGGCTGGACCAGTTTCCTTTTTGACTCTTTATCCCCCATGACTGACACCGGGCATATAACGGGTACTTAATAATAAATACTCGTTAGATTTAATAGAATCCCAGCTCCAGGACTTACTAGCTCTGTGAATAGTCCCAACTTTTCAGAACCTCAGGTTTTCCTCATCTTCAAAATGGCCCCCAAAATTCTGATACTACCAACCTGAGAGGGCTTTTAGGAGGAAAGTCATTAGAAAGTCTGGCATGTATTCTGCCACCCGTATTCCATAGAGATGCTGGGATGGTTTTTGTTTTCTTTTTTTTTTTTTTTAACTGAGGCAATTGGGGTTAAGTGACTTGCCCAGGGTCACACAGCTAGTAAGTGTTAAGTGTCTGAGGCCGGATTTGAACTCAGGTACTCCTGACTCCAGGGCCGGTGCTCTATCCACTGTGCCACCTAGCTGCCCCCTTGGTTTTTGTTTTCTAAAATCATGTCACCCTCACCATTCAACTTCAGTAGTTTCCTATTGCCCATAGCAGTGGCTGCATAGTGACTGGGAGACCACAAATTAACATGATCTATGTTGTGTTACAGCTTTATCTATTTTGTTAAACACTTCCAAATGACTTTTTTTTTAAAGGGGCAATTGGGGTTAAGTGACTTGCCCAGGGTCACCCAGCTAGTAAGTGTCAAATGTCTGAGGCTGGATTTGAACTCAGGTCCTCCTGACTCCAGGGCCAGTGCTTTATCCACTGCACCACCTGGCTGCCCCCCAAATTATATTTTAATCTGGTACCAGAGGGGAGTTGAAGGGCCACTTGCTTGGTGCCTTAGTTTGACCTCTTTAACTTATAGGATCATGTATTGACCTCTCTAGTTGACCCTTACAGTCCTTCACAGCCTGGCCCCTCTGTCTCTATCTACCTTCTTTCCTGTGACTCCCCTCCTCAGGGTGGCTGCTCCAGCTCCAGCGTGCCAGGAACGCTCTCCTTCCTCGCCTTCACCTCCCAGAATCCCTGGCTTCCTTCAGTATCTGGCTCCAAACCCCCCTTCTGCAGGAAGATGTTCCCCTCCTCACCTTCTGCTCACGTCTTTCCCACCTACCCTCTCTGTATCTTGCACATACCTGGATACATGCGTGTCCCCTCCCCCACTAGACCACGAGCTCTTTGGGGGCAGGGACTGTTTTACCTTTCTTCATATCCCCCTGTTCTTTAGTATAGTGCCCAGTATACAGTTGGGGTTTAATAAATGCTTGTGTATTAGAAAATTGGATCTATTATTATTATTCCTATGACAAGCTTGAATAGTGAATTTCAGGTGATGGAAAGGAGATTCTGGAGCCAGAGAAGCTGCTTCATACCTACTCCTAGGGGGCTGTTCCTGGGGGGGAAACTGAGGCATACTCACTCCCATCCCCAAGGAGAGGAACGAGCAGGAATCAAATCTTCCTCCTTCTTTACAATATCCTCCCCTCTCTCACTCTCTCTCTCTCTCTCTTCCCCCACTTCCATTCTAGACCACGTGACCGTCCAGACAGCCGTGCAGGTCAATGGCAGAAACATCGTCTGGGCCAATTTCACCATCTATGACTGTACCCGCACAGGAAAGGTCTACCCTCATACAGCGTGAGTGACCCCTGCCCCCCCCATGGGGAATGGGAGTAGTTGGGGAATGGGACTAAGGGAAAAGAGGGCCCAACCCAGTTATCAGTGATCAATATTAATTATTGAACTTAGAGAAGGGACTTTTCACAACTTGTTTGAGCCCTGTTAGCATTAAATGCATAAAATTAATAACAGCAATAATAATAATAACAATAGCTAGCATTTATATAGTGCCTACTATGTGCAAACACTGTGCTAAACACTTTACAAATATTATCACATTTTATCCTCATTACAACCGTGAGAGGTAGGTTGCTATTACTATCCTCATTTCACAGTTGAAAAAAACTGAGGCAAACAGGTTAAGTGACTTGCCCAAGGTTACATAGCTAGTCTGAGGTCAGATTTGAATGCAGGTCTTCCTCACTATAAGCCCCATATTCTATCTATGGTGATATCCGGTTTCTTCATTTGTAAATTAAAAGCATTGGAGTAGGGGCAGCTAGATGGCACAGTGGATAGAGCACTGGCCCTGGAGTCAGGAGTACCTGAGTTCAAATCTGGCCTCAGACACTTACCTGAGTTCAAATCCGGCCTCAGACACTTAACACTTACTAGCTGTGTGACCCTGGGCAAACCACTTAACCCCAATTGCCTCGCTAAATAAATAAATAAATCAACAAACAAACAAATAAATAAGTAAATAAATAAATAAAATAAATAAAAGCATTGGAGTAGATCTATCTTGGTCTAGAGCTAAGATTGGACCAAGAGATCTGGGCTCCTTTGCTTTTATCCCATATTGACTTATCTGTATCTGCAGTATATCACACACACTTCCCAAGTAAGCTCCCTGTTTATTTGTTACCTTTGTAGCTCAGCACTGGGCACACTGTGTGTTGTGCACATGCCTATGTTATAGCAGGGACTTAACTAAATGTTTGTTGAATTAAATGGAATTAAATTATGATCATATACCAGGATGTTCTGCATTTTGGCCCTAGAGAAAATTGTAGAATCAGAATCTTGGCCTCTGAAGGGAACTCGGCCTTCCTGAAAGGGTGTGGTCAATCTCATCCAATACCTCCAGCAGGATGAAGTTGGGCTAGAAGCTCAAGGATGGCAGCTCCAGGCCCAGATCTGCTACGTGTTAGCTGGTGACTTTAAGCAAGTCTCCCACCCTCTCTACCTATCAGTCTTCTCTCTCAAATGAAGGGGTAATACACTAAGTCCCTTCCTACTCTGGACAGTCTAGGAGTCTCTGATTTCCCAAGGGAGTCTGTCCCATTATTGGTCAGTCCAACTATTAGAAAAAGCCTAATAATCATACATGTATAATCCGTATCTGATTGCTTGCTGCCTCAGGGAGGGAAGAGGGGAGGGAGGGAAGGAGGGATAAAAATTGGAACCCAAAGCTATAAATAAAAATGTTTATTACATTAAAAAAAGAAAGAAAGAAAAAGAAAAAGCCTAGGCTCATGAGAGCTCTAGAGGGGGAAGGGAGAGTCAATGCCTTCATTCTACTGACAATGACCCTCTGACCCATGGAGGCCACACAGCTAGTGATGGTCAGAGCTGGGATTTGAACCCAGGACCTCAGACTCAAGAAGCTGCTCTCGTTCCATTGTATCACACTTCAAAATCTTTTTCTCCTATCACTCCCTACCCACATTGGCATTACTTCTGGCCTTTGGCATTCCGCAAAAAAAAAATCTGTCTTCTTCCACATTATAGACCTTCAAGGGTTAGAAACAATACTCATATCTCTCCTATTTTCTCTTTTTTTAAATTAAATTTTCTTCTAAGTTAAATTATTTTCTTTTTCTTTTCTAAAATTAAATTATTTTGTTTAAATTTTTTCTTCAAATTAAATTATTTTACTTGATTTTTCTTTTTTCTTTAAATTTTTACTTAAATTTTCTTCTCTTTAAATTAAATTATTTTCTTAAATTTTTTTTTCAAATTAAATTCTTTTACTCAATTATTTTCTTTAAATTAAATTTTTTACTTAAATTTTCTTCTCTTTAAATTATTTTCTTTCAATTTTCCTTTTTACTGTAAACTTACAGAAAGTGAACCTTTCAATATACAGAGAACAGAAGGGAGGATTGTATGAAATTGTGAGCTTGTTCCATATAGTTTGTAAGTGTTTCTACTTTTAATTCAAGAACAACAAAACAACGCTGCTTGTCTGTGTCCCCTTCCTAGCTCTCTTGTGTTGCTTTCTGTGTATTTGAGTATCTTTTCTTTCTTTTCTTTTCTTTTTTTTTAAATGGGGAAAGAGGGCATTACTATCACGCTCTCTTCCCCTCCCCAATTTCCTGCAAGATCATAGATTTAGAACTAGGAGGGACCCCTGAGTCCCACCACCTCATCTTATAAATGAGAAAACTGAGACAGAAAAGTTAAGTGAATTGTCTAGGGTCAAGTAAGTATCTGAGAGAGGATTTGAACTCGGGGCTTCCTGACTCCAGGACCAGTTCTCTAGCCACTGTACCACCTTGTTCAGTTGTTTTAGTCATGTCCAATTCTTTGTGACCCCATTTGGGATTTTCTTGGCAAAGATCCTAGAGTGGGTTTGTCATTTCCTTCTCCAGCTCATTTTATAGATAAGAAAATGGAGGTCAACCAGGTTAAGTGACTTGCCCAGGGTCACACAAGTACCTGAGGCCAAATTTGAATTCAGGAAGATGAGTCTTCCTGACTCCAAGCCCAGCACTCTATCCATGGTAGCACCTAGCCCTCTCTTATAAGAAATAAGTATAGAAAATCAAGTCTTTTGGGGGGCAGCTAGGGACACAGCGGCTAGAGTGTAGGCCTTAGATTTTAGAACGACCTGAATTCAAATCCTGCCCCAGATGTTTATTAGCTGGGTGAGTCATTGAATGTCTTAATGCCTCAGTTTCCTCATCTGTAAAATGGGGATAATAACAGCACCTACTTCATAGGATCGTCTTGAGGAAAATACTCAAATTATAAATATTATAAATGCTAGCTATTATTATTTCTAGGCTTGACATCCCCGCATCTTTCCACCATTCCTCACATAACTTCTTACCTGTTTGCTTTCCAAAACGTGAATTAAGTGGTAGCTCAGGACCAATCAACCTCTCCTGGAACTAGGTGACTCATATTTGAGGAAGGGCAGCTGGAGGAAAGTTTCCAATTAATAAGGCAGTAAGGAAAGTTGCCAGGTGCCAGGCTTCCCCAACATAAAAAGTCAATGAAATTTTGGCTTTCCAGGAGTCCCATCTGGGATCTTGTTCCCTTGAGTCAGTCCTAAACCACAAAGGATTTTGTTCTGTGGGAAACTTCTTGGGCCCTCTGGCTTCTCAGTCCACTCTCCCCAAACTTGTCCTGCTTTCCTTTTCTTCTGTTAAAGTAGAATTGATAGGGGCAGCTAGGTGGTGCAGTGAATAAAGTACCGTCTCTGGATTCAGAAGGACCTGAGTTCAAATTCGACCTCAGACACTTGACACTAGCTGTGTGACCCTGGGCAAGTCACTTAACCCTCATTGCCCTGCAAAAAACAAACAAAAAAGTAGAATTGATGTCTTGGAAAGAGGTTAACTAAACAGTCTCCCCCCGCATTAAGTTTCTAAGCTAGCTTGGGGCTCAGAGGCCCTGGCCTCTGAGGGAAAATACTATAGCTTGACCTCTGATCTGGCATCGGAAATCAAGTCAAGCTAATAAGCATTAATTAAGTGCTTACTGTATGCCAGGCACTGTGTTAAATGCTGGGGGCACAAATACAAGCAAAAAGACATAGTTGTTGCTCCCACATGGGGTCCGGCAGCCTCCCAGGATCCTTAGAAATCTGCTTTGAGAGGAATAACACAGTGCTCAGTGAGAAGACTCTGGTTTGAATCCCAGCTCTGTCGCTTATTAACCGTGAGACCCTGAGCAAGTGCCTTCCCGTCTCTGGGCCTCAGTGTCCTCATCTATAAAATGATCCCTTCTGGCTATAAGATCCCATTATTTCTTTGATCTTCCAGCCCTCTGACTGTGCACAGGTTCTCATTGCCCGGGCCCTGGCTGCCTCGCTGTCCAAAATGAAGCAGATTAGTGGGTTTTCAAAGCCTGTTATTACTGGGAGACTGGATGGGAAAATTGAGGCCCACAGTGGAAATTTCCAGCAAAGCGTGAGAGATATTGTCCTCTGAGGGTCAAGAGAACAGAGCCTGAGAAGCCCAGTGAAGATTCTAACGTTCAAGGAGTCTTAGTACTTTTGAATCCTCCTGTACCAGAGCCCGGAAGTGTAGAAGAAATAAATCTTACCCTCACAGAGCTTGAAGTGTAGGTCAGAGGTTCTTGGCCAGGGATCTGTGAACTTTTTAAAAGTTTGATAACCATATTATATAATCATTCTATTAATATATGTATTTAATACATAATAATTAAACATTATTATACGTAATCCTGCATATTTTATTTTATTTTATTTTTTAATTTTATTTTTAGGCACTGGGGGTTAAGTGACTTGCCCAGGGTCACACAGCTAGTAAGTGTCAAGTGTCTGAGGCCGGATTTGAACTCAGGTACTCCTGAATCCTGGGCAGGTGCTTTAACCACTGCACCATCTAGCTGCCCCCCTGCATATTTTATTTAAAATTTAAATAACATTTAAAAGCAGTATTCTGGGAAAGGATCCAAAGGCTTCACCAGGTAGTCCAAGGGACCCATGACTCAGAAAAAGGTTGAGAACCCCTGGTCTAGTTGGAGATGGGCATAAGTGCATAAACAGACAAACCAACAATACCAATAGAATGTAAGCTCTTTGGAGACAGGGTTTGGAAGGGGCAGGAGCGGTCGTCACTGAGTTATAGTTTCCCAAGGACTACGCTTTTTTCCCCCCTCCCTGACTTGTTAGACATGAATATCATAGGATTTCTGAGTTGGACGTCCCAGGTCATCTCATCCAACCTTCCCATTTTGAAGAAACTCAGGTTTACAGACGTGAAATGATTTGTCCCAGGTCATACAGCTGGTCAGTGGCAAAACTGGGATTCGAACCAAGGTCATCCTGTTCCAAATCCAGTGCTTTTCCCATTATACCCTACTGCTCTCTCTTTCAAAGCAACTTTGCTTCTATGCCCAGAGGAAAGGGACCTATGGCACCTCCCTGCCTGAGGCATAGTCAGCAGGTTGTGTGTGAGTTGAGGTTGAGGATGGAGAGATGATTCAGACCAGATGGGTGTGGGCAATCTCAGTCGTTGGGGTTGGATTGGAAGATCTTTAAGGTCCATTTAAACTCCAGACGTAGGATCTTATTCTCTTGGCTTATCTTTCCCCAGAGCTGTCTCTGGGTCTCAATGAAACACCAGATCTGACAGCTGTGGGTCAGGCTTGAGGGCCCCTGTGCCTGAATAGACTCTAGTTACTCCACATGGGCAAGGGAGAGGAGGCCTGAAGCCGCAGACCTCAAGGCCCACATGGGGCGGAACCCAGAAGTCTAGTAGAGCATTTGACCATAACTCGGGAGCGAGGATCAGCAGGGCCTGTGAATTTGATTTAATTCACCAAACTGTGTGGTGGGAAGAGCCCTTCACTAGGTGTTGAGAAATCTGGGCTTGACTTCCAAATCTCCAACTAACTTGCTCTGTGACCTTAATTAAGCAAGTCACTTCCCTTTTCTAGATCTCAGTTGACATCAGTAAAATAAGGAAATAGATAGAACTAGATGACTGATCTTTTAGGCCCCTTCAGTTTCAACAGGCTTAAGTTTGACCTTCTCTTCACACTCCAGTGTTACACGTTCTACATACCCTTTATCCTTTAACATTTTGTGTTCTAAGACCCCTTCACCTCTGATGTCTGAGGTTCTAATTCCTCTTCAGTCTTCTAAGGGCCCTCCCATCCCTGAAGTGTCTTGTATTCTAATATTCTAAGTTTTCTTTCAGCTGTGTTATTCTGTATTCATTCAGTGAGCCCACCAAGAATCATTCACTTGTATATATTCCAACATCTTCTGGTCTATGGAATTTTCCAACATTCTAGGATCCTGAGTATTTTTTGAGCATCTCTGACGGGCCTAATTCTGTGCCAGGTTCTGTGAGAATTGTGTAAGACAAGAGCTCACAGTCTAGTTGGAACAACAGGGCATAAACACATGAAGAGAGAATCAGTAGTACAAGCAGAATGGAAACTCCTTGATGGTGGGCCCCGTTTCAGGGTTGTCTTAGTATCCCCAAAGCTTGGCACAATGGGAGCTTAATCAATGCTTATGAGATAAAATTGAATGGGATCGAATGCCAGACAGAAAATGCTAAGTGCCCAGTAGGTAATTCTGTCAGGGAAGGGTATAGGAACTGGAAGGAAGGAAGCTCACTGTGGACAGGGAAAGCTTCTTTCTCCAAGGTGGCAACTGACCTGGATCATAAAGGCTGAGTAGATTAGAATTGTCCGGAAAGTGATGCGATTCCAGGTGAGGACACCAGCCCAACAGAGGCCCTGAAGACATATCCTGTCCAGCAGACAGTGAAGAAGGTTTGGGTGAGCGGAAGGTCTGCTGGGGGGCAGCTGGGGGACCTCTATGAATGTTCAATGGTCCGGCCTTCGATGTGTTTTTCAGATGCACCAGCTGTCTGTCCACCCGATGGCCCTGTTTCTGGTGTACTCAGCAGCATACCTGTGTCTCCAACGTGTCAGAGTGTGGGAACACACCAAACCCCACAGTAAGTTGGCCGCATCTGATTCTCCTTCCCTGTCATGCTATAAACTTCTGTGTTTTCTCTCAAGGTTCTCAGTGAGGTTGGTGTGAAAAGCAGGTGGTCAGCCTGTCCCAGGCTCCCTGTGCCTAGGTCAGGGTTTTCTTTAATCTTTTTAGATTGTGCCCCAATTTTGCATTGATCCTCCATTTCCTTTGCTTCCTTCTTCTATATAAGTCTTCATAAAATCTAAGTTGGTTGGAGAGTTCCTTATGCATCCACATCAGTCTCTTTAGACAATTCACACTTTACCTCCTCCTCAGATTCACTTCTCTTGGTGCCTTCAGAGTTTAACTCTTGAGACCCTCCACCCTGAGCTGACTTCTCCTTGGGGCTTCAGTCCATAGGATCCTATCTCTCTTTTCTTTGAGCCCTTTGAAATCTGTTCTTTCAAAATCTAGGTCACATGTTGGATTATTACCAGCTTTCTCCTCCTCCATCAAGAATTCTATGATGGAGTGGCCATTTCCCCACAAAATTCCTATCATTTCCATTTCACATGTTCCTTGTTGGTCAGAATCAAGTCCAATGCAGAATTTCCCCTTGTTGATTTCTCTACTTTGTGAAGGCACAAATTGTCATTAACAAATTATATAGGGCAGCTAAGTGGCACAGTGGATAAAACACCAGCCCTGGATTCAGGAGGACCTGAATTCAAATCCAGCCTCAGACACTTGACACTTACTAGCTGGGTAACTCACTTAACCCTTATTGCCCCCCCCCAAATTATTAGCTACTTTGTCTTTGGTCAGTGTGTGGATAATTAAATTCTTCCATAACTCCTCTATCATGCCTATGTTCCATATATTTTATTGTTGCATTGTTTCAGTAGTGTTTGACTCTTCATGACCCCATTTAGGGTTTTCTTTGCAGAGATACTGGAGGGGCTTGCCATTTCCTTCTCCAGTTCTTTTTACAGATGAGGAAACTGAGGCAAAAAGGGCTAAGTGACCTGTCCAGGATGGCACAGCTAGTGTCTGAGGTCATATTTGAACTCAGATCTTCCTGACTCCAGGTCTGACACTCTATCTACTGCTCCACCTAGCTGCCCCATATGCACATGTGTGTATATGTGTACATGTAAATGTGTTTGGCAAGGGCTTTCCCCCATATATATCAAAGTGTGTCTTTGTGTCATTCAAAGGGAGGCAGGACAGACATCTCTAGCCTCTTTCTCACCCTCCCTTCTCCAAGGGAGACCAATTCCTGCCAGGTGGGGAAGCAGTCAGGTTGAGGCCAGATGGTTTGACTGTTCTGTTCTCCTCAGAGAGAGGAAGTGCTGGGCTAGAATTACACTCATCTACTTTCTTCAAATATTGGTAATCTAGGTGATATGATCAGATTCAATCTAACTTCTGATCGTTGTTTTATTAATGGGGGAAGCAGAACCCCAAGCTTCACACCCAAGGCTTGATCCCTTTCCCACTGAATATCAGTTCCTCAGTGAACACATATTAGCCAAGAAACCCATTCATTCAATTGGTGGGAGAATATATGCCAGACAATACCGAGTCAGGGAATGTTGATTGAGTGAAGTAATGAACTTTGGATGAACTGAAGCCAATGAAGAATGCTAAAGATGATTTTTAAAAAAGGTGGTTTATTTCTAAACTATACTGAGGGAAAGAGAAATCAAAGGATGCCCACTACTTATGGTAGAAAAGATGCTGAAGAGAAGGTGAGACTGGTTGGCTTTTCTTTGGGTCCTGTTTTCTCTTTCCTTTTACTGGAAAGAGCAGAGCAAAGTGGTTAATTGGGAAGGAACACTCAAGATAAGTGGAAAGATAGTGAGAGAGACTCTGGATACGAAGGGATTCTGGTTACCGAGATGACCAGGAAGGCTTAATGCTTCCAAGAAAAAAGCCTCCCACCCCCACAAGAGCAACTGTTTAAAGTGCTTGTTGGCAGACCTCAACATATCTTAGCAAATAAGGACAAAATCACAACCCATTCAGTTTTCTCTTCCAATCTATTTCTATGGTTCCCATCAGACAACCAACCCCCAAATAGATGGGCGAGAAAAAGTTCTGGCCAGCAGTTGCTACCCAACGGGGAAACCAAGGCAGCTGGCAAGAAGAGGTAGGTCTTATTCCATATGGGGAGTCAGTCAAATAGCATTTATTAACCACCTACTAGGTGCCAAGCATTGCGCTAAGTGGGGCTTCTCTGTCATTCAGAGGAAAGAAAGAATGCTGAACTTGGCATCCTAGCTGCCTGTGATGAGTTAGTTCAAGTCTATAGACCTAGATGAACCTAGGGTACTGAAGAAAATTGGCAGATGTGATTGATGAACCACTGTGAGTTCTCCTTGTAAGATTCTGAAGATTAGGAAAGTTGCTGAAAGGATAAGAGAAAGGCAAATGTTGTCAGATTGTCAAAAAATAGGGGAGGGGAATAGAATACAATCTACAGACTTAACTACAAACTTAACTTCAATGCCCAGCAAACTATTAGAGGGTTGGTTAGTGGATATTAGAAAAGGAGGCACTAATCATGAAAAGTCATCAAGAATGAGTTGATGTCAGACATGGTGACTAACACTTGAAGGTTTTGAAGATGGGAGAATGGAAAGAAAAGAGATTTTAGGAAGGAAGATGATGAAGAGGAAAGTGATGAATCAGAGAAGACTATCTGAGCTGGGAGGGACCTTAATGGTCATCTGGTCCACTCAGGTAGTAGAGTAGCTGACTCTTTCCTTTGTATCTCAGAGAGCCCAAAAGGACTGGAGTACACATTCCTTCTTATGTAGTGAGTCATGCCTCTTCTTGCCAGCTGCCTCAGTTTCCCTATTAATAACAACAACAATATGCTTGCCATCGACTTCCTCTGGGTTTGTCTGATGGGAGCCATAGGAAGAGTTTGGAAGAGAAAGCTGAATGGGCCATGCTTTCTGCTCTGGCTGGGGTCTGCTGCTGCTGAGTGCCTTAAACAGTTGCTGCAGTGGGTGGGGGGTGGGAGGCTTTTTTCTTGGAAGCATTAAGCTTTCCTGGTCATTTTAGTAACTAGAATCCCTTTGGCTCTTGATAGTAGCTTCAAAACTGGCACTGGGCCATGATTTCCCAAGCACTCGAGGATGCCTGGATTTAATCAATTAAAACCAAAAGAGAGAGAAAGTGGCCACACCTCGTGTTTCTCAGGCAGTTAATAGCACACATGGAAGCCCGTTCCCATGGTTTTTACAAATGGTCTGTCTCTTCACAGGGCCTCAAATGTCCACCCAATCCTGTGGCCCAGGCACAGCTGCTCTGTTCCCTGCCCCCACAGCCTCTAATGAAGTTAATCCCACTAATCAACCTTTGAGCCGTCAGTTCCTATCCCATGCTAACTATGACTCAGGTTGTGTGTGACCAAGGCTTAGGATAAAGCAGGTTGGTGGTCTGTCTGGGTAAAGAAGGCTGCTGCTTTGTAAGGCAAAGGGGGATAGGATGTTGTTGTTGTTCGTCCTTCATTTTCGAAGAAGACCAGTGACATCAGAGGGGGATGTCCTGACTCAGGCATGAATTGAAGTGAGGCAGAGTTGCGCGAGATCTTTGGCCTCTCTCTCGCGGAGTCATCAAAGTCTAGTGGTGAGACAAAAGTTGGGATGACCCGGATGTAACGGATGACCATGGTGTGTTTGATGTCTGACCAAGCTCTCGGTGTTCCTTCATGGCTATTGGAACAAACCGTTCTCAGCCGGCCATTCCCCTGGGGGAAGTCCTCACTTTCTTGGGGTGGACATCCCCTTAACAGGCTGGAGGATTGCCCTCGATCTGGTTTAGTCTGTCTGCTGAGAAAGTTGACTGAGATGTGGCTGCTGTACATGCTACAGCTTCTTGGAGCCACAGGTGAGAGGTGAGTATTCAGTGGACACCAAAGGTGGATGGGCAGCCCTGAAAAGGGCTCAGCAAGCCCTCTTACCAGGGGCTAGTCTTCCCTGAACACCGCCCCAACCCCCCAGTCACTGAGGATTCCTTGAGTGCATGGCCCTATACAAGGAGTGAAAGAGATCAAAAGGGTCTGGGGGGAGAAGACTCAGGACCTACCCCTAGGGAGCTTACCATCAAGTTAAGAGAATTAAGATGTGACATTGAATAATGTTATGACATTATATATGGGTAAACACCAAATTATGGGTACTAACATTGAATGATACTGTAGGAATTTTGAAGAGAGAGAGAGAGAGACAGAGAGAGGGAGAGAGAGAGGAGAGGAGAAGAAAGGAGAGAGAGATCTCTACCTAGGAAGGTGGGATTCAAATAGGATTTTATGTATGAGATGCAGCCTGATGTAGGACAAAGGGTATTGAACTTGAAATCAAGAGAGCAGGTTTCAAATCCTGCCTCTAACACACACACACACAAGTCAATTCCCTTATCTATTGCAGTTGGGTGGGGCAGTATAGCTGACTTGGAGTTGAGTCTTCTTAGGTCAAATTCTGCTGGGTAAGTCACTTAACCTCTGTCTGTCTCAGTTTTCTCCATTATAAAGGAGAGGGGTCAGGGAAATAATAACATCTGCTTCACAGGGTTATTGTAAGGATCAAATGTGGTAACATCTGTACAGAACTTTGCCAACCTTAAAGCACTACATAAATGCAGGCTATTATTATAATAGCAATAACTGACCAATGGAGCGCTGAAGTAGGCATTTAATAAATACGTTGTTCCTTCCTGTCTTACTCCTGCTCAGTCCTGGTCCCAGATCATTGCCTATCCTCAGTACTAGCCTAGGATATATTTATCAATGGACTTTTTATCCATCTGCACCCTGTTTGCCTCAGTTTCCTTTTCTGTAAAATGACTGGAGAAGGAAATGGCAAACCCTCCAGTATCTTGCCAAGAAAAACCCAAATGGGGTCACGAAGAGACAGAAATGACTGAGATAACTAAGCAACAACCAAAAAATGGCATGGTCTAAACCAAGGATTGGCAAACTATAGCCTCTCCACGTGTTTTTGTAGGGCTGTGAGCCAAGAATGTTTTTTACATTTTAAAATAAAGTTTTATTGTATTTTTAAAACCATCCTTAGCTCACCAGCCATACAAAAATAGACGGTTGACTTGCATTTGGCCTTAGGTCTGCCAGCCCTGGTCTGGAACAAAAAGCATTCTTTCCTTTTTTTTTCCCATTCAGTTCATGGATCACGGGATTTAGGGACCTTAGAGGTCATCGAGGTCTTTCAGGTAGCAGAACGTGGAACTTGAACTTGAGCTCTGGTCTCTCTGACTCTAGATTCAGCCCTCTACCTGACTGGACTGTTATGCCAGTCTACTTTGGATGACCATAGATTCAATGATGAGGCCCCATCCTCTTCTAGGCCTTGGTGCATCAGCACAATGTCATAGGCAAACAGGGACATACATAAAACACTTCCTCCTGTGGCACCTAGGGCATATCATTAACCCCTCTGTGCCTGTTTTCTCATCTGTAAAGTGAAGATGTCCTCTGAGCTCCTTTCAAGTTCTGTTGTTCCATCCGACACTTCATGACCCCATTTGGGGTTTTCTTGGTAGAGATACTGGAGTGGTTTGCTATTTCCTTTTCCAGCTCATTTTACAGGTGAGAACTGAGGGCAAAGAGTGAAGTGACTTGCCCAGGGTCACCACAGGAATTGTCATGAAGCTGGATTTGAATTCATGTCTTTTGCACTGATTTCCAGACCCATAGCTCTGTCTAATTGGCCACTTAGGTGCCCATGATCATCTATATGAAATCTCTCTTCCATCTTGACACATAGTAAGTACTTAATAAATGCCTGTGATTCATTGATTGATTCTATATAGGACATTCATTGGTGAAGCTTTGCTCTCCTCTCCCTGTTTTATGACTCCAATAATCATGACCGTCAGGAGGGTCAGGATTCTTCAAATGTGATACCTTTCTCTATCAAGGACTCTTCTATGATCTATGCAGGGGAGGATACCTTGAACTCTAATGGGCTGTTTATTGCTCTCCATGTCCAATCAACAGTAAACACCAGAGGAAGGTATGTATTGATGTGACCTTTTCCAGTCAATTATTGTGACTGTGCAGAAGTGGCCAACTGTAACAAATTTGTAAAAGTATGCCTGTTTTCCTTCTCATATTTTTACCAAGATTCCCTCAGATATACGTGTAGAACATTCTCCTAAAAATGTTACAGAAATTAGAAAGTAGGCATATGTGTTGGTAGTTACAGATGTCTTCTCAAATGCCTTCTTAAAAAAGAATGCCATCTGTAGGATTTTTCCCCTAATTGTTTGGTATCCTCTCTTCTTTCATTATCTTAAAAATTAATCCGCCCATGCTTTCAAATTGGGTCTTCTCCAGTACGGATTTCTTCTGTGTATACTTGGGTCTGGTCCAGCTGGTCTTCCTGACTTCATTTCTCAAGTGCCAATTCTACTTCCTCATTCACACATCAGGGACTGAGGTGTTAGATTCCAAATGTGGTGGTTCCACAGTCACGATGATGAAAATAGATTTCTAAAGAATGTTGGCAGACCATTCCATTTTTTTTTCATCTGTTGATTGTTCTCCTCCCGGTTTCATCTATAAAACGTTCTTGGGATGATCAGGCTAAGTTGGGTCTCATGCCAACCTTTTTTCATACGTATTTCCCTTCACCACTCTTTCCTGTTTTATGAATTGATGCTGTTTAATTTTCCACCACATCCTCTGTAATATTTGCAAATGAGTTGATTTTCTAAACCGTTGTTACTTTGGCTGTTCTATTTCTCAGCTTGACAAAGAGATTCAATGTCTGCTGGCTGAGGAGGTTTCTGGGATCTCTTATCATCCTTATTGTTTTATATTTATTAAACTTTTATGGGATGTGGTGATAATCAGTCAATGTCTTTTCCTTTATCCAACTCCCATTTTTTTTTTACGTCAGGTAGGTCAGATTGGCAGTGTTGTAATGGTAATGACATACCGAGTCTTTTCCTCTTCTCTATCCTTTGATAAAGGCTTTGTGCTGATTTTAACCTTTGCTCTAATAATTAGTCAGTAGTCTGACTGTACACACGACAGCTGATTCTGAAATGATTCACACATCAATAACTAGTCATTTTCTGTCTGTTGAGAGGCAGCTAGTTTCATTTTTGAGAATGTCATTCAGTAGTCACCACATCCAGCTCTTACAAATGCTTCTCCTGAAGTAAGATATGTAGCAGGCAGGCTCCCAATAAATCCATTGGCCTCTTTCATGTCTTTATCTTGATTCATGTTTTCCACCACTTTTCAATATCATCCCTTATGCCCACCTTCAATAATGAAGGGAATAATAGCACCTGCCCCTCAGGGTTTTTGTGAAGATCAAATGAGAGAACATATGGAAGCTATTCACAAACCTTAAAATGCTATATAAATAAATAGATAGATAAACAGACAGACAAAAAGATAAATGGATGAATGAATAAATAAATAGATGAATAAATATATATAGTATCATCATCATTGGTATCATTGTATTGGAATCATTGGGTATATTGCCTCATTTTGGAGGATTTTGTCACAGTTTATCCTTTGCAATAGATATTGATGACTATGTTCAATAATATGGCAAATCACTACAGTATCTTTGCCAAGAAAACCCCAAATGAGATCCCAAAGAATTGGTCATAACTGAAATGACTGTACAACAACATTTAAATACCACCTACTATGTGTCAGGCACTGTGCTAAGTGCTTTACAAATAGTATCTCATTTCATCTCCTACAACAACCCTGGGAAGTAGGTACTATTATTATCCCCATTTTACATATGAGGAAACCGAGGCAGAGATTTTAAGTGACTTGCCCACAGGGTCACACTGCTAGTAAGTGCCTGAGGCTGTATTTGAACATGGGTCTTCCTCATTTCAGACCATACTCTAGCCACTCTGTACCACCTAGCTGGTTAGGTTCACTGTATGCACTAAGAGGGAAGGTATTCCATGGAATGACATTGCTTGTTAGCTTTGGGCACAGGATGAAACCAACTCTGCCAACTCCTTTAGCAGCCACTCTAAAGAAAACCTATTTAGCCAGCCTTCTGTTCGGCTGCAAACACCTTACCTTCTGGTTTCATTTGCAGTGAGAACATCATTCTTTCTGTGGTTCAGATTCTCCAACCCTTTGGTCACAGGAGAATGATCTCCCTCAGATCTGGAATTTCTTCATGTAGGAATTCCCTCTACTGATGTCCCACAACCAATCCATGACTTACAGGAGAAGTCCTGGAGTTGTCCAGACCATATAGAGGTGGCATGAACTGCTCAGCGTCACACAGCTAGTAAGCGTCAGAGGTGGGGTGTGAACTGCCTTCAAGCCCATCACTTTATCTACTCTTTTTTTTTTTTTTTTTGGCGGGGCAATGAGAATTAAGTGACTTGCCCAGGGTCACACAACTAGTAAGTGCCAAGTATCTGAGGCCGGATTTGAACTCAGGTACTCCTGAATCCAGGGCCAGTGCTTTATCTACTAAGCCACCTAGCTGCCCCCTATCTACTCTTTTTGTTATTGTTCAGTTATTTCAGTCATGCCTGATTCTTGATTTTTAAAAATTTTATTTTTATACCTGACTCTTCATGACCCCATTTGGGGTTTTCCTGGCAGAGATACTGGAATGCTTTGTCATGTCTGTCTCCTGCTCATTTTACAGGTAAGGAAACTGAGGCAAACAGGGTTAAGTGACTTGCCCAGGGTCACACAGCTAAGAAGTGCCTGAGGCTGGATTTGAACTCAGGAAAATGAGTCTTCCTGACTTCAGGACCAGAGTTCTATCCACTGCCCCATCTAGCTGCCCCATCTATCACATATATAGCCCCAAAAGTTGAATAAATGTTTGTAAAAAAACCCCAAAAAACTATGTGGTTTGCAGCATCCTCTGCCACTACCAGTGATGAAACGAGAGGGGCTGCACAGGACTAAGGGCTTTTTAGTATTTTTCTGTTTCAGGACTCAAAATCCTCTTCTTGGCATTCAAAGCCCTTCATAAACTAGCCCCACTTGGCTTCAGAGTGATTGGAGTTTTTTCCACAGCCACTCTTATAGACTGCTTGCTAAGGGACAACATAGTTAAGATCCAATGCCATATTGAATCACTTCCCAGGCTTGCAGTCAGGAGGATCTGGGTTCAAGTCCTGCCTCTGACACTCACTAATTATATGATTCTAGGCAAGTCACTTAACCATTCTGGGCCTCCTCAGTTTTCTTGTCTGTAAAGTGGGAATAGTAGCAGCCCTTCCCTAACAAAGTTGTGAAGCTCCAATAAATTAATGTATGGAAAGCGCTTTGCAGACTTCAAATTGCTATCTCAAAGTCAGCCATTATTATTATTACTGAGGCAGCTCCCCTACTATTGAGATCATGGAGCCTTGAAGTATTGACGTGAGAAAAATGTGACATGTTTGGCACATGGCCCTGGACATTCCGTCTTCAGAACACGTCCCTTCATTCTCTCCCTGTCCCTGGGGTCTGTGGGAAACTGGGGGCCTGACAGCAGAAATTGCTAGCATTTGTTTGACTTTTTCATTGTTTGTTCCGTCCTCACACTGGAAGGGGACCGATGACATCACAGGGGTGATGATGTCCTGACTTGCGCGTGAATTGGATTCAGGTGAGGCAGAGCTGCACAAAGTCGTCAGCCTTACTCTCTCCTCCAGAGGCATCAAAGTCCAGGGACGGGACGTATGCCAGGATGATTGGTGATGACCCAGGATGCAGCGGGTGACCTTGGCCTTTCTAAAATAAGGTCTCTCCAGGGCCTCAGTTTGTCTGAGACAACGCCCTTTCAATACTGCTCAGAGGAGCCTCACAGAGACCCAGTGACGTAGCCTGAGCAGAATCATTAGCCCCCTTTTACTATCGATCAATCAGTGAACATTTATTAAGCACCTTCTATGTGCTGGGCACTGTGGTAAGCACAGAGACTACAAAAAGAGGCAAAAGACAGTGCCTGCCCTCAAGGAGCTTATAGTCTGATTGGAGCAAACAAATTGTACAAAGGCCAAGGGTCTTTCTGAACTGCTATGTGAATGGTGCATGCGACACAAGTGTGCCCTTCCCCTGGGCAGAACCTCGGCTCTCAGGGGCTCTTGCCTCCCAGTTTTCCCTGACTAGCTCTCATCTTCACACTAGGGAAGAGAGGAGGAGACAGCCCCTGTCTCTGAGGATTAAACTAATCACACCAGAGGCAAGCCAGCAGGGGCCTTCTCTGCACTGAGTAGGGCCTGGAAAGAAGGGAGGGAGGGAAGGCAAGACAGGCCTTAGAGGCTCCAGTGAAGTTTCTGAGCCGGGTGCTTAATTTGGAGTTTAATTAAATGCCAATTAGTTCTGGAGGCGCCAGGGCTTACTGGGTCAAGCAGGGGATTAGGAGACAGGATGCCTGGGTCTGCTTGTTGGCTCCGCTTCAGTGGCTGCCTGGTGCACAGAGATAAAATTAGCCCCCTGCTGCCTAAGCACGGCATAGAGAGGCTTAGGGGAGGATGTGGGCAAAGCAGCTTGGGATCTGGGTGGGCTGTGCCAGGCAGGGTGCTTTGGGATTAAGAAGGCATTCTGCTTGTCTGTTCTCTGTTGCTGTCACCCCTCACTCCTGCAGGCCACCTCTCCCTCTCCCTCGGGGAGAGCCAGAGGAAGAGGAATGAAAAGCAGAAGATACTGTGCATATGTGTACACATTTATGTGTGTACATGTGTGTATGTGCACATGTATGTGTGTGGAGGGGATAGAGGGCAGCCCAAGAGTAGGGAATCACTGGGGAGCCCTTTAGGGACCCTCTCCCCACTGGGTGGCCAATGCTCTCCCTTCATTGAGGTCTGGCAGGGAGAAGGCGGCCCTGATGGATGAGAGTTGGCATTGAGTGAACTAAGGTGATTGTTCCAAGCTGTGTGACTTTGGGCAAGTCACTTAATCTCTCAACTGACTGATTGACTTATCCCCCTCAAGGTAGCCAAGTGATGAGATTTTGACCCACAAAGACAGGGAGGGGCAGGTGGGCTGGCTGGCCTTAGTGGAGAGAATAGCCACCTTCTCAAAGCATCAGAAGTTTTTTCCTGAGATGGCCCTGGGATCTCATCTGTGTAGGGAACTCCCTCTAATGAGGAAACCTCTTTCACCAATGTAGATCAGCAGCTGTTCTGCCGTTTATCTCCTCAGAGAGTTGTCTGGGGGCAACGAAAAACTAGTCACACCTTCAGTATGTGTCAGAGGCAAGACCCAAACCCAGGTCTTTTTGATTCCAAGATCTTCTCTATTATACAGCCCTACCTCTCATTGAAGTCTTGTTGTCCTTCAGTCATTTTCAGTAGTATCATCTTCTTTGTGACCCCATTTAGGGTTTTCTTGGCAAAGCTATTGGAGTGATTTGCCATTTCCTTCTCTAGCTCATTTTACAGATGAGGAAACTGAGGCAAACAGGGTGAAGTGACTTGCCCAGGGTCACATAGCTAGTAAAGGCAGATTTTAATGCAGGTCTTCTTAACTCTAGCTCTACTCACTGTGCTACCATTGAAGTGGTTTTTTTTTCCCCTTCATATTTCTGATTTTGGGGGGAGGAAGAACACTTATAGCATCATAAAATCATACAGTTGGGGCAGCTAGGTGACGCAGACTGGACCAGGTAGATAGGGAGTAGTCCCCCTCTTCATGATATTGTTGTAGGACAAACTCAGCAAGTGTCAATAGACCAACCCAGCCCAGTATTTCCCATGCCCCAGCTAGCACTGTGGGATGCTTGTGAAATTGTCCTAGGGACACGATGATGGTCAGAATATGGAGGGAGAGCCTCCACATTGTACTTGGATAGAATGTGCTGGGCTCCTTTATCATCCGTGGGGAGCCTTGAGCAAGAGTAACTTAGCTCTGGGGGCAGCTAGGTGGTGCAGTGGATAAAGCACCAGCCCTGAATTCAGGAGGACCTGAGTTCAAATGTGGCCTCAGACACTTGACACTTACTAGCTGTGTGACCCTGGGCAAGTCACTTAACCCGAATTGCCTCACCAAAAAAAAAAAATCATAGTTAGAACTAGAAGAAACTTCAGAGGTCAAGTCCAGCTCCTCATTTTCCAGAGGAGGAAACAGAAGCCCAGAGAGGTAAAATAATTTGATCAGGGTCACACAGCTAATAAGTGTCTGAGACAAGATTTGAACTCAGGTCTTCCCATAGCCATCTCTGGGGCAAGTTGCTCCTCTGCCATTACTCTTTCCTATTTAGTGTTCTATGGGTTATGGCACAAGAGGGTTGTGTTCAGAACAACACTTGCCCTGAGTTATGGTGGGACTTCACTTCTTGCTGCCCCTGCCCCAGGCATGTGAATCTCAAAAAGATTATTGCTTTAGCCCAGGGTTCTGTGACGAGCAGGACTCTTAGAGTAGAATTTCTGGCATTAATAGATATCATTTTGGGGAATGGAAGATAGTATTACCTACCTGAAGGAACACACTGGAATAGCCTGATGTGGAGGGTAATGGCAAGAATTCTGGCCTTCCCCCACCCCACCCTCTTTCCAGCATTCATCTTTCTGGCTTGGGCACTGCCATCCTACCTGGGCTCCCACCTCAGCGTCTTCTCTCACCCCAAAATCCAATCTCTTGCCCACACACTCATCTATACACCCCATTCTCCTCTCAGCAGCCACCACAGGCCCAGCTCAGGCCCTCTTTACCTCTCACCCTCACCTGTCTGACCTCTCCAGGGGGCTGCCAGAGTGATTTTTCTAAGACTGGTTTCTGAAGGTGTTGTGTCAGTCCCTCCTGTGGCTTTGTTACTTACACCAGCAAATATGAAGCCCTTGGTTTGGCCTTGAAAGCCCCTTCTTAGATAGAACCTTCCAGTCTTCTTGGAGTTTGCTCCTCTCCAATGATCTCCATTCACAGCCTGACTGAACAGCTTTGGAACTGAAGGATCAGTTCGGTTCAGTTGCTAACTCTGACACCCGTGTGACCTCGGCTCCCCAGGCATCCGCTTCCTCATCTGTAAAATGAGGGGACTGGACTGGATCTCACCTAAGGTCCCTTCTAGTTCTCAATCTATCATCCTCTGAATGATAACTGGAGACATATCTGTAAAGGGAAAGACCAAAAGGAGCACAGACTGAGGCCTGGAAGGGACCCCAGAGGTCATCTTGCTCAACCCTTAAATGATTTGCCCAAGGTCACAGGATGGAGTTGTGGTTCTGGGATTTGAACCCAGATCTTCTAGCTCCAAACCCAGATTTTTTTTTGGTGAGGCAATTGGGTTTAAGTGACTTGCCCAGGGTCACACAGCTAATAAGTGTCAAGTGTCTGAGGCTGGATTTGAACTCGGGTCCTCCTGACTCCAGAGTCGGTGTTCTATCCACTGCACCACCTAGTTGCCCCAGATTTTTTTGTTTTAACCACCCTATGCGGCAAAGCTCACTTTATTCAAATTGAAGCCACGTGGCCCAGTGGATAGAGCACAAGGAAGACCTGGGTTCAAATTCCACTTCAGATATTTACTAGCTGTGTGACTCTGGGCAAGTCACTTCACCCTCTTTGCCTCAGTTTTCTCATCTGTAAAATGAGCTGGAGAAGGAAATAGCAAACCACTCCAGTATGTTTGCAAAGAAAACCCCAAGCGGGGTCACAAAGAGTTGGACACAATTGAAATAACTGAACAACGGGGCAGCTAGGTGGCACAGTGGATACAGCACCGGCCCTGGAGTCAGGAGGACCTGAGTTCAAATCCAGCCTCAGACACTTAACACTTATTAGCTGTGTGACCCTGGGCAAGTCACTTAACCCCAATTGCCTCACCAAAAAAAAGAAAGAAAGAAAGAAAGAAAGAAAGAAAGAAAGAAAGAAAGAAAGAAAGAAAGAAAGAAAGAAAGAAAGAAAGAAAGAAAGAAAGAAAAGAAAAGAAATAACTGAACAACAACAATCACCTAACAGGGAGCTGGGCTTTAATTGGGGCTTGCTGTTCTTGTGTTCTCGTGAAGGAGGAGCTAGGGCCAGTTTCATCTCAGTGAATAAGAAAGAGTACCATTAATTAGATAATGCCATCGCCATATTTTCTCTCTTCCTCCGAGACAAGGTAGGTGACTGACCGGGTCCTGTGTGTCTGAGAGAGAAAGGAATCAGCGTAAGTAGGGTGTGCTAAAGCTGCTTTTAATAATCAAAGGGCAGCTCAATTGATACTCCATTATGGTCTTTTCTCGCTCTCAGGAGCCGCTTGAGAGCTCTCTCCCTCTGTTTTCCACATTCTTAGGTTTCATTCTGAGTGGGGCTGGATTGATTCAGTTCCAGCAACACTCTTCAGAGCACTTCCTAATAGGCCTGCAGTTGCTGCAGAAAGACCCTCGCCCATCCCTTGGCTCTGGGTGGCCACGGGCTGGGGGAGAAAATGTTAGACTTCCCTGGAATGAGTGAGAAGTGCTAGCAGAAACACAGGGCTTGTGTCTGTGGAGCATGAGTACAGTGGGGCTTAGGGTCAGAGTCCCAATTCTGTCACTTACTAGCTGGGTGACTATAGATAGGTCACTTACTGTCTCTGAGCCTTAGCCTCCCTGGGGAATAAGAAGACTCCTTCTGTCTTCCTCACAGGACTATTGGAAGGATAATTCTTTGTAAACTGTACAGCATCCTAGAAATGGGAATTCTTTTCATTATTCCTCTGCCCACATCCCCCAGTACCTCAATCCGACATGGGCATAGCCGACTGTGGACCATCCCCAAAGGCACACAAGATGGAAAGGATCATAGTATCATAAATTAGAACTTATCAAAGGAAGGTTTCAGGTCACTGGGTGCATAACCACCATTTTATAGGTTAGGAAAGTGAAGCCCATTAAGGTTAAGTGAGGGGTCCAAGGTCATGCACCTACTGAACGGCAGAGCCAGGCCCTCCAATTCCATGTCCAGTGCTCTCCTCACTGCCCTGCAAGCCTACTGATGGGCCGAGTCTGTTGTCTAAGGGCCAACCTAGCTGAATTCAGACATCTTCTTCCCCAGATGGTTGGACACAATCAGTCACAGCATTCTTGAGAAGATCTACATGGATGGGGAAGGTAGAGTGAAGTCACAAATCTTTTGAAGTAATGAAGCATTATTATCCTTACCATAATTAATAACATAAGGTAGTGTGATGTGGTAGAGACCTAGACTCCCACCATATGGTATTGATTCAATATGTGATCCTTGGACAAGTCATTTCCCCAACCTGGGCCTCATTGTTCCCCTCTGTAAAATGGACCATGTGCCTTTGCCTCGGCTCCTGTCTGGAGTTCTCTTCCTTCTCCTCTATGCTTATTGGAGTCCCTGGTTTCCTTCCAGATTTAGCACAGGTGCCCCCATCTTCAGGAAGCCTTATAGATTCCCTGCTAGTCCCTTCCTCTCTGAGGTAACCTCCCCTCTGCTCTGTATTTTGCACGTCCCTGAGGTCCAACCATGCTTCTTTTCCCAACTTGTACTCATGAAGGTGATTTGCTGAATTCATATCAGACCTACATTTAGCCTATTCAATTTCATATTCTTTGTTTTGGCCCAAAGTTCTAGCCTGTAAAGCTAGAACTTTCTGAGTCCTGGTTCTACTGTCTCGTGCACTAACTTTGTGCCCTCCACAAACTTGGCAGGCATGGTGTTCTGTTATGACCCACCATGGCGGGGGAAGTCCCTGCCTAGAAGAGAGCCTGAGGTTCCTTTGTCCACCTTTCTGGATTCATGGCACCCTAATCATCTACTGTGACGTGCTGCTGTGGAACAGAATCACTCTTAGTCCTGGTGCTCCTGGTTCTTGAGCTAAAAGAGGGGGGCCACCAAGGAGTCCTCATTGGGTCAGGGCAAGCATGCCCAGTTCTTTGGGAACTTGTTGAGAAAGATCATGCTGGCAGCAAGTGGGGAGTAATGCATCAATCACACTTTAATAAGGTAGAGGCAGATGGCACAGGGATGGTGGTACAGGGGATGGGCTAGTGGACAGAGGGCAACCAGTGTGGAGAGGAGAAAGGGGAAGCAGAGGGACACAGAGAGTAGCTAATGTAACTGCAGATCAGGGACAGGAACTTTCCCACAGCAGGCGGAGGAGTATTGGAAGGAGATTTAGCATCTCATTCTATAGGGTTTTGGTGGTGAGGGATGGACTAACTCTTGTTCAGGCCACCTTAGGGTTGGTTCATTAACACATTCATGTCATCTCAAAGTTATCAGTGCCCCCTTAGAATTCCTTAATTCACAGAATGCTTTGCTGGTCTTACTGGGCAAGGGAGAGGGCCTTTGGTGGGACTGAGGGGCCACTGTAAGGGGCCTGGATGGCTTCTCCTAAATTTGCACAGGCTCAGGATGTGGTCTCGGTTAAATTATGAGGTAGTTTTGTAAGTGACTTCGATGTTCCCCTTTATACTCTTACTTCCTATTATTGCTACTTTTGATGCCAGCTCCTTATATACTTACTATATACTAATGGAAGGAAGAGGGCGGGGGCTTCGTCAGGGGCCCAGAACAAGATACAATTTCAACACAATCCACCCCTTGGTTCCCCAGCCACTTCCTGTGATCACACACTATCTACCTTGTCTATTGACTAATCTAAACAAAATCAGTGCAAGTACAGTCATCGCGATCACTTCAAATATTCATTGTAGGAGTCCTGCCTGTTTGCCTGAGAAGACCCAGGAGAAAATGCTCACTGGCCCTAGGGAGATGCTATGGATGTCCACAAGGATGGTTTCAATAGTCTTTCCTCTGCCTCTCAAACACACAATGATGAGGGCAGTTTCTCCTGAGGGGGTCCATCCACACACAGCAGAAATTCAAGAAAATTCAAACTCCCCTCGGCTGGCCAGTCCAAAGCCGGCCAGGGGCCCATCACCACAGCCCCTAAGGCATGTTGTCCTTTGACCAATTGGTCAAGTCCTTTTGCGGTGCTCTCAATTTGATCTTTTATTTATTTATTTACTTACTTACTTACTTATTTATTTAGGTGGGGCAATTGGGGTTAAGTGACTTGCCTAGGGTCACACAGCTAGTAAGTGTTAAGTGTCTGAGGTCGGATTTGAACTCAGGTCCTCCTGAATCCAGGACTGGTGCTCTACCCACTGCACTACCTAGCTGCCCCAATTTGATCTTTCAATTGCTCTACAATAACCATCTGGGTATCCTTCGACATCTTGTGAACCTCTTCTCCTTCTATTCCCCTAGTTTTGAGTCCACTAATGGACCTTGGGACTATCAGAACATTTCCCACTGCAAGCCTCACAATGTGAGGTACCCCAGGGGTCAGGTGGATGCCACTGGGGCATCCTTGGAGAAGGGGAGGTCTACTTCTAGGGTTACTGGGGTGAACTGGATGTCAAGTTGTGCGGAAAGGGTATGAGTGTGGGTTTAGATGTGGTACTGGGGAATTAGTGATGCACACGCTCACCACATTCCTTCCAGAGATGCCAGCTGGGTTCGATTTATCCGGCTAGCCATGGTGGTGTTGAAGTCTGCCGACTCAGTCCAAGTTTGACCACTGGAGACACATATTCTTATCTGGAGACACCCTGTAGAGGCTGTCCCTTAGCAATCTGTATCACCTATTGGTGTCATGAAGAATGTCATACACAGTCCTGTGCTATTGGGCCAGGGCAGTCCATGGGCAATGGCTGGTTAGAAGCTTCATCCCACTGCGAAGCTTTAGGGAGAGTAGGTGTGTGGGAGCCCACCATGGTGGGAATTGCCCTCCCCTGAATTCTGGTGGGCTGCCTGTACCCAGCACTGAGTGAGGTTCTGTGCGGAAGCTGTGGCTTTAGAGATTGCTTCTTGATGGGGAGCATCTAGACTGGACCAGGCAGATAGGGAGTAGTCCCCCTCTTCAAGATATTGTTGTAGGACAAACTCAGCAAGTGTCAATAGACTGGCACAGCCCAGTATTTCCCATGCCCCGGCTAGCACTGTGGGATGCTTGTGAAATTGTCCTAGGGACACAGTGGTGGTCAGGATATGGAGGGAGCTGCTTGGGAGCCTCCACATTGTACTTGGATAGAATGCACTGGGCTCCTTTATCATCAGTGGGGAGCCTTGAGCAAGAGTAACTTAGCTCTGGGGGCAGCTAGGTGGCGCAGTGGATAAAGCACCAGCCCTGGATTCAGGAGGACCTGAGTTCAAATCTGGCCTCAGACACTTGACACTTACTGGCTGTGTGACCCTGGGCAAGTCACTTAACCCCCATTGCCTCAAAAAAATAAATAGATAGATAGATAGATAGATAAATAAAAAGAGTAACTTAGCTCCAATTGAGGCAGGGATGTCTCTGCCCTGATGGATCCATATGTACCCCAGGAATTTTATACCCTGGAAGGGGGCTTGAGGTGTATGGGGAGGAATGATTTCCCAAGGACAACTGGTCAGATATCTGACCACAGCCACAAGGTGGGCTCACACGGGGTCCGAGGCAGGGCCTCCAATTATGATGGCCCCACACAGGGCCACCTGCAGATTTCCTCTAGTGTCAGGAGGTCCTCCAAAGCCTGGTGGCACCTGGCCCATGAGCAAGGCTGGTAAAAGTATGCTGTGCCCCCTCAAATGTTCTATTGTTATTCTACTTACCTCCTCCCTATTGGTTATCCCCGTTCCCTTTGGTGGCAGATATCTGAGACTTGGGCTCACAGGTGTTTCTCAACAAGGTCCAAGTTATCTGACAGAGTCTACACAGTCTTGGTGCCTGTCATTACGTGAGGGAGGATGATGCAGTGATTCTTTGAGGCCCCTTGGCCTCCTTACCTGATTAGGCATCTTCTGGGCCATTCCTGGGCCCATCCAAGGAAGATAGACCCACAGCATGGTGCTCATGGGTCGGGTCAAGGCCCACCTGGCCCAGAAAACGCAATCCAGTGATGCCAGTGTGGGGTTCTATCCCCTGGGCGTTGGTCCAGTTGTTTGAATAAGTTGCCCCAGGGTTTTTAGGTGGGTGGTGACTCTGGGGTCCCTGCATATAGATACTGGTTGTCTAATTTTCCCAGCAGTCAGGGTCAGGCTTTCTCCAGTAAAATGTAATCTATGTCTCCACACTGCAGCTTTCTCCTCTGACTTTTGCTATAAGTGCTTAAGTACAGTTTGTATCTCAAGCCTGGTCAGGGGTCTAACTTCATCATGCAGTTCCCATCCTTCATCCCCCATCTTCTTATAGACTCCTTGGCCAAGGGGTGGTTTCTTCCTCATCTCTGTCTGCCTTGTTGGGATGGGAGGAACTAAGGCAGAGATTCAGACAACCTCTCGACAGACTCTCCCCATCTTCTCTATCTATCCTCATTCATGGTGACAAGCAGTGGCTAGGAGACACCAGCACATCTCCCTAGTGTGGTGGCATTTGTAGAGGAGAACAGCAGCTTGCTGTGGGGACTGGGCAATGGGGACTTCTTTGCCAAATTTCCCAAGGAGAGCCTGGGCAAGGGCAGACCACTGATTGGGGAGGGAGGTGGTAACCTTGGGGGTAACCTGGGGAGTTGGGGGGACACCTCTGAGAGCAGGAGTAGCATCAAGCCCAACTAGTGGTATAGCCTGCCACTTTAGCTTGGAGTGGGAGCCTCCACATGGATGCTGTCATGATATTGGCTATTGGTTGCATCAGTTGCCTGGATAAGTGTCAAGAGACCTTTGTTGCTCCCCTTGAGATGCACTAGGAGAGGGGTGGAGTTTTCTTATTGGTGGCTGCCCAATCCCCCAAGAGCACCTGTAGACATGCAGCTTTTGCACTCACAACTTCTCCTGTCCCTGCCTTGCTCACTCTAGGGGTATCCCCTCACTGTTCCCCTTAAACAAGCAGCTGTGGGGGCAGCTAGATGGCACAGTGGATAAAGCACCAACCCTGGATTCAGGAGGACCTGAGTTCAAATCCGGCCCCAGACACTTAACACTTACTAGTTGTGTGACCCTGGGCAAGTCACTAAACCCCAAATACCTCACAAAAAAAACCCACAAAAACAAGCAGCTGTGCCCTGTGGGTGATGCCAGCAGTTCCCCCAGCTGCTTCAGCCTTCGCAGCCCAGTGACACAGAGGCTGGTCCGTCTTGGTTCAGGGACCACACAAAGACACAGGTGTGCAGCCTCCTAATTTCTAGCTCAAAAAGGCTTGCCCTTTACAAACACTTTTGTGTAACAGCCCTACTCTGTGCCCACACCTCTGAGAGAGAACACAGGCTGGTCACCCCCTGGGGCTTCCCCCTATTAGCACAGGAACTCAGTCCCCAGGGATAGACAGTGAAAGACTTGGTAAGAGGGTAATGGAGGAAGATGGGCAAAGTGGAGAAGAAATGGGAGAGGGGCACAGAGAGTCACTTACATGGATGGCTTCTGATCAGAGTGGGAGCACTCAAGCAGATGGAGGAGTGCTGGGCAGGGGGTGGGGGTGGGGGCGGGGGGCAGGAGTTTGGGCTCTCATTCTTGTAGGGTTTTGGGGGTGGGAGATGAAATAATGGGTATCTAGGCCACCTTAGGTTTAGTTCATTAATACACCCGTGGCACCTCAAAGTTATCAGCCCAGCCTTAAGTTTCCTTAATTTACATAACATTTGATTAGTCTTAGCGGGCATGTCGGAGCTTATCTGTAGCATGCAGACTGAAGACCATTGGTGGGACCAAGGGGCTGTTATGTTGGGGCTTGGCTTCTTTGCCCAAGCTTTTCATATAGTCTCAGGAAGTGGTCTCAGTTAATTTCTGGGGCAGTTTTGCAATGGCTTCTATACTCCCCTATCTTCATATTATTGTTATCTTATACTGGCTCCTTGTATGCATACTGTCCTAACTAGGGGGAAGGCAAGGGGACTACAGCACACAAGGGCATCTGTGGCTTTGTCCAGCCCAAGCTCAGGCATCTGGCCCTTCCCTTGCTGCCCTGGGGTTCTTCTTCCAAGTTGAATTTGAACTATGATTGGCCACTCTTTGAGCCCAGCCCCACACCACCTCAATCTGCCTAATTGTATAGTCTAGGCCCTTGTATTTTCCATCTTTTTCAGAAAAAAAAAAAAAACATGAGGTTTTATCTAATGCTTTTCTAAAATAAAAATAATTATAATAATGGCCAACATTTATGTGGTGCTTACTATGTGCCAGACACACTATGCTAAGTTGTTGTTGTTCTTCTTCTCCTTCTCCTTCTCCTCCTTCTCCTTCTCCTTCTCCTTCTCCTTCTCCTCCTTCTCCTTCTCCTTCTCCTTCTCCTTCTCCTTCTCCTTCTCCTTCTCCTCCTCCTTCTCCTCCTCCTCCTCCTTCTCCTTCTCCTTCTCCTTCTCCTTCTCCTCCTCCTTCTCCTCCTCCTCCTCCTTCTCCTTCTCCTTCTCCTCCTCCTTCTCCTTCTCCTCCTCCTTCTCCTTCTCCTTCTCCTTCTCCTTCTCCTTCTCCTTCTCCTTCTCCTTCTCCTTCTCCTTCTCCTTCTCCTTCTCCTTCTCCTTCTCCTTCTCCTTCTCCTTCTCCTTCTCCTTCTCCTTCTCCTTCTCCTTCTCCTTCTCCTTCTCCTTCTCCTTCTCCTTCTCCTTCTCCTTCTCCTTCTCCTTCTCCTTCTCCTCCTCCTCCTTCTCCTCCTCCTTCTCCTTCTCCTTCTCCTCCTCCTCCTCCTTCTCCTTCTCCTTCTCCTTCTCCTCCTCCTCCTCCTTCTCCTTCTCCTTCTCCTTCTCCTTCTCCTTCTCCTCCTTCTCCTTCTCCTCCTCCTCCTCCTCCTTCTCCTTCTCCTTCTCCTTCTACTTCTCCTCCTCCTCCTTCTCCTTCTCCTTCTCCTTCTCCTTCTCCTTCTCCTTCTCCTTCTCCTTCTCCTCCTTCTCCTCCTTCTCCTTCTCCTTCTCCTTCTCCTTCTCCTTCTCCTTCTCCTCCTCCTTCTCCTTCTCCTTCTCCTTCTCCTTCTCCTTCTCCTCCTCCTTCTCCTTCTCCTTCTCCTCCTCCTCCTCCTTCTCCTTCTCCTTCTCCTTCTCCTTCTCCTTCTCCTTCTCCTTCTCCTCCTCCTCCTCCTCCTTCTCCTTTTTCTTCTTCTCCTCCTTCTCCTTCTTCTCCTTCTCCTCCTCCTCCTCCTCCTCCTCCTCCTCCTCCTCCTCCTCCTCCTCCTCCTTCTTCTTCTTCTTCTTCTTCTTCTTCTTCTTCTTCTTCTTCTTCTTCTTCTTCTTCTTCTTCTTCTTCTTCTTCTTCTTCTTCTTCTTCTTCTTCTTCTTCTTCTTCTTCTAATTCTTCTTCTCCTTCTTCTTCTTTTCTTCTTCTTCTTCTAATTCTTCTTCTCCTTCTTCTTCTTCTCCTCCTCCTTCTCCTTCTCCTTCTTCTCCTTCTCCTTCTTTTTCTCCTCCTCCTCCTCATATCCTCAAAACAACCCTGGGAGATAAGTACTATTATCATGCCCATCTCACAGATGAGGAAACTGAAGCAAACAGAAGTTAAGTGACTTGCCCAAGTCACTGAGGCTGGATTTGAACTCAGATCTTCCTGACTCCAGGTCCAGTGCTCTGTGCACTGTGGCACCATCTAGCTGCCAAAATCTAGTTACTTGAAGCTGTAGCATGCCCTTGATCTCTCAGTGTAGGAATTCAATCAAAACAGTAAGGAAATAAGGTGAGCCTGGAACACTCTTCTTCACACTTGATCTTGGTGATCATTGCTTCTTTTGCAAGATGTTCACTAACCACTACCATTCCTTTAATATGATTTAGAATTTTGCCAGGTGTCAAAGTTAAATTCATTGATCTATAATTTTCAGGCAGTGTATGCCCATCTCCCAACAATCTTTAGAGATGAAAGGTCTGTCAGAAACTTTAAAAGATCAAGTTTAACTTCCCCCATCTTTTTTAAAAATAGAAATGAAGGGGCAGCTAGGTGATGCAGTGGATAGAGCACTGGCCCTAGATTCAGGAGTACCTGAGTTCAAATCTGGCCTCAGATAATGGACGCTGACTAGCTGTGTGACCCTAGGCAAGTCATTTAACCCCAACTGCCTCACACACAAAAAAATAGAAATGAAAACTGGCAGTTGAGAGGCTCATATAGGATAGTAATGATGATGGTGGTGGTGATAGAGGTGATAGCAATAGCTAGCATTTATATAGTGCTTTGAGGTTTGCAAAGCACTTGTCATATGTTAACTTATTTGAACCTCACAACAACCCTCTGAGGTAGGGGCTATTGTTGCTCTACAGGTGAAGTGACTGAAAGGTTGGCTTGCCCAGAATCACAAAGCTAGTAAGTGTCTGAGGCGAGATTTGAACTCTGATCTTCTTGACTTTCAAGTTTTCTGTTTTTAACCCTTTACTCTACACTTCCAAGTTGGCAAAGTACTGCGCACATGTTACCTCATTCAATCCTCACAACAAAGCTCTGAG
The DNA here is from genome assembly GCF_019393635.1 of Dromiciops gliroides. Taxonomy (NCBI): domain Eukaryota; kingdom Metazoa; phylum Chordata; class Mammalia; order Microbiotheria; family Microbiotheriidae; genus Dromiciops; species Dromiciops gliroides. The sequence goes on from NC_057861.1 coordinate 706,518,162, forward strand.
ATCTCATCATTCCCGTCTTACAGACGAGGAGCCTGAGACTCAGAGAATTTGCACGTGGTCACGCAGCTAGTTGGTATCAGATTAGAACCCAGGCCTCTTCCGATTCCATGGCTAATATCCCTTCCATTGTACCATGTTGGGAGAGGAGGTTGTTGCTAGTTGCTGCTCCCTGCCCTCCTGGGAACCTGGCAAACCAGAGGTGGGGTGGAGCTTGGAGATCTCCCAAGAAAGGCTTTGAAAGCTACTGGCAATAATCACAACAACTTATCTTTTATGGCTTTTTACAGTTTACACAAGGGTTTTCTCACAACAGCTCTGTGAGGTGGGTAGTGGAACTTATTCCTGCTCATAGACTCCAGCCAGCTCCAGGTTCAGGAGCTATCCCAGGCACAGTGCTTTGGCCCCTTTGGGGGGAGAGGGGTGTTTCATGCCTCCCTGCCCAGTGGGGGCTTGTTTCACTTTTCTTTTTTTGGGTGAGGCAATTGGAGTTAAGTGACTTGCCCAGGGTCACACAGCTTGTAAGTGTCAAGGGTCTGAAGCTGGATTTGAACTTAGGTCCTCCTGAATCCAGGGCCGGTGCTCTATCCACTGTGCCACCTAGCTGCCCCTTGTTTCACTTTTCAATCAATTGATCAACAAGCATTGATGAAGCTCCTACTATGTGACAGGCTCTGTGCTAGGTGCTAGATATACAAAAGCAAAATTAAAAGTTTCTGCCTTCAGTGAGCTTACAGTCTATTAGATAACATTGTGGAAATTTATTTTGATTTGGGGACCCTACCTTTGGGCTGAGATTAGAAAGCCTTAGGCCCTCAGGGTCTCTTCTGTGTGGGAGGTGCTGGTGCCCCTCCCCCTCCACTTCAGTTGAGCCAGAAAGCCCCGTGGGCTGTGTGGGCTGTATGAGATCCTAGGTCAGACAGCTGGGGAAAAAAGCCCCCAGCTCCCTCCGACCTGAGCGGATCTATCCCAGAGATCCTGGGCTCGTCCAGGCCGGCCTCTGGCATAGCCCGTGCAGAGGTCCCTGGGCTCACAACATGGGGCACAGGCCCCTGGAGCCCTGGGTATGGTATGCACAAGACACTTGAGGGTCCCTGTCCCCCCAGCTGCAGCCCTGGCTGGTGGATTAGCTTGCTGTCTGTGGGAGTGCAAAAAGCCCAGAGATTTGAGTGGAGAAGAGAAAGATATATATATAGACCTGGGAGTTAGACAGTGGGGGGACTGATGAGGCCAAAGGACAAGATTGAGGGACTGACAAGAGATTAGAAGAACAGACAAGGGATGGACTGACAAGATTAGGAGAATAAAGGCATGGCAGGCAAGATTAAAGGAGGCTGACAAGATTAGAAAAATGTAGGAGAGGGGCCGCAAAGGCAGCAGACTGATGGAGCAGACAGACAGAACAGGAGACAGCAGAGAACACAGAAGCAGTCAGCACAGGGTACAGGTTGGAGAAAGCAAAGTTATGAGAACTGTAAGGAGAGGAAAGTTAGAAGCAGGGGGATTTACAAAGTGAAAGGGGCATGGAGTTAGAAAGTAGCTGAACAGGGTAAGTGGAACATATCCTAAGGCAAGAGGTGGCTAGGGCCCTTATTGTATTAAAAAAGGTTCCAGGCCCAGCAGGTGGAAAGAGAGGCCCGGAAGGCAGTCAGGTTGTACATTTTATTTCCCTGTATTATTAATTTTAAATTGTATCTCATAAATAAACTCTGCTTTGATTATTTAGTCAAGAGGCTTCTTGTTATTTTGCTTATTCAATTTGGGAACAGTGCGGTGGAACTTTTTAAACAGCCCATATTAAGTTATTAGCAGTCAGATAGCCAGTTATGCAGTCCTCAGATTAGTCCTCCAGTCAGATTAGTCCCCCCAAATTAGGCCAGAAGTCAGTTAAAATATTTTCACATTTGAATGGTGCCCAACGTGGGGCTTATGGCCCAATTATAATTTTTCTAAACCAATAATTTTTCATAAACTTATAAATTTTCTATAATTTTTCATATAGCGTACAATTATATAATTTTTCCAGATTAGATATACTAATTAATTTTTTTATAACATGTAAGATAGAGATATATGCAAATACAAGATAATCTTCAGGAATGCACTAGGATATTGGGGGGGGGCAGAGAGGGACCAAAAAAGCCTGTTGCAAAAGGTGGTCTTTGATCTGGACCATGAAGGAAACCAAGGATTCCAAAGAGGCTGAAGTGAGGAGGCAATGACCATCAGGGCAGGATAAAATTGAGAGATGGAGTAACACATATAAGGAAAAGCAAGTAGGCCAGTATAGATGGTCTACAGAGTGGATGGAGGGGAGTCATGTACAATGAGACTGTAATATGTGATGTGTAATGAGGAACCAAATTGTAAAAGGCTTTACGTGCCAAAGGAGTTTATTGAGTAGGGCAGTTACAACATGTCGTTCATTTCGGTCGTGTCCAATTCTCCATGATCCCATTTGGGGTCTTCTTGGCAGAAGTGGTTTGCCATTTCCTTCTCCAGCTCACTTTACGGATGAGGAAACTGAGGCACACAGGGCGAAGTGACTTGCCCAGAGTCACACAGCTAGTGTCTGATGCCAGATCACTTCAGTGGCAGTCTAGAGGATTGACTGAAATAGGGAGGAACTTGAGGCAGGGCAATAAATTAGGATGCTATTTCTTTTCTTTCTTTCTTTTTTTTTTGTGTGTGTGGTTTTTTGGGGCAGGGCAATGAGGTTTAAGTGACTTGCCCAGGGTCACACAGCTAGTTAAGTGTCAAGTGTCTGAGGCTGGATTTGAACTCAGGTCCTCCTGAATCCAAGGCCAGTGCTTTATCTACTTCGCCACCTACCTGCCCAGGATGCTATTTCAATAGCCCAGGTAAGAAGGTACTGAGGGCTATTGGCCGTGTGAATGGAAAGAAGGCGAGTATGCAGGAGATAGAAGCAAGGTCTGGCGACTGATTGGATCTGTGGGATGAGTGACAGTGATCGGTGAAGGATGACACTAGGGTTGTGAGCCTGAGTGAATGGAAACATGGTGTTTCCACCCTCTACAGAAACAGGGAAGCTTGGAAGAGGGGTAGTTTTGGGGGGTTGGGGTGGGAGCAGCTAGAGGGTACCATAGTGCACAGACCACTTGCTGTGCCTAGAGTCAGGAAGACCAGGGTTCAGATCCAGCCTTAGACACTTACTAGCTATGTGACCCTGGGCAAGTCACTTAATTTACCTCAGTTTCCTCATCTGGGGATAATAATAGCACCCCTCTCCCAGGGTTGTTTGAGGATCAAATGGAATAATAATTGCAAAGCATTTAGCTCATAATAAGTGCTATACAATTTTAGCAATGATGACAATACGAATACATTCCATTTGGGGCTCAAAATATCCAACAGGTGGCTGGGGATTCCAATCTAGTGCTTAGGGACCTCATTGTCCTCTGTGGCAGAAACAGTTCCTGCCTCCCACTCAGCAAACAAATATTAAGCACTTGTGAGCCAGGTATTGTACTAAGTGCAGGGGATACAAAGAGAGGCAAAAGGCTTCCATTGTTCTCAAGGAGCTCTCAGTCTAATGGGAGTCCACAGTTTTGTTGGAGAGAGAAGACACGTACCATTAAATTTATAAGACCAGGCGGTCTCTGCTCAAGCATGAAATGAGGGCAATAAAAAGTACCAGAGAAATACAGAGATTGGCCTTGAGTGGTGAAACATGACTTTCTAGAGGAGATGGCATTTGACCTGGTTCTTGAGGGATGATTAAAATCTAGATAATTCCTACGTTAAATTCAGAAAGCCAACTGACCAATCTAATGAAATTGCCTGGTCCTTAAAAGTCAGAGTAGATACACTGGAAAGATGACTCCATGGTCTGAGCACCAAAGAACCGGAATGTGAGTCCCAGCCCCCCCATTTATGAGCCTTGTGACCCTGGGCCAATCATTTGGCTTCACTTGGGCCCCAGTTTCCTGATCTGTAAAATGAGCATAATACTCTGAGTAAATCACTGTGCAAACTTTAAAGACCTACATGAATGTGAGTCATCTTTGTTGCAGACGTTCTTTTTTAAAAATATATTGTACATCATCATTGTTCAATAAATATTTATTGAATTAATGAATGAATGAGGTAGGAAATTCCTGAGGCCACTTGAGCTTCTTCTGTGACATAGGAACAAGTCCAAACCTGTGGTATTGGGGGTTTCCTCACTTCAGGCTTCTCTGGGCCCCTTTGGTTGGTTTGAATCTTTACCTTCCAAGTACAGAAAGGGGGGGGTGGGGAGAGAATGGTTTGAAATTCATTTCCAGAGTTCCTGGGTTGAAGTACAACATCTGACAATTTCAGTGTAACATATGGATTAAATTTTCCTGAAATTACCCATGGATTTTCAATTAAGGGAACTGGAGGGGCTCCCTGCAGACCCAGCCCTTGCGGAAGGTGGCTGGAGCAGGGCTGAACCAAGACCAGTTCTGGCTGGTACAGAACAATCTGGACCTACAGGAGGGATTGGGGGGGAGGGGTGCCCTCCCATAATGCACTGGGTCTCCTCCCTATTTCCTGCATCTCATATGATTATATTACACTTTAGTGCCCTGATTTCCTCTTTCCAAAGTCAGGTCACATTCATCATCTTTTCGGATCACCAGAATAACTGTTCAGAAAGGCAAAGCAAGTATCCTTAGTGCTATTTTATAGATGAGGACATTGATACCCAGAAAAGTTTAGTGACTTCTCCAGGATCACCCAGTGAGTGAGGGGCCAGAACCCAGGACTCCAGTTTCACTCACAAGGCTGCTAGCCTGCTTTGGACCCTCTTCAGCTCTCACCTGGAGTTTTGCAAAACTTCCTCATTAGATTCTCAGCTTCCATCCTCTCCTTTCTTTCATTCATTCTTCACGCAACTGCCAAAACACAAGTCTGACTATGTCACTCTTCTGCTCAAGGACTTCCAGTGGCTCCCTATTGTGTTTTGGATAAAATACAGACCCCTCAGTTTAGCATTTAAAGCTCCTCACAACCTGACTCCAGGGGGCGGAGCCAAGATGGCGGAGAGGAAGCAGCAAGCTGCCTGAACTCTCCTTCTGTTCCCTCAAAACAAACATTAAATCAAGCCTCTGGACGGATTCTGAAACTACAGAACCTGCAAAGAGACAGAGAGACACAGTCCTCCAACCAGAGATAATTTAGAAGACTTCAGGAAAAGGTCGGTCTGACTCGGGCAAAAGGGAGGCCCAGCGCAGGGCAGCAACCCAGCGCCGAGGGCGTCGGGGCAAGTCAGCAGGAGCTGCGGGCCACAGCCGAACAACTGAGGCCCCTGGAACCTGGTTCAAAAATCCGGCGGCCAAGAAGGACAGTGGAAAAACCTACCTGCACCAGCCGAGAGGGCCACGAACAGGTCAGACGGGATCAGACGCCCCCTGACTGGCCGAGCACAATCAGACAGGAAGTGCAGGGCGGGGGATCTCCACACACCATAAAGGCCTCAGAGTAAAAACCCGGTCACACAGCACCTATACCCCTGCACAAGAAGCCCAAAACAGGGACCCTGGTGCCCCCAGAGCAGACCTCAACCTAAATAATAAATAAATAAGCTGCAATAATGAGTAAGAAACAACCTGACTCCAGCCGACCTCTCCAGCCTTGTTGCAAGTTACCCTCCTTCATGCCTGTGTTTAGGGATGTCTTAGGGATGACTGAAGGATGGTCATAAGGAAGAGGGATTTGGTTTGCTCTGCTTGGTCCCGGGAGGCAGAAGCAATGGGCAAAATGTTGCAGAGAAGACAATTTCAACTGCTAGGAGGGAAATCTTCCTGCCAAGGAAACTGGTCTGAAGTGGAAGGGGCTGCCTCAATGGTAGTGACTCCCCCATCAGTGGAGGCCTTTGGGTGGATGCTGTGTCATCCCTTGTTAGAGAGGTTGTAGAAGGGGGTTCTGTTCAGAGGTGGGTTAGACTCAATGCTTTCTGATGTCCTTCCCAACTCTGAGATTCAGTCATTCTATGAGAATGGACTTGAGGTGGACTTTGAAAGATGGATGGGATTTGAATAAGGAGAGTAGATCAGGGAGGGCATTTTAGTAGAAGACAAGATGGATTTAGACTAGATTGCAAAGGACCTTGAATGTCAGACTAATGAACCTGACATTTATTTACTTATCATTATTTATTTAGGTAATAGGGAACCATCGAAGGTCTTTGAGCTAGGGTGTGGCATAATGAGGGCATTGTTTTAAGAACATTAATCTGCCAGTGTTGTGTAGAATAGGTTGGAGAAAGAGAGGAAGATATTGTCCTAATCTAATTTTCAGGTCCGGGAGCCGAAATTAGGCTGATGACAGACAGCAGGAGTGGAAAAGGAGAGCTAGATTCCAGAGACTTAATGGAAGAACTGATGGGACTTGGCAAGTCACTGCATACAGAGAGCCAAGGAGAGAGGGAGATGAGTGGGAGGTTTTGAATCTGGGGTGATGGGTAGAGCAGTGGTGTCATGAACAGCAATGCAGAGGTCGGAAGGAGGAGGACATTTTGTGGCAAGGTGCTGAGTTTCATTTTTGACGGGTTGAGTTTGTGGTGCCAGTGGATATCTAAAAGCGTGTGTCTGGTGGGCAGGTGGAAGTCTGTGACTTGGTTTCTCCATCTCCCAGATGGGTGGATATCCCCCAAGGTTCTGCCTTTAGCCATCTTCCCTTCCTTCTCTACATTTCCATGGGTACAATGGCCAGGTCCATTCAGATAACTCCCCAATTTGCCCCTTGAACTCCAGCCCCACATCGTCACCTGTGTGCTGGATGTCTCCGTCTGGGCGGTCAGCTGTTACTTCAAATTCAACAGGTCCAATATGGAACTCACCATCTTCCCCTCCACCAAGTCACCCATCCCACAGATTTCCCCACTCCTAACAAAGGTACCTCCAGCCTTCTTTCCACACATGCAGGTTTGCGATCTTGGAGTCATCTTCAACTCTGCCTTCTCCTATGCTCCACATCACTAATCTAACCATATCTTGTCTGTCCTCTTATACCACCCAGAGGAGCATAGACTTAGAATTGGAAGGCCCCTTCCATTGCATCCAACCCTCTCACTTTACAGGCAAGAAAGTGTAGGCCTAGAAAAGTGTAGTGACTTACTTAGGGTCACACAACCACTGTGAATTAGAGGGAAAACTTGAACTCAGGTTCTGATGAATCCAAGGCCAGCTCTTTACCCCTTGTGCAATTTTTTGGGGGTGGGGTGGGGCAATGAGGGTTAAATGACTTACCCAGGATCACACAGCTAGTAAGTGTCAAGTGTCTGAGGTCAGATTTGAACTCAGGTCCTCCTGAATCCAGGGGTAGTACTTTATCCACTACACCACCTAGCTGCCCCACCCCCCCACACAGTGCTATTTTCACATGATGACCGCCAACCTAGTTAAGGGCATCTTTTGCCTAGACTATGTCAAGAGTCTCCTAATTCATCCCCCATCTATCCCAGCCTCTTCCTTAACCAATTCATCCTTTGCACACTTGTCAAAAATCACCTTTCCAAGGCACATGTCTGACGGGATCATCTCCTTGCTCTTAAACCTTGTGTGGTTCCCTAATGCCTCTAGATGCCCTAGCCTGCCTTAGAAGGACAACCATGGTCAGTTCATCCTTCCTTGCCCTGCCTTGCTGGGTTCCAGACCTCCATACAACTTCCCCTAGTGTCCTTGCTATGCCTCTGTAACCCCAACTCCCCTCCCTCACCCCTCTGCCTTCTAACACCTCTTTATGTGTTGTCTCTGCCCATTAGAATGTAGGCTAGCTGAGGGCAAGAACTGTCTTGTTTGCTTTAATATGTATCCCCAATTTGGCTATAAGCATTTAACAACTACTCTAATCCATCTCTCCAGTCTAGTTTCACATTATTACCCTTTACAGAGGCTATTTTCTACCCACACTGAACTGTTTGGTATTTCCTGAATTTTTCGTGTCATCTCCCACCTCTGCACATTTGCATAGGCTCATCCCCCATCTTTGGAATGCATTCTCTCCTCATTCCTATATTTCAAAGGCCTTATCTGCCCTCAGGGCTCCAGTGCCTCCTCCTACACAAAGCCTTCCTTGATTTTCTCTAGCTGCTAGCATTTTCTCCTTCCTCAAATATTCTTAGAGGTCTTTGTTTTCTCCTTTGCCCTCTTCACTCACTACTTTGTATGAATCTTTGCTATTTTACTCAGCATAATGCAGGTCCTTTGAGGATAGGGGTTGTTTAATTTTTTATCTTTATGCTGCCAATATCTATTGATGGGCACATAGTAGGTGCTTAATAAATATTGAAATGGAGGTTTATTTGTGCACTTTCTTGTATTTTAGTTGTTTTCATGTGTGTTTTTTCTCACCAACAGAAATGTAAATTGAGCACAGTTTAGTTCATGCTGTGGACTTGGGAGTCAAAATGAACTTCCCCCCAGCTCTTCTGTTCTCTGCCTCTAACTGCCTCCATTCCCTTTGGTGGCTCCCAGGCCAGGGAAAAGTCCTTCACCGCCCTTCTTCTCCTTCTCTCTTTCAGGACAGCCGGGACTGCCCTCGGATCCTGCCTACACCACTAGCCCCAGTGCCCACAGGGGGCCTGCAGAACATCCATGTCTTGCTGGCCAACACTGTCTTCTCCCAGGTAAGGGGTGGTGTGGAGGGCAGAGACAGTTAGAGATGGGCTGTTAGAGCTGTGGCTGTACATGGTTATGAGAAGAGGTCCCAGACATGGTAGAATGCTCTGGAGATCTCTGTGATCTTTTCACAGAAGAGTAAAACCAGCTGGGTCTCCCTGATTCTGGGAAACTGACCCCTTGACCCCAACACAGACTGAGTCCTTGATGGTAGCCATTGACCACACCCTCACACCAGTCACAGCCTGTGCTGCTGGTTCAAGTCAAAGATGGAGCCCTGACCTGACTACAGGCTCATCCTTGGCTCTGGCCACAGACTCATCTCCTGCCCCATCACAGGCTGAGTGCCTGATTTCTAGAGTCTGAGCCTGACTCCAAGCACTGACCCTGGTCAAGGACTTACCCTTGACCTTGAACACAGACTGAGCCCCTGTTTCCACCCATTGGCTGAGCCCTGACTATTGTCCTGAGAGAGTAGGGAGGGGTGAGGCCTGGGACAAGTGTTCCTGATTAGCCCAGTCTACCTACCCCCAGGTAGTGGTGACCATCAGGAGCAGGCTTGAAGGGGAAGAGGCATAGCAAAGGGATGCTGCTGACTGATTGGGCCTGGGGCTCTCTCTCTCTGAGAACATTCCTCTCTTTCTCTTGGAAGGAATGGGGAAGACTGAGGGGAAAGAAGGTGTCACAAGGGAGCCAGCCCCAGACCCCTCCAGTTGTCTCGATTGGTGTGGAAGGGCACTCATGAGTTATTTTTTTTTTGTAAGGGGGTAGTGGTGGCTATAGCTGACAAAAGACCCCAGATTGTCATCAGAAATTTTTAGCCTTGGCTCCAAGCCAAGCCTTGCCTTTGGCTATCTCTGTGATCTTAGACAAATTACTTCCCCTCTCTGGACCTCAATTTTCCCATCTGTGAAATGAGAGTATTAGCCTAGATGGTCCCTAAGATTCTTTCCAGCTCCAAATTTAAAATTGCCTCTGTCCCTCCCCAAGGTCTTTCCCTCTGAATTCAGTGCCTAGGGTTAGCCCTACAGTAGCAAAGCCCACACTCCACCCCCTCCCACCCCCATACTTCAGGACCCATGAAGATTCACCATTGCGGGGGGCTTATACCGGTCATAGAAGCAAAGACCTGAGAAATTTGAAAGTTGGGCAGGTGCAGAAGAAAATGGCCTCAGCTGTTTGTTATGATTTCTTAAGAGGCATAGATGGAGAAAATAGGCAGAACAACTTGGAACATCACGTCAGAAGCACTAAGGAGTGTTTGAAAATGCGCATCTTTCTTTTTTTTTAATTAAGAAGTTGTCTTGAACATTGCCATTAACTAATGCACTAACCCTTCTCTTTGGTCGATGTCTTTATTTATTCATTCATTCGTTTGTTTGTTTATTTATTTATTTGGTAGTAGAAAGAAGCCTGTATTTAGACTCTGCCAGTGTGGACCTGTGTGACCTGAAATAAGTCACATGCCCTTGCAGGCTTCCACTTCTTCATTTGTAAAGGGAGAGAGCTGGAAATGCTGATCTCTCTGTTTCCAAATCCTGTGATCCCACATTCCCTCCCTAAGCCAGGCCACACTATGCCCCTCTGGGAGAGGCTTCTCTAGGGGAAAAGGCAGCATGTTTGAAAACATTCGAAGGCAGCAGGTTTTCCTTTGTGGCTATTTGGTCCCCACTACAAATGGAGCAGAGTGCCCAGGGGAGCTTCCAGCAGAGACTGGGAAAAGCAGTCCTATTCTGAAGGGAGACGCCTCTCCCAGGAGGGCTCCAGGGGTCTACCAACAGGGTGAAGGGGAGGCATAACTTGGGCCCAGACCTTGGAGGGGAGGGTCCAGGGCATCCCTAGCAGGAGGCATTGACAGGTCCTGGACCTGTGCCAGGCATGAGGCATCTCATTTACCCCCTCCTTGAAACTCCATTAGAAACACACCATCTGGCAGCCCCTTACCGTAATTTAGCGCCTATGATACGCTCTTCATACAAATGAAATGTTATCTATTATTATCAGGATTACATGATCTGCATCATAGAATGGAGAGCTGGGAGGATCCCCGGAAATCATCTATCTTACCTCTCATTTTACAGGTGAAGAAACTGAGTCAGGGAGGTCCCACTTGACCAATGTCACACAGATCATGAGTAACAAAACTGGGAGTCAAAGCCCAGGCCTCTGACCCCCAACTCCAGTGTGCTTTTCACTAAAGTCCATTGCAGCTTCCACCATCATCTAGGTGGGCCCAGTCATTTCTTTCTTTTTTCTTTTTCTTTTTTTTTTTTTGTTTTTTGGTGAGGCAATTGGGGTTAAGTGACTTGCCTAGGGTCACACAGCTAGTAAGTGTTAAGTGTCTGAGGCCAGATTTGAACTCAGGTCCTCCTGACTCCAGGGCCGGTGCTCTATCCACTGTGCCACCTAGCTGCCCCTGCCCAGTCATTTCTATGACTATATAGCTATAGCTATGAGCCCCCACATCATAGGACCCATCCCATACTGCAAAATGCTTTGATATACATTATCTCATAGAGTCGTAGAAAATTAGGATCAGGAAGATGTGTTCTCCCTCTCAGACCAGCAATGGGCTAGGGTTAGGGACCTGCGATTTCATTAATGTGGAAAACTCCTGGTGTGGAACTGCCCTTCACAAAATCATCTCTATTTTGTGATCATTGACAGTTGCCTGAACCACTTCAAGATTCAGTGACTCTGCTTGGGGTCACATAGCTTGTAAGTGTCAGAGGCAAGACTCAAACCCAAGTCTTGGTTCCAAAGCTATCCCCTTTGGGCCACTGTGACACACTACCTCTCAGACTCCCTACCCACATAATAAAGTGGGCCTGAGCTCCATGAAGCACTAAGGCAGTTTATCACATTCATTTTTTCCTGTGGCCTCATGTATAGTTTTATTGTATAAGGCAATCTCTATTTCCTGATGTTCCCTAAATTCGTGGCAGCTGGACAGTTTCTGCTGACAGAGGCAACATTGTTCTCTAAAGAAATGACCATTTCTGAGAAGTGGTAAGCAAGAGATCATCTCTCCAAACAAACCCTTCCTTATTTCCTGCTCTGGCCATATAGCTATAGCTAAGAGCCCCCACATCACAGGACCCATCCCATACTACAAAATGCTTTCATGTACATTTCTAGAAGAGAACCCTGAGCCTCCAAGAGAAGGGACTGCCCTGAGGGCAGAGCAGGTTGGGACTCTTTTCTCTTTCATTTGGTCCTCACGACAAGCCTCTGTGGTGATTAAAAATATGAGAGATGGGGCAGCTAAGTGGCACAGTGGATAAAGCCCCAGCCCTGGATTCAGGAGGACCTGAGTTCAAATCCAGCCGCAGATACTTGAAACTTACTAGCTATGTGAGCCTGGGCAAGTCACTTAACCCTAATTGCCTCACACACACAAAAAAAATGAGAGATATAGTTTCTGGGTAATTTAATCATCTTATTAATAGACCAGCAAATTATTAATATAAGGAGGTCCATTGACCATCTCTCTCAGATCAAAGAATCCTTATTGCGATGGGGTCCCAGTTCATCTACCCTTCCAACTACAGAAGGTCGATCACACAGCAATCAAATCTAATTGGTTAACAACATTCAAATCTAATTGGTTGACATGATTGGAGGTAGGTTATATTAAAATGAAATCCAGGGATACATGACTTAGGTCACTCAAATCTTGATCAAGATGACATCAGAGAAGGAATGTGGACCCCTCACCCAAAAGTTTCCACCCAATTTAATCTCATCAGTAAAGTCCTTCAGTTATCTAGGTAAATTGATCTGCCTCCAAACAAGATTCTTTGTAAACTTAGTTTGGGCTTGACCCAGATGCAATCTTACTTACAAGGAGAACATGACTTTGGAGGGGTTGTGCAGGAGAAAGGACTAAGAAAGAAGGGAGGAACACTGGGTATACCCAAGATATTGATTATTAATAATTATTTCTCCCACTTCTAGAGGAAGGTATTATTATTCCCATTTTGCAGATGGAGACACTAAAGCAGAATGAAGTTAATGATGACAACTGGCATTTATATAGCCATTTAAGGTTTTAAAAATCCTTGATGTAAATGGTTATATTTCATCCTCACAACAGTCTTTTGTAACAAAGGCTGCAGATATCATCCCATATTCCAGATGAGGAAACTTGAGGCTGAGAGAGTTTAAGTGACTTGCCCAGGGTCCCACAGCTAATAAGTGTCACAGAAAGATTCAAACCTAGGCCTTGCTCACTTCATGTCTAGTTCTGTCCTCTATGCCATGTAGCTTCTCCAGGTGAACTGATTTATCAAAGGTGGATAAATGCTGGCTATAAATAGGACCCAGACGTCCCTGAATTTTGTTGTTGTTGTTGTTGTTGTTCAGTCAGGACTAACTCTTTGTGACCCCATTTGGGGTTTTCTTTCTCTCTCTCTTTTTTTTAAGTGAGGCATTTGGGGTTAAGTGACTTGCCCAGGGTCATACAGCTAGTAAGTGTTAAGTATCTGAGGCTGGATTTGAACTCAGGTACTCCTGACTCCAGGGCTGGTGCTCTATCCATTGCACTACCTAGCTGCCCCCATTTGGGGTTTTCTTGGCAAAGATACTAGTGTTTTATCATTTTCTTCCCTAGTTCACTTTACAGATGAGGAAATTGAGGCAAACAGGGTTAAGTGACTTGCTAGGGTCATATACCTAGTAAGTGTCTGATGCCATATTTGAACTCAGAAAGATCCTGACTCCAGGCCTGTCACTCTATCCACTGTGTCACCTAGTTGCCACTTCTGTAAGGTACCATACAGATTCTTTTTCATGCCTTAGTGGTACCAGCTTCAGATTTGGATGCCCGCCATATTGTCCATATGATTGCAGGCTCCTTGTTTTGTGATGGAGCTATTTGGCTGACTGAGAAAACACTATAAATGATTAGCTGTGGGCATTGAAGTGATAGTAACGTCTTTATATGGGGCCTCTGGGAAAGCCATTGTCTCCTTAGAGCAAGAGTTAGGTCATCCATCACAGTGTGAGGTGCTACCAAATTATTAAGTGCTGTCTGGGGCTGATGTTTCCAATGGACAGAGCTCTATGAATAAAGCCACAGTCTTGAGTGTAATCCCAACAGGAACCAGTTAGTTTTGCTCTGTTCCACAGTCACAGAATGACCCCTGATCTTGGTGAAGCACTGACCCTAGCTTCAGCTACTGATAGACATCTTAACCTTGACCAAAGGCTGGCCCACTAGCTTTGGCCAAAGATTAACCCTAATACTGAGCTCAGCCTTATCTTAGTCATGACCAAGTCCAGCCACAAACTAGTAGCAGCTAGGTGGCACAGTGGATAGAGCATGTCAGGCCTGGACAGAGGAAGACCCAAGTTCAAATCCTTTCAGGCTATGGGACCCTGGGTAAGTCACTCAGTTTCCTCATCTGTAAAATGTGCTGGAGAAGGACCAACGATGACAAACCTGTCAAGACTGAATCTGAACCCTGGCCAAAGATTGATTCTGACCTTAGAGTAAGACTCATCCCAAACTGAGGGAAGCAAGGTGGTGCAGTGTGAAAAGTACTGTGTGACTTTGAGCAAGTCATTTAACCTCCTTGAATTTCTGTGCCCTTAACTTCAAAATGACCAGGTTGAACTAGATCAGGGCTTCTTAAACTTTTTCCACTCGTGACTCCTTTTCACCCAAGAAATTTTTACATGACCCTGGGTATATAAGTATATAAAATAGTTATACATAAACTTTCACTGTTGCACAATTTTTCACAACCCCTTCCCCATTCAGTTATTATGGAGTCAAGACCCACAGTTTAAGAAGCCCTGAACTAGATGACCTAAGATCCCGTCTGATTCTAAATCTATGGATACTCTGATCCAGTCTTAGCCAAAGACTCACATCAACCCAAGCCCTGCACTGATGCCTAACTCTGGTCACAGACTGACCTGAACCCTAGCCTCAGACTCAACCTTGAACCTGGCTTCAAGCTGACCCTTAACCCCAAGATTTGAACCCAAATCACAGAATCAAGGACCCTATGAATTTGTAAGGCAACCAGCCCAGTCTGGAGCTAAACAAGGATCCCTTCAACAAGAAAATACCTGATGAGTGGCCTTTGCCTGTAGACTTCTAGGGAAGGGGAACTAACACCCAAGACCACCACCAACATTTTGGGATTGCTTTAATTGTTATGAAGTTTTTCCTTACATGTCATACTCTGCACCTTTAAAACTTGTATCCGCTGTGTTTTATTCTCTCTGGAGTCTAATCTCTTTTCAACATAACAAACCCTTAGATTCTTGAAAACTATCAAATCCTATCTCTTGCTTCAGGCTAAACATCTCCAATTCTTTTAATAAGTAACAGTAGCTTCAATATCTTCACCCAACGAGAAGATGGAAACTGTCACCGTATCTTAGAACGAAACCTTAGAGTTACATTTTAACTGTGATTCTCTAAAAGAGTCTGTAAGGAGACTCAAGAATCTTTTTTTTTTGGTTGTTTGTTTGTTTGTTTGTTGTTTTTTTTTTTTTTGTGGGGCAATGGGGGTTAAGTGACTTGCCCAGGGTCACACAGCTAGTAAGTGTTAAGTGTCTGAGGCCGGATTTGAACTCGGGTACTCCTGAATCCAGGGCCAGCGCTTTAACTACTGCGCCATCTAGCTGCCCCCGAGACCCAAGAATCTTAATGGTTATTCTGGAAAGACTGTTAACCAAGGTAGCTAAAGAGAGGACAAAGAAGAAGAATGGAGGGAACTTTTCCTGAGAAAGCTAAATTTAACCCTTAACTTCCTAAGAAATATGAAGAGGATTCTTGAGAAGAGATTTGAATTGGTATTCTGAGAGATGAATGGTGGGAGCATGTTTCTAGAATTGAGAAGTGAACAGTTGTGATAATAGTTAAAGATGTCTTTGGTTGTAATATTTCTCACAGCTGATATATTAGAAATAATTATGTCTTCATAACTGGTAACACCCTTGGTTGCTTGGTTACACCATTAATAAATAGGATAGACGGGGCGGCTAGGTGGCGCAGTGGATAAAGCACCGGCCCTGGATTCAGGAGTTCCTGAGTTCAAATCCGGCCTCAGACACTTGACACTTACTAGCTGTGTGACCCTGGGCAAGTCACTTAACCCCATTGCCCCGTAAAAAAAAAAAAAAAAATAGGATAGACAACTAACCTTGATGTTTATTTAAGTCAAGGTAAGATTAGGGCATTTGAGAGAGTGGTAATAAGGAGATGACCAAAAGTTTATGGAGAAAAATTTCTCCAATTTATAAAACAAATAACATTTAATAAACTAAGGTGGGTCTGAGAGCTGGCTGGTTAATTAATGATGTTGCGGTTTTATTAATTAATAAGAAAATAGCAAAACATTTTAATGCTGGAGAAGGAAATGGTAGACCATTACAGTATCCTTTGCCAAGAAAACCCCCCAAAAGGGTCGCAGTCAGACATGACTGAAAATAACTAAACAACAACAAAAAGCAAAATATACCCCTCGATTGTTTCAGATCTTAGGGTGAAAGGAACATGGAACCAATAGCAGAGAGAGAGAGAGAGAGAGAGAGAGAGAGAGAGAGAGAGAGAGAGAATAGGGTGATTATCCCACCTCTGCTCCATGTGGGAGTTGTTTGACCTAAACTCACATTACAAATGCATATGAATGGCATCATCTCTAGTCCTCTTAGCATCTTGGATCCAGTCCAACTTGTCAATACCTTTTCTAAAATGTGTTGGTTGCCTAGAGCTCAGTAGAGGATTCCAGATGAAATCTGATGAAGGCCGAGTGAGTGAGAATTTACTTTCCTCATTTTCCCTACTGTGCCTCTGGTATAGTGCACAGTATAGAATCAAACTTTTCAGGGGGCAGCTAGGTGGCACAGTGGATAGAGCACTGGCCCTGGATTCAGGAGGACCTGAGTTCAAATCTGGCCTCAGACACTTGACACTAGCTGTGTGACCCCGGGCAAGTCACTTAACCCTCATTACCCCACCAGAGAGAGAGAGAATTAAACTTTTCAGCTGTCATATCTGTCTTGACTCACTTTGAGCTTGTAGTTCTCCATACCCTCCCCAATCTTTTTCATACAAACCCCTATCTTTTTTCCCCTTCATACCAGGCTAGTCAATAGCAGAGTTGGGATATAAATCTAAGACTTCCTACTCTAAACCTAGGGCTGTAGACCAAAGCTTCTTAAACTGTGGGTTGTGACCCCATATGGAGTTGTGTAACTGAATGTGGGGTTCATGAAAAATTTGGCAACAGTAAAAGGTGATGTATGCCTATTTTATATGCCTATCTACCCGGGGTTACGTGAAAATTTTTCAAGCAAAAAGGTGTCCTGAGTGGAAAAAGTTTAAGAAGCCCTGGTCTAGGGGCAGCTAGGTGGCACAGTGGATAAAGCACTGGCCTTGGATTCAGGAGGACCTGAGTTCAAATCCAACCTCAGACACTTGACACTTAACTAGCTGTGTGACCCTGGGCAAGTCACTTAACCCTCATTGCCCTGCAAAAAAACAAACAAACAAACAAAAAAGAAGCCCTGGTCTATACCACTGGGTAGAGTGCAGCATCTCACATCCTGTGTGAAGAAGGGAACTGCCTAAATGACTACTTCTGTGGCCAACCCCATCAAGCAAGTCAAAAATTGGCTTTGGGCTACCTTGTGCCTTCTATCTTCTTCCCTTTCTCTGATCCCACAGATCCTTCCAACAGGTCTGTGATTTGTCTTTACAAGAGCCAAGTCCTGAAGGATAAGGAAGTCACAAAAGAAGGAATAATTCTATAGACAGGATACCTGGGTTCAAATCCTTCTTCTTGCTACGCAGGTCAACTTGGGCAAGTCACTTCACTTCCCTGGGCCTCAGTTTTCCTCCTCTTAAAATAAAAGGGCTCAACTGGATGGCCTCTGAGGTCACTTCCAACTCTAAGTTCATTATCCTATGAATTTGGGGGGCAGTAGTTTTCGCCCCACTGTTCTCAGGGCAAGCCTCCCATGAGAACTGGGATGGGCAAGTGTTATCCCCATTTTACAGATGAGTAAACTAAAGCTGAGAGAATCGAGTACCTTGTTTGAGGTCATAGAGCTATTGCTCAGTGATTAGGTAGGCATTTACTAGGTGCCTACTAAGTTATGGGCCACCTGGCTAGCAGTTCCAAAAGTACAGAGGTTAGGGTGGGCTCAGCCAGCAGCCAGCAGCAGATGATGTCAGTGCCTCTCCCTCTGCATGTCAGTAACTGCAAAGAAAATCAACATTTTCCACCACTATCAGATTGCAGGCTCCTCCCATCCCGACCCCTGGTTTATCAGCAACCAGCAAGATGGGTATAGAACTTCCCAAGCTTCCTCTGTGGGGCCCCCAGGCCTGAGGGGAAGATTGCTGATAGGGAAATGGAGGGGAATGGGGAGTAAACAGGAAGCCCTTAGGGGCACGGCACAGCAGAGACTTCATACAGACACTTCAGAAATGCTTCAAAGGCTTAGCCCAAGATCAGGCTTACATTTGGACTTCATTCACTTTGACTGCAATAATAGCAGCAGCTCTCATTTATCCAATACTTTATAGATGAATCCACACACACATATATGTGTGTATATGTTTGTGTGTGTACATATATATGTATATAAACAAGTACATATAAAACTATACTCAGCATAAATAAATTTGTACACACACACAAAGTAGTCCAATACAAGTTACTATGGGAGAGATGGTACTAGGAGATTACAAAGCACTTTCCACATAAGGTCTCTATGAAGTTGTAAAATTAAATGTTGTTATTCCCATTTTAGAGATGAGTAAACTAAGGCTGAGAGAAAATCAAGTAACTTGCCTGAGGTCTTATAGCTATTAATCAGTGAATCAGTAAGCATTTACCAGGTGCCAAGATGTACCAGGTGTAAGAGATGAGAGAGATTCAAAAACAAAAGTGAAAATAATCCCTGGAGCCAGGTAGGTGGCACAGTAGATAAAGCACAGGCCCTGGATTGGGAGGACCTGAATTCAAAACCTACCTCAGACACTTGGCCCTTACTAGCTGTGTGACTGTGGGCAAGTCACTTAATCCTCATTGCCCCACAAAAACAAAAACAAAAAAGAAAATAATCCCTGCCCTCAAGGAGCTTACATTCTACAGGGGGAAACCAGTATATACACATATAAGTAGATACAAATGTGTACAAAGTCATTACAAAGGAAGGTGGGGTGACACATGAGGCTAGTAGAAGACCTGAGCGCTAATCCTGACTCTGCCACTACTCAGAAATGTGACCTTGGGCAGGGAGCTGCCTTTGGTTAGGACTATTTTTCTTCTTCTCTAAAGGGAAGGAGTTAGAGGAGATGGTCTTAGAAGTCCCCTTCCAGTGCTGATGTTCTCCCATTCTACAGTTCTAAGCTTAAGAAGAAAAACTCAAAGGGAAATTGTGACTCCAGCTCACTTGGACCCAGGGCCCAAAGATTAAGTGAGTGAGGTTCTATGGCAGTTCAGAAAAGAGAGATAGGATATCTGTCGGCTGGAGGGGGTCAGAGATGGCTTTCTGAAGGAGGTGAGGGTTTGGGCTACTCCTTAAAGGACAGAGAAGATTTGGACAGGCAGCACTAAGGAGGTATGTCTACATGTGTGCACATGTGTATGTGTGTATGTGTGCATATGTGTGTGTATATACATTAACACATGTGGGCATATGTTCACATAGCTACACATAAAATACAAGGAGGAAATGGAAGAATGTGGATAGATTGATAGATATGTGTATATTATAATATCTACATATATTCTCTATACATCTATATGTATACATAGAGGTATATATGTATATATATATGTCATTTCTATATATAGGTATAGCATTCATGTGGTGTATATTATATATTAATGTGACACATACACACATGTATATTATATGCATACACAGACTAGAAATAATATATATATTATATCTGTACTATAATGACTATAATCTAATATATATATACACACACACACACACACACACACACACACACACACATACATACACATATAGGGTAGCCAGGTGACAGAGTGGAAAGAGTGCCAGGTCTAAGTTCAAATCTAGCCTCAGATACTTACTAGCTATACAACTCTGGGTAAATCATTTAACTCTGTTTGCCTCAGTTTTTCTCATCTGTAAAATTAGCTGAAGAATGAAATGGAAAACCACACCAGTATCTTTGCCAAGAAAACCCCAAATGGGGTTAAGAAGTATTGAGCACAACTGAAAATGACTATAAAACAACAACATGTATACAACATATTATAATTTCTATGTGTACATCTGTGTATTACACATGTGTACATGTGTTACATATGTGTACGTGTGTACATTATATACACCTATATAATAGATCAAATATACATGTATACATCTATCAACCTATCCATGTATTATTATACATGTATCCATGTATTATTTCCCTCCTATTATTTCCAGATCATATTCTTCCAGTTTTCCTTTTTGCCTCATTTTTCCCTGGGGAGGTGAGCCAGATTTGTAATTCCATTGGCATAGGAAACTTCAGGTCTGGGAACTCCCTGTATCAATGTAGAGAAACACCTGCCTTCCCACCACCATATGACCTTACAGGGTTGCCTGGGGCACTAAGACGTTAAGAGATTACCAGGGTCACACAGACCCTGGGTGTCAGAAATCAGAAGAAAACTTAGGTCTTCCCAAGTCCAAGGCCAGATTTCTCTCTGGCCCGCAGCTGGAAAGGTGCACAATGCAGATAAGGGAGAAAGAAGCCAAGGAGGATTACAGTGTGGCTTAGAAGCCTGAAAAGATGACAGTCTTAAAGGATGGGGAAAATATGGACCATACTTTTTTTTTCTAACCTATTTCAGAAGGACTGGGTCCATCTAATTGTAATCTAACATCCACTTGGATCTCTGGCTCTCAGATCTGGAAGGACTCTTAAAAGGTCCAATCCTTGCCTTTAGGTGAATATCCAAACCTACAGGGACAATAAAATCCAATAAACGTTTATTAAACACCTCCTATATGGAAAGGTCCTCAACTCATGCTAGAGATACTTGGGTGGGTAGGTAACGTGACACTCTTCCTCCCCACAGTGGAGCTGATAGGGGAGAGGGGGGTGGAATACAACATGTGGGCAAATTACCATGGTATAAGGTAGAAGATGATGTCAATGAAGGAGAGCCAGACCAAATGCTATGAGAAACCTGAGATGGAAGAGATCACTTTTGTCAGTATTTGGGAGGAGAGGCAAGGAGGCCTGAAGTTAGTCTTTTTTTTTTTTAAGTGAGGCATTTGGGGTTAAGTGACTTGCCCAGGGTCACACAGCTAGTAAGTGTTAAGTGTCTGAGGCCGGATTTGAACTCAGGTACTCCTGACTCCAGGGCCAGTGCTCTATCCACTGCACCATCTAGCTGCCCCCTGAAGTTAGTCTTGAAGGAAGGGAAGGAGTTCAGCAGATGGAGATGGAAAGGGGATCTGTACTGAGTGGGGTGGGGAGAGAAAGGAGCCGGGAGATGGCCTTTCCCTTCTGGAAGGTCAGGCTCCTCAGTGTATCTGTGGCCCCTTCCTGTGTTTCATCCAGAAATGTGGCTACAATCTCTCCAGCTTAAGATCCAGTTGCTCCGCTTGGTACCCCATAGACATGGAAAAGAATTAAGGTAGAGCCACACCAGAGAGCCCCAAATCTGAGACTAGTCATTAGATGATCTCAGCCTCTGTTTTCTAAATTAACTCAATCAATCGATATTTACTAAGTGACTCATCTTCCAGCTTGTCAATAAATGCTGGGGTGGGTGAAGCTCAATGGAAGAAAGAACATTCAGGAAGCTGGCAAAGAGCTAACATCGGCCCCCTTCAGAGTATGGTAGTTCTTCAAAAAAGGAGGCAGATCAATGTGGGCTGAGATGAGCTGAGCCTAGAAGGGTGAGGAGGAATGGTCTGAGTGAGGGGAGAGCAGAAAAATTGTGTGTCTCCAGTAGACGTGGGTTTAGATGTTTGATCCTGGAGCCACTGGGATTAATTGAGGTGGGGTTGGGGGAATAAACACTTATTAAGCACCAACTATGTACCTGACACTGTGCTAAGTGCTTTATAAATCCTAATTCAGGGGCAGCTAGGGGGCGCAGTGGATAGAACACCGGCCCTGGATTCAGGAGGACCTGAGTTCAAATTTGACTTCAGACACTTGACACTTACTAGCTGTGTGACCCTGGGCAAATCACTTAACCCTCATTGCCCCTCAAAAAAAAAAAAATGATGGAGCAGCTAGGTGACACAGTGGATAAAGCACCTGCCCTGGATTCAGGAGGACTTGAGTCCAAATCTGTTCTCAGATACTTAATACTTACTAGCTGTGTGACCCTGGGCAAGTCACTTAACCCCAATTGCCCCTCAAAAAAAAAATGACAGGGTGGGACATAAGGGAGTCCTTTTCAGTGTGGTCATCTTGTAATTCCCTGAGACTCTAAGATGCTCCCTGCAAGAAGTACCATAGGAACCATGGCACACAGATGACCGCCAATGACTTCTCCTCTGAGAGTACCTTCCATCTATTCCATCTCCAGCCTGCATAGCAGGTAACCAGGGCTCAAAGAGTGAAATGAATTGCCCAGGGTCGCACCTAGTACTTACATGTTTTCTCCCCTATTAGACCATAAGCTTCTTGAGGGGTAGAGATTACATTCGCCCTTCATTGTGTCCCCAGCTTAGCATAGAAAGCACTTAAGAAATGCTTGTTGACTGGCTGACCCATCAAGATGGACATGAGCCTTGTGTGTCCAGAGCACTGGCCTGTCTAAAGGGGAGGGTACCCAGGATTACGCATTTATAGCTGGAAGGAAGCTAAGAGATTCTACAGCCTGATCTCTGGAGGGAACCAAGACCTAGAGAGATCATTGCATCATCTGTTTAGAAATAGAAGAGACCTCAGCGGTCATCTACTCCACTATTCCCATTTTACAGATGTGCAAACTGAGGCCCCAGGAAGTTAAATGATCTGCCCATGATCACATAGGTCATAAGTAACATAACCAGGATTTAAACCTCAGGTCTTCTAACTCCAAATCCAGTATTTCCACTGCCCCATTCTGGTAAAGTGATTTGTCCAAGGTTGTACAGATAGATGATAATATCAGTAATAATAATAATAATGATGAAGCTTAACATATAGTGCTTTAAAGTTGGCAAAGTATTTTTCATACATTTCCTCATTTGATCTTTGCCTATAACTCTGTAAGTTAGTTACTACAGGTACTATTCTTCCTGATTTGTAGATCAGGAAACTGAGGGGGTTGGAGAGGTTAAGAGATTGGCCTATGATCAGATAAGCAAAATGAATGCACCCAGGTTAAAAAAGGAAGTGATCGAATGGGGGAAAAAATGATTGTATCAAATTTCTCAGATAAAAATTTTGTATTCAAGAAATGTAAACGACGAATACACACGTGTGATGTATATATATATATATTTGCATGTGTGTATGTATGCTGTACATACATGCACATACCATATACACACGTGTGTGGACAAAAGTCATTCTCCAGTAGACAAAGGATATGAACAACAGTTCTCAAAGGAACTGCAAACTCTTAAGAACTATATGAAAGAATGTTCCAAATAACTAATAATGGAAGAAATTCAAATAAAAACAGTCCTGAGGTTTCATCTCACATTCTGCAAACTAGCAAAGATGGCAAAGGATAAGAAGGTACACACTGGAGAGCCCATGGGAAGATAAGCACGCTAGTGCGTTGTTGGTGGTGCTGTAAATCAGTACCACCATTTTGGAAAGCGTTTTGGAGTTATGTCAATAAAGTGACTAAACTATCCATGCTCTTCAAGCCCAGAGATTCCTCCACTAAGCTTCCCAAAGAAGTTGTTGAAAAGAAGAAAATCCCTATACACAGCAAAATATTTATAGCAGCGCTTTTTGTGACTGCAAAGAATTGCAGACCAAGTCAGTAGTGCCCATCGATTGGGGAAACAAATTGTCATACATGAATGCAATGGAATATTACTGGGTTGTAAGATACAATGACTGTGGAAAGATCTACATAAACTGATGCAGAGTGAAGTAAGCAGAGCCAAGAAAGTGATATGCACAATGACTTCAACAATGTAAATGGGGAAAAACAACCACAGAGCTATCAAAAGTGAACATTGCAGAATTACAAAGAAGCAAAATAATGTCAAAGGCAGTTTTCCAACCCAGATCCTTTGACTCCAAATCCACCGTTCTTCCACGGTACCATGCTCTCCCCTTTAACCTGTTGAGACATAGTGAGAAAGCTGGAGAGGGAATGTGAGGCTGGAGTATGAAGAGTCTTCACTTTCAGGCTTTATTCTTTAGGCAGCTGGGAGTCCTTCTGGTTCTTGAGAAGGGTAGGGACAGGATTCTCTTAGAAGAATCTCACCCCAGCCCCCTTCTAATATCTACCCAAACTAAGGGACTAATAATATACTTGATCATGTGCCAGAAAGCCCTCACTCTTCAATGGTGTCTCCCCCTCCAGGGTGTGTCGCTGGCCTGCAACTTTGGAAGCGATGAGACCTTTGAGGCTACGTGGATCAATGCTTCAGAAATTCAGTGCAGCCACGTTGTGGTAAGTTAGAGAAGCCACTAGTGTTGGGTCCTCATGGGGAAGCTGCTTAGGTATCTGAGATACCCTCTCTTCTCTTATCTGGCGTCCACCATCATTGGCCTTTGTCCTTCAGGGCCCAGTGGGGTAATTCCTACTAGGCTGATAGCTCTCTTCCCTTCCTCTTCCCCTTCTTCTTCCCTCTTCCTCTCATCTCTTCTCTCCCTCACTCCTCCTCCTTCCACCCACCCCCAACCTTGGCACCACAGGCGAGTGTCCAAGCCAGCTAAAACACACCCCTACATACCACCATTAACCCCACGTTGGCCCATGGCTTCTTTGTCAAATAAACTAAGGACATCGGACTTAATGTTCTCCAAGGTGACTTCAGGTTCTTGAGCCTATGATCTTAGCTCTGGTGAGAAAGGAAGTAACATAGTCATAACACTTTGGACCCAGCTGGGAAACACCTGAGAACCTGGGGCCGGGGGAGGAGTGGAGATATGCAAAATCCGGAAGAGCCTGGGTCCAGATTTTTAGCCCATCTTATTCTATCGAGGACAAGTCATGGGTCTGGAATGACTTTTTAGGACAGCTGGGCTGAGAGGCAGGGGAATGCAACAAATGACCCCCCTCAGCCCTGTCCACATCATGCTCTCAAGTGATGAGCAGTGAGGATGGAGTTGTCTTTGTGTGAATGCTCTCTGACTTCCTCCGGAGGAATGAAGTTAATAATATGGTAAGTCTATCTACCTCTCCCCCTTCCCTCAGTCTCTCAGCTCACAGAGGGTCCTAGAAAAGGAAAGGTGACCATCTGTGTTTGCAATTTCTGGAGGCTCCGACAGGACTTCACGCCCACCCTCCACCTTCACCAGATGGGGCTAGGAGCTCAGTTCCCAAAGGTCCTCCTTCCTCCCCCGCAGCAAGGAGGTTGGAATCCTGTTTCAAGTAACACAGGAGCAGTAACTGGCCTCTGAGTCCTCCGCTGCCCCCCCACCTCCATTCTCTTCCTTCCCCCATCATTTTGTCTCTTTGTCTCCCCTTCTCTCCCGGCTTCTTTCCTTCTTTTCCCCACTCCTCCCCCCTCTTTGCCCTCTTCCTCCCTCTATGCTATTAATATTTCTCCACCTTCATTCCCTCTTTTCTTCCTCCCTTTCTTCCTTTTCCCTCTCTTCTTTCTACTTCCTCTTCCTTGGTTCCCTCTTTTCTCCCTTCTTCCCCTTTCTGTACCTCCCAAGTAAGCCCACAAGACCCTATCCCTTAGAGGCTCATAGAAAGAGGTCCTGAGCCAGCCTTGGGGCTGGAACATCTGTTCCGCCCAGCCCAACCAAGCATTCCCAGGCTGGGAAGGCTTGGAGAGTTGTTGTCTGGGGGGAAGGTTCTGAGTGGGTGGATGGGATTGGGGGTTAGAAGGGCTGGGCCTACACCCAGATGGCTCAGCCAAAACAGAAAGAGCCCCTGGTTAAATCAAAGCAAAGGGGAATGTGTGGTTTTGGCTCTTCCGGAAGATACTCTTGAAGAGCTAAGCTGGTCATTTCCCAAGGTGCCCTTTGCCTGCCTCAGTCTCTCCATCTCTGCCCTCCACTTCCTACTCCTTGCCCTTTAGCCTCACGAGTTCCCGGGTGAATCCAAGTAGGACTCAGCAGGGAAGTAGCAAGGAGAGCTTTTAGCTTTCTGCTGTGCTGAGGGGTCCTGGGCCCTTTTCCTGGGGTTTTTATTTTCTGAAGCTTTATCCCAAGTTGCAGAGACTGGAATTACTTTTGTTTAAAAAAAAACAGGACACACACACACACACACACACACACACACACACACACACACACACACACCAAGGAGTGGAAAGACAACCTCCCCAGAGGGCCTTTAGGGAAAAGAGAATTCCAGAGCTTGCCTCCATTTCTTGGACTACACCTTCACCCTGCAACATCCTCCCCGCCCCCCCAACTTTGTTTGTTTCCACCAAAGTTCAGCCAGCACAGAACCATTTGCTGGCTGCTCTGCCTGCAGTTTGGTGGCTCTCAGTGAAAGGCAGGAAGGAGACCCCATTTCTGATATCCTGGTTTTTGCCTGGGGTAGCAGAGGGGCAGCTCTCCTGAGACAGGTGGGACTGACCTCTGTGGATTCCAGGCCTTCTGTGACTATGACACATGTGAATCATGGACATGTGTGCTCCTGTGTGTGTGTATACTTAAGGGCAGGTGTGCACACGTGTGTCCCTGTAGGTGTTCCTAGGGGCACATTGGTGGTCGTGTGTATATCAGCATTTATGTATTTTTGTGTGGGAGCAGGCCTGAGTGTGCTTCCCTGTGACTGTGAGCATGGGTATGTGGGTGTACGCACACGTGTGTATGTATGCATCTCTCCGTGTGTGGGCATGCACATCCATGCCTTAATCACCCAAGCGACCCCTTTTCCTGGACTGGTTTCTTCACTTTGTGTTTCCCTCTCCAGCTTCACACCCCTCAGAGGAGCCAGATTTTCCCAGTAAACCTTCAGCTAAAGGGGAAACCAGACCGATTTATTGACAGCCCCGAGAAGATGACAGGTATGAGTTGGTGATTTCTTTTTTTTTTAATTCCCTCCTCCTTTGCTGAGGGTAACAGCTCCTGAAAAGGTGTGATGCTGTCAAGGGGAGAGTGAGGAATCTCACACTCACTTACACACCAGCACACACACAGACATATGTGTACACACACAGATGCAGGGACCAGTGACTGCTCAAAAAGCACCCCACCTATACATACACTCACACATCACCTATAACAATGTCAACTTGCCTGAAGTTATAGGACTTTAAAAAAAATCTAATAAGAAGGATTCTTAGCAGAAATATGAAATTCTTCCCCAGGGAGTGAAGACCACAGTCAGGCAATGAAAGAAATACCTACTGGAATTTGCATTCAGTGCCATTTAAAAAACACATACACTGCCCCCCCCCCCAAAAAAAAAACCACACAACAAATCTATAGATCTAAAGCTGTAAGGGCCCTTACAAGCCATCTAGTCCAACCACTTTTTTTTTTTTTTTTTTTGCTGGGCAATGGGGGTTAAGTGACTTGCCCAGGGTCACACAGCTAGTAAGTCAAGTGTCTGAGGCCGGATTTGAACTCAGGTACTCCTGAATCCAAGGCCGGTTCTTTATCCACTGCGCCACCTAGCCGCCCCCCAACCACTTTTACAGAGACCCAGCGAGGTTAAGAGATTTGCCCAAAGTTACCTAGTAAGTGGACAGCTAGGTAGCTCAGTGGAGAGAGCAGCAGGTTTGGAATCAGAAAGACCTGAGTTAAAAATCTGTTACTAGCTGTGTGACCCTGGACAAACCTCAGTTTCCTTATCTATAGAATGAGCTGGAGAAGGAAATGGCAAACCACTCCAGTATCTTTGCCAAGAAAACCCCAAATAGGGTCGCCAAGAATAGGATACAACTGAAATGAGTGAACAACAACACAGTATCAGAAATAGGATTTTAACCCAAATCCTTTGATCCTAGAGGCAGTGCGTGTCCCGCTGTACCATGGAAAATCAGACCCATATATCAAGGTTCTCACTTCAGCTCAAAGCCTACCTTGGGGAAAAAAAGACCAGGAAATACAGCAACTCCCACAGAAGCCAACATGTCTACTGATTAAATGTGGTCCAATTGGGCCTAAGTACAGGACAAAACCCTGGCTCCCTATGACTAAAGCAATCTAGTGAATAGGGAGGCTTCCTTGGGAATGTTTGTTGGGAAATTAAAGTTGTCAGATTGAAGATACTGTTAAAATGCAAAATATTGTTACTTATTTATTCTGTTCAGCAAAACCAATTCGTTATAAATAACAGTGCCCTGCATACTGTTGCCACTCAGCAGATGTTAATTAATCACAGGCATCATATTGGATGCCCCCCGCACTCATTCACTTCTGGGCATGTTTTGAAGAATCCAACCATAGAGTCAGTCCTTGCCAGCCATGGCCGTCTGTGATAGTGGAAAAATGGGAGTTTGTCAGTCCCTCGGGCGAGTGGCAGCTGACACTGAATATCTTCTGTGTGTCCTGCACCCCTGTTCTGGGCACAGTCAGGGTTTCAGATAAAGGGGGGTAGGGTAGGGAATAACCATCCAGTGGGAAAAATATGGAGTTACCTTTGCCCAATGGCTAGAGATTGTTTTGCTTTGACAAGGGGAAAGGTTTTGAAAGAAATATATGGAAATTGAGGGGATGCCCATCAATTGGGGAATAGCCAAACAAGCTGTCATAAGTAATTATGATGGAATACTATCATGCCATAAGAAATGACCAGAGGGGCAGTATCAGAAAAACATGAGATGATCCATATAAACTGATGCAAAGTAAAGTGAGCAGAACCAGGACAGGAAATGATTGTACAAAGTAACAATACTGTAATGATGATCAACTGTGAAAGACTTGGCTACTCTGATCAATACAATGATCCAAGATAATTCCAAAGGACTCATGATGACAAATGCTATCCAACTCCAGAGAAAGAACTAATGAACTCTTAGTGTAAAATTGATCATTTTCTCACTTTCTTTGTTTTTCTTGCTTTTTTTTTTAAATTGCCTAATATGGAAATGTTTTACATGATTTCACAGATATAATTGATATCATATTGCTTGCCTTCTCAGTGGGTGGGGGATGGGCTAGAGGGAGGAAGAGAACTTACAACTCAAAAAAAAATTAAGGTATGTTAAAAATAAATAAATATCTTTTAAAAAGATAAAAAGGGGGGGCAGCTAGGTGGCACAGTGGATAAAGCACCGGCCCTGGATTCAGGAGGACCTGAGTTCAAATCTGGCCTTAGACACTTGACCCTTACTAGCTGTGTGACCATGGGAAAATCACTTAACCCTCATTGCCCCACCAAAAAAAAATTAAAAAGAAAAAGAAAGAACTCGATCTTGTTAAAAGATCTTAGAGGTAATCTAATACTCTTCTACCAACTTCTCTTTTTTTTCCCCCGGGGCAGTGGGGGTTAAGTGACTTGCCCAGGGTCACACAGCTAGTAAGTGTGAAGTGTCTGAGGCCAGATTTGAACTCAGGTACTCCTGAATCTAGGGCTGGTGCTTTATCCACTGCGCCACCTAGCTTCCCCCTCTACCAACTTCTTAAAACCTAAAAGACATAACTTAAACAAAACAGAATAGTATGGTATACAAATTCAACTGCATTGAAGCTGTGATTTTTTTTTCCTGTGTAGGAAATGTCTGGTGTGGGTTTTCCCTCCATCAGTGTAGATTGCTACCTGTCTGGGACTTACTGGATAAGTCCTAAGACAGAGTAACAATAATGACTTACATTTATATAATCATTTACTGTTTACATAGTACTTTCATTCTAACAACCCTATGAGATCAATAGTATTATTCCTCCCATTTTACAGATAAGGAAACTGAGGCTCTGAGAAAGAAAGGATCTGCTGAAGGTCACACAGCTAGGATGTATTGAAACCTGGATATGAATTTAAGTCTTCTGACTCCAGTGAAACACTTCCTGGAGTAGGAGTTGAAGGACCTTAGTTAAGGACCTGCCACAAAGCAGCTGAGTGACCTTAGACAAGTCATTGCCCTGCTCTGGGCCTCAGTTTTCAAATGAAGGGGATGGTCTGGGTGATGATGAACATCCCTTCAGGCTCAAAGATTCTCATTGGCCAAACATGGACCTTATGGTTTCTGTAAAATTGGTTGATTTAAAGCCACAAATCTTCCATATGTTTGAGAGTTGGGAAAACCATCTGTAAGTTTTAGGCAATGGGTGAATAGTGTTTGAGTAAGAGAAGATCCTCATAAAGATGAGTGTTGAGCTTTATTAATACACTGAGAAAATGAAGAAAAAATCTTCTGTTCCCAGAGTTCTAAAGATATTTTTTTTCCCTTGAAGCCTCTAGCCCACTTTGGATAAAAAAGAATCCCTTCCCCTGGAGAGCTCCCAGGCGAATGGGAAAGCTAAGTTTTGCAGAAAACAATTATCATTGGGCAGCCAGGTGGTGCAGTGGATAAAGCACTGGCCCTGGATTCCGGAGGACCTGAGTTCAAATCTGGCCTCAGACACTTCACACTTACTAGCTGTGTGACCCTGGGCAAGTCACTTAACCCCAGTTGCCTCACCAAAAAAAAAGAAAAAGAAAAGAAAACAATTATCATCTAATCTCGGTTGACCAAGTACTCAAAATGACCCAAGAAAATTCCAGTCATTTGAATTTTCTGGGTAACTGAGGCATGACCAAAAGTTTCCCCATCTATAATTTATGAATTGAAAGAAACCCTGGAGATCACCTTGTTCATGCTACTGCCCCATGTGTTTATTCCCCCTGCATTATCCCTGGCAGGTGGAATCCAGCCTCTGCTTGAATACCTCTAAAAATAGAAAAGCCACTAACCTACCAAAGCATCCCATTCCACTTCTGAAATACTCGGATTGGGAGGGCTTTCTTACAGCAATGGGAAATCTTTTGTCCTTGTTTGGTCGATTGGTTGTATCTGACTCTCGGTGACCCGTTGGCAAAGATACTGAAGTAGTTTGCCATTTCCTTTCCTAGCTCATTTTACAGATGAGGAAAGTGAAGCAAATGGGGTTAAGTGACTTACCCAGGGTCACATACCTAGTAAGTGTTTAAAGGCAGATTTGAACTCGGGTCCTTCTGACTCCAGGGTTGGCACTCAATCCACTGTACCACCTAGCTGCCCTGATGGGAAATCTGCTTCCCTATAATTGCTCTCCATTGGTTGTGGTTCTACTTTGTGGAGCCACATATAAGAAACCCCTTCTTGTACACATCCATATGACAGTCCTCTGTCGATCACATCCTCCGGAAGTTTTCTTTCTTCCTCTGGTCTTTGCGTGTCATAGTTTCCAGACCTTGTTGTATCAGCATCCTCCAAATATGTTTGAATTTGTCATTGTGCCTCTTAAAAATGTAACACCCAGAACTGAACACCATATTCCAACTATGGTCTGACCAGGACAGAAGATGGTGGGACTATCAATCAACTAATAAACAGGCACTTATTAAGTGCTTACTGTATGCCAAGGACAGAAGTAACAGTCCCTACACACAGGAAATTTAATTTTACTCTCAGTGTCTGGCATATAGTAGGTACTTCATAAATATCCAATAACTGAATAATGAGGGAGGCATGACTATTATCTCCCTTGTTCAAGATGTTATACTGGTATAATTCCACATACATTTATTAAGTGCTTACTGTATGTAAGACAGTTTGGGGGATAGGGAGATAGCTCATTATCCTTGGTCTCAAGGAGTCTTACTGGGGAGAGAAGATATATGAGGTAGAACTCTATAAGACATGTGAGAAAGAAGGTAGTGTAGCACAATGGAAGGATGGCTGACTTTAGAGTGAGAGGATCAGAATTTGAATCTTCCCTCTGATGAGTACTGTCTTGGGCAAGTCACAACTTTCCTGGGTTGTGGTAAAATGAGGAAGTTGAACTCCGTGACCCAAAAGATCCCTTTCTCCTCTGTATTTACCTTCCTGTGAGCCCACAAGTCTTTTATCCTCATCTGTAAAAGGATGAGCCCGGATTATATTATTTTAAAATCCCTTGCAGCTCTAAATCTCTTGTCCTTCAGCTCTCTGGCCCAAAAGCTCAAAACCTACCTTCCGATGACCCAAAGATCAGCCCCTAAAACAATTCCCGTCACCACTGCCACACACTGACTCACGTTGCTCCGATGTCCTGATTCAGTCCTGATACTTGGGCTGCTTGAATTAAGTATCCAATCTCTCTCTGCTTCCACCAAAATCTCTGTCCTTTGCACACACATACTCTGCTTACATTTGTTCATGGACCCCCAGGATCAAGCTTCTCATCCACCAGTAACCAGATCAAAAGAATGTCCTGAAAGTCTATTAAGACCTAGAAGGTAATTCGGGGCTGCTGTGAGCCCTGTCCAGCCCTATACATGGTTGCTATCTCTCCAGAGTCTATCAATGAGTTTGGTTTGGGCCATATTGAGGGACAGATGGTTCTGTGCAGAAGTACCATTGGAAATAAAAGCCTGAAGCTCAGGGGGAGAGGCCAGGCCTGGAAATCTAGTTTTGGGAACCATTCATCTAGAAGTGATAGTTGAAACTGTGAGAGTGGAGAATGTAATCTCTTAGCAAGAGAGAACAGAAGGCTAAGTATTGAACTTTGGGGAATGCCAACAGTTAGGGGGCGGGAGGAAGATGAGGAGCCAGATTTTCTAAAATGCCTGAGTCTCCATCCCTGCCTTAGTCAGCAGAGTCTTCGGACCCTGATGGCATCTCTCTTTATTGATGGGGCCCCAGCGCGAATGTCTTCCAATCTCTCTGCCCAGGATGGGCAAGGGAGATGGAGAAGAGATTGAGAATTGGGCTGGATCCAAGACATGTCCTGGAAGTCGTTCTTTTGAATGAGTCACGGAAATCTGCCTGTTTCTATTGTTACTTCCCTCTTTCCTCTAAAAGCTGAATAGAGAGGGGGAATAATCTGGTTAAGAAGGGGGTGGGGGTAGCCAAATACCAGAAAATTAAGGAAACGCCTTAGTGAAGGGGAAAGAGCCCTGAGTTTGGAGGCAAAAGACCTGAGTTCAAAGCCTGTCCCTGACACTTATTACCTTTGTGACCTTCAGCAATCATTTAATCTTCTGGGGCTTCACTTTCCTCATCTGTGGTCCTTTCCAGCAACAGGTCTAAGATCCTTTGAAGCTTTGGAAGGTTTATTTAATGGTCACCAAGAATTTAGTCCAGAGCTGAAGGCAAAGCCTTCTCATCAGGGCCACCTGTGTTTGATTTTGTTGGGCTCCCCTCCCCTCCATGATGATATTGGAGGCCATGGACCATTTTTAGATTAGACCACCTCCCACAAAGGTGGCTGTGTGCACTTGGCCCCTTACTGAGAGTCAGTCAGTGAACAACTGGTTTTGTAATGTTTTTCAGGTGATTTAGTGAGCGCTAGGGATAGGAGGGCTGGGTGGACGGGAAGAGGCCTTCTCCAGAAGGTAGGATTTAAGCTGATTGGATTGAGGGAAACCAGGGAAGTTAGGAGAGAAAGGTGAGGACAGAGAGCACAGGATTGGGAGTGTCATGTATGGGGAAGAGATGAGCCAATAAAGCTGGTTCATAAACTACCCGGGGCGGGGGGGGGGGGGGGGGCTGCCAATGTTCAATAACGGGACACTCTGCCTGAGGGGATGGCCTAGGCAGCTAAAGAAGCCAAGGAGAGGCGTAAAGGGAGAGAGGAGGGAAGGAGGCAGTGGGAGCCAGCCCCAAGGTAGCAAAGTACTAACGGACATCCTCAGAGGAGCCGTTGGCAGGATCATACAGCTAGCAGGACAGAGGGAGCCACAGAGATTCCCATGTGGATGCTAAGAATTTGAAAAATGCAACAAAGATTGACCAGATTGCTCCTTTTTTTCCCCAAAGTGCTAAATTATATTTCGGTGGGAATGAATGCCCAGCACTTCTGGGAAGGCTTCGGGCACAGAGCCAAGGTCCCTGTGATTCAGACAATGTGTGGCATGCCTGTTGTTCGTGCAGATGAAAGATGGCTGGGGCATGGGGCTGGTTTGGAGCTGGCAGGCGGGCTGAGGTGAGGGACTGTGGGACGTGGGCTCACCCTGGTCTCTCCCTCTGCAGTGGAGGTCTACAACTGCGCCATGGGGAGCACGGACTGTTCCCAGTGCATGGGGAGAGAGGACCTGGGCCACAAATGCATCTGGAATGAGGGCTGTAGACTGAACCACCAGCCCCAGCCAGTCACCACTATCTGCCCTGCCCCAGAGATCAGGAAGGTAAGTGTATGTGTACAAATACCAACACACACACACACACACACACACACACACACACACACACACCCCTATATGTGCCTCAATTTCCTTATCTGTAGGATGGGAAATAATAGCCTCTACCTCATAGGCTGGTTGTGAAGGTCAAATGAATTGACATATTTAAAACTCTTTGCAAACTCTAAAAACTCTTTAAATGCTCGCTATTGGTAGTAGGAGGAAGTTCTATATCACCTTAGGCAAGTCATTCTCTTAGTATCACTTTCCTCATCTCTAAAATGGGGTGGGGGGGATGATTCCAGAGGACGCCTGGGGAAGCCTGCTGCCCGACTCCTGTCAAATGGATAGATTCAAGATGCAGGATGAGACAGAGTTTGGGGATGTGGCCAACGTGGGAATTTGTTTTGTTTGATTCTACTTATTATTGCAAGGGTTTGGGGTCCTTTTTTTCCATTGTGGGGAGGAGAAAGGTTTGATCACTGAAAAAATGAAACAACTTCAAAAATAAAGAATTTGTTTTAAAGAGGGGAGGGAACTGAGTGGACTTTAAGGTCCCTTCCAATTCTAAATCTACATATGATTCATTGGTCTTCTTGCCTCGATCACACATCCCTTCCAGGTCTGAATCTTGTAGTCCCACAGTATATTACATACACATACACACACAATCTTTCTGGCATGTTTGCAAAATAGATACATTCACGCAATATAATTGTTCCTGCATACCAACAGGCAACCTACTATGTGCCAGGCATTTGGAGATAGAAAAAACAAAATGAAACTGTTCCTGCCCTCAAAAGGCTTAAACTCATGGGGGGCAGCTAGGTGGCGCAGTGGATAGAGCACCGGCCCTGGATTCAGGAGGACCTGAGTTCAAATCTGGCCTCAGACACTTGACACTTACTAGCTGTGTGACCCTGGGCAAGTCACTTAACCCCCATTGCCCTGCAAAAAGCAAAACAAACAAACAAAAAAAGGCTTACACTCTTTTAGTGGATATGTATGGGCTCTTTATGAACATATACAATTTATGTATACACTCATTCCTATCATTCATTCAATAAACATTTATTAAGCACCTACTAGGTGCTGGAGATACAACAAGAGGCAAAAGACAGTCTCTGCCCTCAGAGTTCACAATCTAGGTCTCACACAGAGAGAGGCAGACTGAGGTAGGGGATGGAGTAATGGACTTGGGGTCAAGAACAGTAGATTCAGGGCAGCTAGGTGGTGCAGTGGATAGAGCACTGGCCCTGGAGTCAGGAGGACCTGAGTTCAAATTCAGCCTCAGACACTTGACACTTACTAGCTGTGTGACCTTGGGCAAGTCATTTAACCCCAATTGCCTCACAAAAAAAAAAGAACAGTAGGTTCAAATCCTGCATCTGAAGCTCACTAAGTAGCTCTTTGATGCTGGACAAGTAAGTCACTTCTCTGTGAGCCTCAGCTGCCTCATGGGTTAAACAGGAATGCTGCTCCCTCCTTCACAGGACTTTTGTGAGAAGGGTGGATGTACAAGCATTTTGCTAATCATTTAAGCACTTTCTACATGTCTGCCCCAACAATCACCGGCCCTGGTGCCTTGCCTGTGCCAGCCCTACATGACCCCAACCATACTCCCCTGCCTTTGGCAATTACTCAAAGCTCCATCAACCTCTTTATCTGGCGTCCATGGCAGATCGAGCCCCTGAGCGGCCCCCTGGAAGGAGGGACCCTCCTGACAATCCGTGGGAAGAACCTGGGCCGCAGATTCAGTGAAGTGGCCTATAGCACCTGGATCGGCGGCGTGCCCTGCGAGCCCCTCCCGAGCAGATACGTCGTCTCTGAGGAGTGAGTACAGCTGGGGAGGTTGTGGTGGTCTGAGGCATTGGTCCTCCTCTCTCACCTTTGGAAATCCTAGGATGGTAGAACTAGGAAGGAATTTGGGGCCACCTTGTCCATCCCCCATCATTTCACAAATGAGGAAAACTTAGCCCCAGAAAGGAGAAGCAAGTCTTCCAGAATCTTTCTCTTGATCTCAGTTTCTAGTTCACAAAACAAAAGCTTTGGCCTGGGTTTTCTCAAAGACCCCTTCCACATGTCTACCCTACAATCTCACCTATGAGATGGATGCATGAAACAGTCAGAAAACAAGGTAGGTTGGCCAAGCGGCGAAGGGTCTGGTGTGGGCGAGAAGTTGCTGCAGGTCAGACAAAGGTGAGATTAGGTTAGATTGGATGACCGAGGGAGGCTTCATGGAGGATGTATCATTTGGAGCTAGACCTTGATGGTTGGGTAGGATTTGTATGGGAGAAGGCATTCCAGGTAAGAACACAGAGCATGAGCAAACACATAGACTAGGTGGAGGATGGGCAGTGTGTGTGTGTGTGTGTGTGTGTGTGTGTGTGTGTGTGTGTGTGTGTGTGGTCTTTGCCAAAACCGAACTTGACTTAAGAGGACAGAGCATGTGCCTCTTCCTGCCAAAGCAATTATATAATCCAGAGTCAAGAGCAGAGAGAATTGGGGCCAGGACTGGGGAGAGTCAGGCCTGTGTGCCTCCCGCCCTCAGTGACTAAGAGTGGACTCATCAGTGATATTTAGTGTGGCCACATGGCCCATCTTATTGTCATCACCCACTGCCATCTCCTCTGGTCCCCTTGGTGGCGTCTGGGAGCCTGGGCCCCACCCTCCTTCTCTCCTGGAAAAAGAAAATAGTTTGGTTGCTGTGGCATCTTCCTCCTGGGGCTCATTGGGTCCCCAGGGGAGCGACCTCCTGCCTCTCCTCATTAGCTTTTTCTTTTCATCAGAATCGTTTGCTGGACCGGTCCATCGCCCAGCCCCTTTTCTGATGTTGTGACCGTTAATGTGAGCAAGGAGGGGAAGTCGAGGGAACGCTATTCCTATGTGGTAAGGCTCTTCCTGGATGATTCAATGCCCATTCCACAAGGTTCTGCCAAACATTTCCCGTGGACCAAGTTGTTCTGAGAAAGAGAGAAGAGAAGCAACATTTATTAAGTACCTATTATATGCCAGACACCGTACTAAGAGCTTTACAAATGTCATCTCATTTGATCATGGGAATGCCCAAGATGGTAGGATAAGGGGAAGGGGGTGCCATTTTGTTTCTCCTCCCTAGATCCAGGCTTCTGCATGTGTGGAGCAAGCAAGCAGGAGAGTCTCTTGGTTTAACCCCATAGCTCCTAACCATTTATCTCTATCAGTAAATTGGATGCCAGTGAGACTGTGTGACCCACAGTTTAAAATATTTCAAAAGCTCCAAGATTTCAACGAATTCAACATTTATTCAGTGTCAAAATGGTGCAGGGAAAAGAATGCTGCGTTTGAAGTCAAAGGTCCTGAGTGCAAATCTCCTCTGCACCCCCTCACTATCATGGGGCAAGTCACTTGGCCACCCTAGTATCAGTTTATCATCTGTTAAATGAGGAGTTTGAACCAGACTTCATCTAAGGTCTCACCACTGACAAGATCTATAATCCTAAGTGCTTATGATGTGAATGATACTGTGCATGGGGGAAGCAGCAGGTGGAGAGAGAACTGGATCTGGAGCCAGTAAGAGTTGGGTTCAGATTCTTCCTCTGACATAGACTGACTCTATGACCCTGGGCAAGTCATTTAACCACATTTGCCTCAGTTTCCTCAACTGGGCACGTGACCCTGGGCATGTGAACTCATGTCTATGCACCTTTCTGTAAAATGAGAGTGAAATGGACCCAAGTGGTTCTAAATCTATGATCCTGTGATAAAATGAAAAATTAGACCCTGCTTCAAGAAGTTTATACTCTAGAGGTGGAGGGTAGAGGTGGGACACAGCAAGGAAACAGAGGAGTAAAAACGAGATGCTCTGAGGCTGGAGAGAACCCCAACAATCAGGGGAATCGAGAAAGGTTTTGTAGAGGAGGGGGCACCCCAGCTGAGTTATGATTTCAGGGATATCGTTATTGGTTCTGCCAGTGAAGGGGATGATGCTGACACAGTCAGTTCCTGCTCTTAGAGAGGGGTTGTGGCCAAAACATTCATGACCTGAGCCCCCCCCCCCCCAGTGTTGAGGCTGGTCCTTAGAGGGAGAGATTGATACGCTTTGTCCCTTGGCTAGTGCAGTGGGAAAAGTCAAAGACTCCATGAATGGCAGAAGTAGAAAGATCTCAGATGGCATTGAATTCCTTCCTCACTTGACAGAAGAAGAAACTGAGGGCTCATAAAATTAGCTCATGGGTAACACTGATGTCCCCCCTTATGGAAAATAGTCTTCTGATCTTTAGCCTGGGTCTGCTTCCAGGCTCGGTATTCAGTGCCCAGCCTTGTGCTTAGTACTGTCTGTGATGGCAGGGAGGGGAGGGAGGGGAAGAGGAGGCCTTGTGGTCCCTGCCCTGGAGGAGCTCAGGGTCTTTCCGGGGAGCCACGGGTCAGCAGCAGGAAACCATTCTAGAAGAAGGCAGGAGCAGGCGCGTGCCCACTGTGTGCTGCTAGAACAGGGCTCTGACCCAGTCAGCACAGAGGACAGCACCTTCTGAGATCTAGTGCCAGCTGTGTGGGGCAGACAGTCAGGAGTCAACAAGGGGATATGGGGCATGGAGATCTGGGTGGACCAAGGAAGTTGGGGGAGGCTTCACTTGGACAATCCTTCCTGCCCCTGAAGGAAGGAAGAGGCAAAAAAACCCAAAACAAACCAAAACCTTTGGAGAAAGGAGAACTGAGGGTTGTTCTCATATCAACTAAAGAATTGGCAAGAGGTATGGTTGTCTTGTGGTTGAGAATGTCCTCTCTCTTCTTCTCTCCCTTTTCCCTTTCCCCATCCTCTCCTCTCTTCCTTCCTCTCCTATATTCATTTCTCCTTGTCTCTCTTTTTCTTTCCTACTTCCCTTTCCCTTCTCTTCCCCATTGCTCTTTTCGCTTTCTCATTCCCTATCTTTGTCTCCCCACCTCTCTCTTTCCTTCTATATTTCTCCCTCTTTCTGTCTTCCTTGCTTTCCTCTTCTATTTTCTTGACAATACCTTTCTTTTTCTTTCTCTCATCCTTGTCCCCTTCCCCTCTCTCTTTTCCTTCTTCCTTTCTTTCTCTCACTCCTTCACCTTTCTCCCTTTCTTATTGCTCCCTGCCTATCTCCTCACTGACCCTCTACATTGTTTCTCCTCTTCTTCTTCTTCTCCTCCCCCTTCCCTTTCCCCATCTCCATTCTTCCTTCTCTTTCTCCCTTCCTCACTAGCTACCAGTTGTCTATTCCATGGAGCCCGATGTTGGTCCAAAGGCTGGAGGCACCAGAGTGACTATCCGGGGGAGTGACCTCGGGGTGGGATCCGAGCTCCACGTTCTGGTCAATGACACCAAACAGTGTTTGGATCTCGTGTAAGCCATGGGGCTCAGGTGGGTTGGACAGGGTGGGGACAAGTCAGTTCTGATGATCTCAGGGTCAGTTGGGTCTGAGGCTGAATCTCCTTGTAAGTCATTGGATGGGATGCTGCTGGGAGTGGGTTGGAGTCAGGAGCTCCTTCAGGGACTTTTCCAAGGAGGGAGCTTCTGAGAACAGACTAGACCATAGCCTAGAGCTCCAGCCTTTGGGGTGGAGCCCATACAGAATTAATGCTGGGGCTTCCTGGACTTCAAAGCCATGAGAACTTTCCCTTTAATTTGATGGTGAAGCCCTCTGTCCCTGGGGTATACGTCC
Organism: Dromiciops gliroides; assembly: GCF_019393635.1. Lineage (NCBI taxonomy): Eukaryota > Metazoa > Chordata > Mammalia > Microbiotheria > Microbiotheriidae > Dromiciops > Dromiciops gliroides. Next base: position 706,557,756 of record NC_057861.1, read on the forward strand.
TAAGCTAGAGAAGACGGACTGAATATACAAAGCATTTTGAGACTCCTGGACATGTATTCATTCAGTCCTTAACTCACTCAATCAATAAGCATTCATTAAGCTCCTACTCAGTGCAATGCATTGTACTGAGCATTCTTTAGTTGCTCCAGATAGCCTTAGATTAATCACCAAGTCTTCATTGAACACCTCTCATGTTCCATGGCCTGTTCTTTGTGTGTAAAGGGGACAGGAAAGAAGATAGCACAGGGCCTACCCTCAAGAAGCTTATAGTCTAGAAGCTGAGATAATCTACACTACAACAGCACAATTCAAAGTCCCATGCTTGGCACTCAGGGAGACCTAGCGACTTGCAACTGGGACAGGAAGTGGTCTGGTATGGGGCAGAAGTGCCATTAGGAGATCAGACAGGAGGAGGGGCATTGTAGGCTGAGGTAATCTGGGAAGGCTTCATGGAAGAAGAGAAAGACCATGAACTGGGTGAGATGTGAATGAATGAAAGAAGGGGGGATAAAGTTACAGAAAGAGGAAAGAGAATGTGTTGGAAGTTAGGGAGGAACCCAGCCTGACTCAAATAAGAGAGGAGGAAAAATACAATTGGGTAGGCAAGATGGGGCCAGATTGTGGAGAGTCACAAATGCTAGGAGGAGGAAGAGGTTGGGTTTGATATGGTGGGCACTGGACTTGAGCCTCTCAAACAGGGAATTCACAGTACAAAAAAGGGCTATTTTCAGAAGGTTAGTTTGGTGGCATCATGGGCAGGATGGATCAGTGGAAGAGGCCAGGGGCAGGGACTCCAGCTTTCATATCCAGGTATGAGGTGATGGTGTCTAAGACTAGGAATAGGGACAGGAGGAGGGGGAATACTGTTGCTTTTCCAGAGCTGCCCAAACATAGCACCCTCCACCCCACATTCAGCAGCTCTCCCTAGGCTGGATCAGGCCAGCCTCTGGGAACCAGTAGGGAGAAGGTGATGTTGGTATCATGCTGGCCAGCTCTGCCCAGAGCTTGCTCAGCCACTCAGGAGCCCTGGCCCTTCCCACAGGCGCACAGACAGCACCATCACCTGCACCATGCCCAGAGGGGAGCTGCTTGCCACCGTCCGTGTCTGCGTGCGCTTTGAGCACAAATCCTGCATCAGCAGCAACATCACCTTTGACTACATGAGGGACCCAGTCATCACGGCCATCAGTCCCCAAAAGAGCCCAGTCAGGTGAGCCCCACCCCCAGCCTTCTCCATCCTACTACCCTCCCTACCCCTACCCCCATCCATCTCATTTTCATCCTGCTGGCATAAATCTGCATCACATAATTACCAGCTTTGATCTCATAAGATGTCATGTCAAAGAATCAGTGCCATGGAGTAGTATTAACATTCAGTGGTGCCAGCCTCCCCATCAAACATTTAAGGGGCCACCTTAATTCTATTCCTTATGGGGAGAGAAAGGGAGGCAGGGAAAACTCTGGATGAAGGAGTAGTGGAGCCCACCAGAGCCAAGAGGCCATACCACCTCCATGACCCCAGAGCAAAGCGGCCTCCCTCTTGATTTCCCCAGGCAACTCTGAGCTTGTAAGTTGCAAGGTCTGTGTTAATAGAGGGAATCTCTTCAGCAAGTGTCCCCTAAAACAGAGCTTGTGAGAGAGACAGACACAGGGAGATAAAGAGACAGATGGAGATGGAGAGACAGAGGGAGGGAGAGAGGAAGAGAGAGAGACAGATGGAGATGGAGATAGAGATAGACAGAGAGGAAGAGACTCAGAGACAGCTGGAGATGAAGAGATAGAGGAGGGAGAGAGACAGACAGACAGAAGAATGGAGAGAAAGATGGAGAGACAGAGGGAGGGAGGAAGAGAGAGTCAGAGACAGAGGCAGAGGGAGAGAGAGGAAGAGAGATAGAGGGAGGAAGAGAGACAGATGGATATGGAGAGATATAGGAATGAAGAAAGGAAAGGAGGGAGGAAGAAGAGAGGCAGAGGGAGGGAGAGGAAGAGAGATGGAGGGAGAGAAAGAGATAGATGGAGATGGAAAGACAGAGGGAGGGAAGGAGACAAAAGGAGATAAAGAGGGAGGAAGGGAGAGAATAAGGAAGGGAGGGAGGAAGGGTGAGAGAGAAGAAAGCTCAGACTGTAATCTTGTCTTTGCTAATAACTCCTTGTGTAAGTCACTGCTCTGGGCTTCAGTTCTGTCATCTGCAAAATAGGGTTGACACCTGCCTTTCTCTCAAGGTAGTTGTAAGAATTCAATTAGTACAAAAATAAGCATTTATTAAGCACCTGTTGTGTGCCTGTGGATACAAAAACAACAATGAAGCCGTCAGTCCCTGCCTTCATCGATCTTACATTCTTTCAGGGGAAACCTGTAGAGATTTAAGTAGATCTCAAATAGATGAGTCCTCACGGGGTGGTTTTGGTGGGGGAGGCACTGACAGCTGGCGTTAGTAGAGAATAAGGTCACAGATCTAAAAGCTCCTAGACACCCAGAAAGCCTAATGATCATTGCAATGGCTTGGCTGACAGGCCTCCCTCTCTAGCCTGAAGAGGGAGTGTGCCTGGATGGCCGGCAGCACTGATGTTGTGGTGCAGGGAAAGACACTGGCAGGACTGCCTTGAGGCCCTGTTTATTTCTCCTCTCTCTTGCACACCCAACTCAACAAGCCCCGGTCTGCACATGTGATCAACAATTTAGAGCAGGAAGGAGCCTCAAACATGGTCTAACACCCTCATTTTACAGATCAGGAAACTGTGCAGAAGTTCAGTGACTTACCCAGGGTCGCCCAGCTAAGTCTCCCTGACTCTAAATTCAGTAGCCCAACCAAAGAGAAGTGAAGTGACTTACTCAGGGTCATACAGCTAAGTAAGAGTCAGAGATGGGATTGGATACCCTATTCATTGGGCAATGCTGCACTCATTCTAACTCTGGGATGTCAACATAGTTCCCCACTCCACCCCATCTCACCCCTGTCACTGTTTCCTCTGTCCCTCTCCTCCCCACTCCTGCACCATCCCCCTCTGGACATCCCCACCTGCCAAACATCACTCTCTCTTTTCTCAGCGGCGGGAGGACCATCACGGTGGAGGGCAGTCGGTTCGACATGGTGCAGAATGTGTCCATGACGGTCAGTCACATTGGCAAGGAGCAGACGGTGAGTCACAAAGGTCAGGAGGTGGGAGATGTTGGGGGTGGGTGAGAGCACGGATGGAGGAACAGAGGGAGCATGGCAGAAATGGGATGAGAGTGGGGGAGACCATGGATGGGGAGACTGAGACACAGATAGCAGGAGCACAGAGCCATGAGGCAGGGAGGGGGAGGGAAGGGACAGATGGAGAGTGAGTTTTTCTCGTCAAGGAGGAAGTGTGAGAAAAGCCAGGCAACGTTCAGTGTGGGATGAGTGAAGATGGCTCCATCCTCCTCCCCTGTGTGGGGGATGGTGCCCCAAAGAGGAGAGATGGAGCCCCAGGGACACAAATGGGTGCGATCAATGCTTTCTGCTGGCATCCATCTTGCCCAGCCCCAAAACATCACAGCCTCTTTCCCACCCTGTCTCCGACTCAGGGCAGCCAAAGCTACAGATCCTGATGCTAAGAGCTGGTGTGGGTCTAGGGAGCTTTGGCTGAGCCAGACCCTCTCCTCTTCCTCTTGGTCTCAGGCTCATTCTTTTGGTCTATATTTCTGTTATCTGCCTCTGTGTTCCTTTTTCTCTATCTTTGCCTCTGTCTTTCTTTGTCTCTATATGTATCCTTGTGTTTGTCTCTGTCTCTGTGTCTCTCTCCATCTTTCTGTCCCTCTCTGTCCTCTGTCTCTGTCCTAGTCTCTGTGTGCATGTCTATCTCTATTTCTGCCTTTCTGTGTCTCTGTCTTGATGTCTATGTTTCTGTCCTCGTGCCTGTCTTTCTCTGCCTCTCTTGTCTCCTGATCTCTATCTCTCTGGATACCCAGATCTCTCCCTTGTCTCTCCCTATCCATAGCAAAGTATTAACCTGTTTCTATCTCTCCTCCAGCTCTGCAAGGTTCTTAATTCCACCCTAATTACCTGCCCCTCCCCTGGTGCCACAGCCAACAAGTCAGCACCTGTGAACTTTTTCATCAATGGGCAACCATACGAAGATGAGCAGGTGGCCATGGAAGACCCCGGAGAGCCTAAGAATATGCTTCCCAGCAGCAGGTTCAGCCTGGAATATCTGCCTGATCCCCAGTTCTCCACTGCCAAGAGGGAGAAGTGGATTAAACACCATCCGGGGGAGCCTCTCACCCTGGTCATCCATGTAAGCAATAGTGTGGCCCCCAGGGAGGGGGAGGGAGGATTACTTAGTAGGGTAATAGGGGGGAGGAAGAGGATGGTACTGGTAGCAGAAGGAGCCTGGATGTGGATTCAGAGTAACCTAGGGCTGACTCCTACCTTTCTATTTTATTTATTTATTTTTTTTTTTTTTTACGGGGCAATGGGGGTTAAGTGACTTGCCCAGGGTCACACAGCTAGTAAGTGTTAAGTGTCTGAGGCCGGATTTGAACTCAGGTACTCCTGAATCCAGGGCCGGTGCTTTATCCACTGAGCCACCTAGCCGCCCCCGACTCCTACCTTTCTAACTGTGACCTTGGATGAATCATTTCCTTCTTAGATTTCAGTTTCCTTTCCAATTCTGGGACTCCCAAGATTCCTTCAATCTCTAGACTCCTAACCCTGTCCTCCTTTTAAGGAGTCCAGAACATGAAATACTCAGCTACAGAGGGAGTCTAGCTCCCACACCGTCATTTTGCCAGAACAGTAACCCCCTCTGAGATACCCAATATCCTTGGTTTCGCCCCATGACCCCCACAGCCAGCAGGAGCTGTTTGCCTCCCTGAACAGAGCAACACCCTGCCTCCCCTTGGCAGCGCACATGCTCAACAGCGGGCATGGCCACGCTCTCTTGCTCGGCCCTCCCAGAGAACAGATGGCATAGATCTCTCCTCCGACCAGCCTGAGGTCAGAGCCGATTCCCTGGCCTGAATCAAGAGTCGAGCCGTGGTTGGGTGAAGGGTCACCATGTGGCCCTCAGAAACAGTCCTGGGGGGATCAGACCCGGGAATCCCCTGTAAGTTGAGGGCTTCTTCTGAGCTGCCATGCCTACCCTGGCATACCCACTTATACCCCTGACCTTCACTGACACCCCACCTAGGCAGAGAAGCAGAGATTCGCTGTGGGAACTGTCCCTCACAAATGCGGTGCCCACATTGGCGCCAGCTGGCTGGCACAGAAGAGCCGAGGAATTACACAAGACCATTCAAGGGAGTGAGAATGGGGAGCAGGCCTAACGAGGCAGCCCGAGCTCCCTGCTGCCCCCACCAGCTCCCAACCAGGCTCTTCTTCAGCTGGCCCAAGGTCCAACGGGCTGGGTTCTTGGTTGTTCACATGGGGAGGACAGGGGTTCTCCCTTCCTTGCCTCACCCCACCTAGCCAAGAGGTAAAAAACAAGGCAGAGGGGAGAAAAGGGGGAAATGGAGGGGAGGGGGAGGGGAGAGGAGCAGGCCTCTAAGTGGCTCTGATGGCTTTCGGTTTGACCTGGGGCTGTACCCCATCACACAGGAGGCTCAGAGGGCAAAGCCCAATGGAGTCTAGAACTCAGTAGAATTCTCAGATTAGATCTCAAGGACAACAAGGGATTGGGGAGGTCATCTAGTCCAACCCCCCCTCATTTTACAGGCTAAGGGAATAAGTGACCAACACACAGGCAGTAAGTAGCATAGGCAAGATTTGAACCCGAGTCCTCTAACTCTAGAGGCAGGGTGTGCTTTCCACTGCTTCTCAAGTCAAGTGACACCTGGCTTGTGGGGCCCTGCCCCTATTTAGATGGAACCTTGGAAAAGTCCCTTAAATTCTTTGGGTCTCGGTTGTCTCATCTTTGAAATGGGTATAACAACACCCTGCATCCTGGAAAGCAGGGAGTGGACAAGGTGAAGTCTCCCTCAGTTCCAAGAGTGATTCGCTTCCTTTCCCTGGGTTTTCCTTATTTGTAATACTAAGTGTTTGGACTAGGTGATCTCCAAAATTCTTTCCTATCACCCTATCTGTGATCCTGTGATTTTTTTTTTTTAGTGAGGCAATTGGGGTTAAGTGACTTGCCCAGGGTCACACAGCTAGTAAGTGTTAAGTGTCTGAGGCTGGATTTGAACTCAGGTACTCCTGACTCCAGGGCTGGTGCTCTATCCACTGCGCCATCTAGCTGCCCCGATTCTGTGATTTTTAAGGTCCCTTACAATGCTAAGAGAAAGAGCATGGTACAGTGGATGGAGAGCTGGGGAGATGCATTCAGGTCCTACCTACTGAGACACATCCTGAGTTATGTGACCCTGGGAAAGTCTCTTAACCTCTCAGTGCTTGAGGCTGTGGGTCAGCAAACTATGGTCCCTTGGGCCACATCCAGCTCCTGCCTTCTTTTGTATGGCCAGTGTAGGAAGGGTGATGTTTCCATCTTCAAATAAAATGTTATTGTCTTTATTTAATAAAGATTTACTTAGCATTTATTATTGCATTTAAACATGTAAAGAGCTCAGACGGAATGTCTTCCTTGGAGAGTTTCTGATACCAATGAAAGTTCAGTCCTTATTCCCAGTTCTGAGAGCTCTAAATATTATGACTGGCTACAGTCTAATCCTGGGATACTTTGCCTGTAGTGTCCCTGCAAACAGTTATTTGTCTGGATGTTTGTGACTCACCTCTCTCTCTTTCTCTCTCCCCCTACTTCTCCCTCTTCTCCCTTTCCTTCTTCCCTTTCTCCCTCTCCCTTTCCCTGTTTCTCTCCCTCTCTCCTCTTCCTCTCCTCCTTCCCTTCTCTCTTCACTTTCCCTTCTCTCTCTCTCTCTCTCTCTCTCTCTCTCTCTCTCTCTCTCTCTCTCTCTCTCTCTCTCTCTCTCTCTCTTTCTCTCTCTCTCTCTCTCCCTCCTTCCCTCCCTCCCTCCCTCCCTCTCCCTCTCTCTCTCCCTCCTCCCCCCCTCTCCCCTCCTTCTCCCTCTTCTCCTCCCTTTCCCTCTCCCCTTTCTCTTCTCTCCCCCTCTCTCTTCTGCCTTCTCCTCTTCCTTCCTTAGAAAGAACATGACAACCTCGGTCTGGAATGCCATGAGTATCAAGTGAAAATTGGCCAGATTTCCTGTGAGATCCAGATTGTCTCAGACAGAGTTATTCACTGCTCAGTCAACGAGTCCCTGAGCACCTCAGAGGGGCACCTGCCCATCACGGTGAGATCCTTGACCTAGGAGAGGAATAGGAGACCATGATGCTCAGAGCAGCTTTGACTAGGGTTGGGTTATGAGATTGATGCCTGCTGACAAAAGAAAGAGGCAGAACTAGTGTCCCCTCTTCATCCTGGACGTCTCCATGAGGAGCCCTTCCCCCAACCCAGGGGACCCATCCCCAGCAGGTACTTTAATGCCCTCCTTACTCTCCAAAATGGACAAGCTGCCTGGAATGGAGAGGTAATCGACAGGACAGTTGCCTGGGTGATTGGTGGCTCTTACCTAAGGATCTTGGGATGTCTGGAATCTTTTTAATTTTTTTTTTTTGTTGTCTGGGTATGATTGGGGCTTTCCCATTGTTCATTTCAGGAATGGTGATAAGAAGAATTAGGAGGTTTTGAGAGAGACAGAGACAGAGAAAGACAGAGACAGAGAGAGGACACTCACCTCTCTCAGTATAATTCTCAATGGTCAGTTGTTATCAATGGGGAGAATCAGTGTCTCTTCACCCTGAGTACAGATGTCCAGGTTCCCCCCTCCCCCAGTCCCTCACTTCAATTCCTTGGTGCTTTCCATGAGAACATGACATCTCACTGGGGAAAGAGCCTGAGTATCCTCCTCCTCCTTCTTCTCCCTCTGCCCACATCCAGACAGTATTTTAAAGCTCTGTGCCTCAGTTGCTTTATTTGTGTAAAGGAGGGCATGTGGCTTAGAAGTCGGAAGATTTGGGTTAAAATCTTAGCAGCTAGATGGTGATAAGATAGAGAACTGGATGGGGAGTCAAGAAGGTTCATATCCTGCCTCAGACACTTATTAGCTGTGTGGCCCTGGACAGATCACTTCACCTTGTTTGCCTCAGTTCCCCCATCTGTAAAATAAACTGGAGAAAGGAAATGGTAAACCACTCCAGAATCTTTTGCCTGAAAGGGGTCATGGAAAGTCAGACACAACAGAAACAAATCAACAACAACACTGTATGCAAGGTACTCTGCTAAGCACAGGAGATACGATGACAAAAAAAGAAAAACAATGCCTGCCTTCAGGGAGCTTCCTTTCTCCTGGGAAGATTCAACATGTACACTACTACATCCAATGTAATTTCAGGAAGGGAAGAGTTACTAGCAATTGGGGCAGATAAGGGAAGGCATCACAAAGTATGCATGACCTGAACTGATCCCAGACGGGAAGATAAGCATTCTGAGAGGCAGAGACGAGGAGGGAGGGCAGCGCTGGAGGTATGAGGAATGACTCGGGGGAGCTCCAAGTTGGAGGAACTCCAGGTAGTCCAATGTGGCTGGAACGTAGAGGAAGTGAAAGGAAGTGATGATATGCAATAAAGCCGGACAGGTAAATTGGAGCCAGACTGTGGAGTGCTCTAAATGTCAGGCTGAGGAGATTTTCTTTCCTCCTTCAGACAGGAGAGAGCCACAGAAAGTTTCTGAGCAGGGCAGTGACACGGTCAGACCTTAGAAAGAAAATTATTTCAGCAGCTGTGCAGACAATTGATTGGAGAGAAGAGTGCCTGGAAGCAGGCAGACCAATTAGGAGGCTATTGCAGTGGGCCAGATGAGAGGTGATGAGAGCTTGAACTAATGTGTGAGTGGGAAGAAGTGAATAGAGGTAGCTCAGGATCAAGGGGACTTGGCGACTAATTGGGATTGGAGTGTGGGTAGGGAGCCAGGAGCCCAGGATAATGGGTAAGGCTGGAGACCTTGGTGCCTGGGGGATGGTGGGATTTTTGATGGAAAAAGGAACAGAATCAATTTCCTTTGGGGTATGTTGTGTTTGAGAGGCTGATGGGAAATCTGGGTAGCGATGATGAGCAGGTACTATGGTAGAGTTTAGGAGATGAGGGCCAGATGCATGGATTGGGGAATAGTCTGAGCAAGGATAGCTGACAGTGTGGACAAGGGTGAGATCAACAAGAGCTGTAGAGCTCTTAACCTTGGGAAAGTCTTTGACCTCGAGAAACAGCACTACAGAGCTGAATTTGGAATCAGGAAAACAAGCTATATGACCCTGGGCAAGTCTCTGAATCTCTCTAAGCCTCAGTTTTTCATCTGAAAAATGGGAATAATGATAGCCTCTCACAGGGTTGTTGTGAAACACCGAATGAGATCATATATGTAAAGCATTTTGCAAACAAAGCACTATATAAATAAGAGGCATCCTTATTGTTGTAGTTCACCGGTTGGGCTCTCTCAGTGTATGAGCCTATGTAGATACTCAAACGACCCAGTTCACTGCATTTGGTGTCCCTGCTCACACCCCTCGGGCCAAGATTCAGGAATTCCCATCCCCATTGCTCTACACACTAGGGAGGCTGGGCTTCCTGGCTGGAAGAGGGGGATTCTGGTTGGGGGGAAGTGGGAGGTAGAATCTCAGAAGCGCCCTAAGACGCCCCACTTTTCCTCTGAAGACAAGCTCTAAAATCCCACTGTGGCGCACAGTATGGCGCACAGTATGGCGCACAGTCTTAGCTTCTGCATTGTCTCCCACGCTGGGGCTGGGGCTGGGGCTGGGGCTGGAGCCAGGAACCAGTTCCTAGGCAGCAGCTGAAGATGCCTGGTGTAGGCAGGTGTGCGTAGGTGTGTGGGTGCTGCTGGAGCCCTCACTGGAAATGGGGAAATGGCCTGGATGCATCACAAAAATCCCTGCGCCACAGCATGGCCCACACAGAATTCTCTCACCCTCTCCCACCCCACATCCTCTTCCATACTTCCCTACCTCTGGAAACGGGGAGAGCAGATGTGCTTCCCCCTCCCCAGCCCTACTCAAGTCCTCTTCCTTCTTCCTGGCAGTGGTCAGAATGCAGTTCAGTACCACTGACCAGTGAGGAGCGGGGGCTCAGGAAGGAATTCAGCATCTGGAGGCTGACCCCCTCCTCACCAAGCCCCGTGCAGTTTACTGTGCTGCCACAGTAAGCATAAAATAATCACCTGATTATCTGGGACACAAAAGGTGCAAGCACTTTCTGTACAGCCCTTCGTGTTGATACAAGCACTAGTCTTAGAAAATCAGGGAGGGTGGCTGGGTAGAGTGCTGGGCTCAGGGAGTCCTGAATTCAAATCCTGCCTTAAGCACTTACTTCTCTCTGAACCTCAGTTTCCTTATCTGTAGAATGGAGATAATAATTGCCCCAAATTCACAGGGTTGTTATGAGGCCCAGATTTAGATAGATAGATAGAAGCATGCATACATACATACATATACACATATATGTATATATGCATATTACATACATACAATATTTCATTTGAGCCTATGTTGATATATAATATACACATGTATATATTTGGAAACTTTGGAAACCTTCAAGCTTTCTGTAAATGTCAGCTATTGTTTTTATATAAATATAATTGTAACATAATTATATTAATTATATATAATTATAACATATAATTCAAAAATAATAAAACATATAATAAGCCATATCATTCATAAAATAGACCATATATAATTATAACATAATTATAAGTGACCTTATATATTATATGTAATAGGTATGTCTATTACATATAGTGGTTATATGTGTATAATATATAATGGTTATGGTTTATATATAATTATTATATGTGTATAATATATAGTGGTTATGTTTCATATATAACTATTATATATGCTATGAGGCTCAAATGAAATATATATCATTTATCATGTATATATTCTATATGCTATGTGTAATTTTATCTATTTCTCACTTTGGAAATCTTCAAGTTCTGTAAATGTCAGCTATTATTATTCTAGCATTTGTACTGATGTGATATGACTGAAACTTGAGAGAAAAGTGATTTGTCCCAGGTTGTCTGATTGGTAAGTAGTTTAGCCTAGTGCTTGGCACATTAATACATATTGATTTATTGACTGATTGATTGATTCATTTATTGATTGATTGAGCTGAGTCCTGAACCCACCTCCCCTGCCTCTAAATCTTGCAACCTTTCTACTTTAAGAGAAAAAATAAAATCTGGCCCCTGCCCCCAAGAAGTTAATGGCCTGCTTGGAGAGCTTAGTAGAAAGGATTCTGGTCTGGGAAGCCAGGAGACCTCGGTCCTGGTTCCAGTTCTGCTCCTAACTCACCCAGAGACTTTGGCCTGAGTTTCCCCATCTGTAAAATGAAAGCATCTGATGGAATGACGATTAGTGAGCAAGGCAAAGCATGATCATACTAAGTGCCACCAGCTGAATTGTGCTTGGGATGAGTGGTGTGGGCATCCAGCAAGACAGAGGAAGGAGGGAGTGAAGTGACAGCTGGAGGCGGGGGGTGAGTCAGGGAGGCTCATAAAGGAGGAGCTGCTTGAGAATGCAGGAATCTAGGAAATGGGCTGCCACCTGTGGCTGGCCAGCCCAAGTCCCTCTGGCCCTCCTGGATCGATTGGCTTCTTGGAGAAGGAAACGAGATGAGGCATTTCTGCGGATCTCTGGTGTTACCAAGGGAGCCTGGGGAATGGTCTGGTCCCAGCGGGAGAGTGAAAGGATGAGTCAGCTCCTATCTGGAAAGCTGCCCCAGCCAGTCAGAGAGAGGGAGCTGCTTCCCTTGCCGTTCTCTCCAGAAGGCAGGCAGAAGCCTTGACTAGAAGCCTTGGATCCAGTTGCCAGAGTTGTCATTCCTCACCTACCCCCCAACCTTTTCAAAGGCCAGAGTCCCTTCTCCGGGGTTGGGGATCCAAGGCTCGTTGTGCCCCAGGCACAAGGCTGTAAGTGACCAAACAAGCCCCAGCCAACATAGGTGGAGGGAGCTTCCTCACCAGGCATTCCCTCTCACAATAAAATCACAGCTACAGCCCCAAAAGGGAGAGAATAGATGCAGATTCAAGAGGACTTGAGTCGGAATTCCACCTCTGGTACTTCTGAGTCTCCCATGCAGCCTCTGGGTCCATTGGTTTTACCCCAGGTACTTTCTTTTCTTATTCAGAGACCAGTAGGACTTCAGAGCTGTGCCTTTCAGATAGAGTTTCAAAATGTTGCCATCATTCCTTGAGAATATCCACAGCACCCAAGACCCAAAAGTCTCTCTGGCCAGCCCGTACAGACAGGCATCACCTGTCCCAGCCTATCCCTAGGAACACACTTCTGAGTAATGAGCTCTGAGGATCCACACCCGAACACACTTTCTCTCTGACATACTTTCCACACAGAGTTAGCACCAAAGAATGCCCTTTCCTCCTTATATTCAGCTCACCAGTGTTGCACCACTATCCCACGCTCAGAAAGCCAACGGTTCCATGTTCTGTTCTCTCACTGTTACACCCTATTGTTTTACCAGTAACCTCTCCGAGCTCTGTCCCAAACACACCTTGGATCCAGATGTCACCACCTGGACACACATTCAATCACCAGAATCAGAGGAACCCTAGGTGGTGAACTCTAGGTTCTTTAAAGACTCGGGGAATATACATAGGATTTTTAGTTAGTCAGCCAACAAATCACTTCTTTTGTGTCAGGTGCTACATTAAGCTCTGGGGGATACAGAGACAAAAATTTAATAGTCCCTGCCCCTGGAAAGTTACAGTCTAATGGAGAGACATGCTCTGTGGATGCCTGTAGAGACACAGTTTCTTCTCTAAGCAGTCGGTACTACCTTCCCCAAAGATTCTCAACCTTAGCAGTGACCTTGGACAAGTTATTTCTCTCTGGGCCATAGTTTTCTTGTCTATAAAATTACATTGACTTGGGTGATTTTTGAAACTCCATCAAGCTCTATTCACTGTGATTGAGCTCTCCCTACAAGGGCTGACAGAACCCTGAGGCTGGACATCATTGACTGAAAATGCCTAACCTGGGACCTTATATACATGAGGAGCTTAATCATTGCTGATAGAATGCTGGACTTGAAACTTTATATGAACACTGGTTAAATGAGAAGAATTCTATCTTTTTGGAAGCTAAGTATGCAGTATCATGCCCATAGGGCCCTGTGTGACTATTCATCTAGACCAGGGAAGGCAGCAATTTTGGAGCACCTATTATATGCTGAGGCCTGTGCTGGGTGAGCCATTTACCCTTTCTGTCTGTCCCTGTCTCCCTGGTACAGTGAGAGCCTGAATACCTCACATGGGAAGCAGTGAACTGTATTTCCACTGAAAGCAACTGTGCTAGCCTTGTGGGGGAGACAGAGGAGGAGACAGGGCCCCTGCCCTCAGTGGGTTTATGGTCTGGGAGCATGGACAAGACTAAAACACATGAAGCAGTGAGAATAAGGTTAAGTAATTCAGAGAGAAGAAAGATCCCTGGAGTGAGGGGGTATTCTGGGAAGACTTCCAGGAAGCAGTGGAACTTAGACACATCTATGACAATAACAATAGTAACAATAATGATAATAATTGCTAACTTTTAGATTCAAGACTTCAAGATCTGCAAGCACTATTTATACACACACATAAATACATATATACACATATTGTATATGTATGTGTGTATATACATATACATACATATATATATAAACTTCATTTGATTCCCACAATAACCCTGGGTGCCATTATTATTCCCATTTTACAGATGAGAATAGCCAGGGTCTTATAGCTAAGTAAATATCTGAGGCAAGATTTGAATTCAGTACTTTCTGACTCCAGAGCCATGCCACGCAGCTGCCTACGGTACAAAATGGGCAAGAAGAATGTAATTGAAATGAAGAGAATTAGGTTCAAATCTTGTTTTGGCCACTTTCTATCTGGATAAACTTTAGCAAGAAATGTTAACCTTTCTGTTGTGTGTGCCTCAGTTCGACCATCTGTAAGAAGGAGAGGCAATGTGGTATAAAGAAGATGGCCTTGGAGTTGGGAAGATGAGTTTAAGACCTGGCTCCAGCCCATGCCGGCTGTCAGCGCAGCTCTCTAAGTCTGTAGCTCATAGCCAGTAGAACCAAGCACCGTTTCAGGGGACTCTTGATAAACCATGATCGGCATCTCCAGACAGACGCAGGGGGCATACGGGAGCATGGTTTTATTTTAGACATGGCTGGTGCAGGATTTTGTTTTGCTAGACTATATATACTTGCAGCAGGTTCTATTTTTTTTTTCTTTCTCAATGGGAGGAAGAGAGGAAGGTAGGAGGGGACGATTTCTGATCTGAAAATAAAATAGAATATTTTATTAAAGAGACTATAGGTTGTACTACATTGGTAGAATGGATTTCCTTACAGATAGTTCCCTAGACCAACAGAGTCACAGGACTAGACCCAACCCTGCACCCCACCCCACCCCCATCCCACTGCCTTGCCTACTTCAGATATTTGTTGTATCAAAGAGATCATGGATACGAAGCGTTTTATTCAGGTCTACAGAATATCACTCCTATTGTGGCAGGATGGGTAGGATTTGGATGGGTGATGTAGAGAAGGTATTTCAGAGAGTAAGGGCAATTTCCCCACAAATGGAAAGAGGCCTGGATGCGGAGTCTGGAAGCCTGAGTTTGAGCTCTGCCTTCTCAATTTGCTGTGTGTCTTCAATCAAATCACTCCCCCTCTCTGGGCCTTCCCTAGAACATGAAGGGGTTGAACTAGCGCAAGGGTTCACAACCCAGGGTCCACGAACTTTTAAAAACCTATTTGGAGAATTATATTACAAAATAATTTGTTTTCTTTGTGATCCTATGAATTTTATGCATTTAGAAACATTATTCTGAGCAGGGGTCTCCTAGGCTTCACTGGTGGGCAGTCCGTGCTTCTTCCAGCTTTAAAATTCCGACAGAGCATTGCGCCAGAGCCCCCCATCCCGGAGGCGGGCTTCCCACCTGGGGTTAATGCTATCCAGGCCCTTCCCATCCCCCCTTCCTTCTGCTGTGCAGGTCTCATGTTTCTCTTCCTCCCTCTGCTCAGATCCAGGTTGGGAATTTCAACCAGACCATCGCCACACTGCAGCTGGGTGGCAGTGAGACAGCCATCACCGTCTCTGTGGTCATCTGCAGCATTCTGCTCCTGCTGTCCATTGTGGGTAAGAAGGCAGAGGGGCCCTGGGCTCTTAGCAGCACACTCACACATGACCATTTCATGATGGGAAGGGGATCAGGATTGGGCAGGCGGGACCCCCCCCATCCCTCACTGCTGCCCACACCTTGCACAGCCCCTCATTCCTTTACCCTGCATAGTCACATGTCCCACTGACCCATATGACCCTCTCTCCAGATCCCCCCCACCTCATCTCAAGCCACCATCCAGGCTCCAAGCAGCTGCAACATGTGGTTGGATGGGTAGCTTGGGTCCAGATGGCAGAAGACTTGGGATGCCAGGCAGAGGACTTTTGCCTTTTTCTGGAAGGAGTAGGGAGCCCTTGATGGTTCATGAGCAAAGAAGTTCACGGTGCAAACAATGTCATAGGAAAAATAAATTTTCTTGTAGTGAATAAGGTATCCTACATAGAACATCATTTTTTCACTCAATTAAGAAGCATTTATAGAAGGCCTCCTTTGTAAGGCACTGTGGAAGAAACGTAAGAACCAATAGCTAATACTCAGAAAACATTGCTTGCCCTGATAACCTTCATTTCCTAGAGAATTCATTAGTGCTACTAGGTACATGTCTACTACCTAGGGAATTAGCCTTTACAGCAAGGACGCTTGTTTCTTAGCAGTCCCCACACACTGCTTCAGTCTGCTCTTCACCCCTACATAAGAGAACTTTCACACCAAAGATTTTTAACTATGACTCTAACCTGACCCTTACTAATCTCTCATTTCCTGCCCCCATCCCCCTGCCACAAATGTCTTTCCCTCTAAGATTATTTTCCAAATACTTTCCACTCTCTTCTGTGTATCTGTTTATATACATGTGGTCTTCTCCATTAGAATTTAAGCTTCTTGAGGGCAGGGAGCACTTTTCTGTTATTGTCTTTCTTTGTATCCCAAAATTTAGCACATAGTGAGTGTTAAATAAATGTTTGTTGATTGATTAAGACACTTGACACTTACTAGCTGTGTGACCCTGGGCAAGTCACTTAAACCCCATTGCCCTGCCAAAAAAAAGAAAAGTATAGCCTCTACCCTCAAGGAGCTTACAGTCATACTGAGACACCAGAGAGAGAAAGAGAGAGAGAGAGAAACACACCAGGCAGTCAGTGAATGGTATGGATAATACGAACTATAAAAGCGGAGCTCAGCCTGGCCTGGGGTGATCACAGAAAGCTTCATACAAGAGATGACTGGAGCAGGGCCCACAGAAATGGGTAGGAATGAGACGCTGATGATTATTTTAATATGCCCAGCTTCTCTGCGGGAAGAGGAATTCCCCCTTCCCATGCCTGAGTCCTAGTGACAGATGAGACTTGTTAGCTAAGGGTCTCCCACTCCATGCAAAGGATCACCAAGCAAACAGCCAGGGACTCCTGGCTGACCCCAATCTTCCTTCCTCCCCTTCCCCTTCCCCCAGGGCTGTTTGTTTTCTGTACCAAGAGCCGTAGAGCTGAGAGATACTGGCAGAAAACCTTGCTGCAGATGGAAGAAATGGAGTCCCAGATCCGTGAAGAAATCCGCAAAGGTGATGGACACTGGGCTGGGGAAGCCCACGGGTCAAGAGGACCTCAGGCAGGGTGGAATGAAAAGAGCAGTGGTTTGGAAGTTAGGAGACCTAGGTTCTAGATAGGCTTCTGCCCCTCACTGGCTGTATGACCTTGGGCAAGTCACCTTATCTTTAAAGGGAGGGGGTCAGACTGGATAATCTCTAAAGTCCTTCTCAGGTCTACAATTCCAGATGATTTAGTACAGCAGGTAGCCTCATGCACAAGGGCTGACCAGCACTCAGCCTGGAATACCTGCGTAGACTAGGAATGCTACTGCTCAGAAACTGTTGCTTGGTCTCTGACTCTACCATCCCTGGAAAAATGAGCTCCCCTATCTCAGACATCCTGGATGTCCTGGAGGTATTGAATGGGAAGAAGCATAACGCAGCCCTAGTTAGATAGGATGGAATCATTACAGGAGGGCGTGTGGCTCATGTCTCTCCTGGGCTTCTCAACCAACAGGCTTTGCTGAACTGCAGACAGACATGACGGATCTGACCAAGGAGCTGAACCGAAGCCAGGGCATCCCCTTCCTGGAATACAAGCACTTTGTGACCCGTACTTTCTTCCCCAAGGTCAGAAGCACCTCTCTTCAGAGTCTGAGTCCTCCTTGAGCCCCCACTGATGTGGAGCCTTAAACACACTCATTGTCACCTCTCCTGTGGTGCAGTACAAGGAGCACAGGACTGAGAGTAGGAAAGGAACATGGGTTCTGGTCCAGACTCTGCCATGCCTGAACTGGGTGGTCCCACTTTTCTGAGCTTCAGTATTCTCATCCATCAAATGGACAGAGTAATGACTAACATGCTACCCCCACAGGGCTGTTGAGAGGATGAAATGAGATAATGGATGAAGAGCAGTTTCATCTTCTGTAAAATGAGACTAGCCAATCTCTGAAGTCCATTTCATCTCTGAATCCAAATCTCCAGCCTATGACCCTGAGCGCAGTTGCTATTTTTGTCCTCCATTTGACAGAGGAGGAAACTGAGGCTCAGAGTGGTCAAGTGATTTGCCCAAGGTTGCCCACGTTTACTAGTGGCTGAGCCCAGACTACTGCCTGCTTCTCCTGCCTCCCAGCTTATGCCTTTTTCCAGTGGACTACATGATTTTCCAGGCAGTGACCCAATGGAAAAAGTCTTGGTGTACACATGGGGAAGGCAGCCGGTCCCCAGGTGGATGCATCTTCTTTTCCCTCTCCAGATACTCCTTCAGCCATCCTGATGCCCCCGGTAAATCCCTGGGGTGCATGATTCCTTTCTACCTGGAGTCTGTTTGTGCCCGTACCCCTGGTGGGCTGTTTCCCAGTTTCTGTGCTCCACCCCTGAAATGGCCACATCCCGACCCTGGCTGTAGATGAGATGCATACAAGCCCATGGGCCTCCCTCCTCCAGGCTGGTGTCCATTTGGCAGCACCATCTGCTGCCCGCACAGCATTGATGAGCCCAGTGTTCCTGGGGGCCCCATTGGGTGGCCGCCCCTCCTGCTGGTCTTCCCTCTCCCCTGCCTGGGTAATGATAGCCTTGTCCCAGCTGCCTTTGGGACGGTAAAAGGTGAGCTCAGAAAAGCTCCTAGGGCTCTGCTGGAGAAAGCCATTCATCCCCAGGCCCCCCCAAGCTGCTCTTCTCCCCAGTGGAGCCTCTAACTGCTGGGTTCCACTGACTCTTCACTTGGGGGGATGCTAAAACAATCCAGCCGTTTCCCAGATCTCCAGGTGGTTCATTTTACTGAACTGGCAAAAATGGTCCCCTTCCCCCCAGCCCAGTGCTTGGAAAGAATTACCACTGGAAAGAGACACCAAGTTCTTCTGGTTGTTTGTATCCCAACACATCCTTTAAGAAAAACAAAAGGCTTCCTAACTTCCTTCCTACAGGGCAGCCTCCTGCTCATGTTCTGCTGGAGAGAGCCAGCCAGGGCCGAGGGGCTCAGGGCTGGCCCTGCCAGAGCTGCGGGCCCTGCAGAGGCACCCAAGGGCCTGCAGAGGACAGAGGGGGAGGAAGGGAGAGAGTGCTGGCTCTCTCCTCCATGACTCCCTCCCATCCTTCCCCTGGTTCTTTCCTTACAGTGTTCCTCCCTCTATGAGGAGTGCTACATACTGCCTTCTCAGCCGCTCAACTCCCAGGGGGGAGCTCAGGTCCAGGAAACTCATCCGCTGCTATTGGGGGAGTGGAAAGTGAGTATAGCAGACACAGGCACTGCCCGGAGACCTTGGGGCCCCATAGCCAGGGACCAGCCCCTCTCGGTTTCAGACAGTTATTTCCTCCTCTGTCCCCCTTGGAGATTTAGAGGCACAGACAGAGGCTGGAGATCTGCATCCCTCAGCCTTCCTGTTGCACTTCTTATCTAGCTAGGCCTCCCTAGGACTTCAGGGAACTCAACCCTCTGCCCCATCACCTACCATCCTCATCCTCATGCTTGGAGAGGGGCAGGGGAAAACCCACAGCCTGAAAGAGAGCACACTTACCTGCAGCAGCCAGCATCACCCGCCATAGCCCCCTAAAGCAAGCCCATTTATTATTATTATTTATTTTTTATGTTTTTTTAGTGAGGCAATTGGGGTTAAGTGACTTTCCCAGGGTCACACAGCTAGTGTTAAGTGTCTGAGGTCAGATTTGAACTCAGGTACTCCTGACTCCAGGGCCGGTGCTCTATCCACTGCGCCACCTAGCTGCCCCCCATTTATTATTATTATTAGTTTCTAATGGCAATCAGACCCATGAACCAGATGTTTCACTGCTGCATTTATGTGGTTCTGTCCTGGTTGGCTCATCCCTGTTGCCTCTTTGTTCCTGCTGGATTCAAAGTCAAAGGAACCAGGTTCAAATTTCACCTTGCCAGTGTACTAGCTGTGTGATCTCAATCACATTGCTAATCTCTCTGTTCAATGAGACCCCAAAGGAATGTAATATGACATGATCTTTGCCTCTCGATCCCAGGGGTATCCTCACTGTTCCCTGATGTTGTGTATGGCTCACCCTGGGTACTGAGGTGTGTGTCCTTGAGGTGTTCTTTTAATTTGTACCCTAAAGATGGATGCTGGTGGTGATGCTCCAGGCAAGCTGTGACCTTAGGAAAGGGGGGCAGATTCTTACAGCCTTGGGCTCTTTAATCACACTTGATGACATTAGTTGTCCCCATGGTCTTAAAGTCACAGAATGTTAGAGATGCAGTCCAACCCCTCGATTTACAAATGAGGAAACTGAGTCCCAGACGGGGGAAGTTACTCATCCAAAATCACACAGCCAGGATATGATGGAGCTCAGATTGGAACCCAGGTCTTCTCATTCTAGATTCAACATCCTTCCCATAATACCACATGGGGAAAAAAAAAAAGAACAGTGTTAGGGCTTAGGAAGTCTGGGTTCTGGTCCCGCCTCAGCTGCTCACTGTCTGGGGAAGTTACTTTGACCTTTCTTGGCTTTTTGCTCACTCTGTAAAATAAGGGACTGGGATTAAATAATCTCTAAGGTCTTTGGCAATCCAGTAGGCAAAGGGTGGCTGGCATGTGGGCCATTCCAGACGTCCATCACACTCATGGATGATGCCATCCTAGTAGACTGGTGGGTTCTGCCCATGTACCAGGTCCCAGAATATGTATAGTTTTGTACCAATGCTGTGATGTTAGTATCTGCTGGTGTAGTGTCACTGGCTTCATGTGGCAGCTACACTCTCTGCCTCTGTCCGCAGTCCTGCTGCCCTCCTCCCACACTTGTACCCCAAGGCAGCTTCTGCACTTCCTGTGCCCCATCTTACTTCTGGCTACAAGTGCCACCCACCCCAGAGCTAAGAGCTGGTGGGCCATGGGAGGGAAGCAGGGAGGATAGGGGAGGAGAAGAGGGGGTGAGCTGGCCCCCGGATGGCTTCACTGGCCCCTGTTTCCTCCGCAGATCCCCGAGAGCTGCCGGCCCAACATGGAGGAAGGGATCGCCCTGTTCTCCACCTTACTCAACAACAAGCACTTCCTTATTGTCTTTGTCCACGCTTTGGAACAGCAGAAGGATTTTGCTGTTCGAGACAGGTCAGTGCAACTGTGGGAGGGTCGCTTCTCTCAGCCCCTCCTTGAAGCCACATCATAGGATGAACTTCGGTAATCCCGGAACCTTCATTCCTATGCCTTGTGTTCCCTATAAGTGACACGGTCATCTGGGCCTTGCTAATAATCATTATTATGATAATGGACGGCCCCTCCCCCACCTTTCTATGGCCCCCTAGAGCTTTAAATCCTAATAATTCCCTGACCTGAGAAATGATGGCAGTAGCTCTGGAAAGAGGAGTATGAGTAGCAATGGGCGCCCTTAGCCTGGGAGCCAGGAGAGCCTTGAAGGCCAGATGCCTGAATTCTGTTGGAGGGTCACAGTTCACAAAGGGTCATATCCCTTTAATGAGAGATCCCGCCACCCCAGCCACAGTGTTCTTCCTGCACCGCCTTCCCTTTCCCACCTTTGTACAAACTATCTCAAGCCTAGAAGGGTCTCCCTCCCCAACTCTACTGCGTAGCCCCCTGGACTACAAGAGGCTTTCCCCGATCCCTATGGTTGGTAATGCCCTCCCACCCCACCAGAATAATGTTGTCTTTTAAATAAACAAATGAGGGGCAGCTAGGTGGCTCAGTGGATAAAGCACTGGCTTTGGATTCAGGAGGACCTGAGTTCAAATCCAGCCTCAGACGCTTGACACTAGCTGTGTGACCTTGGGCAAGTCACTTAACCCTCATTGCTCCACAAAAATTAAAAAATAAATAAAAAATAAACAAACGAATGAATGAATGGATAGATTAATTAATTAATTAATATATACACATATGTGTGTATATGTATGTATAAGCATGTATAAGCATATGTATGTATAAGCATGTGTGCATATGCTTATATATATATAAAATATGTATATGTATGTGTGTATTGCAATGTGGCATAGTGGAGAGAGAGTTGGCCTTGGAACCACCCAGACCTGGGTTCAAATCCAGCCTCTGACACATAATGACTGGGTAACCCTAGGTAAGTCACTGTGCTCTAAGTCAATGGTGTTAAACTCAAAGAGAAATGGGGACCACTAACCCATACATAAGGATCCCTATAGGCTGCATATAAACTTAGTTTTAAAATGTAATATGCATTGTTGTTCAGTCGTTTTCTAGTCTTATCCCATTTGGGGTTTTCTTGGGAGAGGTACTGGAGTGGTTGGCCATTTCCTTCTCCAGCTCATTTTACAAATGAGGAAACTGAGGCAAACAGGGTGAAGTGACTTGCCCAGGGTCATACAGCTACTAAGTGTCTGAGGCTGGATCTGAACTCAGGAAGAAGAGTGTTCCTGACTCCAGGCCCATCTAGGCTTTATTGTATTTTTACTTATCTTGTGAAATATTTCCCACTTTCAGTTGAATCTGGTTTAAGCTGCACTCCAGCTTGTTATGGGCCTTGGGTTTGACACCTTGGTCCTTAGCAGCTCTCTGAGGTAGATCACAGAGAAGGTGCCAGCCCACATTGGGAGAGAGAGTTTCCTCCTGGGGAGGAATCTTTGTCCAAGTCCAAGCCTCCTCCTGTGTTTTGTCCACGCTTACCTTGTATGCGTGTCGTTTCCCCTCCATAAAGGGTAAGCTCCTTCCTGGCTCAGGAGGGAGATGGGCTTTGCTTGATTCTATGTGTTTGTTAAGAGGGATTTATTTTGTTATTGTTGTTGATCTTTAGTGGAAGGAGAGAAAGTAAATGCCTGTTAATTGGGAAAAGTAATAAAATGCAATTAAAAAGAAAGACTGCAGGCTGCCGAGGGCAAGGACTATTGGCCTTTAGTCTCAGCGTCCCCATTCCTTGGCTCCATAATTCATCATTGCAGTTGAATTCATTTCCCTGACCCTTCACCCTCAGGTGCAACCTGGCCTCGCTGCTCACCATCGCCTTGCATGGGAAGCTGGAGTACTACACCAGCATCATGAAGGACCTGCTTGTGGACCTCATAGATGCCTCAGCCTCCAAAAATCCCAAGCTGATGCTTCGCCGGACAGAGTCCGTGGTGGAGAAGATGCTCACCAACTGGATGTCCATCTGCATGTACAGCTACCTACGGGTAAGAGAAGCACTGGACAGCAGAGGACATGGAGGGTCCAGCCCCCCTTGGGGGCTGTGGCCGCTGCTGCAGCTGTCAAAATCTTCGGACCTAATTCAGTCCAAGGCAGTGTAATTCAAGAGGCCTTTCCCAAGTACCTCCTGTGTGCCTAGACCTGTGCTAGGTGCCTGGGGAGAGTTCCGGAGAAGCTGCAAAATGGGGTTCCTGGCCCTAAAAAGCCATGGTTTGATGGGGGGAACAGGGAAAGAGCCCAGTGGTGCTTGCTGGGAGTGCAGGAGAAGGTTAGAAGAGGAGAAATCAGGACAGGTTAGAGGAGTCAGTCACTAAGACTTGAGCTCAGAGAGGTTGTCATTTACCCATGGGTGAAGGGCTAGTCTGGATTCGAACTCGGGTCTCTGGACACCAAGCCCAGCACTGTTTCTATGATACTGCGATACTGTAACCTCAGAAGCAGCAGCCTAGGGAAGCATCCGTTCTAGGGATTTGGAAAGAGCTAATAATCTCCAGTCTACCACTCAACAAGAAATGGATAATTTGGGGCCCATTTCATGGGCTGCTCTCCCAGCTTCTGTGGCAAAGCAGCCAGAGTCCTGGGCTTCGCTCTGCAATGGCAGATGCCCTTTCTGTGTGGTGGGCATCATGGTAGCAGGCTCAGTTACACATGATGCACTTAGCATGTTTCACGTAAGCAGCCTTGTCTCCCGAGAGACTCCTAGACCTGGAACTACTCTCAAACTGGGTAAAATTGCATCCATATTGGCTCTGTTGGGATAAAGGCTGCTCCGTATGGGGAGCCAGAGAGGGTGTTGGGATGCGAATGCTCTCAGTGTCCTACCTTGGAGGCAAAAACTGTAAAAGTCTCGTGCTCTAGGTGGGATAGACCCAGGCACACATAGATGTCCCCTCACTCATGCACATATGCATGCAAAAGGATAACCACAGACAGCCACTCACACACACTTGTACAAATGCTCGTATACTCACACACAACACACACATAAAATATAATATAGTTATAATAGAGCACAATAGAATAATATAATAATTCTATATTATATTGTAATATATCACATATAATTGTATAATATATTAATATAACATATACTTCTATCTTATCTATAGTTATAGATAAGATACAATTATAGATAACATATAGTTATCTATTAGCTAATATATAATTACATATAATATATAGTATTACATATAACTATATATTAGATAATAGATAACTGTATATTATCTATAATATAGTATATAATTATGTCATATGTAATGTAAACATATATTATATGCAATTATATGTAATAGGTAGCTATATATTACATGCAATTATATAATATACACTGTATAATTATATGTTATGTTTGTTGTGTTGTGTCACATGTAATAAAAACAGGATGCCCCAAAAGTCTCACTGTGGTTTTAAGCTTTAATAACTTAAATATTATCAAAGCTCTAAACTGCACTGAGACTTTTGGCACATCCTGTATACACACAGAGAAGCGTGTGCACAGGGATGTCAGCGGGAAATCAGGAGTCAGAAGACCTGGGTTCAAATTCTAACTCTGCTACTTCCTGGAGGTTTGACCTTAGACAAGTCACTTCACTTTCCTGAGCCTCAGTGTCCTTGTCTCTAAAATCATGAGGTTGAAAAAGATGATGCAGTTTTTAAAAAACAACAGCTGAATTTGGAATTGGAGAAGCTGGGTGTGAATCCCAGCTCAGGCATTTCTTCAGTCTGTGACTTCAGGGAAACCATTCCAGGCTTCAGTTTTCTCAGCTATCAAATGTCCAGGTAACTCAATAACCTGTGAGGTCCCTTCCAGCCCCAGATCTCTGACTCGAGGATCCTTCCAGCTTCACTTTGCGGTTCTTTGTCTTCTGTGTCTGGGAGGCCTCCTGAGCTGGGATCTTAGAAGCCATCTAGACCCAACTCTCCTTGAAGCCCAGATTTGGGGCAGTGACTTGCCCAAGGTCACACAGCAGGCTAGCAACAGAAGTGAGACAGGACCTCAGGTCTCCGGAATCCCAATCCCACAATGTCTACTGTGGCTTCCTCTTCTCTCTCAGCTCAGTGGGCCCCCTGAAAATGATTTCATCTGCATTGGGTACAACTACATTCAACTATATTCATACTTTGTACATTGTACAAACTACAGTCAACGTTCCCTTCCTATGGGGGCGGGAGAGGGGGAAGAGAATGAGGAGAAGAATAGACGTTAGAAGCCGCCGTGAAATATGTAAGCCCACTCAGGCTGTCTGCCTTGTTCCTGTGTTTCTCCTCTTATTCTCGTTCAAGGCAACT
Source organism: Dromiciops gliroides (assembly GCF_019393635.1). Lineage (NCBI taxonomy): Eukaryota > Metazoa > Chordata > Mammalia > Microbiotheria > Microbiotheriidae > Dromiciops > Dromiciops gliroides. The sequence goes on from NC_057861.1 coordinate 706,582,822, forward strand.
AGGTGACAGAGTGGACAGAACTCTGGACTTGGAGAGTTCAAATTCTGCCTCAGGTCCTTACTAACTGTGTAATCCTCAGCAAGTCACTGACCCACTCTCAGCCTCAGTTTCCTCATCTGTAAAAATGGAGCTGATAATAGCAGCTACCCCACCCCCCAGGGTTGCTGTGAAGATCAAGTGAGATTAATAATTGTAAAGCACTTAGAACAGTGCTTGGCACATAGTAGTCACTTTATAAATGTTCTCTACTTTTTTTTTTTTTAGTGAGGCAATTGGGGTTAAGTGACTTGCCCAGGGTCACACAGCTAGTAAGTGTTAAGTGTCTGAGGCCGGATTTGAACTCAGGTACTCCTGACTCCAGGGCCGGTGCTCCATCCACTGCGCCACCTAGCTGCCCCTTGTTCTCTACTTTTAATTCAATTCAATGACCACTGATTAAAATGGTACTTACTATGTGCCAGCACTTGGGGATAATGGAAGACACACAAAAAACCTAAAAACTAAAAACTGTACCTGCCTTCAAGAAGCTTCCATTCTATTGAGAGATACAAACAAATAAATGAATAAATTAGTGGAATATAATATAGGGAGCAAGTGTTCACAACTCACAACTGGAAGGAACAGGAAAGGTCCCCCATAGGAGGTGGCCCACAAGCTGAACTCTGAAGGAAAATAGGGATTCTAAAAGGCAAAGATAAGGGCTTACCAGGCATCAGGAGACAGCCTATGCAAAGGCAGGTAGGCAGGAGATGGGAGGCCCAGTTCAGAGAACTGTAAGTTAACCAGTTTGGAATGTAGAGTCTGTTAAGGGAGAGTAATGTGCAATAAGTCTGGGCAAAGCTTTAAATGCAAACCAAGGAGTTCATCTTTCATCTTGAAGGCGGTAGGGAGCCATGGATGGTTCCTAAGCAGGAGAGTTACATTGTAGCTGTGTGGAAGGTGGGTTGAAGAGGGAAGTGCCTGGAAACTTGGAGTCCAACCAAGAGGTTATTGCAATAATTCAAGTGAAAAGAGATGAGATGGGGCAGCTAGGTGGTGCAGTGGATAAAGCACCGGCCCTGGATTCAGGAGGACCTGAGTTCAAATCCGGCCTCAGACACTTGACACTTATTTTATTAGCTGTGTGACCCTGGGCAAGTCACTTAACCCTCCTTGCCCCACAAAAAAAAAAAAAAAACAAAGAAAGAAAGAAAGAAAAAGAAAAGAGATGAGGGAGGGCCCAAACCAGGATGAGTAGAAAAGAAAGGAACTAACGCCAAGTTCCAATAAAAGCTCCTTTAGTGCATCTTCCACTGTGACAAACGAGATTCCCATAAACCTTCCAGGAGAGAAACGAGCAGCAACCACAGCAAAATAGGGGAAAACATTTCCCCTAACCCCCACATGCTGGGCTTGTGGCCTCTCCCACCTGAGCAGGCTGGATGAAGTCTGTCCTGTGGGTGCCGCCACCCCCCCCCCCCATCATTGAGTCTCTCTGGAGGTCCTGGGGACAGGGAGCCACCATTGAGACCTGCCTCATTGCAGTCCCAGGCCAAGTGTCTCCCACCTTGCGCCCATCCCTAGGCTTAGCCTAGCTCTGGCCTCTCTCACAGGACATTTGTGACAATGCTGGGCTCACTTTTCATTCCAAAGTGATTCTAGTTAATCATGGCATCTATTTGAAACAGCTGTTTTGGGGTCCCTCACTGGTACAGTGGAAACATTCCAGGCCCCTGGGCTGTGCCTGCTGAGTTAATATAACATGACACAGACATTTGTTTTACATTAGTGCTCTGCTGGCCCACTGGCCCTATCGCTTTGGGAAAGAAGGAACCAAGGGAAGACATACTGCTCTCTGAGAGCAGGGGAACACTAACTTTTCTCTTAGTTGGAGTGGAGAAAATAATATCAAGCCGTGAGAAGCCTTTGAGAATCCTAGAACCTTGCAGCAGGAAGAGACCTTAGAACACAGAATGTATTATTTAACAGGAACCTTGGAAAACAGAAACGTTAGCATATAGAACGTCAGGACCTAGAACACAGAACTGATGGGGGCTTGGATCATGGAAATGTTAACGCATAGGATGTCAGAACTGGAGTATAGTATAATGGAGCTAGCAGGGCCCTTGGAACGTAGAAATAACAACTGGAAGGGAGCCTGGGACATAAAATATTAGAGCACAGAATGGAATATTAGAACTGGAAGGAAGCTCAGGACATGGAATGTTAGCACACAGAATGCCAGAAATGGAAGTGAACCTTGAAAGAGACCATCAGAGCTAGAAGGGATGTTAGAACATAATATAGGGGGCAGCTAGGTGACACAGTGGATAAAGCACTGGCCCTGGATTTAGGAGGACCTGAGTTCAAATCTGGACTCAGGCACTTGACACTTACTAGATGTGTGACCCTGGGCAAGTCACTTAACCCTCATTGCCCTGCCAAAAACAAACAAACAAAAACAGAACATAATATATTATGAGGTAGAATCATGAAAGAGCAAAGATAGAAGGAATCTGGAAGATCTTATCAATCTGATGCCCTCATTTTACAAATCAATCAACTGACCAATCAGCAAATATTTGTTAGGTAACTCCTTAATAAGCACTTGAAAACGGAAGTTGATTGAAGAAAATACTGAGAACCAAAAGGATGAACTTACCACTTCATGGTCAAATGCAGGCAGCAGAATCAGGAGTAGCAAAAATATTTTCCAGGTAATGGAAGTTGGCCCAGACTTTGGGCTCAAATGCAGGAGAAATTCCTGGGCTAAGAGGTAGACTTATCTGTGAGTGAGTGGTTGTACTGAATGGCTTATTAGACTTTTCTCCTTTTAGGGATATTGGTTCTTCATGATCTCGTGGCCTCTTTGCCCAAAAGTCTAAGCAATTTGGGCTTGTTCCCTCTCACCCTCTTGCTACTTCTTTGTTGGGTAGGGAGGGTTCAGGGATATAATCTCTACTTTATGGATGAAGAAGGGATGAACACAGGAGAGTCTGGAACCTTAACCCAGGCACCCTATCTCTCCCTGCCAGACCCTTCCATATCCATCCTTGCTGATTGATGTCTCAGAGCTGGTATTATCAATGTGCATGTCCAGACTAGTTCTACTCCTTGGGCTGACAGCAGGCATCCTTATAAATCAAAATCTAGCAATGGTCCGGCCTTAGGAGAAGGGGAAGGGTTTGGCAAAGGCTGCTCCTCTGGGTCCTCCAACTGTCCTTTCAACCTCCCCTCACCCAACATATTAATAGCTACCATGTTGGTTCTCAAGAACCAAAGAGGAATCAAGTTGCATTATGCTATGGCTTTGAGGCAGAGCTAATTCTAGTGCCCAAGAGAACAGACCCACATAGCTGCCTACTAGCTGTGTGAGCCTAAGCAAGTAACATTGCCTCTTTTGCCTCAGTTTCCCCAGATGTAAAATGGGGATAATAATAGCTCAGACCTCACAGAGTTGTTGTGAGAATTAAATGAGATAAAGTTTCTAAGCACTAAAAGCACTTAGTGGGGCAGCTAGGTGGCACAGTGGATAAAGAACTGGCCCTGGATTCAGGAAGACCTGAATTCAAATCCAACCTCAGACATTTGACACTAGCTATGTGATTCTTAACCCTCATTGCCCTGCAAGAAAGAAAGGAAGGAAGGAAGAGCACTTAGCATAGTGCCTGTTACATAGCAGGAGCTTAAGAAATATTTATTGACTAAATAACCTTTGATTTGGGCTCATTTGGCCAACTAGTTCAATAGCATCTAGCCAAAGAGCCCGCCAGTATCTGGGGATGTCCCCAACAGGCAGACGTGGAATCTAAGCCATGAATCTGAAGGGGAAATCCAGTGGGGCAGCAAGGAAGAGAGGACGGTTCTAGTGGCTTCCCATTGGGAATGGGAGATTCTGCTGTCCGATCCAACATGTTCTTATCTATCTTGGCCTCCAATGTAGACCACATGGGCATGCCAAGGTTGGCTCAATCTGGGCTGAAGCAGTCCCTTGGCAGAGAGGGGGTGGGCTGCAGATGCAGAATGAGGCGTATGTTGTCAGATATGGCAAATGTGCTGATTTATTCTATGTCTTTATTCCAAAGGAGGAGGATTCTATTGTAGGGGACAGAGACATTGGGAAATGACAGCAACGATTTAAAAAAGAGCATCCTTAAAACTTCCTTTTTTTCTTAAGGCAACAGTGTTACAGATTAGAATGTACACTGACCCAGGGCTTAGGAGACTTGGGGTCTAGCCTCAACTTTGCCACTGTGTATACGTATATTGTAGATGTAGATTTTGTGTAGATATGACTTTGGGCAATGAATCAGTAAGCATGTACTATGTACAAAGCCCGTGTCCCAGTGCCAAGGATATGAAGACAAATGAAACATTCCCTCCCCTCAAGGGGTTTACATGCTTTTGGAGGAGACAAGATGAATGCTTGTAAGCTTACACAAAATTCATTCTGCCCTAAATGTCTTAGGGGAGAGACACCAGCAGCCGGAGGGATGGGGATAAAGGCCTCACTGAGGAGGCGGTATTTGAGCTGAGCTTTGGAGGGAATGAGAGCCTCAGTTTCCTCATCTTTAAAATGAGGAGGTTGGTTTTAAAGGGCCCTAGGATCCCCTTTACTTCAAGAATTTGAGGAGTCAGGGAGAAGAGGAAGGAAGATTGAAGTGGGACCTTGGGAATAAGTATAAACTTCCACTTTAGTGTAAGGGAAGTTCAAGGATAAAGAACTGGCTGGGCCCCAGGGAATATTCCAAACAGTATGTCTGGCTGCTTTGAGAGAACAGGAGGGGAAAAAAAGAGGCAACTTCAGCTCCTGAAACCTTTCCCCAAACATATGACCCAGAGCCCCAGCTGTAGTCCAGTGGCGGACCAAAGGTTGCCACCCATTCTGGAGTTCCCACTGTGGGGACAGCGTCTGGCCACACTCAGTTTCCCACCCCACCCCGTGTGACCCACAAGACCCCCTGCATCCCAGCCACGGTATCAGGCTCTGTAAGGAGAGGTCACTCCTAGACCGTCCTGGAAAACGGAACTAAACAGCTGAGCTGCTGATCTCTCCCTGTTGGGTCCCCTCCACCCCCTGCCGAATCAGCAGGGTTCGTGGTTACTTCAATTTCCCTTCGGCTAGGCCAAGTCAGAGGGAGGTTTCTGACTTTGCTCCAAACCAGTTTTCCCAGCAGCCATCCAAGGAACCGCTGTTACTGCCCATCCCTGCTTTGCTGCTTCCCAAACTCTGGTATCTGATTAGGGCTTTGCAGGTTTTTGCTGTAGCCCACGGTTTCCGGCTCTCCGGGCCAAGGATCAATTTAAAATTGAAACAAATAAGGGGTGTGGATTTCCCTACCCCCACCCCCACCCCTCTCCATTCCCATCCCTGACTCAAATAAGACCAGCCAAAAGACCCATCAGTCCAGGCGCCCAGGGATGCGCGGGCATACAGAATGCTCTCAGCTCTCCAGAAGGGATTCTAAGAGGCTTGAGGCGCCTGGGGGATTGTGTTCCTGAGGCCTGTTCGACTCTGTTCACAGATGAGCGATTTACCCAGCAGGATTGAATAACAATGAACTATTTTTAGGATTGTGGAAGGTTTTCTAAACAATGTAGGGTTGGTCCCAAGTTTGGGTCCACAGAAGATTTTGGAAAGCAAATTGATGAGTTGATTACTTACCATTATCCCCTTCTGGAGATCAGGAAGGGTGTGTTGCTAAGGAGAAGTCCTCTGGCCAAAGGATAGAATGTTAGCCAAGTGTCTATCAATTAATTAGTCAATCAGCAGCATTTATTAAACACATAGTTAAAACTACATAAGGAACTCCCCCTGCCAATGCAAGATGGCATCTTCTACCACTTAGTAGCAGGCACTTAATAAATGGTTATTGATTGACTAATTGATTTTGACATTTGGATGACATTCTGTCTTTGGTCAGAGGATGCTCCTTAGGAATATATTTATCAGTCTAGTTTCTAAGCCCTCCTGAGGAGGACTCAGCTTTCGAGTGGGAGAGTGGGTGGTCTATTTGGCTCATTCAGGAGGAAAGGCCCTTAGTTTGGTCCTGTTCCTAGCTCCACTCTCTTTTGTTTCCCCAGGAGACCGTGGGTGAGCCCTTCTTCCTGCTCCTGTGTGCAATCAAACAGCAGATCAACAAGGGATCAATCGATGCAATCACTGGGAAGGCCCGCTACACACTTAATGAGGAGTGGCTGCTAAGAGAGAACATCGAGGCTAAGCCCAGGGTGAGACGCCCCCACTGCCCTCCAGCGGTACCCGTGGAAGGAGCTCACCTCCACCCAGCGATGTCCTTGCTATCCGAGGCTGGATTGAAGGGACTAGGAATGTCCTCCATCTAGAGAAAAGAAGACTCTGCCTAGGAATATAACTGTCCTCAAAAGCTGATATGTGAAAAACAGATTAGGCGTGTTCTGCTTGGCCCCAGAAGAGAGAACAAGAACAAATGAGTGGGAGTTGTTACAGAAAGATCAGTTTTGCCGTGCTATAAGGAAAACCTTCCTAATAAGTAGAGTTATCCCAAAGTTGAGTGGGTGGCCTTAAGACATGGGACATTCTTCCTCCTTGGGGGTCTTAAAGCCAAGACTGGAATCCACTCATCAGGGATGTGGTAAAAAGGAAATCTCCATCAGTTTGGTCATCTGGCCAAGGTTTCTTTCAGTTCTGGGACTCTATGCCTTCTGGCCGTGTGCAGTAAGGACTTGGCTGGCAAAAAGGATCCAAAAGCAAGATGTAGTGTGTTTACCTTCTGCCCACGGAGGGAGACATACTTGAGTCCTGTCACTGCACAAGAGCTAACCAGATGTTTTATTAGGGTTGAGGTTTTTTTGAGGATCGAGCTAGTTTGTAGTATTAACCCCCTCCTACAGATTGTGAAACTGAGTCACAGGGAGGTGAATTGACCAGCCATCCAGGACGGGAGGGCTTGCCTTTACTTGGGGAGGTGTAAAGCCAGGGTGTCTGGGGGAAGGGCTGTTGGTTTTGTGGCCTTGGCCCTACACCCCCACACCTCCACAAAAGTAAAGCCAGCAGGGGCAGCTAGATGGCTCAGTGGATAGAGCACTGGCCCTGGAGTCGGGAGGACCTGAGTTCAAATCTGGCCTCAGACACTTAACACTTACTAGCTGTGGGACCCTGGGCAAGTCACTTAACCCCAATTGCCTCACTAAAAAACAAAACAAAACAAAACAAAAAAAGTAAAGCCAGCAGTGGCAGCCCTCTCCTGTAGCCAGGCTCTTGGCTCTTCACAGGTGGCCCTCAGGCAGGAAGAGTTCAGGCCTTACTGGGCAGCTGAGTATCATTTACCAATCTAATCGTCGGCCTTCTGGAAGACACCTGGTTTGGAGGAGGTAACCTCAGGTGACTATTGGTGGTCTCATTCCTATTTTTGCTTTTCTCTCTCCAGAACCTAAACGTGTCCTTCCAGGGCTGTGGCATGGACTCTTTGAGTGTTCGGGCCATGGACACAGATACACTGACTCAGGTGAAGGAGAAGATCCTGGAAGCTTTCTGCAAGAATGTCCCCTACTCCCAGTGGCCCAGGGTGGAGGAGGTCGACTTGGGTGAGCACTTTACAAATGGTAACCATAGGTAGACACTGGGCACTTGCTAGACTTTGAATCAAGATTTTTCTCCATCTGAAGCCTATAGCTGGAAGCCCTCCCTGGAAGAACTACCCAAGTTCCCAATATTCAGATAGGGCTTTGTGCTTTTATGAGTTCCTTCACTGGCTGAGTATTAGATTACATCCATGATCAGCCCTGAGAGGGAGGTGCTGAGAATATATGTAGAGCCTTGGTGAACTTTAAATTGCCATATAAACATTAGTTCTGACAATTAGTATCATTCTCATTTTAGAGAGGATGACAGTGAAACATAGAAAGATTGGGAATTTTCTTGCCTGAGATCACACAGACAGACAGACCGTGTTACATCAAGATAATTCAGTTGATGGAAAGAACACCCAATTGGGAGTTAGGGATCCTGGGTTCAAGGCCTGACTCTATTTGCAAATGTTGTAGGGACACTTCCTAGTTAACCTAGAGTTCAACGAAATATTGGAGAGTCTCTCGTATTATTCTTATGGGGAAAGATCTTGAGGTAGAGGTTAGGCAAGAGTATATATAATTAAGTGAACTTGGAATTAACTGAATGGTTGGACCACAACTTGAATAAAGACAGATGGTGTGCACATCAAATCTGCAGACAACACAGAATTGGTGTGGAGGGCTAACACATTGACAGACAGAATCAGAATTTGAAAATATCTTGACAGGTTGGAATATTGGGCTGAATCTAACAAGATAAAATGTAATGGGGACAAATGCAAAGTCTTTCACTTGAGTTTTTTTTAATCAGCTTTACAAAATGGGAGAGGCATGGCTAGAACACAGTTTATCAGAAAAAAAGGAGGGATTTTAGTGGATGTGAGCTTGCATGTGATAGCACAGCCAAGAAAGCAGATATCCTTTGGGGCTGCATGAAAAGAGGTGGTATTCACCACTAGGGAGACAAGAGTCCTTCTGTACTCTGCCCTATATTTGGACTACAGTGGGAGAATCATGTTCACTTCTGGGTACCACATTTTAGGAAGGCTATTGATAAATTGAAGAGGGCCTAAAGAAGAGCATCCAGAATGATGAAGAGCCTCAGGTGCATACCCTTAGGAAATGACCTGGGGCTATTTGAAGACCTAAGGAAGACAAGATAGATGCCTTTAATGGGCTGTTGAATAGAGAAGAGAAGAGATTTATTTTTCTGGATGGCAGAGAGCATCACTGGGAACAATAGGTGATGATTCCAAAGAGGCAGATGTAGGCTTGATATAAGGGCAACCTTTAACCATTAGAACTATCCAAAAGTGGAATGGGATTCCTTTGGAGATCATGGGTTCCCTTATATTGGAAGTCTTCAAGCGAAGACCACCAGCCAGTTATGTTATAGAGGAGATTCTCATTTAGATATGGGTTAGATTAGATGGTCATTGAAGTCCCTTCCATGCCTCTGAGATTCTGTGATAGAGACCGTGTAGCCTTAGGCATGACATTTTATCTGTCCAGGCCTCAGTTTCCTTATCTGTCAAATAAAAAAGTTGGACTAGATGAAGGTTTCTTAACTTCTTTTGTGTCATGAACTCCTTGGACAGTCAGCCTGGTGAAGCCTATGGACCCCTTCTCAGAATGACATTTTTAAATGCATAGAATGAAATACAAATTACAGTTACAAGGATTACATGTGAATCCGATTATTTTGAAATAGTTATCATAATTGCACATGTATAACTTATGTCTGATTGCTTACCACCTCGGGGAAGGCAGAGGGGAGGGAGAGAAGGAGGGAGAGAATTTGGAACTCAAAACTTTAAATATAAATGTCTATTATTTAAAAAAAGAAATAGAGTTATCAAAATATTTTTTAGAAAACAAATGATCTTGGACTTTAGATTAGAAACCCTTGGTCCAGATGTTTGCTGAGGTCCCCCTGGTTCTAATGCCCTGTGCTGTCTAGTCCCTCCAATTCCAATAACCTATAATTCTCTTCCCAATTCTTAAGCCAATGCTTTACCCCCTCCCCCATGCTGTCTCCCCACTTTCTTCCCTGCCCCACCTTTTCCCCCAATTCTTCATCCATCACCATGATTCTCCGTTCTTCTTCCTTGATCCCAGCTTCCTCAAGTGTACCCATCAAAATTGTTCTCTCCACTATCAGAGACAGTAGGAGCCCCTCAAACCCATTATCTGTCGAGGGTCCTAAGGGCTTCTTTAGAGGCCAGCCTGCAGTTCTAAAGAGGGGAGTAGGACCCTTGAGGCACTGAGGAAGAATTTCCCATCTGGAGGGCTCAGGGTCAAGCCCATGGGCAAGTGAGAGCAAGAGTGGAGGTGGTGGGTGGGGAAGGAGATTCCAAAGCTATGCAAGCAGTTGTCTGTGCCCACAAGGATCTTATAATACAGTAGGCAAGGCCAAGGCTAGCACTCAGGGAAGACACAAGAATGATGGCAAAGCAAATGCAGGGACATGCAGGACAACAGCTCCCAGATCGAACATCAAAGGAAGAGCTGGGAAGATAGACTATCCTATGATGATAAGGATGCAACTTGGCCCTCACCTCCCTAGCCTTCCTACTCCACTGCAGCATGGTTTCCATCCTTCTCACCTCTCTCTTTAGAGTGGTTTGCTTCAAGCACCCACAGTTACATTCTACGAGACCTGGATGACACTTCCGTGGTAGAAGATGGACGAAAAAAGCTCAACACCTTGGCGCATTACAAGGTAAGGCAGCCCTAAATCTCCTTCTCCGTCTGTTCACTCCTTTTTCCCTGCCTTGAGTTAAGCCCCAACAGGCCTTTCTCCCCCCCCCCCATGCCCTGAGCTCTGGACTCCCAAGGCACCCTCTCTTAAAACCCCCCATCCTGGGGCAGCTAGGTGGCGCAGTGGATAGAGCACTGGCCCTGGAGTCAGGAGGACCTGAGTAGAAATCCGGCCTCAGACACTTGGCACTTACTAGCTGTGTGACCCTGGGCAAGTCATTTAACCCCCAATTGCCTCACCAAAAAAAAAAAATCCCACCCTGAGTTTTGGCCCTCTAGGCCCCCCTCTCTTAACCCTCCATGTTCTGAGCTCTGTCCCTCCAGACCCCTCTTTCCAAGCACCCCCTCCCTGAGCTCAGTCCCTCCAGGCCCTTCCTCTCCTTGGTCAGAGCCCCATCATTCCCCTCCCATGTGACTCCCTGTATTGGTTGTGGGCCCATCTCTGGTCAGCTTCCTCATGGGCACATGCCAAGTGTGACTGATTTGGGTTCTCCAGCACCCCAGAGGGCTGGCGCAGTGCCCAGCTGTGCTGGGCTTTGACTCTCCTAGCTTTGCCTCTTCCCCCCAGATCCCTGAAGGAGCTTCTCTGGCCATGAGCCTAACAGACAAGAAGGACGGCACTCTCAGTCGAGGTAAGTTCCCGCCTGGCCTCTCTGGGTGGAAAGAGCTTATTGGAAGCCCTGGGTCCTAGGGCCATGGCTTTCCCTTATGCCCTGGGCTCATAAAGTCATACTATTGCTGAACAGACTGCTAATAATGGGTAGTGACTCAGGGGAGAAGCCAGAGGAAGAAGAGTTGACTTTGCCAGCTGGATTTAAGACAGACCTGAGGTTTCTTTGCTTAAATTCCACTACTACTACCGATGATGATGTCGGAGGCAGTGTGGTACAGTGGAAAGAGCACCAGCTCCAAAGACCTGGGTTCAAATCCTGCCGCTGGCATTTAGTACTGTATGGCCCTTGGGCAGCTTACTTTTTCTTGGGCCTCAGTTTCTCGGTAGTAAAATGAGAAGTGGGTTCTTCTAGCTCTGGATTGGGCATCTTATTACACTATGCTACTGATAAAACCCCTGAGGTGATACACACTGTAGGTCTTAAGAGGACAGGGGTGGGGAGGAAGGGTGCAAAGAGGGGGGGGACAGGAGGAAGAGGGAGGGCACAGACTATTTCATGTTTGATTTCCTATCCCCAGCACTATAGCACATAGTAGGTATATATGTTCATTGATTTCTTGGTACATTCATGCATTCGATAAAAATAAATGAGGTTTCATTCTGAAGGACAGGTGGTTTTCAGCTCTCCCCACTTGGCCCCAAATGGGAGGCCAAGGCTAGACCTAAAACTCCTTCTAACCCATCATCCAGGCCCTGGACCCCTCTGAGCCTCGGGTCCCTGTATCACAACTGGGAGGAGTTACCTCTGCCTTTTCCCAGGTGAAGGGCATTATGGCAGAGTAGAAAGAACATGGTCTATGGAGCCAAAGGACCTGAGTTTAAATCTTGCCTCTTAGTACTTACTGTCTGTATGACCTTAGCCAAGTCACAGCCTTCCTGGGCCTCAGTTTTCTCATCTGTCAAATGAGGGTGTTGAACTAGGCGGTGTCTCAGGCTCCTTTTAGCTCTGAATCTGTGATCCTGTGATCCCCTTGGTCCTGAGCAGCTCCTAGTAAAAACACAGCCTCCCCCATGCCCCCTCCCACGCCCACACTCAATCCCCTCCAGCAGCTGGCTGGCCAGGCAGTGGGCACGGTTGAGATAAGTAACTGTGGGGAGCAACGTCTAATCTATGCAGCCTTCCTCTCCCTTTCTTTTGTTCTCTCCCTTATTCTTTGTTTTGACTTTTTTTTTTCTTTTGCAGTGAAAGATTTGGACACTGAAAAATATTTTCATTTAGTAAGTATCAGATTCCAAAAGCAATTGAGGTTAATAACAGTCTGCTCAGTGTGTGGCCAGAAGTCTTGTCTTCGTCTTTTGGTTTCTTTCCTTCCATTTCCTCCATAGGAAATTTTGCTTTGGAATGAGCCCAGCTCCCAAGCAGACTGTGTCGGTGAGGAGTTACAGAGACACACAATGAATCTGTGTGTATGATACATGGGTGCGGGCGCGCGCGCGCGCGCACACACACACACACACACACACATACATATACACATACATACATACACACATTCACACCCAGGCTCCCTCCCTCACACATCCACACATGCCCCAGCCCTATCCGGACCATCAGCCCTTTGTTGTGCTAGCAAAAAGCATGAATCACTAATGGGGATCAGGCGGCAACTTCAGTCCCTCCCCGCTTAATTAGGGGGTGATGAGGCTGTGACCCCGGGCAGCCTTAGGGGCAGGGTGGGGAGAATGCTTTCCATGTGTCTGAACAGACATGAGAGTTTGTCTGGGGGGCCGGATGGCTTGTGATCAGGCCGCCAGGGGGTCAGAAGGAAGCCAAGGGGAGACACTTTGTTCTTGCCGTCCTGCATGGGTTGCCCCCCCCCCGCCCCCACCCCAAGGGCAGTGGGTGTTGGAGGAGGGGCTGAGGTTTGGGATCCACAAGAGCAGAGCAGGCAAGTGAAAACCCTTTGGTACGATGCCCCTGCCCATCAGCTGTCTGGCCTTGGGCAAATCCTTTTGTCCTGCTTGGACTTATTTCCCTTGCTTTGATGCCAGAAGGGAAGCTTCCCAGGGGGGAGGGGGATTACTACACAATGGTCTGCACTGGAGAATTAGGCGGTTACCTGGGTATTGTCCGAAAAGGGCTTTCTACTCCCCTACTACCCTCAGCCTTCTCCTGTGGCTGCTTCCCCAGCCTGCCAAAGGACCCAATGGAGGAAGGGAGGATGAGGGGGCAGAATGGAGGGAGGCAGCTTACAGTTTAGCTGGGAAGCCAAGCCTACCACACAGGAAAGACCTAAGAACAATTTCAAAGCAGCCTGCAATTTGTAGGCAGCATGCTGCGGTGGAAAGAATCCTAGAAATGGAGTCTTAGGACACAGGTTTGAATCCCAGCTCTGCCACTTGTTACCTGGGTGACCTTGGGCAAGTCACTTCACTTCCCTGTGCCTCAGTTTTCTCAACTGTATAATGAGCAAGGTTGGACTACAAGGCCTCTGAGGCCTCCCAGCTCTAGGTTAGAAAATGGATGAAATCACAGAAGCTTGTGATGTTAATTTCTGTGCTACCTAAGGAAGAGCTGGGGGTGGAGGTGGAAGAAGGGTGTGATGACAGGTCAGAAGAAAATCCCAAACTCATCAATACGTCCCACTGGGCGCCTCCTCTATGCAAACTTGTGTGCTAGAAGCTCTAGAAAATCAAGAGAGGATGATGCTGCTGTCCCTGATCTTACTTACAGACCTCCTAGGCTCAAAGTGAGGAATAAATAACTGCGGACAGGCCATACTGGGCACTTGTCATCAGAGTTCATGGGAGGGAGACATCATTTCTTGATGGGGAAATCAAAGTGGGATTCCTGGAAGAGGCAGAGATTTTTGGCAGGCACAGATGTGAGGGGAGAGTATTCTAGGAAGAAAGAAAGGTGTGATCAAAGCTGTTGAGGCTGGGAAGCATGAACCGTGTTCAGAGAATGACAAGCAGTTCAGCTGGCTGGAGTATAGGGGCATATGAGAGGGAAGAGAGAGAGAGAGAGAGAGAGAGAGAGAGAGAGAGAGAGAGAGAGAGAGAGAGAGAGAGAGAGAGAGAGAGAGAGAGAGAGAGAGAGAGAGAGAGAGAAAGTTTAGGACCACATCTTAGAAGGCCTTGAATTAAGGAAGCAGCAGGGGTGTTGCAAATGGAGCACTGAATTTGGACTCAGAGAGACTTGGATTCAAATCCTGCCTCCAATACTTTCTGACTTGTATAACTGTGGACAAAACTTTGACCTCTTTGGACCCTCAGTTGTTTTATCTGTAAAATGAGGTGAGTGTCCTGGATGGCCTCTTAGGTCCCTTCCAGCTCTAAATCCATGATTCAACGTTCTTATGACCCTGAGAAAATCATGTAAATGCTCTGCGACTCGGTTTCTGCACCTGTAAAATGAGTTTAAACTTGTTGTTCAGTCATTTTTTTAGTTGTATCATGACCCCATTTGGGGTTTTCTTGGCAAAGATACTGGAGTGGTTTGTCATTTCCTTCCCCAGCTCATTTTACAGATGAGGAAACTGAGGTAAACAGGGTTAAGTGACTTGCCCAAGTTCACACAGCTAGTGTCTGAGGCCAGATTTGAACTCAGGTCCTCCTGACTCCATGTCTGGTGCTCTATCTGCTGCGCCACCTAGCTGCCCACATAGTGCATTAGGGTCTGGAAAATCCTTTATGTATATTATATTATTTGATCCTCACAACTACCCTATAAGGGGTAGGGGTTATTATCCCCATTTTACAAATGATAAAACTGAGGCTGAGAGAGGATAGTAACTTGCCCAGAGTCGCACAGTTAATAAGTGTCAGCAGCAGCTTTTGAAATCAGCTTTTCCTGATACCAAGTCCAGTGTTCCACCTGGTTACCTGTATGACCTAAGGTTTACCCCTCTGAGCCTCAGTTTCTCATCTGGGAGGTCACTTAGAGCTCTAAATCTGTGTATCTTAGCACAGTGCTTGGCATACAGTAAGCACTTTATCCATACTCTATCTCCCTACCTACTTGTTTATCTTAGGATAAATAGGAAACCTATAAATAAGATAAATAACTATGACGAATACAACGATTTCTAAGACAGCAGTCTCTAACTCCAAGAATGTTTAATCTAATTAAGGAGATGGAACCTCACCCCAATCCTAATACGTGTCACATAGTAGGTGTTCAGTATTCTCTTGTGCAATGAATACTGTCCATTATATCCTCTGTGGCCCCCAAAGAGACTAGAAGTACCATAGGAGAGATCCTCATGGGCTGAGGGAGGCAAGAGAGACTTCCTGGAGGAGGCAGAACAAGGTGGGTCTCAAAGGCCAAGGGAGGAGGATTTTGATGTCGCTGTTCATTCTCGAGACATTCCAGATGCAGAAGGGTTGACAGCTTCCCTTTCTTGTGCTTGCATAGGTGCTTCCTACTGATGAACTGATTGAGAGTAAGAAGTCACACAAGCAGAGCCATAGGAAGAAGGTTCTTCCTGAGATCTACTTGACGAGGTTGCTCTCAACCAAGGTAAGGACTGGAACGCTTCAGGTTGTGACCCTTCAAATCCTTATTCAGCCTCTGATGTGGTTTCGAGCCAATTCAATAAGCATTTATTAAGCACCTACTATGTGCCAGGCACCATGCCAGATGCTGGAGGCACAAAGATGAGAACAAAACAATCCCTACCTCAAGGGGAGTACATTCTACTTTGGAGGGGGGTGCCTTGCTCCCTCTGGGTTGCTCCCTAAATTTGTACTTGAACTGGCAGACTAGGTGACTGCTACTCCCCAGGTGCTGTCATGCTATAATCCTAATAATAGCTCATAAGCCCCCACTGGTGGGCTTCCCATTAACAAATAGTCAGGAGAGAGGCAGCTAGGTGGCGCAGTGGATAAAGCACTGGCCCTGGATTCAGGAGGACCTGAGTTCAAATCTGACCTCAGACACTTGACACTTACTAGCTGTGTGACCCTGGGCAAGTCACTTAACCCTCATTGCCCTGCAAAAAAAAAATAGTCAGGAGACACAGTAGATACAAAGTAATTTTAGGGGCCAGCTTTAAAAGGGGAGACATCAGGGAGGATGTCTTGCAGGAGGTGGCACTTTAACTGAGATTTAAATGGACTTAGCAGTTTCTAGGTACAGAGGTAAGAAGGTACAACATTTCAGGCATGAGAAATGGCTTATGCAAAAGCATAAAGATTTGAGATGGTTTATATATTAGGTCTCCTCTCACTGAACCTCCATCTATTGCTATGAAACCTTGTGGCTTCTATAGCACACAGTAGGTGTGACAGTCATCATGGACAGCTACTGCCATCCGCACTCAGGTTCTAGTCCTAGTTCTGCCTCCAGACAGAGTCATATCACCTACATGAACCTTGGGTGTTTTATATGTCAGATACTAATAGATGACCTTTGCATTGGCCCAGCCAGATTCATCAAGTGTTTTCTATCCATTATATCATTTGATCCTCACAACAACCTTATGGTACACTCCAAAGAGCATTGTATCTACATCCAGAGGTCAGGAACTTACTACTTGAAATAATGTAACCTCCTAGTGGACTGAAACAATTTCACTTTTATCTTTCTTTCTCCATTGTCTAGCACATAGTAACTACTTTTTTTGTTTGCTTTTTTTTTTTAATGAGATATTTTATTTTTTTCCGTTACATGTAAAGATAGTTCTCAACTTTTGTTTATACAAGCTTTACAATTTCAGATTTTTCTCCCTCCCTCCCCTCCCTCCCCCCTCCCCTAGACAGCAGGTAATCTGATATAGGTTATGTCTATATATCTCTATACATATACATATAGATATATATATACACACACATATATATACACATAATAACATTAATCCTATTTCTGCATTAATCCTGTTACAAGAGAATCAGAGCAGTGATGCAAAACCTCAAAATAGAAAAAAAAAAAAACAACAGCACCCAAAACAAAAGAAATAATATGGTTCAATCAGCATCTATACTCCACAGTTCTTTCTTTCTTTTTTTTTTCTTGGATTTGGAGATCCTCTTCTATCATGAGTTCCCTGGAACTCTTCTGTACCATTGCATTGGTGAGAAGAATATAGTCCATCACAGTAGGTCAACACTCAATGTTGATGATACTGTGTACAATGTTCTTCTGGTTCTGCTCATCTCACTCATCATCAGCTCACGTAAGACCCTCCAGGTTTCTCTGAACTCTTCCTGCTCATCATTTCTTACAGCACAATAGTATTCCATTGTATTCATATACCACAACTTGTCCAGCCATGCTTTTTTTGTTTTTTAGTGAGGCAGTTGGGGTTAAGTGACTTGCCCAGGGTCATACAGCTAGTAAGTGTTAAGTGTCTGAGGCCAGATTTGAACTCAGTGTACTCCTGACTCCAGGGTCGGTGCTCCATCTACTGCGCCACCTAGCCCCCTCACATAGTAACTACTTAATAAATACTTGTTGACAGCTTAATTCCTGTGTGACCTTGGGCACAATCACTCACCTCTCTGGGCCTCAGTTTCTTTATCAGAAAAAAATTTATTTTGGGCAAGAACAGTGAGCCTAAATGCCCTCTGAAGCACCTGCCAGCTCTAAATCTATGATCCTAAAAACACCTTTCCCCTTTTACCAATGAAGAAACAGAGATGGTCACACTGCTAGTAAAGGTCAGCTGTGGGATTTGAACCCAGGTCTCTGCCGGCTACAGGTGTAGGGCTTTCCTACCCCCCCACACTGGCAGCACCCTGCCCATTCTTCTTCAGTCTTCTCATGAGGATCAAACATAATAGATGTAAGAGGCCTCTGGAAAGCATCAGACACTCTAGTAACCTCAGGGGTGTCATCCTCATTGTTACAAGAGGTATTGGTGCCCACTAGCAGGAACCTTGAGTACCCAAGGAAGGGTTAGGTTGAGCTTTGGATTGTTTTTTTTTCCCCTTCCCTCTGTGGCTTTGAAAATAAAGAGTGTCTCTTGTGCAACAGTTTCTTCCATGAGAAGTGTAGGAAGGATTGGGGGTGGGGGTGGGGGGGGAATGCTTTGAAGTCCTTCAAATGAGGCTGTATTATTATAGAGAGCGCAGTGCTCTCTCTCACTCACCACAGATCACAAAAGGTATGCCTTGTCTCTCCCCTGGATTACATTACCGCCTAATGTTCTTTATAATTGGAGAGACCATCAGAACAGCAAGCCGTGGCTGAGTTTTCTGTTCCATTTGCTGTACCAAACAATTACAGATGTGTCCTGAGATGCCAGAAGTAGTCAAAGAGAACATTGGTGCCAAGAGAAATTAAATTAAAACAAACGCTAATTATATCAGCTTGCCCAGCTTTCAGACGAGAGGCGGCAGGGGGGTGGGGGTGGGCATGGGGGAGAGAGGGGAGAGGAGATTTTGCTTCCCTTCCATTCTCCCTTCTTCCTGAAAGCCTGTGAATCTGGCAAGCAAACAGAACTTCATCAAAGCCCAAATGTGGTTTTGCCCCCAAGATGTCCAGTTGACCTGGGCACCAGGCTGACCCAGCTGGCACGCTTGTTGTCTTGGCAGGGCACACTGCAGAAATTTCTCGACGACCTGTTCAAAGCCATCCTCAGCATCCGAGAGGACAAGCCTCCCTTGGCTATCAAGTATTTCTTTGATTTCTTAGAGGAGCAGGCTGAGAAGAGAGGAATCACCGACCCAGACACTTTGCACATTTGGAAAACCAACAGGTCAGGGAGGGTGGGCCTGAGGGAACTTCTGCTCCTGCGTCTGATCTGGCCAAACCACCATCCTCCCTTACTCCCCGCCCCTCTGCCCCCTCCATGCCTACCCCAGGCCAGTTTATTCACCCATTCATTCACTCAGAGCAGCTCTGTCTCATCAGCTAACATTTACCCAATGCTTACCCTGTATCAGGCACTGGACTGGATGGCACATGGGAGATGAGGGGTGGGGAGGGAAGGGGGAGGAGGACCACAAAGACAGGAAACAAAGCAGTCTGCCCTCCAGGAGCTTATAGTCTACTGGAAGGATGCTAGTGTACACAAATCAGGAAATAGAAATCAGCACAGAGGCATTTAATGCTTTCTCTCAACTAGCTCAGAAAGGAAAGACCACACGTGGGGGCGGGGACTGAACAGGATGCCTGGGTGTCTCATCCCAATTCTGCCACTAATGAGCCTATGAGACACCTTTAAAGCTGAAAGAGACTTCAAATATCACCTAGTCCAGGGGTCCTTAAACTGGGGTCCGAAGTCTGTGGATGGATTTCAGGGGGGCCATAAGGAAAAACTTACATTTTCTTTTCACTCAGCTCTAATTGAAATTGAGCATCTCCTTCAGTTATTTGAAAAAGGGATTCTGGGAAGGAGTCCATGGGCTTCAGCAGACTGAGGAGTCCATGACATGAAACAAGAACCCTTGACCCTTGGCAGGTCCTCTTGTTTTACAGAGATGGGAGCAGGGGCACAGGGAGAGACCAAGTGACTTGCCCAGAGGCAGAGCTGGGACTAGAACTTGCTTCCCTCAGCACCTAGTTTATCACTCTTTTAACCACAGCCCCTGCTGTGTGACCCCCCCTCCCCCCAGACCCTTCTCTTCCCCTCTATGAGCCTCAGTTTTCCCATTTGTAAAAAAGATCGTTGTTATCTTTGCCCTGCTGATCTCACAAATGAGATAATGGTTGGGGAAGTTCTTTGTGCCTTGAGAGCTGTATGCATGCGAGGGATCATTGTCATCATCATTGTTGTTTTTATTATTGTCAACAAAAGCAAGATTAAATCGGGTGCCCAGGAGCATGCTCAGAGTGTGAATCCCAAGCATATCCCCAGCTGATCCCATTCTGAGGCTCACTGCCACGCAGAATGGAGGGAGAGAGAGGGGGGTGGGAGGGAGAGGGGGGGGAGGTGGGAGGGAGAGAGAGAGTGGGGGTGGGAAGCACCAGTCCTTCTTAATTACAAGTAGAAGAGTGTCTAAGCATGAAGTTGAGAGGAATTGGGTATCAGGGAGTTAATGATGGAATCTAGGGCCACTTTGGTTTGTAAGCACCTGGGCCAAAGCCTGCCTGTTGCCATGGTGACCAGTGGGCATCCAGGATGGAAGGAATGAGACCCATTAGGTTCTGCCAAATCTCTAGTGACTCCTTCCCCTTACTTAGAGCTTAGTGGGGGGGGGGGCTTGTATATATAGGAAGAAGTTGGAGGCAAAGGGCCATGGGCATCTTCAGTCAGGAAGCTGGCATTATGGTACAGTGGAAAGCCCACCTCTGTAAGGCTCAGTTTCCTCCTCTGTCCAATGAGAGGGTTGGACTCAGTGGTCCCTGAGTGGCTATGATACCATGAATTCAGGAGACTAAACAGAGCATCTCCCTCAGAATGGCTCCTGCCTAGACACCCCCAGAATGCATCTATGAGAAGAGGCAGACAAAGGTAGGGGGCTCTGCTGTCTCCTCCTCACATCCCACCACCTCCGGGCCAGCTGGGCACCTTAAAAGATGTTAAGTTTTCTACCTGCTACCAAAGCCCTTTTCTGGACACAGGGGGGACCTGACAACTCAAAGGCCATGCCAGTAGCCAATAATCAAGCTAATGGCTGGTCACACCAAGCTGGAAAGGTGTCAAGAACAGGCCTGGTTGTGGCCTGTGTGTCGGGTGTCTGACAATTGGCCTTGCTGAGAGCTCATCCCCCCAGAAGGCTGGCCCCCAGGTGATGGATTTGGTATGGGTTTTTTTTTTTTTAAAACAGTCATAGCAATTTGTGAAATGTCTTCTAAGGGGTGGGGGGGGTGCAGTCTGTGTTGGGTCAGGGAGCAGTCATGTGAGTAAAGGATGTTTTTCCATCTTATTTTTGAAGAGAGGAGAGATCAAAGGGATCACACTGAAATCCAGGAGCATCCCCAGGGCCTTGTAGCTAGTAACTCAGAACAGGTGATGCAGGGCAGATTCTCCCTGATCTCTCGGTGAACAGCAGGCCCCTGTGGCCCCCAGGGAGGCTCCGCTCTGATGCTGTCCTTCCTAATCCCCCCTTCTCTGCCACATTCTTTCCTTCAGGGGAGGGATGTGTGCCAGGTGGAGGGAAGTCTGATCAGACGTGTAGGGAGGGTAATTTCTGGTAGAGCCAGTGATGAAGGCCGCTCTATCTGTGGTCCAAGAACATGATGGACGGGCCTTTCTCCCACAGCTGTCTGCCAGAGGAGTGGAAAGGATTCCGCCCCTACCCCTGTCTCCCTCATCAGCTAGATTTAAGTAATCCCACATTGTCATAAAAAGATCAAACACCCAACCTCACTGCCCCGCTCCCCAGACTCCTTTCTCATCTCCTGACCAACAGGCTGGCACAATGTGGGTGGGCCAGGCCAGTCCCCACCTCTGGTTTTCACTCTCCTATGCTTTCTTCCATGACAGCCTACCTCTGAGATTTTGGGTCAACATCCTGAAGAACCCCCAGTTTGTCTTTGACATCGACAAGACTGACCACATAGATGCCTGCCTTTCTGTCATTGCCCAGGCCTTCATCGATGCCTGCTCCATCTCTGACCTACAACTGGGCAAGGTCAGTCTCTCACTGGTCATACTGGGCTCCATGCTGGGTGGCATGTTTCAGGGAGGGCCTTGATGTGACAGAGAGCATCCACAGGAAGGTGGCCGGTGTACTGTAGAGCCTGGAGACCAGGAGGACTGATTACAGTAACTGGAGATGTTTGTTTGGAAAAGAGAGAACTCAGAGATGACCTGTGGAAGAGGGATTTGCCTCATTCTGTTGGGCCCAGGAGGAAGAACAGGGATCCATGAGTGGAGGCTGCAAAGGAGCTAGTTTTAGATTGACAGGGAAACTTTCTGAAGAACTAGAATTATTCATAAGTGACATGGGCTGCCTCAGGAAGCCGTGGATGCTCCCTCAGGGAGGCCTTCAAACAGGCTGGATGACCTTTTGTCAGATATGTTGGTGGGGAGGTGATTCTATTTCATGGCCCAGTTGGCATCTCTTCCAATTTTCTGCATTTGGGATTTGGGAATCCAGTAGCTCCTGTCTCAGGAAAAATATTAAACCCAACATTGATCCCTTAGGTTGGGTTGGGGGGTGGGGAGGAGGTGTGATAGCTATCTTCAAATATCCTATGGGCCATCCTATGGAAGAAGCACTAGACTGGTTCTACTTTATCCCCAAAAGGCTGGGAATGATTGGTATAAGTTGTAAAGGGGTAAATTTAGACTTGATGTCCCCCACATTGGAAGAGTCCAAGAGTAGAATAGGCTGCCTCAGAAAGTAGTGGGTTCCCCATCACTGGAGGTATACAAGGGGCTATGAGGTCAAACAAAGGGGAAAGATGAACCTGGGAAGACTGGTTAGAATCCACAAAAACATGGAATTTTAGACTACAGAAAGAACACCTCATTGTATGGCTTCCTTCACATAGATGAGGGATACCTTCATCTCACCATCAGTACAAGTTGCAGTTGACACCATATCTAGAGGTAGCTGGTGATATGGCAGATAGGGAGCTAGCCCTGGATTCAAGAAGTCCTCAGTTCAAATCTGGCCTCAGGCACCTACTATATGTGTGGCCCTGGGCAAGTCACTTACCCTTTGTCTCAGTTTCCCCAACTGTAAAATAAGGATAATAATAGCACCTACCTCCCAGGGTTGTTGAGAGGATCAAATGGGATAATACACCTAGTATGTAAAACACCTAGTATGTTTTGTTGCTGTTCAGTTGTTTCAGTTGTGTCTGACTCTGTGACCCCATTTGGGGTTTTCTTGGCAAAAATACTGGAGTGGTTTACCATTTCCTTCTCTAGCTCATCTTTTAGTATATAGTATATTGGTAGCATATGGTAGGTGATATCTATCTATCTATCTTATTCCCTTTCTCTTGATAGCTTTGATTTCTTCCTTTCAAAACTACCTGTTCATATCCTTTAACCATTGATCAGTAGGAGAATGGTTATTTTTATAAATTTGGCTCAGTTCCCTATGTATTTGAAAAATGAGGCCTTTATCAGAGACTCTTGCTATAGAATTCTGCCCCCACCCCCACCCCACCCCGCCACCAGTTTCCTGCTTTCCTTCTAATTTTGGCTGCATTGGTTTTGTTTGTGTACAAACTTCTTATAATCAAAGTTATCCATTTTACCTCCCATGATTCTCTCTATTTCTTGTTTGATCATGAATTCTTCCCATACCCATAGATCTGACAGGTAATTTTTTTTCTTAATGGCCAAAGTCAATGGTCTTTTCTTACTCCTCATCCTCCTTGACATTTCTGAAGCCTTTGATTCTATAGATCACTCTCTTAAAACTCCCCTCGCTCTAGATTTTTGCAAAATTGTTCTCTCCTGTTTCTCTTTCTACTTGTCTGACTGCTCCTTCTCAGTTTCTTTTGCTGAATCTTCATCCAGATTGCACCCAAAGCTCTGTTCTGGGCCCTCCTCTCTTCTACCTCTGTACTGTTTCACTTGATGATCTCATCAGCTTCTATGGGTTAAATTATCATCCCTATGCAGATGATTATTAGATCTATTTATGTAGCCCTAACCTCTCTCCTGACCTCCAGTCTTGCAGCCCCAACTGCCTATTGATCATCTCTAACTAGATGTCCCATAGGCATCTTCCATTGAACATATCCAAAAGGGAATTCATTCTCTTTCCCCCAAACCCCCCCCCTTCTTCCTAACTTCTTTATTACTGTCAAGAGCACCACCATCTTCCAGTCACCCAGGCTTGCCCCCTAAGTGTCATCCTTGACCTCATTCTCATTGCCTGGATAATAATAATTGTCATTATTATAATTAGCATTTATATAGTACCTTAAGGTTTACAAAGTGTCGTACAAAGATTATTATTGTATCCTCACAACAACCCTGAGAGGCAAGTACTATTATTATCCCCATTTTATGTCCTTGCCCTCACTGTCCCTCTCCCTGCTCCCATTTGCCAAGTCCTGTCAATTCCATCTTCCTGACATCTCTTATATATCCCCCCTTCTCTCCTTTGACATCGCCACCACCCTGGTGCAAGCCCTCGGCACCTCACCCCTGGACAATTGCAGTACCCTGCTGGTTGGTCTCTCTGCGGCCACAAGTCTCTTCCCCATTCTAATCATCCTCTGCTCAGCTGTCATCCGATCTCTAATATACTCCCGAGGTTCCCTATCACCTCCAGGATCAACTATCAAGTCCTCTGTTTGGCTTTGAAAGCCCTCCATAACCCCTCCCTTCCCAAGCTTTTAACGCCTGACTCCCCTCCACACTCTGCTGATAATCTAGCGGTGCTGGCATTTTCACTGGCTGTCCCCCGTGCCTGGATTGCTCTCCCTCCTCATTTCTGCTTCCTGGCTTTCTTCAAGTGTCAGCTAAAATCTGACCTTCTGGAAGTCCTTCCCTGTGCACTTGGGAGGCCAGTGCCTTCCATCTGACATGATCTCAATTCATCCTGTCTATATTATTTTTGTTTATAGTTGTTTGTGTGTCATCTTCCCCATTGGATATTGAGCTGTGTGAGAGCAGAGACTCTTTTTGCCTTTCACTGTGTCCCCAGCATTTAGCACAGTGCTTGGCACACAGTAAGGATTTAATAAATCCTTATTGATTTATCTTGACTCTTACAAACATTTTCTCAGAAGGTTTTTAAATGCACAAAAGAAAATACCTTGGGGGGCGGGGCAGCTAGGTGATGCAGTAGATAAAGCACTGGCCTTGGATCCAGGAGGACCTGAGTTCAAATCTGGCCTCAGACACTTGACACTTACTAGCTGTGTGACCCTGGGCAAGTCACATAACCCTCATTGCCCTGCAAAGAAAGGAAGGAAGAAAGAGAGAGAGAGAGAGAGAGAGAGAGAGAGAGAGAGAGAGAGAGAGAGAGAGAGAGAAAGAAAGAAAGAAAGAAAGAAAGAAAGAAAGAAAGAAAGAAAGAAAGAAAGAAAGAAAGAAAGAAAGAAAGAAAGAAAGAAAATACCTGGGATTACAAAGGAAATTGATTATATTGATATACAGTTATCAAAATGTTAAAAAAAAACAAAACAGTTCACTAGGTTAAGGACTCCTGATCTGATCCAAGCCCCTCATTTTACAGAGGAGGAGCTTGAGGCTCAAAGGGATTCAGTGACTCACCCAAGGTCACCCAAGTAGTGGTTATCAAAGCCAGGATTCAAACCCAAGTACAGCAAAACATTATGCTCTCCACCTTGATAGCCTTTCTTTCCCATCAGGCTCCATTCCCCAGGCTCGACTAGACCCCCTCACAAGCATAAGAATTCCCAGCAAGCTGCCTCCTCTTCCCCATCACTGTATAATCCACTGAAATTGAAAGCTTCAGAAAAGTCATCCATAGAGTTGAAGTGGCTGGATTTCCCTAACTGGGGAAGGCTGGGAGAAGGATGGGGAGGGGACCAGTTGTTTATATTTCTTTTTCACATTTCTGACCCGCTATCCAACACCTCTGTTTTCCCTTATCAGGTGATAGATAGGGTTAGAGGTTAGCGAGGGTCAGCCAGCAGATGGAAAAGCTTCCAGCAGCCCAGTCTCCTGGGATGACAGGAAGTGAGATTGGGCCAGAAGGGAAACTCTCTTTTTCTTACCCATCAGAATAAGGTAGTCCCTTTGCTCATAGCAGCTTGCATCCCCACATCCCCTTTAGGCACCAGCAATGACAAAACTTCTCTGCCTCAGTCATGTGTGGTCTCTCAAACAGGATACAAGTGCCCTGAGAGTAGGGAGTGTTTCATCTTTGTCTTATATCCCCGGCTCCTATCCCAGTGCCGGGTACGCAGTGGGTACTCAACAAATGCTTATTAACTGATGGATGGGTGGCTTTGGGGGAGCCCGTTGTAGCTGCACTTTGTTTTGTACACCTCCTTTTCCCCGCTTAAGCCCATAAATCCAAAATAACGTTGTCATGGGAATGGTAGTCATCTCATCCACCTCCCTCATTTTAGAGAAAGAAAATGAAGACTAGAAAGAGGCAGACTTGGCTAAAGCGAGTCAAAGATGGAGCCAGGACCAAAACCCAGGTGTTCTAATTCCTCACCCAGTCACAGCAGGCTTCCAACAGAACTTTACACCTGTGTACCTTCACAGAGGTTTTGTTTTTTAATTAATAAAGTATTTTATTTTTTCCCCCTTACATGTAAAGATATTTCTCAACTTTTGTTTATACAAGCTTTACAATTTAAGATTTCTCTCCCTCCCTCCCCTCCCTCCCCCTTCCCTAGACAGCAGGTAATCTGAGATAGGTTTTATTTATGTATATATATATATATATATATATATATATATATATACACACACACACATACACACACACATATAATAACATTAATCCTATTTCTTCACAGAGTTTTTAACCCAGAGTCTATGAACTTAGTGATTTGTGTGCATATAAGTGTGTGCATGCACACATACATATATAATGTGTGCATGTATGTATTATACACACACATGCATACAGGCATATACATACACATGTATATGTGTGTATATGTATGCACATGTGTATAATATAGATAGTGTATATACACATACATATACATATATATACATTTATACATATATTTGTAACTATAGTTCAGTATACTCAATTTCCTTTATAGTCCTTTGTATCTTATTTTGTGAATTTAAAGACCCGATTATGAGAAGGGGTCCATTTCTCTTATTGTTGTTCAGTCATTTCATTCGTGTTCAACTCTTCATGACCCCATTTGGGGTTTTCTTGGCAGAGAGACTGAAGTGGTTTGCCATTTCCTTCCCCAGCTCGTTTTATAGATGAGGAAACTGAGGCAAACAGGGTTAAGTGACTTGCCCAGGGTCACATAGCTAGGAAGTGTCTGAGGCTGGATTTGAATTCAGGAGGATGAGGCTTTCTAACTCCACTGTGCCACCAAGCTGCCCCAAAGGGGTCCATCATCTTCACTAAACTGCCCACTGTGCATTGTATACTCCTGCTGTTCCCTCTATACAACATGCCCTCTCAGCCATCTAGAATCCAGCCTTAGGGGACTGCTAGGTGGCACAGTGGATGAAGTACCAGCTCTGGATTCAAAGAGACCTGGGTTCAAATCCGGCCTCAGACACTTGACACTTACTAGCTGTGTGACCCTGGGCAAGTCACTTAACCCTCATTGACCCACCAAAAAAAAATATTTAGAATCCAGCCCTAAGTACAAAAGTAAGTGAAAAATGCCCCCTCCCCAAGTGGCAGGTGAGTCACAAAACCCTTGGTTTGTATTCTGCGGAAGAGCAGCAACAACTCCAAACCATTACCGGATGATTTTTTTTTTCAAATAAGACAACAGAAGAGAAGTAAGCATTAGCTTCAAATAGCGATGACTTGAGGACAGCGGAAGGAAACCAGAAGTTTTCGCATACAAATATTTCTCATACAAAAAGCATCCTGGTTTTAGGCTATTCAGTGTAGGGGCTGGATACACAGCTGAAAAGTGGATCACTGTCTAATCCCTCAGTCCAATTAGTGAGGAGCATAATGACCCAAAGACGGTTAAGTGCCTAGAACATAATAGTCTTGTTGAATTGAAAAGATATGAAATTGAGATAGAACTGGCTCATGGTCAAGTAGGAGACACAAACACATTTAAAACTATAATAATACACAGTCATCACAAAGGATGACACTGAGACAACTAAGACAGCTAAGGTTTAGGTGGAAGACTCATAGGCTTAGAGGTCATCTGGGCCAATCCTCCCCTTTTACAGATAGGGAAACTGAGGCCCAGAGAGCTTACATGACTTACCTAGTAGCAGAGTAAGGATTTGAATCCAGATCTTCTCACTCCAAATCCCATTCCTTTTCTCCATACCATACTTCTTTTTTTTTTGTTTTGTTTTTAGTGAGGCAATTGGGGTTAAGTGACTTGCCCAGGGTCACACAGCTAGTTAAGTATTAAGTGTCTGAGGCCGGATTTGAACTCAGGTACTCCTGACTCCAGGGCCGGTGCTCTATCCACTGCGCCATCTAGCTGCCCCTCATACCATACTTCTTGCCACATGATGCCAAACTGATGAGATGTTTCCCCTATGGCATTTCTTGGTAGATATATGCAGCTTGCTACTGGGTGGTATGGTAGAAAGAGCATCGGATTTAATAAATTACTTGTTTCCTTCCTCCCTTCTCCCTATCCCCAATCCTGAAGGGAGGCAGGAAGGGAGGATATGACAGGGGATGCTTCCAGTTCCCATCTCTTCATGTCTCTCCTCTTCTCCAGGGGCCTGATATGGACACTGCTAGCCCCTTCCCCTCCATCCCTCCATCCCTCCATCCCTCCATTCCTCCCTCTTCAGAGAGGGTGGCTGGGCTGACCTCCATCATGGATTTTTTTTTTTGTGGGGCAAAGAGGGTTAAGTGACTTGCCCAGGGTCACACAGCTAGTGTCAAGTGTCTGAGTCTGGATTTGAATTCAGGTCCTCCTGAATCTAGGGCCGATGCTTAATCCACGGTGCCATCTAGCTGCTCCCATCTATCATGGATTTTGTTCCTCCCCCAAGACAGCAGCACTTTAAAGACAAAAGTGTATTAAGAATCACTGGACATGAGTCTGGGAGCCTCAGTATCTTTATGCTTCTGTACCTGATTTATTCACCTTCCTTCCTTAAACACATCTCTTCTTTTCAGGGCTCACTTTCTGCCTCTATAGAATGGGATTGGGGGCGGGGGGCAGTTGAACAAAATGATCTTTCAAGTCTAGAAATGTTCTGGTTTTATGGTTCAAAACTTGGAGATAAACATAAAGTTAAGTATATTTAAAAAGAAAGAGCATTGGATGAGGAATCAGGAGATCTGGGTTCTCAGCCCAGATCTGCCAACTCTGGGACCAGCTTAGTCATTGTGCATAGAGTATACCTTGCTGAGCCTCAGTTTCCTTCTTTGAAAAGTGAGAGAGAGAAAAATGTTCCACTAATTAGCTTTATATCCTTACAGATACTGAATCATAAAATGTCATACATCGCTAGATAGAATCATCTAATGCAAAGGTTCTAATTCTGAGGTCGATAAGCTTGTGTTTTTTAAAAATAGAGATAGAGGGGCAGCTGGATGGTGCAGTAGATAGAGCATCGGCCCTGGAGTCAGGAGGACCTGAGCTCAAATCTGGCCTCAGACACTTGACACTTACTAGCTGTGTGACCCTGGGCAAGTCACTTGACCCCAATTGCCTCACACACAAAAAAAATGAAAAATAGAGATAGGAAGGGAGGGAGGGAGGAAGGAAGGAAAGTATCCAGAAATTGTTGTTGTTGTCGTCCCTCATTCTGGAAGAGGAGCATGACATTGGGAGGTGATGCCATGACTTGCAATGAATTGGATTTAAGTGAGGGAGGGCTGTGCAAAGTCACCAGCCTCATTCTCTCCTCCAGAGCTGTGTGTGTCCAGTGGCAAGATATACATCAGGATGACTGGAGATGGCCCTGGATACAGTGGGAGACTTATTAAGCTAAAGTCTTCCTAGAGTTTCAGTAATACATAAATAAATTGGGAAAAGGAAAGAAGGAAGAGAGGAAGGAAGGAAGGAAGGAAGGAAGGAAGGAAGGAAGGAAGGAAGGAAGGAAGGAAGGAAGGAAGGAAGGAAGGAAGGAAGGAAGGAAGGAAGGAAGGAAGGAAGGAAGGAAAAGAAAGAAAGATTCTTGGTGGGGTGGGGAGGGAGGGAGGAAGAGAATTTGGAACACAAAATTTTTTAAAATTGATGTCAAAATTTGTATTTTACATGTAATTTGGGAAAATAAAATTCTAAATATTGAAAAATGAAAAGAAAGAGAGGGAGGAAAGGAAGGAAGGGGAAGGAAGGAAGGAAACAGAAATGGAAGGGGAAGGCCCTCAGCATTTCTGGCTAAAACAGAAGCAGTTGCTATTTGTACTCACTCTGAATCAGAGATAGATGATAGATGGCAGGCAGGCAGGCAGACAGTAAACTTGGTTTTATAGCTATGTGAATATGTATGCGTGTATACATAGGTGTGTATATATGATAACTCTATTTCTTTTTTTTTAATTCATAAAGTATTTTATTTTTTCCCCGTTACATGTAAAGATAGTTCTCAACTTTTGTTTATACAAGCTTTCCAATTTCAGATTTTTCTCCCTCCCTCCCCGCTCCCCTAGACAGCAAGTAATCTGATATAGGATGATAACTCTATTTCAATAGAAATGGTTTCCTCTGTAATCCCATGTCTTTAATTGTGTGCATTTAAAAACCTGATTCTGTGAAGGAGTCCCGAGGCTTCAGCAGATGGCCAGAGAGGTCCAGGACATCCTCCAAACTCCCAGTACAGCATCTAATCTGCCTCCTTCTCTCTCTCAGGATTCACCAACCAATAAGCTTCTATATGCTAAGGAGATTCCCGAGTACAGGAAAACTGTGCAGAGATACTACAAACAGATCCATGACATGACTCCTCTCAGTGAGCAGGAGATGAATGCCCACCTTGCAGAGGAATCTCGGGTAAGGAACAAGCCTGAGGGCGTCTTGGCCTGGGCATCAAGCAGCCAGGACCACATGGGTGGCCCAAAGTAGAATGCCCAAGAGAAGTTCTTCCCTGATAGACATTGTCCAGGGATGGAAGCTGAAATGGTTTCATCTGAGAATTTTGATGGGAGGGAAGAAGCCTCAGCTTATTCTGGGTGCTTGTCCTCATTTTCATCCTAGGACTGATCCCACAGGAGGCTCAGTACCTGCAGCCTCCTCAAGGCCCTTTGTCACAGTGTAAAGTGTTTGGGAGTGGGTGGTGGGGACAGGGCAAGGAAGAGGTCCACAATGCTTCACCCACTGCCTTAAAAAACAACCTTCCATACAGGTTTTATTCTTTCCTAAAGGGCAGAGGGAGGATTCAAACTCAGATCCTCTGGGCGGCCAGTCGGTCCATTGCTTACAAGTGGATGAACCAGACATGGGCCAAAATAGCCATCTCCTTCCCTGTTTAGAGGGCCCATCTTACAGCTGAAGGACAGGTGTCATTAACTTCCCCTTCTCCTCTATGGTTAACCATTCTCTAACCCCACTACCATGTTCTCTCTCTCTCTTTCTCATTAGAAATATCGGAATGAATTCAACACTAAGGTCGCCATGGCTGAGATTTATAAATATGCCAAGAGATACCGTCCTCAGGTAAGTGACGCCATCCATCTGGAGGCGCCTCAGGGCTCCACAACAGTCAGAACCCACTCCCCTCTCTTCTGATACTCCAGATTTTCTCAGAAATCCCTTCTTATGGAGATAGGGCCAATTCCAAGAACAAGCAAGCGAGAGGCAACACATCTCTTTAACCCCTCACTTTGTTCAGTTGTTTGATATCTTTCCTATCCCTTCCAGACACTCATGACCCTTGTGTTGCCTCTTCAAAAGCATCTGATAGGAACAGCTTAGGTGGTGCACTAAATAGAGATAGGCCCTAGACATGAGTTCAAATCTGAACTCAGCCACTTGCTAGCTGTGTGACCCTGGATGAGTCACAACTCTGATTGCCTCCCAAAAAAGGCATCTAATAGGTGAATTTCAGCCCAATCATAAATTTTTTCCCCCCTCTCTAGAGAAGTTTGTATTTTAATAGAAAACCTCAGTGGTGAAAAGCAGTGCGTGACTCCAGGGGAGAAGCTGCTAATGGTGGAATTTCAGGCACTGTGAGAATTTGGAGAGGGAAAATATTTGGAGAGCAGAGGGACCTTTTCCATCCCCCCCCCCCAATTTCACCTCATAGGGAGGTACACACAGATTTTACTTGTGCTCAAGGGTTGAGCCAATCCCCTAAGAGCCCCCATTAATAGTCACCCTTAACTATTTGTATTTGGGGGGGGCAGTGGAGGTTAAGTGACTTGCCCAGGGTCACACAGCTAGTAAGTGTTAAATGTCTGAGGCCACACCCTTAACTCTTGATGAAACATACTATCTACCTCCAAAGAAAGAACTGATATTTATGGAATAGACCGAAACTTGCTAGTTTTCATTTTCTTTCGTTTTTTTTTCTTTTAATCAGGTTTTCTTGTACAAAATGACAAATATGAGGGGCAGCTAGGTGGTACAGTAGATAAAGCACAGGCCCTGGATTCAGGAGGACCTGAGTTCAAATCCAGCCTCAGACACTTGACACTTACTAGCTGTGTGACTCTGGGCAAGTCACTTAACCCTCATTGCCCCCCCCCAAAATTAAAATTTTAAAAAGTTAAATCAAAATGACAAATATGGATTACCCTAATTTACATAACATTTACATAATCGTACATGTATGACCCACATGTGATTGTTCACTGCCTCAGAGAGGGGTAGGGGAGGGAGGAAAAAAGGGATAAAAATTGGAACTCAAAACTATAAATAAAAATGTTTATTATTGTTTTTAAAAGTCACCCTTATCCTCCCTTCCCAGATTATGGCTGCACTAGAGGCGAATGCCACCACGAGACGGACACAACTGCAACACAAGTTTGAACAGGTCATTGCCCTGATGGAGGATAACATCTATGAATGCTGCAGTGAGGCCTGAGACCATCTCCTCACACCCGGGCTGGGCCTGCCCCACCCCTCCCCCCTAGAAGTGACCTTCTGCTATCCAGTGCACTGCTAACTCTGAGACGTCTTTAAAAAAAAATATATATATATATATGAATATATATAATATAGACAACAGATATCTATTTTATGGTGTGCTGTATGGTGAAGAAGAGGATGAAGAAGAAAGCACCCCAGGGATAAAGGCCCCCAAACAGAGGATAGGATGGAAGACCCACTGAAGCCATGCTTTGTCTTGTCTTTGATTAATTTTATTTTTCCAACCACTTGCACAGCCTGGGGCTGAAGAAGAGCAGAGATGTCTAACAGGACTTCACCAAAAATCCTTCCTCCAGCTGGGGCCACTGAGACTCCCCCCTCCACCCGCCAGGGAGAGGAACTGGATCCCCAGATAGAATCCTGGCCTAACCCGAGCCAAAGTTAGGCCACCTCTGGCCACTGCCTCCTTGCAGACTTCAGTCCTTTGTCATCCTCTTCCTCTTGGCCCAGCTACCACTCCATGGTCTCTTGATCCATTTCCATTTCGACAGGGTTCCCTGCCCCGTGAGTGGAGGGCAGGGGGAGGGAGAATGGATGGAGTGATGTCATGGACCAGCTAAAGCACCAGGCTAGAGAGTTAGGGGACTTACAATGGGTGGAAATATGCTACTTCTGCCCCCAAAGTGTCTTCTGCCTTGACTCCAAACTTGGGGCTGCTGGTACCCTTCAGAGGGTTGGCCCACAGGATGAGGAATAAAGAATGCCCACCTCTCTTCCTGGTGGACATACCATCCCCAGCCCCTACTAAGTGCATGCAAATGCACACACACACACACACACATGCGTGCACACTCACACACACACACACATGCACACTCACTCACTCTGGAACTTATCAGTCCTATTCCAAGTGCCTCAAGAAAGAGAATTATCCCTGCAGTACAGTGTTTAAAATGCTGCATTTGGATTCAGAGGACCTGGCTTCACATCCTGGCTCTGTGACTGTCTGTAACAAGTCACTGGGCCTCAATTTTCTCATCTGAATAATGGGGGGAAGGGGGGCTGCAGTAGGGACATCTAAGTTACCTTCCAGCTCTAAGTCCTGTGATCCTTAAGATAATGAAGCATATGGGTTTAGGGGAAGAAGACTGGTGTGTCAGGCCCTGAGATAACACATGGCTGGGAATTATCCCACTGCATCCTCTGGGTGAGGGGTGGGGGGGGATGTCAACCACCATCCTGCATCCCAGAACAGCTAGGTTTTATTAAGGCCCTATCTACAAACACCCCCACCCACCCAAATCAAGTGTAATAGACTGACAAGGAGTCAGGCTCAGGTTAAGAACTATGCAAGAGGAGGAGAAGCCTTAGTTTGGGGGTATCTCGTGCATCTAAGAAATGTGCACGGGCACTGACTGGTGACTCCAAGTATATTCCTTCTTCACCTTCTAAAATGGTATAAAAATCTACTCCCTCCCCCCTGCCCCTGCCAACATCCAGCTTCTGAACTTGTCTCCATCAGTGTTCCCAATGGAACACATACACACACACACACACACACACATACACACACACATACATATATACACACACACATACATACACACACACACACACATATACATACATCTTTCCTCACAACCACCATAGATGGCTGTACTCAGGCCTTCCAGGGGCTCAGTCAGAACTGCACAGGGGTTGAGCCCAAACCAGGGCAGCTGGATGGACCGGATGGAAGGCCAAGCATGGGACAGGTATCGGGGCTCTGATGGTCCCCATCACCCAAGGGGTACCAGCGCCAACCAAATGCTACCTCATCCAAGCTAGTCCCTGGAGGGGAGATGGCGGCATTGACCACATTGGTGCCACCAGCCTTAACAAGCAAACTGCCATTTTATTTGTTCTTTGGTTCAATGACAACAACGAAATCCCCGAGTGAATGGGGGAAGAGGGAGTTGGTTTGCAGGCGTGTCACCCAGATTTGCAGTTTCCAAGGCGCCTGCTGGGCATTCCTACTAGGATGGTGACAATTTCAAATTTCACACGGACAAGATGGGCTGATGGAAGCTGAGATGGTGAGAACATATGGACAAGAAGCCGTCTTCCATGACAAGTGGGAAGCTGGGCCTGCACATATTCCATCACAGACCAGTTCTCCCTCAGCTACGTGTCTGGAATAATGTGCCGGACGGGCAGACCAGGGAGACCCAGAGAGGAAGAGGCAAGGACAGAGGGGGCAGAGAAACGCTGGGGAATGAAAAAGAGGTGGCTCTGAGAGCGTGCCTCTTGGAGGGAGGAATTTCCAGATCAACCAGGGTTGTAGCTGGACTACGCTGGACTTTTCAATAGAGGTTTCTAAAAATAGCATCACTTTTTTTTTTTTGCTAAGTTTTTTTATATTAAAAAACCCCACACACAAATCACACACAAACTGTGAATAGCAGCCAGATTGCGTGAAGGATACAGGGGCTGATGAGAAGGAATGAAATGGGAAGATGGGAATTTTGTAGCAAAAGTGGGAGGGAACATTGGTCCTCCCCAGCCCTCCACCCAGGACCTAGAATTGCCTGGAATGGGGAAATCTTCACTTGACACTGGAAAGGTAACTCCCCAGAATGCAGTGCTCCTCACAGAGGTGACAGAGGGAGGTTATAACCCGATGCCCCACGTCCCACTTTAAAAAGCCAAAAAAAAAAATTTAAATTAAAGATATTACACACACACACACAACAAACCCTTACATAGGTCCTTTCAGGAGAGAGAGGCCAAGCCCCTGGCTTCTCTTTCCTTTTGTGGAATGATGGGCAAGGGGTATCTATACTGCTGTTCAAGAGGATGGGTGGGGAGGGAGGGAGCTTTGGAAACTTCTTTGTAATAAAAACAGGATGAAAGAACTTGTGGCTGTGACCATTTACTCTGTAAGAGCAGGGCAATGAGAACTGGGTCTCCAGGACTTGGCAGGGGCTCCAAAGGAGAGACCACCTTAGGAGGAGGGAGGGGAAAGGGGAGACCCACCCGGGATTGGGGACAGAAGGAGGTCCAGAAAAGGGTGGGGAGTTAACGGCCAAGGCTGAGGCGAGAACATAAGCAAAGGCTTACTGAAATGTCAACCCCCTCTGCCCAATCCCTAGTATCTCTCACTGAGGAAGGAAGGAGGGAGGGAGGATGAACTAGGGGGCAGGCCTACCCCAAGGCTTTTCTTTGATGATAGCCTTACAGGTTGGGCACTAGCCCA
Source organism: Dromiciops gliroides (assembly GCF_019393635.1). Classification (NCBI taxonomy): domain Eukaryota; kingdom Metazoa; phylum Chordata; class Mammalia; order Microbiotheria; family Microbiotheriidae; genus Dromiciops; species Dromiciops gliroides. Next base: position 706,618,411 of record NC_057861.1, read on the forward strand.
CACAACCACACTCTACTATTCTTTTACCTAAAAGCATGCAATCTAGCAGCACACTTCATCTTTTTAAGTGAGGCAATTGGGGTTAAGTGACTTGCCCAGGGTCACACAGCTAGTAAGTGTTAAGTGTCTGAGGCCAGATTTGAACTCAGGTACTCCTGACTCCAGGGCCGGTGCTCTATCCACTGTGCCACCTAGCTGCCCAGCACACTTCATCTTAATGCTGTCACTGTGTGACCTTGGGCAAGTCATTTCAAGGCCAAGGTTTCAGTGTCCTCATCTATAAAAGGAGGGTAGAGTAAGGTCCTTCAAGTTCCCTTCCCTAAAGCGCTGATCCTATAATCACCAAGCCTCCCAGAGAGAAATGGAAGTGACAAAAGGACACTTTCAAAATGTGGAGTTTCTTCCAATTCCACCTAGGCAGGGCCGCCATCCCACCCCCTTCTTTCTTCCCAGAGGGGAGGGTGCCCTCTTGGCCCCAGAGGAGGCCTGCAGACTTTTGTCCTAAGTAGCCAGAGGCTCAGCTTCCCAGGAGACAGCACTGGACAGTAGAAAATGTACCTTGTTGGGGAAATGGGCCTGGACTTGCCCACAAATTGGGCAAATTCATTTCTCTGGGCCTTTGTTTCCTTAGATTGCTAAAGGAATTGAACTAGCTCATAGAATCTGAGAGTTGAAAGGGATCTTAGTGGTCATCTAGGGCAGCCCATTGGCTATCACACACCTGACAAGTGGTTCTCCCACCTCTGCTTGAAGACCACCAAGGAGGGACAATGCACTATCTACTTAGGTCCACTTATGGGTGTCCCTAATTGGTAAAAAGTTTGTCCTGATATCAAGTCAAAATTGGCCTCTTTCCCATTTCTACTCATTGCTATTGGTTCTTCCTTCTAGGGCCAAGCCAACAACTCTAATCCCTCCTCCCCACAACAGCCTTTCAAATCCTTGGAGTCGGATAACCGGCATCCCCTCCCCTTAGTCCTCTCTTCTCTAGGCTAGATATACCCAGTTCCTTCAAGTGACGCTCCCATGACCTGGATTCCAGGCCTTTCACCATTCTCTGGACACACTCTAGCTCATCAACGTCCTTGAACGGTGGCACCCAGAACTGAACACAATACCCCAGCTGAGACCTAAGAGAAGACAATGAGACTCTCATTTCCCTCTTCCTGGAAACTCTTTTGGCTGCCCGGTCACATTGCTATTGAGTTTGCCGTCCACTAAAATCCCCACATCTTTTTTTTTTCCCAGAATAACTGCTAACTATGTCTTGCTCTTGTACTCATGAAGTTGTGTTTTGTTTTGTTTTGAATTATCCACAGGCAAAACTCTGCTGTTATCACTAGCAAATTTCATTTTATTAGATTTAGCCCAAAACTCTGTCAAGATCCTTTGGGATCCTGTCATCCTGTATCAGCTATCCCAGCCAGCACTGTGTCATCTGCAAATTTGATGAGCGTGCCCTCCATGTCTTTATACAAGTCACTGATAAAAATGTTAAACAGTGCAGAGCCAAACAGATCTCTGGGGTACTAGTCCACTGGAGATTCCCTGCCGTGTTGACATCCAACCATTAATAACTTCTTGCTGAGTCTCTTCTGGTTCTAATAAAGCCTGTGCTCTTCTTCCCAGGTAGGCCTGAACCATCCAAGGGGAGTCTGCACCTAAGAGACGGTGACTGCCATCCCACTGGCTACTGTCCAGAAGTTCCCAATTCCCCTCCACACCCAGAGCAGCCTTATTTATTCAAAGGAATTTTGCTCTTTCTAAGCAGCCACGTCTACTCATCTCATTGCTCTAGGGTCTGACAGTTTTAAAAGTGTTTTGGTATTTGAGATAGCACATTTTTCTAAGATTGGTGAATACAGCCATACACACACACACACACACACACACACACACACACACACACACACACACATGATCATAGATTTAGAGTTGGAAGGGACTATAGAGTCCAATCCCCTTGTTTGAAAGGTGAAAAACACTAAGGCCCAGAGAGTTGAAGTGAATTCCCTAGGGTCACACAATCCTGACTCCAAGTTCTCTTTCTCCATACTTCTTATTAGGGCTTAAGAACTAAATTTAGCAAAAATAACAGGGAGGTACTGTTACAAAAATAAGTAAACACACCAGTTGGAATTATAATAAGAAGTTATCTAAAAAAAAGATATCTAAAAACTTTTTAGTCAGTCACAGATTTATTAAGGGAAATGTGTAGATATGGAGATGATTAAGAGCTCATGCCTAACCTCTGCTGGGGCCATAAATAAGAAACAAGCCATCTTTTTTGGGGGGGGTTGGGGCGGGAATGAGGGTTAAGTGACTTGCCCAAGGTCACACAGCTAGTAAGTGTCAAGTGTCTGAGGCCAGACTTGAACTCATGTCCTCCTGAATTCAGGGCTGGTGCTTTATCCACTGTACCACCTAGCTGCCCCTCCCAAGCCATCTTTAAATGTTTCCATTGATTGGTGATTGAGTTGGGGAAAGAGAAACACACAACAGGAGAAATGAAAGGTAGGAAAAGGGGCAAACACCATGAGGATAATCCAACAGACCAGATATTAGCCTTTATTCCTCATTGGGTTGAAAAAAACAATGAACCATTACAAGTATCAGTTCATAGATCTTAAAGGGATCTTACAAACCAATCCCCTTCATTTATAGATGAGGAAACTGAGGTGTTGACAGGGGAAATAATTTTTTGTTGTCGCTGCTGTTGTTGGGAGTTTATTTTGGTCAGGCAATGAGGGTTAAGTGACTTGCCCAAGGTCACAGAGTTAGTAAGTGTCAAGTGTCTGAGGCTGGATTTGAACTCAGGTCCTCCTGAATCCAGGACCAGTGCTCTATCCACTGCACCACCTAGCTGCCCTCAGGGGAAATGATTTAACCAAGGTCACCCTATTTAAGCGACCTAGATTCTGGCCTTGTCCTTCTATAATCCTAATCTGGCATTCTTTCAGTCACTTAACCCTTTCTATTGTGCTGTCCCCAAATTTAGACCCAACTGCTTTGAGGAACAATTTAAATGATTTTCCCCACAGGCTACCCTTCCATCATCTTGTTCTACCACATATATGAGCTTTTTCTTCAGATAGGCACTATTCACTTTAGCCAGGCTAGTCTCACCATCCCACAAGTCTGCTCTGTTCTTTCTTTTCTCCACATCTTGGCTCATAGTATTTCTCTTGCTGAGAATGCCCTCCTCTCCACTTGGCTAAATCCTACCTTTCCCCTTTAAAGCTCAGCTTGGGTATTCTCTCTCCTGGAAACCTTGCCCTAACTCTTATGGCCCTCAAAAACTTCTCCCTTCTCTAAACTCCAATATTTCCTGCAGTCTAAATACTCTGCTCCTATATCATAGCCATGTTATTATCAACTGCTTAACTCTACTGGGCACAAGTGCCAGCTGTTTCAAGGGTTCATCTTATCTCCATATACTAGATGGGAGGCACCATAAGAGTATAGCTCGGGGGCAGCTAAGTGGCACAGTGGATAAAGCACCAGCCCTGGATTCGGGAGGACCTGAGTTCAAATCCAACCTCAGACACTTGACACTTGCTAGCTGTGTGACCCTGGGCAAGTCACTTAACCCTCATTGCCCCCGCAAAAAAGAAAAAAGAAAAGAAAAGAAAAGGGGAAAGGAGAAACCTTAGCCTTCATATTTGTTAAGGGACTACTCAGAAAGAATGAGCCAAAGCACAGAAGTAGCAAGATATTGGTGCTTGCTCTCATCTTAACTATTGCTCAACCACTTTTAGTCCAGGGCTCAGCTCAGTAGCTGGTAAATCTGATTTTGAAGCACTTTTCTTTTTTTTTTTGGTACCAGGCCTGTGATTTGATTGCTGTGGGAAATTCTCAATGAGGAAGCTCCCTCTACCAATGCAGATGACCACCTGTCCAACAACTACCTACCATTTTATGGAGTTGTCCAGGGTGCTGAAGGTTAAGTAATTTATTCAGGGTCACATAGATAGTATGTCAAAAGCAGGATTGAAGGTCAGGTCTTCCTGATTCCACTACCCAGCTCTTTCTCCATGTGGGAGGTAAGTAGAACAAGTATTATCCCCAATTTGTAGAGCAAGAAATTGAAGCTGGGAAGGTCAAGTAATTTGCTCAGAGTTGTGTAGCTAATAAGTGCCTGGGGCAAGATTCAAACCCAGGTCTTTTGATTCCAAGTATAATATTCTCTAATGCCAAAATCAGCACATACCTACCAAGCTATAAGGTATAAATAACTACAAAAGTGGTAAATGTTCCCAAAAAACCAAGACCACACCAAATCCAAATAAACCCTATTTTGTCCTTCATTAAATTCCTAAAAACTAAAGTATAATAAGTACATTCTATTTTGTCCATAAGAACAGTGATCTATTTGAAGGCTGTGCTCCTGACCCAAGGACTTAGTATCAAATAAACAGACATTTTAAGCCATTATAAAGAAATGACCTTCTGGACCTCAGAGTTCTCTTCTCTTGGGAGGGGGGGCAGAGAGAAGGGTTGTAAGGGGTCAGATCTGAGTTCACTTTCCTTTCCTTCCAGTCCTAACTTCTACGAGTCTAATGATATCATAGTTCTGACCTCTCTACCTTAACCTATCTTAAAAATCCCCCAAGGGAAGGAATCTTTTTCTTTTAAGGGTTAACTGACAAAGGCAGGAAGGAGAAATCAGAAGAGGGCCCCCATCTTTTGCTTTTTAAAAATGAGTTGCTCTTTTAAAACAAGTTAAGAGATTTTATATTCATTTGCTTCTCAAAATTAACAGGAAACATTGACTTTATTTAAAATGAAAAATGTTTCAGTTCTGTTTCTAAGAAGGAACAGACACTGAAGAAAGAGAAAATTTTAAAATCTCAGTGGTTGCCAGACTCCTAAAACAACGATTTAACCCATAGACTCACCATGTTTTTTATTGAAATTTTAGATTTTTCTTTTCTTTGTTTTTTTGTTTTGTTTTGTTTTGTTTTTAGTGAGGCAGTTGGGGTTAAGTGACTTGCCCAGGGTCACACAGCTAGTCAGCGTCCATTATCTGAGGCCAGATTTGAACTCAGGTACTCCTGACTCCAGGGCCGGTGCTCTATCCACTGTGCTACCTAGCTGCCCCAGATTTTTCTTTTCTAAAGGGCAAAAACTGGCAAAAGGTTATAGAAAATATTTAGGCTCCTTCCTTATATTTGGAAACACGAGAATTTTTTTAAATCTCCTTTTCAAATGGGGGGAACCCCTAAGATTCAAAAAGAAGGGAATGTTTCAGTGGACATAAGTCTCTCTAGGATCATAAGACTTGAACTGAAAGAAACTTCAAGGATTCTGTGGTCCAGAGAAGTCTTCAAAGTATGGTTTGGGGCTCCTGGGGGTCCATGAGACCCTTTCAGGAGGTCCACAGGTTCAAAACAACTTTCATAATGTTCCAAATGCATTTTAATTTCTAATATGATAAATATCTATAGATATAGCCTACATAAACAAAAGCTCTCTGATGGGGGAGAGTGTCCTCATTATTATTATTTTTTTTTTGGTGAGGCAATTGGAGTTAAGTGACTTGCCCAGGGTCACACAGCTAGTAAGTGTCAAGTGTCTGATATCGGATTTGAACTCAGGTCCTCCTGACTCCAGGGCCAGTGCTCTATCCACTGCACCACCTAGCTGCCCCATCCTCATTAATTTTTAAGAGTATAAAGGGGTCCTGAGACCAAAAAGGTTTAAAAACTGCTGATGTAGTCCAACCCCTTAATTTGACAAATGAGGGAAACTGAGCCCAATAAAGGTTAGGTTGCTTGCCCAAGGTCAATTGGTAGAGCCAGGATTTGAAATGAACTCAGCCTCTAAGCCTAGCACTCTTTCTACACACGGCATCACATTTGCATGGAGCAGTCTTTCTATCTTGTGTCTCCCTGCCTGGTGAGTTTTCCTATCCATAGAAATCAGAGGTAGGATGAAGTTAAGCTAAACACTTGGATTTCCTCAGTCCTGCCTACCTCATCCCAGGGGGCCAGAAGTGTATATGAGAAGGGATGAGGCGGATCATAGGGCTTTTCAGATGGATTCAGTGTTCTGTTCTAGAAATTGAAAACGTGTGTTGTAAGACATCCTGTGGTCCTGGTTGGGAAAAGGGAATTCAGCCCTCCACTGTGCTAAGGAACATTAGCTTAGAAAATATTAAATATCCTGCTTTCCTACCACATTTAGTCCGGGACACACCAAACCTTCCCTCTTTCTCCTATAGCCTTGAATAGGGACTTGTTAACCCTTGTTTTCAAAGCAACTGTAGCAAGACAGTCCACCAGCTGACTCAGGCATCCAAAATCCTGCCACATATAGATTTAGTGTGGTCCCAAATAAAATTTTTAAAGTCATACTTTACTATTTTGATTGTATCACTACCACTCAAGAATCTACTTTGACTCCCTATTATCTTCGGGATAAAATAGAAACTACTCAACTTATCATTTAAAGCCCTTCAAAGCCCAATTCTTGCCTACCTTTCCAGATTTTTCCCCTACACATACTCCACCTTCCAGAAAACCCAATCTCTCTGCCATTCCCCAAACTATTTTCTGCCTTGGCACCTTTGTGTGAACTACCCCCACCACACGCCTGGAATCCATACTCTCCTCTCTCCTTCCTCCGAATCTTGAGCTTCCTTCAAGTCTCAACTCACTACTACTACAAACCTTTTTTTTTTTTCCATTTCTCTAGTTATTTCTTCTCTCCCATCTCAGGTCACCTTATTTGTACTTATCTATGAAACTGTTTTCTTCTCCCTAGAGCATAAGGTCCTTGAAGGCAAAGGTTGTATTGTCTTTGTAACCCCAGTGCTTGGCATTTGTACCATTCATTGCTAGATGGCAACTTTTAGCTTGGCCAAACTAATAGCAAACACCAAAGAGGTCACCATAGGTAGATAGGCACCAGTCTAGTCAACTAGTATTTATTAAGTGACTGCTGTGTGCCAGAAACTTTGCTAAGCACTGGGGAAACAGAGAAAGGCAGAAAACAGTTGCTGCTTTCAAGGAGCTCATAGTCAAATGGACCACCTGGGATCTACCAGTGTCAGCAGGAGCCTTCAAAATTATTACTTTAGGGGTGGGGCATTTTTCTACATCAGGAAATCCAGTGGCGGCCCATGAGGTGGAACTGGGGAGGAAACAAGAAGGAGATGGGTGGGTCCCCACATTCCCAGAAGTCCGACATTAGGTGAAGCAAGCCATAATTCAGCTGATGCTAATTAACACTAATCTGTCTGCCTCATCCCCTTGGGCTCCCAGCCCATCCACACTCCCAGCATCTCGCCTTCTGATCCAGCTGGCAACCTTCTCCATTCACATTAGCAGATGCCACAGGGAAACTGTGGAAGCAGCCAGACGAGGCTCTTGCTCAGATTCGCTAGCCAGCCAGAGGGCAGAGAATGAGGGTACGGGGGAGGCAAGCCAGCGTACCAAGAGCTGAACTGGTGAGACTGGCTAGGGCCCACCCACCCTTCCTTCCTTCCTTCCTTCCTTCCTTCCCTTCCCTTCAACCAAGGTCCTCACATCTTGTACACAGTTGACCCTAAGATTGGCTAATGCAAAAAGAAAACTTTATTAACAGGTAGATACAAGTATCTCTGTCTCATTCTTTAAAAGAAAAGAAAAAAACGAAAAAGAAAATTGATTTATTTCAAAAATCAAGTTCCCCCCTCCATCCTATTAGAACTCCATCCTGGGCCAATTAACCTTTTTTTACACCTTATTTCACCTTCTTGCTGGCTGGCTTGGATGAAGAACCTTTGGGGCTTTTCCCAGTTTTCTTGAATACTTTAGGGATCTCAGGTTTCTTTCCTTTGCCTTTGGGTTGATCTTTGACCGTGTCTGACTCCCTCGACATCTTAATTTGGGAGGTAGAAGGCTTGATACCCACATGCAACTTGCTCTTGCTCTGGACAGCTGTCTTTGGTTCATCGCCACCCTCTTTAGCTCCCCTAAGCCCTCTGGCTTTAGAGGTGGTTGTCCCTTTGGATTTTACTTGGATGGTAGGTGGTCCCTTTTGCTTTCTGGTCTTGGGGGGTGCTTCAGATGCTGCCCGGAGTTTGGTTTTCTCAGCTTTGCGTTCCTCTACTACTTTCTTAGGTGAAATGGGAGCTTTTTTCTTACCCTACATAAAAGAGGAAAAAGAAAAAGATAAGTTTGATTGGGAGAAGCAATAGAAGCAAAAATGAGCATTTATTTCTTATTTATTTATTTATTTTTGGTGAGGCAATTGGGGTTGTGACTTGCCCAGGGTCACACAGCTAGTAAGGCCGGATTTGAACTCAGGTCCTCCTGACTCCAGGGTTGTGCCACCCAGCTGCCTCCAAAAATGAGCATTTATTAAACACTTGCTGTGTGCCAGAAACCAGGCCAAGAGCAAGAACAATGAGAGCCTAATGGGACTGGACCCCAAACAAGGTTTTCTGAAGCCAGTAGGTTCATTTTCCTACCTTGGAACTTCGAAACAGGAGGAATTTAACCTTTGTTCTGGGTCATAAAAATGTGCATTTGGGGAAATTACATGATCAAACATTTCCTGCCTCATTTGCAGTTTAGGAATGAAGTTCATACTTCAGGACTTAGCAGGAAACTGGGTCTGTTCCAACATCCCTCATACTCGGGGCCTATTTAGATGGTAGCAGACAGAGGTGAATTTTTCAATGGACTTTTCTTTTGAGGGAAGGGGGTAGGCAAAGATAAAAGGAAGAAGGGGATAGAAATGGGGCACAATCTCAACAGTTCAATCCAGCTCAGGGAGGCCTTTGAAAGGCCCGATTCTGGCCTACTTACTTTGGGAATTTCAGCCTTTGGTTTCATGCTTCTGGCTTTGGCCTTCACCTCCTCTGCATCTGCTGGCAAGATGAATAAAAAAATTGAGAAGTGGCTTTTGCCTCAAGAGACAACTTCTCTCTTGTGCTCTAAAGAGACATAGGACTAACTCCTTCCCAAGTCCACTGGAGGAAGGAACCTGTAACTTCATGCAACGAAGAAGTTGTGGCTAGGAAGCTGTTGATGGGGCTCAGACATGAATACTGTGCCCGAGCCCGACTAGCCAGACAAGGCAGAACTCAAAGCCAATCTACAGTCTTCTTCCTGGGTAGGGAATGTTTCATTGTCTTTATATCCTAGCAACTAGCAGAGTGCACTGTACACAGTAGACATACTAGATGTTTGTTGATTGATTGTTGATTTCCTAAAGGAAACCTTTCCTGATCCCCGCCCCCCCCCCAATTATTAGTACTCTGTCATCCCATCTCAAAGTTTCACATGGATATTTATCTTTCTACATGAACCATATAAATTCCTTAAAGTCAGGTTTTCTCTTTGGGTTTGGTGGTGTTAGCACACAGGCCAGTACTGTGTAAATAGGAAACAATCATGCTTGTTTAATCAAAAATTAGAAAAGGAAATGGTGTGGGGAGGAGGAAGGGAAGAGTATAGAACATTTTAGCTGAAAGGGTTCCTATCTGGCTCTAAAGTTTGCATTTTACAGTTGAAGAAACTGAGACACAAACAGGAAATTACTTCAGCAAGGAGAGTCAGGAATAGAATAGTCTCTAAGTTCCCAGAGCAGTGATTTTTCTCTTACACCACATTGTCTCCTACTTGTAATAGTCAAGAATTGGGGAACAGATCTATGTCCCTCCATCAATGATATTAGAGACTTCAATTATACACCACCACCACCACCATGGCAGAGGGGAATGATGGATATAGAGGAAAAGATATGGACTCTGGAGAATTGCACCCATGTGTGCTAAACACTGAGTGATATGCAAAGTTTAGTTAAGATATTTTCTTCATTCATGGAGCTTAGACTTTTATAGGACACTCACAGCCAGCAAACAAAGGAGGAGAAGGATATAAGAGGCATTGATTTTGGCTTACCTTCTCAGGACTCTCTCCAGTCATGCTATAACCTTTCCATAGAACCACTTGGGATTCCATGTGTAATTGTACCAGGGGCAGCTAGGTGGCGCAGTGGATAGAGCACCGACCCTGGAGTCAGGAGGACCTGAGTTCAAATCCGGCCTCAGACACTTTACACTTACTAGGTGTGTGACCCTGGGCAAGTCACTTAACCTCAATTGCCTCACCCAAAACCAAACCAAACCAAACCATGTGTGACTGTACCATACTACATGCAGATGAGAAGGCTGGCCGTCATTTCCCAATAGCCTTCTTGAGGACCCATAGGATTTGCCTGGTCTGTCTATACCACCACATTGTGCCAATGTCTTTAGAGAATGACCAATGGCAACTCATGACCATAATGGGGATCTTGAGGTCTCTTTCTTGAGTTTTAATATAACTCAAGGCTCTTCATCTTGGAATTAGATAGCTAATTATTTTTTACTTATGCCTGTCTGTATAAATTTACCTGACACCTTTTAGCCTATTCACAGGCTCAAGGAATTATCTAACAATTTATGCCCATCTGTTTGGCTTTTTGCCACCAGAAATAAATATACCTTAGCAGTCCCCAAATAATTTCTCATTGATGGGAAGCCACCAACATGTCTTAAATTCCCAAGAGGGGACTAGCAATTAAACTTGCCAGTAGGGGAAGGGAAGACTATCGATTGTTACTTGAAATGCTGCTAAGGCTTGGAGACCATAGGGACAACATGGCAGTCACTAATGGTCCCAACTCCTCTGCTACATTCCACTCCTTCAACCTCCCAGATTAGACTATTGCCATGCCCTCCTGATCATCTGTCACAAGGCTTCAGGCAAGGATTAGGAGCTCTTCACCTTGATTTGGGGAACACTAGCCTAGTACCCACTAAAACCTCCGAGTGCCTACCTTTTTGGGCTCTAGCACCTTTTGGTTTCGAGTCCTCCTTAGCCATCCCCACTTTGGTAGCTTTCTTAGCCTCTTTGGGAGCCTTCCTCTTGGGAGAAGCTTCTGAGGACACCTTCTTCTTGGTGGCAGGAACCTTCTTCTTGGGTGAAGCTTCAGAGGACACCTTCTTCTTGGTGGCAGGAACCTTCCTTTTGGGTGAAGGTTCTGAGGACACCTTCTTCTTGGTGGCAGGAACCTTCTTCTTGGGTGAAGCTTCAGAGGACACCTTCTTCTTGGTGGCAGGAACCTTCCTTTTGGGTGAAGGTTCTGAGGACACCTTCTTCTTGGTGGCAGGAACCTTCTTCTTGGGTGAAGCTTCAGAGGACACCTTCTTCTTGGTGGCAGGGACCTTCCTCTTGGGTGAAGGTTCTGAGGACACCTTCTTGGTGGCAGGAACCTTCTTCTTGGGAGAAGCTTCTGAGGACACCTTCTTCTTGGTGGCAGGAACCTTCTTCTTGGGCAATGCCTCTGAAGAAACCTTTCCAGCTTCACTGGTTCTAGCAGCCTTCTTTTTCCTGGGTTTGACAGCTAATGTTGACTTCTTAGTCCGGGCCACTTTGGGTTTTTTCTTGATCACTAACTGAAGAAGTAATTCAATAGGTTAGTAGTAGGGCTACCCAGAAGAGGTAAGAAAACCCTCATGTACCCAACAGAATTACCTATTGTATAAAAATCTCATTTATTTTGATATGGAAAGTTCAGAACTTATAAACCCTAGGAGCTAGAATTTTAGAACTGGAAGGAGACCATCCAGTCCAATCCATTATGACCCAGAGAAGTACAAAGACTTGTGCAGAGCTATAGTAAGTAGGAGAGCTGGACTTCACAATCCTAGTAGTCTGACTGCCCATTCCCCTATGCCATGCTGTCTCATTCTTAGGTTGGTTTTTGTTTCTGTATAAGTCTTAATGACACTGAAGTACATACAAGGGCGGTCCTCAGCAAAATGACTAACTTGGCAAAGAGTGTCTTTGCTGCCCTTCAATTGTTCTAGCCTACCATGTACCTCCAACCCCTGAGCATAGATGATATCCAGATAGCTTAGTGGCAAGAAACCAGAGTTTAGAGTGGGAAAATCTGGGTTCCATTCCTGTATCTGGCACTTACTAGCTATGTGACCCTGGGCAATTCATTCAAATTCCTGTATTTTGACAGAACACAAAAATGCTATCAGTATAACCTACCTAGATTTGAACATGATATCTGATAATAAAGTTTTGTATAACAGTATAAGAAAAAATATGGAGATAATTAGAAAGTTAGGTAATTAGAAGGTAATACAATTTGATTCAGAATTGGTGGAATGGTCCCTGGTTATGGATGACTTTATGTCAACTTGGAAGGAGGTCTCTCATGAGTGCCTCAGGCATCAGTGCCTGGTCTTGTGCTATTGAACATTCATCAAAAATGTAGATTAAGACATTTTTGTGTAATGGTTAAATTGTGGATTTCATAAATCTGGGAAGGATCCAAAGCATGCTAGATGACAGAAGCAGCATCAAAAAAAAAAAAATCTGGACCAGCAAGAATGTCAGGCTTCAAGAATTGAATGAGATGAAATTTTGATAAAGAGAAATGTGGCAGTCAGTGGTGCAATGGATAGAGTGTTGGGCCTAGTCAGAAAAACTCATCTCTCCGACTTCAAATCTGGCCTCACACACTAGCTATGTGACACTAAGTCACTTCACCCTGTTTGCCTCAGTTTCCTCATCTGTAAAGTGAGCTGGAGAAGGAAATGGCAAACCACTCCAGTATCTTTGCCAAGAAAACCCCAAATGGGGTCATGAGGAGTCAGACACAGATGAAACAAATGAACAATAAAATTCAGCTTCCTGAGGATGGGATGGAGGAAGTGTATCTGAACAGTAATCCACCTTTGAAAGGCTATGGGACATTAGTGTGCTCCAAGTATGATGTGAATCAATAGGATACGGCAATAGAGACTGCTAAGCAATGTTGCCAGAGGCAACAGTCCTGCTGTAATCCTTCCTGGTCTGGCCACATTTAGAGTCCCGACTTCAGCTTTGCATACACCCTTTTCCTATTTTAGGAAGGACACTGATAGACTGAAGGGCCCATCAAGGAGAGAAAGCAAGATGGTAAAGACACTCAGGTTCGTGCCTTATACAGATCAACTGGTGGAACTCAGTGCACTTAGTTTGGAGAAGATTGGGACAAAGGAAGAAGATAGGGCTGTCACACAAAAGAGGGATCAAACTCGGTCTATTTGGCCCCAGAGGACAGAACTTAGGGTAATGCAGAGAAGATGTAGAGGAGCAGATTTCGGCTTCATCTTGGGAAAAACCATTACTCCGTAGAGCTCTCCAAAGAGGGAATGGGCTTTCTCAAAAAGCAGCCAGTTCCCCTCCCTGGAAGCCTTTGGGTAAAGGCTAGGTGTTAGCAAGACGTAGAGGGGATTCTTTTTGGCATGGGTTGGACCAGTTGGCCTCTAAATTCTCTTCTAACTCAGTTTCTCTGATCATTAGCAGTAGAGCTAGAAAATGCTATGATATTAGTTGAAAATGGCTCATAGGGCAGCCAGGTGGAGCAGTGGATAGAACACTGGCCCTGGAGTCAGGAGGACCTGAGTTCAAATCCAGCCTCAGACACTTAACACTTACTGGCTGTGTGGCCCTGGGCAAGTCACTTAACCCCAATTGCCTCACCAAAAACAAAACAATGGCTCACAGCATTTTTCTTCCCAGTAGAATATTCATAAAAGACTCAAAGGTGGGAAAGTCTTTGAAACAAGAGTATAGTAGGGTGGTAGAATTTCAGGTCCTGGGCCAGGTAGGAATTGGAGAGAGAGTTTTAGATGGTGGGGAATGGAGAGGAGGGAAAAAGGGGACCTGCTATTTATCCCTTGATCAATCCATGAAGGTAGACACCAGTTCCTGAAGCCAGCCCTAAGGGTGGGACTGAAGATAGACAGCAGAAGAGTAAGCATATTGATATTGCTTGGTACCATCTCACCAGGATCCAGGCATGGGTAGAGCATGTATATCCCATAACTCCTCCCTTTTCCCAGCATTTGACTCCTGGCACAGATGACCATCCCCACACCTCTACCCCTCTACCTTCACACCATCCTAGGTTCTGGGGGGCATTTTAAAATGTTGCCAGGGGTTGAAGGAAATCTTTTTTTTGGCAGAGCAATGAGGGTTAAGTGACTTGCCCAGGGTCACACAGCTAGTAAGTGTCAAGTGTCTGAGGCCGGATTTGAGCTCAGGTCCTCCTGAATCCAGGGCCGGTGCTTTATCTATCCACTGTGCCACCTAGCTGCCCCTGCATCAAAGGAAAACTTATTGTGCAATAGACAATATATGTAAAACATTTGGCAAGCCTCAAAGCACTTATGCTTGTTGGTTATGGATATATGAAGAATAGAAGTCCCCACCTGGCTCATTTAAACCATCAGTGTCAGATCTGGTCAAGGATATAGCTGACCAGCCACAGCAGAGATTACATCTCCATGCAGGAATGTCTTTGTATGATATCCCTGGCAGATGGTCATCCAGACTCCCTCTGGATGATGCCACAGATGAAGAAGACTCACTCCATCCTCAGATGACTCGTCTGTTGTTCACAGGACCCTAGATCTTGGGCTAGAAGGGACAACATTTAGTCCAATCCCTTCATTTTACAGATGAGGAAACTAGGGCTCAGGAAAGTTCACTGACTTGCTGAGGATCACGCAAGTAACATCAGAGGCAATTCAATCCCAGGTCCTCTGGATCCAAAGCCAGTTCTCTTTCTCTGCTGCTGCACCACCACCACCACCCCAATTCAGTGAATAACTCTAGTTGCTACAAAATTCTTCCTTCTTCTTGAGCCCAAACCTGCCTCCCTGTAATTGATAGAAGCCATTCATCACAGGTCTGCCCACTGAAACCCTCAAGAATCAGATTTAAAGCTGAAAGGAGGAGCAGCTAGATGGCGCAGTGGATAGAGCACCAGCCCTGGAGTCAGGAGTACCTGAGTTCAAATCCAGCCTCAGACACTTAACACTTACTAGCTGTGTGACCCTGGGCAAGTCACTTAACCCCAATTGCCCCGCAAAAAACAAACAAACAAACAAAGCTGAAAGGAACCACTTTATATGGGGAGGAGGAGATCATGTACCTGAGAAGTACCTTGGCCTCAGTTTCTTCATCTGTCAAATGGGGGGATTGGACTAGTTGGCCTCTGAGGTCCCTTCCAGCTCAAAGTCTACGACCCTTTGACTTCCAGTTCAGTCTTTGCGCCATCTTTTCTCCTTACCTAGTCACCCAAGAAACTCCTGGAGGATAGGTACCCTTTTGAACCCTCCTATTAGTGCATACTGAAAGATTGGTAGAGGCAGAGGACCTGCCCTCCAAAGGAAGAGGACAAAGTGGTGAGGCACATGGGACTGAGAGCTGCAAGGGAAGAGACCGGCCTCATCTTCCAGAGGGGGAAAACCAGGGGCTGGAGAAGAGAAGGAGCTTACTTTGAATCTTCCCCTGGCCCCCGTAGCAGTAGAATTCCTGGGTCTCATGAGCACCCCATCACTAACCCCCTTGGCCAGGGCTTGCTTCAGCAAGTATCTGAGTCTCCTCGTATCAACAGCTGGATACATTTGGCGAATATAGAACTTGATCGCTGCTACAGAGGTGCCATGTTTGTCCCCCTTGGCCTTCAGTGCTTCTGCCACCATCTGGAGGGTGGGTGGGTGACTCTGAAGCTTTGGTTGCACACTGGTATCCGCTTAGAAAGGAGAAAAAAGGAGAAGAAGATTTGACCAGGTAACTCCCCTGCTCAACCAACTCCCATGTCTCCCTATTGCCTCTAGGATCAACTGCTTTGTTTAGCCTTTAAAGCACTGCATAACCTGACCCCAACCTATCTTTTTAGCCCTGTTGAACATATCATCTCCTCCATCCTACACTCTGTGATCTTGGCCTCTCTTTGCTCCTCCCATTCAGCATACCCTCTGCTGCCACCATTGGCGCCTTTGCATCGATCATCTATCAGTCCATAGTGATGTTAAATAGGCATTCCTTCTGATTGATTTCCTAGGGCTTATTAAGAACCTCCAGGGGGAAACCGAGCCAGCTACACATACTTAAAGGGCAATGCAAGGCTCTGCCTTCCCAAATGTTTGCCCTCCTAGCCAGGACCTCAGTCTAGTGCTCTTGCCACCAAGTTACTTCACGAAGTTTGTAAACTCCCAGAAGGCAGGGACAGTCACATATTCCTGTTGAATACCATATAGGACTTGGCACATAGTAGGCACCCAATAATCAGAGCCAAAGACTCCCACTGTATATAGGCATGAAAGGACCTTCAAAATCATCACATATGATTCCCCCCTCTCTCCAGCTTCATTTGACAGATTAGGAAACTGAGACCCAGAAAGGGGAATTTATTTTCCCAATCTTACATGACAAATTAGAGGGATTTGGAGTTGGAAGAGGAAAGAAAAAAAGGAAGGAAGGAAGGAGAGAAAGAAAGAGAGAGAGAGAGAGAGAGAGAGAGGAAGAAAGAGAGAAAGGAAGAAAGAGAGGAAGGAAGAAAGAGGAAGGAAGAAAGAGGGGAAGGAAGGAAGAGAGGAAGGAAGGAAGGAAGGAAGGAAGGAAGGAAGGAAGGAAGGAAGGAAGGAAGGAAGGAAGGAAGGAAGGAAGGAAGGAAGGAAGGAAGGAAGGAAGGAAGGAAGGAAGGAAGGAAGGAAGAGAGAGAGAGAAAGAAGGAAGGAAGAGGGAGAGAGAGAAAGAAGGAAGGAAGGAAGGAAGGAAGGAAGGAAGGAAGGAAGGAAGGAAGGAAGGAAGGAAGGAAAGAATTGACCAGAGAGGAAGATGCCACTGTTAGGACTCCAGAGAACCTCGGATAGGGAAAAGCGTTGGGGTGATTGACTATAATAAAGCTCACTCCAATTTTGATGACCAAGGCTAGCCCTAGGGTCTCACAGGAAGGGCTCAAAGGAGAGGGAGGGAGGGAAGGAAGGAAGGAAAAGGAGGAAAGAAGGAAGGAAAGAAGGAAGGAAGGAAGGAAGGAAGGAAGGAAGGAAGGAAGGAAGGAAGGAAGGAAGGAAGGAAGGAAGGAAGGAAGGAAGGAAGGAAGGAAGGAAGGAAGGAAGGAAGGAAGGAAGGAAGGAAGGAAGGAAGGAAGGCAAGAAGGAATATCCTGGACTCCAGGACCCTGGCAGCCTTTCACTGTCCCAAACCCAAAAGGAAGAACAGACTCAGGAACCACCTTCCACCTTTCCCTCCTCAGATATCTCTACTTACCTGACCTCCCAGAGTCACTGGTAGCACCCACAACCTGGGAAGAAGTGTCAGCATTAACTGAGGAAGATGAAACCACACTGGAAAGGTAAGTGGAACTGGGAGAATTGTCCTGAGTTTCATTCAGACCAATGCTGGCATCGGATTCAGAAAGATACAAATTCAGAGGTTCATTCTCAAAAGACATCCTGAGACGACCCCCCCCCCAATGGCCAGGGACTCCTTGAGCAGAGAAACAACAAACCTATCCAACCCCCAAGCAGGGCCAAGCAGCCCCACCCCACCTCCAGTCTTTATATAGCCAAGCCTTCCTCAGGTGTCCTCATGGCTGGAACTAATTAACCTCCTGATTTAACAGGTGGCAATGAGTGGGACTGCATGGAGTGGTTTTCTGAAGAGGAGCTAGTACAAGACAGTCAGGATGGTGCAGGAAGGACTTCGAGTCCATGCCGCATGAGCACCAGCCGAAGGAACTATGGATGGTACCTGGAGAAGAGGAGAGACTAGGGAAACCCATGAGAAACAAAAAAAGGAGAGCTGTCTTTCAATCAGTCAATCAATAAACATATATTAAGCAATTACTAGGTGCCAGGCACTGTGCTAAGTCAAAAAACAGCTCCTTGGGGCAGCTAGGTGGCACAGTGGATAAAGCACCAGCTCTGGATTCAGAAGGACCTGAGTTCAAATCCAACCTCAGACACTTGACATTTACTAGCTGTGTGACCCTGGGCAAGTCACTTAACCCTCATTGCCCTGGGTGGGGGGGCAGCTCCTGCCGTCAGAAAGCTCAGAGTCCAATGGGGAAAACAACATGCAGATAATTCTGTACAAACAAGATCCAGACATGATAAATGGGGGATTATCAGGAAAGGGAAGGCACTAGCACTAAGGGTGACCGGGACAGACTTCCTGGAGGAGGTGGCATTTTAGCTGGGACATGAAGAAAGTCAGAGAATTCAGGAAGCAGAGATGAGAAGGGAGAGCCAATGGAAATGCCTGGAGTCTGGAGACAGTGTTGTGGATTACAGAATGTGTAAGAAGATCAGAAAGGTGGGAGAGGCCATTTTAGGGAGGGCTTTGAAAGGCAAACAGGAGGTGATAAAGAGCCACAGATATTTATTGAGGTGGGGTCTGGGGGAATCAGGGTGCCGTATGGTCAGACCAGCACCTTCCATTTCCTTTCTTTTCAAATATCTTAAGCGATGACCCTATGGAAAAGGGATAAGACACGTTCTGTTTAGCCTCTGAGGACAAAACGAGGTGCTAAGAGGCCCATTTAATTGTTTTCCTAATGATTGGAGTCACCCAAAAGCAGAATGCATGCCTAGGCTCCCCATGATCAGAGGTGCTCAGGCGGAGCCTGGTGACCACGTGTTGGGTGAGGAGATTTTTGTTTGGGTTGGACTTGAAGCCCCACCCACCCACCTCCTAATTCTGAGATTCTGTGATTTTGCTTTAAGAGAGGAGTGCTTTTAGTACAAAGATTGTTCAGATACTGCAACAGAGAAAGAGAGGGAGAGAGAGGGAGCCCTAGCAGAGTTTCTAGTCCCAGTTGTAGGGCCTTAGATGAATCACTCTTCTTGGATTTCACTTTCCTCATCAGTGAAAGTGAGATGTCCTCTGGAATGCTGGGCGGCAACTCATAATCTCAACTGACCTCTTCCCCCTCTTTTCTAAGGAGAAAAGCCCTGAGGAGTGTTTCCCCTTCCCAGGGGAAACTGACTTTTGAATGAGCATCACTTAAAGAAGGAGTAAAAGGGATGGACCTCAGAGAGACAGCTGAAGTGCAAAGTGGACTGCGAATCTTGGGCTCAGAGCCCAGCCTGCTTCCTTGCTACCTGGGTAATGTTTTCTCGAGGTCTCAGTTTCCTTATTTATAAAATGAGGGAGTTGGAGTGGCTGACCTGTAAAGACTCATCCCCCTCTGAATCTAGAATCAAATTCTGACATTACCAGATCTCAAACTATAATCTAAAATAGTAAATAATGTAAAAAAAACCAACTGTTTCAGGCAGCAAGGTGGTATAGTAGGTAGAGTGTGGGAATCAGGAAGACCCAATTTCAAATCCAGCCTCAGACACTTACTACCTGTGTGACTCTGAGCAAGTCACTTAATACAATATTAACAATATTAATACTAATGTTGTTAATATTTGGGGGGGCAGGGCAATGGAGGTTAAGTGACTTGCCCAGGGTCACACAGCTAGTAAGTGTCAAGTGTCTGAGGCCAAATTTGAACTCAGGTCCTCCTGAATCCAAGGCCAGTGCTTTATCCACTGCGCCACCTAGCTGCCCCTAATGTTAATATTTAACAACAATAATGATGATGATAATAATAACAGCTAACATTTATATAGCATCTACTATGTGCTAGACACTGTGCTAAGGGCTTTACAATTATTATCTCCTTTGATCCTCACAACCACCCTGGGAGGTAGGTGCTATTATTATCCCAATTTTACAGATGAGGAAACTAAGGCAAATAGAGGTTAAATTATTTGCCCAGTGTCACATAACATCTATTTACCTCAGTTTCCTCATCTGTAAATTTAAAGAATTGGACTCAATGACATCTAGGGTCTCTTCTGGCTCTAAATCTATGATCCTATGGGAGACGTGAGTCCTCATTAATGTATCTAGGAAGACATCTAGAAAGGTAGCAGATGCTAACAGATGTCGAGAGGTCCTAGCGAGGCAAGAAAACAGACACAGGAGCTAACCCAGAAAGGCAGTCTAATTTTTTCTTTCTTTCTTTCTTTTTTTTTTTTTTTTATGAGGCAGTTGGGGTTAAGTGACTTGCCCAGGGTCACACAACTAGTAAGTGTCTGAGGCCGGATTTGAACTCAGGTTCTCCTGACTCCAGAGCCGGTGCTCTATCCACTGTGCCACCTAGCTGCCCCAAGGCAGTCTAATTTAATGATATTGTCCCCAGTGTGTAAGGAGTATGCCTCTCTCAAGGCAGTGATGCCCTCTTTCCCCAGTTGTTTAACTCAGGTGGCTCATAGCTTGTGTCCTCCAGTGAACCAAGTTATAGCAAACGTCCTCCCTTCATCTCATAGAGAGAAAAATGGAGGGGAAGAGGTATTTTGGGACCTAGTCACAGCTCCATCCCAGGACAAAGTGAATGAGGATCATGGCATGAGGTCTGTGGGCTGGCTGGACAAAGTAGAGCACGCCCCTCTCTAGTAAACGCTGATGATTTCAGCTCCCGAAGGATTGACATCTGGAGGTGAGACTTGTTGGCATGCCCTCTCTGCACTGCCCTCCCCCATCCTTCCCAAGGTGGGGGAAGAGAAGAGGAGGCAGTGAATTCATCCTATTGGCTCCTGGGCCAGAAGAAAGGAGACTCCCTCCTGTTAGCATCCTCCTGCCTCCTGAGGCACGAATGGGCAACTTTCTCTCAGCTCCAAGTTTCCAACTAGATTGTAGTATCCTAAGGGATCCAGATACCTCCCCATACCCCAGCTCATTGACTCTGGCTCCAATATGTCCCAGCCTGAGGAACTTAGGAAAGGGCTCCAAGTAGAGTATGTTATCTTATCCTGTACCTGCCCAACACCCAACAGGTGTTTAATAAATGTTTGTTGTTCAATTGATTCATTATACCTGGCTCATTCCTTTGCCCCTTCCCAGAAGGTCGTCTGGAAAATTGTCTATAAACCAATGGGTTTATGTGGAGGAGGGAAGGAGACCTGGATAACAAGGCCAAGGGAGGGAATTCAATATGTGCTTGCTGAATGAATGAATGAATGAATGAATGAATGAATGAATGAATGAATGAATGAATGAATGAATGAATGAATGAGATCTGTAGTGGATAGTTCATTACTAGCTGCATGACCCCGGGTCATCACTTAACCTCTCTGGGCCTCAATTTTCCTCATGTATAAAGTGAAGGAGTTGCACTAGGTGATACCTAAGGTCCCTACAAGTCTAGAGATCTGTCTTCCAGTGACAGGGAGGGGAGGGGAGTTCACTTTCTCTCAAAATAGCCCATTCCATTGTAACAAAGGGCTTGGCGTTAGAAAGTTCTTCCATACAGTGAACCAAAACCTGCCTCCCTCTAACTCCCACCCAGTGGTCTGTATTCTCTTCTCTGGAGCAACACAGACTGAGATGAATCTCTTTTCCACACAGCCTTTCAAACATCTTAAGATAACAGTTGTGTGCCTCACTCCCAGAGTCTCTCTGGGAAGCTATGGGATCCCCTGGGGTTTCTCTGGCCCCAACCCAGCGGGCAAAGAGGTCTGTTCAGGGGTTGCTGGTCTGCTCCCCTCTGGACCACTCCACTTGAAGCCGGCATGACAGTGCAAGCACCAACTGTGTTACCACAGGCAACGGTCCAGCCCCAGGGGCTCATGAAGGAAGGCTTGAGGTCAGCATCCATGGTTAGCCAAGTGATGGTAAGTGCTGGTTTCAGACTTTCCCTGTGGATAAATAGTTTGGAGGTGGGGAGGGTAGGAAAATACCACCAGACATTTTGGAAACATGGGAGAGTCCTTTTTAATGCTCACATACACATCTTTTTGTTTTCCTCCGGGAACAATAGCAGCCAAACAGATGCCAAGTCAGCCATGAACATTCACCAAACAAAACCTCAGTGGTGTCCCAAAGGCAGCCATGGGGGTGGAGAGGTGGGGGCCCACTAGGGCCACCCTCCAAGGACTGCCCCAACTTGCCCAGTGACCTACATTCCCAGAATTCCCTCCTGTGTCTAGCCAGGGACCCTTGGAACTCCCCATGTTTGTGACCCCCTCAAGGATGGAACCAAGTCTGCAGAGAAAAATGTGATCTAACTGAAGTCTGTCTCCCCCCCCAACCCCACTAAAAAAAAAAAAAAAGGAGACTTTGAAAATCTCAAGCAGTTGAAACAGACGTTAGCCTAACCACTGACTGAATCAACTGGCCCTGAATTTCAAAGCTGTTTCAATCTTCATTAATCCATTTATTCAGTTAACTTGCGAAAAGAGTTTTATTTGCAATATTACTCCTTACTAAATATTGAACTTATATGGCTTCTAAAGTTCTCTATCGATCTTTGAGAAGCTGTAGGCGATTGGGAATAGGAGATAAAGTATTTTACAAAAGCAAAACCAAACAGAAAATGTTTTTTCACTTGGGCTGTGGCCATGGGGGAGAAAAAGGAAGGTCTCTGGGTTTCTGAAGACTGAGAGGAGGGAGGAGGGGTCAGAAAAATCAGGAGAAAAAGCTTAGGCCTAACCACATCCTCCAATGGCTTCTTTTGTCCCCCACGTCCCTTGTCCTGACCTTTGGTTTTTTCATTTTCTTTTTTCTGTAAACCCAGAAAGCAGTGCCTAATTTTTTAAGGTGAAGCGAAAACACCTGCTAAATTCATTGCTTTGCCCAGTGACCTGGCCCAGAGACCTACCTGTTTGAGATTCTCATTGAAGAACTGTCCGGCCCTGGCGAGCAGGGACCATAATATCTAGAGAAAGGGAAGTCAGTGAAGAACCATTTGAGTTTGTCCTATATCTCCCCAAGCTCATTTGAAAAATGTATGGAGGTGAGTGATGTCAGATCATCTCAGCTCCCTTGGTCCTCCCCGTGTCTCAAAATGGGAAATGGGAAATCTTAGAAAGATGAAGAGGGAAGATTTCTGATTTATGAATGCCATAGTATCCAAAATCAAGTGTCATTTCAAGAGAGCAGTTGGACTTGTTTACTTGTTCATTCACGAGCATTCATACGTTTTCATTCATTCGTTCATTCATTCGTTCGTTCTTTCACCAAGCATCAATTAAGCACCTGCTGGTTGCCCAGCCTTGTGCTAGGCGCTTATCTCTAAGCTGGGTCATTTTTCCTGAGAATAAGAGTTCATATGTTGCTGTGGGGTGAATGGGCTCAGGCCCCCCAAAGGGTTCCAGATCACATCAACCTCTCAGAACCAAGGACTGTGGGATCAGTTCTCAAAAAGCGATCCTGGTGTCTGCAGCATTCAGAGCATACAGAAAGTATATGGTGGGCTTTGAAAATTGGGGGATGATTGGAGGTCATCTGATTTATCTTTTCCCTTTTGTTTCAAAATTTGGGCACTAGGTATAGCCTCCTTCTGTTGGACAAACACTGCTCCTAATGCTGTCCAGTCATTCTTGGTGGGTGGCTGTGAATCAGGAGTTAGGGGGCAGGGGATGGCATTCCTATAGGTGGGCTGTTGGCGGTCTTTGGGGAGCCTGATGCGCCAGGTGTGGATGGAGCCCTTCTCAGAGCTTATGCAGGAGCAACCTGGCTGGTCTCCGTCTTGGAGGCTGTGGCAGAGGCCTCATCATCACCCAATGGGTTCTTGCCGCAGCAGAGGGTAGTCACCATGCAGGTTCGGAACTAGAAAGCAAAGAAGAAAAGTGGGAAGAGAATTCTCTATTCAGAGATTGCTCAGCACAGGGGCCGGCCTTCAGCAGAAGGGGGGAAGCAGCTAAAGTTTGTCTTTGCTATTTCCCAGGCTCTACTCTCTACTGCCATGATATCTGCTCCCTCCAGTGAGCTGGGTGTTCTCTCTTTCTTTCCCCTCAGGAGCTGCTCTTCAAAAAAGGTTCTATTACTAAACTCCCCAGGGCCTCAGTTTCCTCACCTGCAAAATGAAAGGGGTTGGTTAGACTAGATGGCTGGTGAGGCCCCTGAAAAGAAGAGCTTTGCCTTGAAAATGATACCACAACAGACTCTGGCATTGCAGTAAGACTTATGGTCACACTGGATTGTCCCTCCATAAAGAGAATGACTCAACAAAATGAAGACCCAAGTGAGGACTGGAACCAGGGACCTTGAAATCATTTTGAGAGATGGAACCATCTGTCCAACCTCTGTATTCTGGAGATGAGGAAGGTGTGGATCAGCCAAGCAGAGTGACTTGTTCAAAGTTCCATAACTAGTTAGGTTTAAAGACTAGGCTGGAATCCAGGGCGGTTCTCTGTCCTGTCTACTACTCCAGGGTATCTGGATCAGTTGACTCTTACAGAAAAGTCTTTCCTGACATCTATCTTCCCCTTTAAGGCTATCCAGCTGGGCATTTCTCTCCTCTATCCCAACCCAGGTACCTGCTTATTCATCATGATGTAGATGACAGGGTTGTAAATGGATGACGTCTTGGCAAAGAAAGCCGGGAGGGTCATGAAGATTGGGCCAAAGTTGGAGCCTTGATGAGTGAAGATATAGAAAGCCACACTAGCATAGGGAACCCAACAAATCAAGAAGGCGATGACCATGATAATGACCATACGGGTGACTTCCTTCTCAGCCTTCTGGGTGGTGGCAGACTCTTGCTGCTGGGCTGCAGCCTGGAGAAGACATTGGATTATCACTTGAGGCGATCCACCATTGAGTAACAATCTACCTTTCCTGGAAAGTCCTTTCTCCCACTAGTTGACACCAGATTGTCCAACTCATGCTCTCCTAAAAACATTTATATCCACTTCCCCTAAAGGTTGTTACATGTAATAGATATTCAACAATGATTGGTCAATTGTTTGGTTGGTTGATTGGTTGAATGAATGAATGACAAATCGGGGAACAGAGAAGGGCAAGAAGGAAAGGATAGAGTGGGAAAAGGGAAACAAATGTCCAGGCAGGTAAGGTAGACCAGGAGTGAGGGACTGGGTTATTGAGGTACACTAAGGATGAGACCCTTAGCAGGTGAAAAAGCCGTTCAGACCTCTTTGACCGTGAAGACCAGTTGACCGTAGCAGAAGAAAATAATGATCATCGGAATGGTGAAGTGAACCACGAACATGTAGATGACAAAGGATTCATTGTTGACTTCAGGCTTCAGAGTATAATAGTCAATCCCGCATGAGCACTGCATTCCCTCTGGAATGTACCTGCAGGAAAGTCGCACTCAATGGCAAGATAGCACTGACAAGATTAGTCTGCTATTTCAGAGGCTGGGAGAGAAAGGTTAGGGGACAGAGGCTGCCTCCACCTTTGGTAGTGTGGCATTTCCCTCATCCCCAGGATTTCACATTTTACCACAGTTCTTGTCAGTTTTAGTCACAGAGTCCTCAGTTGCCCACCGCCCCTGGGTACCTTCACCCATAAAGTGAAAAAAGGTAGCTGCTAGCTAAAGGGGATGGGAGATGAAATGGAAGGGAGAAAATGCTTCTTTTCAGGTTCTGATTTCCAAAGAGATCTCTAAGAACAATGAAGCAAAAATAGGACCTGCTTGCCTATAAGAGGTCTTTGAGGTGGAAGGAATTAATTAACCTTAAAGAAGAGAAGATGGAGAAAAGTGTCTTCAGTGTCAAAAGGTTATTGTTAAAATAAAAAAGGACAACCCATTGTAGTAGAGAAAAGGTCAGTGGGTTCACATAATAGCAGAAGATGGAAAATTATTAGCAGGAGACATTGTTAGATGTATGCCTGGTGAGGATGGGGAGGGCTTGGTATTGCCTTCAGCAAAGAGGTTTGAGAATTGGATTGGTCACAGAATATCTCCAGGGTGGTTTTTTTATGTGCTTTTGTTCTAGAGGCAATGAAAACTTTCTCTCCAGCTTCTTCTCCATCTCCTTTGAAGCCTAAAACCAGGTGGACATGGTCACCTGGGCCCTAGATCTATGGGCATCCCCGTTGATGAACACTTTTACCATGGAGATAGACACTCAAGGTCAGAGAGAGTAATATAGGATCTGAGCTAAAGAGGATTGGACTTTGGCCCCAGCTTAAATAGGGATTAAAGTATGGCCAAGGTGAAAGGAGGCATCTTAGAATTTTTCCATCCTCCACAGGCTTCCCCATTAGAATCTCTCATGGATTTCTGCCCCAGCCTCGATGTCCAAACAGTCAGATGGAACACTTTCCTCCTTCCCCCCTTATCCCTTCCCCAAGGAGGCAGTGTGGTGCAGTAGGAAGAACACTGCATTCAGAACCAAAGGATCTAGGGGTGAATCCCACCTTTGCTTTTTACAAGCAATGCAATTATGGGCAAATCATTTAACCTTTCTAGACATCAACTTTCTCATCTGTAAAATGAGAGAAGGACCAGATGAACTGGAGGAAATCTCCCAGCCTCAATCCTTTGTTTTTGGACAAGTTATCAGTTGATATTCCTCCCAAGGAACCCAGTGAAGGAATAGGGACTGTTTGGGTGGAAGTCCTTCTCTCCACTTACCCAAAAAACAATCCCTAGGTTTCATGGGGGAGAATCTCTGACCACCCCCATCTCCTTGCCTCCCTCTCTACATTCCACTAACCTGGACCAGCCGACGAGGGGTGGAGCAGAACAAGCCAGAGCCATGACCCAAGTGAAGGCAACTCCCATGATGGCGTGGTTCTCCCCAAACCTGAAGTTGCTCATTGGCTTGCAGACCACGACATATCTCTCAATGGCCAAAACCACCAAGGACCAGAGAGCTATTTCACCTGTAAGACACAATGGGTGCGTTTCCTGCTTTAGAAGACCCAATGGAAAAGGGGGAAGGGTGAAAGGAGGGACAAAGAGAGGGAGAGAAGGAAGTTTGAAATCCAAGGCCCAAATCAATCCAGGCATTCTCTTCTGCCCTCTCAACCAAATTTATTATGCGAGATCAACTTGGTGCAAAAATTGTGCAAGAGGCAAAATTTATTTTTTTCTGTCTCTCTTCCCCAGCCCCACCCCCTCCATTCAGCACCATCCACATCCCAAGTACGAAGAACTCTCCTGCTGCCCTTGCTCCAACCTCTTAGCAGGGAAGACATCTGATAAGGTCACTCACTGGGAGGTATTAGGGACTTAATTAGATCCTTGCTCAAGGGTATTTGCATCTTTAAAGAAGACCCTGGGAAAGAAAGGGTAGTGCTAAACCCAAAGGAATGGTGGAATTTCAAGCATCCTTGGAGGAGCTATTTGGGGGGCCAGGGAACTCTTCTGATCACCCCTCAGGCAGTATGTGAGATCTAACCATTCAGAGAGCCTCTTGTATCTCTTCTGCCTTCGTGATGTTCCTTGATGTCTGACTAAAAGGGAGAGGCGGTCAGTTGTACTATACAGAAGAGGCAAGCTGGAAGAAGCTGAGACTGTCCCTTTGGGGAAACTTCCCCAAACCTCTCTGTTGTACCCTTCTGTGGCACCATCCACCCACATCCATATTCCTTCATCCATCTTCTGCCCAGAGGCACCCCAGGTCTAGAAACCAGAGGAGCAGGACAGAGTCCTACCCATTAGAATTGTCCAAAATGGGCATGAGCTACCTCAAGGACTGATAAATTTCCCAGCTTTGAAAGTCTTCAAGGAGAAGCTGAAGACCACTTGGCAGAAATGTTTTTAGAGGGGATCCTCTTGGAGTATGAGTTAGACAAGAGGTTCAATGAAGTCCCTTCAATGTCAAATTCCATGATTCTATGATTCTCTCTTTGTCTAACAGACATAATCACAGAATTGCTTCCGAATGCAAAACTACTCTAGAGTGAGCAACACCCACAGATGGGAAAAGCCCGCATCTCTGATCTCAGAGAGCTAACGACCCATTGGGGGAGGCAAGACAACACAGGCAGACCAAGCAGCAGGGTGTAGACAACTGGATTTGTACTCAGAGGACCTGGCTTTCTATTCTAGCTCTACTCTTCACTAGATCAATGCCTTGGACAAGTCACTATCTGACCTTCAGTTGCCTCCTCCGTAAAACGAGAAGGTTAAACTAGATAATCATCTACATGTAAATCCTATAATCCCATAATCTATGGGAAACACCTGAAGCTCACACTTACTGAGCGATCCCTCAGTATGTACCTAAAAGGGCATTGGACCCAAGTCCACCAACCTGAGATCTAGTCTTGCCACTGGGCATTCTTGGTCAAGTCAATTCCCTTCTCTAGGCAGGAATGGATGTCCTGGAGCTAGCTCCAACCCGCTAGCTAGAGCCAATGGTTAAATTTTCAGTGTGAAAATTTACATTTCAAAAGTTATAAATAAACCAGGACTTGATCTATTGTTTTTTGCATCTCTAAACTTAAGAAAATGATGCTGGAAAATGTTAATAATGCAGTCTAAAATTAAATGGAGACCTGGTTGTTAAACATTTACCAGCACACCCTTGTCCCAAGGCCTCAGTTTCTCTCACCTATAAATAGAATGGGTTAGAAAAGATGGTCCCGGGGGCAGCTAGATGGCACCATGGTTAAAGCACCGGCCCTGGATTCAGGAGTACCTGAGTTCAAATCCGGCCTCAGACACTTGACACTTACTAGCTATGTGACCCTGGGCAGGTCACTTAACCCCCATTGCCTCCAAAAAAAAACCCCCCCAAAAAAAAGAAAAGATGGTCCCAAATCTAAAATGGAATCTCTTAAAGTCCCTTCCAGCATTAAATCTTTGAAACTGTGAAATAGCTCACACTTTAAGCTTTCCTGGCAAGACATTGTAAGTAGAAGGGGGAAACATCAACACCCATTGTAGCTCTGTCTATGACAGATGCTGTTACTGTTCTTTGTTGCCTCCAAATCCTAAAAGCTCTTCCTTCCTCTGAAAGGGTTCTCGAATACTCCCAGCTCCCTTCTCCATCCTGGAACTGAAATCTGTTGGTGGGGTAGGGAGTGGGGAGCAACTGACAAGAGCACTGGATTTAAAGTCAAAGGACCCGAGTTCAAATCCTGACTCTGCCTCTCGCTACTTGTGTAACCTTGGACAAGTTCTTCACCTCTCTGTTCACAGTTGCCTCACCTGTAATATGACAGGATCAATCTAAATGGCCTGTCCAACTGTATATCTTTTTAAAAAATATTTCTTCCTTTTATTGGTCTTTTGTTTTTTATATAACATTTGTTTCTGATATAATACTCTTCACTCTTCTACCTAGTGAACCATCTCTTGTAACAACAGATTTGAAAAGAGGGAAGAAAGCAGTTCAGAAACACTAACCAACACCATGACCATATTCAACAAGTTTACACGACATTCTGCATCCATAGCTTCCCACCTCTGCCTTTAAGAGAGGCCCAGCTCTAAGTCTGAAATCCTAAATTCTACCATTATCTCCCATTTGACCAACACTGCCCCCCAGCCCCCCCCCCCCAGCCCTAACCCCAGAGATTTCCCTCTTCAGGAATGGATGGGCAGGAAGATTCTCTTCTGCCTTTCCCAAGGGAGCCACTCACCTCCAGTGGTGGCGAAGAAGCCTTCTAGGTCACAGCCAGTGGGTCCAAAGACAAAGTAGCCATGCAGGGAGGTATAAAGGGTGGTAGTGAAACCACCAAAGACCATGAAGAGATCAGCAACGGCCAAGTTGAGAAGGATGTAGTTCAAGGGCGTTCTCAGTTTCTTGTGCTGAATGGTTACATAAAGGGTGAGGAAGTTGATGGGGAAGCCAAGGACGATCAGCATGAACATATAAGCGGCCAGGCAGGAGAATTGCCATGGCTCAGCCAGATAATACTGAGGCTCCTCGAAGGGGCTCCGGACCACGCCAGTCTTGTTGGAGAAAGGGACGTAAAAATTGGGTCCCTCTGTACCATTCATGGCTGCGACTCTGCTCTCTCTGCCCTGGGCCTAAAGGGGACTGGCCACTGACAAGGACCTTCCTCCTCTCCTTCCCAGAGTGGGGCAAGAGGCTACACCAGCCACATTAGGAGGAGCTGGGAGCTATGGCTCGAGGTCCTTATAAAGTGACCCCCTCTGGGTAAGCCCTCCTTCCCTGGAGTCAGCACCCAAAAGATTCAGGGCATGATTAATCATAATAATCCAGCTAGGTTGGCAAGCACTAATTGGCTTCCCAGGAAGGTACCAAGGTGACTCTTGTCAACTAGGGAGACAGGCCCTCTTGGGGTGGGAAAATTTAGGCCTGAGACCCCCAGAAGGAAGGGAGCCATGAGGAATTGGGTGGGTCTCATTGACAGGAAGCTCCGGGCCAATGGTGTCCCATCCAGGGACTCCTAAGAAAGAAAGAGAACTAAAATTTTGTAGCCCATTGGCCTGGGAGCAGTCATTCAATGCCTGAAAGAAATCACACTCAACTAAGAGAAAGCAAAGAAATATGCCCCTCCTCACACCCCACCTCCCCTTTTTATTTCCCTGGGATAGGTTGCAATGATTGCTGAATGAATGTGGCCTTTTAAATTGGACAGAAGGGATAAGCAGGACAGTGAGAAAGGGATGAAGTGAGGTCTGAGTGGATGTGAGGCCAATCCCCATTTTTCCTTTTTTTTTTTTTTTTTTTTTTTGGTGGGGCAATGAGGGTTAAGTGACTTGCCCAGGGTCACACAGCTAGGAAGTGTCAAGTGTCTGAAGTCAGATTTGAACTCAGGTCCTCCTGAATCCAGGGCCAGTGCTCTATCCACTGAGCCATCTAGCTGCCCCCTCCAATCCCCATTTTTCAAAAGAAGTAGTAGATTTTGTAAACTCCTTTGTTGGACTGTTTAGGAAGAATGACCTCAGTTCTTCCATAGAGGGGAAAGAGTCTTGAATTAGAGAGGATCCTAGAGCCTGGCTTTAAGAGAACACTCAGTGAACTTATCAGTCCCTCAACCTATCTGGGCCTCAATGTCCTTATCTGTGAAATGGGGCTAATAACTACTGCCCTGATTTGGAGCTATGCCCAAAAGGCTATGGGGCTGTGCATACCCTTTGACCCAGTAATACCAGGTCTGTATCCCAAAGAGATCATAAAAAAAGGGAAAAGGACGCACATATACAAAAATATTTCTAGCAGATCTCTTTGTGATGGCAAAGAATTGGAAATTGAGGGGATACCCAACAATTGGGGAATGGCTGAACAAGATGTGGTATATTCATGTCATGGAATACTAGTGTGCTGTAAGAAATGATGAAGGGGCAGCTAGGTGGCGCAGTGGATAAAGCACCGGCCCTGGATTCAGGAGTACCTGAGTTCAAATCCGGCTTCAGACACTTACTAGCTGTGTGACCCTGGGCAAGTCACTTAACCCCCATTGCCCTGCTAAAATTTAAAAAAAAAAAAAAAGAAAAGAAATGATGAGCAGGCAGATTTCAGAAATGCCTGGAAAGACTTAAGTGGACTGATGCTGAGTGAAGTGAGCAGAACCAGGAGAACATTGTACATAGTAACAGCAACATTATGCGACGATCAATTGTGATAGACTTAGCTCCTCTCAGCAATACAATGATTCAAGACAATTTCAAAGGACGCATGATGGAAAATATTCTCCACATCCAGAAAAAAGAGCTGTGGATTCTGAGCAGATTGAACCACACTGTTTCTACTTTTTTTGTTTGTTTTGTTTTGTTTTTAGTGAGGCAATTGGGGTTAAGTGACTTGCCCAAGGTCACACAGCTAGTAAGTGTTAAGTGTCTGAGGCCGCCGGTGCTCTATCCACTGCGCCACCTAGCTGCCCCATTTTGTTTTGTTTTTGAGGTTTTTCCCTTTTGTTCTGATTCTTCTTTTACAACATGACTAATGCAGAAATAGGTTTAATGTGATTGTACATATAGAACCTATATCAGATTGCTTTCTTCTTGGGGAGGGGGGGAACGGAAGGGAGGGAGGGAGGGAGAAAAATTTGGAACTCAAAATGTTATAAAAAAACAAGTATTGGGGGCAGCTAGGTGGCACAGTGGATAGAGCACTGGCCCTGGAGTCAGGAGTACCTGAGTTCAAATCCGGCCTCAAACACTTAACACTTACTAGCTGTGTGACCCTGGGCAAGTCACTTAACCCCTATTACCTCACTAAAAAAACAAAACAAAACAAAACAAAAAAAACAAGTATTGAAAACTATCTTTACATGTAACTGGAAAATAATAAAATACTATTAAGATTGGAAAAAAATAACTACTGCCCTGACTGCCTCTCAGGTTGGTGGGAATGCTCCTCATTTGTGAAATGCACTTCATGTGTGAACATGCTTTGAAAGGTATAAACAATGGCTAACTTGGAGGAACTTCTTTTGGGTCTGGATCTGCTTGGAAATTCCCTTTACAGGGCAGCTAGGTGGCACAGTGGATAGAGCACCAGCCCTGGAGTAAGGAGGACCTGAGTTCAAATCCAGCCTCAGACACTTGATGCTTACTAGCTGTATGACCCTGGGCAAGTCACTTAACCCCAATTGCCTCACCAGAAAAAGAAAAAAAGGAAACTCCCTTTACTTGTCTGACATTGTTAGCACTGCCTGAAAAGCTAAGTGACTTACCCATCCAATGGCTCAGAGACCCTGCCTGAACCCAGATCTTCCTTTTTCCAACATCATCTTTCTATCCCTTCCATCATGCTGCTTGTGCCTCAAAGAGAAGAGACCTTACTTCCTAAGCAAATGTATTCAGCTGTGTCGACTCTACTATCAAAGGTTATGATGCAGGGCAGCTAGGTGGCCCAGTGGATAGAGCACCAGCCCTGGATTCAGGAGGACCTGAGTTCAAATCCGACCTCAGACACTTAACACTTACTAGCTGTGTGACCCTGGGCAAGTCACTTAACCCCAATTGCCTCACCAAAAAAAAAAAAAAAAAGGCATGATGCAAGAGGCAGAATAATAAATGGGCTAGAATGCTGTGCTTATACTCAGAAAGATGATGGCTCAAATCCCACCTCTGCTACTGACTCCCTCTCACCTCAGTTTCCTCATCTGTAAAACAGATACAATGATACCTATCGTGTACAGTCACTACCAAACAGGGTTTTTATGGTTTGTGGGAGATTAAGTAATTAAAGCACTTTAGAAACACAAAAGCACTATGTGTCTATTGTTGTTGTTGTTGTCATTGTCACTATTATCATCATCACCATTATTGTTGTTGTTGTTGTTGTTAGTGCTTCTCATACATCTATCAGCTTTCTAGTACATTATGGTTATTTAGAGATATGGTAAATCTACTCTTACAGAATGTAGGCTTCATGACAGCAGAGAATTTTTAGGGCTGTACAGCCATCTCCCAGTTAATGAGCACCCCTTCAGTTTCCAGTACTTTGCCACCACAAACAGAACCGTTATAAATAGCTTTATACATATAGATCCTTTTTCTCTTTTTTTGTCCTCCTTGGGGGTATAGACCTAGTAGTGCTATCACTGGGTCAAAGACAATGGTGTGCTAATAAATATTTAACAACCAGCTCTTAGGAGGCAGGGGATTATGAACAACACACTTTTAAGTTTAACTTGCATTATTAATATTTTCTCCTTCACTTTCTTAAGACTAGAATTAGGGGCAGCTAGGTGGCACAGTGGATAGAGCACCGGCCCTGGATTCAGGAGTACCTGAGTTCAAATCCGGCCTCAGACACTTAGCACTTACTAGCTGTGTGACCCTGGGCAAGTCACTTAACCCCAATTGCCCCGCAAAAAACCCCAAAAACAAAAACAAAAACAAACAAAAAGACTAGAATTTAAAAAACACACACAATAAATCTAGCCTTGATTTCTGGCATTTGCTGATTTATTTCTAAGGCATAAATGCTTACACATTTAACATTTATGCTCTTGGAGCTGGCTCCAGCACAGCCCTAGAAAGGTGATACACAGTTTAATACTTTAGGGAGGGTTTATATTTCCAAATTGCTTTCCAGAATGGATGGACCAGTCCACAGCTCTACCAATGGTGAATGATTGTACCTGTATTCCCACAGCCCCTCCAGTGTTTTATTCAAACTGACTCTAACTTACCTTTCCAGTTTTATAGCACATTATTCCCCTCTAGCCCTCTATACTTCAACCAAAATGACCTTCTTGCTGCTGTATACAACTTGTATGACTGTCTTGGCTGTCTCCAGTGCCTAGAAGGCACTCTCACTTCATCTGCCCCTTAGCACCCCTGCTTTCCTCCAGTATCCATCTCAAGTCTTGCATGACATCTTTCCTAATTCTTGCCGGTTGCTAATGCCTTCCTCCCCCCTCCAGGTTACCTTGTACCTGCTTTGTTTATGCAAGATAACACATGCACATACATGCATGTTGTTTTAAAGCATGTTTATAAGCATACACTTGTCTATATACATCCACATGCCCACACATACAAACATGTGTGTGTACATGTGTGCATGTGTGTGTGTTGTCTCCCCTGTTAGACTGTAAACTACTCAAAGGTAAGGGCTTTCATTTTTGTCTTTATAACTCCAGCATTTAGCACAACTCCTGCCATGTAATAGATACTTTAAAATATCTTGTTGATTGATGGATTGATTAAATAAATGTTTGCTGTATGAGTGACTATAAAACATTATTAATTCATCTAAGAAATACTGATTACCTAATATATTTAAGGCACTGTGCCAGGTGTGGAGGGGGAGGAGATGAGAGAAGGATGTGCGGAGGCAGGAGGGGAAGGATATGCATACACACATACTCATACACACACGTGTATGTATCTCCATGTGTTCGTGCGTGCACACATGTGTGTCGTATATAGCAGACCCATGTCCTCAAAGAGCTTACAGTCTCAAATGAGATGAGGCTAGCATACATGAAAATTAAAATAACAATAGAAGAAATATCACAGGGAAATTTATAGACAAAAGTTTCAATGTGGGCAAGTTAGATGTGGCCTGGGGTTCTTAGGAAGGGGTTTGTGGAAGAGGTAATAGGGTTGAGCCTTGAAGATTGGACAGGATTTGGAGAAGGGGAAGAGAGTTTGATAAATGATTTGGCAGGAAGGACAAGGGTGGAACGCTCATGCGTGGAGAGGGAATAATGAATTGTCCAGTCAGCTTGGAGCATAGGGTCTCTTTGTGGAGTGTTTAAGGAAAAGCTAGGACACTAAGTCAGAGTGTGGAGGTCCTTGAACCTCCCACTAAGGAGGTTGGACTTCATCTTGTAAGCAGTAGGGAGCCACATGAATTCAGAGTGGTTTTGTCCTCATGATTTTTATATCTTTGTCATTGATTATTACCTCTGAATCACCAAGTCCAGTGTCTCTTCTCAATGCCCCTTCTTTACCTCTTGGTGGTATTTGGTCACTCCTTCCTTTCTTAAACTCCTCGCTTGGCTCGAATGCCTGGTTCTCCTTCCTTTCCGGCCTCCTGTTCTCTCTCCCTGCTGGTTCCATTGCTCCCATCTCCCAACGTGGGTGTCCCATCAGCCCTCTGTTCTCTGTTTTCTCTTCCAGCACGCCCACATCTTTATCCATAGTTCTATTCATAAAACTAGATTTCTAGCCTCCTCGTGGTCACTGCCCCTTGGAAATCTCAACCTGGAGAAGACCCATTGGGACCTCAGACTCAAACTTGTTTGTAAAAAGAAATTCTTCTTCTTCCACCCCCACCCCCCCAATAGTTCTCTTGACTAACTCCCCAGCTTTGTTGATTTGTTGATGGCACCTTTATTTTCCTGGTGATCCAGGTTCAACAGCTCCTCCCTTTCCCTTGGTCCTCCCACCCAGCCGCTAAGTCTTGTTGATTCCTCATAAAGTGTCTCACTTTCCCCTTTCCTTTCCATTACCCCTGCTCCACCTTTGGCTCAGACTCTCATCATCTACGCCTAGGTCATTGTAACAGATGCCTAATGAGACTGTCAGCCCCTCATGCATTCTGCACACGTTGTCAAATGAATCTTAAAACACTGCTGTGTGCAGTCACCCTATTACTCATAAACCTTTAACAGCTCCCTCTTAACTACAGCATAGAATGCCAATACGCTGGCAAGGTACCTGAGGCCCTCTCCATAAGTGTGCCCCCTTTGTCTTCATTCAAATTATTGGGAAGTGTGTTCAACAGGACCAGTTTCAGGTTGATATCCATGCATTAATTACAAGTATTTGAGTCAGTTTATTCAACCAGCTACAAATCTACTTATTTATTTTATCACCTCAATAGGAGGTAGAGGGTTGGCATTAGCATCAGAAAGACCTGGGTTCAGGGCTTGTCTCTGATAACATACTGCCTTTGGGACCATTTGAAAATTAATTAACTTCAGGGCAGCTAGGTAGTGCAGTGAATAGAGCACCAGCTCTGGAGTCAGGAGGACCTGAGTTCAAATCTGAGCTCAGACACTTGACACTTACTAGCTGTGTGACCTTGGGCAAGTCACTTGACCCCAGTTGCTTCACCAAAAAAACAAAACACAAAACGAAAATTGATTAACCTCTCAACGTCTCCAGGCAATTCTCTAAGACTAAGTTATGGGTAAGTTGTCTGCCATGGGTGGTCTGCACATCAATGAAATCACAGGTCCAGGCCCCTATAATAAGCATCTGGTCCTCATTTCTCATTTCACTCTGAAGACTATCAGGAGAGACTTCGCAGTTCCTAACTAGGGGGATAATGCCTGGAGCAAAATTATTTGAGGGAAAGGGAGAGGAGGACACAAGAGGGTCATGGGGGTGGGCTGGGATACAGCAGTGCAAGGGAAAGTCTCAGTGCTTTCTGGGAGGAGATAGACTATCCCCGAGATAATCCATCTACCTCTCCTAGAGAAAGTGCACTGCTCCCACCTTGAGTCAACATCCAGGGGCAAAGCCTTGTTAGCCTTCAGCTAGTCATGCCAGTTCTGAGTCATAGTCTTAACCTTTATTGAAATCCAGTGATCCTAGATCTTTCCCATTTCCTTCATCAATCATTCTAGTGAACGCCCCATAGCCTTATTTATTTGCTAACTGACTGACTCCCCTTTTATCCACACATATTTGTGGAACGGATTCTAATATTTTCATCCAGCAACATTTTATTTTATATTTCAAACCCCCATTGATTTTTCCCCAATAGATTTTATCTATTTGGTGCCTTTACCCTTCATTACATAGACTCCAAAGATGTCCTTTCTTTAAAAACTGTTTTTATCTAGAAATGGAAATAAAGATGAAAGGGCTCATTCAGAAACCGTTAAGGATGCTGGAATGAGGCTAGCTTGTGATAAGTAATAGAAAGGCAGGACCGTATTGTACTGTAGGGCAGGGCCCTTCTCCCATTGGTGGGTTTTCCCTAGCACTTCCATTTGGGGACTGGGCTGGGCCCATCCCCTTTTCTCCTCCTACACTTCCTTTCAGCTTCCTTTCATGCATTCTCTTGCCCCTATTAGAATGTGAGCTGGAGATCAGGGAGTGGCTTCTTTATTACTGTTATTCAGTCATTTCATCCCAGTCCAACTCTTCATGACCCCATTTTGGGGTTTTCTTGGCAAAGATACTGGAGTGCTTCACCATTTCCTTCTCCAGCTCATTGAACAGATGAGGAAACTGAGGTAAACAGGGTGAAGTGACCTGTCCAGGATCACACAGCTAGTAAATGTCTAAAGTTGGATTTGAACTCCTGAAGATGAGTCTTACTAATACCAAGCTCAATGCTCCATTCACTTCCCCACCTGGCTGCCCCATTGACCTCTTTACTTGGGTTAATTTCCCCAGCACTTAGCACATGTAAGGGCTTGAGACATGCTTGTTGACGAGTGATTAATAAGAGAGCTGGATTTGAAATGGGAAGTCCTGGGTTTAATCAGTCTCTGAAGAAGCATTTATTAAGCATCTACTATTTGTCTGGTGCTGTGCTAGAATACAGAGATGATCATGTAAGTTCCTGCCCTCAGGGGGCTTAAATTCTATGGGGGAGGCAACATGTACCTATGTGAGGATGTGCCAAATCACTACAAGATGAGGAGAGGGAAAGACACTAGCAGCTGGAGGGCCAGGCAGGGTGAAGCAGCACAACAGAAAGAGAACTGGGCTTGGAGTCAGGAAGAGCTGAGTTAGAATCCTGCCTCTCACTCTTAAAAGCTGTGAAGCCCTGGACAAGTCACTTGACCTCTCTCTGCATCCATTTTTTTATCTGTAAAATGAAGGGGTTGGACTCAATGACCTCTAAGGTCCCGTCCAGCTCTAAATCTATACTCTGACACATACTAGGTATGCTTAGGTAAGTTACTAGCTCATTCTAGGCCTGAGCTTTGTCATCCGTAAAATGGAGGAGAGAGGAACCGAATTAGGTGATCACTAAGAGCCCTTACATCTCTTAATCCTATGAACCAACTCAGCCCCCACCTATATTTCTGATATCTCCACTGTTCTTCTAAAAATACCTCTGCTTCAGGGCTAGGTGGCACAGTGGATAAATCACCAGCCCTGAATTCAGGAGGACCTGAGTTCAAATCTGGCTTCAGACACTTAACACTTACTAGCTGTATGACCCAGGGCAAGTCACTTAACCCTCACTGCCCTGAAAAAACAAACAAACAAACAAAAAATACCTCTGCTTCAACCACAATGGCCTATTCATTTACCCCTAAAATGTGTCAGGCATTCTTGTCCCCACATACTTGCCTGCACTGTTGAATGCTCAGTCCTGGCCTGTCTGTCCTACCTATCCCCCAAAGCCTAGACAAAGCCCTAACTCCTCCAAAAATTCAATTCATTCAATAAACATATATTAGGCACCTACTTTGTGTTGGATATTATCCTAGGTGCTAGGGAGATAGAAAGGAGGGAAGGAAGGAAGGAAGGAGGGAGGGAGGGAGGGAGGGAGGGAGGGAGGAAAGAAGAAGGAAAGGAAGGAAGGAAAGAAGGAAGGAAGGAAGGAAGGAAGGAAGGAAGGAAGGAAGGAAGGAAGGAAGGAAGGAAGGAAGGAAGGAAGGAAGGAAGGAAGGAAGGAAGGAAGGAAGGGAGAAGGAAAAGAAAGGGAGGGAGAAAGAAGGAAAGGAAGGAAGAAAAGAAAGGAAGGATGGAAGAAGGAAAGGAAGGGAAGGAAGAAGGAAGGGAAGAAGGAAGGAAGGAAGGAAAGAAAATGAAAGAAAGAGAGGACCTGCCCTCAAGAAGGGAAGCCTTCTCCCTCCTAAATTCATAGTGACCTATCTCTCCATTCTCCAGCATTTCCTGAGTACGTGCTACCCAACAGTCTCTTCTCTTTTTATGTCTGAGTCCTGCTGCCCAAATAAACTTCAGCTTCCTAAATGCAGGTGAAATATCTTGTTTGTGTTTTAATCCATACGGTACAGGAAGTATTTTGCACATTAGATGAATTCACTAATTTGTGTCTTAACCAAATCAGGAAAGGAAAGGCACAAAGACAAGAAATGACCGGTCTGATGTAAGTTTGGAATTTCAGCATGTGATGTTAGCATGAGGCACTCCAGTGGGATATGACCTGCAGTGTTAGGCTATGATGTCAGCATGTGAAGTAAGGGCATACAATGACCCTCTGCTCTGGGCCCTGCCCCTGACCTCCTCTGGACTTAGGAGCCCTGCCCGGTCTACTGCTGGCTCATCCTGGAGCTTCCCTCAGAGCCCGGGGCCTCCTGGCCCTGGAACAGCTTACTGTCGTTCCCTGTAGAATAGGCCCCCACAAAGTCCACCCCCTTCTTAGATCATCGCTGATTCCTTCTGGAGCCTCCATTTGCTGGCGGGGCTGAGGGTGGCTAGACTTTATCCCCCTCCTGGCTCTGCTCCTGAATTCTGGACTTCAAAACCACACAGGTGGGGGGCAGCTAGGTGGTGCAGTGGATAAAGCACTGGCTCTGAATTCAGGAGGACCTGAGTTCAAATCCAGCCTCAGACACTTGACACTTACTAGCTGTGTGACCCTGGGCAAGTTACTTAACCCTCATTGCCCCGGGGGCGGAGGGGGACAAACAACCCACATAGGTTACCTTCATTGATCCCCTCCCCTCCCCAGCTGCCTTTGGCCCCCTTCTGTGTGTTATCTTTCCCCTTTAGAATGTAAGCTCCTTCAGGGTAGGCACTGCCTTTTTTCTTCCTTGTATTTGAATCCCCAGAGTTTAGCACAGTGTCCAGCACATAGTGCATGCTTAATAAATGCTTGTTTCCTTCCTTCCTTTCTTCCTTTCTTCCTTCCTTCCCTTCTTCCTTCCTTCCATTTTTCCTTTCTCTGCACTCAAAACAAGCCCTGCATTTTCCCACCACCATGCCTTTCTTCACACAATTTCCTATACCTTAAAGGTCCTCCCTTCTTTTTGCCTATTGAATTCATTCCCATCCTTCTATAAAGTCTTCCCTTATCTCCCAAGCCAGGAAATACCCTCCTCCTGAGGCTTCATATGATCTCGTTTTATACTTCTTTATTGTACTTATCACATAACACATAAAATATCCAATATCGGTCATTTTGTCAGTGTTGAA
Source organism: Dromiciops gliroides (assembly GCF_019393635.1). NCBI lineage: Eukaryota > Metazoa > Chordata > Mammalia > Microbiotheria > Microbiotheriidae > Dromiciops > Dromiciops gliroides. Next base: position 706,658,443 of record NC_057861.1, read on the forward strand.
TTTGCTCCATTAACACAAATCCTGTATACAACTTAGTGGGTGTTTTTTGAGAATTCCTGTGGCCAAAAAAAGTTTCCCAATGCAGATAACCAGGTCATGAGACACTCTCAACTAGTTGGTCTTATCCATGGCCAACATGCATGTAGCCCATCATTGGGCCCAAACTTGGATCTTTCCATTTATTATGGGGGGGCTGGTAAAGCTTGTGGTCCACTGACATTGTCTCCAAGAACCCAGTATTGCCTCCTTTTCATTGTGAGGTATCAGAGGATACAGATATCACATAACACTGTACACCATGGTGATCTCTGTGGGTCTCACATTATCCTACTAGACTGCAAAGTTCCATGAGGAAAAGAACATTGTCTTACCTAAACTTCATCACTCCCTCAGTGCCTAGTACAGTGTTCTTCACAATAAATGTTTCTCGAATAAATGGATGAATATGACATCAGCATGCAGAAGCATGTTACTTTGATGTGTACAGTTATTACAGGGAGGTCATGTGATGTGGTGGCTCCATGCTAACATGTAGTGTTAAATGTTGCCCTAGGTATGGATGCTAGGTTTCATATTATTGTAGATTTAAGGCTGAAAGGGAATTTAGAGACTGAGTCTAACGTTTTCATTTTTCAGATGAGGAAACTGAGGCATGGAGAGGTTTGATGACTTCCTGAGGGTCGTACAGCTGGTAACTATGGGAACTAGGATTTGAACTCAGGTCTTCCTGACTCCTATACCACCTCTGACCCACTATACCACCTCAGTGAAGAAATATGGTTTGAAAGACTTCAAAGTGAAGGCACATAGCATCCTGTAGCTCAAGATTCTACAAGGGAAAATGACTCAGAAGGCATGGGAGGCTCTCAAGGACAAAATTCCATTGACTAAATATAAATACACATATATACACCTTATATATATGTGTGTGTGTGTGTGTGTGTGTGTGTGTGTGTGTGTGTATTGTGTGCCTGTATATATTGTTGTTGAGTGGTTTTCAGTCATGTCTGACTCTTCATGACCCCATTTGGGGTTTTCTTACAAAGGTTTTCCATTTCCTTCTCCAACTCATTTTACAGATGAGGAAACTGAGACAAATCGGGTAAAGTGACTTGCCTAGAGTCACACAGCCAGTAAATATCTGAGGCTGGATTTGAACTCATGAAGATGATTCTTCCTGACTTGAGGGCAGGCATTCTACCCACTGTACCACCCCAAAATTTTGTTGTTGAGTCATTTAAGTTGTGTCCAATTCCATTTGGGGTTTTCTTAGCAAAGATACTGGAGTGGCTTGCCATTTCCTTCTCCAGCTTATTTTACAGATGAGGAACTGAGGCAAATAGAATTAAGTGACTTGTCCAAGGTCACACAGCTAGTAAGTGTCTGAGACTGGAGCTGAATTAATGAAGATGAGTCTCCCTGATTTCAAGCCCAGTATTCTAATCACCATGCCACCTAGTTGCCCTACATAGATAGACAGACAGACAGATAGACAGACAGATGGATAGATGATAGACAGAGAGATTAGATAGAGATGATATAGCTATAGATATAGACTAGAGAAAGACTATATATAATATACATATGAGAGAGAAAGGGGGGATTAATGTGACTACGGAAGTGATTCATTGACAAACTTCAATTTTTAAAAGATATATTAAAGATGTGCAGGTAACTGAAGACAGCTACGAGAGAGTGACAGGGTCCTGTAAGAATGGTATCAGTAAGTCTGAAAAAAAGCCCAGGACAAACTGAGACTTGCGATTAATGATAAAGACAAGAGAAGAGGAATTTTAAACTGCACTAGAAGTAAAAAGAGAAACGAGGAAGGGTTGGGGTTGGGGTGGGGGGTAGGTGGTCAATGCTTAGGATGATGATAATGGATTACAGAGAAAAGACAAAACCGTTAAGATCCTATTTCCCTTTTGGTTTTCTCTACCAAAGAGAATGATCTTCAGACCAGGAAGTTTAGGGGATTCAAATTTAAGCTAAGTGGGGCAGCTAGGTGGCGTAGTGAATGAAACACCAGCCCTGGAGTCAGGAGGACCTGAGTTCAAATCCGACCTCAGATACTTAACACTTACTAGCTGTGTGACCCTGGGCAAGTCACTTAACCCCAATTGCCTCACCAAAAAAAACAAAAACAAAACCCAAAACAAATCTAAGATAAGTGAGGAGAGGAGAGGCATTATAGACAGCAGAAAGAGTTCCAGCTCTGGGCTCAGGACAGGTTCAAATCCACCTCTGATATTTACTGTCTATGTGACTTTGGGTGAAGTCATTTAACCTCTGGACTTCAGTTTCTCCACCTGTAAAATACTTGATAGGCCCTGGGATTCCTTCTAGATCTATGTTCCGATGGTAAGAGAGCACCCAGCCACCTTGAATGAGTTCAAATCATGAATCCCAAGATGAACCACACCTTTAGGCAGTCAGTCAATAAAAGTTTATAAAGGTGGCACAGTGGTTAGAGTGCTGGATCTGGAGTCAGGAAGACTCATCTTCCTGAGTTCAAATCCAGCCTTAGACACTTAAGTGTATGATCCTGGGCACATCACTTAACCCTGTTTGCCTCAGTTTCCTCATCGGTTAAAATGAGCTGGAGAAGAAAATGGCAAACCCCTCCAGTATCTTTGCCAGGAAAACCCCAAATGGGGTCACAAAGAGTCATCCATGACTGAAACAACTGACCAACAACAAACTACCATATAAGTAGTCTTCAACCCCTTTGGGTTGTCTCCTGATATCTGCTACCATCCTATGGGATCCAGAAACTCTCCCTTATTTGGGAGAAGAAAGTATCTTTCAGTCCAAATAGCTTAAGGCCATGAACCACCAACAAAAAAACAGAGGAAGCCCCCAGGTCGTGATTAAGTCTGTTCTTTTGTCAAGACTATACCTGCCACAGTTCATGACCCCTATCCCTAACTACATGATTTGGGGTAAAAAATCATCTTTTTAACTTCAGTCAAATGTTTGATTGCCAATTTCCATCCCCTCCCCAACCACTTTAGGAACTCTATTTTAAAAATTGATATGCAAATAAATGTAAGGTCAAGGACAAAAGGGGTGAGTAAACTATATTCCTCTATATGAGGAAAATCCCAGCTGTGCATCTGTAAGTAAATCATCTCTGGTTGCTGTGGTGTGGGTTTAACAATTTGAAGAGTTTGGGGAAGGGGAATCTAGCACAGGTTTCCGAGAACTGAGCCCAATCTTCACCATGGACATACCTGGGTCCAGAGGAGAGGGAGAGGGAGCAGGCAAACTGTTCCAGCTCCTGTGGGCCCCGGGGCAGTTTCTTAATATTAGCTTTCTACACATAGATGTTGATTTATGGATTAGAATATAAACTTCCTGAGGGCAGGGACTGATTCACTTTTGTTTTTGCATTCCTAGCCCCTAGCACACAGGAGGCACTTAACAAACATTTTTGTTTGATGGGAGATTCAGTGGATTTCCTCCTGGGCCAAGGTTGGGGACTCTTTAGAAGTCAGGAGTTAAAAGCCCATAGTGCTTAAAAGCCAACAGTGACTATTCAGTGAGGGCACCTCTGGCTATTGTAAATTAATTGCTATTTTCAAATCCTGAGAACTGATCCCTCTATGTGTGTTGAGGCCGACCTGGGTAGGCAGACACAGGCCTTTTAGAGGCAGGAGGCAAACAGACGGGGGAGGGGCTGGCCCCCGTATTATGGCAACCTCTCACTGTGTAAGTGGATTAGCTCAGGAGTTAGAGTGGACATTAATGAGGTCAAGGTTGTGGGTTTGATCTGCAGACCATGAGATGCCCGCCATGGGATGCCCAGGGCTCTCTCCCAGCTTCTAGTGACCCCTCTAACTCTGGCCCCAGAGTGAGCCCTTAACCATGGCCCCATGCTTACCCCCTCACTCTGTTCGGCACTATGTTAGAGCCGATAATACAAAGGCAAAAATGAAACAATTTCAAAAGAAGGAATTCTTAACCTAGAATCCATGAACTTGTTCTTAAAAAAATATTTTGATAACTGTGTTTCAATATAATCAGTGTCCTGCATCATCCTATGTATTTTGTTGGACACATTAAAAACATAATTCTAAGAGAGGGTCCGTAGGCTTCAGTAGCCTGCCAAAGGGGTCCAGGACACACACTCTCTGCCCTAGAGAACCTAGGACTGGAGATGTCGACAATATCTCATTTGACCTTCACCAAGAACTCTGTGGAGTTGGAGATGCCTATAGGTGAGGCATCAGGGTTAGAAGGGACTTCCTATGGGCAGCTAGGTGGTGCAGTGGATAGAGCACCGGCCCTGGATTCAGGAGGACCTGAGTTCAAATCCGGCCTCAGACCCTTGACACTTAGTAGCTGTGTGACCCTGGGCAAGTCACTTAACCCCCATTGCCTCACAAAAAAAAAAAAAAAAAAGAAGAAGGGACTTCCTGAGTCATCCAGGCCAACTCACACCTAAGCACAAATCTCTTCTGCATCATACCTGACAAGGGGTCATGACTTGAAGATTTCCAACGAATGATACCCCAACGCAAGGCAACGTGGCCTGTTCCATCCAGGCAGAACTCTCATTGGAAGGAAGTTTATCCTTAGACCAAACCTAAGTCTGCAATTCTCCCCATTGCCTCTACTTCTGCCCTCTGGGGCCAAGCAGATCAATGCCAATCCATCTTCCACCTGAAGTCCCTTCAAATACTCATTGGCCACCATCACGTCCTGCAGAAGCCTTTTCTTCTCAACATACATGGACCCTTCAATTGACACTCACACAGTACAATCTTTCCCTTCACTATCCTGTTTGCCTTCCTCTGCAGTAGTTGCTCTCCAGCCCTTCCTGTGATGTGGTACCCAGAACTGACTGACATGGGCAGGGTTCAATGAGATTAGAGCTTCCCTAGCCAGCCAACCAGCCAGCCAGTCATTCAGTCATTCAATGAACATAATCCCATTCTTAACACAGCCCAAGATCTAATTAGCTTTCTTGGCTGTTGTTTTACATTGCTGATTCATATTGCACTCCTGCGGTTTCCTCTTGCTTCCAGAATCAAATAAAAATGCTTCCACTTGGCATGTGAAGTCCTTCCCAATCTGGATTCATCCTCTTTCTAGACTGATGTCACATTACTTCCCCTCAAGCAGTCATACTACCCTATTTGTTATGTTTCATGGATGATATTCCATCTTCTGCTTGTGTGACTTTTTACAGTTGTTCTCCCTGCCTGGGCTGCTATCTCTCTTCACCTCCATGTCTAGAAATCACTAGCTTCTTTCAAGGTTCCCCACAAATGTCATCTCCTAGAAAAGATCTCTGCTGATCTCCCCAGTTGTTAGGGCTGTGAGCCTCCAATTGCTTTGTATTTACTTTGTGTGTGTATGAATTTACCAGTTTACCAGTTTAAAGAAAGCTCACCAAGATACCTAACTAAACAAAGTTATTCAAAAAGCCTTCATGGACAAAAATGGAAAGAGACCTAGAAACAGAAGAAAAATTTAAAAGGTTTGCAAAAATCATTTCAAAACAGCTATCTCGGGCAGCTAGGTGGCACAGTGGATAGAGCACCAGCCCTGGATTCAGGAGGACCTGAGTTCAAATCCAGCCCTAGACACTTGACACTTACTAGCTGTGTGACCCTGGGCAAGTCACTTAACCCTCATTGCCCCACCCCCCAAAAAAAAAAAGAAAAAAGAGAAATATAGAGATATACTACCCCATTGTGGGGAGAGAGGGAGGGGACAAGTATTTATTAAGCACCTACCATGTGCTTTCCACTATGCTAAGAACTTCACACATATTATCTCATTTGATCCATTGTGCTTATTATTTGTCAATCAAGGAAAAAGCATAAAACTTAGTAGAACAAAACTCCCCTTTACAAGTAGGGGAAATAGTGGATATAGCCCAGGACCTGGAGTCAGGTAGACCTGAATTCAAATCCTCCCATAATTTACAAGTTATGTGACCCATGGCAAGTCACTTAACCTCTGTCTGTCTCAGATTCCTCATCTATAAAATCAGGGTAATAATAGTACCAACTTCTCAGTGTTGTTGTGAGGATAAAATAAAATGTGCTAGCTATTAATTATTATTGTTGGTATCATTATCATCATTATTATGGACTCGTTTACAACAATGGATAATCTCCCATTCATATATCAATATTTCAAGATTTCTTGGAAGATGTAACAATACAAATTGCTCTGCTTAATCACCCTCTGAAGATCAACCATGAGTGAGGTATAAAACAGTAAGATGTCATTGATCCAAAGTGTTCATCATTGTGATAGAAGAGACTCAAAAGAGTCCAGGTCAAGGATAGGATGGGAAGGTCCTCCAGATGCTCTTGTTTATGCCTTTGCATTCCAAGTAACTAGCACAGTGCTTTGCAAACGGTAAGCACTTAATAAATGCTTCTTGAGTTGAACTGAGTTTGTGGTCCACTAAAACCCCTAGATCTTTTTTTCAAATGAATTGCTGTCTTGCTGCACCTCCCCGTCTGGTCTTACTGCAGATAATTTTTTAACACAAGTATAAGACAACTATTCCTGTTAAATTCTATCTTTTTAAGGTTTAGCCCAATATTCTAGCTCTTCTTCTTCTTTCAGTACTGATTCTATCATCCAATATGTTAGCTATGCCTCCCTGTTTTGTGTCATCAGCAAAAAGGAGAGATATATCACTTATGTGTTTATTCAATCATTAACAACAACAAAATGAAACATGGGTCCAAGCATAGAATTAGGGGTATGTTGGAGCCAGCTCCAAATTGGCTTGTAGAGCTGATTGTTTAATTTTCGGTATAAGCATTTTATCTCAGAAACCAGCAATCTCTACAAATAACAGCTTGGTTTATTGTTTTGTTGATTGTTTAGACTTGAGAAAGTGTTAATAATGCAGAATGAACTTAAAAGGATATATATATATATATACTTCCTCCCCACTACTACCCCCAGGACCTGATTGTGAAACATTTACTATCACCCCTGTATTGCCCAATATACAATATTTCAACTCAGGAGGAGTGCAATAGAAGGTTGAGGGATTGAAGTCTGGTGACTATAGACTAATAATAACAATAATAACTGGCATTTATATAGGGCTTTACATACATCATCTTCTTTGAGTTGCATAACACTCCAGCATAGAACTCTAGGGCACTCTACTGTGATCTTCACCTAAGTTGACAAAATCTGCTCTTTGGGTCTGACCATTCAATCAGTTCCAAATCTAATTGAATTTATCATCTTGCATGCATCTTTTCCAAAAGAATAAATTGAGAGATTTTATCAAATGTTTTGCTTCTATCTAGGTTAAGTGTATCTATCACACTCCCCTGACCTGCCAGTCTAGTAACTCTAACAAAAAAGGAAATGGAATTAGTTTAGAACAATCTGTTCTTGATGAAGTTTCTCTGGGTCTTTGTGATTACTGCTTCCCTTTCTCTTTATTCGTGAAGCATCCCTCTAATGATAAACACATTCTAGATTTTTGCCAGGAACCAAAAACAAGCTCACTGGTGCATAATTTGTAGCCATTCACTGCTGAAAGCACCAATAGTGCCTCCTGGACATTTGCTACCACCTCTCCCCTTTAGTCTTCCTCTATGCTCTAGCCATGGGGTTTCCATCCTTCTGGTTTATCTATCCTCAAGTCCCAGGACAAGGTACTCCATTTACCCATCTCTCAGTGTGGGGAATGGGGGGAAAGCTCTTGTTTTAGGGTGAGAGAAGGAAATGGTATTTCCAGGCTGGGTGGAGAGATGGAAGAATGGGGAGAACTGGAGAGCATGGGAAAGGAACTGAGAGGGAGATAGCAGGGAATTCTGGGAAAGGAGAAAGTATAGAGCTGATTGAGGGGACCCGGGGGAAATAGAGACCCTTGCTTGGGTCTGAGTGACACCAGATGACCAAAAGTTCCTTCCAACCCTGAGACTGATATGACTTCAAACCTGGGCTTGGCTAACTACCTGTTAGTCACCTAACCTGGGAAATCACTTATCATTTCTGGACCTCCATTTCCTCCTCTATTAAATGAAGGGGCTGGGGGCAGCTAGATGGCACAGTGGATAGAGCACCGGCCCTGGAGTCAGGAGTACCTGAGTTCAAATCCGGCCTCAGACACTTAACACTTACTAGCTGTGTGACCCTGGGCAAGTCATTTAACCCCAACTGCCTCACTTAAAAAAAAAAATGAAGGGGCTGGACTTGATGGTTGGTAAGACTCATTCAAGTGGTACAGTGGACAGAGGCTGTACTTCAAGTCAGGAAGACCTGAGTTCAAATCCAATGTCAGATGCTTACTAGCTGTGTGACCCTGGGCAAATCTTTTAACCTCTATTTGCTTCCATTTCCTCATCTGTAAAATGGGGACAATAACAGCACCTACCTCCCAGGGCTGTTGTGAGGATCAAATGAAATAATATTTATAAAGCACTGACATGATGCTCGGTACATAGTAAATGCTATGTAAATGTTAGTTGTTGTATCCTATGGTGTTTAAATGAGGACCTTTCTTTTCTAGGCCCCAATTACACATTCTCTCCAGCATCTGTGTGAAACCTTGCTGAGGTCATAGTAAAGCACTGGCCCTGGAGTCAAGAGGACCTGAGTTCAAATCTCACCTCAGCCACTTAGGAGCTGTGTGACCCTGCACAAGTCATTTAAACCCCAATTGCTTCAAACATCCAGGGTCATCTCCAATCATCCTGATGTATATCTTCCTATTGGACCCAAATGGCTCTGGAGGAGAGAGTGAGGTTGGTGACCTTTCTCCTACCTCACTTAAATCCAATTCAGTGCAAGTCATGACTTCACCCCATGTCATGGTCCTCTTGGAGAATGAAGGACAAATAGCAACCACTACCTCCCTCACTGGTGCAGTTGTTATTCAACTGATCCCTTCCCTAAGAAAACTGGTTTCTCCCTATTTCATTGACCAACCTGTGACACCAGTTATCCCAAAGCTGTCCTTCTGCCCCCTCACCCCGCGATTGGTTCTTTTTTCTGAAGTTTTTTATTCAGTCTAACTGTCGACAAAAACAAGCAGGCTTGTTTCGTTTGTGTATAAAAGCATAAGCCCCAAGTTGCTTCCAATTCGTTTTGCAAAATGCATGTGCACTGGATCTTGTCCTTGGGATCTGCCATCTTGAGTCTTCTCTCCCTTTTGAGCCTAGTCTTTAGCCACTTGTCTCCCTCGTGGGCTCCGTGCCCAGTCCCACATCTGTCCTTTACCCCCTTCTTCACTAGTGTACCCCCTCAGGCTTCACCCACCCACTTACCTGGCCCAGCTAAGGGTCTCCTCCTTCCTCCTCCCTACTGGCCAGGGGCCCATATGGCAGATCCTCTTTCTGGGTTTTACAATATCTATTTGCATGCTAAAAGCAACACCCACTCATTGTCAATGAATGCTTAAAAATACCTAAGAACCTGTGTTTCCTCTCTGGTCCAGTCACCACCACCACCTCTAAGGAGACTGTCCCATCTGCTCTAACTTTGGGGAAGGGGTGTGTGTGTGTGTGTGTGTGTACACTCAGATCTGGGAATACTTTTATGGGGTAGGACTAGGTAGGAGGAATGTAGTCTTGCTGGAATTGGGAAGTTTAGGGAAGAGAGAAAGACAGTCGGCCTCATGAGAAAGGAACCATAGTGACGAGATATCCTGGGGGGTTTGTGGCACTCACTGGAGTAAGTAATGCCAGGCATCACAGCAAAGGAGAATACCCTGGGGAGGGACTCCCACCCCACCCAGGAGAAAACAGTGAATCAGAGGATGGGATTATAGATGTAGTGCTAGAAGGCATCTCAGAGGTCAGCTAGTCCAACTCCCTGGTTTTATAGATGAGGAAACAGGCACCAAAAAGAGAGATGACGTCCAAGGTCATGCAGGTAACAAGCCTCAGATGCCGTATTTGGATGCTCTGGCTCCAGAGTCAATATGCCCTTTCGACTGCTAGATTCTAAGCCCAGAAGAGAGGCAGCCCCAGGCTAGTTCCACTCAGGTGTGGAGGGTGGACTGGCCATGCTCCCGGTAATGACCTCTCACTAACGAAACAGATTATCCAGTGGTTACAGCACAAGACTAATGAGGTCAGGGTTGGGAGTGGGGGTCTTTGAGAGGTAACGAGAAAAACATCGGATCCTCTGTTCTAAACTGAGGAGCTCCTGCATCGCCAGGCACTTTGCTGAGCAGCAGAGATGCAAAGGAAGGTAAAAGACAGTTCCTGCTGCCTAATGAGGTGAGGACATGAAAACAACTCTGTACAAACAAGATAAAGACAGGACAAAAAGGAAACGATCAACAAAGGGAAGGCACAAGCACTAAGGGGAATGGGAATAGGCTTCCTGCAGACGGTGGGACATTTGCTGAGACTTGAAGGAAGCCAGGAAGCAGGGACAAAGAGGGACAGCCTTCCAGGCAGGGAGGACAACCAGAGAAAGTGCCCGGGGTCCTTCGTGTATAAGGAACAGCAAGGAGACCAATGTCACTGAACTGAAGGGTATGTGGGGGTGGTGGAAGTAAAATGTAAGAAGACTGGAAAGGGCTTTCAATGGCAAATGGAGGATTTTATATTTGATCCTGGAGGGTACTAAGGAGCCACCACAATTTATTGAATGGGGGAGAGGGTTAATCCAGGTAGCAAAATGATCCCTAAGGCCTGCCACAGAGTCCTAATACTAATCCTGACCACAAATGGGACCCTCACTCTGGTCACAGCTGTCAACCCATCCATCCATCAAGAAGCATTAATCACGGGGCAGCTAGATGGCGCAGTGGATAGAGTACTGGCCCTGGATTCAGGAGTACCTGAGTTCAAATTCAGCCTCAGACACTTAACACTTACTAGCCATGTGACCCTGGGCAAGTCACTTAACTCCAATTGCCTCACCAAAAAAACAAAAAGAAAAACAACAAAAAAAGAAGCATTAATCAGGGGCAGCTAGGTGGCAAAGTGGATAAAGCATTAGCCCTGGATTCAGGAGGACCTGAGTTCAAATCCGACCTCAGACACTTGACACTTACTAGCTGTGTGACCCTGGGCAAGTCACTTAACCCTCATTGCCCAACCAAAAATAAATCATATACTTTCTTATTAAAAATCACAGAAGCAAAAGGGAACAAAAGGGGGTTTCACGACCAGGTATGTTAGGAAATAACTTTGGCAGTTGTGTAGTGGGTGATGGCAGAGGTGGAGCTAGAGGAAACAGAGAGACATGTTGGGAAGCTGGAGGGTTTATTTGTTTTTTTCCACTTCTAATATATATTTTGGGGGGTGGGGCAATGGGGGTTAAGTGACTTGCCCAGGGTCACACAGCTAGTAAGTGTCAAGTGTCTGAAGCTGGATTTGAACTCAGGTCCTCTTGAATCCGGGGCCAGTGCTCTATCCATTGAGCCACCTAGCTGCCCCTAACTTCTAATATATTTTTGTGTTATTTCCCAATTGCATAAATTTTTTTTTGACCGTTCATTTTTTAAAATGTTGAGTTCCAAATTCTCTCCCTCCCACCTGTATCTCCACCACCCCTTGAGTAGGCAGGCAATATACATATGATGTCAAAACATATATGTAAAACATATATACAAATATGCAGAACACATTTCCATATTAGGTGTGATGCAAAAGAAAACAAACACATTAAAAAAGAACAATAAAAAAATGAAAAAGGCATGCTTCAATTTGCGTTCAGAGTTCATCAGTTCTCTCTCTGGAGGCGGAGAGCCTTTTTCATCATGAGTACTTTGGAACTGTCTTGGATCATTGATTAGGAAGCTATTGTAATAGTTCAAGTAGGAAGTGATCATGATAAAAATAGCTCACATTGAGAGAGCATTTTAAGGCTTGTGAAGCTCTTTACAAATATGATGAAGACTGTGTGACCTTGGGCAAGTCACTTAATCCCAATTGCCTCACTTAAAAAAAAAAACCAACAAAATATGATGAGGAAACTGAGGCAGAGAGGTTAAGTGACTTGCCCAGGAGCACAGAGCTGGTAAGTATCTGAGGCTGGTTTTGAACTCGGATCTATCCTTACTCGAGGTCCAGTGCCCTATCCACTGTATCACCTAGCTAGCAGGTAATGAGGGCCTAAACTAGTGTGATGGCTATGTGAGTGGAGAGAAAGGGAAGGTTTGGAGAAATACTGTGGAGATACTAATACCTTACCTTGCCTACAGACTGAGCCCTAGCCCCATAGCCACAAGCACATTAGTCTGGGATCAGACTACCTCCCAACCTTAAGCCCCATCTCCATGGAACTCAAAAATTAAAATAAAATTAATTTTTTTAAATGGATGTTAAAAATTGTCTTTACATGTAACTGGGGAAAAAATATCATTTTTTCCCAAAGCTCCAGCTCCACCTTGGACTGAGCCCCAGCTCTCGCCACAGATTAATCTGCTAACCTCAACCACCATCTAGGCCCTAACCCCAGCTGCAGCCCAGCTGCTAACCTCGTTCACGGATTGCTTCCTGCCCTGAGTTTTAATCCTGACCTGACTGAATTGAGAGGACAGATAGAAGAGCTCAGTGCACCCCTGCTGTCAGAGACAGAACTCCAGGTCCTTCTCATGAGGCTGGGGCAGGTGTGAAGAATCCACCTTAAGTGAACTCTTGTCTACTGCATCCGAGGATCACAGAATATTAAGATTCAGAGCTGAGCAATAACACTGCTAGGTTTCTAGCCGAAAGACATCCAAAAAAAAAGAGAAAAAGACCTATTTGTACAAAAATATTTCTAGCAGCTCTTTTTGTGGTGGCTAAGAATTGGAAATCAAAGGGATGCCCATCAACTGGGGAATGGCTGAACAAGCTGAGTTATATGATGGTGATGGGATATTATTATAAGAAATAACAAGCAGGATTCTTTCAGAAAAGCCTGGAAAGACTCATATGAACTGATGTATAGTGCAGTGAGAAGAACCAAGAGAACACTGTGCACAGAGACAGCAATATTGTTTGATGAAGAACTGGGAATGACTTAACTATTCTCAGAATACAATGATCCAAGACAACCCCAAAGGACTAATGTTGAAACATACTATCTACCTCCAAAGAAAGAACTGATATTAATTGAACACAGTCTGCAGCATGTTATTTTTCACTTTCTTTTTTTCTTTTATTCAAGTTTTCTTATACAAAATGACTAATATGGTAATGTTTTACATGATTGCACATGTATAACCTATATCCGATTGCTTACTGCTTCAGGGAGGGATGGAAGAGAGGGAAGAAGGAATAAAAGAAGGAATAAAATTTGGAACTCAAAACTTCAAATAAATTTTTTAAAAAGATTCAGAGGGGCAGCTGGGTGGCACAGTGGATAGAGCACTGGCCCTGGATTCAGGAGGACCTGAGTTCAAATGTGGCCTCAGACACTTAACACTTACTAGCTGTGTGACCTTGGGCAAGTCACTTACCCCCAATTGCCTCACAAAAAAAAATATTCAAAACTGAAAAAGGAATTAGAAAGACATTAAAATAATTATGGACTTCTAGGAGCTGAAAGGGACCTTTGAGGTTACCTGGAACCTCTTCACCATTTTACACACAAGGAGGTTAAAGACAGAATAGGCATCCTCTCAGTGCTGCAGTCCAGATTCCCACTTGAGTCTTTTGCCTCTAAACTCAGTGCTCTTTTCTCTACATGATGAGGAGCTAGAAGTTTCTCTGGAAAGAGAGTTTATATGTTGTGGTAACACCCAGATCTGGTCCAGAAAAGATGAGTGGAAAAGATGATTTTCCAAAGCAAAATGAGGGCTGAGTATCAGAGACCCCTTCCTTAATCCTTACTTAAAGCAGCTTAACACTTCTTAGAAGCAGGCTGGGGGTCATGGAGAATCAGGACCCAGTGGGATGAAACATCCCTTTGTGGTCACATCACAGGGGTTATTTTTGCAGATCCCACATCCTTCCTGTGTATCTGCCTTAGTTCCCCTCTCCCTGACCCAGCATCCTCAGCCTGACACCCAAGATAGGTTTCTGCCAGGTTCCATACCCCCTCCTATGCTACATTCTATCACTTTAGAGCTTGCCACTCCTGCCTTCCAATTAGCTAGAAAATTTAGTACCAAAATCTGGGCTGATGGATCAGTGGGAGAAGAATAGTGAAGAAACGATCGTCTGTACCCCTTTTCACATACACATACATTCAGGGCTCTCTTTCTCTTTGGTAACATGTACCTTCTGGAGATGGTACCCTCACTTTTGTTGCATTAGGAGCTACAATGGTAGAAATCTCAGGCTAGTTTAAGCGGGAGAATGTGGGTAGAGCAAATCTGTGAAAGAAATAGATTTAGAATGACTGACTTCTAGAAAGAGAAAGGAAAGGACCTTAGAGGTCATCTAGTTCAATCCTTTATTTGATTTAGGAATTGTGTCTATATGAAATTCCTACATTGGGCAAACAGTTAATCAAAAAAGCATTTATTACTCCTTGCAAATCTAGACAAATATAACAAAAATATAGACAAGAGAGAAAGTTAAGGACCTGAATAGAGTTCTAGAAAGGTTAGATATGATGGACTCTCTGGTGGTTACTAAATGGAAATTAAAACTATACATATGTCTAAGGGTGTGTGGCACCTTTGCAAAAACTGACCACGTGCCAAAGCAGAAGTTCCCAAACTTTCCTGGTTCATAGCACCCTTAGTGTTTCGGTAATTTTTTTTCACAGAGCCCCTAGGTCAAAGGAAATACCTCACAATTCCATTTATTAAGCATTTAAATCCAAACAACTTAAGAATTACATCCTACCAGCTTAGTGGACATTTGACAAAATAATACACATAAATTAAAAGAAAAAATGTTTTATTTCATTCTTAAATAACCACAATTACTTACTAATGGTATATGCAAATCGGTTGGGCACTTACAAATCCTCAAACCTTGAAATCAAATTGGACACCACCATTCTCATTGCCTGTTCCACATTGATTTTTGCATACTATTTGCTTTTTATCACAACTGCCACCAAAATCCTAGCTTCACAAAGCTATGAAATCATAAATGAGGAAGTTGAAGAAGTTACTGAGGTAGTCCAGAGTACAAGTAAACAAAAACATAATTCCAACATCTGAGAATGTCATCAAAAAGAATGTATGGGATCTGATGTTGAAACTGTGACCTACCTCAAGCTAGTAGTTCCCATTCAGTGGTTCACGCAGTGTCTGACAGATGTCAAGTATCACTGTGTTTCTCTTGAAAATTTAGAATATCATAGTGTTCCTGTGAGCTCACTGTGGCACTGCAATATACAGTTTGAAAATCATGGTGCTATGGCATTAAAAAATCTCAAACCAGTGCAAAAAAACCCCAAAAAACCAAACCCAGGAATATTAAATACATCCTGTACTGACAAGGGCACCATGAGCACAGTCAACAACAGGCATTTGAAGAAAGGATTCAGACTTAGCCTGAGTAATTTAATTTTAAAGGACATATGGGTCAAAGAACAAAAAATTTCATCGATGAAAATGACAATAATAAGACAATATACTAAAACTTTTGGAACATAGCCAAAGCAGTCCTTAGGGGAAAATGTCTATCTCTAAACACATTTTCATCAACAAAAGAGAGAAGGAACAATCAGTGAATTTAGCACCAACTAAAAAGAAAAAGGAGAAAGGGCTGGAGGTGCCTATTCTGTCTCCCTTTGAGCCCCCATGCTACATGTGGGGTACAGCATTTACTTCATCTAGTTGTTGCTCTGATGATGACATGAGATAATATGGAAAAGTATTTTGAAAACTGTGACTTACTAAACTGTTGTTGTTTCTGGAACACAGTGGGTGCTCAATAGATATTAGTTAAATGAATGTGCTTGGATTTGGGAACACTTGGATTCAAAACCTGCCTCCAGGGGCAGCTAGATGGCGCAGTGGATAGAGTACCGGCCCTGGATTCAGGAGTACCTGAGTTCAAATCCGACCTCAGACACTTAACACTTACTAGCTGTGTGACCCTGGGCAAGTCACTTAACCCCAATTGCCCCTCAAAAAACAAAAAACCCCAAAAAAAACCTGCCTCCAGGGGGCAGCTAGGTGGTACAGTGGATAAAGCGCCGGCCCTGGATTCAGGAAGACCTGAGTTCAAATCCAGCCTCAGACACTTGACACTTCCTAGCTGTGTGACCCTGGGCAAGTCACTTAACCCCCATTTCCCCTCAAAAAACAAAACAAAACAAAACAAAACCTGCCTCCATCACTTAGCTCAGCTCCGTGGTAAGTCACTTAACCTCTCTAAACTTCAGTTTCCTTATCCATAAAATGGGGATAATAACAACACCTACCCCAAAGGATTTTTGTGAAGAAACTTTTAAATGCTAAAGGAATGCAAATGGTGGTTATTAAAAGATCTGATACAGGGAAGCAAGCTTAGGAAGTATCTGGTTTGAGGCTGGTACCTACATTACAAAGTTGCTGAGAATCTCAAATGAAAATATATTTGTATAAAGTACCTTACAAATTTTAAAGTGGTATATAAATGACAGGCAGTATTGTTATTAGCTTGTTCTCATCTTCTATAATAGAGTTTAAATAGAAAAAGTTGAGGAGCGAGCCACGATTCTGCTATTATCATTTCATGTTGGATATTCTATGGAAGTTGTTGTTAGGTCATTTCAGTGGTCTGAATCCATTTGGGGTTTTCTTAGCAAAGATACTGGAGTGGTTTGTCATTTCCTTCTCTGGCTCATTTTACAAGTGAGGAAACAGAGGCACACGGGGTTAAGTGACTTGCCCAGGGTCATACAGCTAGTAAGTGTCTGAGGCCAGATTTTAATTCAGGTCCTCTTGACTCTGGTGCTAAGCACTCTATCCACTGAGCCACCTTCTATAGTGGATACAATGACTTTCTGAAGTTGTATGTAAGTTTTAGAAGTGAGCTCCTCTTTGGAAAAGTCATTGAAAGCATCTGAAGCACACCACCAGAAGGATGGCAGGGACCTCCTGCTGTTCTTCCTCCCTTCCCCTTGGATGTCTTCCACTAGTTCTCTATGTTTTGAAAACTCCTCATTCCATGTAGTTTGTAGATTGTAAGCATTTGGCCTGGCAACATCTATCGAAAATATCGTTCTTAAATCTTAATGGAGGGGCAGTTAGGTGGCGCAGTGGATAGAGCACGGCCCTGGATTCAGGAGGACCTGAGTTCAAATCCGACCTCAGACACTTGACACTCACTAGCTGTGTGACCCTGTGCAAGTCACTTAACCTTCATTGCCCTGCAAAAAAAAGAAAGGAAGGAAGAACGAAAGAAAGAAAAGAAAAAAAAAGAAAAATCTTTACGGAGTAATGTTACATCTAGACAATTGTAGGCGACAGATTTGTCTGGTTCCAGTGTCATTTATTTGTTGGATCCTCAAAAGAATCTGGGTATTTGTATTTTAAATGTGGGGATTTTTCATCTATTCATTTATAATAATAATAACACAATTATATTAGTATTGTAGTAATGTGATGATTATATTACATATTAATTATAAGTATGGATATTCTATTTATGGAATTATAGAGTGTGCTTATATTAATATAATTATGGTGGTGGTGGCTGCGGCGGTGGGGGCAATGGCAGCAGCAGTAGCAGGAGGTGCAGCAGTCATAGTGATAGAGGTGACTCAGAATTGAAAGACTCCAGTAAAGAAAGACTAGAGCTGGGCAAGGCTCTCTGATTTGCTTTCTTTTCCATCTGGCATCATGTCCTTGTGGCTGATATCTTGCAATCTTTTTTTTTTTTCGGACTTTTTGTAACTGGACAGACTCTGCCCTTCAGCTTCATAACAACTACGACAGCATCCTTTTCAGGGAAGAAGAGCTTCTAGCTGGGGGAAGCTCATCAAACTGGGTTCAATTTTCATTCTGGAATTCCCATACTTCCCGGCCCTTTCTAGTGGGCCAAGGAGCTAACGTCCCCTCCTTCTGACACAGCTGCTAGGAACTGCTCTGTGCTCCAAAGAGAACCATAGTATATTAGAAGAAGAAGAGACCTGAGAGCAGAGAATGTCAGTGATGGGAGAAATCTTAGAACACAGAATGGTGGAGAAGGAAGGGACCTTAGATCTGAGAATGTCAGAACTAGGAAGGCTATTAGAACAGGGGCTCCTAACCTGGGGTCTATGAACTACTTGTTGGTTTTGCAAAATAAGTATTTTGATAACTGAATTTCAATCTAAGCAGTTTCCTTGTAATCCATGCACTTTATTCATTTAAAAACATTATTCTAAGAAGGGGTCCATAGGCTTTACCATATGGCCCAAAATATTTAAGAAGAGGTTAAGAATCCTCATATTAACATGTCAGAGCTGGAAGGGACCTTGGAACACATAATCTTAGGTCTGGAAGAAGCCCCAAAGATTACCTAACCCCTTTATTTTACATATGACAAAGCTTGGGCCCAGAGAGAAGGGATATGTCTGAAGGCAGAATTGCTAGGTTAGTTAGATAGTTAGCTAATTGCTAGGTATGGGAAAGAGGTCACTTTCTGAGTAATCCACTTGTTTGGCTTCTCCTGAAAGCAAAGCTTTCAACTCATTGACCGGAGCAAGATGTAAGCAAAAGCAAAAACTCTGTAGGTGGGGGAAGGGATGGGGAGGAAGGGGAGGGAGGAAGAGGATGCTCCAGGTGTTCTGCCATCTTCTCAAACAGATGTTGCTGCCTCCAAGATACCTAAGTGTTTGCTCAAACCTCTCAGCTCAGCTCACCAGAGCTTTCAGCCCTAGGTCGGGTGGAGGATTAGGGGCTTAGCCCAGAGGTATACAAATAACTTCTCTTAAGCCTTAGGGTAGTAAGATGCTGCTGATGTAGCAACTCTAGCCCCTTGGCTTAGTGCCTAAAATACATCCTGAAGTCTGAGAAGTTCAGAAAAAAGATGAGAATGAAGGAAGAAAGCAGGAAATGGCCCTACACTGTTGTCATTTTCATCCTTCTAGTTGGGAATTGTTTGGCATATAATAATGATTCTTTTGGGGGCTATCATCTCCCTCTTGGGTGTTGGGTGGGCAGCTAAGGGTGAATATAGTCAGCCGTGTTTGTGAGTGGTGTCAGGAAGAAAACACAAGCAATCTCTGAAAAGAGGTGAATAAACAAATGGGAAATACAACCATTATTTTTAGTGCGAATTCCCCAAGCCGACCTGCCCTCTCAGGCTCAGTGACCTACTTCTGTTTGCTTGTTGGATTTGGAAGAGTCTTGTATGTCATCTCCATTGGATAGAGAAGATCTCTTTAAAAGGATCAACTACTAGCAATTTCAAACAGGTCGAGGCCTGGAAATTTCTCAGGGTTTGGATTGAAGCTGTGGACCAATAAAGTTTTCAAATTAAAATACCACAACTATTAATAAAATACTTGGCTCTGATACTTGCCAGGTGTATGAACACTGCAAATCACCGAACCTCAGTGTCCTCATCTGCAAAATGGGGATAATAAGACTTACACAGAGTTATCAGAGAGAAACTATGTTGCAAGTCTTGTTGAGGGTTCTTACCTTGGGGCCTGTGAATTTGTTTATTTCTTAAAAATGTGTCCGATACCTCACACGGGTAAGATTGTTTAACATGACAGAAAAGGAAAATGACAAATGCTGGAGGGAATGTGGAAAAACTGGGACACTCATACACTTTTGGTGGAGTTGTGAACTGGTCCAACCATTTTAGTCAACAATTTGGAACTCTGCCCAAAGTACTACAAAATGGTGACCCTTTGACCCAGCAATAGTACTACTAGGTCTCTATCCCAATGAGATCAAAGAAAAGAGAAAAGGACTTTTTTTTTTACACAAACATATTTGTAGCAGCTCTTTTTGTGGTGTCAAAAAATTGGAAATTGAGGATATGTCCATCAATTGCGGAATGGCTGAACAAGTTGTAGCATATGATTGTGACAAAATATTATTGTGCTATAAGAAATGACAAGCAGAATAGTTTCAAAAAAGCTGGAAAGGGGCAGCTAGATGGCGCAGTGGATAGAGCACTGTCCCTGGAGTCAGGAATACCTGAGTTCAAATCTGGCCACAGACACTTAACACTTACTAGCTGTGTGACCCTGGGCAAGACACTTAACCCCAATTGCCTCACTAAAAAAAAAAAAAAGCTGGAAAGACAAATATGAACTGACGCAGAGTGAAGTGAGTAGAACCAGGAGAACATTGTACACAGTAACAATATGTAGCGATCATTAACTGTGAAAGCCTTGGCTACTCTAATCAGTACAACCATTCAAGACAATTCTGAAGGGACTCATGATGAAAATGCTATCCACCCACAGAGTGAGAACTGATGAACTCAGTGCAGATTGAAGCATAGATTTTTCACTTGCTTTTTTTTGGCAATATGGTTAATATGGAAATATGTTTTACATGACTCATATATATAATTAATATCATATTGCTTGCCTTCTCAATGAGGAGGGGAGGGGAGAAGAGAAGAGAATTTGAAATTAAAATTTTAAAAAATGAATATTAAAAATTGGGGTTGATAACTACATTTTAATATAAATGATTTCTTTTATAATCCTCTATTTTGTATATTATGTATTTATATTTGATGTTATTGCATTTTTATTTATATCATTTAAAGATGCGATTCTGGCTTCACCAGACTGCCCAAAGGGTTCAGGACACAGAAAAGGTTAAGAACCTCTGCTCTAAGCACTATATAAATGTGAGTTATCTTTTTTTTTTTTTTTTTTTTTTTTTTTAGTGAGGCAACTGGGGTTAAGTGACTTGCCCAGGGTCACACAGCTAGTAAGTGTTAAGTGTCTGAGGCCAGATTTGAACTCAGGTACTCCTGACTTCAGAGCTGGTGCTCTATCCACTGCGCCATCTTTTTTAAAAAACCCTTCACTTAAGCCTGCTATCCTTTTAAACCACTGTTCCATGTCTCTTCCTATTCAGCACCAAATTCCTAGAAAATCCTCTTCTTTCAATGCCTCTGCTTCTTCCCCACACATACTCACTACTGCTCCCTCCCAAACTGCCCGTGTTCTAAATACAATGGCATTTCCTCCATTCCCCTTCTCCTTCAGTTCTCCAGTTTCCGATACTGTTGGCCAACCCTTCCTCCTGGATAGTCTTGATTCTCTTGGCTTCCGGGACACTGATTTATCCTGGTTCTCCTCCCGCCTGTCTGATCCCTCCTCTTCTTCAGTCTCTTCTGCTCCATTATCAACCCTCTCTGGTCTTCCTGCTATAGGTGCCCTCCAGGACTCTGTCCCTGCTGAAGTTCTTACTTTAAACTTTCTCCCTCAGTGATGGATTTGTTCTTTGCTTGTGGGATCAATCATCCTCTCCCGGCAGAGATGACCCCCAGCTCTATGTCCCCAGCTCTAATCTCTCTCTCTCTCTCTCTCTCTCTCTCTCTCTCGAATCTGTCTCACGCTGAACATCCCCACGTGTGTCGGAAGAGGTGGAGGAGTGACGGTGAGTGGAAGAGAGCAAACAACTCTTTCTAAGGCCTAGGCATTTATAAACAAAATGGAGGCCACTTTCTTGCCAGCCACCAAGGTTTCTGCTGCAGTCTCAGTACCACCTGACCAAAATGCCCGGCTGCTGAATCCTTCGAACCCAAGAGTTCAGGACTTAAGTCTCTCAATTCTGGGACTCCCTTCTATCTGTTGTCTCCATTAGAATGTGAATACCCTGAGGACAGAGACTGTCTGGATAAATATTGGGAGTTTGGGTGGAGGGGAGAGAGAGAGAGAGAGACAGAGACAGAGACAGAGACAGAGACAGAGAGATTGAGAAAGAGAGAGAGAGAGACAGAGAGAGAGAGATTGAGAGAGAGAGAGAGAGATTGAGAGAGAGATTGAGAAACAGAGAGAGAAACAGAGAGACAGAGAGAGAGAGAAACAGAGAGAGAGAGAAACAGAGAGAGAGATTGAGAGAGAGAAAGAGAGATTGAGAGAGACAGAGAGATTGAGAGAGAGAGAGACAGAGAGATTGAGAGAGAGACAGAGAGAGAGATTGAGAGAGACAGAGACAGACAGAGAGAGAGATAGAGAGATAGAGAGAGAGATTGAGAGAGAGAAAGAGAGAGAGACAGAGAGAGAGAGATTGAGAGAGAGAGAGAGAGAGGGAGGGAGGGAGGGAGGGAGCTGGAATGAGAGAATGAATTGAGAGAGAAAACAGAGAGGAGAAAGTGTGTGAGAATACATACATATTTATATTATATATATATATACACACATATCTATACACATATATGTAGATAAGTGTGTATATAGGTAGATGTATATCTCCCCAGCACTTAGCACCTATTATTATTTGTACTGGTGACTTAAGAGTTGAAAGACTCAGAAAAGTCGAGGACTCTTTCCAGAGATGTTTGAGCTGGACAAGGATCTTTGACTAGCTTTCTTTTAGATTTGGAGTGATGTATGGAGTGCCTAAGGAAGTAGCCTCATAAGAACTTAGTAAGTGCTTCTCAAATGTATTTATTCATTCATATACAACAATAGCTTGAAGAGATTGGAGGATCGAGTGAAATTTTCTTTTAAAAGGAAAATAATAAATGTTAGAGAAGCTGTGGAAAAATTGGAACACTAATGCATTGTTGGTGGAGCTGTGAACTGATCCAACCATTCTGGAGAGCAGTTTGGAACTATGCCCAAAGGGTTATAAAGCTTTGCATACCCTTTTACCCATCAATACCACTATTGGGTCTTTTCCCAAAAGAGATCATAAAAAAAGGAAAAGGACCCACATGTACGAAAATATTTATAGCTGCTCTTTTTGTGGTGGTAAGGAATTGGAAATTGAGGGGTTGCCCATCAATTGGGGAATGGCTGAACAAGCTGTAGTATATGAATGTAATGGAATATTATTGTGCTGAAAGAAACGATGAGCAGGCAGATTTCAGAGAAACCTGAAGGACTTGCATGAACTGATGATGAGTGAGATGAGCAGAACCAAGAGAACATTGTTCACAGTATCAGCAACATTGTGTATTGATCAACTGTGATAGACTTGACTCTTCTCAGCAATACAATGGTACAAGATAGTTCCAAGGGGCTCATGATGGAAAATGCTCTCCAAATCCAGAAAAAGAACTGTGGAATATGAATGCAGATTGAACCATACTATTTCTTTTATTTTCTGGTGCTGTTGTTTTTCTTTTTTGAGGTTTTTCCTTTTTGCCCTAATTCTTCTTTCACAGCAAGACTAATGCAGAAATATGTTTAATGTGATTGTACATATATAACCTATATCAGATTACTTGCTATCTTGGGGAGGAGGGAGGGAGGGGAGGGGAGGGAGGGAGAAAAATTTGAAACTAGAAATCTTATTAAAACAAATGTTGAAAACTATGTCTAAATGTAACTGGAAAATAATAAAATATTTATATTGAAAAAAAAAGAAATTTTCTTTTAAAGATGGGGGAGATCTGGGTATGTTTCTAGTCACAAAGGAAAGAGCCTAGGGGCAGCTAGGTGGCACAGTGGATAAAGCACCAGCCCTGGATTCAGGAGGACCTGAGTTCAAATCTGGCCTCAGATACGTGACACTAACTAGCTGTGTGACCCTGGGCAAGTCACTTAACCCTCACTGCCCGGCAAAAATAAATAAAATTATCCTAGGAAAGATCCTATAGAAAGAAAGAGGCTTGATATGGGAGATCCCCAGAAGAGATGAGACAAGATGACATAGAGGGCACAGTTTGACCTTGACAAAGAGAAGGACTATCTTCCTTAGAGCCTGGAGCAAAGGGTAAAGGACAAATGGATATATAGAAAGATTTGGGGCAGCTAGGTGGTGCAGTGGATAGAGAGCTGGGCCTGGCATCAAGATCTGAATTCAAATCCAGCTTCAGACATTTACTAGCTGCATGACCCTGTGCAAGTCACTTGACCCTGTTTGCCTTAGTTTCTTCATCTGTAAAATTAGTTAGAGAAGAAAACAGCCAACCACTCCAGTATCTTTGCTAAGAAAACCCCAAATGGGGTCACAAAGAGTCAGACATGACTGAAATGACTAAACAACAACAAAAAAAACTCCCTCGGTCCTTCAGACATATCATGAAATTATCCCAGAAAAGGGCA
Organism: Dromiciops gliroides; assembly: GCF_019393635.1. NCBI lineage: Eukaryota > Metazoa > Chordata > Mammalia > Microbiotheria > Microbiotheriidae > Dromiciops > Dromiciops gliroides. The sequence continues at coordinate 706,682,452 of NC_057861.1, forward strand.
ATAAGTCTCAAAAAATGTAGAGCAATTTGAAACATAAAATAGAAGAGATAGGGAATTTATGGATGGCTTCAATTTTTTCAATAAAGTAGTAGGCACTGTAACCTGCTGAGGGAGGCTGGATTGTGGGGAGAGGGCGTGGTTGGAAGAGAAGGTTGGGAACAGCAGCTGTAGAGAGCATGATTGTCAATCAGAGAACAATCAGTGGATGGATGGCTGGGCAGCCAGGAGGTCCTAATTAGAGCTAAATAATATGAAATTGTAATGTACCTAATCCATTCAACAGTTCAAGAAAAGGAGCAGACAACATGGATGGTGGGGATGACTCAGAGTTTATTATTAGCGGGGTATAAATGGTGGCTGTATAAGGGGACTATTCAATTCAATCCAGTTCAAAAAAACCTTCCTTAAGTGAGGGATTCAAGGGTGGGAGTCAATGTACACTTAAACTGGTGAAAAATAGGATTAAAAAGTACAAAGAGAAATGGAGACAGAGAAGGATGAGGAGAATAGAGATGGATGGATGGAGACTAGAGGGTGTGGTCAGCAAGTCAACCTACAACGAGGTAGACCTGGAGCTAAACTCTGTCTCTGTCCTCAGGGAATCCGCCGGCTAATATTTAGTAAAAGTGGTTTTAGGAGGAGTGAGAAAAAAGGAAAGATGGAAAGAGTTGATGATGAGAGAAGTGAATTTCAAAGTTTGAGGTTAGGGAGGAGGCACAGTAAAGATCAATGGTTACATTGTATATATCTTGGATGTACATAGTCATTTACATGTTTCCTCTCCCATTAGAATGGGAGATCTTTGAAGGCAGGGACTGGCATTTTGCCTTTTTTTTTTTTTTCGGTATCGCCAGGGCTTAATACAGTGCCTAGTCCAAAGCAGGTATTTAATAAATGCTTGTGGTTGATGATGATGGGGGTAAGACCTAAGGCATGACCCCCTCTGAGTGAGGCTCACAGAGCAAGGGGGCATTTGAGGAAGAAATCAGCATGTGTATTGAGGTATCCAAGTATGAAATCAATGGGGTGGAGTAGAGAAGAAGAATCGTGAGCCAGATGCCCAGCGCTGAGCCCCTTTAAAAAGAAGGGAGGGAGGGGCAGCTAGGTGGTGCAATGAATAGAGCACGGGCCCTGAAGTCAGGAGTACCTGAGTTCAAATCCGGTCTCAGACACTTAACACTTACTAGCTGTGTGACCCTGGGCAATTCGCTTAACCCCAATTGCCTCACTAAAAAAAAAAAAAAGAAGGAGAGCTGGAAGCCATTAAATTATAGCAACAAGTCTGCATTGGATTATTCAGTCAGATAGAAGTAAACTTAAGGAATAGGTTGCAATTAATTAAGCATTTATTAAGTGCCTACTATATACACCCGGCACTGTGCTAGGTGCTGTGGACACAGTAACAAATTCATGAGTCTCTCTCCCGTCAAGAAGCAGAGTGAGGACAGCAGAGGGAAGGTTTGGAAGTGCCAGAGGAGCACTGGGCTCTTGGCCCAATTTGTCCGAGGGCATGATTGAAGAGAGAGCGGACGTGGAGGTCACTTCTAAAGAGAGCCAGCAATAGGGAAGTTCAGGGGAGGGGAGGGCTTTTCAGAAAAGATTCAACTCTAGATCTGATGAATTTGAGGTGCAGGCAGGACATCTAGATGGAAAATTTCAGGAAGCATTCAGAAATATGATTGGAACTAAGAGAAGTTGGACTTGGATAACCATATGGGAGTCAACTGAACAAATGTGATAAGTGAAACTGTGGGAGACTAGGAGAGAGAAGAAAAGGATAGAGTCTTCCAGGATTCTTATGAGGTGGGAGGAGGGAGGTGAGGGAGGTGAACCAAGGAAGAACTATCAGTCAGGTGGGAGAACAGAGCAAGAGGGAGAGGGAGAGAAGGAAAGAAGGAAGGAGGGAGAGAAGAAGGGAGGGGGAAGAAAAAGAGTTGGAGAAAACAAAGAGGGAGAGAGAAAAAGGGGGAGAGAAGAAAGAAGAGAGAAAGAGGAGAGAAAGAAAAAGAGACAAAGGGGGTGAGAAAGAGTTGGGGAAAACAAAGAGGGAGAGAAAGAATAAAGGGGGAAGAGAAGAGAGAAGAGAAGAGAGAAGAGAGAGAGAGAGAGAGAGAGAGAGAACCTTTACTTTAAGACTCAAAATTCTTGATCTCTACCTTTCTTGGCTTTACAATCTCCCTCTGAGGAAACAGATTGTCATATATCTCTATTTCACAGGTAAAAGATGCCCAGAGAGATGAAACACATCTAGCTCAACAGTGGCAGATATATTAATAGAAACTTGGAGCCAGGAGAGATCATCTTTGCAGTCATTTCCAAATCCCCACATCCATGAACATATCTCATTTTTACAGAGCTGAAGCCTACAAGCAGGGAGTGACTTGCCCAAGGCTACTTAGCTAGCGGCAGCACCTAGCAGAGTACCTGGCACACTATGGGTGTTTAATACATTCTTGCTGATTTACTGATCGTCAGAGCCAGGTCTAAAACCCAAGGCTCCTGACCCCCAGTCCCGCAGCCTTTCCATTGTGCTCACTGGGCTGGGGTTAGGTTTTGAAACGACATCTCCTACTTCCCACCGTGCCCTCACTGAAGACACTGCCATAATGGCTTTGGGATCATTACCTCAGGTTGTAAGCATCTCCCTTCTCAGTCTAGCCTTCCCATCCTGCTGCCTTCAACCACATACCATCTGATCTGTCAGCGTGATTGACATGTTGCTAGGTAGTGGTTTTCCCCCTCTCTTTTCCCAGCCAGATGACTTCAGCCCAAGTAACACACTGATGAAAATCTCAACACATTCCTAAATGTTTAGCTAGAAAGCACGCACGCATGATTTGAAGTAATTAGATACTCTAATGGCAAGAATTCTCTGGGTACGGCTCTCCCTATGTTTTTCCTTCATTGTTTTCTCCATAGAATAGGCATTTCCTAAGTGTGGCTTCCATACTGATCCTTGCAGGTAAAGAAGGGAGTGCTAACTGTGGGTTGAAGGAACTGCCTATGTTCAGCCTAGAGAACAGAACGAGGAATAGGGAACTAGGTACGGGGGAGTCTCCAAGTTTTGAAAAGATTGTCATGAGGAAGAGAGATCAGACTCTTTCTGCTTGGCCCTAGAGAGCAGAACAAGGAGCAATGAATGAGTGGGAGCTGAAGAGAGATGAGAAAACACTTTCCTAACAAGTACAGAGTAAGACTGTGCCATGTTTGTGGAATCGGTGAGAGGGCTCTCAGAAGACCAGTGGAGGTCTTCTAAGTGGAGACTGGATAACCACCTGTTAGGGATTTTTTTTAGAGATTCCTATTTGGGGGTAGGTTGAACTAGATGACCCCTTCTAATTCGAAGATGCTAAGATTCTGTAACAGCAGAACAAAGCAAACTCTTCTAACAAAGGAAGTCTGGTTTTAGAAAGAGCCTTGGAGTGGGAGTTGGGAGAATTTGATTTTAGTCCCAGTTCTGCTAACTAGCGACATGACCTTGAATCACTTCGCTCCTCTGAGGTTTTGCTTCTTCTTTTGTTTTGTGGGTTGTTGTTCATTCATTTCAGCTGTGTCTGACTCTTCATGACCCTATTTGGGGTTTTCTCAGCAGGGATACTGGAGTGGTTTGCCGTTTCCTTCTCCAGCTTTTTTTTTTTTTTGGCCAGGCAATGAGGGTTAAGTGACTTGCCCAGGGTCACACAGCTAGTGTCAAGCATCTGAAGTCGGATTTGAACTCAGGTCCTCCTGAATCCAGGGCTGGTGATTTATCCACTGTGCCACCTAGCTGCCCCATCTCCAGCTCGTTTGACAGATGAGCAAACTGAGGCAAAGAGGGTTAAGTGATTTGCCTGGGGTCACACAACTTGTAAGTGTCTGAAGCCAGATTTGAACTCAGGAAGATGAGTCTTCCTGACTTTAGGCCTAGCACTCTATCTACTGTGTCACCTAGCTGCCCTCTTTGGTTTTATGAAAATAATAATCTCAGCCTTCACCAAGGGGCTAAGAATCTCATAAGACACTTGTTCAAAAGGGGCTTTGAAAAGTTAACAAGTTCTTTACAAATATAAGGAGGACACTACCATCACTGTTATTCATTGTTCCTATAATTAATCTCCTGCACTCAGGTGAACAAGGTACCAAGGGACAGAATGCACTAAAGACCACTTGGGTAGAAACCAAGATTACTAGAGAACCAGAAAGGTGAGATCAGTGAGAAAATGAACTTGGGCTTTGGCCAACTGGGTGCCTGGTTGGTCCAAAATTGGGATAGTGTTGATCAGTTCCCTGGCTTTGAATGTAATCCCACTTTGGTTGACTCTAACAGGCTGGAGTGTTGGGGTTTTTTCCTGACAGCTTCGTTATCCCTGTTCTGCTTGTTCTTCCCTTGTAGTGTCCTCCTTGCAAAATTTTGAGAAGCTAAGAAAGATTAGAATCTATCTAACTCCATTTTCACTCCAGTGAAAGGCCAGGAAATTAAGGGTCTGTGGCAGGGTGGGGGAGAGCAGGATGAAAGAAGCCTTGAAAAAGAAAGCGGGGACTAGGACTTGGCAGCCCACTCAAGATTCAAGGACAGCTACCTTGTAGAATTCTGCACTGTAACTGTGTCTTTGGATTTTCCCCAGCTGTCATCCCCTCTGTCTTATGGTTTCTAATAGTACAAACTTTAAGAACATTTGAAAAGTATAGTGTTTGATTAGAGGGACCTAAGAAAAGGTGGAAGATATTAGGACTATGGCTTAGATCTGCAGGTGGGCTAGAGGAAGGTTAATTCTTAGTTGGAAGTGCTCAACAGTAAGAAAGTGAGGGGACCATGTTCAGGATATCCCTGAAGCCCAGGAAAGAAGTACTTTGCAGCCAAAGAAACTGATCACCAATGTAAGGGCCATGCTCCAACAATTCCAAAGTGGCCGGCTGGCTGTTCCCTTCACACAACAATATATGACTCCATTTGGTGTCTTTACAAAAGTGGTCCCCCACATCTGGGACACAGGGCCTTCTACTTCTGCACTCTAGAACCCCTACTTTACTTCAAAATGCTGCTCAGGTACCCCCTCCTAAGAAATATCTTTTGATTTAAAAAAAAAACATCTTTTGAGAAATGACATTGTATATAGCTGGTTGTGTCCTCCATTAGAATGTAATTTCCTCAAAGGCAGGATGATCTTGCTTATCTTGGCCTGCAGAGATATTTCGTCTCCCTTTCCCCCATTTCTCCCACTCTGCCTATTTTCTTATACAGTTTCTAAAAACTGACCCTTGCTCTAGAAAGCCAAGAGATGACATGCTTTCTTTTTGATTTTCTTGTTTTCTATGGCTAAGACATGTATTTATTTCTTCACAAAAACTGCTCTTGGTAATATAAAAACAAAATTTTAACCCACCCCGTCATTTCAATTAGATTAAATTTTAAGAGCACACAAATGCCATGTTCCTCTTTGATTAAATTAGAAACAGGTGCACTTTTGCATAAGGAAATTAAGTTGCAGACAATATGAAGATTTGCTAAAATACAGACACTGATGAAAATAAGTAGCCCTTTTATTTGTAATTATTGAGGCAATCTGTTCGCAAAGTGTACATGCTAATGGTCTGACAGATCTGTGGACTCCAGCAGGCTGCTATGAACAACTCCAATCAACTTCAAGAGTAACAGATTTTTTTAATAGAAAATATATGTACATTCTCTTTTCCATCTCATGGTGCTATTTACAAAGCAGAAAATGCCATAAATAGAAATCCCATAGTTACACTTTCTCCACCCCCCCCCCATATAAATTTCATTTGAACAGAAAACATTGGGATGATTTTACCTGTTTCTTTTTTATAGAAATATCTTGTCAATATGATAATATCTGGGAGTAATAAAGGCAGAGTTTTCAGAGAGCTGGGAAGAGATGTGGACGTGCTGCTAATCACTCTCCCTTGGGGAGATGCTGGAGCCAGAAGGAGGAGAGGCAGAGAGGGGTCACTGAGTGCCTTCGTCTATGCGTCTCCGACAGTATGGACAACAGTTGTGCTGCAGTACCAGAAGCTCGTAATCTTCTGAGTGAAACATCTACCAAGAGAAGCAAACACTGTTGCTGAGCAGGAAGATGTCAGTGGTCCAAGGATTTTTCACCAGTCCTGGATTCGGGTGGTGCTAGTTTGGACCGGGATGGGCCTCCCCTTCCCAAAATAAAAATTCTCAGTAATTGGCAGCCTCTGCCAACTCTCCAATCCAACAGGCAGAAAAAGCCATGGGGGGCCAAGGGCAGAAATTACCTCCAGCCAGCTCAGGTGTCTAGGCTAGAGTCTGACCTTAATGGGCTAAAGTGTTGCTCCCTGCCTGGGGGTGGGGGGTGGGGGGGACTGGTGGAGCCCCAGCGATACTCTTCCTACCTGGAAGCATGAAGGGCACATGGTGATGGAAGCGTCTGGGAGGAGGGAGCGGAAGTACTGCCACTGCAGCGGCTTGGGCCAGCGCTTAATGAGGACATCCCGCCTGCTCATGGACCGCAGGACTGCCCGGTTCACCACCACAGGAACAAATTCAGAACCTCCTTGCTACGCCAAGCAGGCAGGAAAACAGAGGGAGGAGCTTCAGTTACAGTCCCCAAGCAGGTGCCCTCACACCTCTTGGCATGCCTTGGGCCTGGCTCAGAGCTGACCAGAATCTCAGAGGCCCTGGTCTGTGCTCAGACTTCATCCCACAAAGGATTCTCTCTACTGTATCCCTGGCAGACAGTCAGGGAGTATCTGCAAGATCCATTTTTTGGAACAGGGCACTCACCACCCCTTGAGTCACAATTCTTGGTTAGAAAGTGCTACCTGATTCTGAGGTAGGCTGTGCCCCCAAGGGATTGCCTTCCACAGGTTCTGGTTACCTCCTCTGGTGACTCACAGAATAAGTCTAGTGGGCTCCCCCCTTTCCATGGAAGAACCCTCAAATATCAGTGATCCCATTCCTCATCTCCAGACTGCACAGCGACCCTAGCCTGGTCACCTCTGTCGGCACACACTTCAGTAAAGTGCCCAGAACCAAACACTATACTCTAGACATGATCCTGGTCAGCTCTCAACAGACATTAACTGAGGATTCCCAATGAACTGGACTTGATGCTAATTCTCAAGCCTGGGTCACCTTCAGCTCTCTCTCTCCTCGGGTCCCAAGATGCTGAGTCTGCTGCAGGCAGTCTCTCCCCGTGCTGCCGGGGTGTCCCCACACATTCATGTTGTCTGATCCCATCTGGGCCCTCAGGGCTGCAGGGAGAACTCCTCAGAAGTGGAGGGAGGGAGTCCTCCAGCACAGCACTCACCTCAAAGCTCAGTTTGGCAGTAAATGGGTCGTCTTCCTCGATGTGGTCCACAGTCTCATCAAGTCTCAAAGTTTGTGCATCTGCCGGGCTTAGTCAAAGGAAGCAGCCTGAGGAGGCCCTGTGCGGCCCCTCGTTCCTTGTCAGACTCTAAATGACACTCCCTCCCACAGAGCTTGTAAAGTGGTTACATGTAAAATCTGGCCATCTCTGGGAGGGAGGAGAACGTTATAGGATTTCTTTTTTTTTGGTGGGGCAATGGGGGTTAAGTGACTTGTCCAGGGTCACACAGCTAGTGCCAAGTGTCTGAGCTCAGATTTGAACTCAGGTCCTCCTGAATCCGGGGCCAGTGCTTTATCCACTGCACCACCTAGCTGCCCCCAGGCCATAGGATTTTTAAAACCATCCCCTCCAACGGAGGGACAGACAGAGATTTGCCTCAAGCCGCCAGTGAGTCACCCACGGACAAGAACCAGACCTGGGTCTCCTCAATAACAATGTACCTGTAGGGCCACTGTAGCGAATGATTAAAACAACAGCAATAATACTACTGGTGATGCTAATAGCCACTGCTTACTCAGACCTCACCTGCTGCCTCCCCAGGCCTCTTGCCCTGCCCCACAAAGGATACTAGGGTTGGTTATTTCTTGCCATTTTCTCTCCTTTTTGGTTAACCTTGGGGCCTCTAGGTCAATGAGAGCCACAGCTTCTTCATCAGTAATTCCTTCCTCCAGGTAAAATTCCACCAGGTGCAAAACCTCTGGAGAACAGGAGTGATAGGTCAGGATAAAGGGGATGTCAGCAGAGCTCAGCGTATGTTCACTCTGTTCCTCAGCCTCAATTTGGCTCCCCAAAGGCTTTACAGAATGCTGGCAGCCCAGCCACCTTCAGGGGTTCATGAGGATGAAGCCTCCCCGCCTCAGCTTACCACTCACCCGAGGGAGTGAAAAAGGAGACGTGAGGCTCCCAAGGAGTGCTCTCTCCAACTCACCATAGGAGGAGGCCGAGAAGACGAAGGGCTGCCGACAGTTGATGCACACGTTCCCCAAATTGTTGAGCAGAGGGTTGTTGGTGGAGCACCTATAACACAAGGGCACGAGCTCCTACAAAGACAGAACCGTCCCCAAGACACCACCTGGAGCCAAGCGCACAGACTGCCTTCCCCCATCAGCAGGGTCCTTCACAACTGTGTCTTTTGCTCCAACAGTAAGCTGGGCACTGGACCAAAGGGACATCCGTGTGTCCTGAGGGAGCAAACAATATGGCCACCAGCTCTGTGGGCAGATCCCCTGTGTAGGCAGCGAGACGGGGCATCTGGTGCACCTGCAGCTTGGGCTGAGTCTCATTTCTACTCTGCCTTCGCAGGATGAGCTAGTCCTGCCCCTTTATTTTATAGAGGAAGCTGGCCAAAAAGAAAAGTAGCCAGTCTGTCACATAGGAAATATGTGGAAAAGTCTGGCTAGAAACCAGTGATCCCAGCTCCGCATCGAGGGTTCCTCTGCCTACAGGCCCACTCAAGGGAGACTGGGGGTGTGCTCAGAAGGGAGGGGAAGTCCTCAAAGGCTTCATTCTCTAGATGCCTTGGCTGTTCCTGTTTCTTTTCCACAACGCCATCAATGGTTCTGGGCAGTATGTGAAAACCACTGTTAGAAATCGCTGGTCAAAATGGAAAAGTGACCAGCTGGGTAAGAACAGGAAGGTCGAGGCCAAAGGGAAGTGTGAGTGAGAGCCCAGCCTGGACTGCAGGACTCTGAGGGCCGGCCCAAGTCTAGCTCCAGACCTAGGAGGCCAGGGAAGCTCATGCTGCCGTCTGAAGCCTACAGGCTGTTCCTAGGAGAGGCCTAGTCTTAATCCTTCAAGGAGTCCAGGGACCTAGAAAATGCCCGAACCCTCAGAATCCTTCAGGCCAGGCTCAAACCAGCTCCAAATCAAGGAAACTACAAGGGAACTGGAGCAAGGTCATGCCCAAGCCTCTAAAATGTGAAGACTGCAGGGAAGGTGACGGCAGATCGGGGCATACCCAGAGGCAGGGGGCCTGGGGTCAGAGAAGGAAGGGCAGGATGACTACCCCGGGAATGTCTAGAAACCAGCACAATCCTCAAACTGAATTTGGAGACAGACGGGAAGTCAATGAGCAAGGGCCGAAGGGCTGGGTCGACCGTGGTCACCAGGCACCCGGCCAGAGGGATGACAGCTATGAGCCCTTGCTAACACTCACCTCACTATCGTGAAAGGGCTTGGAGCGGATGGTCAGGCTGCCCAGCTCGATGGATTTCTGGAACCTTGCGGGGATCTGCAGACCCTGCAATTTGTCGTAGGCATGACGGGCCAATTTATATGCGCCCAAAGCTTTGCTCTGTTTGGCCAGGGTGAACAACGTATTTCTGTAATCAAGTTGAGGAAGAAGGAAGCAAAAGGCAGTGAGGTAACCAAGGGTTACTTCTGGAGCGAGCTTTGGATCAGAGCTCAGCTCTTCCCCGTGCCAGGAAGGTGTGGGCAGAAGCTTGAGAAATGCGTGTGCACATTTGTAAGATGTAAATGTATTTCTCGGATGCAGCGGCATAGGATTTCTTCCAGAGATAAAGACAGTGCAGTTTCCATTAATATTTTAACCACACGGGTTCTTTGGCCTCCTTAAGGCTCATCTTGCTCCCTAAATTCGGGCCAGAATGCCTTTACTGCACTCAGCAACGGCCCGTGACCCAACCTTCTGGCCGAGAAGGAGAGGCTGAAGGCTAGGACAAATGATGCTTCATGCCCTCGCCTCACTCTGACTCCAGGTCGGCTCTGGGTGATCTGGCCTGGCCGAGAGCAGGTCTTAAAGCATCTGGTTTGGATCAGGCTCGGGAGGGGCCTGGTATAACAAAAACTACATCAAGGCAAGAAGGTTCTTCTTTCTCCTCCCTCTGCCCCAGAGTTATGGATTCCTAGAGTTTGCCCCAAGAATGCTTTCTCTGCTCCTCTCTTCCTGTTCAAATCCTACCCATCCTTCAGGGCTCACACACCAATAGTGCCTCCTCCAGGAAGCCTTCCTGGTTTGCTTACTTTCATTGATGTCCCTCATCTCTGAACTCCTCTGGGACTCAGTACAGGTGTCCCACAAGTTAAAACTTAATTAACACGGAGCAGCTAGGAGGTGTAGTGGATAGAACACTGGCCCAGGATTCAGGAGGACCTGAGTTCAAATCCGGACTCAGACACTTGACACTTACTAGCTGTGTGACCTTGGTCAAGTCACTTAACCCCCATTGCCTCACCAAAAAAACCCCAAACAAACAACTTAATTAACACATGCTTAGACCATTTCTTAATTGCTTCACATGCATTAATCTTGTTTATGATGGTAGAAGGTAATAGCCTCCCAGGCAAGAACTGCGTCTTGTGCTTTTGTGTCCACCACCATACTTAATACAGTGCTAAGGAAATGTCTGTTACTCAATAAACACTGGCTGCTGAGGGTCAAAGAACCAGCATAAATGAGACTCCTGCCATCACATGACCCTCTTCCCCAATTCTTTTTTTTAATCTGTTGTGAGTATGAGTACTTTGTTTCATGGGATGCTGCAGATGAAGAATGTCTGACATGGTGGAAGGGATTTCATTCTAGAAATGAATCTGTAATTGGAAAAGAGATGGCAAATGTGGCAAAGGAAAGGGATAAAAGATAGCTTACCTAAGGGATATACTATAGCCACAGAAATGCAAAAAACAAAAAAGAAGAAGTCTAGAATCAGGCCTCCAGCACCAGACAGAGGTCCTCTGTGGAGAATACATCAACAACCCACGGAACAAGGCTCGGTTAGATCTCCGCCCACAACCAGAGTTTTGGTGCACACAGACAGATCTGGATGCATGATTTTCCTGGTGTTAGGAACTCCTAGTGCGTAACCTCCCTCCCCTGATGCAAATTAGCACCTCGTTTGTAGGGGGTGATCTCAGAGTGTTGCTTGAGGTAGTGTGAGGTTAAGTTGGTGCTGGGGGCAGGACTTGAGCCCAGATCATCCACACCTCCTCTTCCATGATGTATGAAGACTGAAATATTCACCAACTCTTGAAGACCTCTGCTGAGTGCTCCTTGTACACAGGAAGTATTTAACACATGCTTGCTGAGGGCTCCCAGACTGACTGCAGGAGCTTGGGGCGCTCCCAGGGGCCGGGACCCAGCGGGTCCCCTCATACTGATTCCCTGCTTGGCACAGACCCCCTCCTTTCCCTGGCTGATGCTCCAAGATAAAACGGGACTAAGGATTGCTAGCTCACTCTCCTGGGGCTGTGGCAAAGATAAATGGTTTTGTTTGCAAAGTGCTCTAAAAGGAAACGCGAGGGCCAATTAGGACCCAGGGCTGAGGCGGAGTTTTGCTCAGAACAGTGGAACAAGGATACACTTTAGAGATACCCAAGGGTGTCTCCTTGGACAGGCTATGAAGGAGGAATCGGGAGATATTGAAGAGGGTTTCAGGAAGATGAAAACTGAAGGGCTCCTCCTGCAGCAAGAAAATGGCAAAAAAACACAAAAAACAAAAAACAAAAGAGTTCAATTCCTTAGTTAAATCCAAGGCATATCAGATCTAGAATTCATTTCCTTGAATTCTGGGCTAATTCGATTTAGGCTGTGATGAATTCTCTCTCAGCACTAGCTAGATTTGCCTTACTAGGCTGATCTGTCTTATAAGCAAAGGGTGGCCTAACTGACTTGAAACAAACCATTTTCAAGGCATTTGGCACATTCGTTATTTGTAAGTACGGATATGCTCTTCATTATGCTTTAGATATAACGCGGATGCAAGTAAACCAGGCCAGGCCCCCTGCTTGGCCACACGTGGCCAGCAGTTAGTTATAACTGTTGTGGGCCCTAGATAATAAGACAACTATATTCCTTTATAAAATGTTAAATAATTGGGGTTTTTCACTAAGTTTCAAGGTCTTCTCCCAAACTGATCTGAACTTTTAAAGGTTTATTATAGCATATTATTAGTAGTACTTTCTGGTTCACTCTCCCCTTCCATCAGACTCCTAAGGACAAGATAGTCACACCCCCTTGGGGCCCTTCCCTCTTCTTGGCTTCCTCTGCAAGGGCAGGGACTTTCTTCTTCTTATTTGCATCACCAGTGCTTAGCACTATACCTGGCACATAGTAGGTGCTTCATAAATGTTTACTGAATTTCTAGCTACCTTACTTTTTCTATGCCCTCCCCAAGAGTACACAGACCTCAGGAAAAGTAAATTACTGCCTTTCATTCTCCCCTGAGGATTTTGCTTTTTTTTTCTAGTGAGGGAGGTAGGAAAGAAAGAAAGAAAACAAATGTTTGTTAATTGAAAAAAAAGCCTTAATTCCAAAAAAAAGGTTCTACCTCTACCTGAGGTTCCTTTCTTTGCCAGCTAAAAGTGGGTACAGATTCTAACTTAGCAGCACTAGGCCTGAAGGAAGCACTGTCCCCAATCAAACCAGCCATGACCTCTGCTCAGCCCTACCCTCTGAGTTCCTGAGGAAGGGGCTGGGCTGACCATTTTCAGGCCACTCCCACATCTTTCGAATGCTGGTTTGGGAGGATGGAGGATGCTCTTCACTGGAACCTATGGTTCCTGTGGACCGGCCCCTCCCCCAGCACAAGAGGAACCCATCGGAGGTCTGGTCACCCAGGACCCAAGTGGGCAGCACTCACTACACCTAGACATCACAGAAGGGGTCAGACCAGAGGGAGGCCAGTGCCAAGAATGGGGCACAAAGCAGGTATACAGTAAGTGTCTGCAGATGATTTTATGGCCAGCACTCAGTGCAGAGCCTGGCATGTAATAAGTGCCTGATAAATGTTGGTTGCTGGACTTGATTCTGAAGAACAGTTACTGGTGATCAGGAAGGGACAAGGGGGCAAATCCTATTTCTTTTCACCTCTTAATGAAGTAATGCCACATCCCACTAATGCTATGAGCTCTTCAAGGACAGGGAATGTATCACTCAGCCTAATGCTTACTGAATCAGTCTCTGAGAATCTACTGAGTTTAGAGGAAGACCCGGTGATTCCCCTCCCCACTCCCACCCCAACACGGAAGCCTTGGTAAAGAAAGACCTAGAGAGGTCTGGTAATTGACAGGGGACATCGGCAAAAAGAGCTCAAAACCCCTGAGGGCCCAGGATCCTAATAAGGATTTCGAGAACACCAGGGCTGTCAAGGTCTGGGGTCAATCCTTGGCTCACTTTCCTAGGGCACAGGGTAACTACAAGAAAGTAGCTGTCCAGTTTGGCTCTCCACGCCTTAAAAAGAATAGGAGGGGCAGCTAGGTGGCGCAGTGGATAGAGCACCAGCCCTGGAGTCAGGAGGACCTGAGTTCAAATCCGGCCTCAGACACTTAACACTTACTAGCTGTGTGACCCTGGGCAAGTCACTTAACCCCAATTGCCTCACTAAAAAATAAATAAATAAATAAAATAAAAAAGAATAGGAAAGGGGGGCAGCTAGGTGGCGCAGTAGATAGAGTATTGAGCCTGGATTCAGAAGGACCTGAGTTCAAATCCGGCCTCAGACACTTAACACTTATTAGCTGTGTGACCCTGGGCAAGTCACTTAACCCCAATTGCCTCACCAAAAAAAAAAAAAAGAAGAAGAAGAAGAATAGGAAAGAACTGAGAAGGGTAGGAAGAACTAAGATGATTAAAGAGATGAAAAAACCATCATCTTTAGGAAGAAGTTGAGGAGCAGAGAGGGTGGTTATAAAGATGATGCCTAAAATGAGACAATTCACAGAATCCTTAGTCAGTCAGGACTTCCAATCCCCTGGTCCAACCATCTTATTTTACAGAGAAGAAAACTGAGGAAAAGCAAGTCGATGTGCTCATGGGATAACCTGCTCAAGGTCACAGTAAGTAAGCAGCACTGTTGGGCCTAGAAGCCCAAGAGTTTGGTTAGACTTAGAGACTTCTTGACTGGGCAGGAATTAAATAATGGAGGAGTTCATGAAGAATTTGCATCTCCAGTAACCTTAAAAAAGACCAAGAGAGCAACGCTTCCAGGGATCCTCTGAATGACTAGTGCACATTTTAGCTCCACAAGTCTAGCTACATACCAATTAAGAAATCTCCTAGGAAAAAACCCTAATGTTTTTTAAAGAATACTCTTTTATAAAAGCAGTCAGGACCACTCAGCAGTTCTGTCTAAATTGGTTTCCTGTGTATGGAGGTCTGCTGCTCATTAAAACAGAACGGAGCCCCCAGTTTGAAGAGTCCCGCTCCCCAGCCCGCCAACAGCCTCACCGTGTATCGCTGAATGGAGTGGTACACATGGTAGAGCTCAGCCAAGTGCTGGAAGTGGTGAAACTTGACCAGCATCTCCTCCTTCTGGCCTTGGTCGGCTGTATGCATGGAAGCAAGAGCAAGGAGACCAATCAAACCAAATTCCCAAATGCCTCCCACTCAGCCACGGGAAAATAAAAGACTCAGGGGACAGACCAAGACTGGTGATAGGATTCGCTCTTTGAGGGCTAACCCTGAGGCTAAAAATGTGATGGTTCAAGAACTGGGCAACCCAAGCCAGGGAGGGAGACTCAGCTAGACTGATCATGGCAGAATACCAACAGCTCAGCAGAGTACCCCTTGTCATGTCCATCCAGTGCAGTATGTGCTGTGGCAGGGATGGGTCAAGGTCAGCAGCAGCAGCAGGAGTTGAGTTGTCAGGGCAACAGAAAGATGGGCAAAATGCAACATTATCCATGGCCATACTTCCTTCATCCCTCTGTGCCTCCTCCCTTCTTGAATGCACAGGTAGCAGCGAGAGAGGGCATGAGCAAATCACTGGCTTTGTTCTTAGCCTAACAGAGGATTCCTTCCCCAAACACCGCCATTCATTCAGAGCCATCCTTTGATGAGAAACCTTCCAGAACAGTACCAATGCTAGCAGGAACCAATTTTTCTCTGTGGCCCATAAGAGCCAAATGAAAAATTCCAATGTGTTATTACATGTGATTTGGTTTTCTTCTTATTTAAAAAAAAAAAACAAGTGGTGCTCAGATGGCTGTAGCTACAGGTTCCTGCTGGGGAGGGAAATGTTCTGAATTAGCGTGCAGGCCAAGGGGTCTCGGCTATAACCTCAGCATGGCATTCAGGTATTTGTTAATGCTTATAGGCAAACTGGAAAAAGATGACAAGCCAGATTATGTTTCGACCCAGGGTTCTAGATGGTACAGACAATAAACAAGCCCTGGGTTTTAATTAAAATGTTACAGCTCATTAGATGCTTATCTCCATGCTGGAGTGGGGGTAGGTGAAACAGGCCTGCCCTCTCATATTTACTTACCTTGAGCTATATCGAGACACTGCATGGACAGCATCCAGTAATAATACGCTGCATCATTAAACCTGCTTTCGACCACAGCATTGTGAGTGAGTTGTTCCAACACTCGGACTGCCTCACCCTGACGGCCGGCTTTGTGGAACGCTGCAGGAAGCAAAATGCCAGGGAGAGTGATGCCATCAAGGCGCTGAAATGGCATTTCATGGGGAACAGGATGAGGACTGGAAAATGGGGAATCCCAGTTTCATGTTGTTCCAACTGCATCTGCATCTACAAAAAGCATCTGCAGTTCCTGGGTTCCTGTTAGCTTGTTTCCAGGTCCCAAGTCTATAAATAACAACAGCTTAAGCACCTTCCCCCCCCAAAAGTATGGCTAATGGCTCCTTTTTAATTAGGAGAAACAGCACCCAGATCTTCTACAAGGGTGGCAAGAGAGCTCAATATTAAGAGACCTTTTCAACTACCTCGTGTTCAAAGCACTTAGTGTTAGATTTCACACAAAGACTAAACTTCCATTGATCTCCAGAAAGTCTTGTTCACCTCCTTGCTGAGCCAAACTCTGAAGGTCTGTGCCTCTGGGGTCAATGGCTTATCTTCCTGCCTGCCCTCATCTGAGGCATCTTTGGGATCCTGCTCCCTGAAAAGCTGCTTCAGACAGTGCATCAAAATATGGGATGGCCAACGAGAATCCTCTCCAAGAGCAGCTTTTCACCTGGGTGCCATAGCCGGGAGGCCTCCACCTCCCCCACGCCTCTGAACCTACAATGCCCAAGCTCACTGTGAGAAAAGGAAAGGGACTCTTGTCTTGTTCCAATTCTGCCTCAAGTCTCTTGTCTGAGCCCCAAGTTACTATGGCGATGGATTCTTAGAAATGCAGAGACAGACAGATGGATAGGCTGATATGTTTTGCCCAAACATGTAGATACTTCAGCAACTGGGTACTCTGGAAATGCTCACATTATGAGAGAACACCCTGTCCCTCATAATGCCTCAAAAGCACTCAAGTCCCTCCCTCCTGCCTCTTCTCCAACCCTCCAGAAAACAAGTGCATGGCCACCGTTCCTGAATGGATCTAAGGAGAGGAGAGATGCTGTGGAACAGAACATGCTTATCACGGTAGCACCCCTTTCCCAGGGTCTCCTGCATCCCCACTGCAGGGGGACAAGCTCCTCTTCTAAGAACAGAACATCACATCCAAGAACAAGCAAGAACCTCTGTAGGACACCCAGTGCAATGGTTCAAGGCAGAGCTGAGAACAGAATCCAAGAGTGAATTCAAGCTTTTGTTTCAAGCTCTGTGGCACCACAACGGGGAAGGTGGTGGGAGAGCCAAGGCCCAGGCTGAAAGCTGGACTTTTGCTACTACTAACAGTGACTCTTGATTGGCTGGCCTACCTTTCTGGGCTTCTTCAAAGCGATCGTTCTCTGCCAACCACTGGGCATAGGGCACATAGACATCGTCCTTAAACTCAGGATGCTTCTCACCCAAAGCAAAGGCCTACAAGAAGGAACAAATGTGTTCTTAGTGAACTAGCTTACTTTGTCCTGTGAAAACACTGTACTTGGCTGAATTAATTATGGAGCTGTCAGATTTCTGCAGCATGACAAGCTCGCATGGGGAGGGGCTCTTTCCCCTCCTCCCGGCCTCCAGAAAGGCAAAAACAAAACAGGCTCTTTGAAAACAAAAGGCAATTAACAGCAATATGCAGAAGACTGGATTCAATAACAACACAGTCTGTTTCTGGACCACAGAAGCTGCACCAAATCGGAAACGTTTTATTTTGAGGGCTTGCGTGGGCTTTGGTAGTGCTGAAAACAGATTTCTTTTAATTGAATCTGACACCTAAGGAAATATAATTGACATTATCATCACTGCTGCTTATTATCTGTTGAGTGATAACTGTGGCCTCAGTGCTGTATAGACTGGATTAGCCATTTCTCCTGAGCCCTAGAATCAACTGTCAAGTCCTGTCTTCTGCCCCGTTCTCTCTGCCTTTAAAATACCAGATACTGAGGCATCGGCTCTAGACCTACCATTCATTTGTAAAGAAAAGGACTCAGCCAAGCACCAACAAGCTGAAACAGAAAACTGTATGAAGCGACTGAGAACTGCCTGATGCACTGACTGGATGGGAGGGCCCCAGGATGCCGTCATTTCTGCTTCTCCAGAAGCCTCCTTCTCCCTCTGACTCAGTGAGCTCTTCTTCCCTGACTCCAGAGCCCCTCGCTCCACCGAATGGGGTCATGCGGACAGCAGAAAGGACTGCGCTGAGCCAGGAAATGCCTGCGTTCCCGAGCACCGCTCAGAACAGGACACCAGGGTGTGCAGACAGGCAGGCCTGGGCACATCGGGCACCAGGGGCCATTCTGCCTCCAGGGTCAGAGGGGCCAGGAAGGCGGCCCGTGGAGAAGCCAGCCAGTGCCCGAGGGCTGTGCTGCCACTTCAGGCTCATGAATGGCACAGGTGTAGCTCCCAGTCAGGGAAACTTCTACCCAGGCTGCTATGGAAACCAGGCAGTCACAAGCACTTCATTTTAAAAATTAAGGCCAAGAAAAAAGCAATATGCACGTGGCTGCACAGTCAGTTAGTAGCAGACCCACCCCCCCAGCCCCAGTCTGGGTTGTTTATGTGCTCCACTGTCCCTCGTGGGAGTCCACTCTCCCTTCTGCTGCCGAAGACGACTTAGGCACGCCACTTCGGCCTCGGCCCGCACTGTGGCCCCAGGAATGAAGCTGTCCTCACCTCATCCCAACGCTGAGTTTCCACATGGAGCTGCACCAGGGACTTCAGGTCCCCTATCTTCAGGTAGGTCTCAGCCGCGTAGCCAGGATTGTCCAGTTTCTTGAAGTAGTGAGCGCACAGTAGCAGGGGCTCCCGTTCAGCTTTGTCCAGTTTCCTTGCGATATCAATTAACCTGGGAGCAGGAAGAGGGAAGGAGGTGTCAATGGCTGAGTGGCCGGCGGAGGACTGGGCCTGTGAGATGCAGTGGTGGTTGTACCACCGCTAGCTTCAGACCTGACTATGTGGCAGTGGACTCGTGGCCCGCTCTGTTCTTCACCTCTCAGAGGCAGGAAAACAAACTACACTGACCTGAGTAATTACACTGCAAACCCTCAAGGGTAGATGTGGCTCTCAAAGGCTCTGTACAAGTAACAGACTCTGCCAAAGAGATGTCACAGGGTCACAGACTCAGAGGCCATGCAGTCTTACCCCAGCATTTCACAGATGTGGAAGATGAGGTCCAGAGAGGTTAAAATCACATACAGAGTGGGTGATGGAGGCAGGATTTGAACACAGGCCCTCTGACTTCAGTCAGTACCTTTTCCACAGTAGCCCCATCACCTCTCCCAAGTTACTCCCTAGACAGTATAACTGCTTTGGCGTGTCTCTGCAAAGATCCACCTCTCTCATACTACAAGGGCAATACTTGGGGAACATTTGGCCACTCAAGATAATTTAATGATGGTATAGTTAACAATGAAATGATACCATGTTCTTTGGAAGAGTTAGCATGACTCTAACTTCCACGAGAGCAGCCTATTTATCCAGCAGAAGCTAGTCCAACCCTCACTGGAAAGGGGGGCGGATGATATGACATTGCCTTACCCCAGCAGGGATCATCATCAAGGAAACTAAGTGGAAGATTGCGTTACTCTGAACTAGAGGAGAGGGGGAGGCCTTTAAAAAAACCACCTCTGCTCTCCTGGTCAGACCCAACTGGCCACCAGTGATAAGAGATGGCCTCGATGTCATCTCACCACCTACACAAACTTCCTCGTCTCCCACAGGTGAAGAGAGCTGAGGTTGAACAGGATGCACTAGTTCTCTCTGCTCAGACCAGAGTTTACAGTAAAACTAACTCTTCTGGAGAAAGGGGGCCATGGACAGAGATTATCACTTCTTCCACTCTCTAGCAGAAAGGGAGGGAGGCAGGCAGCAATCCCTGGAGGTGCCTGCTGTCAGTGTTCTGTCTTAAGGTTATGTCAGTCGGCACTCAGGAGAGTAATAACACCTAAAAATAGCTCTTTCCAGCAGAGAGGACACATTAAGACAGAAATATGACAGAGGCAGCCCCTCCATCCAATGAAACATCCGTAGAGTGGCACTTTTTAAGACCTGGACAAATATAAAATATGTTTAAAGCCTCTCCTTTGATTTTAATGTTTTCAGAGGTACTTGATAAATATCGCTTGATAACGAAGCAACATAAAAGAAAGAGAGGACCCTAAATCCACATGGCTCTTAAAAAGCTTTAGAGCACTACCCTCTTGATGATAAAAATTTATCTTAAAACATAAAACTTGTATCTCAGCCTGTACCTTTTCTGTTAGAAACTTTGCAGCAGTTTGGGAAAAGGATGCAGAAGGTCAGGTGGCCATTAAGGGAGGTGAAGGGGGAGAGGAACCAAGGAGAAGAGGGGACACATTCATTCTAACCAGCCTTGCCTGGCCAGTACCACTTCTCTGCCCAAGTGCATGGCTCCAGGTGTTTGCTGCCTCCCCATTCATCCCACCCTACCTTCAGCTGCCCTTCAGGGGTAGCTGGTTCCTTATGCTTTAATTCACAAGTGTGTAGCTCTTTAGACCCCACAGCTCTGAGTCTTATAACTCACTTCCTTAGAATGCATGAGGAGAGTGGGGCAGCTAGGTGGCACAATGGATAGAGCACCGGCCCTGGAGTCAGGAGTACCTGAGTTCAAATCTGGCCTCAGACACTTAACACTTACTAGCTGTGTGACCCTGGGCAAGTCACTTAACCCCAATTGCCTCACTAAAAAAAAAAAAAAATGCATGAGGAGAGAACCCAGGATGAAAGGAAGTTGATACTTTTTGAAGAAACACTCATTTCCCCCACCGTTTGGTCAGAGCCTGATGAACTGACATGGGATGGCAGATACTCCCCAAGTCTGAAATGGGAAACCTACATGTCTACCCAGCCATGGTCGCCACTGATCTCTATAGCCTTGATGTGTTCTCCCGCCGAGAGGTACATCTCCACTGCAGCTTTGGGCTCGTTGATGTTTCTGGCCCAGTCAGCCTGTTTGGTGATCAGCATCTTGGTTTCTTTGGGGTCTCCAGACCCAAGGAAATCCTGAGGAAGCAGAACAAACAACAGCAACACTCTAGCGCTTCCTGCCACCAGCATTACGTCAGGCTGCTAAAATCTGAAAAAGGGAGGGCTCGGTCAGGCTCATGCAGCCAAGTGGAAACCACACCACCTGAACAATGAAGCCACGTGAACAAGCTTCAGGGGCATGGGCTGAAGTAAGGGAGGGAAGGAGGATTGGGGGGCACCTAGGACCCATACAGGAATTGGGATATGGACCAAAGGCCTTTCCTTCCCCTTTCTAATAACAAGCATTTATCCTGTGTTTAAGATAGCTAGAGAGCACCACACCTAAATCCCAGAAAATGAAGGGTCAACAAGTCACTGCATGATAATAGAACACGATATACCTGGCGCTTTACATATGACACATCTTCTATCGCACTGGATCTTCACATCTACCCAGTGGGGTAGGCAGGGCAAACCCACATGAATATATGTCATTTCTCCAAAAAGTAAAGTCAAAGCACACTGAAAATCCACTTCAATGACTAACTTTTGTGTGGCTTCCAAGGGAAACTGTGTAGATAATAAAGAAACAGAGGAGATCTAGAGGTACCAAGGGGAAAAAAAAAAACGGTTCTGGGTATATGGCTAAAAGATCTCCGCTAAGACTCAAGCTCTGCTACTCACTATTGTGATGACTTCAGCCACTCCTGGCCTCAGTTTCCTTTTCGATAAAATGGGAATGATAATATTTGTTCTATATACCTCTAGGGGTGTGGTGAGGAAAGTGTTTTTAAAATGGGAGTGGTTGTGGTTACTATAATAATGTTAAAACCAGTCACCATTCACCTTGATGGGACTCCTGTGTGTGTGGGGGGGGGGTGGCAGCATGGCTCAAGGAGAAGGAGCATTCCACCCTTGAAGAGTTACTGATTTTACAACTTCCAAAGTGGAAATGAAGATGAGAGGGGAGGAAGCAGTCTTTCAGTGGGCTCATGCTGTACCTATTAATTACCTATTAATGGCTATCTGAGGGTAATACAGACAGACTCAATTTCCACGTAGGCTCTACATTCTCTACACAAAGTTGTAACAAGTGATTATCTGGTCAATTAAACAGTACTAAAGCAGTATGACACAAGAACCTACATTTCCTTCTGAGTTATCCTAGTGCCTGCGCATCACGGGGGAGAGAGGGGGTATAAATCTGCGTCCTGAACTAGCCTGAGGGGCACTGTCTTGGTCCATAGTTCAAAGGTTCTGAGGAATACTTCTGCAGAAGAAACATGAGGATCTTCACACAATGGTGGCCAGCTACAGTTCTCCTCTCCAATCCAGGAAGATCTGCCTTGTATTTATCAGAATCATAAACTGTCTGTTCAAACCTTAATACGCTGGGTTTCCAAGGGACTTTCAAGAGTTTCCTTTAGGTTCAATGAACCTAATTCACACTTTATCTAGGGGCTATGGTGAAGACTTTATCTTGCAGTAGACAGAAAGAGGTTGTGGTGAATGCGGAATGCGACTAAACAGTGTTTTCATTCTTAGTGATTTTGATAAGGACATACTATGTAAGACTTACAGTCATTATTATCCTCTTTATCACCAAATAAACGTGTCAGTTATCCACAAAGCATACAATTAATTTGGATGTAAGAGTGTAATTTTAAAATTCTGAAAAACAGATTTAATCCTGAGAAGCAAATTTGTGAATAAACAAAATTATGCCATGTTAATAAGCTAAGTATTCCATATTCCCCCCAAAACATAATGTGTATGTAAACATTTTCTCAAATTCAAACTGTGATACAGGAAAGGAATTGAATGGGAAATAATCCACTTTGAATCCTGGTCAAAAAACTTAAAAATAACAACAAGCCCCTGGGTATTCCTATTTACAGGCAGATGTGCCATATGGGACGGAGACAGGCTCTGCTTTCTAGGTGAAATATTATGGGTGGACAGGGGAAAGAGAACGCAAAAGAAAAAGGAATCTGATATAACCAGGGCCCAGAACCTCAAGGAGATGGTCAGCACTAGTCTCATGAGAGCAGCTGACACAACACAACTTCAGGGATGTTAAGAAGGTGTCTGATACATCCTCTAAAATACGTCTGCCACTTGTTTCTTCTGTCATCACTCTTATGGCTTTATCCCATGTAAAAAGAAAAATGCAAATACCCTGGAGAAGAGTAACCTGGACTCTTCAGTTTACAGGGAGAAGGAGTTCAGATACCATCTGGTCCAAATCCCTCACTTTGCAAAGAGGAGGAGAGCTGTACTTAAGGTTGCCTGGCTGGTTGGTGACAACGCTCTGCTTTTCCAAGGCTCCCTGCACTCTGCTCTGATGCTCCCAGGTTTCTTGTTCCCCAGTTTCATCTTAATGAAGCTGGTTTTGGTCATTTATAGCTCAGTGTGAATGAGTTTTGTCAGCTCCTTCTTGATAACAGGTTTGGAGAATAAAGGTAGCAGTGAGTACCCAAAGATGTTTTTCCATATAAAGGAATCCACAGTGGGAGAGGAACTATTGAGAAGCTTTGATTTATGGTTTGTGAACACACAGAAAGGAAAACATGATCACATCAAATAGACAGATTAAAGTTCATCCACACCCCAGCGGATCAATGGTCAAAGAATATGAATAGGCAGTTTTCAGAAGAAATCATCAGAGCTGTCTGTAATCATACGAAGAAATGCTCTAAATAACTACTGATTAGAGAAATGCCCATTAAAACAACTCTGGGGTACCACCTCATACCTATCAGAAATGACAAATGCGGGGCAGCTAGGTGGCGCAGTGGATAGAGCACCAGCCCTGGAGTCAGGAGTACCTGAGTTCAAATCCCACCTCAGACACTTAACACTTACTAGCTGTGTGACCCTGGGCAAGTCACTTAACCCCAATTGCCTCACCCCCCCCCAAAAAAAGAAAAGAAGTGGCAAATGCTGGAGTGGATGAAAGAAAACAGGGAGTTGTAAACTGGTCCATCCATTCTGGAAAACAATTTGGAACTATGCCCAAAGAGCTATAAAACCTTCCTTGCTAACCCTTTGATCCAGCAATACCACTACTAGGTCTGTATTCCATTTTGGTACAAATTCATAGAAACTCTTTTTGTGGTAGCAAAGAATGAAAATTGAGGGGATGTTCATCAGTTGGGGAATGGCTGAACAGGTTGTGGCATATGAATGTAATAGAATACTATTGTGCTGTAAGAAATGACAAGGGGGCAGTATCAGAGAAACATGAGATGATCCATATGAACTGATACAAAGTGAAGTGAGAAGAAATGGGAGATCAATGGGCACAGTAAAAGCAATGTTGTAATGATGATCAAATATGAAAGACTTGGCTACTCTGATCAATGCAATAATCCAAGACAATTCCAAAGGACTCATGATGAAAAAATATTCACCTTCAGAAAAAGAACTGATGACCTCTGAGCGCAAGTTGAAGTAGACTTTTCTCAATTTTGCAGGCTATTTTTTGCAATATGGCTAATATGGAAATATGTTTTGTGTGATTTCACATGTATAATTGATATCATATTGCTTGCCTTCTTAGTGGGCGGGGGAGGGGTAGGAGGGAGAGGGAGAATTTGGAACTCAAAATTTAAAAAGAAAAGAATGTTATAAATAAATAATAAAGGTTTTGAAGAGTTAAAA
Source organism: Dromiciops gliroides (assembly GCF_019393635.1). NCBI lineage: Eukaryota > Metazoa > Chordata > Mammalia > Microbiotheria > Microbiotheriidae > Dromiciops > Dromiciops gliroides. Next base: position 706,706,729 of record NC_057861.1, read on the forward strand.
AAGAAAAGACCACCAGGGTTCAAAACATCAATTTGATGGGTAGACTTTTGTAACTTTAAGAGTTACCTTTCCTCAATCTGTGGAATTTAAATGAATCAATATTGCCTGTTATATAGACAGACAGACATATTTAAATACATATTTGGATATACACACATATATATATACATAGTAATATTAATAAATAGGAAGTTTTACCCCCCCTTCTAGTGTATTAGAAGCTTATTTTCGGACCCACATGTACAAAAATATTTATAGCTGCTCTTTTTGTGATAGCAAAAAATGGAAATTGAGGGGATGCCCTTCAATTATGGAATGGCTAAACAAGTTATGGTGTATGAATGTAATAGAATACTATTGTTCTGTAAGAAATGATAAGCAAATAGATTTCAGAAAAACCTGGAAAGACTTACATGAATTGATGCTGAGCGGAAAATGAGCAGAACCAAGAGAACATTGTATACAGTATCAACAACATTGTGTGAAGATCAACTGTGATAGACTTAACTCTTCTCAGCAATACAATGATCCAAGACAATGCCAAAAGACTTATGGTGGAACATGCTCTCCACATTCAGAAAAAGAACTATGGAGTTTGAATGCAGATTGAAGTATTCTATTTTCACTTTTGTTGTTGCTTTTTTGTTATTGTAATTGTTTATTCTTTCTTGTGTTTTTTTTTCTTTTTGCTCTGATTCTTCTCTTATAACATAGACTAATGCAGAAATATATTTAATATAATTGTAATATATAACCTATATCAGATTGCTAGCTGGCCTCAGGAAGGGGAGGGAAGGGAGGGTGGGAGAAAAATTTTGATCTCAAAAAAAATTTTTTACATGTAATTGGAAAAAAATTAATAAAATTAAATTTAACAAAATAAAATAAGTTTTATTTTCCCTTATTCTATTGAATCAGAGTGAGCATTTCAAATCTAAAATCCCAATTTTTTAATGTCCTAAGTACTCTTATACAGCCTTTGAATCCTCACTTGAGGAATAATCCAAAACCACTTTCTTGGAACTCACCTGATAATTGACAGTACAGTAAATGTGAATTCTCCTTTGCTTTTCACTTTTATCACTAACACTTATCAAGAGGATCACTCCCTCTTTTAGCTCTAACTCCAAAGATAAACTATCACAGAGCATGTAGCATCAGAGATATGACTCTTTCATCCCATACTTCCTTGTTCACTAACCTTGACCAAACTAGCAAATATTCTAGACCTCAATTGTCATCCCTCTCAGGCAATTTTTGAGCTCAAATATCCCAAAGCAAACACTTGGAAGTATAGGTAACAGATAACACTTTGATTCTCCTATAAACTAGCCTAGGACCCCTCAAAGAGGTGGCGCATCTCCAATACTCATCAGACATAGGTCTTTTCCTATGTAAAAATAATATGGTTGGGAAGCCATCTTTGGAGCTGCCACACCACATAAAATATGGGATACTATCACCTCATCAACCTAATTTGGACAAAGATATGGATTTGTATCTCTTGTCAGCAATAAAGAAATTCCATTAGTAAATGTCTTTTAGGCAAAAAAAAACAAAACAAAAAACCCAAACCCAATTCACATCAGACTCATCTTGTTTCCTTTTATCAAGGTGAGGAATGTGCCAGAAAGCACATTTTTTTGTGCTGGACAATGAGGGTTAAGTGACTTGCCCAGGGTCACACAGCTAGTGTTGTTGTCTAAGGCAAGATTTGAACTCGGGTCCTCCTGAATCCAGGGCCAGTGCTCCATCCATTGCACCACCTAGCTGCCCCCAGAAAGCACATTTTAACAAAACGTTTTTGACGGTCCCTCATGCCATCTGGATGGTTAAGTGAATTGATGATCAATCTCACCCTGAGGGAGTTCTTTAAAGTGTCCCCCACTTTAATATTCTTATGTATGACTTTGAAGAAGGCATAGTGGCCTGCTTGTCACACTTTCAGATGACAAAGAATTAAGTGGAGGGGAATGGCTAAAATGTGGGGGAAAGAAACAGGACCCCCCTGTACAGTTTACATAAAACACTGTGGACTAAACTATGAACTACTTGCAGTTTTCATGGGAGGATTTGAGCTAAAGAAAAAAGTAATTTGGAGGGTGAAGGTGATTTGAAAGACTTTGAAATCTGAAGAACAGAAATTGAATATGGGGAGGGGAACTCTGAGAATCTGAGAAGTTGTGGGAGAAGGAAGGAGGACTCCAGCTGAAAGAGAGGGATTTGAGGAGGAAGACTTAAGGAGAACAGAAGAGCCTAGAAGAGTATAGTGGAGGTGCATTAATAAAAGCTTTCAAGATGAAGGAGAAGAGGAGAAGGACTCAAGGAGAAGAGGAAGGCACCTGTTAAGACAAAATAATACAGACATGCTGTTAAAACACAGTAAGAGTAAGACAAAGAAAAGGAACCTGGGTGTGGTTGCAATTTCACATACAGTCCTCTTTATTCTAATGTGGAAATGAAATGTTCAATTTATTTCGTATTTGTTTAGAATTAAAACAGAGAAGGGGAGGGGGAGACAGAGACAGAGAGACAGAGAAGGAGAGAGAGGAGAGAAACAGACACAGAGACAGAGAGAGTTACCTAGCACTGAGGGGCTAAGTCACTTGCTCAGGAAAAGGATGTGTGAAAAGTAGGCCTGAAACTCAGGGCTTCCTGGCTCCAGGGCCAGTTCCCTTTCCACTACACCGTGCTGCTGCTCTCTTCTTCTCTACATTTGCCTGAAACAGTGGGGTGAGAGGAATACACACCTCTAGAGTAAGGAGTAGAGGAAGCCTGCATCTCATGAACCTCATCATGTCTGATGCAGACCAAAGGTGGCTGAACACACAGAAAGTCTGATGTAGGAACACATTTGGCCCAACAGGCAGACAGGGGAGGACAGGGAGAAAGGAGAGGGGGAGTTCAAAATGAGGGAGGGAATGTTGATCCATTCAAAAAAAGAAAAGTGAAGAGGGACTTGGCTCATCCAGGCATGGGCTGAAGCTTACTCTCTGACAAAAGCAGAGAGGCTAATATCCCGGACTTCCCTCTAAAGGAAGGGGGACCAGCCATGGGGAAAGTCCCTCATGAATCTGATTCTTACAGGATGGGAACGTGGAGGAGAAACAACCAGTGTGCCTTAGAATGTATGGCAAATGATAAGAGGAAGGCTGGGTTTGGTCTGAATCGCACTCGAGATCTGGGGAGATTTCAACGAGTTCAGAAGATAAGTAAGCCCCTATGGCCTAAAATTCTATAGAGGGAAGTTAGCCCAGGAAAGGACAGGAAACTCTCAAGAAGGAAATTCTGAAAAAGTAAAACAAACAAACAAAAACCCCACTTATTCTGATTAGGAGAAATCAATCAATCAATCAATCAATGAGCATTCGTGAGGCACTACGATGTGCCAAGTACGGTGCTATGGACCGGGCATACAAAGACAGGAGGGAAGCCGTCTAAAGAAAGTGATGCAGAGGCCCCGGGAACAGACTCACCAGCCAGCTTGGATTTTTAAAAGAAGTACCAAAGTGGGAAGCAGAGACCGGCTTTGGACTGTAAAAACAGCAGTGTGACCCTCCCTCCAGCATAGTGTGAATGCTCAGAACAAATCCATCAACCAAGAAGCATTTAATAAAGGCCTGCTTTGTTCCGGGCTGGGCGCTGCATGCTAGCGACACAAAAACAAGAATGAAAACAGTCCTGCCCTGAAGGAGGCTACATTCTGTTCAGGGAGATAACTGTGAGTCAAGATCTGCTTAGGGCGGATGGGACGATGACAACAGTCATCAGAGAACAGGTGGAGATGCTCAATGTTTATTTTGTTTCTGGTTTTTCCGCTGAGGAGAATTTAAAAATATACCAGAATGAACAAAATGAAACATGGCTACTGCAGGGCATTATTAAATGTGGAGATGAGAGAGCACCGAGCTGCCAGTGATGGGTTCATTCCCAGGCCCACATGAACCACGTCATCAGGCTCAGAAAGAACTAGGAGGGATGATGGCTGAGTCAACGTCAGAGAACAGAGAAAGACTGTGGAGAAAAGGGAAAGAATCATTGGATGGAAGAATGGCAAATGTGGTCGTAATTTCCAAAAAGGGAAGAGAATATAGTCTACAAACTGTAAGTTAATGGGTTTGACTCAGATTCCTGGAAAAATTCTCCATCACATGAAAGAGATGAATATCTATAAGTAGTAGTGATCACTACAAACCAGCATAATTTAATTAAGGACAGGTCATGCCAGATGAACCTTATTTTTCTTTTGGATTGGGTTACTAGATGAATAATTAAGACAACAGCACATAGCTTACCTAGATTTCAGCAAAGCATCTGACAAATTCTTTCATGTTACTCTAGTGCACAAGACAGAATGATATGGTGTGGATGAAGATAGAATTAAGGAGATTCACAACCAGCTGAACCCAAGTGAACTAACTGAAGTTCAGTATCAACCTGAAATGTCTCCAGTGGAATACCCCTGTGCCTGGTCATGTGCTGTTAAACATTTTTATCAATGACTTGGAAAAAGGCACATCAAATTTGCAGATGACAAGAAACTAGAAGGCAGAGTTAACACACTAATTGATAGAGCCAAGATTCAAAAAGATTATCATGGGCTAGAACACTGGGTCAAATCTAATAAGAATTTAATAGACATAAATAGAAAAACTTACACTTCAGTCTTTAAATTCTTCTCACAAATACAGGAGATGTGACTAGATAGCTGCTCGTGTGAAAAAGAAAGATCTGAGGGTTTTAACATCACGACATGGCAGCCAAGAACTAGGCTGCACCAAGAAAGGCTTCATTCCCGAGGCTAAGGCAGTGACAGGCCCATGGTCCTTTCCTGATTAGGCCACATCTGCATGGTTCTATTCAATTCTGTATCCCACAACATGGGAAGGACACCGCTAAGCTAAAGAGCATCCTCAGGAGGGCAGCCAGCCCAGTGGAGATCACCACGTTCCACAATTCTGTATCCACAAGCGCAGGAGGAGTCAGCAATATGACCCAGCAGCCAGAATGGCCGATAGGGACTTAGAATGGAAAGAAAAGAAGAGCATGCAGAATAAGGGAGGGACGTTCTAACTGGACTCTGCCTTGGTCCAAGGAATCCGTCCAATTCTGGACGTCGCATTTAAGGAAAGACCCCAACAATCTGGATCCCGTGCAGAGGAGGGTGAAGAGACTAAAAAGCCCCCCACAGGAGGCTCAGTTGGGGACGTTTAGCCTGGAGAGGACAAGACTTAGGGGAGACACGATGATTGTCTGTAGTGGAAACATGTGAAGGGCTGTCATGCGGAAGAGGGATTCAACTTGTTTTCTTTGGCCCTGGATGGTAGAATTAAGACCAAAGGGTGGAATTTGCAGAAAAGCAGATTTTTGGCCCAATATATGGAAAAACATCTCAACAATTGGAGTTGTCTCAAAGTGGAACAGGCTGCCTCAGGAGGTTGTGAGTTCTCCATCCGGCAAAGGCTGGACAACCACCTGTTGGTGATGTGGTAGAAGGGAGTCTCCTGCTCAGGAATGGATCAAACTTGGTGATTCTCAAGGGATTTCCGACTCTGACTTTCTAGGATAAGAGCAGGGCATGAAAAGAACATGAGGTTCCTGAAGCCTTAAGCAGGGGACAATAATACGGTTGGGATCCGGGGAGGAGGGGGACTACGGCACTGAAGGAAACTTCACCTCCTTCACAATTTGTCTAGGATTTAGCCTGATGATCATGAAAAACAACTAGTAGACCCATTATCTATATTCAAGGTACACTAACAGAAACCCTAGAATCCCCAAATGCCAATGACTCTCGCCATGGGAATGCAAGTGTTGTGATTTCAGGGATTCTATGGAGTAACCAGGGAGGAAAGGAAAAAGTCAAGAACAGGAAATCAAAAAGAAAAGTGAGAATAATTTCCATCTTAAATTTGTGAGCTAGATAATTACCATTAATAATAACTAATTGGTGGTCACATATGGTTCATTTAATAATCTTTTGGACGCCTCCTTTGACATTATAGGTGAAGGTAGATTACACCCATTCACAGAGCAGTCGGTGTTATTCAATGTGCTGAAAGGTAATTCCAGCCCTGGGTTATCCGCTAAACTGTAATTTGCAATCCTTCTGAATGACTTTGTATTCCCTAATTGGACCCAATTTTCACTGAAGCCACTGGGTGCTGGCCTAAGTAAGACTTTAGCAAAGGGCCCTTTTGAATCCAACACTGCTGGAGCATGTAAAGCCACAGGGACGTCTGCAAGCCCTTCCAAATACAAAAGTGAGTCTGGGCCACAGTCATCCCACAGCTATAGCCAGGAGTCAGTGAGGTACAGAAGTAAAGTGAGGACCCCCGTTTCACAATGTGGCCCGAGGAATCCATCTCAACGCGTAACCACCTTTGGAACTGGGTAGAAATCATCTGTGTTTTCAACACTGACCTCCACAACTGAATACAGAAAACACTCTGCGGGATCAGACCCATGCTCTCTCCAATACCTGACTGCCAAGGGACGCCCCAGTGACATCCTGCGGGGGTGACAGTGGTTCTCCCTGACATCAGTCCTAACGACTGGGCGTGTATCTTTTGGTAGTGCTCTCTGGGTCTGTAAGAGTTTCTAGGACCTTTGGGAATCCCTTTGTAGCATCTGCCTTGGCCTTCCTTGGACGCCTGAGTTCTCTAAGTTTACTGCCTGTTACAGCAGGCCTGGCCCTCCAGAGGATTACCTTTGCGTATTCAAACATGCGTAGGTCAGTGTACATATCCAAAGCCAGATTCTCGTGTCCACTGCGTTTGTACAGTTTGGCAGCCTCGTGGAACTTTCCTTGGTAGGCAAAAACATCTGCTAGAAACAGTTCATTGTTGGTCTCTCCACGCTTCTTCCTCTCCTGGAAAAATGAGCAGCACAGGAAATGGGCTCTGCAGGCCCAGGCAGGAAGCAGCCTTTACAAAGGTTAGACAGAGCTATTTAAGGTACCCTCCCAGGCTTTCCCTCCCTTGGGAAACCAGAGGGGACAATTACGCATTGGTCTCTTTCCCAGGTTTCTGGTGGGAATGCTTGACAACAAAGGCAGGTTTTCTAGGACAAGTTAACATCCAAAGAGGACAATCAGATCGTGGAGGTGCAAATGTCTGCCGTGAGGGCTGCATAAATTCATTATGACAGCTCTCCCGTGTTTTCTTTCAAGGAGAGGCCTCCAAATGCCTAAAGGCCTGGTGTGAGGAGCTGACAAATGCCTATAAACACCACACAGGTGTGGCTAATTCAGCAGAGGTGTGCAGGGGAGGAAGGGAGGTCATGGTGGAAGTGAGCACAGGTATCAGAAGATCAGGCCTCTAAAGGTCACGTGATTTTAGGGCCAGAAGGAAGCTGACAGATGTCTTCATTCTGCGGAGGGGAGACAAGATTTAAAGCAAGCTCCCCTAACTCTAGACCCAAGCCTCTTCCCACTGCAGCCCAGGCTCGGAGTGCTGAGGTTCTGTGGTTGTCAGAGAAGAGATCCTCTGATTCTGTAACCAGACAGCAAGTACTCTGTTTCAGAGAAGGGGCCGGGGGTGGAATGACATCCCAATAAATCTCCAACAACACCCACAAAAGGAAACAGCTAAAGAAAATTTTAACAATGAAGAAGCAAAGCATATTTTCTTTAAAAACCTCTGCCTGTGAGGCTTTTGTTGTCAAGTATTCCCACCAGAAACCAGGAAGAAACATAGAGCGTTTATTTTCTCCTCCTGTGTTAGAGAGTATTCACTGATATGCAGCCAAAGTATTTGTAAAACTGGGTATTCCAACAGGTTCTTTTGCATGTTTTCTCTTCAACTGTATTATAGCCTTTCACTCTGAGTAATGAGGCACTCATTACTTCATAAGCTGGTCCGTTCCGTGTTGTGGGTCAGCTGCCATTGCTAACAAGTTCCTTCCACTAAGTTGAAATCTGCCTCTGTGGAACTTCTACATGGCTAACTTCATCTTCTCCTCTGATAATCAATCCTTCTTCTACATAACAACCCATGTGCTCTGAGGACGAGGATGGTGTCCCATCCCCTGCCTCCCCCAGTTATCTTCTCCAAGGTAAATATCTCCAGTTCCTTAAACTGCTCTCCACAAGATTTCCCATCCCCCTGTCTCAGGACACATTCCATTTCACCAATGTCACTTGTGAAGTGTGGCCCCCGAGATGAACAGCCTTGCAGATGGGGCTGAACAGTGCAGAGTTCAGTGGGACTTTTGGGGACGCTCCTATTAATGTAGTCTAAGACTCCTTCAGCATTTTTGGCAGCCAAATCACACTGCTGATCACACTGACTTGGCACTCAACTAAAACTAGATCTCTTTCCCATGACCTGCTGTTAATCCAGGTCTTCCACATCCTACATTTGCGCAGCTTTTTTTTTTTTTTTTAGGGGCAAAATTCTACATTCATCTCTATTCAATGTCATCTTGTTAGCTTTGGTCCATTGTTTTGGTCTTATCAAGATCTTTGGGTATTCCAATTCTGTCACCCAACATATTTGTTATCTCTCCCAGCTCTGTGCTCCCCATAGATTATATAAGCATATCTTTCATGTCTTTATCCTTGCTGCTGATAAAAATGTGAAACGGGACAGGGCTGAGGACAGAGCCACTAAGCACACTACGAGGTGTCTCCTCCCTAACGGACATCGATCCATTAATCAATGCTCTTTGCCTAAGAGTATTATGTGGTGCCTACGTCAATGAGCTGGGTTAGGTAGAGCACAGTGTTAATGAGGCCAAGGTTACAGGCTGAATCTTTACATGGGCCAGTCCACACTAACAGACTGCCATCTCAAATCCTAAAAGCTATCTAGCATAATGCATGTCACTGGTGGGAAGAAATGGAGCACACCGTATGGATGGACCAATGCAAATCTGTCACTACTCCTAGAAAAACAATTCTGTATGCACGTTCTCCTGATGGGTGGGTAGGAGGCTGCATTTTTTTATGGAAGGCCCAGTGTATATTTTCATTGTTTTTCTACAGCTTGTTACCATTTAGAAATTCAAATGTGTTATACACTCACGTATACTTACAGAAAAATTTTGTCAGAATAGAATACACATTTGTGGCTCATCCATTCAACAAATGGTAAGTGCTTAAAGTGTGCAACAAGATTGGCTGCCTTGGAGAGAGATACAAAGATAAATAAGGCATGCTCCCCGAGCTCCAGGGGCTGCTTCTTACACACCGCTGACCCCATGGCACCTAAGTTCAAATGCTTTGAGTGGTATCATCCAGAGAACTGGGGGAGGGGGGAAGAAGGCTGGGGATGGAACTTAGGTTTGGGGATTCCTGGAGTCATCCACTCATGAAACCACTTGATTATTTTACCACACCGGGTTCTGATGACACACAGATGCATAAAGCAGAAAGAGGAGTCAGGCCATGCTGCTCAGAATTCTCCTGGCTGCTAAGAGAGCTGCCCCCACATAACTCATCGAGAAGCAGAAGGGTCTTTCTTGAGAAGGAGGAGGACTTCAACCAGTCTTTTACCTCAATGCTGTTGATCAGCTCTAAATACCGGAGATCTTGTACTCTGGTAAATGCCTAAAGGAAGGAGGGAAAAAAAGAAACAAACAAAATCAGTGGCTTCTACGTGCCAAATGTCTGTAACTGGTCTGTGGTAGAAAGTCTAGAAAGGAAACAAGGAAGAAAGCGCAGGTAATGATTAATCGGTGAGTTTTTGTGTAAGCTACACCTCCTGGAGAGAGAAGCCTTTATCCCTGGGATTATCCTACAAAAGAAACAGAGAAAGAGATCTGGGCAGATCAGTCCCTTTGGGATTAGACAAAACAAAATTATGATCCTGCATTCTATGATTCTACTTATTAGGGAGTATCCCTTTGCACTGGGGGGGAAAAATGTGCTGGTTTGTAAAGGGAGGTGGCTTGCATCAGAGTAGAGGTGAGCAAAATGTAACTGAGTGATAAAAGACAGCAAGTACATCTTGGAGACTCAGAGAAAAACCAGAAGGCAGATGTCTACCTGACAGCTCAGCAAACGTTGTGCAATGGGGGCAAACACATTATCGTGCACAGAGGGAGAGAGGAAGAAAGTCAGAAAAGATAAAGATGGTTTCTAGCAAATGGAGAAAAATGTTATCACTCAAACTCCCCAAGAGACAAAGCCTTGCATAAACTGTAATGCTTCAGCTCTTGCCTGAGACCTGTAATAAAACAGGTCACTTTAACCCACGGACTCCCAAAGCCTGCCAGGCTAAGAGGAGATGTGAATGTTTCACAACCCATTCTATTGGCCTAAACATCAAGAATCTCTAATGTCATCCATTTTTAATTTGGACATTTTTCTCTAAAGTCCCTCATCTGGATTCTGATGGCACAAACTAAGGACGATAAAAGCCCCAAAGATTTAAAATGGTTTGCAAGGAGGGGGCAGCTAGGTGGCGCAGTGGATAGAGCACCCGCCCTGGAGTCAGGAGTACCTGAGTTCAAATCCGGCCTCAGACACTTAACACTTACTAAGCTGTGTGACCCTGGGCAAGTCACTTAACCCCAATTGCCTCACTTAAAAAAAAAAAAAAAGGTTTGCAAGGACACTGATAATCTGTGGCTTCTAGTCACCTGCACCAGGCTGCTAGTTTGTGTGGTGAACAGAGTTTGAAATCTAAAATCTCGCTTCACACATTTACTAGCTTTGTAACCCTGGACAAGTCACCTACATTCTCTCAGCCTCAGTTTCCTTTTGTATAAAATAAGGAATAACAACATTTGTCTCAGAATCGAAAAAGGTGATGTATAAAGTGCTCTGCAAACCTTAAGGCAATCACAAATGCCATCACTATGACAGCAATGTCATTGTCCTCATTATTATGTCCTCCTCTCTAAAATGCCTGAAAATGGAAAAGTCATCTGTGGGGTTGAAAAGGAAGGCTCCCATTTGTGGCCCGCTTTGGGCACCACGTAAGCCCTCTGAAGAGCTTGGCTCCTGCTCCTGAGCCATGGGACATCCGGACAGATTCTGTTCACGCCCACCCCGCCTCCGGCCTGGTTCCCAAGCTGCAGACTTGGAGGGATTGCCTGGGTCACAGGGCCTTCTACAAATCTGTCCCGGTGTTCACCATAGAGGCAGGGGATCAGGCCCCTGAACAAAGTCATGAGGAGGCAGGACCAGAAAGCAGCTCTTCTCTGACATCTAGTGGAGAAACCCAGCCATCAGCAGAGGGTGTCTGCCTTCAACAATTCAATCCCATAAACACTGAGTACCTACCATATCTAAGGCACCCTGCACCCTAAATACACCATCCTCGCTCTGTGAGGCTGAAAAAGAGAAGGCCTATGGGGCTCTGAGACCCAGTGCTCAAGTTTTACACCCCAGAGACAAGTTACTAGCTTAATAAAATCACTCAAATCCGGGGCTTACAGGGCGGTCATAAAAGAGAACTTATGTTACCGGTCTTTGGGGAAGGCTCTTTATTTGGGTCTTTACCCTTCTATCCCAGTCTGTACTGAAGGCAAATGTGCCCAGGACGGCAATGATGGTTTGGCTGGCTGGAGTGTCGAGTCTGTGAAGGGGAGAAAGCTAGCCAATCTGGAAGGTGAGTCTGATGGTGAAAAGCTTTGACTGTGAAGACAGGAAGCTACATTTGGCCCTAGAGGGAGCTTCCTGAGCAGGGAGCTGATGTGGTCAGAGTGGGATCCGTGGGATCAGAGTCCATCTGAGAGAGGCAATAAGGGCCTGACAGGGGCAGTGGCTCTGTGGATGAGGGGAGGAGGGAGGCAAGAGACACTGTGGAGGCAGAGAGGCTGATCAGCTATGGCGGCTGAGGGAGAGTGAGTCTGGAACCCTCAAGAGAAACAGACAAGTCACCAGTGGTGGGTGTGTGGACCAAGATGGGCCTCTGCTTGGGACCTCCTGAGTCGGAGGTGCCTACAGGACACAGCTTGAATGCGATGTGGGACTGGAGCTCGGCACAGAGACCGGGGCTGGAGGCAGAGACTGGGAATCATCTGCAGAGAGAGAACTGATGAGGTCATCAGGTGAGAGAGCAGAAGGCCCAGCGCAGAGCCTTGGAGAAGCCACAGTTATAGGAGGGGATGTGAAGGGTGAACCAGCGGAGGAGGCTGAGGAGCAATCTGACTGGTAGAAAGAGAACACGAAAACCCAAGGGAAGAGAGGAGTCTCTGGAGATGAAGGCGCTCACTAGTGCCCAGTACTCCTGGATAGCGGCTATTGGATTTGGCCATCGGGGGATCACTGGTCACTGTGGAGAGGAGGGTGTTCAACAGCAATGGCATCAGGAGCCAGACTACAAGAGGTGGAGAAGAAAGAGGAAGTGGAGACAATAAACGCAGACAGCTTTTTTCTAGAAAAGCTATTTTTTTTTTTAGCATTTCCTAAGCAAGAAAACAACAAGGTGACTCAAATGTATGAATCACAGCTCTGCTGCCCTGAAGCTAAGCAGGGATCAAGGACGTTTCTCTTTTGCAAACTGAAGACACAGCGGTCTCTTCCTCTACATTTAGAGCCGTGGGAAGAAAGCCGCCATCATTTCATAAGGGCACCACTTAAAACCCATCAAATGCCATGTGGGTTTAATGCTGTAAATGGTCCACCAGGCTGTAAATCTAGCCCTCTGACATTCAATTAAACGCTCTACCTTCTTAGCTGTCTCAAACTCCAATCCTTCTAGCGCCTCCATGGCCAGCTCTCTCCAGTCTGCATCGGTCACCCCCAGACAAGCGATCTGGTAGGCTTCTTTGTACATCTTCCTGTCCAGGTACTGGTACATCGGGGCCGACTTCAGGTTTTCCATGAAAGGCAATTGTCAAAAGGGAAAGAAAATGGCTATTTTCAGAATTAAAGCAAGAGTACAATTTATGAGACTGTCTTTCTCCATAGGAACTCGAGCATTTCATTACAAATCAGAGCCGTAACAGAAGTAATGCATGTGTTTATATTTTGCCTCCTCAAGAATTCAAAGTATTTTCAGATGTATATTTACTTGTTCTAAGCTCCTTGAGGGCAGAAACAGTCTTCCTTTTTCTTATTTGTACCCCCAGAGCTAGCACAGTGCCCAGCACACAGTGGGTGCTTAGTAAAGGTTTACTGAAATATTTCTCCTCATTCTCATGAAGTAAGGCAGCCAGTGTGAGTCTCATTTTGTAGAAAGGGAAAACAGGCCCCCAAATGTTTAAAAAAGAGCTCTCGGGCCTCTCTGACCACTACATTGTCTTGTGCTGGCCCTTGTCCCTTCTCCTGCTTCCTAAATCGAGTCACTTCTTAAGCTTTCATCCTCAGCCTTGGGAAAATTCACAGCTTTTAGCTCCTCACAGACAACTCCAAAGTTTCTCTCTGCAGCCCTGAGGTGTCCCCCAGGAGCCCCACAACTCCAAACATCTTATTTGTATTCAAACTAAATACATCTAAAAGGAAACTCCTCATTTTGCCTCCAGACGTCCTCATGGCTGTCTCGGAAGCCAACCTTATTTCTGGGTATCTGCAGTCATTTTTTATCCTACCTTAGCTATTTAGTTAATAAAAGGCCTAGCCATTCTTCTGCCCTAGTGCTAACTGAATGACTGACTGCCCAGATCTTTTGCAATAGTCCCTTCTCCAATCTTACTTTCATCCCTCAACATTCAGGCCCTGTATCTTCCATCACTCTGGCTCCGGTTCTCTCTCTCTCTCAATCCAGCCCATGATCCACCACTGGCTTAGTCAGAGATCAGGCCAGTCTCCTGCCCAAGAACCTCTGAGAGCTGAGTCACAGGCCTTTGGAGGGGAGGGAGCTCAGGGACCATTCCTGCCCACGCCACACCTGGATGAGCTTCCTCTAAAGCCTCCCCGAGCAATGCTCCTTCAGGCCCCTGCTATGGGGAGCCCAGCCCTGGGCCAGGGCTACAAGGGGGAGGAGGCTCTTGGCCACATCAGGCCTGAGCTTGTCCCTTTGCCATTTCTGTTCCTCCCTCTGCCCTCGGGAGCCCAAGAGTACAAGCCGAACGCCTCTTCCACAAGACAAGCCTTCAGACGCTGGAAGACAAGGAACAAGACTCCAAGCCAACCCTCCTGGCTCCTTTAACCCACCCTCCTACAGCGCCAACTCAAGGCCTGGCACAAGACAGGCGAGCAGAGTGTTGGATGTGGAGGCAGGGAGACCCGAATTAAAATTCAGACATTTCCTAGACCATTCATTGAACCTCTATGCCTCAGTTTCCTCATCTGTAAAGTGGGAACAATAAAAGCACTTATTTTGCAGGGCTGTTGTGAGGATCGAATAAAGTCACTTAAAAAGTGCTTTACAAGGGGCAGCTAGGTGGCGCAGTGGAGGGAGCACTGGCTCTGGAGTCAGGAGGACCTGGGTTCAAATCCGGCCTCAGACACTTAACACTTACTAGCTGCGTGACCCTGGGCAAGTCACTTAACTCCAATTGCCTCACTTAAAAAAAAAAAAAGTGCTTTACAAACCTTGAAGTACTTACTACATGAATGCTCACTTTTGTCTATCATTATTAGCTGTCCTCCTCCCCCTCCTGCCTCCCAAATCCAGACCAAACTCCTCAGCCTGGCACGCCCCCACCCCCAGTAAACCTTGTTACTCTGATGTGAGCCAGTCCCATAGCTCACCATGACTGGAACCCGTGGTGCTCATCCTGTCTCCACCCTTGCAACTTCGCCACGCCCTCCACCTGAAATGCCCTCCCGCTCCTTCTCCTCCCTGGGGAAGTCCTCACCAGTCCTGCTTGGGAGCTCCCAGAGTACCTGTGTCTGATACTATCTAACTGCTTTGCTGGCCTATGTGTTGTCTTTCCCATCACTCCTCGAGTGTTGTATCTCCTACTTCTTGTGTGTTCCCAGCCCCAGCAAAGGGCCGGGCGCTGAGAACACATGCATGTGCTCACTAACACTCTGTACTAACCAGGATCAGCCAGGCTTGTCTGAGCATTCCAGGTAGGGGAGTTTTAAAAATAAAATAAGTATCCAGGGAACCGCGTGACTGACTCTGATTTGCCCTGAGATCCCCCCTCCTCCTCCTCCATCCAACAGTCTCAGGGTCTGCTGACCCACTCAGCCGCCCTAACAAACCAACCATTGCCCAAGAGGAAACCAGAAACCACCAAGTGACTGTGAGGCTTTTGCCCTGCTCTCCCGGCCACCCCACAGGCTGGCTAGAGGTACGGCAGCAGATAAAGGGCCTTTGTTTTGAGGCTTCTCTCCCCAGGCCCCAGTGGTTGTGCTGTGTCAGCCAAGCGGGCTGTGGTGGCTGGGACAGGGAGGCTGCTGCTGCTGGACCCTCTGGGGGGCTTCAGCACAGAGGAAAAACCCAACCCTCCACTCAGCTTATTTGTGCAGGCTGGAGGGAGGGAGGGACAGAGTCTTCCTTTTTGAATGATTTGTTTTTTTCACTTCTCATCTGCCTTCATGCCACACATTGGAACCTCCACAAATAGAGTTCAGCCGGATTAGATCTGAAAATTCTCCTTTTCATTGGAAGATATCTCCTCCCCAAGACATTATTCTGCAGACTCTTCTCTATCACCTCCATGTCTCACTCCTCTCCCCCTCTCTGCAGAGGGCAGTCAGTGGGCACAGTGGAGAGCGCACTGGGCCTGGGCTAAGACAGAACTGAGATAAAATCCTGCCTCAGACACTGACCAGCGGGGCAAGTCACTTCACCTCTGTTTGCCTCGGTTTCCTCGACTGTAAAATGGCACACCTACCTCTCAGGGCTGTTAAGAAGATTCACTGACACATGATGGGAAAAGCGCTTAAGGCACAGTACCTGGCACACAATTGGGGCTATATCAATGCTCGTTCCCTTATTTCTCTACTCACCATCCCCACCTCCAAAAAACAAACCCAGTGGTGGGGTCTATTTTATTGGGTTTACTGATGCTAGTGACCACCCCCTCCCACCACCCTAACATCACCTTGAGATTGCTTTGTCCATACACTGATTTCTACATGGCGTCTCCTCCAATAGAACGTAAGCCTGTTGAGGGCAAGAACTGTTTTGTCTTTGTATCTCTGGAACCTGGCACAGCATCAGGCATGTGGCAGCCATTTAATCAAGGACCAACCAACTGACTGGCGCATTACCTGGGGCACTTCCACTGCTGACATAGAGAAAACATGGAGACAGAAGATTTTTGAGCCATTGTAGCCCACGACAAAGCCTTGCAGCTTCTGCTGGTGCACGGGGAAGTTGCTGGCTTTGATGTTGAGGTAGCCTCCTCCAGAGAAGCAGAGCATGTCCTCACACTGAGTGTTCCAGGCCACACTGTTAGCATTGGGTTCCTAGGGAGTACAGATCAATGACCATTATATCAGACCCACAATAAGGGCTTTTCCCTTAAGAGACCATGGCCGCCTCATTCCTCAAAATGAGAACCATTCCCCAACTGATCAATGGTCAAATGATATAAACAGGCAGTTTTCAGAAGTAATCAAAACTATCTATAGTCATATAAAAATGTTCTCAATCACCACAGATTAGAGAAATGCCAATGAAAACAACTCTGAGGTCTCACATCACACCTGTCAGAAATGACAAACACTGGAGGGAAGGAAGGAAAACAGGGACACTAATGCGCTGTTGGCAGAGTTGTGAACAGTCCAAGCATTCTGGAGAACAGAATGTAACCAAACTACACCCAAAGAACTACAAAACTGTGCATACCCTTTGACCCGGCATTATCCTACTAGGTCTGTATCCCAAAAAGATCCAAGAAAGAGGAAAAGGGCACAGAGGTACCAAAAGATTTATGGCAGCTCTGCTCATGGTGGCCAAGAATTGGATAGGAGATAACCATCAATTGGGAAATGGCTGAACAAATTATGGTATATGACTGTGAAGGAGTACTAACTACTGTGCTTTAAGAAATGTTGAAAAGGGTGGTTTCAGAAAAACAGGCCAAAACTTATATGAACTGATGCAAAGTGAAGTAAGGAGAACCAGAAGAACATTATACATAGTAACAGCAACATTGTGTGATGATCAACTAAGAAAGACTTAGCTCTTTTCAGCAGTGCAACGATCCAAGACAATGCCAAAAGACTCAAGATGGAAAATGCTCTCCCCATCCAAAGAAAGAACTAGGGAGTCTCAATGCAAATTGTGACATGCTATTTTTGCTTTGTTTTTTCTTTCTCATGGTTTTTCCCTTTTGTTCTGATTTTTCTTTTACAACATGACTAATGTGGAAATACACTTAACATGATCATACTGTATAACCTATATGAGATTGCTTTCTGTCTTGGGGAAGGGAGAAGAAAAGGAGGAAGGGAAAAAATTTGGAACTCAAAATCTTACAAAAATGAATGTTGAAAACTTTCTTTACATGTAATTGGGGGGGGGGAAATAAAATACTACTAAGTGAAAAAAAGAATGTTAAAAATGAATTTTTAAAAAGAAAAAATAAAAGTTTGATAGGAAAAAAGAGCATAAGGCCTTTGTCACAGTTTTAACATTGCATCTTTCATTTCCAAATGGATATACAATTTTTAAAAATGTGTCCTTCATACAAAGTTTATTATATACTACAAAAATACAATCCGCAAGGGATTTTTTTTCAAAATTTCCTGCTTGCTTGGCTTTTGAGCCTCACAGAGACCTCAAAAAGAAATCAAAATCAGCAGTCGGAGGATCTTTTATGCCCAAGGGCAAGTTCTAAGAATTCTACCCTGCCCTTTCTACCACTCCCTTGTCCTCTGGCCCAGAGGATCCCCACCAAACATACAACCTCCCAAGCTGCATGAAT
Organism: Dromiciops gliroides; assembly: GCF_019393635.1. Taxonomy (NCBI): domain Eukaryota; kingdom Metazoa; phylum Chordata; class Mammalia; order Microbiotheria; family Microbiotheriidae; genus Dromiciops; species Dromiciops gliroides. Next base: position 706,724,450 of record NC_057861.1, read on the forward strand.
TCCCTGGAAAAGGAATGGGGGCAGGAACAAGGGTCACAAAAGTAGACTGAGTACAGGGAGTGAAAGTGGAGGTGCGCTGGCGGGGGGGGGGGGGAGGACATTAGAACTCAGGTCTACCTCTAGCTTAGAAGAAGGTCAGTGGGATGAAAATGTTACAGCAATAGGAAGCAGCTTCTGCATGAGGAGGTATGTTCCCCATCCTCCACCCCCTCCCACTTAGCTGCTCTAGTTATCTACCATCAGCAGAATTCTGGAAAACTCCAGGGACACAAGAAAGGAACCAGACTGAGCAATGCCCATCCTTCCTCTGCTATTTGGAAAGAGCTGCACAGTCAAGTAGGAAGGACCCCAGCTCCCTGCATTCCCGGCTTCATGCAAACCCTCACTCACTATCTTCAGTGAGAACAACTGGGCAGGGAAGCTGGTGGCTACCTAGCCAGCCTGTCCCTCCCTTCCCCTGGCACACTAACCTTCCTCCACAACAGAATCAGATGCTATGCATACAGTGCCTATCCTTGAGGGGCTCAATCATTTGACTGGGATTATCTTGTTGACTCTCCCCACATCCCTGATCAAAAGGCCTTTAAATCTCCATTGGGCCATCACCTGTATGCCGGCTGGCCAAGTGGTTTGTTCCAATCTCCTACCTGGAAAAGCAGTTCCTTGGTGTGAATATCATACACCAGGCAGGTGTCGTTTTCATCCACCACTGCTAACTTGGTGCGGGAAGCGCTCATGTCCAGGCATCGCACGGCCGTGGCCTGCTTGAGCAGGACAATGGCAAACAGATTGTCTACAAAAATCTTCAGAATCTGGAAAGGTTTCAATAACAAAGGTTAGTCGCTGCCTTCGACAAAGCCCTCGGCATGGGGAAGGTCTGATGAGCTCCTTAGCACAGAGGAATGGCTCCTGCTCATTTCACAAGGACCCTTTGACCCCAAGGAAAGGAGCTGCCGTACACTAACATTCTGATGCCTCAGAAGAATCCCTTCCTGCCCTGGTCCTTCAGATACGGAATGGTCCAAGTTCCCACTGACTTCCACAGGGGTTCTGGGCAATACTCTGCAGCCAGGCTGATGTTGGGCAGCCTCATCTGTGAGACCATCTGCCTGCCTCTAATGCACACAGGCTACTGCTCTGCTTTCAAGCTCTCATACACCCCCCTTAGAACTTCCATATTTTGAGCAAATTTGGGCAAGAGTCTCACCTCACCAAGAGATTCAGGGTACAGAAGACCAAAACAAGAATCAAACAGTAACTGCCTTTTGAGAGCTTAGATTCCCAAACAGGAGAAACAGAGAGGGTTTGTATGTATGTGTGGATATGCATAGGAACATGTATGTCTGCATTACTCAAGGTCTTGGGGTGGGGGGGAGGGAATGAGAAGGATCAGCACAGATTTCACACAGGAAGCAGCCCATAATATGAGTCTTAAAGAAACTGAGAGATGACCAGAAGCAAAGACAAGGAGGGAGGGCATCTTGGCCTCAGGGTTGCCAAGTGCAAAGAGGGCAGTGTCGAGGATGAGCAACATTGAGAAGGACAAAGCTGGTCTAGCTGCACCAGCACGTGTGAGAAGGGCAGGAAGGGAGATCAGGGCCAGGGCATTAAAAGACAAAGAGGGGCACTTATATTGGATCCTGAAGGCACCAGGGAGCGACTGGTATTTACTGCATCTCAGGAAAGCCACCTCATTGGCCCGTAGAGAGTGGACCAGTGTGGGGGAGACTTGAGGCAGAGAGATCAATCAGAAGATTACTGAAGTAGTCCAGGAGACAGGCAATGAGGGTCTGAACTACGATATGGCCACAGGAAGGGGGAGAGAGAAGGGGACTGATTCGAGAGATAATTTGGAAGTAGAAATCACAAGATACAGCAACTGATTAGACACATGTGGTGAGAGGAGTCTAGGATAACCCCAGGATTGTGAACATGAGTGACTAGGAGGAGGGGGAAAGGAGAAAATAAGCATTTATATAGCACCTACTATGTGCCTGGAATTGCGCTAAGTGCTTTTCACAAATATCCTCTCATTCAATCCTCACAATGATCCTGTGAGGAAGATGCTGTTATTATCTCCTTTGGACAGTTAAGGTAACTGAGGCAAACAGAAGTTAAGTGATTTACCCAGGATCACCGAGATAATAAGTACCTGAGGTTGAATTTGAACTCAGGTCTTCCTGACTCCCAGCCCACAGTTCTATCCACTGTACCACCAACTGCCATCAGGATGGTGGTAGCCTGGACAGAAATAGGGAAATTCGGAGGAGTAGATTTGGGGGGTCGGGGAAGATCATGAGTTCTAGTTTGGACATTATGAGTTTGAGATGCCTACCGGACATCCAGTTAAAATATGCAAGTGGAACTGAATATACAGCTTTGGAAGTCATCCATGACAATCACAGCACAGGAGCCAACTGGATCATGGAGTGAGCGAGAGTATAGATAATAGTCACTAACGATGATAATGATAACAATGATGACGCTTACATTTATACAGCACTTACTATGCGCTTGTCACCATGCCAAACACTTGACAATTATTATCATATGATCCTTACAAAAACCCTGTGAGGTAAGTGCTGGTTATAGCCAAAGAAACTGAGGCAAAAAAGGGTTAGTGACTCGCCCAGGGTCTCATAGCCAGTAAGTGTTTGAGGACAGATTTGAGCTCAGGTTTCCTGACTCCAGGTCCAGAAAGCTGTCTTTCGCATTAACTGCCACTTGAAGAGGACAGAGGGTGCAGGACAGAGCCTTGGGGTACAGCCACATGTGGGGAAGCAATGTGGATGATGTCCTGGCTTGTATAAAAACAGTCTCTCAAAAAGAGAATCTGATATTGGCTCTAACTCCCAAATTCTAACGAATGTGCCAGGCTGCAGCCATGCTTAGCTCCGAATCTGATCCTATCTTCTCAATGAAGTCATTCCAAATGGGAAAATCCCATCAGCCGCATCCCTTTTAATGCAGACTGGCTCATCCCGTTTGCAGATAACAAAGCTAGTAGGGACGGCGAGCACACTGACAGACTAGTGCCTGGGCTGAGTCTAATGACAATGTAACACAAGGAAATGCAAAGTCTCCCTCTGCCCAAGTCCAATGGGGATGGCGGCACGGAGACAATAGTGCCACTCAAGAAGGCTGATAAGCCAGGGAGTATCAGAAGAGGGTAAGGGGAGGCTCTCGACTCTACCCCATGTGAACAGAGTTGAAGCACTGAGACGTTTAGCCTGGACGAGAGGGGCCTCCTGGGGCACAGAGAAGCTGTGTTCCAGTATTTCTGAAGGGATAACAAGCAGAAAAGGGAGGAGACTGACTGGCCCCAGAGTAGGCCCAGAAGTAATGTCGGAGAAATGTCAAAGAGGACAATTCAGGCCTGGAGAGGGAGGGGTTTCCCTCTGCGGGCAGGTGGGGTGAAGATTCCTTTCAGGCTCAGCACTAGATGGACGCTGGAAGGCATCTACGTTCTGCGGCCGGCCCTGATTCCTAAAGGCAGAACTAGGTCATCATGCCCCAGCAACAAGCAAATATTCCGTGTCTATCTTGGGCTTTGCCCCTGGAGAGAGGATAGAGGCTCAGCTCTAGGTATACAGAGGAAGCAGAGAACATAGGGTTGGCATTCTCTTGTCGGACAACAGCGATCATTAAGGTCAAATCCTTTTCTGGTGCAAAGAATTCAGAATTAAGGAGATGCCCATCCACTGCGGAAGAGCTGAACAAACCGTGGGATGAGATTATGATGGAATACTATTGTGTTGTAAGAAATGATGAGCAGGGGGCAGCTAGATGGCACAGTGGTTAAAGCACTGGCCCAGGATTCAGGAGTACCTGAGTTCAAATCCGGCCTCAGACACTTGACACTTACTAGCTGTGTGACCCTGGGCAAGTCACTTAACCCCCATTGCCTAAAAAAAAAAAAAAACTTAAAAAAAAAAAAAAAGAAATGATGAGCAGGATGCTCTCAGAAAAACCTGGAAAAACTTTCATGAGCTGATGCAAAGTGAGATGTACTGTATACAAAGTAAAAGCAATATTGCAAGATGATCAGCTGTGAATGACTTGATCCAAGACAACTCTGAAGGACTTATGAAAAATGCAATCCATCTCCAAAGAAAGAACTGATGGTGTCTGAATACAGATTGAAGCATACATTTTTTTAGTTTCTTTTTCTTATGTGGGTTTGGTTTTTTTTTTTTTTTGGTCTGTTTTCTTTCACAACCTGACTAATGTGGAAATGTTTTGCATGACTACACATGTATAATTTATATTGAATTGCTTGCATTCTTAAGGGTAGGGAGTGGGAAGGGAGGGAGGAAGAGAATTTGGAACACAGTTTTTAAAATGGATGTTAAAATTATTTTTTACATGTAACTGGGAGAAAAATAAAATTCAATAAAGATCATTAAGGCCAAGTTAGCTGTGTGTGGAGCCACGTCAATCATTTTTCAAGCATATGAGCTATGCTATCAGCTTTTTGTTGCAAGTTATGAGCATGATCTAAGAACCTAACTCATCTCACTAAGATCCATTCATTTCACTCATGTGAATGTGACCTAAGTCACAGTTTCTCCCTCTCTCCCCCTGCAAGGCATTAAGAAAGTTCCCATTTCTGTGTGACCTTCAGTAACCTAATCCATTTCTGACTAGGCTAGCTCAGTGGTTGCAATGACAATTCCCCTGGTGTGTGAACATGCCAAGAATTTGAGGCATGCTCTTCCACTGGGCTGATGACTAGGAAACGCTGTCCCTCAGGGCTCCTTGGTACACAAAGCCACACTCTGGGCTCCTTTCTGCCATGCCCTTGCCTTGAAGGGCTCACTGGTGTCAAGGCTATTCTGGGCCATGTAAACTAACATACAGATGCCAGACACACGGACGCCATCGCCACACACACTCGGACAGCAAACATTCACCTGACCGTTCTTCAGGCCAACTAGAAGGCCTTCTCTTCCAGGTGGGCCTCCGATCACCTTGATGTAACGAATCAGGGACTCCATCTGCCACTCCCTCTCTTTCACACCTCCAAAAGACAAGCACTGCAGCCTTTTCTCCTAGAAACCAAACATCGATTTACAGATACCTTTAACAAAGCAAACCCTGCTGGTCCTGCCCAAGGAAGTTCTCCTATAACCAGAGGCATCCCTCTGGATTTTAAAGAAATATTGAAATCATTTTGTTCTCATAATTTCTGACTTATGCAAGACTTTCTCTGTTTTATTCCAAATGAACCCAAACCCAGCTCTACTGTTAAGAACCTAGGCACTCCTCCTTCCAAAGCACCCCCAAATATCACTTAATATTGGTCACAAGCTGTGAGCTGTGGCCATTCGCTAGGAAGAATGATGGTCTTCTCTTGGTTGAGGATTCTCTCCTTTAATGCCTAATGGGCATTAAGCTTTAATTATCATTTTTGGCTGTATACACACACACACACACACACACACACACACACACACACACACACACACACAAATATGTAAAAATCCATGCAGAAATACAAATTAAGCTCAATTTCCTGTGTTACTAATTCATATTCTGACATCTATAGGCCAAATCCTATTCAAATGAAATTTTCTGCATTACAAAAAGATCCTCAGGTCCCAGCCACCAACTTGCTTATTTCAAGCAGCATCTGATGTGATAAAAATCCAATATAGTGAAAAGCATCCAAAGATTCTCTGGAAATTGAAGGTTTAACCAACAATAAACATTTTAAAACCCTGAGCTGACAACCATACCCTTGAGAGAAACCTGGAAAAGACACATGGACCACACACACACACACACACACACACACACACACACACACACGCTCCAGACCTGGCAGAGGATGATGTGGTCTGAGCACACCACGAGTAGGTTACACTCAAATTTCTTGACGATCTTTTCCTTAACCCGATAATGCATGTCTGAAGAGTCATCTGAGTACAGCTCATAGATGAGGATCCTTTCCGGCAGCTGGATGGCCAGCCGGTTTTTGTAAATGGCGATCTTCTTCACGAGCTCTTTGCACTTGATCCGAACTATCAAGAAAGGAAAAAGGAGTCTGGGGTCAGGCTGGAGGTAACACAGAAAGTAGGGACGTCTCTCTGCCTTCACCCCACAGCATGACAAGGGGGCCTTGCAGGCCAGCTAGCTATAAAACGTTATTAGTGGCCCAGACAATAAGAGATTGACCACTATGTGTGGGGCACTGCCTGGTTCTGCAGCTCCAGACCTGCTTCTGGGGATACTGACTACCCATAACGCACAGAGAGATACACACTTAGAGCTCCAACATTACAACTCCAGAACTCTGGATAACTGTGGCTTACACTGGAGTGTGCACTGTGGTTCACAAAGAGCTTGCTCCCATTTCATCTTCACCACCTTGTGAGGCCATGTCCATTGGGCAGGGAGGAAACTGGAGCTCACGGGTGGGAAACAACTCTCCCAGACTCACAAGCCCAGAAAGTGGCAAAATGGGATCTCATACTCTGGCCTCCCAAGTGACCTCCCTGCTGAGTGGGCCTGGCCTATACCTGCTGGGCCACACTAGCCAAAACATCCAGGTGTCAGTCTACTCAAAACACCTCGACACTTTGGGATCAGTTTTAAACCCCTCACGTGCATGCTCACAGTGGGCCCCAATGACAACTATTTCTGGGCAGCCTCATCTGCCAAACTATGGAAATACTCTTGAAATCCTGAAAGAGAGTGACCTCTGGTGGCTGCCTTTTTTTTTTTTTTGCATGGGGCAATGAGGGTTAAGTGACTTGCCCAGGGTCACACAGCTAGTGTCAAGTGTCTGAGGCCGGATTTGAACTCAGGTTCTCCTGAATCCAGGGCTGGTGCTTTTTATCCACTGCACCACCTAGCTGCCCCCTATGGCTGGCCATTCTGCTGGGGGCCACGAGCACCATCTCTTCCCCATCTTTCCAATGAAGAGGTGCGGGCACTGAATGTCAAGTCTCCTGACCTGACTCCAGTTTTTCCAGCCAACTTCCTTTCTTGGCATGTGTCAACCCACGTGTGTTTAGCCCTGGTTTCCCCTACCTTTCTGCTCTGTGATCAGGTGCTGGACAATCACATCGGTCATGCTGTCCCTGTAGGCGTAACGATCCTTATAGAGCCCATGGACTGTGCTAAAAATAAGCTGATAGAAGGAAATCGTTCCGTCCTGACAGCCAATCACCTAGAGAGAAAGGATGATGAAGACTCTCTACGGAGAGTCTCCAAACATCACCATCATAACTGCTGGGTTGCATTAACGCAGACAGAAGCACACATGCACATATCTGCTCTCGCTGTCCAACACCTAGTTGAGGGCAGAGTCCTGTGGAATAAATGTCCATTCTTACCACATAATTGGAGTCCGGTTTAACTTTACAGGTCCACACCCAAGAATTCTGATCCCCTATGCTCCCAAGACGCACGCCATCTTTGGTGAAGAGGGACACTTGTTTGTCTGACCCTCCGAGCAGAATATATTCTCCTTTGGTGAAATAGCTAATGCAGCACGGGTCAAAGTTCAGCGACCTGTCCTTCCCAACCTGGAGGGAGAAAGAGCACAGGCAAAGAAAGAACAAATGCGCAGAGTGCGTAAGGGTTCATGAAGCACCTTCGTTAGAAGCCCCGTGGAGTACGGAGGTAGCAAGCACTGCTGTTCTCACTTCACCTCACACCACAAAGCCAGGACTTCAACCCCTTCCGCCAACTCTAAGTCTAGCTTGCTTTCTAACGCATCATTTCCAAGGGCCCTCCTTAAAATGCTCTTTCCTCCCCTCCACGTATTCTTCAAGGCCCTGTCCACATCCTCTTCATCCATGGGGTGCTCCCTAATCCACTTAACAAAAAATGATCTTCCAGGAGCGGACATCTGACCACCCTCCCCCCACCCACTCAGTAGATTCTAGCGGCTCCCCATCGACTCCAGGCTCCAACCTCAGAGTCCTGGTGGCTTCTAGGCCCTTCTCGGTCCGGCCCCTTTCAGCACAGGAGCTCATTCATGGCAAAGATGGTGTTTTTGCCTTTCTCCATATCCCAATGCTTAGCCTAGTGCCTGAGGAGGGAAGACCTCCATGGCTGAACGTTCAGCCTGAGTTAGACCTCCGGCAGCAGACACCTCAGAGGGAGAGGACGTGCCACCAACCGGAGAACCGCTAGCTTCTAATGAATCGGATACCAACCTGTTTGCCACTCAGCTGGTAGAAGGAGAGTTTCTGCCCCCAGTCAGCCACAGCCAGGATGTCGTTATGTTCGTCTCTAATCAACAAGAGACAAAAGGGGTCATGTAGGGCAATGACCTATTGATGTGCTTATTCCTAAGGAATTCAGAAACTGCAGGAAGGAGAAGATACAGGCCCTGACTGCCAGGGGCCAAGCACTGCCTGACTGTACAGGAGCCAGCAGCTGCTGCTACTGAGCACGATACATCAATCAGTCTAACGTGATAAAGATGAGGCAGGGTTAGTGCTCCCCCTGGGAACCCTTGTTTAATTGAATATCCTCCACCCTGGGCTCCCTCGGTAGGGTCCTACCACAGTTGGAGACACTGAAGTCTAGGAATACAAGGGAACAACCAAGGATTTTCTCAGGGAACACGGTTAAGGACTTCAAAGCACTACAGACGTAGTAACTTCATTTTTTAAAAGACCTAGGACCTTTGTTTTTCTTCTTAAATTCAGTAACATTTTGGGGAAGATGGTAAAACAAGGAGCTACACAGTAGGTCTTCTGCAAACAAGGAAGGGTGGGAAAATCCCATCCATGTTTTGATCAACAGAAGTTTTCCCAATCCTTCTCCTTTTTAATGAAAAGGAAGCATTAAAATTTGAAACCTTGATGATTCTCTGAATTTTAAGCACAGGTCACTAGCTAGATCTAATAGGTAATTAGGCCCTTTGAAGGCATGATATTATTTCAGAAATTGAATCCCATCAGGGATAATTAATAAAAGTCATTTTATACTTTCAGGAAAAATAGCTTGCAATAAGTAGACCCAACTGTGAGGACACCCTCAAGAATGCCCCCTGTAATCCTGAGGGGCTGGAAGCACCCCTGAACGGGCAGGAGAAAGCACTGAACTAGAAGACCAGGGGTCCCATAAGTACATCGGACTACAAAAGGACAAGCACATCAGTGGAGGAGGGAGCAGTCCTGGGAAAGCCTGTGGGAGAGACTGCACCATGACTAAAGAACTGGCATGGAGAAAAGCAACATGAACTGGCCTGTGCACTGCTGCAGCTCTCAGTCATCACCACTGGAGCGTGCCTTTCTGCCGGCATGCTGGAAATCATCCCCAAAGCACCACCACCACTTGCCAGGTGGCAACTACAAAAACTGCGGGCATGGTGCTGAGGAGATAATCAGCCCACTGTATGGGGCTGGGTATCTCTTTCTAAACCTATTATGTGGTGGCAAATATTACACAGAGGACAAGGGAATGTTATCTTTGATTTCTCCAGAGATAAACTGATCCACAAGGAATACTCGCTCATTTGTCTGTGGTCTACACAGGGCTAAAGCCTAAATAGGAGGCAAGTACCCCGATACCCAACAGCCCATCTTGGGAGAGCCTGGTACAAATTCATGTGCCTCCCACTATTTCCCAATAAGTGCAGTGACTGGGTTATATAACCAAGCATGCTTGGTTCTCATGATATCCTAATTTAGTCTTCTTTGCCCCTTCTTGTGAGAGATGGTAAGATGGTGAAGCCTAGGAATGAAAGGGTCTAACCAAGGATTTTCTGGAGGAACGTGGTTTATGGAATGTAGAATTTCAAAAAGTTAAAGCTATTTAGCTTAGCACGGCTATTTTTAAAAGACCTAAGACCTTTATTTTTCACAGAGACAGTAAGAGATGGCAGAAATCATCATGGGGAGAGGAGGCAGGAAGGCTGCAAGAGGGTGTGTGTGCGCATTCGTGTTTGTGTGTGTATGCACACGCCTGCATTGTGCACGTGTGTGTCCTGGGCCACAGGGCACCTCCTGGAAACACAGGTGCTTCCATCACCACTAACCCCTTCACCCCTCCCAGTAGAGACATGAAGACAGTTACATCGACCTCAGGGTTCTCCCTCTGAGGCCCGGACTCTCATTGTGGAAGGGCCAACTTTAGCTCTCCTCAGAACACACTCACGAGCTGTCGTCCCTAGGACTGTCCTCTTCTTCCTCGGGCTCCTCTTCCTCTGCCTCACTACCCTGACTACTGTACACGGCTGATTTCAAAGCGGAAGGGATTTCCTGAAAATATCTGTTGACAATGACCTCCTCGGCTTCCTCGTTTTCTCTGTTCATCCAGAAACTCTCCCATCGGCTGTAGACAGTAATTGTTCATTCACAATCATATTAGCTAGAACTACACTAAAGCTATCAATTAAAAATGTGTAACGGGGAGACTGAGCTACACCCAAGAAGAATGTGTGCATCAGGCACACTGAGTACCCTGTTTTTCATGAATTAAAAATGACACACCGAAGCCACAAAGACATCTGTGGTCACAAAATCAAGCAGCAGAGTCTCTGAAATGGGCACCGGAGCCACAGAGTAGAACATATGTCATACAAAATGGCTCAGGAAGTACCAGGCAAAGGACTCGCACCAGAAACCACTGAGCTGAAAAACAGCAAAGCAATGGCCTGAGAAAGGCTGGGTGTCTTTCAGTTAACCTTCAAGGGGCCCAGTGGGGGGTGGAGCTGACAGGGTAATGCTATTGGCAAAAATCTAAATAAAAAGGAACATGGAGATGCCCCTTCACATCTGCCATCTTCAAAAGTGCCCTGGGTGGAAGCAAAGTGGGGGCTGGGGATGTGGGTGTCCCCCACTCCAGAGCAGGAAGGGCTAATAAAGAATTCTGTGCACCTGTAGATGTTCAAGGAAACCACTCAATAAGATTTCATTACTTTGAGAATTTCTGCTTCTTAACAAATGGAAGCTAAAGAGTGACTCTTTGTATGCCCAGTGCTCAGCACAGTGCCCAGCACGTAGTAGGTGCTCAAGAAATGTTTACTGGTTAGTGACTGATTGATCTTGGGCGAGGCAAGGGTTCATCTCTTTATTACTACGTGGGTACAGTGGTTTGCCCTGGCCTGCAGGGAGGCACAACAGCAGGGGAAGGAAAAAAGCCCAAAACACATCTGCAGGCCCTGGGGAGGGTACCTCAGGGTACAGCTGAATGAGCTAAGGAAAAGTGGGAAGGTAGGGAAATAACCCCTTGGCAATGGGAAGGGATTCACACTATCTGCATTATTCGGAACAAAGGGGGAAAAATCTACTTCAGGCTAGCCTGGAAAATGGCTAAACCTCTGGCCTTGTGGGACCTGTGGCGCTCACTCTAGGTCCCTGAAAAAAGAGTCAAAGCTCTATTCCAATCCAGCCTAATTCAGAATTAAACCAACCGGTGATTCTAATAGGGGCTCTGTGAGAAGGGCTATGAGCCCTGGATGGAGGCAACAGGGACCAACCCTTCTAGGAAATATTCTCTGAGCAGCCACGGTTTTCCTGAGAAACGTGAGCTCCAGATACAGGTACCTGGAGGGGTTCCAGCAGATGGACCAGATGGGGGACAGCGCACCTCCTGGCCGCTCAATCTTCACCTTCTCCTCCCCGTTTTTATTCCGGATGCTGATGATGCCATTGAACATCCCCAGAGCAAGGTACTGACCGTCATTTGTCCAGCTGCTCAGAAACCCACCATCGAGCGCACCACCGAGGAGACAAAGAGAAGACAACGCGGGGTGAGAAGTGGCCTTTGACATGCCTCTCGTGAAGCATCACTGGATGGATGACAAAGAAAAAAAACTTGGAAGGACCTGAGAATTCTGATCACTACAAAGGCCAACTCCGATGCTCAAGGACTGAGATGAGAGCCCGCTGTGCGGCTCTTGGCAGAGGGTGGTTGACGCAGGGGAAGAGGAACATTTTTGGACACAACCAGGGCAAGAATAGATTTTGCTTGATTGTGCATTTTTGTTATGAGGGTTTTGTTTTCCTTTTTTTCCCAATGGGGTGGTAATGATCAGAGGGGAGGGGGAACAGGGAGAAAGTAGCAGGGAGGAAAAGAAAGAAAAGAAAAATGGGACAAGGAGACATCCTTTTAAAAATGCAGAGCAGAGAAAAAGGCCAGAAAGAACAAACAGGGAAAGCAGTGAAAGCTACGGGCTGAACTTACTGTGTCTGTCACAAGAAAGTCCAGCTGTACCTAATAGAAACCTGTGGTTTCATGTATGACTCTCTTTTTCTCTCCTACCGTGTATATGGAAATGCCCATTTTAGTTGATGTTTGTCAAGTTCAGAATTAAAAAAATTAAATTAAATTAAAAAGCCTGGCAGGCTTTCAAGGTTCCAGGGTGCAAACAGAGAGAACCACACCTGATGTCCTCTTTGACTTCTCCGATTGATAGCAAGACATAGAAAAGAAGCCTGTGCGGTCACTACTGCCCTGAGGGGCCCTGGTGCCCTCAGCTCTGGGTGATGCCTTCTCACAAGTCAGGGAGATTTTGTGATGCTGACAGCTTCAGTGTCTCACCTCCAGCCACCTGACACTCAACAAGGCTTCTCTCTGGACCATAATCACTACCCAAAGGGAGCCTGGAGCACTCGCTCTCTCCTATCCTCCCTCCTGCTCCCTCTCCCTTTCCCCCTCTCTTTCTGTCTCTTTCTCTCTGTCTCTTTTTTTCCTTCCTCTCTCTGTCTCTGTCTCTCTCCCCCTCACTCTGTCTCCTCTCCCCAACTCTTGACAATGAAGGAACAAGCCTGTTTTCCACTCATCTTTTCATGAGGACAACAGAGAAAGCCCAGGAATACCTGAGGCGGAACCCACCCAGCCCCCTGCCTCCCCCCAGCCCCTGGCAGACGCTCACCTGCAACAGGTGATTTTACTGCTTGATTTATGTTTGGAGACAGACTTCTGCTCGGGTGACCACAAGCCTTGGGGGAGGGGTGAGGAGGAAAAGATGAAAATGAAAAATAAAGCTCAGCTGAATTTTGCTGAATTACAGACAATAGCTACAGGAAAATCAAATGTGAATTAGGGCCACAAAGTTAATTCACTGCTGGTACTCAACAGATTTAAGGAACCATAAAACTGCCAACTCTTAGAGCTGGAAGGGATCTTAAAAGGAAGCTGAGGGGGCAGCGAGGGGGGCGCAGTGGATAAAGTACTGGCCCTGGAGTCAGGAGGACCTGAGTTCAAATCTGGCCTCAGACACTTGACACTTACTAGCTGTGTGACCCTGGGTAAGTCACTTAACCCTCACTGCCCCACAAAATTAAAAAAAAAATAAAAAGAGGCAGCTGAGGAGAAGACTGAGGCCCAGAGAGGAGGCCTGACTCATCTGGGGCCATACAGCAAGTCAATGACAGGGTCAAGAATTGACCTAAGCTCTCCCGCTTCCAGCTCTACAAGTGTGTCAATTATATCCTGCCAAAGCATCCTTCGTGAGCTCTGGCTATAGGAGACGCACTATGTTCTCAAAGCAATCAAACCTCTCGTGAAACCTTGGGTTTCTATGTGCTTCCCATATTTATATATGGGAAGACCAACTTTAAAGTTTCAAATTTGGTCATTTCTTGCTTTCTCACTCTGTATATAATCCAGGGCAAAATAGCTTTCTCCTTCTCTAGTCTTCTTCTGTTGGCTGATTTGTGTTCAGGAAATAGAAACCAATTCTACGACTGGCCTGAGCCAAACAAAACCAGAAGATAAATGCGGTGCAAAGATACATTTCTACGCAGCAAACCCAAGTCTTCAGAAAGCCAGTTCTGTATCATCTACTCTTGGCCTATCTCTGCCATGGCCTTCCTGACGCCGCCTCCACTTAGAAAGAGACTTACAGCTCTTCAGTGACTTCAGCCAGTCCCTCATTTGGTTCCAACACAAACCCGTGAGGTCAGCCAGGTAGAAGGAAACAGAAGCTTCATGTGATTAAGTGGTTTGCCCAGGGCCCAAGATCCAGGTCTTCTGTCTTCCTCCTAGTCCAGTGAAGGTCACAACGCCCAAGCTCAGAACCTACCTCAGGCACTTGCTTTGACCCTGGGCAAGTCACTCAACGTCTCTCAGCCTCAGTTTCCTCAGTTGTAAAACAAGGACAATAGTAGCACCTGCCTTCCAAGGTGAGGAAGAGATAAGGTGAAATGTGGCATGTGCACCATGTAAATTATGATCACTGGCGTTATATACTGACTTCAGCAGAGCTCATGCTGTAGGTGACTATGCTAAAAACCAGACACCTCCTATAACTGAGATCCGTCAAACCATCTGTGCCCTTTCTTTATGCTCCAACAGGCCCTCAGCACTGTACTGGTTGCCTCTCCCTTCCCCAGGGCCCCCAGTCTTCCTCTCACAAGAGTCCTTCCTACTGGAGGTGAGAGGAAGGAGAAAGGGGGAGAATTTAGAACTCAAACTTTTTTAAATTGAATGTTAAAACTTGTTTTCTACATGTAACTGGGGAAAAATAAAATATTATCAAAGTCAAAAAATAAAAGAATCCTTCCTAGTCTCAACACATTTTTAAAAGATCCTTTTTTCAACAGTGTTTGGCTATCTCAGAAATGATGTGAGAGTGGAGAAGTAGCATCCAAACACTGCACCATTCTTGGGTTGGCGGGGTTTAAACCCACTCCTGATTCACCATTGTACAGTTATCCAAGAAAAGACCTTTGGGAAGTCACACTTACCAAAGTCACTGGAGGAACAAGATGCCAGCTGGTGGGTAACGGGGTTGTAGGAGACACATTGTATGGAATCGTTGTGTCTGTAAAAAACCACACACACCACTTTTCAATGGTTCCAACTGGAGTCCTCAAAGCAAGAGCATCATCCTAGGTCACAAATATGACCACAGACTGCCTCAGAGTCAGATTCTCCATGAGACTTTGTGGGGTTTGAACAAGTTTGTGCCGCCTGTGGCAGATGTGAGAATAGGATGAACAGGCAGAAAGAGAACCTGCCTATCAAATCCAATGACACAATAAACACATGAATAAACATGGTGAAAACTGAGGATGTATAAGTATAAGAGGGAGGCTGTGCTGGTCATTAATTACTTCTCAGATCTCCTCATTCTTTTCTCTTTGGACATTTCACCTCTGCCCCAGCTGCTCTCTCAGGAAGCTCATCCCATCCCCTATACCCCCCCCCCACACACACAGGCGTCTAACCTTTATAGTAAAAGAGTTCTGTATAAAAGAGTTCAGTAAAGGTCTCTTGCTACAATCGTTCAAAAAGGAAGAGTCAAATTAAGGACAAAAAGGTTACGTACGTGTACTTCAGAATACCTTCCAGTTTCGCTGTCCAGATGATAACACTTTTGTCAGCTGATCCAGAAGCAAAACGCTTGCCTAAAAGATTTTCATAAAGAAAACCCTCCGTGTTAACTCACATTTGTTTTAAGTCACCATCTCCAAGTGCTAGAACAAGCTGACATCCTGGACTCCTGAGCCAAAGTGTAGAAAGGGCCCCCCTCCTCTCCCAGCCCAACACAGAGACCCTTCGAGTGCTGTCCTCTTTGGGGCAATGACCGTTTAGTTAGCATTGATCCCCAGACTGCAGCACCAGACACAACAACAAACACTGGCCAAGGGACAAGTACTCTGAGACGGTCACCAGGGCCCTGACCATGCTCCCAAGCCGGATCCAGTCCACAGTCCAGCCAGGCTTGCCTCCTCACCCACTCCAACCTGGGCCAGACTGAAGCCTCCCTCCCAACCTTCCCTTGGACTCAGGTGGAATCTTGTGTGGAATGCTCAGCCTACCCATCCTCCAGGCACCAACACAAGCTCCACTTCCTGCTAGGAAGTCTTCCTCAGTCACTTCCAGCTTGCCCAGCTCTCGCCTCCTGCCTGACTCTTAAGGCATTTATCATTTCCACTCCTTGATTCAAGAGCAAATACTTAGCTACTCTGTGCCACACACAGGCCAAGAAAAAGACACAACCACTGTCCACAGAGAGCCTAGACTCTCCTAGTGAGGACACAATAAGTACCAGTCAGCAGAAGGCAGAACAGGTGGAGCAAACAGAACTCCAAACAAAGTAACGGGGGACAGTGTGAGGAAGGAAAGGGCACTTCTAGCTGGGAGGTGGAAAGGGGAGCTCTGGGAACAGCCACTACCTCAATTTGCCTAGAACAGAGCGTGTGCAAAGGTGATTATTGCTACTGGAAGAATGGACTGGCTCAACATGGACACTCTCACTATAAATAAAGGAAACACTACTCACCCATAGGCTGGCTCACAGGGGCCCCTTAGAGAGGCAGGTCAATAAAGGAGCTGGCAGCCAGCTTTACCAGGCACGCAAAGCTGTATTGGTCCAGAAGAACTGGCCCAGCTTCTCAAGGGCAGGATCTGTTTAATTCTGTCTTTGTGGGCCCAGTACCTACCCCAGTGCCTGGCACCTGAGAGGTGCTTAATAAGTTGATGATTTGGTTCAAAGGCTCTGAGGAACATCAAGACCCCGGTCAAATCAACTGAAACCAACATACCAACATTTATGACAAAGGATGAAGAGGTAGAGGTCGGCTATAAAGTGGACAGCCAGCTGGACTTGGAGTCAGGAAGACAAGAGTTAGGATCCAGCCTCTGCCACTTACTAACTGTGTGTCTCTGAGCAGGTCAGGGAAACCTCTCTTGTGCCTCAGTTTCTCCATCTGTAAAGTGAGATCAGAGGCTCCCTAGGGGTCCTCCCTAAGGGCTCTGGCTCTCCCATCCTATGAGATCTCTTCCAGAAGCCGTGCCTTGTGAACGTGACTGGTGTGGGAGTGTTGGAGCAGGTACCAAGTCTCTCCAAGAATCATCCTGTGCATCCCTGTGAGTCTTCAAACAGACTGGGTGCGTCCCAGTGGGGATTCTGATATACAATACACAGTCTTGGGCTAATAGGTTTAAGAGTCAGAAGGAAACTAACAGATCATTTGGTCCAACCCCTTTGTTTTCACAAATGAAGAAACCAAGGTCCAGAGAGGTCAACAGATTTTCTAAGGTCGTATGAGAAGCATTAAAAGCAGGTCCAGGACAGGACCCCTGGCCTTGCCTTCAAATCCAGCTCTCCTTCCACTTCACGGAGCTGCCGGCCCCTCTAAGCTGAACTCAAAAAAGTGAAAACTACAAAAGACCAACGCCGGTGCTTTGTCATGGGGTGGAGCGGTCCCTCTGCTCTCAAAAGCTACATCAGCACACGGCAAGGTTGTGATGCTTCTAAACCACACTAGGAAAGGTGTGACTACACACCCAGCAAGAGAACCTGTTGGCTTTCTGAGGACCAGGTTACACACAGAGAGGGACCTCGTCAGCGCACAGTGGTCACGTGATCAGGTCTTTGGCCAAGCCGGCCCATGGAACGACAAAAACACCAACGGCCTTGGGGCCTGTGCCATCATCGCCTTGCTTCTTCAAGAGCAGTAACAGGACGGGGCAAAAGGGCAGACGGTGCTAAGAATTTTACAGTCTCTAGACTGGCTACAGACATTCATTTAACAATCAGTACTATGAACGTGAGATTCTTGTCCAATGATGAATACATTTACATGTTTCTGGAGGAACTGAAACATTTCAATGCCACAGTCTGACTATAAATAAAGCTAGAATACATAAGCAGGTTGCAGTTAAACAGAAAGACGGATCTCAGGTTCTCCTTGGAGAAGCAAATGAAGGAGCTGTCACAGTTGATTTAATTAAACAAGTCCCCAAAGCCAACTAGAAACCACTACGTGGAATACCACATCATCCGTCCCAGTAAATCAATCAGATAATGAACAAGCGCATATGACTCACACACCAGGCACTGCACTACATACGCAAACAACAAAGCAAAGAGGCCCCTGCCCTCAAGAAACTTGTAACAAGACGCCCACATGTAGGTGGAAGTACAACAGATACAGAGTAACCTGGGGCAGGGGAGGCCCTTGATGCTGGGGAGGCCAGCATCACGGACCACGCAGAGGAAAGGTGAGTCTTAAGCTGGGTCTTGAAGGAGGTGGGAAGTGCAGGCGCACATGAGGCGCAGCACAAAAGGCTACTGTACCAAGTGCAGGATGAGTGTCAGCTAAAAGCCACAGAGAAAATCCAGCATCTTGGCAGGCCTTTCCAGATTCACCTCATGGTCTGCCCTCTCTCCCTCAATCTTGTTCTGTTCAGTTGTCTATGCCTCCAGAGGTGGGCTCCTCGGTAACAGGGAGAGCTAATGTCTATTTATAAAGCACCTACTGGGGGGCAGCTAGGTGGTGCAGTAGATAGAGCACCAGCCTTGGATTCAGAAGGACCTGAGTTCAAATCCAGCCTCAGACACTTGACACTAGTTGTGTGACCCTGGGCAAGTCACTTAACCCTCAATGCCCCTCAAAAAAAATAGTAAATAAAATAAAATAAAGCACTTACTGTCTGCCAGGCACTGAGCTAAGTGCTTTACAATTATTATCTCAGTGGATCCTAGTGCTGTGATTATCCCCCTTTTACAGATGATAATAATGATAGGCATTAATATTATCCCCACTTTAAAGATACTGACACTGAGGCAGACAGAGGCTAAATGACCTGCCTGGGTCACACTGCTAATGAGTGCCCGAGGCTGGATTTGAACTCAGGTTTTACTGACTCCAGGACTCTGTATGCTATTGCGCCCCCTAGCCCCTCAAAACAGGAATTGTTTTCACTTCTGTCTATCTCCTGCACCTGGCATGGGGTTCTCTGCCCAGCATCTTAATACTCTGCCCACGGTAGGCTCTTAATGATCAATTGCTGAATTGGCTTGGATTGAACTAGGCATATGGCTGGGGGGGGGGGGAGCAGAGCTCTTCATGATCTTTTAAACCAAGTCAAGAGATACACTGACACTGAGTAACTTCAGTATGAAAGTGGACCTGGGAAAGTAGATTGGAGAATTGGTCCACGGTAAGAAACAAATGAGGTCAAAGCTTGCAGACAACTCAGGAGCCCATGCTTATTCTTCCGGGGGAGAGTGAGGAGAGATCACAAATATGGCAGCACTTTCTTTCTATCACAAAAAATGGAAACCACTCAAACTTAAAAGCCAGGAAAGGGCTGGCTTGCCCCATGGGACTGAGTTCTGAATGAGCTGTATTTGTGAAGGTGGAACAAAGGACAAGTTCAATATCACACTAGAAGAAATAAAAGAAATGAAAAGATCCTGGGCCATTCCACCAGCCCCAACCTGACCTAAAAATCCATTGCCCATTTTTTAGAAATGATGCTAATTCTCACCATTTCCAAAGTCAAGACTCTAGGGAAGCCAAGGGTGCCCAGGAGTCATCTCTGTCTGCCAATACTCACTCTTACCAACTAGCCAGGTGGGGTAACTTGGGGAAGCCTTCAAAACATTACTGAGGAAGGTGGAAGAGGATAAGAAGTGGTCAAGGAGATTTGGATCAGACCTGTGAAGGAGCAGAACTCCTGATAACTTCATTCTGGATGGGCTTGAGAAGGAAGCAGAAACAGCACTTTTAGAAATGAAGTCAGGAAGAGAACTAGGCTGAGCCAAGGACACAGAGGAATCCCACTTCAAAATGCCTGAAAGGGGCAATGGTGCAAAATCACGGAACTGTTATCCAAAACCGAAGGCTCTACCGATCCAAAGAAGTACAAGAAGTGCACCAGATCACTGGGTGATAATGGCTCTATTTTTCCTAAAACGCCAATTTCACTAAATTCTGAGGGTGTCCAGAAGTATCTCTGAAGCCAGCAGTCACAGGGAGCCGGCAGGGGGCTAGTAAACCATAAGGGCCCCTTACCATCCTTAGCGTAGGCCACACAATACACAGTGTCTTTGTGCCCTTTCAGCGGCTGAATTAAGGTCCCATCAGAAGTGTCATAAACCTAGAGAAGAGAAAGAAGACAAGTTAGGTGCTCGGAAAATGAAGGGCTCCATGAGCAGCAGCAACAAACACTTCTTAGGGACCCTTGGGTGGCAGATGCTGCCTTCCAGGAGCCCCCAGTCTAACAGAGAAGCAGCTCCTCGAGCTGTGCCAGCAGGAGTCCTGAAGTGCTGCAGTGGCCAGAGGGCATTCCTAACGCTAGGGTCTTTTCTACAGGCGATGCATGAGAGGGAGCTGATGAAGGTCGCCAGCAAACAGAGGGGAGGTGGGTTCTCCAAACTCTGCTGATCTAAGCAACGACACTGGCCAGAGAAACCCTGAAGCCTCACAAGGACTCTGTGCCAGAGGCACTGGAGGTCCTCTCCTCCCGAGGAAACGGAGGGGGAGAAAGCTTAAGTGACTCATCCTGGGCCAAAGCCCCAGTAAGCGTCCGGGTGAGAGGCAGCCCAGACCGCTGCCGGTGCACCACTCGGCCTTTTAAACCTGGGCTAGCTATTCAACAAAAACTCTACTGCTCCCCTCAGATGGAAAATGAGAAATGACACTGCAGGGCATGAGAATAACAACTTGTAAATCTCATTCACAGCTTCTAAACTGCTTCCATAGAGATGCTCTCATATGCTAACCCTCATAAACATGATGAGAGAAGCAGTCAGGTATCTTCTGCCCACTTTTTTGGATGAGGCACCAAGGCTCAGAGATTCAGGGATTTAACCAAGGGCACACAGAAAGGAGTGGGGGGGGGATTCGAAAACTGGACTGATGATGCCCAGTGCCATTCTCTTTCTGCACCAGTCACCCCTTATTAGCATGCTGCTTTCTATTTGCCATGGGCAACATACAGCATCTATAAAATGGGTCAGGGCAGGAGGAAAGGAGGCAGAGAAGTTTTGTAGGCTCAGGGTGATTCCAAACTTCCTGTTTCTCAAGGTCTGTATGACAATTTCATTTTACTTTGACAGTTTAGGCGTCTCTGATTTCATGATGATCACGGCCCAATCACAGCTTCCCGAGGACAGTCCCTTCCCGCCCCAGGACAGAGAGGGGAGCTTAATTCATGTTTATTGAAATGAACTAAATGACCACAGAAAGGTCAGTTTGGGAGGGACACTGACCCCCGGAAAATAAAAACAACAAAAAAGTGTGAGAGAGCTCCAGAGGACCTTAAATTAGTTAACACCAAAGGATAGCGTCAGACTCTGCAAATGTCATTTGGTTTCCTGGGATCTTTTTTTTTTCCCCTTCTTTTCATTCTTTGTGTAAGGGGTGGCTCTCTGGGAGGCAGAGAGGGCAGAAAGACAAGAGGAAATGGAGGTGATGTAAAAAAAAAAATCAATGAAAAAAATGACACATAAAAAGAGCTTGGATTGTTTGGCCTGGGGAAGGAAATAAAGGGAGCACTTAATTTAACTTCCAGGAAGAGCCGAACAAGAGGAAATAGATGAACTTTTTTTTAAGTGGGGGTGGGGGGTGGGGAGTGGGGGGGTGAAGAGTCATATAAAAGTTTTAGGTTCAACATAAAGAACTCTCCAAAAATGAATTTTACTCCAGAAGAAGTGTATGATCTTCAAAATGCATTGAAAAACTGAAGAAATACTGATTCTCCTAGAATAGCTGGAGACAGTTATGGCCGAGAGCTGTCACATTGACTGACGGCATATACTCTCAGAGCCCCTTCCTGCCCTCTTTCTTTAATTCCTCCCAGAAAAAAAGAAAACATCAGCTGCCGCCAACTTCTGCTCATGCAATCTTGATTAGCTATTTTCTACTTAAGCCTGGTTATCTCAGAGCAGAAAGAGAAAGATTAATGAGTGACATGAAAATATTATTTCACAGAATCCTATTTGATTCTCTGCCTCCCTGTTTTAAATAGTCCATTTCCATCCCCATTAAAAAGTAATGATTGATTTTTCCACCCTATCCTTTTTATCTCAAAAAAGGTCACATTTTAGGAGCACTTAGGAGAAGGAAAGAAAAAGCACTTTATAAAAGGAAATGCCGAATAAATCCTACCAGTAATCTGTTTCCTGCAGCCAAAATCAGCTGAGTTCCGTCGGGCTTAAATGCAAGGTCATATATACTAAACAGGAGACAAGACAAAAGGAAGATTATGAACCCAAATGGTGAGGTCTGCCAATGGTCAGGAAATAGATTTCAATTCCATTATCAAATGCTGCCTACACCTCAAGGAAAAAGTACAGTAAGAACTATATTTGGTTTCAAATTCCAGTCAACCACTACCCTTTCACAGCCCACTTCATCACTACCCATTCTGCAGTCTGCTGTGTATCCAGAGTTCTACTTGCCCAGGGACAACTTATGGTAATCAAGGACACTAGCTATTTATTTCAGTATTTATGTAATACAGTTTGGAAAGTATGGAAGAATTAGCTGTTGAAGGTCTGCATGGGCTGGTAAAAGTGAACTGTTCTGCAGTGTTGGTTGTCACTATTATTAAAATTATTGTTTTCAGAGTTTAGGTGAATATAGTAATAACCCATAGCAATACTAGCACCATAAGATATATATATATATGTATATAATTTATTATTAGGATAGAAATCTCATAAGATGTCAAATATGTAGAAATATACAATATCAAAGTATGACAGATCCCCATTACTACTAGCACCATTATTATTATTGTTGCTATTTTTAAATGCATGCTCCTATTGACAAAAAGCTCAACTTTCCTTTGCACATTTTATTAGTAGCATCAACAACAAATACGTTTGAGAACCTATCAGAAAGAAGGCACTAGGATACAACAATATTTAAAATATGGACCTTGGGCAACTTTCTTTAGCTATATAAAATCTACTCATTCTACATAGCTTTTTACAATGTTTCTACTAAATGAGAAAAGCATTTATATGATTAAGTGGCCCTATGTTACTAGTTTTTATCAAGTAGTAAAAGTGCTGGTCTGTTCATTCTCTCTTCTCTCATCTTATGCTAACTACTTTTTTTAACTAATAAATTTTTAGACACATAATACAAAACCCCAGAATATCCACAACTGAATCCTTCATGACATATAATCCTCAAATACAGTTGTGGCTGATAATAGTACAAGCAACCTAATACTTGAAGTATTCTGTATGCTTAATATCAATTTTGTCCAATTTTTAAAGTTTTATTTTCGATTAACAAGCATTTAAAAACAAGCATTTTTATTAATCTTAGTATTTATGCAATTGTATTTGGCTTCTCCATTAAACAAATTTTTTAAAAGATTAAAGCAAACCCGAAATACTTAGCTGTTGAGTCCAACAAAACAAATGCACACATTAGCCATATCTGAATTGCATGTCTTTCTACATCTTCATCATACCCCTCTCCCTCCCTCCCTCTCTCCCCCCTCCTCCCTCTCTCTCTTTCTGTCTCTGTCTCTCCTTCCCTCCCTCCCAAGAGGTAAAGGATATGTTCCATCTTCATTCTCCTGTACTCCTGCTTGATCATTTTGTGCCTCAGAGTTCTAAAGTCCCTCAAAGTTGTATAATTGCTGTATAAATTCTTCTCATTCTGCTCACTCTGCATCCGTTCATGTATGTTTTTCCAATTTACTCTGAAACTGTCCACTTCATCATTCCTCACGGCACAGTAATATTTCATTACAGTATACTATGCAATAATCTGTTTAGCCATGGCCCAAAAGGAGGATACCCTCCAAGTTTCCAATCTTTGACTACCACAAAAAGAGCAGTTACAAATATTTTTGTACACATAGATCCTTTCCCTCTTTCTTTAATTTCTCTTGGGTACAAGCCTAGTAGTCGTATAACTGGAGACTACCCGCTATATATACTGTTCACAGAGAAGTAAATACAGGAAATATATCAAATAAATACAAGGGAAAAACACTAACAACTGGAGAAAAGCATCTTGCAAGAGAATGCATTTGAGTTAAGCCTTGAAGGGAGACAGGAGTTTGAAAAGATGAAGGTGAGACATAGCCTACGTAAAGTCAGAGAGCTGGGAGAGAGACTATGAGGTCCAAAGAAAACCAAGAGGCCCAGTTTGGCTGGAATGAAGGGCAGGTGAAAGGGATTAACATGCAATCAGTCTGGAAGGATCAGCTGGAGCCACCCCGTGACAGGCTTAAACACCAGTGAGAGAGGTTTGCATTTTACCCTATAGACGATGGAGAACATGTAAGCTCCTTTATTCAGAAGGGTTATATAGTCAGAGCTAAGCTTCCAGAATGTGGGTTTGGCAGATGTCTGGAGGACAGGCTGAGAAGCAGAGAAACTGAATGCAGGGAGATGATTTAGAGGTCACTTCGATCATGTAGTCAAGAAGTGATAAGGGTCTGTATGAGAATGGCTATGGTGTGAACAGAGAGAAGCAGACAGATATGGGAGACACTGAGGATGTGGAACCAACAAGATTTAGCAGCCAATTGGCTATGAGGGGTAAAGCGACATTGAAGTATCGAGGATATCTCCGAGAGTTACAAGCTTTCATTATTAGAAGAATGATGGTGCCCTGGACTGAAAAAGAGACTAAGGATGTGCAACAGGAATAATGAGAAAAGAGGATAAACGCTGACTTAGAAATACTGAATTGAAGATGCTTATTGGGTAACAGATGTCCAGCATACATTCAGATGTGCAGAAGTCATCTACATAGAGGTGACAACTGAACCAACCAGAACTAATGAGCTCACCAGAAGTGGGCACAGAAAAAGGAAAGGGAGCCCAGGATAGTTCTAGAGCTCACTCACACATAGGGGAGGGAACACATATGATGATACTGCCAAGGGGACTACGGAGGGTAAGTTGGGTAGAATTTTATGGAAATTCAATATATGACATTATATGGTGTCTTTCTTCTTCCAGGGAGCACAAAGTACCCTTCCAAGAGTACTTATGCTTAATTATTATCAATTTTCCATTATCTAAAACAAGAGTTCTTAACCTACGGTCAGTGAACTTAAAAAAAATGATAACTATAATTCAATATAATTGGTACTTTTTTTTAAGCTTTAAAAACATGATTCTGAGAAGGGGTCCACAGGTTTCTCCAGGCTACCCAAGGGGTCCATGACCCAAAAAGGGTTAAGAGCCCTCTGCCGGATCCATCAGATTAAAGAGTCCTCTCTGAGTCAAGGTAACAGGATCTATGCAGATAAGAATACAGTTATAGGATTTAAAATTGGGAAGGACCTAATCCAACCCCTCATTGTACATGTGTGAAGTGACGCTCCCAAGGTTGTACAGATGTGAAGAAGCATAGTGAGGGAACAAGCCCTGATCTCCTGCCTCCAGAGGGCCTCTCATTGGCACAGCATACAATCTCAAGGCCACAGATAATTGCAAGGAATAAGACAGATGCTAGATGGAAACACAGACAGATAGTTAGACAGATAGACAGATGATAGATAAAGATAGATACATAGATGATAGAGGGACTATGAAGAAAGGCACACCAATTCACTGTTGGTGCAGTTGTAAATTGTTCCAATCGACTTGGGAAAACAATTTGAAATTATGCTTTGAAGTCACTAAACTAGGGGCAGCTAGGTGGCGCAGTGGATAGCACACCAGCCCTGGATTCAGGAGGACCTGAGTTCAAATCTGGCCTCAGACACTTGACACTTACTAGCTGTGTGACCCTGGGCAAATCATTTAACTCTCACTGCCCCGCCAAAAAAAAAAAAAAGTCACTAAACTGTGACCCTCTGAACCAGCCAGTGATATGACATTTAGGCATACACTATATCCCTAAGGAGGACGAGTAAGGAAAGATTTCATATATACAAAAATACATACAGCAGCACTTTTTGTAGTAGCAAAGAACCATAAGGAAAATAGGAACTCAACAATGAGAAAGTGGCCAAACTGTGAAATATGAATATAACAGAACATTACTGCACCATAAGAAATGTCAAGTATAAAGAATTTAGAGAAATTTGGAGAAACTAGTATGAACCAAGAATAGAACAAAGTAAAGATAACCAAGAGAATCATTTACACAATGACCACAACAATGTAAAGGAAAACAACACTTCAGAACACTCCTCAATGTGGCAACTAATAGCCAAGTTCAGAGGACTCCATGCAGCATGCTTCTTGGCAGAAAGACTATGGATGTTGAACGAGCCATACATTTTCAAACGGGGTCCATACTGTGTTGATTTGCTTTGCTTGATGACATTAATATTTTGCAAGGAAAATTTCTATTTGAGGAGTGCACTGGGGCAAAGTCAGAGCATCTATAAGAAGAGAGGCAGGAAAATTAAAACATCTCTGAGGTATCACCTCACACCTATCAGAGTGGCAAATATAACAAAAACGACAAATATTGGATGTGGTAGGGAATGTGGGAAAGCTGGGATGCTAATCCACTATTGGTGGAGTTGTGAAAAGATCCAGTCATTCTGGAGAGCAATTTGGAACTATGCCCAAAGGTCTATGGAACTGTGCATACCCTTTGATCCAGCAATAACAAAGATATCCCCAAAAAGAGAAAAAGACCTATTTGTACAAAAATATTTATAGCAGCTTTTTTTGTGGTGGCTAAGAATTGGAAATCAAAGGAATGCCCATCAACTGGGGAATGGCTAAACAAGTTTTGGTATATGATGGTGATGGAATATTATTGTGCTATAAGAAATGACAAGCAAGATGATTTCAGAAAGGCCTGGAAAGACTTGTATGAACTGATGTATAGTGAAGTGAACAGAACCAAGAGAACATTGTGCACAGAGACAGCAATATTATTTGACAAAGGACTGTGAATGATGACTATTCTCAACAATAGAGTGATCCAAGACAATCCCAAAGGACTACTGATGAAACATACTATCCACCTTCAAAGAAAGAAAGAAGGGATATTATATGACAGAACACAGACTGAAGCATGTTATTTTTCACTTTCTTTCATTTTTTTTCTTTTTCCAAGTTTTCTTGTATAAAATGACTAATATGGTCATGTTTAACATAATCATACATGTATAACCCATATCTGATTGCTGCCTCAGGGAGGGAAGGAGAGATAAAAATTGGAACTCAAAACTAAAATAAATTAAAATGTTTATTACTTTACAAAAAAGAAAGAGGCAGGAAATGTAATATCATGTACAGTGAACAGTTTAGAAAACCAGTTTGCCTGGAAAGAGGAGTAGGCAAAGGGCAACAACATGAAGTAGGGCTAGAAAGGTAGGTGAGAAACAGGCTGTTTGTATCACATATTAGAAGCAATTGAAAACTACTGAGGATTTTAAAATAAGGAAGTAACAGGGTCAGATCTGTTTCAGGAATGTTAGTTTGTTAGTTAGACAGAAAATAGATTAGAGACAGGAGAGGGCAGCTAGGTGGCGCAGTGGATAAAGCGCTGGCCCTGGATTCAGGAGGACCTGAGTTCAAATCCGGCCTCAGACACTTGACACTTAGTAGCTGTGTGACCCTGGGCAAGTCACTTAACCCTCATTGCCCCCCCTCCAAAAAAATGTGATTAGATACAGGATAGGCATAAGACAGAGGAGGAATCAGCAAGACTTGTCTGCTGACTGGATATGGGAAGTGAGAAAGAGGGAAGAGTTAAAGATGACTGGAAGGATGATGGTACCCTTAACAGACATCAATCAGTAAGCACTTATTCAGTACCCACTATATGCCAGGTATCGTGCTAAACACTGAGGATACAACTGCAATCAATGAAACAATCCCCATGAGAGTTTGAAAGAGGGATGGATACCTTTGGGATGAAAAAATGAGTTCCACCTTGGACATGTTGGGAACTGAGATGCATATGGAACATGTCAGTATAAATGCTTATACTTGATGCAGAGGTGTTTGGGTTAGCAGAGTGAAAAAGACTGTGGGAGTTACATGCTATTAAAAATAAAAACCTGAGGGGGAGCTAGGTGGCCCAGCAGATAAAGCACTGGCCCAGGAGTCAAGAGGACCTGAGTTCAAATCCAGCCTCAGATATTTGACACTTACTAGCTGTGTGACCCTGGGCAAGTCACTTAATTGCCCAATTGCCTCAGAAAAAAAACGAAAAGAAAGAAAGAAAAAGAGGGAGTCATGATGGACTTAAGGAGAAGAAGGGATTTGGGTATCTCTAGGATTAAGTGTTGGGAAAATTCTTCCACAAATAAAAATGAAAAACGTGGCTCTTACTGATCCTTATGGGCACTAACAACCTCTTCTTGCCGAACCTAAAAGAGACATCAGTGAAGCTCCATGATCAGCCACATGGCCTCACAGGGAATGAAAATTGCTATTTTTTAAATTGATGGACTTGCTACATCATGATTAATAGAAGCAATTTCCTTTAGCACTTAGGCTCCTTCTTTCCCTCCCTCCGGAGGCCAGGCCATTAAGGAAGATGACAGTAATAGCCACCTCTGCCCAGCTAGTGAGTCCTAATGCATGCGCCTCAAGGGCTGGCATTCAGAATGCCCAGCATCTAGCCCCGAACGTAAATAAAAAAGACGCTCTGTTTAATAGGTATTTGCTGGATTTGGTAGTTGGTGAATCCTGGCTACCAGAGCTTGTCTTAGAGCTGGCCTCCTTTGGCCAGGATTTCACCTCCCTCCCGAAGAAGCTGTTCTCTGCTGTTCCGTGCTAGGCCGAGGCTGGAGGAGCAATTCTTTTCCTGAGAATACCCCCCTGTCCTCAGTAGAGCCTCTGAAGCCCCAGTGAGGTCGCACTATGATGACCCATGGCCATAAGGTGGGACATCAATCAGTTTTGGAAACCACTGGCAAGCTGCTGTGACTACCCAACTAACACGACCCCTCTGAATCCCAGTTTTCTTATCATTAAAATGTGGATTATACTAGTGACGCTACCAATCCCAGAGTTCAAGATGAAATGAGAAGATAAAACACTACATCGTGTGGTATTTTAAAAACAACTGCAACTACAGCATGCTGAACTAGTGCTAATGAACACAGACACATCCAGAGAGGGTCGCAATCTCTAGAAGAATCCTCTTCTACAGCAGCAATGCGAACCCTCTACTTTGTCTGGATGAAGAAAATGAGGTCCTGATAGTCTTGCAAAAAAACCTGGCTACCAAGAATTTAGTAGCCATCAAAACAGACAAATGAAATCATTGTTAAAGTGTCTGGGTCTATCCTGCCTCAGGTGGGCTATTCACAGGACTTAATCTCACTTTTCACTGGTCCGGGGGCTTTGACCTGCTGCTTCCAACCTGGGACAGCTCAGGGCTCCTAGGAGCTCACTGCTCTGATGCTGACTTAGTGCTGACACCCGTTTGGCAAAGTCACTACAGCTCAGAACTCCTGAGCTCAGGAGGTCCACCAGCCTCAGCCTCCCTGGTAGCTGGGATGACAGGCGTATAT
The DNA here is from genome assembly GCF_019393635.1 of Dromiciops gliroides. Classification (NCBI taxonomy): domain Eukaryota; kingdom Metazoa; phylum Chordata; class Mammalia; order Microbiotheria; family Microbiotheriidae; genus Dromiciops; species Dromiciops gliroides. The sequence goes on from NC_057861.1 coordinate 706,753,574, forward strand.
CACCACACCAGGCAAAATCAACATTCCTTCCACTAACCCTGCAAAGATCAAGGGATCTGCTCAATGTTACTGCAGTAATTTCCAAACTTTTGAGACTACAGCACCCTATCATTTGAAGGGCATGAGTTTGCCTCTTCCTTTCCTTTTTCCTAAAAGTTGTATATATTTTGGTTTTCATTAAGAAATAATTGTTGGGGCAGCTAGATGGTGCAGTGGATAGAGCACCGGCCCCAGAGTCAGGAGTACCTGAGTTCAAATCCAGCCTCAGACACTTAACACTAGCTGTGTGACCCTGGGCAAGTCACTTAACCCCAACTGCCTCACCAAAAAAAAAAAGAAAGAAAGAATTGTCACATGGTGGTTTTTTTTTTCTTTTTCAAGGGTTGGAAAGGAAATCTGAGACTGGTTCTGCCTCTCATCCAGGCCCTAACAGCTACTCATGGGCCCGATCCCCTGCTCCATTTCTAACCTGGGCAGCCTCGGAGCCCCAGCTCCCAGATACTCACCATATTGGCACGGGTCTTAGTGCAAATACACAATTGGCTTCAGACCTCACGCAGCTCAGAACTGCTAAACTCAAGAAACCTACAGCCCTCGGCATCATCAGTAGCAGAGACTCCTGCAGTGCACCACCACTAAACTCTTTGGAATAACTAAAGACATTCTGAATTGCTGTAGCATTCAAAAGTAATACCAGCTTCTTGATTTAGACTCCTTTGGCTAGTAATTACTAGTAATTGCTAGTGATTGACACTTTCTCTCCCCAAAGATCAGGGGTAGCTTGTGAGGCCAGAGCAGAAAAACACTCAACTCTTAAAACCCAGTTTTTTTGGCCTCTGCTACGTAAGAACAAATGCTCAACCCTGATTCTCAATTCAACAAATATTTATGAAGCACCTACCCATGAGCAACACTACGCTAGCTGCAAGGGGTGCAAAGATAATAAATAAGAAAGACCCTGCTTATGGTCTACTTGCAGGGAAAAGACACTGTGTATACAGATCTCCCTTGTGTGTACAAGAGAGAGTGTGATGGGGCAAAATAAGGATCCAGATAAAGTGGTGGGGAAGATTTGAGGGGGGACAAAGTACTTTCATCTGGGAGAATCAGGGAACACTTCATGGAGGAAATAGCTCCTGAGCTAAGACTTAGGGATTGTAATAGATGAAAATGAAGTACATGCATGTGCAAAAGCAGACAGGATACAAGAGGTCAGGAGCCCCTAAGTAATCCAGTTTGGCTTGAATATAGAGATCTTGAGAAAAAAAAAACTAACATTATTTTGGCAGCTGGGTAAGGAAAGGATGGGAGAGGGAAGAGCCTGGAGGCAGGGAAGTCATGGAGGAGGTTCTTAACAATAATCCGGGTAAGAGGTGATGAGGGCCTGGAATAGGAAGAAGGGAATGCAAGTAAAGGAGGGAACCCACCAGGAATGTGGAGCTAGGACTAAGGGGACTTGGAAATTGAAAGATGTGTCAAAGATGAGTCAGAGATTTCAAAGCTGGGTGAGATTCTCCAGAGTAAGATCAACACATTAACTCTCCTCAGCAATGAACTTGATGGTTAATTTCCTGTTACCCTTAGTAAGAAAACCTTCCTTAGTCACTATTCCTTTTGTGGCCGGGATATAACCTCATAACTGTTCCCTTTTTGCCTGCAAAGCCAGTAAATCTTGTTGCACAATCATCCACCAAGAAGCAAGTTTAACGGGTCCCCTGAGAAGCTGAAGAAAAATCACCCTTGAAAACTGCGGCATACTTTTGCGCAGAAACCCTGAGGCGTTTGCTATTTTTAATTGAGTATTGGTGGGGAAGAGGACCAGATGTGGAGTCAGGAGATGTGGGTTCAAGTCCAGGCTCTGCTCCTTACTAATTATGGAACCAAAGCAAGTCACTTGACCTCTATGGAGCTCAGTTTCCATATCTGTAAAAGGGTAAGAGAGTCTTGCTCAATCTATGAAGCTGCTATGCGCAAACACAATCTATCAAGTGCTACTATGTGGGAGGGAGTGTATTCAGCTCTCCCATCTCCCACCTGGTTTGTGAGTCCCACCCTAATTTGGTCCTATTAAACTTGACCTATGGACTTGTATTTCCCAGGTTTCCCTAACAAAAGCCCTCTGGTGGATTTCACCCAAGCTCCCCACTTTGACTGGGGCACACATCAGGCCAGTTGTTGCTTCCACGACTTTGTGCCTTCTCTCTTCCTGTTCCTTCACCCGGGAATGGCCCTACCTCAGGGGAGAAGAGCAGAATCTGCCTGCCCCTGCTGTGCAGGCCAGGCTGGTTGCCCTTCCCTGACTCCCACCCAAGCAAGAAGAAGGGAAGCTTTCCCTGAGACTGGACCGCTCTGAAGGATGAGCCATTGAGCTGTTGGTGCTTTTTCTGCCGCTTGAGGGCCTGGGGCCACAACCACAGGCCGAGCTTGTTTCTCTCTAAAAGTCAGAGAAGTTGTCCCCGAGAAAGGACTGATTCAGGAGACTAAGGCCGAAGCCATTAATGGCTTCCTGGCGGTAGAGGTTGTGGTTGTCATTTAGTTCATTAGTCACACCCAACTTTTTGTGACCCCCATTCGGGCTTTTCTTGGCAAAGATACTGGAGTGGTTTGCCATTTCCTTCTCCAACTCATTTTACAGATAAGGAAACTGAGGCGAACAGGGTTAAGGGACTTGCCCAGGGTCATACAGCTAGTATCTGAGGCAGAATTTGAACTCAGGTCTTCCTGACTCCAGGACTGGCACTTTGTCTACTCGGCCACCTAGCTGCCCCAGCTAGCTGGTAGTCTAAGACATAAGAAGGCCACCCAATAAGGAGTCGGTGTCCCCCAAAAGTTGTTAGCTATCCTCCAGCCCTGTCAGTCACCATCCTCATCTGTCCCTCTGCTCTGATACTGTCACCATCATGGCGCAGGCCTTCATCTCCTCTCCCCAAGGCTACTGCTTGGTGTGCCTGCTACAAATCTCTCCCCACCCCACTGCTTCCTCCACTCAGATGTCCAATTCATCTTCCCAAAGTGCTGGAATGACCTATTCAGTAAACTCCAGCAACTCCCTCTCTCTCATGGGATCAGAAATCCTCTGCCTATATTAGCTAGTTGTGAAAGAAAACAGTCAAAAAACCCCAAACTTCAGATTAAGGAATTGTCAAAGAGGAAAAGAAAAAAAATTTTTTAATGTGTTTCCATCTGTTTTCAGATACTATCAGTTCTTTCTCTGCAGATGGGCTGCAATCTTCATAAGTCCTTCAGGGTTATATTGGATCCATGACTACTCATGTATAACTTATTTTGAATTGCTTGAGTTCTTGTGGGTGGGGGGGAGGGGGGGCTGCGAATGGAGGGGGGGAGAAGTTGGAACACAAAGTTTTTTAAAAATTGATGTTAAAATTTTGTTTTTACATATATTTGGAGAAATAAAATTCTATTCAAAAAAAAAAAGAAAGAAATCCTTTGCCCAGCACTCAAAGCCCTTCTTCACCTGCTCCCCCCCCCCTTCTAGTCTTCCTACACCTCATACGATCCCCTCACAGGATCTTCCACCCAGTGACACTGGCTTCCTGGCTGTTCCTCAAACAAAACACTTTCTCTGTCAGCTCCAGGCATTTTCCCTGGTTGTCCCCCATGCCTAGAAGGCTCTCCCTCCTCATCTCCGCTTCCTGGCCTTTTCCCAGCTAAAACTGCACTTTCTATAGGAAGCCTTTCAAGACCCTCCTTAATTCTAGTGCCTCCACCTATTGATTATCTCCAAGTTATCCTGTATTATAGCTCATTTGTACGTGTTTGCATGTTGCCTCCCCATTAGACAGTGAACTCTTTAAGAGCAGGGACTGTCTTTTACCTTTCTTTGTATCCCCAATGTTTAGTACATTGCCTGGAATATAGCAGACACTTAATGTTTGTTAAGGGACAGACCCAACACAACTTGATGTGCAGAAGCATTTTCTTCTAGAGACTGGAGGGACTGAACTGACCTGAATCAGGGCTGTATCTTTGCTGAGTAGCCTTTCCCTGTTAAGGGTAAGTAAACCTGCTTTTATTAACAGCTAGAAGGTTTGGCAGTCTGATTCAACTCCAGTCAGGAATTCTAGCCAGGACTGAGGCAGGCCTGGCTCACATCACCCCCGAGAGATGCTTCACCCTGGATCTGCTAGAATACTGTGAATTACAGGGAGTTCAGTGTTTTCCAGTCATTTATTTCATAGTTTCACATGTCTGAAAGCACGTAGATTGTTTCAGTTGAATCCATTTCAGTCCCAAATGAATGCATTTTCCCATCCAACTCCCTTGGAGGGAAAGAGACCCTCTTCCAATGCTACGCCCATAAATAATACTGTCAGGCACAGCCACCAGTAGCTTCTTTGCCATCCCCTCAGGACCTGACATGGCCTGGCCAAGCTGTATGCTGCATGTGTACATCACAAAAAAGAGTCACAAAATGTCAGGGATGGAAAAGACCTGGAAATCATCTAACCCAACTCCTTCATTCTGAAGGGGTAAACTGAGGCCCCTCTGGGCCTCAGAGAGTAAGTTAGGATGTTCTCAATTTTTCAGTGAAAAACAACAAGATGACATGTCTGGAATAGGACTGTTCACTGCAGAAATGGGTGTGAGAGAAGAGCTTCCCTCAATGAAAGGAGAGCTTCTCTTTAAGAAGTTTAGAATTTAATTGGGAAGGTAAGATGTACATTGTGCATCTTAAGAAGCACTAAAAAAAAATCAGAACTATACATAAATTCTAGCAGTTGCAGGGGCAACTGCAATTAGGTAGGAACCTCAGCAGTGGTTTTTATTTTTTTTTTGGTTGTTGTTGTTGTTTTTTAGTGAGGCAATTGGGGTTAAGTGACTTCCCCAGGGTCACACAGCCAGTAAGTGTTAAGTGTCTGAGGCTAGATTTGAACTCAGGTCCTCCTGACTCCAGGGCTGGTACTCTATCCACTGCGCCACCTAGCTGCCCCTGCAGTGTTTTTAAGGAAGAAAAAATATTTAAAGAGAAAGTGGAAGTCTAATTTAGATAAAAGAAATGGTACCTAATAAGGGAATAGTTAGGAAGCAGAATTTTTAGCTGAACTGAAAGGCAGGTGCCAGTTGTTACTGAGCAGTGGGGGGGAGGGGGGATATTCAAAGGTCCCAGTGACATAGGTCTAAGATACAAGTGGGAGCCCCTGTCACTCCAGAGAAGAATAGCAGAGCACATCTCAACTCCAGAATCACTTCATCCTTACTTTATATATATTTAGTGCATACTTTATATTCATTCATCTGGATACAACCTGTACCCCCAGAAGAAAGCAAAATCCTTGAGGGCAGATGAACAAATTTGTTATCTCTGTATCCTCAGCACCTAGCACAATATCTTGCACAAAGTAGGTGCCATAATAAATACTTACTGCCATGAACAGACTTGAATCAAAGCAATCTCTAAGGGCAAACTAATTTGGCATAAAGGAAAGAATACAATAGTTGGGATCACAAGATCTGGGTTTGTATTCCAACTATTATTTATTCCTTGTATGATCATGAAAAAAATCATTTAACCCGTATGAGCCTCAGTTTCCCCACCTGTAAAGTGAGAGTTAGAAGAGATGATCTCTAAGGTCCCTTATGCCTCTAATTCAACAATGCCATGACTTGGTTGTTACTTGCTGTGTGACTAAGAAGAAAGAAGCTACTTTACCTCTATGACTCTGTTGCTTCTGTTAGAACATTAGGATAATACTTGTTTTCATCAAAGAATCAACTGGGGTAGATTTTGCCTTTCTGTAACTTATTAAATAAGATTTAGAATTGCCTGAAGGTCAGCAAGGTGAAGAAACACACCCTGAGTCACAGAGCTAGTTAACTCGTCTGGCACTATATCCACCATGCTACGCAGGCTGCCTACTGTGAGAATCAACTAAGATAAACTGATTACAACTGTGCTTTGTTACAATGTGATCTAAGTGAAGAAGAACAAGATCTACCCATGGTACAACACAAGGGATACTTTTGGATAGTACTCTTTATTGATATTTTTACTAGAGGAAAATTCTACTATCCTTATCACTTAGGTATTTATTTTGTGATTAAGTCAAGGTGCATTTGATACTGTGAAAACTTTGGCTTCCAAACCTCCCAATCGGTATATAAATGCCTTCTTCCAGTTCTCTTCATAGTGTCATTAAAGAGATGTCAGGGAAAATTAATTCAACTATACTCAACCTTTATTAAAGGCCCACTATGTCTGAGAGACTGTGCAAAGCACTGGTCTTGACCGGAGGTATTTTACAAACATGAGAATAACGTTTATATAAAATCTTAAAATTCAAGTCAACAATTAATTGTTGTTATTAAGCACACACTCTATACCCGGGGCATTGTGCTAGGCTTCTGTAATACAACAACCAAAAAATGAAACCATTCCTGTCCTCAAGAAACTTACATTCTACTAGAGGAAACAACAGGTTCAAAGAGTAAATACAAAAGACAAAATAAATAGAAGGGGGGGGGTGGATATAGAAACAAACAACTGGGGAACTCAGGAAAGGCTTCTCCTAGGAGAGAGACACAGCCTGAGGTGGACCTTGAAGGAACCAAGTTGTTCTAGAGATGAAGGCAAGAAGAAAAACATTCCAGGTATGGGGGAAAGTCCCTGCAAAGACCCATCGATGGGAAGTGCAATGTCCTGTTCTAAGAAGACAGATTGAGGGGGCAGCTAGGTGGTGCAGTGTATAAAGCACTGGCTCTGGATTTGGGAGGACCTGAGTTCAAATTTGACCTCAGACACGATACATACTAGCTATGTGACCTGGGCAAGTCACTTAACCCTCATTGCCTCACAAAAAAAGAAACAAAAAATACTTCAAAAGACAGATTGAGAGGAAATACTATTTAACCAGCCAAGAAATATTCCTTAAGCACCACCATCTACGGCCCTAGAGAAGATACTAAACACTTTATATGCATACCCCATTTTACAGATGAGGAAACAGGTTAAGTGACTCGCCCTTGGTGACCATGCTAGGGGCTGGGGGGTAAAAAGGGATTCCCAGGAGGGAGGGAGACGACCCTGATCACGGCCGGGATGGGGCTGAATGAGTCTCCTGGGGTTATCTGGTCCATCTCCATCATTTTACATTAGGGAGATTGAGGCCGGGGGGGGGGGGGGAGGGGGAAGGGAGCACCGGCCAAGTAGGAGAGGAGGGTCGAGCTGGGGAGCCCTCGGCTCTGCCCCTCCCCCTCTCCTCCTGTCCTTCTCCCCTCCCTCCCCACCCCCAGCATCCCGAATCCCGGGAGTCCTTGGCAACCAAAGAGGTTCCTCTCAACCGCCTCGGGCTCCTGAGGCTCCCACCCTCCCTCTGGGCCTCCCCTCGGCTCACCACTGCTCCGCTTTATCTCTCCAGGTCAGGACCGCCCTCATGGCCGCTCCCCTCGGGCCCTGAGCCGGACCCTGGGTCTCTGAGTCCCTCCCAAAACTAAGGAGCTCGTCTGGAAGCCACTTTGGCTACCTGGGCTACCCTGGGCAACGCACATGCGCTGTGTGTTTCACGGGCTACCTAGGACAACGCACATGCGCTATGTGTTCCGCGGGCTGACTAGGACAACGCAGAAGTCCCGAATGCGCCTGCGGGATAAGGGGGAGCGGGGAGCTTGTTGGATTGCGCATGGCTGAGGAACTATCTGCGCAGAGTGGAGATGAGGGGAGTAAAATAATAGAGCAGTGGGGCGAAGATGACTTACAAAGAAGCCCCTTCTGAAATACACCCAACCATAAGTACATGTACAAGCGCATTCCTACGTAGTGAACTCTGTGCATAAAAGGGAGATAGAAGACCGTCAAGGTGCAATTGCACATGTACGGGTTCGGGACGCTAGGCGCTTAGGCTACCTACGCTTGCGTGGTGAATAGGCAATTGGCGGGAAAGGGGAGGCGGGGCCACTAATCATGTGACTGTCGAGGCCGTCCAAGATGGCGCCGCCCAGGAACCCCTCTAAGAGAGCAGGAATGAGCTAACAGTCTGAGTCTCCCAACCCTCAGCCCGAGGGTTTCGGCTGGAGGCAGAGGTGTGGTTCCAGGCCCCCGTGGCCGCGGCGCGGCGCCGCGGGCACAGCTGCCCTGTCCTGCCCCCTCCCCCTGAGCGTCTCGGCCAGCTTAGAACTTCCTCTTTTTGCCCCCTTTCTACTCCGCTTCCTCTCTTCTCTACCGCTCAGCCCAGCCGAGGTGACGAACCAATCCTCCCTCTTCAGCCGCCTTCTCCTGAGCTTGGACTAAGAGCCCGACCCTAGGGTTATCTGGTACGGCTCGCCCCCCTTCTGCCGAGTCCAGCCACCTTCGAGCTTGCCCACTTGTGCAGACCTCAGGGGCTACGGAGAAAGGAGGAACCGGTACGGTCCCTGCCCCTTACCCAGCGGTCTGGGGTGGGTGGACGAGACTTTCGAATGTGAAACAAGGAAAGGACAAGTGTTGTTAGGACGTGTGAGCGCCTGACACGGGAATTAGGAGGTCAGCCCCGGGGCCACCGTAATAGAGTCTTTGTTAGAATTGCTAGAGAATTTGAGCTCCGTAGTCTAACCTCGACCTTTTACTACTATGATGCCAGTGGTATTTGTAATTGCGTGTGCATCATCATAATTAAGAGCTAAATTATGGCATGGGGTCAGAAAGATGGGGAAATAGGGGAGGCTAAAGGGAAGGTGTCACAAATGATTTGAGCTGTGTCCAGCTTAGTCTTAAATTTCGGAAATTGTTACCTACTTGAGAGATCATTTACATTCATCCCACTTTTTCAAATGAAATAGACAAGAGAGCAGTGAGACTTATCCCAGGTCACAAAGCTGGGGCTTCAGTCTAGGTCTTCTGACCTAATCCAGTGCTTGTTTTGTTTGTTTGTTTGTTTTGGTGTTTTTTTTCCCCCACTGTAACCACCTGAGTCCATTTCATTTTCAGTTTTTTGTTATGTTCGCAGCATTCTTGCCTTTGTAGCATCTGAGAATGGCTTCAGTAAGCTTTTAAGGCATGGGAGAAGAATCACTGTATTAGAGGTCTTACTAATCTGTAAATCAACTGAGGTGCTATCAGGCTTAGAAAAGATCCATGATTCCCTGCTTAGCTGAAAAGATTTCTGATAAAGTTGGCTTAAAGAGCAGGTGTAAAACCTTGACATTTCTTAAAATTAGCCAAAACGGTGTAGTGGAAAGAATGCTAGAGAACTGCTCAGACTTGGCTATGCAATCACTAGCTACACAACCTTAGGCAAGTCATTTTATTTCGGTCTGTTCCCTCCCCTGTACAGTGAGAAAAATGGACATCTCTAAGATGCCTTCCATCTCCAGTATTCTATGATTCTCTCATTTAGCGACTGTCAAGTGTTCTTAAACTCATATGAAACATAATCAGATTTTTACAGTGTTCTTTGATAAACAAAACAAGACAAAAGATCCTAACAAATAGTTTAAGACATCATAATTGTATTTGTTGTGCCTGTCATTTATATTGGAGACCTGACACCCAGAGGTCTCCACACAACATTGTTGTTAGTTGCTTCAGTTGTGTCCGACACTTTGTGACCCCATTTGGGGTTTTCTTGGCAAAGACACTGGAGTGGTTTGCCATTTCCATCTCCAGCTCATTTTATAGATGAGAAAACTGAGGTAAACAGGGTTAAGTGACTCGTCCAGGGCCACACAGCTAGTAAATGTCTGAGGCCAAATCTGAACTCAGTAAGATGAGTCTTCCAACATAGATAAGTCCTTAACTTGAGTCTCTCCTTTTATCCAAATAACCATTGGTTCTTGTTCTTCTCCAAATAACCACTGATTCATGTTCCTGATTGAATGAGCAAACCCAGTAATATGTCATTTCTCTTTCAGTGAGGAAATTGAAATCCCAGGAGTTGAAAAAAATGGGAGATGATGAGAAACAGTTAGAAATAGAAAGAAGAGAAGAAACAACTCTCCAGCTACAGGAACCTAATGCCAGCACTCAGTGCAATGGTGATACTGTCATGGAGTGCTCTAAGTCTACTCCTTGTGGATGGCAAAGAATTGTGAAACAAAGATTATCTGGGAAAACTGCTGGAAAATATGATGTTTATTTTATCAGGTAAATAAAGTAGATAAGATGCGTCATAAATCATTCATTCAGCAAACATTAATTTAGAACCAACTGTGTGATGTGCCCAGGCAGGTGATAAATACAAGAACAGGAATTTTGTGGTCTAAAAATATACCTTTCTCCTTTTTTTTGCCTGTATTGTAAGGCAACTGCTAAACCTACATTACTGTATTAGAAAATACTTTGAACTCTTTGAAATCACCTTTGGCAGCTCAGTGGCACAGAAAGATAGAGTGTTTGGAGTCAGGAAGACCTAAGTTCAAATCCTACCTCATACTAGCTGTGTAACCCTAGGCTAATCACTTAGCCTTTTTGTACCTTGGTTTCTTCAACTGTAAAATGGAGGTCTAACACCTACCTACCAGGGTTATTGTGAGGATCAAATGAGATGATATTTATAAAGTGCTCAGTACACACAGTGCCTGACACACATTAGGTGATATGTGTGTGTGTGTGTGTATAAAATGCTTATTCCCTTCTCTCTCCTCCCATCTTGAATGGAAATACTCTAAAATCAAAGTTTGATCATCATTTTCAATAGTCAAAGGTAAGTGCCTTTTACAAGTCTTGGAATGGAAATTCTTGATTAGCCATCACAAATTTGGTTCGTTTCTCTTTTTAAGTTGTTCATATTCATCACTGCATCAGTTCTCTTTATTTCCTTTTCTAGCCCTGAAGGAGTGAAGCTCAGATCCAAAAATGTACTTGCATGTTACCTGCACAAAAGTGGAGAGACTTCTCTTACGCCAGAAGACTTTGACTTCCGGGCCCCTCCCAAGAGTAACCTTCCATCAGAACCCCCACATCTCAGCGTGGAAGCTCTGGCAACACAGCTCCAGGTGGAGGAGAGGGGCCTGAGCCCAAAGCCTAAGCTTAGGAGGCCTCGAAGGGAAGAGAAAGATGCGCCTCCTCCCCCATGTAGGGCTTCACAGGTGCAAGACCAGAATAGTGAACCGTCTTGCTTCACTTCCAACCACAGGCTCCAAGAAGGGGCTGATGTCATTGACTCTCAGAAGCTGCAAACGCCTGCAGGAAAGGTAGCGACTACAAAAGGGAGTCATGGTAAGGAAGCTAAGAAACGGGGTCAGAAGGGTCATTCCGCTTGCACTCAAAGGCAGAAAAAGGCAGCATCTACTAAGGAAGCTATTTCCATCGCACAGGATGATCACCTTGAGAGACCCCTGTGCCGTTCTGCTGACCAGACGAGTGATGAGAATGTAAAGGTGATTGCTGAAGAAGGAAAAGAACTGATAAATAAAGTGTTTGCTTCAGGCTCACATTCCCAAACACAGACTGCACAAGGAGCTTCTTGTACAGAAAATACACTATGTGCCAATGAAGTTTCAGAATATAAAGAAAAGAGTGGGCGGACTTCTGTGGGATCTGAAAGGACCTTTATAGAAACTGGGGAAAAGAAGGAGCATTTGCCTGCTGACATTTTAAAATGTAATTCTGAAAGAGACAGCCGCAGCTCCCTGGAAGAAGAAGACTTGACTTCGGTGACAACATTTCAAGGTATATTTATGTTTTCACGAACTCCTGAAATTTCCTTGGGGGAGTTCATAAGGTTTACCATTACAGAATTTTGTACTCTGGGCCTGGACAGCGATTAGAACTTAATTAAGAATCTAAGATCTAAAAAAATAAAACATCTGGAGGAAATTCAAAAACATTCTGTACTATAGGCCCCCAATGACTAGGTTGTGTGGGATTTTTCTTTCTTTTTTTTTTTTCCTTTTTCTAACTTACACATTATAACTGACTGTGACAGGATTTTCATCTTGACAATCTAGAAAAAACACAGTCTTAGAGAAGCACCCATAATATTTATATTAAGATAAGTTATCATTTCTAATCTTCCCCTGGAGGGTCTCTAAAGCAGATAACCCCTGCCACCTCCCCCACCCCTAGTAGCTCCTGGGCTTCCCAAGCGTGCTATGCTTTACTCTCTGAGGATTAGGAGTACCAACAGGGAGTGGAACATGGCTGTTGGCTCTCCCTCTTCTCCATCTTCCACAATATTAGCAAACAACCCCCCTGGGCAAGGATCTGGGGTCTTGTGCCTTATTTTGTTCTACATGAGTCAGTGAGTAATAATCTTTTCTGCCATTCTTCATACCTCTATGTATATATTGTGTTGTATCTATAAATTGTTTCTATGATCATGCAGAATTTTTCACCTTCTCATATAACTACTCGGAAATGTTCCTTTAAATAATTCACCACTATCATCACTTGGTTCATCTCTAATTTGAAGTCTAGTTTTAATACGGAGACCAGAGCTTAGCGGAGGTTTTACTTTTATGATGCCTCAGTGGAGAAGAGATTCCATATATCATCCCTTAAAAGTGACTCTTTTTAGGCAGCACTGCAGTAGTGTGTTTATTCATCATGGCATCAGTGAATACCTCTTTGCCCCACTACGGGCCTCCTGCCATTGTGGTGTGTGGAAATGACCAGGTTCTCCACAGCTCTGCCAGTGGGGCGAGCAGAGGTCCTGGCAAGCCTCACGGGGCTGGATACTTCTTCAGATCCAAGATAGACGGGATGGCCTTCTCCAGCTCTGAGATTCTGAGACCAGAATACGTTACCCGTACTCTGCAAATAGGAGTTTGCCCATTAGGAGCTGAACTTCAGATAAGAGGGTTTGACCGCAGCGGAGGAGATGGCTAGTAGGCTTGAAGTCCATAATATCTGCCTCAGGAATGAGTATCAGAATGCGGCAGTATCATCCATGTTGCTTTGTCATATTTACAGTGGCCTATAACTGCCAGCTCTTATCCCTATGAGCAGGGATTTATGTACATGTATGAGTTTTCTAGAAACTGCACTGGAGAGCTCTGATGACAATGTAAAAATTCCCAGTTACATTCCAGGAGCTAAGAGGCCTGCCAGGTGCTCTGACTGCTGAATGGTTCCTTTGGGATCAGTCCCTTCAGCATTTAGGCCTGTCAGGAAGACAGAGTTTGCTCAGTTGCCATAGCTCTCTACAGACTCCACGTCCATACGGTATTTAAGTCATCATTGGTGCTTATAGCCCCTCATGTCATAAAGCTTTGGACAGTGTGCCTCTCCTTTTTATTGTTCCTGTTCCCATGATGTTTACTTGAATCGTGAATTTTCTAAATAATAATACCAAAAAAAACCACCCCAAAACAAAGCAAAACAGAATAATAATAATACCAAAAGCTAGCATTTATATAGCTCTTTGCAACACTCTTTACAAATGTCATCTTAACCTCATGACAGTTCTGGGCAATCATCCTCATTTAACAATTGAGGAAACTGAGGCAAATAGAAGTTAAATGACTTGCCTAAGGTCACACAACTGACACGTCTGAGGTGAGATTAAAACTTGGGTCTCCTGACTCCAGCTCCCCCACTCCATCCATTGCTAATTCTCTTTCCAGAAAACACCATCCAACGACCACAAGTGGAGAGAAGGAAAACCAGCCAGTACTTTTCCAACAAATACAATAAAGAAGGTACGGGAATGTAACAGTTGGATTCTGAGGCCACTCTGCGTATTTATTTAGCATTGACATGATGTATTTGTTTAGCCCTTAGTCCACCTCGACGGAAACTCTTTAAAAAGTGGACTCCACCTCGGTCCCCTTTTAATCTTGTCCAAGAAACACTCTTTCATGACCCCTGGAAGCTCCTCATCGCTACCATATTCCTCAATAGGACTTCGGGTAAGTGAGACCAGTTTTGAGACTATGGTGTGTAGCCCTGTATTAGCAGAAGCGTAAAGACCTGCTTTCTAGGCCTGGCTCAGCCACCAACCAAATACGTCGCCCTAGGCAAGTGAATTGTCTCTCTGGGCATCAGCTTTCCTGATGGTTAAAATGAGGGGTTTGGACCAGAAAGTATCCAAGATCTCTCTCTCTCTCCAGCTTTCAAATGGTGGGTGAAAATGCTGTCTTCATTTTTCATCAAGATACCTTCCTGCTTCTGTGGAAAACCTACTAGGTTTTAGTTACTACAGTAACTGTTTAACATCATCCATTCAACTGTTTCTTCATATTTTTCTTGGAAACCAATAATTCTCAGCTTTGTGTCCCCAAACTCGGTCCTCTTGCTTTACTTTGTAGAGCTTGGGCTCTTCCAGTTTCACCATTTCTAAAATGTTTTTCTATTGTGTGTTCTTCTCTCTTTCATTTCTTTCTCTCAGAGCCATTCTACTTAGGCTTCAGTGATATTTTCTCTGATCTTTCCTATGTATAGTCACTTATGTTCTTCATCTTGAATTCCACGAACAATCTTATTTCCAGTCACCTGGCCTGTGACTGTGCCCTGAAGACTGCTGAGTTTACCCATCCATCCTGCTCACGTTATCTCCCCTGTTAGAATCCTAGCTTCCTGAAAAAGCAGGGACTGCCTCAGCTTTTTTTCTCTTTGATCTGCAGTGCTTAGCACAGTGCTTGGTAATAAAAAGAGAAAAGGTTAGTAAAAGTCACACCTTGAAAAAGGTCTGACATTATATAAAGAGCACTTAGACCCATCACTCCCCATCTCTGCAAAGAAACAAGAGACGTACTCTCCCTTGGGAACAAGCTTAATCATTATGATTTCACTGTAATCAGTTTTGTTTATTTATTTTGCTGTTCATTCATTCCGTGTTTATAGTTGTGGTCATTGTGTGTGTTGTTGTCCCAGGTCTGCTTACTTTGCATCAGTTGATACTTCTTCCCATGCTTCTCAACAGTCATCAAATTTGTAGTTTTTTACAGTTCAGTGATATTCACTACACTCGGGTACCGCAGCTTGTGTAGCCATTCCCCAGTCAATGGGCATCTACTTTATTTTCAGTTCTTCAGTACTACAAAGACTGCTTGCTGCTATGCATCTCTTTTTTTTTTTTTTTTTTTTTTTTTTTTTTGCAGGGCAATGAGGGTTAAGTGACTTGCCCAGAGTCACACAGCTAGTTAGGTGTCAAGTGTCTGAGGTCGGATTTGAACTCAGGGAGTCCTGAATCCAGGGCCGGTGCTTTATCCACTGTGCCACCTAGCTGCCCCGCTATGCATCTCTTAATGTCCATGAGGTCTTTCCTCTTGGGGGTAATAATGCCTCCCAGGGTGGGTCAGGGGGCTTATTGGGATTCTTTGTTTGTTTGTGTTTGTTGTTGTTGGGTTTTTTTTAACTAAAAAAAAAAATTTTATTTATAGTTTTGAGTTCCAAATTTTATCCCTCCTTCCTTCCCTCCCTCCTGTCTCCCCTTCTTGAGGCTGTAAGCAGTCAGATATAGGTTATACATGTGTAGTTGTGTAGAATATTACCATATTAGTCATTTTGTACAAGAAAACTTGAGTAAAAGAAAAAATGAAAGAAAGTGCAAAATAGCATGCTTTAGTCTTTGTTCAGTCAATATCTGTTCTTTCTTTAGAAGTGGATAGTATGCTTTATCATTACTTATTGGAATTCTTAACAATTCTGGGTCTTTTCCTATTTTGAGGCAGGGGGTGAGGCAATTGGGATTAAGTGACTTGCCCAGGGTCACACAGCTACTAAGTGTCAAGTGTCTGAGGCCGGATTTGAACTCAGGTCCTCCTGAATCCAGGGCCAGTGCTTTATCCACTGCGCCACCTAGCTGCCCCAACTCTGGGTCTTTTTACAATACATCTGTTAGCTAGAAGTATGGTGTGGTCACTCTTATTCTGGTCTTCTAGAGAAATCTCATTTTCATTTATTTATTTCTTCAGACTTTCTATTAGTTTTCCTTTAAGGTTTTTCTTTGAAAGGTTTCTGTCCTTTTTCCTCTTTTTTTGGCTTTTCTCTTTAATTTGATTTGCTGCATTTGTTATTGTTTTTGTGATCCAGGGAAGTGACTTCAGTTGTTATCACTTACTCTGCTAGACATGCTGTATCTCACTTGTGCATATTTCTTTCCAGAAGTTCCCTATTATCATTTGGCATTTCTGTTTTTTGTTTTGTTGGGGAGGAAGACTAGCTATAATTTTATCATTTTGTTACTTGGATTAATATATCCTTCAGCAACTAATAGCACATAGTGCCCCTGACTAATCCATTCTTTATGTTCCAAGCTATTAGCCAACAAGTATCGGTTTTCTAGGCAGGTACTCCCTAGTTTCAGGAATGACAGGTGGAGGCAACCTTACCTAGCTTGGCCTAGCAGAGAGGGCCGATTTGGGCCAGATCACCCTATTTCTCTGGGTATCATCAGTAAAACCTGCCTGGGGCAGAAAACCTTTTTTTCAGCCACAAGTAAACCTGCTTTGAGCTTCTTAATCTCTGAGAAATAAACAAATAGAAAAGTCCCTCCTCAGTGACCGTGTTCACCAGCTGTTGTTTTTATCCAGGCAAGATGGCAATACCTGTGCTCTGGGAGTTCCTGGAGAAGTACCCTTCGGCTGAGGTGGCGAGAGCCGCAGACTGGAGGGAGGTATCAGAACTCCTCAAGCCGCTCGGCCTGTACGACCTTAGAGCCAAAACAATCATCAAATTCTCAGGTACTTTCAGATGACTCTTCAAAGACAATCACAGCTAAAATACTGGCATCCTTGGGGGCAGCTAGGTGGTGCAGTGGATAGAGCACTGGACCTGGATTCAGGAGGACCTGAGTTCAAATCCAGCCTCAGACACTTGACACTTACTAGTTGTGTGACCCTGGGCAAGTCACTTAACCCTTACTGTCCCGAAAAATAAAATAAAATAAAATAAAATAAAATACTGGCATCCTGTTATACCCTGAGCATGGAATGCATTCATTTAGCACAGTGGGGGATATAGGATATGAAAACCAACCCACCTCTCCTGGGCCTCAGTTTACCACTAGGTCAAACAACCAGTAGTCAGTAAGCACTTAATAAGGGTCCAGCACTTTGACAGGCTGTTGTGAAACACACAAAGCAGTGTCAGAGGCAAGTCCCTGCCCTCCAGTTGCTTAAAGTCTGATTGAAGATGAAAAGTGGTATTGTTGTTGTTCAGTTATGTCCATGACTCCATTTGGGGTTTTCTTGGCAAAAATACTGGGGTGGCTTGCCATTTCCTGCAGCTCGTTTTACAGATGAGGAAACTGAGAAGAACAGGATTAACTTGCCCGGCCAGGGTCACACAGCTAGGAAGATGAGTCTTCCTGCCTTCAGGCCTGGCGTTCTGTGGCGCCACCTAGCGGCCCATCAGAAGTGTAGACACACCCAAAAAGATGACAAAGTACCAAATGGGTGCCCTGGAAGGTAACCAGCACAGTCATTCTGAGGAGGGAGAGTGCAGGTGGTCTCTTCTCACTTCAGATGTCATGGCCTTAATAGGAGGTCACTTAGTGTGTGGTGTCATATCACACCCTGAATGCCGAGGTGGTCAGGGAAGACTTGCCAGCCTTTTCCCTTCTCTTCCTGTCATTCTGTCCCCTGTTCTTGGGGCTCGTTAACCCCCTCATCTTATGAGTCTTTCTTCTAGATGAATACCTGACTAAACAGTGGAGGTACCCAATCGAACTGCATGGCATTGGAAAATACGGCAATGACTCCTACAGAATTTTTTGTGTCAACGAATGGAAGCAGGTGAGGAGCCTCCCATGCCCAGAAGCCTGACAAAGTGACAGCCTTTGTGTCTGAGGAGGAAAGCCACTCCTTTCAGCTCTGCGGTCACCACGGCGACCGTGGGAGGGTTTGGGCTGGGAGATAGGGTCTCTCCAAGGAAAGCTGCCTCTTCCCTCAGCCACACACAACCTCTGCTCTCTGGCCGCGTCACACCCCATCCTGACCCCATCCTAGAAGGCACCTTACAGGCCGTCCAGTCTAATCCCACCCTGCTTGACTCTTGCCTCCCATAGATGGGTGGGAAGTGGGAAGAGTCCAGGGCTCAGAACCCAGAGATCTGGGCTTCCATGGGAGCTCTGCTGGTTTCTAGCTGTGTGGCCTTGGGCAAGTCCCTTCCCTTCTCTCTGCCTCTGCTTCTTCATTGGTAAAACAGGAGTGTGATCATCCTCGTGATGCTTGGGTGCCCTCAGCTCGGGGTCGTTCTGAGCAAAGTGCATTGTGAACTCTCAGTGGCTGCCCCTTTGTGAGCTGTGAGCCACGAGCCATGAGCCAGCCGGTGGCAGCATCCCTTACAGAACAAACCCGATCATGAACGCTCTGCTCCAACACCCCCCAAGGTGACAGGCAGACTGGGGACTCTCTCCTCACCAGGAGGCAACAGAATCCATCCAATTCCTCTTCCACAAAACAGCCCTTTGATGATTTAAGGGATCTACTTGTCCCTGGCCTACACTGCTTTGTCTCCGGGTAAAACCTCCCCAGGTCACTTCCTCGTGGGACATGATCCGAAGCCCCTTCACCATCCTGGTCACCCTCCCCAGGACATGCTCTGGTTTGTCAGCATTACTCATATATATAGTAGAGCACAAGGTTCCAGAAGTGTTCAGGCTAACCAGCATAGGACACCCAAGGTCTACTGCACCCTGGGCTTCAGTTAATGCAGCCTAAAATGGCATTCATTTCTCTTCAACTAAATGCTGCTGACACAGATGTTTCAGTCAGTGACCCTCCCTAAGGCTTTGTCCTGTGAGCCACCACCCGGCCACATTCCCAGCATCCTCTACATGATTTTTTCTAAAACAGAGAAGTCCCTGAGTGCAAGATTGGCTTTCAGTCCTATTGCATAGGGTGTCCTAAAAGTCTTAGTGCCATGTAAGCTTTAATAGATTAGTATTTAATTTGTTAGACTTGGGCTCATCTTTTTGGGCTTCAGTTCTGGCATTCAGTGTATGTAGCCTCCCAGGTTGGCGTCACCCATAAATTTCACAAGCACATTCTGTCCTTATCCGTCTCCCTCTGGCTTGAGAGGATGCCTTCAGTTTGGTTGTTTGTGCAGCTCTGAATCCACCTAACCACCTGGGATCCAGCTCACATCCATCCTTTTCGTCCACCACCTATTGGGAGATCTTAGTAAACGTCTTCCTTTTGCACCTTCCTGGGTGGTGAGACCTGCCTGCTTGCCCTCCCTCTGCCCAGAGGAGCTTGGTGTTCATCCTCATTTTGCAGATGAAGAAAGTGAGGCCCAGGTGGATTCCAACGACTTGCCAACAGTCATATAGTAGGAAGCAGCAGAAGCAGGATTCAGACCCAGGCTCTCTGACCCCAATCTCCTGCATTGCCTGTTTATAGTTCACCCTATTAGATGAGCCTCCCATATCAGACACAAGTGGTCATGGGTGTGATACTGCTAACTGATTCGAATGATTCTGTACCCCCTGGGGCTTAAAGAATGCTTTTAATAGGGGCAGCTAGGTGGCGCAGTGCATAGAGCACCAGCCCTGGAGTCAGGAGTACCTGAGTTCAAATCCAGCCTCAGATGATTGACACTTACTAGCTGTGTGACCCTGGGCAAGTCACTTAACCCCAATTGCCTCACCAAAAAAAAAAAGAATGCTTTTAATAGAAATTAATATCTGGGATTTGTTTCTGCTCCTTCTTAATCTCTTTTTTCCCAATGTTTTCTTCCAGGTTCATCCTGAAGACCATAAGTTAAATAAATATCACGACTGGCTCTGGGAAAATCATGAAAAACTAAGTCTTAGTTGAAAAGCCATAATGTTTTAAACTAGATTTCTGCCTGTATCAGGCCTCCCTTTCTGAGGAGCATGGACTCATCACAGCCACTCATCACACTCTCTGCCTGTGCAGATTCAAATCACAGCAAACAGGGATGAAACCAAGTTATCCACATTTTATTCAATAATAGCCATGGTCTCCATTGCATTTGGAACCAGATGTGCCAGAAAAATGCTTTGATACTTTTTAAAATAAATAGTGAGCAAATCCAACTTGTTTTTTATAGGAGTTGTTTTGTTTTGTTTTTTTCTCCTTGAAGTATGCAGTGCCTTCCAGGGCTGATTTTGTCTAAGTTTGCAAGATGCGTAAAATTGAGACCCGGAGATGGACCCCCACCTCCATGTCCCTTTTGGGTTGTGGAATTTCAGAGCCCACAGCTCCCACGGCTTCATGTCAAAACCAGAAAACTTTCTGCACAAGCTGACTGAAACCAGAATTCCAGAGCGGGGAAACCTCTGATCCCTGTCGCAATTCAAATACCCTGAAAATAGGGAACAAAATGTGCCTATTGGTCATTTATATTCATGTGTACGTATGCGTCTTAGTGTAAATGGCCTTGAATAGATTCTAAGGGGTCCAGTGATTCTTTACATAGCCCAGTAAGCATAGATTTAGTGTGAACTAATAGGGGAAATAAAGAATGCCAAGGCCCTTGGTAAAACCCCTACAGTCTTGGGGAAGCAGCCCTACCCTGAAGTCCTTATGCTTCCATATGGTCACATTATATCACCACCGTGGCTGTTCGGCTTCAAATAAACAAGCTTCTTGCCCTGCCTGGTCTCTTATTTAAATGCTTTATTGAGCCATGAGCTGCCAGAGAAAGATGGGGACTTGGGCTTTAATTCTGTGAGAACCTAGAGACCTGACTTGGGAAAATACTAATATGATCACACACACCTCAAATTGTGGCCAAGTGCTGACATAGTGGTCCCACGGCAATGGTGCCAAAACCAAATAGAAACGGAGCCATTAATTCATACATAAGAATCCTTGGGCTGCATATTAATTAACTTAGTTTTAAAATGTAATGTTACCTGTTGTATTTTTATTTATTTTGTTACATTTTAGGGTCAGCATTCATGTTTGACGCCTCTGTCCTAGAGGATTCTTGCTGTGTGTGATGCCATCTGAGAGGGGGAGAAGGAGGACAATGGGTGGGACTGGGGAGCAGCCCAAGTGGGTTGAGGGCCCTCCAAAATAAACCTCATCTATTTGGTGTTTCATGATTATCCTCTACAGATACTGGTTGGGGGCCCTGCACAGATTCAGTCATGGGCCTAGGCACTGGAGAGACAAGTATCTCATATTATTGCAATTATTATTATTAATATTTAACATTATTATTAATATTAATCACTATTAATTTCTCTCCTAGAAACACTCAGTCCTTACATAAAGTTATCCCTAACAATCCTGGTATAACATAAAGCAGGATAGGTCACCACTTCCATGAAAAGCTGCTTCAATGTTCAAGTTAATTTTCTTTTTTCATTCTTTTTTCAAAAAATTTTTTTCCAATTACATGTAAAGATATTTTTTTGAGTTGCAAATTTTTCTCCCACCCTTCCTTCCTTCCCCCCTCCCAAGGCCAGCAAGCAATCTGATACAGGTTATACATTACAATCATGTTGAACATATTTCCACATTAGTCTAAAAGGAGGATCCAAAAAAAAACAAACCCAGAAAGAATTAAAGCTAATTTTCTTAACCTAATTTTTACAAGATTATCACACTAGGAAGAAGACAGGGAAGGGGGTGGGGGAAAGAAGGAGTAGTTGAAGCTTTTTTTTTCATTTTAATGCACAGAAGAGAACAGAAACATCAGCTGGGCAGGCTTGAACGAGTTACATATTTATTACATGCTTAAAAGCAAGCAATCGAGATTTGCAGTTTCATTGACAATCCTCTTTTTTGGGGGGGGGTTCTTTTAAGTGGAAATGCCAGCTTTATTCATCTATTAAGTGCAGAATATTTTTTTTTTAGGCAATGGGGGTTAAGTGACTTGCCCAGGGTCACACAGCTAGTAAGTGTCAAGTGTCTGAGGCTGGATTTGAACTCAGGTACTCCTGAATCCAGGGCCGGTGCTTTAACCACTGCGCCATCTAGCTGCCCCAGAATATTTTTTGAGACAAAAAAAAAATGCCATACTATATTCAGAGTATCCCAAAAGTCTTAGTGTTTAAGCTGCAATAGCTTAAAACCACACTAAGACTTTTGGAACATCTCTGAATTGCTGCTGATACCTAGCAAAGGAGAGTATCCCAAGTGAGGTGCCCAAAGGCACCACAGACCTGGTTATCCTCAATGGGAAATTTCTAGTAGACTGTATGCAGTCCAGAGAAATGATCACTGGTTCACGAGTCAAGGTGTCCTTGGAAGACTGCCTGTTTGCTGCTGTCCCTGTCAGATGCTGTAATATATTAGGTTCTGAATTAGTCTTCAATTTTATATCTGACCCCCAGGCCATAACTGTTTGCTCAGCCAATTCAAATACTTCGCATCAACTTCAGTTCATTTGAGAACATTTTGCACTAAATCTAAAGTGTTTGTTTGCTTAGTAGATTCTCACCTCATAGAGACATCCAAAGTGTGATTGGGTGACATGAATGATTTACTCAGCCAACTCCACCCTTACATGGGCCCTAGAATTGAAAGTCTAGTAATTCAGTTATACTCAGAGCTCTGTATCTCCCTGACTAGCCAGAGTGGCACTATGATACTTGATATGCATGATGTACATCTAAGTATCCAGTATCACACTCTAGTGTGATAAGAATTCAGACTTCTGATGAGAATATTTGCCCAGATCCCTTGGGGGCAGTCCTTAGCCAAACACCTGGGCAAAATCTGAACACAGTTTTAAAAACTGGGATTTCACTGTCCCCCAGAGCTTCTGCAAGAAAGCACTGAAAATGGCATTAAGTACCCCAAAAACTGAGTACAGTGCTAATACTAAGCTAAAGAAGGATACAAAGCACAGGTAACAGTCTTCCCTAAAGAGGAAATAAAACACACGTATAAAAAAGCTAATAAATAATTAGAAGCAAAATAAAATGCCCAGTAAGACTGGTCAGGGAAAGTATAAAGTTGCTTTTTGGTTGTGTCCAACTCCACATGACTTTTCTTAGCAAAGTTACTGGAGAGGTTTGCCATTTCCTTCTCCAGTGTGTCCCCATTTTGCAGAGGAGGAACTGAGGCAAATAAGGGTTAAATGACTTGCCCAGGGTCACACAACTAGGAAGTGTCACATTTGAAGTCAGATCTTCCTGACTCTTGATCCTGTGTTCTATCCGCTGAAGCACCCAAGTTACCATTATTATGTGAGGTCTGTAACCCCGTCGGGTACCTAGCCATAATCAAAGTTTAAACATAACCAATATTGAGGGGCAGCTAGGTGGTGCAGTGGCTAAAGCACCAGCCCTGGATTCAGGAGGACCTGAGTTCAAATCCAGCCTCAGACACTTGACACTTACTAGTGTGACCCTGGGCTAGTCACTTAACCTTCATTGCCCTGCGAAAAACAAAACATAATTAATTAATTAATAATAATAACCAATATCTATTGCGTTTAATTGAACATCCCTTTGGTTCTGGTCTTCACTTTCCTTCTGACCGAGAACGTAAGACAGGCCGACTTCTGCCTGAGAGGGTAGAGAGAAAACGCCAACCTTTAGATTTTCCCCAAGTATCCCGCAGCAGCCCTCCTTTTTTTTACCCCCAAGGTAGGAAGGTTATCTGCCGTAGCCGCCGCGGCCACACACGTGATTTACGGTAATGTAACAAGTTCGCGGGCCCCTCAAGGTTCGGATCTGCCCTTCTGTACAATTAGAGCTGCGAGACCGTAGTCATGACATCCAGTTTTGCAACACTCTGCTCGAAGCTGCCACACCTAGTTAGGATCCAAAAGTGCAACCGATCGGTCGGTCTTGACACTCCTAAACTTACACACTCATTAGATGCCCGTCAAACGCTCTGATCCCAAGTTTACAACGTATACCTTTTCCCACCATTTTCCACAGTCGTCACTCACCCTTCAGATGATCAACCACGACAGCGTGATGTACCCACTCACGTATATGATGTTAGGTAAGACTCCACGTGCCGCAAGCCCTCGGGATCCTGGGGCCAGATGAGGCAAAAACCGCCTATTGAGGCTGTGAAAAGCACTGACCTGGAAATTAGGAGTCTAGTCCTCCTGTCTCTAAACTGTGTGACCTTGGACAAGTCATCCGCCTTCTCTGAACCTCCGTTTCTTCCTTATTTGTGAAACAAAGAGGTGTGTGGGCGGGCCCTTATCTACCTCTAAAGACCCTTCTATCTAAAATTCTAAGACAGAGAAGGATAGGTGGGGCGCCCCACCCTCCCACCCAAGCAGTCACTGGACTAAGTTGGACAATGGAATCTAGAGAGCCCCGGACAGAACTAACTGGAAAGTCAGATTATGACGTTAAAGATCATTTTGTCCAAGCCCCTGATTTTACAGTGAAGGAAACTGGAGGTCAAGGGATTTGCTGAAGGTCACCCAGCTGGTTGGCAGAGCCGAGATTCAGACTGGGCTCCAATTCTGTTTCGATCCCCTAGAGGTAGAGCCTAAGGCAGAGATGTTGCATAAACCCGTGCTCTATTATTAGCCACCAGAGCCTATAAGGTTTCTTTGTAACCTGTGAGTCGACTTCACCAAACAAGTAATGTCCAGTTTGCCTCTCCTGGGGTTTATTTTAATATTCAGTCTGATTTCATTCCTCAGATCACACTTTAGGCAGTCAGTGTCCTAGTAACTGACAAGCAAAGAACAGCCCAATTTTTCTTCTTTCAGCAACATGCAACAAATATTTTTATTAAGAACAGCCATTTTTCAGGCTGTCCTTATGCAAAATGTTTTGTTTTGTTTTGAAAGCCCCTTCCCTCAAGGGGCTTACACTCTAGTAGGGAAACTAAGACATGTACAAAGATCACTATATGACAAATTCAAAATTTTTTTTTTTGGTGAGGCAATTGGGGTTAAGTGACTTGCCCAGGGTCACACAGCTAGTAAGTGTCAAGTGTCTGAGGCTGGATTTGAACTCAGGTCCTCCTGAATCCAGGGCCAGTGCTCTATCCACTGCACCACCTAGCTGCCCCTAAATTCAAATTTTTAAAAAACCATCAGGAAACCTCTTATGAAATAAAATAAAGCAAAAACAACAACAAAACAAACATATACAAAGAGGAATGGAATACAAAGTAACCACAGTCATAATTAAGAAAACAGGAACAAGAGGGCAGCTAGGTGGCGCAGTGGATAGAGCACTGGCCCTGGATTGGGAGGACCTGGGTTCAAATCTGGCCTCAGCCACTTGACAGTAGCTGTATGACCCTGGGCAAGTCACTTAACCCTCATTGCCCCACAAAAAAAAAAGAAAGAAAGAAAGAAAGAAAATAGGAATGAGAATGGACAAAAAAATCTTGATCAGGAGTGGAAGAGAGAACTCAAAAGGTGTTATATGATCTTTTATATATAAAAATTGATTAATTTGCATGTAAATAGTTACTAAATTGGATTGTTTTTCTTGATAATCAATGTTAGATTTATAATCTATAAATTTATATTTGTATAATATATTTTAATATATTAATATGGTTTACTATATTTACACATTTAATTTAAATATCATTAATATAGTTTAATAATATATATAATTGATAATAAATAAATGTATAATTTATAAAATCTTAACTGAAAAAAACAAGAGCCACAAGCTGAGGACCATTGTTCCAGCCATGTTTGGCCTCCCTGCATTTGCACAAGCAGTTCCTTTTCTTTTTTTTTTTTAAATAGATTTTTTTGGGGCAGGGCAATGAGGGTTAAGTGACTTGCCTGGGGTCACACAGCTAGTAAGTGTCAAGTGTCTGAGGTCACATTTGAACTCAGGTCCCCCTGAATCTAGGGCCGGTCGGTGCTTTATCCAAAGCAGTTCCTTTTCTCTCCTCCACCTGAGATGCTTTCCTTTCTCACCTCCTCTTCCCTAGCTTTCTTTTTTTTTTTTTTTAGTGAGGCAATTGGGGTTAAGTGACTTGCCCAGGGTCACACAGCTAGTAAGTGTCGGAGGCTGGATTTGAACTCAGGTACTCCTGACTCCAGGGCTGGTGCTCTATCCACTGTGCCACCTAGCTGCCCTGTTCCCTGGCTTTCTTAAAGGCCCCTCTTCCTCAGTGACATCTTCCCCAGTTCATTTGAGCTCTCTTCCTCCTTCATTACCTTGCACTTATTTATCTGTGTATATGTTGAAAGCCATCTTGGTGCAGGGGATTGTGTTGGACACGGCTTCAGGTTCAAATACCACCTCGTGCATTTGTAAGGAGCATGAGCCTGGGCAAATCACTTCACCCCTGTGGGCCTCTGTTTCCTCATCTCTAAAATGGGCATTATAACTCTACCTACCTTACAAGGTAGTTACGAGGATTAAATGAGATAAGGTGTGTAAAAAAGCTTTGCCAACTCTAAAATTCTATGGAACTAAGGATGGAAAATTGGACCTATGATTTCTTTGATGGAGAGGATCCCAGATGGCAGAAATTTCCTTTACCAATGCAGGACAACACTTCCATTTTGATTCCTGGGTGAGAAACTTGCCTAGAACACTAGGAAATGAAGTGACTTGCCCAAGGTCAGAGGTGGCACTTGAACCCAGGTCTTGCTAGCTCTCTATCCTTTGCGCTATGCAGACCAGCTAGCTAGCCAGCTAGTCAGACAGCCAGAGAGGCAAAGAGGCAGCAAGGGGGATGATCGATGGCTTTTTGTTGTTCAGTTTTTCAATCATATCTGACTCTTCATAACCCCATGGACCACAGCACACCTGGGCCTTCTCTCCTCCACTATCTCCCAAAGTTTGCCCAAGCTCACGTTCATTGCTTCCATGACACTATCTATCCACCTCATCCTTTCCCATCCCCTTTTCCTTTTGCCTTCCATCTTTCCCAACACCAGGGTCTTTTCCAATGAATCTCCTTTTATCATGTGGCCCAAGTTTTTAAACTTCAGCTTCAGTATTTGACCTTCCAGTAAATGATATGAAATGTCTTTAAGTATTGACTGATTTGATCTCCTTGCTGTCCAAGGGACTCTCAAAAGTCTTCTCCAGCACCACGATTCAAAAGCACAGAACTAACTCTCACAGCCAGACACTGCTACTGGAAAAACCATAGCTTTGACTATACAGACCTTTATTGGCAAGGTGATGTCTCTGCTTTGTAGTGAGCTGTCCAGATTTGCCATAGCTTTCCTTCCAAGGAACAAGTGTCTTTCAATTTCAGGGCTGCATATGCCATCTGCAGTGATCTCTGAGCCCCAAAAACAGAAAATCTGACACTGCTTCCATGTCTTCCCCTTCAATGTGCAGAAAGTGATGGGACCAGCTGCCAAGATTTGGTTTTTTGATGTTAAGCTTCAAGCCAGCATTTACACTCTCCTCTTTCACCCTCATCAAGAGGCTTCTTAATTCCTCTTCACCTTCTGCCATCAGAATGTTACCATCTGCATATCGGAGATTGTTGATATTTCTCCTGGCCACCTTAATTTCAGCTTTTGATTCATCCTGCCTAGCATTTTGTAGGATGCATTCTGCATATAAGTTAAATAAGTATGGTGACACTATAGAGCCTTGTCATACTCCTCTTCCAATCTTTTTAAAAAATTTTTTATTTTTTTGTGGGGCAATGAGGGTTAAGTGACTTGCCCAGGGTCATACAGCTAGTACCAGTCAAGTGTCTTAGGCCAGATTTGAACTTAGGTCCTCCTGAATCCAGGGCCTGTGTTTTATCTACTGTGCCACCTAGCTGCCCCCTCCTCTTCCAATCTTTTTGTTTGTTTGTTTGTTTTTTTGTTTTTAGTGAGGCAGTTGGGGTTAAGTGACTTGCCCAGGGTCACACAGCTAGTAAGTGTTAAGTGTCTGAGGCCAGATTTGAACTCGGGTACTCCTGACTCCAGGGCCAGTGCTCTATCCACTGCGCTGCCTAGCTGCCCCTCCTCTTCCAATCTTAAATCAATCAGTTGTTCCATGTTTAGTTCTAACTGTTGCTTCCTGGTCCACATACAGAGATGTAAGATGATCTGGTACTCCCATCTCTTTGAGGACTTGCCACATTTTGTTGTAATCTGCACAGTCATGGGCTTCAGTGTAGTCAATGATACAGAAGTAGATGTTTTGAGGTTGGTTTTTTTTCCCCCTGTAACTTCCTTGCTTTCTCCATAATCCAGGAAATGTTGGCAATTTGATCTCAAGTTCCTCTGCTTCTTTAAAAACCAGCCTGCTCTTCTGGTTATCTTCAGTTCACACATTGCTGAAACCTGGCTTGCAGAATCTTAAGCATAAACTTGCTGGCATGTGAAATGAGTACAATTGTTCATAATTTGAACATCCTTTGGCATTGCCCTGCTTTCAGATTAGGGCGTGAACTGATCTTTTCCAATCCAGTTAGCCACTGTTGAGTTTTTAAGTTTGTTGGCATATGGAGTGCAGCACTTTAATAGCATCATCTTTTAGGATTTTAAATAGCTCAGCTGGAATTCTGTCACCTCTACTAGCCTTATTGTTAGCAATGCTTCCTAAGGCCCAACTTACTTCATTCTCCAGGATGTCTGGCTTTAGATCAGTAACCATATCATAATGGTTACTGGTGATGTTAAGATCTTTCTCATATATCTCTATATATTCTTGCTACCTCTTCTTAATCTCTTCTGCTTCTATTAAGTCACTTTATCATACACATTTTTGCATGAAACATTCCCTTCATATCTCTAATTTTCTTGAAGACATCTCTTGTTTTTTATTCTATTGTTTCCTTACATTTCTCTTTTTTCACATTGCTCATTAAGAAAACCTTATCTCTCTCATGTGTAACTTATTTTGAATTGATTGAGTTCTTGTGGGTAGGGGATGGAAATGGAGGGGGGAAGAGAAGTTGGAACACAAAGTTTTTTAAAAATTGATGTTAAAATTTTGTTTTTATATATATTTTGGAAAATAAAATTTTATTCAGATTAAAAAAAAAAGAAGAAGAAAACCTTATCTCTTCTTTGTATTCTCTGAAATTTTGCATTCAGTTGAATATAGCTTTCTCTTTCCTTCTTTCTTGAGTGATGTGTAAAGCTTCATCAGCCTTACTCCTTTTTCTTATTCTTCTTTTTCTTTGGAATGTTTTTGTTGGTGCTTCTGAACCATATTGCAAACCTCTGTCCATATTTCTTCAGGCACTCTACCAGTTCTAATCCCTTAAATCTATTCATCACTTCCAAATTTATAAGGGACGTTATTTAGTTAATACCTATAGGGACTGATGGTTTTCCCTACTTCCTTCCATTTAAGTCTGAATCTTGCAATAAGAAGCCCAAGATCTGAGCCACAGTCAGCTCCAGGTCTTCTTTTAACTGACTGTAGAGAGAGCTTCTCCAACTTTGGCTGCAAAGGATATAAACAGTCTGATTTCTATATTGACCATTGGTGATGTCCATGTGTAGAATCACTTTTTGGGCTGTTGAAAAAGAATGTTTGTTATGACCAGTGAGTTATTTTGACAAAACTCTGTTAGTCCCTGCTCTGCTTCACTTTGTATTCCAAACTAGCCTGTTGTCCCATTTATTTTTTATTTCCTACTTTAGCATTCCAATCCCCTCTGATGAATGAGACATCTTTTTTGGGGGGTTATTTCTAGAAGATGTTGTAGGTCTTCATAGAACTGATCAACTTTGGTCTTTTGGGCATCATCATTGGTTGGAGCATAGACTTGTATTACTGTGACGTTGAACAGTTTGCCTTGGATTCAAACATATCATTCTGTCATTTTCAAAATGATACCCCAGTATTGCTTTTCTCACCTTTTTACTGACTATGAGGGATACTCCATTTCTTCTAAGGGATTCTTGCCCATAGTAGTCTATGTAGTGATCGCCTGAATTAAATTCACCCATTCCCATCCATTTAAGTTCATTGACACCCAATATGTCAATGTTTAATCTTACTATCTCCTGTTTGACCACATCCATCTTGCCCTGGTTCATAGATCCAGATTCCTATGTAATATTGACCTTAATAGCATCAGACTTTCTTTTCATCACCAGATGCATCCACAGCTGAGCTTCCTTTCAGTTTCAGCCCAGGCACTTCATTCTTTCTGAAGTTACTTGTAGTTGTCCTCCACTCTTCCCCAGTAGTGTGCTGGATATCCTTGGACCCAAGGGGATCATCTTCTGATGTCATCCTTTCTATCATTTTAATTCTGTCCAAGAAGAACCACAGTCTCAGAGCTGGCAGGAATTACCAAATTCACTCAATCCAACCCCACCTCCCCCACTTGAAGTATGAATCTCTTCTACAGTATACCTGATAAATTCTGAACACTTCCAGTGACAAGAAACTCACTACCTCAAGTGGTCTGACATTCATTTTTTTTGGACAGCTCCAGTTCCTAAATTCTTATACTGAATCAGACCTTCTGATTCTTGCTTCAGTGAGTGGTCTTTCCACTGCTCCTAAAATAGGTCTGGCCAGGTCTCTGTCTCTCTTTGTATCTCTCTCTCTTTGTCTCTCTGTCTCTGTCTCTGTGTCTGTGTGTATGTGTCTCACACACCTGCTTGGTGCAGGTGAGCATGCATGCACACACACACACACACACACACACACACACACACACACACACACACCATTCAATAAACTCTTGGTTTGCTATTCTCTCCAGAATTAAATATCAAATCCTCTGTTTGGCTTTTAAAGTCCTTGGTAACCTGGCCCTTTCCTACCTTTTCAGTCTTCTCACACCTTTTTCTCCTCCACATACTTTGTTATTCAGTGACACTGGCCTGCTGGCTATTCCTTGTATGAGACACCCCCAACCCCAGATCCAGGCATTTTCCCTGGCTCTCCCTGCTTCTTGGAACATTTTCCCTCCTCATCATTACTTCTTGGTTTCTCTGGATTCCTTCAAGTCCTAACGAAAGTATTTTCCTTCTCCAGGAATCCTTTCCCAGTCCTTTATCTTTAGTGCCTTACCCCCAGTTTATCCTGTCTCTATCTTGTTTGTATGTAGCCATGTTGTGCCTCCCATAAGACTGAGCCCCTTCAGAATGTTTGTTGTTGTTGTTCAATCATTTCATTCGTGTCTGGCTCTCCATGAACCTATTTGGGGTTTTCTTGGCAGAGATACTAGAGTGGTTTGCCATTTCTTTCTCCAGCTCATTTTACAGATGAGGTAACTGAGGCAAATGGGGTCGACTTGTCCAAGGTCACACACAGATAGTAAAGTTTCCAAGGTTGGATTTGAATTCAGGTCCTCCTGACTCCAAGCTTGGCACTGTATCCACGGTGCCAGTTAGCCACCTCCTATCCGTCTTCAGAGTAGGGAATGTTTTTACCTTTTTTTTGTATCCCCAGCTCTCAGCATAGCCCCTGGCCTATAGTAAACACTTAGTACTCCATACTGCCTCTGTGAAGACTGGGAATCATTCCTCAATGCTGGTGATCAAATGGAAGAATCCAATTTATTTCAAAGACAATAAATAGCCTTATGCAGAATGATAACAACCATAGCTGATACGTATATAGCATTTTATATCCCTTGTCTCGTTTGATCTTCACAACAACCCTGTGAGGTTGATACTACTACAGATATTATTATTATCATTCCCATTTTACAGATGAGGAATGTGAGGTTGAGATGGGTTAAGCGGCTTGCCCAGGGTCACACAGCCAGAAAGTGCTTGAAGCAGGGTCTGACCCCAGTTGTTTCTGACCGCAAAGCCAGAACTCTTTCCCCTGTATGGTTCCACTTTTTTTGTGGTCATCGTGATGATTTCGTAGGGGATTCATCAATTCTGAAAGCACTCTTCCTTCAGAAGTTCCTCTCTGGGCCCCTAAGGGGGGAAAATTGCAGAAAGGGCCCTTTTCCCCCTTTGATGGCTCACAATAATAATGGTGATGGCAAGAATAGGAATGATTAATAATCAATGATCCCTTATATTTGTATGACATTTTCACCAATAAGATGTCTCCTCATTTTCACAGCGATTTCATGAAATAGGCATAATAAGTATTAGAATCTACCACCACCCTATCCCGACCTCTTCACATCCTACACATCCTTCAAAGACCCATCTCAAACGGCATCTCCTCCAAGCAGCCTTCCTTGATTTCCTCCAACTGAAAAATACTCTCCATCTCTTGTGATGTGATGGCTCTTTGTATTCCTCTTTGTGTGTGTGTGTGTGTGTATTCCTCTTAAGTGAGACAGTTAGGTGGTGTACTGCAGAGAATAGCAGGCCTAAAGTCAAGAAGACTCTTCTTCCTGAGTTCAAATCTGGCCTCAGATACTTATTGGTTGTATGACCCTGGGAAAGTCATTTAACTCTCTTTGCCTCAGTTTCCTCATCTGTAAAATGAGCTGGAGAAGGAAATGGCAAACCACTCCAGTATCTTTGCCAAAAACAAAAATCCCAAATGGATTCACGGAGAGTTGCAAATGATTCAACAGTTACATCTATCATCTCATTTGCCTATCACATTCTCACTTGAATTATCTTTATTTTCACACCTATTTTATCACCTTCTAAGAAACAGCACTTAAGTGAGGACAGGGACCATGCCTTAGTTACCTTTATATCTCCTGAAGTACTAGGCCTTCCTTAAAGAAACATGCATTAAGGGACAGCTAGGTGGCACAGTGGATAAAGCACCGGCCCTGGATGCAGGAGGACCTGAGTTCAAATCTGGCCTCAGACACTTGACACTTACTAGCTGTGTGACCCTAGGCAAGTCACTTAACCCCCATTGCCCCACAAAAAAAAAATAAATAAACATGCATTATGTTGAATACTGTAGACAAAGAAACTGAGCAAGTCAATGACAAAACCAAAACAGAGATTCTGATGTCCTGACTCCCAGTCCGGTGCTTCTCCATGTTACTTTATTAGTATGGGAGCCCTGACAGGACAAGACCAGGCTTCTCTATAAAAAGGACTAGTTGGCTCCTGGTGGTTATACATGAAGCTTTCCAGATCATGCTCTCTAACCAGAGGTGTCCCTGGGGCTCTCTCCTTGGCTTTCTTCTCCCTCTGTAGTACTTCCCTTGGTGATCTCATCAGCTGCCATGATTGAATCACCAGCTCTATGCTGATGATTCTTTTCTTTCTTTCTTTCTTTTTTTTTGGTGAGGCAGTTGGGGTTAAATGACTTGCCCAGGGTCACACAGCTAGTAAGTGTCAAATGTCTGAGGCCGGATTTGAACTTAGGTCCTCCTGAATCCAGGGCTGGTGCTCTATCCACTGCGCCACCTAGCTGCCTGTATGCTGATAATTCATAAATCTATGTTTCCTGTCCCAATCTCTCTGCTGAGCTCCAATCTCACATCTCCAAATGCCTTACAGACATCTTGAACTGGATGTCCTTAGGCATCTTAAACTCACTATGTCCAAAATGAAACTCATTATCTTTCCCCCTAAACCCTCCCTGCCTCCTACCTCCCCTACTGTTGTAGAGGGCAACACCGTCTTCCCAGCCCCTTAGGCTCTCAGCCTAGGAGTCACTGTCTCTCACTCTCCCCACCCCCCATATCCAAACTTGCCAAGGCCTGTAAAGCCCCCCTCTGTAACATCTTTCCAATATGCCCCCTTCTCTGCTCTGACACTGCCCCCAACCTAGTGCGGGTCCTCATTCCCTGGCACCTGGATTATTGCAAATAGGCTGCTGGGGGGTCAACCTTGCTCCCATCCACCCTCCATTCAGCCACTAAAGTGATTTTCCTAAAGTGCAGGTGTGATCACATCACCTCCCTACTCAATAAAATCCAGTAACTTCCTGTTGCCTTCAGGAGTAAATACAAAATGCGCTGTTTGTCATTTATATCCTGTTATTACCAGCCTCCTCCTACCCCTCCAGACTTCTTGTATCTTACTCCCCAACACATACACTTTGATCCAGTGACACTGGCCTCCTGGATGTCCCATGA
Organism: Dromiciops gliroides; assembly: GCF_019393635.1. Classification (NCBI taxonomy): domain Eukaryota; kingdom Metazoa; phylum Chordata; class Mammalia; order Microbiotheria; family Microbiotheriidae; genus Dromiciops; species Dromiciops gliroides. Next base: position 706,787,213 of record NC_057861.1, read on the forward strand.
ACAAGATGCATCTCTCCACCCTGGGCATTTTCTCTGGCTGACCCCTGCTCTCCCAACCCAGGAAGCCTTGCCCAACCAACCCCTCTTAATTCCAGCACTTTCTCTCTTTTAATTATTTCCTATTTATCTTGTTTGCATGACATCCCCCCCCATTAGATTGTAAGCTCCCTGAGGGCAGGGACTGTCTTTTGCCTGTTTGTATTCCCACCCGTTAACACAGTGCCTGGGGACTTAATGTTTATTGAATTGAATCAAATTGAAGTCCAGTCTCTTGAGTTGGCATGATCTTTGACTGCCATCTTTTTCTAGGGGTTTGCCAAGTTCAGAGAATGATGGAATGCTTTTCAGAGGATCTGTAGATCGCCACAGGAAGAACAAGCGACAATGCATCCTACTTGGTTCCAGCAGTTCAAGGAATCCAAGAAGCCTGGCTTTAAGATGCCCCCTTCTCGCCACCGAATTATCATCGCACCCCCCATGTCACTCCATGATACCAGGGAATGCAGCATTGCGGTTCAAAATGTTCCTACCCATGAAGTGGATTCTTCAACCCAATCCTACAAAACAGTCAACACCTGGCAGGAAGAAAAGCCAAAGGAAAATGAAGACCAGGCGCACGTATGGCTGGCTCAGAGGCTGAAAACAAAGAGAGACCTGGAAACTTTTGTGAACCTTGAGAAATGGATCTATAGCAAACCCAGGACCTCAAAGTTAGAGAACCGGGTGTTAAAGAAGATTTACAGCAACAGAGAGAAGCATCTGGCTGCCCAGAGAGAAGCCCCAGCTGCCCCAGTGGAGACCACAGTAAGCAACCCCATTTCCCGGATGAAAATGTCCTCACCCATGATATCATTTGATTATAAGACAGTGTAGGTAGCAGAACAGGGATGATTATTTCCTTTCTGCAGAGAGAAAGACTGAGGCCCTGAGAGCTTATGATCAGTGGTGAGCTGTGATCTAGAAGCCGAGTGAACAAGTCTCTAAGAACAAAGCCAGTGCCTTTGAGCCATGCTCTCATTCCAGGGCATAAGCTCCAGACTTCCACCACGGATGACAAGTGACTAGGGGAGCCCTCTATGGAAGAAAAGTAATTCTCTTTCATTTGACCATTTTAAACCTATACTATCTATGATGAGGCAGTTGGTATCATGGAGAGAATGGCTGGGCTTGGAGTCCTATTCCTGCCTCTGACCTGAGCAGTTGTATTGCCTTGCACTAAATTTCTCTTTGCCTCAGGCGATGCCCCAAGATTTATTTAAATCATTGTAATCTGATTTGGTGGAAAGAGTTGCTCCTGTTAAATTCTTGCGATGATGTATCATAGCCCAAATAAAAACCTTAGCCTTTAAGACAAGCTTTGACATTTAATGAGCAAGACTTTGGATAGGCAAGGGCAAGTAGGGGGAGATGGGAAATTGCATGTAGGGAAAACAGTATAAGTAAAGACCGAGGAGTGGGAGCCCGCATGGCTTGGCCAGGGACAGGGAGAGGGTGGCCCAAGGAACATATCAGATGAAGAGGAAAGGTCAAATTTCATTCAGATCAGGAGACCCAGGGAGATTTCCTTACAATCAGAGGTTCCGATAAGAAAGAGAATTCAGAAAACTCCTTCCGATGTCCTTCCAGAGAGAGTCCTCCTTATTCAGTTCCTCTCTTAATTAGGGTGTCTTGTCAGTAAGAGATGCATTCCACTGTCTCTGGCTCTCAAAGAACGGGCACTGTCCCCGGATGAGGTCATCCATTCCCTTGTCTTCTTTTCTTTCTTTCTACAGAAATCGGTCCGGCGGAAACGCAGATGTATTCCCTCACTCATTGTGCCCGAACCCTCGTGCCTGAACATCCTCTATGACTACCTGTTAAGACACAAGATCAAAGTGGTCGACATGTTCTGCAAAGCAGAATGGGAACAACAGAAGATCTCCAGGGAGGAGTTCGTGGAAGGGATGAAAAGAGTAAGGAGGGCTTGGGTGATTCTGGGGAGCCGAAAATCAGCTCGTGGGGGCTGGGAAATGGGAGAATGCGCTGTTTGTGCTGCGCGGAAGAATCTGCGAAACGGATCTGCTTGTTTGGATGGGGCTTGGCCCCTTTAAGAAACAATGAATTAGGGGCAGGTAGGTGGCAGAGTAGATAAAGCACAGGCCCTGGATTCAGGAGGACTTGAGTTCAAATCCGGCCTCAGACACTTGACACTTAGTAGCTGTGTGACCCTCATTGCCCCGCGAAAAGGAAAGAAAAAAAAGAAGCAAGAGAAGAGATCGGAGTCAGGCAGCCAAGGAGCATTTACTCAATATTTACTATGTACCTGCATTGTGCTAAACACTTCAGTACAAAGAAGGGCAAAACCACTTCTTGCCCTCAAGGAATACACATTCTAATAAGGGAGATAACACGCAAATAATTTATATACACATATAGGTATGTATGTGTGTATGCATGTATTTGTATGTGCCTGCACACACATATACATAAATATATATTTATACACATGTGTATGTTTATATACACATGCACACATATACATATACACACATATAGCTCTAGACACATCTATATATAGTAGTGTGTATATATAATTCTATTTATACCACATATAGGTGTGTATATGTACTATATATTTATACTATACATTGATGTATATATTGTTAAGGGGTCCCCTGAACTTGTCTTTTTGAGTTGCCATATTTTCCAGAAATGCTGGACCGGGAGCATGCCCTGAATGTGTCAAGGATGAAGCTCCCCCTGAGCTGACATAATTTGTTGTTGCCCCCAAGATGGACTCTCCGTTTGTCCTTGGGAGGCAGGACAGGAGCCGGCCAATCTGCATCATCAGGCTGGGGCAAGGCTTGGGTAGCCAGGGTCCTGTGCAGATAAGCAGACCCTCCTATCTTCATAGTCTAGCAGTTCCCAAGGAATGAGGCTTTTGCCATCACTTTGCTCCTCCACGTGGAGAGGGGGCTCATCTTTTTTTCCACCTTCATTGCACCTGCTATCCCCTCCTCCCTTTGTCCTACTATTATAAAAATGTAAACTTCTGGGGCAGCTAGGTGGCGCAGTGGATAGAGCACTGGCCCTGGAGTCAGGAGTACCTGAGTTCAAATACGGCCTCAGACACTTTACACTTACTAGCTGTGTGATCCTAGGCAAGTCACTTAACCCCAATTGCCTCACAAACAAACAAAAAACAAAAATGTAAACTTCTGTAAAGACTGGGGACCTGTTGGGTTCATTTCTCTTGTAATAAACCTGGTTTTCACATAAGCCACACAACACTGTGATGGCCTGTTGACAATATATACTATATATGCGGATATATGCACTATATATATTTATACTTTACATAGATGTATGTATGCATACATACTATATAGAGATGCATATGTATATATATACTGGACACATTTATACTATATACAGATGTATATATACAATATATTATACTATACACACCTACATATAGTATCACCTATATACAGTATACCTATATATAGTATAGTAGATTCCACTGTATAGTATAAACTATACAGTATACCTATATATCATATACCGGTATACAGTATAGTGTATATAAATACAAATATCTACATAGCATAAGCTATATATATATAGCAACCTCTATATAGTATAGTATATCTTCATACCTTTATATTATAACCCACATATAGTATACCTCTATATAGTATAATCTACATACCTATATATAGCTATATGTATATACATACATACACACATACCTATATATAGCATAAGTCAGAGAGGAATAGGGAGAGAAGAAAGGAAGGAAGAAGTGAGAGAAAGGAAAGGAGGGAGAGAAAGGAAGGGAGGGAAGGAAGACCAACCCAAGACACCACCATTCACCTAACCAAGGCACCACCATTCACCTAAGTGCAGACAGCCAAGGTTTGCAGCCCATGAAAAAGTAGTTGTCTGTCCACTCAGGATCCAGAAACATATACCAAGAGTTGACAGGATTATTCCCAAAGGGGTAGCTAGGTGGCACAGTGGATAGAGCACCGGCCCTGGATTCAGGAGGACCTGAGTTCAGATCCAGCCTCAGACACTTGACATTTACTAGCTGTGTGACCCTGGACAAATCACTTAACCCTCGTTGCCCCACAAAAACAACAACAAAAAGTATCATTCACAGAGTGCCAATAATTACAGGTAGTACTTGTCCTTCAGCATCATAGAAACAACTGACCAGCACCTAGTTAGTGAGACTCATTAACAGCCTGCTTCCTCCCTGGCCTCACTTCTTGTCCCTGAAGGGAGCTTGCTCGCCCCTGGCCCAGCAGCACTTGAGCACCATTTACCCCAGCTACAGAAATTCCTGGGTATAGCTCTGACAGAACCAGAAGGTTGACAACAACAGATTGAGGGTTTCAGATGAGGAATGAGACTGGGGTAACAGGATCTGAAGGGCAGGGAGGGCAGTCCAAGCCAGTGTACATACAAGCAGGAGGGTCAGGACTTATGGTGGGTCAGAGATAGTTGTACCAACCAATGTAGTACTAAGGGGTAAAGCCACAAAAGTTGAGGATCCCAAAGGACTGCAAATATTGCAGGGCCAGGACCATCGTGTTTAACTATCTGCTCACTGGGGGGAAAAATGACACACATATACAGAGATATATACATAAACACAGATATAACACATATAATATATACATATGGCACTTCAGTTTAATCTACAGTATATAAATCTACATCGAGTGGGCATCAGTTTAATCTACAATAAACATTTTCTCCATCTCTTTAAATCTAACAGAACAGTATCAAGCCCTGATATGTAGTATTTGCTGATTTCAGAGGTGCAAATGCTGACTCTGAAAATTTAACAATGGGGGTACACTCCCACATGGTAAAGAGAGAAGGGGTCTGGAATTTAGAACGGGGCAACCCAGATATCTAGCATGAACTGCCTCTATTACCTTCCTTCCCCGAGAGGAGGAGAGGAGTCAGCACTGTAGTTGGCTGTGTTTGAGAGCCATGATGCCCCGTCATACCTTTCTGCCCCTAAGCCCCAGGCTCTTTAGCCAGAGCGCTGATTGGCAGCTTGGTTTTGTTGTCACCTCCTATCCTTTAAATCGGGATTTTGCTTCTCCGTTCAGGTGGGTGCTCCTCTGACCGAACGCGAGTTCGAGGATGTGGTGATCTATCTCAGCTCCATGAACAAATACAGCATAATCTACCGGGAAGACCTAGTAACTTCATATAGATCCTGGGTTGCTGCCAAGAAGAGTGATTTCCAAGAGAAAAAGAAAAGTGAGAAGCCAGGGAATGGGACTGCATCCTTCCTTTTCTCCGAACAGTCAATTAACATTTATTAAGAGCTTTCCATTCAAGGAACTCCCTCCATCTAAAGTCAATCGGGTGCCAAACATTTACAGTATCGAACCTAAGCGCTAAGGGAATGACAGAGAATGAGAGCTAGCGCTTGCCCCCAAGGTTCTTAGTCTAGTGACTGGGGACAGAGAGCGGGGTTATGGGATTGGGGAGAGGGCACCCCAGAGAAATTTGACAATAGTTCTTTAGGGGGCAGCTAGGTGGCGCAGTGGATAAAGCACCAGCCTTGGATTCAGAAGGACCTGAGTTGAAATTCGACCTCAGACACTTGACACTTACTAGCTGTGTGACCTTGGGCAAGTCACTTAACCCTCATTGCCCCGCCAAAATAAAAAATAAACAAAAGAAAATAGTTCTTTAGACCTGAGACAGCATGCGGGACCGGGATGCAGGAAAACCTGGGCTCCTGTCCCCCGTAGACATCAGATCCTAAATCTAACACAGAATCACAGCCTTTATAGTTGGAAGGAAAGTTAGCAGCCGGCTCATCCGTCCCTCACCCTCCATTTTGCAGATAAGGAAAGCAAGTCCCAATCATATAAATAGGGAATATCCAAGGAGGAATTGGAATTGAGGCCCCTTGGTTCCACTTTTTCTGATGCTCTGGCACTGGTACTGGCTATCGGATCCTGGGCAAACGGCTTAACCTTAACCTCTCTCCGCTTCTTTCCTCATTTGTAAAATGGGGGAGATTAATTAGCACCTCCCTCACAGGAAGATCCAGAGACTCCAATGAGCTCCTGTTTGTAAAAGTACTTTGAAAACTTTAAAGCACTATATAATTAGCAGCTCTTACTGTTACTACATGGGTATTCTCTCTACTGGAGTGAATCTCAACCTATCCATACTTTATCATCCTGAGGGATCTTTGTCAGTATTGTTGTCAATGTCAATATCCTCCATATAGATCTATTCAGTGCACTTAAAGGTGACCTTCCTCTATGTCAGACACTCTTTCTTTTTTTAAGATCTTTTTTCTTTTCTTTTTTTTTCTTTCTTTTTTTTTTTTTTTGTGGGGCAGTGAGGGTTAAGCCCAGGGTCACACAACTAGTAAGCTTCAAGTGTCTGAAGCCAGATTAGAACTCAGGTCCTCGTAAACCCAGCGCTGGTGCTTTATCCACTGCCACCTAGCTGCCCCTAAGTCAGACCCTCTTAATCTGAAGTCCACAGATCCCCAAAGTGTCTGTGGATCAATTTCAAGGGGTCCGTGAACTTGGACAGGAAGGAAAAAAGTGATATTTTTATTTCCATGTAATTGGTTTTCTTTGTAATCCTCTGTATTTTGCTTTATGCATTTAACAAACTTATTCTGAGAAAGGGGTTCACCAGACTATCAGAATATCCATGACACACAAAAAAGGTTAAGAACCCCTAGACTGGGACTGTTTGCACTCCATTGGTAACCATGCAGGGCTCAAATGACTGTATCCATGACCAAACCTTCTCCTTTTCCAATCTCACAAGTCCTATAGAATACCTTTGGTGCCACTTCTTACTCCGAAGTCCTCATTGGTAACATCACCCAGGAAGGATGAAATAAACATGCAAGGCAGCAGTAAAAAGATAAAAATTGATAACATTCACAAGGCAGGGCTAAATATTTAGCATGCCAAAGGAGTAATACAGACAGAGGAAGGAGAGATGCTTGAGAAGTAGTTCACTTCTCCATATTTCAGTATCAGAACCCATCTATAAGGTCCCTTCTGGCTCTAAATCTATGATACTACTTAACTCTTAGTATTAACCATTTTTTATTTGTTTATGATTTATTTCCTCACCTTAGATTATAAAACTCTTAAGGGATTATCCTTTAGTTGCCTTAAAACTACTTTTTAAAGTTCCTGCAGCATCTGTAGTTCAGTGCCTTACACATAATCTATGTTTGATATAGGGCAGCTAGGTGGTGCAGTGGGTAGAGCACTGGCCCTAGAATCAGGAGGACCTGAATTTAAATCTCACCTCAGACACTTACTGTGTGACCCTGGGCAAGTCACTGAACCCCAATTGTCTTAAACATCCAGGGCTATCTCCAGTCGTCCTGATGTATATCTTGCCACTGTATCCAGATGGCTCTGGAGTAGAGTGAGGTTGGTGATCTTGCACAGCCCTCCTTCACTTATCTCCAATTCAGTGCAAGTCATGACATTAACCTGATGTCATGGTCCTTTTCAAGAATAAAGGACAAACAACAACATAATCACAATCAATGTTTGATAAATATTTGTTGATGGGTCGAGGGTACTGGGGTAAAGCAGAGTATTTCTTGGTCCTTTCCTCCTGCCCCTCCAAGTATTGTAATAAGATGCTTCTTGTTCCTGATTTTCTCCTCCTCCCACTTCAGATTTTAACTACTGGAAAAGCAGATTCGGGAAACAGATCGTCAAAGCTAAGAAGGCAAAAGTTTTGACTCCCCCATCCTCCTCTCCAAAACTACCCTTATTGGAGGTGCCTCCAATCAACACTGAGCCAGACAGAATGTATCTGACCTATGAGGATATGGAGGAAGCCGGGAAACGATACAGGGAGCTGAGGAGACGATCTAAGGTAACTTCCCAGCCACAGGGAGTGTCTGTCCCTTGACAATAAAAAAAAAAATAGGGTCACAGCTTGCTTTCCCCATCCCAAGCCTTCCTTCAAGGTCTTATGGGCAACATACTACATGAATTTTGTAGAAGAAGCCCTGGGCTACAGAGGGCCCTAGTGTCTGCTCTGGAAGTAATTAATCAGTAACATTTATTGAGTGTTTACTATGTGCCAGGCACTGTACTAAGTGCAGGGGATACAAAAGGAAGCAAAAGACAGGGGGCAGCTAGGTGGTGCAGTGGATAAAGCACTGGCCTTGGATTCAGGAGGACCTGAGTTCAAATCCAGCCTCAGACACTTGACACTTAACTAGCTGTGTGACCCTGGGCAAGTCACTTAACCCTCATTGCCCTGCCAAAAAAAAAAAAAAAAAGACAGTCCTTGCCCTCAAGGAGCTTACAATCTAATGGGGAAAATAATATGCAAACAAACATATACAAAGCAAGACATACAGAATAAATAGGAAATAATTAACAGTGTGAAGGGACTAAAATTAAGTGATGCCAAATATATCTCTATATTAGCCATTTTGCCAAAAAAAAGCAAGAAAAAGTAAAAAACAATATGCTTTATTCTATAATCAGTCCATCAGTTTTCTCTCTGGAGGTGAACAACATTTTTCATTATTGAGTCCTTTGGAATTGTCATGGATAATTATATTGATTAGAATAGCTGTTTTTCACAGTTGATCATAGTTACAATATTGCTGCTACTGTGTACATTGTTCTGCTTCTGTTCACTTCACTTTGCATGAGTTCATATAAGTCTTCCCATGTTTTTCTGAAACTTTTTTCCTTAACATTTCTTATAGCACAATAGTGCCACCACATATATGCTGTTGCACAATAACACTATTATATATCACAATTTGTTTAGTCATTCCCTAATTAATGGGCATCCCCCCTTAATTTTCTTTTTTTCCAAAATATTTTAGTATTATATTTTGTTTTAACATCATCTTTGTGTTCAAGCGTATTTCCCCTACCTTCCCCTACTGAGAAAGAGCCATTGATTGTAACAAAGAATTTTTTAAAAGGAAATTAAAAAGCCATTAAGTAGAATTAACCAATATCTCAGCCAAGTCTAATAGCATGTGCAGTGCTCTAAAACCATGGCTCCCAACCTCTGCAGAGAAAGACTCATTCTCATATGGCCTCATTCATGTCTAAGTTTGGGCCATCATTACACAATACTTAGTTTCATTTCAGTGGGTTTTTGTTTTTTGTTTTGTTTTGTTTTCCCCCAAGGAAGGTAGATGCATTTTCTAATTTCTTCTTTGGAGCCAAGTTTGGCCAATATAATAACACAGCATTCAATCTCGCTTTTTTGTTGTTGTTGCATGTTTGATTTTTCTAATTACATTGCAATAGTCTTAATTCTGCATTTCATTTTTCTGGTAGAACACTGATTTTCATGGTATATTGCCAATGTGAATCTGGCACAACAAAGTTACCCAGAGAAAGTCCTCCAGGACCACAGGAGCAAAGGATGAGGGATAAGGGTCATTGGAATGGTTAACTGAGTTCTCAGTGTCACCAAATGGAACCGAATGACATATCTTTTCTAGGGACTGCAATGGGAAAATGTCTGTTCTCCATTACCTTTTACAGAAAAAAATCAATCCTTTGCTGTACATGGAAAAGTGCCGCATGGTACGAACAGGCAACAAGGCCTTTGATGACCACTGCCTCCCATCCACTGTGGCCAATGAGTTGGGGGAGATGACCAACGCCTTCCGACGAGCTACCTTTTTGGTCTATCTGAACAGCCTGAAGGCCTGTGAAGCCTACCAAATTCCACTGACTGAAAAGACCCTTATGAAAGGTGAGGGGGTGAGAAGGGGCAGGGAATGGAACCCTGGGGTGCCTGGGTATCAACAGGCCCGTTCCACAGACCTTAGTCCTTCCTTTACTTAAAACACCCCTGACTAAACTCTTCATTTCCTTAAGAATCCAGCCAAAGGAAGGAGTCCTAGCTTGGCTTTTAACTGGCAGATTTCACCTCCACAGCATCTCCTTCTCTTCACTCACTTAGTCACCACTGTAGTCAAAATACTTACCACCTTCCTTTGGGCTATTAAAACAGCCTCCTGGGGGCAGCTAGGTGGTGCAGTGGATAAAGCACCAGCCCTGGATTCAGGAGGACCTGAGTTCAAATCTGGTCTCAAACACTTGACACTTACTAGCTGTGTGACCCTGGGTAAGTCACTTAACCCTCATTGCCCTGCAAAAAAAAAAAAAAAAGAAGAAAAAAAGAAAAGAAAAGAACAGCCTCCTGGTTGGTCTCTATGACTCAAGTCTCTTCCCACTTCAGTCCATCCTCCAGACAGCTACAAAAGTGATTTTCCTAAAGCACAGATTTTTATTATTCCCTTACTCAGTAACACCCTAGTGACCCCTATTACCTCTACTAAGATTGAGTACAAACTCCCTTCTTTGATATTCAAAGCCCTTTACAACACAGCTCTACCCTAGCCTGATAGGCTTATATATCATTCCCCTTCACGCATACTATGGTCCAGCCAAATTGGGCTTCAGAAGAAATTAATTTAAATTTGGCCTCAGACACGTCCTGACTGTATGACCCTGGACAAGTCACCTAACTTCTGTTCATCTTAATTTCCTCATTTGTTAAATGGGGATAATAATAGTACCTCCCTCCCCTCCCGGGGTTGTTGGGAGGATAAATGAGATGTTTGTAAAGTCCTTTGGGAACCCTAAAGCACTCTATAAACCTCTTAGCCCAATTCCTGACACATAGTTGGCACTTAATAAACAACCATGAACCATTAAGAGAAGAAAATAATTCCTTTCATTGACTTATGACATCAGAAAAGGAAGTTTGTCTTCTTTCTACATCAAGAGCCTTTCACTGGCTCTTCCCTTGAAGTCCTTTCCCCCCATTTTCAAATTTTCAAAAATTTTCAAAAGATTTAAGATGCTACAGAAAAAGTAAGGAGCCATCGAAGACTTACTTCAAAAGATTCAGCTGTAAAAGGAAACGGTAAGAAGATCGGAAATTGTAAACCACTCACTGAACTACTGAGAGGGCGAAGTCTAGGAGCGAATGACCCCATCTGCAGTGAGAGGGGCAAAGAGAAATCCATTGGAGTATATAGTCTTTAGAGTTGCTAGGGACCCAAGAAGGCGGAAATCTTGTCCTGGAGGACAAGAGTCAGCAGCCTCCGGCACCGGACTGCGGGCAGCCGAGATGGAGCCAATGTCTTGGTGTTCATCTCTCTATCAGCTACACCCCATCTCATTGGCCGCTGTCCCCGATCATGCTGCCTCTAGCAGCTGCTCCTCAAAAAAACCGTCGGTGAAATGGCCAGACAAATTGCCAGTGCCGTCAGAAGAACAAATTCCTTGCACTCGCAGCTTCTCCAACTTGCCTTGCAATAATGTCTTCTCAATGTGGAAGGACTATTGTTCTCCATCTGGACTACAATTCCCACAAGTCCGTGGGAGTTCTCTGATCATTCTCAAACCTTCTCTCCCACTGTAGAAAGGACCCTGAGGGCAGAACTTGTTTGATTTTTATCTTTGTATTCCTAGTACCTGGAATATAGGATGAATTTTTTTAATGCTTGCTGTTTGGTTGACTCAAGAATATGAACATCCTGGGTCTAGATTCTATAGTCTGAAGTTCTAGGACATAGAATGTTGTGGGTTGAGATTCTGAAATATTGGCTTTAAAAAAAAAAACAACACGTGGGTTTTAGGGGCAGCTAGGTGGTGCAGTGGATAGAGCACCAGCCCTGGATTCAGGAGGACCTGAGTTCAAATTCGACCTCAGACACTTAACAATTACTAGCTGTGTTACCCTGGGCAAGTCACTTAACCCCAATTGCCTAACCCAAAAAACAAAAATGTGGGTTTTCTTGTGCATCTTTTGTCTTTAGATTATCTTTACTTCTCCCTATTCCTTCCTTTCCCTCCCCGCCACCCCGGGGGGAGCCATTCCTTTTAAAAAAAAATTTTTTTTTTAATTTTTTAGGTGGGCCAATGAGGGTTAAGTGACTTGCCCAGGGTCACACAGCTAGTAAGTGTCAAGTGTCTGAGGTCAGATTTGAACTCAGGTCCTCCTGAATCCAGGGCCAGTGCTTTATCCACTGTACCACCTAGCTGCCTCCAGGGAGCCATTCCATATAATAAAGAATTTTTAAAAGAAAAATAGGAAGAGAAAAAAAAAACACCCTGCAAAATCAACATATTAGAAAATTGCCTTTACATATAATTGGAAAAAATAAAATACTATTAACTTTTTTAAAACCCAATGTATGGGCAGCTAGGTGGCACAGTGGATAGAACACTGGCCCTGGATTTAGGAGGACCTGAGTTCAAATCTGACCTCAGACACTTGACACTTACTAGCTGTGTGACCCTGGGCAAGTCACTTAACCCCAACTGCCCCGCCCCCCCAAAACCCCAATGTATTAAGATACATTGAATATGTATGAAATACACAGAAATATGTTGAAAAAAATCTGATGTTATATGTAATGTTGCACACTCTTAGAACACCCCTCACCCCAACACCTCTGCAAAGGAGTTGGGGAGAAGGAGAGCCGTAGATGATCTCAGGATAAGAATGTGACCCAAAAAAACTTATGCAAAGTGTAAATCTGACCTGTTACTATTTATATTGTGGACTCTAGTGAAAATCTTCTTCAGTATAGCTTCTTCTAGGTCACTTCACTAAAATTAAATTAAGTGCCAATTAGGCAACATGATGTAATGAATGCATTTCGATCTCACATTAGAATGAGGGCCACTAAACTGTACTCAAGGATCCCCATGGGCTGCATATTGATTTAGAAAACCACAGATTAACATTACCTAAAGTTTATTGTATTTTAATTAATTTTGTTAAATATTTCCCAATTACATTCGAATCTTCTTCTGACTTCTGCACAGCCCAGTGTGGTGGCACTGACCTATGTTGTATGTTGGATGCCTCTGGTGTAATGGATAGAGAGCTGCATTTGGAGTCAAGTCCCACCTGTGAAACCTACTGTATGACCACGGGGAAGTCATTTAATCTCTCAGTGCTCCCAGCCCCCCAACAACTGACTATAAATTGCAAGATAGTTGTTGGTCTACACTGATAGAGGTGGTTTCTTCATAGGGAATGCCTTATACCAATTGAAATCATAGGTCATATTTTTAAAAAAACCACAACTGCACTTGGCACTTAGAGTATAAAGACAACATTAATACAGCGGAATTTACATTTCACTGAAGAGACAAAATATGTATATTGATAAATAAACACAAGATAATCTGAGAAAGAGAGCTCCCTAGTGAAGATGGGGAGGCTTCCTGTAGGAGGTGGCATGTGCGGTAAACCCTGAAAGAAACTAAGGAGAAGAACATTCCAGGCAGGGAGATAGGGCAAAGGAACCAAGACAAGAAGATGGAATGCTGAGTTTACAGAATAGCAAATAAGTTTGGCTGAAACACGGAGTGCATGAAGGGCAGGAATGTGAAGTCTGGAAAGGTAGACTAAAGCTAGGCTATGAAACAGTTTGGATACTAAACTGAGAAGTTTTTCATTTTTTATTTTTATTTTTTTGCGGGGTAATGGGGGTTAAGTGACTTGCCCAGGGTCACACAGCTAGTAAGTGTCAAGCATCTGAGGCCAGATTTGAATTCAGGTCCTCCTGAATCCAGGGCCGGTGCTCTATTCACTGTGCCACCTAGCTGCCCCAGAAGTTTTTATTTTATCCTAGAAGCAATAGGGAGTTACTGAAGTTTCTTCAGCAGGGAATTGATTAATTTGGACCCACTCCTTTGGATGATTGTTTTGGCAGCTGTGTGGAAAATGGATTGGAGTGGGGAAAGAGACTTGAGGCAGGGAAACCAATTATGAAGTTCTTTTTTTCTCTCCAGGTATTGAACAGCTATTTATTTCCTGCACACAAAAGAAATGCTAAACACAAAAAGGTTGACCCAAGAATGCATTGACAGAAAGACTTAGAATAGCAAACAGTTTCAATACAACATCATACTTGCTGGGAGATGAATACTTGCTGCAGTTGACAGAACAGCTGAATAAGTATTTTGCTTTTCACTTCAGCTCTGCACTGTCCAAAAAAATTTCCTTCAGGTTCGTGGCTTCTGGCAAGCTAGGTCGTGACGGGCTCATCTGCTGCTGCTGCTAGTATTGAAGTGGGTGTAGGGGACAACTCTCACAGGGCAGCAGACATTGATTGTGGGCCCCTGGTGCTCTGACTCTCCAGATCACAAGGTTCCCTTCAAGGCAGAGACTGATTTTTGTCTTTGCGTATGCAGCAATCAGCAAAGTGTCTGGCACATAGTGGATGCCTAATAAATGCTTGTTGATTGAGTAATGATCCTTCTGGACAGCTGAGCTATTCTCTTTCCACAGTGACCTTGTCATTCTTTTTTTTTTAATTTTTCATTGTTTATTCATTTAAAAAAAAATTTGAGTTCCAAATTCTCTCCTTCCCTCCAGTTCCTCCCCTATCCATTGAGAAGGCAAGCAATATATCAATTATGCATGTGAAATAATGCAAAACAAATTTCTATATTAGTCATGATGCAAAAAAAAAAGCAAGAAAAATAAAGTGAAAAAACTATACTTTAAGGGGCAGATAGGTGGCACAGTGGATAGAGCACCTGCCCTGGATTCAGGAGGACCTGAATTCAAATCCAGCCTCAGACACTTGGCACTTACTAGTTGTGTGACCCTGGGCAAGTCACTTAACCCCAATTGCCTCACTAAAAAAAAAAAAAATTATACTTTAGTTTTCACTCAGAGTTCATTAGTTCTCTTTCTGGAGGTGAATAGCATTTTTCATCAAGAGTCGTTCTGCAATTATGAAGCTATTGAAAAATTCAGGCAGGAGATAAGAAAGGCCCAAATTAGAGACATAGTCATGTGAGTGGAGAGGAGAGGGACATGAAAGATGTGGTAGAGGTTGAACTGTAATTTGGCAAATAATTTGATATTAGGCATAAAGAGATGGGGGTGACTCCAAGCTTGCAAATCAGGGTTTGCAGCATAGCTTGAAAGATGGATAGAACCTGGAAACTAGAAAGATGATGGCACCCTCAATAGATATCGAGGAGTCTGGTGGAAGGCTGGCTTTGTGGAAGAAGACAATTTTGTTTTGGACATAGTTCAATTTGAGATGCTTTTGGAACATCCAGGTGGAAGTGTCCAGCAAATAAATGGCAGTAAAGGATAGGAGCTCAGGAAACTATCCAGAATCTCTGTATCTTCATCATCTACTACAATACCTCACACATAGTGGGGGTTTAAGAAATGCTTGTTGAATATAAATGAGTAAGAGAAATGAGGGCTGGACATGTAGATTGAGTCACTTACATAGAGATGATTTTGGGGGTTTTGTTTACTCTTCTGTTCTCCCTTCCTTAATTCTCCCTCTGATGTATACTGATGCAGAGCAAGAAATACATTTCAGTGTATTATCAACCACTTGGTATGTGCCAGTCCTTTAGGGACTGTGTGAAGAATATAAAAGAAATAACAGTATAGGCGGAAACTTTTGTGGAAGATGCTTTTTTAGCATTTCTCACACAACTATCTGTTTCTGCTCCTTTCAATCAATAAATTGCCCCAATCAGAAAAGGGCACCATTTTGCACACTCACACACACATACATGTACATATTCTGTCTACTCAATGAGAGCTGTATACTTGCTTTCTTTTATATCCTTCACACAGCCCCAGAGGACTGACACAGTCTCTAACATCTAAATTTACATATTACTGACATAAGGACTTAAAGCTGGAAACCCTGAAACTTAGAGCTCTTTGGTGACTATGAGACAACTGTATATTGCCTACTTGTGGCTTGGCTGATAGAAATGTGGATTTCAGATTCCCACCATAAGACAGAGGTGAAGCATTTCCTACAAGAGACCCTATTTTCACAATGGAGTTGGTCAAGAGCAGACCTCTGGGGCTGTCTGAGAAGACTTTTCAGAGCTAGGTCACAGAAAGACCTCAAGGTCTATGGTGTCACATGCTTCTTGGAAGCTGAACTACCAGAAAAAATCTTTGCTTATTGAAGGAGCTGCCTGGAGGACATGTCTATGAGCAGCCATCTATTGCCTAAAAGCTGGAAGTCCCTCCGAGCCAAGCCAAGGGAGTGTGCTAGGAGAAGCTCTGAGGATTCCAGGCTTAGAGAGATACTACTGCTTTTCCTGAAAGACTTTAACACTACTCTGGCAACTGCATCTTCCCCCAGCAGGGAGGCAGAGGCCCAGAAGAGGAACAGCTTTTCCCATCAGTGAACTATGGTCCAGATTGTTCCTGAAGGATACAAGGACCACAAGGCTCACAGTGCAGAGTTGTGAGCAGCCTGGGGCAGATATGCCTCCTTGTCATAAGCTTCCCTGCTATGTGTAGTTCTGTTAAGTTTGGGCCCACACCCACCCTACCCACCCTGCTTTTTGGACCATTAAGTGGCACAATGGATAAAGCTCTGGGCTTGGAATCAGGAAGACATCTTCCTGAGTTCAAATTCTGCCTCAGACACTTACTAGTTGTGTGACCCTGGACAAGTCACTTAACCTTGTTTGCCTCAGTTTCCTCATCTGTAAAAATGACCTGGAGAAGGAAATGGCAAACCACTCCAGCATCTCTGCCAAAGAAACCTCAAAGGTGATCAAGAAGAGTTGGATACAACCGAAACAACTGAACAACAATAAAGTGTTCTAAGTAGAATGGTATGTTATAATTTTTCTTGCTTTGCTTTCTGTTTAGTAAATGTTTTTAAGTAAAAGTTAAAAGTGTCATTTGGCTGATTTACTAAATGAGAAGCTCATATATGGGGGTTCTGGCATTACTACCACTACTGCTAATGCTACTGCTTCTGCTACAGCTGGGAGTAGTAAGAGTGTATTCCCTAGGGGCAGCTAGGTGGTGCAGTAGATAGAGCACTGGCCCTGGATTCAGGAGGACCCAAGTTCAAATCCTGCCTCAAACACTTAATACTTACTAGCTGTGTGACCCTGGGAAAGTCACTTAACCCCAATTGCCTCACACCAGGAAAAAAAAAAAGTAATTAAGAGTGTATTCCCTGGGGGCAGCTAGGTGGCACAGTGGATAGAGCACTGGCCCTGGAGTCAGGAGGACCTGAGTTCAAATCCGGCCTCAGACACTTGACACTTACTAGCTGTGTGACCCTGGGCAGGTCACTTAACCCTCATTGCCCCCCCCCAAAAAAAAAAAGAAGAGTGGATTCCCTATACCAAGATGACCCTAGGAATATATTACCCTGAGAATGTATTGCAGTAGCATGAATTCCCCTCTGAAAATCGCCATCCTATCAGAGTGAGGACAGGGTGAGGAAGCCAGCCCAAAGGGAGAAAAAAGAGAATTGGAGAGAACAGTGTAATGCCTACCCATGCTTCCCATTCAAAAGTCAAGTTAAATCTTTATGAATTACCTCTTACATGCAGGATGTTGTGCTCAGCACTGGGTTCCCCTGAGCTGAGAGTGTTCTAGTTCCAGGTCTCTTTGTTCCTCACACAGCTCAGTGCAAATGACTCCCAAATCTCTGCCGTGGGGCTATGTCTCCCATCTCCATGCCTTTGCATTGGCCGTGCCTCAAGTCTGGAATACTCTCCCTCCTCACCTCCTTCTAGATCACCTTCTGAATGAAGCCTTTCCCAATGCCCCAACTGTTAGTGCCTTCTCCCCCAACATACCTCGAATTTAACGATCTTGTGTGTATTTATATTTATTAGTCTCGTGTTTATTTTTTATATTCTCGCACACAGTCTCTCCCATTAGACTAGCCACTCCTTGAGAGCAGAGATTGTTTCACTGTTTGTATCTCTAGCATCTAGCATATAAGAGATGCTTAACAAATGTTTGATTGGTCAATTGGTTGATCAACTTTGAGTTAACAGAAGTAGGTATGGGGCAGCTAGGTGGCGCAGTGGATAAAGCACCTGCCCTGGAGTCAGGAGTACCTGGGTTCAAGTCTGGCCTCAGACACTTAACACTTACTAGCTGTGTGACCCTGGGCAAGTCACTTAACCCCAACTGCCTCACTAAAAAAAAAAAAAAAAGAAGAAGAAGTAGGTACGGTACGAGGATCCGGTCAACTTGAAACTCATGAGGGCAGAGATTACTTTGCCTTTGACTCTGTATCTTTACCTATTAATAGCCTTTGTGAAGCATGAAATCGGTTGATAAACAAGTACCCAAGAAACTGACAACAAAGACAGAGATGCAACAGTCCTATCCTCGGGGAATTTACCTCAGATGCTTGTTGGGTTGGATTGGTTTATGGAGCAGATAGGGGAAGGCCTTTACTCATCCAGATTCTTAGAAAAGCAATCCTCCAAATCCCAAGATCAAAAAAGACCCACTTAGGGAACCCGCTCCCAATCTCTTGTTTTTCTGTTGTTATTAACAGCTCTACTTTACCCTGGAGACAAGCTCATCATGGAGAAAGGGAATGTTCTCAAACTCAGACAGCCAGGAGGCTATTATGATGAAGTAAAAGAATTTTTGCCAACTGTAACCAAGCTCCACACGATAGAAGAATCGGTAGCTATGAAGTATGTTCAGCTTTGTTCCAATCTTCTCCCACCTTGCCTTATTAGCCGTGTGACCCTGGGCCGGTCATATAACCTGTCTCAGCCTCAGTTTCCCTATCTATAAAATGGGGATGATAGCATCTACCTCACAGAATTGTTGTGTGAGGATCGGATGTGATATGTATAAAATGCTTTGCAAACCTCCGAGTGTTACATAGATGTTAGCTATCCCCCCCCTCCCCCGCCACACCCCACAGCTCATTTGAAAGAGATGGTCTATCTCTACCTAGCTCTACTTCTATCTATTGGCCTGCTGGAACTGTGGATCAGAACGTTTTCACCTTTTACTAATACCCGAAGCCTGGGCTCCTCTTTTTTCAAAATTGGGGTCCCAAATGTTGATCATGACCTAGTGGCGGGCTGAGGGAAATGATGCTGGGCCACGGGGAGAGGAGAATAATATTCTCAAGGAAGCCTGCAGGCAATCCCCACCTCATCTCCCGACCCAGGTGAGGGGCCTGGGCTGCTGATGTCTTGGTCAGCTTCTCCTGTTCACTTCTGTTGTGCCAGCAGCCAGGGTTCAACTTCTGTAGAGAGGGTGGGCTCATGAAGCAGCTAGGACAGCTAGGAGGCATACAGCGGAGGAGTATGCTAGGGGCAAAGAATATAGTTCATCCGTGTGTCGTGTTTTTGAAAGAAGACCTCACCCCGAGGACAGTTGCTGTCATTTCTCTCAACGAGGCTGGGCCCAAGAGCTGAAATTTTGGAGACAATCTTAGAACTCCCTGGGGGAGCCCCCTGTTGTCCTCTTTTGGATGCAGCTCCCCTCTCCCGCCCCCCAAATGCTGCTGGAGACTTGAATTTCCTCCCCTTTTAACCCAGAGTCTTTTTCTCTAACCCCTTCTAGGAAACTGAAGAAGCCAATTACGAAAATGAGCTTTAGGGAGTTTGAGACTCTGAGCAGGTCTGTAGAGACTGTTTGGGTCTTTGGCAACTGGGTGTGTGTGGGGGGGGTGGTTATTGGTGGGGGGCAGACCGGAGCCTAAGAGTGTGGCCAGTTGGCCATCCCTATCACAAGATTAGGTTGTCAGCAGAGGGGCATCTTGTGAACAACCCCAAGCATCATGCAGCTGCTCTCAACCAATCCTAGAACCCTGGAGAAAATGTCAGGGTTGGGGGAAGGGGAAGGATAGAAATGGAAGGTGGATATCAGTTAGTCAGTAGTTACAGACATTGTAAATGGAGGGTCATTTCAGCAGGAAGGCACTGGGGGACGGGGGAGAATGGGGGAAAGGTGTCTAGGAAAGGCAGAAAATGGGATCTGAGATTCTTGAAGGAAACCAGGTTAGGGGGGAGTGTCGGGGAGAGAGTTAGAGGCTGCTTTCAGGAGTCAGGGAAAGTGTCTTCTTCCATCTGCCTCCTCTGAGCATGCTCAGAGGCCACTTTTTGGAGCCAAAAGAAGGTAAATGTGTCTCCTAATGTAACTGAATACCCTTCCAAATATCAGCAAAATGGTCTGGGATTCAAGACACTTAGCTGGTGGTCCCAGCTCTGCTATTCACTGATCTGCTATTAGAAGGCAATGGGCTGGGGGCGGCTAGGTGGCACAGTGGATAAAGCACCGGCCCTGGATTCAGGGGAACCTGAGTTCAAATCCGGCCTCAGACACTTGACACTTAATAGCTGTGTGACCCTGGGCAAGTCACTTAACCCCCATTGCCCCGCAAAAAAAAAAAAAACCCAAAAAACAAAAAACAAAACAAAACAAAAAAGAAGGCAATGGGCAACAATGGCTTTAGAATCAGTGGAGCCAGGCACAAATCCTAGTTCTGATGCTGATTTCCATGGGATCTTGGGCAATTCACTCCACCTCCTTGGGCCCCGGTTTTCTCATCTGTAAATCGAGGGGGTTGGACTGGAAAGCCTCTGAGGGAGCCTCTAATTTAAGAACCATGGTCACTAGCTGTGTGACCCTGGGCAAGTCACTTAACCCTCATCGCCCCCCCCCACTCTCCCCCCAGAAAAGAACCATGGTCCTCTCTGATCTTGGCCAAATCACTCCCCCTTTTATGGGTTTCAGGTTTGTTTTGTTTTGTTCCATGAAATGTTGGCAGTCTCCAAGTTCCTTTCTTGGAGTAAAATTCTAAGGATTCTCTTGGGGAGTCTGTGGTGATAGTGGAAATAAACCTATAGGGAATCTCCTCTCTGGTACTTAGGGTTGAGACACTCGGCTCCCTTCCCCCCCAAAGGGTAGCACCTAAACAGATGGACTCGGGAGGAGGGTAAGCCAGAGATAATATTTACATTGGTTGCTTGACTCCCTGTTGGTAAAGTATGGGAGAAGCCTTGAAGCTGAAACTATTGACAGAAATGGATATTGGAGATGATTGCATGTTCTTTTTTTTTTTTTTTAGTGAGGCAATTGGGGTTAAGTGACTTGCCCAGGGTCACACAGCTAGTAAGTGTCAAGTGTCTGAGGCCAGATTTGAACTCAGGTACTCCTGACTCCAGGGCCGGTGCTCTATCCACTGCGCCACCTAGCTGCCCCTGTGATTGCATGTTCTAATGATCCGAGGCTCCCTATCCTTAGGTATCATTAGATTATCTGAAGTTGGTTATAGTTAACCCTGGGGTGGGGGTGGAGGGATATCCTGCCCAGGGTCAGCAGTTGGGAAAGAGCCGGTGTCTGAAATGTACCTGCTGCTCCAAATTGGGAGCTTGGGAGGCATTAGACAACCTCCTGTCATCCTTGGATCACAGCAGAAATCAAACCCATGCCGGTCCTTTTTCAACATTGGTCCCTCCCCCTTTCCAGCTACATGTTCACATCCCCATCCCCTAGGACTTAGTGATGCCCCCTTTGCGAAAGGGACAGGCCCTCCTCCATTGAGAACCCAGGTTCTTCCTTGGTTTATATACCCTGCCTAAGCTTATAGAGTTCTTGGTGGGTACCACCCAATCCAGAAGTAGCTACATTGCAGGTAATGAGATAGGTCTGGGTCTCACCTCCTCCTCACTTCCCATCTCATTTTTCTTCCTAGGAAACTCAAGCACAAGTGCCACCAAAAGACTTACAGTGAGGTTCAGGGCACCCACCCTAATTTCTTCTGGCCGGGACACCTCCTGGATAAACTGCTGATATACCTTCCCAGCAAGAAGTGGGAAAGGCAACTGGTCCTTTTCAGCCGGGTGGAAAAGTTGCCTCACTCCTACCCAGCCACCTACCATCCTGACCGCTTTTGGCCTATTTCCGATACAGGCTACGTAACCTTTGGCAATTTTGATTTTTCTAAAAGATACTGTTGACATAGATTGGGTTGAGACTGGGGGACCCAATACAGCTGCAGTATTGGGCCCCACTGTCCATTAGGCTTCAGATCCATAGCTGCATGAACCCATATCTAGTACCAACCCTTCCCCCACCTTCCTAAAGCCGATGCTGAGATCACAGAGCCAATAAATATTATGATGAGTATGTGAGGAGATAAATGACACAATAATAAAAATTATAAGACATTGGGCCCGAAACCCATTCTTTAAAATCAAGCCTTGTTGTATCACATTATAAATCACCAACACTTTGGTAAACCCAAATATCCAAGTGTGGGGGTAAGAACTCAACATTTGACAAAAATTGCTGGGAAAACTGGAAAGTAGTTTGGTAGAAACTATGCATGGGCCAATATCTCACACCATATACCAAGATAAGGTCACAATAAATAAATTATTTAGTCATAAAGGGTAATATAATTAGGGGAACATGGAAAAATGTACCTCTTAGTTCTATGAATAAGGAAAGAGTTTATGACCAGTCAAGAGACAGAGAGGATTACAGGAAGCAAAATGGGAAATTTTGATTACATGAAATTAAAAAGTCTTTGCATAAATAAAATGCAGCCAAAATTAAAGGGGAAACAGGCAACTAGGTGTAGGGGCCAAATTTAATATGGGGAGAGTTAATTGGGTGGCTCGCCAAATATTGGTGTTCAGAAAATAATGCAGGATCTTTAAGTCCAAAGCTTTATTTCTCTCAGGCCAATAAGAAAGGAGCTTAGCCTCTTTTCCACAAACAAATCAGTTTTTATTTAATGGGAATAAATTACACAGCAAAAATGAAATTAATAAAGTAAAGGACAAGAGAATAGGGAAAGAGGACAATGGATAATCTCCCTAACTCTAACAAAAACCTATACAATCCCCAAACTTGCTTCCAGCTCAGCTAATTCAAAGGTCTGGATTTAACTCACCACCAGGGGTCTGTAATTTCTATGGCAGCCAGTCCTCTCCAAAGCTCCTTCAAGGCCAGAGAGCTAATGAGAGTGTGTGTGCCAATTCCTGTTGGGGTCCCCTTTTCTACCTTTTTCTCCCTCCCCCAAAGGAGAGGTCCTTCAAGTAGTGTGGCTGAGACTGTTTCCCTGTTGATGATGCAGTCCTCAGCCTCTGAGGATACTCCTTCTCAGGGTTGGACAAGTTTAAACTAGGTGGCTAAAAAAGAGCCAGCTAGGTGGCACAGTGGATAAAGTACCAGCTTTAGATTCAGGGGGACCTGAGTTCAAATCCAACCTGAGACACTTGACACTTACTAGCTATGTGACCCTAGGCAAGTCACTTAACCCCAACTGCCACACACACACACACACACAAAAGTATAGCAAAAACAACTGACCTGGAAAAGAGACCAAAACCAAAACCAAACAAAATAAACTAGGTGGCTAAAAATCTAATTGTTTTAAGTGGGTACTTAGTAGTTCCTCATTCACACCCAATTCAAACACTACTAAATCAATCAGGTCGGACCCCTGGGAATCTGCCAAATTTCATTATTTTACCACATAGGGAAAAATATTTACAGCAAGTTTCTCTGATAAAGGCCTTATTTTTCAAATATATAGGGAATTGAGCCAAATTTATAAAACTAAGAGCCATTCCCCAATTGATAAATGGTCAAAGAATATGAACAGGCAATTTTCAAAAGAAGAAATCAAAGCTATTGACAGTCACATAAGAATACTCTAAATCACTACTGATTGTCATTGTTCAGTTGTCCAGTCATGTCTGACTCTTTGTGACCCCATGGACCATAGCATGCCAGTTCCTTCTACCTTCCACTATCACTCGAGATCTGTCCAAGTTCATGTTCATTGCTTCCATGACACTGTCTCATCCTCTTCTGTCCCCTTTTCCTTTTGCCTTCAATCTTTCCCAACATAAGGGTCTTTTCCAATGAAGCTCATCTTCTCATTATGTGGCCAAAGTATTTAATCTTCAGCTTCAGTATTTGACCTTCCAGCGAAAAGCCTGAATTAACTTCTTTAAATATTGACTGATTTGAAGTCCTTGTTGTCCAAGTGACTCTCAAAAGTATTTTCCAGCACCACAATTCAAAAGTATCGATTCTGTAGCACTCAGCTTTCATTATAGTCCAACCCTCACAGCCTCACTTTGTTTCTTTCTTTTTTTTTTTTCTTTTAGTGAGGCAATTGGGGTTAAGTGACCTGCCCAGGGTCACACAGCTAGTAAGTGTTAAGTGTCTGAGGCCGGCTTTGAACTCAGGTACTCCTGACTCCAGGGCCGGTGCTCTATCCACACAGCCTCACTTTGATACTGGAAAAACCATAGCTTTGATTATATAGAACTTTGTCAGCAAGGTGATGTCTCTGCTTTTTACACAGCTAGTGTCTAAGGATGGATTTGAATTCATTAAGTTGGGTCTTCCTAGTGATGTAGGAGGCAAAAAAGGGTTAATAGAAAAATCTAAGACCCAAGCTCTAGTACAGATATTAGCTCTAAAAGGGAGTTGGATCCCAGTCAATGGATAACTTATGTTAGGTTCTCCTACTCATAGTGATTAACATCCATAATGGACCAGAACGGGTCAGGTCAAAATAACAATAAAGGAAAAAGACAACCTATAGAAATTCTAATGAAAAATTATTATATTTTGAAACTAACCATGGGAATCAGAAAGAGACATGTACAGAAAAGGCCCAATTTGTCCCCAGATTCACCTTATGACGTGTAAATCCCCCAAACACACCTCCACTGAAAAAGGTACCCACTTCGGGGGGTTGGCTTAGGACCCCAGGAATTCCAAATTAGGATAAGCCCTCCCCTGAAACACCCCTAGGTGGAGAATATTATAATGAGTAGGACAGGCCCTCCCCTGTACCTCCCCAAGGTGGAGATTATTATAATGAGACTGATAATCAATTTATCCATACTATAAATTGTGAGATTTAAAATTGGATATTAGATCATAAATCTCCCCTCTTTAACCTTTCCCTTAATTTATCTCCCAGACTAGTAAATGGAAGAAGCTTCTGGTTTTCCAGTTAGAGCTTTTATTGTATGGTAGTCACAAGGTGATGTTGATTAGAAGGATAGGAAAGTAGAAACACAATACAAATCGTCTTAAATCTAAGCTTAGTCTATATTTGGTATAAAACTCACCAAAAGCCAAAGGCCACCTTTGGGGAGAGAGAGACACCATGTCAAGCGAGTGCTGCTGCTAACCGCGAGCCGGGCCCACTCAAACTCTTGTCAGCATCAGCCTGTGCAGCACAGTCAGGAGACCAGCAGAGTAGGAAAAAACTCCCACTTCCGTTCTCTCCTTGCCTTTTAAGCTCGAACCCCGGAAGTGGAGTGCTAGCAGGCAGTCTGACATGCGAAGCAGGCGGACTGGCGTGTGTAGCTCATGCCATTGGTCTCCTTCCCGAAAGGGTGGTCCTTAAAAAAACTGGCGTCTTTCAGTTATCCTAACCGACTGTTAAAAAACTTTCATATTTTTTTACCACAAAATATAACTGTCTTTCCTTTCCTTATTTGAGAGATACCTTTCCAATATTCTGGTTCTCTCCCTGTGGTCACTCACAGTATTGCAATAAAACTTGAGAAACTGAGTCACTGAGTCTTGTAATTCTTTTGGGATGACTCACAATCAATTTGACCCCAAATTCCAGCCCACATCACTAGTTCCCAATTCAGTATTCTATCCATTGTACCACCTAGCTACCCCTAGTACTGATGAGAGAAATACAAGTCAAAGCAACTTTAAAAAAGGAAAATGACAAATTCTGGAGGGGGTGTGGAAAAATTGGGACACTAGTACATTGTTGATGGAGTGATGAATTGGTCCATCCATTCTGAAAAACAATTTGGAACCATACCCAAAAGGCTATCAAACTGTGAAATCCCCTTTAACCCAGCAATACCACTACTAAGTCTACATCCCAAAGTGATCAAAGAAAAACTATTTACAGCAGCTTTTTGTAGTGGCAAATATTTGGAAATTGAAGAGATGCCTGTCAGTTGAGGAATGGCTGAATAAGTTATGGTATATGAGTGTGATGTAATACTATTGTGCTATAACAAATAATGAACAAGATGATTTCAGAAAAACCTGGGAGGATATATATGAATTGATGCAGAGTGAAGTGAGCAGAACCAGGAGACAATTGTACACAGTAACAGCAATATTGTTAGGATGATCAATTGTGAAAGTCTTAGCTACTCTGATCAAGACAATGATCCAAGGTAATTCTGAAAGACATGATGAAAAAAATGCTATTCTCCTCCATGGAGAGAACTGATGAACTCTGAATGCTTATTGAAGCATGCTTTCTTTTACTTTCTTTTTATTGTTTTTTCTTTTTCAACATGATTAATATGGAAATATATTTTGCATGACTTCATATGTATAATCAATATCAAACTGTTTACCTTCTCAAGGAGAGGAGGGAGGAAGAGAATTCAGAACTCAAAATTAAAAAAAAATGATAATGTCTCAGGGAAGGGGGAGGAGGAAGAGAATTTGGAACTCAGAACTTTAAAAAAATATTAAGGATTATTTTAACATGTAACTGGGATAAAATATTTGATTTTTTAAAAAATGATTGTTAGGGGCAGCTAGATGGCGCAGTGGATAGAGCACCAGCCCTGGATTCAGGAGTACCTGAGTTCAAATCCGGCCTCAGACACTTAACACTTACTAGCTGTATGACCCTGGGCAAGTCACTTAACCCCAACTGCCTCACTAAAAAAAAAAAAATGATTGTTAAAAAAATTTAACATGCACCTAGTGGGAACTTAAAAAACATTTGTCGAAGGAATACATGAATTGTCATTGCAATCCCTACATTTATTGCAACCTAGGGGGAATTTAATAAACATTTGTTTATTTAAATAATTAAATATGTTACACGAATTGTTATTGTAATCTATTGCATTTCTGCAACTAGCACAGAGAGTGTCACATATTGCTTAAAAATTGACTTGGAAAATGAAAGAAGCCTGAACGTGCAAAGCCTTTTACAAATCCACGTGGGTGACTCAGCTCTTTCCGGTTTGGGTCGATCCCAGTCGCAAGGGGGAGGACGCCTGTAGAGAGGAGGAACTGGCGGAAGTGGCCCTTAGACTTATCCCACTCCTGGGAACAGACTTCAACTCCTGGCGGAAGGAAGTACTTTCCCTGTCAGGTCCTGGAAGCTTACAAATTACAACATAAAGTTTAAAATAAAAAATCCGTGCTTCTTCGTAAGGAATCTGAGTATCGTTCTGGTAAGTGATAAGATTGCTATAGTCTCTATCTTTCAGAATTTTTTTCTCTCTATAACTTGACACTTTTAGGTTACGCAGTGGTGGCGCCTGCCTTCCTTCCCCTTCCAGGACTTGGACGTAAAGTCCCATCAACCCCTGCGCTACGTCTTTCCTTCTCTCTCTCTCTCTCTCTCTTTTCCTCGGCGCATCCCGAGGAGGGGCAGCTCTCTCTTCACCGGTAAGTCACAATCCATCGCCATCCTCGCCCCATCGGCGGCCCCGAGGGTCGCATATCCCGGCAAGCAGCAGCCGGTGGGTCCCGAAGGGGGCCACCCGGGCGCTATTTGGGGAAGGAGGCGTCTAGACCCTCCTTGTCCCTGTGGTATCCAAAGGCCCAGGCCTTGCTTCATAGCGAGCCCCGGAGCCCTCCGCGTCCCCCAGTCCCACCTTATGTATAGCCAGGCCCCTGTCCGCCTTTTCCGCCTGTGCCCGGGACTTTCGGGACCCGTTGCCTTTCTCCCCGCCCTTGGCTCCGGCGGACCCTGGACCTCCTTGGATCGCATCTGGAGAGCTCCCCGTGCTCTTCCAGCTTCGGCTACGGGAGGAAGAGTGAGGCCTGCAGAGGAACACCCATTCCGCTCCCGCCTCGGCGCGTGGCTAGCGAGCGGAAGATAATCTGCCACAAGCGGCCGCCCCGCACTCCCTATCTCCCCCCCGCCCCGGCCGGCCTCCGGGTAACGGCCTAGCTTTTGTTTTCCAGGCACCATGCCTGCCCTCAGACCGCTCGTGAAGCCCAAAATCGTCAAGAAGAGGACCAAGAAGTTCATTCGTCACCAGTCAGACCGATATGTCAAGATCAAGGTACGCGCGGGGCTCGGCCCGGGCCGCGCGTATTAGGCGCCCGCCGCGTGCCAGGCCCCGGGCCGCGGGGGTGGGGGTGCAGTACGTGGTTACGGGGGACGAGTGCAGCCGCAGCGTCGTGGAATCGATCTCGGGCATCATTCCTACCTTGAAAAGCGTCTGTACCCGGGCCCCCTCTGCCTGACACAGGGCAGGTCGCTTAACCTACGTGTGCCTCGGTTTCCTCAACCGTGAAATGGGAATGATCGTAACGCCTACCTCCTAGGTGGCTGTGAAGGTCAGGAGGTTTATGAAGGCCTTGGCACCTAGTAGGCCCTTAGCAAATACTTGCTACCAAATCCCCCACCCCCGTGGGAGAGTCACTCTTGTAGGGTCAGAGGGGGGTGGTAGAGCTTGGGCCCTGGTCTCATGGTTGATTAATTTCATCTGGCGTTTCTTTCACTGAGCACATTGTGTTGCCTGAAAGTGTGTGTGTGTGTGTGTGTGTGTGAGAGAGAGAGAGAAAAAGAGAATGAGAATGAGAATGAGAATGAAATATATATGTGAGAATTGCACTTTGACTTCCTCCTTAAGTTCCGGGAGGGTTGTGTGTGTTTTTTTTTTAATAATTAGGTTCAGTTTACAGCCTGGTTTATTATGTCAAATTGTTCTCCATTATTTTGGAATATTTTATTTTTTTCCCTAGTTACATGTTTTTTTTTTTTTAATTTTTTTTTTCAGTGAGGCAATTGGGGTTAAGTGACTTGCCCAGGGTCACACAGCTAGTAAGTGTTAAGTGTCTAAGGCCGGATTTGAACTCAGGTACTCCTGACTCCAGGGCCGGTGCTCTATCCACTGCGCCACCTAGCTGCCCCTACATGTTTTTTAAAAACACTGAAATTTTAACATTAGTTACTTAAATTTTTGGGTTCCAAAAACTCCTGGCTCTGTTTTTGAGAGACTATAAGCTATTTGATATAGGTTATGCATTTGCAAGCTTGTAAAACCATTTACATATTGGTCATATAAAATAAAACACCCCAAAATCGCACAGAAAAATAAAGCGAAAAATAGTATGCTTCTATCTGCATTCAGACCCCATTCGTTCTTTGGTGGTGGGTAACATTTCTCATGAGTCTTTTGGAATTGTCTTGGATCATTTGTGTTTGCTGAGAATTAGCTAAGTCATTCACAATTGATCCATCTGAGAATGTTGGCTGTTAGTGCACAGTGTTCTGGTTCTGCTCATGACACTTTGCATTAGTTTATGTAAGGCCAGGTTTTTCTGAAATTAATTCGCTCATTTCTCCCTACTGTCATACAACAATTTGTTAAGCTATTCCCCAATTGATGGACATCCTCTCTATTTCCAATTCTTTGCCAACATAAAAAGAGCTGCTATAAATATTTTTGCACAAATAGGTCCTTTTCCCTTTTTAAAAAGTCTCTGATGACTAATGCAGAAATATGTTTAATGTTGGTGTGTGTGTAACCTATATCAGATTACCTGCTGTCAGGGGGAGGGAGGGAGAAAAATCTGAAATTGGAAAGCTTGTATAACAAAAGTTGAGAACTATCTTTACATGTAACGGGAAAAAAATAAAATACTTTATTAATTAAAAAAAAAGTCTCTGGCATACAGACCTAGTGGTATTGCTAGGTCAAAGAGGCAGTTTCATAGCACTTTGGAAATAGTTCCAAATCGGTCTCCAGAATGGTTGGACCAGTTCACAACTCCACCATCCATTAGTGTCCCAATTTTTCCACCTCCCCTCCAACATTTAACATTTCCTTTTCTGTCATGTTAGTGTGATATCTCAAAGTTGTTTTAATGAGCACTTCTTTAATCAGTAGTGATTTAGATCAGGGCTTCTTAAACTTTTTAAACTTTTCCTACTCTCTACCCCACCCCCAGAAATTTTTACATGACCCATGGTTGCCAAATTTTTCACAGCCCCTAATTGAGTTATGAGACCCCATATGGATGGGGATGTGACCTACAGTTTAAGAAGCTAGGATTTAGAGCATTTTTTCATGACTATAGCTTTGATTTATTTGTCTGAAAACTGCCTATTCATATCCTTTAAACATTTACCAATTGGGGAATGACTTGGATTTTAAAAATTTAACTTGGTTCTCTATATATTTGAGAAATGAGACCTTTTTCAGAGATACTATAAAAAAATTCCCAGCTTTCTGTTTTCTAATCTTTGTGGCATTGGATTTATTTGTTTGTAAAACCTTTTTTAACATTATCAAAATTATGCATTTTACATCTTGTAATCCTCTCTCTTGTTTGGTTCTAAATTCTTCCTTTATCCATAGATCTGATAGGTAAAATATTCCATGCTCCCCCTAATTTGCTTGTGGTATCACCCCATATGTCTTAAATCATGTGCCCATTTTGACTGTATCTTGGTATATGGTAGAAGGTGTTGGTCTCTACCTAGTTTTTGCCTGTGATTTTTCTAGTTTTTCAGCAATTTTTGTCTTTTCCCAAAAGCTTGGGTCTTTAGGTTGATCAAACACTAGATTACTTTGGTCATTTACTACTGTGTATTCCTAATCTATTCCACTGATCCACTCTATCCAGTAGCAGGTTGTTTTGATGATTAACCACTTTGTGGTACAATTTGAGATCTGGTATGGCTAGGCCACTTTCCTTTGCATTTTTTCCCCATTGATTCCCTTTATATTCTTGACCTTTTGTTCTTCAAGGTGAATTTTTGCTACTATTTTTTCTAGCTCTAAAATATTTTGGTAGGTGAGTTGTTTTTGTTTTTTGGGTTTTTTGTAGTTTTGATTAATATGGCAAGTAAATACATTTAGGTAGAATTGTCGTTTTTATTCGTTCAGGTTACCCATGAGCAATTAATATTTTTCCATTTGTTTAGATCTGACTTTATAAATTAAAGAACACTTCACACAAATAATGGTCATATAGTTCTGGGTTTGTTTGGCAGGTAGACTCACAGGGAGGCATTCTCTTAGCAGTATATGTGGCAGAAGCTTAGGGTTTGAAGACCTTGGTTCTACTCCCATATTCTGCTACTTAACCAGTTTCCTAATCTGTAAAATGGGGAGCTTGGCCAAGGTAACTTCCAGGTTACTGCTTGAAAAAGGTCTGCTTTTGATCATTCCAGTTCCTAAAACAGTGTGTCCTTTCAAAAAAAGATGTTTTATGAATGGTGAGTGAGCACTTTGTGTCAGGCACTCTAGATAGGATTAGAAGCATGTTCCTTGCTTCTAGTTTGTATTTTATAAGGGGAGGTAAGGGAAAGAAATTTTGGTCTGGGGTTATACCTAGAGATTTAGGGCAGTAGTAGCATGGTTTGGTGCTGTCATTTCAAGAGACAGATGGAAAGGAGGTAGGTGGGTAGGCCCTGGTTGTCCTGGTAGCATTGGGTATGAAGCATGCTTTGGCACCAGATGGTTAAAGTGGCTAACGAGGCTACATCAAGGATAATGAGGTGGGGGGGGTGGTAAAAGGAGTCTTGTGGAGTCTCTCTGTAAGATGTGATACCCTGGCTTTGAGGTCATGTAATTTTACTTTTTTTTTTTTTTAAATTATAGAGAAACTGGCGTAAACCAAGAGGCATTGACAACAGAGTGCGAAGACGATTCAAGGGCCAGATCTTGATGCCCAATATTGGTTATGGAAGCAATAAGAAGACAAAACACATGTTACCTAGTGGATTCAGGAAGTTTCTGGTGCACAATGTCAAAGAGCTAGAAGTGCTGCTGATGTGCAACAAGTAAGTTAATGTGAACATCAGCAACTCTCTGCTCTTGAGAAATTTGTGATTGCTGTGCTTGTGCATTGGTTTCCTAACTTGTAGATCAGTGTTTGCCAAACTGTCTGTGGACCCTATAGTTTATGTCCATTAACTTGTAAATACGAAATTGTGTAAAAATGTATGCCTCCACTCAGGGCCCTATCTGACTGATCCCCTTTCCTTTTGGCTGGAAATGGGGTACCAGGTAACTTAATGAAGGTTCTGTAGCTATTTAGTGGGAGAATAGGGTCTTCTCTCTACAACCATGAATGAAGGCAACCAAACTATTTTGTTAATTTGCTGGCACAACCATTTTTACAATCACTCTGACTTGAAGCTTAGGCAGTTAAGTGCCGTTTTTGTTGTATTACTTCAGGGATCCAGAACCTTCCATTCAGTTAATGCTAACAGGACAGGATATGCAGGATGTGGTTTGGGCTTTAAATATCTTGACGACAAGCAGCTCTTTAAAAGGGAAAGGCTGTAATAAATATTGACTTTTACATAAAATATCAACTAAAGCCATTTAAATGTTTCTTTGGACTTTTCCTGGTCTCTTAATTAAACCAATTATATTTCCTGTACATTTTATGAGGTAATCTTTGTTTTAAAAAATGCTTAGCAGCATTGGGCTTGGCCCATAGTAGGTGCTGGTGACCTGGCTTGGTTTTTAATCAAATCAATCAATCTTTTTACAGATCTTACTGTGCTGAAATTGCTCACAATGTTTCCTCGAAGAATCGGAAAGTCATAGTTGAGAGAGCAGCTCAGCTAGCCATCAAGATTACCAATCCAAACGCTAGACTGAGGAGTGAAGAAAATGAGTAAAAATTTGCACATTTTTATTTGTGTTAAATAAACCACCAATGACAAAAACCATCTGGTTTTGTTTTTGAAGTCATTATGGAATTTCCCCTAACCATTGTGGGTGGTTAAGAATGCTTCTCCCAAGGGGCAGCTAGGTGGCACAGTGGATAAAGCACCGGCCCTGGATTCAGGAGTACCTGAGTTCAAATCCGGCCTCAGACACTTAACACTTACTAGCTGTGTGACCCTAGGCAAGTCACTTAACCCCAATTGCCTCACCAAAAAAAAAAAAAAAAAGAAGAATGCTTCTCCCAGGGGCAGCTAGGTGGCGCAGTGGATAGAGCACTGGCCCTAGAGTCAGGAGGACCTGAGTTCAAATCCGGCCTCAGTCACTTGACACTAAACTAGCTGTGTGACCCTGGGCAAGTCACTTAACCCTCATTGCCCCACTTAAAGAAGCATTCTCTTTTTCTCTCCTAGGTTTTGGTGGAAAGTTAAACTTATTTTCATGAATATCTTCTACTTGGGTCATTACTCACAAATGTCAGAGAGCATGGATCAAGTTATGTTATGCAGTAACATTTCTTAACTTTGTTAGTACCTTGGATGGATGAGTTTGAAGAGAAACTTCAATAGAAGCAGATATTTTACCTTTGATTTATTGGCTTTGTCAAACAGAATAGAAACCCAACATCCCAAATTACTTAAATATTAAATAGCAGAGTGGGCCTCAAAAAAAGGGCATCCTTGACTCCATTTTTGACAAGCCTCGCATGGCTTGGAGTTAGGGTCCTGTGGGTAGTAAAGCTTCTCAATTAGAATCCTGTTTTGAGGTGATAGATAACATTCCTGCAAACAGCTTCTTAGAAACATTGCCGTTTGGAAGAGAATTTGGGGCTAACACAGGGTGCTTTTAAGATGATACAGAGAGGGAACCCAACATCTTCCTGTGATTTTCTAGGACTTGATCCCTAGTCTATCCCTTATATGCAAATACTGGGAGTCTTGAATGAGCTGCCCTCCTCCCTTCTATTTCTCCCCTGTCCTTAGAATTCCACATCCTTAAATGCTGCCTTAAATTCACTAATTCATTTGTCCTATTTAGGGTTAGGAGGCTAGCCCCTTGAGGAAATCACATTTTCAGGTGATTTTTTTTCCCTCTGATTGGAGGGGAGTAATTCCATGGACAAACTCCAAAATTATTTTCCTCCCTTTGTCCTGATCAAAATTCTTGTATTCAGTGATAAGCCATGGATGTGATCAGTACCATCAGAATCTAGAGGGAAAAACAGACTAGCTGAGAACAGGTTTTTAAAACCATTTGTGATGATAGTGATTGATGAGGACCTAACTTTGCCAGAAGTATACTTAATATTTTTTAAAGAATGCTCTATTTACCCAATTGAGTATTAAACTCAAAAATTTCAAGCAATAAAGGGAAAGGAGGAGCTAGATGTGGGGGGAGTCTGTCTCCCCTCAGGGAAGCTCCCTTTCAGTTACTCATCTTGCTTTTTTCACAGTGTCTTCCACTCAGAGATCTACTGAGTCTCTAAACGTAGAACATGGGGAACACTTCAGATAATGTGCAATATAGAAACTCTAAAAACCCTCATTTTTATATAAAGACAGAAACCTTTCTTTCATAGTGTTTTTTTCCTGGTGACCCTGCTTAGTAGTCTCAAACATGTCCTTGAACTGAGAGGGTTTAGCTATTCCACAGCATTCTGCTTGACCCTTCAGCTCTGGTCTCTGCCGTCAGATTGGGGTCACCAGACAAAGTATTGGGATAGCACCATTCTGGGCACTGAGATACCTGCAATGGAGGCCAAGACAGAAAACAAGTGGGTTTACCCCAGATCCTAGGAGGTGATGGCTCTGACTGAGTTGGGGGGTCCTCAACTTGCTTGTTAGGAATCTGTTCCACTAATAGAGGGTTTATATTTTGACCAGAAAAGCAGAGGCCATTAACTTAGATCCATCGACTCTGGAGCATATAAGGGAGCCGAGTCCTTCTGAATGCTTTCAAAGAGAGCCGCCATTTCAGGGTTGGATCTGATCTGAGAAGAGAATTCTGCCATCACTGGGCTTTTTTCCACCTCTGGTATGGTCAGTAGGGCGGCCACGGCTCTCATAGCGGAGCGCTTGAGTTCATCTTGCTTTTCAAATTCTTGTTTGACTGAACCAGCTTTTACCTAAAATGGGAAGTAAGAAATGCGTCATTTGAGAGAGAGCCAACGAACCGATTTCTCATTGTTGGGACTTCTTGGCTCTTGACTAGCTCTGTAGATTCGTTTTTCTGTCTGGGGTTTCCCGTAACATGAAACAGATGGGTATCTTCTACTTTTGATGATCTGATTTCTCCAGGTCCATGACAGACGTGGACCTTCCTTATTGTTTTTGTTTAAAAACGAGCTGGAGCAAAAGTGGGTTGCCCATCAATTGGCATATGAATAACGAAATTATTTTACAGTTAGGAAATAAGCAAGGAATTCAAAGAAATGGGGAATGATCTGTATGAACTTACATAAAATCAAGAGAACAATAAGCCCAAAATGTTTAAAATGACTAAAAATGTTGAAAAACCAATGAATAGATAAAGGAAACATGAGAACTACCCAATACATAACATCGTATATGTTATCTGCTATTGGTCTGTGTAAGAGATCTGGGGTTTTCTTTATCACAAGGGAGAATTTGGTCTGGAAGCGGGGTTAGTGGAGATAATTGATGTTAAGTCACAAGGTATCAATGAAACTTCAGCTTCTAGGAAGGTTGTAGAGGAGGTGCTGGCCTGAATCAAAATCGTTAATAAGCAGTCCGCTAAAGGGCAAAAGGCAGAGATGATTTAGTCCATGAAGAAATCAAATGTTGGCATTTGCCAGACAAAATAGTGTGTAACAACAGATGCATGGCTTTAGCTGACATTTGCAAAGTACGCCTGGAGTCAAGAAGATTCAAGTTCAGATCCAGCCTCACACTAGCTGTGTGACCCTGAGAAAGTCACTTAACTCTTGTCTGCTTTGGTTTCCTCAAGTGTAAAAAGGGGATAACAGTGTCTACCTTCCAGGATCGTTGTAAGGACAATTGTAAAGCTCTCAGAACAGTGCCCAGCACATCGTTAGGTACCATATAAATGCTTATTCCTTTCCCTTCCCCTTAGGCCTCATCTTTCTGAGGTAGGTGCTGTTCTTCCTATGAAAAAAATGGAAGCCTCAACGTGTTAAGTGCCCTGCCCCAGAGGGCTACATATTAGGTGCAGATTATGCAACTGGTATTTTAAGGCAGAATTTGAACTCAGGTTCAGCAAACTGCCTACTAAGCCACACAGCCCCTCAATCACAAAATCCTAGAATAACAGACCTTCCTGTTAAGCTTGCGGTGTAGAACAAAAAGCAAATCCATCTCATCTACACTGGACAGAGGAGTTCCTTCATCTGGCAAGCTCCCTGTTACCAATGAAATCACAAGTCCAATCCCTACCCTATCCTGCTGTAGGAATTAGTCTGGCCCTGCTTCCTGAAGACATTGTGAACATCCTGGCCTCCATGCCCATAAAAATCTCTAATGTCTAAGGCCTTCCCCAGGCTCAAGCCTTGCCCCTCTCCCATGGACCACCCTCTGACTGCTTCACCAACTTGTGTTGCTGGTTCCATCCTCCAAGGCCAAGGGCCAAAGTGCCCCCTTTGGGGAGGGAGGAGCCTACCTTGGAGGTGCAGGTCGCTCGAAGTGGTTCCACCAGGCGATCCAGCCTCTGCAGGACGGTGTTGGGACACAGGGTGGACAGTCGGGCCAACATGATGAAAGTCAGCATCTGACAAGCGGGGAGAAAAGGGATTCCTTGTGGAAGGACAAACAGAATTCTAGACCTCCCCCAGTCCCAATGCAGTGTTCCCCAAAGAATCCACATTCTTCCTATTTCCTCCCCCACAGCTCAGTTGGTAAAAGCTACGAAATAATCCTGATTCTGTGGATTCTTGGGGAAGGAAGGGGCAGAGGAGGAAGGATTCTGCTTTGAAAAGACCTGTCTCCACACATCTGCAGTATTGGAGACTGGATCTGAAATCGGGTCATCTTGACTCGATCATCTTGACATCCAGGAAAAAGAACTTTTTTGTTTTGTTTTCTTTGAGACTGGATCTTCCTCTGAGTTCAAATCCAGCCTCAGACACTTACTAGCTGTGTGACCCTGGGTAAATCACTTAACCCTGATTGCCTCAAAAAAAAAAAAAAGTAAATATAAGAAGGGTTTTCAAAGTGAAAAATCTTTGTCAGTGAGTGAGCCCCCCTTCAAGCAGAAGCTGGATGGACACTTGATGGGGAAGTTGTACATAAAATGCTTAACATCTAGTCTAAGTCCCCTCCCAGCTCTATGATTCTCATACATGGTGTTAACAACAGTTATGGGGATGAGAGGACAAGGTATGGATAAGAACACTGGATTTTTAGAATGGGAAGGGACTTTGGAAATCATATCACCCAACATACACAGACACACTATATGTGTGTGTTTATAACACATGTAAATATATCCATACCTATACATGTATAAGACATCTGTGCGTGCAAATATATATATATGTGTATATATATGTGTATATATATATATATATATATATTCTTGTAGGAATAATTTCTTATTGAGGGATTGCCCATCAGTTGGGGAAAGGCTGAACAAGCTTTGGTATATGAATGTAATGGAATACTATTGTGCTAAAAGAAACGATGAGCAGGCAGATTTCAGAGAAACCTGAAGGACTTGCATGAACTGATGATGAATGAGATGAGCAGAACCAAGAGAACATTGTACACAGTATCAGCAACATTGTGTGTTGATCAACTGTGATAGACTTGACTCTTCTCAGCAATACAATGGTACAAGATAGTTCCAAGGGGCTCATGATGGAAAATGCTTTCCAAATCCAGAAAAAGAACTGTGGAATATGAATGCAGATTGAACCATACTATTTCTTGTTTTCTGGTGCTGTTTTTCTTTTTTAAGGTTTTTTCTTTTTGCCCTAATTCTTCTTTCACAGCAAGACTAATGCAGAAATATGTTTAATGTTTAACCTATTATATCAGATTACTTGCTGTCTTGGGGAGGGGGGAGGGAGGGAGAAAAATTTGAAACTAGAAATCTTATAAAAACAAATGTTGAAGGGGCAGCTAGGTGGCGCAGTGGATAAAGCACCAGCCCTGGATTCAGGAGTACCTGAGTTCAAATCCGGCTTCAGACACTTGACACTTAATAGCTGTGTGACCCTGGGCAAGTCACTTAACCCCCATTGCCCCGCAAAAAAAAACAACAAAAAAACCCCCAAATGTTGAAAACTATCTCTTCATGTAACTGGAAAATAATAAAATACTTTCATAATAAAAAAAAAACAAAAAAAAATAATTTCTTAATGAACCTTACTCCCTTTTTTGTAGTGGGAAAGGACTATGGGTATAGAACAATATAGTTATGCTATCTGAATCAGATGATGTCTGGTTCAATTTTTCTGAACTCTCTCCCCCTCCCCCTTTTCTTCTTTATTTTTTGTCATGAGGGATGACTCAGTGGGTACAGGAAGGGGAGAGGTAACTGTGGAAATGAAGGTGATAGCAAACAAAGTTATCAATTAAATTAAAAAAAATAATAGACCGAGAAGGAGCAGCTAGGTGGTACAGTGGATAAAACACCAGCCCTGGATTCAGGAGGACCTGAGTTCAAATATGGACTCAGACACCTGACACTACTGTGTGACCCTGGCCAAGTCACTTAACATTCATTGCCCCCACAAAAACAAATAAATAAATAGACCGAGATTGGGAAAGATGTTAGAACAGAAAATATCAGAGCTAGAAGTATCTTGGAAGAGACTGTCAAAGTTGGAAGGGGACTGGTGCTTGGCTGAGAAATAATGGTACCAATGACTAAAAACAGAAAGTGATCACACTGCTGGAAGGAGAGTCTGGGATGCCGTTCTTACCCTGATGTCATAGTGATCCTTGAGCCCATCTTCCACGTGGTTTAAATACTCATAGATATCCAGTCGGTCCAGGCAGCTCTCCAGGAGTGTGTACATGCACTCAAAGGCTGCTTTCCTGACATCCAGCCCGTCATCCACAGTGTGCTTGAACGGCCCCATCTCCACCTGTGGAGAAGTCAACACAAAGTCTGAGGGGAAGGCAGATTTTGTAGGAATAACAGAGACTCCCCTGGTAGCCACAGTGACCACTGGGGGGCAGTGTTGGCCCAGAAAGCTCTACCACCTGTCCTAAACTCAGAGAACACAGTGTCAGAGGTGAAAAGGACCTTTACCAGTCACATCTAATTTTTTTTAAATTAAAAAAAAAATTTAATCGATAGCTTTGTTTATGCAAGCTCAGGATTCAACTTGACAACACCTCCACCCACCAAAGGGCCACTGAACACTTTCAGTGACAGGGA
Organism: Dromiciops gliroides; assembly: GCF_019393635.1. Taxonomy (NCBI): domain Eukaryota; kingdom Metazoa; phylum Chordata; class Mammalia; order Microbiotheria; family Microbiotheriidae; genus Dromiciops; species Dromiciops gliroides. Next base: position 706,826,071 of record NC_057861.1, read on the forward strand.
ACTCACTACCATTTTTTTCCTTTTTCTTTATTAATTTACTTATAACATTCATTTTTTAAAAATTGAATATTTTTCCCCTATTACATGTAAAAACAATGTATAACATTCATTTTAAAATGTCAGGTTCCAAATTCTTTCCCTCCTTTCCCTGCCCCACCACTGAGAAGGCAAGTACTTTGGTATAGGTTATAAATGTGCAGTCATGCAAAACTTAGTTTCATCTAACATTCATTTAAAAAAATATTTGAGTTCCAAATTCTCTCCCTCCTCGCTGCCCCCTCCTCCAACCTATGAGGAGGCAAGTGATATAGCATACAAAGCATATGCCCATATTACCCATGTTGCAAAAAAAAAAAGGCAAGAAAAAAATAAAATGAAAAAAGTATGCTTCAATCTGCAATCAGAATTAATTAGTTCTCTCTCTGGAGGTGAACAGCATTTTTCATCACAAGTCTTTTGGAATTGTCTCAGAATAACTAAGACATTTATAAATGATCATCATTATAATATTGCTGTTACTGTGTACAATGATCTGGTTCTGCTGCATCAATTCATATACATCTTCCCAATTTTTCTGAAAGCATCTTGTTTGTCATTTCTTTCTTTCTTTCTTTCTTTTTTTTTTTTGGTGAGGCAATTGGGATTAAGTGACTTGCCCAGGGTCACACAGCTAGTAAGTGTTAAGTGTCTGGGGCCGGATTTGAACTCAGGTCCTCCTGAATCCAGGGCTGGTGCTTTATCCACTGTGCCATCTAGCTTCCCTGTTTGTCATTTCTTTTCTTTTCTTTTCTTTTCTTTTCTTTTCTTTTCTTTTCTTTTCTTTTCTTTTCTTTTCTTTTCTTTTCTTTTCTTTTCTTTTCTTTTCTTTTCTTTTCTTTTCTTTTCTTTTTTTTAGTGAGGCAATTGGGGTTAAGTGACTTGCCCAGGGTCACACAGCTAGTAAGTGTTAAGTGTCTGAGGCCGGATTTGAACTCAGGTCCTCCTGATTCCAGGGCCAGTGCTCTATCCACTATGCCACCTAGCTGCCCCCCCCATTTGTCATTTCTTATAGCACAACAGTATTCCATTGCAATCCTATCCTACAACTTGTTAATCACTTCCCCAGTTGATGGGCATTCTTTCAATTTCTAATTCTTTGCCACTGCAAAAAGACCTGCTACAAATATTTTTGTACATATAGGTCCTTTTTTACTTTTCTTTGATCTCTTTGGGATACAGACATAAAAGTGGTATTTCTGGGTCAAAGGGTTTGCACAGTTTTATAGTCCTTTAGTCATAGTTTCAAATGTTTCTTCAGAATGGTCAGATCAGTTCTCAACCATACCAACAGTGCATTAGTGTCCCAATTTTTCCACGTCCTATCCATTTATCATTTTCCCTTTTTGTCATGTTAGCCAATCTGATAGGATTGGCACAGGGCCTGGCACACAATTGTCACTTAATGTTTATGGACTGACTCCTAAGTTTTCTCTTCAAAATAATACACACACACACACACACACACACACACACACACACACACACACACACACACGGTTTCTTCACCTAATGCTTAACTGATAGTATTATCTCCAGCCCTCTCACCTTTCTTCCCTTCTACTCCTGGACACACCCAACCTTGTCAATATCCTTAAAATTTGGCACAGAGAACAAAGTCTCCAACTATGGTTCAACTAGGGAATAGCTGAAGATCTCTGTGTTCCTACCATAATGGTGAGCAGCAGCTGGCAGCATTTATGTAGCACTTTATAGAGAGCATCTCATTTCATCCTTACAACCACCCTTATGAGGTAGGTACCTTTCACAGATGAGGAAATCAAGACTTAAGAGGTTAAGTGACTTGCCCAAGGCTATTAAGTGTCTGAGGCTGGATTTGAACCCAGGTCTTTCAGATTCCAAATTGAGTGCTCTTACTCAGTACGCCACCTTGCCATCCCCCAGGGAGAAGTTGTTAGAAATGGGGGCTGTATTTGGCAGTAAATTAACCTTGAAATGATTCTTCCTCCATCAGCTTGTGAGGACACAGCATGGCATGCATCTCCCTCTGCATCACCTGCCCAATTCTCACCCTGCACCGCCCACTCACCTCTCGGATGAGCTCCTTTCGGACCTTGGTCTCTGTGTACAAGTGGGGCAGTGTGTTGTCCAGAAAGTCTCGGATGAGGGAGGGCTTGTTATGAGCAGCTGAGTTGAATAAGGCCAGAGCTACCCGCCTGACATTTAGGTCAGGGTCCTGAAGGGTCTTTAAGAAATCCCCTGAGGGGTGGGAGGGGGAGAGGAAGAAGAAAATGCAAACATACACACACATATGAGTGAGGGCGACAACCACAGAACAATCTAGCTTTTAAATAAAAACAACAGAAAACCAAGTTCCACAACTGTGCCTCAAGTTACTAAGGCTACTAAGTGTTGTATTCCCAGGCTCATATAGTTAAATCAAGTCAACAGGTACTTATTTAGCTTCTAGCATTGTGTTCAGTACTGGCGATACAAAGAAAGGCAGAAAACTGCCCCTCCCTTCGAGGGGGGACCCCAGAGGGCATCCAGTCCAACCCTCTCTCTTAAAGAAGGGAGACCTGAGGAGAGGAAGTGATTCATCCTGGGTGACAAGAGTAGTAAGCATCATCAGTGGCATTCGAACTCAGCTCCTGTGTCTCCAAGGCCAGAGCTCTCACCATGCTTTGTAAAGACCTCTCACAGGATGACATTCAGGCTCCAAAAAGATCTTGACAGGCTTGAGTAATGAGCCAAAAGGAATGTGATGACATTTAATAGAACAAAAACATGAAGTCCTATGCCCGAGTTTCAAAAAATAAATTTCATAAATAGAAAATGGGGGTAGACATACAGAGGGGGTAGTTTTGTGAAAAAGAGCTGGGGGTCTTAGGGGACCACAAACTCATCAGAAGTGAACCAGGTGACCTTATACAGAGAAGATCAAATGAGATAATGAGTGAAAGCCCTAGGAAAAATAACACACCCTGTACAAATATCATGATTTCAAAGATAAAGAGAGAGGCAGCACTGTGTAGTGGATAGAGAACCAGCCTCAAAGTCTGGAAGACCTACGTTAAGTCTCATCTCTGACACATGTGGGCTGTGTGGCCCTACCCTGTGTTTAACCTCTCAGTGCTCTAGGAAAATCACATTGACAGAGAGCGTTTCTCACCTGGGAGGTTCCATAGCCAAGAATCAAGTTCTTGACACCATCAAAAGTTTCAACATCAGCAACTGAAGTGATGTTATTATCATTGAAAATGATAGGGAAGAAAAGGTGCATCTGTCTGCTTTACCACCATTCCCTAAGGATCATGGGACTTTTCCGTTTGACTGGCAGCTAAAATCTCCCATAGGTGCTGCCCACCCCCTGGGCTTCTCAGGGCATGCCCAGCCCTGAGTGCAAGTGTCACACACAATAAGAACTTAATAAATACTTCATTCATTCATCCATTCATAAATCAATAAAATCGCAGTTTGAGAGCCTATCCCCTAAAGATGAATGGGAATGAGGCACTGTCTCATCAGGAAAATACACACACACACACACACACACACACACACACGGATACACATACCATACTTTCTCACCCATATACATTCACACCCTTCCCACCCTACTGTTCTCTCCACTTGGTCAATGGGTCCGGGAAGTAGAGTCAGTGTGTGTGTGTGTGTGTGTGTGTGTGTATTGGGGAAAGGAGGCCTGGAAGGACTCAAGCTCCCCTCATTCATCTTTGCCATTGTCTATTTGTATAGGGCTCTTCATTTTCTTTCTTTTTGAAAATTTTTTGTGGGGCAATGAGGGTTAAGCAACTTGCTCAAGGTCACACAGCTAGTTAGTGTCAAGTGTCTGAGGCTGGATTTGAACTTAGGTCTTCCTGAAACCACTGCACTACCTAGCTGCCCCTAGGGATCTTAATTTTCTTTTTCTTTTTTTTTTTTAATAAAATATTTTATTTTTTTCCTGTTACATGTAAAGATAGTTCTCAACTTTAGGGTTCTTAATTTTCAAAGGGCTTTCTCTTTCTGCACTTCATCTCATCTGATCCTCTCAACATCTTCCATCAGGGAAACAGGGCAGGGATTATTATACCCATTCTATAGATCTATCTAATCCAATATGAACGTATTTATTAAGCAGCTATTGTGTATAAAACACTGCACTAAACCATCAGGGATATAAAAACAAAATAAAAAACAAGTCCTGCCCTCAAGTAGCTTCCATTTTACCACATCTAAACAGATAACAAGGGACTTGAGGAGGGAGCAAACACTAAAACAATCCCCCTCCTGTACAGGGAAGGTGATGCCAACCCTTTCCTTCCCCCGCTCCCTTTGGATTTGAGATCTCAATTACTGCAGTTCTGCCCTTTCCCCCTTTTGTTCTTGGTGGTAAAAGCCAAAAGACCAGGACTCACCGATGCAGTCCTTCAGGAGGACGTCCACAGGCTGGGGCTGGTCTGAGATGGTGAATTTAATGGCGGTGATGACGGTGCTACGGGCATGTGGTGAACCTGGTGGGGACCCAGAAGAAAGAGTGACCCGCGGGGATCGAGGCCAATAATAGTCATGGCATCGTGGGTGGGGCTGGGCCCTCCAGGGCTCCCTGACCCCTTCCCCTCTGCCTCTCCCACCATCTTTCAGGGAAGGTGACGTCAACATTTCCCTCCTGGGGCTTGATCTCTGCCCTCTTCTGTTCTCCATGGTCGGGGGAGAGCGTATGGGAAAGAACCCTACTCAATTATCCACCCTGAGAAATGGGAACAAGAGAGATAATACACAACCTACATTCCAACCCACTCCTTGGTTTGGCATTTGGCCTGAAATGTGGTCTCTTCACTATGATCCTTTTGCAGTGAGCTCTGAGATAAAGAGCATTCTCTCTCTATAACCAGCCGGCTTCAAGACGCAGGGACAAGTCACTGCCTTCCTAAGCCTCAGTTACCTACTGGGGAAACGAGAGAGGCAGCAGGGCAATACCAACAACAGAGGGCAGGCTTTGGAGGGAGGAAGCCCCGGGTTCATATCCTCCCTCTAACAGATCTTGACTGTGTGACCCTGGGCAAATCACAACCTCCCAGAGCTCCGGGTGATTCTCCAAGACAACTGTAACTAAGAACAATGGCTGGTCTGTTTCAGCAACAGTGGAGGGAGTTTCTACACAGGGGAATCCCCTCTACTCGTGATGAAAGCATTGGTCTAGACCCAAAGAATGGCAATATTTGGGGGGGGGGACAATAATAATTGCATTCTCTACATCACAGGACTACTGAGAAGAGAGGGATGTGGCAATCACCAAGTGCCACAGAAATAATAATGTTATTATGAATAACAATAAGAAGTAACCTTTCAATGGGGCTTTGAAGTATGCAAAAAGCTGTACATTATCTCATCCGATCCTCACAACCACCTTGGGAGGTTGTGCTATTTGAGTTCCATTTTAGAGTTGAGGAAACCGAGGGACATATAGTGACACTGTCAAAAAGAGGCTGAATTCTATAGGCAGCCCCTGTCTAAAGTGGGCAAAGGTGGGGGACTAGGGGTAAGGAATATGGCACACACTGTAAGGCGCAGTCTTTATGTTGCTTGGTTTTGCTAATTTTTTTTTTCCAAGCAGGCTGGAATGAAGCCAGCATGGGCCTTTAAAATATGAGACCCCAAAGGGAGCCAACTTGCTTTCCCCTTTTCTTCTTTCCTGGATGAGAAGACCAAGGAGGCACTTTGAGGAGGGCAAAGGAAGCCATCTGTAGGTGCCCCATGTAATTCTGGGTCCCTCTGATCCCACCAGAGCTGACTCCCCAGCAGCTCCCCCCATCTTTTTTTTTTTTTTTTGGTGAGGCAATTGGGGTTAAGTGACTTGCCCAGGGTCACACAGCTAGTAAGTGTTAAGTGTCTGAGGCCATATTTGAACTCAGGTCCTCCTGACTCCAGGACCGGTGCTCTATCCACTGCGTCACCTAGCTGCCCCAGCTCCCCCCATCTTTACCTGCAAGGAGCTGCTTCTGCAGCTGGGGCAGCAGCTGGGAGGGGTTCACCAGGGCCAGCTTCCCTAGGCACTCAGCCACCACGTTGCGGGTGCCTTCCTCGGTGCACTCGCAGTGCCTGAAGAGCAGGGCCCAGATGTCGTCCACGTAGGGTTTGAGGGCCTCAGCTGGGGCCGCGCCAATGGCCTCCTTCAGCGAATGCAGCAGCAGGTACTGCCTCTTGGGCTGGGTGCCAATCTCCCCGAGCAGGAAAGGCAGGTACTCAGGCAGGTTCCGGGCACCCACGCAGCCCAGGGTATAGGAGGCTGCTGACCGCACCTCTTCACTGGGTGACGAGAAAGCCTCCAGCAGGACCGTCTTCAGCTCCCGCTGGGATCCCATCTCAGCCACCACCTGGCCCATCTCAGCCAATGCCAGGAAGGCCAGGACCTTGATGCCCGCGCTGGAGCGGGGGGACTGGACATCCCGGATGAACTGGCCCACAGTGCCTACTGCCTCCTGGGGACAGGCAACCACCAAGGCTGCTAAGCACTTGGCCACCGAGTGATGCGCCTGTTTGTGCAGGGGAGGGGAGTTGGGAGCTGCGTCATAGACGGGGCTCGTGAGCTGTTTCTTCAGCTCGCCGTAGCACAGCCGTGGGGCTCGTGTGCCCATGAGGGCCTGGAAGAAGCCCGTGATGGCCGTCAGCGCTCCAGCCTGCAGCAGCGGCGAGTATACCAGCTGCAGGACTTCAGTGAGGATGGGGCCGCTGGCCTTGGCCAGGGAGGAGGGGTGAGCATGGGCCAGGGTGGTGAGGAAGCCCACAGCCACCTGGGCCACGTGCATGTCGTTCTCCCCAATGAGCGGGGGAAGCTCGCCCAGCACCGCCTCGATCGTGGCTGGCGGGAGCGCCGTCCTGTAATTCCGTGCCAGGACGTCTAGGGCTGCCAGGGTCGCCAACTTCAAGGCTCGCTGATTCTTCCGCAGGAAGGAAGCCAAGATGGGCAAAGCATCATCAATAATGGGCTGCAGATCGACCCGGAGCGGGGACCCTGCCACTAGAATCAGTGCCTTGACCGTGGGCAGCCGGGTGATCTCATTCTTGAGCCGTTCCAGGAAAATGAGCAGGGTGGGCTTCAGCTCGGCCCCCAGCCAGTCTCTCAGGTGAGCCAAGATGTGGCCCATGCAGGCGATAGCTCGTTCCTTCACCTCCTGGTCCAGGTCAGCTGCCTTCAGCCTCGTGAGGGTGGCGGTGAATATCTCCTTGACGTAGGGCTGGGGGTCCAAGGTCAAGGGCCGGTCCAGGGGCCGGAGGACCTTCACCAACTGCTGGGTCACCAGCAAAGCCTCCGAGGTGATCTTGTAGAAGGGGTCAGACACACAAGCCACCACTGGGGGTAGCAGGACTGGCAGGTAAGTATGGAAGGCCTCAGGAGGGTGGGTGCACAGGAGGACATGCAGGAAGGCCAACGTATCGATCCGCATGTTAGAAGAGCTGGCCCTGTCTGTCAGGGAGAAGATAATGCCTATGGCCAAAAAGTATGGGGGGAGGGGCAGAGAAAACGGACACAGCATTACCAGGAGAACCAAATTCTTCACAGAGAACCCCAGAAACTTGGCACCGCCAAGCCTCTGTCATCCATTCCCTATCGCAGGATGCCTAGTTAATGCCATCCTCGACTCGGCACCATCCTCAGGAGGTCTGGGGGATTAATCTGAGCATATGGGTTGTCTTATTTACACAGAAATAGCAGGGTGGGTACTCTGAGGCGTCTCTCGACCATATGGGTAAAAAACACTGAGCCTACTAGGCTCTCACCAAAGCCCCCTTGTGATCGAAGAATCTGGCTTCACAGTATCATGGGTTTGGAGCTGCATTGGGAGCCTGTTGACCAATGAAGAAACAAGCCCAGAGTATGGGAGTGACATGATTGGAACTCAGGTCTTCTTGACTCCAAATACAGTTTTCTAGTATTACTGGGGTGCCCCCAAATAGCTTTAGGACAAAAAGTATAGAGAAGATGCCTTCTTCCTTCTCCTGATGTCCCCGGCTAGTGGAGATACTAAAATCCACAAAGGACTGGGACTTGGATTTATTTATTTATTCCTCTTTGCATCTCCCAAGGCCTCTGGTGCAAGGCTTTTAACATGGCAGACCCAATAAATCATGTGTTGCCTGGACAAATGAAGGAAAACCAGGCCAGCCAATGAAAGTTTTCACTGGCTGCCCTATTGCTGAGCAAAAGGTCAGTCATCCAGTGACAAAGGGGTACAGGGACTGGGGAATCTATAGGAGATCCCTAGATGGGTCGTAACCCTACCCTTCCTGGATGGGTCCATCCCTTTCCTTTTTTTTTTTTTTTTGTGGGGTAATGGGGTTAAGTGACTTGCCCAGGATCACACAGCTAGTAAGTGTCAAGTGTCTGAGGCCACATTTGAACTCAGGTCCGGTGCTTTATCCACTGTGCCATCTAGCCACCCCCTATCCCTCTCCTTTCTAAGAGGCTAATGTGGCATAAAAAAAAAGCCTGGACCACAGATCAAGCACGCAAGGCATACTCCTGGGTTACTGTTACTTCACCATCTTCCTCAGTGACTGGGTGAGTTGGGAAGGGGAGACGGGGGTATAGTAAGGGAGATAGGGAGAGGTTCTGGATGAGATTCAGGCCAAAGGATCAAATGCTCCAGTGTAGATACAACTTCCAGACCACACAAGTAGGAAAAGGATGAGTCTAGACGATGACAAGATTATCAAAGAAAAGGATGGGGGTGGCCAGTCCATAGTCAGACTAGGGGTGAGATTGGACCATAATGTGGTTAAGGTGATCACTGGATCAGAGATCTAGAGCTGGGAGCGACCGAGTGCAGGGGTCAACAAACTACAGCCCATGGGCCAAATCTCATTCACCACCTAATTTTGCACAGCTCCATAAGCCAAGAGTGCTTTTTATGTTGTTATGTACAGGGGCAGTGGTCTGGGTTTGGTCTTTGGGCCAAAGTTTGCTGACCCCTGAGCTAGCGCAATACTCCCATTTTACAGAGGCGCAAACTGAGGCCCAGAAGGGTTCAGTCCTTTGGCCAAGATTGCAAAGTCAGGATTGGATTCTGGGTCTTTGGACTCCAATCCCAAGCTCTTTCCAAAGCACCACCCCGCGAGAAGTGATCCTGACCAGGACCGGTTTGGGGAGAAGCTGGATCTGTGTCAGTTTAGGAGGCTTTCCCAGCTCCCCACAAGGAGGATGCTATGCCCAGCCCCAACTCCGCCCTCCACCCCCCCCGCCCAGGTTACCTGGCACCAAGGCAGGTATATGCTCAGCCAGGCTCCCGGGCAAGACTCCAGCTAGTTCTGTGAGGACGCTAAAGCAACCTTGGCGGGACTTGATACTCCGGTCCTTGAGTTGTCTCTGGAGAGCCTTGATGATATGCGGAATCTGCAGGGCATCTGAGGCACTCAGTGATCAAGCCGGAGCCCCCCCCCCCCTCCTCTCATGAAGCTCTGGGGGTGAGGGGGTGGGGGTGGGGGGACCATTGCCCACCTCTAGCTATCCATCGGTCACCACTCTCCTAATTTAGGCTCACAAAGGGTCTCCTGGCCTGGAGCTGGCTGAGCCCGGGGGTGGACCTGGTCCCTCCCATCCCTGACCCCAGTGATTCCAGGATCATAGATTTGGAACTACGAGGGACCTCAGTGGGCTTCCGGTCCGATTTCCTCATTACACCGACGACAGGGATAGGGATTCTCATTCTGTTCTACCCCCAGCTATGATACAGACTCAGCCACGAAGGAGGAGATACCATCTCTACTCCTCAATGTTCTCTGGGACCAAAAGGCATCTGGAATTCCCAGATTTGAGGGAAAATTGTAAATTTTATTTTTATTTTTAGCTTCTTAACAAAGAAATGTATTTGCAAGTAAATAAACAGGTTCTTTTGCAATATTTTGGAAAAAACAATCGCCCCAAACAGATTTTTGTCTACTTTCCAAAGTAAATTTTAAATGTAACTTAAATTTAATAACGAATAAATTACTAAGTTGCTGTTCTGTTGTTTCTGTCATGTCCACATCTTTATGACTCCATCTGGGGTTTTCTTGGCAAAGATAATGAAGTGGCTTGCCATTTCCTTTTCCAAATCATTGTACAGATGAGGAAAATGGGGCAAACAAGGTTAAGTGACTTGCCCAGGCTCACACAGCTAGTAAGTGTATGAGGCTGGATTTGAACTCAAGTCTTTCTGACTCCAGGCCCCAGTGTCTATCACTGCACCACCTAGCTGCCCATTAGTTGAATTACTAGAAATCCAAGATTACAGAATCGAGGGAGCCCTACTGGTCTCCCTTTCTCTTCACAGGGTGGGATAAGGTTGGAGACCATCCTAGCAGGTCACAGCTCATAGTCATATAGAAGAGATTTTAAAAGACCATCTTGTCTAAGCCTTTCATTTTGAAAAGGAGGAAACTGAGGCCCAGGGAGGGAAAGTCATTCATCCAAGCTCACACTGTTAGGGACAGAAGCAGGATTTGAACGCCGGATTTCTGACTCCAACACCAGGAGCCTCCGAAAGAACAGGGAAGCAAGTGATCGGCCACTAGGGAACCTTTCTGGTAGTGTTTCCCAAGATGATCTCGGTATTCCCATGGAGGGTTGGAGGGGTGGGGAGCCGGGGAAGGGAAGACCCTTGAGACCTAAGGGATGATGGAGAGGGATGCACAGCGGAGGTCACAGTTACTGGGAATGGACCAACCCTTCCTGGCTCTAAGATCCCCACGGTGTCTCCTTCCCTCCCCCTGATTGCTACACTACTCACAGGGTGGGGGGTCCCCCAAAGAGCACCATGATCCTGAGATCCCTCCCTCAAACACCCCCCTGCCCCATATCCCTGCGTACCCATTCTCCAGACTCTGCTTTCCTCACCTGATTCTGCAGCATGGCGAGGGGGATGTTCTCCTTGTCGATCACCTCTGGGCTGCGGAGCCAGCTCTGCCCGGGATGCGTCTGTCTCAGCAGCGAGATGTAGGCCCCAAAGATATCAGCCTTGACGTTCTCCTCCCGTTCCTTGAACCTGCTGATGAGCACTGGAGAGAGCACCTGGTAGAAGTCCTGCAGCAAGTCGTGCCTGGTGCTAATGATGGCGGCCACGCACTTGGCCGAAGCCCTTCGGACCTTCCAACTCATGTCATCGTCATCGCTGTACTCGTCGTCGCTTTCTGGGGGTGGTACAAGCACATGGGGTTTTGTGGGGCTGACTGCGCATGTGAAACTGGGAGACACCCACTTGTAAGATCACCTATTATTACCCATCCATTATTCTGTTATTATTATTACTATTTTTAATAAAAGTATTTTATTATTTTCCAGTTACATGTAGAGATAGTTTTCAACATTTGTTTTTATAAGATTTCTAGTTTCAAAATTTTCTCCCTCTCTCTCCTGTTATTCTGTTATTATTAATGAATATAGTATTATAATATAACACATTTTTAACAAAAATTATAACATAAGGAATGGTTATTAATGGTATCATTAATTAATAATAGCTGCCGTGTACACAGTGTTTTTAAAGTTTAAAAATTCTTTGTGGCTATGATCCCATTTTAGCCTGACAACAACCATGTAGTTCCAAGTCGGAGAACCTTTGTCCCTTACTCCCTATGACCTTCTATGACCTTGAGTAAACTGCTTGACCTGCCTGGGACTCAGTTTCCTCACCTACTAGATGGCTACTCAGATCACTTTCATGCTGAAATTTACTATTAACCAAAAATAAAAAGGGGGGGGAGCAGCTAAGTGGAGCAGTGGATAGAGCACTGGCCCTGGAGTCAGGAGGAACTGAGTTCAAATCTGGCCTCAGACACTTAACACTTACTAGCTGGGTGACCCTGGGCAAGTCACTTGACCCCAATTGCCTCACCCCCTCCAAAAAAAAGAAAAAAAAATCACAAGTCCATGAGGCATGTGCTGCAACTGGATTTATTATAAGAAGAAAAAACATGTGCGTGGAATTCCCACATGAAAGTAGTTCTGTTATTGGTCCCATTTTACAAATGAGGAACTGAATATCAAAGAGGTTGGTTGACTTGTCCACAGTCACATAGCTAGTAGGAGTCAGAGGTAGGATTTGAATGCTGGTCTCTCTGATTCTACCCACTATACCACACTGCCTCGCAGAAAATAGTAACCAGGAAATGGGAATTTTCTGGTGGGAAATCAATTCTGAGGGGCAGCTAGGTGGCACAGTGGATAGAGCACTGGCCCTGGATTCAGGAGGACCTGAGTTCAAATCTGACCTCAGATACCTAACACTTACTAGCTGTGTGACCCCGGGCAAATCACGTAACCCCAATTGCCTCAAAAAAAAAAGAAAGAAAGAAAGAAAGAAAGAAAGAAAGAAAGAAAGAAAGAAAGAAAGAAAGAAAGAAAGAAAGAAAGAAAGAAAGAAAGAAAGAAAGAAAAGGAAATCAGTTCTGAGATGTTGGTGTTGTGGGTCAGGTAAGGGTGTTGTGCCTGGTGGGTGGACGTCTCCAGAAGTTAACTGTAAAAATCGGGAGAAGAGACCAAACAGGCTGTGTCTCTGGGTGAAGCACAATGACCAGTTGGGTAACAAAGCTTCCATCCAGATAACACTGAGTCCCCAGGACACTGTCACCTGAATTATCCAGACAGAACAGTGGGCGGTTCGGGGGATGGCCCTGGCTCATGGACAATCCATCATCCCCACCCTGGGTTTTAATTGTTTTGTCTCTCCCAGATATCTAACCAGGCTCCCTTGAAGGCCAGAATGAATGACCAGCCCCAGATGACATGCGTGGTCAGGGGGCAAAGCCCGGCCCAGATACAGAACCTGAGTCCTGCTGGAGTCACCTATGTTGGCTCTCTCTTCCATAGGCAGTGCTATTGGATCGGGGCCCCAGGGAAGAGCCCAGGAAAGTGGGGCCAGGGCAGAAAGCCCCCACTTTCCACAGAGAGGCACACGTGCTCTTATGAACGGTCACGAAATGCACGGAAATATTCACCCCCTCCCCAAACAAACAGCCAGAGACCGAGCTGATTCATAGACAGACATATGTATCCTCAGAGACACACCACACTATGCCCGTCTCTTTGTGTGTCTCCTACCCTGCTTCTCTCTCCCTTTTTTCTTTACTTCCCTCCTTCCCTTTCTCCATTCCCTTCCTTCCTCTCTTCCCCTTTCTCATTCTCTCCTTCTCTTTCCTTTCTTCTCTCTCTCTTCCCCCCACTCTCTTTTCTCATAACACTCACAAAAACTCCCTTCTCACTTCCCCTAAAAAGCTCATACCTGAGATCTGTGATCCCCTGAGCCCTGAGCCAAGAAGGCACATCCAACACTTCTGTGGCCATTTAAGAGACAATATCTCATTCCATAAAATTCTTCTTACCTCCAGATCCTAAGGGAACTGTAACTAACTGGGGCTGGGTCAGGGCTCTGGAGGCATGGTCTGAGACTTCTAGAGAATAAGCAATGACTCTTTTTCCCCAAAGAAAGAGTTTGTATTATTTTTTTTAAACATTTATTTATTTATTTATTTTTACAGGGCAGTGAGGGTTAAGTGACTTGCCCAGGGTCACACAGCTAGTAAGTGTCAAGTGTCTGAGGCTGGATTAGAACTCAGGTCCTCCTGAATCCAGGGCCAGTGCTTTATCCACTGTGCTACCTAGCTGCCCCTGTATTATTTTTTATTATGGGGTGGATGGGGTTTATCTGACATTGACAGCTGACATACACACAGAGGGGAGAGACAGAGAGAGAGGGGGAAAAGAGAGGGGGAGGGGGAAAGAAAGAGGGGGAAGGGGAGGGGGGAGAGAGGGAGAGAGAGAGAGGGAGGGTGGGCCAGGAAGGAGTATTTAGAGAGGGTTGTTGTAGGGGCAATATGAAATAGTGTTTGCAAATCTTAAAGTGCTCTATAAATGCTAGCTATTAAGGATGATGGGAATCAGGAGAGAGCCTGGGTCTTGGCCTGGTGGAGGCAAGAGGATCACCCTGCCACATGCCCATGCCCCACCTCCATGGTCACAGCTACCTTGTTCGTCATCTTCTCCATCCTCTGTCTCCATCATCTCATCCTCGTCACTGTCATAGTTGTAGTTGGGATCATGGGTCAGGTACTTCAGGCAGAGGTTGGTCACACTGGGAATGTAGGGTCCCATCTCCTTAGGACACCTGAAGGTGGGTGAAGAGAGGGAATACAGTCAGCTGTGTCTGCCCTGGGAGCGAGGGGCTTAGTTTATTTTCCCAGAATGACTGGTTCCCAGAGGCCTCAGCTACGCTCACTCCCCCTCCCCAATCTCTTCCTTAGAAGTCGATAGAATTGGACCTTAAGATAGTGGTGGAAACTTAGCTAGTGGACAAGTTCATAGCAAGTGATTCTACCTTTCTCATTTAATGGATGACAGAACTGGGAGCCAGGGGGTGGAGTAATTTGTCCGAAATCACTCAGCGAGTGACAGAGATTCAGTTGTAGAGTCCGGGATCTCCTGAGTCCCCCCTTCATGCCTCAATGTCTTATACATCTTGAGTCTGTAAGTCACTTGCTGGCATTGACTGTACTTGACAATGCTGCTTCAACTGACCTCCAAGGCTTCTCTCCCCATCCCCTAGTCCCCACCCTCAAATATAGGCCTCTCTCTGCTCTGTGGGATTTAGCTGCCTTGGCTTTTCCTAGTCTCCAAATTGGGGGATTCTCTGCCAAAGGGTCTATCTTCCCCTTTAGTCACTGCAACCAGCCCCCTTAAGGAAGCATGTGTGCGTGTGTGCGTGTGTGTGTGTGTGTGCGCGTGCGCGCGCGCGCGCGCCCCACCTCCTCACAAACGACTCAAAGGCTTGGAAGCAGTATTCTCGAAGCTCATCATCTTCCACGGCACAAAACTTCACCAGTAAAGGAACGATCCTCGGGAGGTGGGCACCTGCAGGATGGAAAGACGAGAGAGGGTCCAAGGCAGAGTCCCAGTCAGCAGCACATGCCTCTTGGGGGCCAAGGGGCGTGGCCCAGCCCTCGACCTCCTCGACCTCCCCCCAAGCCCTGCCATCCCAGGAGGCCAAAGTCCCAGGACTTTGATGAACACATTCCAATCAGCCTAGACTCACTTCAGGGCAGCCCCTGAATCAGGAGTCCTTTCCCCTTCATCCCCCAGGATAGTGACAAGGGCCTGGGCTGGGAGCTTTGTTCTGCAAGATCCAATGACTCGGGGGCAGCTAGGTGGCTCAGTGGATAAAGCACCAGCCCTGGATTCAGGAGGACCTGAGTTAAAATCTGGCCTCAGACACTTGACACTTATTAGCTGTGTGACCCTGGGCAAGTCACTTAACCCTCATTGCCCCACCAAAAAAAAAAAAAGATCCATTTACTCTTATGAGCAGATTAAAAGTGAAAGAATTGGGCCAGGAAAACAATAGATATGGATCGATTAATCAATATATGCTCCGATGACAAAAAGAATGAAACCATGAAACTGACTGCTAAAGAAGAGATATGATAACTTATATCGGATTACCCGATGTCTAGGGGAGGGGGGGAGGGAGAAAAATTTGAAATTGGAAATCTTATAAAAACAAATGTTTAAAACTATCTCTACATGTAACTGGAAAATAAAATACTTTTATTAAAGAAGAGATATGAGGGGCAGCTAGGTGGTGCAGTGGATAGAGCACCGGCCCTGGAGTCAGGAGTACCTGAGTTCAAATCTGATCTCAGACACTTAACACTTACTAGCTGTGTGACCCTGGGCAAGTCACTTAACCCCAATTGCCTTACTTAAAAAAAAAAAAAAGAAGAGATATGAGAAAGAACCTTCTTCCTCTCCCATGATCCTCTGTACAAGTGGAGAAGAATGTGGTATAGAGCATCAGGTTTTTAAAAATATATTTGTCTAGTTTTGGGGACATTTTTTCCTACTTTTTTTCCCCTTTCTTCATACTTTATTATGAGGGGAGGCTCTCTGGCAAGGAGCAGGGCAAGAAATA
Organism: Dromiciops gliroides; assembly: GCF_019393635.1. NCBI lineage: Eukaryota > Metazoa > Chordata > Mammalia > Microbiotheria > Microbiotheriidae > Dromiciops > Dromiciops gliroides. The sequence goes on from NC_057861.1 coordinate 706,842,012, forward strand.
AAGTTCGAAACACAGGTGATATATAAAAACAAATTATCAATAAAAATTAATTTAAAAAAAGATGCAATGACTGGTTTGCTGTCAGTCTTCAGGATAGAGAGCCAACCAGGAGCCAACTCACTCCAGTCCAAACTCAGGGATACAATGTTCCCCCTCCCTCCTGCTCCCCTTTCCTAGGTCCGGCTCCTCTCTATGGTCTTGGTGGCCCCCAGAATGGAGAAGAAGAACCTACAGTTGGCCAAGCCAGGGATCCCAATGTTCTGGGAGCAGATCTCTTTTCCCATCCTTAGCAGCTTAGCCCTTGTTCCCATCCCTGGCATCTCTCCTCATTCATCTCTTGTTAGCCTCCCCTTCTAGGTCAGTCACTCCCAGGGGCTGGAGTCACCTGTAAGCTTTCATTTGAAGTTCAGAGGTAGCCTTCAGGATAGGAAAACCTGACCTGGGGTCTCAGTGTCCTGTGGAACAGCTGTAGCAGGATTGTTTCTTAGAATCATGGGTAAATGAGGAGTCGCTCTAAGTAGCCAGCTGTTCCCCTCTTAACTAACAGTTTTAAAATGTTCTTCCTTGTATTTTCCCAATGTTTGACAGCTTTGCTAATTATACCAGCAGAACCAGGAAACAAGTGACTGTTTGCCATTATCTCAATTCCTTATTGAGGCAGTTTGCGGGATTTTGTTTTTGTTTGTTTTAAATCTTGGCTGTAGAAATTTTCCACAAAGTTGTAGCTCAGTACAAAATAAGCTACAGTTCCCATAATGCTTGTTTGCAGAATAAATGGAGCTATTCATTAGAGGGGGAAAAAAGAGGCAGCCCTCAGCTGTTTTTTCTGTCTTTCCATTTTGGGCCCATGGGAGCCCACATCCTTCCTTGGCGTGGCTCAGCTGTCTCTTTGCCCCGGGGAATTGCCCACTTTCTGGGGGCCAGTCTGCCCTCGACTCTCCTCTGGTCATTCTGTTGCCTAGCTGGGAACGAGGGCCATCACCCACTCCCCCTCCTCTGTCAGTCCCTCTCCCAAGAGGGCTGAAAGTCTCATACCAACACGAAGGCCCGCCTGCCTGCTGATGCCTCCAATGCACTGGATGTAGGTACGGGTGGTGGAGGTGGACGCATCTCCCTCCAGTTCGGCCAGCAGCTGCTCCATGAGCTCTGAGAACAGGTTGGCACTGCAGGTCATGACCAGGTGGCCCAGGGCGACGATGGCCCGCTTGCGCACCGCCAGGCGGGGGCTAGTAAGCTGTGGGACCAGGCAGTGCAGGATGGAGGAGTGGAAGGAGAAGAGGGCCCCGCCCAACCTGCGGCCGAAGCAAGGGAGAGGGGGACAATGGAGTCAGACTCGGGTCTCTGGGCTCCATTACCCCACTCCTATTCCCCCCCCCCAACACCATTCCACGGTGGCCAGCTGAGCCATGAGGGCACTTGGGTGACAGTGGCATCTACCCGGCCTCTTTCATCCTCACTGGAGCTCTAGTGTGTAGGTTGAAAAAGGATGGGAAGCTAAAGCCCTAGTTAAGGGACTTGGCTAAGGTCACAGAGTTCAGAGCAGAGCCAGTCAATGAATTCTAGAATCCAGGTCCTAGCCTCCTAACCCCAGGCTGGAGAAGGCTAAATGGAAGCCATTCCAGTGGACATTCTATTACCTGGCACTTTCCTACAGAGAATCAGCCCAGCTTTACCAGGCAGTGGGTCCCCCCCAACTAGAGACATGTTTTAGGGAGAGCTAGAGTCCACATTCAGCGATACATGGAACTGAAAAGAGAAAAGACAATAAAGGAGGATTGCTATAGGTTGGGGTACCTTAGAAGTTTTCTGGGGTAAATCAAAGTACCTTCTCCTTGAGAAATTAAACCAAAGGAGACACACCTAAAGAGCTAAGTGGATGGGGGCTGAGTTTGCTCCAGGACCACCACCCTTCATTCCAGTCTCCCCCACCCCTCAGGGAGATAAGATTACATGTGGCTGCTGCCTTTGTGGCTTGAGGGGGAGAGAGAGAGCTTGAGAGATCTGGAGTGGCCCCTTACCCAAATTCCTCCAGCCACCACCAGTGGGGGATGGTCCTCCTCCAATAAGGGAACTTCTTTCCACAGTCAGATGATCAGATGATCACCTCATCAGACCACTATCTCTGTAAAAGTATCTGCCTGTCTCCTGCTCGAGATTTGGTATCTCAGAGCCATACTCTGTGCCATGCCTTCTCCCCATGAGAAGTCGATGGACTTCTCTCTTAGTTTCCTTTCCCTAGCACCTAAATAAACTATTATTTTACTCCAATTGGATTTGTGTGCAAGAGAGTGTAATTCTTTAAGGAATTCCTAAGAACCCCTACCCCAAACCCCCATCCATTTCCCCTATAACAAGGATGTTTTTCTCCAGGTTATCCATCAGACCCTCCTGATTCTGCCTGGGCCTCGCCTACCACCAGCCACCCCATCCTCTCCTAGCCATGCCAGGCCAAAGTTCCATCTAGCAGGGGGAACCCCAAGTGTCTACACCTTCTCTGCCTCAGGAAATAATTTATCTCTGATGCTTGGCATTATTGTCCTTCCCATCTTCACCTGCTGAGCAGGCCAATCCAAGTCTCGGTCTCACAGTGAGAACTCTAGGCATCTATACTTTCTGGGCCCCAGAAAAAGAGCTTGTCCCAGATGCCTGGCGGGGGAACAACCAAAGACCAGGCAAAGGAGAAGAAAGACAACTAGGAATCAAGAATTTTAGTCCCTGAGCTACCACTAACTCACTGTGTGACCTTGGACAAGTCACTAGGCTCTGGGAGCCTCAAGTTTCCTCATCTATGAAATGGGGATGAGAATTCCTGACATAAATATAAAAGCATTTGGAAAGGTCCCAAGTCAGATACAAAATATGCAAACCCACCCTCTCCTTCCACCCATTCCCTGACCTTCAGGCCCCTTTCCTCCCAGACTCCTTACCTACTTAGCATATCTGATAAGATATCCAGAGCCTCCAACTGCACAGACACGTCCTCCTGCTTCCCAATAGCCCCCGTGAGCTGGGATGTGATCTTCTTACAGACATTGGCTGCCATGGCAGAGCCTGGAGCGTGAAGCAGATAAACAATGGGGGCAGTGCCAACGGTGGCCTGGCTTCCTGGGACACTCTGATTCCAGCATGTGGAATGCACACATAGCCGGATCATAGCTGCACACCACTTAGCACAATGCCTTGCACACAGTAGGTACTCAATAAATGCCTATTTCCCCCTCCCCTTCCCTCTAACTATTCCCAGTCACCTACATACAGCTCCCAGCCCTGTCCCCATCACTTTGTCCAAGTGGGTTACAACAGCAGTTTGGGCTTTTGAAGTATTGGTGGTGTAGCTCCATCCTAACATTGGTATGGGGTGGTGGAAAGAGAGGCCAAGGGTTCAAATGCCTGCTTTCCTCAAGGCTGCACAGCCACTAAATGGGAAGAATGGAGGATCTAGAGAAAGAGGCTTTTGCTCTGCTACCTGCCTCAGTTTCTTCATCTGTAAAATGAGGGTGTTTCTGGACTAGGTGACCTCTAAGGTAACTTCTAGCTCTAGACCTGGGATCCTCTGATAACAAGTCCAATGGTCTCCCCATTGCACCCTCCTGCCAGTCTGCCTCTGATAGGTGTTTTTGTCCTAAATTAGATTGTAAGCTTTTTTTTTTCCTTTTCTTCCCTAGTGCTCAGCATAGTAAGTACTTGGATTTTTTTTTCCTTCATTCCAAAGGCTGCTACAGCAACCTAAACAAAATCCCAGGGTGATAATGAGATTTTCTACTTAAAACCCCATAAAACTTGTCAAGCAGGGTCCTGCTGGAGCCAGTCTTTAAAAAGGTCTAGGTGATATGACAAGGTGGGTTTCCATGAACTAGAAGAGCCTTTGGAGGTGATCTGCTCCCACCCTCCTCATTTCTCAGATGAGTAAACCAAGGCAAAGAAAGAGGGGAATTGATGGCTCCCTAGATTCCCAATTCAGTGTTATTTGCATTGTACCTAGTACATTGTGACCCACCCCTGCAGGGTCTAATAGCTATCATTTCTATAGGGCACCCAAGTGGCACAGTGGATAGAGCACTGGGCCTGGACACAGGAAGATCTGAGTTCAAATAGAGCCTCGAACACTTGTTAGCTTTGTGATCCTGGCGAAGTCACTTAACTCTATTTGACTCAGTTTCCTCATTTGTAAAATGAGCTGGGGAAAGAAATGGCAAACCACTTTAGTGTGTTTGCCAAGAAACTCCCAAATGGAGTCATGAAGAGTCAGATATGACTGAAAGGACTGAACAATATAGTTGTCACTGTGACTGTTATTGTTCATAACAAGGGTTAAGGAGCAGGGAGGACTGAGGTTAGCCTCCCCAAAGAAGAATTATTCTGGGGCAGCTAGGTGGTGCAGTGGATAGAGCACCGGCCCTGGAGTCAGGAGTACCTGAGTTCAAATCTGGCCTCAGACACTTAACACTTACTAGCTGTGTGACCTTGGGCAAGTCACTTAACCCCAATTGCCTCACCAAAAAAAAAAAAAGAAGAAGAATTATTCTCCCTGGCTGCTGCAGCTGTATTCTGAACAAAGAGGAGGCACACCCAACCCACTGAGCTGGTTTAGGTGTGGTCCTTTATCTGAAGGCAGAGGGATGAAGGCAGGCAGGATAGAGCACTGGACTTGGAGTCACTAGCTGTGTGACTGGTTGGCAAAGTCTCCTTGCCTCTCTGTGCCTCAGTTTCCCAGTCTGTAAAATAAGAGGGCTGGACTTTTATGGGTTCTAAGATCTCTTCCAGTTCTAAATCAAGGATCCCAGGACTATCAGAAAGGGGGACGATGGGGTTAGGTACCTGTGGATACAGGTGGGAGCTCAGAGATGACGGTTTTCAGGCCCATGCCAGAAATATCCCGCAGCTGCTCCTTGTCAGACAGCATGTTGGTGCAGAGGGTGTCCACGATGGTCTCCACCTGGTACTCCTTCACTTTGCCCACCAGAGGGCCCAGGCTACCAAGAGAAAGGAAAGAGCAGTCCTGGACCCGAAATGACACGCTCACCTTCCGAGAGTCCCTTCCCACGGCCTCACTCTCCTGCCTGACTCTGATTAGTGTTCTTGTCCCCCATTAGATTGTAAGCTCCTTGAGGGCAGGTGCCATATGCCAATATATAGCCATGCAATTCCAAAGTTCCATCTAGCAGGGGGCACCCCAGGTGTCTATACCTTCTCTGCTTCAGGAAATAGTTTGTCTCTGATGCTTGGCATTATTGTCCTTCCCATCCTATCCTGCTAACCAAGGCCATTTCAAGTCTCGGTCTCGCAGTGAGAACTCCAGGCATCTACACTTTCCGGGCCCCAGAAAAAGAGCTTGTCCCTGATGCCTGGCAGAGGGGTCGCTAAAGACCACCCAGAATTAGCCTGAGGGAGGAGAATTCAGAGGAAATTTCCAGATCTCATAGGAATAATGGAGGTCTTTCCATGGGTTACCATTTTGCCAGAATCTTAGGACCAGAGACTTAAAGATGGAAAAGACCTTGGAGGCCACCTAATCCAACCCAATCCAATCATTTTATAGAAGAGGAAAAGGAAGCCGAGGGAGGTGGTGAGCTGTCCAAGGTTACACAGGCAGTGAGCAGTGGAGGGAAGTTTTGAACCCAGCTCCTCTGCCTCTCTCCGCTGAGGGTTTAAATGAAGAGATCATAGGGGCAGCTAGGTGGTGCAGTGGATAGAGCACCAGCCCTGGAGTCAGGAGTACCTGAGTTCAAATCCGGCCTCAGACACTTAACACTTACTAGCAGTGTGACCCTGGGCAAGTCACTTAACCCCAATTGCCTCACTAAAAAAAAAAAAAAGAGATCATGGAACAGTATTCCTGAGTGACCCCTGGGTCAATGCTGGGAATCCATGTCTACTATCCCTTACCATACTTACTTTATTTCCATTTTTTTCTACCCATCTTATCTCCCATTCTTATTCTTCCATTCCTTCTCATTCTATTCAATAAGTGTTTATTGTTTAATCATATGGCCACTTCAGTATTGGGGTGACATAAAAATGGTGATCTTAACAAATGACAACTTATTAGAAGGGTGGCGATACAAACTATGGCCTCAGAAATTGAAATATGAATACCTGTAGAATGGGTTAATAGCAAGGCTCAATACAGTTCTCTTTTTTTTTTTTTTGTAAGGCGATTGGGGTTAAGTGACTTGCCCAGGGTCACACAGCTAGTAAGTGTCAAGTGCCTAAGGTCGGATTTGAACTCAGGTCCTCCTGAATCCAGGGCCAGTGCTTTATCCATTGTACCACCTAGCTGCCCTCAATACAGTTCTTAATGAAAAGATGTAAAATTCATCTCACAGGTATCACTGAGAACTGGGGAACAGGATCCATGACTAGAACCTGGTATTGGGAGGGTATATCTTATTCAAAAAGGCACCAATTGAGGGCAGCTAGGTGGCTCAGTAAATAAAGCACTGGCCCTGGATTCAGGAGGACTTGAGTTCAAATCCAACCTCAGACACTTGATACTGACCAGCTGTGTGACCCTGGGCAAGTCACTTAACCCTCATTGCCCTGCAAAAAAAAGAAGGACACCAATTGGATCCAAAGTCTGGTGGAGTATTCTTGGGATCGAATGAATGAAAAAGCCTTTAGTAAGCATTTAATCTGCTATCAACCCCTCAGCACTGAAATGTAAGACAGTCTTGGCTCACATTATAATGGGGGACACACAAGCAAGAGAGGTTTCAGCTGCAAAACAGATGGCAATGCATTCCTGTTAACAAGATTGCAGCTGCTCTCCAGAAGACAGAACCCTACATAGAGATCTAACACCCAGGGGGAAGAAAGAGCATGATGGAGGGCATGGTGGTGAAGAACCATGAAGGAAAATGCAGAAGTCGCATTATTCTTAGAGTCTATTCATGAATGAGAGGAAGGGCTGGCATGGTGAATGGAGAGCCAGCCTTAAAGGTGGGAAGATCTGGGTGCAAATCCTGCCTCTGTGACTGTGGGCAAAGACAGTTGATAGTGTTAGCGCTCCAAACAAGTCTTTAGGACTCTAGGCTGCAGAGTAGGTCCTGATATGTAACTGATAATAGAGATAATAGTCTTCTCATAGGGAGTTTCCTACACCAGTGAGATCACAGTCCCCATCAAAGACAATGGCTACTCATGTGTGTAGGCTACATGAAAAAATATGAATGAGCGGTGACAGCTAGGTGACGCAGTGGATAAAGCACTGGCCTTGGATTCAGGAGGACCTGAGTTCAAATCCAGCCTCAGTCACTTGACACTTTCTGTGTGACCCTGGGCAAGTCATTTAACCCTCATTGCCCTGCTAAAATAAATAAATAAACAAACAAACAGATAGATAGATAAACAAATAGATAAATAAATAAATAAAAAATGAATGAGCACCCAAAGTAGATTGCCAGATTGAGTGGAGGTATGATGATGATGATGGATGGGTGGCTTCAGCTACTTGGAGAAGTGCTGGAGTCCTCTTTCTGCGGCAAGCAGAGCAGCCAAGAACAGGATTGATTTGGGTGAAATGGAAGAAGATAAATGACAAGAAATCTACCTTGGAAATGTTATTTACAAAGGAAATACAGAGGAGCAGCTAGGTGGCACAGTGGATAAAGGACCCACCCTGGATTCAGGAGGACCTGAATTCAAACCTGGCCTCAGACACTTGACACTTACTAGCTGTGTGACCCTGGGCAAGTCACTTAACCCCAATTGCCTTACAAAAAAACCAAAACCAAACAACAAAAAAAAGGAAATACAGAGACTATCTGTACTTCATAGCACATTATCTGTAGTCCCAACAAACTGAATACAACCAATGGTAAATAAATTGCTTTATTATTCATTAGATCAATTAAATAAAATGCCTTAATACATATTTAATTAAATAAAACACATTATTACTGGGACAGAACACAAAAACACCATTAAGGCCAGTGGTTAAGAGGAATACAAAGCGATCCGGGAAGATTTAAAGGAAATAAGGCAAAGCAAGAGAACGGGAAGCAGGAGAGAGGAACATGCCAACTGTCACCACCAAAAGTGAAGGAGGCTCAATGGGCAAAGAATCCCAGTGAGGGCTCAGAGGGACGGAGGGGAAGGCACCAGTGCAGAAAGCAGCCTCACCGGGCTTCCATCCTCCCGTCTATCCAGATTCTTCTTTCTTTCAGTTTCCTTCACTTTTGGTCTTCTATGGTCACAGAGCTGGGAGGGACCTCAGAGGCCCATTTAGTCCAACCCCCTCGTTTTTCAGATGAGGAAACTGAGACCTGGACAAGGTAAGTGACTTGTCCAGGATCAGACCAGAAGTTAAGTGGCAGGCAGGATTTGAACCTCCAAAGCTGGCTCTCTCCACTGTACACTGAGGGCTAGATTTGGAGTGAAAGGGCCTGAGTGGAATCTCAGCTCTAATCCTTAATACCTGTGACCCTGGAGAACTCACTCCAGTGCTCCAGGACTCAGTGTCCTCATCTGTATGATGGGAGGATTGGCCTAGAATAATTAGAAATGTCAGACAAACAGTGCAGCTAGAACCAGATTAAAATGTAAATGAGGAGGGGCGGCTAGGTGGCTAAGTGGATAGAGCACTGGCCCTGGAGTCAGGAAGACCTGAGTTCAAATCCAGCCTCAGACACTTAACACTTACTAGCTGTGTGACCCTGGACAAGTCACTTAACCCCAATTGCCTCATTTGAAAAAAAATGTAAATAGGGGGCGGGGCAGCTAGGTGGCACAGTGGATAAAGCACTGGCCCTGGATTCATGAGGACCTGAGTTCAAATTTGGCCTCAGACACTTGACACTAACTAGCTGTGTGACCCTGGACAAGTCACTTAACCCTCATTGCCCCACAAAAAACAAAAACAAAAACAAAAGTAATGGGGGAGGGGGCAGCTAGGTGGCACAGTGGATAAAGCACCCACCCTGGATTCAGGAGGACCTGAGTTCAAATTTGACCTCAGACACTTGACACTAACTAGCTGTGTGACCCTGGACAAGTCACTTAACTCTGATTGCCCTGCCCCACAAAAAATGTAATTGGGAAATATTTAACAAAATAAATGAAAATGTGACCTAAACGTGGATAATGTTAATATGTGGTTTTCTAACTCAATATAAGCATCCACAAGGACTTAGGTTTAGGTTTAGGTGCCCCCAGTCTATTTGAATTTGACAGTACTGGTCTAGATGACTTTGAAGTTCCTTCAAACTCTTAATCTATTATTATCTGAAGATCCCAAGAAATTAAATTAAATATAAACATTTATTGACTCAGCATATGTATTTGGTTTTGTTGATATTAAATTTTTATAAAATATTAAAAATGACAACAAAGAGAAAACACAACTACTCAACAATTATTCTTCTTGTTCTCTCTACTAAGGAGGAGGATCTTTAGACTAAAAAGATGAAAAGGAAACTGAACCCCCAAATCAGTGAAATAGTAAGACAGCAACTCCCTTCCCCCAATAAGTTAAAGCCTAGACTAACAAAATCCCAAGGTAATGAAGAATAGGAATGTTCAGACTGAATGACTATCAGGAACCAAAGAAAAACCATGAGAAAGTAACTTTTTGTTCATTAAAAAAAATTAATTTTCAAAAAAGTTTAATAAACAAAAACGAAAAAAAGAAAAGAAAATCTGTGAAGAGCGAGAGAGGCCCTATAGAACCATAGATGCTCAAATGTCCAGGCTGGTGCATTTTGACCAATTCTATTGGCATTAAATATATCGTATAGGTACCAAGTTGTTTGCATGTTGTCTCTCCCAATAGAATGTAAGCTCCTTGAAGGCACGGATGATGTTTTTGCCTTTGTTTGTATCCCCAGTGCTTAGCAAAATGCCTGGCACATAGAAACTGCTTAATCAATGCCTGTTGATTAAATATTAACAGAATATTAAAGGGACACTCTGGGAACACTTAGAGAAATGGGAAGCACTCTGTGAGTCAGCATGAGTTGGGCAAGAACATGTCAGACCAGACTAAGATCATTTCCATTTTTTGATTGGATTTCTAGATGGCAAACGGTCCACCTAGATTTCTACACATTTTTTGGCAGTTTGCCACGATACTATGGAAACGATTGAGAGAAACCACCTGAGTGAGGATACAGTCAGAGGAATTCAGAAGCTGGTCAAAGAAAGCAGGCCCAGGAAATCATGATTAATGAATGGGTCAGTATTAATTTGGAGGCAAATCTTGAATGAAAGTGTCCCAGGGCTCTGGCCTTGGCTCTATTCTGTTCAATATATTTACTAATGACTGGGATGATGGCATACTTATCAGATCTGTTGGTAATAAAGTGGTGTGGGATAGTAAAAATACCAGATGTCAGAATCAGGATTTAAAAAAAAGATTAATAGTCTGGAATGAGAGTTCCTAACCTTTTGTCGACCTGGATGCCTCTGTTAGTCTGGTGAGACCCAGGGACTGCTCAGGTGAGTATTTTTAAATGTGTAAAATAAAACATGTAGCATTACAAAAGACACCTCTTATATTGAAATACAGTTATCAAGATATTTAAAATCAAATTATTGGACACCTGATTTAGATTGATGTACTAGGTCTAAGAAGATTATGCTTGCCTCTGTTAAATTTCAAAACTTAGATCTGAGTTCAAAAAGTCCACCTCATGCCCATCAATTGGGGAATGGCTGAACAAGTTGTGGTATGAATGTAATGGAATACTACTGTGCTGTAAGAAACAATGAGCAGAAGGATTTCAGAGAAACCTGGAAGGACTTACATGAACTGATGCTGAGTGAGATGAGCAGAACCAGGAGAACATTGTACACAATATCAACAACATTGTGTGATGATCAACTGTGATAGACTAATTCTTCTCAGCAATACAATGGTCCAAGATAATTCCAAAGGACTCATGATGTAGAATGCTCTCCACATCCAGAAAAAGAACTGTGGAATCTAGATGCAGATTCAACCATACTGTTTCTACTTTTTTTTTTGAGCTTTTCCCCTTTTTTCTGATTCTTCTTTCACAACAGGATTAATGAAGAAATATGTTTAATGTGATTGTACATATATAACCTATATCAGATTGCTTGCTGTCTTGAGGAGGGGGGAGGAAAGGGAGGGAGAAAAATTTGAAACTAGAAATCTTATAAAATCAAATGTTGAAAACTCTCTCTACATGTAAGTAGAAAATAATAAAATAATTTTATGAAAAAATTCCACCTCACAATTACAGGATGAGAGGAGATGGTTAGAAGACACAGGTGTCTTAATGGATTCAGCAGGAGTCAATACAGTAAGTCAATAGTCTGAGAGGCCGGTTTTAATGGTGCCAAATAGAAGGAGGTGATAAGCCTGTGGTCAATATAAGTATGCCCTGAGTATGGTGTTCACTTTTTTTTTTTTAAAGTGAGGCAACTGGGGTTAAGTGACTTGCCCAGGGTCACACAGCTAGTAAGTGTTAAGTGTCTGAGGCCAGATTTGAACTCAGGTACTCCTGACTCCAGAGCCGGTGCTCTATCCACTGCGCCACCTAACTGCCCCTCTCTTTGAGTTTGACATCACTGTTGTACATCATTCCCAGGACGCTAGCCCACTTTGTTTGGGGCCATCTGCCCCAACACTGGCCCATTCCAGTCTTACTTTCCAAAGGGGTCAGGATAGGATACAAGGTACCCTTTGTCCCAAGGCAGCTGACATTGGTGAAGTATCAGAGAGTTGACTCTTCTACCATCCCAGCCTCCCGGTTCTGTCACAGTTACACTTCCACCTCCACTGCTCTAACCTGAACTTGGTGATGATCTTCCCTTCCCTTGCTCACCCCCTGATTAGAAGCATTCAATTTCCCTAAAGAAGGGAGTTCCCTTTCTCTGCTTCCTGGAACTTCCCTGGTTGGGAGTCATAAATTTCCCTCTAGGAGATTCCTTCCTCGTATCTCTGACACCCTTCACTCATGGTCCCCTGCCCCCCCCCCCAGGTGTATTCTAGGCTATTGTAGAGAACATTGAACATTTCTTCAATCACCACTCACCATTTGACTGCTAAATTCTGCACCTCCCCATTCTTATCTTCTAGAAGCTTTAGTAACATCTTCACCACCTTCTTCTCGCTGTCCTCATCCAGCTTAATGGAATCCTTCTGCAGCTCCAACATCAGGTCATTGGTGGCCATGAATCTGCAAGGAGAAGAAGCTTTAAGCAGGCCCAACTGGATGGATGGGAATCTAGAGTGGAAAGTGTAGAGTGAGGAGACGAATGGAGCTTAAATCTGGGCCCTGATATTTATGAGATACGTGACAATGGACAAGTCGGTTTATTTCTCTGAGCTTCAGGTTCCTCATCTGTAAAATGTAAATGGATACCTGCCCTTGCTACTTCACAAGGCTGTCTTAGAAGGCCAAATGGTCTTCATTCATTCATTCATTCATTCATTCATTCATTCATTCATCCATTCAACAAACACTTAAGCAGTGTCTACCATGGTGCCAAGGCACCGTGTGGGGGGAATCAAAGACAAAAGTAAAACAATACCTGGCCTCAGGGAGCTTATATTCTATCAGTGGGATGCAGCATATACACAGATAAATCAACATAAAATATATGCAAAGTAAATTCAGTGGGAGAGTGTGAGAACAAGGGGGGGAACATATAGGAGGTGTCACCTGAGCTGAGCCTCAGTTCCAAGACGCTAGGTTGAGAAGAATGTGTTCCAAGCATCAGGAAAAGCCTATATCAAAAGGCATTGGGGGTGGGGAGCGGCAGCTAGGTGGCGCAGTGGATAGAACACTGGCCCTGGATTCAGGAGGACCTGAGTTCAAATCCAGCCTCAGATTAGCTGTGTGACCCTGGGCAAGTCACTTAACCCCAATAGCCTCACCCAAAAAAAAGGCATGTGATTAGCATCTGAACAGTTATATCTCTTCATAGAAACGCCCATAAGTCATGTCAATCACTGCTACCAGCCAATTAGCTTGGAGATGTGTGTGTGTGTGTGTGTGTGTGTGTGTGTGTGTGTGTGTGTGTGTGTGTGTGTGTGTGTGTGTGTAGGGACCGTACCTGGGTGGGTCTGCAGAGGTCTTCTGCTCTGGAGAAGGGGGGAGAAGTCCTTTCTGAGAGGAGCAGCTTCAGATGCAGGGAGCGAGGGTTTTTTCCTTTCTTTCTACACATGCTCTTTTTTTTGTTTGTTTGTTTTTTGTTTTTGCAGGGCAGTGAGGATTAAGTGACTTACCCAGGATCACACAGCTAGTGTCAAGTGTCTGAAGCAAAATTTGAACTCAGGTCCTCCTGAATCCAGGGCTGGTGCTTCATCTACTGTGCCACCTAGCTTACTAACCCCTAATATACTTTTTTTTTGTGTGGGGGGCAATGGGGGTTAAATGACTTGCCCAGGGTCACACAGCTAGTAAGTGTCAAGTGTCTCAGGCTGGATTTGAACTCAGGTACTCCTGAATCCAGGGTCGGTGTTTTATCCACTGTGCCAGTTAGCTGCCCCCAATATACTTTATTAAATGCCCAAATACTTAATGCCCAAAGATTGGTGCTAGATGTTTCTAATTTAAGGCGACCACTCATTAGATTTTTAGACATCACAGTTAGAATTTTAGGCTCCATAGTGTCAAGTATTATTCACTGTGCCACCTAGCTGCCCCCACATTCCACTTTAAAAAAAATTATTTTATTTTGTGTTTATTCATTCATTTATTTATTAATCTATTTATTTATTTAATTTATATTACACTTTCTCATCTCATGCCCACCTCTCAACTTCCCATAATCTGGCTTGTGATCTCATCATTCAACTGAAACTACCCTTTCCAAGGTAATGAATGAGCTATTCAATGCCCGATCCATTGGTCTTTTCTCAGTATCTTCCTGATTTCTTGGCAGCAGGACATTGCCTCCTCCTAACCCCCCCCCCAATAAAACATGTTCCTTGTGGATTGGGATTGCCTTGTTTTTGTCTTTGTATATCACTAGTGTCTGGCACATTATCTGGGATTCAGTAGGCACTTAATAAATGTTTCTTTTTGGGGCAGCTAGGTGGCACAGTGGATGGAGCACCGGCCCTGGAGTCAGGAGTACCTGAGTTCAAATCTGGCCTCAGACACTTAACACTAGCTGTGTGACCCTGGGCAAGTCACTTAATCCCAATTGCCTCACTACTTAAAAAAAAAAAAAGCTAGCAGATAAATGTTTCTTTTTGCTGTTTGTAAAAATCACCATATTTCAGATTTGGGAGGAATCTTAAACATTATATAGAGTCCGACCTCCTCATTTTAGAGAGTAGGAAACTGTGCTTTCCACTCAAATTATTTAACCTCATCTGTAAAATGTAGCAATAATACCAGCAGCAACACCTACCAATCCTACCAATAATAGCTACCTCACAGGGTTGCTGTGAGGATCAAATGAGGTAGTGTTTGTACACTAAACAAATTGTGGTGTATGATTGGGATGGAATACTACTGTGCTATAAGAAATGATAAGCTGATCAATTTTAGAAAAACATGGGGGGCAGCTAGGTGGCACAGTGGATAGAGCACTGGCCCTGGAGTCAGGAGGACCTGAGTTCAAATCCAGCCTCAGACACTTAACACTTACTAGTTGTGTGACCCTGGACAAGTCACTTAACCCCAGTTGCCTCACTTAAAAAAAAAAAGAAAAGAAAAGAAAAGAAAAACATGGAAAGATTAGTATGAAATAATGAAGAATGAAATGTACAGAACCAAGGGAACTCTGTACATGGTAACAGCAATATTGTTCTAAGAAGAATTCTGAACAAATAAGTCATTATTAGTATTAAAAATATTCAAATCAATTATAAAGGACCTAGAAAGGAAGATGCAATCAACCTGCAGAGAAACAACTGATAAATCGAAGAATGTATAATATAGTTCACACACACACACACTAGTGTCTAATGGTAGCCTTTTCTAGGGCAGGGAAAGGAGAAAAAAAGAAGTGCATAGCAGAAAATAAAAGAAAACTTAGAAGGAAGTGATGAACGAGGCAAAAAGGGATTAATAGAAAAACCTAAGACCCAAGCTCTAATTCAAATATGAGCCCTAAAAGGGATTCAGACCCCAGTTAATGGATAACTTACAAGTCAGGATGCTAAGTTCTCTTACCCACAGTAATCAGTACCCATAACGGGAACAGTGGGAGCTAGGCCTTGAAGGTCTAAGACAATAACAATGATACATTGACAGGCTATAGAAATTTAGACTAGAAATAAATGAAAAATAAAGATGTTTTGAAACTAGCCATGAGAATCAGAAAGAGACATGCACAGAAAAAGCCAAATTTGTCCCCAGATTCACCTTATGACGTGTAAACCCCCAAAACACACTTCCACTGAGAAAGGTACCTGCCTTGGGGGTTGGCTTAGGACCCCAGGAACTCCAAATTAGCATAAGCCCTCCCCTGTACCTCCCTAAGGTGGAGATTATTCTAATGAGACTGATTATTAATTCATCCATATCATAAATATAACTGTCTTTTCTTTCACTATTCGAGAGATACCTTTCCACTATTCTGGTTCTCTCCCTGTGGTCACTCACAGTACTGCAATAAAGCTTGGGACACTGAGTCACTGAGTCTTGTAATTCTTTTGGGATGACTCATGATCAATTTGACCCCAAATTCTATCCCACATAAGAAGCACAGAAAAGCAGGATAGCTTTGAAAATGATGTATAATATTTATTACATAGTTTTTAATAAAAATCTATGAAATGGAAAATGGAAATTCATGTTTTTCATATGGAATCCTCATTTTATGCTGTGTGGCTGTACATGAAAATGCTCTTTTTTTGGTCTTGAATTTAAGTTCAAAATGAATAATTTTTATTTTATTTTATTTTATTTTTTGTGGAGCAATGAGGGTTAAGTGACTTGCCCAGGGTCACACAGCTAGTGAGTGTCAAGTGTCTGAGGTCAGATTTGAACTCAGGTCCTCCTGAATCCAGGGCCGGTGCTCTATTCACTGTGCCACCTAGCTGCCCCCAAATGAATAATTTTTAAAAACTCAAACGAGGTAGTCTTTGCAAAAGTGTTTTGTTAAGCTTAAAGCACTCTGTACTTTGGACACATGATTTTTATGGATGGATATAAATATATACAAAGTATATGTGGAGTTATTTCTACTGGGGAGAGGGTGGGGTGGTGGTAGAAGGTAGTAGCATCAATCAGAACAAGCTTCCTTTATGTGCTGATCTCGAGAGGAAGCTAAGGATTCCAAGAGTCAGAGGTGAAAATGAGCAAAGCCATGAAATATCCTCTACAGAGAATAGATCATTTGGATTGGGAACAGAGATGATGAAGAGGAACAGCAAAAATCCCACTATGAAGGACTTTAAAACAAGCAGATGAGTCTGTATCTTATTCCAGGGGCAAGAGGGAGCCATTGAAGCTTCTTGAGCTGAAAGGGACATGATTAGACTTGACAGGAAGCAGTGTGGTCAGTGAGGAGAACTGACCAAAATGAGCTACTATTAAATATGTCTGTAGAATAGACATATACATATATGCTGTGCATAAGTGTCAACTTTTTAGAAAATACATGGCAAAGGGGAGTGTGATAGTGATAAAGCCACCAGGAGTAGGAAATCTAGACCTGAATTTGAATCCAGGCTCTGCCAGGTACTGTGTGGCCTTGGACAAGCCACTTAATGTCTGTGGGGCTCAGGTTCCTCACTTGTAAAATGAAGAAGTTGAAAAGTCTCTAAGGTTTCTTCCAGTTCTACACCTATGATCCTATAATCCTCTGAACCTAGGCTTTAGGAATAGCAATTTGGCAGTGGTGAAGATGGACCAGAGATGGACGAGATGGAATGCAGCAGGCTGATGTTGACTCCAATAGTCCAGGTAAGAGGGGATGAGGGCCTGAACTAGGTTGGTGACTGTATGGATGGAAAAGGTGAGAGACATATTGGGGCAGGAGACTGGACAAGACTTGGTGACTGACTAGATATGAGGGGTGAAGGAGAATGAGGAAGAGTTAGTGATTACTTCTAGGCCATGAACCTGGATAACTAGAAGGTTGGTGGTGTGCTCAAAAGAAATAGAGAAATTAAGAACAGAGTAGGGCATGTATGTTTGCATGAGGGGAGGAAATAATGAGTACAGGTTTCAAAATGTTGAGTTTGAGATGCCAAGGTCTCCAGCCTCACTTAAGGGATGGGGTAGAAGATAGACTACAAGAGGCTGAGAAGATGAGAATGAGGCAGAAAACAGAACTCCTGGAAGGGAAAAAAGATGAGAGGGAAGACTGAGGGAATGGTAGAATCAATGAAGGTTCCAGTATTAATCTCCCATGCAGACTTCCCAAAGCCCTTTGTTTTCTAATTTTCTGCTATCATATTAGGATTTGAGATGTTTTTTGAGGTGTGATCTGGACCCCTGACTTCATTAGTGTGGTATGTAAACCTCTAATGATAGTTTGACAATTCTTTTGTAATTTCTAGTCTCAGGGAATTTTCTGGGACTCTGAGAAATTAAATGACCCAATCACGGTCACACAGCTTTTATATGCCAGAGGTAGGACCTGAACTCAGGTCTTCCTGACTTTCAATGCCATTCCTCCATCCATTCCATGTTACTGTCTCTTTTTAATCATATTTAACCTGTTATGTTGGGTGTTACATTGATCTTGGCCTATGTCTTATCCCCATTGGTGACTATCAGTTCCATGAGGACAGGGTCTGTGTCTTTTAAACTCTGTATCACCTCAGGCCTAAGCAAAAAGCTTTGTACACAGGAGGTGCTTAATAAATAGTTGTTGCTGGGTTGTTGTAAAGGCCGATGGTCTCCTCTGCTCTCATTAAAAGAATATCTCTCTCTCTCTCTTCCTGATGCTCACACTCGAGCATCACCTAGACATCATACAACATCAACGAGGGCACTGCTGATAAAGCAGAGCTCAGGAGTAAGAGATCAATGTCTGTCATAGTTAGAAGTGACTAGGAAGGTTCCTCTGACCCCAAACCTTTCACACAGTCTTTCACACTGTCTGAAGTTTCACCATTTAGGTATTGATTAAAGGCTAAAACAAAGGTCCCATATGCATCAAAATATTGGTGACATCACTTTTTGGGGTAGCAAAAGATTGAAAACAAGGTAGATGCCCATATATTAGGGATGGGCTAAACAAGATATGGAACATAAATGTAAAGGAATCTTATTATCCTATTAAGAAATGATGACTATAAAGAGAAGGGTGAAGCATGGGAAGACTTAGATGAACTGATGCAGTGAGGTGAACAGAACCAGGAAAATGACAGACACAGTGACTACAACATTGTTAATATGAAGTACAAACCAAAACCAAATGCTGTGTAATGATAGTTACCAAGCTTGAGCCAGAGAAGAATTGAGAAAATGCATTGCCCTTAGGTGTCACAGCAGATTGACCACTGGGCCTGGAATCAAGAAGTCTTGAGTTCAAATCCAACCTCAGACACTTAATAGTTGTGTGCCCTGGGCAAGTCACTTAACCTCAGTTTGTCTCAGTTTTCTCATCTGGAAAATGAGAATAATTAGTAGCACCTACCTACCACGCTCGTTATGAAGATCAAATGAGATAATAATTGTAAAGCATTTAGGACTATACGTAGCCCATAGTAAGTGCTATCTAAATGTTAATTGTTATCATTATTATTATTATTCACTGCAGAGGCAAGTGACTGTGGATGCATGTGATCACATCCGCTGTCAGACATGGTCACAGTGTTCATTGGTTTTGTTCAAGGACCCAGGAGGATAAGGGCAAACCTTGCAACCTCTCTGCATTGGGCTTGGTCCATGAGGCAGTGTTAACAGACAGGGAGACCTAGATTTGATTTTTAGTTCTGCCTTGCTATGGAAACTTGGTAAGGTCCCCTAAGAAAACTGAGGCCCAGAGATGTTATTTGTAAAATCAGAGGGTTAAATGACATGACATTTAACATTCTTCTAAAATCTTCCTTTCTTGGATGGCACAGTGGATAGAGCACTGGCCCTGGATTCAGAAGGACCTGAGTTCAAATCCGGCCTCAGACACTGAACACTAGCTGTGTGACCCTGGGCAAGTCACTTAACCCCAGTTGCCTAAAAAATGAAAAAAGAAAAAAAAAAGAAAGAAAGAGAAGAAATCAGAAGTAAATGCTTATAAATTGAAAATAAAGCAAAAGTTTAGAAAATTAAAATTTTTAACAAAGTCTGGGTTTGAACCCAAGTCCCCTAACTCCAGCTTCAGAGTGCTCTTTACATTTTACTGGGGGGACGCTGAGTGCAAATACATCTGGAAAGCCCATTATGAGAAAAGCACCTCCCTCTGGGGGCATCAGCAGCAACTGCTCAGATTGACACCAACAGGCCTTCCATCCAGATGCCATCTTTATGTTATTTATAGAGTATGGCTGTCTGGGCTCTGCGTGAAAGACAGGGAGAAAACTCTCTGTTATTTCTTGCCTTTGGGTGCCAGGAATGGCCTGACTCAGGACTGCATGAGATGCAGGGATTTCAGGAGCCGGGGCTAAGCAAAAAGGACAGCAGCTTCTGTGTCTCTCTCCACTCCTAGCTCCGTGCACAAAGCAGTTGGCTAGCCTGGTCCACAGAAAAGAATCTTGAATGAGACAGGAGTCCCAGGTTATAGTAAGGACCCTCTCCTCTCTTGAATGTGCCACATTCTAACATGTACTAAGGCTTTTTTCAGTTGTAACATTCTGTATTCAATCAACAAGTATCTACTAAATATTTATTAAAGTAGTGTTTATTATTTAGTATTTACAAGTATTAAACTTTTCATTTGTAACATTCTGTGTTTAATCAATCAAGAAGTAGTTATTAAATACCTACTAAGTGCCAAGCACAGTGTTAGAAGCTAGGGTTACAAAAGGTGAAATGGGGGCAGCTAGGTGGCGCAGTGGATAGAGCATTGGTTCTGGATTCAGGAGGACCTGAGTTCAAATCCAACCTCAGACACTTAACACTTACTAGCTGTGTGACCCTGGGCAAGTCACTTAGCCCCAATTGCCTCACAAAAAAACCCTCCCCAAAATCAAAAAAACAAAAGGTGAAATGATCCCTACTCACAGGAAGCTTTCATTCTGATGGAGGAGACAACAATAATATATGTAAATATATATAGGACAAACAGAAATACAAAATGTACAAAGCAGTTCAATCTAAGGATTGAGAGGATGATCTTTGGCACTTGGGGATATCAGAAAAGACTTCATAAAAGATGGTGTCTGGGGCAGCTAGGTAGCGCAGTGGATAAAGCACCAGCCCTGAATTCATAAGGACCTGAGTTCAAGTCTGGCCTCAGACACTTGACACTTACTAGCTGTGTGACCCTGGGCAAGTCACTTAACCCCTCATTGCCCTGCAAAAAAGAAAAAAGAAAAACAAACAAACAAACAAACAAAGATGGTGTCAAGGGGAAGAGAGGTGGACTGTAGTCTAGGCATGGGGGGCATCTGGTGTCCTGAAGAGGTGGGAAATAGAGTAAAGTTTCATGACTACAGAGAAAAGGCCAGTTTGGCTGGATCACAGAGTGTGGAACAGGGGAATGATAATGTCCATTAAAGCCAAAAAGATCGGTTAGGGCTGATCCTAGAGGCAACAGGAAAGGTACTGGAGTTGACTGAATGGGGAGGTGGGGGTGCCCACAGCTCTAATGCTATCTTCTGACATCTATGTTGTAAGGCCCAGTTCTTTTCTTTTTTTTTTTTTTTTTTTTAGTGAGGCAATTGGGGTTAAGTGACTTGCCCAGGGTCACACAGCTAGTAAGTGTTAAGTGTCTGAGGCCGGATTTGAACTCAGGTCCTCCTGACTCCAGGGCCGGTGCTCTATCCACTGCGCCACCTAGCTGCCCCGTAAGGCCCAGTTCTAATTCTCTATGTGATGAGGACTCTCAGCTCTCAATTCTATGGGTTTATATATAAGGGTTCAATCAATATCCGCTGACCGATGCACTGAACTTGGGTACAACTTTTGGATTTTGTGAGTGGTGATGAGTGGTGACTACCCAGGATACCCTAAGTCATCTCCAACGAAAAGCGTTATATCTACTCAATATACAAATGTTTGTTGACAGGTTGTTTGGTCCAGATCTACATTCCAGGGCTGGAATTTTTAATGGAAGAGGAGTCTGGAGACTTGAGTTTAAATCATAGGTCTGTTACTCAGTAGATGTGTGACCTTGGGCAAGTGATTTCTCCCCTCAGAGCAGTTCATCTCTACAGGACAGAAGATGGAATGTGCTGGCCTGGCCAGCTGATTCAGCAGCCACAGATGCCGGAAAAGTATCTGTTTAGTCTGATAACAAGTGATAAGTACAAAAGAAGAAAGCCTTCTAGGGAGTCCAAGGATCCCCAGAGGGAACAATGTAATAACTAAGAACCTCTGGGCAAACCGAGATAACTAAAGTTTCCTTCGGCCTCAGTTTCTCCATTTGTCATTCCTGTTACTTTCCCTCCTGCTTCTTTCTTTCTTTTTTTTTTTTTAGTGAGGCAATTGGGGTTAAGTGACTTGCCCAGGGTCACACAGCTAGTTAAGTATTAAGTGTCTGAGGCCGGATTTGAACTCAGGTACTCCTGACTCCAGGGCCAGTGCTCTATCCACTGCGCCATCTAGCTGCCCCATGAAATTTGAACTAAATTTTTTTTTTTTTGTGAGGCGATTGGGGTTAAGTGACTTGTCCAGGGTCACACAGCTAGTAAGTGTTAAGCGTCTGAGGCCGGATTTGAACTCAGGTACTCCTGAATCCAGGGCCAGTGCTCTATCCACTGCGCCATCTAGCTGCCCCATGAAATTTGAACTAAATTTTTTTTTTTTGTGAGGCGATTGGGGTTAAGTGACTTGTCCAGGGTCACACAGCTAGTAAGTGTTAAGCGTCTGAGGCCGGATTTGAACTCAGGTACTCCTGAATCCAGGGCTGGTGCTTTATCCACTGCGCCATCTAGCTGCCCCCCCTCCTGCTTATTTCTTAAGCTGCCGAAGGTTAGGTTAGACTGTTATTTATCTCTGAGAATGTCAAAACAGGAGGAAGACCTCTGAGCCAGGAGTCAAGAGGCCCAGTTCTGCCATGAACTCCTCATAGAGAAAAAAATATTGGAGCTGCAAGGACTCTTGGAGGCTGTCTGGTCTAACACTATCATTTTACAGATGGGGAAATGGAGGCTCAGAAAGTAGAAGTTATGGGGCAGCTAGGTGGCGCAGTGGATAGAGAACCGGCCCTGGAGTCAGGAGGACCTGAGTTCAAATCCGGCCTCAGACACTTAACACTTACTAGCTATGTGACCCTGGGCAAGTCACTTAACCCCAATTGCCTCACTAAAAAAAAAAAAAAAAAGAAAGTAGAAGTTATTGCCCAAGGTCACACAGCTGGCAGAATTCAAACTGGAACCCAGGTCTTTTACTTCCTAGTCTATTGTGCTGTCTCCTCCCATACCATACAGTAGGGATTCCTTCTGTTTACAGGTTGGACTTCACAGCTACCGAGGTGTTTTTTTTTCCAGCTCTCAAATTCTGAGATTCTGTAACCATGATGCCAACCTGTCCCGATTTCTTCATCCGTGCCATTGATAAACCCTGCCCTGTGTACCTCACAGAGAGGTTGAGAGATCATAGAAATAACGCACAGGAACATTTGTGATGTAGCGGAAATCATAGTGGTCCTAATCAAACCTGTATCAAAGCTGTACTTGAGTCCTAGCTCTGAAATGTACTAACTGCATGACTATATACAAGTCACTTAACCTTTCAATGCCTCGGTTTCCTCCTCTGTAAAATGGAGACAAAAAGATCTCTATTACATGCTCTAGTGTAGGAGCTGGAGCTGCAATGTGCCATGGAGATCGGCTAGCAGACTCCCCCTTTATTTTAGAGGTAAGGAAGTTGAGTGGTCTTGGGCAAAGTCATACAGGCAGCAAGTTAGGCTGGCACATCCCAGTTTCCAACCTCGAAGCACTCTTTATCGAAAAGGATAATAGTCCATACAAGTGTAAGGGATTATTATAATAAAAGACACATTATCAGGCCTCACTGGAGAAAGCAGGCAGCGAGGCCCAGCCCTGCCCTGGGCTGGGAGACACAAGGCTGACTCTGCATTTCCATAAACAGTGCTATGTACGGAGGAGCAGTCAGGCCAGCTTGGCAACTTGGGCCATGTAGGGCAGGCTTCTGGCAGAGATGGGAAGCAGCAGGGAGACCCACCAGAAGGACCCCAGCGACTCAGCACCTTATTCCCCAGGTCTAACTAAGATCAAGGTGGGTGGGCTGGGAAGAAGGTCCATTCATTTCTTGCCCTGTGAGCAGGACAAGATCACAGATATGTCCCCCTGTTCTCTTAAGGCTTGTCTATATCCACTTTTATTATGCTCCCCCCCCCATTCTTTTCTGGGTATAGAAACTCCTTCCACTTGAACTCAGCCAGACTTAGAAAGCCGCTGGGGGTAGTGGGGTGATGGCACCTCCGGGGCTCACCCATGGTCACATGGCCCAGTCTGGGTCAGCTGGACTTGAACACAGGGTTTTTCTGACTTCAAAGCCAGACTTGTGTCCACTAACCCCCTCTACTCCTCTTCCTCTCACCCCCTGCCAGCCCCTTAATCAGCATTATCCGAGCACTAGACTCGGAAAGCTGGAAGATCTGAATTCTAGTTGTGGTTCTGCAACTAACCTCAGAACCTCAACTTCCACTTATGTACAATATCAGAGGTGCTGGGCTAGCTGATATTGGGTCCTAGGTTCAAACCCTACCTCTGAGAAATACCACTTGTGTGACCTTGGGCAAGTCACCTAATCTACTTGGGGTCTCAGTTTCCTCATTTATGAAAAAGGTATTGGCATGAGCCAGACCCTTCCAGCTCTAGAGTTCTGGTTCTAGGAGCAGTCCCTTCAGGGGCTAACATTGGCATTACGTCTGTGTTCCCTCTAAGATTGGTCTTCATTATCCCCAGTCCCACCTCGTTCCAGCCCTAGGGACCCAGCACGGATTGGTCACACAATATGACAATTTACCCAGCAGGCTCAGTGCTACCTGCTTCTCCATACCCACAGTCCCCCCTTCAAGGAAAGGGCATCTTCAAAGCCTCTGTGAGGCCGTCATAGGGTCAAATCATTGCCAATGGAAGGGGCAGTGGAGATAAAGTCCAGGTCCCTTATTTGACAAAGGAGGAAACAAATCTCCCCTCACTCAATAACACTGGGCAGAGTTTTAGACTAAATGCCTACCTCAGCCTAAGCAAGTTACTTCCAGTTTGCTCCTGTGTCAAATTGAAGTGGTGAGATTCAATCATCCCCTAAGGTTCCTTCTACCACTTAAAAAAAAAATCTATGGATCTACAGGGAAATATCTGGGAGACCCGACTTCTTACAAGAAAAGAAGTCAGAGGGAAGGAAAGGGGGCTCCGGGGACAGATCAGCACCAACTGATCACAGAAGTCTATCCTACAACATCGCTGTGGGGTATCTAGGAGGTACTGGCATGTGGAGAGGATGAAGGAAGAAGCGGAAGAGGCAGAAGATGATAGGAGCACACTTTGGAGCTGAAAGAAACCCTTGAGATCATTAGAGCCAAACTCCTCATATAAGAGGAGAAGGAAGCAGAGGCCCAGCAAGTGTAAGCCAGTTGCCCAAGGCCACTCAGGTAATTAATTAGTATCAAAGTCAGAATTTGAACTCAGGTCCTCAAAGACTGCCAAACCAGCACTCTTCCCACCACACCGCAAGGGCTCAGATGATGGGTCAGGGGGCAGGTAGGGAAGGGAGGATGGGCCGGAATAGTATAGGAGAAGATGGAGATGGGGTTAAGGAAGAGAGGAATTGGGGGGAATGGGAGATCTCCCCATTCATCCAGGAAGCATTTGGGGAAGGAACTGGCCTAAACCGATAGGCAGGTGGAAGGAAGGGGGGCTGGGGGAGTCCTGGGCCAGGGAAACTGAGGACCAGGAGGACTGGGACAGTGACGGAGTCATTCAATATGCGGTTACTATGCACCTGCTCTGTGCCAAGCACCGTGCTGGGTACTTGGGACACAAAAATGACATCTCAATAGTGCCAACGCTCAAGGACCTGAGATTCTCCTAGTTGGGGGGGAGGGGGGCGGCGATACTTGGAGGCATCCTACCTAAAATCCTTGTCCGTGGACGTCATCTTCTCCAGGAGATTGGAGATGTGGAAGGACACGTTGCTCATCTTGCCAGGCGACGGTGGCCCCGCAGCAGCCGGAGGGGAGGGGACTGGGCTGGAGCCGGTGGCACAGTGAGCGCAGAGGCCGCAGCGCAGGGACGGCGCTGGACTGAGCCGAAGCGCGGGGCAGGAGCGCGGGGGCCGCGCCGAGCCGGGGGAGCGCAGGAGCCGGAGAGCACAGATCGGAGCGCAGGAGCTGCGCCGAGCCGGGGGAGCGCAGAGATCGGAGCGCAGAAGCTGCGCCGAGCCGGGGGAGCGCAGGAGCCGGACCGCGCCGCTTCCCTGGGCCCGGAGCTGGCTCTGCAGAATATGGCTTCCTGGGGGCCGCAGCGGCACCGTCCTCTGCCTGCTGCTGCCCGCTCCCCGCCTGGGCAGAAGTCGCTGGAAAAGCCCCGAGCCCGGGCACTGTGATCATGAGATAGAAATAGCGGCGCCGGCTCCGAGCTCCAGACTCACGGATCTGCGCTGGAGGGTCGGGCCGCCCCCTGCCGGCAGTAACCTTCGCCAGCCCCGCCCCGGTCCGGGAGGAGGCGGGGCTTCGGGGGGCTAGGAAGGAAGCGATGTGGGGTCTGGGGACCAGGGAAGGGAGAGAGGGGAGCATTCTTCGTGTCCTAATAGAAGAAGGAGAGTGTGAGGGGGTTTTCTGATGGAAGAGGAGAGCAATTTGGGGAGAGGAGACAAAGGGGTGAGGGACTGAGGGGATTTCCCCTCCCATCTTTAATGGGAGAGGGGAGGTATTGGAGGGTAAGGAACCAGAGAGGGGAGGTCTCGGGGGTGGTCTGTTGCTAGAAGAGGAGGGATTTGGAGACTGGAGACCAGAGAGGGGAGGCCTGCATTCCTGTTGATAGGAGAAAAGAATTAGAGGTCAGTTAATGTGAGAGAAAACTGCAGAGGACAGTGTCTTGACCTAGAGGAATGAGATGGGGGGAGGGGGGGCAATGAGGGTTAATTGACTTGCCCAGGGTCACACAGCTAGTAAGTGTCAAGTGTCTGAGGCCGGACTTGAATTCAAGTCCTCCTGAATCCAGAGCCAGTGCTTTATCCACTGAGCCACCCAGCTGCCCCCAAGAAGGGGGACTTGTAAACAGAGGAAGGGGATTTTCGGGGCATGGCAGAACTCCAGGTAAACTACAAGGAAAAGGAGGAAGAATGCCTTGAGATTTCGAATTGGAAAAGGTCTTACAAAAACCATTTACGTTTCTATAGGCTTTCCTATGAATAATGGCTTTCCCTATAACTAATCATATGAAGAAACTAAAACTGAGGGATTACATGCAGGATTACCCAATCACTGTTTTGGTTTGTTTTGTTTTGTTTTTTGTCTTTTGTTTTTTGGGGGGCAATGAGGGTTAAGTGACTTGCCCAGGGTCACACAGCTAGTAACTGTCAAGTGTCTGAGGCTGGATTTGAACTCAGGGCCTCCTGAATCCAGGGCCGATGCTTTATCCACTGCACCACCAAGCTGCCCCCAAACCCGATCACTGTCACACAGAATCCCGGATCTTTGATTATTCTTCTAGATCCTCTCATGTGCAACAAGAATAACTTGGGGAGAGTGGAGAAGAGAAAAAGGAGAAGAATTTGGGGAAAGAGAAAGAATATCGAAAGGAGGACATAGGAAAGAGGGTGAAAGTCAACTATTTCTGTTTGAATTTAGGGGGCACCCAGTCTACCCCCTTGTACAACTATATCTCCCGTCTGTTCTGAGATCAAAACTCTGAAAAAGGAACCCCTCCTGCCCGTTACCCCTAGAATCTCCTCCTGATATCCTAGAAGAGGACAACAGCAAAAGACTTCCTTACATAGTAGGTGATTCATAAGGATATGTTAAATTGAATTGATAGGAATTGACTCACTACACCTCTGACACTCCTTTCATTTTCCTGGCATGGCTGTGAATCCATTGCCCAGCTCAAGAAAATAAGCCTAGTAAAGATTTGCTTTATGCAATAGTGGGAGGCTCTGTGGGAGGTGGAATGTATGTTACCCTGGGAATCAGCAGTTCTGAGTTCCATAGTCAATATATTAAATGCTTACAAATGTGCCAGTCATAGTGCTAAGCACTGGGGTTACATATAAGAAAAAGACTGTCCCTACCCTCAAGGAGCTTACAATCTACTGGAGAAAGACAGAACAGGAAAGGAAGCTGAAGGGGATAGGGAGGTGGGAAGGCTTCCAGAGAGTACATTGCCTAGGGGCATGATATTTATTTGCTGAGTCAAAACCAAGCTGAGCAGCTGGTAGGAATTGAAGAATTGGTCCCTATGTATTTGAGGACAGCTCCCTCCCTCCTCCTCCTGCAAAATCTATTGTTAAGTGTTCAGTGTAAGCATTTTTACTTCCCAAAATAGACAAACCAACAAATCAGGGCTTGATTTGTTGTTTTGAATATCTAGATTTAGGAAAGTGATGGAGAAAAGATTAAGAATGCAAGATAAAACTGAAAAGTGTTGTGTACCTTTTAAAGAACTAGTTGTTAAACATTTATCAGCATACCCCTGACTCCAGTCTTGGCTCTGCCACCAAATCGCTGTGTGACCTTGGACAAGTTGCTTAACCTCTCTGTTTTCTCTAATGATTTTTTTTTAAAGGGACAGAATTGGGGCAGCTAGGTGGTGCAGTGGATAGAGCACCGGCCCTGGAGTCAGGACCTGAGTTCAAATACAGCCTCAGACACTTAACAATTACTTGCTGTGTGACCCTAGGCAAGTCACTTAACCCCAATTGCCTCACCAAAAAAAAAAGGGGGGCAGAATTGGACTAGATGAATGCTTAAATTCCTTTCCAACTCTGTGATTCTAATTCTATGACAAATTTGTTCTAAATGACATTTAATAGTAATGGTGGGGAATGGCTGGAGAAGTTGTGGTATATGACTGTGATGAATCCTATCGTGCTTTAAGAAATGATGAGCAGGTTGGTTTTTAGAAAAACACAGAAAAACTTGAATGAAACAATGCAAAGTAAAAGAAACAGAACAAAGAGAACGTTGTATATGCTAACAGATACTACTGTTAACAGATACTACTAACAGATAATACTGTTCAAAGAATAACTGTGAATGATTAAGTTACTCTGAGTAATATGATAATTCAAATGAATTAGGAAGAACTTATAAAGGAAAATGCTGTCTATCTTTAGAGAAAAAACTGTTATATGAAAGTATGTATTGTGTGGTTCCACATATATGTCTATCCCATATATATACATATATACATACATACATATATGCATATATATGTATGTATATGACTGTTCCAGCAAATGTTTAACAACCAGCCTCTCTGGGGAAAAAAGTATTGTGTATTTTAATGTTTAATCGGCATTATTAACATTTTCTCCATAACTTTTTTTTTTTTTTTGGTGAGGCAATTGGGGTTAAGTGACTTGCCCAGGGTCACACAGCTAGTAAGTGTCAAGGGTCTGAGGCTGGATTTGAACTCAGGTCCTCCTGAATCCAGGGCCGGTGGTCTATCCACTGTGCCACCTAGCTGCTCCTTCTCCATAACTTCTTAACTCTAGACAATCAACAAAACAATAAATCTAGCCATGATTTGTGATCATTTATTTCTGAGTTGTAAATGTTCACACTGAAAATTTAATAATGGGGGGCAGCTAGATGGCGTAGTGGATAGAGCACCAGCCCTGGAGTCAGGGGGACCTGAGTTCAAATACGGCCTCAGACACTTAACACTTACTGGCTGTGTGACCCTAGGCAAGTCACTTAACCCCAATTGCCTCACAGAAAAAAAAAAGAAAAGAAAAAGAAAAAAAGAAAATTTAACAATGGGCTTATTACCAGTTAGAGCTGGATTTAGCACAACCCTGATGTCACTTCCACTACAGCTTGCTTTCCCACATTGTAGTTTTGATGTAGGAGGCAAAAAAGGGGTTAACAGAAAAACCTAAGACCCAAGCTCTAATTTAGATCTGAGCTCTAAGAGGGATTCAGACCCCGGTTAATGAATAACTTAAGACTTGAGTCTTCATTAATACAAGTCAGGGCCTAGGCTCTTGTTACCCACATTAATCACCACTCATAACAAGAACATAAAGAGGCAGATCATAGAGACCTTAACTATAACAATGATACACAGACAGGGTTTGGAAATTCTAACTGATAAATGAAAATATTTTGGAACCAGGCATGGGAACGAAAAGGTGACATGTGGAGAAAAGGCCAAGTTTGTCCCCAGATTCACCTTATGATGTGCAAACCCCCAAAACACACCTCTACAGAAAAAGGTACCCACCTCAGGGGTTGGCTCAAGACCCCAGGGGCTCCAAATTAGGATAAACCCACCCCTGTACCTCCCTAAGGTGGAGATTATTCTAATGAGACTGATAATCAATTTATCTATCCTATAAATATAACTGTATTTTCTTTCCTTATTCGAGAGATACCTTTCCACTTTTCTGGTTCTCTCCCTGTGTTCACTCACAGTATTGCAATAAAACTTGGTAAACTGAGTCACTTAGTCTTGTAATTCCTTTGGGATGACTCTTGATAAGTTTGACTCTAAAATCCATGCCACATCAGTTTGAATTCTACCCTTGACACTACTCTGCTCCATCTTCACATTACTATCTGGCATATCCGGAATTACTCCCTTTTCTAGCACCATATATCCTTCCTTCCTTCCTTCACTATGTTATGGGGAAATTGATGGGGATTTGGGGTAGGCGTCCTTAGAAATTCCTCTATAAAGAATTACACCCTCTTGCACACAAATCCAATAAGAGTAAAATAATAGTTTATTTAAGTGCTAGGGAAAGGAAACCAAGAGAGGGAGAAGGCATGGCACAGAGGTGTAATTCTCTGAGATACCTTTCTCCCTGAGCAGGAGACAGGCAGTGTGAGAAAATGAGTAGTTGTCTCCTCTCAATGTGGATGTAACAGTCAATCATACTCCTCTGGACATGTTTATAGGACAAAGGTCTCAGATCCCCTCCTCCCCCTCAGGCTAACAAAATCACATGGTTCAAGGAGCCCTGGTCTCAATGAGGTACGCTCCAGGGTTGTGTCCATATAAGAAAGTATAACGTCCACTCCTGAGTTATGCCCATACAAGGAAGAGGGGTGGGACTACTGCGGTCTGATCAGCTGGTTTTTGCCTGTAGATTGTAACCCTTGAGTAATCAGACCTGTGATGAAAAAGGGGAGGGTCCATTCGCGTTAGGGACTAGGGTATAAAATAGGGCCTGTTAGCCCCCTTTCTTTGCACCCACTAGCTGCACACTAGGGTGCCTCCTTCTCACAAGAAGAAAATAAAAGAGCCTTTGTCACATCACTGCTGAGTTCCTGAGAATTATTGAGAAGAGGACTGATTTTCCCTCACAGGCAGATACTTTTATAGAGGACTGATGGTGGTCTGATGAGGTGATCATCTGATCATCTGACTGTGGAAAGTTCCCTTATTGGGGGAGGACCATCCCCCACTGGTGGTGGCTGGGGGAAGTTGGGTGAAGGGCAGCTCTGATCTCTCCAGCCACAAAGGCAACAGCCACACCTAATCTTATCTCCCCAAGGGGTGGGGGAGACTGGAATGAAGGCTGGTGGTCCTGGAGCTAACTCAGTCCAGATCCAGGGACGCTTATCTCTTTAGGTGTGTCTGTCCTTTGTTTTAGTTTCTCCAGGAGAAGGTTAATTGATGTACCCCAGAAAACTTTTGAGGTACCCTGGGCCCATAACAGAAGGAAGGAAGGAAGGAAGGAAGGAAGGAAGGAAGGAAGGAAGGAAGGAAGGAAGGAAGGAAGGAAGGAAGGAAGGAAGGAAGGAAGGAAGGAAGGAAGGAAGGGTTATAGGCCTGATGAACCTGTGATTTCATTGGCTTTCCCGGTGAGGAAATCCTCTCTCTCAATGCAGATATGCATCTACTTTGCAACTTGTGGTCTTAGAGAATGGCCCAGAGCACTGAGAGTTTAAATGACTTTTCCCTCTGTGCAACCAACATGTGTCAGAGGCAGGCCTTGAACCAGGTCTTCTGGACTCCAAGAGTTGTTCTCTATTTGCTACACTATTCTGCCTCTCATTTTCACGATTAGGGGGAGGAAGTTCCCAGAGATTTACTGAGTGGCTGTGGCGACTGCTTGACTGGTTAGTTTGGGGAGATACCCTGGGTATGAACCCAGACCTAAGAGAGGAATGACTGAATATTCTTTCTAGCGCTCTCCAACTTCTTTTTTCTGAACTCAGTTAAAGGGTGGGTCAGTACCCTGGACAGCTCCAAGAACACAAATGAGTTGCTTTCTTTTCTTTTTTGGGAGATCATGTAATAAACTCAGTTCTTGGGTGCAAGGAGAGTGAGAATTTGAAACTTAAAAAAAAAAAACAAAGTTTAAAAAAGAGTAGTATATAGGGGGCAGCTAGGTGGAGCAGTGGATAAAGCACCGGCCTTGGATTCAGGAGGACCTGAGTTCAAATCTGGCCTCAAGACACTTAACACTTACTAGCTGTGTGACCCTGGGCAATTCACTTAACCCTCATTGCCTCTCCCACCCCCCCAACAAAGAGTAGCATGTGACAGAACCAGACATCTGTTCCCAGATTGTGGGTTAGCCAAAGGTTATCAAAAGACAGTTCCTAAAAGAAGAAACACAAATGATCAACAACAACATGAACAGATGCTCAAACTCTAACAAAGAAAAATGAAAATGAAAATAACTCTGAGATACCACCTACACTTATCAAAATGCCAAAGATAGTTTAAAATTCTAAAATTCAATGGTACCAAGGCTAGAAAAAATTAGGAAGACATCAACTGGTACAATCTTTTTGGAAAACAATATGGAATTATGTAACCAGCTATAAAACTATTCATTCCCTTTCATCAACTGATATAATTACTTGGACTGTACTCTAAGGATGTTATTAGCACACAAAAATAATCCTAGTAGCACTATTCATAATGTCAAAGATCTGGAAACAACCTATATGTCCTCACCTCTAATGACTGAAGAATTAAAGAATAAACTACACTCCATTTAAGTTTCAGCTCATGCCTCCAACTACAAAAGGCCTTTCTCAACCACCATTGTATCTCATCATTACTGTTTCCCCAACTTCCACCAAAATTACTTTGATTTACTTTGTTTATAGGTTTATAGAATTATAACTCTAGAGTTTAGAAATTATCTAATCTAGGTCCCTATTTTTACAAAAGAGGAAACTGAGGCTCAAAGAAGTTAAGTTGAAGTTGTGTTATGTGAATGGAATGGAATGTTAACTACAGAATCTCAGAGTTGAAAGAGATCTCAGAGACCCAGGCGTGTATTTGAATACATATCTGAACAAGAATCCCCTCTACTAAATATAATTCCCAACAAATGGTCATTTTGCCCTTGATTGAAGATTTTCAGTTAGGGGAAACCCATTACCTTCAGATGCAATCCTTCTGACTTTGGGATAGCTTGAATTCTTAGAAAGTTATCCCTTTTTATGTAGTTGTGCATTCTATGCCTCTTTTTGTGGGCTAATATTCCAGTACTCTCTGAACTTATTGATTCATGGTAGCTTGCTGTCTAGGGTCCCAAATCTCTTCCAGACAAATTGCTGTCTAGTCATGTCTCCTCCATCTCAGGACACTAACTAGCTGAGTGGCCATATGCAAGTCACTTCATTTCCCTGAGCCTCA
This sequence comes from Dromiciops gliroides, assembly GCF_019393635.1. Classification (NCBI taxonomy): domain Eukaryota; kingdom Metazoa; phylum Chordata; class Mammalia; order Microbiotheria; family Microbiotheriidae; genus Dromiciops; species Dromiciops gliroides. Next base: position 706,874,788 of record NC_057861.1, read on the forward strand.
GTTTCCTCATTTTTCTTCCTCTTTTTTTTGGGGGGGGGGCAATGAGGGTTAAGTGGCTTGCCCAAGGTTACACAGATAGTAAGTGTCAAGTGTCTGAGACTGGATTTGAATCCAGGGCAGGTACTTTATCCACTGCACCACCTAGCTGCCCCCAGTTTCCTTATTTTTCAAAGGAGGACAATAATAGAATTTATCCCATAAGGTTGTTGTGAAGCTCCTATGCAGATAAAGTACTTTGCAAACCTAAGAATGCTCTATAATTGCCAGCCATTATGAAAATCTCACAACTAATGTTTCAGTCAGACAAGGCAAGTATTATTATCCTCATGATACAGATAAGAAAACAAAGAGCCAGAAATTGTGTTATTCCCAAGGTTAGATAGCTATTATGACAGAGCCAGGGAGGAATTCTGGTCTCCTGAAACCTGAATGTTATTTCTGCTATACTATGGATTTGGAATATTTCTTTGTATCCATAGAAGTAATCCAATTCTGGCTTCCTTTACTCTGCCTAATTTCAATCTTTCTTCATCTTTTTCAATTCTTTCTCTTCCAAGTAGAATGCTAAGGTTACTCCAATTTATCTCTGGAAATTCTTATTTCCCCATCCAATGTAGTCATCAAAGACTGAAGAAACCCTAAACCTGTAAACAGTGGCTTCCATTTTCCCTTTCCCCCACTTCATTCAAACTTCAAAGTAGAAAATCTCCCTTCATAAATACTTCCATCAAGTTCAGCTCCTCTCTGCTCCTTGGGGGAAATTGGCTCATTGCAGGTTTGTTCTGCACAGTCATCAGGAGTTTTGTGGTATAGTAGGTAGAGTACTAATAAATGAATCAATCAAATATTTATTAAGTGCCTACTATGTGCACAGCCCTGTGCTAAACTCTGGGGATACAAAAAGAGGCAAAAGAGGGTTCTGTCCCTTACCTTTCCAGTCCTCTTATACCTTACTCCCCAGAATGTATAGTAGCACTAGCCTACTGGCTGTGCCATGAATAAGACATTCCATCTGTCATTAGATTGGGTTTTTTTGTTTTTGATGAGGCAATTGAGGTTAAGTGACTTGCCCAGGGTCACACAGCTAGTAAGTGTAAAGTGTCTGAGGCTGTATTTGAACAAGAATTTTTATCCAAAGAAGAGAGGAGAAAGAAGGTCCTGGGGAAATGGAATCTCTTAGCCTTCCCTTCCCCAAGGTCCCATTTCCTTCCCATTCCCTTATCTTCCTCCTCTCACATTTCATATTCAATTCCTGGAGAGTATACTCCCCTAATCCCTTTTGCAAATATATTATGTGTGGTATTATCACATTTCAAATGGTGCCTTTGCTCTTATTTTCTCCATTGTAGCCTAGAAGCAGCCACATGTTGCAGTGGGTAGACCTGGGCCAGAACTGGAGATCTGAATTCAAATCCAGCCTCAGACACTTGCTGTGTAACTCTTGGTTGAGTTACTTAACTTCTGTTTGCCTCAGTTTCCTCAACTGTAAAATGGTGATGATAATAATAGCACTTTCCTCACAGGGCTGTTGTGAGGATCAAATGAGATATTTGTAAAGTGATTTTCCAACCTTAAAGCACTTTACAATCACAAATGATTTTGCTCTCATCTCCTCTCCTTCATTCTCATTGATGTCCATTGGCTTCAAGTATTGCATCTGTACAAAAAATTCCCAAATATTTCTCGCTAGTCCTGACCTCTCTTCTGAACTCCAGGCCCACATCTCTAATTTTCTTCAGGATATGTCCATCTGTATGCCATGCATCTCTCCCTCACTTCAAAATCAACATGTCCAAAATTGAGTTCATTTATCATCTTCCCTCTAGACCTGGTCTTCCTCATTCAGACCCAGCATCTTCAGTTCCAAACTTTGGCATTGCCTTCCTTTTCTCCCACATGTCTGTGTCATTTGGGGTGGGTTATGTCAGCACATAGTGATGTTGCAGAAGGAAAACAACCTGTTTGGGGTTTTTTCTGCTTTCTACAACCTTTTGTTATTGTTATTGAGCTATTTCAGTCATGCCCAACTATATTTGGGGTTTCCTTTTTTTTTCCTTCTTTTTTTGCAGGACAATGATGGTTAAGTGACTTGCCCAGGGTCACACAGCTAGTAAGTTATTTGGGGTTTTCTTGGCAAAGATACTGGGCTGGTTTGCCATTTCCTTCTCCAGCTGTAACCCACCCTACAAAAAAGCAGGTCATCACTTACCATTAAAGACTGTCGGATGTATTTGGCCGCCAGGTGGAACTACTCTTTAATCACCAGCCAAGGGAGGCACCTAGGTGGTGCAGCGGATAGAGCACTGACCCTGAAGTTGGGAGGACCTGAGTTCAAATCTCACCTCATACACTTATTAGCTGTGTGGCCCTGCTTAACCCCAATATCCTTAAAACATCCAGGGCCATCTCCAGTTGTCCTGATGTAAATCTTATCACTGGACCCAGATGGCTCTGGAGGAGAGAGTGAGCCTGGTAACTTTGCACAACCATCCCTCACTTAAATCCAATTCACTGCAAGTCATGACATCTGTCACAATCCTCTTCGAGAATGAAGGACAAAACAGCAGCAACAGCCAACCAAATGGTGTTTTGTGGTGCACCTGTTCCTAAAGGAAAGGTATCATCATTGCTCACCAAAGGGCCTCAACCAGGAAAATCCTGGATTATTCCTCCTCTCACTGAACCCAACTCACACACCTTTTTTAGCACATAGAGGTAGGTTTGGGTTCAATAAAGATCTAGAAATATGATATTGAATATACCCCAAAATTACAAAAATGGGGGCAGCTAGGTGGCACAGTGGATAGAGCACTGGTCCTAGAGTCAGGATGACCTGAGTTCAAATCTGACCTCAGACACTTGACACTTACTAGCTGTAGCTGTGTGACCCTGGGCAAGTCACTTAACACCAATTGCCTCACCAAAAAAAAAAAAAATTATCATCTCTGCTGAAACCCTCTCCCCATATTAGGAAAATTTTTCTTTATCTGACTGACTCTCTATATTCATTTACACAGGCAATCCACATCAGAGCCACACTCATTTTATTGTACAGAACACAAAGAAGAAGAAAACTGTCCTCAATCATTTCCTAAAATGGAAAATCTCATTGCCTTCCCTGCTTTTTTTTTTTAACCAAGTGGCTAAAGCCTTCATGACAGGAATTAGACATCTGAGACCCCCTTTCATTAGAAGGGATAATGAATTTGTCCCCACTTTTATTTCAACAGTTGACAGCACTCTCAAAAGCTACTTGTTAGGTGCTCTGGAATCCATCCCTGATCTAAGTCTGACTTGACCTGGCTGAGCTAACTCTTGTAGTACTAATAGGCAGCTTACCTCTTTTTTTTTTTTTTTTTTTAGTGAGGCAATTGGGGTTAAATGACTTGCCCAGGGTCACACAGCTAGTAAGTGTTAAGTGTCTGAGGCCGGATTTGAACTCAGGTACTCCTGACTCCAGGGCCGGTGCTCTATCCACTGCGCCATCTAGCTGCCCCCGGCAGCTTACCTCTTAGTGCTAGGTGTGTATCTCAGCTCACACACTCTCCTGATCATAGCAGAGGCATCTTAGATTTCATATCTGCAGCAATAGTAGCACTGAGCAGAAAATATATATCAACCCCAGATGTTTTCCATCATCCCCACTCTCTTGGTTCACAAACCCCCAAACTGGCACTGATTAGGAGAGACTGTTAGAAACGTGGAAAGAATTGGATGGAATGGAATGTTTAAAGAAGTCTCTTTTTGGGATGAAATCCATGAACAGTAAAGGATAGAAGAACAAGATATATGCAATCTCTCAAGCAAAATGGTACCCTAACCCTTCATGTGATGACCCTTATCCCAGTTTTGAACTCACATTTCAGTGGTCCTGTTCTTTGGAACATCCTATGGATTCAGTTTGTAATTCCTACAGAGATGAAACTTGTAGCTTAGCCTTCTATAGCTCATCTATAGATGTTACCAGTTTCTATCATTTTGGTCTCAGCATTGTATTTTGCATTTATCTTTTCCTCTGTACTATTCATACAGAATATAAGCCCTCATTGCCACCTACCTAGACTTACTGCTTCCTCCCCATCCCCCATCCTCTATTCTATCTCCTTCATACAGCTGCCAGACTAATCTTATGCCTATATCTAGTCAGGTCATGCCTCTGCTTACAAAACTTTAGTGGCCCACTTATTGTTCATGGAATAAAGTTCAACCAAATTTCTTTGCTTGGCATACAAAGCCTTCCACAGAAGGACAACACCTAGGGGTAGATGTTTAACAACTGGCTCTCCAGGAAAAAAAAAATGTGATCCCTTTTAAGTTGAATGTGCATCATTAATATTTTTGCCATCACTTTCTTAAGTCTAGATAACTCACAAAACAGGAAATCAAGCTAGTAGCATTTGTGGAATTCCAAGGTGTCAGTGTTCACACTGAAAATTTAACAATTGGCTCTCTAGAACCTATATAAGCTGGTTCTATTAACAACTGGCAACTCCTTATATTTTTGTCTTTTTCTTCTTCCTCTCCTCTACATACTCTACACCATGTACTACTCTGCCCTCCCCCCCAAAAAAACACCCTGCACATCCCCATCCTTCCCACTTGCATTTGTTCAAGAGAGTCTGTTTGTCTAGAACATCCTCCCTCTCCTTCCTCCACTGCTTTATTCATACCCATTATTTATATCCCCACTAAGACCCTATCTTCTCTCTTTTGCCTTTCTTTATTCCCCATATGGGTGTAGCAAGTACTCTCTGGCATGTTATCCTAAAGCCAAGCTAACTACATCTCCTCCTTAAAGTTTTAGTGAACCCTCTTAAGGTTCTAAAGGGTTTTAGGTATCTCTTCTCTAATGTCACTGGCTCCCATTATGGATGTATTGCTTCTACTTTGTAGTAATATTAAGTTTTAGAGGAGTATAGTAATATTAAGTTTTAGAGAATGTTTCAATTTTTGTTTTATTATATGTTTCATGTATAACAACTAAGGTTATGAATTCCTTTGGACATGTTTTTGAGAACTCTCATTGTTTGATTTGATTATTGACAAAGCTATTTTAAAGTTGTGTTAAGCTCAATTTTGTAGGATAATTTCCTGGCTGATTACCAGCATCCACACATCAACCCCCGAAAAGACTTCCATTTCATGACTACACCCAGAGGACATCCCAAGAATCATCTGAGAAAAGACTTCCAAAGACTTAAATGGACATTTCCCTGTTTTTCTTTTCCACATTGTATACACTGTTTATAATGTCCATTTACTAAAGGGGAGTGCCCCCTCTAGTTTTTCTGTTTGTGATGTCCACTTGCTAATAGGGGAGTGCCCCCTTTAGCCTTTGTCAATGCATTATTCAATTTCTTTTTCTCTTTTTTCATTCCCTTTACTTAGTCATAAGCATCTGTAATGTTATTGCTTTTGTGAGGAAACCATGTTTCTTCACTTGAAGCACAGGGGGGACTGTGACAATTGGAGTGATGCCACCTGCTGGAGAGTTACTGTAGGAAAGCTCTGCCATGAGGAGAAGGCATCTCAGGGCAAGCTATGTGGCTTGGAAGGTCAGTTCCTTGGCGTCAGGAAGTGACGTTTCCTCATGGGTACTGTCTATCAAAGCTACCAGCCAATGAGCTTGGAGCTGTGTGTGCATGTGTGCATGTTTCTGGTGTACACAGGAGGCTTCTGGGAGGAAGAAGGGACGAGGCTCGCTCTCTCGTTCTCTTTCACAGGGACCTGGGGGTGGGGGTGGGGGGGAGTGGAGCAGGAGACACTGGCTCCCTGAGATAGATAGCTGAATCTAAGCCTCTTTCTCTCTCTCTCTTCACCAAATTCTTATGCTCCTTAATAAATGTTTTAAAAGTCTAAACTCTTGCTAAAGCTTCTAATTTATTGGCAACCACTCATTAGATTTTTAGTTAGTATAGCTAGAATTTTAGCCCCTTACAACTGTCAGCTATCAATAACTAGCATCTGTGTTTAATCACTTACCATCAATTAGCTTTTACAAAGGGATATTTACTTTGAAGATATTGCAAGAAAAGAAGTATAAATGGGGGCAACTAGGTGGTGCAGTGGATAAAGCACCAGCCCTGGATTGAGGACCTGAGCTCAAATTCAGCCTCAAACATTTGACACTTACTAGTTGTGTTACCCTGGGCAAGTCACTTAACTCTCATTGCCCCACCCTCTCTCCCCACCCAAAGTACAAACATTTTGTCCCAACAGCTTGAAGACATAATCTCTCCTATCCCTTCCTAGGTTCTGGGGAGAGTAGGCTCAGATTTAGCAGATTCTATGCAGCATTGATTCCAACCTTACATGTCCCCTCCATGTGTACCTTAGTACCTTTTTTACTTCAAGTTTGAGTCCATTCTTCCCAAGACCAAATGGATGTAAAGGGGAAGCATGTGCCCTGAGTTTGGGGGATTGTTGTAGTCCTTTCTTTACCTTCTCAATTAATATCCCTTTGTAAAAGCTAATTGATATCAATTGGTTAATTAATATTGGGGATAGCACACTGGATGAGGGCTCATGATAGTATTAGAAACTCTTGGGGTGGCTAGGTGGCACAGTGGATAAAGCACCAGCTCTGGATTCAGGAGGACCTGAGTTTAAATCCGGCCTCAGACACTTGACACTTACTAGCTGTGTGACCCTGGGCAAGTCACTTAACCCTCATTGCTCTGCAAAAAAAGAAAGAAAGAAAGAGCAGAACTAAAAACATAGTCATGGTTCTATGTGCATCTGAATATTGGAACTGCCCCAGGTGAGAAGATTTGGAGAAGTGACCTCAGTAATGTAGCCGTAGAACTTGTCTGAACATCCCATCATTTTCCTCTCCTTGAATGGGTCAACCCCCTACCTGGTTAACCAAAAACCTGAGTATACCCATTGGATAGTATGAAGACATATTTCATGAATTCCCAATTCTGGAACCAAATTTTGCCAAGGTTGAAAACAATATGACAAGGAACTAAGCCAGAAAAACTGCTCAAGGTCAGTCTAAAATTCACAGACCCAAACTTGGCAGAACACAAGGTACAGGAGATTCCCACTGAGGGCTTCCTCGCCCTACATCCACTCCACAGCCAAAGAGCTTGGTTCTTGAAAAAGACAGTGAAGTGCCCTGTACTGACTGCTTTTATGTAGCTATCTAACTTGTGTTTGTAGAGAAGAAACAAATGTCTGCAAGGCCAGACCAAATAAAATGGAATGAGACATCCTAGAACAAAGAACAATTATATATGCACCTCTATCATGAATGCTAGTGATATCTACTGTATGTATTTTTTTTTTAAGTGGGGCAATGAGGGTTAAGTGACTTGCCTAGGATCACACAGCTAGTAAGTGTCAAGTGTCTGAGGCCGGATTTGAACTCGGGTACTCCTGAATCCAGGGCCGGTGCTTTATCCACTGCGCCACCTAGCTGCCCCCTACTGTATGTATTTTGCAACCTGAAAGAGACATAAATATGGAAGAGGAGAAGCAGGGTTTGGGGTTTTTCTTCTTTCTTGTTTTCTCTCACTGCTGCTTCTGGTTTGAAAAGAGTGATTTTCAGTAGTTGACTTTTCTCTGCTTGCCTCTCTCTGAATTGTAGAGGAATTTAGAGGCTATTCCCTCTCTACTCTGCCTCCTCCCCTTCTGTTCAACCACACCTTCCCAAGTATCAGGAGCTTATTCATTGTTTATTTGTTTTTTCCCCTGCTGAACCAGGAACTCAAAGGCACCTGGCAAGAGCAATCCAATGGAATGCAACAGGGAAAGGTATCTCTTTTGCTCCATCCTATCATCCCAGAGAAACATTCCCTACAATTTGCAGCACCCACTTCTATCCTCAGCATTCTCTGCACATCATCCTCTTTGAACAACCTTAGCCCTGTTTCTCTCTCTTTTGTGTGTCTCTGCCTGTCTGTGGTACACAGTTTACTCTTTATTGCAACAAAGTTAGTAATGCAAAACAGTAATTAGCTTTGAACCATTTTTTGTTTTGGTGAACAATGATTTCCATCCTCATCCTAAAACTCAAATTCACCCAATTTGATCAATGTCTATTTTGATCCTAAATGCATACAAAATTTATACTCCTGTGACCAGAAACAGGAGAACATATTTCTACAATAACACTGAGAGCAACTTTTAAAGATTCAAGAAGTGATCAATGCCATGATCAACCACAATTCCAGAGGACTGATGATGAAACATATTGCCCACCTCCAGACAGATAGATGATAGATTAATATACAGAATGAGACATGTTTTTGAACATGGCCAACATGGGAGTATGTTTTACTTGTCTATGTATGTTTGTTAAAATGGTTTTCTTTTTCTTTTTTCACTGGGGGAAAGGTAGGAGGAAAAGAAAATAAAGGTTTTTTAATTTAAAAAATAAACTTATGTTCCTTTTTCTTTTCTTTTTTCTCTTTCTTTCTTTTTGCGGGGCAGTGAGGGTTAAGTGACTTGCCCAGGGTCACACAGCTAATAAGTGTCAAGTGTCTAAGGCTGGATTTGAACAAGGGCCCCCAGAATCCAGGGCTGGTGCTTTATCCACTGCGCCACCTAGCTGCTCCCCCAATTCCTTTTTCAAAGTAAGCTCTGTGAGCTATAATAATAATCAAAAAGCTGCAGAGGCTCCTTTATTGCCCACTGAGTAAAGTCCAACATGCAAGACCCTCCTCTGGAGGTTGGGGTACTCTTTAGGTTTTGTGGTATAGGTAGGTACAGGAGGACAAAGAAGTAGAGGGTAGTAAAGATCATAGGGTATTTATGCCATTAATTAGCATTCGTTTAACTGTTGGTCCCCTAAATGTTTGATCCTTATCCCAAGAATTGATGCTTATCCAATAATAACTGGAGAAATTGATCCATATCATGTTGACATTCTTGCTATGAATGGAACAATAAGATATAATGAGCTTAAGGGAAGGATGTTCACAGATTTCATGGGATAGTAAGTCATTTTGTGCTACCATGTTCATAATGAGCATAAACAAAAGGATCACCATGAATGTAATTGCAGTTTATGTGCCAGCATTTGTTGTAGAGGATGAGGCAGTAGAAGTAGTCTGTGAAGAATTCAATGAAATGCTCCAAATTAAGTTAACATATATTTGGTAACTTCAATGCTTATAGTGGGGATAAGGAGAGAAGGGAAAATATGCTGTAAAATATAGCTCATAATTAAGAACTGTAAGAGGCTAAAGATTGGAGGCTTAGACATTTATAGAAGTCTCATGCCTGTAAACAAATATTTTTTGAAGAAGAAAATTAGAAGCTACTGGACATAGCAAGAACTACATAATATCACTTTACCCCCTCCCCCCTGAAAATGACCACATCTTAACAGACAGGAAACAATTGGTTACCAATGTTGGAGATATTCCTGAGTCAGCTGTCTATGTGAAGCCAGACTATTAAATTTATATGAGCGAAAACAGTCAAAAAACACAAAACTTCAGATTAAGGAACTGTCAAAGAGGAAAAGAAAAAAATTAAAAATGTGTTTCCATCTGTTTTCAGATACTATCAAAAAAAATTTATGTGAGCAAAGATAAAAATCAAAACCAAATTTGAAGAAAAATTAAAAATGAGAAAATGCAGTGTGAAGTTAGAACAGCTTCAGTCCAACCTATTCAAACTATTAATTCCAAGAAAAGGAAAATAGGAAATGGGAAAGACAATGACCATCACATCTTTATCACCATGTCCTACAGAAATGTAACCACTGGAAAGTAATTGCCACAATGAGAAGACTAAAAACTTAGAAATATTTTCAACCAGACATCATTTAATCTCCTTACTGAGCAGAAAGATATGGCAGATAAGGGTAATCCTAGTTTAAAATATATAGTCACTTATAATGCCTTATAAAAAAGAGTGGCAAAAGATTATTAACAGCAACATATATGTGCATATATCTATATGTATGTATGTATATACATGTATGGAAAAGTAGATTGTTAATAGCAACACGTATATGTGCATCTACACACGTATGTATATCTACGCATGTATAAAATAGTAGATTAACAATAACATAAGATTGAACATATGTGCATATATATTTACATATATATTCACACAGTGAAGATAGACAGTGAAGTAGGCCCAGAATTTATAAGTTTTTTTTTTTTTTTTTTGTGGGGCAATTGGGGTTAAGTGACTTGCCCAGGGTCACACAGCTAGTAAGCGTTAAGTGTCTGAGGTCGGATTTGAACTCAGGTACTCCTGAATCCAGGGCTGGTGCTCTATCTACTGCGCCACCTAGCTGCCCCCTAGGCCCAGAATTTAAAAAAAGAAAGCAGACTAGATTACCTATGGGAAATTTCAACCACCCAAACTATTCCTTGCAAAAAATCCCATCTTTTTAATCCCAATATTTGCTTTTTAAAAGCAATCAATTTTGTTTTCAATGAAAGACCCAAATATTCATACATACAGTTGAGAAACACAACCAAAATCATCAACAAATTAACAATGATAAAATAGCAAGCTTCCATATGAAAACGATTATAAGATAAATAAAATAAGCAACCTAAATAAGTGCCAAACCTGGAACCAAAGAAACAAAAGAACACAAAGTGATTCTAAGTGATTGTGCTTGTGCCTGAATCCTTCTATTATTAGTCACTTGATCACCTGCATTAACATTAGCCAGGTTGCATCATCTTGTTCTATCTTGTTTGCTATAAGTTTTATTGCCCTTTGATGTCATCTTCCTCTACATAGTTGCCATTAATGTAACATCAAAAGCCTTCCCATGATTCTATAGGCCTGTGAATCATGGAACAACACAATCTCTGAAGAGTCAAAATGTTGGTGACTCAAATGGAAAGGCGATGAAGAAGTGTGTGGTATATGTAGATGGGTGGCAGCAACTTACCAATGATAACTTGTACTTAAATGCAAAAGATATCCTACAGGATGTGTATGATTAGCAAAGAAGATGGGCTGACTATGGATGAAGGGTGACAGAAGAACAGTCCAAAAGTTGCAATGGTAACCACATAAGATAAAATACCTAAAAGGAGGATTTTGACATTTGGGTACCAGAGTCAAGCAAAATATGAAAGTATCTTGGTCAATGTCTTCCCAATTTTCCATTTCCCATTTAATGGAATCAATAATTTGAATAGGTCAGGTTGAAGCTGTTCTCACTTCACACTTTCTCATTTTAATTTGGTTTGTGGTCTGTCCCATCGGTGATAGTACTCACATCAATAAGAATGGTGCATAGAAAGAATATTCATTTTGGAGTCACATCTGTATCTGAATCCTGCCTCTGATACTACTTTTCTAACCCTCAATAATAATGTAATAAAGTAATAATCTAGCTCTATTATGTGCCAGGCACTGTGCTAAGTTAACATTATCTCATTTTATCCTCACAATAACCCTAGAAGGGTTGACCTCTCTGGGCCTCAGTTTCTTCATCTGTAAACTGAGAGGGTTGGACTAGACACTGGGATGGGAGTTGGGGAGCATAGACTGGAGTCCAAAATGGGTGGTTTGTGATTTTGAAGGGAGGACAGATATTGTTAAGTGATGTTGAGGTTTAGAGTATGAATAGTCTCACAGTTGGTTGATGGGTGGGAGAATAGAACAGGAGGATGGAGGAGTTGAGTTCAAGGAATTAGGAGAATGATGCTCCAGGAAGAAAAGATATAACTAGTTGTCTCATGCTTCTTTGTATCTCTGGTGCTAATGGCATAGAGTATATGACCTAGTATATATTAAAATAGCAGATGAGGATTAGACACCAAGAAATGCTACAGGAAACCTCAAGGTTAATCCTCCATGGGTCAGGATATAGTTGCATTGACACATTTTCTGAGACATGTTTAAAGGAAACATTTCTTTAAAAAATTTTTTTTAAAAGTAACAATTTCAAGTGGCCAATGTTCCTTCACATTCTGTCCTTGTCTTTCTTTTTTAAGTCTAAAGTTTGTTCCTTCTGTAGGATGTGTCCTAATCTCTTGCTGATTATAATACCCATTGTGCATTTACAGAGTTTTATGATTCCAAAGAGCTTTTTAGAGCCTGTTCTCAGAGAAGTGGGCAGGGATCATTATCCCTGTTTTATAGATGAGGAAGGTGAGACTCAGGTTAATCCTGAACCTTGAAAGTAGATGGATGGAAGGGGGTGGTTAATGCAGAAGAAAAGTGCTATTCTTGTTCTACGGTTATGAATTAGTGTACTGGGGCTAAAATTCTCCCTTTGGTAAAGAGTTGGGGGCCCTTGGAGGTGGAAGTTCTCTGTTTTTTTTTTTTTTTAAAGCTTAGTCATGGTCTCTGTGTTGGTAGGTGTTACTTAAATGCTTTTTGTTTGTTTGGTTGGTTGGTTTTTGTTACAAGGGGAGGATATGATTGTGATATAAGAAGAATCAGAATAAAAGGGAAAAACCTTAAAAAACAAAACAAAAACCCCAAAATAGTAGAAATAGTATGGTTCAATCTGCATTCAGATTCTACAATTCTTTTTTCTGGATGTGGAGAGCATTTTCCATCATGAGTCCTTTGGAATTGTCTTGCATCATATACTGCTGAGAAGAGCTAAGTCTATCACAGTTGATTGTCACACAATGTTGCTGTTACAGTGAACAATGTTCTCCTGGTTCTGCTCACTTCACTCAGCATCAGTCCACTTAGGCCTTTCCAGGTTTTTCTGAAACCTGCCTGCTCATCATTTCTTCTAGCACAATAGTATTCCATTACATTCATATACCACAACTTGTTTAGCCATTCCCCGGTTGATGGGTATGCCCTTGATTTCTAATTCTTTGCCACCACAAAGAGAGCTACTATAAATATTTTTGTACATGTGGGTCCTTTTTCCTTTTTTATGATTTTTGGGATAGTGGTATCACTGGGTTAAAGGGTATGTATGCATAGCCCCATAACCTTTTGGACATAGTTCCAAATTGCTCTCCAGAATGGCTAGATCAGTTAGTTCACAGCTCCACCAACAATGCATTAGTGTTCTACTTTTCCCAAAGCTTCTCCAAGATTTATTATTTTCCTTTTTTGTCATATCAACTAATCTGTTGAAATAGATTTTTAAATAAACCCAGGGTATTTGTAGCAGAGATTCCTTTTCATATGTAATATTCTGTTTTTTGTCTGGGGAAGTGTTCATGTTTGTTGACTTTTGTCAAGTTCATAATAACAAAAACATTTTTCTTTAAATGCTAACTTGCCTCATTTATAATGACATTTATAAATGTTTATGATGACATTTTGCTCGTCTTCTATTTGCGGTTGAAGATAGTCCCTGTTAGGCAGCTATGTGATAGTGGAAAGAGATGGGGAGTCAGTCAAGAAACATTTACTGTGTTCCAGGCATTGTGCTAAACACTGGGAATATATAGAGATAGAGATGATAGATGAATGGATGGATGGATGGATGGATGGATGGATGGATGGATGGATGGATGGATGGATGGACAGACAGATAGATGCTGCCTTCGAGGAGTTTACTATATCTATACAGAAGGCAATATACAAAAGGAAGCTGAAAAAAGGAGGTGGGGCCAGGTTGGGGAAAAGTACCAAACACCTAGATAGGACAGAAAAGTCTAGGGCAGTGCAGCGGGTTGGGAAATGAAGAAAAGGATGGCCCAGGCACTCTTGTTAAATGGAGGTTCTGTGAGAAGCTCTCCATTCAGAGGGAGGGAGGGGCCCCAAGGGCAGATGAGGTACCAGTTCTAGGATTGATATGATCTTGCTGGATGATGCGTTTCCTGGGGCTTGATGGCAAAGTCTTGAAGAGCACTATGGGAAATGAGTGCTAGGCAGAATGGAGAGCAATTCTACCTCTGAATCAGTAAGACCTGGGTTCAAGTCTCACCTCAGACAGGTACGGAGTGTGTGACCCCCATGCCAGTCATTTACTTGTCATTGCTAGAGGGGAAGGAAGGCAATGAATGTTGGGTAGTCTTTGCTACTAGCAGGTTGTTGAAGAAGGCTCACCTTTAGACTAATTGATAGCTCTCCTAGAGCACCACTCTTATTTCCAAGGTTGGTATATAGCTTGTTTGCGAGAACTTGCTCCTAGGAAACCAATGGTACCCCCAGACAAAAGAAAAATGCTATTGTAGTCACTTTGTAAGGTATTTGAAATGCTAATTTACAGCTGTGATTATGTAGCTGTTGAGTTATCAGGACTATTCAAAATAATTGAGTTTCCTCAAATGTAATCTCCCTTACAAAACTGAAGAATGAAACTAAATTGTAGAAAATTCCCCATCTCCGGAAATGCCATCTCAAAGCTGCTCAGAAAACTTCCACACATCTCTCTCTCTCCTTTTTTTTTTTTTTTGTGCAGGGCAATGAGGGTTAAGTGACTCGCCCAAAGTCACACAGCTAGTGTCAAATGTCTGAGGCCACATTTGAACTTGGGTTCTCCTGAATCCAGCACTGGTGCTTTATCCAATGTGCCACCTAGTTGCCCCTTCAGATCTCTTTAAGTAAGGATAGGGACAGGACCTAATGGTTAATTAAGAGCTCTCAGGGGACAAAACTCCCCTTACTTATGCAGGGTTGACCCTTTTCCAGAGTTTGACCTTGGCTAGTGCACTCAAAGGCTTGCCTAGTATCCCACACCCAGGACAGGACAGAGACAGGTCTAGAACTGGGCTTTCCCCAACCTCATAGTTGACTCTCTAAACACCACACCAAGCTGCCTTTATGTAAGTAAAAGCTAAGTGTTGTGTTAGGGACTGCACCCATAGGTGGGAAAACAAAACCTGTCCTGTCAAGGGCCTCCATAGGCAGGGATCTAATGAGGATGTCTTTTGGGAGAGAGCACCAGGCCTATAGTCAAGAAGACCCCAGTTTAATGTGGCCTCACACACTTACTAGCTGAGTGACCTTGGGCAAGTCACTTAACCCTTTTTACCTCAGTTTCCTTATCTATAAAATGGGGATAATAAGAGCATCTACCTTCCAAGGGTGTTGTGATGATCAAATGACATAATATTTGAAAGTGCTTAGTGCAATCAGTGCCTGCACCTAATAAGCACTATAGAAATGTTATTTTTTTTAAAAAAAGAAATGTTATTTTAATTCATTTATTTGTCTGAATATGTGTTAAATTTCCCTAAGAATTATCTTAAAGATAATATCATATCTATCATTTACATTTGTGAATTTGGGCAAATTATTTAATCTCTTCAGGTCCTAGTTTCCTCCTCTGTAAAATGAGGGGATAGGACTAGGCAGCCTCTTAAGTCCCTACTAGCTTTAAATCTGAGCTTCTGGTTGTAACCCAATGACCTTAGTTTCTTACTGATGAAGTTTATGAGTGTGGACTTTTTTTTTTTTCAAAATCTCCATTTTCTTTTTAGAAGGCAAATCCATTTAACTTTCAGAGCAAAAAAAGCCAGGGAGGCAAAAAAAAAAAAAATCACAAATGCTTGTCTGTTTTTCCACAGTAACACCCCCATCTTGTGGTTTTTTCGGGTATTGCCTCAACTTCCTTAACTTCCTACCAACTGGAAATACTGCTTCCCTTCCTGATATTTTGATTACAATCTATTTATGCTGCATCTTACGGGAAACTTTGTCTGATCCCCTCTCTAGCTCACCGAAAGCCCTGAAATGAGAAATGTCATTCTTATTTCCAAATTCTCATTAACATATATATTTTATTTTCATTTTTTATTATTTTAAAAAAAGATATATATTTTAAAATCTGGTTTTTCCTTCCTTAATTCTGCCCTTCCTTGTTCAGCAAACATAGGCGCCACTCACAGGCCCAATCCCACTGCTCATCTATTCAGAACCTGCTCCATTTCTGACCTGGACTAGTTGGCACCCTCCTTTGGTAGCCTGGTGGCTTCCCACTCCTAAAGGCTTACCCTCTTGATGACAAACTGTAAGGATTAGCTGTGAGCCACAACCCCCCACCTCCCATGAACATTTACTACCTTGTGTGTCTTATTTACATTTTTCTTTTTTTTTTACCTTTTTTTTTTAAAGTGAGGCAATTGGGGTTAAGTGACTTGCCCAGGGTCACACAGCTAGTAAGTGTTAAGTGTCATTTACATTTTAAGTTTATATGTGTTTAATATCCCGGTTAGATTATAATCAGTTTTAAGAGCTCACATTTATATAACATTCTCTAGTTTATAAAACATTAGTATTCATACTTCATTTGTATCCACCAAAGACTGGGCACATAGTTCAGAGAATCAATGTACTCAAGGTCTAATTTCTTAGGTTATACAAACTGTGTGGGGGGCAGCCTTGAGGAAGCATATCTCTATTTCCTTTTGCCCTCACTCCGAGTTTTCTTTGGGAAATTTCAGAATACAGCAGTAGTTTGTGTGTGGGTCTTCATTGCTATGTGTAAAAAGGGCTAAGAGCTCGTTGCAAGCACTCAAAGTAACAAAGTATATCTGCAACAGAATAGTTTTCCCTTCAATCCACAGAAAATGTAAAAAATGTATAAAGGACTCATAGTTATTTGTAAATAGTCAGCAAAATTGTCATCCTTTTTCAGTGTCTTACCTTTTCCTTGATAAGTTCGGACTTTTCTTGGAAGGGAAATGAAGCAGGAGTTACTAGAATGGCATTTTTCATCATCACAACTCCCCCTGACATTCTGTTGAGTTCCATTTTTCTTTTTTTTTTACCCCAGGGATGTAGGCATCTTCTTTCATGGTATAGTTAGTTCCCTCCCTCTGAAGTAATTGTATTATTCATATTCTCACTTCTTATTTACATTAGGCTGGAACTAATTATTATATTTTACATAATAATATAATATAAATATATTATAATATAAATTTGGCTACATGTGACCACTTTAGGAGAGTTGTTAGTCCAACTTATAGACCCTATCTATGGTACCCTAAGGGAGAAAACTGATTTGGTGTCATTGTGAGAGAAGAAACTCTCTTTCCCATGAGACTTACATAGTCTGAATAACTCATGGTAACAGTGGAGAATAAAGTACAGGCCTTTAGCTGTCTCCTCCTACGTCTCTTGAGGCTCTGCCAACTATGAAGGCATGTGCTCAATCCTCTTTTTCTCAAGAAGTGGTTGTTATCCAGAAATGCTCTCTTCTCTCTCTGGAGAAGGGAATGAGCATTTAACTACCTACTATGTGCTAGGCACTATGCTAAAGCACTTTACAAATGTCTCATTTGATCCTTACAACAACCCAGAGAAGAAAGTGCTACTATGATCCTCATTCTACAACTGTAGACTGAGGCAGACAGAAGTTAAGGGACTAGCCTAGGGTCAAACAACTGGTAAGTATCTGAGGCCATATTTGAACTCAGGACTTCCTGACTCCGTGCCTACTTCTCTATTCATTATACCACCAAGCTGCTTCTCTAGAACCTGGAGCAGCTAGGGAGGCAACCCTGAGCTTGGCAATGCTCAGGAACTCTTCTTTCTCTCTCAAGGCTTGGGTTCCAGAACTACCACTACTCTGTTGGGGTTAAGTGGTTGGATACGTATATAACTATTCTTAAGCTGCTAGAGGGTGCAATGGATAACAACAACAATAGTGATGAAATAGAAATTATTATTAATAACCAATGATTTGGGGAGACCCAGAGTTCCCCCCTTTTTCTAATGTCCTGTCTTTAAAAGTTGAAGGACATTGACAATGATGCCATTAGACTAGCTTTCTTGTTCATACCCCACCCAGGTAGGGTAGCTCTTGTGTTTTACTCATGGTTGGGTGGGGATAAATTCTTTGAATTCAGATTATGCCCAAGGCTGGAAGCAACTTAAGAACTAAATGACATAATCAAAGTTCAGGTCCAGCCCCTTCTTGTAATATTCATTCTCTCATTAATTATTAACCAATCAGAGTGGATTACCACCCTGGAGAACACGCCTCTTCCGAAAGGACATATAAGCATGAACCACCCTGATTGCCTTTGGTCTAAGACAGATTGCCAAATGACCATCCTTTTATTAAAATACTAGCATTAATAAAATGATTAAATTACCCAAAAATTATCTCTTGAATATTTTTATCACCAGTTAATGATAGTAATAATAATATTTATATATTGCTTTGAAGTTTGTAAAACACTTTATAAATATTTTATTTTATTTTATTCTCACAACAACCTTGGAAAGGGAAGGTGCCATTATACACACACACCCCATCTTTTAGGTGAGGTCATTGAGGTAGAGTAACATTAAGTAACTTGTCCAGCTAGTAAATGTCTAAAGTCAACTTTTTACTCAGGTCTTCACACAAGTCTAGCTCTAACCATTGCACCATCTTGCTTCCTTTGCTTCCTTTGGAGTCAGAAAGATATGAGTGTGACTCCTCAGATACTTATTAACTGTGTGACCCTGGATGTCATTTGACCTCTGTGCCTCAGTTTCCTTATTTGTTAAAAATGAAGAGGTTGGATTTCATGGTCTCTGAATCTATGGTCCCATGAATTACATGGCACCTCTCTCTCTACAGGTGGGTCCAAGAACTCTTGCTGCTTCACTGCTTCTCCAGATGTCACTGTCAATCAGTACAAAAACGCAGATGAACCATGTGATTAGTAAATAACAGAGGACATTTTTCCAGGGTCAAGGAATTGCACTTCAACGCAATGCCCTGTCTCTTCAGACAGGGATGCCCAGAGAGGGGAGTTACAACAGGGTTATATACACTCAAGATGGGTGGTTAGATAGGTGGATGAAACAGCAGGGGCACAAGCTCTTTTCTCTCTCTCTCTCTCTTTTTTTTTTTTTTGAGGGGCAATGAGGGTTAAGTGACTTGCCCAGGGTCACACAGCTAGTAAGTGTCAAGTGTCTGAGGCCAGATTTGAATTCAGGTACTCCTGAATCCAGGGCTGGTGCTTTATCCACTGTACCACCTAGCTGCCCCCTGGGCACAAGCTCTTTACTGCTTTTGCCATGGAGTCATTTGAAGGGCTGGGGATTTGGGGGTGGTTTTTTGGGGGGTGTCTATATGATAGAACAACAGAGGAAATGAAGGCTTCTAGGGACAGTTTTAACCCAATTCTGGGACATTTGGACAGGTGCACCTGGTTACAGGAGGTCACAATAACCTTGATGCAGCCGGTTTGACATCGTGAGGTCCTCTCCCTTAATAGGGCGGTTCAAAGTCCATTAAAGGGAAATTGTCCAATTCAATTTCACATCACCATGATTCTCTGATCTCTGGTTCTTTGGAACCAAGAGGAAGGTGATTGGTTGGTTTCTGGAGGAAGCTGTGTCAGTCAATGTGCTGGTCACCCCCAGGAACCAAAGTCCACTCTACGGTGTCTATGTTCTTTGGTCTACGCTCACCTCTCTCTGGATCTCTCCTAAAAAAGGTGAGGGGAAGGGGGCCAATGCCTCTTTTTTACAGGCCCAGTAGAAAGATGGGGAGACCTGAGCCCCACAACAGTTTGAGCTAATAAATTTATATTCAATTAATCCTCAGCCACGAGACAAAGGAGATGGCCTTATTCTCCCCAGGAGATAATCCATGGACACCTTCATACCTCCATGGGAAAACTGGGAAGAGAAAACCTTAGCCTCAAAAATACTCACTATCTTGTAAGTTCATCAAGGTGATAAGGAGTCAGGAATTCCTCAGATCCAACTACACATAGCAGCTAGAAGGAACGTTTGAACATAGAATGTCAGAACTGAAAGAGAATTTATTCCAAAAAGAACATTTTATATATAAGTACTGACATTTATATAGTGCTTTGAAACATGCAAACTTCCTTATACACGTTTTCTTTTCACACCAGCCTTACAACAAGGCTGTGAGGCAGATCCTACTGCTCTTGGTATCTTTATTTTACAGTTGAGCATACTAAGTTTCAGGGAAGTGAAAGGACTTGACCAAGGTCACATAGTAAGTGACACAGACAGGATATGAAGAAATTTAATGATTCTCAGTGTAATCCTCTAATAGCTCATAAGGCTGCCTTTCAGGGACTGAGGCAAAGACTCAGATCCAGAATGGCCAGCCCAAGCTCCTTCAGCTAATTAATGTGAGAACTGAGAGTAGAAGTCAAGTCTTCTGGGTCATGGTCATTTCAACAATTCAGTGTTCTCCTGGTTCTGCTCACTTCACTCAGCATCAGTCCACTTAAGTCTTTCTAGGTTTTTCTGAAATCTGCATGCTCATCATTTCTTACAGCACAATAGTATTCCATTTTTGCCTTTCTTTTTGCCTCCATCATTTAGCTCAGGGTCTGAGACATACCAATAAAATCTTGTTGGAAAAAAAAGTGGGGACATTACTAGCTCTCTTAATGTAGTCATCATATAGAGGTGTTTCATGTTTCATGTAAGAGGTTTCACAAAGAAAAACAAGAAACCTAAGGAAGTTACAAAAGAAGAAAGAGTGTGTGTGTGTGTGTGTGTGTGTGTGTGTGTGTGTGTGTGTGTGTGTATTTAGGTTTTGGAGGGTGGTTCACAAATCACAGAATGATCAGTTGACCTCTGAGTTGGAAGCATTAGAGGCCATCTATGCTTAATCTTTAAAAAAAAAAATTATTTATTTATTTTAGGCTTAATCTTAACCTCAGAAATTATCCTGTTAAATCAGACCCAACAAGTGGCCATCCAGATTTCTCTGGAACAAATTTCATGGGTTGGTTCTCTACTCTCTCCATATATAAAGGCATAAACAGAACATAAATAGGGATAGGGACAGGATATGTGATCTCATTATGACAGTGAATTCCCAAGTAAAGTAACTCCCACTGTACCTTCTCATCTTGGAGTCACCTACAACATTTAGAGGTAGAGTGACTTATCCAGGAGTACAAAGTCAATACATGTCAGAGCTTCCTGTTTTTTGTTATAAACCCCTTTGGCAGTCCAATGAAGCTCTTCTCAGAATAACATTTTTAAATGCATAAAATAAAATCATAGGCTTATCCAAATAATGTTTTTAAATGCATACCATAAAATCACAGGTTTGTGACAGAAATCAGTTTTGTTGAAATAGTTATCAAAATGATATTTAAAAAAAGCAATGGGCCCAAACTTAAAATTCCTATCTATCTCTAGACACAACACTAAACTACAAATATCTGTGTACTTATGAGTAATACACAAAATCAATACAAGACAGTTTGGGGAGGGTGCTAGCAGCTGGAGGGAATCAGGAAAGGCCAGTAGAACAGAATCTAGAAAAAATTAAGGGATTCTCCGAGGAAGGAACTGAAGAGCTGGGAACCTGAGGCTATCATTTTAGTCAGCCTCACTTCTGTCCCCTATGGTTTATTTGTCCTTCTGGAATACTCTGATTCTTTTTTTTTTTTTTTTTGGTGAGGCAATTGGGGTTAAGTGACTTGCCCAGGGTCACACAGCTAGCAAGTGTTAAGTGTCTGAGACAGGATTTGAACTCAGGTCCTCCTGATTCCAGGGTCTGTGCTCTATCCACTGCACCACCTAGCTGCCCCAGAATACTCTGATTCTTTTTTTTTTTTTTTTAGTGAGGCAATTGGGGTTAAGTGACTTGCCCAGGGTCACACAGCTAGTAAGTGTTAAGTGTCTGAGGCTGGATTTGAACTCAGGTCCTCCTGACTCCAGGGCCGGTGCTCTATTCACTGCGCCACCTAGCTGCCCCTATTCTGATTCTTAATAATTCTTTCCTGTTCTTCAGTGGAGAGGCTGATCCAAAGCCAAACCCTAAGGGACCTAAGCTTAGAAGCCACCCAGTCCTCCCTTCCCTTACTTCTGTCCTAATGAGGAATGACAATTTCACACTTTGAAGTCCTGTTTAGTCAGTCAACAATCAAGATGCATTTATTAAGTGCTTACTATTATACACCAGGTACTGTACTAAAGCCTTGGGGATGCAAAGAAAGGCAAAAACCAGTCCCAGCCATGGAAGAGCTTATATTCTAATGAGAGAGATAACATGCAAACCTCTATATTTGTAGAAGATTTCTATAGGGTAAATTGGAAGTAATTCCATAGGAAAGGTACCAACATGGGGGAGAGTTTGAAACTGGAAAGACCTTTTTATAGAAGAAAGGATGTGAACTGAATCACAAAGGCACCAGGGAGGCAGTCAAAGAAGAGTATTTCAGGCTTGGGGGACAAGGCAGTGAAAAGGCTCTATGGAGATGACAGAGGGAGTGATATGTGAGGGACAGCGAGGATGCTGATATTGCCTGACTGTAGAGTGTGTGGAGACTGGGGGAAGGAAGGGGCCCACTGAGTAGACAATTTCTAGAAGGGAAATGCCCATCCTGTTGTCTCCGACTAGCATTATCAAGGATTCTGCTACAATAGACCCTGCAATTCTGCAAGGAGGCCTGTCCTCTAGTAACAGTGGTGAGATAGAATGGAATCTGGGATTTGGGTTCTAGTCTCACCTCTTGGAAGGGAGTCTGCAGCCTTGGAAGTTTCACAAAACAATTCACAAAGACCTTTCCAGTCCTCTCCCCAAGCACCCTCCTTCTGGGATTAGGGCCTTGTTTTTGCTTTTTCTTTGTATCTCTACTGCTAAGCAAAGTTTCTGGCCCATGGTAAAGGTTTAAAAAAGGCTGGTTGACGTAAGGAAACTCCAACTCTTGTGAAATGGTGATGAGATCAGTGTTGCAGGTGGGATTAAAATGTAAGAGGGTGCTGGAGCCAGCTCAAACTGGCTGGTCAAGTATGAATAAACAATAACAATGAATAAAAAGGAAAGAAGGAGGGAAAAAAGCAGTTTGGTGAAATTCATCATCTTCCACCCAAGTGTGCCAGTAGAACTGATGTTAGACCCGATTGCCAAATCATGTCCTTTCTCTTTTGCATCTCTAACGTACCTGCCTTTCACTCAGCTCCTGTGACCACACCCAGTATAGGCCCTCATCCCTCTCACCTGGACTACTTCAATAGCCTTCAAACTGGTTGTCTTATTCCCAGTCTCTCCCAATCCAGTACAACCTCCATTCAGCTGCCAAAAAGATTTTCTAAAGCATAAACCTGACACACCTGCTCAATGAGCTCTGGTGGCCCCTTAACACATGTTTATAAAATAGTGATTTAAGTGGTTTCTCTACAATTAAAAAAAAAGTGATTTAAGGGGAAAAACACCCAGGGAAGGGAAATCTGTAGGACCTGGGATTGAAAAGTCATTTCAGGAAACTCTCATCAGGCTCAGGAAGCACCTGAGAATTCCAATTCTTTTATGTGCTACAAAAGCTCAGCATACCTTCCAAGTACCCTGCTAAGAAATGATCCAATTCATCACCAGTGTGACTTCTGAGTCATGGGGACTTCAGACACATAGCCCTCTGCTCCCAGAGCACCTTGGAGAAGAGGTCACCTTGTGACTTGGTTCATTGGTTACTCATCCTCCAGCAGGTACCTTGAGCTCCTCTGAGGAATGTGGCAGTCACCAGCTAAGCATTTCCCTCTTCCCTCTCCTTATACTCCTCAATAGTCCTATGGGTTTTTCAGGATGGCCAAGATATCGCCCTATTCCTCGAGGTCTCAAAGTCTTCTATACCACCTAAGCTGCCCAGGAATTTGTTTTGTTTCCCTATTCTGTGACGCCTTTCCTTCCAGCATGGACAATGGAAAGACCACTGACTTTGGAATTACGGGACCTGGCTTCAAATTCCCGCCCTGTGACAAGTTTAGTGTTGTACAAGTCAACTTCCTCATGCCTCAGTTTTCTTATCTGTACAATGAGGGTGGTTGTACTCAATGGTCTAGGAGGCCCTAGCCAGCTCTAATCTGAACTCTATCCACTGATTATCTCTTACTCATGTTCCCCTTAAAAAAAACCTCAGGCCAATGAGGTGATGGGTAAATAATAGTGGGTATTTTATTCAGGGTCAAGGAATTACAATTCAAGGCAATGTCCTGTCTCTTCAGACAAGGATGCCCAGAGAGGGGAATTACAAGAAGGGTTATATACACTCAGGAGGGGCAGCTAGGTAGGTGGAGGGAACATGGGGTTACAAGCTGTTTACTGCTTTAGCCATGGTAGTCACTTGAAGGGCTAGGGTTGGGGGGGTGGTGTCTATAGGATAGAAGAACAGGGGAAACGATGGCTTCCGGAGTGAGGCTTAACCCAGTTCTGGTACATTTGGATTGACTCTTATAAGACAGCCCGGACCTGGAGGTCACTATAGCCTTGATGCAACATAGTCAGGGCAGTTCAAAGTCCACAAAAGGGAGATTGTCCAATTCATTTTCACACTTAGATATTTTATACAGTTTAGATTAGCTGAAAGAATACTGGACCGGGCAGCAGCAGGAGACCCTTGCTCAAGTAAGGATGCGGTCACTCACCAGCTGTGAGTTTGGGGACAAGTTATTTCACCTTTTCAGATCTTGGTTTATTCCATAAATGGTGCTGAGCCAAGATCTCTTTCAATCCTGACATTCTGGGATTATGAGTTTCATTCTCGAGGAAGGCAGCCATCCCAGGTTAAAGTGATCTTCATTATTCAAAGTATTCAGTCCGGAGCTGAGCACAATAATAGGAACTCAATTATGTTGCATGATTGGATGAATTCAGCTACTCTGTCATCACTTACTTAACTTGTGTATTATTTGGCATTGTTCCAAGGGGCATGGCTCTGACTCCGATCATCCTGAGCCGCCTGGCAGGTTATGGTGTTAGAGATGGGCCATCAGTCAGCAAGGGCCTCTTCCCTTCTGAGGGAGAGAGGCCAAGTAGGCCCATGCAGAGAGAGCTCCTAAAAGTCTTCGGTTAGCCATTAGCCACAGGGCTCCTACTTGGATCTCAAAGACAAATCTACAATTCAATTAAACAATTATCTAGTCAGTCGATCAATCAACAAACATTTATTAAACAACAAAACAGTTGCCAGGTAATGCCTTAAATGCTGGGGATTAAAAAGACTGGCAAGCACAGTCCCTGCCCTCAGGGAGATTGCACTCTATCATGGGGGATTTCACTGTTATAGGGAACTCTAAAGATCACCCTCTCTGAAACTCACAGTCTTAAGAAAGTTGCTAGAATTCCAAGAGGTTATATTACTTGTCCAGTGTCAAAACTTGAACTCAGTTCTCTCTGCCTGGCAGTCAAATCTGTCCACTACTTTACACTGATTCTCAATGGGAGAATATATGTAAACAAACAGATGGGTGTATACATAGGTTTATACACATGCATACATTTACATAAGTGATCTAAGCACCCACTAACCTGGACAGACTTAGAGAGATAGTGGAGGGTAGAAGAGCCTGGTGGGCTAAGGTCCATGGGGTCATGGAGAGTTGGATGCAATTGAATGGCTGAACCAAAAAAGCACCTACTATGTGTAAGGCCCTGTGCAGTGGGCTGAGGTAAAAAAGACAACAACAGATAGTTCCTGTCCTCAAGGAGTTTACATTCTACTAGGGCAGGGCTTCTTAACCTTGTTTAGGTCATGGACCCCATCTCATATTCATGTTTTTAGATCCGTAAAATGAAAACTTTAAGATTACAAAGGAAAACAATTATATTGAATACAGTTATTAAATTCTATTTGTAAAAGTTCAAGGGCTGCAGGTTAAGAAGCCCTGTTGGGGGAATATAACCAATAAAGACAGGTGAATACAGGATGAAGTGGAGGGTGGGGAGTGCGGAAGGAAGAAGCGCTAACCAGTGATGGCAGAATCAGACAAGTACTTCCCTGGACCAAAGATTTAGAATGGAAGGAACTTTAGGAGGCCAACTTCCTCTTTGTTTTTTATAGCCAAGGAAATTAAGGCCTAGTCATGTGACCTTAGGGTCACACATATAGGATGCTTAAGTGGAGGCAGGATTTGAACCCAGGTCCTCTGACTCCAGACTATGCTGTCTCCTCACTAGGTACCTACATCATCTGGAAGGGAAGATATGAAGAAGCATGAAGCAGCCAACAGTCTCTACCTCCAAAGAGCTTGAAGGCTAGTTGAGGAAATGGTTGGTTGCTGTCCTTTATGCTTGAAGAGGACCAAAATGATATCACTATGTTGCGGTCAAGGTACAGTGTGTCCAGCTGTGTCTGATCAGGCATAAATAAATGTGTAAAGAGCCAAACAACATTTGGCAATGCACATTGCTGGTCTGTCCATGATGAAAGAAAGAAGCAATGGGGGAGGAACAGATCACTGTGGGCCTGAGGACTGAGGAAAGGCCACTCAATGCAAGTCATTTCCCTCTGTAAGCCACAATTTCCCCATCTCTTAAAAAAAAAAAAAGTTCTATTTTTTTCTGGACTTTGCGATTCCTAAGGTTTTCTTGAGTTTTAACACTGTGAGAATCGGCAATCAAGCGGCTAAATTGAACCTAATCAAGTGACATGAGCTTCCAGGAAACATAAAAATGTACACAATCTTTAGTGCTTAACAAAGTAGAACTAAATAAAATAACAGACAACAAACAACTGAAAAATGTGTTTGAGTTGTGTCCCTTCCCAAGTCAATCTGAAGCTTTGTTACCTTTGATTTTGTTTTCATGTTTGTGCGCACACACACATGCATACATATAGGAATATATGTCCAATGAATTTACATGGGTATATACATATATACATATTGTCACATATACATTAGTGACCATATGTCAGAGCTGAGGTTGTTTTGTTTGGGAGGAGATTGTCTTTTTTAGTTAAAATTTTGTTTTTTTTATGAATAGAAATCTATTCTTCTTTCCCTCCCACCTCATTGGGAAAAGAAAAAAGAAAGAAAAACAAATTCTTTTGTAACAAATATGTGTCATCAAGCAAAACAAATTCCCTTACTGACTGTATACAGAAATATATGTCTCATTCTTTTTTTTTTTTTTTTTAGTGAGGCAATTGGGGTTAAGTGACTTGCCCAGGGTCACACAGCTAGTAAGTGTTAAGTGTCTGAGGCCAGATTTGAACTCAGGTCCTCCTGAATCCAGGGCTGGTGCTCTATCCACTGTGCCACCTAGCTGCCCCTATATGTCTCATTCTGCCCCATAAATTTGCCATGTCTCTGTAAAAGATAGCATGTTTTATCATCAGTCCTCTGGATGATGGATCTGGAATGATGGATTGTCATCATATTGATCAGAGTTCTTGCAGGTTTCAAAGTTGTTTGTCTTTATGGTATAGATGTTATTGTACAAAGTGTTCTGGTTCTGCTTGTTTCATTCTTCATCAGTTTATAAAAGTCTTCAGAGTTGTTCATTTCCATAACATTGATATTATAGTATAAAGTCACGTAAACATGAATGGACTCTTGTTGGACTAGATTTCGTTGGTGTAGGGAAATCCCCTCCACATCAGCAATTGCTCTAAGACAGTGAAGTTGAAATTTCCCCCTGGCAGGAACAGAGCAGTTATTAATCTCTTAACTTACCTTAATGACCATTTCCATCCTTCAAAAAGTGATAGAACCAATAAGGGGAAATTATGCTCTGGATCTTTTTGTTAATAACAGAAAGGAATGATTGCTGCTAGGGAAACAATGGGAAACCTGGGGCAGACAAAGTATCTACTGCCCCCATCTTAGAGTTTGTCTTGAAGAGGGAGAAAAAAGTGCAACTAGTCTTGATGTGCATCCTAGATTTAGGGAGAGATTTCAGAGGGTTCAGAGAAAGGAAAAGTAGGTGCCACAGCCTGACATTTTATAGGGCTGACATTGCAAGAGGGATAAGTTCTCAAGAAGTTCTAAAGAATGAAATTCTGAAAATACAGAGAGAAATGATTCTGAAAAGAAAGAAGTATTGTGGGCTAAAGAGATCAATGTCACTGAAAGAGATCTCAGGTACATTTTACTGCACTTGGCTCTCCCCAATTTAATAATATAATATTCAATAATATAATAAATGTAATACTAATTCAATGGCTTCTCACAATATTCCTTACTCTTCTCACTCCCATATACAACCAACTGCCAAATCCTGGCATCTGTACCTCTCCTCTGAACTGCCCTTTTTAGATATTTTTCCCAGGCTAATAAGAAAGGAGCCTTTAAGCTTTAATTCTCAAAAGGATCAGATTTTATTACTTGGGAATTAATTAAACAACAAAGGTAAAACTAATAAAAATGAAAGATAAGGAAATAGGAAAATAGAAATACAGATAAATACTCAACTCTAAACTTAATAACCTATTCAATCCTCAGACCATTTCCAATTAAGCTAGTTCAAAGGAATTTAGGGTTTTCCATAATTAACTCACCAACACCTGGCCAAGGAAAACCGCCTCCCGAGACAGAGTGAACATGTACCACCACCGCAAGGGAAGAAGGAGAGACCGCTAGACCACTAGTGGTTCTGGAAGAAGCCTAGCGTTCCGGAAGAAACTTCCGCCTCCCTTCAGGGAGCATTCAATCTTTCCTCCCCCCAAAAAGGAGGTCTTTCAAAAACTGCCTATGGAGAATTCTCCTTCTGACCTCAGTAGCATGCGCAACCTCAGAGTGGGCCAGGTGTGGCCCCTCCCAAATGAGTCAGCTAAAAACTGCAATATTAATCTTTACCACAAATAATTTTTACCACATTAAGAATGGCAGAACATTCAGGAATATGAAGGAAATATTGCCCCCTGGTCCAGTCACATCTGGAATGTTGTGTTCCATTCTGAGCACCATTTTAGGAAGGCTATGGATAAAAAGGAAGAGATCCAGAGAATGGTGACAAAGATGGTAAAAGACAAGTTTGATACCACATGAGAATCATTTGAGGGAACTGGATGTCTATGGATTGAGAAAGTCTTAGGAAGGATAGTAGAGTTGTCCTCAAGGACTTCACACCCTAGTAGCAGTCTTTTTCTTTTTCTTTCTTTTTTGGCAGGGCAATGAAGGTTAAGTGACTTGCCCAGGGTCACACAGCTAATGTCAAGTGTCTGAGTTCGGATTTGAACTCAGGTCCTTCCTGAATCCAGGGCCAGTGCTTTATCCATTATACCACCTAGCTGCCCCCAGTCTTATTCTTCTTAATCCCAGAGAGTAGAACTAGGAATAATGGATAAAAGTTACAAAAAGGCAAACTTAAGTTTTAGGTAAAGAAAAACTTAAAGGTAATCCCCAAAATGTGATAGTAGGATTCTGGGTTTTGTTTTGTTTTTTTAATCCATTCTATGAGTTTTGTTCATTTTATTGGAGAGTTTAATCACTGTACATTTAGCATAATACTTGTTAGTTTGTATTTTCTTCAGTTCTTCCAATGGGGAACACGTATTTTTTCATTGTTAGTTTTTGTATGATCCAACCCAGGCTGAACTGAACCACTAATAAACAAAGTTTTGTCTTATGTTATTAACTATGTCATTTTCTCTCACTGGGACTTCCCACCTATCAGTGATGAGACCTTCACTTTGGGATTATCCTATAACCTTTTTCTTCCCTTTTTCTGTCCTACCTTCTCTTTTCCTCTGTTTCCTTAAAGCTTTTCTTTTCTTTTTTTCTTTTTTTTTTGCAGGGCATGAGGGTTAAGTGACTTGCCCAGGGTCACACAGCTAGTGTCAAGTGTCTGAGGCCAGATTTGAACTCAGGTCCTCCTGAATCCAGAGCTGGTGCTTTATCCACTGTGCCACCTAGCTGCCCCCTCCCTAAAGCTTTTCAACATGGAACTCTGAGGCATCTCACATTTTGCTAGCAACTGGTTTATCTTGATTTGAGAAGTGGGAGTTGTTTGAAACAATTGTGTTTCCTTGAAATATATGTGCCTCTCTGTAAAATTTTCTAAATCTGCTTCTCAACTATCTAGTTCTTGTCTTTATTACATATGGTGAATTTTGCGGGGGAGAGAACTATAGGTTTTGTTTCCATGCTTCTTAATTGTGTCTGTATTGTATTCCAGTTTCTCTGAATGTCCCTTGTCTTTTCTGAAAAGTCCACCATGATCCTATTGTTCTTTGGAAAGTGAGTTCCTTATTTCTTCTGGCAGCTTAAAATTTTTTTCCTTCATAATTGGAATGTGGGAGTTTAACCATAATGTTTTTTAGTATTTTCAATAATGTATTCTTTTTTTTGTTGGGGTTCTATGGATTATTTCTATTTATATTGTAGTGTTTCTTAGTTTTTTCTAATTAAATGTTTTTTTGGAAAATTTCCTAGAACATGGTGTTCAGATTCTTTTGCTAAATTTTCTGGAGTATTAGGAATCCTGAGGAAAACCATTCTCTAGGGCCATCACTGAGTTTGTATATTTTCTAGTTCTTTGGATAATTTTGTGTTTTTTGAGCCTGTATTTTGAGTAGCCCTGTATTATGTGCAATCCCTTTCTTTGGGTATAGTATGTTCTTTGTTGGCTGCTCCTGTTGAATTGTTTTGCAGTTTTCTATTAAATTCTCTATATTGGTTATTTTATTCTGTCTTAGTTTTTTCTAAAGCCTCTTAATTGAAGCTTTAGTTTCTCCTGTGATTTAAAAACAACTTTCCTTAAGCTCTATTTTTCATTCTTGTGACATTCTTACTCATGCCAATTATATTTTTTGCTCAATTTACTCAAATATGCTATTTATCCATTTGTGTTCATGCTATTTATAAAAGGTTCTCTTTTCATCTTTTTGGTTCCTGATCTTTGAGCTGTTTTTATTGTTCCAACATTTGTATTGGGTTAGCACTTTTCTTTTTTTGTGTGTTTTTTTAGTGAGGCAATTGGGGTTAAGTGACTTGTCCAAGGTCACACAGCTAGTAAGTGTTAAGTGTCTGAGGCTGGATTTGAGCTCAGGTACTCCTGACTCCAGAGCCGGTGCTCTATCCACTGTGCCACCTAGCTGCCCCGTGTTAGTACTTTTTTTTAACTTTGCTCATTCCAATTTTGGTGAATTTTCATTTTTGAGTGTTTGTTTTTAGATTCCCCTCCCTCTCTTTTGATATTTGTTTCTATTTATTGGTTTTTTTCTTTTCTCTCTTCTCTCCTCTCCTTTTCTCTCATTTACTCCTTTCTTTTATTTTTATTTTCTCTTCTTTCCTTTGACTAGGTCTTCCTTTCTTATCTTGGTTGGAAGTGCAGTGGCTACTTACTCATGGGCTTGATCTGGGTCTTAGTCCTCCCTCAAATGGGAGAGATACCCTTTTTGTCTTCCCCGCTGGTTGGTCATGAAGAATCAAAACTTATATGTGAAAGTACTCAACTAAATCTTTGAATTTAGACCTGGAAGTCACCTAGTTACAGTTATAGTTATAGTCATTGACTTCCAAGAAAGCAAGGGATTTATACCATCACATTAAAGATGCTCTTTTCAGGGGCAGCTAGGTGCCACAGAGAGCCCCTAGGAGGGAGCTACCATAGACCCTACCTTCCAAGCAAGCTTTTCTTTCTTACTCTACACACAAGGACCCCCAATCTTCTCTCCTTCCTCTCCTACTCCATTTGTTACCAAATAGGCCAGCGCCACTTGTTCTCCCCACAGTTAGGAAGACAAACCAGTTCCATCTCCACCCAGACTCATCAGGCAGGTTTGTCTGCATGGGAAGGCGGCTGCGTAAGACTGGAGGACCCACTGGTGATGCCTCTGCCTCCCTTAGGCCAGAACATCAAAGAAATCCAAGCAGCCTAGAGTGGGGAAGCTAAGCCTGTGTATCAGTTTGCTCCAGAGGGTTAGATAACAGGATATCAGGAGCTCTGGCCTCTCTCTGTGGTCCATGTCCTTGAAGGGGACTCTCCCCCCAGAAGAAGAGAAGAGGATGGGCAGCCACAGGAAAAAGAGGAACAAGGTATGACTGTAGAGATGAGTCAGAGCATGGGGCCCAGAGGGGAGGGAGCTGGCCAGAGTCATGTGTTTTCTCATTCATAACCTGTCATCTGTGCTTGGGCAGGCCTGCCCTCTTCCTTGATATCTTCTTCCGTGTCCATCAGTCGACACAACCTTCAGAAGCACATAGCAGCAACACTTACCACCCTTGCCTCGGAGAACAGGTACAAGAGACACTTTGGTGATTTTTCAGTGGGGTTGTGGTTGCCTCTGGGTTGTTGAGGGCAGTGGGGTGTAGGGGGAGAAGGAAGAAAGGAAGATTAAGGGCAGGGCCTCTGTTTGCTTAGGAGTTCTTTTTAATTAATTAGTAGTAACTTGTTTTCTTTGGGGGGGGAAGCCTGATTATTATTGCTTACTGTCTTCCCTATTCTTGAGTACTTTTCTTGATAGAAACTTGAAACATTTTTGTGCTACAGTAGAAATACATTGGACTAAACGTGGAGAGATTTGGGTTCAAGTCTTGGCTCTTAACCTGAAAAGCTGTGTGACCTTGGACAAGTCATTTCGTCTCTTTAAGCCTCAATTTTTTCCTCTATAAAACAAAAGAGTTAGACTAGGATCAGGGCTTCTTATCTTAGGGCTCCATGAACTTGTTCTTTTTTATTATTATTCATAACTATATTTGAATGAAACTAGTTTCCTTTGTAATTCTCTATATTTTATTTTATGTATTTAAAAACATGATTCTAAGAAGAGGTCTGTGGGCTTTACCAGATTGCCAGAAGGGTCCATCACACACACACACACACACACACACACACACACACACACACAATTAAGAACTTTTGAATTAGGGTGATCTCTAATATGTTGTTGGGCAGCCAGATGGTACAGTGGTTAGAGCACTCGTCTTCCTGGGTTCCAATCTAGCCTCAGATACTTACTAGCTATGTGAACCTGGGCAAGTCACTTCACCCTGTTTGCCTCAATTTCTTCATCTGTAAAATGAACTGGAGAAGGCAATGGCAAACCACTCCAATACCTCTGCCAAGAAAACCACAAATGGGGTCATGAAGATTCAGATATAACTGAAATGAATCAATAGTAGCAATATATCTTTGGACTTAAATGTTCTGTGTTCTAAGAGTCCTTCCGTATCTGACATTTTATGTTCTAAGGTCCCTTCTTGTTCTCACATTATACATCCCAAGAGCCTGTCCTAAGCGCTGACATTCTATATCCTAAGGACCTTCCTAGCTCTGACATTCTATAATCTTGGAAGCAGTGCCGTTCTGATTTCACCAGTGTCTACCCAACGAAGATAAAATGGCTCTCAAATAGATTAAATTGGCATTCTCTTCTATTCACAGAACATTAAGAGGTTTCTGACCATCAGAAAAAAGATGTCTCTAAGGTTGGTTAATTTCCCATTGGAAGGATAAGTCAAGATTCCCTTCTTCCAAGGCTTCTCTGTCCCCATGTGTTGAATGGAATCTTTGGGTTTCTTGATGGGAACTCATCAGTACAGTCTATGGAGTCTCACAAAATCACAGTATCTTAGCATTGAAAGTAACCTCAGATAATGTGTAGTCTCATTTGAATCTGAACAAAAATCTCCTCTATGATATCTCTGACACATGGTTGTCTAGCCTTCACTCAAAGACCTCCAGTGATGGAGTCTTCAGTGCAGTCCATAACATTTTAGACCTGAATTCCAATCTGGCCTCAGATACTTACTAGCTATGTGACCCTGGGTAAATCACTTTACCCTGTTTGCCTCAGTTTCTTCATCTGTAAAATGAGCTGGAGAAGGAAATGGCAAGTGATTCTAGTCTCTTTGCCAAGAAAACTTCAAATGGGGTCAGAGAAAATTGTAGACAACTGAAAAAATGTTTGAACAACAAGAAAATCATCATCATCATCTTCTTTTCTTCTTCTCCTTCTCTTCTTCTTCTTCTTCTTCTTCTTCTTCTTCTCCTCCTTCTCTTCTCCTCCTCCTTCTTCTCCTTCTCTTCTTCTTTTCCTTCTTCTTCTCCTTTTCTTCTTCTCCTTCTCCTTCTCTTCTTCTTCTTCTTCTTCTTCTTCTTCTTCTTCTTCTTCTTCTTCTTCTTCTTCTTCTTCTCCTTCTCCTTCTTCTTCTTCTTCTTCGACTTGCCCAGGGTCACACAGCTAGTAAGTGTCAAGTGTCTGAGGCAGGATTTGAACTCAGGTTCTCCTGAACTGAGGTTAAACTTTCCTAGTTCTTTCAACAGTCCTCAAATACATAATCTCCAGCTCAAGAAGTATCTTCTCTTTAGCAAAGGTCAACAGGAAATGGCAAACTATTCCAGTATCTCTGCCCAAAAGACCCCAAACCCTCAAATGGGGTCACAAAGAATTGGACACGACTGAAATGACTGGACAGCAACAACAAAAGGGATTGGATAGGAGACTAGACATCAGGAACTTCTTCATCTCCATCTCTATCTTTTTTAACTCCAAATTCTTTATCTGTAGTCTTCTTCTGTGAGGCCCATAGAGTATCTAGAGGTTCAGAGGTATGTGGCAGATTGGCCCCTCTCTATGTGGGTTGGGTACCAGGAACATACATTCAGGAAATCACAAAAATCACAGATTTTAGGGGACAGCTAGGTGGTGCAGTGGATAAAGCACTGGCCCTGGATTCAGGAGAACCTGAGTTCAAATCCGGCCTCAGACACCTGACACTTACTAGCTGTGTGACCCTGGGCAAGTCACTTAACTCCCATTGCCCTGCCTCCCCCAAATCACAGATTTTCAGCTGGAAGAGACTAGTATAACTAGTATAACCCTTTCATTTTACTTCTCAGGTCTAGGGGAGTTAAGTGAGTTGTTCTTAGTAATAGGTGCAAGAAATGGTAGAATTAAGATTTAAACTAGGATGCTCTTACTTTAAATCCAGGATTCTACATCAAGGTGCCCTTGTGGAATAACAAGTTCCTAACATCTTTTTGGTTTTTTATAAAATTTGACCTTAATTTATGTATTTTATTTATATATCATTTAAGTATACATTATATAGGTATTCATGTATAGCTATAGATATAAAAGTGCTTGACAAGCTCTATAGGTGTTGCATTAAACTATACATCATAATTTGGACAAAAAGACATTCTTTATCCCCTTGGTTTTTCTGGGGCAGGTGGTTGAACCAGAGGCTTTTGAATGGTGGGTCCCTAACATCTTAGTGTGAAAGATTTAATTGATTTGTTTGGTGTAATAGGAGAAGGAATATTGGTTATCTAAGATTGAGGGGACCCTGAGCAAGCCACTGAAAAGCACCTCACTTATATAGCACTTTATAATGTAGGGAGTGTGAATCTTATTTCCATTTTATAGATGGGATAACAGAGCCTTAGTGAGCATGGTGTGATGATTAGAGTGTTGGAATTAGAGTTAGGAAGAGCTGAGTTCAAATCCCACCTGAGAAACTCATCAGTCCATTAACTTTGGGTGAATCCTAGGATCACTGATTTAGAGATGGAAGGGATCTTAGAGGTTGACTAGTGCACCTCCCTCATTTTACAGGTAAAGAAACTGAGACCCAGAGAGGTTGTCACTTGTTCAAGGTTATAGAGGTGCTAAATGACAAAGCCAGAATTTGAACCCAGGCCCTCTAAACTCCCAGAGCACCAGGACTGGAGTCAGGAAGGGTTATCTTCCTGAATGCAAATTTGGTCTTAGATATGTGACCTTGGGCAAGTCACTTAACCCTATTTGCTTCAGTTTCCTCATCTGTAAAATGAGCTGGAGAAGAAAATGGCAAAACCCTTTAGTATCTTTTCCAATAAAACCCCAGATGGAGTCATAGAGAGTCTAACATGACTGAACAACAGCAACAACCTCTAAACTCAAAATCTAACACTCTTTCCACTGTACCACTTAATTTCTCAGGCTCTGTTTCTTCATATATAGAATGGGGATAATGATGTCTATATGACTTCAATCACAGGCATGTTGTGAGCATCTAATGAGATAATGTAAAGTCCTTTGCAAACCTTAATGTACTACATAAATGTCATTTATGTATTGGTAGCAGCACTCAGGGCTACATAACTGGTTAGTATGAGTGTCAGGACTTGAACTCAGGTCTTTTTAATTCTCAAGAATGGTGCCTTTCTCGTTAGATACCCTGTTAACCCATTAGATACTCTGCCTCTAGAGCAGAGAAGTCAAACACAAGGCCAGCAACCCTCTTTCTCACTTCAGAACCAGATTAGAACATAATTGGGAAACACTGAACAAAATAAAAAAAAAATATGTAGTTAATATGTGGTTTTCTAAGTCAATGAGACCCATGGGATTCCTTTGGTCTGGTTTAATGGCCCCATTTCTATTGAGTTTGCCCCTAGGCTATTTCACCTTTCTTGGTCTCCATTTCTTCATTCATAAAATGAGTATAATAGTTACCTTCTCTAACTCCCAGGATGCTAGGGATCAAGTGAGATAACAGTCTGACCTTGTTCTGAACTCAATAATGTGTGTGGCAGTGGGGAAAAAAAACCCCAAAGTGACATTTATTTTGTCATTCAGTCATTTTCAATCATGTCCGACTCTTTGTTACCCCATTTGGAGTTTTCTGAGCAGAGATACTAGAGCGGTTTGCCATTTCCTTCTCCAGCTCATTTTACAGATGAGGAAACTGAGGCAACCAGGGCTAAGTGACTTGCCCAGGGTCCCACAGAGAGGAAATGTCTGAGGCCAGATTTGGACTCAGGAAGATGAGTCTTCTTGACTCCAGGTCCACTGTGCCACCTAGCGGTTAATGTGGTAGAATTGAAAAACAAGGGATAAACCTGGTTTTAGGGGGTTATGCTCGCTGACTCATTAAAAGAATATTCATTGGGGCAGCTAGGTGGCGCAGTGGATAAAGCACCGGCCCTGGATTCAGGAGTTCCTGAGTTCAAGTGCGACCTCAGACACTTGACACTTATTAGCTGTGTGACCCTGGGCAAGTCACTTAACCCCAATTGCCCCGCAAAAAAAAAAAAAAAAAGAATATTCATTGAGCCTCACCTTGGTGTCTCTGAAAGGAATATGAACTATACAGACTGTATATTGCCTTGGGACAACATCTCTTTTGGTTTCTGTATCACTGGTGTTTGGCACTGGTGCTAATAAATACATGGTTGGTTGACGAGTGGTGGGGGTGCTGTTGGTTGGTCAGTTAAGAGGCCTAGACCCCACCTCCAGTTTAGCCCCTGCCTGTTTCTTTTGTTTGTTTGTTTGTTGTTGTTTTTTGTGGGGCAACGAGGGTTATAAGTGACTTACCCAGGGTCACATAGCTAGTAAGTGTCAAGTGTCTGAGGCTGGATTTGAACTCAGGTCCTCCTGAATCCAGAGCCAGTGCTTTATCCACTGTGCCACCTAGCTGCCCCTTAGCCCCTGCTTGTGACTTTGAGTAAGCTGATTTACTTCTCTGGAAACCAGTTCCTCACCCCTGAAACATCCATGAGTCAGATGTGCTTCTGGGGTCCTTCTGCTCTGCAATTGAGGATTCTCTGATTGCTTTTCTCCTAATTCCTCACTCTAAAGGGGCGAGGGAAAATCAAGAAAAGGAAAATTAAGAGGTAAGCCCCTTGAGAGCAGGGATTGTTTCATTCTTTGTATTTGTAAGTAGGAAGCTATCGCCCTTGGGACAAAGTTTCATTCTTCCTTTGGGAAGGACAGCATTGGCATCTGGCATTTGGAAGCAAACATTTATTAGCACCGTGCTAAGTGCTTTACAGCTGGGCAGTACAGTGGATAGAGTGCCAGGGCCTGGAGTCAGGAACATGCATCTTTGTTAGCTCAAACCTGGCCACAGACACTTACTAGCTGTGTGACCCTGGGCAAGTCATTTCACCCTGTTTGCCTCAGTTTCTCCATCTTAAAATGAGTGGGAGAAGGAAATGGCAAACTACTCCAGTGTCTTTGCCAAGAAAACCCCCAGTGGAGTCATGGAGAGTCAGACATAACTGAAAAACAACTGAACAACAAAACAAATGCCACTCTGGGTTTTTTCTCCACTGCCACGCAGAGGTTAGACTGTTATCTTACTTGATCCTCCCCCAGCACTCTGGGAGTTGGAGAAGGCAACTATTATACTCATTTTGTGAATGAAGAAATAGAGGCCAGGAAAGGTGAAATAGTCTAGGGTCAAACTCAATAGAAATGGGGCCACAAAACCATACAGACTTAGAAAACCACACATCAGGGGCAGCTAGGTGGCACAGTGGATAAAGCACTGGCCCTGGAGTAAGGAGGACCTGAGTTCAAATCCAGCCTCAATCACTTGACACTTAACTAGCTGTGTGACCCTGGGCAAGTCACTTAACCCCAATTGCCTCACCCAAAAACCAAAAAAAAAAAAAAAGAAAAAAGAAAACTACACATCTGATTTTCCAGAACAACTCTGGGAGGAAAGGACTATTATTGTCCCCATTTGACAGTTGAGGAGACAGAGGGAGATAGAAGCTAAGTGACTTGCCCAAGGTCACATAGTAAAGGCTATTAGCTGGATTTGAAATCAGGACTTCCTGAACCCAAGCCCATCTCCCTATTCACACATGGAAGCATTCTCAAAGAGATAAAATGCTACATAAATGTGAGCTATTATTAATCATTAATAATATTATCAATTGCCATTATTAATATTATTAATATCCTCCCTCCCACATGTCTACTTCTAGCCTTTAAAGGTAATATGAGGGGCGGCTAGGTGGTGTAGTGGATAAAGCACCAACCCTGGATTCAGGAGGACCTGAGTTCAAATCTGGCCTCAGACACTTGACACTTACTAGCTGTGTGACCCTGGGCAAGCCACTTAACCCCCATTGCCCTGCAAACAAACAAACAAACAAAAAACAAAAAACAAAAGGTAATATGAGAACCAGAAAGGTACAAGGGAAATGGACTCCCCTTGGAAATTCCTACAAAAGACATTATTTACATAATGCTGTCCCCTGTCTAGATTAAACTGGATCAAAATGGTGTTCAGTTTGGGTCACATGATCTTTTAAGGAGCATTTAAACTGTATGACCCTGGGCAAGTCACTTAACCCTGATTGTGGAGGAGGAGGAGGAGGAAGAAGAAGAGGAAGTAGAACTTTGATACATTCTAGATTATGCAGAAGAGAAAGGCAAACAGGTTGACATAGGACCTGGAGAGAAGACTAAATGTTTGAAAAACTGGCACAGAGAGAAGGCCTTCAATTTGTTTTGCTTGGCCCCAGAGGAAAGAACCAGGAGCTAGGCCTGGAAGTTGCCAAGAAGCAAATTTAGGTTTGACACCAGGAAAAAATTCCTTATGGTCAGAGCTGTCCAAAAGTGGACTTTGTCGCCATCTTGGTCCAGGTGCATGCTGGCCCCAAATGCAAGGTCTGGGTCAAGTTCAAGATCTAAAAAGGTTGCTTCAACTAGGCAAATTTACAAAACACCCTCTAACTAAATATAAACAAACTCCAAGAAAAGTTGTCTAAACCCT
This sequence comes from Dromiciops gliroides, assembly GCF_019393635.1. NCBI lineage: Eukaryota > Metazoa > Chordata > Mammalia > Microbiotheria > Microbiotheriidae > Dromiciops > Dromiciops gliroides. The sequence continues at coordinate 706,913,806 of NC_057861.1, forward strand.
CAGCAAATGTAAATAGGTGCAGCTCTCCAGGCCCCCACCTAGAGTCATATACAAAAGTCAATAAGGACAGCCTCCCAATGGGAATAAACAACTCATCCAATTGGAAGGGTTAATTAGACCTACAGATTCCCCACCAGAGTGGGCCTTGGTGTATTCTCATTCAGGATCCAGTGATGACCAAAAGCTATTCATGTACTTTTTCTTTTTTTCTTTTTCTTTTTTTTTTTTTTAGTGAGACAATTGGGGTTAAGTGACTTGCCCAGGGTCACACAGCTAGTAAGTGTTAAGTGTCTGAGGCTGGATTTGAACTCAGGTCCTCCTGAATCCAGGGCCGGTGCTCTATCCACTGGGCCACCTAGCTGCCCCTATTAATGCACTTTAAATAATTAAAGCCTCTTAGTCTAATTACTCCCTTTGGGCCTAAGATCTGGGCTTACAGGACAAAGACCCCTGCAACCACAAGTGTGACCCCCTAGTTGGATCAGTCTGAAAGAGAATTCTTTTTCTGGCTGATCTTTGTGGACTAAGTTGGGTGGGTTGGGCTAGGTGGTCCCTGAGGTTTCCTTCAGCTAGGATTCCAAGATTCTTTGGGAACAGTCCTGACTGTGAGATGAACACTGGGTTTTTCTTGGGGACACAGAGAAGTGTTTCTCCCCTCTGGGCCCAAGTGTGTGGGCGTCTATGCACTGATTCCACCTGTCTCCTGGGCAGGGCGGGTGAGGGAGTAGGGGTGGGGGAGGTCTTCCATTCTATACTAACTTCCCAGACCCAGGGGGAGAGTCTTTAGAATGGGGGATAATGCCTGTACTATCTACTTTAAAGGCTGGCCGTGAAGGTGGCATCTTTTTTAAACTTGTAAGGCATGCTACAGTGTAGCTGGTAGATGGAGCCTGGGACTTGGAGTCAGGAAGACCAAGGCTCATATCCTGCTGAGGTCACTCGCTAGAGGTGTGAACACCGGCAAATCTCTGCTTCTCAGCCTCAACTTCCTGATCTGTAAAATAGGAATGAATCTGGTACCTACTACAGAGGATCATTGTGAGACTCCATAAAGTGCTTTGTAAATCTTGATGAGCTCTATAAGTGTTTGTTTAAGCCCATTTTGTTGTTCAGCATGTTCAACTCTTTGTGGCCCCATTTGGGGTTTTCTTGGCAAAGATACTGGAGTGATTTGCCATTTCCTTCTCCAGCTCATTTTACAGGTGGTGAAACCGAAGCAACCAGAGTGAAGTGACTTGCCCAGGGTCACACAGCTAGTAAGTATCTGAGGCCAGATTTAAACTCAGGAAGATGAGTCTTCCTGGCTTCAGGTCCAGTGCTCTATCCACTACACCACCTAGCTTCTAATTATTAAACTGTAAAGTGGCATATTAATATGAGCTAGGACTGTTGTCTCAGAGCTAAAAGAGACCTCTGAGATAATCCAGTCCCATTATTTTACAGATGAGAAACAGGAGCCCCAGAACAGGGAAGTGAATCACCAGGTTTATCCAGTGAGTTTGTGGTGGAACCAGACCTCCCAGACACTTTATATAAGGCTCTTTCCATGGTACCAAGTCATCCCATCTCCCCTTGGGAGAGAGGATGGATGGGATTGCAGGATTTGGAGTATTTATCTCTACAATCTCTGTCTATCTTTATCCATCTCCCTTTCTATCTCTTTCTATCTAGCATCTATCAATCATTTTCTATCTATTGTTTGTCTATGTCTTAATCTATCTCTATCATCTATTGACCTTTATCTAGCACTTATCAATCTATCATATCAAACTATCATTTATCTGTCTCTAGCATCTCTGTATCTCCGTGTCTCTGTCTCTGTCTCTCTCTTTCTCCCAAGAGCCTTTATTGTGATAACACTAAAACTTTACATTCAGAGACTCAGAGAGACTCCTTTTGGAGTCTTCTTCTACTGGGGCAATTTAACCTTAGAGAATTCATCTCCCACTATTTTCTTGGGAAGATGGGCAGGAGTGGGGAAAAGGAACCTAATAATTTTCTTTAGCCCATCTTTGGAACTCTTTGAAAGGAAAACTTATTTTTCTGGAACTCTATATTTAAATGGCTCAAAGGGACCAGGATTTAGAATGTCCTGCTTTTAAAGGAGAGAGGGACTTTGGGTATCATCTAGTCCAACCCCCACCATTCTACAGGTGGGAAACGTAAGTCCCAGGAAGCAGAGGTGTGTCCAAGGTCCCTCAGGGAATTAAAGGCAGAGAATCCAGGTAGGGTGGAAGATTCCAAATTTAAAACTTTCATCACCCTGAGAATCCATAGGTTCTGAAGTGGGGAAGGGAGGAAATACACAGGAGGCAGAAGGCACAGAATTCTATGTGCTTAAGGAGTTGGGGTAGCCTGAAGTAGAAATAATGGGATGTTGCCTTTCTCTTTCTTTCTTTCTTTCTTTCTTTCTTTCTTTCTTTCTTTCTTTCTTTCTTTCTTTCTTTCTTTCTTTCTTTCTTTCTTTCTTTCTTTCTTTCTTTCTTTCTTTCTTTCTTTCTTTCCTTCCTTCCTTCCTTCCTTCCTTCTTTTCTTTCTTTCCTTCTCTTTCTTTCTTTCTTTCTTTCCTTCCTTCTCTTTCTTTCTCTTTCTTTCCTTCTTTCCTTCCTTCCTTCTTTCTTTCTTTCCTTCTTTCCTTCCTTCTCTTTCTTTCTCTTTCTTTCTTTCTTTCCTTCTCTTTCTTTCTTTCTTTCTTTCCTTCTTTCCTTCCTTCTCTTTCTTTCTCTTTCTTTCCTTCTTTCCTTCCTTCCTTCTTTCTTTCTTTCTTTCTTTCTTTCTTTCTTTCTTTCTTTCTTTCTTTCTTTCTTTCTTTCTTCCTTCCTTCCTTCCTTCCTTCCTTCCTTCCTTCCTTCCTTCCTTCCTTCCTTCCTTCCTTCCTTCCTTCCTTCCTTCCTTCCTTCCTTCCTTCCTCCCCCCCTCCCTTCGTCTCTGTCTTTCTCTCCTCCCCTCCCCACTTCCTTTCTTCCTTCGTTACCACCTGGGTTTGAATTCCATACTGGCTATACTATTTCCCCACATATGTGGTCTAATTTGAGAAGTTCGGGCAAGGCCCTAATTCCCACCCACCCAAAGACACCCCATTATTATAGGGTTAATGACTGAAATTCTATCATTAGTGATTCATTCCTTTGCATTTAGCATTTCCTTTTCCCTATCTTCCTTTAAAATTTAAGTATTGCCAGGATAGACAAAGAAAACATTCAGAGTCACTTAGAGAATTATCAGGTGCTTTCATCCTGGGGTGGGGGAAGGAGGGGAGGGGAGGTCTTGAACTCTTAAATGTAGGATAAAAGGCCATTGAAGGGCAGGACGTTGGGCAGAATGCAAAGGTCAAAGTACTGATCTTCCAGGCACTGGGACCATGTGTTATTTATTAATTTTTTTTTTTTTACCACTCCCCAATCTTCACATGACTCTAGTTAGAGAAACCAAATCCCTCAGAAGCTCAAAATAGCCCAGGAGTCTGAGGAATGTACTATTAAGTCTGAGAGAGCTCCATTAGCTTCCCCTGTGTCATTGTCAATGTCTAATTATATCTGATCTATATATAACCCATGCATAACTGTAATTACTGCTTGTCACCTACCATACTTGGCTTGAATCTATCGCCAATGCTCAGGACTGGAGAGCAAGGCTTTGGATCCCCTGGAAGAGCCCTCAGTGTATTGGCCCATGTTTGGTGCACATAGGATGGATCTTATGTGATGTAGTTTAAGGGAACGGACCCCATAATTGAATGGGAGGAATGAATCTGCAGTGAGTTTCTTAAAATCTCATGTTTTGGGGCAGCTAGGTGGCGCAGTAGATAGAGCACCGGCCCTGGAGTCAGGAGGACCTGAGTTCAAATTCAGCCTCAGACAACACTTACTAGCTGTGTGACCCTGGGCAAGTCACTTAACCCCAATTGCCTCACCCCCCCAAAAAAATCTCATGTTTCCTTCAAAGCTCAACTCAAAGCACCATCTTCTATCAATAAAGCCTTTCCTCATTACCCCAATTGCTAATCCCTTCCTTCCTGAAATTACCTCGAATTCATTTATTTTGATTGATTGATTGATTGATTTTTTAGTGAGGCAATTGGGGTTAAGTGACTTGCCTAGGGTCACACAGCTAGTAAATGTTAAGTATCTGAGGCTGGATTTGAACTCAGGTACTCCTGACTCCAGGGCTGGTGCTCTATCCACTGCACCACCTAACTGCCCCTGAATTCATTTATTTTGTATATACTTTGTGTTTGTGTGTGCATACTTAGGGCATCAAATCAGTCAATACTTAGAGAAATTAATTCAGACTATTCACTAGAAGGTCAAATACAGAAGCTGAAGCTTAAATACTTTGGCCACAGAACAAGCAGATGGGATTCATTGTAAAAGACCCTGATGTTGGGAAATATTGCAGGTAAAAGGAGAAGGGGATGGCAGAGGATGAGAGAGATGGTGTCATGGAAGCAATGAACGTGAGCTTGGACAGACTCTGAAAGACAGTGGAGGATAGAAAGGCCGGAAGTGATATAGTTCATGGAGTCACAAAGAGTCAGACATGGCTGAACAACAACAACACTACAAGTCTACAATTCCATACTTGCTATTGCCTCTGATAGAATGTTAAGCTTCAGGGGGCAGCTAGATGGCGCAGTGGATAGAGCAATGGCCCTGGATTCAGGAGGACCTGAGTTCAAATCCAGCCTCAGACACTTGACACTAGCTATGTGACCCTGGGCAAGTCACTTAACCCCCATTGCCCCGCAAAAAAAAAAAAAAAAGAATGTAAGTTACCTGAGGGCAGAAACTATTATTTTTTTTCCCCTTTGTATCCTCAGAGCTTAGCTCAATTATCTGACAGGGAGTAAGCCCTAATCAATGCTTGTGTATAAATCTATTGATTTATTCTGACCTTAGCTTATAGGAGAAAGGTGAGGTATAGGGAGGTGAGGTCCTTGGCCCAAGGTCACATTGGCATGTGTCAGAGGTATGTGGAAAAGTTTCCCCCAAGGATTTTCTCCATACTGCTTAAAATTTTTCAGTTTACTGTCAACTGGCCTGAAATTTCACATCCATTCACAGTAGGTATTTAGCACACACAAATGAGTTAGTTAGTCCCTTTAATCATGCAAATAACCTCCTGGAGAGTAGGAGTTAACCAGTCTTCCACACCTTATTGGAATTAATTGAATTTGCTCTTTTCTTCTGAATATTTAGATAAGATTAGCCTGGAGCAAGTAGGAGTTTTTATTGGAGGGGAGGAGGAGCAAATTACTGTAGGAGGTTACCCAAAGAATGTGGGTAAAGATCAGTATCAATTTAGAAGTGGCCTGTCAGATCCAAGTGTACTTTAAAAAAAACAACTTTATTTTTCTTGGGTTTTGGGTCTTTTTTTTTTGGTCTGGGTTTTCTTTCACAACACAAGTGTAGAAATACGTTTTGCATGACTACAAATGTATAACCTGTATCAAGTTGCTTACCTTCTCAATGAGGGGGGAGGGGAGGAGAGGGAGGGAGAGAATCTGGAACTCAAAATTTTGAAAAACAAATGTAAAAATTGTTTTTACATGTAATTGAAAAAAATTATTAGAAGGAGGAGGAGGAGGAGCCTATCCTTGTAGTCCCCTTCTCTCTCTCTCTTTTTTTTTTTTTTTTGAGGGGCAATGAGGGTTAAGTGACTTGCCCAGGGTCACACAGCTAGTGTCAAGTGTCAAGTGTCTGAGGCCAGACTTGAACTCAGGTCCTCCTGAATCCAGGACCGGTGCTTTATCCACTGAGCCAACTAGCTTCCCCCAGTTCCCTTCTCTCTAAGGGCATTGAGAAGGTATACAGTTTGAAGTAGGCTATACACGCAATCACTCTCTACTTCACCCCTTACAATCTACCTTCAGATGTCACCATTCATCAAAATTGTTCTTTCCTTAGTTCATCAAGAGACCAAAGATCTCTTAGTTGACAAACTGAAGACCTTTTTTTTTCAGTCCTTGTCCTTTTTGACCTCTTGGCAGCCTTTGACGCTCTTGGTGACCTCTTCTTCATAAGACTGTCCCCTCTAGGTTTTTGTGGCACTGACCTCTTCTACTCTCCCATCTGTCTGACCACTCTTTCTCTGTCTCTTTGTCCACATCAGCCTCACTAAGAGTAGGTGCTCCCAAGGCTTGGTCCTGGGACTTCTCTCCCTCTGTACTATTTCACTTGATGATCTTGTCAGCTCTCATGGTTCAATTATCGTCTCTATGTAGATAATTCTCAAATCTATTGTCCACTGACCTCTCTCCTAATCTTCAGTCTTGCAGCTACAACCTATTATTAGACATCTCAAATTGTACACATTTACTGTACATTTTACTAGTTTCAGACATCCTATACACATCTTAAACTCAATGTGTCCAAAACTGAATTTATCTTTCTTCTCCAACCACCTTTCCCCTCCTTCCTAACTTCCCTATTACTGTTCAGGGTACCCCCCTCCAAATCCTCCCATCTTCCCAGTTACTCAGGCTCAAAACCTAGGTGTCATCGTTGATCTCTCTCTGTCTCTCTGTCTCTGTCTCTCTTTCTTTCTCTCCATATCCAAAGAGTTGCCAAACTCTGCTTTTTCTACCTTTCTAACATGTCTTGTACACTGCCCCTTCTTTCCTCTGAAACTACCACCATGTAGATGTAGGCTCTTAGTACTTTACACCTGGAATATGATGTGACATGACGTGACATGACATAACATAATATGCCTCCTGGTTGGTCTCCCTGCCTCAAGTCTCTCCCCAGTCCAGTGAATCCTTCCTAAAATGCAAGTCTGACCATGTCGCTCCCCTACTCAATAAACTCCAGTGGCTTCCCATGACCTCTAAGGTCAACATAAAATCCTGTTTGGCTTTTAAAGTCCCCCATAGCTTGGCCCCTTCCTACCTTTTCAGTCTTCCTCTATCTTCTTCCCCTCCTTGCACTAGGCAATCTAGTGACCCTGAATACTTTGTTGTTCCTTGAACAAGACAATCCACCTTCCAAGCCTAGGCATTTTCACCAGAGACTCTTTCCCTCATCATCTCTGCTTTCTAGTTTCTTTGACTTCCTCAAAGTCTCAGCTGAAGTCCCATCTTCTGCAAGAAGTCTTTCATAGTCCTTCTTAATCTCTGCATTTTTCCTCCAGATTACCCTCATTTTATCTTGTATGTATCTTATTTAAACATAGCTTTTTCATGTTGCCTTCCATTGTTATCTCTAGCACTTAGTGCAGTCCCTGACACATAGTAGGTACTTAATAAATACTGTTTGACAGACATCTGAGTGTAGGATAGAGTGGATTGGAGAGGAAGGGAGGCTATTGCGATAGGTGATGAGGACTGGTCCCACAGTGATAGCAGTGTCAGAGGAGAGAAAGGGGCATATATCAGAGATGCTACAGAGGTAAAACCCAAGTGACATGGTAACAAACTGGATATGAGGGGAGAGGGGGAGAGACAGTGAGGAGTCAAGGATAACAACTAGGTTTCATGTCTGGGTGACTGGGTGGTTCTCTCAACAGTCATAGGGAAGTTTGGAACAGGGGAAGGTTTGGGAGGAAAGATAATGACTTCTTTCTTGGGTATGTTGAGTTTAAGATGGGTAGAGGACATCCGGTTTGGGATATTTACTATACAATTGGAGATTCCAGTCTAGAGATTAGAAGGGAGGTTCGGATGGGACGGTTAGATCTTAGAATCATCAGCATAGAGGTGATAATTGAATCTACAGCCGCTGATGACAAGTATCAGGTTGGAGACCAGGTTTATCCTTACTCAAACTTCAGCACTTTCCTCATTGCTCCATATTGTCTCTCTCGGGAATAAAAACAATAAATAATAATCATAGCTGACATTTATATAGGACTTGCAAAATGCTTTTAGAGTCGGTTGGCAATAGTACACAGAGTGCCAGCCTGGAGTCAGGAAGAACTGAATTCAAATTGGAACTCGGCCACTTAGTAGCTGTGTGACCCTGGGCAAGTCACTTACACTCTGTTTGCCTCAGTTTCCTCAGCTATAAGATGGGAATAATAATAGCACCCACCTCCCAGGGTTGTTGTAAGGATCAAATGAGATATTTGTAAAGGGTTTAGCACAGTGCCTGGCACCTAGTAGATGCTGTATAAATGCATATTCCCTCTCTACCTGTGTTGTCTTATCTTTCCCCTCTTCCCGCAGAGGGGAAGGGACTTGTCCCAGATCATAAGGATTTGATATCAAAGTCAGGATTTGAACCTGTTGTCCTCTGATTCCATGTGCAGTGTTTTTCTTACTATATTATTCTAGAGTGTATCGCACGGAACTGAAGAGTCCAGCATTATCACCACTGTGATTTCTGCAGGGAAGGCCATGGCCACTTCAGGAACACCCCCTCCACCTTGGGATGAGCACAAGCCAATCCAGAAAGATACTGAACAACCAGGTTAGATGAGCTCTACCTCTGATTTCCAGAAGAGGCGAGGATCAGGCTGTATGGCCTCTGGAAGAAGGAGATCTTTGCCAGGGGTTTGGGGGAGGATGACTTTGGCCCAGCATATCTTTCTGCTGCCATTAGCCCTGTGGCCTGAAGCCTGGGGAGCTTCCTTGTATTCCTTTACCTCATTCCTCAAGAGTTCTAGAAGCAGGAATTTCCTAAACTATCATCTACATCCCAGGATGGAGACTCTGGAGCTCCTGAATATTTGGGTTGGGGTGGGGATAAGCCTAGACTTTATAGTCATCTGAAAGAGGCTGCCCTGTGGCCCAGGAATAAGGACTGTGGGAAAGAGTTAATTCTATTCCCTTTCCCTTTACAGGAGATAATGCTGAAGACCCTAAAGTCCCTAGGTCTTATTTAAGTACATTTTTAACTCCCTTAGCATAATCCTCTACACACCATGAATGTTTCTTAAATATTTGTTGAATTTGTCTTATCGAAAAACCCACTGGTGAAACCACTCTGGGATAGATCAAAGATTTGGGAGTGGGAGTGGAAATAAAGGCTTAGAATCACCTTGAAGGGGGATTATTGGGACTTCCAAGTTGGAGTCATGTCCAGTGATGACTATCCCACTAAAACTATTGTCCTTTTCTCATTAGAGGCCCAAGGGCTCTCAAGGTTACCTAATAAATTGTAGTTGTGGGGCAGAAATATTGATAAAATAAGTAGTAAGTTAATTATTCCTCAGATTCATGGAATTTGGGAGGTGGGTCATATAGTACGAACTCATTAGAGACCAAATTAGAGATCATATGGTATAAATGCCTCACTTGTAGGTCTGCACTACTGGCATTATTATCTCTATTTTACAGAGAGGGAAGCTGAGGCCCACTCTGTAATGGCCAAGTGCCCCTCTACTCACCAAAGTTCAGGAAAACTCCTGGTTGGGTAGAAAAGCCAGAAACTCTCTAACAATCCCTGGCATCTGATAGAAGAGGGTGAAGGCAAGCCTGAGCAAAGTCCACTGTCTTATATGTTTCACAGAAAAAACAACCAAAGTCCATGAAGAAGAGGAGCATCCTCTTTCACAAGGAGAATATACAAATACCACTCCTCCCCCTCCCTCTTCAACTCCCCCATCACCACCAAAGCCATCTTCATCCTCATCCTCGTCATCGTCATCGTCATCATCATCGTCTTCATCATCATCAGGTAAAACAATTTTCACTTTGGGTCTACATTTGAAAAAGTTTTGATTGAGGGGCAGCTAGATGGCTCAGTGGATAGAGCACCGGCCCTGGAGTCAGGAGGACCTGAGTTCAAATCTAGCCTCAGACAATTAACACTCACTAGCTGTGTGACCCTGGGCAAGTCACTTAACCCCAATTGCCTCACTAAAAACAAAAACAACAACAAAAAAAGTTTTGATTGAGATTTTCTGTTTCTTGCAAGGCCATATTATCCTGATGATCCCTTCCCTAGCCACTGTTGTCAGTAAATAATCCTCTGCTAAGAATGTTTAGGGCAGCTTTGGGTATAGTTTTATACCCACTTGAATAGGTCAGTATTTTCATTTGTTCCATAATATACACTTCTTGCCTTGTGTTCTTTGTCTCAGTCCTCTTCAGAAGTCCGAGGCCACTGAATCATAGCCCTGACTTTTGTGGTTGTTTAGTAATAATTCTGTTTTTGTTTAATTAAAAAAAATTTTTATTCTTTAATTTAAAAAAAAAGGTTTTTTGACTTTCTGTGGTTATCCTGGACTCTGTTCTTATAGATAGCAACAGTGATGAGGACCATATCCATCGGACTGACAAAAAGCCCCATCCAGGTGAGTTCACTTGAAGTGGAAGGGGGGAATACCAACCACTAGAGACCCTTAGAGTTGGAAGCAGAGTTATGGTCGTGATCCTGAACAGGGGCAGTCACAAGTTGGCTCCCAAGTCAACTTTTTTTTTTTTTTTGCGGGGCAATGGGGGTTAAGTGACTTGCCCAGGGTCACGCAGCTAGTAAGTGTCAAGCATCTGAGGCTGGACCAAGTCAACTTCTTAAGACAAATTCAATTGGGAGGTTGTAGGAGAGTGAATAGAAGACCTTAGTAGAAGAGCTGGGAAAAGATTTCTGACTTTTGGACAGAAGTCACATGTAGGGAGAGATCCCAGTGTGTTGGCTTGTTGGTGGGACCCCAGGAAGTTGCTGGGGAGGCCATCCTCTGGGAAGACACCAAGGAGGTCCAGGCCCAAGGTTCACCTTTTAATTGACTAATTGTTCTTGCTCACTTGATGCTTTGCTTAACTATTTTAACCTGCTAAAGGTTTTGATCACAACTGTTCCCAATGTCCTTTACATTTTGGCCAATCAAAGCCTGGTTAGAATAGAGGTTGTAGGTTATTTTGTTTGAACCTTTTTTGAGCACCGGAATCTCTTCTACAAGTATCCCTGACATGTGGTCACCCAATTTCTGATGAAACTCTTCCTGGGAGGAGAATCCATTCCATTGTTGGAAGGTTCCAATTGTCAATTCTTCCTCGTATTGAGCTGAACACAATGTGTCCACTCCTCTTAGGTCTACCCTCCAATGTACAGACCAAGTCTTCTCTTCCTCCTTGGGATGGCGCCTCCTAGAAACATTGGTGTAGAATGTTCTCCCTCCTTCCACTCCCCTCCTCCCCCTTTGCTCCTCTTCCACCCACCCCATCCAGTTCCTTCCCACCTTCTAAGGCAGGGCTTCTTAAAGTTTTTCCACTCATTACCCTTTTTCTGCCCAAGAAATTTTTATGTGACCCTGGATGTATAGATATATAAAATAGGTACAGATAACCTTTTGCTGTTGCCAAATTTTCGTGACCCCCACATTCAGTGATGTGACCCCATATGGAGTCATGACCCACAGTTTAAGAAGCTAGGCTTTAAGGCCTAGCTCAGACACTGTCTTCCCCATGATACTGTTCTTGAGCCCCAGCCAGAGTGTAATGCCCCTTGATCACATTTGCTCCCCTTTCACATTGTCCTTTTATTCCGATTATTTGGATTCATAGTTCATCTCTTTTGCTAGACTGCAAACTCTAGTCAGCGAGCAAGGTTTATTCATCTCTGTATTCCCTTCTGGTGCCTAGTAAAGTGCCTTGCACATAATAAATGTTTGTGTTTTTATCCAGATAAAGTCAAAGATGAGTCAAAGATTAAGAAGGATGAACTTCAGCTCTATGAAGGTAACTCAATTCAACTTAACAGACATTTTATAAGAGCATAGATTGAGAGGTGGAAAGGACCTTGGAGGTCATTAAGTCCAACCCCCTCATTGTACAGGTGAGGAAACTGAGGCTGAGAGAATAAGTCATTTGCCCAAGGTCTCACAACTAGTTTAAGAGTCTGGATTTGAACCCAGGGCTTCTTAATGCCAAGTCCAACCAGCCACATTGCCTAATATGCATAGGGCAAAGTTGTTAGGAATACAAAGACAAAAATCAATCGACCCCTCAAGGAACTTACATTATATCAGAGAAATGGGTAAATCTAATCCCTAAACAGGTAAATAAACACAAAATTAATTGATTGATGAATAATTAATATATTGATAACAATAAGAACTAATTTTATTAGTGATTTAGGGAAAAGGGTGCCATTATTTTCAGAAGAAGCCAGAATAAGGTGCTATTGGCATAAAAAACAATTGGCAAAGTGGTTTTCAAAGTAACACTAATAGGGCAGCTAGGTGGCGCAGTGGATAGAGCACCAGCCCTGGAGTCAGGAGTACCTGAGTTCAAATCCGGCCTCAGACACTTAACACTTACTAGCTGTGTGACCCTGGACAAGTCACTTAACTCCAATTGCCTCACTAAAAAAAAAAAGTAACACTAATAGTTCACATTTAGAAGGCAGCTGGGTGATAGAGGGAATAGAGTGCTGGACTTGTCACAAGGAAGTCCAGAGTTTAAATCCCACCTCAGACACTTATTAGTGGTGTTACTGTGGTCAATTAGTCATTTAACTTCTCAGCCTCAGTTTCCTCACCTGTAAAGTGGGGATAATAATAACATCTCATCACAAGGTTGCTGTGAAGGTCAGATGAGATAATATACGTCAACCTTTAAGTGCTATATAATTGTTAGCTATTACTATTATTTGTGACTTATTTGACAATCTCAAGTTTGTAACATGTTTTACGTATATTATCTTGTTGCAATAAATTCTTAATAGCATCACTTTGGAACAATGGCAATAATATAGTGAGAATAACCAGAAAAAAGGCCTATGTTTCTTTGGAAGGCAAAGGAATAAAATTGAGAATGATATCCCAGGAAAAGCAGCGTATTCATGTAAACATGAAAATTCGCTTTAATTTATTTTTGTACTCACCACTTCTCAATTTAGTAGGAGTATATCTCAGGCAACTACTCAGTACTCATCTATATCTATCTCTATCTCTATCTCTATCTCTATCTCTATCTCTATCTCTATCTCTATCTCTATCTCTATCTCTATCTCTGTCTCTGTCTCTGTCTCTGTCTATATCTATATCTATATCTATATCTATATCTATATCTATATCTATATCTATATCTATATCTATATCTATATCTATATCTATCCATATCATCTATCTCTGTCTCTATCTCTCTATATATAGAGAGATAGGTATAGGTATAGGTATAGGTATAGATATAGATATAGATACATAAATATGTATATATATATTTATTTCTAACAGTCTTATGCCTTCTAAATAGTTTGCCACTTAAAACTCATTCCTTATTTCTCTATTTCTAAACGTAATGACAATGGCTATATATACTAATAATTTCCATTTGTTTTGGGTGTGGTATAGATACACCTGGAGAGATAAAACCCTATGATGAATCAGGTAAATATCCTAGTTTTAAATTTGTCATTATTGGAAAAACAAATGTATTCTCCATGTCATTGTTTGATTGTGGAAGAACAGAAATTAATGTTTAATCTCTTGTTTACAGAGCTCAGGAGAAGAGAAGTTGTACCATCAGATGGTAAATATATAAACTCAAAGCGTGGTGACAGATATTGGGTTTGCCTGTAGGGTAAAACATTGCCAGAAACGTTCAAAGGCTGAGGGTATAAGTACACACAAGCCCAGCACCAGAAGGCTGTGTACATCCTATGTACAGGATGAAAAGACAGCCACCTACCTAGTAGGATTTGAAGTATACTGGGAAGGGGGGTTTCTGCCCCATAAGATACCTCTCTCCAACCTAACCTAGTGTTTTATATGCTGCCATTGATTCACTTGGGTCTTTAAGGGCTCTTGGGCAGTAGTGTTGGTGGAATGCGACTTCTGTTTGGGTTTGAATCTTTGCTCTATCACCTTTGAGCCATGCGACTTGGACAAGTCACTTCACTTGTCACTCAGTACACATCTTACAACTTACAGGATTGTTGGAATGATCTCATGAGATGATAAACATAAGGTGCTTTGTAATCGTAAAGCACTGTATAAATGGCAGTGATTGTTGTTGCTGTTGGTCCTTGTTCCTGCTCCCCTACTAATCACATCACAGGGTGATGGTTATAAAGACCCCTAGGACCTAGGAGAAACCACCTGAAGCCATCATCAGCTATCTCTTTAACAGGAGAGGTTACTGAAAACAAGATATCTGGGGAGCAGAAAGGCATTAGGATTGGGGAGGGAGGGAAGAAAGGGTGGTGGGAAGGCACCAAAGCCAAACTTTGTAGACACCTTTGAAGTTTTGCCAGCTGTAGGCCAGCCTTTTCAGGTTAATCATTTGCTCAACAAATATTTATTGAATGCCTACTGTATACAAATCATTATGTTAGGGACTGGAGGAGTTAAAAAAAAATTAAGACATAGTGCCTGCTTTCAAGAAACCTTACAATCTGTGGAAATATGCTTTTCAGGACTTAGAATATGGGTAACGGGTATCATTTTCCTGGCCTTCTCAGTGGGTAGGGGAAGGAGTTGAGGGAGAGAGACAATTTGGAACTGAAAATTAAAAAAAAAAAACTTTTAAAAGAAGGAAACTTTAAGTCTAATAGGTGATACCATCAAAGGAGTTAAATAGTATAGGTAGTAATGTCAATAAGGTTTACCATGGATTTAGAAGTCACTGGGCAGACTAAACACTATGGGGGGTGGAGGATGGGTGTACTTCCTGGCCTTATCTTATACTTTGAGTTTGCAGAGTAAATGAACAGAGCTATTCCTTTGGTTCAAGAAGAAAAATCCATTTCTTTAAAAGAGAACATTCTCATTGGTCTTCCCCCCCAAAAAAAAAACAAACTAAAAAGAAAGAAAGAAAGAGAACATTGAATTGAAAAAGAATTGAAAGAGAAGGAATTAATTTTTTCAAGTGAAAACAACCCCCTGAAAAGTCATTGTCATTTTAACACAACTTTTTGTTTCAAAGAGCCAGAAATAGAAGACACGCAGGCAGCAAGAATGAACATAAAGAAAGATGGTAAGAAATTCTCGACGTGTCTCAAAATTTCTTCTCCCTGTTCTGTAGTCAGAGTTTTAAACTGAGTGGACTATATCTTATTGTAGCTTATTGTTCACATTTGGATAATAAAAATGGGGTGGAAACATTGATCACTTTCCTACAATGTTGAGATACTACTAAGTTTTATAACCTCAAGGAAGTCACTTTTCCTTTCCCTTATATATATAATAAAGGGGATGCATTAGATGCTGTTCTAAGATTCCTTTTAACACTGACATCCTATGTTCTAAGGTAATTCATAGGTCTGACATTCTACCTCTGACACTATCTGTGTGATATTGGGTAAGATACTTCCACTCTCTGTTTTTTGCAGGTCAATGACGTTTAAGTGACTTGCCCAGAGTCACACAGCTAGTAAGTGTCAAGTGTCTGAGGCCAAATTTGAACTCAGGTCCTCCTGAATCCAGGGCCAGTGCTTTATCCACTGCGCCACCTAGCTGCCCCCCCCACTCTCTGGACCTCAGTTTCTTCTTCTGTAAAATGAGACAGTGGATTGGATGATCTCTAAGATATGAATTCTGTCCTCAGTTTAACATTTAATGACTGAATAGGCAATATTTAACAGAATTATAGAAACCAAAAAATTAGGCTAAGGAGAAATGGCTGAGAAGGTGGGAAGAGACTTGGAAGACAGTTTTGGATGACACTTATTTCAATACAAAAGGATGGATATAGACTGAACTTAGACTGATGGGAGAGGACAGGAAGTCTTCCACTAGGTTTCTGTGAAGGAAGGACCTAGTGATCCCAACATGATCGAACTCACATGTCATATGAAGGGATTGGACTAGATTAAGGGGGTCAAACTCCAAAGGAAGCATTTCTGGGAAATATTATCTTGAAAATTCAGGAAATATTAGAGAACTAAATAAAAATGCAGTACAACATAGATAATGTTAATTTGTGGTTTTCTTAGTCAACATGCTGCCTGTGATTTGAGTTTGACACCACTGAATTAAATGACCTATAAGATCTTTGCTTACTCTAAGATTCTAAGTCAGGATTCTCTGGGACATTTTATATGATTTAAGAAAAATGGGGCTGGGACAAAATGTGGGTATTAGTTGAGGGGCTGGACAGTTGATGGTAAAGCAGAAATCATAGGCTTGCAGGATTTATTCATTTAGAGCTGGAAAGAACATTAGTAGCTGTCTAGTCCAACCCCTACCTCATCTACACGTAAGGAAACTAAGGCCCAGAGAGTCCCAGGTAGGACATGAGTTCAAATTTAACCAATGTTTATGAAAGAACTACTATGTGCATAACAGCACAGTCAGTGGTAGGGGAGATAAAATTATTAGATAAGACATGATCCCTGTTCTCATAGAGTTTGTAAT
This sequence comes from Dromiciops gliroides, assembly GCF_019393635.1. NCBI lineage: Eukaryota > Metazoa > Chordata > Mammalia > Microbiotheria > Microbiotheriidae > Dromiciops > Dromiciops gliroides. The sequence goes on from NC_057861.1 coordinate 706,930,042, forward strand.
TAAAGATAGTGAAGTTGATGACACAATGGAAACTCCACATTGGAAACCTGATAATTCCTTTAATTATTTGAAGGGGGTAATTTTTATTGTCAGGATGGGAGAGCAGAACAGAGAGTAATTTTTGGTTCTTGCCTTTTCAGATGAATTTTTCCATTTTGTCCTCCTTTGCTTTGCTATTGGGTCCGTGCTAGTCTGTTATCACTACTATGCAGGTAAGGAGGGCTTGGGGGAAATGAGGCATGAGGGGGAGAGAGAGAAACCTGTTAGGGCCCACACAGATGTTAACCCACATTCTCCCTTTATCCACTTCCCAGATTGGTTCATGTCTCTGGGCGTTGGGTTGCTAACCTTTGCTTCTCTGGAGACTGTTGGAATATATTTCGGCCTAGGTAAGTAAGACTTAAAGCACCCCATGCATATGGGTGGCCCCACTGTGTTGTAACCTGGTCTGTAGTCGTCACAGGCCACATATTGCAAGGTGACCATGTTGTGACATTGGTATTTATTTCCTCACTTAGGATTTATATGCCATCTACTTCTGAAAAGAATTTCAGAGCACTCACAAAATTGAATAGAATCACATAAAAGGGAGCAGCTTAAAATGAAAAAAGGAAAAGACCCATTAAAAGGAAAATAGAAATAGACGTTGGCAGGTACCTGAAATAAGTCAATTATTGAAGTTAGGCACAGTGTGTAGCTCTGAATTTCTTGGCAACTCAAAAACTCATGAATTCATTCACTCAACAAGTATTCATTGAGTCCCATTATAGTCAAGGTCCCATGTAGTGTGGGGGAGACCAAGATAACTGAAATAGAATTCCTATTCTCAGAAGCTGCGATCTAGCAGGGGAAGTAAGAATATGTACACAGAAAACGATAATACAATGTATGATGTGAATGAATGATAAGATGGATACCCAATGAATGAAAGGAGGGATAATACTAGACTGACTCAGACCCTAAAATTCCCACATTAGAGTCTGATTACTTCTTAAGCTTTCTCTCATGACAAAATGTCATACCCCTAGGAAGGCTAGAATCTACAGCTGTCATCAGTCATTTATAGCTCAGTATAAATGAGTTTTTCAGAGACTTTCCTGAAAGCAGACTTTGATATAGAATGAAGGGGGAGAGAGCATAAGGGAAAAGGGAGCAAGGACAAAGTCAAGAGAAGGGCACTAAGAGAGGGGACAGGAGGATGCTCAATACAAACTTCCCTTTGGCTTTTGAGAAAAGAGTCCTAGAGATGTGACTATAACCCAGATGGCCCTATGTCATTGCTTCTAGCACTTACCTAGAACATGGGTCCAGAAGAGGAGAAGTTGTCCCATTCTACAATAAATAGTAAGGCCAAATGGGGCTATGACCTGTGACCTTTCTTTAAGGCCAAAATTAGGAATTCTTCCTTCTGAGGCAAATTTAGCCAAGTTCATTGGGGAAGGTGGGGACAGTGGCACAGAGAACAGACTGCCTTGATCAGATGCTATTGTTCTAGCTGGTAGGCAAGATGTGTCCAAGGTAGTCTGGTCTACAAGGCTGAAGCTACATTAACCAAAAGTTCCTGACTCCCAACCTCCTGGAGAAGATGGGGTGGGAAAGGAAAGAAGCAAGTAGGAGAAAGAAGACTCAGGGGAGATAGTTGTCACAGTGATGGGGGCTAGAGGGTGACATCCCAGTGCAGTTACCTTGCTATGATACAGATTTGTGAGGGACAGTGAGGAGTTGGGGCAGTGAGCCAGAGGAAAACCATAGGGAGAAAGCATACTGCCTCATGGAGATTGGCGCCCTATGACAAAGCTCCAGTCACCCAGCCCCAGTTATGGCTCTGCCTTTCTTGCCTCAGAAGTCTTAGGGAATGTCTCAGAGATATGTGGTCCTAAGGGAGTAAGGGGCCTGAACTGGTGGGAAAGTCACTTGTCTTAATAACAGTGTTGGACTAGATAGATGTCTCTTAGTAGCCTTCTAGTTCTAAATCTATGACCTTAATGAATTCTGGTTTTGTTTCTCAACAGTGTATCGGATTCACAGAGTCCTTCAGGGCTTCATCCCCCTCTTTCAGAAAATAAGACTAATAGGTAACTTTTGAGCTTTTCCCAAATGCCATGACCCCTTTGCTTATGCTTATATTATATGCTGATACTCTGCTCAGCGTTGCCTCCTGATTATAATAATGGTGATCCCTCCCTCTCTTGTTATCTACAAAGTATTTTGATAGCTACAATTTCATTTGATCTTCATAATAAACCATGGGGAGAACCTGAAGAAGAAATCAATATTCCTATTTTTTCAGGTGAGGTTAAGTGAGGTCCAGAAAGGCAAAATAAATCATCCAGCATCACATGACAATTTAATAATAGATCCTGGATTTGAACCCAGAGTTTCCGACTCTTAATTTATAATAAGCCAGTTTAGTGGCACAGTGAATAAAGTGCTGAAACTGAAGTCATGAAGGCTGAATTCAAATCCTTTCTCAGATATTTACTAGATGTATGACCTTGGACAATTCACCTAACTTTTCTGGACCTCAGTTTCCTCAGCTGTAAAAGAAGGGGTTGGACCAGACAACTGGTAAGAGGGTCCCTCCCATCTCTAAATCTATGATCCATACTGTTCAGAAGACCTGTTTTCATATCTTGCCTTAGACCCTTACTAGCTGGTTATGGTTAAGTCACTTAATATCTTTATAAAATGGGTATAATGATGCCTGCAGCATCATAGGGCTGTGGTGTGGTTCACATGCAGTGATCCATAGAAACATCCAAATGCCAGTTGGGATGATGTAACCCTGGTACTTGATGCTTTTTTTTTTAGAGCCCCTTCACATTCCTTATAGAAATGTAGACTTGGGGCAGCTAGGTGGCACAGTGGATAGAGCACCAGCCCTGGATTCAGGAGGATCTGAGTTCAAATCCGGCCTCAGACCCTTGACACTTGCTAGCTGTGTAACCCGGGGCAAGTCACAAACCCAATTGCCCCACAAAAAAAAAAATAAATAAAAAAGAAGGAAAAAAAATGTAGGCTCACAACAGCCTTGGGAAATAGGCAGGGTTGGTATCATCCCTACCCTATCTTTATCCCTGTCCTTAGCAGGTTTAAAGCACAGAGGTTAAGTCACCATTGCCCAGCTGGGTGTCAGCAGAGCTGAGACCAGAGCAGGGCTCCTGACTTCTGAGCCATCATTCTTTCTACTCTTCTCAAGTTGATCCTGGGTAGCCATTCTGTCTTACTGCTAAGCAGCCTAAAGCAGCCCAATTCCATGGAAAGCAGGTCAGCTTTGGCACGAGATGGCTGGATTGGAAATCCTTGTTTTGCTACTTACAACCCACGTAATTCTGAAAAAGTTGTAAACTTTTTCATTTTTTAAATTTTGGGAGCAGTCAGGGTTAAGTGACTTGCCCACAGTCACACAGCTTGTAACGGTGTAAGTTTGGATTTGAACTCAGGTCCTCTTAACTCCAGGGCCAGTGCTTTACCCACTGCACCACCTAACAGCCCCTCAATGTTTTCAATTTTTAACAGTTATAACCTGTGGAGTCATTCTCAGGGTTGCTCCCAGCTCACTGGCCCTCTTTTCTTCATCTGTACAATATTGAATGGGATCAAAGAATTTTTAACCTTTTTTAGGTTCTGAGCCCTTTTGGCCAGCTGGGAAAGTCCATGACCTCTCAGAATAATGATTTCAAATATACAAAATAAAATACATGTAACTGCAAAGGAAACCAATTAAATTGAAATTTTAAAAAATGTTTTAAATTCACTTGTTTCAGGTTAAGGATTCTTTGACTAGAGAATATCTAAGGACCCTTCTAGCTGAAGCTCTATGAACCCACAAGGGTGCATGCCACACACCAAAATATCAGGAGAATGCCAATTACAACTAATCCGTGTTTATATGTATTTATTATGCAATGAAACAAGCAAATAATCAATAAATCCAATTAGTTCTTGGGGGGGGGCAATGAGGGTTAAATGACTTACCCAGGGTCACACAGCTAGTAAGTGGCAAGTCACTTGCCCAGGGTCACACAGCTAGTGTCAATTATCTGAAGATTTGAACTCAGGTCCTCTTGAATCCAGGGCCAGTGCTCTATCCACTGTGCCACCTAGTTGCCCCTCATTATAATTGAGTGTTTTGGTGAAAGAGACTGAGGACCTGTTGTGATCAACATCTCTTCACATTCTGTCCTTCACCTCACAGGTTTCCGGAAGTCAGACTGAGAGGTTGATTCAGGAGAACAGCTGGGACCATCAATCCAGAAATCATGAAATCAATCTTCCCAGAATAACACCAGAGTAAAGGAATCCCCCACCTCATGTCTTGGGGGGACAAAGCTGGAGAGAAAGAAAAATACTTTATCCTTCAGCATCACCTAATAAGTCTGAGCACTGGATCATCATTGATGGGCATCAAGGAACTAAGCTCACATCAGTTTTATTCTAAGGGTTAACTTAATCATCAAGGGGAAGGAAAGGGAAAGGAATGGGAGGGAGTGGGAGAGGATCCATGTCCTCCTGCCTGACGGGTTCTGATTCTGAAGACAGAAGGCTTCATTGAAAAAGCCTTGGCAGACAATTGGTCTTGGTAGAATGTCTTTAGGGTCCCTCCCAGCTTTGATCTGGTTCAGAATGATCCTGACCCTGATCTCCATCTTTGGGATCCCTGTTTGCTAGACCCTAGCTTCTTAACCCCATATGGGATCCTGTAACTGAATGTGGGGGTCATGAAAAATTTGGCAACAGTAAAAGGTTATGTATACCTATTTTATATACCTATCTACCCAGAGTCATGTAAAAATTTCATGGGTGAAAAGGGCTCACAAGTGGGAAAAGTTTAAGAAGCCCTGGGCTAGATAATCTTTAGCCAGGTCATATTTGTTGGAATTGTCTCCCCATGGCGGATACTTCCCCCAAACAGCTGGGATTCTTAGGCAGCTGAACTCAAAGTAGAAGTGGCCAGGCCTACCACCACCATCCAAGCCGGAGGGGATGGGATACTTTTTTTTTGCTGGGCAGTGAGGGTTAAGTGACTTGCCCAGGGTCACACAGCTAGTTAGTGTCAAATGTCTGAGGCCGGATTTGAATTTAGGTCCTCCTGAATCCAGGGCCAGTGCTTACCCACTGCGCCACCTAGCTGCCCCCAGGGATGGGATACTTTGACTAAGCTGTTGTATCACACAGAGATCTACACTTTCTTCAGGTATTCAAGCTGAAAACGACAACCAATAGCTATACAGGAAGAAATGTATCATTCTGGGAGTGAAACCAAATCAGAATAAACTGTTTATGATCATGAAAACCGTGTTTGTGTCTTACATCCTTTCCCCAGATCCAGTCATGTTACAGCTGCTTTTGGCTTGATTTCACGTCAACTACATTTCTCTTTTTCCTGGACTTGTACAACTTTCTGTCATATGCTTTTCTACTTCTGTATTGTATTTTCTCAAGGAAGAATCGTCTTCCCTACCCCAGCTACCCTCTCAAGGAGCTGTTGTCATTTGTCCTTCGTTCTCAAAGAGGACCAGTGAAGTCAGGAGGGTGAAGTCTTGACTTCCAATGAACTGGATATAAGTGAGGCCGGGTCCAATGGCAAGATATAGGTCAGCATGACTGCAGAGACCCTGGCCTGTTAAAGCAGTAGGAGACTTTGGTCTTTTTAAGCTAAGGTCTTTTCTAGGTCTCAGTTTGCCTGAGACAACATCCATTCAGTAGTTAAAGGCTAGATAAGAAATGACCTCAAGGGGCTAAAATATGGGTGGAGATCAAGATGGGAGGCAGTGTCATCTAATAGTTTTGGTGTCCAAGGACCTGAGTTCAAATCTTGTCTTTGATGTCTACTACCTGTTTGACTTTGGGTGAGCCACTTGGGCATCAGTTTCTTCATCTATGAGAGATTTCTTCTCATAAGGGTATTGGACTAGATGGTCACTTCTAACTCTGGACCTATGATCCTTTAATATGAACTTCAACAGGGATAAATGGGATAGGCATTATTGAACTGAGTTTAAAAAACAGTCAACCAATGGGGCAGCTAGGTGGTGGAGTAGATAAAGCACCGGTCCTGGATTCAGGAGGACCTGAGTTCAAATCCGACCTCAGATACAACGCTTACTACCTGTGTGACGCTGGGCTGGTCATTTAACCCCAATTGCCTCGCCAAAAAAACAAAAACAAAAACAAAACAAACAAACAAACAAAACCAGTCAACCAAACCAGCCATACAAGAATAGAATTGGGAAGATATACTTAAAGGTAAATCACATGAAAAAGACCCGAAGATTTTAGATGATGAGAACCTTGGGATGAGCCAACAACGGTGTGATGTGACTGCCAAAAAAAAAGTTAATTTGATCTTAGTCTGGATTAAAAGAAATGTAGCAGCCGTCCCACTGTCCTCTGCTTCTGGTCAGCGAGGGCCTCATTTTACAGAGGGAGAGGGGACAGCTGGAGTCAGAGCAGAGGAATGTGACTAAGATGAAGGATCTAGAAGCTGCCACATCAGGAATGACTGAGAGAAGGCAGCTCTACCTTAAGGAGAACTATATTAGGTAGAAGAAGCGGGACCTGAGTTTTTTTCTCAGCTGTGCTATTAACAAGCTATGTGACCTCAGGCAAATTGCTTCCATCAGGAAATAAACATTTATTGAACATCTACTGTGTTCTAGACACCAAGCTAATTGTTTGGGACACACACACACACACACACACACACACACACACACAGACAATCCCTACCCTCAAGGAGCTTACAGTCTAATTGGAAAAGACAACATACAAGGAAAGTGAAAAGTGATGGGTCGCTGGGTGGGGTACACAGTGCAAGGGCATGATGGGAGTGTGGCTGGGTAAAAAATGAAGAGATGCCTGGCTTGGGCATCTTGCTTAAACAAGGTTTTTGGGGGAGCTAGAGGGTACTGATGAAATGTGAGTTCCAGGGGCAGCTAGGTGGCGCAGTGCATAGAGCACTGGCCCTGCAGTCAGGAGTACCTGAGTTCAAATCTGGCCTCAGACACTTAACACTTACTAGCTGTGTGACCCTGGGCAAGTCACTTAACCCCAATTGCCTCACTAAAAAAAAAAAAAAAAAAAAGAAAAAAGAAATGTGAGTTCCAAGGCTCATGGGATCTTGAAGGACGCTGAAGTTTCTGGGAGCATGATGGTGTCCAAAGGAGTACAGCCAGGTGAGATACGGAGACACAGCTGACTTGGGTGCCCTGCTTAAATGGGTGTTCTGGGAGGAGCTTTCTACCCTTCAGTCAGACAGAAGGGCCCCAGGGGCAGAGGGGACATCTGAGGTGTGTGATCCAGGGCTTAAGTGATCTTCCAGGATGCAGAGGTTTCTGGAGTATGATGAGGAATATAAATGAGAGTGTGGCTGCCTCAATCTAAAGTCATTGCTTCAATTAGAAAAAACAAGTTGGGGGATGGGTGAGCTAGTGGGGGCGGGAGGGGGCGGAGAAGAGGGAAGGGGAGGGTGGAGCTTCATATTCTTGTGCAGAGGATGAAGAGCTATTATGCACCCCAGAGCTGTAACTAGCTGGAACATCTCTTGGGCAGATTTAGTTGGTGGTTGGAGGTGGGGGTGGGGAAGAGGAAAAAACTCAGTCCCAGAAGAATAGGAGGGGGCAAGAGGGGAGGTAAAGAGGGAGTGAGGATGGGTGGGAAAGAACAACAGGTGCTGCCAACACCTGTTCAACAACAACTCCTCCCTCAAGTGCAATTGCACCAGGAGAGGGCACCCAGCATCTTAGGGAGTTCTGAGGAGACTATAGCACCCCAGACACATGGCTTTGGAGAGGCACTGTGCCCTGTCCTTCCCCCCCACCCATCCCCAGTGCACTGAGACCAGCCTTATTGACCCCACAGTCAGTTTATTGCATAGCTCCCCATTTAGTCACTGGTTATGACACTAGAAATAACAGCATAGTAGAAAGAGCAGTGGTTGGAAAACCACATTTCAAATCCTGGCTTTCCCCCTTATTAGCTGTGTGGTCTTGGGCAAGTCATTTAATCTCCACATGGGTCATTTTCTTCAGCTATAAAATAACAGGGTTGAAATAGATGGCCTCTGAGGCTCTTCTGCTACTGACATTCCATGTTCTAAAGCTCCATCTTGGAGGCAACAATAACGCCCCAGGCTGGAGTCAGGAAGATCTGAATTTAAATCCAGCCTCAAATAATTACAAGTATAATCTTAAACACTAACTTTGTGACCCTGGGCAGGCCACTTAACCTTTGTTTGCCTCAGTTATTTCAACTGTAAAACAGGAATAATGGCACCTACCTCACAGGGTTGTTGTGAGCCTTAAATGAAGTATTTGTAAAGTGCTTTGCTACATAAGGGCAGACAGGTGGCACACTGGATAGAGCTCTGTGCCTTGAATCTGGAGAACTTGAGTTCAAATTTGTCCTCAGACATTATTAGCTATGTGACTCTGAGCAAGTCACTTCACCCTGTTTTCATCTGTAAAATGCCCTGGGGGGCAGCTAGGTGGCTCAGTGGATAAAGGACCAGCCCTGGATTCTGGAGGACTTGAGTTGAAATATGGCCTTGGACACTTGACACCTACTAGCTGTGTGACCCTGGGCAAGTCACTTAACCCTCATTGCCCCACCAAAAAAAAAAAAAGATCTGGAGAAGGAAATAGCAAACCCAGGATCTTTGCCAAGAAAACCTCAAATGGGTCGCAGAGAATTGGACTTGGACACGACTAAAACCATGACTTAACAACAACAAAATACTATATAAATGCTAATTTCCTTCCCTTCTTCCCCACCCCCATTTAGCTCTACCATTCCATGTCCTGAGATCTCTTCCAGCTGTGGCGACTTTGAGTCAGGAAGACCTAGACTCAAATCCCATCAAAGACTTAATTAACTTTATGACCCTGGGCAACTGACATCATCTCTTCAGGCCTGTTTCCTCATCTGTGAGGGAGGGAGGGAGGGGCTCTGTGACTTCCAAGGTCTCTCCCAGTTATCTATCACTCTATGATTCTACGTTCTCAGTAGCTTTGGTCTTGAAGGCAGGAAACACTGAGTTCAAAGCCAGTCTTTCAACCTGAGGAAGTCACTTTCTCTCTTTCAGGCTCAAATCCTCATCTGTGAAATGGGGATGATGATAGTGCTTATCTCACAAAATTGTTTTGCGGATGAACATAAAAGGCTTTGTAAAGTTGTTTGTAAAAACAATTTACAAACCTTAAAACACCATATATATCATATATATATATATGTTAGCTGTCTAGTATATATAAAATGTTTTTCAAACATCAGAACACTGTTAGCTATTATCATCATTATAAAATCCCTTCCAATTTTAACATCCTTTTAATATAATTTATTGTAAATTAGAAAGTCATTGGGCAGCTAGGTGACACAGTGGATAAGGCACCAGCCCTGGATTCAGGAGGACCCAAGTTCAAATCTGGCCTCAGACACTTGACACTTACTAGCTGTGTAATTCTGGGCAAGTCACTTAACCCCAATTGCCTCACCCCACCCCCCAAAAAAGTCATCAATAAACATGAAAATTTCCATATAGGGACTTTCTTATTATCAATGATCTCCTTGGGGTATAAGCCTAGTAGCGAAATCTCTAGGTCAAAGGATATGAACATTTTAGTCAATTTAGTTACATAATTGCAAATTACTTCTCAAAATAGTTGTACTGAGTCAGTTCCACCAACAATGCACCAGTGTGCATATCTTCCCACAACCCCCCAACATCAACTATTCTCATCTTTGTCAATTTGCTTGGTATGAGATAAAATCTCAGGGTGATTTGCATTCTTTTTTTATTAGTGATTTGGAGCATTCTTTCATATGGCTGTTGAGTTAGCATTCTGAGAATTGGCTGTTCATATCCTTTGATTACTAATTACTGCAGAAAGCCAACTCTATTGTTCTGAAGTTCTGCTTTCCTGGCTCCCCCAGCTGCTAAAACCTTCCTTTTGCAGATCACCATCCATCTAGTCTGTAGATTACTTACTTGTTCTTTCCTCCCCCCTAACAAACCGACTCACCTGTCATACTGTGTACTGGTCCATATTTGGATTCTTTATAGAGATGTTTCCTTTCACCACCTGCCTCCCAACTTTAGGGGACAAGTTTGTCAATCAAGCTGTGATTATGGGCGCTGAGACGTTGACAGATAGAAGGGATAAAGGGAGCAGCTCATAACCAATCCAGACAGGCCTCAAATATGAAGAGCCCAGGGCCTCCTCAGAGCTCTGGGATTGAACCAACAAGGGTGAGTGGGCATAGAGCACATCCAGTCCCCCTACCTTACACCCTTTTCTGTATTGAAAGAAGTATGGGAAAATCCTTTCTCCTTTTTGTTCCATGGGTTAAAAAAATGGGATTTTTCAAAAATGACCTGTACCAGTGAACTAAGGGGGGAAAAACCAAACTGACACGAAAAGCATAATTTATAGAATGTCTGTTTCTGCTTTTACCTGCTCAGAGCCTAGCTGCCACAGCCTTGTGGGGATCCTTAGTGCCCCAGTTTCCTTACCATTGTTTAAGTTCTGTTTGGAGGACCTTGACCCCAAGACAATACCCTTCTTAGAACTTCAAAGACCCCCTTCTGTGGTGGTGAGGGAACAGAGCAGGCGTGTGATGACCTCCAGAGGCAGGTAGGATAATAGACTATATAGACTAAGTCATCAATGAGCCCCCACTTATATTGGGATGGATTTTTCTGTTCCTCTAATAGCAGCTAGGTAGTGAAGTGGAGAGAGCACTGGGTTTGGAATTAGGAATCATATTTCTGACTTCAAATCTGGGCTCAGACACTAACTGTGTGACCCTGAACAAATCACATTAACCCTGTTTGCCTCAGTTCCTCATCTGTAAAATGAGCTGGAGAAGGAAAGGGCAAATGCTTTAGTATCTTTGCCAAGAAAACCCCAAAGGGGTCGTGAAGAGTTGGTCAGGACTGAAAAGACCGAAGAACAATAACAGTCACTCAGGTCTTGTGTGTCCTTGGAATCCACTGGGAGAGTTAATGTCAAGCTTAAGCTTGAAACTTAGAAGATGCCTACTTTGGAGAAGAAAAAAAAAGTTATTTTAATGACTTCCAAAACCAGGAACCAGAAGATGGTGGGAGGGACTACTGGATCTCAGGAGGCAACTTCCAAGAACTATGTTAGCTGAGGGAGGCCCAGTTCTGATCAAAGAAAAGAAAGGGTAGGGTAGGATTTGGGGAGAGGGGAAGACCAGCCTCGTTAAGATTTCATGGGTCTGGGGCAGCTAGGTGGCACAGTGGATAAAACACTGGCCCTGGATTCAGGAGGACCTGAATTCAAATTCGGCTTCAGACACTTGACACTAGCTATGTGACCCTGGGCAAGTCACTTAACCCTCATTGCCCTGCCAAAAAAAAAAAGAAAGAAAGAAAGAAAAGGAAAAAAAAAAAAAGATTTCATGGGTCTTTGTTTGAACATAGGCTTTTTCTTTTGGTTACTTCTTTGAATGAATTCCTCTCAAATTCTTCCTTCATATTACTGTAGCAAGTTATAATAGTAATTTATATTTTAATCATACTTTTGTTGGGGCCAAATTTGATATAGGGAGAGCTAATTGAGTAGCTTGTCGTAATATTGGGGTCCTGGAAATAATGAGGGACCTCTAGGCCCAAAGCTCCCTCCCCTCTGAAATGCCTTTTTGGATATTTCTCCTAGGTCAATAAGAAAGGAGCCTAACAGCCTCTTTTCCACAAACGAATCAGGTTTTATTAATGGGAATAAAATAAACAGCAAAGGGGAAATTAATAAAATCAAAGACAAGGGAATAGGGAAAAAGAAAAATGGATAATCCCCTTAACTCTAACCTAAGTCTTTACAATCCCCAAACTCACTTCCAGTTCAGCTAATTCAAAAGAGCAGGGATCGTGTGTTAACTCACCACTTGGGGTCCGTAGCTTCAGTGGGAAACAGCTTTGCAGTCAGGGCCCACAGGACAAACTGCCAGGAAAAAACCTCTTTCTGCCTGCTCCTGCAGCTCACACCATTGGAAGGAAAGTGACTCCGGAAAGAGACTGAGCTCCCCTCAGCAAGTGTTTACTCTCCCTCCCCCAAAAGGGGAGGAGGTCCTTCAAACTGCCTGTGGAGAGTGGTTTCTCCTGCTGACATCAGCAGCATATGTCACTCACAACAGGCCAGGTGTGGCCCATCCCAATCAGTCTGCCAAATTCCATTATTTACCACACTTTCCAGGAGTGTGGTGTTTCAGATACCAGCTATCCCTATGACCTTGGGCAAATAACTTTTCTAAGACTCAGTTTCCTCAACTGTAAAATGAGGGCCAGAGGAAATCTGAAGTTCCTTCCAGCTCAAGATCTATGATCCTATAATTTTAATGATTCCTAAGGTCCTCTCCAGCCCTATGTCTGTGATACTTTATAGTTTGGAAAAATACAACACAGAACCTCTTATTTGGAGACCATCAAGTCACAAAATTGTACCTGCCAGGAATCCCTCTCCACAATAATAAAAATAGCTAGTATTACGAGAGAAATATCTCCTCTCTGAATTTATGGGTGGCAAATACATGTTTACCACAATGCAGAAATTATGGCGGTAAACACCTCGGTTTTGTTATTAAGCTCAAGCATAGGTTCAGGCCTCAGAGAAAACCTGAACCACACTCAGGATTCTCACAAGCCCTTCTTGTTGGCAAAATTGCATCAGTGACCGAGAAATAATTCATTTACACAATGCAATCTTATATATTCTCACACATTGCAATATCATACATTTCTCTTAGGCCATAAAAGCTAAAGAGAAGATAGATTTATAATCCCATACTTCCTTCAAGGTCATGAAAGTTGAACACATTTAGTTACACAGAGTCTTAATCACATATATCCCCATAGGAAAAAACCCTCATCAAAAACAAAAAAAAACCAACAAAAATCTCTGTTGGTAAACTAAATCGGGTTATAGACTTGTAACGATGGGAATGACGCCACCTGCTGGAGACTTACTGTAGAAGAGTTCCAGGTCTTTGAGGGCAAGACCAGGAGTCTTTTCTTTGGCATCAGGAAGTGACGCTGGCTAGTGGGAGGAGGAAGGAAGAGACTGGCGCTCAGTCTCGCTCTCTTTTCTGAGGATGCTGGTGGAGAGGGAAGCTAGAAATGCGCTCTCCCTTTAATAGATAGATGAATGTAGGCCTTTCTCTCTCTTTACCAAATTCTTATTCTCCTTAATAAATGCTTAAAAGTCTAACTCTTGCTAAAGCTTATAATTTATTGGCGACCACTCATTAGATATTTTAGACAGACTAGCTAGAATTTTAGCCCTTAACAGACTAAACTACATTTAGAGGGTTCTAGAGTTTACCTGATAGAGAAAGAGGATTTACATGTTGCCAAGAAATCAAGGACAGTTGAAATTCTTCCTCTGGCTTCTTATCTAAGGAATGCTTAAGGCTCTTAAATAAATTTTTATATTCCATGGGACAATTTTTGTTCAGGTGAGGTTAATATTAAAACAGACTTTTAGTTAATGGAAATTTCCAGGAAGAAATGCCCCAAATAATAAAAGGAAAATTTTAAATTCACATAACATTAGCATTTATATAGTGGGTAAGGTTCACACCATGGCTGGGGCAACTAGGTGGCGCAGTGGATAGAGCACTGGCTCTGGAGTCAGGAGGACCTGAGTTCAAATGTTACCTAAGACACTTACTAGATGTGTGACCCTGGGAAAGTCACTTAACCTCAATCACCTTAAACATCTGGGGCCATCTCCAGTCGTCCTGATCTATATCTTGCCACTGGACCCAGATGGCCCTGGAGGAGAGAGTGAGATTGGTGACCTTGCCCAGCCCTCCTTCACTTAAATCCAATTCACTGCAAGTCATAATATCTGTCATGGTCCTCTTGAGATGAAGGACAAACAACAACAACAACATGGTTCACACAAGTTATCTCATTTAATCTTCATGGCAACCCTGGGAAGTAAGTGCTATTGTTATCCCCATTTAATTAACAGATAAGAATACTGAGACTGAGAGCAGTTCAGTGTGACTTGCCCAAGGTCCCACAGCTAGATAAGTGACTGAGGCAGGCTGCAAACTTATACCTTCTTGACTCCCACCTCCCAACAACCACTGATTCAGCTTTAGCCTGAAGACTTCAAGTGGGGCGGGGGGAGAGGAGCCCACAGCTTCCTGAGGAAGATGTGAACATTTTACAGACACTGGTAGGTATTTGTAGGACAGTATTCCTTACTTTGAATTGGTCCGCCTTCTAAACTCTTCCAAACCCTTCCACGGGTTGTTTCTAGTTCTGCCTTCTGGACTCAAGCTGAACTAGCTTAATTCCTCTTAATTCCAACTTCACAACAGGCCTGTGAAACACATGGTATTATTATCCCCACTTTATAGATGAGAAAACTGAGAAGCAGATGGGTTAATTAGCTAGCCTAGGAGGTCACATGGCTAGTAAGTTTGACAAAACTGCTGACTCAGCCCAGGTCTCCTGACTGCTGGTTAGACCAGTGTTGATTCCACTAAACTATATTGATTTTCTACGTTACTGTATAACTGCGGATAGGGTCTACAGAACATTGTGTATAGTAGATTGGATGCTGGCTTTTGCATCTGGGAGACTGAGATTTAAAATCTTCATTAGTATTTTAATCCCTGCTTTGCCACTAGAACTGCCTGGCTATCCTCAGACAAGCCTCTTAACCACTCTCTGCCTCAGTTTCCTCACCTGTAAATGAGAGAATTGGGGAATAATTGACATCTATTTTCTTTTCTGACTCTAGGATCCCAAGATCCTGTGATCCTATTTACTAGCTGGGCAAGTTACTTCATTTCTCTCAGCCTCAGTTTCCTCATCTGTGAAATGGAGTTAATAATACCTATTAGCAATTACCCCACAGGCTAGGAGGGTCTAATGAGGTAATGTACATAGTGTACTTTGTAAGCTTTAAAAGTATTCCATAAAATGTCAGCCAGTGTTATTATTAATACATTATAACCAAACAGCCCCATAAAACTGTGAAGCTTCTACTTAAACATCCTGTTGTTCCTCTTGAGGTAACTGCCCCAGAACAGCTTTTTTGCTTACTTTGGGCTTTTGCTAAACCAATTAAGGGCATGGAGTGGGTATGTTTTGTTGAGCTATACTTTCTTACCAAGTAAAACTATTATCTCATATAAACTGCTCTGTGACTTATCCAGGGGGGCATACAGGGTGAATAGCTCCCATTTACATTTAGGTCCACCCTGTTCAGGAAGAAGAGTTTGGGAGCCATCGAAAGACTTATCTTTCCTACGCTTCTCTGGTTCTGGATGGGTGATCTCATCAATGTGAGCATTCCCTCGAATGGGGCAAATCTCCCAATACATGTGGGCTCTTCTTTTTTTGGTGGGGCAATGAGGGTTAAGTGACTTGCCCAGGGTCACACAGCTAGTAAGTGTCACGGGTCTGAGTCTGGATTTGAACTCAGGTCCTCCTGAATCCAGGGCTGGTGCTTTAACCACTGCGCCACCTAGCTGCCCCCATGTGGGTTCTTCTTATAGGACTCTTGTCAATGTCCTCCCAGAAATCCTTCCTGGCAGGTCCACCTGACCTGCTAGAGGTCTTCCTTTTTTTTTTTTTAAACATGTTTCAGTAGAAAGTATGGTGACCTTGGGGTCAGAGGAGCTAGTTTCAACCTCCTGACCTACTATCCTACAGTCTTCCCTCTGATGATTACTTCCAAATTATTCTATTTCTTGTTTTTACCTAGTTGTTTTCATGTTAGGTTCCCCAACAGACTATGGGCTCCTATAGGGCAGGGACTGTCATTTACCTTCTCTTTGAATCTCTAGCACTCACCACACTGTTGGGCACATAGTAGATGCTTAAAAATGTTCATTGATTGACTGACTAACACTTACTAGATGTAGGACTTTGGGCAAGTAACTTAACCTCCACAGATCTCAGCTTCCTCATCTATAAAGTAAGGGTTTGGGGGCTGCTAGGTGGCACAGTGGATAGAGCACTGGTCCTGGATTCAGGAGGATGTGAGTTCAAATCCGGCCTCAGACCCTTGACACTTACTAGCTGTGTGACCCTGGGCAAGTCACTTAACCCCAAATGCCTCACCCCCTACCCCCCAAAAAAGAGGGTTTGGTTATGATCTGCAAGGTTCTTTCCAGCTATAAATTTATCAACCAACCATTCAAGAAATACTTGTTAAATACCTACTATGTGCCAGGCATTTAAAAAAAAACTGGACCTGTAACTTCAGTTATAGGGAACTCTCAGTGAAGAATTTAATCTACCAATGTAGGCTAGTACCTTCTCTGTAATTCAGAGACCCTAGGGAGCTGCCTGAGTCATAGAGACGTTAGGTGACTTGCCTGGAGTCACAGAGCCAGTGTGTCTAAGAGTTGAACCAGAGTTGAACCTACGTCTAACTCCCTAATTCTGTGGGTGGCTCTCTGTCCACAGGACCACACTGCTAGGCATAAAAAGACAAAAATAGTCCTTGACTTTAAGGAGGCTACATTCATGAGGTTCAGATTGTTTAGTATATGAAAAAACAAAAACAAAACACAAGACAGTTTGGGTTGGGTTGGACTTGCATCTAGATGGAGCAGAAAGACTCTCAAGTAAGAGGCAGTGGTTTAGCTGAGTTTTGAAGGAAGACAGGGATTAGATTGTTTTGTTTTGATTTTTTGGTTTTTTGTGAGCCAATTGGGGTTAAGTGATTTGCCCCGGGTCACACAGTCAGTAAGTGTTAAGTGTCTGAGGCCAGATTTGAACTCAGGTACTCCTGACTCCAGGGCTGGTGCTCTATCAATTTTGTTTGTTTGTTTTTTTTGTTTTGTTTTTTTAGGGATTAGATTCTAAGAGATGAGGAGGGGGTACATTCTAGGCATAAGGGGACAGCCTGTGCAAAGGTATGAATATTGTAGATTGCTGTGGTACAGCAAGTAGGCAAATCTGACTGTCCTATATAGCGTGTGAAGGGAAGTAACAGGTAATGTCTGGAAAGGTTGGTGGGAGCCAGACTGGGAAGAATTTTATTTATTTTTTTGTTTGTTTTTTGTTTTTGTTTTTGTTTGTTTTTTGTGGGGCAATTGGGGTTAAGTGACTTGCCCAGGGTCACACAGCTAGTAAGTGTTAAGTGTCTGAGGCCGGATTTGAACTCAGGTCCTCCTGAATCCAGGGCCGGTGCTCTATCCACTGTGCCACCTACCTGCCCCTGAGTTTTATTTATTTTTAAATTTTCTCTCCTTTTTATCATTCATTTAATAAATATCAGCAAACACAAGCATTTTACTTATTCAAACTAAAACAGAAGAAGATTGAATAAGGGACTTCTTTTAGGTAATTTTGCTTTTTCTACATTTATTTTTTTTAAGATGAAAAGCCTTTATTATTTTGGTACTGAAAAAAATATTATATTACCATAGATAACAATGGTTTCTTTTCCTGATTTCTAGAGACTGTTAAATAATTAAAAGTAATGGCAAACTCACAGAAGATTCTTTATTTTAATACTATCCAATGATTAAATCATGTAGGCAAAATCAAATTAATAAATATTTACTGGGGCAGCTAGGTACCTCCGTGGATAAAGCACCGGTCCTGGATTCAGGAGGACCTGAGTTCAAATCCAGCCTCAGACACTTGACACTTAGCTTTGTGACCCTGGGCAAGTCACTTAACCCTCATTGACCCACCAAAAAAAAAAAATTTACTAAGCTCCTAATATATTCCCAGCATAGCTATTTAGTTCCCCCAAAAGTTTACAGTCTAAGGGAGAAACATATCTACATTTAATTTAACCCTGTATTAATAAAGCTGTCCTGCTTGTCTGTCTCTGTTCAAACCTTAAAATGTTAGCTCTTTGAGTGGTGGCAAAGAATTAGAAATTGAGGGGATGACTATCAATTGGAGAATGGATGAACAAGTTGTGACTGTGATGGAATACTATTGTGCTATAAGAAAAGAGGAGTATGGTTTCAGAAAAACCTAGGAAAACTTATATAAACTGATGCAAAGTGAAGTGAGCAGAACCAGGAGAACCTTGTACACAGTAATAGCAATATTGTAACAATAATCAACTGTGAACGACTTAGTATCTCTTATCAATGCAGTGATCCACCTCCAAAGGACTAATGATGAAAAATGTTATCCACCTCCAGAGAGAGAACTGATAGGCTTAGAGTGCAGATTGAAGCATATTTTTTTTCACTTTCTTTATTTTTCTTGCCTTTTGGTTTTTTTTTAGTAATGCGGCTAATATAGACATATGTTTTGCATGATTTCACATGTATAATTGATATCACATTTCATGCTTTCTCAATGGGTGAGGAGGAGAGAATTTGGATTTCAAATTTTTAAAAAAGAATATTGAATATATATATATATATATATTTTTTTTTAAAGAAAAAGACCTTTAAATTACAGAGACAAAACCTGGATTAGTTCCTAGAAGTAAGAGGTAATAGGGAGTCAAGTGTTACTGTTTGAACAAAGAATAACACAGTGAGACCCGTGCTTTAGGAATGTCATATTGGTGCTCGCTTCAGCAGCACATATACTAAAAAATTGGAATGATACAGAGAAGATTAGCATGGCCCCTGCACAAGGATGACATGCAAATTCATGAAGGAATGTCACATTGGCAGTCCTGGGGATTTATAACCCTGTTTCATGGGTTTATTTATGAATATTTCATGGGTATCAGAACAACACAACACTGTCCATATGTTATCTTTTGCTCTTATTAAATGACTGGCCCAATAATATCCTTTAAATGATATCTTTAATGCTACTTTGTGGCACTTACTATGTGATCCTGGGCAAGTTACTTGGCATCTGCCTGCCTCAGTTCCCTCAGCTGTAAAACGGTGATGATAATAGCACCCATCTCCCAGGATTGCCATGATGACCAAATGAGATAATATTTATAAAGCACTTTGCACAGTGTCTGGCATAAGAAGGAGCTTGATCAATGCTTGTTCCCTTTCTCCTTCCCCCTATAAGTGATCACTGGTTTTTGGTGGGCAATGAGGGTTAAGTGACTTGCCCAAGGTCACACAGCTAGTAAGTGTCAAGTGCCTGAGGCCAGCTTTGAACTCAGGTCCTCTTGAATCTAGGGCCGGTGCTTTATTCACTGCGCCACCTAGCTGCCCTCCCTAAGTGATCACTGCTGATAAGCTACAACCTGTCCTTGTCATAGTTCTTTCCCTTCCATGCCCTCTTGGAGGCTGTGATATTTCACGATTTGGTGTCAAATAGTATTGCCAATAGACTTCTGTCAGGGTCAGGGAAGCAGTTTGAGATCATGGAAAACAATGAACAATTTTCTAAATATGTATTTCTAGACTAAGAGAAAGGAAAATTGAAGCATTTGTCTGCCACCTACTGTCAATAGGGGGCAACTGTAACTTTCCATTCTTGACATGGGATCATAGATTACAAGAATTTCATTGCGCATTAATCAGGGTTGCAAGAGACCTTTGAGACTATCTAATACAACCCTACCATTTTGTAAATGAAGAAACACTAGAAGAATTCACTTTCTCAAGTACAGGAAAATGCTTTCTCAGTCTTCCCCTCATCCCTTCTCTCTTCTTCAGTTCTGTTATTGTCTAAATGGGGTGTGGGATGGGCAGCTGAGACAGCTATGTCCCTCTTCAGGAAGATTGATGGAATTGAAGTGATCTCTGGGCCAATCCCACCCCAACCCATGATCATAGAATTTAAGGCTGGGGGGAATCTTTAAGGTCATTTAGTCTTTTTTTTTTTTAAGTGAGGCAATTGGGGTTAAGTGACTTGCCCAGAGTCACACAGCTATTAAGTGTTAAGTGTCTGAGGCAGGATTTGAACTCAGGTACTCCTGACTCCAGGGCCGGTGCTCTATCCACTGCGCCACCTAGCTGCCCCATTTAGTCTTATTTCACAAACACAAAGGTTATATAACTTGTCCAAGGTCACTTAGGTAGATAGGATGGGATTTGAACTCTGGTCTCAGCCTTCTGATTTTTCTTTCTTTCTTTCCTTCTTTCTTTCCTTCTTTCTTTCTTTCTTTCTTTCTTTCTTTCTTTCTTTCTTTCTTTCTTTCTTTCTTTCTTTCTTTCTTTCTTTCTTTCTTCCTTCCTTCCTTCCTTCCTTCCTTCCTTCCTTCCTTCCTTCCTTCCTTCCTTCCTTCCTTCCTTCCTTTCTTTCTTTCTTTCTTTCTTTCTTTCTTTCTTTCTTTCTTTCTTTCTTTCTTTCTTTCTATTTTTGGTAAGGCAATTGGGGTTAAGTGACTTACCCACGGTCACACAACTAGTAAGTGTCAAGTGTCTGAAGTGGTATTTGAACTCAGGTCCTGAATCCAGAGCCAGTGTTCTATCCACTGCACCACCCAGCTGCCCCCAGTCTTCTAATTTTAAAGACAGCTTTTTTGCCTCATAGCACATGACCTCCTGCTTGCCCAAAACCCACTGGAAATCTCAAAAATAATATTGCGATTTAAACAGCCATTGGATATTCCACAACCTGAGAACAATAAGCACAGAGATGATTAAAAACTATAACCCAGGAGACATGATGTTACATACTCATCTCATAGAATCTTAGGATTTAAAGCTGGGAGGGGCCTTAGGACAAAGAATGTCAGAGCTCCAGAGAGCATAGAATGCAAGGGTTGGAAGGGATCTGAGGGTTTCTCCAGTCCCATCTGTTCATTTTAATAGAAGAGGTAACTGAGGCCTAGAGGAAGGGAAACAACTTATCCAAGGTCACTATGCAGGTAATCCACAGCAGGGTTGGGATTTGAATCCAGCTCCTTGGATCCCAAATCCGGGGCTCTCTTCCCCCAACCAGCAGCCTTTTCTCATCATTCATTCTGCCTTTCTATGAAATTGCTCTGACTCTCTTTGTTAGTGAATATAAAATGGGTCAGACTAATTGAGTACATTAGCCCGGCTCTATTGCAGCCTGAATTCTGGACTGGTGTTCACAGTGGGCCACATTTCACTGGGACTACCTCCCCTGTCCCTCCCCCCAGGTCCCACAAGGAGGAGACTCAAGCTTCCTGCCTTCCAGGCTGGTGCTGCTTCCTCTCCACCGGGCCACCTCTGCCTTTGGACCCAGGTGGGGCCGACAAAGGGTAGCCCAACTACATTGCCAAGCCTGAGTCACTAGGCCTCATTCCAGGACTGGTTAAATCACCTAGACTGGGGTGGCTCGGCTCATTTTTCTGTGTGATCAAAAGGTGGATCCTGGCCTCCCTAAGAGACTAAAGGACTGGGGCAGCTAGGTGGCACAGTGGATAGAGCACCGGCCCTGGAGTCAGGAGTACCTGAGTTCAAATCCAGCCTCAGACACTTGACACTTACTAGCTGTGTGACCCTGGGAAAGTCACTTAACCCCAATTGCCTCACTAAAAAAAAAAAAAAGAGACTAAGGGACTGCAGTTGCTGGGACTATCGCAAAGGCCTCCCAACTGACCTCCCTGGGTTGAGTCTCTCCTTTCACAACTTCATCCTCTATACAACCGTCTGATTAATATTCCCAAAGCACACTCACCTGTTTAGTGTTTAAACAATCTGACTGTGACCTATTTCCCAGGCTGATTGCACACTTCCCCCAAACCGGCCTCCTTGCTCTTCCCCATACACAACATTCCATCCCTTGCCTCCCTGTAGCTTTGTTGCTTTGGCCTGAAACATTCTCTCTCCTCCCCTCCACATGTGGGAATCCACAGCTCCCTTCAAAGATCAGCCCAAGTGCCATCTCCTTGAAGAGGTTTTTTTTACTCCCCTAGCTGTTAATAAATATTTCCTGCCTTCTCCCTCCCCCCAAAACAGCAGAAACAACAACAACAACAACGACAACAATGATGATGACAACAAAACCACTGTGTACTTATTTTGAATCGTTCTTGAATGGACTCATCTGTGAATTGGTTATATCCCAGACTGGCTCATGATCCAGTCTCCGTACCTTTGCCCAGGAAATTCCCCATACCTGAGATGCATTCTTTCCTCATCTCTGCCTTTTGGAACACCCAGCTAATGAAAGCACAGCTTTGAAAGGAGGGCTCTTTTGTTTCCCTTAAATTAGTAAATAATAAAAATTAGTAATAATAGCCAACATAGCCAGGCCCTTGTGCTAAGCACTTCATAACCATTATCTCAGTTGATCCTTCTAAAAATCCTGCAAGCTAGATGTTATTATTTTTATTTATTTATTTTTTGAAGTGAGGCAATTGGGGTTAAGTGATTTGCCCAGAGTCACACAGCTAGTAAGTGTTAAGTGTCTGAGGCCGGATTTGAACTCAGGTACTCCTGACTCCAGGGCCGGTGCTCTATCCACTGCGCCACCTACCTGCTCCCTAGATGTTACTTTTAATCCACATTTTACAGGTGAAGAAACTGAGGCAAACAAATTCATAGTGTTCTCTCCCTCTTGAAATTACATTTTATAAGTCCATATCTAGAGAGGCAGAATGATATAGTGAGCAGGCCTCAGAGAGAGGCCCATGGCCACTGGTATCAAACTCAAATAGAAATGGGGGCCACAAAACCCTACATTCCTGCTGCATAGTGATTTAAAAACCATGTATTAGGGGGCAGCTAGGTGGCACAGTGGATAGATCACCAGCCCTGGATTCAGGAGTACCTGAGTTCAAATCCGGCCTCAGACTTAACACTTATTATCTGTGTGACCCTGGGCAAGTCACTTAACCCCAATTGCCTCACTAAAAAACAAAAAACAAACAAACAAAAAACCCATGTATTAACAACATCTATGGACAATTACATTTTAATCCGGTTGGGACTGGGCTTAGCTGTGTTTGACACCTCTGTCCTAGGTAGCTCAGCTCTCTTCAGAATCTATCTATCTATCCACTATCTAAATCTATTCCTATACCTATGCCTATAGATACAAATGTTTTATATATATATATATAAATATATATATAACATACAACACACACATATATATACACACATATAAATAAACAGATAAATGGATAAATAAGTAAATAAATGGTTGAATAATTAAATAAATAAATACACACAGAGATTGGATGCTTGGCAGTTTAGTTGGAGAGAGGTCCCCACTGACTGAGATTATCTATCTATCTATCTATCTATCTATCTATCTATCTATCTATCTATCTATCTATCTATCTATCTATCTATCCATCCATCCATCCATCCATCCATCTAATCTATAGCTGTATCTAGCTATCTATTGCAGAGCAAAAACCAATCTGCCTTGGTAGATGGAGTTTCCTCCCTGGGACCTCCTTACAGTGATAAATCTTACACTTTGTATTCCTAAAGTATATTCTAACCTCCCTGAAGGCACAGATTACCTGCTTTTTATCTTTGTAATTGTAGTACCTATCACAGTGTCTTACAGTTAGGTAACTAATAAATATGTGTCGCTGAATCGAATTGAATTGGGCTCAGGAAAGTGTTAAAGTCAGTGAAATTTGTGTTTGATGTTCTTTCAGAAAGCTTATACCAAATACTCCAAACTATATTGACTAGAGCCACTGAGGCACCTGTTTTTATCAATTGGCCGATCACCATTTATTAAGAACCTACTATTACTCTACTGTTTGATAAACCCAAAGACTCCAGCTTTTGGGATAAGAATTCACTATTTGACAAAAATTGCTGGGAAAACTGGAAAATAGTATAGCATAAATTAGGCATAGACCAACATCTTCACAATACACCAAAGTAAAGTCAAAATGGGTACAAGATCTAGACATAAAGGGTGATACCACAGGCTAATTAGAAAAGGAAGTAATAGTTTACTTGTCAGATCTATGGAAGAGGGAAGAATTTATGATCAAAGATGAGATAGAGAATATTACAAAATGCAGAATGGATTATTTTGACTGCATTAAATTAAAAAGTCTTTGCACAAACAAAACCAATGCAAACAACATTAGAAGGAAAGCAGAAAGCTGGGAAATAATTTTTACAGACAGTGTTTCTGATAAAGGCCTCATATCTAAAATATATAGAGAACTGAATCAAATATATAAGAATACAAGTCATTCCCCAATTGAGAAATGGTCAAAGGATATTGTCATGGGGCGCAGAGCACCCCAGAATTTCTCTGGGGCACACCGAGGAATCTTCTCCTTGAGAAACTAAACCAGAGGACAGATAACACCTAGAGGAACCAAATTGGACTGAGCTAGCTTGGGATTCCTACCCTTCATTCTGGTCTCCCTTACCCTGGGGAGATAAGTTTGGGTGTGGCTGCGGCCTTTGTGTCCTGAAGAGGGATCCGTAGCCACCCCTCACCCAATTCCTCTAGTCACTACTAGTGGGGGATGGTCTTCCACTCCTCACCCAATTCCCCCAGCTACCACCAGTGGGGGATGGTCCACCTTCATTAAAGGAACTTTCCACAGGCAGATGGTCCACCCCCATCAGGCCTCTATAAAAGTACCTTCCAGTCTCCTGTTCGAGGAGATTTGGTACCTCTGAGCCATGTGCTTTATGCCAAATCTCCCCATGAAAAGTCCAAGGATTTCTTTCATGGTTTCCCTCCCCCCACCCTTCCCTTCCCTTGCTCCTAAATAAACTATCACCTTATTCTAACTACGTTTTGTGTGCAAGAGGGTGTAATTCTTTAAAGAGGAATTCCCAAGAACCCCAACCCCAACCCGTACCCCATTTTCCCACCATATCAATATGAACAGGCAGTTTTGAGATGATGAAATTAAAGCTATCTACAGCCATATGAAAAAATGTTCTCAATCACTACTGATTAGAGAAATGCAAATTTAAACTACTCTGAGATACCACTTCACACCTTTCAGATTGACTAATATGACAAAAAAGGAAAATGATAAATGTTGGAGAAGATGTGAAAAAACTGGAACACTAATGCACTGTCATTGGAACTGTGAACTGATCCAACCATTCTGGAGAGCAATTTGGAACCATGCCCCAAAGGCTATAAAACTGCATACCCTTTGACCCAGCAATATCACGACTAGGTCTATATTCCAAAGAGATTATAAAAAAAGGAAAAGGACCCACATGTACAAAAATATTTATAGCTGCTCTTTTTGTGGTAGCAAAGAATTGGAAATTGAGGGGATGCCCATCAATTGGGGAATGGCTAAACAAGTTGTGGTATATGAATGTAATAGAATACTATTGTGCTATAAGAAATGATAAACAGATGGATTTCAGAAAAACCTGGATTTACATGAATTAATATTGAGTGAAATGAGCAGAACCAAGAGAACATTGTACACAGTATCAACAACATTGTGTGACGATCAGCTGTGATAGATTTAACTTTTCTCAGCAATACAATGATCCAATACAATGCCAAAAGACTTATGGTGGGAAATACTCTCCACATTCAGCAAAAGAACTATGGAGTCTGAATGCAGATCGAAACATACTATTTTCACTTTTGTTGTTTCTTTTTTATTGTTCTTATTTATTCTTTCTTGTGTTTTTTTCCCCTTTTGTTCTGATTCTCCTCTTACAACATGATTAATGTGGAAAATTTTTTTTAAAGAATATTGCAGTTGGAAAAAAAAGAACCTGCTATTACTCTACTATTAAGTACTCTGCTAAACTCTAGGGGATACAAAAAGAAGCAAAAGTCAATCAGTGGGGGGCAGCTAGGTGGCGCAGTGGATAAAGCACTGGCCCTGGATTCAGGAGGACCACAGTTCAAAATCTAGCCTCAGACACTTGACACTTACTAGCTGTGTGACCCTAGGCAAGTCACTTAACTCTCCTTGCCCCGCAAAAACAAAAACAAAAAGTCAGTCAGTGTCCTCAGGGAATTTACAATCTAATATCCCTAGGACAGCTTAACCTTAACCCTTTTATGTCTTGGACTCTTTTGGCAGTCTTGTGAAGCCTATTTTTAAATGCAAAAGATAAAATGCATGGGATTACAAAGGGAACCAATTATATTGAAATATACTTATCAAAAACATTTTTAAATGAGTTCACCGACCCTAGGATAAGAACCCTAGCCCTAAGGCTTTCCACGATTCCAAGTTGTTAAAATAATAATAATTGTAGAGTACAGTAATAACAATGATTATTTTATCTTTCAATTGTACAGTGCTTTAGTTCTTCGTGCTTCTGTATCTATTATTTCATCTCATTAATCTTCACAAACAACTCTATCTGGTAGAGGGCAAGGGTCATTAGCTCCATTTTTTTTTTTTGGCAAGGCAGTGAGGGTTAAGTGACTTGCCCAGGGTCACACAGCTAGTGTCAAGTGTCTGAGGCTGGATTTGAACTCAGGTCCTCCTGAATCCAGGGCCAGGGCTTTATCCACTGTGCCACCTAGCTGCCCTGCTCCATTTTTTCAAAGGAAAAAAATTGAGGTGAAGGGACATGAAATGAGATCTGCCCAAGGTCACATAGCTAGGTAGGAGCAGAGCTGGGACTACAACCCACCTCTCCCCATTCTTTTTTTTTTTTTTTTTTTTGGTGAGGCAATTGGGGTTAAGTGACTTGCCCAGGGTTACACAGCTAGTAAGTGTTAAGTGTCTGAGGCCAGATTTGAACTCAGGTCCTCCTAACTCCAGGGCTGGTGCCCTATCCACTGTGCCACCTAGCTGCCCCTACCTCTCCCCATTCTTAGCCCATGCTGCCCTCAGGGATTCAGGGTGCCATTCACATTCTCTCCCATCTAGGTCAATGCCTTTCCTTCCCAGACTTCAGCACACCTGAGTGTACTCAGCCTTTGTCTTAATTACAAAGGTGCTCTAATTAAAGTATTTTCTTTAATTACAGAGGAGACTCTTTGCTGCCAAGATGACTTTCCAAAGTGTGTTTACTCCTGAAAACAACTCTTAGCTATACCCCACCATCCCAAATGGAATATGCCCCAAACCAAACTCATCATCTTTCCTCCCAGCCCAGTCTCCCTTTTTGTATTTTACTCATTTTTGTCATAGCACTTCCCCCCACCCCCAATCTTCTCGGTCACTCAGGCTTGAAAAAATTGTATCACCCTTGACCCCTCCCTAGCCTTTATCCCTCAAGCAGTCATCAAGTCCTATGGGTTCTTCCTCTTCATTGTTTCTGGAAACTGTCCCTTCTTCTGAAGTGTCATGGCTGTCATTCCCTCACACCTGTATTTCTTCAGTGGTCTTCTAACTGATCTCCCTGCCTCCTGTCTTATCTCCCTGAAATACTGTTCATCCTCTGTCACTTCTTGGATCAAGTCTAAGCTCTTATGCTTGGCTTTCAAGGCCCTCTACAGCCTAAGCCTCCATCAGTACTCCATCCTTAACTCTTTTTTTTTTTAAGTAATAAACATTTTTATTTATAGTTTTGAGTTCCAATTTTTATCCCCCCTTCCTTCCCTCCCCTCCCCTCTCCTTGAGGAAGTAAGCAATCAGGTATGGTTTATACATGTATGATTATGTAAAACAAGACCATCTTTATCATTTTGTACAAGAAAACTTGAATAAAAAAAATGAAAGAAAATGAAAAACAGCATGCTTCAGTCTGCATTCCATCAATATCACTTCTTTCTTTGGAGGTGGATAGTATGTTTCATTGATAGTCCTTTGGATCATTGTATTGCTGAGAATAGTTGTCATTCCCAGTTCTTCATCAAACAATGTTGCTGTCACTGTGCACAACCTTCTCTTGGTTCTGCTCACTTCACTATACATCAATTCATACATGTCTTTCTAAGTCTTTCTGAAATCATCCTGCTTGTCATTTCTTATAGCACAATAATATTCTATCACCATCATAAACCACAGCTTGTTCAACCATTCCCCAATTGATGAACATCCCTTTGATTTCCAATTCTTAGCCACCACAAAGAGAGCTGCTATAAATATTTTTGTACAAATAGGTCTTTTTTCTCTTTTGGGGGATAATCCTTAACTTCTACCAGAATTCTCTGTATGAACAATTCCCATTTCTTCTCCTCATTTCCCTCTTTTCACTAAGCATACATACCATGCTTATTTCTACTTCTAGGTCTCTGCTCCTTCATTCCTCACACATCCCTTGCCTAAAATGTTCTCCTCTACTCCCTACCCATCCCTAACCTCCCTATCCATCAATATCTCTCCCCAGTTCTACCTCTTCCTTGAAATGTTTACTGATAAAGCCAACTAACACTTATGATTTGATTGGAGTCACCTGCACACTCTAATGGAAAGATGATGAATTTGGAGCCAGAAACAGAACTGTGCTCTGACCTACCCTGTCTGTGTGACCTTCATCAAGTCACTCTTCCTGTGTAGGCCTCAATTTTGTTCTCTGTAAAAGGAAGGCATCTGATGGTTGATGTAAGGTTCCTTACACTCCAAATCCTGTGACTGCTGCGCCTGACAACTGAGCACTCATGGTGTTGACTGTTTATTTTGTCACCCAATGTCTTCAATTTAGCCCTTGATTGTTGTTAGTCACCCTTGCATTCTTCTTCTTTTTTTTTTTGGTTGCAGGGCAATGAGGGTTAAGTGACTTGCCCATGGTCACACAGCTAGTAAGCATCAAGTGTCTGAGGCTGGATTTGAACTCAGGTCCTCCTGAATCCAGGGCCGGTGCTTTTTCCACTGTGCCATCTAGCTGTCCCCCCCCCTTGCATTCTTACAATTTTTTTTAGGTGCAATAATAGTCTGATCTCCCCAACAAGACAGTAGTGTAGATCAGTTCAATTCAAGTTAGCCAAGTCTATGTACTCAGAAAAACATGCAACATGACTTACTCTCCTGTCTTCCCCAGCAAATTGACCCAATATATCCCCCCTCCTCTCTCTCTCTCCCTCTTTCTCTCTCTCTGTTCTTCCTTCCTCCATCCTGGCTTCCTTTCTCTTCTCTCTTCCTCCCTCCATTTTTCTGTCTCTGTCTCTGTCTGTCTCTCTCTCTGGCTCTCTGTCATCTTGGTATATATTCTGTCACTCTGTTTCTGTCTCTCTCTGTCTCTCTCTCCATGAGTCCTTTGGAATTGTCTTGGATCATTGTATCGCTTACAATGTTGCTGTTACTGTGTACAATGTTCTCCTAGTTCTGCTCATTTCACAGTATATACCCTTTTGGTTTGCAAAGTGCTTTGCGAACATTATCTCCTAACAACCCTGGAAGGTAAGTGCTACCATTTCATAGATGAGGAAATTGAGGCAGACAGGGGTTAAGTGACACAGCCAGGGCCACCCAGCCAGGAAGTATTTGAAGCCATATTTGAACTCAGAACAGTGCTCTATCCCCTGTTCTAAATAAGCTTCCTCAAAATATATTGAATTATAGATCACATTGAGTACAGTGACTAGAAATTAAAAAAAAAAAAAGCAAGCAAACCAAATTCCTGGGTCCCAGGTTAATAATCCCTAAAGCACCAGGAAATTTCTAGGGTCTCCTCTAGCTCCATGGTTCTAGATTCTTCCAGGCCCTCACTCTCTCCAGAAGTGCTGCTTCCCAGAGGCCCTGGCCTCAGAACCTGAAGTTAACATTTGGGGGCATTCTGGTGGTTCTGAATGTGAGCAGACTTCTTGTCCCTCCTTGCCCCTCCCCACACCCTCTGATCCCAACAGAAGCTTCAGTCGGGATGCTTGGGTCTTGGCAAGGCCCCAAATGTAGCCCTGTGCAGCATGCCCTGCGTGGCCACCTCCCCCCCCCCCCCCATGCCAGCAAAGGCTGGAGGATCTGATTACATTCCTGGGCCAGCCTCAGCCAGGCGACCCTTCACCACTGACAAACCTAGGGTCTAAAAATAAAAGCCTGGAGTCAGGGTGAAGATAGTACTGGCTGCAAAAATGGAAGGAATGAGAATAAGCCCTGCTGGGTGCAGGATGGTTGCAGGGAGGTGGAAGGGCTGAGGCTGCTCCCTCTGGCTGGAGATATGGGGGGTGGTGGGGTTGGAGAGTTTCATCTGTGGCCCACTCTCCCCTGGGCTTTTGCTGAGTGGGTGGGAGAGTGAGCAGGCAGGGAGGGAAGTCATGTCCATTTATCATGTTCCTACTGTGTGACTCACACTCTTCTAGGGGTCGTGGGGGAGGCCAGAAGGAAATAAAAGAGACTGAAGGAGAGAGCGAGCTAGGGACACAAAAGAAGGAAGGGAGGGCCTTCTCTGCAGAGGAGCCAGACTGGGTGGGGGAACATTCAGATGGTGTGCTGGATAGCTTGGTTGAACTACTTTCCCTTTTTTGTTTTTTCTTAAAATGAACTCTGGGAAAGGGAACAGGGGATGCACTTGGAAATGAAGGTGATTTCTTTTTTAAAAGCAAAGATATCAATAAAAATCAGTAGAAATATAAAAAGTAGAAAAGGTAGGAGAAAGGAAGAGGGAAGAAGAAAAGGAGGAAAAGAAGAGATGTAGGGAAGAAGAGGAGAGGAGTGTAAGAGCGGAAAAGGAGGGGGCAGTTAGGTGGCACAGTGGATAAAGCACTGGCCCTGGATTCAGGAGGACCTGAGTTCAAATCCAGCCTTAGACACTTTTTTTTTCCTGATAAAAGTATTTTTTTTCCAGTTACATGTAAAGATAGTTCTCAACATTTGTTTATACAAGCTTCCCAATTTCAGATTTTTCTCCCTCCCTCCCCTCCCTCCCCACTCCCTTAGACAGCAGGTAATCTGATATAGGAGATATATATATATATATATATATATATATATATATATATATATATAATAACATTAAACATATTTCTGCATTAGTCATGTTATAAGAGAAAAATTAGAGCAATGAGGGAAAACCTCAAAATAGAAAAACAACAGCACCAAAAACAAAAGAAATAGTATGGTTCATTCAGCATCCATACTCCACAGTTCTTTTTTTTTGCCCTGGATTTGGAGATCCTCTTCCATCATGAGTCCCCTGGAACTCTTCTGTACCATTGCATTGGTGAGAAAAATCTAGTCCATCACAGTAGATCAACACACAATGTTGATGATACTGTGTACAATGTTCTGGTTCTGCTCATCTCACTCATCATGAGCTGATGCTCATGCAAGACCCTCCAGGTTTCTCTGAACTCTTCCTGCTCATCATTTCTTACAGCACAATAGTATTCCATTACATTCATATACCACAATTTGTCCAGCCATTCCCCAGTTGATGGGCATCCCCTCAACTTCCAATTCCTTGCCACCGCATAAAAAGCAGCTGTAAATATTTTTGTACATGTGGGTCCTTTTCCCTTTTCCATGATCTCCTTGGGGAAAAGACCCCAAAGTGGTATTGCTGGGTCAAAGGGTATGCACAGCTTTATAGCCCTTTGGGCATAATTCCAAATTGCTCTCCAGAATGGTTGGATCAGTTCACAGCTCCACCAACAATGCATTACTGTTCCAATTTTTCCACAGCTTCTCCAACATTTATTATTTTCCTCTTTTTGTCATTTTAGGCAATCTGATAGGTGTCAGGTGGCACTTCAGAGTTGTTTTAATTTGCATCTCTCTAGTCAATAGTGATTTAGAGCATTTTTTCATGTGGGAATAGATATCTTTGATTTCTTCATCAGAAAACTGCCTGTTCATATCCTTTGACCATTTCTCAATTGGGGAATGACTTTGATTCTTATAAATTTGATTTAGTTCCCTATATATTTTAGAAATGAGGCCTTTATCAGAAGTACTGGCCATAAAAATTGTTTCCCAGATTTCTGCCTCCCTTCTAATTTTGGATGCATTGCTTCTGTTTGTAGAAAACCTTTTTAATTTAATGTAATCAAAATCATCCATTTTGAATTTCATAATATTCTTTATCTCTTGTTTGGTCATAAACTGTTCTCCTTTCCAAAGATCTGAAAGGTAGACTATTCCTTCCTCTCCTAATTTACCTATGGTATTACCTCTTATGTCTAAATCATGTATCCATTTTGACCTTATTTTAGTATAAGGTGTAAGATGTTGGTCTATGCCTAATTTCTGTCATACTATCTTCCAGTTTTCCCAGCTTGTTAGCTTTAGCAATCAGAGAAGAAAAAGGAATTAAAGGAATTAGAATAGGCATGGGGTTTTGAGACATCCAGGGTCCTACAGCCTTAGACACTTGATACTTACTAGCTGTAGGACCCTGGGCAAGTCACTTAACCCTCATTGCTGCACCCCCCCCAAAAAAAAAACAAAGAGGAGAAAGGAGACAAGAAGGGAGGGATGTTCTAAACAAATATTATAAACTTATATGATATAATAAAATTATGTATTATAATTTTATATTGTTTATACATAAATTTTATACTAAAGAATTATTATACACTTATATTATATGTGTGTGTGTTCAGAGGAGTGAGAGATCAGAGGTGACACAGCGTAGCTAACCTCATACTAGATCTAAAGGTTTAAAGTCTTGTCTCTGCTATTTAGTAGTTACATAGATCTTCAAGGCACCTTTCTAATTTTCAGTTTCCTTGTCCCTTCCCAGGGTTACTGTGTGGATCAAAAGAGAAAATGAATGTAAATCACTCTGTAAAATTTTAAATGATAAATAAATGTGAGATATTATTATTGTTGTTGTTGTTTCTACTGAGGATGACTATGGACAATTTTGTGAAGGGATGATGTGGCATATAAGCTTGAACTCATCAAGGATGAATAGGATTCAAAAGCTGGACATGGAAAAAAAGGTATTACACAAAGAAGGCATGGTGTGGATAAAGAGCAGGAGGTGGGAAATATAGAGCTGTTCTGGGAAGTTTTCCAAGAACAAGATATGTGAAGGACATCAGTGTAAGATAAAGCAGGAAAGATTGTTTGAAGTAGGTTGTGAAGGACATTGAATGATTGACTGAGGAGGTTCAATTGCCAACTAGCTGTGTAACCTTGGACAGGTCCCTTAAATCATAGAATCTTAAAGTTGGGAGTCATCAGCCTTAATACAACAACCACATTCTAAAACTTTGAAATTCCTCCTCTGGCCACAATTCTCTTATCCTTCCATCTCTACCTGTGCCTTACTTCTCTTAAAACAGAAGTTTTTAACCTCTGTGTGTGTGTGTGTGTGTGTGTGTTATAGACCTTTTTAACAATCTAGTGAAACCTATTGAAGTCAGTTCAGTCGATAAGAGTGCTGGTCCTGGAGTCAAGAAGACTTAAGTTCAAATCTTGTGTCAGATCTTTACTAGTTGTGTGAACCTGAGTAAGTCATAATCTCTGTTTACCTCAGGTTTCTTATCTGTAATATAGTGACATTAATAGCACTACCTCCCAGGATTGAGGTGAGGATCACCGGAGATAATATCTGCAAAATGCTTTATACTTTGAACCTTAAAGTACTGTATAGAAATGCTAGCTTATTATTATAGATTTCTCAGAATAATGCTTATTGCCTACATTCATAATGGAAAGAAATGCTAAATTCCAATTAGAGGTTAGTAAAGATAAATGTGGAATTTTTTTTCCTCTCCAAATTCATGGACTCATGAAATCTATCTACTAACCTTGGAAGTCTGTGGACCCCAGGTTAAAAGCCTCCTTCTTAGTCCATACCCCAACCTCTCCATCCTAACACAGCCTCCCCTCCTCAGCCAGTCTCCCAATCTCTTACTTCACTTTTCTCTCTTCTTAATCTTGATCCTATAGTTAACCAGTTTGATTCTCCACTGCTCTTTATTCAAGAATCCTTTTGCGCCATTGTCCTATAGAGATTTACCATCCACCTTGCATCATCCGCCATTTTTGGTCCTAGATTTCTGCTCTTCAGGGCCACTGGTTGAAGTCAAACAAGTGAGCCTATTGAACTCACTACAAATTATCTCATTTCACCTAGGCTCTCCATGCTGCACAACAATCCTTTTATTCTTCCCTAGCTGATTCATGATTGTGTTCCACACAATGTCTGCTCCAAGGCTTTTCTCTCTTCAAGTTATCTATATGACCCTCCCCCCTTATCAGCAGAGGATCTCACCCCCTACTTTACTGAGAAAATAACGTTCCAACATTAGTTAGCATGTAAGGTCCTTGTGAGTAGGGAGTTTTCATTCTTTGTATTTGTAACTCCAGAATTCAGTACAATGATTGGCATGGAGCAGGAATTTAATAAATACTTTGTTTATCCATTGAAAATAGAGGTCATCAGGGCAGCTAGGTAGCTCAGTGGATAAAGCACTGGCCCTGGATTCAGGAGGACCTGAGTTCAAATCGGCCTCAGACACTTGACACTTACTAGTTCTGTGACCTTGAGCAAGTCACTTAACCCTCATTGCCCCACCAAAAAAAAAAAGAAAGAAAAAGAAAGAAAATAGAGGTCATATATCCTGAACAACAATAAATCCATAGAGAGCTCTCTCTCTTCCCTCCTTTTCTACACTTCAAAAGACCTTAACATCACTTTCCATTCTCCCTGCAGTTATTCTAGCCTCTGACAAAGATGAGGCCCCTCTCTTTGTTGAGGTCAAGCCCATGACTTTTGCTCTTGATTCTCACCCCTCCTCATCCCTTCACCAACTTGCTCTCTTAGACATATCCTCCCTTCTCTATTCTTCAATTTCTTTGATGTCTCCTGGCTCGTTCCCTACAAACATATCCAGGTCTCCACTGTTTTAAAACGAAGAAACAAAGAAACAAAACCCTTCACTTGACCCTATCATTCCCTAAAACTTTCATTCTGTGTCTTTCTTCCCTTTCACAACCAACTCCTAGAAAAAGCCACAGCCACTCATGGCTTCCACTTCCTCTTCTCCCACTCCTCATCTCTTTGTAATCCAGTTTCTAATGTCATCATTCCATTGAAACTATTCTCTTTAATTATCTCTTAATTGCTAAATCCAATAGGTTCTTCTTTATTCCAAATGTAATTCCATTTTCTCAATCAATAAAATTTTTTTCTTCTCATCTTTACATCCCTTTGTTTAAAAATACAGAAAGAAGGAAAGAAAGGAAGGAAGAAAAAGAGAAAGAGAAAACAAAATCCTTGTAATTAATATGCATCAAGCAAATTCCTCCATTGGCCATATAAAAATGTTTTCCATCACCTCTCTGTCAAGAGATGGGGATCATGTTTCATCATCGGTCCTTTAGGATCATGGGTGCTCATTGCTTGATCAGAATTCTGAAGTCTTTCAAAATCTATCATCTTTAGAATGTCATTGCTATTGTATGGATTGTTCTCGAATCTGCTCACTTGACTCTGAATCGGTTCATAGGTGTCTTCCCAGGTTTCTATATCTACATCTTTCTCAAAGTCATTCTTCTTTTTTTTTTTTTTTTTTGGTGAGGCAACTGGGGTTAAGTGACTTGCCCAGAGTCACACAGCTAGTAATTGTTAAATGTCTAAACTGGATTTGAACTCAGGTCCTCCTGACTCCAAGGCCAGTGCTCTATCCACTGTACCACCTAGCTGCCCCACAAAGTCATTATTCTTTTTAATCTCTCTGCTTCACCTGCCACTTGACCACCCTCTCCTTCAGGAGACCCTCTTCATTGTTTGCATGTCATTACTCACATCTCGTTTTCCTCCTGCCTGTCTAATTGTTCCTTCTCATACAGTTCATTATCCAACCTGTAACTGAGCATTCCCCAAGATTCTTCCCTGGACCCCCTTCTCTCCCTACACCCTCTATCAAAATTATTGTCTATGGGGCAGCTAGGTGGTGTAGTGGATAGAGCACCTGTCCTGGAGTCAGGAGGACCTGAGTTCAAATCTGGCCTCAGACACTTAACACTTACTAGCTGTGTGACCCTGGGCAAGTCACTTAACCCCAATTGCCTCACCAAAAAAAGAAAAAGAAGAAGAAGAAAAGAAAAAAAAGAATTATTGTCTGTGAAGATGACTTCTCGATCCATGCATGCAGCTCTCATATCTTTCCTGAGTTGCAGTCCACGCAGTTATCTCAGACTCAACATGTCAGGAACAGAATGCACCATCTTTACCTCTCTCCCCACCCCCCACCCCGCCCCCAGCCATTCACCCTTTCTCAAAATCTTCCTATTTCTATCATCCTTTTGGTCACCTAGGTTCACAACCTTGGATTCCCCCTTAGCTCTTCCTTCTCCTTCACTCCCCATATACAACTAGTTGCTGTATCTTACCAATTTGACCTTTACAGCATCTCTTGCCTCTGTCCCCTTACCTCCATTCCCATAGCTAATTCAGATCCTCATTCCTTCTCACATGAATTACTGCAACAGCCTCCTAATTGAATTCATGGTTTCCAGTCCCATCCCCAATCCCATTCCAGTCTATCCTCCACACCGTTGCTAAAGGGATCATCTTAAAACACTTCTGACTTTTTGTCTCTTGCTCAAGAATCTTCACTAGCTCCCGATTTACTAAGATGAGATGCAAATACATCAGTTTGAAATTTAAAGCCTTTCACAATTTAGCTCCAGCCCACCTTCCCAGGCTTATTCCACATTATTCCTCTTTCACATATTACATATTCCAGTCCAATGATCCCACTTCCTGTTCCCTGAACTCACCATTCCATCTCCTACCACCTTGTGCCTGGGAGGCCCTTTAACCTCACATCCACTTTTTAGAGTCCTTACCTTTCTTCCAAGGCTCAATTCAAATGCCCCCTCTTGCCGGAATCGCCTTCTGGTCTACCTAGTAGTTGCTCCCTCCCTCCCTCCCTCCTTCTTTCCCCAAATTATCATTAACATGTTCTAAGTAGAATGTAAATCCATTGAAGGCAGAGCCTGTTTTATTGTTTTGTCTCTCTCTCCAGTACCTAGCACAATGTCTTGCTTGTGAAGTAGATGTTTAATAAATGCTTGTTAGATTAGACTGCATCGTATTCATATCCTTTGTAGCAGGAGTTCTTAACCTGGGTTCAAGGATAGATTTCTGAGGAGAGGAAAGAGGTTCATGAACTGTGGAAACATATATCTTGATTTTCATTAATTTTGGTTTTCTTTGTAATTCTATGTATTTTATTTCATGCATTTAAAAACTATTCTGAGAAGGGATTCGTAGGCTTCAAGAGACTGCCAAAGGGGTTAAGAACCCCCTTCTCTATAACACTTCAGACTTATTCCTAATGGCCTTCAGTTTCCCACCCTGTAAAAGATGAGATCTAGCAAGCACTTTTCTTGCACCAGCATTTTATGATTCTATGACCTTTCAGTAGACAATGTAAAGTTATTAGAAGCTTCAGGGGATCGGAGGCATAGAATTCTGATGTAGGAGGCAAAAAAGGGGTTAACAGAAAAACCCAAGACCCAAGCTCTAATTTAGATCTGAGCTCTAAGAGGGATTCAGAGCCCAGTTAATGGATAGCTTAAGACTTGAGTCTTCATTAATACAAGTCAGGGCCTAGGCTCTTGTTAGCTACATTAATCACCACTCCTAACAAGAACATAAGGAGACAGATCATGGAGACCTTAACTATAACAATGATACACAGATAGGGCATAGAAAGTCTAACTCATAAATGAAAATATTTTGAAGCTAGGCATGGGAATGAAACATTCCGACCTTGGCAAGTTGAGGTAACACGCATAGAAAAGGCCAAATTTGTCCTCAGATTTACCTTATGATACATAAGCCCCCAAAACACACTTCCACAGAAAAAGGTACCCACCCCGGGGGTTGTCTTAAGCCCCCAAGAACTCCAAATTAGGATAAGCCCTCCCCTGTACCTTCCTAAGGTGGAGATTATTATAATGAGACTGATAATCAATTTATCCATACTATAAATATAACTGTCTTTCCTTTCCTTATTTGAGAGACACCTCCATGACACTCTCCCTGTGGTCATACACAGTATTGCAATAAAACTTGGGAAACTGAGTCACTGAGTTTTGTAATTCTTTTGGGACGACTCACGATGAATCTGATTAATTAATTCCATCCCACATCAATTCTATGGAAAGGAGGGTTTTTTGAATGTGTGGTTTTTTTCTTCTGTCTCTAACTCTCTTTTTCTCCCTCTTTCTTCAGAAACAACTTTAGACTAAGCCACAGAGACCCAGCTGCTGAGAGGAACTGAGGTGATGTAGTAGATAGCTCACTGGGTCTGGAGACCTGGGTTCGAATTTGGCCTTAGACATTTATTGGCTGTGGGACCTTGGGCAACCTTAACCTTAACCTCGTTTGACCTCTATTTTCCTCAGTTTCCTTAACTAGAAATGGGAATAATGATAATAATAGCACTTATCTGCTGTAAATGAAATAATATTTATTAAAGTGTTTAGCATAGTGCCCAGCACATAGTAGGTGATTAATAAATGTTTATTTCCTTCCAGTGGGCTCTTCCTCTGGATAGGGCTGACCATATGCCAACCTTGGCATCTGAAAAGCTCCTGCCTTAGGCTGCCAGGGGAAGCTAATCCCTCCACTCAAGTTGATAAGCAGACCAAACCAAATCTCCTTAGGTTAAGTACAATGTACTGGGCAGACTTTCAATGGTGCCTCTTCCTGTCCTGTCCTGTCCTGTCCTGTCCTCGTTTCTCTTCCCCTCTCCTGATCTACAATGGATAGTTGAAACAGCTGGAGAGGTTTATCACTGAGAAGAGAAGCCTGAAGGAAACACAGTATCTGTCTCTGGATACTGAAAGGGCTGCTATGTGAACGAAGGAGTTACCTTAAATTAGGTGACACCAGAGAGCAGAACTAAAGTCTCCAGTTAGAAGTCACAGGACTGATTTTGGCTCAGTTGGTGGAACAATGTTCTAATGGAACCGCTAAGCAATGGAATGTGTTGCTTCCTGAGCTAGCGAGGTTCCCTGCCTCTATGGGAATTCAAGCAGAAAGTGGAGAACTACTTTTTAGCAATGTTATCGATGGGTCATGGTTGGATTAAATCATCCCAGAAGTTCATTGCTTTCCAACGCTGGGATCCTGGAATTCTTTGTTCACTCTCCTGGGATTCAGGTCCTCATCCTCTAGGAGGTCTCCTATGCCCACTGAGAGGCAGAGGGTTAAATTTTTTTTTTCCTTCCCTGAAATCTCTAGGTACCATAAATAATAAGCCCATGAATGACACAAACAGAGTCGAGGTTGCCAGAATACTCATCTAAAGCACTCAAAATCCTGCCCTGGTTTGCAAAGTTATTCCAGGCCAGGCCTGATACTTCTCTGAGCCCTGGCAGAGTGCACTGTCAGGGGGCCTGGTGGCCTTGTTCCAGGGCGGAGCCGGCAGAGAGAGAGAGAGAGAGAGAGAGAGAGCAAGAGAGCTGGAGACGAACCAGGGAATAATACTCCAGGGCCTCCTCTCTCCACAGCTGAATTTCTCAGTGTTTCCAAATGGGCTGTTTAGGGTTATGTCAGTGAATTTGCCTTTATGAGAGGCACGTTGCCCTGCCCCAGAGAGTAAGAGAGACCAGGTCCTGTGGTTCTCCCTTGGGGAGAGACCTCTCGAGTTACAGGCCTATTCCTGAAGCCAGAGTCTTGGTGGCCGGACCTCAGCCAAGTGATACAGCTGCCCCGGGGTGCAGCTGGTAGATGGACGTGGGCAGACACAGGGAGTCCTAGGTGTTCCCAAATTCCCTAAACCCCCAAGAAGCATCAGCCTCGCTGCAAAGTCAGGACTCAACCATAGAATGACTTGAGATAGAAAGGACAGAGAATGTCAAAGGGGTCTCTCTCTACTGCCTGCCCATAGGATTACAGATTGCGACCTGGAAGGAAACTCTGAGAGGCCATGGAGACCAATGCCTTCATTTTATCAATGTGGAAACAGGCCCACAGAGAGGTGAGGTGATTTAGCCAAGGTCACACAGGATTTGAACGTGGGTTTTCTGGCTCTGTAGAGAGTGCTCAGGTCCCTGCATCCTCCTGCCGAAGGGCCCCTGAAGCCTGCTGACCTGGTGACGGTGGCCCTGAGAACTTCGGCACCACAGGCAGGGTACCCCGGCTCACTTCCTAGTCCCAGCCCCACACCAGGCTTTCCCAGAGGCCCAAATCAGGCAGGCCCAGAGGCCAGTCATTGAGACTAGCTCCCCAAACCATTGTGAAACAGGAAAGGGTTATTTTGGAGAACTTCCTTGCTTTTTCACCCTCTGGTTGGCACTCTCCCACCCAGTATCCATTTCCCCTCTTCTTCTTTATCAAAACCTGTCCAGAAAGAATCTGGAAAGACTCATTCTCACTGAATGAAGTGGTTGTGATTAATAAGGCTGCCCCTCGCGGAGGTATATGCATTTTAACAAATAAATGAATCTCTAATAGTAGAATTGAAGTTTGGGGGAGGAGCTTGGGCAAGAGAGCCTTCTCATCTCCCTGTAATCACATTATGAAGGCAGCCACCTACTCCATCTATGCATAAAGTCAGCCCTGATGACAGGTGGGGTTGTAAGTCAGCTCCATGGTCTGCTCTAAGTGAAAGCAGTCTCCTAGGGTAATAGGGAAATATTTGCTTCTGTTCCTTGTTGACAAGGGCCTCCCCTCCAAGCGCCTGGTGATCCATGGGTCATCCATGGGTCAGATGATCAATCATTCAGCTTGCCCAAAGTCCTGAGTCACAGATGGGTGATCCAGAAGCCTCAAGGATCCCACACAATCATGGGACACCAGCCATGCCCTGTCCGGTTTAGTTCCATTCAGTCTCTGATACGCTCTAGGCACCAGACACACAAATAAGGCAGCTCCTGCCCTCAAGGAACGTATAGTCTTTTCCATGCATGTAATCATTCCGAAAGCCTGTGTTCTAGGCTCCAGCTTCTCTTGTGGCAGACTGTCTCTGTTCTGGATCTGGTCCCTCCTCCTGGAAACCTTCATGTCCCGTACTGGAAATTTCCACTCCTCAAACTCACCCATCCACGGCCTTGAGGGCCACTCCCAGTGTTTTCCTGCCTGAGATATTGGAGAAGCATCTGAGCAGTGACGTCCCCCGACCTCCCCCCCCCAGAACCCATGGCCCTTGCCCATCCCATACATCGGTGGTGGAGGTGATAAAGTCCCAGGTGCCCTATCCATTGACTAGGAGTGATAAAACTTGGCGGGAGGGAGGGGTGCAAAGTCCAAGGGCAGTCTCTCTTTTTTTTTTTCAGTGAGGCAATTGGGGTTAAGCGACTTGCCCAGGGTCACACAGCTAGTAAGTATTAAGTGTCTGAGGTCGGATTTGAACTCAGGTTCTCCTGACTCCAGGGCTGGTGCTCTATCCACTGTGCCACCTAGCTGCCCCTAGAACAATGTTTCTAATGCTGAGATCTGGTGACAACAACAGCAACAGCAGCAGCAGCAGCAGCAGCAGCAGCAACAACAGTATTTATATAACTCTTTCAGGTTTGCAAAGTGCCTTACAAATATTATCTTAATTGATCTTCACCATGACACTGGGAGACAGGTGATTTTATTATCCCAATTTTACAGTTGAGGACACTGAGGCCAATAGAAGTGAAGTGACTTGCCCAGGGTCACATAGCAACGAGGCTGGATTTGAATTCAGGTCTTCCTGACTCCACATCCTGCAGTCTATGGTCAGGTCACTCCTCTCTGTGTTAGTCAAATAGCATTTGTTAAGTGCTTACCACATACCGGGCTCTGTGCTAAGGGGAGATAACATGAAAATAACTGTGTACGTATAAGATCTAGAAAGGGTAAATGGAAAGTAATCGTGGAGATATTGCCTAAGATATTGGAGAATATCCCTTGACCCTCCACAGGACCCATGGCCCTTGCCTGTTCTATACATAGGTGGAGAATGGATGGACTAGAATGAAGGAGATAGGGAAAGGCCTCTTGCTGAAGGTTAGTCTCCAAAATATTGTCTGGTTCCATTGAGAGAAGTTCCATGCTGCTTCTCCCTGCTGTGACTTCCAAAGCCCATCACAGACAGTAGCCAACTTTTTAGCCCAGTTCATTGCTCCCATCTATGCCTTCTAACACTCCAGGCCAACCCAACTGCTTTATGCCCCTTAAACATTCACAGGTCTTTCCTGCCTCCATACCTCGACTCAACCCTGTGTCCTGTGCCTAGAACACCCTCTTTGCTTGTCAAATTCATCCTCACTTTTTAACATCCATCTCAAAAGCTTATTTCTTCCTGGGAGCCTTCCCTGATTCTCTTGGCTGGTAGGGTCCCTCCCTCCTCAGATCAGACCCCCATAGGATTGTTTGTCAGCTTTCATTTTCCTATCATGGAATAATACATCAATTATATCATAATACACATAAAGATGAAATAATGGATCAAATAAAATAAAGGCCATCCTGCTGGGTTGGAAGAGGGCCATGTCCCTTCCTTATTCCCTTCATTTCCCCCTCCCAATGTGTATTATATTCATCTGTGTTGTTGTCTTGTTTCCCAACTAGACTGTAAGCTCTCTGAAGGGAGGCACTGTGTCATCTAAACTTTGTATTTGCCCAAGAGTTCGCTGCACACTTAAAAATGTTTGGAATTCAGTTAAATCAGGGGGGCTCAGAAGGTAATTGGGAGACCACCCTGGTAGCTGGAGGGGAGATTGGGTGTTAGGTGGGCTGAGGAGTTGGGACCTGGTGCTCTGGTTTCACCTTTGAAAAGTAAGCGGGAGCCCAAGGCTGAAACTTACCTCTTTTCTTAGCGGGGAGTGTGGGGCATGAAGACAATAAGTCAGCCATCCCCTTTGGAGATTCTCAAGCTCCTGAAAGGTCCCTGTGTGACTGCAGGGCCTGGTTTGGCAGGCCCAGGCCTCCCCCTTGCCAGCTGTTTACTCCAGGTCTAATACTCCCACAGTCGATCTGAATGCTTGGCCCTCCACTGCGCAAAGCCCCCAACTCCTCAGTGAGGATTTTGTCTTCTCCTTCCTCCCTCCCAGGGATTTTTTTAAAATTGAGATTTCGAGACTATAGTCCCTCTTTTCTGGTTGGATTGAGGCCACCCAAAGCCATCTGGCCGTGGTGGAGAGTTGATGGAGAGGCCCCAGGGAGGTTTATGGGAGACCATTCTTCCCTTCCTCCCCCTTGACATAGCCGGCCTACAGCAGCAGCTGAAGAGGGAGGTACGTGGCCCGCTCCCAAACCAGCAGGATGGCCTGAGTCAGAGCAGAAGGGAGCCAAGGATACTCTTGAAGCCAGTGCTGGCGGTGGTGATTTCCCGCATGTCACGTGTGCCTCAACCCGGGGACCGAGGGCTTCCAAGGAGCATCAGCAGATGTAGGGCTGGTGAAAAGAGAACAGCCAAAAAGATCCCCAAGAAAAGCTGAAGGCAAGAGCCGGGAGGAGCAGAACAATCCACTGAGTTAAGGAAATTGGATTTGATTCCCGGCACTAGCACTGGGTGACCTTGGGCAAGTTGCTTCATTCTTGTGGGCCCCGTTTCCTCATTTGTACCATTGGGGAGAACACTTGCCTTACTTATTCTAGAGGGGTTATGTTATCACATCAGATCATAGACATGGAAATGCTTTGTAGAGTAAAAAACCCTGGGGGCAGCTAGGTGGTGGCACAATGGATAAAACACTGGCCCTGGATTCAGGAGGACCTGAGTTCAAATCTGGCCTTAGGCACTTGACACTGACTAGCTGTGTGACCCTGGGCAAGTCACTTAACCCCAACTGCCTTACCAAACAAACAAACAAACAAACAAACAAACAAAAACCTTAGTGGACTATAAGAAATGATTCTTGAGTAGTAAATGATTTTAAGTGAAGTAGGAAAGGCTGAGGGACCGACACCTGGCATTTCCCATAAACCATTATCGACTTGAGTATAGACTGAAATCCATGCTACATATATGTGAATGTTAGCTAAGTAGATGAAGGTGGGCGATCCCTGTGGAGGACTGACATGGCAAGGCAAAAGGACCCTAGGCCAGTGGAGGGTCGTGGACAGAACACTGATTCTAGTGAAGCTGGCTTCTGTTACTGCCTCCATTAGCTGGGTAACTAGGTGGTACAGTGGATAGTCAGAAAGACTCATCTTCTCGAGTTCAAATCTGGCCTCAGACACTTACTAGCTGTATGACCCTGGACAAGTCATTTAACCCTGTTTGCCTCATTTTCCTCATCTGTAAAATGAGCTGGAGAAGGAAGTGGCAAACCACTCCAGCATCTCTTCTGCCAAGAAAGCCCCAGATGGGGTCACAAAAAGTCAGATACTTTTGAAAAGACTGAACAACAACAAACAAAAAGCCAAGTGCAACTTTGAACAAATGTCATCTTTTCTCATGGGGAAAAAAAATCACAGAATCACAGAATCTCAGAGTTATAGGGTACCTCAGAGATCACTGATTCCAGCCCAGAAATGAACAGGAATCTCCTCTCCCATAATCTGGAGGTTATCTAGCCTCTTCTTGAAGACCTCCAGTGAAGAGAAACTCATTACCTATCCTACTTTTGGGTAGCCCCAATTATTTTCTTATATCAAGCCTAAATGGACTTCTATCCATTACTCCTAGGGTTCTGCCCCACCCCCCTGGGGGCCAAGCAGAAGAAATCTAATCTCATTCCCATATTGTAGCCTTTTAAATTTTTGAGGACTCATGTCCCTCCTAAGTCATCTGGAGGTTAAGCGTCCCTAGATCCTTCAACCAGACTCATATAGCATGAACTCAAGGTCTTTAACCACCCTGGCTACTCTTCTTAGGAAGGGCTAACTCTTCCTCTTCTCAATGTCTTTCCTAAAATTTGATTTTAGACTCTAGATATGATCAGTCAGTCAGTCAGTCAATAAGCATTTATTAAATGCCTACTGTGTTCTAGGCACTGTGCTAAGTGCTGGGGATACAAAGAAAAAGGACGCTCCCTGCCCTTCAGAAACTCATGGTCTAATTGTTTCAGGTCCAAACCAACCGGGGCAGAACATCTCCATCTGTAAT
Organism: Dromiciops gliroides; assembly: GCF_019393635.1. Classification (NCBI taxonomy): domain Eukaryota; kingdom Metazoa; phylum Chordata; class Mammalia; order Microbiotheria; family Microbiotheriidae; genus Dromiciops; species Dromiciops gliroides. Next base: position 706,974,641 of record NC_057861.1, read on the forward strand.
ACGTGGGGGTTGGAGCAGATGACCTCCAAGGTCTACATTTATCATAGCAGAAGGTGTCTCTCCCCAGTCTTGGTGCTATGCCTCTTTTAATGCAACCTAAAATAGCATGGGAATAAGAATCCTTGCCCTGCCTCTCTCACGGGTTTGTTGGGGGGGATCAAATGAGATAATGGATAGGAAAGTGCTGTAAAAACCTGAGAGGGCGATTGAGAGGGCAGCTCTGGAGGGCTTGACCGCAGAAGTCCTGATGAGAGGGGAAAGCAGATTCAGCAGGTACGGGGAAGTAGGAGAGCTGACACGGCTATAAAATGATGAGGACTTCAGCTCAAATGATTTCCAAGATCTCACCTTGCTTTGACCTTCCGTGAGTCTGAGACTGGGAGAGGGCAATGAAAGCTAGGACGGGGTATTAAATATTAGTCTCTCAAGTGAAGTAGCAGCAAGGGGTGATGAGGGCAAGCAACTGCTTTACCCAAAGCTTAGCTGGCTCTTTGGGGCTGGTTGCCTTCAAGCACCCCCCCCAGATCCTTCCTCTTTCCCCCACCCCTGAACCTCAGTTTACTTAGGCGACCTTGGCGGGAACTAGCTGGAGATGCTGTCCTGGGTCCAGCCAATCCTCCTTCCAACTCAATACCACTGGAGGAACTGAGAATATAGCCGATGGGGGTGGGGTGGGGTGGGGGCAGGGAACCAAAAAGAGCAGCGAGGGTGATACAGGTTAGGCACAGCCAAAATAAGCACCCCCCTCCCACCCCGATGGATATGATTTCAGTGGGACTTCTCTGAACTCTTTCCACTTCATCCCCAAATGGGAAAGGATTTTTTCAGCCTTGTACCTCCCAAATCCCTCTACCTCTTCAGAGAGGGCAGCTTCCAACCTCCCTCTGCCTCCCATCCAAGGCTGAAGAAATGAGAATCACCTTGCGAGAGAGGGGCACATTGAATGAAACTGATGAGAAACAAGGCTTATTTTGGTTGGATGCTTTCCCGAGAGTGAGTCTCTCTAGGGCAAAGAAAGGAGAACAAGAGGCCTTCTGTAAAGGGGTAGGGATGGGGACTTGTAGACAGCTGAAGGGGCTATACCAGAAAGTCTCAGAATAGGAAAACTGAGGGCGTCTAAGGAAGGTCAATAGTCTACAGATCTGGGATTATGGGTCCAGAGGGGGTCAGACCTTCCTGGTGGCTATTGGCACTTTCCTCTCTGCCCCAGAGTGACATTCCCCTGGAGGCGCCTGAAAAGGAAGGTGGTGGCTTCCCCCGAGACCCTGAGAAGTTTCAGGGACAAGCTGGCTCCTCCTCCACTGGGCTTTTGCAGCTGACTTTCTGTAGTGTAGTGGAAAGAGACCTGGATTAGGAGCAGGAGGGTGCTAATTAATGTTTAACAACCAGCTCTCTGGGGGCCAGAGTAGGGAGTCGGGGAATGCACATGACGATTTTAAGTTTAACCTGCATAATTAACATTTTCTGCATCGCTTTATTAAGTCTAGATAATCAACAAAACAATTGATAGAGCCCAAAGTGTTGCATTTGCAATTTCTGAGATGTAAATGCTCACCCAGAAAGTTTAACAATCTGCTCTTGAAAACCTGTTGAAGCAGGTTCCAGCATACCACTGAAGGAGTTGAGAACCTGACTTCAATTTCTGCCAGTGATACACTGTGGGATCCTGGGAAAATCACACTACTCCTTCCTGGAGTTCATTTTCTTCAAATGTAATAATAATAATAATAATAATAAGAAGAAGAAGAAGAAGAAGAAGAAGAAGCATTTATATAGCTCTTGAAGGTTTGCAAAGCACTTTACAAATATTTCATTTCATCCTCCCAACAAACCTGGGAAGTAAGTTAGCTTAATACAGTGCCTTGCATATAGTAAGTGCTTAATAAATGCTTATTGATTAATTATTATAATTATCATTATTATTATCCACTTTTTACAGTTATAAAATGAGAGTTGACCTAGATGATCTCCGAAGGTCTTTTCATGATCCAAAGCATGTCCTGACATAGTTTTGGGATTAAGAACTGGGATAGTTATTCAGTCCTTGACATGGAATTATAGGACTTCAAGCTAGAAGTAACCATAAAGTTCACTTAGTCCAAGCCTTCCATTTTACAGATGAGAAAACTGAGGACCCAAGAAAGGAAGTGATTTTTCCTCTTGATGTCACATTGCTCATATGGGAAAAAATCAGGTTTTGAACTCAAGTCCTCTGATTCTTGCCCAGATTTCTGGGCTGGAAGAATCACTGAATTACAGAACTTGAGTATCACAGGGAACCACAACAGCCAGCCAGGTTAACCCTTACCTGAAAGGAATCCCCACTATCATACATCTGACAAATAATCCTCCAGGCTCTGCTTGAAACCCTTTGAGGATGAAGGACCTACCTCCAGGGACCCATTCCCTCCCTTCTTGCCCTAGGTGTGCTGCTTATGACACTGGCCTAAATCATTAGGTCAATCCCTCACTTTGTCTTTGGGGTTTCCCCTCTTCCATCCCCTTCCTCTCTTCCAATATACCCTCCTGGTTTCTTCTTGTGCCCTATTGCTGCAGATTCCTGCATGGAAAGTAGGGGCTTAAAGGGCAATCTCTTTGGGGGCCATTTTCTATTTTAATATGGCCACTTAATTCTAGTCAGTTCAGTACAGCTATGAAGTATCTGTAAGGGTACAGCAGTCTGCCTGCCCCCTTCCTAAGTCTGTGTTAAGAGCACTTAATAAGAATAATGACTCAAATAGAGCTTTAAGGTTCACAAAAGCTTTCCCTACAGCCACTCTGTGAGGTAGGCAAGACAGGGCAGGCATTAGTAATAGCTAGCATTTATATGGATGCTTTGAGGCTTACGAGAGTGCTCCCCATTTTGAGGATGAGGAAACTGAGTCCCAGAGAAATGAAGTGATCTGAGCCATGCCACAAAGCAAGTTAGTGACAGAGATGAGACCTAGGGTGGTGTTCTTTCCTTAGCATCTCACTGCCAGTCTGAAGGAAAGATGGATAGATCATTGGGCTACTGTTAGGAAGCCCAATTCCTCTCCAAATGGAAGGGGACCAATGTACCAAGGTGTTCACTCACTGTTTTAATTCTCAGTACCATGGGCACTTTTATGACTGTATACCCTAAAAATAACTGCCTTGTGAGGTCACCAGATTTATGATATCATCTGAGTCAAAAAGAATTCCCCCAAAAAGGAGAACCCATACATACGACTCTAGGCATCATGGGTTGGCCACATTGGAGCAGTTCCTAAAATATCACTTCCTCCAGAAAACCTTCTTTTGCTGGGTGAACAGAGGGAATTCCCCTTGAGCTTCATTTTCTTCAGCTCCGTCTTTACTCCCCAGTCTTCACAAGTGCCTATATTGCTGTTGCTTCTGTAGCAACTAGAGTGTGTTTCTACACATGAACAAACACGCTTTGGATGTAGAAACTCTGCGTTATTAAGCAGAGTGGACTATGTACTTTGGTGGAAAGAACACCAGACTGCAAAACCTGAATTCTAACCTCAGTTCTACCTACTAGCGGTTGGGACCCTGGGTAAGTTCTTTAACTTCTCTGGACCTCAGTTTCTTCACCTGTAAAAAGGGGATCATGATACCTGCCCTTGGAGCATTAGGTGATATCCTCATTGCCTCCAGGATTAAAGACAATGCCTCAGTGTGGCATTCAAAATCCTCTGGCCTCTATTTTTCTTGTTTGTTTGTTTTTTGGTGAGGCAATTGGGGTTAAGTGACTTGTCCAGGGTCACACAGCTAGTAAGTGTTAAGTATCTGAGGCTGGATTTGAACTCAGGTCCTCCTGAATCCAGGGTTGGTGCTCTATCCACTGCGCCACCTAGCTGCCCTGGCCTCTATCTTTCTTACTGGTCTTATTTCATATAATGCCTCTTCATGTATCCTCCATTATGGTGGAACTGACCTGCTCACTGTTTTCCTGAGATGAGGGATCATCTCTCTTTCTTATTATTTTGCATGGGTCCACAGTGCCTGGAATGTACCCCCCACCCCAGTTTGACAAGGGCACCAGTGATAAACTGGAAAGGGTCCAGAGGAGGGGAACCACGATGGAGAAGGGCCTTCTGTCTATGTCATCTGGGAATCAGTTGGAGAAACTGAGAATGTTTGTCCTGGAGAAGAGAAGATTCAGGGAAGGACAAAATAATTGTCTTGAAGTATTTGAAGGACCATGGTGTGGAAGAGAGATCAGAGTCATTGTGTTTTTTTTATGCTTGGACCTCTAACCAAGAGCAATAGCTGGACATGACAAAGGATCCCTTAGATTTGATCCCAAGAAAAGCTGGTTAACAATTAAAACTGTCCCAGAGTAGAATGGATCACCCCAAGAGATGATGGATGGATGGGTTCTCCATCCATTGAGGTCTTTGAGCAGAGGCAGGATGACCTCTTCTCAGGTGTGTCAGAGCAGGGGCTCCTTTCAGTGATGGACTGGATCCTGACATACCTTCTCGCTCTCCAGTTCTGCATAAAATGATTCTGGGAGGTTCTCTTCACCTCCATCACTTTTGAATCCCTAGATTCTTCAAAAGCACAGTTCAGTGTCCACCTTCAACTTGGAGCCTTTCTTAATACTTCTGCTGTTCATGCTCTATCCTGCTCTTGAAATTACTTTGTATGCCCTTTACATTTTTGTTTGTTTGTTTTTTGCAGGACAATGAGGGTTAAGTGACTTGCCCAGGGTCATACAGCTAGTAAGTGTCAAGTGTCTGAGGCTGGCTTTGAACTCAGGTCCTCCTGAATCCAGGGCTAGTGCTCTATCCACTGCGCCACCTAGCTGCCCCTGTCCTTTACATTTAACATATTGGTGTAAGTGCTATATTTCAGAAGAATGGAAACTTCCAAAAGGCAGGGACTGGTTCTCTTTTTTTTCTTTTTGGTCTTGTTGTCTTTATCACCTAGCATAGTTCTTTGCACATAGTAGATGTTTAATAATGTATGCAGAATTGAATGATCAAATGAAATCATAGATAGAAAGTGCTTAGAAAACTGAAGAGCATTATCCAAAAATGAGCTACTCTCACTAATAGCAATGCACAAAATATGATGTTGGGATATTTTATCAACAATGTCCGATTAAATAAATTCTGAGTACCCAACAAAATCACAGATTTTTTTCCAGCTTTCTAATTGTTTATCCTCCCGACTTTTTGCTGCTCGGAAACAGTACTTTGTAGACTGAAGGATGTCACTTTCCTTTTCTGGGCCTCAGCTTCCTTATTTGTGAAACAACTAGGGTACAAATGTCCCCTGTTAGAATGTAAGTTCCTTGGGGGCAGGTAGGTGACACAGTGGATAAAGCACTGGCCCTGGATTCAGGAGGACCTGAGTTCAAATTTGACCTCAAACACTTGACACTTACCAACTGTGTGACCCTGGGCAAGTCACTTAACCCTCATTGCCCTGCCAAAAAAAAAAAAAGTGAGTTCCTTGAAGGCAGGAACTGTTTCACTTTTGTCCCTGCAGCCCCAGCACCTAGCATTATGTGTAGCACATAGTAGGTGTTTAATAAATGTTTGTTTGGTTGATGATCACTAAGGTCCTTTGCAATTTTACTTTCTGAGATTCCCATAATTCTATATTTCCTGGTAGTAGAATTCCTTTGGGGGCTAACCCCCAGCCTAGCTTCCTCAGTCTAAGCCATGACAATCTCTACTTTCTCTTCATCATAGGAATGAAACCCTCACATTGTTTTACCTGTAGCTATAAACCCGCCAGAAGAAATTGGATTCAAGGGGATTATTACATCAGATCAAGAGTCCCTAGTTAGCCCTTTGATCTCTTGGATTCTCACATGGTTGATTGTGGGGCCACAATTTCCAGTTGTCTCTCCTCTGCAATGTAGGATATTTCCAGTGGGGAGGAGGGTTTCTATGTTTAGGAGCCTCCTCCATTTCCAGAAGGCTTCCCATCACTATGTGTCCCTAACCCTACCAATATGGAGGCTTCGGACAAGGAGTAATCAATCATGCTCCTCACCATACTCAGTTGAGTCACCAAAACTCTGGAGTCACCTGGACATTACAGTAGCTTTTAGCACGACAGGAATAAACTCAACTACTCTTCTAGCAAATTACAAATGGCTCCCTGAGATATATTTTCTGTTATGATCATAGCTAATATTTTATAGCACTTTGGGGTTTGCAAAACCTTCAAGAGAAAGAAGTCATAGCTCTAGAGTTAGAAGAGATCTCAGAGGTCATTTAGTCTAACCCCCTCATTTTACAGATGAAGAAACTAAGAAACCATACCATCTTATGAAAGGCGGGAACTCCTTCTTAGGGTTGGAGGTCAGTAGGATGAAAATGAGCTTCATGCAGAAGAGAATCACAGTGTGGTAAAGTGGAGAGAATGTCACATTTGGTGGCAGAGGTTCAAATCTCTTCTCCTTTGATGGCTGGGTGACCTGGGGCAAGTTAGGATTTGATCTCTCTGGGCCCTGTTCTCTTCATCTGTAAAAGGAAGGTGTTGGAGTAGGTGACCCCTAAGCTTCCTCCCGGTTTTATGATCCCCTTCCTCTGGATACATTTTTATCTGATTAATCCAAGACTGTTTTCCCCTTATCCTCTTGGTGTAAATAATGAGCTACACCATATTCAGAAAGCCTAGTGTAAGAATCTAGTATATACTAGATCAAGAAACTTTACTAAAATTCTATAAAACTTGGCAGATTATTGGGGCACTGCAGTCCTGGATGTTTTTCTAGATTCATTCATCTTACAAGATAACTCTTATTTAGGAATTTGCTCCATTCTGGATCTCTCTGATCATATCCCCTGTTCTTAGACATTCCCTGTCTAGGTCTTTCTTTACTTGACTCCCCATGAAGTCTGTCTCCAACCTGCCTCATTCTCATTAGATGAGCTCATCTCCTATTTTCCCAAGTTGGCTGAGATCAGCTGGTAAAACACAAACTGCTCTGTATGGCATTAAAAGCCCTTCAAAACCCGGCCCCAAACTACCTGGTGTAGACCCTCATCACTTCATGAGTCTGTTCCTTTCAATGAGGTGGATTTTCTGGAGTCAGAAAGACCCAAATTAAAATTGGGCTTCAGTTACATACTAGCTGTGTGACGCTGAGCAAATCACTTCAGGTTTGTCTGTCTCCATTTCTGCATCTGCAAAATAGGAGGAGTAATAGCACCTAGCTTTCAGGGTTGTTGTAAGGATGAAACAATACAGCAATAATTATAAAGTGCTTTGCAAACCAAACCTCAAAGCATTATGTAAATTCTAACTATTAGCTTGAGATAGCCTTCTCATAGGTGTTCCTATCTCTGGTACGTCCCCACTCCAGTCCATTCGCCATTCAGCTGTCAGATTGGTCTTCCCCAAAATCACACCTTATCTCTGCCTCCTGGCTTCTTTCAAGTCTCTATTATGGGGCAAGTCACTTAACCCTATTTGCCTCAATTTCCTCATCTGTAAAATGAGTCAGAGAAGGAAATGGAAAACCATTCCAGTCTCTTTGCCAAGAAAACCCCAAGTTGGGTCACAAAGAGTTGGACATGACTGGAAATGACTCAAAAACAACAAAAGTTCCACCTTCTGCAAGGTCTGTCCTAATCCCCTTTAATGTTAATGCCTTCCTTCTGAGATTATCTTCACTTTCCCCCATCTACATCTTGTTTATATATAATCATTTGCATATTATCTCATGTATTAGACTGTGAGCTCCTCGAGGGAAGGGAATATTTTTTGGTCTTAACATAGTGCCTAGTGTGAGATTTAAAATTGGATATTAGATCATAAATCTCCCCTACTTAACTTTTCCCTTAATTTATCTCCCAGACTAGTAAATGGAAGAAGCTTCTGGTTTTCTAGTTAGAGCTTTTATTGTATGGTAGTTACAAGGTGATATTGATTAGAGGGATAGGAAAGTAGAAATACAAAGCAAATCGTCTTAAGTCTAAGCTTGGTCTATATTCCATATAAAACTCACCAAAACCCAAGGCCACCTTTGGGGAGAGAGAGAGAGAGACTGTGTCAAGCACGTGCTGCTGCTAACCTCGAGCCGAGTCGAACTCTAGTCAGCGTCTGGAGTACAGCGCAGTCAGGAGACCAGCAGAGCAGGAAAAAGCCCCCACTTCCATTCTCTCCTTGCCTTTTAAGCTCGCACCCTGGAAGTGGAGTGCTAGCAGGCCCACTGGCGTGCGTAGCTCATGCCGTTGGCCTCCTCCCCAAAAGGGTGGTCCTTAAAGAAAAACTGTCATCTCTCCATTATCACTAACTGATTGTTAAAACTTTTTACCACACTAGCACATATTAGGCATTGAATAAATGCCAACTGACTATTCTAGTCTTATGTTTCTCCCTTTCAAACATTCTACAGTCCAGTCAAACTGACCTTCTTGCCAGTTCCTTACATGCAATGGTCTATCTCTAGTCTTCATAACTTTGCACAGGTTGTCGACCATGCCTGGAATGCACTTAGTCCCCACCTCTCCCCCTTATAATCCTTACTTTCCTTCAGAACTCATCTTGAACACTACCTACCTCAACAAATCTTTCCTGATCTCCTGCAATACTACCTCCCCCAACTTCCATTTATTTATTTTTCATATACTTTGTACATATGTTTACATAAAATGAGATATTTACAGAGCACATTGCCAACTTTAGAGTGCAATATAAATGCTAGGTATTATGATGATGATTGTTGCTTCCCCATATGCAGTGTAAGCTCTTTGAAGGCAGGGACTATTTCACTTTTATCTTCATACCTCCAGAGCCTTGTTCAGTGTCTTGCACATAGTAGGCACTTAACACAAATTTGTTGATTGATCCCTGGCATCTTCATCTCAATGTATCTCTCTCTCATTCTTCCCATCAGTGTCCAGGGATTCCTTCTTCCAATCTAAAGCTAATTTTTCCACCTCAATTCAATTAAACTCAACAAATATTAATTGCCTACTACGTGCAAGGTGCTGTGTGAAGCTCTGGGGATACTAATTGAAACAGTCCCTATCCTTATTGCGTTTGCATTCTCCTGGCCCTCGGTATCATCCTTTCAGATTCCTGACAGATTTGACTTCTATGGCTGCCCCTCTCCAGCATCTTCATTCTCTATCAGTTCACATATATATGTCTACCATACATTGAAAAAAACCCTAAACTTTCTTTTTGCTTTCTGCTGCCTCTTTCCCCTTCCCTGAATCCCACTATAGCTACCCCATTCCTCTTTATGTTTTCACTGCCAAACAACCCAAAAGATTTGACACTGTTATAGTTAAGATGAGGAGAGAGGCTGGCTGGCTGCTCTTGTCTGGGTCCAAGAAGAGTCTGGTCCTTGTTGAGATCAGTTTTGCAGAGTTGGAAACCTCTGGACCATGAATTTCCATACAAGGATTAGTAAACCTCCTATGTAGAGTATGGGTCAGGAATGCTCCATTTTGAATTCTGCCTTACACTCTTGCTGTGTGACCCTTAACCTCTCTCAGACTCAGTTTTTCATCTATAAAATGAGAATTATAATAGCACCAAGTCCTGGGATCATCATGGGATTCAAATCAAATGAAATAAAATATGTAGTTTGCAAACCTTAAAGAAGTATATAAATGTTAGTTGCTATTATGCAATACTGCTCCTTCATTCCTTCTATTAGACTATTAGATCAATTTCTTTTGAACAATTGAACCTTTTCACTGACATGTTCTACTTTGAATTTTTTTTTTTTTACTTTGAAATTTCATATTAGTAAGGGAAGCTATGACAAGGGCTAGGTGATCATAGGTCTTCTCCAGGGTGCTGATTTTTTTTTCCCTCTGAACTTAAAATAAAACAAGCATTTCCTTCCATACATTTAGTAGAACAGAAAAAGGAGATTATACATGAAAATCTGGATCTATATTAAATACAGGCCACTTTTAAAAATTATTTTAGGGGCAGCTAGGTGGCACAGTGGGTAAAGCACTGGCCCTGGATTCAGGAGGACCTCAGTTCAAATCCAGCCTCAAACACTTGGCACTTACTAGCTGTGTGACCCTGGGCAAGTCACTTAACCCTCATTGCCCTGCCTCCCCTCCCCAAAAAATATTTTACAGTTTAAATTTAACTTTAAAAATTCATTTAAAATTTTAATTTAAAAAGAGAATTTGAAAACAAATTTAACATGTAACTTTGAAATATGTCTTGCTTCTCCGTAATCTTTTTAGGTCTTCCCTCTCTTCTCTTCTCTTCTGGGCATTAAAAGTAAATTTTTCAACAAAAAGGTCCTGAAACTTAGGAAAAGCCAATAACATTGTTCTGGGTTTTGCTTCCTTCTTCCCCTTCTCACTGGCTACAGTCCTGGCGACCCTTACCCTATGCCCCCCAAGCCTTGTTCTCTTTTGTCCTGGTTACATAAAATTTTGGGGTGTCTGGGGTATTCAGGGAGGATTAGCACCACTGGTGTGAGGTCTTGCCAAGCCCTTTTGGGGGCTGAGATGAGAATTAGATCCTTTGCCTCTGAGTCCTCTTTTGTTTCTGCTACACCAGGTGTGTCCCCTTTGTGTAAGAATTTTTCATTTGCTTTGTTTCTTATTATTGCTACTCTGTGCTTTGCTACTTGGCCATCTGAATTTTGTTCCTGACCCTTTTCCCTGTTATTTTCTCCCAAGAATCACCATCTACCCCTCCATTGTTGTCCTTTCATTCTGTTATAATTGTAGTCCTCCATAGTATCAGGTTATACAGTTTTATCCGGTCTTTTTTCTTTCCCCCTCAGCCAGCACCAGTGAGACTGAAAGATGATGTTCAGGTTCTTTGACTAGTCCCTGACCTGGGACTGTTCTTGGCGGTTTATTAGTTTTCCAACACTGTGTGTTTGCTATATGGAAATCCATGAACCCCAGCATAGAGAAAGCACTTTGTGGAATAATGAGGAAAAGAAGCAGAAACAGAAGTGATATCCCTCTCATTTTTATTCTTTCTACTAGGACCCAACTAAACCCCAAACTGGTTTTATTTAGTGAGTGGATGGGAGGTTGGCCTTTGTACAGTAAAACCAATGCTAGTTTAGTTTCCAATTGTAACTTTCAGGAACTAAGGAAGAGGCAGTGCCAATGGCTCAGAGAACAAAGACAAAGCAAAGGGTCAGGGGTTTTTGCAAGTCCAGGCAACATTCTGGCTGCTTTTTGGTGTCATGGACTCCCTTGGCAGTAGTAAAAGTTCAGTGGACCCTTCCTCAGACTCACATTCTTAAATTCACAAAACAAAATACACATAAATACAAAATGAATGAATGAAGAAATAAGTAAATAAATAGACAAGCAGATAAATAAATGAACAAATGAATGAATGAATAATTAAATAAATAGATGAATGAATGAATGAACAAATAAATGAATGAATGATAAATAGACACAGATAGGTAGATAAATGCAATATAAAATACAGCAAGGGAAACCAAAGATTAGTGAAAATAAAGAGGAAAAACCACTTTTTCCCATCCAAGTTCACAGACCCTCTGCAATCTATCCAGTTGGTAAACCCCAGGTTAAGAATCCTTGCTATAAGATTTTAAGAGCTTTTCTAAAGCCAAAGTCATTCCTTCATCCTTCACACCAGGAATAAGACTTTTTAAAATTAAACTTTGAAATTTGACCTAACAGCAGAAAAAATGTTTTCTCTGCTTGCTGAGAGTAATCTTTTGCTCCTTTTAGAGAGTGTGTGTGGGGATATAGTACAGGAAGGTCATTCGACTGTTCATACCCTTTGGCTGAACCATCTCATGCCCCGGCTTATACCCCAAAATAATCAAACTAAAGACAAAACCTACCCCATACATAACAAAATAGCACTCATTGTAGCAGCAGAAAACTAGAAGCCACGTAGATAACCATCAGTTGGGGAATGACTAACCCAACCCAATGGAGGGCATATTAATGTGATGATATTTTATTGTGCTTTAAGAATTGAGGAATGTCTGAGATTCAAAAAAATGTGAGATGGTAAGGAACATGGCACAGTAGAAAGAATGTTGAATTTGGAGTGCTGCGGTCACATGGCCTTCATTTAAATCCTGGCTCAGCTACCTTTGAGACCTTGAATAAGTAAGTCACTCAATTACTCTGGACCTCAATTCAGGTTGGACTGGGTGGCCTCTGAGGTCTCTCCCAGCTCTAGATCTGTGGTCTAATGATATTTTTTAAAGTATTTTATTATTCTCCAATTACATATAAGGATAGTTTTCAACATTTGTCTTCATGTGATTTTTAGTTCCAAAATTTTTTATCCCATCCTCCCTTCCTTCCCTCTTCCCCAAGATGGAAAGCAGTCTGATATAGGTTGTATATATACAATCACATTAAACATATTTCTACATTAGTCATATTGTGAAAGAAGAATCAGAGCACAAGGAAAAACCTTAAAAAAGAAGGGAAAAAAAACCAGTCCAAAAGTAGAAACAGTATGGTTCAATCTGCATTCATAATTCACAGTTCTTTTTTCTGGATGTTAAGAACATTTTCTATCATGAGTTCTTTGAAGCTGTTTTGGATCATTCCACTGCTGAGAAGAGCCAAGTCTATCCCCATTGTTTATCACACAATGTTGCTGTTACTGTGTACAATGTTCTCCTGGTTCTGCTCCTCTCAGCCAGCATCAGTTCATGTAAGTCCTTCCAGGTTTCTCTGAACTCCTGCTCATCATTTCTTACAGCACAATAGTATTCCATGACATTTATATACCACAACTTGTTTAGCCATTCCCCCATTGATGGGCATTCCCTCGATTTCCAACTCCTTGCCATGTGGTCTAATGATAAATAAAATAAGGCAATTGGATTAAGTGATCTCTTAGCTTCTTTCCAACTTTGGCAGTGTGTGTGTGTATGTGTGTGTGTGTGTGTGTGTGTGTGTGTGTGTGTGTGTGTTTTGTTTTTGCAGGGCAATGAAGGTTAAGTGACTTGCCCAGGGTCACACAGCTAGTGAGTGTCAAGTGTCTGAGGTCAGATTTGAACTCAGGTCCTCCTGAATCCAAGGCCGTGCTTTATCCACTTAGCCACCTCACTGCCCTGCATTGTGTGGTTCTGACACTCTTGTAGTAGCCTTTTTAGTTACACAGAAAGATAGTTCGACTTTTTTTCGGGGTACAAAATGGGTGATATTGGCTATTTAAGAGGGGTTCTCTACTTCTCACTTCTACAATCTGATTCTCTGGTCAACATAGTTCTCTTTATAAACTCCTTAAGGTCAGAGGCTGTGTCCTATTCTTTCTATTCTTTCTCTCTCCCTCAGTACCTCATCAGCAGGAGATACTTGGTAACTGTCCGTTGGATGAAACGAATAATCCAGAGGAAGCAGCAGGCCCTGGTGATATAAAGTCAGAAATGAAGGCTCTGCAGGTAAATTCAACCACACCCCAAACTTGCTCAGTCTTCCTTACAACCATTCAATAGATAGATTCCCTGGCTCCCAGCCAGATGGTGAGGTAACCTCATTAGGGACCTCTGAAGCTCCTTCTCCTAGTTCTTGGCAAGGCAATCCCTCTGGGCCACTCCCAGACTGTCCCTGAGGCCTTAGCTGTCCTGCCCAGCAACATACCATTCCTGCTTTCACACTAGCTCCAGTAGCCATTTCCAGAGAAGAGAGCAGAGGGCAGAGAGCCAGCTGTCCTGCCAGCAGACACCAGACCCAGCTTTCCTACCCCCTCCCTCCTTTTCCCGCTACTATAGCATAGTTTGGAGGAGAAAAAGGGAACTGCTGTAGCTCACGCTGAGGATACTGTCCTTTTCTAGTGGTATGATTTGATGCTGGTCTCAGAGTCTGTTACCTACTTTTTCTTTTTCTTTTTTTTTTAGTGAGGCAATTGGGGTTAAGTGACTTGACCAGGGTCACACAGCTAGTAATTGTTAAGTAGTGTCTAAGGCCAGATTTGAACTCAGGTACTCCTGACTCCAGGGCCGGTGCTCTATCTACTGCACCACTTAGCTGCCCCTGTTACCTACTTTTTCTGACTAACCTCCTGGCTACTCCTTCTCACCTTCTTCAGGCCTCATCTTGGTCCTCATTTCATCAGGGCCATACTCTAGCTTCCTATCAGCTAATAATAGGGTGTTAGCTGATAACAGCTTACTTGGCTCCTCCTCCTATAGGTAATTGCCCTGCATTTTCACAGGGGACTTTCCAAACCAAAAGAATGACATACAATGGTAGAATTTCAAGCACCAGCATAGCAAGGAGGAGAAATATTTATGGGTGGTGGGACTTACTCTATGTTCTCAAAGGGCACACTATGTAGGTGTGACCCTATACTACCATAGCCATGAGAGATAATGAGTTACATAGGTGTCTTCATACTATGCCTACTTACGAGGTCGGCTCCAGACCTAGAACCAGTCCTGGGCAAGACCGTGGAATAGATAATTGTTGTCTTCCAAACTTCCTTGTCTCAGCCTGATGAAGACCACTCAACTGGGAGTTGTTTGACTTAAAATCTTGTCCTAACTCTGCCAAGTGCTATTTTTGTTACCTTGAGCAAATATGTATATGTTGTCTCACCGATAGTGCCTAACGCATAGTAGATGCTTAATAAACATATATTGATTGATAGAACGCAGTCTCCTTGTCTTTGAATCCCCAGTGCCTAGCAGTGTCTGGAATATGAGAAGTGTTTTAAATGCTATGGATTGTTTGAGTTAGTTTCCTCCCCAGTAAAACAGAGGGTGGGGTGTGTTGAACTAGGTAAATGATTGCTAAGGTTACTTACATATCTAAAGTTTTACAGTAGCTTTGGAAACCACTTTACCATAGGTATCTATTAGAGGCCTCTTATCTTTACTCACTGCTTCCATGGTGCCTTCCCCTATGCCTAACTTCAATCATCTCAGGTTTGTCAGTACCATTCACTTCATGATTAAGATTTACCTCTTTACAATTTGGAATTATGCCCAAAGGGCAATAAAGCTGTGCATACCCTTTGACCCAGCAATTCCACTTTTAGGTCTTTTGCCCAAAGAAATCATGGAAGGGGGAAAGGGACCCACATGTACAAAAATATTTATAGCTGCTCTCTACGTGGTAGCAAGGAATTGGAAGTTGAGGGGGTGCCCATCAATTGGGGAATGGCTGGACAAGTTGTGGTATATGAATACAATGGAATACTATTGTGCTGTAAGAAATGATGAGCAGGAGGAGTTCAGAGAAACCTGGAGGGTCTTACGTGAGCTGATGATGAGTGAGATGAGCAGAACCAGAAGAACATTGTACACAGTATCATCAACATTGAGTGTTGACCTACTGTGATGGACTATATCCTTCTCACCAATGCAATGGTACAGAAGAGTTCCAGGGAACTCATGATAGAAGAGGATCTCCAAATCTAAGAAAAAAAAAAAGAAAGAAAGAACTGTGGAGTATAGATGCTGATTGAACCATATTATTTCTTTTGTTTTGGGTGCTGTTGGTTTTTTTTCTATTTTGAGGTTTTGTATCACTGCTCTGATTTTTTTCTCTTGTAACAGGATTAATGCAGAAATAGGATTAATGTTATTATGTGTATATATATATGTGTGTATATATCTATATCTATATGTATAGAGATATATAGATATAACCTATATCAGATTACCTGCTGTCTAGGGGAGGGGGGGAGGGAGGGGAGGGAGGGAGAAAAATCTGAAATTGTAAAGCTTGTATAAACAAAAGTTGAGAACTATCTTTACATGTAACGGAAAAAATAAAATACCTTATACATTAAAAAAAAAAAGATTTACCTCTTTAAAAAATATATTGGGGGGCAGCTGGGTGGCGCAGTGGATAAAGCACTGGCCCTGGATTCAGGAGGACCTGAGTTCAAATCCGGCCTCGGACACTTGACACTTACTAGGTGTGTGACCCTGGGCAAGTCACTTAACCCCCATTGACCCGCAAAAAAAAAAAAAAATATATATATATATATATATATATATAGAGAGAGAGAGAGAGAGAGAGAGAGAGAGAATTTATTTGTTTTTTCTTTTTAATTTTTTGTGTTCCAAATCCTCTCCCTCTCTACACCTCCCTCACCCCTGAGAAGGCAAGCAATATCATATCAATTATACATATGAAGTCATGCAAAACCTATTTCCATATTGGCTATGTTGAAAAAAAAGCAACCAAAACAAAATGAAAAAAATCATACTTTAATTTACACTCAGTTCATTGATTCTCTCTCTGGAGGTAGATAACATTTCTTCATCATGAGTCCTTTGGAATTATCTCAGATCATTGTATTGATCAGAGCAGTTGATCGTCATTATTACATTGTGTGAGGTTACTGTGTACAATGATCTCCCGGTTCTTCTTTCTTTAATTTGCATCAGTTCACATACATCTTATCATGTTTTTCTGAAACCTTGTTATTTCTTATAGTAAAATATTATTCTGTCACAATCATATAGCACAACTTGTTTAGCCATTTCCACTTGATGAGCATCCCCTTGATGTACAATTCTTCAGCACAAAAAGAGATGCTATAAATATTTTTGTTTGTATATAGGTACAAGCAGGAAGTGGTAGGCTCTAGGCCTGCAATCAGGAAGACTCATCTCAGACCCTTACATGCTGTGTGACCTTGGGCAAGCCACTTAACCCTGTTTGCCTTCCTCTGTAATATGAGCTGGAGAAGGAAATGGCAAACCACTCCAATATCTTTGCCAAGAAAACCCCAAATGGGGTCATGACGTCAGACAAGACTGAAAAAACAACTCAACAACAACAACAACATATAGATCCATTTTCTTTTTCTTTGATCTCTTTGGGATACAGATGTCATAGTGGTAAAGATTTACCTTTAACCTGATGTGAACCTCATCCCCTGCAAGGGCCCTTCCTATAATCTAAACTGAAAAATTGCCAAGCCATAGTGGTTCCTGTGTTAACTGGGGAGAGATAGTGAGTCCTCCAAAGTAATGTGCTTGATTGAAGTGGAAGGGGCTTATTGGTGAGTAATGGAAACTAAAGTGGGATTAGTAGAGGATAGGCACACTATCAAGGGCGTCAGAAATCAGGCTGAGTACTATGGACTTCAAGGCAAAAATCTGGAGATTTTTGAGGAGGAGAACAACAGCAATGCTTGAGGTAGATTAACCTGGCCCTGGTATTCAGGGAGGTTGGAGACTAACAGACTTATTAGAAGTCCATTAGAGGAGGCGGCTAGGTGGCCCAGTGGATAAAGCACCAGCCCTGGATTCAGGAGTATCTGAGTTCAAATCCAGCCTCAGGCACTTGACACTTACTAGCTGTGTGACCCTGGGCAAGTCACTTAACCCCAATTGTCTCACCAAAAAAAAAAAAAAAGAAGTCCATTAGAATAAAAACCTAAGCATGGGAAAAATCATGTGGTGAAGAATACAGAAAGGAAGGTGGGAAGGTGCTGTAGTTAAAACTCAGAAATGTTGCTGAGGGCTGATCTTGGCAATGAAAATGATGGAGAGTCAAGAGCTATATCTGGGAGATACTTCAAAAGATTGTTGTTTGTTGTTTGTCCTTCCAGAGAACCTTGACATTGGGTGATGACTTACAGTAAATTAGATTCAAGTGACGGAAGTCTATGCAAACTCACCAACCTCACTCTCTCCTCCAGAGAGAGCCATTTGTGTCCAGTGGCAAGATATATATCAGGATCACTGCAGATGGCCCCAGATGTTTAAGGCAATTGGGGTTAAGTGACTGGCTCAGGGTCACAGAGCTAGTAAGTGTCTGAGGTGAGATTTGAACTCGGGTCTTCCTAACTTCAGGGCCAGTGCTCTATCCACTGCAACTTGTTGTCTGTGAAAAAGGGAGCAGGGACAGAAGGAAGGAGTCAGAGATGTCTCCAAGGTCTTGTTCTTAGGTGATTTTGAAATTGAAGGTGCCAAGGAAGTTGGAAGGGGGAGCCACTTTGGAAGAGAAAATGAGATGAGTTCAGTTCTAGATGAGCTAAGTTTTAGATGCTACGGTTGAGGACTACCTAATGAGGAAGCACTGCAAGGAGTGAGAGAGTGAAGGACCCTTTCTAGATTAAACTTTTTTTTTTTGCTGGGTAATGGGGGTTAAGTGGCTTGCCCAGGGTCACACAGCTAGTATGTGTCAAGTGCCTGAGGCCGGATTTGAACTCAGATACTCCTGAATCCAGGGCCAGTGCTTTATCCACTGCACCACCTAGCTTCCCCGAAGGACCCTTTCTAATAGTTTCAGGTGAATCCATCTAGTCTTATCTCCCTAATTAGGTTGTAAAGTTCCTGATGGATGAGGACCAGAGCAATATCCTTTGTTTCTAGGCTCAATGCCTTCCTTCTTGTTGATTGGTAAGCTGAGTGACCTAACACTTTTATGGTTGCCTGAGTTCTGGAGAATATGTACACATACATATGCATGTAATATACCTATATCAATACACATACATATATACATGTGCTTATATCATATATTTACTCACAAACATATCAGAAAATATCCCATTATTCAGTCACTTCAAGCAACCAGCGTTTATTAACCACCTACCCTGTACCAGGTTCTGTGTTGAGATGGATATGGATCCTCTAAGGGTGGTATGGATATTCTGTCTACTATAAGGTCATGCTTAGGGTAGGAGTATAGATGAGCATGGCTAAGGATGGAGAATAGGAAAAATTATGATAAGAAAGACGTCCTAAGGGAGAATCAGCCAGAGCAGGAAGAAAAGGGTAAACAGCTCTAAGGAGATAAAGAGACATTGGGCATGGAGTGTGAGTGAATAGTAAACTTTTAAGACAAATGGAAAGTGGTTGGAGAGACTTCTTCCCTTTTTCTTTCTTTCTTTTTTCTTTTTTTTTTGCAAGAGGCAACCTAGTATAGTCAAATGTATTCTGAACTGGAAGTCTTGAAAGACCTGGGTTCCAATCCAACCCCCCTATAATCATTAGGTTTATGTCATTGGAAAGGTCACCTAACTTCTCAAGACTCATCTACAGAATAGAAATAGCAAAAGCATTCACTTGCTGTCAAAGGAGAGAATGTGACTTTTTGTTGTTGTTGGTGTTTTATTTGATTTGTGTTGGTTGGTTTTTTTTTCCTTTGGTGAGGCAATTGGGGTTAAGTGACTTATCCAGGGTCACACAGCTAGTAAGTGTCAAGTGTCTGAGGTCAAATTTGAATTCAGGTCCTCCTGAATCCAAGGCCAGTGCTTTATCCACTGTGCCACCTAGCTGCCTCAAGAGAATGTTTTTGACGTCAGTGCTCTGCCAACCTGAAAGTAGAGCTTTGTCTAAGGTAGGATGACAGGGTCTCTGCCCAAGGGGACCAAAATTTAGAAGGTGCCTATGTTTAAAATAACACAATAAAATAATATACATATTTAAACCATGTAAATATGTTAACATTTATGTGTTGATATTAATGTATGAATCAAATATGTATCAAAATATGTTTTAATTCTTTAACTTGTTGCATTTCTATTTTTATAGTACTTTAACTCCTTCTGCAGAATAGAAATAGGAGAGAGTCCATTCCAGGCATGGAGGATATTCAGTACAAATACACATAGTTGGGAGATGTAGCATCATGTATGAAAACCAGAAAGAAGATCTCTACAACAGGACTATAGGGGAGTTGTGTCAGAAGCCTGGAAAGGACAAGATTAAGAAGGGACTTAATGGAGAGGGGGGAGAAAGAGAAAAATTTGGAACTCAAAATTTTATGAAAATGAATGTTGAAAACTATTTTTACATGTAACTGGGAAAAAATGAAATACTATTAGGATTAAATAAATTAAAATACATTAAAAAAAAAGAAGGGCCTTAGGGGCAGCTGGATGGCACAGTGGATAGAATACCGGTCCTGGATTCAGGAGGACCTGAGTTCAAATCCAGCCTCAGACACTTAACACTTACTAGCTGTGTGACCTGGGCAAGTCATTTAACCCCACTTGCCTCACTAAAACAACAACAACAACAACAAAAAGAAGGGCCTTAAAATCCAAGCAGACATTTAAAAAATTTTATCACCTCTGGAATTTATGGGATTTATGGGATAGGGAGGAGGTGACATGGTCAGACTTGTGTTTTAGCATAATCACTTTGGCAGCTGAGTGTTGGATGGATCGGGGTGGGGAAAGACTCAACCCAAAGGGAGACCAAGCCGGCTATTGTAATAGTTTAGGTAAGAAGTAATAAAGGTCTATAAAGAAGGGCATTATATGAGTAGAGAAAAGAGGGCCTACATGAGATATATTGTGAAGGTTAAAATGACAAGATCTGGGGGGCAGCTAGGTGGCGCAGTGGATAGAGCACTGGCCCTGGAGTCAGGAGGACCTGAGCTCAAATCCGGCCTCAGACACTTGACACTTACTAGCTGTGTGACCCTGGGCAAGTCACTTAACTCCCATTGCCCCAACAAAAAACCCCCCAAAAAAACATAAAAAAAAAATGACAAGATCTGGCAACAGATTGGTTGGATATATGGGTAAGTGTGAGCAAAGCATCAAGGATGGTATTGAGGTTGTGAGTCTCGGTTGACTGAGAAGACAGTGGTTCCTTTGACATGAATAAGAAAATTGAGAGGAGAGGAAGATTTAGGAGAAAGATAATTCCGTTTTGGATATGTTGAGTTTGAAACGCTTGCAGGATATCCAATGCAAGCTATTCCAAGGGCAGTTGGCGAAGTGGAACTGGATAGAGGTTGGGATCGGGTACATAAATCTGGGAATCATGTGCGTGGGAGTGATAGTTGAACCCCTAAGATCTGACAAAATCACTAACCTAGATTGTTTAAAGGGTTAAGAGCTCCTAGGACAGAGCCTTGGGAGTAACCCTTGCTTAGGGGGTGTGACCTGAATGAAGACCTAACACAGGAGACCAAGAACAATAAGTCAGACAAGTAGGAAGAAAACCAGGAGGGAGCAATGTCACAAAAACCTAGAGAGGAGAAAAATTCCAAGAGGAGAAGGGAAGCAAGTGTCAAAGGCTGAAGGGAGATTTAAGAAGGATGAAGCTTGGCAACGAAAAGATCAGAGAGAGCAGTTTCAGTTGAAAGACTAGGTCAGGAGACAGCTTGCTGACAGTTTAGGAGGAGAGGAAGGGAAGGCCCTAATTATAGATGGCCTTCTCTAGGAGTCTAGCCGTGAAGTGAAAAACAGGATGATAGATAGCAGGGAGTGAGGAGGTGGGCATATTTGTAGCCAGCAGGGAAAGATACAGTCTGTGGGGAGAAACTGAAGATTAGTCAGAGAGCAGGGATGCTACTGCATTTCTTAGAGGCCATCTAATCCTACTCCCTCATCTTTTTTTTTTTTTGGTGAGGCAATTGGCGTTAAGTGACTTGCCCAGGGTCACCTACTCCCTCATTTTAAAGATGAGGAAATAGGCTCAGAGGAGGGGAAGGGTCCCATTGGGCAGGATTTGAACCCAGCTTCTTTCCCCCCTATACCATGCTGCCTTCCCCTCAGAGAAAAAGACAAAGGCAATGATAAGGGAAAAGAGAAAGAACCATAGGATTTGGAGATCATCTAGTCCAATCCTTTCCATTTATTGATGAGGAAACACAAGTAAAATGATGCTGCTAAGCATAGGTACATGTAACAAGTAGCAAAATTGAGACAAGGAGGCACAGAGCTATCTCCCCCCTCAACAAGCTTATAAATCCCTTAAGAGGAGGCTTTGTGCATCAAGGAAAAGGCAGGCCACCTATGTGGTGTGATTTCAGAGATCTGGAAAGGTCTTCCCCACACGTCCAATTCCCAAAATCCTTCTACCCACCTGGCATGCTGATGCCTGAAATTGCACAATTAGCTATTCATTCACTTAGCCTAGGGCTTTGTCCAGCATTAAAATTCAAATACTCTAGGGAGGAGTGATACTTTGAGTCCTGGGTGTCCAAAGTACAGCCAAATGCAGCTAGGTTTGGTCCCCAGGATTTCCGCCTGTCCCAGATGTTTAGCAAAAATATGTTTTTCCCAATTAGCTTGCATATATTAACAACTAGTCAGGGAAAGCCTAAACACCTGATGTTTTTGGCTATGTGGCCAAATTCTGGAGAGTATTTGGGCACACCTGGCTCTGTGAAAATGCATTCCCTTTTACAAAGCTGTTGAAATTACGAGTCACAATTGAGGGGAATATGCCTCTAATTATGCTTGTACTTTGCCTGGAGTTTTTCTTTATCCCCATCTCATGCTTGACCTGTGCTAAAGTTATCTGAATTTGTGTCATAATCCCTAAATTCCCTGATAGCAGAGACTAGGCTATTTTAATTTTGGTATGCCCCCGCTGTCTAAGAGCATCAGGTTCCCCCAGCAATCTGGAGGACGAGTTTTCCCCATTCTTTTGCTAATTGTTTTGAGTTCAAATGAAATATTTTACTTTAAAAATGCATGTTCCCCCTTCCATTCTGATAGTCTGAAAACTATTTATGTGATGTTAGAGGTTCCCAGGGAAGTTGAGGTAGGGATTGAGTCAAATGACATACTCTTTTTTTTTTTTTTTTTTGGTGAGGCAATTGGGATTAAGTGATTTGCCCAGGGTCACACAGCTAGTAAGTGTTAAGTGTCTGAGGTCGGATTTGAACTCAGGTCCTCCTGACTCCAGGGCAGGTGCTCTATCCACTGCGCCACCTAGCTGCCCCGACATACTCTTTTTCTGTAGTTACCCCATGTTGAACACTCTAGTTCTTGTGAATCCAGATTTGAATACATGTTTATGGAGAATTCTACTGAGTCGAGCTAAGGTCATATGTATTAGCTTTGCAGAAATTCATCATATACATACATTGATATTTTAAAGTGTGAATTGCTTACACATGTAGCATGCAGCCTTGCACTAGCAAATAATATTGCTTAAATTGTTTTTACTGGTTGCATTGGCACTGGTGGGCCACAATGGCAATTTTTTTTTTCCTTTTCAAGTTGTAGGCTGCAATTTAACAGTAGTTTGCTTTTTGATGCAGACTGTTAACAAGCCGGACAAGATGACTCCAGGAACTATTGTGCCATTGTGTATTGAAGTATGCATTACTTTGTTGCTGTGTATTGCATAACTCCCTGCTGAGGTGACTTTGTATATTTGTGTGCTGGGGGTGGAGGAGGAAGATGGTTGTTCACTTACTGGAAAAAGGCTACTTGGTGGTGTGATGGGATTTCCATGGTGGCTGCCCAGCCATCAAGGTGCCTGATGGAGGTGATGATGAAGATCATGAAGAAGTTTTGGGGGTTTTTTGTTTTTTGTTGTTTTTTTTGGGGGGGGGGTGTTGCAGGGCAATTGGGGTTAAGTGACTCACCCAGGGTCATGCAGCTAGTAAGTGTTAAGCATCTGAGGCTGGATTTGAACTTAGGTCCTCCTGACTCCAGGGCCAGGGCTTTATCCACTATGCCACCTAGCTGTTCCATGAAGAAGTTTTATACCATATGCTGTCAACTCTTTGAGGGAATTTCAAGTCCCTGCTATATTCTACGAACTGCCTGAAACTATGAGAGCATTCCCAGATCCCCAAAGAGACCATTAAGGGATGGGGGAAGTATTGTTGACCAAGTGTTGGTGTGAGAGTGTCAAGTCTTCATCATGAGAGCAAAGCAGACTGAGGATAGTCCGAAAGGACCATGGAGGGGAGGGATACCCTTGTCAGCCTCCAGTGACCCAATGGCAACAGGATCAAGGGTAGGTTTCATTGGAGAAACCATCAGCTAGTCATATTACAGAAGGATATCCCACCTATTCAAGGATGAACTCTTTGAGTCCTGACTAGGATGTGCCATGGAAGAGGTAGGATAGGAGAGGTTGAAGCAGAGAGAACAAGTTTAATGGAGTAGGCAGTAAGAAATGATGAGCAGGTGGATTTCAGAAAAACCTGGAAAGATTTGCCTTCATGAATTGATGCCGAGTGAAATGAGCAAAACTGGAGAACATTGTACACGGTATAAACAACATTGTGTGATGATCAACTATGATAGACTTCGGTCTTCTCAGCAATACAATGATCCAAGACAATGCCAAATGATTCATGGTGGAAAATGCTCTCCACATCCATGAAAAGAACTGTGGAGTCTGAATGCAGAGTGAAACATACTATTTTCACTTTTATTGTTGCTTTTTGTTGTTGTTGTTTCTTCTTTCTTGTGTATTTTTCCTTTTGTTCTGATCCTTCTCTCACAACATGATTAATGTGGAAATATTTCAGATTATTGTAATGTATAACCTATATCAGAGGGGAGAGGGAAGGGAAGAAAGGATAAAAACTTGGAACTCACAATCCTACAAAAATTAATGTTGAAAACTATCTAGATTTTAGCAGTTTTTATTAAATCAAACTTTATTTACTTCTCCATTCAGGCGCTAACCTGTTTGCCTGTGAAAGAGGCTGGGCCTCACATTCTTTACCAGTTGATTTAATTCTTTGTCTTTATATAAAAGTACTTTTTACTGTCTCTTTCCACACCAAACTGTTCCATATGAAAGGGCAGGACCTTAAAGGAACAGGACCTTATATTCATATATAATACCTAAAACAGTACCTTGCATATTTAATAAATATTTATAAGGCAGGGCAAGGATGATTATCTCCATCTTATAGATGACATCCAAAAAAGTGACTTTAAATTTACTCCTCAGTCTATAGTGGATCTGGAACTTGAATCTTGGTCTCCCAACTCTCCATCCAGGATTTTCTAGTAAACTTACTGAGTATTGTTCCCTTTCAGTGTAATGGGTCAACAAAGAATAATATCAAGTGATTTCAAGTGTCTGAAGTTCAAATATAATCCATAGGACCATGAAACTACTACTTCTACTACAGTTGAACCAGAGCAGGAGTTTGGGGACCTACATTGGCCAACTCCATCCACGAACTGAAATAACAGTGCCTACCATCACAGATTCCTGTGAAAGGGAAGTAACTAAGTATGTTGGGGATATGAATTCAATCTAACTCAGGATTAATACCCCATGTATAGTTCTTGAAACAAGTGTGAAGGAAAAAAATTTGCCATTATATATTATTAATGCTGTGATGAAAAGCAATGTTTTGTCCTCCTAAAGTTGCATTACTACACAGAAGTTCTGATACACCAATCAATCTGTGATTTCATTGATGTGGGGATTCCTTCTAATGATATAGCTTGCCCATCCATCCTGTGGAACTTTTCCACATCCTCCCTTAAACTCACAGTCCCTGCATTGTCTTTTAATCACAAGTACACTGATGGAGCACATGGGCTGCCTGTAAGTCATCTCCTGTTATTTCTGTATGACTGGCCCATCCTTTTTTTTTTTTTTTTGGTATCATTAATTTATTTGATAATATTCTTTATTCTTTTGGGGGGGTGACAATGAGGGTTAAGTGACTTGCCCAGGGTCACAAAGCTAGTATAAGGGGTAAAATTCTAGCTATACTATCTAAAATCTAATGAGTGGTTACCAATAAATTATAAGCTTTAGCAAGAATATTTAAGTGTTTAAGTATTTATTAAAGAGCATTAGGATCAGAGAGAAAGGTAAAAATCTAACTATTTCTAAGAGACCCTATCATCCAACCTACCATGGTGAGGTCAGGAACTAAAAAGAGACAGAAGGGGCAGCTAGATGGCACAGTGGATAGAGCACTGGCTCTGGAGTCAGGAGTACCTGAGTTCAAATCCGGCCTCAGACACATAACACGTACTAGCTGTGTGACCCTGGGCAAGTCACTTAACCCCAATTGCCTCACTAAAAAAAAAAAAAAAAGAGAGAGAGACAAAGGCATCCGCTTCCCACTTCGTGTCCTCCTCCCAGAAATGGGAGGCTCCTCAAGTTGATTGGCTGGGAGCCTTGATAGACAATACCCACGAGCAAACATCACTTCCTGACGCTAAGGACCTTGACTGCATGGCTTGCCCTCAGAGGCCTTCTGCTCATGGCAGAGATTTTCTACAGTAAGTCTCCAGCAGGTGGTGTCATTCCAATCGTTACACTAGTAAGTGTCAAGTGTCTGAGGTCGAATTTGAACTCAGGTCCTTCTGAATCCAGGGCCAGTGTTTTATCCACTGAGCCACCTAGTTGCCCCCAACAGTCTTTATTCTTGCATGTTTCCTCTTCCTGATTTTCCTTGTTCATAATCAGGATATTCCAACCAACCAGAAATGAAAGAAACCTTTTATGGAATTAAACGATGCTAAAGATAGAACTCATTTGGTGCAGCCCCCTATTTTACAGACAAAGACACCGAGGCCCAGGGAGGGGAAGGCATTTGTCTGAGAGTCGTCACCTAATTAGTAGCAGTGCCTGGACTAGAAACCAGCTTTTCTGACCCTTGAAATATTTTCCCATGAAACTTTTGCAGTCCTTTTTCAGTGGTACTGATGAATCCTGGCTCCTTCCCTGGGTTAGGTTAGCCACCCTTTGGTGTATTTATAGTGTCTAGGACATGCATCATCTGCCAGCCCAGGAGCAGCCTCTGATGTAATGCCACCTGCCTGCTCCAAGTTCCAGTTTGTCCCTGACTCTGATTGGTGCAGCTGTTTCTACAATGGCTAAGCTTACTTGCAGTAAACACGAGCCTGGTTCTGCAGAACGCTGGGATACATACCCAGCTGGCACTGCTCCCTGCTCCTGACTTTTCTAGCTTTAGTAGCTGCGTTGGATGTGAAAACAACTGCTTTCTACCTTTGCCAATCTTTCACACACATACAAAATCTCCTGACTCTCAGATAAAGCCTTTCTTGACCAGATCATGTTCCAAGTGGGGTAAAAACAATGTCTCATTACTTCAGAGCATTAGCCTGAAAATGGGTAAAACTGAGGCCTAGCAAGAAGGAATTTGTCCCAAGTCACTGAGAGGAAACACTAAGTAAAATGTTTTTATCTAAAGCAAAGGTCCTTAATCTAGAGGCTGTGAACTCCAGATATATTTCTAAAATATGTTTTATACATATTTAAAAAATATTTTTATATTTTAAATATATATTTTAAAACATATGTAAAGTTGTATATATTTTAAGTATATTTTAAAACATATTTAAACATACGTTTAAAATATCTTAAAATATATATTTAAAATATCTAATTTGATATATTTTTAAATATTTAAAATAGATTTAAATAGATTCTAAAACATATTCAAAATATGTTTTAAATATATTAAAATATTTGAAAACATTTAGACATATTTAAATATATTATGATCATGCTTATATTTTAAATATATATTTTGATAGTTATTTAGATGTCATTGGTTTCCTTTATAATCCTATTTAATTTATTTTGTATATTTAAAAACATCATTCTGAGAAGGAATCTATAGGCTTCCCCAGACTGCCAAAATGGTCCATGACACAAAAA
Organism: Dromiciops gliroides; assembly: GCF_019393635.1. Classification (NCBI taxonomy): domain Eukaryota; kingdom Metazoa; phylum Chordata; class Mammalia; order Microbiotheria; family Microbiotheriidae; genus Dromiciops; species Dromiciops gliroides. The sequence continues at coordinate 707,001,876 of NC_057861.1, forward strand.
TGGTAAAAAGCAAGCAAACAAAAAACCCTGATGTAAAGCAAGGGATTTCAAATATTTTTAAATCATGAAAAATGTGTGGATCATTTGCCAGTCAAGAAATATTTGAAGGGCATAACGCACAACTTATTGGTTTATAGCCAATATGCAACCTGAGCTCAAAAGCCTTGAAAATAACAGTGCCCCAAATCATAAGACCTGCTTCTAGGTCAGCCTTTACAGCCATCATTTTTTTGGCGGGGGATGGGGGGTGGTGGTGGTGGTGGTGGTAAGGCAATTGGGGTTAAGTGACTTGCCCAGGGTCACACAACTAGTAAGTGTTGTCTGAGGCCAGATTTGAACTCAGGTCCTCCTGAATCCAGGGCTGGTGCTCTATCCACTGCACCACCTAGCTGCCCCTATAGCCATCATTGAGGGGAGACATAATTGTGAAAAGAGGAGGCCATCTTCATAACCACCACTACCACCTGCTGACCAAATATCAGGAAGATAGGCCAGGAGCCAAAGTCGCAGCATGCCCCCACCTCCCACCCCATACCACTGGTCCTGCTTCCTTCCAGCCCAACCCCATAGCCATCATCTGAGAAAGTGCCTCCTATGGAGAAGGAGACAACCATCCCCACCAACTGCTAACCACCTGCCACACACAGGGCAGGCAAGCCAGCCTAGCTGAAGCAGCATGAGGGAAAGATGGGAGGCAGCGTGTGCCAGGCAAGTCAGACCATCCCCAAGGCTTTGCTACCATCTCCCCTCAGACTCTAATGGGGACAACCCAAGATCCAGAACCTGAGATGCTTCCAGTCCAGTGCCCTCTGTCATTACTAGGAAGCAATGCCAATGGAGACGCAGCTTGGCGATCCATCCTGTGCCATAGTTCCAGCTGCTGAAGACCCAGAAAAGAAAATTCTTCCTAGCAAAGTCCTCGGCACAATCAGAAGGATCCACATCTGAAACAGATACAATTTTATCAGTGGAAATGGCATTAAAGAAGATGCACTAACATTTGCTTTGCCGCTATACCCCAAGGATCATGGGACTTTTCCATCCGACTTGCAGCTGAAACCTTCCATATGATTTGTCCTCCCCATTAGACTGTGAGCTCATCGAAAGCAGTAACTGTCTTACTTTTCTATTTGTATCCTCAGCACTTAGCACAGAGTGCTATGTACATAGTAAGTGCTTAATAAATGTTTCATTCGTTCATTCATTCAGTGCTCTGCTGTCTTGAGGTATATTGTCATATGGTTATTTATATTTTGAAATTCTTTTTTTTAGTGAGGCAATTGGGGTTAAGTGACTTGCCCAGGGTCACACAGCTAGTGTGATTTGAACTCAGGTACTCCTGACTCCAGGGCCAGTGCTCTATCCACTGCGCCACCTAGCTGCCCCTGAAATTCTTTTTTTGAAAACTGTTCATGCTTTGGTCACTTATCTTTTGGGAAATGGCTCATGGTCTTATGCATGTGTCAATTTCCTTTGTATTTGGAATATTAGACTTTCGTGAATGCTATTTGACATAAATATTTTCTCATTTGGAAGTTTCTTACTCTATCTTCTTTGCAAAGTGCAAAAGCTTTTTAATTTATTGTAATCAAAATGATGATCTTTTATTATAACATCTGTCCTTTATTTGGCTAAGAATTCCTCCCCTGACCATAATTGTGAAAGATACCTACTTTTGCCTTCCTTCTTTTTCTTTTTGGTGATGCAATCTTTTGTATTTGAGTAATATATCCACTTGAAGCTTATGGTGATATGGAGTATCTGCCTAGCTGATTCCCAGTTTTCTTGGCAGAATTGGGAAGTAAAAAGGGAATTGCTTAAAAATTACTTCAAAGTAATTTCTCAGGAAAAGATCCTTAAAGTATTTAAGAAATAATACTATAATAACTGTGGTAGCAGTGCTGGCAGTGGACATCATGGAGGCTGGAATAAGATTTCTCTACAGGGTCTATTAGAATAGTTTATCCATCTTTAAAAAGCAGCATTTAACTTCATCAAAAGTAAAGTGCAAGAGAAGTTTAGAGAGATGCAAGATTCTTGGCTCAGTAAAGAGACAGATGAAATTCAGTTTTATGCTGATAGTAACAATCCAAAGTGTTTTTTACGATGCCCTGAAGGCTATTTATGGGCTAAAGACCTTTAGTGCCTCTCAACAATTTAGCACTAATGGAGCCCACTGAATGATTCTAAGGACATGATCCTGGAGAGATGGGCTGAACACTTCCATAGTGTTCTCAGTAGACTACTATAAACCAATGTTGAAGGCATTAACCATTTACCTCAGATTGAAGTCACAGCCTTCCTAGCTGAACTTCCAACTGAAGAAGAGGGATTGAATGTCATATGGCAAAGTGCCTGATGCTGATCCCATTCCAGCAGAGATCTACAAGGCAGGGGGTCTGCTGCTCATACATGAAGTTGATGGAAATCTTCTGGATTAGATAGCAAGAGGAGGTTATCTCCCCACCACCCAGAAACCAAGGATGCTTCCATTGTCTATCTATATAAAGGAAAAGGAAATAAGTTGTACTGTGATAACTACAAAAGGATCTCTCTTTTAGCCACTACCAGCAAGATTCTTGCCAGAGTCCTCCTTAATTGACTGATCCTTGACCTGGAAGATGGTCTTCTACCTGAGAGCCTGTGTGGCTTCAGAAAGGGCCAAGGAATGGTCAATCTGTTGTTTACTGCCCAACAACTCCAGAAGAAATGCCAGGAGCAGAACAGAGGTCTGTATACAATGTTTGCCCATCTAACCAAGGCCTTTCATACTGTCAGTTGTGAGGACCTATGGAAGATCATGGAGAAATGTGATTATCTGGAGAAGTTCACTCCATCATGCCACTTCCATGATGGCATGCTTGAATGAGTTCTGTATAATAGAAGATGCTCTCGAACCTTCTTAGTCAGCAATGGAATGAAGCAGGGCTGTGTACCTGCTCCTGTTCTTTTTAGCATTATATTTTCAGCAATGTCAGACATTTTTTTTTGTGGGGCAATGGGGGTTAAGTGACTTGCCCAGGGTCACACAGCTAGTAAGTGTCAAGTGTCTGAGGCCAGATTTGAACTCAGGTCCTCCTGAATCCAGGGCCGGTGCTTTATCCACTGTGCCACCTAGCTGCCCCAGACACTTTCAACAAGGACAAAAACAGCATCAAGTTTAGCTACTGTGCTGACATTGTTTAACTTGAAAAAGCCACAAGCCAAGACTAAAGTGGAAGAAGAGTTGGTGTGTGACTTTTTGTTCACAACTGCTGATTGTGCATTCGATGCAGCCTCTGAGGCTGAAATGCAACAGAGTATGGGTCTATTTTCTGCCTTTTGTGCTAATTTTGGCCTGACATTTAATACCAAGAAAATAGAGGTTCTTCACCATACAACACTGTACCGTCCATATGTGGAACCATTGGTTACAGCAAAAGAAGAAATTTTGAATGCTGTGGATAAGTTCACTTACCTTGGCATTATACTTTCCAAGGATGTCCTCACAGTTGATGAGGTTGACACATGCATTGCCAGAGCTAGCTCAGTGTTTGGGAGGTTCCGAAAGAATGTGTGGGAGAGAAGAGGTATTAGGTATCAGCCACAACTGGACACAGTGTACGTTGACTCTGACATTGTGATGTCATTTTAGTCCTCTTTGAATATGAAGGATAAACAATATGTTCCTTTTCTGGGTTACACTGTCTAGGTTCAGCACTAGATATGGTGACTACCCTATAATTAAGCATGCAGGGCCCCCTTGCTGTAGCTGTAGCTTCCTGGTTGGTGGCAGAGGTGAGGCATAGCAGTATGTCTTATGGTGGCTAGATTTCAGGCTGGAAGGGGCATTACAAGTCATCAAGTCCAACCCCTTTATTTTTATTTGAATTACAAATGAGGAAATCTGGGGCCCAGACTTGTTCAATATCACACAGCTAATAAGAGACAATGTCTGGATTTGAACCCACATCCTCTTATTTCAGATCTAGTATTCTTTTCACCAGGCTGCCTTGCTGCAATTTAAAAAGTGCTATAAAAGATGTGAAGGATAAATCATCATTTACTGGGAGGAAGGTGGCAGATAAAAGACATCTTCATGGCAGAGTGATAACATTTGAATTCTTGACAGATGAGTAGATTACAGTTGAACTATGAATCATTACAGGGAAGTAGAGTTAGTTGAAGGTAAGGTATTTCAGAGAAAGGAAACCTATATGTGTTTGGGGGAAGGTGTGGAATATTTACAGGAGATAGTAAATAATTCTGTCTGGAGATGGTTGGGGGTCTTGGAAAGGCAGGGTTTTTAATATGGTTTTTGTGTCTAAAATCTTCAAGCACTGTATGAACTGTATGAACCTTGAAATAATTATATAATTATATAATCAGCCGCCAATACTTCTAGTATGGATACATCCAAAAGGCTACATAGAAGCTTCATTATCAGTAAACTTCACAGTTTTTATGATTAGATTTGAAGATGAAATTATTTTGGTTGCCCATGCTTCCTAGCATGGGACAGCTATGTGGCAGAGTGGATAGAGTGCCAGGCCTGGAGTCAGGAAGACTCATTTTCCTGAATTCAAATCTAGCCTCAGACACTAGCATTGTGACCCTGGACAAGTCCCTTAACTATTTGCCTCAGTTTCCTCATCTGTAAAATGAGCTAGGGAAGGAAATGGCAAACTGCTCCATTATTTTATTTTATTTTATTTCTTTTTCTTGATGAGATAATTGGGGTTAAGTGACTTGCCCAGGGTCACACAGCTAGTGTTAAGTGTCTGAGGCTGTATTTGAACTCAGGTCCTCCTGAATCCAGGGCTGGTGCTCTATCCACTGCACCACCTAGCTGCCCCTTCCATTATTTCTGCTAAGAAAACCCCAAATGGGGTCACAAAAAGTTGAACACAACTGAAAAACAACTGAATAGCAAGCTTTCTAAATCTTGGTGCCCAGAATTGGACACAGCACATCACACGATGCCTGATTAGGGCAGAATATAATTGAACCTCCTCATTATTAGAAATTGTATCTTTCTTGGCAACTAGGTGGCACTGAGAGTTGGCCCTGGAGTCAGAATGATCTGAGTTCAAATCTGGCTCAAATACTTACTAGCTGTGTGACCCTTGGCAAGGCATTTCACTCTGCCTCAGTTTCCTCATCTGGAAAATGAACTGGAGAGGTGTAACGATTGGAATAACGCCACCTGCTGGATACTTACTGTAGAAGAGTTCTGCCCATGAAGGGAAGGTCTTTGAGGGCAAGACCAGGAGTCTTTTCTTCAGGAATCAGGAAGTGACGCGGACTAGTGGGAGGAGGAAGGAGGAGACGGAGAGGCGCTGGACTCTGGACTCTGGTGGAGAAGGGAGCTAAAAATGTGCTCTCCCTTTAATAGATAGAAATCTAGGCCTTTCTCTCTCTTTACCAAATTCTTATTCCCCTTAATAAATGCTTAAAAGTCTAACTCTTGCTAAAGCTTATAATTTATTGGCGACCACTCATTAGATATTTTAGACAGTTTAGCTAGAATTTTAGCCCTTAACAGATGGCTGACCACGAAGAGGAAAGCTGAACCTCACTTCTGATCTTCTGGTTGGGTAAGAAATTTCCCCTCCCTCACCCTTTAAACTGCTAAGTACTGGCACACTGGCTGTGTTTTCCCTTTAAATTTTTTCGAATGGACCTTTTAAACTCCCTACTTACCCTATTTTTGATTTTAGTCTGTTTAACCAGACAAATGGGAGATAAGATCATGTTAATGCTTTGTTTTTGTGGATTTTCTATTTTTCTTTTTATTTTTGTTAAAAGAGCCAGTAACTTACTCACAGGAGGAAATATCTCTCCCTCTCCCAACCATGCTTTTTCAGAGAAACCTGAAGAGATTCCTGCTGCTTTTCCCAGTTCCAACACTAATTGTTGCTCTAATTTTGCATGCCTGGAGGCAATGACCCACCCTCTAGAAGCTTTTAATCCCCTAGCACCTGGAGGCAAAGTCGGGGAAGAGGAATCCAGGCCTGAGTTCAAAATCAAGTCTGATTCAAATTGCTCTGGTCCCTCCCCTCCTCTCCAGACCCCACCCTCTACTCCTCCTATGGCCAAGCCCATTGCTTCCCCTGCCTGGGAAGTCCAGAGATCTGATGCGCATGCTCAACTTTTTCTACCTGCATTTGCAGCTTCAGGCTCAGCCCTTCCCCGGCCTGGCTGTGCTTTTGAGACAATCTTAGAAAACTCTTTAAATTCCAGATATGCTCGTTTTGTTCATAATTTTGCTAACCTGCTTTTGTCTTTAATTAGTAATCTTATAAAGCATTTGTATGGTGAAAAGACTGACGGACAATATAGAGGGGTTAAAGAAGAAAAACTTAAGCTGAATAAGAATGACAATCAACATAGTTCAAGACTCTGCTTCTTTTGGCATGGAAGGGTATATATTGTACAGAAATGTAGAAGCAAGCAGCAAGGTATTGATATGAGTATTGGGGATTTTAGATATCAGAATCAAAAGTGTTCTAAATTCACTCAGATTATTAATAGTATCAGTTCAGAGGTTACATAGGATTTCTATACTATTACATATACATTTTGAAAATTAATGGTATGGGTTTATTTTCATAGAGATTTTCATGCTTTTGAGATTGTGTTTTATATTTAGTTTTTAAAACAAGGAGAATATTTGTAAAAGCTTTTTATAGTCATGTGATCTTATTGATATTAAGTTCATATTCATTTAGATTTCCTTAGTTTGAATTTCACTGTCTTTTATTGTTCCATTTGTATTTTCTTCTATTCATTTGTCTATCTAATTTTGAAACATGGCAAGATGGTTTTGATTTTATTATACAATGTTAATTCTAGGAGTATTGTGCTCCCATATTCCGAGTTGTTTGTTTTTGTTATTTTTTCTCAACTGATTATTTGATCAAACTCTTTAAAGCATTTCCCTGGCAAATTGGTTGCCATGGCAAGTGTAAATTGATTCTAGAAGTATTATTTTTGATAAGCATATTCCCAAAAAAAAAAAAGAGGGGAACATTTGTAAAAGTTTTCTTTTTTCAAAAAAAAAAGTTCTTTGAGATTCTGTTGTGCTTTAACTTGTATTTAAGTATGTTCTGATTTTCACAAAAGTAATTGTATACTAAGTAAAAAAAAAGTGTATTATTTGAAATTGTTGCATAATTATATATTATATTTTGAGTCAAGATGTATTCACATTTTTTGCAATCATTTATTATCCTCAATTTTAAATCCATATGAGACTTGGATTATGGGAACTTATCATTTAAGACATTAATTGCCTTTATTCTGAGTTATCAGATGCCAGTTGGCCAAGATGCCATCCAATCAAAAGAGGAATACATGCAAGAGCAGACACTGAACTGTCACATGAGGGGAGACATGCATGAAGTCAAGGTATGGCCGAGGGAACGGCTTTTGACAAATGTTGAGGTTAGATTCTCTTGGTTTAATATTTTATTTTATTTTTCCCCACAATATTGTACAGATGGCTGGAAGTATTCATCCCACCCATCTCACTCCTACACCTGGCTTCTATGCTCCCTCCTATATGCCTGATGCCATGGACATCTCAATCCCATGCATCTGATTAAGTCTGACTCAGTTTCCTCCAATATGTTCGGTGGCATGGACATATATTCCATCCACCTATTTTAAGCCTGGCATACTGCATGGACAGTATATATTGCTCAAGTGTGGGAATGCTCATATCCCATCATTTCTCTGTTCTTTTATGGTAACCCCCATAATTATCTCAGATGTCATGATAAATAACAGTGTTGAATTTGGCCTTGACATCTGTTACCAATTATATTAGATTTGTAATTTCTCATAATGGCATGAGGATAATTAGGCAGATGATGCAAAAACTGATGAAACAAAGATAAAAATTATTTTTAAATAATTAATATCGCAGCAATTGTCTTCTCAATTACCCTCCATAAGGGGGGGACTATAGTAATATTATAATTTTAAAGAATGGTTCAATTTTTGTTTTATTATATGTTTCATGTGTAACAACTAAGATTCTGAATTCCCTTAGACATGTTTTTGAGAACTTTCATTGTTTGATTTGATTATTGACAAAGCTATTTTAAAGTTGTGTTAAGCTCAATTTTGTAGGAAATTTCCTGGCTGATTACCAGCATCCACACATCAACCCCTGAAAAGACTTCCATTCCACGACTACACCTAGAGGACATCTGAGAAAAGACTTTCAGAGACTTTAAATGAACAGTTTTGATTTGTTCTTTTTGTTGGTTTTTTTTCTCTTTCTGTTATAATATACACCATCTGTAACATGTATTCTCTGCAGAGGCCCTCCCTTTGCAAGACTAATGTCAAAGCGTCGGTTCATGAGGAAAAAAAAAAATCGCCCCTCTGGACAAAACTTTCCTCTCTTCCTTTTCTATATTGTTGTTCACATATTATTAGTTAGCAATAGTTATTATATTCTTTTTACTGTTCCGTCAAGGAAACATTTTGTTTCTTGAGGAACAACAGGGGGGACTGTAACGATTGGAATAACGCCACCTGCTGGATACTTACTGTAGAAGAGTTCTGCCCATGAAGGGAAGGTCTTTGAGGGCAAGACCAGGAGTCTTTTCTTCAGGAATCAGGAAGTGACGCGGACTAGTGGGAGGAGGAAGGAGGAGACGGAGAGGCGCTGGACTCTGGACTCTGGTGGAGAAGGGAGCTAAAAATGTGCTCTCCCTTTAATAGATAGAAATCTAGGCCTTTCTCTCTCTTTACCAAATTCTTATTCCCCTTAATAAATGCTTAAAAGTCTAACTCTTGCTAAAGCTTATAATTTATTGGCGACCACTCATTAGATATTTTAGACAGTTTAGCTAGAATTTTAGCCCTTAACAGAGGGAAATGGCAAATCACTCCAGTATCTTTGCCAAGAAAACCCCATATGGGGTCACAAAGAGTTGGACATGACTTGACCACAATGACAACAACTTGAGCCTTGAAGAAAGCTCAGGATCTCTAAAAGGAAAAGTCAAAGGATGAGGGAGGAGAGGAGTCCAGTCTAGACATGGAATACAGACTGTACATAGGCATGGAGATGGAAGATGGAAATAGAAAGGAGGTCAGTTTCCCTAGAATGTGGCGTGTGCACATGGTAGTAATGCAAAATAAGTCCAGTAAGATAAATGATAGACCAAATTTGCAGGGTTTTAAAGACTGAACAAGGGAGATTATATTTTATACTAGAAGCAATAGGGAACCAATGAATGTTCTTAAGTGAGGGAGTGATATTCTCAGACTCACCTGTCCTTCAGAAAGATTTTCTTTTTTTTTTTAAGGTTTTATACTTCTTTTTATTTTATTATTTTCCAGTTATGTGCAAAGATAGCTTTCAACATTTGTTTTCATAAGATTTTTAGTTCCAATTTTTTCTCTCTCCATTCTCTCCCCCTTCCCCAAGACAGAAAGCATTCTGATGTAGGTCATATATGTAAATCACATTAAACACATTTCTGCATTAGTCATGTTGCAAAAGAAGAATCAGAACACAAGGGAAAAACTTCAAAAAAGAAAAAAAAACAAAAAGTAGAACCAGTATGATTCAATCTGCATTCAGAATCCACAGTTCTTTTTTCTGGATGTGGAGAACATTTTTCATCATGAATTCTTTGGAATTGTCTTGGATCATTGCACTGCTGAGAAGAGCCAAGTCTATTACAGTTGATCATCGTACAATGTTGCTGTTACTGTGTACAATGTTCTGCTGGTTCTGCTCACTTCACCCAGCATCAGTTCACTTAAGTCTTTCCAGTTTTTTCTGAAATTTACCTGCTCATCATTTCTTTTTATTTATTTATTTGTTTGTTTGTTTGTTTGTTTTGGCAGGACAATGAGGGTTAAGTGACTTGCCCAGGGTCACACAGCTAGTAAGTGTCAAGTGTCTGAGGCCAGATTTGAACTCAGGTCCTCCTGAATCCAGGGCTGGTGCTTAATCCATTGCGCCACCCAGCTACTTCTCATCATTTCTTAAGAAAGATTTTCTTGGCAAATGTGTAAAGAAGGATTAGAAGACTGAAAAGAGACTAGAATTAGGGAAATTAGTTTGAAGGCTATTGCAGTAGTCCAGGAGGGAGGTGATGAAGACCCAAATAAGGGTCCAGGATGTGTGAACAGAGAGTAGAATGTTAGACAGATGTAGAATTGACAACACTTGGTAACTGATTAGATATGGAGAATGAAGAATGGAGATTCAAGGATGGCCTTGAGACTGACCATCAGGGTGACCCACGAGTCTGCCTCCTGCTTTCCTTCAAGTCCCAGATAAAATCCCACTTTCTATAGAAAAAGTTTCCTGATCCCCTTTATTTCTAGTGCCTTCCATCCTAAGCTTGTTTGTACACAGTTGTTTACATGTTCTCTCACCCACTGGATGATGATCTCTTTGAGGGCAGGGAATTTTTTTTTTCTTTCTTTGTATCCCCAGCACTTAACTCAACCCATAGTAGGCACTTAATAAATGTTTATTGACTGATGGTTCTGAACTCAAGAAAAGAAAGTGTAGTTCTACAGTGGATCAAGCACTGGCCCTGGATTCAGGAGGACCTGAGTTCAAATCTGGCCACAGACACTTAACACTCACTAGCTGTGTGACCCTGGGCAAGTCACTTAATCTTCATTGCCCTCAAAAAACAAAACAAAACAAAGCAAAAGAGAGAAAGAAAGTGTAGTTCTTAGGAGCCTTTGTAAGAGATACATCCTTTCTTGGATCCCATGACTGAATTTGGGGTTTGGAAAACACTGTCACTATATTCTCAAATGTGTGGGAGGTAGGGTTAATGAGACAGTGATTGGAGATGAGTGATAACAATCATAACTGACATAGGGCTGGAAAAGTGCCTTACCTAACATTATTTCATTTGCTCCTCATAACAACCTTGTGAAGTAGATGCTTTTTTTTTCTTGTTTTAAATGATATTTTGTTCTTTCCCAATTACATTGTAAAGACAATTTTTAACATCTTTTTTTTATATATATAAAATTTTGAGTTCCAAATTGTCTCCCTCCTCCTCTGAGGCCATAGGTGCTTTTGTTTGTTTGTTTTCCAAATTATAGATAAAGAAACTTACAGCTCAAGGAGGTCAGGGTCACACAATTAATAAGAATCTGAGATGAAATTTGAATTTAGTTCTTCACCCCCCCCCCAAAAAAGAATGAATTTAGTTCTTCTTGACCCTAGGAAAGAGGTCAAAGGTGACTCTTGCTCCTAGGTGACATGAAGAATAGTAATACCACTGAAGAAATAGGGAAGTGGGCAGGAGGAACTGTTTGGAAATGACTTAAGTTTGGGGAAATAATGCTGATTTAGAGGTGATTAGAGGATATACTGTCCCTAAAATATACACTGTCATTTATTGGCCCTGCCTTGTGCCTGTTTAAAAAAAAAAAGCCAAGCTTCCTCAAGGTCTAGTTAGCCTGAGTACAGTGCAGAACCAGAAAACCCAGCTCGAGAGCCTGAATGACAAGAGCTCCTTCTACGCTTTTGTCTTAATGGCCAAAATTATGACAATCACTTTTGTGTTTATTGAGACAAAGTGATTACAAGATCATCAACATGATTTAAAAAAAAAAAAAGCTACAAAGGCAGATGGGCCAAAGTCCAGCAAAGCAGTTTCCCTTACTCCCTACTTCAGGTAAGGACAGATACCTAGATTCTTGTCTTTGCTCTGCCACTAATTTGCTGTGTGATCTTATACAAGTCATTTCCCTTAATGTGGACTTCAAGTTTCTCCTTCTGTGAAATAAGGGGGTTGGGCTAATATTCAGGGATTCTTAATCTGAAGTCTGTGAACTTCTTTTAAAAATTACTCTTTTGATAACTGTATTTCAATGTAATTGGTTACCTTTGTAATGTGATATATTCTATTTTATGCATTTAAAAACATTATTGTAGGGGGAAGCTAGGTGGCGCAGTGGATAGAGCACTGGCCCTGGAGTCAGGAGTACCTGAGTTCAAATCCAGCCTCAAACACTTAACCCTTACTAGCTGTGTGACCCTGGGCAAGTCACTTAACCCCAATTGCCTCACTAAAAAAACAAACAAACAAAAAAAACATTATTGTGAGAAGGGGTCACTAGGTATCATCAGACTGACTGCTAAAGGGGTCCATGACTCAAAAAAAACCCAAGGTTTGGTACCTCTGGAGTAGGTGTTTTCTAAGGTTTCTTTCAGTGCTGAAATCTTATCATTCTCCATATCAGTCAAACCTTGCCCATGGGAGTGATCTACCTCCTTCAGGAATCATTTAACATTTTCTGATACTGGGCATGTTTCTGTGCTCATGCGTTGCTCCATTACCTCATGGTAGTGGAGGTGACTTTGGTTCCAGTAAAGCACAAATTCTAGAAGGTTCTAACAAGCCAGGAAGGCTCCAAGTAGGGACACAGAGATAGACTGTACGTCTGTGATTTAAAGACTAGCCAAAATTCAGAAGGATGACTATGGGGTGAAACATCTTTAAGCTCCAGCAATTCTCAAATAAGATGGAAAGGGGCTGCAATCTGCATTCTGAGAGGAAATGACCATGCAGATGAAACCACAGGTCCCAGAAGTATTGCACTAAATGTCAGTCTGTTGCAACTTGCAAGTCAGTAAGTCAGTCAGTCAAGAAACATTTATTGAAATCCTCTGATGTGTCAAGCACTGTGCTAAGCAATGGGGATACAAAAAAAGGACAAAAGACAGTTCCTGCTCTCAAGGATCTTTCAGTCTAATGGGAGAGACTGCATACAAAGAACAATGTACGAGCAAGCTATATAAGCCTCTGTTGCTACTCTGTTAGCTTTTGCCTAATGTGGCTAGGAACTTTTATAGTCATTTATTTTATTTTATTTTTTGGTGAGGTAATTGGGGTTAAGTGACTCGTTCAGGGTCACACAACTAGTAAATGTCATGTATTTGAGGTTGGTTTGAACTCAGGTCCTACTGAATCCAGGGCCAGTGCTTTATCCACTGCACCACCTAGCAGCCCCTGTAGTCTTTCATTGATGATTCATGCTTCTTAAGCCTATGGTTTTTGAAAATTGTGTTTCTTTCCTGAGTAGTTTTTATTGCATTGGACCACATTTCCAAAAACTTTTTTCCCCACCTCTCTTCACTGTCCAAGGACTCCACAACCTACCTCAATGACACCCTATCCAGAAAAGATCAATTATTTCGTTGGTTATTTGCTTACCTTTTCAGTGTTTGTTTGCAATGTGTGCATGCCTTTGATTTCTGATCAGATTAGTGCGATTTGTCTTAGATTTCAAACTCTAGGAAGGCTGGCACCGTGGCTCTTTACTGACTGTGTAACCTTGAACAAGTGACTACTTAACCTTGTTGGGACTAAATTGACCATCTAGTGCAAAGATGTAATAACAATAGCTCCCATTTCTATTTTTTATTTTTTATTTTTTTGGTGAGGCAATTGGGGTTAAGTGACTTGCCCAGGGTCACATAGCTAGTAAGTGTTAAGTGTCTGAGGCTGGATTTGAACTCAGATCCTCCTGACTCCAGGGCTGGTGCTCTACCCACTGCGCCACCTAGCTGCCCCAGCTCCCATTTCTAGACCTCTTAAAGATTTGCAATGTTTCCCTTACAACTTTTCACGGTCTGTAGTATATTATTATTATTCACATTTTCAGAAGGCAAAACTGAGGCAAAGAAAAGTTAAGTGCCTTGCCAGCATATATGTTTACATATAGACATATGCATACATATATCTATATGAAGGCAGTCTAGATGTGGGCATGCACACATGCATATATGTGTATATGTGTGTTTTAGGTGAATACAAGGTTGATGTTATAGTCAGAATGATTCCAAGTCTGCCTCTGATACTGGCTGTGTGACCCTGGATAAGTAAATTAACTTTTCAACGCCTTAGCCATTCTCTAAGACTCTAAGTTGCAGGATAGTTGTTGATCTGCAGTGGTAGAGAAAGTTCTCTTACCAGGAACTCCCTAGAATGATGAAATTTCAGATCTCAACCCCTTTCCTGCTCCCAAAGACACACAAATTTCAGCTCTCATGATGATGACAATATAGTATCAATTCAACAACATCTCTGCAGTATACAAGGTGCTAGCTGGGTGCTGGGAATGCAAAAATTAAAAACAAAACCATTTCTGCCCTTGAGGCATTTATATGGCAAAGAAGGCATCCAGTATGCACACAGAGAAGTGATGACAAAGGCAATTCAGGATAATACTGAGTAATTTCAAGAGAGAAGATGAAGAGCTGGAAGGGGGAAGGGGGGAGGGGAGGTATATTGTGGAGATCAGGAAAGGGTCCCTTCTGGAGGTTGCCCCTGAAGAAAGTCTGGAAGCCTGAGGTGGAGATGGGAAGGTGGGCATGGCTGGCATGGGGGACCATCTGTACAATGGCAGAGAGGTTGAACTTGGAATGCAGTATGATGAGGTATAACATATGTTAATATAACAAATAATAATAAACAGAGATGATATGATGATCTTGAGGCAACTAGGTGGCACAGTGGATAGAGTACTGGACCCAAAGTCAGGAGACCCAAATTCAAATCTGGCCTCAGACACTTACTATTTGTGACTTGGGCAAGTCATTTTACTTCTGTCTGCCTTAGCTTCCTCAACTGTAAAATGGCTATAATATTTGTGAAATCCTTTGAAAACCATAAAGCACTATATAAATATGAGGCATTATAATTATATTGTTAAAATGATAATAAACTGGGGCAGCTAGGTGGTGCAGTGGATAGAGCACCGGCCCTGGAGTCAAGAGTACCTGAGTTCAAATCCGACCTCAGACACTTAACACCTACTAGCTGTGTGACCCTGGGCAAGTCACTTAGCCCCAATTGCCTCACTTAAAAAAAATAAATTTTAAAAAATGATAATAAACTAAGGGAGCTGAAATAGTTGACATTTAATGTTTCTTTTAGCAGTAACATTTTAGGATTCTAAGTATTATTCTTTTGCTCCAGCTCAGTCATTTTTGGTCTTGTCCAACTATTTGTCACCCGATTTGGGGTGGTTTGCCATTTCCTCCTCCAGCTCATTTTACAGATGAAGAAACTGAGGCAAACAGGTTTAAGGGACTTGCCCAGGATCACACAGCTAGTAAGTATCTGAGACCAGATTTGAATTCAGAAAAATAATCTTCCTGACTCCCTCTATCCACTAAACTACCTAGCTGTATAATCTCCCCTTTCTCACCTTGGTCCTTGGGGAAAGTAGGTTCATACTTACTTAAAATGATTACTAGAAAGCATTTTCTGGCTCCCCATTGTTCATTTCTGAATTCAACCCAGTAGATGGATGGTCCCTCCCTCTTGTCTGTCTTCCAGCCAATGCTACATTGGTTCATAGTGGTCACTCAGGGCCTCAACTCTCACTGGGTTTGGATGCCCACGAACTCTGGCATGGACTCTAGTCATTGGACCTCTGGTAGCTCAGCTCCTCAACTTTTTGAAGCTCTTGGGATTTTAGCCTGTTCTGTTCTGAACTCCACCTAAGGCAATCATGTAAAGTCAGTAAGTATTTATTAAGTGGATACTATGTAGCAGGCACTGTGCTAAGCACTAGGGCTATAAAGAAAGAAAAAAACAAAACAAAAACCAAATCCTGCCCTCAGGAAGCTCACAGTCTGATGGAAGAGAAAAGATACAAACAATTATGTTCAAACAGATATAGGTAGATTCAATTGGAGACAATGTCAGAAGAATTAAAAAGGACCAGGAAAGGCTTCTTGTAGAAGATGGGACTTAATAATAATAATAGCTAACATTTACATAGCACTTACCATGAATCAGACACTGTGCTAAGTGCTTTATAATTATTGTCTCATCTGATCCTTGAAACAAGGTAGGTGCTATTCCTATCCCAATTTTACAGAGGAGACTGACCAGAAGTTAAATGACTTGCCCAGGGTCACATGGCTATTTCAGTGTCTGAGGCTGGACTGGAACTCAGCTGTTACTAACTATAGGCCTCCGGCTCTATACACTTTACCCAAGCAGGCTGTGCATGTGTTGAGCACCCTCCTTACCAAATGACCTTGCATTTTTCTTGTGTATATTTATATTTATATATATTTTATTATATCATATCACATTATTTTTCTATTTATTTATTTTTATTCCTTCTGTGTGTATTTTACATGTATTTGTTGTCTCTCTTCTATTAGAATGAAAGCTCTTTGCAAGTAGAGATAATCTCATTCCTTGTATCGGTATCCCCATTGCTTAGTGATTGATTCAATGGCCAGAATGTAGACACTGAGATATAAGAAAATGAAGAAAGTCTTGGGATGTTCAATGTGGAGGGTGTCCTGAAGAGCTGACAGAGGCGATTAGCAAATCAGTAGTGGCTGATAGACATTACCACCATCGGCTGTTCTACATCAACATTCCATATAGTTGGTCTCTTATTCCAGACCCCCTGATCCAAGGCAATGGAAAGAATTGACTAAGAGACTTCCCTAGCCCTTCTTGTGATAAGCATGGGGTGGCACTCAGGGCCTACCTGGATTGGTAAAGGGGGCTGTACTGTACTCTGATGGTGCACAAGTTATGTGAAGAAACTAGCTCTCAGCCCCAGGTGGCTACTGCTTTATTGTTGTAGACAGAAATTTGGAGTGATGGATCTTATTCTTCATTTTTTCCTTCACCAGCAAAAGCAAAACAAACACACTGGCACTTTCCTTTGACAACATTGGACTTCTTCCTCCCCCCTACCAAAAAAAAAAAAAAAAAAGCAAAAGAAGATCATCAGTAAAAACTACTGGGGCAGCTAGGTGGCACAGTGGATAGAGCACCAGCCCTGGAGTCAGGAGGACCTGAGTTCAAATTCGGCCTCAGACACTTAACACTTACTAGCTGTGTGGCCCTGGGCAAGTCACTTAACCCCAATTGCCTCACCAAAACCAAAACCAAAAAAAAACTACTAAGAGCTTTCACTTGTTTTTATTTTTTTTCCTCAAGAAATTGGGTGTGTGTGTGTGTGGGGGGAATAAGTGGATTGTTAGCTTATATAATGGATCTTTTAAAAAAATAAGATAAAGGCCTCCTGCCAAGAGTTTTTTTTCTTCCCTCTAATAGTTTTAATTCATGGATGGTACAGTGGAAACATGCCTGCTTTTAGTATCTCTGGTCCCCTTCCTAAAGTGATTCTTATTACAACAACCTCCAAACTTCAGTAACCATACCATTCCCGAGCCAATGATCTTTGGTGAAACAATGACATTTAGGAAAATAGAATCATAGATTTAGAGCTGAAACAGACTATATAGGTAATCTAGTAAAACTTGAAGCCTGGAGAGATGAAGTCACTGGACCAAGGTCACACAGGTGACAAAGGTGGTGGTAATGGTAATGGTGATGGTGGTGGAGTGTTATCCAACCACAAATCCAGCAGGGATTTGCCACATTACTATAAAATCAATTGAGCCGTCCTTGGAAGAAAGAGGGGAAAGGGCAGTGTTATCGGTTCACGAGGGAGAAAGATGAAGGAAAAACGGTTCTTTGGCCAAGTTGTTAGTGAATTATAGAATCTGCTATCATCAATTATTTATTGAGGCTAAGGATTCACCAGGGCCTAAAGTTTCTACCTGGATGGCCTTAAAGAAAGCCCAGAGGGTAAAGGAAGGTAGGACAATTCTCATCTATCAGCTGATGTGTCACACCTCACAAATGAATTCAACAGACATCTAATATACATGTAGTGCACTGTGCACTGAGGATGTAAAAATTAGTTCCCATACTCAGAGAATAGATTTAGAGCTTTGGGTGGGGGGTAGGGGGAACTTTAGAGGCCATTTTCCAGATGAGAAAACAAAGACCCAGAAAGGCTAAGTGATTTGCCCAAGGGTAGTAATTATCCGAGCTGAGATTCAATCCCAGGTCTTTTGAGTCCAGAGCCAGAATTTTTTTTTTTCCATTGCACTAAATTACCTCACCTCAAGTTGTTTATATTCACAAAGCCAGTGCAAGCGGTTCTACATGTTTTGCTTCTGCATCCACTTAGTCAGAGCTGATTAAAAAGCACTTGAATTCAATTTATTGAAACAAACATTGTTAAATGCCTACTATATGTCAGGTCATAGAGTTACAAAGATGAGAAATGACATATGTACCTGGGCCTTAGGAAGTTTACAGTCTAGTGTGTGTGTGCATATATGTGTGAGTGTGTGTGTCTGTGAAAAAGAGATAGAGTCAGAAAGAGAGGGGAGCCAGAGAGACATATATATGTACTAATAATGAGAATGCATATTTGAATGGGATAAGGACATGGAGTAGCACGACAGATTCAAGGAAGAAGGAAACATTTGAACTGGGGGATGAGGGAAGAATCCATGGAGAGGGAGTCAAGTGATGCCTGAATTGGGCTTGGGCGAAAAAGAAGGATTTCAGTGGAGGAATTTGGTAAAAGAGCTTGTTCCTGGCGTGGAGGTTTGCATGAACAGCAACATAGAAAAGAGAAGAGACAGGGCAAGACTGAAGAATAGTGAGTTGTCTGGAACTCTGTCCTGGCCATTCCCTGCCCCTATAAGTGACTGACTCACCAGGCCTACTACATGTAGGTGGCCTTCAGTCATGCTTTACTTTATTCCAGTCATCTTCTGGGCAGCTAGGTGGCACAGTACATAGAGCACCGGGCCTGGAGTCAGGAAGACCTGAGTTCAAATCTGGCCTCAGATACTTACTAACTGTGTGATCCTGGGCAAGTCAGTTAACCCTGTTTGTTTCAGCTCCTCATCAGTAAAATGAATTGGAGAAGGAAATGGCAAACCACTCCAGGATCTTTGCCAAGAAAACCCCAACTGGGGTCATGAAGAGTTGGACAGAACTGAAATGACTAAAGGACAAAAGTCATCTTCTGACCAGACACTCTGCTGCTGAGTATGTCTCATCCATCCCCTTTTCAGCTCTGGAAACATAATCAAATCGATAGTGACTACTAGAAAGGGTGCATCAATTTACTCACCATCCTTGCAACCTTCTAAAACAAAATACCCCCACCTGGTCACTACTCATAGATAGACAGTTCGTTCATTCACTCACTCACTCACTCACTCACTCACTCACTCACTCACTCACTCACTCACTCACTCACTCACTCTCTGTCTCTATCTATCTATCTATCTATCTATCTATCTATCTATCTATCTATCTATCTATCTATCTATCTATCTATCTATCTATCATCTATCTATATCTATCATCTACCTATGTACCTATGTACCTATCTATCTATCATCTATCTATCTCCCCTGTCAGAATGTAAGCTCCTTGGGGCAGCTAGGTGGCGCAGTGGATAAAGCACCGGCCCTGGATTCAGGAGGACCTGAGTTCAAATCCGACCTCAGACACTTGACACTTACTAGCTGTGTGACCCTGGGCAAGTCACTTAACCCCAATTGCCTCACAAAAAAAAAAAAGAATGTAAGCTCCTCGAGGGCAGGGACTTTTTCTGCTTTTGTATCTGCAGCACTTAACACAGTGCTTGGCACAATAAACAAATGCCTTTTTTTTGTTTATTCATTCCTAGTACAATTTGGCTGGAATGTAGAAGGTGAAGTAGAAAAGTGTAAGATAAAGCTGGAAGGGTAGGTTAGAATTAGATTGTGGAGAGCCTTGAATGTCAGTCTATGGAGTTTGTGATTTATTTGGTTAGAAATGAAGAATTATTCAAGGTTTCTGCCCCTATAAACATCAGCGAGCTCTTCCTGCTTCAGCTGTTCATTCTGTAGTTTCTGCCAGTGACACTGAACATACAGACAGATGAATTCAGCAACATGGTCAGTCTGCTTTACAACAACCCAGTAGTTTCTAGGAATACTTTGTGTTACAAAATCAGGGGTTACCCGTAATGTGTGTAGTGTGCTGACCTAAGAACTTATTATTATGATGACAGTAAAAAAGGAAAAAAAATTAAGGCAATATCACATTAATAAACATCTAGAGTCTGGAACAAGCGACGTGGTGGTGCCATGAAACTATGGTCTAGTCGGATCGCTGCTAACCTGGTCGCCATATTTCAGATAGGAAGGTAACAAATTGTCCAGAGGAGGATGGCCAGGATGGTGAAAGGACTAGAAATTATGCCAGATGAGGTTCTGTTAAAGGGAAATGTGAGAAGGGAATTGGGTAGTCACATGATTATTAAAGGGAAATGTGAGAAGGGAATTGGGTAGTCACATGATTATAGCCTTCAAATATCTGGGAGTGTATGTGGTAAGACATAGATTTATTTTACTTTGCACCATAAAACAGAACTACGATTAATCTGGGGGTGGGGAAGGGAGTCACAGAGAAGTAGAGTTTGACTGAGTATAAGGAAGAGTTACTTGTTAAATCAGCTGGGCCTGAAGTCATAATGAGCCCTTGGTCATTCAGTGAGGTGAATGAAGGGATAGTATACAGAACTTGGTAAGAGTAGGGTTAAATGACTTAGAAAGTCCCTTCTAATTCTGGAATTAATAGAATCACCAAATTTTAGGACTTAGAGCTGGAAGGGGCATTGGAATTCTCCTATGATAACGCTCCCTTTCCACTTTAGGAAAATGAAGTCTAGAGACAGATGGCTTGCTTAAGGACAAACAGACAGCAAGTAGGAAGTAGGGCCAGAATTTGAATCCAGATTCTTTTACCCCAAAGCTTTGTCCTTTCAGTTGTGTCTAACTAGTTCTCTGTGACTCCATTTGGGGTTTTCTTGGCAAAGAAACTGGAGCAATTTGCCATCTCCTTCTCCAGCTCATTTTACAAATGAGGAAACTGAGGCAAACAAGGTTAAGTGACTTGTCCAGGGTCACATAGCTAGTAAGTGTCTGAAGTCAGATTTGAGCTCAGGAAGATGAGTCTTTCTGATTCCAAGCCCAGTGCTCTCTCCACTACACCACTGCACCACCCACAAATCTATAGTCCCTCAGATGCCATATGTTTTCCTCTGTATTTTTTTAGGTTTCTCTTTCAACAACAGGTTGAACTTGAGAACTGAATTAGTGACAAATTAAGGATTGCAAGAATCCTGAAGGCTATGTGATCTTTAAAGTTTCTTTAAGCTTTTCAAACTCTATGATTCCATTGTAACATAGTGTCTATGAGAGGTTGTTTGTATACAGTGGAACAGTTTACCTACTGTACTGCCACTGGAGGGAGGGGTAGAAATCTCATTCTACTCTAGCCCCAACCTTTGGAATATGGGCGTTGCCTGTCTTTTGAGTCTCTTTCCTTTTCCTCCACCTACTCTCTAGTCACCACCCTTGGCTCCACCCCACAAATAGATTTCTCTGAGCAAATGTGGAACATATGTAGAACAATAGTTTTCTAGAATGGCTGGACCAATTCATTACACTACCCACATGTATTAACGAGCCTGTCTTTATTTTAGCTCTTCCAATACTATTTCAATTGGGATCACCACTGTCAATTTGGTGGTTATAAAACTTGAGGGTGGTTTGGATTTGTTTTTCTTATAATTAATGATTTTCAAGTTGTCTCTGTGGTTGTCTCATTGTTTCTTCTTCTTCTTCTTCTTCTTCTTCTTCTTCTTCCTCTTCCTCTTCCTCTTCTTCTTCCTCTTCCTCTTCCTCTTCCTCTTCCTCTTCTTCTTCTTCTTCTTCTTCTTCTTCTTCTTCTTCTTCTTCTTCTTCTTCTTCTTCTTCTTCTTCTTCTTCTTCTTCTTCTTCTTCTTCTTCTGGGGCAGAAATTGAAGACCTGCCTAAGGCAAAGGCAAAACTAAGCCCCTGATCCTCTTAACTGAGTACTTTTCCACTATACCTTACTGGAAAATACCAGGGGAAAAATAGGGCAAGGATATGCATAAGGATGGCAATAATAGTACTAAAAATAATAGTAATAATAAAACAGAAGAACTATGTGAAAGTAGAGAAGACTGTGGAACAGACTAAATAAGGAAGACCCAGAACCAAATGAACACAGTAGCCCAGTGTTTGATAAACCTATGAAAACAAACTACATGGGGAAGGACTCTCCCACTCAACAAGAAATGCTGGGGAAACTGGAAAATGTTTTGTCAGAAAATAGGTTGAGACCAGCATCTTAAATCGTATTCTAAAATAAGCTCCAAATGGACAAGTAGCCTAAATAACATTCAAAAAATTTTTTTAAAAAGAGAAAATATATTTTGGAACTGTTGTATGGAGGATTATTCATAACAAGAGATAGAAGATATCATAGAAAATAAAGTAGAAATTTCTTATTATATAACATTAAAAAGCTTTTGTACAAGCAATGCAATAAAATGAGAAAAGCAGTCAAGGTGGGCAAGGGAATCAATGAAATGTTTCTGATAAAAGCTTCCTATCTAATACAAATTGACATAAATGTATGAATAAGAGTTGTTCTCTAATACATAAGTTCTTAAAGAACATAGTTTTTCAGAAGAAGGAATGAGACAGGGCAGCTAGGTGGCACAGTGGATAAAGCACCCGCCCTGGATTCAGGAGGACCTGAGTTCAAATCTAGTTTTAGACACCTGACACTAGCTGTGTGACCCTGGGCAAGTCACTTAACCCTCATTGCCCCACAAAAAGAAGAAGAAGAAGAAGAAGAAGAAGAAGAGGAGGTAAGCAACAAGGGGAATCCCTCAGGGTAACCCCTTCAAGAAACATCTGCATGTTAATAGATATTTCTTTTTGAAAAACCAATCTTTTTATGGTGGGATTTCATGTACCAAGCAATGGGCACACAAATATAAAAACAAGACAAGACAATCCTGGCCCTGAAACACTTAATCTCCTGACTGGGCATTTTCACAGACTGTCTTGCCCATGCCAGGAATTCTCCCTCCTCATTTCTACCTCCTGGCATCTCTGGCTTCCTTCTAGTTCCAGCTAAAGTCCCACCTTCTGGAAGAAGACCTTCTCAGTCCTCCTCAACTTTAGTGCTTTTCTTCTGAGACTACCCTCAATTTATCCTGTATATAATGTTTTACATAATTACACATGTATAACCTATATCTGATTGCTTACCACCTCGGGGAGGGGAAAGGAGAGGGAAGAAAGGAGGGATAGAATTTGGAACTCAAACTTAAATAAAAAAATGTATCATTATTTTTAAAATTTATCCTGTATAGGTCTTGTTTGCATAAAGTTGTCTGCATAGTTTATCCCATTAGTCTGTAATCTCCATGAAAGCAGGCACTGTTTTTCATTTTGTGTTCACAGGGCTTAGCACCTTGTTGTTGTTCAGTCATAACTCTTTGTGACCCCATTTGGGGTTTTCTTGGCAGAGAGACTACAGTGGTTTGTCATTTCCTTCTCTAGCTCATTTTACACATGAAGAAACTAAAGCAAACAGGGTTAAGTGACTTGCACAGGGTCACACAGCTAATAAGTGTCTCAACCTGGATTTGAACTCAGAAAGAAGAGTCTTTCTGATTCCAAGTCCAGTGCTCTATCCACTCTGCCACCTAGCTGGCACATAAAGGAACTTAAAAAGGCCAATTGACTGACTACCCTCAAAGAACTTATATTCTAATGGAGGAGACACGGAATATGGGGGAATAGTGACCAGGGAAATGAGTTATAGTCTAGAAAGGCATAAAACTGAATGAGTTGCAGGGGCGGGGACAGCTAGGTGGCACAGTGGATAAAGCACCAGCCCTGGATTCAGGAGGACCTGAGTTCAAATCCAGCCTCAGACACTTGACACTTACTAGCTGTGTGACCCTGGGCAAGTCACTTAACCCTCATTGCCCTGCAAAAAAAAAAAATTGAATGAGTGGAACAAAAGAGCAGTTCATTAATATAACCTCTCTAGAGACAATGACAGTGGTGATTTGATTACAGTTCCCATATAGATAGGTAGAAATTGAGGGGCCAGATACATTCCCAAAGATGAGCATATAGGTCTCTGGGAATGTGGATACTGATGACTTGGCTCCTCCAAAGCAGGTCCTTTGGTTTGGAATTTGGAAGGTGAGGCAACTGCAGAGGCAACAGCTGTATGAGGGACGTTGTCAAGGTTGCATAGCAAAGGAGTGGTATGGCCAGCACCAGCCTGGAACATCTCTTGATCTCTAGGCCAGCAGCATTCTTTGATTATGCCACGATGTCATTCTTACAGTCTTTATAAAGACCCCAAAGGGGGCAGCTAGGTGGTGCAGTAGATAGAGTACCAGCCCTGGATTCAGGAGGACCTAAGTTCAAATCTGGCCTTAGACACTTAACACTTTCTAGCTGCGTGACCCTGGGCAAGTCACTTAACCCCAATTGCCTCACTAAAAAAAAATTAAAAAAAAAAGACCCCAAAGAAGGAATTTCTTTTTTTAAAAAATTTATTGATCTTCTGTTTTGACATCACCTTAATTTCCCCCATAACCCTTCCCTTGCCTCCCAGAGAGCCATCCTTAATGACAAAGAATTTTTTTAAAAGAGAAAAAATAAAAAATAAAAATAACCCTTGTTCCAGCAAACCAGAGCAATCCAATGGAAACAAAACAAAAAACCGATATCATATGTAATGTGAACACTTTGTGAAATAGCCTCAGTCCCCAGAGGAAGCTGTGGAAATGTCTTCTCATATCTCATCTCTGGGGCCAACCTTAGAAGCTTAATTCTTTGTAATTCCTAAGACATATATTTTCCATTGTTTTGTGGTCGTTCTTTCCAGTTACATGGTTGGAGTGATCGTGCATATTGTTTTCTTGGCCCTGATTACTTCACTTTGCAAATCTGTGCTTCTCTGGATTCATCACACACATCATTTCTTACAGCACAATAATATTCCATTACATTCATATACCACAATTGATTTAGCCATTCCTCAATCGATGGACATCTACTTTGTTTCCAGTTTTTTGCTACTACAAAAAGTGCTGCTATAAATATTTTGGTTTATAGGGAGACTTCCTTTTTATCAATGACTTCTTTGGGGTATATGCCTAGCAAAGAAACCTCGGAGGTCAAAGGCTATAGACACTTTAATTTCTTTATCTACATAATTCCAAATTGCTTTCCAGAATGGTTGTATCAGCTTGCAGCTCCACCAGCAATGCATTAGTGTATCTGTCTTTCCACAATAATGAGTAAGGAATGATTTCCTTCTAATGGTGGAATTTCAGGGATCATTTTTTTAAAGTGAGGAAATATGGGGAGAAAGAAATTTTGTAGCAGAATGCTCTCCCCTACTATAATGTAAGCCCATGAAGGAAAGAGTTTCCTTAAGCTTTATAATTTCCCACTGTACCTAGTACACTGCCTCCCTACTTTAAAGACATGATTTCTGTGAGATGGGTAGTCTGTCCACCAACAGATTATAATCCCTGCACAATTTAGATAAATTGCTATGGCTAAAAAAGTAATCACTCTCAGGCCGACCTGGTGATGGGTATCTATGAATTTAGCTAGGTTGGTCCTTCAACAAAAAAAGCATACAGTTGGTCATGGAACCTGTACCTAAGGCCTTTCCAGCTTGGTAGGACTTGCTAAAGTTTGTGTTCCATTAACATAATGTTGTTGGAGGAAGCAGGATCACCACATGACAAGGAGTTCGCATAATTGGCACTTAATTGGGTTTGGTTGTTTGTTTTTTTAAATATACCTAGGGCTATATTGTGAAGGGCCTTCAATATCAGGCCAAGGATTTATGCTTCATTTATTAGTAAGTGGGGAGTCATTAAAGATTTTTGAGCATAAGTTTAACACAATTAGCACTAGATTCAGTAAAGAAGTCTGTCTCTAAGGGTCCTAGCACTGTTTTCTTGAGTTTGTTGCTTAGTTTAAGACTAACCACTCAGTCTTGAATCTTGTTGGGTAATCTCCTTGCCTAAAGTTTAAATAAACAGGTGTTGCTATTTTAGGGGAGGACTAGGATAAAAATACTTCACTTACTTTGAAGGATTTTTTTTTTAGACCTACTAAAATAACAGAACAGTATAAACCCTTTTTGGAGCTGATGTCTTTTGGACCTTTTCAAGTCACAACATCACCAAATTCTATTTTAAAACTGGTCACTTTGTATGCCGGTTAACCTTTTTACATAATGTGGCTGTGTTTCCAGGTCAAGATGTTTTTAAAGCACACTACCTTTTATTCTATTATGATATACATTTTACATGTGTCTAAACTACATAGATTCATGTTATTTTCCTTTAGTTTCATGGATTGTGCATATATAAACAATGAACTACAACAAACCTAGTTTTCTGACCTGTAGGTCAAAAAGCCCACTTCTTTTTCTATATTATTACATCCTGTCATCATATAATGAAAGATAATATGCTTTTAATATTTAGGATTGGAAGCACAAACACATAATATAAAAAGGTTAACTTTCATGCAGAGAGATCAGATAGTCTCAGATGGTAAATTGCCTCTCCACCTGAGGAATCCCATTTTGGGGCAGGCCCAGGGTGGGGCAAGTAGTGAATATGTTTGGGGAATGCTCCCTAGCTTCTCCATAAATCACTTCCACAGACCGGCATGCAGTAAGGCATGCAGCAAAGCAGCAGTGCCAGAAGCAAAAACTCCAATTTGAGTAGATAATCTGGAAGGATTTTCTACTGCCAGTGGCCCCATGGGTGCATACTTGAGCATAGACGGGGAGAGCCAGGCTGCATATTAACTCCATCATAGGGATTGGAATGAGATCTAATTTGCTGATTCCTATACAACTTTTCAGAGCCAGAAGGGACCTCTGAGCTCATCTAATTCCATTCACTCATTCTAAGGACGAGGGAACTAAGAACCAGAAAAGCTAAATTGTCTGCCCAGGATGACACAAAAGGGCCGAGTTGGAACCAGAGCCTTAATTTCACAAGAACTGGTTCAGTGCCCTTTCCACTACAGCTGTGTTGCTGGTAGGATGCTATCTGGAGATACAATAACAATTGATAATGGTGACAATGACAACTGTGATACAAATGTAGATTGGAAAGACTCTTAAGTGGTCAGTTAATGACTCCCATCCAACCCTCTGCCTTCATCAGGTAATACAACACTTATTAAATCATACCATTCATATTAGATCCTATCCCATTAACAAAGAATTTGAATTATTTAAATGAACACATATTAGTTCTATCCCTGCCTATTTGCAAGTAGTTGTATTTATCTATCTTCAAATGGATAGATGGATCTTATCCAAAATTGGAGAATATATTCAAAATTGATGTGTCAAATTGGTTTTGTTTTTTTGTTTGTTTTTTGGTGAGGCAATTGGAGTTAAGTGACTTGCCCAGGGTCACACAGCCAGTAAGTGTTAAGTGTCTGAGGTCAAATTTGAACTCAGGTCCTCCTGAATCCAAGGCCGGTGCTTTATCCACTGTGCCCCCTAGCTGCCCCCAATTAGTTTTTAATTTTAATACTTACTTGTATATGAATTTAATTATATTCAGCTATAAGCATTTTTATGCTAAATTTCTAATGATTCAAATATCTATTTTCTGAGTACATTTTGTTTGGCTTAATTCAGATATAAATTGACATTTGATACCCTCCTTGCTCTTTCAAGGTATTTGACACTATTCTTGGTTTTAAATGTTCCTAAGCAGTTCCTAGGGGTCCTGAATAGTGGAATAGAACTGAAACAACTGAATAGCAACAAAAACAACAAAAAACAGTTCTTAGGCTTTGGCCAGTAAGATTTTGTTAATCTGTTAATAGGTAGATTTCTTCTGCATGTGAAAAAGAATACCACTATTGATGATGCTAATCATTGAGTCGGATGCCCATTTATGTTAGGGAAGATCAGGCTTCCTTAAATCCCTACTGGATGGCCAACATGAATTTTTGTGAAGTCACAGCATCATAGACTCTCAGGAGTTGTAAGGGAATTCCAGAGCCATCTAGTCCAGCAAAAATATAAGCTTGTCTTACCTTACACATATGCAGATTGGCTTTTAATGAAAACTAGTGTTCTTATATGCTAGATTAGTGGTTCTCAAACCTTTGGGTCTTAGAACCCCTTTACTTTCTTTTGAAAATGAGTTCATTTGGGGCAGCTAGATGGCGCAGTGGATAGAGCATCGGCCCTGGAGTCAGGAGTACCTGAGTTCAAATCTGGCCTCAAGACACTTAACACTTACTGGCTGTGTGACCCTGGGCAAGTCACTTAACCCCAATTGCCTCACAAAAAAACAAAAACCCCCCCCAAAAAAAAAAGAAAAGAAAATGAGTTCATTTATTGTCAGTGTTCTAAATGTATTAAAAAAAAATAGAAAATGAACCCCAACTCAATTTCCCCTCCCCATTCCTATAATATTCCCTCAGCACAAAAATTTCCTCCTTCCCAGTAGAAACAAACATCAATTCTTCCTAGAATTTGCATTAACAGTGCACCTAAGGGGGCAGCTAGGTGACACAGTAGATAAAGCACCGGCCCTGGATTTAGGAGGACCTGAGTTCAAATCTGGCCTCAGACACTTGACACTAGCTGTGTGACCCTGGGCAAGTCACTTAACCTCTGCCCCACAAAAAACAACAACAAACAAACAAAACAAAACAAACAAACAACAGTGCACCTAAAGAAACCGCTTAGGGAAATTTAACCAGGATTCAAACAGCACCCACATTTTCCTCTTCTCCCTGAAACACTGGCCTGTCCCTTGTAAAAGAGTCCTACAAAGTGATCTGTTTTCACTGCTACTTTAGAGATCTTAGATTTTTTTTTTCTCTTGGATTACAGGGGTATACATAGCTTCTCACTGCATAGAAATAACAAAGACACGAATTTCTCAGTCATGTTCATATTTCTGTGGCTCTTGCTTATCACTGGTTGGAGAAAAGTAGATGGTAGAGAAGCCTCTGACTTCCCATGGAGAAGGCACCTTACCGGCTGTTGCTTCTCTTTTTACGACAATAAACTGGCATCTTTGTGAGCTTCTCTCTCAGCTCTTTGTATTTGGGCTTCAGGTTCTTGTACCAAGGGGCATAAAATTCTATCAGAACGTCTTTACCAGTATTCACAATTTTATCAGTCCTCTGCTACATTCACCTTCACAGGACCCCCCTCATTCTCTGTAGTTGGGCTCAACCTTCAGGTCTCTCCTTGGGCTGTCATCAAAGTCATTCTGCAGGAACTGCTTAAAGGTCTTCCCATCACGGGGACACATTTCTCTCCTTTCCCAGTTTTGATAGCAACAAAAGGAGCCTTTATAAGACAAATTCAGAAGCTTCACGGTTAAAAGTTTTGCAGCTAACGTCAGCAAAACTAAGTTTCTGTCCAGATCCTGGGAATTTCTGTGCCACTATCATTAATGACTCAGTTTCTCCAGTAGTTGGACCCCTTTGCATTCATCTCATCTCATCCACAGGTAGAGACTTGCCCTTCATTGTCTTTGTTGTTCTCTTAGATGATTTTTTAAAAAACAATTTGCCAATCTTCCCTTCTCTGTCCTTCATAGTGTTTTCCCTGAACTTGTTAATCATACATGGAGGCAAGAATAAAGTGATGTCCTCTCTCTTAGAATCACACTTGTTCACCAAAGCATCAACATTGGTGTATGCAAAGTCACAATTTCCCCTCAAGTTGATAGCTGCTTTTAGGAACACTTAGTAAGAGTCACTGAATGTCTTTGAAGCAACATACTACAAACCTATATTGAATTGTTTGCCTTCTCAATAAGAAGCATGGGGAGTGAGGGAGAGACTTTGGAACTCAATTTTATTTTTTTAATTATAAAAATATTTTATTATTGTCCAGTTACATGTAGAGATGGTTTTCAACATTTGTTTTTATAAGATTTCTAGTTTCAAATTTTTCTCCCTCCCTCCCCCCTCCCCAAGACAGCAAATAATCTGATATAGGTTATATATGTACAATCACGTTAAACATATTTCTGCATTAGTCATGTTGTGAAAGAAGAATCAGAGCAAAAAGGAAAAAACTCAAAAAAGAATTTTTTTTCTGGATTTGGAGAGCATTTTCCATAATGAGTCCTTTGGAACTATCTTGAACCATTGTATTGCTGAGAAGAATCAAGTCTATCACAGTTGATCAACACATAATGTTGATGATACTGTGTACAATGTGGAACTCAATTTTAAAAACAAATGTTAGGGGCAGCTAGGTGGTGCAGTGGATAGAGCACTGGCCCTGGAGTCAGGAGTACCTGAGTTCAAATCCAGCCTCAGACACTTAACACTTACTAGCTGTGTGACCCTGGGCAAGTCACTTGACCCCAATTGCCTCACTAAAAAATAAACAAACAAACAAATGTTAAAAATTGTTCTTAAATTATATTAATTGGGGGGGAAATTTTAAAAAGAAACATACTACAGAAACAGCTTTGTCCCTAATGAACTTCTCGAATTCTTTGGGAATCATGAGAGAAACAAAAGTCGGGGGGTTACCTACTTCTTCAGATGACTGACAATTCTATGGGCTGTTGAAAGGCCCATTTGATTCTTCACCATTTCTGAATGTCTTCAGAGTAGATGGTCATATTTCCTTACAGATGTTTGCTATATGATTCTATGTTTATCATGATATGTGCTTTGAGTTAAAGGAGTGGCCAACCTTTGTTAAAGGAACGATTGCTTTTAGCCTGGTTCCTGCAGCTTCATATGCTGGAGCAAGTCTCTTTCAAAATCCACATCAGGGTGTTAAGAACTTCACCAGCATGAGGCTGATATTGCCCATTTGGGTCACACACTGCTTAAAGTTGTAGTCTGTGAGTTCTAGCACATCTGGTGATGCATCAACCACAGGGCGTGGCCAGGAGCAGTGCCAGACTGGGAAACAGAGAGGCGGAAATGCAGGTGCTCACCACTGGTGGAGTAGATAGCTAGGGTCAAGGCAAGAGGGAGGGAAGTTGGGCTATGGTCTGGGCCATGCTGGAGCTCTCACTCCTTTACACTCTTTTGTTTTTTTTTTTTGTTTTGTTTTGGTGGGGCAATGAGGGTTAAGTGACTTACCCAGGGTCACACAGCTAGTAAGTGTCAAGTGTCTGAGGCCGGATTTGAACTCAGGTCCTCCTGAATCTAGGGCCAGTGCTTTATCCACTGCATCACCTAGCTGCCAACTAGCTGCCCCCTCCCCTTTACACTCTTAAAAATTATTGAGGGGGCAGCTAGGTGTGTGTGTGTATATGTATATAGATGTATATAGAAACACACCCACATATGTGTATATCGCTTTAACCCCATAGATTCACTGAAAGGGTCTGGGGATCACACTCTGAGAAACACTATGTAAACTTCATGAGGGCAGGGAACATGTTTTATTCGTCTTGGTGCAACTGGCACAAAGCACAGTAGGAGCTCAGTAAGCATTAAAAAAAAAAAAAGGATAGTTAGATGAATTCATCTGCTGACCTGGCAAGTTCTCTTAGAAGGGAGCGTGGGCTGAGCGTGTTAGGGTCATGACCAATGGCTGTCTACAAGCTGATAAAGCATCCAGTAACCACTGTTTTGTACTGTTTCCATACCAACTTTAAAAAGTTATTATGAACGTTTAGTAACTAATAACCAACACAATAGCTCTTGCAAAAGTTATTATGAAGATACTATGATCATTAACAAAGACAGAAAAATCAAATAGACATACAAAACAAGGACAATTGTTTTTAAAACCCTAAATGTTTAATAAAGAATAACCAAATTAATTCATAAACAACAAAAATGTGTTTGCTCTGTTTCTTTCCAAATCTAGCTGAAGTTCTGTTGCCTCTGGCTTTCTCTCTTCTCACAAATACATAGATAGGAGGTAGCATAGTACAGGGGATAGAGAAGGGTGATTGGGTTCAAGCCTCACCTCTGACATAGACCACCTATGTGATCCTGGGCCAGTCACTTGATTTCTCAGAGTCTCAGGTAACTTTTTATGATTATGCATTGCAGAACAGTTATTGATCTGCATTGGCAAAAAGAGTTTACTAATCAGGAACTCCCTTACCCTGATGAAATCTCAGACATGGACAAAACAAAACAAAAAATGCATATATCTATAAGCACAAACTACCTTTACCTTTAGCAGATGAGCTACTCTTCTGCATTCTGCAGTTTTGAAGAGTTACCTGAGACGCTGATACATAAGCAGAGTGGGACTCGAACCCTGGGCCATCCTGAGTCCAAAGAAGGTTCTCTATCTGTTTGTCTCAGTATATATCTAAAATCAGTGTGCATTAAGCGCTGGTTCTGTAAATGTTACTTTGCTTTACAAAGGTCTTTCCATATTACCTTGTTCACTTCATATTTGTTCTTTCTAAAGCATGATAATATTTTTAAACATTTTTATTCAAAGTTTTGACTTCCAAATTCTATCCCCCCTTCCCTCTCCTCCCTTCTCCCTGAGGTGGTAAGCAATCAGATATAGGTTGTACATGTACAATTATGTAGAACATTTCTATATTAATCATTTTGCATAAGAACTCAAATAAAAGAAAGTGAAAAGTAGCACACTTCAGTTATATTCAATCAACATCAGTTCTTTCTCTGGAGGGGGATAGTATGCTTCATCATTAGTCCTTTAGGATTTTCTTGGATCGTTGTATTGCTGAGTATAGCTAAGTCATTCCTAGTTCTTCATCGAACAATATTGCTGTCACTGTGTGCAACGTTATCCTGGTTCTGTTCACTTCACTCTACATTATGTAAATCTTTCCAGGTTTTTCTGAAATCATCCTACTTGTCATTTTTTCTTTCTTTCTTTCTTTCTTTTTTCAGAGCAATGAGGGTTAAGTGACTTGCCCAGAGTCACACAGCTAGTGTCAAGTATCTGAGGCCGGATTTGAAATCAGGTCCTCCTGAATCCAAGGCTGGTGTTTTATCCACTGCACCACTTAGCTGCCTGCTACTTGTCATTTCTTCTAGCACAATAATATTCAATCACAATCATATACCACAGTTTCTTCAGCCAATTGATGGGTATCCCTTTGATTTTCAATTCTTGGTCACCACAAAAAGAGCTGCTATAAATATATATATTTTTAAACTTTATTCTTTTTTTTTTTGTGGGGCAATGGGAGTTAAGTGACTTTCTCAGGGTCACACAGCTAGTAAGTGTCAAGTGTCTGAGGCCGGATTTGAACTCAGGTACTCCTGAATCCAGGGCCGGTGCTTTATCCACTGCGCCACCTAGCCACCCCCTATATATTTTTAAAATAGGTATTTTTCTATTTTTTGGATGTCTTTGGGATATAGCCCTAGCAGTGGTATTACTGTATCAAAGGGTAAAGCATGATAATATTGCAGTGATACAATTTAATTTATTCAACTAATCTTCAATTGTTGGACATCAAAGCAGTTTCTTTTTTGTTATTACAAATCAAGTAACTATGATTATTTTTGTACAGCTAGGCTTTCTTTTCCCTTTAAAACATGTAATCTTAGCAATGGAATGCCTGGGTTAAAGGGTGTGATCAACTTGGTTACTCTTGTTGCTTCCCAAAATGCTTGTGGCTAATATCACTGACAGTTCATTTGGTGAATTGTCTTGATGACAAGTGACATTCAATAGGATGAAAGCAATCTCTTTGAGCTCAAGGTGAAAATTCCAGATGAGGGAAGAGAAAGTTTACTACACATCCAGGCTGGACAGCAGTATTCCATTAAGGGTAAGTTATGACTAGGGATCAAGTATAGCAATATTGGGAAAAGTACTTTCCTGGAGTGGACAAAGATTGATGGGTATTCAGGTTTGAGACATGGTGCTTTTCATTCCTCACTGTGTGACTATGGACAAGCTTTTAGCCCTCTCTGTATCTGCACCTTTAAAATGGAGAAGATAATAATAGGAAAAGACTCACAGAGATCCTGGAAAGAAACTTCTTTGTGAACCTTAATGAGTGATAGAAATGTGAGTTATTAGACATCATTCTAAGGTGTAGAACACAATAGTATAGCAGATCAAACATTGGCATATAATGAACTCGATGCTTAGATAAGAAATTCTATGGATTTTTAAAATTGTTTTTTTTTCTCTTCTTTTTTTTTAATTAATAAAGTATTTTATTTTTTTCCCATTACATGTAAAGATAGTTCTCAACTTTTGTTTATACTGGCTTTCCAATTTTAGATTTTTCTCCTTCCCTCCCCTCCGTCCCCCTTCCCCTAGACAGCAGGTAATCTGATATAGGTTTTATATATATGTATATGTATATACACATAATCATATCAATCCTATTTCTGCATTAGTCATGTTATAAGAGAAGAATCAGAGCAATGATGAAAAACCTCTAAATAGAAAAAACAACAGCACCAAAAACAAAAGAAATAGTATGGTTCATTCAGCATCTATACTCCACAGTTTTGTTTTGTTTTTCTTGGATTTGGAGATCCTCTTCTATCATGATTTCCCTGGAACTCTTCTGTACCATTGCATTGGTGAGAAGAATATAGTCCATGTGGATTTTTTTTTTTAACAAGAATTGGGCAATGTGATTAAGTCATAGTATCAAGTATGGGCTTGGAAACTTGGTTTAGCTCCTCACTCACTCTACTCATAGGTAGGATTAACCCTTATAGAGTCTTCTCTTTTGTAAAACCAAGTGTTAGACTAAATCAGGTGTTCTTAACTTGGGGGTTCATGGACATGGGCCTAGCTCCCATGTCACACTCTCCTTGGAGCCTTCTCTGATTATAGTTGGTTAACTATATTTCAATCCTATGTAGTTTATCTTATGCATTTCAAATTATTCTGAGAAGGGATCCATAGGTCTCACCAGACTGCCAAAGGGACATGGCAACAAAAAAGATTAAGGACCCCTGTAGAAAAAAGAAAATGACAAATGCTGGAGGCGATATGGAAAAATAGGGACACTAATGTACTATTTGCAGAGTTGTGAACTAATCCAATTATTCTGGAGAACATTTTGGAACTATGCTCATAGGGGTATAAAACTGTGCATTCCCTTTGACCCACCAAGACCACTACTAGGTTTGTATCCCAAAGAGATCAAAGCAAATGGGAAAGATTCCATATGTGCAAAAATATTTTTACAGCTCTTTTAGTGGTGGCAAAGAATTGGAAATTGAGGGGATGCCCATCAATTGGGGAATGACTGAACAAGTTCTGGCATATTATTGTGATAGAATACTATTGTGCTATAAGAAATGACAAGCAAGGGGCAGGTAGGTGGCACAATGAATAGAGCACTGGCCCTGAATTCAGGAGGACCTGAGTTCAAATCCGGCCTCAGACACTTGACATGTTCTAGCTGTGTGACCCTGGGCAAGTCACTTAACCCTCATTGCCCTGCAAAAAAAATAAAAGAAAAAAAAGAAATGACAAGCAAGATGGTTTCAGAAAAACCTGGGGAGTTTTACATGAACTGATGCAAAGTGAGATGAGCAGAACCAGAAGATCATTGTGCACAGCAACAGCAATGTTGTTCTGATGATCAGTGGTGAAAGACAACTCAGTAATGCAATGATCCAAGATAATCCCAAAGGACTCATGATGAAAAATGCAGAGAGAAAGAGAAAACTAATGAATTTTGAGTACAAATTGAAGTATGGTTTTTTTGGGTTTCTTTTTGCAGGGCAATGGGGGTTAAGTGACTTGCCCAGGGTCACACAGCTAGCAAGTGTCAAGTGTCTGAGGCCAGATTTGAACCCGGATACTCCTGAATCCAAGGTTGGTGCTTTATCCACTGTGCCACCTAGCTGCCTGAAGTATGTTTTTTTGTTTGTTTGTTTGTTTTGTTTGTTTGTTTTGTTTTTTTTTTTATTTTTTTTTAGTGAGGCAATTGGGGTTAAGTGACTTGCCCAGGGTCACACAGCTAGTAAGTATTAAGTGTCTGAGGCCGGATTTGAACTCAGGTACTCCTGAATCCAGGGCCGGTGCTCTATCCACTGCGCCACCTAGCTGCCCCGAAGTATGTTTTTTTTAAACTTTATTTTTCTTGTTTTGTTTTTCAACATGGCTAATATGGAAATACATTTTCCATGATTTCACATGTATTGTAATTGAGATAATATTGCTAGTATTCGCAGTGGGTAGGGGAGGGATTGGAGGGAAGTAGCAAACTTGGAACTCATGATTAAAAAAAAATAATATTCTAAATAAAGAAATAATTGTAAAAATAATCCCTCAGGTTTATATCATAGGTGATATTTAGAACTTAGACATCATCTAGTTCAGCTTCCGTGTTTTACAGTTGCAGAAACTGAAGCCCAGAGAAGTTAAAAGAACATAGGACTTTACTGACCCTGGTATCCTATACCCCTCCTGATGTTCCTTTAGCCATTCTCTTACTTTTTCATTCTGGCCCTCCTCCCCTTCTATATTCATTCATTCTATCTACGTATTCCGTGGTCATATTTTTCATGCACTTAAGCCATTCACTTAGTATTCACACCTAACTACTCAATTAAATTCAGGATTCATTTAAGAATAGCATCCCTGTTGTGTGAATAGAGAAATCTGTTGGGAAGCAAAAGGGAAATCAAAACCTTTTTTTTCTAGGGCAGGAAAGGGGGGAAGGAATGGGGAGAAGTAAGGGCCAGAAGGAAGGGTGTAGAAAAGGAAAAGCCTTTAATGAAGAGACAGCTAGTTTTCAGTTGAGGCACACAGTTAGAGGTAATAAGAAACAAGATGAGTCTAAAGTGGTATTTCTTCACAAATGAAGTGGATTTCATAGAGAACAATAGAAAGGGGGAAAGTAGAAATGTGTGAGTTGGAATGGGAACTATGAACTCTGGGTCTGAATTGGATTAGAGAGGAAATAACAGTCATACTTGGCATTCACATATAGCACTTTAAGGTTTGCAAAGCACTTTACATACATTATCTCTAATAGCTTATGGAAGGAGTGTGTGCCAGGAACAGACAACATATTAATGGTAGGGATGCACCAGGTAAATGGAGCCTCATTAATTAGAGAAGTTTTAGGACGAGAGTTTAATCCCATTCAATTCAGCAAATAGTTATTAGTAATCTTGTAGCTGCTTTTTAAAAAGCCTGCCATTACTTCCTGAGTTCTTTTGCTTATTCACTCAAAATCTCTCTTGGATTCACCCCTTCCTTTTGATTTCTATCACCCTTGCATGGACTCTTATCATTTCATGCTGAGGTTGCTGTTGTTGTTCATCTTTCATTCTCCAAGAGGACCAATGACATCATGAGGGTGATGTCTTGACTTTCTTGTGAATTTTTTTAAGTGAAGTCATCAGCAGCACTCTCTCTTCCATAGTCATTGGAGTCCAGTGGCAAGACAAAAGTCAAGATGGTTGGTGATGGCCCAATTGGATTGATGTAATTAGATTCTCTGGTCTCTCCCCAACCAATCCACCCTGCATGTCACAAGCATATTAATTTTCCTAAACTGTAACCTTGATAATTTTAGTCCTCGCTCAAAAAACTCCAATGACTCCTATTGTTTTCTATAGCCAATTTACATTTTTCTATCTGGTTTTGAAGGGTCTGTATAATTTAGTTTCATTCTATCTATCCAATCTTCCTTCCACTCTGAATATAAACTCTACACTGCTCAGATTGGTCTCTTCATTGTGCTACCAAGGGTCTGCTGATTCCCTTGTCCATGACCTTCCTCCTCCTCCTCCTCCTGCCTCCCTTCCATCTCTAAATCATACTCTTCGTTTAGGGCCTAGCTCCCATGTCACACTCTCCTTGGAGACTTCTCTGATTACTCTAAAAAACACTCATTTATCCCTTCTCTGAACTATTATATTTAATCAGTACCAAATAGACAGCACTTATTTGTTTTCTAATTATTTCATATATCTTATTATTTTCTTTCTAATTGTTATGTTAGACTGTAACTCCTCTGAGGACAGTATCTGGACCTTCTCTCTTTCTTAGGCATCTCTCATTGCACCTTGTATAAGACATAGTACACAAAAGCTTCATATTTGATTGGAATAGATTTTACAGATTTATTTTAATCAAGAAATGGGTGATGTGATTATGTCATAGAGTCAGAGGAGTGTTTGAAGAATTAGGGTTAGAAGCAATAAGCATATCATCAAAACAAGAGAATACATTTTTTGTTTCTAGGGTTCCTGTTATGTTCTTATATAATGCAAACAATAAGCCAGGTTTAAAATAAACTGTTTTTTGTTTGTTTGTTTTTTGCAGGCAATGGGGGTTAAGTGACTTGCCCAGGGTCACATAGCTAGTGTCAAGTGTCTGAGGCTGGATTTGAACTCAGGCACTCCTGAATCCAGGGTTGGTGCTTTATCCACTGTGTCCCCTAGCTGCCCCCAACTGTTTCTTTTAATGATTGAATATTATGTAAGTTATAATAAAAATGTCAAAAGACTATAATAAAAATATTTTCTCCCGAGATTTGAGATTATATAAATTCTAGGCAGTTGAGGTGACATACTCTTAAATTAAATTAAGTAAACCATACTTAATAGTAGATTAAATTAAGTAAATCATACTAAATAGTAGAATTGGGAAGCTGTCTAGGAAAAGCTTTTTTAAAAAAGAAAAAAAGGTAATTTCCTGTGGAATACTAATGAAGTCTTTGTAACCGAAATGTTTACCAGTTAGACACCACTGTGGAGATCCACTAAGTGTGAAGTTAACCTCTTTAATTCGACATTTCTCAAAAGTACACGCTAGTCCTTTATGCATGCTGGCTCATACATAATGCAAAGAAAAGGTGATGGTATGGGAAAAGGGGGGGGGAGAGGAGGGTGGCACAGGAAGAACATAAAACCACAATAAATGAGCTTATACCACATTATCTCATCTAGAAATGACACTTTAAAAAACAGATCAAATCTAACAATGAACAAAGTTGTCCACTTTTCTTATATTAAGTACCACTCCTTTGTTCATGTTCTTCCTGACATGGAAAACCCTCTGAAGCTGATTTCAAATATGCCAATAGGCAAGTGAGACAGGGCACTATTGTCCCACTTCCTTTGTTTTAACTCTAATACAAAATGTATCTATTTTGTTTTGGTATCTTCCAGGGCTGGATTTTATGGGACCATTTGTCCAATTAAGTTGAAGTCTGCATTATTTAGTAGTATGGATAAAGATTCTGAAAGAAATAATCTTGCCACTATTTCCTGAACTGTTGTGGAGAAGAAAAAAACAACAAAGATAAAAATGTTTTTCTTTGTTCATAGATTCATATTTATTTTTATGAAGCACCCCCCTCACACACAGATTCAGTTTCAGAGTAACTACCTGGGTCCCTTATCTACTCAAAACTATTGTTTACAAACCCCTCTTTCCACTGGATCCTTTCAATCTCAGCTTCTACTCCAATGTGTGTCCTAGATTCTCAGTCACACTTTTGTGGGTTGGTGACCCAGCTTCTAGCATGTGGCATTGAGCACAGTACCTTGCTTAATAGACTAGGCTGACTGGTGTTGTAGAATGCCATGGTTTCAGATACACATGGCCTACAAAAGAGAGTGATCTGCATCTATTTGTCTTCTTTTGAACTTTAAACTGGTGAGTACCTCAACATGTCTGGCAGGCAACAGCTTCCAAATTAGTACTGGTCAAAAGATTTCAGGGGGTTGTGTTTGTTCATGTTTGAAATTAAAATAATATATAACCTCAAAACTTATCAGTAAAAGTGCTCTTTAAATCGAAGGACTCAGATTTTAGATGGGACAACATCTCATTGTCAGGGAATTCTCCGACAAATCCAGTGGGCTTCTTTGTGGGGAGAGGTCACCTTTCTGGTATGAAACCATTTCCAAGCTCTCTATGTTGACATCGGGATGTAACACAAAGTGTTCACTTGGATTTACATAAACTAATTCTGAACCATTCAAGAAACAGTTGACTAAATCCTTGAAGGCCTACTCTCCTTTCTCATCTCAACAATTTCCAGATGGTGTCAAACACTCAAGCCAGATTTCCCTTTATTGTTTTTCTGCTTCCAGTTCTTCCCAACTATATATACATAAGTGAGCTCACTGAAAAGTTGTGTGATGATGGCATTCTTTATTTTTTTTTTTTTGTGGTATGTGTGTGTTGTGGTTTTTGTTTTTTCAATTATTTATTTTAATTTTTTTCAATTACATGTAAAGTTATTTTTTGAGTTCCAGATTTTTCTCTCACCTTCCCTTCCCTCCCTGCTCCCGAAGCCAGTAAGCAATTTAATATAGGTTATACATTATACATTACAATCATGTTAAACATATTTCCATATTAATCAGAACAAAAGGAAAGAAAAAACAAGAAAAAATAAACAAGAACAATAACAAAAAAGCAACAACTAAAGTGAAAATAGAATGCTTCAATCTGCATTCAGACTCCATAGTTCTTTTTCTGAATGTGGAGAGCATGTTTCACCATAAGTCTTTTGGCATTGTCTTGGATCATTGTATTGCTGAGAAGAGTTAAGTCTACCACAGTTGATCATCACACAATGTTGTTGATAGCATGTACATGTTGGTTCTGCTCATTTTCCACTCAGCATCAATTCATGTAAGTCTTTCCAGGTTTTTCTGAAATCTATCTGCTTATCATTTCTTATAACACAATAGTATTCCATTACATTCATATATTACAACTTGTTTAGCCGTTATTCCCCAGTTGATGGGTATTTCCTCAATTTCCAATTCTTTGCTACAACAAAAAGAGCAGCTATAAATACTTTTGTATATGTGGGTCCTTTCCCCCTTTTTTTTAATGATCTCCTTGAGCTATAGACCTAGTAGTGGTATTGCTAGGTCAAGGGGTATGCACAGTTTTATAGCCTTTTGGGCATGGATAGTAGCTGATAAATCTTAGAAGCCTTTCCATCTCAAAAAAAAAAAATGGACATGGGAAACTGATCAGTGCTTCTGTCTTTTTTACCTCAGTATTCACTCACTGGTGAATCATAATGTGATTGCCCCCCTTCACATGGGTGCTACAGGACTGACCCTTGCCAAGTGATAGTTTTAGACCACTGCTAGCCAATCTAAAACTTTCAGGAGCCTTTTCTTGTGTTCTTCCAAAGACTTTCTAAATGTGATATCATCTAGACAGTAGCTGATATGACCTATTACTTTCTCTGTGGGGGACTAAAAAGTGGTGGGCTCCCTTAGAAATTCCTTGGGCCATGAACCCAAACTGTTCAAATCCTACCTAAAAGATGGCAGTCATTATTGCCCTTATCATCTTCTACCATGGAAATCTAATGATACCTACTATACCAATGAAATAACCACTATACCAATGAAATACTGAAAAACACTAGGTGCCTAACAAACAGTCCAGGGTGTCTTGAACTTGGGGCATGGTTTATTGGTCTACTGTATTTCTCTTATCCCATGGCTGATAATGTATATACCTGAATCATCCCAGTCTTTCCCCATACCATAAAGAAATATGGACTCCCAGACTTCATGCTACTCTGGCTAACACTTGTCATTTCAGGTGAATCAGGACATCTGCATTATAGAGGACAAGTTTCTAAGAATTATTCCAAAAAGATGAGTACTGTTCCATGGACACACTACCTATTGCATTCATGCAGTGAAAACATGCCAGTTCTTGCACTATGTTTCTCCTTCATATTCCTCAAGCACTGGAGAGTTACCAATGTTCAATTTCTCTGGATACAGCCTTGGAGCAGAGAACTTGCTGCTCCTTTGATGTCCTCTGTGACCATTGGTCACTATCTTTTGGTAAGGTTCTGCACAAGAAGCATTGATCATCTCAGTATCCAAATGTTGAGCCCCAGCTCATAGCTGATAACAGTCTTCTACTTTGAACATGCTAG
Organism: Dromiciops gliroides; assembly: GCF_019393635.1. Lineage (NCBI taxonomy): Eukaryota > Metazoa > Chordata > Mammalia > Microbiotheria > Microbiotheriidae > Dromiciops > Dromiciops gliroides. Next base: position 707,043,468 of record NC_057861.1, read on the forward strand.
AATTGGTACCAAGCAATGCTAAAAGCCCAGAGGTGTTTACCAGGTCTGGACCCACAAGAATCATGGTGGTTACTATCTTGCTGACACCTACAAATTCCCTAAGGAACTGGAAATTCACTCTACTATAAATCAAATAAAAACCCTTCTCACCAAATCCATAGAGGTCTAACCTTTGCATAGGCTATGTAGGTATATGCTACAAATATCCTTCATGAAATGATTGGAATACAGTTGTCACACAAAATACACTGTTCAGCTCAGTAAGATAGTTTATACCTTGAGTCCTCACTCTCACTCATGCATGGGGTCCTATGATAAGGGAATAAGTTTTTAGGGCATGTATTAAGTTCTCCAAAGTTTATTTTCATACTCATTCCTAACCTTGTCTTTGATTCCTGATATTGGCCCACTGAAGATCAGCTTCTGATAAACTAATGACAGATTCTCCCCTCTAGCACATTTGGTATTTCTGTGGCAACCTAGTCCACAATTATAGCAGCGGATAACTTGGCCTCTTTGGATGAGACCAATTATTTTGGCATTGTTTCTGAAAGAGTTGGCTTGACATCTAATTCCAAATACCTTTGCCCGTATAGAAGGAGTGGTTATTTAAGCTCTTTTTTGGTCATGATTTTTCATCCAATAATTTTTAAATTATCTCTCCTGGATCTATTTTCCAGGTCAGCTGTTTTTCCAAGAAGATATTTCACATTGCCCTCTATTTTTTTTATTCATTTGGATTTGCTTTGTTGTGTCTTGGTTTCTCATAAAGTCACTAGCTTCCATTTGTTCAATCCTAATTCTTAGGCAATTATTTTCTTCAGAGAGCTTTTCCATTTGGCTATTCAAGCTATTGACTTTTTTCATGACTTTTCTGCATCACTCTCATTTTTTCCCTCTCTCTCTCTTACTTTATATTCAAAGTCCTTTTTGAGCACCTCTATGACCTGAGACCAATTCATATTTTTCTTGGAAGCTTTGGATGTAGGAGTCCTGACATTACTATCCTCTTCTGAGGGTGCACCTCAATCCTTCTTGTCACTAAAGAGACTTTCTATGGTCTGCATCTTTCTCTGTCTGCACATTTTGCCCACATATTTATTGACTTTTTTTTTATGTATGAGGTATTTTATTTTTTCCATTACATGTATAGATAGTTCTCAACTTTTGTTTATACATGCTTTACAATTTCAGATTTTTCTCCCTCCCACCCCTCCCTCCCCCCTCCCCTAGACAGCAGGTAATCTGATATAGGTTATATCTATATATCTCTATACATATACCTATAGATATATATATATATATACACACACACACATATATATACACATAATAACATTAATCCTATTTCTGCATTAATCCTGTTACAAGAGAAAGAATCAGAGCAGTGATGCAAAACCTCAAAATAGAAAGAAATAAAAAAAACCAACAGCACCCAAAACAAAAGAAATAATATGGTTCAATCAGCATCTATACTCCACAGTTCTTTCTTTCTTTTTTTTTCTTGGATTTGGAGATCCTCTTCTATCATGAGTTCCCTGGAACTCTTCTGTACCATTGCATTGGTGAGAAGAATATAGTCCATCACAGTAGGTCAACACTCAATGTTGATGATACTGTGTACAATGTTCTTCTGGTTCTGCTCATCTCACTCATCATCAGCTCACGTAAGACCCTCCAGGTTTCTCTGAACTCTTCCTGCTCATCATTTCTTACAGCACAATATTTATTGACTTTTAACTCCTTCTTAAAGTGGGGCACTGCTTCCAGGATGCACTGTCCCAAGCTTCAGGGGGTCCAAGGTGGTGTGACTTAAGGAGGGGCAGGTTCTTCACTTTCCTGTTCTGTGCTCTGGGTCTATAAATAACCCCAAGCCTACTTGCAATTCAACCAGGCAATAAAATTTTGTTTGTTGTGGTTGATAGCTCCAGCGAGCCTGTGCCCCTCCCCCACCTGGGCTGCCAAGGGGTAGTTATTGTTCTTAACTTATTTTTTTGGTGGGGCAATGAAGGTTAAGTGACTTGCCCAGGGTCACACAGCTAGTAAGTGTCAAGGTCTGAGGCCAGATTTGAACTCAGGTCCTCCTGAATCCAAGGCCAGTGCTTTATCCACTGTGCCACCTAGCTGCCCTTAGGAGTGGTTATTTAAATAGTTCTACCTGACCATAAGTTGGTCATTAGATTCTTCAGTGAGATCTGAATAATCTGAATTGGTTTCTGTTTTGTTCTTGATGATCTGTGCCCAAGGATCTGAGTGGACTTTTTTTTGGTCTTAGCACATTCTTCATTTCCATATACTCTTCCTTTACTTGCTGACTCAACTGTATTAGTTATGAATAACTTGGGGCTCTTCCCTTTGATGATGCAGCTATAAAATCACTTCTAGGTCTGTATCCCAAAGAGATTTTTTAAAAGGGAAAAGGACCTACTTGTACAAAAATAGTTGTAGCAGTTCTTTTTGTGGTAGCAAAAAAATGGAAGTATTGGAAAAGTACATTAATTGGGGAATGGCTGAACAACTTGCGGTATATCATTATAATGGAATACTATCATGACTTACATGAACTGATACAAAGTGAAGTGAGCAGAACCAGGAAAACATTGTACACAGTAACAGTAACACTGTGTGATGATCAACTATGAATGACTTAGTTATTCCAAGCAATACAATAATTCAAGACAATTCCAAAGTTTCATGAGGGAAATGGCCCTACTTTCAAACTACACTGTCCCAAGCTTCAGAGGGTCCCAGGTGTTTCAGTTTGAGGGAGGGCAGGTTTTTCTCTTGCCTGGCCTGTTCTCTGGTCCTAAGATAACCTCAAGCCAACTTGCTAATTAACCAGCCAGCAAAACTTTTTGGCCTATGGTCCTTAGGTACAATGAGCCTGTGCCCCTCCCCCACCTGGGCCTTCTGTCACTCAAGATTTCTTCCTGGTTTCCTACTGGAGTGGGATAGCTGAATTCCTCCTTAGGTCCCACAGACACCCCTGTATTTCATCGTTCCCCCCTCTACACCCCCCACCACCTGTTCAGCCCTCTCACCTGACCATAAGCTTAGTTCCAGAAGATGCTAGTGCTGCAGCTGATTCAGAGGCTCAGGGGTAAGTTCATCTGATGCAGCCTGCCTGGGTACTGCATCTGTGTGATCACGGGTTTGGACACTGCTTGCAGCTCAGCATGGCCCCTTTTAAGCTATCTTTGGCTAGAAAATAATCTCAGCCCATCTTTTTGTGGGTTTTGCTGTTCCAGGGGTTGTTTTATTGCTCTTCGGGGGGTAATTGTGTCAGGAGCTCTGTGCGTTTAATGTCTTTCCTCCACCATCTTGGCTCCACCCCCAGAAGAGTAGCATGTCTTACATGATTGCACATATATAAACTATATCAAATTGCTTATCATCTTAGGGAGGGGGGAGGTGAAGGAGAGAGAAAATTTGGAAGTCAGAAATTTTAAGTGAATGTTAAAATTTGTCTTTAGATATAATTTGAAGAAATAAAATACTATTTTAAAAATCATGTAGCTGCAAAATAAATACAACAAACTCATATCTAATTCCTTTGTGCTCCTCTGCCTAGTATGTGCCATATATTCTGTAGACATACTTGAACGTGACCCTCTCTCCAGCTTTAGCTTCTCCAATTTTCACACAATATCAAAAAGCCTTCTCTTCTTATTGAGAGCTTAGAAGAAACTTCAAACAGATTTTCTCAGGCCTCTTGCATGATGAAAGTGGTTTAACAGTACCTGCAGATACTTAAAGACCATAAGATCAGGGCACTGCATATTAAATAAGTATATGGTTATCAAGAGCAGGTTCTCCAATAATAGTTTATGTTTTTCTACAGCTGTCTTATGCTCTTCCTGCTCATTTGGTGGACAGGATGGCCCTCCGTAAAGGTCCATAGTTTTCATAGTCAGTCTGTTGCAGTAAGAATGCTAGGCTATTTTTTGTTACTCTATCCTGAGCTGCTGCTGCAGATATTACTGTCCCCATCTCATCAGCTGCTGCAGATGATGTTCTTCCTGCATTAGGAGCCTGAGCTGCTCTATTAGCATACTTCCTATCTTGTCTTCAATCACTCCTCCTACCAAGAAAGCTTCAAATTTCCTCACTACTTCCTACTCAATAGTGGGGTTTTCTTGTCAGTGGGCATTTAACTTGCTGTTGGTATTGTTGAGTCATTTCAGTCATGTCTGATTCTTCAGGACCCCATTTGAGGTTTTCTTAGCAGAGAATGGTTTGCCATTTCCTTCTCCAGCTCATTTTACAGATGTGGAAACTGAGGCAAACAGGGTGAAGTAACTTGTCCAGGCTCACATAGGTAGTGTTTGAGGCTGGATTTGAATTCAGGTCCTCCTGACTCCAGGATCACCTAGCTGCCACCACAGTTAAAGGTTATATCCAAAACTAGTCCTTGCTCCAGGTAAGGCTTATAAATAAGCACCAGGGGGCAGCTAGGTGGCACAGTGGATAAAGCACCGCCCTGGATTCAGGAGTACCTGAGTTCAAATCCGGCTTCAGACACTTGACACTCACTAGCTGTGTGACCCTGGGCAAGTCACTTAACCCCCATTGCCCCGCCAAAATAAATGAATAAATGAATAAATAAATAAATAGACAAATAAATAAATAAATAAATAAGAACCAGTCTTTCAATAACTTCATACCCATAGTGATCATTCAAACATGAAATATATGATAGTAAGTCAATTGTGTCATTTCTGCTGACACCAAAAAAAAATCATTAGTGACACAACAGTATAATGGTTAGAGAAAAACAACTGAATTGGTCAGTGTGAATTTCAGTAGGGAAAAAACCTTTTGGGTTATTAATTACAGTCTACAGAGAAAGAAAAGATCTTCAATGGGTCCTTTAATTGCTAGAGTAAATATCTTTCAGCATGACTTTAATACAGTCTTACTGAAAAAAAAAAGTATCCCATATTTCAAAACAATATCCATCAATGAGCCTCTGCTATGCAGCATTCTCTGGGCATATTCAGGTTCCCATAACCTGTTTGGATCCATTATCTATTCAAAACCACTGTTTACAGACACCAATTTTTCACTGGATCCTTTTGACCTAGATGGAATTAATCATGTACCATCACATTATTGCAAAAACATTTACTTTAAACAGAACACAAAGTATATAGCAAGTATTTCACATCAAGCAGCAGGCACTCGATTACATATTTTGCAAAATTACTCTTCCACCACACATTGGGAGCAGTATATGGAAAGCCAGTCACAGCTGTTAGTTTCCACAATGGCAGCATTGGGTAAGCTGGGACTCTCTGCATGCATTGCTATTTCCCCATGATATGGGGAGCAGTATTTCCTCTTGGCACAGTAACTAGAGAGCATTGTAGAGAGAGCATTGTGGCTTCCTAGCACAGCAACCAGTCAAACAGGATGTCAGAGCCAGGTCACACCATCTATCTCTGTGATGTCAGTTCAGTTCAGTCAATCTTCTATGATTCTCCTTTGGCCCAGCTCTGCCATTGACCTCTGTTCAGCTTTCAAACTGGGTATGCTGAAAGTAGACAGCTAGAGCATGCAGTTTTTATTGCAGTTAAGAGACCATAGTTCAGGGACTCTCAGATTCCTATATATTTGTCTTTTCATTTTAGGTATTCTAATTAATAGTTAAATAACATCCTTGAGTACTTGCAAGATGCATTGTACTTTATTACCTTTTTATTTTATATATGCATTACTCCCAAAAGCTGGGTGAGATACATAGCCATATAGTAGGAAATGGACTACCAGACCAAAGGACTGTATTCCAAGGGGATCACTAGTATACGTAGCTGAAAATTTGATGTGCTAGCCAAGAGGCTCTGTTTGGACAAAGATAGAAACCATAAGCTCATGACTACTGATTGTGGAATTTAATGAATCTATGCTTGAACAAGTAGAGTTGACTGCTTGGAATATGAATGAAGAGGTATTAACCACTTCTCTGAAATTGTTGTCTCCCAATGACCACTGGTCCTGTTCCTGATTATCCTCTTTTTAGTACTCTTCCTCCTTTCTGACCTTCAGATACCACTGGAACATCTTTGATTACCTCTTCATCTTAGAGAACTATTTAAAGAATTCAGTCAGAAGGAATAAGCAAATCTTTAAATCTTGTGGATATATTTTGACCCCAGGGCAAGTAATATGCTTCCTTTGAACTCTCCTCCCTTGGCTTAACTGGTCCACTCTGTCCTAGTTTTCCTCCCTCATCAACCATACCTTCTCAGTGTCTTTCACTGGTTCCATTGAACAAATATGGATGAAGTACCTGTTATGTGTAAGACATTGTGCTAGCACTGGGGATACAAAAACAGGACAATTCTTTTCCTCAAGGGGCTTATATTTTCTTACTCCTGCTGCCTAAATTCCAAAATTCTTCAATAACTTTGTCTTTGGGGAATGAGCAATGTTGGCAGGCTTATGGAAAGACAAGTACACCAATGCATTGTTGAAATAGCTATGAAGTAGGTCAGTCTTTATGGAAAGCAATTTGGAATTATGCAAATAAAGTGACTAAAATGTCTATACCCTTTGACCCACAGGTTCCACTGGCATATATCCCAAGGAGGTCACTGACAAAAAATATGTATATTAGCATTTGTATGTGTGTGTGATGGCAAAGAACATGAAGCAAAGTCTATGCCCATCAATTTGAGAATGGCTAAACAAACTATGCACATGAGTCTAATGGAATATTACTGTATTATAAGAAATTATGACTACCATGATACATAGAATATATGATTTATATGAATTTATGCAAAGGGAAGTAAGCAGAACCAGGAAAATTCTATATAAACACACACACACACACATATATATATACACATATGTGTGTATCATACATGAATGTAAATGGAAAGAATAGCAACCACAAAACAAGCAAAACTGAATGTTTCAAAATTATAAGAAACAAGCTTGGCCCCAAAGATAAAAACATGAGAACTTTCTCCATGTCATAGCCTAATTGATATCACTGACTCTAGTCTCTCTTTTCCCATTAGTTTTTCCCACACAGCTTCCAAAGTAATCTCTCTTAACACATAATTGTGACCATGTCATTTCCCACTCAAAAACCTCAGTAACTGGGGCAGCTAGGTGGCACAGTGGATAGAGCACCGGCCCTGGAGTCAGGAGGACCTGAGTTCAAATCCGGCCTCAGACACTTAACACTTACTAGCTGTGTGACCCTGGGCAAGTCACTTAACTCTAATTGCCTCACTAAAAAAAAAACCAAAAAAAACCCCCCAGTAACTATCCATTGATTACCATTTTTTTTTTTTGCAGGGCAATGAGGGTTAAGTGATTTGCCCAGGGTCATACAGCTAGTAAGTGTCAAGTGTCTAAGGCCGGATTTGAACTCAGGTACTCCTGAATCCAGGGCTGGTGCTTTTATCCACTGCTCCACCTAGCTGCCCAATTACCAAATTTAATGTAATTAGATCATATTGACTTTTTTTTTAAAGCTTCCACCACAAACTTTACCTAGCTTGGCATTCAAGGCACTTTGCAATGATTAGTGTCAGTGGTCTTATTTGATGATTCTCTCTTCTGTTCACTCTGAACTTGATGAAACCTTGAATGCTCACTGTTCTCTGTCCATTTGCTGTCCTCTCCCACCTCCATGCCTCTGGGAGCTTTTAACTTCCATGCCTGAAATAGATCCTTCTGTCCCTTCTCTCCACTTATTGCTGTCCTGCTGGGGTGCCATTTCCTCTATAAAGCCCTTCCCTGATTTGCCCATATTTGCATCATCCCTTGAATCTCTGATATTGCTATTTGACCTTTCCTATTCGCTAAATCATTTTAAATTGTGAATTATAGTTTTTTGCATATGTTCCTCATCCCAACTACTTTGTAAACTATAAGAAGGCAATAGCAGTAACACTTGTATACTTGTTATCTTCTATACTAAAAGCAATTCATTGTACAGAATTCAACATTTATTAAAGAGCCTACTATACTCCAATTCATTTAGTTCTAAAAAGAGATTGGGGTTTTTTTTTCTGATAAAATAAATCCATTAATAATAATTGCTGGGGCAGCTAGGTGGCGCAGTGGATGGAGCGCTGGCCTTGGAGTTGGGAGTGCCTGGGTTCAGGTCCGGCCTCAGACACTTGACACTTAACTGGCTGTGTGACCCTGGGCAAGTCACTTAACCCCAATTGCCTCACTAAAAAAAAAAATTAAAAATAAATAAATAAATAAAAAATAATAATTGCTGATGCTTACACGGTGCTTTATAGAGTTTATGAAACCTTTCTTTACAACAACCCTATGAGATAGGGTGGCTATAATTATTATTATCCCAATTATATTAAAAGAATCCCTGATTTTCTTTGTTATGGGTGCTCCCTTTGATGACACAGATTTCAACCCATTTATACCTTAGTAAACATCCCCATGAGTTTTGTTAGGGCCCAAAATTCATCATATGATGATGAGCCTCTCAGAGCTTAGCTAGTCTGGCCCTCAGGTATACAAATTGTCTGTTGCCACCCCCATACTTGAAGCCTTTCCAGCATGATAGGACATGTCAGTTATAATAATCTCTATTATACAGAGGAGAAAACAAGTTTGGAGAAGTTCAGTGACATCCATCCCAATGGTATCATGTAGCAAGAGAATGGAAAAAGCACTGGTGGTTTTGGAGTCAAAGGAACTGGGTTCAAATCCTGGCTCTGAAATCTACTACTGGTATGATCTTTGGCAAATCACTTTTCTTCTCTGGGCTTCAACCTCTCTGCTGTAAAATGAGGGGGTTGGATGAGATGGTCTGTAAGGTCCTTTCCAGCTCCAGACCTATAGCAAAGGTCAAGGTTTTGATACCAGATTTCCTAGCTCCATGTTTAGTGATCTTAGAATTACTGGGTCACATTTAAAATTTTAAAAATGTTTTGGACAGGGGCAGCTAGGTGGCACAGTGGATAAAGCACTGGCCCTGGATTCAGGAGGACCTGAGTTCAAATCCGGCCTCAGACACTTGACATTTACTAGCTGTGTGACCCTGGGCAAGTCACTTAACCCTCATTGCTCTGCTCCCTGAAGAATGTTTTGGAGGGAAAATGGGAAAATAAAACATGAAAAGCCAAGAATAGGAGCTGAAAGGGTAAAGAAAGAAAGAAAGAAAATGAACCATGCAAAATATCCTCTAAAATTTAAATGTCTTAACCTTGTTTTAAAAAAGACAGATATTATCATTCCAAAGAAGATGGGCATACAATTCTTGTGCAGAGTTAATTTGATTCTGTATCAACACTTGTTGCTAAAGTTCTTGGGTTTTGATGGCTCAGAGTGAGTGTAAATAGCAACTGTTTCTGTTCTGGCCAGAAACCCTAAGGATTTTCTCCTCCCAGATTGATTTCTTTTTTTTCTTTTTTGAGTAGCTAAAAGAGGCTGTCTTTTGTCTCATTTCTTACCTAGCCTTAATCACCGAATAGGTGTTGTGTCAAACTGAGACCTGGGAAAGACCTTAGGTCAGGGTCTCGCCAGTCATCCTGATCTTTGGTTTTGCTACTGGACCCAGATGAATCTGGAAGAGAGAGAGAGAGGCTGGTGACATCGCACAGCCCTGCCTTGCTTAAATCCAATTCAGTGCAAATTAAGACATCACCTTCCTGATGTCCCTGGTCCTCTTCAAGAAGAAAGACAAACAATAATAACAACAAACATGGAAGGTTCATAATTTAAGAGACTAAAGGAAGAAATTTCATATGAGAAATAAAGGATACCATCCCTGAAGCTCTTCAGTGATCTCCTTACCAGAAGGCATCGTTGTCTATTTGTCAGGAATGCAAATTTAGTTAATAATAACATCAAAGTTACCTCCGCATGTTGAAACAAGTTTCTGGGAAAAGAGTACCCTGAGAGAGTGTGGTGACTTGGATAGACTGTATCTATAACACTGAACACTCGATGTGTCTTTTGCGATATAGATATATAAGAGATTCAGAAATATGCTCCCACAAAAGAATAGATCCTCACAAGTTACAGTATCAGAAGAAACCCTGCTGTGGGCAGCTAGGTGGCACAGTGGATAGAGCACCGGCCCTGAATTCAGGAGGACCTGAGTTCATAAATCCAGCCTCAGACACTTAACACTTACTAGCTGTGTGACCCTGGGCAAGTCACTTAACCTCAATTGCCTCACCAAAAAAAAAAAAAAAAAAAAAAAGAAACCCTGCAGAGCTCCTATCACCTAGATTTTTAGCTAGAACAAATCTAACTATTCCAGGACTGTATACATAACATTGGCAACTAAAAGGAACACTTACTCAGTTATTTCGATCTATCTTAATGAAAATGTGTACATATTCATGATGATTTCCAGACCTCCAGAGAGAATAGTCTTCATGAAAGGAAATGTAACTTCTTTTGCTGAATATGGATTGTCACCAAAAATGAATCCAATAAGGACATCAACACTTGAGCACTATATCCTTGAACATAGGAGTAAGGAATACAATTGCAGAATGCAATTTTGATAGTCCCAACCCTTACCAGAGTGCACATGGTTTTTAATACAGGTGAAAAAAATTGAGATAGTTATCAAGATAATTTAAGGGCAAACAAACAAAAAAACACACCAAATAACCAAACCCTTTGCCTCACTTGTCTGGTAGTTTTTGAGACATATTCATTCGGTATCAGGTACTAGGCCAGGTACTAAGGATAAAAATGAAAGAGTGAGTCATTTTACTAAAAATATTTTTAGAAAGTATTTTTATGGTTTGTTCCTCAGAGAGTTCTTAATTCTTTACTTCCTTTGCAAAGAGTCAAGATTCCTAGAAAAAAAATTTCTGTTTCAGTCACTGGGTAGCAGGAACAGGGGAACAACTGAACAGTGAAACTACTTGTCTTCCAAACTTCAAGTCTAAAATGACTCATTTACTTTAGGATCTCCTAAGGTCACATTTTATTCCCCATTCACCTAATGATACAGCTTGATATTGAATACTTAGGTGATTAGCAATGGGCTAGATAGGATGGGGGTTATAAAAGAAATAAAATGCAAGGTCCCTGCCCTCAAGGAGCTTATCATGTAGATGAGAAGACTTTTTTTTGTTTGTTTGTTTTTTGTTTTTTAGTGCGGCAATTGGGGTTAAGTGACTTGCCCAGGGTCACACAGCTAGTAAGTGTTAAGTGTCTGAGGCCTGATTTGAACTCAGGTACTCCTGAATCCAGGGCCGGTGCTCTATCCACTGCGCCACCTAGCCGCCCCGAGAAGACTTTTTTAAAAAAGTCAATGAGGGGGGCAGCTAGGTGGTGCAGTGGATAAAGCACCGGCCCTGGATTCAGGAGGACCTGAGTTCAAATCCGGCCTCAGACACTTGACACTTACTAGCTGTGTGACCCTGGGCAAGTCACTTAACCATTATTGCCCCACCAAAAACAAACAAAAAAAAGTCAATTAGTCTTGTCTGATTGTGACCCATTTTGGAGTTTTCTTGGCAGAGATACTAGAATGGTTTGCCATTTCCTTTTCCAGTTCACTTTTATATATGAGGACACTGAGGCAAACAGGGCTAAGTAATTTGCCCAGGTTCACACAACTAGTAAGTGTCTGAAGTGAAATTTGAACTCAGGGCCTCCTGACTCCAAGGGCAAGCATTCTATCCAATCTACCACCTAGTTCCTGGGAAAATGACTACATGATCGTATTAGTTCTAGAAAACTACAAGATTTGATTGATCAAAGTGTTAAAGTGGATGGCACAGGGCATAGACAATAAAAGTTATGAGAAAGGAAAGAATAGAGTGGGGTAAAATTAGTGAGGAATGATTTCATGGAGGAAGTGGGACTAAGGGAGGGCCTATGAACAGGGAAAAGAAAGTAGAAAGACATTCCAAGGGAAGGGAATGGCATAAGAAAATGTGCAGGTGATCTGTATAGTGTCTTTAGGAGGCAAGAGGAAGAATGGAAGCCTTTGAAGGAAAGAGAGAAGTAACCTGAGACATAAAAAGGAAAGAAGAGAAAAGATAGTTTCAAGGAGGGAAATAACAAATTTTCAAATGTTGCAGAGAGGTTAAAGATAAGGCTTAAATAAAAACAGCAGAATTTCTTTAGAGGGCTGTTGTAAAAGGAAGGAAAGAAATAAGATGGTGATTGAGAGGAACAGCAGGGTCAACTAAGGCCTTTTGGTCTGTTGCTGTTGTTGTTTAACAATAAACATTTTTGATCTAAGACAGTTCCAAAGGACTTATGATAGAAAATGTTCTCCACATCCAGAAAAAAGAACTGTGGACTCTGAATACAGATTGAACCATACTGTTTCTACTCTTTGGCTGTTTTTTTTTTTCTTTTTTGAGGTTTTCCCCTTGTGTTCTGGTTCTTCTTTCACAACATGACTAATGCAGAGATATGTTTGATGTGATTGTGCATATATGGCCTCTAACAGATTGCTTTCTGTCTTGAGTAGAGGGAAGGAAGGGGAGGGAGGGAGAGGGATTTGGAACTGGAAATCTTATGAAAATGGATGTTGAGAACTATCTTTACATGTAGCTGAAAAGTAATAAGATATTTTTATGATAAAAAATAAACATTTTTATTTAAAGTTTTGAATTCCAAATTCTATCCCTTTTCTCCCACTCCCCTCCCTCCTCCCTAAGGCAGTAAGCAATCGGATATAGGTTATACATGTGCAATTATGAAAAACATGACCATATTAGTTCTTTCTATAAGAAAATTCAAATAAAAGAAAAATGAAAGAAAGTGAAAAATAGCACGCTTCAGTCTGTGTTCCATCAATATCAGTTCTTTCTCTGGAGGTGGATAGCATGCTTCATCATTAGTCCATTGGATTGTCTTGGATCATTGTATTGCTGAGAATAGTTAAGTCATTCCCAGTTCTTCATCAAACAATATTGCTGTCACTGTGCACAGCATTCTCCTGGCTCTGCTCACTTCACTATGCATCAGTTCACTCTGGATTTTTGTTTTGAGGGAGAAGTAGTATGGTGGAAGGAGGACTAGTTTGAGTCAAAGAACCTGTGCTCAGTGGCAGCTAGGTGGTGCAGTGGATAAAGCACAGGCCCTGGATTCAGGAGGACCTGAGTTCAAATCCAGCCTCAGACATACTGGCTGTGTGACCCTGGGCAAGTCACTTAACCCTCATTGCCCTGTGCAAAAAAAAAAGAACCTGTGCTCAAATCCTGTTTGATCCTTACAACATACCTAATCTTGGGTAAGTCACTTAATCTGCCCAGGCCTTATTCCTCTTCTGTAAAATGAGGTTGAAATAGAAGAACTCGGAGGTTCTTTCTAAGCTCTCAGTCTAAATCATACTTGTATTCATGTTGTATTCTTCAGTAGAATATAAACTAATGGGCAGGGACTCTTTTAGTTTTTCTTGGTATCTTCAGCACCTAGTGCCATGTACATGGGAGGCACTTGAGAAAAGTTCAACTGAATTGAACAGGAGATTTTCTTTTCCTTAAGTCCTCCCTATCTTTCAAAGCCCAGTCCAAGACCCTAAAGGATCTTGAGAAAACTCATCATCTCTGGTCAGATATTTGGGCATTTAATTCTATTCTCTACCATTCAGCATTTAATTTTTATAGGTTTTGTTTTCACAACTGCAGATGGGCAATGACTTCGGACCAAAATTGAAAGGGAAAAAGAAAGTAGGCTGACTCACATTTGGAAGACGGGACAGCACTTTCCTAAATCTTCAACTGCTTCTTGCCACCAAAGGTCAGCTTTTAAACTCTGATGCTTTCCTGTTTATGCTGGATGGTTGTAAATCATGGAACCCCAGGGAGTGGCCCCAAATGAAGAGCACCAAAATTTGGAGGCAAATAGGAAGATATGGATAGGTTGAAATTTATCTTAAGGACTAAGTATGCCTGTAGCAATGAATTAATAGGTCGATGTAATGAATTAAATCTCCCCGACTAGATTGTTTATAGGCTGATTACAAGCAGAAATTATGCCATATACTTCTTTTCTATTCCCCATAGTTGCTAACAGTGTTGGGCACACAGCAGGTCCTCAAAACTTGTGAATAAAGTTTAACAGAGAAAAGATTCAGGATTTGGCAGTATTAGTTTGTGCCTAATATGGTACAGAAATGGAAGGTAGAGTGAAAGAGAGCAACCCAGAGGAAACATGAGGCTAAGGTATCTGATAGGTCATCAACACATTTAAGCCACCAACGATGATGGTAACCACAGAATTTTAATGAGAAAAGGAAACATGAGTTGATTACCAAAGTGCTGTTAAATAATAGGGGTAAGGAGTTAAAGATGCCAATGGGAAATATTATGAATTCCAAATAACAGGAATAGTTTAATGGCCTAGAAATGGCACTATGGAACAAGAAGGATGACTCTTTTTGCACTATGAAATCGGGAGGAACAAAGAATTCATGGGATAGACATGAAGTATATAAAATTATTCGCAAGGAGTCATATGTCTTCTAAGTTGAGATCATGTAGAGAAGGTGAGAATAAGGTTTAGAATAAAGGGAAATTTCCTACAATGTTCCCTAGGGCCGAGTAGAAGTAAAGATGGAGTGAGGGGGAAAGGAAGTGTAGATGGCCTGAATAGGTATGTTTAGTTAGAAAGAATTTAGATATTTGGGTTAAAAGATCCATGTTGGGTCAGCTGGTGTCCCATGGTCATTTAGGGTAGAGGAGAATTGGGCTGTACACAACTGTGTAAGTACTTTAAAGGCTATTTTGTGGAAAAGGTTGGCCAACCTTTGCATTAACTTTGTATATACTTAGATGCGAATATGTTTCCCTGATACCTTTGGGGGCAGGGACAATTTCATTTTTGTCTTTTCATCCACAATAGGTAACACACAGTAGGCACTTAAGTGGTTGACTAGTTCTGCTAAATAACTGAAGACAAATGTGAGATCCAACAGTAGATTTAGGCTTGAGAGAAAGAAAACTTTCCTAGCACACTGAATGGCTTGTCTTGGGAGGTAGTGGGTCATCACTTGAGATCTTTAAGCAAACAAGAGTAACCCCTTGTTAGGTGTATTGTGGTTGTTGTTGAGTCAGTTCAGTAGTGTCCAACTTTCCATGACACCATTTGGGGTTTTCTTGGCAAAGATACTGGAGTGGTTTGCCATTTCCTTCTCCAGCTTATTTTATAGATGAAGAAACTGAGGCAAACAGGGTGAAGAGACTTGCCCAGGGTCACATAGCTAGTGTGTAAGGTCATATTTGAACGAAGGACTTCCTGACTCCAAGGCTAGCACTCTTTCCACTGTGTTTCCTAGCTGCCCCAGGTGTATTGTAGAGGGGATCTTTTTTCAGGTGCAAGTTGGATTAGTGACCGCTGAAGACCTTTCCAAACATGAAATTATATGATTCTGGGTAGAAAATTTGGTTTAAGGAAATAGCATTAAGAAGAAAATAGGGGATATGGGTGAGGCAGGGAAAGGGGATTTGCTGAGAAAACAGAATCCTATTAATTTTGTTTTTTGTTTGTTTTTTTCAGGGTAATGAAGATTAAGTGACTTGCCCAGGGTCACACAGCTAATAAGTGTCAAGTGTCTGAAGCCGGATTTGAACTCAGGTCCTCCTGAATGCAGGGCCGGTGTTTCCAATTTATTTTAAAATAGGAAATTAAAAGGAGCACAATAAGGGGAGTTTGGAGGGAGGGGGTGTCAGGCACATCCAGTAAAATAGATAAGGCTACAACTTGGGCAACAGATGTCTACACACAGCTGAGCTCTGACCCCAGTATTCCCTATGGAGCTCTGCCCAGTTAGGCCTTGTTGTCTAATAACCTTCTAAGTCTGACAGCAGCCGAAGGGTCTAATCAGGTTGCTACTCTCCTGGAAACTTCAAAGTGCTTTGGGCAACCAAAAAAAAAAAAAAAAGCTGGGCAGGATCAGTCGAGGGGAGAATCCTTTAAAACAGCTGTTCCCACTGTTTCCCAAAACAACAACTGAAGTTTATATAGCCCTTTAAGATGTACAACTTTCTGTATATATTTTGAATTAATTTGATCTGGAGTACCTGAGAGGTAGGTAATAGAGACATTATATCCTAAATTAACCCATCAAGAATTAGGACAGGAGCAGCTAGGTGGCGCAGTGGATAGAGCACCAGCCCTGGAGTCAGGAGGACCTGAGTTCAAATCCAGCCTCAGACACTTAACACTTACTAGCTGTGTGACCCTGGGCAAGTCATTTAACCCCAATTGCCTCACTAAAAAAAAAAAAAAGAATTAGGACAGTGAATCTCAGAAAAAGTGAAGTGGTATGCAAATAGCTAGTGTTGGTGGGAGGGTCCAATCCCCAATCTCTAAATGCCACTGTGCTCTAAAATATTCACTTTCACTTTCAGGCCACACCCCTGCCCTGAAGCCCCTTCTTACTACTTTGGGCCAATTTACAGCTTTGGTTCTTTATTACTTTAACAAACTTTTGTTAAAGGACAACTCCTAGTTGTTTTGGATACAAAGACTCCTGCTCTTGAGGAGTTTATAACCTACTAGGGGGTGGCAAAACCCAAAATGACTGTGACAGAATGAGATTAATCACAGGAGAGGTCCAGGGAGTCTCAAGTTAAATTTAAGTAGGAAGAAATCTCCAGAGATGGGGATGAGGACAAGGAAAGTGTCAAGGGAAGCACCTGAGACAAAGTTGCTGCTACACGTTTGTCATTTCTCCAAATGGCAAACTCCTTAAAGGCTTGGGAATAACATGATTATTCAATAGCATCCATTTTTGCAAGGTACTTTCAATACATTTTTCCATCGAATCTTCACAACCCTATGAGATAGGTGGTATTATTATCCCACCTTTTGGATGAAGAAATTGAGTCTGGGAGTGGTTAAATGATTTGCCTAAGGTCACTCTACTGCAAAATGATACAGGATGAGAAGTCAGGTCTTCCTGATTTCAGGTCCAACATTCTCTTTATCCACTATGCTACCCAGCTGCTCATGGAGGCTTAATGGAGGCTTATAGATTTGGAGCAAGAAAGGCCTTGGAGGTTATCTAGCCTGCCTTCATTTTACAGAACAGGAAAGTGAGGTCTATAGACATGATGTGCTTAGAGTCACACAGGTAGTGAGCCCCTGAACTGAGAACTGAATCCAAGTCCTCTCATTTCAAATAAGGCTTTTTTTTTTTTTAAATCACTGTACCACATTCCTACTTCTTGGAATATTTCATAATGTCTTACAAGAAATTCTACAAAAAATACCAGAATAGATGCTCACAAGAATTCAGATATAACCAAGTCAGAGGTAACCAAAAGTTCCGATGAAACCTGGCTATATGATCTCGGGCATATTATTTTTTCCCAGAAGAGGTAGAGCGGTACAGGGTAAAGAGGGTAATCTGTCTTTAATGTCAGAGGGCTTGGCTTCCAATCCTACCTTGGCCACCCTGCAACCCTGGGTAGTTTTCTTATCTCATCATGGCACACAGTAGGCACTTAACTGATTGACTATATAGAATAAAATGAAGAGGCTGACCTAGATGGGCTCTGGGGTCCTTCTTAGCTCTAAATGTGTCCTGAGGCAGCAAGGTTGTCACTGTGGCCACTGGAGGGTTGAACTTGGAAGTCAGGAATACCTGAAGTCAAATACTGCCTCCAACACCACCATATCCCTGGGCAAGTCAGGACAGCTTCAATTTGTAAAATGGAGATAGTTGATAACACTTCACAAGATTGTTAGGAGAATCAAATAAAGTAACCTATAACTCACTTAGCTATTATCATGAGACTCTTTATTTGAGAAACTGGGATAATAGTACCTCCCTTACGGGGTGGCTGTGAAGATCAAATGAGACAAGCTAAAATGCGCTTTGCAAATCTGAAAGCGTCATATAAATGCTCGCTATTATTATCATCTCTGTGTGAAACGAAAATAATAGCCCTCACTTCCTAGAGTTGTTATGGATGGAATGAGATAACGTTCGTGGGTCCTGAAGTGCATAAAGGGAATTATCACTGTCACAGTCACTGTTACATAGTATTTTCTACATAGTTGTGGCGCCTTGTCTCTCGCATTGGACAGTCCTTCGCCTTAGTGTCTCCCTAGCGATCGGCACATAACAAGGCTCTCGTTAAATGCTTAGGTGACTGATTGCGAGCCTCAGTTTCCTTGTGGGTGAGAAGGGGCGCACTTCGCCCTATCCCTGGGGGGAGAGGCGGCTGCGAGGAAGGGGCTCCGGGGAGGGCGGCCGGCTTTATCAGAGTCGCGATGACCGGCTCTAGTTGCGGTTGTTGTCGTTGTGGAGGTCGTTATTCTCTTTCGGGCCTTCCTCGGCTCGCCCTGGGTCACGGCCCGCAGGATCCCGGCGCCCTCCAGGTCAAGGGCGACCTAGGCGCGGCGCTCGCGGGGGCTGCCGGGCTCGGCTCTGCGGCGGGACTCCGCCGGGCCTTGGGGGGCCCGCACCACCCCCGGCTTCCCTGCCAGCGACTCGCTCGTCCGCTCGCTCGCTCGCCCGCAGTCCGAAATGGCGGCCACAGTAGCGCCGAGACCCCGCCTCCTGGAGGCGGGGCCTGAGCCAGGGAAGAGGGAACGATACCGGAGCCGATGAATGGGCGCCTGGGCCGTGGCGGCGGCGGCGGCGGCGGCAGCGGCGGCGGGGGCCGCGGTAGGTGGGGGAGGCGCGGGGGAGGCGCCGCAGGTTAGGCCGAGGAGTGCCGAGCCTCCTCGTCGCGGACGCTGGGGCCGCCATTTTAGATGGAGGCAGTGAGCCGCCGCCAGCAGTGAGGGAGCGAGTGTGAGCGGGCGCCGGAGCGGGAGCGCGAGCGCGGGCGCCGCGGAGGGCAGGGAGCGCCGCTCCACGGGCTCGGCCGGGCCGGGACGGCGGCGGCGGGCGGCCCGGGCCCTCGACTCCGCGGCGGCCGGCGGGCGGGCCCCTGCCCGGGGACGATGCGGGGGCCGCCCGGGGCCCCCTCCCCCGGGCTGGGGACGCGCCGCCGCTGATCGGGCCTGGGCGCTCGGCGCAGACGACGCGCCGCCGCTGCCGCCTCGGCCCGGGCCGCGGGGACGCACGGGACGGGA
Organism: Dromiciops gliroides; assembly: GCF_019393635.1. Taxonomy (NCBI): domain Eukaryota; kingdom Metazoa; phylum Chordata; class Mammalia; order Microbiotheria; family Microbiotheriidae; genus Dromiciops; species Dromiciops gliroides. The sequence continues at coordinate 707,062,473 of NC_057861.1, forward strand.
CGCACGCGGCGCGCACCGGCCCCGCAGGTAGGCGGCCCAGCCGGCTTAGCCCGGCAGGCGAGCGCGGGGCCTCCGGCGCGGCCCGGCTCCCTGGCCCGGGAGGCCGCGGCCCGGCGGGGGAGCGAGGGCTGAGGGAAACGGGCTCGGCCAGCCGAGCCTCGGTCGGGGAGCGCTGGAAGGGGCCCCGAGCCCTTCCCGGTATAGATGAGTAAACTGAGGCGGTGGGTGGGGGCGCAATCAAAGATTCGGAGCTGCAAGAGACCCCCACCCCAGCCCATCCTAGTGCAGAAGAGGAAACTGAGGCTGGGGGGTGTGGGGGGTGGCGATCATAAATCTAGAGCTGGAAGGGGCCCCGAGCTCCTCCTTGTGCAGATGAGGAAGGTGAGGCCGGGGGATGGATCATAGACCGAACTGCCGGAGACCCCTCCCTCCAGGCCATAGCCGTATAGATGAGGAAATTGAGGCTGGGGGGAAGAGGGATCAAAGATACAGAAATGCAAGGGATCCCGACCCCCTCCTTGTACAGATACTGGGGGGTAGTCATAGATCCTGAACTGCTAGAGACCCCTCCCCCAGCCCACCCCGGTACAGATGGGGAAACTGAGGCGGGAAGGGGGGCGATCATAGATCTAGAGCTTGGGAGGGCCCCCCGATGCCGTCCGGCACAAGCCCCTCTTTGTAGAGGTGAGTGACCAGTGTGACTCCGCAGACGTCGAGGCTTCTGGTGCTGGGCCAGCCTGGCAGCCCCGATATTGGGCAAACACCGAGGAAAGCAAAGTGAGGTCAGGGCGAACGGGAGCTTTGCGGGGCAGCCGAGGACGGACCGGGAGCGGTCCCGGGCTCTCCTTCCTCACGGCTGTTCCCCCCGGAGGGGTTTGTTGAGAACCGTGAGCTCTCCTGGTGTGCGTGTTGCCAGCATAGTTAAGGGAGCCCGTGTTCTTTTGCGCTGAAGATGATGCTTTTCCCTGGTGAAACCGGGCTGGGGGCAGGGCAGTTTTGGGAGAAAGGAACTCGGGCTGACTTTGCTGTGATGTGAAAGTAAGTGAATTCAGTTCGACTCTAAAGCCAAGGGGTGTTGTCAGAAGCTTATTTGCAAAAGTTAAAAGGCTCTGGGAGCCTGGTCAGATGCCAAAGGACATAGGCAGAAAAAGGGTTGGGGAATGTTGGTCCTCGATTGTCTACTAACCTGCGTTCCTCATGAAGAAGTTCTCTCTCCATTCGTCCCCATTTAATTTCATACCTCACTTGGTCAGTTTCCTTTTGTGGAAATAATGTTAGCAGGACATGGTCAGTCTCTTGGGGATATGGCCAGCTGCATAGGGCACACTAGCATATGTTAAACATAGACTGGTGTCTTATGGAAATTAGTCATTTAGTGTTTGTCCCTTTAAATGAGAATTGACGATTGTCTTTTCTATTTGAGAACCGAGTTTCTTTTGTCTTCTTTGATGCCGAAACTGATAAACTTTTGAAATTATTTTTAAATAAATTAAAACAATATTACTTGTTTCTTCCTTGTTACTTGGTTGCAAGGGATTTCAGGTTGTGTATTCTGTATTTAATGCATTGGGCCATTGCTTTATATAGTTAGCCTTGAAAGCAAAATACTGAATTGTTAAGATGTAGTTTGAACTCATTTTTAGTATTCTAGTTGTGTCTGTTAGTATATGGTGGAAATTGTTGGCAGCATCTAAGAATGCAAAGGGAAATCTGAGGGTTGTGGTTGGTAGATAGCTTGTAAAAAGACTGTTAACTCCCCCACCCCCAAACACATACTCAACTGTAACAACAACCTAATGGAATAAACCCATGTACTATGCAAACAGTTGTGCAGTATGCACAGTGGACACATCGAAGGCTGATAAGTGTGCAATTGAATTTTTTTCTTTACCTTGCATTCATTTTCTGATTATAATCATTTTTATACACAGAAGGTTCGCATCCATTCGCAGGTTTCTTAGGATGACTCTTGTACAGTGTGACAAGGTTCCTTTATGATAGTTACAGTGATTTCTAAATCTTGCTTGGTGTGGTATGTAGTGCATATACAATTAAGTCAAAGATTGATATTTGAAAGTGAATACTTTGGGAGAATAAACTTGTTACTGTTTTTGTTTAGAACTTATCTAATTAGGGACACAGGGTTTGACATTCTAAGTTAGCAGAGACATGTTTGGGGTTTTTTCCCCCCAGGAGCCAAGTATTTCAGTAGCTCAAAGCATTCTCTCTTCCTAACATTTAAAGTAGAAGATCTCTTGTGAAAGTCACACACACAATAAAAAGGTTTGCTAGTATGTTTTAATACAACATAGGTTAGAAGAGGATGATTGTGTCACTGGAATAATCAAAATGTTAAGAGGAGTAGAGAATAACAGTATTTGAGTTCAGAATTTAAACCTCATACTCATTAGAATTATCAGAAGTTGGCTGCTTCTGGGGGCATCTAGGTGGTGCAGTGGATAAAGTATCTGCCCTGGATTCAGAAGAACCAGAGTTCAAATTCGGCCCCAGACACTTGACACTAGCTGTGTGACCCTGGGCAAGTCACTTAACCCTCATTGCAAAAAAAGAAGTTTGCTGCTTTTGTAGTTTAAAACCTGCAGTGTGAAATCTGGAATACTAAATATTAGGGTATTTTTTTAAAAAGATTGCATTTTCACTCAATGTTGAATATAATTTGCTTTTTTCCCTCCCTAAGTTATTGGGTTTGTTTTGTTTTTTTTTAAACCTTCTTTGAATCTGAAAGCATTCTGGAATTGTTTCTTGAAGGCAAGATTTTATTAATCTTTTTATCCCCTGTAACTCCCAACTCAATGTCTATGTTGTAGTTGCTTAGTAAATAATTCAATTCAGTTCAAGTTTACTTTTTGTTTTTGTTTGTTTGTTTGTTTTTATGAGGTAGTGAGTGAGGGTTAAATGACTTGCCCAGGGTCACACAGCTAGTAAGTGTCAAGCGTCTGAGGCTAGATTTGAACTCAGGTCTTCCTGAATCCAGGTCTGGTGCTTTATCCACTGCACCACCTTGCTGCCCCTAAATTTACTTTTTATGAAATGGAATCATAGGTTCAGTTTAATTAAAAATCTCTTCTAACTATTTAATATTACAAGCTACTTCTGCAAATATTCTGACTTAATTTTTATGTGTGATTGAAAATTATAGCAACTTTGATTTTATAAGATTTTGGCCTGGTAACATTTTACTTCAATAATTTGCCATTTAATGGCAGAAACAGTTGCATGAGAAGCTGTATTTTGTTGAACAATGATAGCGGGGCAGCTAGGTGGTGCAGTGCATAAAGCATCTGTGCTGGATTTTGGAGAACCTGAGTTCAAATCCGGCCTCAGACACTTGACACTTACTAGCTGTGTGACCCTGGGCAAGTCACTTAACCCTCACTGCTCTACCCCCCACCCCAATATATATAATATGATAGACAATTTCTATGTCTTGGGAGTAGGTTATTAGCTAAACAGCATTGTATACCTTAGTGTTGCCTTAAAATTCTTATCCTGATGATTTTTATGGAAAGATGGCAGATTAATTTGTCAGTCAACAGAAGTGTGTGGAAAGTGTATATAACTGAGAAGCCTGAACTTTAAAATGCTTTAAATAGACTTAGAAAAGTTCTGCTCATAGGAGTGAAAATCTTCAAAGCAAAATTGAATGTGCTACAATATATTTGGAAGGCTTGGGTTTGAGTCTATTCTGCCCCAAAGTGGGAGGCACGGTGGGAGAAGGACCTTGAAGTGCTTATCCAACTAGAACAAGTAGGTTCCAAATATGTTAGTCTTTATATTGTAAGCTCACAGTAGCTAGCTCTGCATTTGAAAACCACTTTACTATGGGCCTCTTTGTATTTGGACTATGGACTAAAATTTCTTAATGTCTAAAACCTTTCATTTTTAATATTGCAATGTTTTAGAATGATTCAGGCTGAACGTTTTCTGACCGCTTAATTGGGTAATTTTCAGTGTTTTCATTTAAGACATTTTTGTTTTTCTTTCTCCTAATACTCAGATCTGTGTGGATTCAGATGTCAAGTGGGGTGTGGATTCTTTTGTTATTAGTTTGGACCAATCACAGCTATTCAGAGATGTATTTATTATTATTATTATTATTATTATTTTTTTGCAAATCACTAACAAAAGTATGCTAGTTGGCATCACATTCCAATCAATGCACATAGAATTTCTTGAGAGCACTTGACTGTCTAGTTTTATTTTTAGATCAGACTCTTAGGAAGGTTGCCTCATTGACTCTGGCTGGGTGTGGTGTGTTGGTTAACTTAGTCTTAAAACTGACTCCAATTTATAGAATCTTAATTGAGGTCTGAAAGCCTATATACATTTTTTTTTTGCCCTAAAAATTTATGTTTTAGGGAAACTAAACTATAGGCCTTGTAGACATTTATCTGATTGTCTCTGATAGATAGAGGTGAGGCTGTACATTCATGTTATTCCTGTCCTTTCTGCCTGTCTGACTTGAGTTGAATAGTAGGAGTAACTGTGATATAAATGTTTCCTTTTAATTCAGATTTTTCTTTTCTTCATGTCCCAAAATGGTATGACCATTTCTTTGAAGGAGGTTAGTCTTTGGTTAAAATTCTGGTTTTTTCTTCAAAATAAGAGAGTCCGGGTGAGTCAAGTTTGCTCTATCCTCCTGCCTCTTATTCATTTTTAGATTTAGGGACATCTGGATTGTTGACTTTCCTACTTTGAGAATTCAGTTCTATCTGGATGAGGCATTTCCCTGGGCATGGATAGGTCAGCATTTCCTTTTCTGGGGCAAAGAAAATTGAGAAAGGGACTCCTTTTTCTGTGGTTTGAAGTTATTTCTTCAGGCTAGAGATTCTAGTCAATACCTGTAATTGCCTGAGTTGTATATAACTTTTTCTCCTTTAAGAAGGACTAGGTCCTAAAGCACAGTTTGTTGTGCCCCAGTTGATCTGTTAGACCAGAGATTCCAGTGCTGGAATCATTCTTGGGCAGACTCTTCTCATTCTGTAAACTCTCTTAGCTTGTTCCATGGTGGAGAGAGCTTTATTCCTCTGAGAAATGTCATATCAGAAGCACTAGTTGTCTTTGGAGACTCTGGAGTTCCTAAAATGGCCAGTGTGGATATTTGTCTCCCTCTGCATCAGATAGATTGAAAACTCCTTCAGGATAGGCATAGCACAGTGCCTGACATCTAGTAGAGGCTTAATAAATCCACATCGAGTGATAACAACCAGTTCGTCATGTCCATCTACCTTAACTCTGATTAGCCGACTGTTCTGTAAGAACGAACCTTAGACAATAAAGATTCCCTAAGCTAGGAAGAATATTAGGGAATGTATATGGATGCTGTATCTCCCTTTAGGACCTTATTCTGTGACTTGAGTGAGCTGTGATTGAGACAACAGAGATTATCTGTGACAAACTCCTGCACTAGTTAATTTAGCCCCCTGGCAAATTCAATTCAATTCAGGAAGCATTGATTAAATGTCTATTATGAAGCACTGTGCTAGGTGTTGAAAATAACAGTGACAAAAATGAAAAACAGGTCCTATCATCAAGAAGCTTACATTCTCCTGGGGAAATAAAATGTTTATACAAAAAAAAATACAAAATGATTACAGGAACAAGTGACTCCAGAAAGGATTGCACTAGGAGGCTGCCCCTTAGTAAGGCTTCTAAGAGGGTAGGATGCTTGTGTGCAATGGGGGCAGTTACAGTTATCCTGGACAGCCTGAGAAAGGGATCAGAAGCAGGAGATGAAATGTTAAGTTCAGATTGGCCAAAATGTAGCCTGTTTTAAGAGGGAAATAATATAAAATATGTCGGGAAACATAGGCTGGAAACAGACTGAGAGAAGTGTTTTAAAAGTCAATGGGGGGGCAGCTAGGTGGCGCAGTGGGTAGAGCACCGGCCCTGGATTCAGGAGTACCTGAGTTCAAATCCCACCTCAGACACTTGACACTTACTAGCTGTGTGACCCTGGGCAAGTCACTTAACCCCAATTGCCTCACTAAAAAAATAAAAAAAATAAAAAGTCAATGGGGAGGGGCAGCTAGGTGGCACAGTGGATAGAGCACTGGCCCTGGATTCAGGAGTACCTGATTTCAAATCCCACCTCAGACACTTGACACTTACTAGCTGTGTGACCCTGGGCAAGTCACTTAACCCCCCTTGCCCCACAAAAACAAAAAACAAACCAAAAAAAAAGTCAAGGGGGGCGCCTCTAGGTGGCGCAGTGGATAGAGCACCAGCCCTGGAGTCAGGAGGACCTGAGTTCAAATTTGACCTCAGACACTTGACACTTACTAGCTGGGTGACCCTGGGCAAGTCACTTAAGCTTGATTCCCCCTTCCTCTCCCCCCCCCCCCCAAAGTCAACCAGATGAGAGTTTGTATTTTATTTTAGAAGCAACAGAGGACCCTTAGGCCTCTGCTGAGTGCTAAGGGAACCTCATGAGGCCCCTACAAGGGCAGAGGGAGCTATAAGGTGCACAGCTCTTGGTTGCCATATGCATTCTCTGCATATGTCCCTCACTACCGTGTTGCTATAATTTTTTAGTCCACTCTCCCCAAGGACATTGTGTGCTAAGAGAGATTATGTCACTGGTTTGAAAGGAATATTTTGTATCAAATGTCTTATGATACCTGCTTAGTAAATGCCATTGCTAAAAGTAATTGAGGATAGTCAAGTTGTCAAGCATTTATTAAGAACTTACTATGCCAGGCACTGTGCTAAGTGCTAGGGATACAGAGAAAGGTAGAAATAGTCCATGTCCTCAGGTAGCTCACAATCTATTGGGGATAACAACATGCACATAGCATGTTTGGGAAAACGACAATGCACTATGTACAAACAAGAGAGATAATGGGAGAAAGTGTAGATCATCTTAGAGGGAAGGTCTTAGCATTAAAGGAGATCAGGAAAGGCTTTTTGCAGAAGGTGGGATTTTAGCTGATTCTTGAAAGATGCTAGGAAACCAGGAGGAAACAATTGAGGAAGAGAAAACTAGTCATTGGGGACTGCCAGTGAAAATTCATGAAATGGCTACTAGCCAGTTATCAATGGATGCACACCTGTGGGGACTTGTGAGCAACAGTTCTAGAACCTTGACCATAAGTTAACACTGTGGTGGGGAGAGAATAATCACTGGACCTTTGGGGGGATTCCAGCCTGTGAATAAGTGCCCAGTTGGGGGAATGGGCATGGGGGGGGGCGGTTCTACACTGTGGTGTAGTCCGATTAGTGCTTTAGGAAAATTATTTTGGAAGCTATGTGGTCATGGATCTGAGAAGCAAGAGACTTGGACCAAAGAAGCAATCAAGCTGTTTCAATAGTTAAGGCCAGAGGTGATGAAGGCCTGAACTGGTGGCTGCTATATAGATGGAGCTGTCCGAAATGTCATGGAAGTGGAATTGACAAAACCTGGCAACTGATTAGATTGGAGTTGGGGGAAGAAGAGGGTGAAAATTGACCTTTAGACTGGCAACTGGGTGACTGAAAGGATGTTGATAATCAGCAACAAATACAGAAGTTTTGAGGAGGGGTAGATTTAAGGTAAAATAATGAAAATGAGTTTTATTTTGCATATATTGAGTTGAGAAACTTGTGGACCATCCAGGTAGAGATGTGCAGTAGGCATTTGTTGATACAGGACTGGAGCTCAGGTGAAAGATTAAATTTGGTACACATATACATTGAGATAACAATCCATCCTATGAGAGCTGATGAAGAGCTGATGATGGTGATGATAGCAAACATTTATATAGCAGTTACTATGTGCCAGCCACTTTTCTAAGTGCTTTACAGTTATTATCTTGGGAGAAAGGTGCTATTATTACTTTCATTTTACAGATAAGGAAACAGAGGCAAATTAGGTGAAGTGACTTGCCCCAGGTCCCACAGCTAGTAAGTATCTGAGGCTGGATTTGAACTCAAGATCTTCCTGATTCTAGATTCAGCACTCTATTTATTACACCACCAAACTGAAGAAGAGAAGAGAAAATAAAGAAATCAAGGTCTTGGGGACTGCCCACACTTAGTGAGAAGGAGGAGGAGAGTTGATGAAGGAGGAAGTTAGGTAGAAGAACTCAGGGAAGAACAGCATCAGGAAAGAAGAAAAAAAAGAATATGCCTGTGGAGGGGTTCAAAGTTCAAAAAGGTTATGAACAAGAGGACTGAGGAAAGGACATTGGGCTTAGCATTAGCAATTAAGAGATCACTGTATCCAAAAGAGAGAGAGAGAGAGAGAGAGAGAGAGAGAGAGAGAGAGAGAGATCGAGATCGAGATCTCACTATCACAGAAACTGAACAATTTTGATTACACAAAGTTAAGGAATTTTTGTACAAACAGAACCAGTGCAGTTAAAAGTAGAAGGGAAACAGTTGATTGGGGATTGGGGTTTTTTTGGGTTTTTTGTTTTTGTTTTTGCTTAAAGTTTCTCTGATAAAGGTCTGATATTCTAGATGAATAAGGAATTGATTCAAATTTAGAAGAACAAGAGTCCTTCAACAATAGATTGGTCGAGGGATTTGAATAGACAGTTTTCAAAGGAAGAAACACTATCACCAACCATATGAAGAAATCCTTCAAATCACCAGTAATTAGAGAAATACAAATGAAAGCTACTCTGAAGTTCAATTCCATGCACATCAGATTGACAAAGATGACAAAAAAGGAAAATGATCATTCTTGGAGTTGTTTCAAGAAAAGAGGTACATAAATTAAATGCTCTATTAGTGAGCTATGAACTGGTCCATCCATTCTGGAAGGCAGTTTGGAACTAAGTCACCCAAATTCCTAAACCATGTATGTTCTTTGATCCAGTGATACCACTACCAAGCTTACACCACAAAGAGATTGAAAGTATGAGGGAAAGGACCCATATGTACAAAAATACTTATTATAGTAGCTCCTTTTGTTCTAGTGCCCACCAACTGGGGAATTATGGTATATGAATGTATTAGAATATGATTACTCTACAAGAAATGATGAAAGGAAAAGGTTTCAGAGAAACTTCGTAAGATTTATATGAATTGATGCATAATGAAGGGGATAGAACCAGGTAAATGATATAGAAATAGCATTGTAAAGAAGACTTAAGAACTATTGTCAGTGAGTTGACAAGGCACTGTTTCAGCGAACTGATGGTGAAGTCTGCTGTGCTTCTCCTGATAGGTGATGAACTCCATATGTGGAATGAGATTTACATTTTTGGACATGGCCAGTATGGGAATTAATTTTGCTTACCAATGTACATTTTAAAAGTTTTAATTTTTTCAATTTGTCAGTGGGGTGGGATTAAAAGAGGGCTAGGACCAGGCTAACCAAAAAGAAATAAAAAGAAAAGTAAGAAAAGAAGGTTGCTGAAGCATTTATAAATACACAGAAGAGAGAAGAGAAGCCAGAAAAAAATTACAGACAAGTAGGACAGCTTTAAAAGTCACATATTTTTAAAAAATTTCCCTAATTAACTGGATCCCTTAAAATTTTAACTGTCATTGGTTTTGTTTGTGCAAAAACTTTTTGCCTTATTTAACAAATGAGGCTGAGGCTAAAAGAAATTGTCTTCCTTGAGGTTTGTTTAGTGTTGGTGTCCTTATAGAATCTAGGGCTTCTGAATTCCAGTTTAATAATCCATCCCATGGCAATGAGGTCATACAGCTAGTAAGTGTCACGTGTTTGAGGCTGGATTTGAACTCAGGTCCTCCTGAATCCAGGGTTGGGGCTTTATCCACTGTGCCACCTAGCTGCCCCTTAATAGACTTTTAAGGACCATGGATTGCTCTTTAAAGACAGACTACTCCATGTTCTCAGTTCAAAATGCACCCTGCTGAAGAAAGGACATGATTCTTTGATTGAAAGAATAAGGTGACAAGCTCCAAAGATTGAACCTTCCACATTCTGGTGGCAATCTGCCTTTCTCTTCTCCTCTGCCTTTGATCTCTGGTGTGTCCTATGTTCTCTAGACAAACTGGATTTACTGTTTTCTATCCTTGTGCTTCACCTTTGCTTATGCTGTTCTCTCCATCCTCTTTTCTGCCATCCTTCCTCATTTCCTCAGGTTCAAGGCCTTGAACTCTTTGTTCAAGGCCCAACTCAATAGTTAATTTTCTGAATCTGCCTTTGATACTACTGGGGGAGAGTATACACAAATAGGAAACAGGACAAAACTACATTTCAGTGAGTTTACTTTCTAATGAGGGAGTGGGGATGGTGAATAATACAAAGTGTTAAGAGTAAAGGAGAAATTCAGACAAAGTTCTTTAAGAAAATGTAAGTAATGAGAGAAAGCCTCACAAAGGAGGGAAGGAAGAGAAGTATCCTGACCGGTAAAGATCAGAAAGAGGTGCACATATACGGCATGGAGGGCAGTTTGAGCTGCATGGAAGGACATTAGCGAGTAAGAGTCTAGCTTGTCAGACATGTAGAAGGCTGGGGAGTAGTATGGCAAATAATCTCAGCCGTCTTTTTGTGGGGTTTGCCACTCCAGGACTTGCCTTATTTCTGTTTTGGGGGTAATTGTGTCAGGAGCTCTGGGTGTTTAATGTCTTTCCTCCGCCCCCTTTGCTGGGGAGTACTATGAAATAAACCTGGAGTGCAAGTTTGTAGAGACTGAGGAGTTTGTCTCCAGGACAGTAGCAAGCCACCAAAGGCAGATGAACAAGAAGAGATGTGGTCAGACCTGTGTGTCACAAACATTTTGTCAGCTGTGTGAAGAAGGATGCATTCTGAAGGCCTGGGGACCATTTCTGTGGCTTTTACATTGATGTGCAGATGAGAGGTAATGAGGACCTAAACCAGGGTGGTGGCAGTATTAAATGGAGAAAAACAGATGGATAGAGGACGGAGATTATGGAGAGAGAATTCCTGGTACTTGGCAAGTGATTAGATAGGAAGGCCAGGGGAACAGACTCAAAGATAACACTGAAGTTTGAAGATTGGGTGACTGGGAGGACGGTGGTGCCATTAACCCAGATAAAGAAGTTGGGAGAGGGGCTGATCTAGAGGGTCAGGGTGAGGGGCTGACCCAGTGAGAAGGGTGAGGAGTTCAGTTGTGGACGTGAGATCATAGGATTTAAAGCCAGAAGAAACCTTAAAGGAATATCTGGTCTGACTAAAGAGCCTTATGGCCAAGTCATGTTGATTTGGGGGATAAGAGTTATAGTCACATCATTTCTTAGTGGTGTCAGGGTGGTCAGGTATTTTGGGCTCTGATGTGTAGAGTTAATAGGCTAAGTTAAAAAAAAAAGGCCCCAGGTGGAGTAGGGGCAGGAATGAATGCATACTTCCTTTATACAACAAATTTATTTCTGACAAATTGTTGATAAAGTGAATTTCTACAAAAGAAAATGTGCTATAATACATTTCTGGATCTTTTGCCTTATGAAAGAGGAGAAGAGTGGGAGTACCAATAAGAACTGGGAGATTTTTCTCTATGATTGCTCAAGGATGACAGGGTGGGAGATTGATAATGATGCCCCACCAAGATGTGAACATTGTGGAAAGTTTTGTATGCTGTGGAAGAAAATCTTGCTTGTCTATTCATTTGGGAAAATATACCAATTTAAACAGTGGGTCCATTGATTTCACATTTCATACCATTCATTTTTGTTAAGGATGATTTTAGTGAGGGACATCATAGTGTAGTGGAGAAAGTGCTAGAACTGGAATAAAAATACCCAAGATTCATATCTCACCTTTGATGCTTATGACTTTGGGGCAAGTCACTAAACATTCTTGAGCCTCAGTTTCCTCAACTGTAATATGCTCTGAAGGATTTGTATTATGTGGTCCCTCAGACCCCTTTCAGCTCTAGATTGATGAAGCTATAATTTTTAATGACATCAAATTTTAGATTAATTGCAAACTGCATTCAGGAATTCATCTCTCTGATGTATGATTTTAATGATTTTAGGGTGTTTTTTGACATTTCAGCATTTATTAACATAATTTTCTGATAGGAATGAAAATTTAGTTATCTGTGTCTCAAAGATTTGTTTTTATAAATTGTTCAAAATGTGGCACTGATCTTACCTTTCATATACTTTTCTTCCACCTTTGATAATATTCTTGTAGGGTTTATATATGCAGTTCATATTAGATATATTAATTTACATTTATCTCCCCCCCTGCAGCTACTAGTGCCTTCCTTTCTGATATTACCTTCCATCTACTCTGTATATCTTGTACAAATTTGAGTTATTTATGTGTTGTCTCCACTAGTATACACATGCACACATACACATATAAAAATTATTTTTCAGTCGTATCTGACTTTTCATGACCTCATTTGGAGTTTTCTTGGTAAAGATCCTGGAGTGGTTTGCTATTTCTTTCTCTAGCTTATTTTACAGATGAGAAAACTGAGGCAAATGGGGTTAAGTGACTTGCCCAGGATCACACAGCTAGTAGGTATCTGAGGCCAGACTTGAACTCAGGAAGATGAGTCTTTCTGACTCTAGGTCTGGTGCTCTATCCACAGGATTACCTAGCTGCCCCATACAAAATCATATGTGAAGACTTTAAAAAAGTGTTTTCATCTTTTTTGTGTGTGTGTTTTTGTTTTTTTTTTTGTAGGGCAATGAGGGTTAAGTGACTTGCCCAAGGTCACACAGCTAGTAAGTGTCAAATGTCTGAGGCTGGATTTGAACTCAGGTCCTCCTGAATCCAAGGCCAGTGCTTTATCCACTGCGCCACCTAGCCGCCCCCCCATCTTTTTTTTAAAAGAACAGAATTCAAGGAACCTTTAACTGAGTTTTTAAGAAATCACTAAAACTGCTTTTGTAGCCTTGTTTTTTGAAGGATAAAACATCAACTTTATTTTTAAAAGCCTATAATTTGTTGTCAGCACACTGTTAATGTTTCTTCCACTGGGATTACCTCACATTTACACAGTATATGTATGTGGTTGTTTGTATGTTATCACCTTGACTATTAGAATGTGGGCCTCTTTGAGGCAGGTACCAAATTGCTTACTTTCTTTGAATCCTAAGTACTTAGCACAGTGCCTTACACTAAGTATTTGTTAGTTGATTTCTAACATTTAGGTAGCGTTTGCTTGCCTTTTTGATTTGTATTGGTTTCTGAATATTAACCTCAGCACATCTGAACATCCATCTATTCATCCATAGGCCAGTTGTACATGCTCTCTCCCCTGCCCTTGGTCACAAACGTGAGAAACTTAGGACTTCATACCTCACTAATTCAGATGACCATTGTCTCGTGTCTTGATTGTAGTGACATTTACTTTTTTTTTTGCGAGGGGCTATGAGGGTTAAGTGACTTGCCCAGGGTCACACAGCTAGTAAGTGTCAAGTGTCAGGCCAGATTTGAACTCAGGTCCTCCTGAATCCAGGGCTGGCGTTTTATCCACTGTGCCACCTAGCTGCCCCGTGTGACATTTACTTTTTAAGTTGTTAAGCATTGTACTTGTGTACAATAAGACATTTTTAATGGTTTCCAAAGATTTCTTATTAAAAAAATGAATTAAAATATAATTTGAGATAAAGTCTTAACTGTCCTTTATTTAAAATGTCCTTTAATTAGGAAGCATCTTTATTGGAAAGATGCTTTTCCTGACTGACTCACTTAAATATTGATCATTTTCTTTTCTTGTATCCCTTTTTCCAGGCTTGGAGGCAAGGAGTCTTGAGTTCCAATCCCAGGACTTACTAGATGACTGACCCTTAGCAAGTCACTTCACCTATTTCCTTATCTATAAAATGAAGGGGTGGTGGTTGGACTCTGGTTATTAAGGTCCCTTCCAGCTCTAAATTATGATCTTGTGGTCTGTGTACAAAATTATTTTTGTATGTATCTCTTTACCCATTCTGTGAACTAGCTTTATTTGAGAGTGGGGTCTCGAATAGATTGGGGAATGGCAAAAGGTACATGCTTGTAGCATATGAGGGAATTCATTACTTCTTAGAGGTTTAGATATTATAAATTGTATATTGATTAGTCTATGATTTATACACTTTTTCACGGCTATGAAGTGATCAGTAACCCATTTTCAAAATTAATGCTGGATAGGCCCTCTTCTGGCATAGGAGGGAGTAGACACCATAGCTAAGCATAGTACATCTTGAATACTTCATGCCTGCTGACACCAGAGGAGCTGTGATTTGGCTATTTACACATTGGAGGAGTAGATGCAAAAAGACTTGAGGAAATTTGAGGTTGTTTGAGACTAGATCAATCCAACTTTGGGGGAGGGGTGGGAAGGGAAAGGGAATTTTTTTATAACTTTAAAAGATCAATTTAAATATTTTCCTAAAACACCACTTTGATTAGCTCTTCTTAAATTCCCATTGATTCAGGGTTAATGCTTAAGGGATGAAGTCCAAATTCCTTAGCCTAGTAGTATTCAAGACCCTCCACTGTCTGGCCCCTTTCTAACCTCAGTACCCCTTTCCCTCTCTCCCTCCCCCCCCCCCTTTTGTTGGGCAGTGAGGGTTAAGTGACTTGCCCAGGATCACACAGCTAGTAAGTGTCAAGTGTCTGAGCATGGATTTGAACTCAGGTCCTTCTGAATCCAGGGCTGGTGCCTTACCCACTTGTGCCACCTAGCTGCCCCCCAGCTCTCTTCTATATGTGAATCTCTGCTCCAGCTAAATTGAGTTATTCATTGACTCCCAAATGTACATTTCTACATCAGCCATTTCCCTTGTCTGGAATATACTTCCAGCATCCTTGCCTCATCCCTTAAAACTTATGGCTCAACTCCAAGCTCAAATGCTATCTCTTCAAAGAGGCCTTCCTGATTGCCATAGCCCACGGTAGTGTCTGCCCTGAATTCCCACGGTAATTACTGTCTGTTCCTTCAATTTGGCACTGAGGCATTGCCCTGATTATTAGACCATATGCTGCAGTAGCTTGAGCACTGGCCCTGGAGTCAGGGGGGCCTAAGTTCAAATCTGGCCTCAGACACTTGACACTAGCTGTATGACCCTGGGCAGGTCACTTAACCCCCAGTCGCCTCAAACAACCGGCCCATCTTCAGTTGTCCTGATTGTATATCATGCGACTGGACCCGGGGGCTCTGGAGGAGAGAGTGAAGCTGGTGACTTTGCACAGCCCTCCCTCCCTTAAATCCAATTCACTGCAAGTCATGACACCACCTCCCATGTCGTGGTCCTCTCTGAGAATGAAGGACAAACAACAACAAGGCCAGCCATATGCAATGAAAGGTAATGGTCTTATCTCCCCCACACGTGTAATGAACTCCTTGAGGGAAGGAGATGTTATCATTTGTGCCTCCTCAGTGCCTAGGACAAGGCTGGACACACGGTTGCTCCATAGATGTTGGTTGATCGATTTGTGTTTTTATTTGCACTAAATACCCATTTTCTTTTTCACTTGGGGGGTTTCTTCCTTCTTTTGGAGGGGAGAGGGGACTTGCCAAGAGTTGTGCTGCTTCTGGAATACAAGATACAATCTGAAGTTGGGGGGGGACCTCTAGAAATCTGGGGGCGTGAAAATGACAACTTGATCATATTTGATCACATCTGGTTTCTGTGGAGAACACAGAGCTACCATCCTTTCCTTTCTGTTTTTCAGGGCTCTTGAGCAAATAATTATCAGCATGGACTAACTCATTGATTACGTTGAATTTCTCCTGGATTGTCATCACGTTTCATTTGCCCTCTATTCCATTTTAAAACACGAGCTCCTTTCAGACCTCAGATGAAAATACTTTAATTAGAGGTTGGGTTTGTCATACTGTCAGAGATGTTGTCCTTCCTTCACATCCCGCTTCTTCATTCCCCACATTGTCCAAGGTCCTCAGAACATTTATTTGCCAGCAGTTGTGCATTTAGGCAAAATGTACACTAAGACAGGGTATTCTTTTGGACATAATAACAGTGGAACCTAGAGTCACTCCTTTCAGATGGACTCTATGGTATATCTACATGTGCTTGGGATCATAAAAAGAGAACCACTCAGTGTTAATTAATGGCCGTAGGCAAAATCTCCTTGGCATGTTTTTCCATGCTATTTTTACTTTGTCCAATGAGAATGGTTTTTTTTATTCAGGAAGCCATCAAATTTTGATATAAAATATACTGAAAAAAATATATTTGAAAGATTGCCAGACTGATGACTTTGAGAATCCCTAAAGTACATTGTTGTTGTTTATCTTTCAGGTTTTTTGTTTTTTCTCATGTCATTTTTCACCCTTTATTCTTCCTTTGAAATGGCCACACCCTGCCCAGGGGGATTCAATTAGTGCCTATTTGGGGTGTATAGGACCAGAAGGATAGTGTAGCAGTCGAACATTCTGGCCTTTATTTCTCTAAGGCTGGAGGGCCAGAACTCCCCCCCTCCTCCCCCTTTAGTGAAATGTTATGGATTGTTTATCCCTAAAGGTGGTAGCATTCTCAAGAAAACATTCATGGGGCAGCTAGGTGGCGCAGTGGATAGAGCACCGGCGCTGGAGTCAGGAGGACCTGGGTTCAGATCCGGCCTCAGACACTTAACACTTACTAGCTGTGTGACCCTGGGCAAGTCACTTGACCCTGGGCAAGTCACTTAACCCCAATTGCCTCACTAAAAAAAAAAAAAGAAAACATTCATGCATAAAATTGAGTTGTGTTCTAGATTTCTGAGGACCCAATTAGAAATTAAATCGTGTATATATGTCTGTGCACACAATTCTTGGCTTGCATTTTAAAAAAAACCAAACTACAAGAATATTATACTTTGACCTCAGACTATTGGATGCTGTTTCTTTGGACACCACTCCCTTGAATATTATACCAGCAAAGTGATGGTAGCTCACTAAACCTGATTCTTTGCAGCCTAAATTGTCTAAGACAAAACTTTAAAAAGTTCTCACAACTGTGAATAATTATCAGCTCTGGGTGACATACTGTTCAAGGAAACCCTCCTTGATATCATTTCCTTAACCATAAAAGTGTGAAATCAAATGTGGCAACATAGAGAACATGCCCATCAGATCCTTTGCTACAATTTCATATTATAGGATACTAGAAAATGGCAAGGTATTAACCCCTTCCTCCATTTAGCTTTTATATAGGATAGGCTTCCTTCCCATTGGGGTGGGGAACTACAGTAGTTGTGAAAACACACTCTTGAGAATTTGCAGAATAGTTAGTTATAGACAGAGCTAACTTGCTTACTTAAAAAATGGGCAAATACCACTAGAATGCTATGAAGGTTATTGGTTCATACATTTAATCTTTATTACTGGGTTTTAAGGTCCTTGAACACACCAGCCTATTAAATATCTCTCTATAGTACCTCCCAGAATCGTTATAAGTAGCTGTTTGACACCTTTTGAAAGGGAGAGGCAGGGACATGAAGGAAGACAGTATTTCTGAACATGACAGACCCAACACCTCATCACAGTGGGTTTTTTTTTTTTTATCAAAGATCCGAAGAAAGATTGTGCATGCAGGAGGAAATAGAAGGCTAAGTGATATAGATATATCTCAGTCATTAAGACAAATAGCAAGGACTGGATTTCTGTATTCTCCAGTGATAACTTTGACCAAGTCTCTTGGTTTTAATTTTGATTTAGAGTTTGCAAGCACAGGCTCGTGTGAAATGCTTTCCATTTTTAGTGTGGACAAACTAACTCTATAGGTAAGGTCAGTCACTTCTTGTGTTACTGAGAAAGGCTTCTTTGTACCTTAATGAAATAACTTCTCTACACTGTTCTCCATGGTGCAAATAAAAAGACATAAATCCAGGCGGCATTTCTATGACTGTCGGCCAAGGCCTTGGCTATTAGGACAAGAATAAAAGTGGGAGAGAGGTGTTAAGTATGTCATTGGCATAACCTGTTTATTATTGCTTGCACTTGAAGCATCAGGCAGGGTCAACTTGAGGGCACAGTGTTGTACTTGGAGGCAGGAAGACTTGAGTTCAGATCCTGCTGCAAATACTAATTCTGTGACCCTGGACAAATGATTTCCCTTTCTCAGAAATGGGGATAACATTATTTACCTCACTGGGTTGGTGTGAGGCTCCAACTTACACAAAACACTGTGCAAACAATAAAGTACTATAAGTGTTACATAAATGCCAAGTGTTGCTCTCTCTATGATAGGCAGGCAGTCATATCTGCCGGTGAAAAGTTTCCAATAGTTAAGAACTAAAACGCTGGGAACCAGTTTCTTTGCTTTTGCCAGCCTCCCCCCAGCCCCATGCCCCATAGTATCAACTAGTTTGCCACTGTATCTAAAAATGTTTCTCATTTCAGCGATGTCCCATTTAATTGTCAAGATGATCCCCAAATGCTCCATTAGATGTCCTTGCATGCACAATTTCCTTAGCAGCCTGGGACTAATAGTTTCGACATGGAGAAGGTAGAAAGATCAGAAGGATCTGACTTGACCTTATGTTTATTTTTTACTTTTTAGCTGGTCTTTTCTTTACTGGGTACTCTTTTTAAAAATAGCAATGCTTGTTTTCTTTTCTTTTTTTTTTTTTGTGGGTCAGTGGGGGTTAAGTGACTTGCCCAGGGTCACCCAGCTAGTATCAAGTGTCTGAGGCCAGATTTGAACTCAGGTCCTCCTGAATCCAGGGCCGGTGCTTTATCCACTGCACCACCTAGCTGCCCCCAATGCTTGTTTTCTTAACCATGTGGCAACTCTTTTCTTATGTTTTATTAACACTTTAAAAAACCCACTGCTGACATTTCTTGATACCTCCAGTCCCTTGTAACAAAATAGTAAAGTGAGACAAATTGACACATTAATCAGTCTGATAGTAGAATACCATATTTTCCCATATGGCCTTGCCCAGCTCTATTATAAAGAACTTCCCCCCACCCACAAAACAAGCAGAACCAAACATCAGGGACCTGGGTTGTCTGTCAGGTACATCTGATATCCACAGTTCTATTTCCCTTAACCCTCATAGAAGGAAGCAGTGTCACATTATAATATAGTGTCCTCTGCACTCAGTATTCATCATTGCATTTAATCCAAGTGGTTTATTTGCTCCTTTGTTTCATTTACATTATATTGTTCTCATAGTTCTACTTTCTTTGCTCCCCTTCAATTCATTTTGCTTTGGGTTTTTTTTTTGTGTGGGGCAGTGAGGGTTAGGTGACTTGCCCAGGGTCACATAGCTAGTAAGTGTCAAGTGTCTGAGGTTGGATTTGAACTCAGGTTCTCCTGAATCCGGGGCCTGTGCTTTATCTACTGCGCCACCCAGCTGCCCTCTACTCCCCTTCAATTCATACAAGTCTTTTTGTGCTTCTCTGAATTCCTCATGTTCATTTTTCCTTTGGTTCAGTAATTGCATATTCCTAGACAATTGTTCAACAACATTCTCCAAAAAAAAATGGGCAGACACTTTGTTTCCAGTTTCTTGCCACTATAAAAATGCCCTTGTGAATAATTTGATTTATATATACCTTTTTTTTTTTTTGGTCTTTGATTTCCTTTCTTCCATATTCAGTTGTGTGATTAAGTCAAATGATACTGTTTAGTAACTTCTGTCTCAATTTTCTGATTGCTTTCCAGAATGGTTGGATCAGTTCATGATTCCACCATGTATTTGTGGTATAGGTGCTCATGACTTCTGCAGTCCTCCCTCCTTTACCACCTTTGTCAGTTTAACAGGTGAGAGGTGGAATCTCAAGAATTGGTTTGATTTGCATTTCTCATATTAGTTATTTGAAGCATTTTCCCATATGGCTGTGATAGTTTGCATTTCTTCTTTTGAAAGTTGTTCATATCATTTACTCACTTATCTATTAGGGAATGGGTTTTGGTCTTAATATTATTTGCTGATTCCTTTTATATCTTAGAAATCTATTTTTTATTACATAAGTTTGAAAGTATTTTTCCCCCCACCAAGCAGCTTGTCTTCTTATTCTAGCTGTTTTGATTTAATGCAAAAGCCTAACTTTTTAAAATTATTGATTTTATTTTTGTTTTTGTTTTTTGGGGTTTTTTGCAGGGCAATGAGGGTTAAGTGACTTGCCCAGGGTCACACAGCTAGTGTCAAGTGTCTGAGGCTGGATTTGAACTCAGGTTCTCCTGAATCCGAGGCCAGAGCTTTATCCACTGCACCACCTAGCTGCCCCTGATTTTATTTTTGAGGATCTCCTCTCTCCTTTATTTTAAGAATTCTCCCATCCATAGAAATGAAGAGGACTTCATACTTTGTTACATTTTTCAGTGATCTGATATTAGTTAGCTTGAATATAGATTTTGTATTTGGTGTAAGACACTGATCCAAACCTATTTTATACAAAATTACTTTCAGTTTTCTAACAGTTTTTGTTGAATTTTAGGGAGTTCCTCCCTAGTTTGGGTTCTTAGGTTTATCAAACACTAGACTGATATGTACATTTGCATCTAAGTTTTGCTTATCTAGTCTAGAGTCAGCCTGGTGGAGAAATACATAGAGTTGCTATACCTGGAGGGAGGAAGACCCGAGTTCAAATCCAGTCTCAGATACTTGCTAGCGGTGTGACCCTGGCAAGTTACTTTCCCTCTGTCTCAGTTTCCTCATCTGTAAAATGGAGATAATAGTATCATCTTCCAGGGTTGTTGTGAGGACAGAATGAGGTAATATTTATATTAAGTGCCTGTTAAACCTCTTAAAGTGCTAAATAAATTATTAGTTTCACTGATTTTCTTTTCTTTTTTTTAAACAAGTAGATTAATGATTTTTAATCAGTGATTTTTAATGGTCCCCCCCACCTCCTGTTTCCTTTTTTGGTGAGGCAATCAGGATTAAGTGACTTGCCCAGGGTCACATAGCCAGTAAGTGTCAAGTTCTGAGGCTGGATTTGAAACTCAGTTCTTCCTGCCTCCTGAGCTGGTGCTCTATCGACTGCACCACCTAGCTGCCCTCCCCGCCCCCCCCCCCCTTTTTTTTTGGCGGACAGCACTGTACTACTTTATTGGGTCTTACAAGCTACAGAATAGGGGTTGGTATCTAGGACAGGGAGCAAGGGTGGATGCTTCTGATGTTTAAGAATGGACAGATCATGCTCTAGATCACTGGGTTTTGTTTTTTGTTTGTTTGTTTGCCCTGTCAAAATAAACAAAAGAAACGGGGGGGGGGGGGCTAAGTGACTTGCCCAGGGTCACACAGCTAGTAGGTGTCAAGTGTCTGGGGCCAGATTTGAACTCAGGTCCTCTTGAATCCAGGGCCGGTGCTTTATCCACTGCACTACCTAGCTGCCCCCTCTAGATCACTGTTGATCAGAAAAATGCAAATTAAAACAACTCTGAGGTACCACCTCACATTTATCAGAGTGGTAAATATAACAAAAATGGAAAATAATGGATATTGGAAGGAATGTGGGAAATCTGGCATGCTGATCCACTGTTGGTGGAGCTGTGAAAAGATCCAACCACTCTGGAGAGCAATTTGGAACTTTGCTCAAAAGGCTATAAAACTGTGCATGCCCTTTGATCCAGCAATACCACTGCTAGATTTATATCCCAAAGACATCCCAAAAAAGAGAAACACCTATTTGTACAAAAATATTTCTAGCAGCTCTTTTTGTGGTGGCTAAGAATTGGAAATCAAAGGGATGCCAATCAATTGGGGAATGGCTAAACAAGCTGTGGTATATGATTGTAATGGAATATTATTGTGCTATAAGAAATGACAAGCAGGATGATTTCAGAAAGGCCTGGAAAGATTTATATGAACTGATGTATAGTAAAGTGAGCAGAACCAAGAGAACGTTGTGCACAGTGACAGCAATTTTGTTTGATGAAGAACTATGAATGATTTGACTATTCTCAGCAACACGATGATCCAAGACAATCCCAAAGCACTAATAATGAAGCATAGTACCCACCTCCAAAGAAAGAACTGATATTGATTGAACACAGACTGAAGCATGCTATTTTTCACTTTCATTCTTTCATTTTTTTCTTTTGAGTTTTCTTATACAAAGGGACTAATATGGTAATTGCACATGTATAACCTATATCTGATTGCTTACCTCCTCAGGGAGGGGGGAGGGGAGGAAGGAAGGTATAGAATTTGGAACTCAAAACTTTAAATAAAAGTTTATTTTAAAAAAAAAAAGAATGGGAGGGCAGCTAGCTGTCACTGGTCCTAGATTCAGGAGGATCTGAGTTCAAATCTGGCCTCAGACACTTGACACTATGTGACCCTGGGCAAGTCACTTAACCCTCATTGCCCTGCCCCCTGCCCCCCCCCCAAAAAAAAAGAATGGACAGATCAGAGAAGTAACATAACTATCAGTCAGAGAAGTAGGAAGCACAGAGGAAAGGCAGGCCATATGGGTTAAAAGTAGGGTGCCAAGTGGCAGCTACTCTTAGTTGATGGCTCTTCCTTGTCTCCCCTATGCACAAAGCCTTTTGTCTTTATTCCTGTTTATAGGCAAGTTGATTTGAAGACAATTAAAAAACATAAATCAGGTCAGGAGGAACCTGGGGTGGCAGTACCCATCACCCATCACCCCAGATGCAATGCCCCCAGCCCCAGGAAAGTTTTCCAACACCCCATCCCCCCTGCCTAGGAATTCTGCCTCATGAGACAGTCCCATACAGTGAAGCAAAGCTGGATCCTTCTTTCCCCCCTGCCCCAGTCCCCTCCCCCTCCCCTTCCCCTTCCCAATTCTGGGCTCTCCAATTGACACCTTCCTCCCATGTGGGGGAAAGGTTTTAATGTAAGTGGCCCTGGTGGGAGCAAGAGACATTTTCCAGTGTTTGGAGCCAAACTTATCTACATCAACTGTTCTAAAACTCCCCATAATGCCAGAGATTCAGCCCCGGCACTCTAGGCCAACTCCTGTGTGTTCAGTTACTGAAGTTTTTTTGGTTGTTCATAATTTGCTTAGTGCAGCATATTATATGATGTCAGCTGATTGACAATTATCAAGCTATCCTGATTTGATCCCCTCCTCCCCAATCTGTAATATTTCTTCATGTTTTCAAGTGGTAGCCCTGAACATAATGTAGTTCATGAGTGACTGAACTGAGAATTTTTGTTGGAGTTAATAGTTCATTAGAAATACATGCCAACATTTCTGATCATGTGACATTTTTAAGCCTTATTAAGAGAAGGGAATAGGGACTGGACTTATGATTTCTAGTTAAGGAAACCCCTTTTACCAATGCAGGTTTGTACCTTTCTATAACTTACTGTTTTAGATTTACCTAAATAGAACTCCACAGAGACTGTGTGAGAGGCGGGATTCGAATGCAGGTCTTCTTGGCTCTGAGACCAGCTCTCTACTATGCCATGTTGCCCCTTAAACATGATTACCTGAAATCAGTGAGACCAGGATTCCAGTCCTGTCTCACTGACCCTCTGTATGGCTTTATTTGAGCCCCTCAGTCTCCATAGAACCAATGTATTTCATTTGTAAGACGGGATCTCCTCTGAGGCAGAGTGCCAGGTCACCATGGGGCTGAGCAAAGTGTTAATACAGAAGTAGACCTTGTTCTTTCTGCTCATGTGTGCATTGTTCTATGGGGTGGTTGGGTAGAGGGCTGGCCTTGTAGTCAGGTGGACTTGGATTCAAGTTCTGCTCCTGAAATGAACTGGCTTGGTGTCCCTAGCTAAGTCACTTGCCGACTTGGTGTTCTTTAAAGATTAAGACCTGCTGGATCCTCTCAAGTTGCAAAGAAGGTATTGACCTACATTGTTAGAGGGTTGTTTTTTTTCTCTCTGGGGAGTTTCCTATAGCAGTGAAATCCAAATCTAGTCCCCGTCCCTAATAAATTGATAAGTGTGTGGTACTGGGCAGATAGACTTGATTCGGGCATCAGTGGGAATGGAGGGGAAGTGTCAGTGTCCTGGGTTGACTGGTTTCTAGCTGTTTCCTTGAACTTAGCTCTTTTCATTTTAGGGATCTGAGGAGTCAAACACACAGGCCCCATGTGGTCCACAATGCTCTCCAGTGTAGCCTGGAAGATTCAGATGGAACTGGAAGATGCTTAACAATATTTTCAAAATACGGTCAAACAGAGAGAATGTGAATGTGTGGTTTTCCAAGTCACTCTGTGGCCAATGAGGTGGTTTAGCGACACTCCCGCCCCTAATTCTATTGAAGTTTGAAACCACTGGACTAGATGGCTTTTGAGGTCTCTTCTAGATCTTTATCTATGACTTTCTGTCCCTGGTGACAAGAAACATGTTTTTTAGTTGCTTGTGAGTCAACAGACATTTATCAAGGGCATACATCACTAAGGATACAAAGAAATACAAAATACATGGTTCCTGCCCTCAAGGAACTCACATTCTCTTGGGGGAGACAGCTTGCCAAAAACTATGGACATACAAGATACACACACACACACACACACACACACACACACACACACACTAAGTGAAATGCAATCTTTGGAGGAAAGCCCTGGCGGGTAGAAGGGCTGGGCTCCAGTCTGGAAAGGGGCCTCTTCCCAAAGGTGAGAGCAGATCTGAGCCTTGAAGGAAGCTAGAGAAACCCAGAGACATTCTAGGCATGGGGAACAACCAGTGAGAGACATGAAGTCAGGAAGGGGAGGCTCATGGGGGAGAACCAGTGTTGGCTTTCTTTGCCTTTAATACAAGTACTTGCTCCTCTTAAATGTTAGAATACATTACTGGCACCCACAGCTTCCAGGGACACTGAATAAGTCAAGGATAGGTGCTTCCTTTATGAAAGATTGCTGAACAGGCCTTTAAATGGCAGCTTAGTGACCTAAGCCTACTCCTCTGAGTCCTTAGGCACTAACGGTACCAGAACCCAGTGACCTAGCTACTGGAATGTAGGAGCCTCATGGTCAGACTGAAGAATTGGTAATAAGCCATTTTACACATATTCTGTGGCAGAAGTTGTAGCTGAGCCAGCTGGTTTAGCCAAGGGTATTTGTAGCTGTAGTGACACCCTCTTCTAGTTCTGTGAATGTCTCGAAGGAAGGGGCATTGAGAATGGCTTGATGAAGGATTTGTAGTCAGCACTTCGCGGCACTTTAAGAAAATGTGAAGAGAAAGGCAGGGACCCAGCGGGATGAGTACGCTATAGGCAGGGCTTTCTTGACATTGGTTACACATTGGTGAAGAAATCTTCTCAGTTTTCTTTGTCACAAGGGGTGGGGGTGGGGGGTTGTTATTGAGAGTACAGGAGAGAGAAGGTCTAGAGGGAAGAACCTTGTACTGGCCAGCAGCCCTGGTGTAGATCAGTCCTGGAAGAAGACAGTGATGAAGGAGCAGAGGTGGCCCGACACTGGAGAGTGGAGCCAATGCATATATTAAGTGCTCACCATGTGTAAGCACTGTGCTAGCCCCCGGGTATAATCAGTAAACTGCCTGCCTTCAAGGAGCTTGCTTTCTGTGGGAGGAGATACATTGTATGGGTGCACACACGTGTTTTCTCATTAAGGGAAGGAGCCACCCAGCAGCCAGAGCCTCAGGAAGGGCTTCTGAGGCCTTGAGTTTTGCTGGGAAGGCAGAGGGAGATTCTGAGAGCATAGGTGAGGAGAGGTTTCATTAAGGGCATGGGGAACAGTCAGGCCGAGCGATGGGAGCCAGTCTGACTGGACCAACCAATGCATTAACATTGGAATCACATTGGGAGGAGCTTCAAATGCCAGAGGACTTTGGGTTGGGTCCCAGAGGTAGCAAAGAGCCACAGAAGTTTATTGAGTAGGGGAGTGATGTGGTCAGTCCTGTGCTTTAGGTGTATCTTTTGGGCATATATGGAAGATGGTTTCTCTCCTTATGGCTAAGAATAGCTCTGCGTTTAGGACAGGAATCCTTAATCTTTGGGGGTCATAGACCTTTTTGGCAGAAGTGTATGATCCCCATCTCAGATGAATGTTTTTAGTTCTAGAAGACACTGGCACTGCAGCTGATTCAGAGACTCGGGGGTAAGTTTCTCTGGCACAGCTTGCCTGGGGCTGGATCTGTGTCAGTGCAACCACAGGGTTGGACTCCACTTTCAGCCCACACAGGAGCCCCCTCCTGCTGAACTTCTAGGTTATTTTTGGCTGGAAAATAATCTCAGGGGCAGCTAGGTGGCACAGTGGATAGAGCACCAGCCCTGGATTCAGGAGGCCCTGAGTTCAAATCTGGCCTCAGACACTTGACACTTATTAGCTATGTGACTCTGGGCAAGTCAACCCCAATTGCCTCTCACCTCCCCCCCCAAAAAAAAGAAAGAGAAAGAAAATAATCTCAGTTTGTCTTTTTGTGAGTTCTGCTGCTCCAGGAGTTGTCTTATCACTGTGTTTGGAGTGTTTTTGGAGTAATTGTGTCAGGAGCTCTGAGCTTAAGTTTAATGCCTTTCCTTTGCCATCTTGGCTCTGCCTCACGAATAAAACACACAGAGCTGCAAAGGAAACAGTTAAGCATTTATATAGCACCTGTTATGTGCCAGGCACTGGACGAAGGGCTTTGCAAATTTTCCATTTGAATATAATTTTCAAGGTATTTAAAGAAACCAACCCCCCCACCCCAATAACCCACAAAAATCCCCAACCCCCCAAACTAAGTTCACATGTCTCAGGTTAAGAATCTCTGATTTAGGGAAAGCTAAAGCAAGGGTGTGACTTTGTCACGGACACCTTCTCAGTAATTCTAATGGCCCCTTCCTACCTTCTCATTCTTACCCTTTTCTCTCCTCCACATGTCCTCTGAGCCAGGGATACTGACCTTATGGCTGTCCCCATCTCCCTATTTTGTGTCTTTTCATTCCCTTCCCTCATTTCCAGATTGCTCTTCCTCCTCACTTCTATCTCCTGACTTCCCTCAAGATCCAGTTCAAACCCCACCTTCTGCAAGAGGCTTCCTTAGTGTAGCAAAACCAGGTCCTTTCTCTCTTCCTCTCCCCTCCAGTTTCCCTGTAGTCCTAAACTCACTGGCCTATTTGCTTGGCCGTTTAATATGTTTTACCTGTTGTAGCGCTGATTCTATCCCTTCAATTGTTCTCAAGGTTAATGGTCATTTGTACCTAGTGAAATCACCTATTCAAACCCCTGTCTTAAAGTATTAGAGGATTTCAAATACTTGTCATAGAATGTCAGAACCAGAAAGAGGAGCATAGAGATTAATTTACAGATAAGTAAACTGAGGCCCTGAGTTCAGTAACTTGTCCCCAGGGTACACAGCTGGCAGTGATCGGCAGCAGGATTCCAACCCACATATTGAGGTTTTGTCTCCTGCTGCAGTCTTTGTTGGTCTACTCAGGCTCACCATTCCCCGCTCCATGGTCCTTTCAGAAACTGTCAAGTAAATAACAGAGACAATTTCTCCCTGATATAGAGGAGATAATGTTTTATCATAAAGGGAAAGAACCTTTCATTCTATAATTGGAGGTAATGGGTTTCAGATGGCTTTGCTTGGTTGAGGTAACACTTGAGTGA
This sequence comes from Dromiciops gliroides, assembly GCF_019393635.1. Taxonomy (NCBI): domain Eukaryota; kingdom Metazoa; phylum Chordata; class Mammalia; order Microbiotheria; family Microbiotheriidae; genus Dromiciops; species Dromiciops gliroides. Next base: position 707,089,791 of record NC_057861.1, read on the forward strand.
ATGCGAAAGTAAGGACATTCCATCAGTTAAACAAAAATAATAGGATTGATGGAGAGCAGGAGGGCATGGGGCGGGAATCCCCATGTAGATGGAAAGAGGCACAGAGGAGCCCAGCGCCCAGCGCCCAGCTTTTCCACAGATCAGCTACTTCAGCTGTCCTGGAGACAAAGAGACTGCACCAGCTTATGTTTGTGGGACACCTTCAAAAGCAGGGAGCTCTGCACTTTTTTACACTACTGGTTTGTGAGATTCACCAGAAATTGACTTTCTGATGGATGTATAGAGTAAAAGTCCATAAGGCATTGCCCTACTCGGAATGTATTTAATTAAGCTCATGTTAAAACCTTATTCACGGGGCAGCTAGGTGGCGCAATGGATTAGAGCTGTGTGACCCTGGGCAAGTCACTTAACCCCAATTGCCTCACTAAAAACAAAAAACCAACCAAACAAAGAAAACCTTATTCAGAAACTTTTGAAGGCTACTTATCACCTAAGGAATAAAGTCCAAGTTTCTTAGCTTGGCGTTCATGGCTCTCTGTGAACTTTTTTTTTTTTAGTGAGGCAATTGGGGTTAAGTGACTTGCCCAGGGTCACACAGCTAGTAAGTGTTAAGTGTCCGAGGCCAGATTTGAACTCAGGTCCTCCTGACTCCAGGGCCGGTGCTCTATCCACTGCGCCACCTAGCTGCCCGACTCTCTGTGATCTTAACCCAGGATACCATTCCCCATCTTGGTGTCTTAGCCTATTTCTGCTCATCAGGATCCAAATCACTTTCCATAGGCCAGCTGCAGTTTTATCAATTTCATGAAGCTTCTCTAATTCTGACATATCCCTTCCCCCAGCATGTGTTCCCATATTTTGTACTTATTATAGCTCTTAGCTCTTGGATTATAGGGATATAGATTTAGAGGTCTTTAGGGACCTTTGAGGTCATCTAATCCAATCTCCTCATTTTGACATGCACAGAGTGCTGGACCTGGACTCAGGAAAACCTGAATTCTAATCTGGCCTTAGATACTTACCAGCTGTGTGATCCTGGGTAAGTCATTTAGCCTCTTTTTGCCTCAGTTTCCTCAGCTGCATAATACAAGTAATGATAGCAGCTGATTCCCAGGGTTACTGTGAGGATCAAATGCAATAATAATTGTAAAGTGCTTCGCAAACTTTGAAGTGCTATATAAATACTAGCTGCAGTTAGTATTATTATTGATGAAGAAGCTGACGCTCAGAGAGGTTTATTCATTTGGCCAGGGTCAGGATTCATTATCTTTTTTTTCCCCTTTTTCAGGGCAGTGAGGGTTAAGTGACTTGCCCAGGGTCACATAGCTAGTAAGTATCAAGTGTCTGAGGTCAGATTCAAACTCAGGTACTCCTGAATCTAAGGCTGGTGCTTTATCCACTGCACCATCTAGCTGCCCCCCAGGGTCAGGATTCGAACTGAATCTTGGTTTCACAGGTTTAGACTGAAATAGACCCATTTCAGCAGGTACATGCCCTTTGCTCTGTGCTTTTAAGTTGAGGGTGGACATGGTGAAGCCCCAAGAGTTACTAAGTGACAGAACCAGGATCTGAACCCAAGTCCCACACTCATTTTATGGCAGCAAGTACAAGCAGTGCCTAGGATGCCTAGGATGTAATAATTGCTTTATCTATTTCTCTCTTCTTCCATATCTAATATCATGGGGTTCTGCTGATTCACGCTTCGGGGCGGCTCTTGAATCTGTCCCCTCCTATCTGTTGCCCTTCCCTTAGTACAGGCCCCCTCCCACCGTGCCTACTACCACCTGCCTAAACCATGTCAAAGCTTCCACATATCTTCTGCTCTCAGAGGCTCCCCTCACATCTTCTTTCTACAAACACCACCAAAAATCATCCTTCTTAAACATTTATCTAAGTCATGTCACTCCAGTTCTCAAAGAACGTCTCAAATTTCCTATCACAGGGGCAGATGAGAGGGACAAAGGCAGGAGTGCGATTCCTTACTGTCCAGATTGATCTTTAATGTTATAAGCAAGTGGGGCAGCTAGGTGGCGAAGTGGATAGAGCACCAGCCCTGGAGTCAGGAGGACCTGAGTTCAAATCCAGCCTCAGACACTTAACACTTACTAGCTGTGTGACCCTGGGCAAGTCACTTAACCCCAATTGCCTCACTTAAAAACAAAAACAAAAATGTTATAAGTAAGCACCACAGTAGTAGCTCTGTGTGATACACTGCAAACTCTGCTAATCTACCACCACAAAGTTGGACCTATTTGGTTAGGAGAAAGACACCTATGATTGCAGGGTTTTTGTTTTTTGTTTTGTTTTAGAGGCAATCAGGGTTAAATGACTTGCTGAGGGTCATGCAGCTAATAAGTTTCTGAGACTGAATTTGAATTTGAACTCAGGTCTTCCTGACTCAGGGCCAGTGCCTCTACCCATGATGCCACCTAGCTGTCCCTGGTTGCAGTTTTGAGAAATGTCCCTGTAACTGAAGTCTTTAATGCAGCAACATTGTAGTCTCATTGTGTTTAATAAATGTGATATCGTAGATCTAGCCTTTGGAAGAAGTACATTAGGCCCTGTCCCATGGAGTCTATCTCTGAATCCCTCTTGCCCCTCTTTTTTACTCCCTCAATCCTGTGCTATCCTAGTTGGGTATACCATATATTGATGACAACTGATGCAGATCTCTTTTAAAGATAAAGATATTGGCTTACCCTTTACCTCCACTTACTTGAATATGCAGACACCAAATGTCACATTCCACCCCTGGCTCTACCCTATCACTCTTTACAATACTATGGTCACAAATCTTCACTTGCAGTTGAGGTGAAAAATTGGGCTATAAAATTAGGGAAAGGTATATATAGCCCTCTTGGGCTATGTCTTTTAGACATGCTATTGTTTTGATGGCAAAATTTTTGGTTTGTTAATGAGTTAAATTCTAATTTTTCCCTTTTCTTAACTCCCCTTTTTGTAATCCTGAGGTCTATATATGATTGAAACTACGAGGTGCTTTAATGCAGCATATATCCTATCCCCTGCATCTGAAAGAGAACCAGAAGTTTCAGTTCTCTGGTCAGTAGAGAAATACTCATAGAAATACTGGAAATACTCATAGGAGGCCTTTTTTAGTACAGCAATTGAAACTGAATTATTGTTAGTGATCTTATCTTTATTTTCCAGCCAATTGCAAATTAGAAACAGCAGTATTCATAGTAATAACAATAATACCTTCCATTCGCATGATTTTGCATTTTCAAAAAAATTGTCACATAAAATATCTTATTTGATTGTAGCAAAAACCCTATGCCCACAGGCAAATGACAATTTTAAAAATTAAAACAATTTTATGTGACTTGCCCAAGTTTCCATTAACTAGTTAAGTGTCAGAATGCTTCTTACTCTCTTGACTTCCAGTTCAGGGTTCCTTCTACTTCTTTGTGCTGAAGGGGGTGTGAGGCTTTCAGAATTAAATATACTGACAGATGCAGAGTGACAAAGAAGAGACTGAAAACTATAAAATTCAGATATAAAAATGAATAAGAGCTTGGTGTTGTTATTTTGTGAGGAGGCAATCAATCTCATATAATTTATCAGTTCTGAAAGTATTGCTGAATTTTGTAGCAAAGTACAGTAATTGGAGTACAACATGTCAGTGTTCTCTGAACTGACCCAATATTTGAAAAACTGCTGTTTCTGCTTTTAAACTTGCTCTTCTCTTGGTATACCTCCTGAGACTCCCCTAACCTAGGATGCCAGGATAGAGGGGTGAGTCTTCTTGTCAGTCCCCTCTAGATCTGTGATCTAGAGCTGAGTAGTGGGCAGCCAAGCTGTCAGTTCACAGCCGGTCTCACCTTGTGTCCCATATAGGTCTGGGAGAAATTTGATATGGGTCTAGGACCCCCTTTTGCCTTTCCCTAGGTGGGAATGAGTCCAAAACATCTGTAACCAAAGCCTCAAAGCAAAACATACCCGGGCACAAATTCAACCAGAATTCCTAGAAGAGGTGAAGCAAGAGTTTAAAAGTTAAAAAAATATATATTTTTTGTCAATGAAAGGGAGACACAATCTGTCTCCCTTTGCTGACCTAGGCTACAAAAATGACTCAGTGTGACTTCTTGGATTTCCTTACCAGTATTTGATCAGATACATTATATGGGTCTCTCTCTCTCTCTCTCTCTCTTTTTTCCCAGGGCAATGAGGGTTAAGTGACTTGCCCAGGGTCACACAGCTAGTAAGTGTCAGGTGTCTGAGGCCAGATTTGCACTCAGGTCCTCCTGAATCCAGGGCTGGTGCTTTATCCACTGAGCCACCTAGCTGCCCCCCATATGAGTCTCTTTGAAGGGGAGCTTGTACTGCTTCCTACTAGTCTGCTGCCTGGTCTCCTAAAGCCTTTTACTTTCAAAATTTTGTAGCTAAGTTAATTTTTTCTCTTACCTGCCATACTATCATTTCATTGGTTTAATTTTCCTTGTTCTCAGTTTCTTCCTTAGATGACATTTTTTGAAATCTGTTTTGATATACTGCTGTTAAATCTTGCAAATGGATTTTTGTGCCAGTCATATATAAAATTATGGAATACTGGACTAGGAAAAACCTAATTTCTTCTAAGCTAGCCCCATTTTAGAGATAAAACTGCAATCCAGAGAGTTTTTTAAATACATCTTTAAAATTAATATTTCAGTTAACACACATTTAGTTTCTCTTACTCCTACTCCATAATCTCCCTCCCCTCCCTGCCTTCTAAAATGAAAAAACTGAACCCTTGTAACAAAAATGAGTCATGAAGCAAAATATACGACCCCGTTGGTCATGTCCAAAAATATATAACTCCTGTATATTTAGTTCCATCATCTCTTTCAGGGGGAAGGTAACATTCTTGATCATTGATCCCTGGGGATCATTGCATTGATCAGCATTTGGGGGGGGGCAGTGAGGGTTAAGTGACTTGCCCAGGGTCACACAGCTAGTAAGTGTCAAGTGTCTGAGGCCAGATTTGAACTCATGAGGGTCCTCCTGAATCCAGGGCTGGTGCTTTAGCCACTGTGCTACCTAGCTGCCCCAATCAGTATTTTTAAGTCCTTCAGAGTTATTCTTTTTTATGGTAATGTTGTTATAGGATGAACGGTGGTTCTGCTTACTTCACTCTGCATCATTTCATACAAGTCTTCCCAGGATTCTCTGAAATTATCTCTTTCATCATTTCTTATGGCATAAGAGTGTTTCTTTGCATTTATATACCTGAATTTGTTCAGCCACTCCCCAATTAATGGCCATCCCCTTAGTTTCTAGTTCTTTGCCACCACAAAAAAGAGCTGATAAAAATATTTTTTGTACATATGAATTCTTTTCCTCTTTGATCTCTTTGGGGTATAAGCTTAGAGGTGGTAATACTGGGTCAGAGGGCTTGTTCATTTTAGTAATTTTGTGGGCGTAATTACAGATTGCATTCTAGAGTGGTTGGAGCCAACCTATTCACAGCTCCATCGGCAGTGCATAAATTTATATATTTTGTCATTTTGACATTTGTTTTCCTTTTTGGTCACCTTTGCTAATCTAATGGGTGTGAGTTAGAATCTGAGTTGCTTTAATTTGATTTCCTTGTTAGTGATCTTGGAGCATTAAATACATTTTTATCAATATATATATATATATTTTTAAATTATCTGTATGTCCCGTTGTAGCCTCTTTTCTCACTCCCTCCCAGAGAGTTTGTGACTTGTCCAAGGTTATTAAATGAATTAGAGACAGCTTGGTCTAGTAGAAGGTATGCCAGCCTTATGGTTTAGGGATGTAAGTTTGAATCCTGTCGTGAGCCCTTGAGAGCTTGTATGACCCAAGGCAACTCACTTATTCTCTCTAAGCCTCAATTTACTCACCTATAAAATGCGATTATTGCAATGTTGCATTGAGATGATGTATATAAACCATCTCACAGGCTTTAAGATGCTCTGGTGGTGATGACGGTTTTTGTTAGTTGAACCAAGACTACCATTCAGGCCTCAGTCTTCAATGCATATTCTGGCACAAACGACGACGTCTCTCTTCCATGTCAGTTAAGTAGGTCGGAGACCAAATTTATATGTTTTCTTCAACTATTGAACCACAACATCAAAATTTGTTTTGAACTAAACCAATATTTCATTTGGTTTGAATTCCTGTCTTTCATAGTAATCCTCAGATGATGATAGTCTAGCTATGAGATAAGATTTCCTTGGCAGTGACCTTGTACCATGTGATTGTCCATTAGGGTCAGGAGGTGATACTAAGTATAGTGCTTCTTCTTCAGCTATTTGATGTCTTTTTAGGGTAGTGGGGGGAAAGTTTTACAAGCAGATGTTACTTTCATTAGGACGGATGGTTACAATTTCACCTTGTGTTTTAAAAGGTTAGTCTTGCAACTAAATAACAGTTTTACAGTCGGTATTTTAAAATGCCATATGTGGGCAGCTAGGTGGCACAGTGAATAATGCACTGGCCCTGGATTCAGGAGGACCTGAGTTCAAATTTGGCCTCAGACACTTGACAGCTGTGTGATCCTGGGCAAGTCACTTAACCCTCATTGCCCAACCAAAAAAATCAGTGGGAGAAATGACATAGGTCAATGACAAGAAAAGGATTTGCTTGAGAGTAACTCAATTTTTAAAAAATGCCATATGTGGAGCAGCTAGGTGGTGCAGTGGATAAAGCACTGGCCCTGGAGTCAGGAATACCTGAGTTCAAATCCGGCCTCAGACACTTACTAGCTGTGTGACCTTGGGCAAGTCACTTAATCCCAATTGCCTCCCCCACCACCACCAAAAAAAAGATCGAATGAAAAATGCCATATGTTCTCTGTTTGTTTTAAAGAGTATTCGTAAAAAAAAAAAAATTAAAAGGGGCAGCTAGGTGGCACAGTGGATAGAGCACCAGCCCTGGAGTCAGGAGGACCTAAGTTCAAATCGGGCCTCAGACACTTAACACTTACTAGCTGTGTAACCCTGGTCAAGTCACTTAACCCCAATTGCCTCACTTAAAAAAAAAAATTAGAGTATTCGTATTTTGCTTATAAAAGGAAAATTTCAGTTGATTTTGATAAAATGTCTCATGTTTAAAGTCGATAATTTTAAAAGACAAATTAGATGGTGGGTCAAGATAGGCAAGTGAAAAAATGAAAATTGGGTAATTGCATGTATTACATATTTTTAGTAGCTTTGATTTGCTATGTTTTCTGTTTTTTCTTTAAGAATCTTCTCTTTGAATTACATAGAATATTAGTTTTCTTTTATTCAATGGCACATTATTTAGTAATGCTAGGTTACCTTTCCCAGGTAACCGACAGAAATAACTGTTAAAAATAATTGGAGCCAAAATTCTTTTCTAAGGTACCTTGCATAATTTTTCACTGGTAGTTCTGGCACAACTTGGGAGTGAAAAAATCATATCTTGCCCATGTTGTCATGGTAATAGAGCCTTAGAATCTTAGGTAAGAAGACCAGCCAAGATTATTTTACAGAAGATAAACTAAAACCCAAAGAGGTTAAATTCTTGCCTATGGCCACAGTTGGAAAACCTGGGGAGAACCATCTTTTAATGGACTTTACTTGTTGCCTTTTATTCATACATCACAGTCACTTAATGGAGAAACTTTTGTCTTTGTTCAGACAGAAAGAACCAATATGACAAAACATGAAGTGCACCTCAGATTGCTTAAACTTCTGTCAGGAGAAGGGGGGGGTGGTCTTCTTAAATACTCTGGTCTCTGACACCAAGATTTCTCTTGGCAGCTGTTTAGAATGCCGCTCCCCTCTAGTTTTCTTTTACTTTGTATTATTTTAGTCGTAGATATTGTTTTCCTATTTTTCTTATTTCATTCTGTGGTGGTTTACATAGGTCTCACATTTCTCTAATTTTCTCATATTTGATAATACTCCATTATGATAACGTGCTGCAGGTTAGCCAGTCTCCATTTGGTGGGTAGATCCACTTTGGGTCCAGTTCTTTTGTTTCCTTTTTTGTTATGAAATTAACAGTCATTAACAAACACATTTAATAGACAACAATCAGTAGAGTATATGAAATTTGAACTTCTATTACAGTTTTTAAAAATACATACATATTGGGGCAGCTAGGTGGCGCAGTGGATAGAGCACTGGCCCTGGAGTCAGGAGGACCTGAGTTCAAATATGACCTCAAACATTTGATACTTACTAGCTGTGTGACCCTGGGCAAGTCTCTTAACCCCAATTGCCTCACCAAAAAGAAAAGAAAAGAAAAGAAAAAATACATACAAATTAAATTTAACCAGCTATTAACAAAACTTCCCTATTTCTGTCCCCTTCTGGTTTTTTAAATGTATATTATTAATGTTCTTCTTAAAACACTGTTTATCTCTAGCAAATGAAAATAGTGTAGCTAGATTAGTTATTCTTTGATCAACCTCCCTGGTTCTCTTTCAGCTTCGGTCATCTCTTTCTCCTGGTACTTTATTCTCTGCCAATAAATAAATTTAGATTTCCTCCCTCCTCCCCCAAATGAAAAAAAAATGCCACCTTCCTTCGACCCTGCTTCATATTTCAATCTATCATCCTAGTTCTCTAGAAAGAATATACTATATTTTGGACTTCTACTTCCCCATCATTTCCTCTTTAACACAAAACAATATGCAGTCTGCTAGCTGGATGGAGTCAGGAAAACCTAGGTTCAGATGTGACCTCAGACATTTACTAGCTGTGTGACCTTGGGCAGAGAATTTAAGCTCTGTCTTCCTCAGTTTCTTCATTTGTAAACAGGGATATAAATAGTGTCCATCTCCCAGGGTGGTTGTGAAGTTCAAATGTGTGAAACATTTTGCCAGCCTTAAAGTTCTATGTTAAGTGCTAACTAGCTAGGTAGTAGCCTCTTCCTATAGAACTATACAGAGCATCAGCTTTTTGAGGGCAGGAATTGGGTGTGGTGTTTTGTTTTATTTTTGGTCTTTGTATCTGTACTATCTTGTATAGTATAGTGAACATAGTAGATAATAATACCCTGTTTGATTTCTTCTTTCTGGGTTATTTTTCTTCCTTCCTTCTAAGTATTTCCATTCCCCTAATCTGGGCATTCTTAATCCAAGATCTGTAGATCCTTTTGTATAGATTTCAGGGGGTTTATGAATTTGAATGGGTAAACTGTACATCTTTACTCTCATTACTTTCTGGTTGAAATGAGCATTTCCTTCGATTATGAATATTGTAAACAAACATTCTAAGAAGGGATCCATGGGTTTCAGTAGATTGCCCAAAAGATTCCATTACCCAAAAAAATATTGACCCCTGTTCAAATCAGGTCTCAGTCTTTCTCTTTTCTACCTGTATTCTATCTTTAGGGTTTCATTGATTGCTGTGACCTGTTAGCACTTTATTTGTATGACTCTTACATCTGTTTCTAGTCCTGTCTTGCACATGAGTGTGTGTAACACAGTTTCCGCTTCTTCTGGATGGTGTACACTCGCATCTCCAGTTCACATCCCAAACAGAATTCATCTCTCCTCCATCCCCAGTTGGCTGTGTACTCTAATGGTGCTTTAATGGCATTTACAAAGTGACTGCTACGTGCTAGGCAAATACCCAGTCTTAAAACCTTAGTTATCCCTCACTCTTCTCCTTTCCCCTTCATGTCCTAGCAGTTCTCCCCAACAATTTTTCCTGCATCTCTCTCCTTTCACTATCTTTTACCTGAATAGTTATAACGACATTGGAGATACTGCCGTGTTAGAAGAAACATTGGATTTATGTTCAAGTGCTCACACTGCTACTTAACTCTCTGGGTCTGATTTCTCATTTGTTAAATGAAGGCGTTGGACTAGATGCTCTCGTTAAGGTTCCTTCTAGCCCCAAATCTTTAGTTTATCCTAACTGGGTCTCCCGGTGTCCAGTTTCTCAAAATTTCATTCTGTTCTTAACACTGCTGACAAATCTTCAGTGGCCTACAGAATAAAACTGGAACTTCTTAGCTAGTGTTTGAGGCTTTCCCAGTCTGACTCAAACCTACCCTTCTAGCCCTGTTTCATGGGACATCCTCTGATAGACTTTATTTTGCAGCCCAACTGGACTACCCTTTGCTGCTCCTTCATCTCATTCTTTGTAGGTAATGTCACGAATGCCTAGAAGTGATTCCTTTATCCTCCCCACCCCTTTTGCCTATTGAAACTCTCCTTTAAGTTCAGCTCATGGGTACCTTGTTCTGCCTGATCTTTTTCTTTGCCTGGCTGGAAGGCATCCATTTCCCTTGAATTTCTTATGCTACTTTGTGTCAGACCCCTCTTGTTTACTTCATTGTTTTCTACCTTGTGTTATAAGCCCTTTGGGGGAAGGGACTGTGTTGTATTTTATGAGGAATTTTACTTGTTATGTGCCTGATGATATTTTTAGTTAAACTCCAAGCACTTAAAAAACAGTCTCACATTAGTGTTCCACATCTAATACTGTTCTATATTTCCTGTGTTTAAATAAATTTACAATTGTTGTCATACTGTTAAAGTCTTGAGAATACAATGGTATAAAGGAGCCTCATTACAATTAAGCTATTCTGCCGAGTTAAATAATTTATTATTATATTTATCTCTGCCTTTTATATCCCAGAATAAATCTATTTTAAGAGAATACTATTCACTTATTTCCCTTGTTTCCACCTTCTGTGTATATTTCTTTCTTTTTTTGGGTGGGGCAATGAGGGTTAAGTGACTTGCCTGAGGTCACACAGCTAGTAAGTGTCCAGTGTCTGAGGCTGGATTTGAAACTCAGGTCCTCCTGAATCTAGGGTGAGTGCTTTATCCACTGCGCCACCTAGCTGCCCCCATACATTTCTTTAAAAACATGAATTGGCTGCTGAGTTCTCTGTATCTTGCACATTGTTCTACTTACATAATTCTAAAGAATAGCAGGTTTATCCTCAACGAATCCTTGTAATAACCATCATATAAGCAGAATGATCTTCAAGAAGTTAAATGATTTACCCAAGGTCAGACAAATAATGTAAGAATTCAGAAGACTGCTTAGTCCGTTGCTCTTTTAAAAACACGTGGGGTTGGGCAGCTAGGTGGCACAGTGGATAAAGCACTGGCCTTGGATTCAGGAGGACCTGAGTTCAAATCCAGCCTCAGCCACTTGACACTTACTAGCTGTGTGACCTTTGGCAAGTCACTTAACCCTCATTGCCCTGAAGGGGGGGGAAAAACCACTTGGCTACCTTTTTATCACAGTGGCTCTAGTGAGACAGGCCAAGGTTCTTTGTTAATTGAAACAGTATTAGCCAATGTGGTATGGAACATGGGAGATGGCCAAAGAAGGGTGGCTGGTGGGAGGTAGCTTTGCTCTGACCCATTCAGGTTTTAATGACAGCTATCCACACCAGGATGTCTTGTGGAGATGGGGATACTCAGGATTTGGTTTGGGCTAATTCATTTTATATATCATTTAGTGGCATCTTGGAACTACTCTATATATAATTCTGCTATTTGTACTTTGGCATGATAATAGAAGTTGACTCTTGTAAATTTCAGTATACGTTCCCCACCCCCCAATCCCCAGTGGAAGGATTTGATGTTTCTTTCTTGCAAGTAAACTCTTTTGGGTGATAATCTACATACATCTTATCATAATTCATTGTCTTTTATCAAAGGATGGGCTCCTTTTTTTAAAATGATGCTATAAGATCATAGATTTAGAACTAGAAGGGGTATTAGAAGTCATCTGGTCCGACTCTATTGTTTTATAAATGAGGAAACAAGCCTAGAGAACTGTGACTTGCCCAAGGTCAAGATAAGTAATACTAGCCAGAGATTAAACAATTAACAGCAACAGAAAACTTGTTTTACAAGTGAGGAAGGTTGTGACTTTCCCAAGGTCACCTATCTAGTGTTAAAGACAGGATTTGAACCCCAGTCCTATGACTGTACTCTACAAAGCTGTCTTCCTTAAAAGGTCAGGGGAAAGATTAAAACTCATTTCCCTGGGTCTTGCTACTTCATCAGGCTGCAGAGGAAAAAAAATCAGGTGACCAGGACGCTACAGTTTGTGGCATATATGCTGAAGGTGGGAAGCAATTTTCATGCCAAAGTGTTAACAGGAAGATTATCAGTTATTATCACTAGAGGAATAACTCTCAGAGATCAGCAGAAGACTGTTGATAACTTTTGTTGTTGTTCAGTTGTGGCTGACTCTCCACGAACCTGTTTGGGGTTTTCTTGGCAGAGATACTGGAGTGCTTTGCCATTTCTTTCTCTAGCTTGTTTTATAGATAAGGAAACTGAAGCAAAGAGGGTTAAGTGATTTGCCCAGGGTCACACAGCTAGTAAGTGTCTGAGGCTGAATCTAAACTCAGGGAAATGTGTCCTGACTCCAGGACTGGTGCTCTATTAACTGCGCCACCTGGCTGCCCCTGTTGATAACAGATACTTTATTCCAAAGTAATAATCATGTGGTACAAAGTGCTACACCGATGTAAGGTGGTATTGTCATCATAGGATGCCATGATGTATTGGCAAGAACTCTGGGCAGAGAAACTGGAGACCTGGGTTCTCTTTCTATCTTTAGCACTAATTCACTGTGTGACCCTGGGCCTTGCTCTTTGTTTCATTTTTGCTATTTTAACAGATTATTTCAGAATTATAACTATCTTGTTTCTGTCTTTCTTTTGCTAGGCTTAACTGCTGTTTAAATTGCATCAATGGAGCATTTCCAGGGAGCTTGGAAGACTATCAGTAATGGTTTTGGATTCAAAGATTCAGTCTTTGATGGCTCTGGCTGTATTTCTCCTACTCTTGTCCAGCAGTTTGGTTATCAGCGCCGGGCATCAGATGACGGCAAACTTACAGATTCCTCCAAAACAAGTAACACTATCCGAGTTTTCTTGCCAAACAAGCAAAGGACCGTGGTAAGTATATAGTAGCTACTGTCAGGCTTTGAGGTATGATTTGGTTGTGCAGAAGTTAAAATTTTTTGTTCAAATATAAAGTTATTATATTACTCCAACTTAAGTAGCTAGATGACTTGGAACAAATGCCTTCCCCCTTAGCCTCAGGTTTTCCTTCTCCATAGAATGGGGGGATTGACCTAGCTGACTACCCTCCACAGGCCTTTGCAGCATCAGCCGCCTCCTGATCTCTTCTTATTGCCTTCTTTGCCTTCCGTTTCACATTTCCAGTAGTTTCCACACTTCTCCTTTTCTGGGGTGATCTATACCCCACTCCCCCAAGGTAAGGCTCATTTCCTTATTGCTTATATTGGCATTGTTGTTATGACCCTAGGATTGAGGTCTTGGAGGGATCTCACAGATAGTGCACTTTTACTTTTTACTTTTTAACCTTTTTTACTTTTCAGCATTACGAGGCCTAGACAAAGTGAGACAATGTATTTAAAGTGTTTTATAAATGTTTAAAAATGTTTACAAATGTGAACTGCTGTCATCATGGTCATCATTCAGAAAAGGTCACAGGGGGGCCTGGAGCTAAGCTGGAATTCAAACTTAGTTGGGTTTTTTTTATTTTTGTTTTTGTTTTTGTTTTTAATTTGGAGTCAGGACTCTTCCTATTAGGCCATATCACAAATAAGAACATTTCTTTTGGACTTTTAAGGTTTATCAAAGGCAGTTGTGTGATGTAGGTAAAAAAAGTATTGTTAGGATTTTATGCATAGGTATCCTTCAGGGAGCACCCTTGAGGAACCAATAACAGAGAACAAAATAGAATAATATATGATCAAGTGCCCAAGTAGATGATATCAACAATAATGGGTCAAGGTGAGGAGACAACAATGTGAGCGAGAATTGATGTTTGTCTGAGAAGCAGATTCGTCTCATTTATGGTTAGGAGATGAACCTATACAATGAGAGCATCATTTGAATTCTTATATTAAAAAACTCAATCCTATTTGTGCACTAGATTGACTCATGGTAGATTAGATTAATGACATTTTGGGGTAGTTTCCAACCAAATTTGAAATTATCTTGTCTTTCCAAATGAAGTCTTCTTGCTTTAACAATGAGACATTGCTGGGAAAGGGATATGGGATCCTCAACAAAGTTTTTTAGACATGTTGTACATAGAAATCATTTTTCAAAGTATAAATAATTATGAGTGTATGTTTAATCTTGATGCATCATCATTTTAAATATCAGGCATTGTGTTCTCTTCTATTTATTTATAGGTTAATGTTCGAAATGGAATGACCTTGCATGACTGCCTTATGAAAGCTCTTAAAGTGAGAGGTCTCCAGCCAGAGTGTTGTGCAGTTTTTAGGCTTCTCCATGAACACAAAGGGTAAGAATCTTCAAAGTCACCTCCTACGACCAAAAAGAACTGCCCAGTCTCAAATAATTACAACTCTTTCTATAGTTGGTGATATTTACCTCACTGCAGAACAGTATTTGCCCTTATTCAAAGCCTGCCAACACTGGCTCTCCTTGCCAAGCAGATGGCTATGATAGCCGAGGGCAACACCAGTTTAGACTATAAAATGACACAGGTAAAATCTTGTGGGAAAGAATGGCAGATTATGAGCAGTAGTAGTGCCATATAAAACAGAAGGGCAGTGGGAGGTAAAACAAGTTCAGAGAAAGCTTGGTGAGAGATGAGTGGTTATCATCCCAAGAACATTGAAGGATGAAACTGGAAGGACTGGAAACAAACAAGAGAGAATGATGATCTCGTTTTGATAACAAACTTTTCACTGTTAAGGACAGTTGGAGCCATTTATAAGCATATATGCCAGGGAGGTCATTATTAAAAGAAAGGTCCTATATGCGTCAGAATATTTACCTCGACACTTTTTGTAGTAGGAACAAACAGAAGCAAAGTAGATGACAGTCATTTGGGGGGTGGCTAGAATGATTGGGGGATGGTACAGAATTGTATGGAATGTTACTGTGTGTAAGAAATGATAATTATGATGAACACAGAGAAGTATGGAAAGACTTACATGAATTTAGGGAAAGTGAAGCAAAGCCAAGGAAACAGGAAGAAGCACCACTACACACACACACACACACACACACACACACACACACACACACACACACAATTTTTTAAAAATGTTGTAAAATTACAAAGAGCTAGCAGAGCCCCCAAGAAGAGATAGGAGGTATTTTTTTCTCATTATAAGGGATTGCTTTCTGGAGGAGAGAATAATGTAGGTCATGTAACAATAAAGTATACAGATAAAAAGGGAAAAATGGATAATAGAGCCACCATCTTTCAACTTTGCTGCTTGAGGAAGGGCAAACACTGCTACAGAAAACAAAGCTGGAAAAAGCAGTCAGCCTGCATCGAGGAAACACAGAAGAGAGGCTCACCGAGAGCACTGAGAGACCAAAAGAATACAGGACACCAATGGCATAGAAAAAAATCTTGTACCATCTTGCCCCTCCCACCCCCAAAGGCTATTATACCTCCTGATGAATTTGCAGAGAAAGAAAAGGAGTGTGAGAGCTAGCCCAGCCCATCTGCTTCGCTGCCATCCATGGGAAATCCAGGAAAGTCACTCGTCATGTCTTGTGGACTCTGGCTCGTTTCTAGGTGGACACAGACAAAAGGTGTACAGGAGGGGGCAGGCACATGTGGAAGCTACATCACTGGAAGGAGTGCACACACAAGTGAGGTCACAGATCCCTCTGAGTCCATAAACAATTAAAAAGAAAGCAGAGGCTTATAATTACAGGATTATTCATAGAACATTATCTTGAAAAACACATGATAGTCTTTGTGAGATTGAATTCTTAACAGATCCCTCTGTGGGACTTAATTATTTTCCCACCAATGATCGTTTTTTATTACACTTCAGAAATAGATAGCCTTCTTGCAGGAAGGTTTTTAGAACTTATTAGATAACTACTCAGAGCCTTTCTAGCTTGGTAGAAGAATCTCCCGGAATTTGGGCTTGATCTCAGAGGTCATCTGCCTAATTGTACCACTAGTTTGGGTCACCACATTTTATAATAACATTTTATCATATAGCAGGGTAGAAACAGATTTTTAAAAACGAGAAAACCCCCAAATGACCAAATGTATTTTATTATAACATTTGAGGAAGTACTGAATCCTTTGGACGCTTGCCTTTGGCATCTCTACAACTTTTTAGACTTATTCTTCGGCCTGATCTGATACACTGGACCTTTCTCAGAAGCGCAGATGCCATCCAAAATCCATCCAGTTTTCTGATAATCCTTGTTTTTTTGCTTTTGTGGCCTCTTGAATCTGGGCAGCTCAGTTTGATGCAAATTCAATATCATTTCCTTCAGAAATTAACTGATCTTTATAGGCTTGACAAACAGAATGAGCCATGCTTGGTCTTCTGTGCCTTTGTAGTTGTACTTTCATCTGAGTAGTTTCTCATTTCCATAATTGAGCCGTTGTCCTAAATGACAGCAGTGATTGGAAAGTGAATATGTGTTACCCGTACTGTGTCCTGAAAACCGAGGGTGCCGTGTTACTTATACCTCAAATGACCTTGGACTGTGGGGGCTGTGCCACTTCCTTGTCCGTTTTCTCACCTCTCTTCAATCCAAACCTTTTTTACCTTTTCTCCAAGGAGATGTTGATATGGTGAAAATCTGTCTCAGGACCCTGGCAGGCCTTCCCAGTAATTGTCCTGCCCTTCAGAAAGATGTCAGCACTTTCTGGTTTGTGGCTTGTCTGTGCTCAGGCTGGTCTCCATGTTGTTTGTGGATGGGCCACAGAACTTGTGGGTGGTTTTGAAAAGTTCAAAGATTGCCACTTGGCATTAGACATGGTATCCATCCAGCTCACTAGTTTGTCTCTCATGAAGAGATCAAAGGCTGTTTTAAAAGGTCATGAGGGCTAGAGGTTTATTTGAAACTATCAGTTTCCTGTATGAGCCTATCTCATAGGAATTTAGCTAACTTTAAAAAAAATGTATACTTTAAGGTTCTGTCCCAGATGGGGACAGAAAATTTTATCAGTTTACCACCCACTCTGTAAATAGGATTTCCTTTTCCTAATTCTAAACTTCTTTCCACCTTTAAGGCATATTTCCCTTAGGTACTAGGAATGTTGGGAAGTCAATAGGAGCTTCTCCTACCCATACCATGCTAGCAGGCCAGCTTTGCAGTCAGGACCCTGTGAGTACTGATAACAGAGCTGGCAGACTGGGCCTCAAGAGGAGCAGCCCATGCTGTAGCATCCCCAGGCTGTAGGGCACCACAAAAATCTGAGTAGTTCGAGGGCTGCATAGGGATTGCTTGAAGAAGGTTGGTCTGATTTATTTTAGGGTGACACTGGGACCTTTTTAGGGCAGGTCTTACCTTTAAGGGTAAGTTGGAAATAACTGTCTCTTATCTCCCTTTATCACTGAAGTTGATCAAGAACTTTATCACTATCTGATAGGATCAAGAAATGTATTTAGATTTGGAATGAGTATCTTGGGGGGTGGGGGATGGGGTGGAGGGATAAGCATCTATAAAAACACCAGGTAGTGTGTTAGGCACTTTATAGATATTTTCTCATTTGACCTTTAGAACAACCCTGAGAAGTAGTACTGTTACTGTCCTCATTATACGGTTGAGGTAACTGAGACTTAAGGTTTAGTGACTTACTCACACAACTCGCAAATTGTCTGAGGTTGGATTTGAACTCAGGTTTTCCTAACCTGAGCTCTGTGCACTAAGGCGCCCGTTTGTGCCCCCTAATTCAGAGAATTAGACTAGTTGATTTAAAGTAAGCTGATGAATAGGCAATATGGCATAGAGGTTAAGGGCCTGGTCTTGGAGTTGGCAAGACTGGGTTTCACATCCCACCTTGGACACATTCTAGCTTTGTGATGTGGCCAAAGTCACTTAGCGCCTCAGGACTTCCATGCAAGTCTCTCCTCTCTTTAAGTTGAACTGCTGATCTGCCTCAGAGGAAGAAGGTTCAGCCTTAGGAATTCCTAACTGGGTCTAGAGCAGGTCTTCTTAAGTTTTTTTGTTTCATAGATCCCTTTGCAAATCCAGTGATAATCCCTTCTCAGGATCATATTTTAAGAGTTTACTAATCCCTGGCTCTAGAGCAAAATAAAGTTTTGTTGTTGTTGTTGTTGTTTTTAAAGGCAGTATACTAAATACAAGGAGCATAGCATTGAGGATTAGGAGACCTGGACTGTAGTGCTCTCTTTGCCACTTAATTGTATAACTTTAGGCAAAGCAACTCTCCTCTGTAGGCCTAAATTTTCTCATTTGTAAATTAAAAGAGTTGGACTGTGTGAACTCTGAGGTTTCAGCTATAAATCCTATGAAATATGGCTTCCGTGAGATTTTAGAGAGATGATGATAATAATCTAACTTGTCCTGGGCATTAATAAGTATTTTAGAATACCACAAAATTTGGAAGTTGGAGGGGACCTCAGAGGCTAGCTTTCAGCCAATACACAAATGAAATCCCCACTATAACATAACCTGTACTCTGCTTGAAGACCTCAGAGTGGGTGGGGGAAGGATTTTGAAAATAGATATATTTTGGGGGCAGCTAGGTGGCGCAGTGGATGAAGCACTGGCCCTGGATTCAGGAGGATATGAGTTCAAATCTGGCCTCAGACACTTGACACTTACTAGCTGTGTGACCCTGGGCAAGTCACTTAACCCTCATTGCCCCGCCAAAAAAACAAAACAACCAAAAAAATAGAT
Source organism: Dromiciops gliroides (assembly GCF_019393635.1). NCBI lineage: Eukaryota > Metazoa > Chordata > Mammalia > Microbiotheria > Microbiotheriidae > Dromiciops > Dromiciops gliroides. Next base: position 707,108,409 of record NC_057861.1, read on the forward strand.
ATATTTCTCAGGGGTAGCTAGGTGGTGCGGTGGATAATGCATCAGCCCTGGATTCAAGAGGATCTGAATTCAAATCTTGCCTCAAACACTTGACACTTGCTAGCTGTGTCGGGGCAGGTCACTTAACCCTCATCGCCCTGCCCCCCCCCCCAAAAGGATATATTTCTCTTTTTTTAATCTCTGACATAAGGCAAACCACCAAATAATGGGTAATAGTCTTCTTTAACATTAATTTTATAATGGAAATAGAACTTTGGGAGGCAGTCAAGATGGCCAGCTGCCCCACCATAACTTCTCCACAGAGATCTAGAAAATGCACCAGACCAAATCCTGATTAGCAAATCCAAGAAAAAAACAACACATTGAGTCTGTTTTCCAGCCCAAGTCATCACAGGCAGCAGAGAGAGAGGTCTGCAGACATTGGAAACAGGGTTGAGGTCTGGGCAGGAACTGGGGGCCAAGTGGAGCACTGCAGCACCAAGGGACTGAGATCCAGGGCACTGAAGCAGGAGGCAGGGTGTGAGAGCAGTGCCTTCAGGTAGCTCTGTTGCTTCCTACACAGGTAGGATGGCCAAGAGGAGGGGTCACTGGCCATTGCTGGGCATTAGCTTGTACCAAGTTAGAAGCACATAGCTAGGTGATTCTGACCTCAGGAGCAGAGTAAAGGCTCGGCTCTCGCTTCCAGCCCAGGCTGAAGCCTGCAGGGAAGTAGATAACCAGAGTAGGCATAACCAAACCAAAGGGGAGCCTGCAGTTTAGTCACCCTGAACCCACAGAGACTCCCAGCAGGCTGATGGTTGATACTAGAACTTCCAACCAGAGACAGGCAGACAGGCATCCTGCACAGATCTGCTCGAGGACAATAAACAGACTTCACCCTGGATCACATCAATTTGGAAGGACTGAAAGCCTGGAGGTCCCCTGAGCTGTTACCAAGATCCTGGAATAGTACAATACTTAATCCCCCAAGCCGGTGGCAGAACCCATGAGGACAAAAGCTCAGCCCAGACATTATCTCCAGAAATGTGTCGACTGGAAGAATGAGCACCTGAAAAAGAACCTTTCCATAAAGAGATTTTGTGGTGACAAAGAAGCTCGGGACACCAATCCAGAAGAAGAGACTGACTCCAGATCATCTGTAAGTAAAACCTGAAGAACAACAGTTTGGCCATAAGTCCAACCAAAATTCCTGGAAGAGATAAAGCAAGATTTTTTTAAAAAGCCAGAAAATGATTTTAAAAACCAAATTAGAGAGGTAGAGGGAAAAAAGAAATAAGAACTACTGAAGGGAGATATGGAAAGAGTACAAATAGCTTGAAACAAGAGGTACCCAAGAAAAGAACTCCCTCAAAATTATAATTAGCGAAATAGGGAGTTGGTGGCTTCAAGAGACATCAAGAAATAGTAAAACAAAGTCAAAAGACTGGGGAAAAAATAGAAGAAAATGTAAGGTGTCTCATCACAAAAACAACTGGCCTGGAAAACAGATCAAAGAGAGATAATTTAGACTACCTCAAGTCATGACCAAAAAAGAATCTAGACATCATAGTTCAAGAAATCACAAAAGAATACTGCCCAGATCTCTTAGAACTAGAGGGCAAAGAAGAAATAGAAAAAATCCATTAGTCAGCTCCTGAAAGAACCCCCCAATGAAAACTCCCAGGGGTATTATAGCCAATATAAAACTTAGGTTCTGTCCTGGGCCACCTTCTCTTCTTTCACTTAGTGAACCAGTTAGCTCCTATGTATTTGTTATTTTTACACAAGTATCTCTTCAATCTGCATTTTTGTGCAGAGATCCAGGTACACATCTTTAAGTGCTTTTTGGACTTTTCAAACTGAATGATGATCCATAGGCACCTCATACCTGGCATGTTCCAAACAGAACTCATCATCTCAAAACAACCTCTTCTGAATTTCCTTATTAAGAGTACCATCATCCTTCTAGTTATCAAGGATCCCAAATGATGTGAACCTGGACTCCTCATTCTGACCCAGTTCTCCATATCTACTCATCTCTTGCCTATCCAGTTCATTTTCCACCAAGCTGCTAAAATGTTAACCCTTTCTTCCCCAAACCATAGATCTAACCATATTACTCTCCAGCTCAATAAAATCCAGTGGCTTTCAATTGCTTATAGAATCAAATGCAAATTTTCCTTTTGGCTTTTAAAGCTCTTCACAGCCTAGCCCCAGTCTTTCTGTTTGTTTTTGTTTTGGGGGCTTTAAAAACATTTTATTTTACCCCCAATTACATGTAAAGACAATTTTTAACATTCATTGTAAAAAAATTTTTGAGTTCCAAATTTTCTCTCTTCCTTTCCTCCCCCCTCTCTGGGATGTTAAGCAATTTGGTACAGGTTATACTTGTTCAGTCTTGTAAGACATATTACCATATTAGTCATGTTGTGAAAGAAGAAACAGGACAAAAGAACTATGAAAAAATACAGGAAATGAAAAATAGTATCCTTCACTCTGTATTCAGACTCTCAGTTCTTTCTCTGGAGGTGGCTAGCATTTTTTCAGCATGAGCCCTTTGGGATTGTCTTGGACCATTGTTGTATTGGTAAAGATAGTTAAGTCATTCACAGTTGATTGCTATTCACTTGGTTCTGCTCACTTCACTTTGCATCAGTTTGTATAAGTCTTTCCAGGTTTTTCTGAAATCTGCCTGCTCATCATTTCTTATAGCATTATAGTATTCCATTACAATCATATACCACAACATGTTCAGCCATTTCCCAGCTGATGGGAATCCTTCAATTTCTAATTCTGTGCCACCACAAAGATAGCTCCTATAAATATTTTTGTACAAATAGGTCCTTCCCCCCGACCCTTTTAAAAAATCTCTTTGGGATTCAGACCTACTAGTGGTATCCCTAGCCCCAGTCTTAAGTCATCGTTCATGTTTTTGTTCCCTAGTCTAGCCAAACCAAATTTCTTACTGTTCCTCTCACACAACACTCCATCTCCAGGCCTTTGTATGGACTAGAATGTACTTTTTCCTCACCTTCCCCTTTAGAGTCTCCAGGAACCTTCAAAACTCAGCTGAAGTACCTCCTTTTCTGATTTCCCTAGCTACTCATCCCTCCCTCCCATTACCAGGTACACACCTTTGTGCATTTATCCATGGATATATCTTCCCTGGTAGAATGTAAGCAGGAATTGTCTCATTTCCATCTTGTGTGCCTGGTGCCAGGTGCATAGTAAGCACATGATAAGTGTTTATTGAATGATCAGCCTACACTTAGCAGCCTTCAGATAATAGACATAATTTCTCTCGCCAATTATGGTTTACAGAGCACTGTAGCTACATTCTTTCATTTGATCATTGTAGTAATAGAGGTAGGTAATGCAAGTCTTTTTATTGCCTCCATTTGATGGAAGAAATTGAAATTCTGAGAAGTTAGGTGACCTGTTTAAGGTCTCCTGGCTAATGATTAGCAGAATCTAAACTCATATTTTGTGATTCCAGATTCGGTATATCCTTCTGCTGCCTCCCACACATAGAAGCCAAAGTTATTTCAGGAAAGATCTAACAAATGTGCATTATGTCTTGGATATATACCCCAGACAGACAACAGACCTCTCTGTTGTTATTAGATCAATAAACAGTTGGATCAGTACACCTGAGAAAGGAATTACCAACCACCACCACAACTCTTCACTCTTTTGTTTATAGCTGAATTTTTTAAAAGTATAAATTTCACCAAGTCCACTAATGTATTTTTGTTTGTTTTTTGGGTTTTTTTTGCTGAGGCAGTTGGGGTTAAGTGACTTGCCCAGGGTCACACAACTAGTAGGTATTAAGTGTCTGAGGCCGGATTTGAACTCAGGTCCTCCTGAATCCAGGGCCGGTGCTCTATCCACTGCGCCACCTAGCTGCCCCCACTAATGCATTTTTAGTGTTGTGTTTCATCAACTTTATTATAAACAATAAGCCTCCATGTATAGACTTCATCTTCCCATAGTGGCAAAAAATGAATTTTCTGTTTCAAGAAGACATTTTCATCAATATCTGGCATGCATATATAGTCCCTCTTATGGATAATATAATTTTACTATGATAAATTTTAAAATTCCTTTTAGGAAAAAAACACGTTTAGATTGGAATACTGATGCAGCCTCTTTAGTTGGAGAAGAACTTCAAGTAGATTTCCTGGATCATGTTCCCCTCACAACACACAATTTTGTAAGTTGCTTTTACTTTTATCCTTGTGGTATATTTTTGCAATTTTAGATTCCTAAGTTGGGAATTTCATGTTCTAATAGCACTGGTGCTATTGAATCAGAAGCTGTGGTTATTCTATAGTTTATAATGCAGTGCTTTTCAGACAAAAATATCTTCTAAAAATTCGTAGTGGTAGATATCTTCTAGATCCTTTAAATTTGGGGGTGGGGGGCAGTACATAGAAATTAGTAATCTGACTTTTTCATTTACTGATTGTCTGACATAGTTTATAATGTTTTATCCCCCATCTTCTTCATCTACCAGGCTCGAAAAACTTTCCTGAAGCTTGCCTTCTGTGATATCTGTCAGAAGTTCCTGCTGAATGGGTTTCGATGTCAGACATGTGGCTACAAGTTTCATGAACACTGTAGCACTAAGGTCCCCACCATGTGTGTGGATTGGAGTAACATCAGACAGCTCTTGTAAGGGTCCTTCTTTTCTTAAAATATATCAGATACTCAAGTCTTGTACAAAATGACTAATGTAGTCATGGTTTACATAATCGCACATGGATAACCTATGTGTGATTGCTTACTGCCTTGGGATGGGGAGGGGGTAAGGAGGAATAAAAGTTGGAACTCAAAACTTTAAATAAAAATGTTTATTATTACAATAAACAAACAAACATAAATAAATAAAAGGGAAATGTATTGAATACTATAATGGGGGAAGTAAACAGTGTCCTAGAAAATCAGTATAGCAGGAAGGTGTTTATGGGGCTTATTAGGCCTTTGTAATGAACAATATTAGCAAAAGTCAGGGCCAAAATAGTATATTGTTGTACACTAACCCTCATGTCAGGGAAAAGTCATGTCAAACCAATCTAGCATTCTAAGAGCAGCAGATATGTACTGAGCAAGTACCTAACCAGTCAATAAATTCTTGACACGATTCTATTAAATAAAACAACTCTGCACATATACTCTGAATCGGAAATATTTGGAGGTTGCAGAGGATTGGGTTTAAAAGAATAGCTGAGGGGACAGCTAGGTGGTTCAGTGGATAAAGCACCAGCCCTGGATTCAGAAGGGCCTGAGTTCAAATCTGGCCTCAGACACTTGATACTTACTAGCTGTGTGACCCTGGGCAAATCACTTAACCCTCACTGCCCCACAAAACCAAAATAAAACAAACAAAAAAAAATAACTGCACATAAAACCAGTACGCACATCTTATAAGACATGTTCTCTCCCAGATGTGGCACAAAATTATGAAGGCATTCACATAACTGAATAGTGTAGACACTAGCAGGGACAAGACTTGCCCAAATTATTTTCTTTTCTTGATAAGATTTGATCATTACCAAAATTTGTTGTCACACAGTGAAAGCATATGTATTCCTTAAGTGCCTGTTGAGCTTATGGTCTTTAGAGTAGATTTGCAAAGCAAACAATGATGTTTCAAATAAGAAGCTAGAAGTCCTTATTTTAGATCATTAAAATAAGATTGCTCATGTGTACATATGCCTCTTTTGTTCAAGAGTGCTTTTCTTCCAGTCTATTCTATTATTTAAAAATTTTAGTGCTGAATTTAGTTGATAGGAAAATCTAACAAGAATTAAATGAATACTTTTTTAAACTTGTGCGATATTTAGATGAAATGGTAAAAGTAGTTGATATTAAAATATATACATCTAGATTGGACTAAAAGTAAATGTGAACATCGTGTCAGTGGCTTCAAAGTAGTGACTACAAAGCCCTAACCTGATTTTAGTTCTAAACTTTCTGAATTATCATCTTTTGTCCAATGACCTCGTTACATTAGGGATACCTATCAGTTGTCCCTAGACTCACACTTATGGTGTTCATTGGCAGATTGCTAACACCTGCCTTCCTCTTTTGTCTAGCACATCACTGGAGGTGTTGCATGTGCCTCACTTTGCAGAAGTTTTAAATAATGGCGGAAAAACCTGAATATGGCTGGGTCATTTTGGGGTTTAAAGCACTTAGTACTTTTACAAAAAGTAGAGATATTAGATCAAATGGAAGGTGTGTTTTTTATACATTGCAGTATTAACTAAACCTGTCTTTATCCAACTTCATTTAGATTGTTTCCAAATTCCAATGTTGGTGATAGTGGTGTACCAGCACTACCTCCCCTAACAATGCGTCGGATGCGAGAGTCTGTTTCTCAGATCCCCATTAGGTAAATCACTTTGTTTTTTCTTTTTCTTTTTTTTTCCTAAATTCAATCTTATTTCAGTTTCAATTTCAAATTATCTCGCTCCCCCACTCACTGAGAAGTCAAGAAAAATAAAACCCATTGCAAATCTGAAGAGTCATGGAAAACTAATTTCCACATTAGCTATGTCAAAAAAAAAAAGCCAAGAAAAAGAGAGAAAATATGCTTCAGTCTGTTCTCTATGAGTCCATCACTTCTGCCTCATGGTAGATAGCATATTTCATCATGGGTCCTTTGGAGTTATGGCTGCTCAGTTAGTAAGTCTTTGAAAGTTGATTATCTTTACAATATTGCTGTATAAATTGTTCTAGTTTTGCTCATTTCACTTTGCATTGGTTCATACAAGTCTTCCCAGGTTTTTCTGAAACCATCTTCCATCATTTCTTATAGCACAACAGTATTCCATCACATTCATATACCACACCTTGTTCATCCATTCTACATTTGATGGGCATCCCCTCATTTTCCAGTTTTGCTAACACAAAAAGAACTGCTATATTTTTGTATATATTGGTCCTTTCCCTCTTTCTTTGATCTCTTTGGGGTATAAACTTAGTATTGCTAGGTCAAAGGGTATGCACATTTTAATAACTTTTGGGGCATATTTCCAGATTTTTCTCCAGAATAGTTAGATATATTCATAGCTACCCAAACAGTGCATTAATGTCCCTATTTCCCACAGTCCCTCTATCATTTGTCATTTTTCTTTTGGGGGGGGGTGGGAGATGTCATCTTAGCCAATCTGATTGATGGGTGTGTGGGTCATACCTCAGAGTTAGGTTAATTTGCATTCCTCTAATTATTGGTGATTTAGAGCATTTTTCACATGGCTATTGATGACTTTTTTCCTCTTAAAACTGCCTGATTATCTTTTTATCATTTATCGATTTGAGAAAGGTTCTTATTCTTATAAATTCAGTTTAGTTCCCTATATATTTTAGAAATGGGACCTTCATCAGAGATTTTTCTGTAAGGATTTCTTCCCCAGTTTCTTGCTTTTTCTTTTTCTTTTTTCCCCCTGATTTTAACTGCATTGGTTTTGTTAGTATAAAATCTTTTTAAATTTTATATAATCAGGGGGCAGCAAGATGTCGCAGTGGATAAAGCACTGGCCCTGGATTCAGGAGGACCTGAGTTCAAATCTGGCTCAGACACTTGACACTTGCTAGCTGTGTGACCCTGAGCAAGTCACTTCCCTCATTGCCCCACCAAAAAATTTATACATTTTGCCTCCTATGAACTTGTCTCTTGTTTAGTTATAAATTCTTCCCCCTCCATAGATATAACAGGTGATTTGCTTATGCTATCACTCTTTATGTCTAAAGCATGTATTCATTTTTAGTTTATCTTGATATATAGTGTGAGATGTTAGTCTATGCCTAGTTTCTGTTAGACTGCTTTCCAGTTTTCCCAACAGTTTTTGTCAAATAGTGAGTTCTTCCAATAGGTGGGATCTTTGAGTGTTCATTTGCTTCTGTATGTTACATACCTAATATGTTTCACTGATGAACCTTGCTGTTTCTTGACCAGTTCCTAAATGTTTTGACAATTACCATTTTGTAGTATAGTTTGAGATCTGGTACTGCTAGGGCCCTTTCCTTTCCATTATTATTATTTTTTTCATTGATTCCTTTGATATTCTTGACCCTTTCTTCCTCTGGATGAATTTTTTTGTTTTTTGGTAAAGCAATTGGGGTTATGTGACTTGCCCAGGGTCACACAGCTAGTAAGTGTTAAGTGTCTGAGGCCAGATTTGAACTCAGGTCCTCCTGAATCCAGGGCTGGTGCTCTATCCACTGTGCCACCTAGCTGACCCTCTGGATGAATTTTATTATCATTTGTTTAGCTTTATAAACTAATTCTTTGGTAGTTTGGTGTGGCTTCAAATAAATAAATTATTTTGGGTAGTGTTATTTTTATTATATTGGCTCAGCCTACCCTTGAGTAATTAATATTTTTCCAATTATGTGGATTTGTCTTTATTTGTGTGAATAGTGTTTTATAATTGTGTTTATATAGTTCCTTTGTGAGTCTTGGAAGGTAAACTCCCAAATATCTTATATAATCTGTAGTTATTTATTTATTTTTTTTTTTTAGTGAGGCAATTGGGGTTAAGTGACTTGCCCAAGGTCACACAGCTAGTAAGTGTTAAGTGTCTGAGGCCAGATTTGAACTCAGGTACTCCTGACTCCAGGGCCGGTGCTCTATCCACTGTGCCACTTAGCTGCCCCTTATAGTTATTTTTAAATGGAATTTCTCTTTCTATCATAAATCACTTTCTATAGGATTAATCAAATTTTTATTCATACTCCATGTTCACACAGAAGCAAGTCCTGCCAAAACATGGGTCCAACTGAAATAGAAAAGTGAAAGACACTGACTTTTAGAGTAGAGTCACATATATTATATTTACTGCATACCGTTGCCAATACCTCACTAGGGCACCACAACAGACATGCAGGTGTGTACATACTCATTCAGTGCTTCAAAATTGATAAAACTGTGATGTCTGTGTAATGTCTTAAACTCAGGTTCACAAATCACTTTCATCACTTTAGAGACCTACCATTAGGTATAGGTATTGGGTCACAACCAGAACTTAGGTAACAGAAGTAGGGCCATCCCCATTTTACAGAATGTTTTTATTTCAAGTCTACCCATTTCCACTATACTCTGCTACTTTGGGATGTGCTTCTAAAGATAGTTCTCAGTGTTCTCCTTTATTGACCTCTTACCAACTGTCAAAATCTCCCATAAAGCCCTTTAATTTCATCTCTAAATTAAAATGGGCAAGCTTCAACTAGCTAAATAGGTTGGCAAATATTATCTCTTCTCAAGATGCTATAACATTCTGGACTAATAAATATAAATGATTGAGGAAAAAAATGTTATATGTACTCCACTATTCTTAGGATTTAATAGCATTTCAATAGGCTAGCACTTGAAAATTTTTCTTACTAAAATGATGGAAAGTTTTGCTAAAGAAAATAATCTCTGCCATTTATATAGCTCTAGGAGTCTATATAAAATCTTGTGGTTTGTCTCCAGACGTCTTTACATGTGGGGAAGTTTAGAGATGACTTAGCCTCTTTTTGCTCTTCGCTAGTTCCCAACACAGGTATTCCACGCCCCATGCCTTCACATTCAGCACGTCACCGCCGTCCTCCGAGGGCTCCCTTTCCCAGAGGCAGAGATCTACGTCTACCCCGAATGTCCATATGGTCAGCACCACCATGCCAGTGGATAGTCGGATTATAGAGGTAATGGGGCTACTTGAAATAAAAACTGCTTAGCACTAATCTCAAATAGTAAGAGATATCAATGCTGGATTCCAAACCCAAAATATCATGGCGGATTCTAATTTCCCTTTATGTGTGAAGCTCCCCTGCTTCCTCTATAACATCTTTTGCTTAGCTGAGTAATGTATTGGGGAATGTTGGGATAGGGCATCACTGCTCAGAGAAATCCTAGTGTGACCCTTTCTCTTCCAAACTCGCCTGGGTACCGAGCTAGCATGTTAATGGTAAGGAACGCCAGTGTTTTGGTCTTCTGTGTAGGGGATGAGGGAAGGGCCAGCTCTCTGCAGGGTGTGAGTCTGGGAACACGTTGCAGGATTGGCGGTATCGCATTTGGGGAGGGGTTCTGCACCGAGCAAAGTGCCCAGAGCTTGACTCCCAACTGCTTTTTCTTTTCTCACCTTCGTGGGGGGAAATGGGGGTGTTTCTGTTTCCTTTTCTTTCTAGTTCCTCTTTCCCTGCCACTGCAAACACTCAAATGCTACCTGTGTTCTTTCTTCTTCTTTATTTCTCATTGCTTTGGACTAGAATAGCAGCCTGAACACTTCTCCCAGGGCATGGTGCAGACGGTCATGTTTGAGGGCAAGAGTAGGTATCCTTCTTCGTGCCTTTGCTTTCTTGTGATTAACAGGACTGCTCAGACTGTGCTGTATGTACAGCACAGGATTGAGGCAGGAGCAAAATGGAACTCATGCATTTCTTGCCACCTTACTTCCCACGACTTCTAACATTCCTATAGGGGATTGAAAGGTTACCTATTGGAGGGAACTTTTTTCGCTATCTAGTTAACTGTTTCTCAGATTTGGGGTTTCATTTCACATGTAGCTGACATGCAAATGTTACTTAGATTCTCCTTTTTTTAAACTTCAAACTCTAGTTCTTTAATTGGTTTCTCTAGTATTAGGACATTCTTTGTATCTCATTTATAAGCTGTGTATGTCTTTCAACTGACAGTTTGATTGCAGCTTTATTTTTTGTCAGTCAACACTAGAAACCTTGGCAGGCACATGCCATTTAAATGGCAATTTATTCATTCCACCCTCCAAATAATTACCTTTAGGATTATTTCCCCCACCAGCTGTTGTTGCTAGTAACTTCAAATGAAAGCCAAACTCCCATGCCCATCTAACACAACTTTTGGCTCCCCACTTTGGATGTGCTCGTTTGAATGAATGCTTCTGTCATACAAGTTCTTCCTCTCTAAGCACTTCGAGTAATAGAGAAAAATTCAAAGAAGGAAAACTCAAGTATTTCTACTCTAATAAATGACTAGCATAATAACCTTAAACATTCCAGTTCTTGGAAATCAGGTTCAGTATCTACTTTTTTCTAGTTATTTACAATTTCTCTAGTGCATGTATTTTATTTTATTTTATTTTTTTCTTTTGGGAGGCAATTGGGGTTAAGTGACTTGCCCAGGGTCACACAGCTAGTAAGTGTCAAGTGTCTGAGGCCAAATTTGAACTCAGATACTCCCGACTCCAGGGTCAGTGCTCTATCCCCTGTGCCACCTAGCTGCCCCTGCGTTTAAATTTTCGTATTCATAATTCCTTTTAATTGACAGGTTCTGAGAAGACAAAGCAAATACAACCTTGGGAGTATTGGCTGGCTTACATACATACATCTATACATATGCATACATATACACATACACACACAGCAATACATATACCTGCATACACATATGACACGTACTGCATGCATGCATGCATGTGTACATACATACATATATACAGTAAGGAAAGGAAGGCACTGGAGTAAAACTCCTCTTAGCACATGGAAATTTTTGCTCTAGTTTGAATTGGGACTTGCTTTAATGAAAATTATTAGATTGGTTTTGTAGTGGGGTGAGTTAGAAGAACAGGAAGCAGGTAGTAGATCTAAGATTGTTTGGGACAGAATTTATATCTCAGGATATCTCAAAGCATTTAGAGAAGAAGTCTGCTATGAGATCTTGAAGAGCCCGAGAATCTAAAAATATCTTTGGTTTTGGTGTTAGGATCGTATAAAGATGCTTATTTGCTCTTAATTCTTTCCTTGCCAAAAATCTGAATAATTTTAAGCATTTTCTGTACTTCTGTAAATACTTATTACTGTGGTTACACATATAAAATAGAAATGTTTTGTTATCAGTGGTGGGTATTGGCAAGGAGAAAATGGAGTTCTTGTATATGAGAATGAAAAGGAAATGAAGCTTGTGTTATTCTGGAAACTGAAATTTCTGTTAATTAGTACTGAATACTCGTTACAGCAGCAAGCCTTCAAAAGAAAATCTAGAGTGCCCCAGTTTACATGGTCACACCACGAGGTCTTTTATTTAAGATGGAATTCTGTTGGGAGTGGACCTCATTCCTCGACTGGAGGAGGTTGCCCGGTGAAATGGGAAGAGGATTGGATTAGATGTCAAGAGGCCTGTTTTCTAGGCTGGACACTGCCACTCTGTGACCAAGGCCAAGTCATTTCTCTCAACGTGGTCACTGTCCACTTTCACACCTACATAATGGGCTTGCTGAATGGAGTCAGAATAATAAGTGATGATTTTGCATTGTGATCCAAGTTTCACTGAACCCAGCAAAATTAGGGTTAAAAAGAAAACGAAGATTGGACTACAGAAAAGGCCATGCCACTTGGCTAACGTTTCAGCAGTCTTTTTTGTTGGGGGAAATTGGGGATGGTTTCCTATAGTTAGCAAATGAATGTAAACCATTTTATTTCATGTGGTAAAATTCTTCCAGGATGTGTTGTTGGTCACTTATATTTGCTCTATTTAGTCAAAAGAAAATCACTTGTTATGTTTTGGATAATTTCTGAATTCTAGATATTTCCTAATCCTCTTTCCATTTTTGCCTATACTCCCCTTCCCTTTCCCATTAGGTAGTCTATTACAGGGTAAAAGCTAATAATTTTTTCTTTTCTGTTTTAGGATGCAATTCGAAGTCACAGTGAATCAGGTACTTGTATGTCATCACATAACCAACAGTAACAATGCTTTCTTTTAATCACTCTGGATTTCCTATTGGCTCATGTGTTCTTGATTACCTTTGTCTTTATGTGTTAAGCCTCACCTTCAGCTCTGTCCAGTAGTCCAAACAACCTGAGTCCAACTGGCTGGTCTCAGTCCAAAACCCCTGTTCCAGCACACAGAGAAAGAGCCCCGGCATCCGGTACACAAGAGAAAAATAAAATTGTAAGTATAGGCAGCTTGACTTATTGTTTCAAAATAGTGATGGGTGTAGCATTTATTAAGTACTTACTATGTGCCCAACACTGGGGATAAAAACTGAAGAAAGCCAGATGGTCATTGTCTCTAAGGACCTTACGTACTGATGAGGGGAGCTAGAAATCTGGCAGCATGATGGGTAACAGCCAGCAGTGACAGGGCCAGGAAAGGCAAGGGGAAATCCTACCTGTCCAAGTCCAGGGAGGTTGTGGGATCAGAGGCCAGAGTTCTGGTAGGAAGGGGAGAAAGACAAATGCCTGAGGACAGGCTTTAAAAGAGAAAGCTAGCCCTTTAATCTGAAGGCTTTTATAATGTATGTGGGGGAGGGACTTAAATTGAACACTAGTGTTCAGAAGCAAAATGTATGCTGGTGATCACCTGTGGGTTTATTTATTTGCCTGTGCTATATTCTGACAGATTTACTTGTTTCAGAGGCCACGTGGACAGAGAGATTCGAGTTATTACTGGGAAATAGAAGCCAGTGAAGTCATGCTATCAACCAGAATAGGGTCAGGTTCATTTGGGACAGTGTACAAGGGGAAATGGCATGGTGAGTATGAACCAAGCTATTTTTTTTATCATCAAGTTACGTGTTGTGGTGAAGATTCAGTGCTTCTTTTTTTTTCTTGGTGAGGCAATTGGGGTTAAGTGACTTGCCCAGGGTCACACAGCTAATAAGTGTCAAGTGTCTGAGGCCAGATTTGAATTCAGGTCCTCCTGAATCCAAGGCCAGTGCTTTATCCACTGCACTACCTAGCTGCCCCCAGATTCAGTGCTTCTAATTGACAGATGCACAGGGGATGCAATTTTCAAACTTTATCTTAAGGTTAAAAATGTTTTGTTTATGAGAACTCTTGTCCATAGTAATGGCCATAAGTCATTCTGAAAAGGATATATTGTGTTCAATATAGTATGCTTAAGGGGCAGCTAGGTGGCGAAGTGGATAGAGCACTGGCCCTGGAATCAGGAGTACCTGAGTTCAAATCCGGCCTCAGACACTTAACACTTACTAGCTGTGTGACTGGGCAAGTCACTTAACCCCAATTGCCTCACTTTAAAAAAAAAAAAAAAGAAGACTGCCAGGAAGTGTGTGATACATTTTAGATAAGAATCCATCCAAAATAATTAAGTTTTGCTCCTAAAAAGGAGTCTGCTTCAGTAATCTGGAAAACTCATTTATTTGGAAAATCACCTTCATTCTGCCTATTCCAGATAAGTGAAATGTTCGACTGTAATTTAAATTTGAATGTCAAATTCTGATTGGAATAATGAGACCAGAGAGAATATAAATGCAAGCTTAAGTTCACTACAACATCCTTGTTTAAAAAGTATGATAATTAATAGTAAGAAATCATAACTTATACGTATGGTATTAGATTCCATACTATTAAATAGTGGCCCTGTGTAAAGTCTTGATTCTAGAGGTCCAAGGTTTAGTTTTCTTTTCTTTTTTTTTTTTTTTTTTTGGCGGGCGATGGGGGTTAAGTGACTTGGCCAGAGTCACACAGCTAGTAAGTGTCAAGTGTCTGAGGCCAGATTTGAACTCAGGTACTCCTGAATCCAGGGCCGGTGCTTTATCCACTGCGCCACCTAGTTGCCCCCCAAGGTTTAGTTTTCATAATGAATGATCAATTATTTTATAAGCCATCTTACACAATTTTTTAAAAAATCCACTTAACTTCTTGTATTTATGATGTCAAAAACACAAATATGGCTTCTGCTAAATCCTGTTGAAGTGATTATTTTCAGGAGATGATGCTAAGACTGCAGTAGAGTATTCATATGGGAGATAAGGGGTGGTCTGGATAAACTGGGCTTTTAGCACATTTATTTGTGGTGAGAACTAAAAAGACCTCCTAGGGTGCCAGGAGGGTTGTACTTAGGACCTGTGGTTTCACAGGCCTACGTTCTTCTTTGACCAACCCAGCTTGAAATCTTCCTACACTTTGGTAGGCATCCTTCATAAGGTGTGTCCCCCTACAATCCTCCAAAAGACAGATCACAGAATGGCCGCCATTCTGGCATTGAGCTTCTCCAGACTTAGCTGTCCTCATCTTACTGCTCTTCAGATACCAGAGTCTATACTTGAGGCCTTTTCAGGTGGTAGACCTGCCACTCCATTATCCTAGCCCAAGGTCACCTGGGCCATAGAGAAGCATGGCAATTGCACTTTTGTGGAGGGGGAAGATTTTATGACTTTTAAAATGATAAAGGGGAAGGTTCTTGCTCAGTTTTACACTTAACCACTGTTATTTTTACTAACGAGTAATAACAACAGCTCGCATTTTCTTTTATACACCATATGTGCCTTACAAGAAGCCTGGGATAGGCAGAACAGGAGTTCTTGGTCCCGTTTTCTAGGAGAGTGAATAAGGCTCATAGAAATGAGGAGACTTGTCCTGGATACACAGCCAGTACAAAGCAGAAGCAGGCCTTCAGGGCACATGTCACACAGCATCCACTGTGCTTTCTAGTAATCCCATGCACTAATAGGGAATGTTGCCATCATTGGACCCCAGGGCTTTGTTTTTCTTGCCTTCTCAAGGGAGGAAGGAGAAAATTTGGAACTAAAAATAAAATAGAATTGAATTTTTCAACAAGAATTAGATCTCAAGATAAAGGCAAAGAGTAGCCATTTGCAGCAACCCAAGGATACTGCATATCCTTTAGAAGTTGTCTGAAATAACTATTTCTTAATGCCAGTTTCATTCTTCTTCATTGGGCTATGGAAATAGAAAATAGCAGCTCCAAAACCAAGGTCTTGCCCATTGTAGGCATTCAGGAAATATCTCTTGACTGGTTGACTCAGACTCCTTTCATAATGCTTTGAATTATGGGTTTGCAAATTCTGACATTTTAGTTGGTACTGTTTGTAAAAAAGCAGTTGCTACAGCTTTTTATCATTTTTTAAGCAAATGTTCCTTTTTTAGGGGAATTTGGCTATATTTGATGCAGAAATTCTTTAGCAATAAAATTTTGGTATCCCAAAAGGAATGTAAAATGTTGGTTTCTTCAAAACACAAAAGTTCCCATGGGCTGAAAGGTCTTAAAGTTTTCCAGAAAAAGTGTTCCAGAGGCTTCCCTCTTCCCCAGCTCAGTGTATGCACAGAGAACACATACTTGCACTTATGAATACATGGTGTATTACTGCAGATGACTTACCAAGTACCCAGCCCTATGTGAGGAGTATAAAGATGTTTGACATCTTTGTCCTTGTAAAGCTTAATATAGTCAGGGAAATAGGACACTGCTCCCTCCCCAAGCCCCCATATCATAATATTAGCAGTGTGTACTAAACGCTAAATCACTAACACAGTGCCCTGGGCGCTCACAGACAAGGAGGGACGGTTGGGCGGTTGGTGGGGACCTCAGGAAGGTTTCAGGGATGTAGGATATGGAGAAAGAGGAGTGCATCTTAAAGCAGAAGGACAGAGCTGGTCAGAAAGCAATCTGAAGTGCTTCCTGTGTGCCAAGCCCTGTGAGAAGCGCCAGGGATACAAGGAAAGGCAGAAGCCCAGCCTCTGTCCTCAAGGAGCTCACACTGTGTTTAGGGAGACAGCAGGCAAGTATGAGGCACATAGAAGGCATAGAGTGAGAGGAAGGAGGGCTTCCCACAGAGCCAAGTCAGTGGGGGTAGTGTTGCTGGACCTTTGTGTAGTGCCTGAGGGTGATTAGATGGGAAAGGGGCCAAGTGGGGCTTTCATATTGGGTCTTGGAGGTGGTAGAAAGCCACTGGTGTTTGTCGAGTAAGGAGGGCGACAGAATCAGAAAGGAAATCACTCACAAGCACCATTGGTAGCAGAGCCTACGTTGTTGTGACCGCCTCTGCAGACGGCAGTCCCCCACTCTGTCACATAGATGACAACGTGAAGTAAAAAGCATTCCTTCTTTTGGGCTGTGCTGACTCTAAGTTAATTTGCAGGAGACGTTGCTGTGAAGATATTAAAGGTCATTGATCCAACCCCAGAACAGTTTCAGGCTTTCAGGAACGAAGTGGCCGTCTTAAGGTGAGCAGAGAAGTTCTGTTGTCTTGTTTCAGAGACCCTTCTGCCAAGTGTGTGTGATTCGTTCTGTGAAAATGTCCCACAGGTTAATCGTCTTAGTGAGTGCACAGTGCTTCCTTACAGTAGTTCAAACTTAGAGGGGACCTCCAAGGTCAGTTAATGCACACTCAGTCTGGCCGTGTCATCGGTCTGCTGAGAACCCTTGCCAAGCTCCTTCTCTCACACTTGCCTAGGCCATCCCCCACCCCCACAAGTGATCTGGACAGTCCAGCAAGAGCATAAAGTAATGCTTTGCTCCCCCCCTCCCAGTGCACTCAAAGTTCTTCAGGGGCAAGGACTGTGTTGGGTTTTTTTTATATATAATAATTTTTTTGAAAAAATTATTTGGGGGGGGGGTTGAGGGGCAATGAGGGTTAAGTGACTTGCCCAGGGTCATACAGCTTAGTAAGTGTCAAGTGTCTGAGGTCGAATTTGAACTCAGGTCCTCCTGAATCCAGGGCCGGTGTTTTATCCACTGCACCACCTAACTGCCCCGACTGTGTTGTTTATATCCCTGTACCCTTTAGGCCCCCTTGTAGTAAATATTAAATGTCTGATCTCTCATTTTACACATCAGGAATGAGAAACCCAGACAACTTTACTGATTTGCCCAAGGTCAGAAAGGTCTTTAAGTAGAGAGATGATTTTGGGTTGAAGTTTTCTCATTAGACCACAATACCTCCACTGCTTTGATACTATGGCTTTAAATTCCCTCAAGTCTGTCAATAATCTCCTTTATTTTCATATTCTTTCATAAGGGTAATGGGAATTTTTTCTTTTTTTCCAGAAAAACCAGGCATGTTAACATTCTTTTGTTCATGGGCTATATGACTAAAGATAACCTGGCAATTGTGACACAGTGGTGTGAGGGGAGCAGTCTTTATAAACACCTCCATGTCCAGGAGACCAAATTTCAGATGTTCCAGCTTATCGATATTGCCCGGCAGACAGCACAAGGAATGGAGTGAGTATTTCAGGAAATTAAAGATTAACTTACTCAAAATATTCCTGGTTTTGAAGAGATATTTAATATGTGTTAATATTTAGAATTTACTTAGATGTTACATGTAATCTTTACAAATAAAATCTGTATCTAGGGACTTTGTGTGAATAGAATGAAAACTGGCCTCCAGCTTAAAATAAGTTACAGTAGATGAAATCTCTTCAGAGATAACATCACCCCTGTGATTGATGTGTTTTCCTATCTTCTCACCCAGCCCACCCCGAGGACCTTATTCTAACACTGATTGTCACAGAGACCCCAGCAAAGAGGCACTTGGGAAGCCCTGTGCTCCCAACATGCTCCCTATGGTAATGAGGGAAACTGGTATTTCTGTACTAGTCTTTAGAAAGTATTCTCCTCATGACAGCTCTGTGGGCAGCAGACTTGAAAGATGGCTCAGAAAGGTCCAGGGACTTGCCCAGGTTTAGCCCTGATCCCAAGGGGAGCCTTTCAGCTGGTGACACCTCTCCATTTCTGGTTCCCTAAGGAAAGTCAGGATCCCAAGAGCAGGTTTAGTCATGCTTTGGTCACAGTTGACTATAATGATAATTTTATTTAGAAAAAATAAAAAACTCTGGACATTTCTAAAGCTGTTAGCGACCAAAAAAGGGCAGAGAAACTCCAAGCTGGAAGAGAGATTCATTACGGTTGTTTTTAGAATAACAGACCAAGTGTTTGTGATGGAAAAAACATATGTTTGATTGACTCCCCACAGGAGAATAGACATTTAATGCCTCTGCAACGTTGGCCTAAGACACTGACCCTCCTTGGATTTCAGTTTTCTTATTCTTAAAGGGAGGGGATTGGATGAATTGGCCCTGAGGTCTCTTGACGCTCTAGGATTATGGGATCTTCTATAATGGAGCTGGATTAAACTCTGCTTTTCTAATGCTTGTTTTTAATTTAAGAGTAACTGTAGTGGTGAGGCTTTGTGCTTGAGATTCTTTTTGATGTCCATTATACAATAAAGAACTTCCTGACCAAGTAGATATCTGTTGTCTCTGGGCATTATAGTGAATAAATGATGCATAGACAATCTCTTTAATGGAATGGATTTACCCAGATGACCTTTCAGCTCCTTTGGTGTTCAGTGGTCTTTCCCTGCTGGGCTGACCGGTTCTTTATCTTAGCACATGGAGGTGTTACTCTGACACTGTTTGAGGCAAGATGGGGAGGTCACTGACCCTGCATGAATTGATTTGGTTATTGAAGCCTCAAAAAGAACTCCTGGTAAAGTCATTTTGATGATAAGATAACCCTACTTCCTTATTTGCACTTGGGAGCTTTTGCTTTCTGTGGGAATCTGGAGATACCACTTGATGCTATACCACATGTAGGATGAACATATCTTTACATGCTTTTTTTTTCTTTTACAGTTATTTACATGCAAAGAACATCATCCACAGAGACATGAAATCAAATAGTATCCTTTAATTATTTAGTTTCACATGATTAATATGGAAGGTTCCATGATTGAAGATATAAGTAAGTTTGTCAGTTCTCCATGGAGCTACAAGTTTTCATACAACTGAGGAATGATTACCCAGCATATGGGTGGAAGTCTGTCTCCCTAGTTCTTCCTGTGCCGTTGCCACAGAATTAATGTACAAAACATCAGTTTCTCATCATGATAACTTTTATTTTTTAAAATATATTTTTATTTATACCTTGTTTTAAAATCATCTACATTTCCCGATGCACAGTCCCAGAGAACAATGCCATAACCAACCACCAATACGTCTAGAAAGTCCTGTATCTTCCACACTCATCTCTTTGTGCTAACCTTGATCATTCTAATTTTGTAAGTGAATTTTTGTTACATCATTTTAACATTCCCAGTGTATTCCTCTGACATTCTCCAAAACCAAACAAGATATGAGAAAAAGTCCAACGCCATATGCAGTATCTCACATAAGGTCTCCCTACCTCTACAAAGGACCAAGGGAAGGTACCTTAAGGTCAAATTTGGCTCTTCTAATTTTACTGCATTCCATTTCAGTTGCTTTGTTATTGTCGTGCTTTCCATCACATGACTTAGTTATACATATTGTATTCCTGGATCATTTTACAGATGAAGAAACCAAAGCAAATAGGTCAGGTAACTTGCCTAGGGTCACCCAGCTCCTAAGTGTCTGAGGCCAGACTGGAATTCAGGTCTTCCTGACTCCAGGCCTAGTGCTCAGTGCACTGTGGTACTCCCTAGCTGCCCAAATAAGTTCATGTGTATCTCAGTCATCATCACTTGCAGTATGGCAATACTCATAACATTGATGTACAACAATTTTTTTAGCCATTCCCTAGCAGATAGGCATGTTTCCAGTTAATTCTATATCCATTTCTTCAGGGTGTCTTTAAAAATGAGAAAGGAATAGGTACATTTTCTCTTTTTCAGATGTTTTTATGGAACTCAGGTATATTTTTTTTTCCAGCTCTCATATTTTATTGTATTGGTACATGTTATGTTGTGGTCATATTTTTTTAGTTAGTAAAATTCAATCAGGTATATTTTTAAGTTTTATTGATACTGTGCTATCAAGCACATGTTCCACACTCTACACCTGTGGACCTCTCCATCCCCATTTCATGAGTTTCATTTATTTCAACTTAGTGGACATTTATTAAGGGTTGTCTGTGTACAGAGCACTTTGCTAGGCACTTGGGATAAAAACAGATTTTTAAGGATAAAACAGCCCCTGTTTTCATGAAGCCTAAAATCTCATGGGTATAGACAACACAGCGATTATAGCCATATGAATCATTAAGCGCATTAGGCTCCATTTTCACATCTTATTTAAAACCAAAGAGGAGGGGGCGGCTAGGTGGCGCAGTGGATAAAGCACCAGCCCTGGATTCAGGAGGACCTGAGTTCAAATCCGGCCTCAGACACTTGACACTTACTAGCTGTGTGACCCTGGGCAAGTCACTTAATCCCCATTGCCCTACAAAAAAACACAACAAAAAAAACCAAAGAGGGAGAAGATCATCTCTGATTGGAGGGATCAGAGAAAACTTCCTGGAGAAAATGGTATTAGAGCTGAGCTTTAAACAGTGGGAGAATATTCCAAAGAACAGGACAGCATGAACAAAAGTATGGATGTCAGGATGGATAACCATGCTTATTTATTTTATATTAACTCTATTTTGTTTAAGGACAATTTTCCCTCATAAGATTATGCACAGTTTTTCTGGGTCAGTTATATCACATTCCCAGAGTGCAGCTCTCAAATCCTATATGATCTTGTGATATGTGATAAAATAATGAAGTTTCAGAGAAACTCGGGAATACTTGTATGGACTGATGTAGATAGAACTGAGCAGAACAGGAGAACAAGAACACTGATAATGCCTGATTTTGACAAGTGATAGGCTAAGATGCAGAATGAGATACATTTTTGGAAATAGCTAATATGTGATTTATTTATTTTTTGTTTGTTTGACTATGCTTTTTTGTTAGAAGGGCTTTATTTTTTGCCAGGTGAAGGTGGGGGAGGGATCCTTGATAACTGGAGAAAATATTTATTCATATATCTACTTCTTCAGGGTGTCTTTGAAAATGAGAAAGGAAATAGGTACATTTTCTTTTTCAGATGTTTTTATGGAACTCGGGTGTATTTTTATAAGTTTTATTGATGCTGTGCTTGATAGTATATGTACCACTTTATACCGGTGGACCTTTCCATCCCCATCTCCAGTAAACATGAGGAGGTACATTTTCTCATTTCTTCTTTGGAATCAAGATCAGTCATTATCATTGCAAGGCTTTCAGATCCATTTTGTTGTTCTTTCTGTCTCTGTTCTTGTCATTGTGTGTATTGTTTTCTTGGTATTGCATATTTCATTCTGCATTAGTTCATGTCTTCAGGTCTTGCTAACAAAAAAAATGGTGTTTAAATATCTTGGTATATGTAGGACCTTCTGTATTTTACTTCCTTGAGATATATTTCTAGTACTGTTGTTTCTGGATCAAAGGGCATGGAAATTTTAATCATTTTTTTTACTGTAATTCCAAATAGCTTTTCCAGAATGAATGGACCAATTCATAGCATGCCTCACTTGCTACACCATCTCCATCATTATCTGTTTCCATCTTTTCCCATGTTTTCCTGTTTTCTGGATGTGAAATCTGTTATTTCAATTTGCACTTTCCTTATTAGTGATTTAGAACAATGTTTCATTTGGTCGTTAATATACTGAAATTCTTTTGAGAAGTTTGATCATACATTTTAACCAGTTATCTTTTGGAAAATGGCTTTTGGTCTTATATATTTGAGTGAAAGCTCCCTATTTATCTTGGATATTTACAGATTTATTAGATATAGTTGATATAAAGATTTTCCCTCAACAATTGACAGGTTTTTTTTAATCTGTTTTATTTTTCTCTGGTTTAGGTATGAGCATAAATTTTTACTCATGAAAGTACTTTTATAAAGTGCTTTCTAAATTTGTCACATAGGTATTAATTGCTCTTTAAAATGTTTGCCAGAATTCACCTATAAGATCCACCTGTGCTTTTTTTCCTTTATGGCTTGTTCATCTTTACCTTCTGAGATTGCATTGTTTAAGATCTCTATATCAAGTTCTGTTAACGTGAATATATATATTTTTTTATTTCTGTAGGCAATTATTTCCCTTAAACTCCTGGTTTTGTTTACATATAGTTTTGTGTCACAGACCTTGATAATTCTTTTTGCTCTGTTGTGAATTCACATTATTATTTTTGTTAATTTTATTGTTCTTTTTTTGGTTGGGCAATGAAGGTTAAGTGACTTGCCCAAGGTCACTCTGCTAGTAAGTGTTAAGTGTCTGAGGCTGGATTTGAACTCAGGTCCTCCTGACTCCAGGGCCGGTGCTCTATCCACTGCGCTACCTAGCTGCCCCCTATTGTTCTTTTTAAAATCAGTTTTGTTTAGGTTTTTAAAGGTACCAGAAATATTTATTCCTTTGTCCTTCTTTTGGGTTAATTTGACATGTAATTTTCTTAAAAATGCCTGTTCATTTCATTAATCTTTTTTTCTACTTTTTTTTTGGGGGGGGGGCAGGGCACTGAGGGTCAATTGACTTGCCCAGGGTCACACAGCTAGTAAGTGTCAAGTGTCTGAGGCAGGATTTGAACTTAGGTCCTCTTGAATCCAGGGCCGGTGCTCTATCCACTGTGCCACCTAGCTCCCTCCCTCGCCCCGACTTTCTTAATATTTCTTTTCAAAGGGTATAAAGGTTTAAATAATGTTTTTGACCCTGACTTTTTCACATTTTTTCATAGTCTTTGTCGTCAGGCACATTTTCATAAACCAGTCTCCAATAGTTCTTGTTTACATAATGACAGCAGTGCTGTCAAGCTCAAATAGAAAGGAGGCCACTCATTTGGACATAAGGATCCCTGAAGGCCTCATCTTGGCAGTTTAGAAATGTAATGTTCTCTAGATAGTTAACATATAAAAATACAATTTCCCAATTGCATTTGCACTTGGGAGTGTCTAACACATCTGGTGTACAGAATTTTTAAAGCACTTGATTTGGTAGAGCAAAATGCAGTCTGAAAGATGTTGCTCCAATTAGGTGCATCCTGTGAATGTTAAGATTATATGAGATTCCTTGATAGATGAGAATCATCAATTCTCTCAGAAAACAGACACATATTCACCAAAGGTGTTTGCCACTGCCTTGGAGGGAGTCCATTTGGTATTTGGCAGATTAGATCCTCTAGGTCATTCATCCTCCTAAGTGAGACCTACACCTACTCAAGAGTTTGGCCGAAAATTCACTCAGGAAAAACCAAGTGGGTGATGAATTCCTCCCTTCCAGACTCTTATTCATCATTACATTCATGTCATACAGTAGAGGGGATGGCCACTGTGCTGCCACCAAAATTGGATGGAGGGGATGAGAGTATTGCATTTGGGAAAATCATACAGTGCTTGGAGTCACCTCACACTGTTCTCTAAAATCTGTCCAATAGAAATACCACTCTTCTGCCATGCCTGTGAATCATAGTGCACCATCATCTCTAAAGAATCAAGAGAGTGGAGGATCCAGAGGGCAGGGGAAAGCCACATGAAGAAAACATAGACAGCTCTTGTAACTACAGTGCTACAAAGAGCAAGCAAGAATGGCTCACTGGAGCAGGCCAGCTAATACTTTTGCATAAGATGGCTTGAAGGCTCCAACAGGATTACCTGTAAATGGCATTTTTCAGGGAATGAACTTTGTAGGGTATGGGGGATGTCATTAGATAGAAGGGGAAAGGGGGGAGGTCGAGGGTATGCTGAAGAAGGGCTTTCCAAAACTCATGTAGAAAAGAATAAAGAATGTGTAGTTTTATTGGTACTCCTTGTACAATTTCATAGTTAAAGTCCTTCTCTAATGTAGCATGTAGTTTTCTGGAGATGGTAAAGCCAAAAGAAAAAAAAATCCACACTGTGGCCAGCCTGGTTAATGAGCCTCTCCAAATTTAGCTAGACTGGTCATCAGAGAAGACACCACCACTACAGAGGCCCATTGTAACCTGTCCTCCTTCCACTCACATCACTTTTGAGAACCCCAGATCAACGTAATACTTCAGCTACAGCATTAGCTGTAGAAAAATATGCATTCAGATTGTATGTGTGTGTGTATGCACATATATATGAAGATATACACAAATACATGTTTATGACAGCTAGGTGTCACCATAGTGCATAGAGTGCGGGCACCCAGAGTCAGGTGCTCGTACTCATATTCCCGAGTTCAAATCTGGCCTCAGACACTTACTAGCTGTGTGACCCTAGGTAAATTACTTTACCCTGTACAATGAACTGGAGAAGGAAATGGCAAACCATTCCACTATCTTTGCAAAGAAAACCCCAAACGGGGTCATGAAGTCAGACACAATTGAACAACTAATGTGTGTGCATAAGACTATTTATACAATATAAACAAAATGAGACGGCAAACTAGATTTAAAAATCACGTGTGAGAAAAAGAAATGAGTTAAACCTAATCTGCTTGGCACCAAAGAGGAAAATTAGAGTCAACCAGTAGAGATGTCATTTAGTATAAAGAATTTCCTAATAAAAGTTGACAACAGAATAGGCTCCTTGGTAAGGTGGTGAATTCCTTATAATTGCCAAGTATTTAAGAAGTCTCAATTACTTGTTGAAGATGTCTTCGAGGGGATTTATTATACATCGGGCATTGTGGTCCAGTTCGAGTTCTGTGATTTTTTTGAGTTCCTTAACAGATGTTTAGATATATTTCTTCATGAAGGTTTGACAGTGAAAATAGGAGACTTTGGTTTGGCAACAGTAAAATCTAGATGGAGTGGCTCTCAACAAGTGGAACAGCCAACAGGTTCCATTCTCTGGATGGTAAGGAAATAATTAATCTACATTTAAATTTAGCTTTCTTACTCCTATGATCAAATGTGAGCTGCTAGCCCTTCTTCAGTTACTATCCAGCTAAGCCTGATAAATATCAGTTTAAGGCACATATTAGATTGAGCATTTTCTATGAGAAATATGGCCTTGTCTTTTTTACTTGGTTTTTAACTTCTAAACAATTTTGCAAATAACATCTCATTTATCTTCATTCTGTACCTTTATTCCTTTTAAGTATATCAATCGAAGCACAGAGAGGCAGTAATTTGCCTAGTCACAGTTAATGGCTTGAACAATGGCTTGAATGTTGTCTCATTTAGTAGGATACACCTGAAGGAGAGGGAGGCAGGCAATTGACAGCTTTTTTTTCCAGTTAACATTTGCCCAGCAGGCTTAACCTACTGTGGGTGTTGATGGATGATATGGTTTGCTGTCTTTTAAGATGATGAAAAACAAGGACAAAACTCTAGTTTCTCTGTCCAGCTGTGGATGGAATGGATCAGATCCTGTTGGGTAAAACTGTCCTCCCGAGGGGCTCTTGGAAGATGCACATGATCCATTCATTTACTTATCTAGTCCCTACTATGTGCAAGTTCAACAAATTCCAGGTACCTTCTCACAGCTTCTGTATCAAGTCTTCTGTACATGCAACTGTTCTTGCAAGTATGATATCATTTTCAGGTTAGACTTCATTCTCTTCTTCCTCTCAGCCTTGATTTTACTATTTCTTACCCTACACCTCAAAAAGATAGCTATCTATCTAGAAAAGTCTGGCTGCGGCCTCCTCTCATTAACTGGAGCTGAATATTATAAAGCAAAAATGGTTTCTAACATAATCGAGTCCCTCAACCCTGCCCAGATAATGTTTATGGAAAGTGATTAATCCTCTTTCAGGCTCCAGAAGTTATCCGCATGCAGGACAACAATCCATTCAGCTTTCAATCAGATGTCTATTCCTACGGCATTGTGCTATATGAACTAATGACAGGGGAGCTACCATATTCGCACATCAACAACCGAGATCAGGTGAGAGCAGCCAGCTTTGGGCAAGTCCATTCAAACAGTTGACTTGAAATGGGGGCCCGGATTTAATGAAATAAAAGGTAACCTGTCGCAATGACAACCTCATATCTCTTTTTCATTTAGATTATATTCATGGTTGGTCGAGGGTACGCATCTCCAGATCTCAGTAAGCTCTACAAGAATTGCCCCAAAGCTATGAAGAGGCTTGTAGCAGATTGTGTGAAGAAAGTTAAGGAAGAAAGACCTCTTTTTCCACAGGTGTGAACTGCTAGGGGGCTTGAGTGTATTGTCTGCTGTAGGACCCAATTGGAAAGGGCCTCCCTAAGTCCTTCCTTCCTGTTAGCCAGCCATCTTGATTTGGTAGATTCTTTGGCTTCACCCCCGCTTCAGACTGGGGAGGGGTTCTGGATCCTTATAGCCTGCTTGCATGTCGTTCTGAACATATTTTGAATGAAGCCATCTGAAATCTGCCCTCTTGCTGCCTCTTTTCAGATATTGTCTTCCATTGAATTACTACAACATTCTTTACCGAAAATCAACCGCAGTGCTTCCGAACCATCTCTACACCGTGCAGCCCACACAGAGGACATAAACTCATGCACATTGACATCCACAAGACTCCCGGTTTTCTAGGCATATCTTGCACCATTGTCCCCAACAGGAAAGTCCCCAAAGTTCTGCTTTTCTTACCTTAATCAATGAGATGAATTTTTTTTTTTCTTCAGAGAAAGCTGCTAAAGATTTCTACAATTCAAGTACTACAGGGACATCACTCCATGTTGCCTTTTTCTACCGTTTGTTTGCCCAGTGAGATGTTTTCCACTCATTTTGTGTCATGTGTCATAACGGTGTAATTTTACCAATAATTAACAGACACGATGCAATACAAGCCAGAGTTTTTAAAATAGATGCCCTTGAGCCTTATTTTCCTCTACAGAGGTGGCTGTGTTTATTTGGCAATATTTTCTCTTGATCATTTTTGTTGGATCAATTAGTATTTTTATAGTAAGAATGGCTAAAATTCTTTGGGGGGGATCCTGAAAAGTTCCAGTCCTAGAGGATGTTTCCGGGAAAAGATGGCAGTCCAACTCCAGAGAAAAGGGGATAATGAATTCTGGATACAAGTTCCTACAATGAGTGTTAATCATGCCAAGGAATTTTAATTCTTTTAAAAGATGGCAAGTTACCAGATAGTTTTGCACATAGAAAACAATCATGCGAAGGAAGAATAAACTGTTCTCCATAATACTGTTCTCCAATGGGGGCCATACATACAGCCTTGCTGCAATTACTGACCTAAGGAGCGATACCCTGGTACTTAACGGACCCAATGAGATACCCACTTGTGCAGCGATGGGCTTGATTGAGGAATTGCTGTGCTCCTCTCAGCAAGCAGAGTGACCTACCAATTGGAAGCTGTCTTCCAGGAGATGCACTATATGAGGTATGCATTCAAAAAGATTGGTCTTTCATTTGTATCTTGGCCCCCAAAAAAAGAATCCCTTTGTCATGTTGCTTTACAGTCGTACCTCGTATAACAAGGAAACTGAATATATACAGTTTTTCTTGATGGTTTGGGTTTTGTTTTTATTGCTCCTGAGAAAATGAATTTATTGTAAGCCATGGTTCTAGTGATTTATCTTATTTTAATAAAATAAGTTAAATTTAGGTTTTACTGGCCTCCTTTTTCATTTATTATGGGAAGATTGTGTTATTTTAGAGCATGAAGTTTAGAAGTGTGTTTTGGCCATTTCCTAAGGCTGTAAACAAATTTTTCTCCTATAGTAGAAGAATATAAAGTCCAGAATTAGGACTTAGCAGTGCATGTCCCCACCCCTCACCCCCCGGACCCCTCACCCCAGACAGCAGTATGGTCTAGTGAGTAGAAAGCTGAACTTAAGTGTCTGAGTGGGTCTGTATCTTAACTCTTTCTATCTGTGTGACCTTGGACAGTAGTCCTCAGTTTGCTTATATAGAAGATGAAGATGACTCGACTAGATGCCATCTAAGGTTCCTACCAGCTTTAGGTCTGTATTTACTACTGTTGGTGATGCCAAATCCTGAGGAAACTTAGAGAAAGAGCTTTCAGATCCTTAATAATTCCGTCCCTTCAATGTTCAACAATGTTACTCTGATTCACAGGTTTAAAAAATATCCTGGTGTATAGAAAATGAATATAGCCAGCCAAAGTGTACGCGTGGGGAAAGCCTATTTAATGGAAATAATAAAAAACTAATAAATTAACATTTTAAAACCAGCAGGCAGTTTCACCTGGTAGGAACTCTTTAGTGCAAATGTTTCCTGAACTGCCTTTAAATATTGCACTTTGGACTCTTTTAGATGTACTTAAGAGCAGATGATCTGAGTGACAGGCAGTGTTAACGTTGGCTTTAGAAGAATACCTTAGAGTTCCACCTTCTGGGAACCTCTTTTTCCTCAGCAGTATAAATGAGAGACTATTCCTATCAAAATTATCAAATACTTATACTGCTGACCTCAAGGATTGGGTAAAAAACTTGAGAAGTGGGGATTTGTTACTATGAAGAACATTTATGGCTTTAGTAACTAACCAGCCTTTCTAATTCTCTGATTCAGTATGGATTTAAATAGTGCAATGTTAGCAGAATTTAACTTGGATAGACCTCCTTCTTTAGCTAGGGAGCTCAATGCCTTCTAAGCTTTTCATCTCACAAAAGAAGGCAAGGTATGGCCTGCCTTTTGACTTTTACTCCCCTTTACGACACATGTTGCCCCTTTACAACACATCTTTGTTTCCAAAATGGAATCCATGTGGCCATTTGTAGTCAAAACTCTAGCACCATGAAAGGAGGGAGACTAGCTGACTCTCTAATCTGATTAGAGTGAGATTCAAATAGATATTACTCTCCAAATAAGCTCAGACGGACTGACCATACCTAAGAAATCAAAACAGCTTTAATAGGCAAACTCAAATTAAGCTTTTACACTGCAGGTATATTTTATTTTCTATGACACATGTGCCTGAAAAGATGTAAAATCAGATTTTTGAAATTGAAATAATTTAAAATGCCTGGGAGAAGAGAGATGGCACAAGAGGGAGGGAAGCAAAGAATCTGCCTCATTGTATACTTTGTAAATTTGGGTTTTGCTTATGGGGGTACATCATGTGTACTAACCCACGAAGAGCAAAAAGGATGCAGAAAGCCAAAAAGGCATGTTTTGTTGCGAGTCACTCTTCTATCAAAGTGGATGCCCCCTTGTGTTTTTCCCCACCAGGCAGGGAGCATGTGTCATTCTATCAGTGTGGGTGCCCTCCTCTGCCTCACAAGCCCTCTATGACTTAGTAGATAATCTTCAAAGGATGCTCTCCAACCTTAGCTAGTCTGGTCTTCAGCTGACAGCCAAAAAGAGGCTTAACGTAACTGAAGAATTAGTTAACCATGAAAATGGAGATTACATATACTTCTGTTAATTTTTTATTTTATATCCTTCAATGTTTCCATTGCTGTAATAATGGAGACTGGATCAGACAAAGGTTTAACACACCCTCACTTAATCCAAGTGACACATCAACTACTGTTGCAGCAAATGTAAAACTCTGCAGCACACCCTCTCTAAATACGCAGGCCTGGTCCGGCAGAGAGCCTAGGGTATGGTGTGGTATGGTATGCTATGGTATGGTATGGTATGGTATGGTATGGCAAGGGGGTGGGCTGGGGAGGGGGCTTCAGTTCACTCTCAAGGATTCGAGGCAGACTCTTCCACTCCTGAAAGGTGCATGAAAAGGTCACCGAGTTCGGTTACATCATCTTCCTCAGTAGCTGGGATGTGCCGGCTTTCTCTGTCCTCAATAAAATCCCAAAGCCGGACAGAATTGAAGAACTGCAAAACACATAGCCAAGGAGCCAAACCATTCCAGCTCTTGTCAGTGAAATAACCATGAAATGTAGCCCCTAATAACTCACTAAAAGAGCTATTCAAGCCTAGCTTTTAAAGAACAAAGAAAACAAGAAACATTCTCCAAAAGAACAACTTTTCTGTTGACTCAGGCCGATCTCTTTGGATGCTGGCTTCCCAGATGGGTCCAGATCCACAGAGATCCTAATGGACAGGTCAAGGTAAATTTGAAAAGTCCCTCAGGAAGGGAGAATATGCCACTTGCCACCCTCTCTCCACTCCTTACTCACCCTTACGGTGCCTTCTGAACTGAGCTGTTTGCGAGGCTTCTCAGGTTCAGCTCTTGTCCCATCTGGGTAGGCATGGAGATAAAGGCATTTTCCTCCAAAGGGGCAGGTCCCCTTGCCCTGCTCAAAGTATTTACAGGCCTTTTTCCTTGAGAGGAGAAAGAAAGTAAAAAAGGGATTATTATTCTCTGGCCTGGTCTATGTCTAGGAAGGAAGGAAGGTAGGAAAGAGATGATTTGGCCTTTAGGGCTAAGGCTCTCGTCTACGGTTCAAAGGCAGTGGCCAGACTGACCCATCAACTTGTCCAATAAACTCAGTTGACCAAAGTTCTGGACAGATTTCAGGGGCTTGATTAAGTTGGGTGGGGGGAAAAGTTACCTATTTTCACTGGCCTCTAAAACAGAAATTTATCTTTCTTTCAATTGTGAATTAAATTAAAATTGTGAAATAAAACACCGTTCTCATTATAGACAGCCTCAGGGACCTGTGACATGAAAATGGTTCAGAACCCCCTGCTGGCTACAACTCTTCTTTCTCTACCCAACAAGCCTGAGAGTCAACTTAGAGTTGATGTGATATCCTCATGCTAAAAGCCCTACATGGGGCAGCTTCCATCCCTGACACCAGGACAGGGGGACAAAAGGTCTGGCCACTGGATCCAGGGTAAGCTCCTTAGTTCTTCCTGGACCAGCAGGGCCTAAGAGATAATCGGCACAGGAAGAGTTTACATGCGAGTGCTAAGTAACTTCTGACTCAATTGGAAGATTTTATTTCTCTTTCACAGAATCATTCTTAGGGCTAAGAAGAGACACTACACTGTCTAGCTCAGAGGTTTGGTCAGACACAGGGCAGCTACAGACTGAAGTGTGACTAAACTACATTCAATACAACTGCAGCAGCTTCGGGGATCTGGTTTCCACTTAAATTTGACCTCAGTGACCCAGATGATGTTGTCGAACCTGGGGCCCAGTGAGGAGCAAGAACTTGTTTCGGGTCACTTATTGAGTCATCAGGAGAAATGGATCTAGAATCCACAACATGATGCTGCCTCTGGGCCTGTGAGTTCCACATGTGAGGCATGGGGGTATAGCAGCAGAAGGTATTTTGATAAGAGAACCCCAGTGGATTATCCCATTCACAAAACTTTGAAGTTAGTCTGTTTTCAATGCTGCCAAATTAGGAAAAGTCAAATATTAGGAAATCCAACAGGTCCCTTCTCAGCATACAGGTGTGCAAAAACATATACACTCTTGTACAAAGAAAAGGGGAAAATCATATCAGATTCCTTGCTTTTTGCCCATCTACTTCACCTTCCTCTGGAAATCATAACCCATTCTCAAATATTACAGAAACTGAGACCAGTAAGGGCTAGAGAGTTATAAATCCAATGGGCCAGGAGAGAAGAAACCAATAACCACTGTGGATGTTGTTTATATGTACACTTTTGCTGAAGCCCAATTCTAGATTCTGACATCAATTGGATTTAAGGCTCAAAGGGACAAGATGGTGGGTGTATGTAAAGATTAGGCCTCAAAGGACAGAACCACAATGTGTATAGAAGTGCTTGCCATTAGAGAAAGAGACCCCAGGTAATTTGGAGTCTAGTCTAGGCTGCCATTATACTCATGCTTCTTGAGCTCCCTTAACATTCTCCTATCAAAGATCTCTTTCTTCCTGTCAAGGACAGAATCCGGAGCAGGAGCCACGTAGACTCTGACCCAGTGTGCCCTGTTGTCCTTAAGATCCCAGAGGTACCAATAATGTATGTAGTGAGCAGAGGTAATTAAAAGTCAATACAATATTCATCAAATTAATCATTCACTTATAGGTTAAACAGAAAAAGAGAAAAAGCTTGTGAGAAATCTTCAAGAAATGAAAAAGCTAGAGAGATGAGTGATGTCATGAAGCAATGGAAACTAGCCAAGGTAACCCCATGTCAACTCTTCCTGGAAGGAATCTCCCAGTAGGCAAGCTCCTCCTTGAACGGGATATGGACATCTCAGAGGCAAGGGTCCTCTGGGGGAGTGCCCAAAGGCTGCAGCAGAATGGGTCAAATGGGCCGAGTCTGCCTGGGCCTGGGTTCAGAGCCCTTCATTTTGGAAAGCTTTCATAATATGTCATGCAGTGTCAACCAAGAAGCAGCCCCCCTTCATTCATCACTTACCCCATTCCTTGCTTAAATGCTTCAATCAGTTCATTTTTCTTATTCTGGTCTTCAACCCAGTACACACTTGGAATTACAAATTCAGATATTACCCGGCATTCTGGACAGGACCTGTAATAAGTATCAAGAAAGTCAGGATAAATAGATACACAGCCCCACGTGGTAACCGGATTGCTACTTGGGGTTACTTTACCCACTCCAAGCAGCCAAACCAGAATATATGACTGCAACAAGAACAGGGAAAAGCGCTTGATAAGACTGTTACGACAGCATGAATTCAATCATAGGACCTCAATTCAAAATTTGCTCTCCTGGGTACGTGGCACTTTGCCAGGACATACAAGTGAACAAGATGTGTTCACCTGCCCTCCAGGTATATACGTTCACAAGCCAGCAGGGGAGGCATGATACCAAAGCATACTACAAACAAATTCCAAGGCAAAGCCCCTTATCAAAAGCATCTCCCTTTATTGCCTCCATCAGTGCCTAGACCCCAAGAACAGACAAAATCTCTTAAGTCCAAAGTCTTGCTTCCTGAAAAATGGCTGCTGAGCTTCTGCTTGAACACCTCTAAGTGACAAGGAACTTCCTCTGTCTCATGAGACAGCCCATTCTCTCCCCCCACCCCCCACCCCAGTCGAGGGCTCCCTTCCAGGGAGAGCTACAACCTGCTTCCATGCTAGCCCCTGTTCACAGGGATCAGAAGATTGGAGTTGGAAGGGCCCTTTCAAACACCCTAAATCTCACTCCTCCTTTTACAGATGAGGAGAGCTGCTGGATAGGGGACAGCTAGGTGGCGCAGTAGATAAAGCCCTGGCCCTGGATTCAGGAGGACCTGAGTTCAAACACTTGACACTTACTAGCTGTGTGACCCTGGGCGCTAAGTCACTTAACCCTCATTACCCCACCCAAAAAAAAAAAAAAAAAGCTGCTGGAGCTACCTCCTCTCCTGCATGACAGCCCTTCAGTTACATCTATCCTCTAATTATCTTTGGAGTAAAACACCCTTACTTCCTTCCACAATCCACCCCTAAAGGCTTTAGGAGGCTTCCTGTAGTCTATTCCAAATGCAGATATTCCTTAGAAAGGAAGTCTTATTCCTCACAGCAATCCTATGAGGCAAGTAAGGAAGTAGTACATAAGAGCTGTTATCTCCCTTTGATGTCAGAGATAGTAAATGACCTGCTGAGTCACAGAAGCTATTCTAGTGTCAGAGCCACTTCTGAATCTGGCTAGGGATCCTGTCTCTAAGGTCTGTCCTCTTTCCAGTACACCAAACTGCCTGCCTTTTCACTTGTTCTTTCAACTATCTGAGAAAAAAGCATGGAATACAGGATAGGGTAGGGAGAGAAAAAAATAATTGAAAAAGGAATTAAGCACAACCCTAAAAATAAAACATTTGGGGGCAAGAACCCCCAAAATAAGTATTCTTATTTATAAATTGTGTATAGTTGTAACTATACCTAAGTTTGCTCATCTGTGCGTGGGGATGGACAATAGCACCAATTCCCAGGGTTGTTCTGAGGCTCCAATGAGATAATAACTGTAAAGCACTTAGCACAGTGCCTGGCACTATATAAATGTTAGCTGTTGTTATTCTATTAACTATTGTGCTGTCATATTTTCTATAACACTTACACAAAAAATAGATGAACAGCTGGTACTTATCTAGAGTTGTAAGGTTTATAAAGTGCTTTATAAATATTCTTTTATCCTCACAACAAGCTTGTCTTGTAGGCCGTATCCCTACTTTACAGAAGAGGAAACTAAGGCAGAAAGACTAAGTGGCTTGTCCAGGGGCCCAAAGCTAGTAATGGTGTGAGGCAGGATCTGAGCTCATGTCCCCCTGACTGACTCCAGGCCTGCTGAGCCCCCACAAGTCTTCAGAGGGGGTGGAGGCAGGCAGGCAGGACCTGCTTGGGGGGCATGGGGAGGGCAATACTTACTTGATGATGGGATTCTCAAACTGCTTGGCGCACCTCCACTGTCGGATGCAGGACAGACAGTATGTGTGGTTGCAGTTGGAGAGGATCCCAAACCTCCTCTCCGAGGCTGACGGTTTCTCATAGACCACCTCCATGCAGATGCTACATACTTTCTCCTGACTTGCCTGGAAAGCAAAGGCTTTCTCCATGTCGTGTTCAAAGGTTGCCATGCAGAGCTGTGTTGCCAACAAGAGAAGAAATCGGTCTTTAGACTCCTCTGCATTAAGGAAAGGGAAGGACATCATCAACTGGGCCCACCCACCCCAGGCTCCAGGGCTGAACCTCAGCAGGGAGCCCCACAGGGTCACCTGCCTAAGCAGCTGCTGACCAGAGAACAGAGCTCTGCTCACTAGTCGCTCTGGCCACAGTCTTTCTGTTTGTTGGCAGAAGAGCAGCAGAATCATGATGGGCTGCAGAGCCCATGATCAGGCTCAGACCAGCGGCAGCCCAGGGCTCTCCTCCGTGCTCAGCTCTCCCTCCACCCAAGCCTCAGAGCCTCCCCCAAGGACAGGCAGATAGAAAGCCCTTGCACTGTCCCAACTACATTCCTTCCACTCTCCATCCATTATCTGTCCATGGATTGGCAGTGGCCCCCTGGGCCCTGCCCGGCTGCCACCCAGGCTAGGTCTGAAGGGCGGCTTTGCACGGCCTGCAGACAAGGAAGTAAAACTTGATTTTTAAAAGATCGCCATCACTTTGCACAAATCCTAGAGCTTCCATTTAATTTCTAGGCAAAGGCTCACATCCCTACTCTCCTGTTCCACACACACAGGCATCACTGCTTGCTGCGGTATCTCACCCAGGCAGTGGGGAACGTCAACAACTTCACCTTACTTTATGCAGCCTGAAATGCTGTGTCTCTGTCTCTCTGTCTCTCTCTCTCTCTCTCTCACACACACACACACACACACACACACACACACACGCACGCACGCACACGCACGCACACGCACACACAGAGCACAGGGGACTTCTGCTTTACCTTCTCGTGTGTCTTTCTTTGCTCTGAGTCAAAAGGATGCAGGACTTGCAGCCTACAGATCTCACAAACATCCCCATGGAGATAGACACAAGCATCACCAAAGTGGCACTCGCCGGCGGCTGCATAGGGGCACAGCTGCTGTGCGTGACTGTCAGAGCTCCCAGCTTCCAGATCATCCAGGCCACTCCGGATGGCTTCTAAGTAGGAGTGAGGCTTCATCTCCACGCTATCGTTTGAGTCACTGCAACCTCCCAGGTCACTCACGGCACAGGGCTTGGTCTTTTCTTCAGTTAAGCCACACAGATCT
This sequence comes from Dromiciops gliroides, assembly GCF_019393635.1. Classification (NCBI taxonomy): domain Eukaryota; kingdom Metazoa; phylum Chordata; class Mammalia; order Microbiotheria; family Microbiotheriidae; genus Dromiciops; species Dromiciops gliroides. Next base: position 707,144,359 of record NC_057861.1, read on the forward strand.
TAACACACAAAAACACACCAAGGCATATGCATATAAAAAGAGCAGAAAACAGCCCCTGAATCTGAAGGAAGCCCTTAGGAGCCCATTCCCAGAAGGCAACGTCACTGCTGAGCTAAAGTGCAAGAATCCCCTATTTAATCAACCTTCACTTCTGCTGCCCCACCATACATGCACTCTGGTGCCCCTGTCCAAGGCAGAACACTGCGATGGAAAAACCACTGGTCTGACCCAGTGTAGCATTTTATGTCCTACTGTCCATCTCCTAGAGAAAGTGTGTTCCCTTTTATTCTGTTCCAGGAACCCCTTCAACCTAAATGCCACCCATTAAAAATACTTCATACAATTCCTTTTCCCAAACTGTGCAATAGTTTGGATCTCAAACTATGCAATAGAGACTACCTGCTAATAGCCCCCAAACATGTGACTGTACATGCCAACCATGAAGTTTCATAGAAAAATTAAACAAGGACAGTGTATCTGTTAAGAGTGACAAGATGAAATGTCATATTTATCCTAAGTACTTAGCACTGAAACCCACATATGACTACTCACCAAAGGAGAAAGCAGCTGACAGTCAAGTGACATGACAATTGTTCTAAGGTCACGATTTTATTTTATGGAGATGATAAAATCAGAGGGAGGCAATTCAAGCTAAAGCTGTGCTACTGGGCTTGAGACAGAATGCCAGGCAGGAATGACTTACTGACCAGTCAGCTACACTGCCCTGGTCATACCGGTTTTTCTATCTAGGAAAGCTAGGAGACACAGAGGAGAATTCGGTCCCTGGGCAGAACACAGTTCCTCAGTCTCTTCCGTAAAAGATGCACACTTCGGAACAAGCAGGCGTGCAGAAAACCAATTACAAAGGGGGGGTGGTGCAGAGAGGGGAGGAAAGGAGAGTGCAAGGACAGACGCCGGTGCTGCCACTCACTCCGGTCTCTAAGCACCAGCGTTCTCTTCTCGCGCTTGCCAGGTTCCTGTGAGCTGCTTTTCATTATAGACGCAGTCACATCAGGATGAGGCTGTGGACTGTGGAAAATCGGTGAAGGCAGGCTGTGGGGCACGGCCCCTGCTGCGCCACTGCTGGCTGTCGCTGCTGGCCTCATGTGGTCATATCTGAAACAGCCAACAGAGAGGGACACTGACGTCTGCATTCTACCACTCTCCATCACGCACCGAAGTGGCCTGGCCAGAGGCTTTTCTGGATGTTTGTTCTGTATGCCACCAGTGAGGGCCAAAGGCTCAAGTGTGTCTAGGGGATGGGGTGGTGACTGACACTTGTCACTTGCTTCTGGTGCCTCTGAAAGAGAGTCCATTCTTACAGTTCCCTCATTTGTACAATGATATGGTTGGACCAGAGGACCTGGAAAGTCGAACGTGATGGGAATCAAGGTAAAAACATCAGTGGTGGGGCAGCTAGGTGGGGCAGTGGATAGAGCACTGGCCCTGGATTCAGAAGGACCTGAGTTCAAATCCAGCCTCAGACATTTGACACTTACGAGCTGTGTGACCCTGGGCAAGTCACTCAACCCCAATTGCTGCACCAAAAAACAAAAACAAACAAACCAAAAAAACCCATCAGGACACAGAAAAAAGACCCGCTCCCATCCAGGGCCTCAATAGAACCTGCAGATATTGAGCTACAAATGAAACACTTAAAGAGGTAAAAAAAAAAAAAGCCAAAATAACCCTCTCCTCAACTAGGACAGAGTCTCTTCAAAAGCGGCCATGGCTCCAGGTGTGCTAGGAGGCTATTCACTCGTTCACTTTCAGTCACACAATCCTAATGTCTGTGAGTGCTGGGGTAGAGTGCTGAGAGAGCAGAGTACTGGTACTAGTAGTGGCTGTTGCCAGTCAAACACCAGCTTCCCATATGACTGTCAGATATCCTCTCTCCAGACTCCCTGATTGATAAGGGGATGGGGAGGTGATAACGCGTACACACACACTGCCTCCCTACCTCACAGGGCTTTATGAGTGCAGAGCTTTCTTTGTAAATCTCCAAGTCCTACAGAGGGAGTCATTTAGAGAACAACAGCTCAGGATCCAGGAGACTGGAGTTTAAATCTGGCCTCTGATTTCTGCTGCCTAAAATCTTAGGGCCTCAGTTTCCTCATCTGTACAAAAATGAGGAAGTTAGATGAGATCGTCTCTAAGCCCTTTCCAGTCCTAAGTCTCTGATCCTATGGTGAAGAGCTAGCATGGGAACAATTAGCACCCATCCAGCCCAACCCCAACACACAGGACTCTTACCCACCTCTGAGAGACTGTACAGGGTATTACCACTCACCTCCTGTCCCCTTCACCAGGTATTCACTCCCTCATTCCTCCCCCCTTAGCCTCATAGAATTCCTCTTTAAAAAAAGGGGGGGGGCAGCTAGGTGGCACAGTGGATAAAGCACCGGCCCTAGATTCAGGAGGACCTGAGTTCAAATCCAGCCTCAGACACTTTACACACTTACTAGCTGTGTGACCCTGGGCAAGTCACTTAACCCCAATTGCCTCACCAAAAAAAAAAAAAAAAAAAGGCAGACCAAATACCCCAAAGCTTTTCCTGAGCCCCCACCGAATGCTGTGTCTTCCTTTGAACTACTTTGTATTTATTACCTGTATGTATTCATATATACACCCTCATGACCTCCTTAGACAGAATGGAAGGCTCCTTAAGAATAGGGACTGTTGTAGTACCTGGAACCCAGTGGGTGCTTAATAAATGTTTGTTAATTGATTGAAGACATAAATGCCCCGGGGCTCTCACCAGGAGAGCAATCCCAGCCACTCAGCACTAACTCATAAGCTGTCTATGTCATATAATGGAAAAAAAAAGGTCTGGCCTGAAGTTGAGTTCTGATACAGGTCCAGGGCTGTGTGGATCCTGACTAGGTCACCCCTCTCCCTCCCTCCCTCCCTCTCTCTCTCCTCCCCCCCTTCTCTCGGATATTTATAAATATAAAATAATACACACATAAAACCAATTTGGAAAGAGAGGTGCATTTTAAACTTAGAAATAAAGAAGAGATGTAGAGAGTACATAGATTCCAGGTTTGCTAAGTGAACAGTCACCTTAATTTTTAAAAAACACAAAATCTGTAAGCCAATTTGAAGATGACTCTCCATGATTTAAAAAAATATTTCTTGTAAACTCAATCTGATGATCACTGCACAGTTTGAATAGTTATTAAAAACAATAGCACTCACTATTAAAGTTTTTATACCCTGGGAAATCCCAACACTATTATGCAGTTTCTTTTTCCAGGAATCTATATATGCTAGGAAGCTTCAAGATTATAATCCCCAAATAATGGTTAATATTTGGTCTGGAAAATAACAATTCCAGTTGGTTCAGATGTTTTGAGAAAGGGTTTTTCAACAAGATGGCTGTGATCAGCCACACCCTCTTTAGGGGTTGAGAAGGAGGGGAGTTCTGCTTCAAAGGCAGAAAGCTGCTGGCAACTTGCTCGGGAGAACCCCCCATCCATTACCTCTACCGCCCCAACTCAGATCCACTATGAGGGTTCAAGTGATTGTAGCTCCTTTCTCCTTTTCTGGGCACTTTCATACTTAAAGGCTTTATGAGCCCCAGTCCCAGAGGTGCTGGGTATATCAGGATGCTCTTGCCTGCAACGAGATCCATAGGCACAGCAGCCTTTCTGGTAGAACTTGCAGATTGTAGATGGTTTGCTTGTCGATAAGTCATGTGAAAACAAGCACTGGCTCCCTTCACGACACACACCATGCATGAAATACCTTCAGAGAAAAAAAAGAACCAAGGAGCATCGATTAGAGGCAGAGCCCATATCACCTCACCACCTTCAGAAACTCTTGTAAAATGCCAGCAGTCACAAAGTCACGAAGACCTGTATTCATGTCTAGCCTCTGACATTTACTAACTAGGTAGCTATGGGCAAGTCACTTCATTCTCCAAAACTCATTTTCTTCATCTGTAAAAATGGGGCTAATAAGAACTGTGGTGTCCCTATCTCACAGGGGTGTTATACACCCCAAGTGATATAAGTAAGGTGTTCTAAAAACCTTAAAAGGCTGTAAAAGTATCATCTATTATTGGTTGAATCCAATCATTGTTTTCCAGTCATTTCAGTCAGGTTCAACCCTTTGTAATTCCATTTGGGTTTTTCTTAGCAAACGTACTGGAGCAGATTGCCATTTCCTTCTCCAGCTCATTTGACAGATTAGGAAACTGAGGCAAATAGGGTGAAGTGACTTGCTCAGGGTCACACAGCTAGTGTCTCAGGCTGGATTTGAACTTTGGTCTTTCTGACTCCAAGCTCTATCTACTGCGCAACTTTCCAGTCATAATAAAAATTACTTTAAAGAAATCCTTTCATCACACAAAGTCATCTCTTAAGAATCCAGACTTATGGGGACAGCTGGGTGGCACAGTGGATAAAGCACTGGCCCTAGATTCAGGAGGACCTGAATTCAAATCCAGCCTCAGACGTTTGACACTTACTAGATGTGTGACCCTGGGCAAGTCACTTAACCCTCATTACCCTGCAAAAAAAATTTAAAAATAAAGAATCCAGACTTATATTTACCAATTTAAAAGAGATAAATCCATACTCATAACATAAAGACATCACACATGTAGTGAATCATACATGTAACTGATGAAATCAGTGAGTCAACCTTTCCCATGGCTCTTTATAAAACAAGACAAAACAACCCAAACCATGTCTATTATACCTTCCCACTAGAAAGGTCCTCTCCACTCTGCTCTGGCTTCTTAGCACCCCCCCCCCTCCCAGCCCTTTCCCTCTAAGATCACTATATCTTGTGCCACCTGAGGAGTTTCCTGCTGTCTCCCCACTTAGCAGGTTAAGTGCCCTGAGATCGAGTTCTTGTCCTCTGCAGTTAGCACAATGCCTACCATATAACAAGGAATGTGATAAATGCTTGTTGACCGTTGACTTATCAGCACAGTAATCTGTCTCTGAACCTGTAGCACTCATTCAGCAACTGTCGGGACTGTCTTTGTAAAAAGATGCTATGGGGCAACTAGATGGCACAGTGGATAGAGCACTGGCCCTGGATTCAGGAGGACCTGGATTCAAATGTGGCCTCAGATACTTGACACTTGACACTAGCTGTGTGACTCTGGGCAAGTCACTTAACCCCAATTGCCTCACAAAAAAAAAAAAAAAAAAAAAGGAATTATATGAACAAACTTCTCCTCTGGAGAAGGAACACTCCTTATTAACTTGCTGAAGCTCAGGGTTGTCTCTTGGACTCCCCCACACCTCACACCTTTCAGCATAGGACCTTCCCTGTTCCTAGGTACTCCACAAGCACTTGTTAGATGACTGAATGGGAGAATGTAACATTCACTAAAAGAAAAAGATTTGGTGACAGGTCTGGGAGGAGGAAATGGCTGCTGGTATGACATTAAAAAAACTTAGGGACTTGAGTCTAGAACCAAAAAAGGCTGAAAGCCAAGCCTCTACAATAATGTTCACGGGAGACTGGAACCAACCCCCATCAATCTTCTCATCTTACAATGGCCCAATGCCAAACCCCACCTCCTTCCTCCCCAAAGTCCTTCTGACTAGAGATCACCCCCAGAAGTTTTGTCTCACACTCTTTTCTGTCAGTATATTACAAACTTTGGCCACATTCCAATCTACCAAATCAAAAGGTCACCCCCTCTGGAAACCAAAAAGCTTAGAACCCTAGAGACAAAGAACTTCTTTAAACAGAAGGAAAGAGAGGGACACCTGACTACCTGCCCTGCCAAGAGAAATACTGGCTAAGAATAGCAATAAATCAAAAAAGACGTAAGGACCTTTTACCCATGGATTACACAAGGAATGGAGTATAGCCCAAAACTTCTGAGAATAAGAAGTTAGGAAAAGACAACCATAAAAGGTATTTTAGCACCAGATAAATGCTGGAATAAGTGGGTAGTCTCTCAAGGTAACTTCTTTGAAGGGGACAATACTAAAGTCTAATGATGAATTTTGATGAATGAAGTCAGTTTTGCAACTTTTTTTTGGGGGGGGGGTGAGGCAATTGGGGTTAAGTGACTTGCCCAGGATCACACAGCTAGTAAAGTGTCAAGTGTCTGAGGTCACATTTGAACTCAGGTCCTCCTGACTCCAGGGCTGGTGCTCTATCCCACTGTGCCACCTAGCCGCCCCAGTTTTGTAACTTTTAATAATTTAGTCAAAACAAACATTACCTACTGAATGCAAGTACTGTGCAGGCATATGAAAACAACAGTCTTCTAAAACAACTTCCATTGTACTCAGAATTTAACAGGCACCTAAATAAGTATGATATAAGACAAAATAAGGAGACAGAGAATGCACCAATAGCTCAGGGAAGGAGGGAGCCATGGCAGTTAACACCTGTACTAACCCTTGAAAGAACCCAAGGAGTCTAAGAGAGAAGTAAGAAATGCATACTGGGCGGGAGGGACAGTGGCCCCAGATGCACAAAGGCCAGAGCCAGAATGCCCAGTTTAGAAAAAGAGCAGAATACACAGTGTTCCAAGAAACCCCGTATAATGTATAAAGGAGAATAGTCTGAAATGAGGAAAGTAACGCAGGTGGGAGGGAGATGATGGACAGCTCTAAATGCCAAATGCCTTTTCAGTTTTATCCAAGAGCTGCTGAAGGTGTCTGAAAAGGAGAGAACTCAAAATATCTCAAGATATACACACCCTTATAATATACACACACATCTGATATACACACGTGTATTTACATATATAAATGTATCTATATCTATGCGTAATTTTTTTTGTAATAAAAATTTTTATTTATAGTTTGGGGTTCCAATTTTTATCCCTCTTTCCCTCCCTTCCTTCACTCCCTGAGGCGGCAAGCAATCAGATATGGGTTATACATGATGACAGCTAATTTAAAACATAACATATTATACTTAGTATGAAAAGTGACTCTGAAGAAATTTTCCTAGAAGTGCCAGGTACAATCTGGGGTAAACTGAGGCCATAAATGTCTTAACCTAACTAGTTCTAGGAAGATTTTAGTTTGGCCTAGACTGTGCTTCTCAATCTTTGAGTATGAGAACCTCTTTTTAACATCAAAAGATGTGGCCAGCTCTCACAAGCAGTGTTCAGAAGATGGATTCATTTATTTATAAATTCACAGACCATTTGCAAATGACACAGATTGGAAACCACTGGTCTAGAGCAGGGGTCAACAAACTTTCTGTAAAGGGTCAGACAGTAGATATTTTAGACTCTGCAGATGGAGAGGCAAAATTGCCAAGAACAAGTTTCTACAAATTTTGAATTGATGAAATTCAAAATACAATAATGTTAACTGAGCATATTTTTTTGTAAAATAAGTCTACTAATGAGAAGAACTGAATTCTTTTTGAGGCAATAATACATCACTTAATCAGGGTTCAAAGTTTTGTTCCCTACCATTAAAAATCAATTGCAGGGACAGCTAGGTGGCGCAGTGGATAGAGCACCGGCCCTGGAGTCAGGAGGACCTGAGTTCAAATCCGACCTCAGACACTTAACACTTACTAGCTGTGTGACCCTGGTCAAGTCACTTAACCCCAACTGCCTCACTAAAAAAAAAATCAATTGCAAATGTTCATCTATTAACAATGATCTGTAAAGAGATTTTGTGTTTCATCTTCGAAAATGTCTCTTTTCACACAAATAAGGTTCTACCAAATACTACTTTCAGTGAGCATATGATTTTAATTGATTGAAAAGGCTAATAGTCTTAAGACAAATTTCTCTCCACCTGTTGCAATGAAATATGATTTAATTAACTCAACATCAGCTTTCTTTACTTGACTTACAAATGAACCACTTGGACACTTACTTTGGTTGCAACTTTATTCCTTTTAAAAAACTTTTTGTCAAGAAATTTAACTATGACACTATTTTAAATTTTTCAGCTTTTCTGTTGTTGGTTTCCTGTGAGTCTGTTGATGTTGCTGTATGTTGTATTCTTTTAGCATAGTTACAGTGTTGCTGCAGAAGCAACGCAATGCTTGACCATATAATCCAATAACAAAATAACCCACACTCCACTGTGTCTTAAAAACATGACAGGCAATTCATTTTTCTCTTTTCTTGTTCGGACACAACGGGCGTGCACTGACAATAAAAAATAAAATGCTCACTTAAGTTTGTAGTGGCTGAGCAGCAGTGCAGGGTAGTGATCATACCACAGCCCGTCTCTGATGCAGTTACTCACATCTGTGGTTGTAGTGCAAAAGGAGACACAGATAATGGGTAATTGAACTCAGACAGTACAGTAAAGTGAACACAGCTATCTTTTTGAAAAGTAGATTTCTTGCAGAATTCTTTACATAAAATTTATGTCCCAGCAAGAACTATCGGTCATCATACCAGAGGAGGGCCTGTGACTCCACATTTGGAGAATCACCTCACAGAGATAATTCATTCAAGACACAAGAAGGCCAAGGTCGCCAAAACTGAGAGCATATATAGAAACGGGGGAAGGAGTCAAGGGGGGCGGAGTGGCAAGAAAACCCAAAGTTAAACAACGGCAAAGCAGACAGAACAAAAGTGTAAAAGGATTTTGCATACAGAGGAGTTGTGGGAGTGAGGCAGGGAGGGAGCTGAGTAGCCTGAAAATTTTTCAGAAAAATCAGAGCGTCCAAGTCATGAGGAGGAGACAGTGAACACAAAGGAGAAGGTGAAAGGTCTGAGGAGAATGGAGGTCTTTGGGGAATGTGAGAGGGAAGAAATAAATGATGACTGTTCCTGTTTAAAGCACACATCTGTTTCAGACCTAGTCTGGGTTACCCAGGGTATCAGACTCCTCAGTGTAGACCCTCCCTGCTGCAGTCACAGATGTTACTCCATTAGCTTCTGCTACCCCCTCGTCCCAGACTGACCTCCCAAGTGCCTCCTGAGCCTCAGACAGAGTTCTGTCCCCACAAAGGTCTTTCATCCATTGTTTAAAATGCCTGAATCATTCACATAGTGACTTCCTCTGTTGTCACTGCTGTCTATTTCACAAACCTAACCACCCTCCCCTCCCCCTAAAGTATACTTACCAATAGCAAAATAAGGTTTACCTCTTAAAACTTGTAAACTTAGGGGCACCTAGGTGGTGCAGTAGATAAAGCACTGGCCCTGGATTCAGGAGGGCCCGAGTTCAACTCTGACCTCAGACACTTGATACTTACTAGCTGTGTGACCCTGGACAAGTCACTTAACCCTCACTGCCCCGCAAAACAAAACAAACAAAACAAAACCTTGTAAACTTAAACTGATTACTTCTCCCTACTGTCCTGCATCTGTACTGCACAGACTGTATTGCATCCTGGGGTCTTCAGAGATGTGGACTGATTTAATTCCTAGACCCACCATCCCTAGTGTGAACTATCCAAGTATTGGTCTTCCTCAGTCTTCCTTAGCCCCACCACCTAATGGATGAAGCAAGCCTGGGAATGCAGCTCAGACTGTGGAGGGTTGTGGGGTCCCAATAGAGAATTTTGCTGTATTTTTCAGTCCACAAGATAGTTTAGATGGGGAAATGTTGCTCTAGAAGGTTATTATAGAATTTCATACACCTTCAGAGCTGAGAAATCTAGTCTTAGCCCTTCACTTTACAGATGAGGAAACTGAGGGCCAGAATTGGAAGTGCCTGGTGTCCTGATTCCTAGGCCCAGTGGTCATTCCTCTGCACTGTATAAGCTCCCTCAACCAAAATGAGGCCTGCAAGAGTTAGGTGAAGTGTCTAATTTACCTTGGATTTTCTTCTAGTCTCCAGAAAGCAACAATGTATTTTTCTCTGAAAACCAGCCCTTTCTCTCTTCAGTTGTCAAGAAAAACATACAAAGCAAGATATCAGGAAAGGAAGACAATGGGAATCCCCACATCTTCATGAGAGGGGAACATGGGGCAATGTGACAATATACAATGGCCCGTGTGCTTTTAAAGAACCAAATCTCTAAGACCTCATAGAGCCCCTTCCTTTGTTTTCCCTTTTCTTCATGTAGTATCATGTAAAAAATGGCACAGAAATGTGAGCAACCTGTTCTATAACACATTTCCCCATGACTATTAAAATCCATGAATCATGGAGAAATGACAGAATTTCCAAGAAGGGGGAGGTATCAGGGGCCACATGGTCCCAATGTCCCCCACCATCCTAGCCAATAGGAGGTCAGCCAGCTTCTGCTGATGTGAAAGCATGCTGCTTCCTGAGGCAGGCCTCTCCACTTTGGGAGAGTCACAATGGTTATAGTTTTTCTTCATGTTAAGGCTAAATTGCCCACTTTTCAACTTCTACTCACCCATCCTCCTGGTTCTGCCCTCAGAGGCCAAGCTGAACAAGCTAATCCTTTCTCAAGAAGACAGCCCCCTTCAAACCCTGGGAAATAGTAATCATTTTCCCCACAGACAGACACCAAGTCTTCTTTTCAGGCTAAATATCTCTGTTTTGTTCAACAGATCCTCGTGGGAGGATCATAAGATCCAGGACCACCTTGGCTGCTTTTCTCAGGACACTTTCCAGAGAATAACTGTTCTTCCTAAAATGTGATGTGCAGACCTCAATGCAATACTGCAAATGGAGGGCAAGACTGATTCCCTCCTTCCCTTCCTCATCCTCGACACCGGGCCTCTCTGTAACACAGACTCCTCTCACACAACTTCATACCCACACTGAGCTTGCCCAGTTCACACCCACAGCCAGATCTCCTAATTCCTATCTAGCTGTACCTCTGTTCATATTATAAAAAATTTTTAAATCATATTTACAAATATCCCTATTAAATTTCATCTTACTAGAAATGATGAGCAGGAGGAGTTCAGAGAAACCTGGAGGGTCTTACGTGAGCTGATGATGAGTGAGATGAGCAGAACCAGAAGAACATTGTACACAGTATCATCAACATTGAGTGTTGACCTACTGTGATGGACTATATTCTTCTCACCAATGCAATGGTACAGAAGAATTCCAGGGAACTCATGATAGAAGAGGATCTCCAAATCCAAGAAAAAAAAAAAAAGAACTGTGGAGTATAGATGCTGATTGAACCATACTATTTCTTTTGTTTTGGGTGCTGTTGTTTTGTGGTTTTTTTTGAGGTTTTGCATCACTGCTCTGATTTTTTCTCTTGTAACAGGATTAATGCAGAAATAGGATTAATATTATGTGTATATATATATATATGTGTGTGTATATATATGTATAGAGATATATAGATATAACCTATATCAGATTGCCTGCTGTCTAGGGGAGGGGGGAGGGAGGGAGAAAAATCTGAAATTGTAAAGCTTGTATAAACGAAAGTTGAGAACTATCTTTACATGTAACGGAAAAATAAAATACCTTATATGAAAGGAAAAAAAAAAAATTCATCTTACTAGATATAACCCAACATTTTAGCCAGCCTGAGTCTTTACAAATTCTAATTCTTGTCATGTGGAAGAGGATTTGAGTTCAAATGTCACCTCAGACACTAACTGTGTGACCCTGAGCAAGTCTTTTAATCCCAATTGCCTTAAAAAAAAACAACAACCCCCAAACCCAAAAAACCCGAGACCATCTCTAGTCATCCAGTCTTGCCAGCGGACCCAGATGGCTCTGCAGAAGACAGTGAGGCCAGTGACCTTGCACAGCCCTCCCTCACTTAAATCCAATTCAGTGCAAGTCATGACACCACCCTGATGTCGCCGACAAACAACATCATTTGTAAATTTGATAAGCAAGTTTATGTCTTTATCCTTTACTGCTAAAAAGATAAAACGGCATGTGGCCAGGCCACGTAAAGATCCCTGTAGCACCCCAATAGGGACCTATTACTAAGTGGACATTGAACCAATAATTTAACTTGGGTTTGGCCACTTAATCACAGGTCCAAGTCCACCTAAAATATACCATGAAGATCTAACCCATAACTCTCCATCATCTTGTCCACAATGACAACTGGGAGGTTCTGGCTAATGATGTGATAAAATCCACATAAACTCCATCTCCAGTATTACCATGAACTACTAGTCAAAAAAAGAAATGAGGTTAGCTTGGCATGACCTACTGTTGAAAGTATGCCGGCTCTTTGGGACCACTGCCCTCCTTGTCTAGATATTCACCTACCAATTCTATAGTAGAAAAAGCACTGATTGGATAAAGCACTGGCCCTGGATTTAGGGGGACCTGAGTTCAAGTCCGGCCTCAAACATTTGACACTTACTAGATGTGTGACCCTGGGCAAGTCATTTAACCCTCATTGCTGGGGGGGCGTGGAGAAAAAGCACTGACTTAGAATCAGAAAGACCTGGGTTCAAATCCTGTTTCATACCCTTACTAGCTGTGCAGCTCTTGGCAAGGTGGTTAACCTCTGAGCCTCAATTTCCTCATCTGTAAAATGAGGTTAAGAGCACCTCCCCCCTTAGAAGGGTAGGGCTCAGATGACATAGCATATGTCAAGTGTTTTGTAAACCATAAAATACTACATAAAGGTCAGCTTTGATTTTTATTTGACATCTCAGAATTTTGCTATGAATCAAAGTCAAGCTCATAGGCTCCACTCTCTTCCCTTTAAAAAAAAATCAGGGCCCTAACCTAGCCCTGGAGTACCCTCCTCTGGCTCTCCACTAGATGGCCAACCATGTCTCAGTAATCACATCAGCACCCAGGGCATGGGATATGCCCAAGCCTGGAGAGTTGAACTCCTCAAAGGCAGCTCTCTTAGTCTCTCCTTGTTTGTCTTGGCTATCAACTCCCTTTCTAGACAATTTTGCTAAGTCCTTTCCAGCCCAAATATTATTCTCCTTGGCAGAAAAAACGGAAGCAAAGTATGATGAGCTGCACAGCTTCAAGGTCTCTCAGATCTCTCCTCTGATCCTCTTCTTTCCCCAGTAATCATTTCAACAGATGAATGCTGCCCCCACTCCACCTGCCTGCTCTTGGCTTCCCTCACTCATGCTGAGCCTTATTATTCCTGATTTTCTCAGAGCAACATGCCGTGTTTCTGCAGTCGCTGCCTCTCTTACCTGCCTGGCAGGAACATGTCTGTACTGCATCCACATTGGTGTCTTTAGATAATTCTTGCCCTTCCTCTTCACTGGATCTGTTTCTTTCAGTGTCTTCAGAATTTCATTCTTCCCATCCCTACTGGGTAGACTTCAGCTGTGTACTTTTTGTTCACAAGATTCAACCCATCCTTTGAAAGATGCTCTCCCAACAAGACCCAAAGTTCCAATTCAGACTATGCAGCTTTCCTTTCCTCATCTCAAATTCTAAGATGGAGTGATGCTGTAGAAGGGTGTATTCACTACTTCTCCAGGCCCTCACAGATCATCTAGCACAGTACTTGCAGGGTGAAACATCACCTCGACCAGGGTGAGTTTGAATTCAATCCCATTCACATGGGATCCTTGGAATAAAGTCCTTTAGTCACATACCTCCCTTCCCGATAGTTTCCTTTCAGCTGCAACAAGAAGTCTTGACCAACTTGAAGTCATGGCCATTGTCTCCCTAGGGTCAAGTCATTTCTAGGGCCACTGGAGCCATGTAGCACAGCTGCTACTATTGAGGGGCATCTAGAGACCCCTTATCCATCCATCTCTGTGGCTCTCTTCAGACCTGCAGATGCTTTACACCTGATAATTAAATTTGCCCATAACTACCACTGTATATCATACATACCACTATGCTAGGCTCAGGATCTGTTTCCTGAACTTCTCTCACCTGTGTCCTTTTTATGACCAGGTCTGCTGACAACATTATTTCTATCATGATGTCCCTCATAACAGTATCTTAACCCAAATGCTAGCCTCTGCCCTGCTTTCCTCACTCTTAAATTCCAGCATTTCTTCACAAATATACCTTAGCATGCTCCCTCTTTCCACTTCCACATCATATTCTGTTCCTTTTGAATAAGTTAAATCATTCCAGGGCTATACTTCAGTCACGGATTCTCTGTACCCAAGTTTTACTGATACCTATGAGGTCATATTTGTTTCTTTGCATTAGGATCTCTTTACCTTGTTTATTGTACATGAAAACAAGCTGAATTTTATCTAGTCTCTTTTTCTCTCTTAATGTTTGTTAAAGTTACCACTTGGTAAATCCAGAGAAAATGGTCAGTGAAAGATGCAAAGCTAAATTCTGTTAAACAGATCAAACCAAACCTACCAACAAAAAGGAGAGTTTACTAAGTGGGAAAATGGTTCAACAATTTTCAGTGCCAGGACATCCCTCTCAATGGCCAGAGGCAGCCCAATCGGGTCACCAGCCTATCAACGAAAGTCAGCACAGCGTTGTGAAGACTAGAACGAAACGTCAGAAAGACCTGGGTTGAGCTCCAGCTCCACCATTTACTAGCTTGGACAAATCACTTCATTTCTCTGATTGTCAGTTCCACACTTCATCTGTAAAATGGGAATAATTCTGGCCTTGTTTAACCCATGGCTGCTGAAAGATCAGCTGAGATGCCAGGACAGATGAAAAGCTGGAAGGCATCTCAGAGACCAGCCCATTCAACTCATTTTACAGAAAAAGAAACTGAGGCCCAGGTCACAGAGACAGTAAAGTGGCAGTTGTTCAGTTCTTCTGTCACGTCCAACTTTTGGTGACTATTAATATTGTGGGAAGCAATAATAGATTATTATTTAAAATAATAAGAGTATTTTCTAGCACATTAGTCTCATTAGGAAGCTCCAAGAACTTTCTCCAGCTTAAAGTCTTAGGAATTGCCTCCGGCACTGTTGCCTGGGCTTGCCTAAGGTTAAATAACCAAAGGAGTGGAGGGTACGCTCTCTATCCTCTCTCTCTACCACCTGATTTAGATTAAAAAGAAAACAACATTTTGGGATTCCTAACAAGTAGCTAACTGATACCCAAAATAGATTAACAGGAAGCTGGTAAGAAAGAACTTCAGTTTTCCTGAGCACAAGAAATTATGCCACAGATGGCTGGGCTGGGGGTTCCCCTTCTAGGCCTCCCTTTAGGGCTGTTGGGTCCCTTGCCTGTGAATGCAGAGTCTAAGAGCAGCTCTAGACTCTAGCTCCATAAGCAAGCTAACAATGCCGACAATGAAATGAAATTCCTTTTATTTCTCACTCCAAGCCCCCAAAGTCTACAACTCAGAATGAACAGACTCATATGATCGATCTTTTAACTCAGTAAGATGAGGAGCTCTATAAACCAAATCTCTTCTGGCTTTCTGCAGTGCTTGGGTTAATTCTGAATCCCCATTAACTCCCTTACACTAAGTTATTGATACAACATAAACCTTCTCTAGACATTTTGTAGCACTGAGTTTAGTTTCTATTCCTCTAAATGGATGATCCAGAGGCAGCTAGGTGTCACAATGGATAAAGCACCGGCCCTGGATTCAGGAGGACCTGAGTTCAAATTCGGCCTTAGACACTTGACACTTACTAGATGTGTGACCTTGGGCAAGTCATTTAACCCTTATTGCCCCGCAAAAAAACAAAAACACATCAAAGATCTTACTTTCAAACAGTGGCCATCTTCTCAATTTCTTCTCTCTATACTCTCTGGGTGACCTCATCAGTCCTCTTGGGTTCAACTATTAGCAAAGATCAGAGATCATCTCTCTAGTTGGCTCCAACTTCCTATCATAAATTGCCCACAGAGATATTTTAGACTCAACATTTCCGAAGAACTTATCTGTACTCCATGCTGCCCCCCAAAACTGCCTGGCACTGTTTATTTCCCTCTATCTACTGAGGATCCCACCATCCACCTACAGTCACCCTAGTTCACATCCTTTCCCCTCTCCAATTCTCCCTCTGGACCATCTCCTGCACTGGCCCACTGGCCCTCACTCCCCAGTTACAAGTCTACTCTTCCCAGTGATGGACCTCTCACTATGAATACTGCTTCACCAGGACTATTCCGATAACCTCTGATCTCTCCCCTCCAGCCGGCTACCACACAGTATTTCTAGAACGCAGGCTTTTTCTTCCTAGGCCTGTCTCCAGCCTGCCTTTCCAGGCTTACTGCATATTCCTCTCCCCTTCACTTACCTGATGTTTCAGTCAGGAAGGCCCATTTACTGATCCCTATAGACCCTCTCCATGCCTTTAGACTCCATGTACTCCATGCTTGCAATACACTCCCCTGAAGACTCACCCCTGCTTTCCTCAAGGCTCAGGTGAGGGTCACCTCCTACAAGAGTTGACCTCATCCAGGAGGCTAGTGCTTTCCCCCAGAAATGACTTTATCTTTATTTTTCCTGAACTTATCTGTGTTTATGGTTTTCCCTCCAGCAGAAAGCCAGCTCCTTGGGGACAGAAATTTGTTTTTCTTCTTTTTATCCCCAGGGACTGGGCTCCAGCAATTGTTTAACAAGTGTTTGTTGCATGAAAATAGATGAAAGTGTCTGTCCCAGACACAGGTGTGTGTAACCCAAAGTTGGGTCACTTTATTATCACTTCCGTCTTTAGTTTCCACATTTGGAAATAGGAATAACCCTAATTACAGTTATCTATGCAAGTATGAGCAATTTTTATCCCTAATTCTCTTCCCCTTTCAATTCAACAGACATTTATTAAGTGCCTCCTTAAGTTCACGTAGAGGGTGGTTTAATCAAAAGTCTTGGAATTGGGAAGACCTAGCCCCAGTCTTGCCTTCCACACACACTAATTGTGTCACCACAGCTGTGAATAAACTCTCAGCATCTTAAGGAGAGAAAGTATAGGCATGCTTGTTCTCATGTGGAATTTGTGATCTAATACAGGGATATGACACACAAATACATACATACAAGAAATTGTGGAAGATACGTGGCACCGCAAGACAGGAAGATCTGAGTTCAAATGCAGCCTCAGACACTTTCTAGCTGGATGACACTGGGCAAGTCTCTTCATGAGTCTAGCTCAGTGTTATCATCTGTAAAATGGAGATGACAGCACCTCTCTCTGGGGGTGCTTTGCAATTCTTAAATTGCTATATAAATCATAGCTATGATAATAATTGTTACTACTAGCAGTACTTGTGCAGGAGCAGCTAGGTGGTGCAAGGGACAGAGCACCAGGCCTAGAGTCAGGAAGATGTGAGTGCAAATGGAGCCTCAGACACTAGTTGTGTGACCCTGGGCAAGTCACTTCACCCTCTTTGCCTCAGTTTCCTCATCTGCAAAATGAGCTGGAGAAGGAAATGGCAAACCACTGCAGTATCTCTGCCAAGAAAACCTCAAACAACAAAGAGTCGAACATGACTAAACAATAACAATTACTTTCGGTCCATGATAGGATAGGTTATTTCCCACTTGGGAATCAGGACTCCCGTAGAATACTGATTTACAAGTTGAAAGCAACTTCAGCAACCATTTAGTACCACGCATATTTGAACAAGATTCCTTCTAGCACATATCTGACAAGGAGTGATCCAGTGTTTGCCCATAGACCTCCACTGCAGGTAAGCTCTGGTCACTAAGGTAGCCGTTCCCCTTCTTTGCAATATCCCCAATGCTTCTAATTCTGCCCTCCCTCACCAAGCACAACAAGTCTAATTCTTCTTTCAGGGAAGAGACTGTAGGGGTCCTTCGGCCAAACATCCCCATCATTCCTTTATATACCCCTCCTGACAGTTCTTCATGGAGGAGGTATTTGAGCTGAACTCTGAAGGACTAACTAAACTGGAGGGAAGGGAGGAGGAGGATTCAAGTTGTGATTAGGTCACCCAAAGGTCAACAGGGAGGGAAGCAAATGGTTGGTGTGAGTCTGCTTCAATATTTTTACTGATGAGAAGATGAACAGGAGAACAGTGAAGCACAAAAGAATGAAGAGAGAGATGTTCTAACTAAAAAGAGCAGTGGGCTGGTCATGGAGGGAAGGGGAAAGAACACCTACTATGTGCCAGGCACTGGGCTGTGTGCTTTTTACAAATGTTCTATCATTTGAGGAAGAGCAAAGGATGACCACCGAGTTGGGCAGCCAACATGCTCCACAAGTCTCCATGTCAACTGGGATACAGCAAAGTCTTAGAGGCAAGCTGGGCAGACCCTAAGGAAGACATGTAAGAAAACAGCGGGGCAAGCCAAGCTTCTCATCCAGTGAAAATGCATGACCAAAAAAAAAAAAAAGAAAATGCATGACAATAGTTACACCTGGTCTACTCCAATCATTGAGATTACAGGTCAATCAAAATAATGGCATTTACAGCAAAGAGACTTATTGCAAATGAATTCCCACTCCCATAACAGATTAAGAAAGCTTCCCAGAGTTCTCAAGATTTTACTTGTTTTTTCTTTTTCTTTCTTTTTTTTGGTGAGGCAATTGGGGATAAGTGACTTGCCCAGGGTCACACAGCCAGTAAAGAGTCAAATGTCTGAGGCCTAATTTGACCTCATGTCCTCCTGAATCTAGGGCCGGTGCTTTATCCACTGCACCACCTAGCTGCCCCGATTTTACTTGTTTTTTGAAAGGAAGTGAACTTATTTCTAAAGGGTTATTCAAGTTAACAACATTACCTATCAGAACTGATTTTCTGAACAAGATCTGAATCCATATTCTGAATCCAGAATAACACAGAAATAACACAGGACTGCAGAAGAAACTTGGGTCAAAGTGGAAATTGTGTCATTGGAGGCGCCAGGGACCCCTAAGAAGGGCCGGATATGGGACCCTAGAGCTTGGGCAGAAATCATAGAGAGGAAAGGAAAAGTCATCTAGAAACACAGGAAGGACTGTCAGGTGAACTAGGGATGACTGTGAGCCTGCTTTTGCTTATGTCTCAGAAGGTAGATGGCCTGACATCAGGAAAATCGATCTTCCTACAGAAGTTGTCCAAAAGTTGAACAAATGTGCTAGGTGGGTAGGCACTGAATTCACCATAGCCCGGGGAGCTTCACATTGAGAACGGATGACCACTGGGTGGGGCGCTGAGTTGACCTACGAGGGGGAGGCAGCTTGTTGAGTGGAAAGAAGGCTGGATTTGGGGTCAAGACCACCTGGTGGTTCTACACTCCTTACCGGCTGCTGCATCCCTCTGGACAAGTCAGTCACCTGTCTGAGTTTCAGTTTCCTCATCTGGAAGAGGGGGGCTTATTTAATAACGCCCACTTCACAAAGTTGGGGCTAATAATGCCACCTACCTCACAAAGTTGCGGGGAGGATCCAGTGAGATAACATAGGTAAAACGGTCTGAAGAAAGCCGTTGGACTAGAAGGATGACCTCAGACCCCCCCTGAAGCTCTCATTTTATAATCACGATAAAAATGAGCGCTGAAATAGCGCTGGCCAGAAGTGACCTCAGGGACCTGAAAGCAGGCTCCCAACTTTGAGACCCGGTGATTTCGGGGAAGGGGAGAGGGGCTAGCGCCAACTTTACAAACATAACAACACTTAGCACTTTAGAGCGCTAGTCAGGTGTTGTCTCACGTGATCCCAGAACAGGACTTCAAAAGGAGGAGGGGGGCTCCAAACTTTGGGACGCTGTCGTTTCGGGGACCGGGGGGAGGGATGGCTGTACCGGCGGCTCCCCAGGTCGGCATGACCTCAGCTGCCCCATGACCTGCGGAATGGTTAGAGCGGCGCTCGCGCAGCCTACCCCGCACACAGAGCACGGGCTTCCACTACTCCGCGAGCACTTGGGAAGCGCCCGCCTCCTCCGAGGCAGGGAAACGCAGAGGCGGCGGACCCGGCTGAGGGTCGGGCAGCACTTGGGGATCCGTTGCGGGAGAAGAGGCGGGCCCCCCTCCCCCTGCCCTTCCCCACAGTTCCCCCACCTCCAGAACTTACCGGCACGTGACCTGCTTGGTGCTCATGATGGAGGGTGAACGAGTGACTGAAGGACGGACGGCTGGATGGAGAGGCGGCCGCTCGCGCACCCCCGCAGCCGCTGCCGCCGCCGCCGCCTCCGCTCCCGAGCTCTTGGCCTCTTCCGCCCGGGGCGCCGCTGCTCTGGCCCGTCCCTCCGCCCCGCCCCGCGGAGCCGTTGCGTCACCGGGCCCTCAGCTCCGCTCCGCCCTGCCCCGCCCCGCCCTCTCGGGCCTCACCTTTGAAGCGCCGGCCGGAAACTCCGCAGTCGTCACAATTGGTTCCGCCTCCCGGACAGAGGACCGCCCCTGGGGCGCCGCGCGTGCGCACATCCCGGATCTTCCATGTGCGCCCAGGCTCGCCTTGTCTTATCCTCCCGGTCCTCTTTTGTTGCATCTACCTCGTCTCGGCCCCTACTCCTCGATCCCAGCTGCCCACAGCTCTGCCCCTGTCCAATCCCAGCCCCTACCTCTGCTGTCCCGTCTCCCCTTCCTCAGTCCCCGTGGGGTCCTCCTTGTCCTCCGTCTCCACGTTCCCCTGGGGGGGCTGCTCAGCCTCCCTTTCCAGCTCCACCCCGGCATCCTGATTCCTCAGTTCCAGCTGGCCCTGCTCCGCCAGCTCCCCCTGTCCTCGATGGCCCTCCCCAGCCGAAGGCTTCTCCACGACCCGGTTTGTCCCTCCGGACAGCCCCAGGCCTCCGTAGGCAGCTGATTTGAACATGTCTCTCCTCTTGTCCGCGGTGTTTCTCCCATTGCCCTTGTCCCTACCAGCCTTCTTCAGATTCTTCGCCCTATCCCGATGCCTCATCTTCAGCCTCTCCCAATCCTCCTTGTTCGTGTTCCTAACACTGTCTCTTGGCCTCCGGCCCCGATAATTCTCCCTCTCTGGCCGTTCATTCTCGTCCCAAACGTCACTTTGCATCTTCCTCGGTTTTCCCCGGTTGTCTCTTCTCGCGTGCCGTCCGTCCGAGTAACCTTTCCAGGAGTGCACGGACTGGCCCAAGTCACAGATCCAGCTGCCCCCTTCCAGTTCCCACACCCGGCCCAAATTGTCCCTCCGGAGCCGTCTCACGTGATCCATCCTTTCTGAACTGTCACTGTCACTGTACCCTTTCCCGTCCAGATCGTCTCTCCTCATTCTTCTCCCCTTGTCCCACTTGTCCTCTGGCCTCCTGTTACTTTCCCAATCATCTCTCCTCAAGTATCTTCCCTTGTTCCAACTTTCCCTGCTAAGCGTCTTATACTTTTCCAAATTCTCTCTCCCCAATCTTGTACCACTCCTCAAGCTGTAATTCCCCCTTTCTCTTATGGTTTTCAGATCCTTTCCTAACCCTGTCACCCCATCCCAGTTCTCCCTTGTCAGGCACCTGTCCCCCTTCAGTCTCCTCCCCATGTCCCAAGAGGCTTGTCTTAGCCCTGTTACCCCATCCCAACTCTCCCTTAACAGGTACCTCCTTCTGTCTAAATTATCCCTCTCTGGTTTCCTCCCCCTCTCCCAAGAGTCATCCTTCCTTAGCCCTGTTACCCCATCCCAACTCTCCCTTGACAGGTACCTCCTTCTGTCTAAATTATCCCTCTGTGGTCTCTCCCTTTCCCAAGAGTTGTCCTTTCTTAGCCCTGTTACCCCATCCCAACTCTCCCTTGACAGATACCTCCTTCTGTCTAAATTATCCTTCTCTGGTCTCCTCCCCCTCTCCCAAGAGTCATCCTTCCTTAGCCCTGTTACCCCATCCCAACTCTCCCTTGACAGGTACCTCCTTCTGTCTAAACTATCCCTCCTTAGCCTCCTCCCCCTGTCCCAAGGGATCTTCCTTAGCCCCGCCACCCCATCCCAACTCTCCTTTATCAGATACATCCTCCTATCTAAACCATCCCTCCTCCCTCTGTCCCAACTGTCTTCCGATCCCCTCCTTCTGCTTACACTCTCCCTCTTTAGCCTCCTACCTCTTTCCCAGTTATCCATGGAAAGTCTTCCCAAATCCCAGTTGTCTTTTCTTAGCGTCTTTCTTTTTTCTCGACTGTTCTTCCTCATCATCTTGTCTGTCCCCAGAGATCTCTTCTTTTCCCAACTGTCTTTCCCCATTCCCCTGTAATTGTCATAACTGCCCTTTGATATCCTTCTGTCCCAACTGTCCCTCCTGAGCCTTCTACTTTTGAGAGTGTCCTTACTTAGTTTTCTGTTCTTCTCCCATTTCACCTTTTTCCGTCTCCTCCCCCGTTCCCTTGTGTCCCTCCCTAGCCGAAAGTCTCTTTCCCAATTGTCTTTCCCCCAATACACTCCTCTTTTCCACTTATTTCTAGCCAGCACCTTCCTTTCCAAACTGCGCCTCCCCAGGCCCCTGTCTCTGTCCTGACTATCCATCTGCAGTCCTATGTCCCTGTCTGTATTATCCATACTACTCAGCCGTCTCATTGCAATCTCCAAACTGTCCCTTCTCAGCCCATTTCTCCAAAAGAAATAATCCTTCCTAAGCTCCCTATCTCTGCCCCACATCTCCCCATCCAGATTATTCTTTGATAGCAACTTTCCTCCATCCTGATTTACCCCAAATTGCCTTCTGTCCTTCCCACAAATGTCTTTTCTCAGGCTTTCTTCATCCCAACTGACCCTTCCTGGGATCCATTTTTCCCAACTGTCTCTATTGGTACCATCCCAACTGTCCCTCTTGTTCCTATTCCAACTATTCCTTCTCATCCCTTCCTGTCCAAACTGTTCTTCCTCATTCCCTTGTCTCTATCCCAGGTGTCTCACCCCAACCCTCTCCCTCCTGTCCAAACTATCCTTCCCCAGCCCGTTCCTACCCTCCCAACTATCCCTCCCCAGCCCCCTCCCTTTCCTAACTGTCCCCATTTACAAAATGAAGGGATTGGCCTGGATGATTTCTCAGGTTCCTTCTAGCTCTAGGATTCTATGTTCCATGATCTCTACTCAGCTTTCTTGAACCCACGATGACAGCATGGTGTAATGGAAAACATTGGGTTTGGAGTCAAAGAACCCTGGTTCAAATCCCAATTCTGCCACCCGTGTCCTTGGGTAAGTCATTTAACCCTCCATAGGCCTCAGCTTCCTCGTCTGTAAAATAGAGTTGAACTAGGTGACTCCTAAGGTCTATTTTAGTTAAAAATCAATGAAACCGGGGGTAGCTAGATGGTGCAGTGGATAGAGCACCAGTCCTGGATTCAGGAGGACCTGAGTTCAAATCTGGCCTCAGACACTTAACACTTACTAGCTGTGTGACCCTGGGCAAGTCACTTAACCCCAATTGCCTCACACACACAAAAAAAAGATGAAATCATGAATCCCTCCCACTTACTCCTCCTCTTCCCCCCTCCCCCAGACAAAAAAGCAGACAGTGAGAGAAAATGGAATGAAGAGGACTAGATCTGGAAAGTCACCCACTGATTCCCCCATCCCCTCTTTTCTTTCTAAATACTTGTCTTTTTCAAATCTTTCCTTAACCCTGTCACCCTATTCCAGTTCTCCCTTGTCAAGCCTCTACACCTCTCCAAGCTGTTCTTCTGCCTCTTCCCCTTGGATCAAGAGTCTTTCTAAAGGACTGTCACCCTATCTCAACTCTATAAGATAATAGGTTGATAATTGGGTGCCTTTCCACACAGTTTCAAATCCAATCCTCTTCATCCCATTTCTTCTCACTATTTTTTTTTTTTGCTGAGGGGTGGGGGAGAGGGGAGTAGGTGAAAGGGATTCATAGCCTCAGATTTATAGTTAAAAGGGATCTTAGAAGTCATCTAGACTTCAAGTCCATTGTTCTATGAAGAAGTGGAGGGGGGAATAATTGCATGAACCACATCACAAAATATTTGATTCTTTCAGCTCTCCACAGTCTCTCAAATCTATCTGTAACACATGTAGCACTTAAATCAAATATTCTCTTGTTCTTTACCTCTTTTTACTTGTTTATCAGGTAGTACAGGTTGATTTGGCCTGTAGGGGCTTTCTGGGGAATCATGTATCCTGGATTCCCTGGATGTTTCTAGGGGCTCCAGAGATGGGGTAAGTAACCCAGTACTTAGGCTTGGGAGGAATAGACTAATTTCCTGGCTGCTTTGGGCCATATGATGTCTTGGTACTGAAAGTACTGTTCAGGGTGATATAATCCAAAAAACTCCATTCCACCCCCTGACATTGGCAGAGGAGCAAAATGCCATACCCATTTAAAAGAGAGACAGCTTCTAGCTCCATTTCTTCTTTTAACTTTCCCTAGGATATCCTGTAACTTCCACTGAGTGACAGAACATCATATTATGGTTTTATCATCAACTACATCCATATAGTAGCTAGAATAGAGAGCCTTCACTAAGAATAGAAAGGAATAAGCATTTATTAAGCACCACCTATGTGTCAGCTGCTTTATGTATATGATCTCATTTGGTCACTAAGTTTACTTTTCTGCTTTGTATTTCCTTTCCTAAGAACCATCTTCTTCAAAATGGACATATTCAGTACTTAAATAATCCTATTTTAAGAAAAAGAAATTGAACAAATCATCAATGAGATTTCTAAGAAAAAATCCCCAGGACCAGATGGATTCACAAGTGAATTCTACTAAACATTTAAAGAACAATATTAATTCCAATATGATATAAACTATTTGGAAAAATAGGCAAAGAAGGAATCCTACCAAATTCCTTTTATGGCACAAATATGGTGCTGATGCCTAAACCTGGAAGAGCAAATACAAAGAAAACTATAGACCAATTTCCCTAATGAATATTGACACAAAAATTTTAAATAAAATACTAGGGTACATAGTTTTACATGTATGTGAGAAAATAATGGCTGATATTCAAAGGCTCACCTGGAGATTAATCTAAACTGATTGCACACTGGGTTGCCCATTCTCGAAAGAATGACAATATATATTTTCCTTTTTTTGTTTGCAAGAATGACAATAAATGGGCCTTTGACACATCACTACTGCTGAGTTCCAGAGAATTATTGAGCAGGAGTGCTTTTCTTCACACATACCAATCAAAATTATTTTATAGAGCTAGAAAAATATTGACAAAATTCATATAGAAGAAAAAAAGTCAAGAATTTCAAAGAAATTAATGAAAAAAATGAAGGAAGGTGTAGCTGTAGGGGTTCTCAAACCTCATTACAAAAAGATAATCAACAAAACAATCTGGTACTTGATAAGAAATAGAGTGGTGGATCATTGGAATAGATTAGATACATGATACGCAGTAGGAAAAGACAGTTATCTTGTGTTTGATAAGGCCAAAGATCTAGACTTTTGAGAGAAGAACTCACTATTTGACAAAAACTGCTGGAAAAACTGGAAAGCAGTTTAGCAAAAATTAGGTATAGACCAGTATACACTGTATACCAAGATAAAGTTAAAATGAAGATGTGATTGAAACATAAAGCGTGATACCATAAAGCAAATTAGGAGAGCAAGAAATAGTTTACCCATCAGATCTATGGAGAAGGGAAGACTTTATGACCTACCAAGAAATAGAGAACATTATGAGATGTAAAATGGATAACTTTTATTACATTATATTAAAAAGTCTTTGCATAGGTAAAACCAATGCAGCTAAGATTAGAAGGAAAGCAGAAAATTGGGGGGAAATATTTACAGCAAGTCTCTCTGCTAAAGACATCTCTCAAATTTATAGAGAACGGAGTCAAATTAATAAGAATATGAGTCATTCCCCAATTGATAAATGGTTAAAGGATATAAACAGGCAGTTTTTCAGATGAAGAAATCAAAGTTATCAATAATCATATGAAAATATGCTCTAAATCACTATGGATTAGAGAAATGAAAACTAAAACAACCCTGAGGTACCACCTCATACTTATCAGAGTGCCTAGGATGATAGAAAAAGAATTCTGAAATACCCTTATCTAATCATAATCTATTGACTTTCTGCCTCTTCCTCTGCCTTCCCTTACCAAACTCTGCCCTTTATCCACAAAGTGACCTTTAATTCCTCAACCCCTCAATTCTCCCCCAGGCCATCTTCCTTGGATTAGTTTCTTTCCCCTCTTTTTTCCATCTTGATCTATGGACTTGAACTTGGTGAACCAATTCAAACTTACACCAACCTCTTCTTTTTAGTCTGTTCCTCCTTATAGTAACCATTGCACCTTGCCAATTATCAGCTTTGGATCACTTTCATTGCCTGTTACCTTTGCTCCTACACACGTGCTAGTGAATGAAAGGGGAGAAAAACATGAAACTGTTCTGATGCTATAAATTTATGTCACAGAACTTTAACTAGGCCATCACTGCTGCTAGGCAATCACACTCTACTTCCTTTATCCACTCACTATCCTACTCTCCACAGTGGCTCCTTCACCCTAACTAACCCCTTAGCTAAGAACTTTGCCTCATGTATTTTTTTTGTTTTTATTTTTTTTAAGTGATAAACATTTTTATTTATAGTTTTGAGTTCCAATTGTTATTCTTCTTTCCCCCTCCCTGAGGCGGTAAGCAATCAGATATAGGTTATACATGTGCAATTATATAAAACATTACCATATTGGTCATTTTGTACAAAAAAAGAAAACTTGAACAAAAGAAAAAAATTAAAGTGAAAAATAGCATGCTTCAGTCTATTCCATTAATATCAGTTCTTTCTTTGAAGGTAGATAATAGTGCTTTGGGATTGTCTTGGATCATTGTATTGTTGAGAATAGTTGTCATTGACAATTCTTTGTCAAATGTTATTGCTGTCTCTGGTTCTGCTCACTTCACTATATATCAGTTCATACAAGTCCTTCCTGGCCTTTCTGAAAAAATCATGCTTGTCATTTCTTATAGCACAATAATATTCCATCACTGTCATATACCACAGCTTGTTTAGCCATTCCCCAATGGATGGGCATTCTTTGATTTCCAATTCTTACTTGCCTCATATTTTGCTTAAAAAATTGAGGTCATTCCCTCTGAGCTCCCTCTTTTCCTTCCTCCTCATCTCACATCACCCAGATGCCTTTTTCTACTTTCTTCTCCTTCACCCCTGTCTCAAATAAGATATGGCCTTACCATGAAACTGAATGATAGGCCTTGATAAATCGACCTGGGAATCATCACCATAGAGATAATGACACTGGTATTCTCTCAGTGCTGCACTGATTGTGATTTTTTTTTTCGGGGCAATGGGGGTTAAGTGACTTGCCCAGCGTCACACCGCTGGTAAGTGTCAAGTGTCCGAGGCCAGATTTGAACTCAGGTACTCCTGAATCCAGGACTGGTGCTTTATCCACTTTGCCACCTAGCCGAGCGCCCCCCCACTGATTGTGAATTAATAAAATAACACAGTCTTTGAAGAATCAAAATGATAGGTGATCGGAAAGGCTATGGAGTGCTGCATGGTGGGCACAAACAGGCCGAAGAATGTTACCAATTATGGCTTACATTCAAGAAGTGACACAAAACATACCATCCAGGAATGGTGTGATCAGAAAAGGGGGCAGGCAAGGCGTATTTCATTCAGATGCTTTCTTTGGTCCTGGACCCGCCCCATCTCACATGAAGTGACCCTTCTCCTTGCCAAGGCAAATCCCTCTTTATGTACAGGGGAGGAGGGGACCAGGGGAGGGGGCTTTGTTTCAGAAAGGGAGAAATGGGCTGGGGGAATGTGTCTACAAAGATAGGCCCGGGGTGATGGCTAGATGGCAGAATAGGATGTGATCCTGAAGCACGTTTTTATGTCTATGGCCAGGCAGTAGACACAGTGGGCTAACTGGACTAGTTGGCACATACTAAGTCACCAATCAATTGGGCTGAGTCCTAGGGTGTGAGCTCTAGAAATGAGGGGATGAGCTTCCCTAGAGAATTCAGGAAAACAGTAGTTGAGTAGGGAGGTACAGGTCTCAGGCCTGTTATAGAGGGTGCTGGTCCACTTGGGGAGGAGCCACACCAGTGGTGCTAGGCAGACGGTGAGATGGGCTGGGCTGATATGAAACTGAGGAGAGGTAGTAACACTAATGAGATCATTAAGCAACTGAACCCTAAGGGCTATCATTCATATACTGTTTTAATGTTTACAAAGTGTTTTATATACTTTATACAACAATGTAGATACTATTATTATCTCCATTTTGCAGATGAAGAAATTGAGGCTAAGAGGCTGTGACTTGCCCAAGGTCACATAGCTAGTGTGTCTGAGGCAAGATTTGAACTCAGGACTTGTTCATTTTAAGCCCCAGTGCTCTTATCTACTGCACTGCCATTTCTTTGGATGCAATCACCATTTGGGTCATCCACCCATTAGGTGTCAGAAGCAGGACTTGAACCCAGTACTTCCTGATTTAGAGGCTACTAAGCTAGCCACTACACCCTACTGCCTCCCCTTATTCTCGCTACTTATCTCTACCAATTTGAGTACAGCTATTTGTACTCATAGCTGCTTCTGTTACCCCTGTTGATAAAGATGTGGATCTTTAAATCTATGAGGATCTCTTCTAAGTGTTAGAGCCAAAGAATTTTAGAGATAGATCTGACTCCCTCATTATACAGACAGAAGAGGCAGCTGAGGCACGGAGCGGTGATGTGCTTTTCCCAAGGTCACACAGCTGCCTGATAACAGAGTTGGGATTGAACTCCAGATCTCCTGCCTTCTCTCCCAATGTTCTTTCCATTCACTTTTCCTAAATTGAAAAAATATATATCCAACGACAAACTACAATCTGGCTTCAGAGACCCCATATTTGGGCACAGAAGATGCCAGCTTCCTGAGGCCGCCCCAGAAGAGACTGGCTCTTTAAGAACAGGATCTGTGGGGCTTCCTAGTTCCTGGGTGCTCTGAGCTGTTTGGCTCCCAGGGCTGTCCATCTGAGTAAAGTCACCATTGATCAGGTGGCCTGGACTGGATCGGGGAGCACCAGGTGTTCTGAGAAGGGGAGGAGGAAGTAGGGAAGTCTCACTGTGCTCTGGGCTTTCTATGCAAAGAGGCTGCTGCCATGCAGCCTCCTGAGGCCGGCCCACCTGTCATCCAATTCCGCCACTGTGGGAAGGATGTCTATTGCTTCAGGGTGCCTGCCCTATGCCCGGTGTGCCAGCAGCCCATGAGCTTCAGCAAGCTGGACGAGGCACCTGTGAGCATTGCCACCCCACTGACCGATGGGCACCAAGAGCAGTGCGTCTTCCTGCTCAGGCCGACCCGAGGGACCTTCCTTAGGTACAGTTGTTCTCCCGAGGTGCAGTGGGGAGTTGTGTACCTGTGTTCTTTGATTTTCATCTTCTCTTTTCCTCACTTAAAAAAAGGGACAGTCTTTTTTCGAGTTTCCCCTCATAATGTTGGACACTGCTTCCTCCCTCTGTTGAGATGTGTGCCTTAAATTTATTTGCACAAAAATAATTACTATTTTGGGCGTTAAATAATGTTATTAAATAACATTTTTGGACTAGAAGAGCTCCAGGTGAGGAGCCTTCTCTATCAACACGATTTAGTGCCTTCTCTGTACCTTATAGTCTTTTTTTATTTTTAATATTTTTTTCCAGCTACATGTACACATTTTTAACATTCATTTTTCAAAAAATTTGAGTTCCAAATTCTGCCCTTTTCTTTCCCTCCCCCCTCACTGAGAAGGCAAGTAATTTGAGTTATGTACCTCCTCGTCTTGAATAGTTGCCTTGCTTACTAAACGACTTGCCCATGGTCACCTAGCCAGTGTGTGGCAGAGGTGTGATTTGAACCCAGGTCCTTATTCTGATGCCTGCCCTCTATCCACTCAACTGCATCTCTTTCCTAGTGCTCAGCACAAGTGCCAGACACATAGTAAGTGTGATTGATCAGAGCCAAAGTACTTTTAAGGTTTGTAAAGTGTTTTGCCCACACTGTCCTATTTGAACCTCTCCATAACCCTGGAGATAGGCACTACTATTAAGACCCCATTTTGCAAACGGGGAAGCAGATGCTCAGAAAGGATAAGTGGAAAGATTTTTGGCTTTGGAATCAGAAGGTCTGTGGTCAAATCCCATCCCTGACTCGACTCCCTGGGCAAATCCCTTCATTGGCTTGGGCCTATTTCCTTCTCTATAAAAAGGAGGAAGTTAGTCTTTGTCCAACTTGACATCTATGGTCCTATCTGAAAGGGGCCCCTGAGCTAACAGGTGCTATGGGGGGGGGGATTTGAACTCCTGACTCCAGGGCCAGTGCTCCTTCCTCCTCCCCAAAGTGCTTCTCAGGCCCATGCCTCTCTCCAGCTGGCAAACACTCACAGCTGGACAGGAGCAGGCATAGCTGAAGGGAGATAAATGTGTATGTAGGCTGGTCTCCCACAGTGAAATTTTATTCCAGTCACTGGACAGATTATCAAGCAGTTTCAGCTTGAGGGTAGTGGAAACCCCCTCCCCCCAGCTCTGGCATTTCTTAGCCACCAACCTACAGGCTCCCTCAGCTGCCATCTTCCCCTCTGTTAAATAGGAACTAGGAGCCTTGAACTGCGTCCCTCACAGAAAGGCCCTTCTCAACCCAGATACCGGCCCCTGCAGAAGGGGCCCACGCAGCTGCCTTATGAGATCGAAATGGATCCATTTACAGTAGCTTTGAAGGTTGATTTCAGCACCAGCCCATCGTGTAGAAATGTATCCTATCAGTCTCATTGCCAGATGTCTATTTGTCTGCAGATGCTGGTGAAGCCTGATGGTGGTGGTGGTGGTGGTGGTGGTGATAGCAGCTAACATTTGTGTATCGCTTTAGGGTTTGCAAAGCATTTTACATGTGCTGTCTCAGTTGATCCTCACAATAATTCTGTAAGGGAGCTTGATTATTTCCATTTTACAGATGGGAACACTGAGTCTAAGAGAGGCTGAGTGACTTACATTCAGCTAGTTAGTGACTAGCTGGGTTTACCAGCTGGGTAACCCTGAGTATCACTCAATTGCTCTGAGCCTCAGTTTCCTCATCCTGTAAATAGGGATGGTAGTGTCTTCCTCTCAACATTGTTATAAGGTTCAAATGAGATCAAACAATTTCCCAAGTGCTATGTAAATGCCATCATTATTAAATGAATCTGTAAGATCCATTTTCTTGACAGTCGAAGAAAGCACTTTTAGGTCGCTCTGTATTTCAGAGATCAGTTTTTATTAGCATTATTAAGCACCTACTATGTGTCACACATTGTGCTAGGCCCTGGTTATTCTGAGAATGTATTCTTCCTGATCATTCTAATCATTTAGGACACTTTATGTATTTCACATATCAGTTTTTCAAGCAAAAAGAAATGATATTTAGATTAAAAAACTTTTTTTTCAGGGATTATGATGGAAATGCTGATCTCCACGTTGGAATAACCAATACACATGGTAAGATGATTCCCTTACCTTTTCAACATACTTTTTTTTTTTTTGAGGGGCAATGAGGGTTAATCGACTTGCCCAGGGTGACACAAGCTAGTAAGTGTCAAGTGTCTGAGGCTGGATTTGAATTCAGGTCCTCCTGAATCCAGGGCTGGTACTTTATCCACTGTGCCACCTAGGTGCTCCTCCCTTACCTTTTCATTCCTTTTCTCCCAGATTCAATTAAATTCAATTCTCCAAATGTTTATGTAAGACTTCCTCCTAGGACTAAGCACAGTTTTGCACCAATTAAACTTCTACTGTGTACAAGGCAAGTATGTGGGAAACACACCCTTTTGGGAGACAGGGGTGAAGTGAGGGGGGGTCCCTAGCCCTATGGAGCTAACAGTCTTCCTGGGAGGAGGGACAATTTGAGGAGGAGGGAAAGGACATTAATAACCAGGGGGGATCAGGAAAGAATTCCTATAGAAGTGAGACATGGTTCCTGGGTAATTGGTCACTGATGGCTCTCTCAGACCAAAGACCCTGAATGGTAGGTGTGGGGCCTTCTAGGAGGTCTACCACATAGCAATCCAATCTAATTGGTTGATATGATTTGGAGGTTTGTTATATTACAATGAAGTCCAGGGAGCCTTGACTTAGATCACTCAAATCTTGCTAAGGATTAAATCAGAGAAAGAATGTAGACCCCCCACCCAAGCTGATCAGATCACAATAGTTTCCACCTAAGGGTGGCAAGATCTCATCAGTAAAGTCCTTCAGTCATCTAGACAAAGGGATCTTTGATTCTAGATTCTTTGACCCAGATGAATCTAACCTTCAAGGAGAGCTGGACTTTGGAGTGGGGGAAAGGACTAAGAAAGAAGGGGAGAACACTGGGTCCTCCCCAAGATATTGATTATTAATGATTATTTCTCACAGAGGGTTGTACACAAGCTGAGTCTCGAAGGAAGCTGGAGACCTATTTACCAGCTGTGTAGTTCTGGGCATTTGAGCCTTCATTAAGTCATCCAAAAAATGTTTCAGGCATGTCTTAATCTTCCTGACTCCATTTGGGGTTTTCCTGGCAAAGATACTTTTTTTGCCACTTCCTTCTCCAGCTCATTTTACAAATGAAGAGGAAACTGAGGCAAACAGGGTGAAGTGACTAGCCCAGGGTCACACAGCCAGTAAGTGTCTGAGGCTGGATTTGAACTCAGGTATCCTTGACTCCAGGCTCCTTGATCTACCTACTGTGCCACCTAGCTGCCTTAAAATGGAGAATCACAAAACTCCCTTAACTAATATTGTTATGAGGTTGTTATGGGGCTCAAATGAGATAATATATGTGTAGCCCATGCTCCCCTCAAATGTGGGCCTGCTGAAAGCTACCTCAGGGAACCAAGATGGCAGAGGAAAGACATTAAATGCACAGAGCTACTGATACAATTACCCCCAAAACAGCAATAAAAGAACCCCTGGAGCAGAAAAACACACAAAAATACGGGCTGAGATTATTCTCCAGCTATAGGGCTGTGCTGGGCTATGAGTAAAGTCCAACCCCGTGATCTTGCCAACAGAGACCCCAGGCACGTGCCAGAGGAATTTACCCCAGAGCCTCTGAATCAGCTACAGCACCAGCATCTTCTACAACTGAGCATGTGGTCGGGTGAGAGGGCTGAATGGCTGGCGGGGCAGGGGGGAGGGGGAAAAGTGCAGGGATATCAGCAGGATCTAGGGAGGAATTCAGCTGTCTCACCCCAGCAGGGAACCAGGAAGAAATCCTGAGTGGTGGGAGGCCCAGGTGGGGGAGGGGCGCAGGCTCCGTAGAAGCTAAGAACCACACCACAGAAAGCTTTGCTGGTTGGTTGTTTAGTAAGTAGGCTTGAGGTTATCTTCAGACCAGAGAAGAGGCAAGGCAAGAGTAAAACCTACCCTCCCTCAAACCATAACACCTGGGACCCTCTGAAGCTGGGAACAGGAGTGGAACCAAAAAGCAGGGCCCCCCAGTGGAGAGTTTAAAGTCAAGTAAAATATGAGCAAGCAAAGAAAGTTCAGAATTACAGAAAACTTTTCAGCGACAAGGAAGATCAAGGGGCACCCTCAGAAGAGGAAATCAACCACAGGGCCCCTACATCCAAAGCTTCCAAGAAAAATATGAACTGGTCTCAAGCCATGGAAGCTCTCAAAAGGGACTTTGAAGAGAAAGTAGGAGAGATAGAAGATTTAGAGAGAGGGAGGAAAGAATGGAAAGAGAAATGAGAGCGATGCAGGAGTCATGAGAAAAAAGTCAACAGTTTGAAAAGCCAAATGGAAAAGGAGATAAAAAACTGTCTGATGAAAATAATTGCCTAAGAATTAGGATTGAACAAATGGAAGCTAGTGACCTTATGAGAAACCAAGATACAGTAAAGCAAATCCAATTGAATGAAAAAATAGAGGGCAATGTGAAATATCTCCTTGGAAAAACAGCTGGCCTGGAAAATAAATCCAGGAGAGATAATTTGAAAAATCACTGGACTACCTGAAAACCATGACCAAAACAAGA
This sequence comes from Dromiciops gliroides, assembly GCF_019393635.1. NCBI lineage: Eukaryota > Metazoa > Chordata > Mammalia > Microbiotheria > Microbiotheriidae > Dromiciops > Dromiciops gliroides. Next base: position 707,177,881 of record NC_057861.1, read on the forward strand.
GCTTAGACACCATCCTCCAAGAGATTGTGAGGGGAAATTGCCCTGATATTCTAGAAGCAGAAGCTAAAATAGAAATTGAAAGAATCCACCAATCACGTCCCTGAAAGAGATCCCAAAAGGAAAACCTCCAGGAATATTATAGCCAAATTCCAGAACTCCCAGGTCAAGGAGAAAATATTGCAAGCAGCTAGAAAAAAAGAATTCAAATACTGTGGAGCTCCAATAAGGATAAAGCAAGATCTAGCAGCTTCTACATTAAAGGACCGGAGGACATGGAATATGATATTCCAGAGGGCAAAGGAACTGGGACTACAGCCAAAAATCACATACCCAGCAAAACTGAGTATAACCTTTCAGAGGAAATAATGGGACGTCAATGCAAAAAGAGAACTTTCAGGCATTTGTGATGAAAAGACCTGAACTGAATAGAAAATTTGACTTTCAAATACAAGACCCTGGAGAATCATAAGAAGGTAAACAGGGAAAAGAAATCACAAAGGACATTAAAAGGTTAAACTGTTTATAGTCATACATGAGAAAATAATAGTTCTAACTCATAAGAACTTTTTCAGTAAGGAAAACACAGAGGGCATAGGTCTGAACTGAATATGAAGGGATGGTATTTATAAAGCATTTATTTTTTGTATATCCTTGTCCTTTGGGGAGCAAACGGGGTAGGTTGTCTGGTGTCTGGGGCTGGATTTGGGCTCTGGGCCTCCTGGGCCCAGGGCTGGTGCTTTGTCCACTGTGCCACCTAGCTAACCCATGATGACATCTTTAAAATAGGGGTGAGGGGTGGGAGGAATAGACTGGGGGAGGGAGGAAAGGAGAGGTGGAATGGGGAGAGATAGCTCACATGAAGGAAACAAGAAAAAAGCCTATGTAGGGGAGGGGAAGAGGGGGAAGGAGAGGGGGAGTGAGTGAACCTCACTATCATCAGAATTGGCTCAAAGAGGGAATAACATACATACTCAAGTGGGTATAGTAATATATTTTTGCCCTGAGGAAAAGTGGGAGGAGAAGGAGATGGGGGTGGGGTGGGGAGAAGAGGGGAAGGAGGGAAGTTGGGGGAGGGAGCTGTAAAAAGCAAAACACTTTCAAGGAAGGTGAAGATGTTCTGCATAACACCACATGTATGACATACATTGAATTGCTTGATTTCACAGGGAGAGTTGAGGAGGGAGGGAGGAAGAAAAATTTAGAAAACAGAATTAGCTCAAAGGTCTTAACCTCATCAGAGTTGGCTCAAGGAGGGAATAACACATACCCCCCCAATTGGGAAGAGTAATCTATTTAACCCTACAGGAAAGTAGGAGGGGAAGAGGATAAAGAGGGAAGGGTGAATGAAGGGAGGGTAGAGCGGTGGAGGGGGCAGTCAGTAGCAAAACACTTTTGAGGAGGATTAGGGCAAAATAAGATAGACAATAGAGTAAATATCATTGGAAGGGAATGGGTTGGAGGGAAATAGTTATGATGATTGACTACAATGTCAAAACATATGGTACCTATTCTGCTGGGCTATTGTGAAGAAAATTCTCTATCAAGTTCAAGGTACTATATAAAAATTATGATGAACAGGATGCTATCAGAAAAACCTGGAAAGACCCACATGAATTGAGGCAGAGAGAAATGTACTGTACATAAAATAACAGCACTAATGCAAGATGATCTGCTGGGAAGCACGTGGTTATTTTCAGCAAGACAATGATCCAATATAACTCTGAAGAACTTATGAAAATTGCAGTCCATCCACAGAGAAAGAACTGATGGTATCTGAAAACAGACTGAAATACATGTTTTTTGATAATTCCTTAATCTGAAGTTTTGTTTTTAATCTGTTTTCTCTCACAACCTATATAATGTAGAATTGTTTGCCATGACTACTCATGTATAATTTATGTTGAATTTTTTAAGTTCTTGGGGTGGGGGTGGGAGGGGAGGGAGGAAGAGAAGTTGGAACACAAAGTTTTTAAAAAATTGATGTCAAAATTTGCTTCTGCATGTAATTTGGAAAATCAAAGTCTAAAAAAATTGATGTCAAAATTTGCTTTTACATGCAATTTGGAAAATAAAAGTCTAAAAACAAAACAAAACAAAAAAAGAAAGCTACCTCGGATTCAGGACCTGTTCTATGTCACCACCTATTCACAATTGCCTCATGAGTCCTAATTAATGTTAGTTAAAAGTAAAATTATCCTGCATAAAACAATAAGTGACAAGGAAAAAAATCTCATACAAACAGGGGTGTACTGTCCCACACATTCCCATATAACTGGTGGCTGAGGGAATCTATATGTAAGCTAGTAAAGCTTTAAATGAAAAAAAAAAAACCTTTGGGGACACTCTGTATGTGTTATACAAGGCACATGTATAGTGGAATACATATGGACAGGGTAACTCAGACTCCAAGGGCCTGGGAATTGTATCTGCTTTCCTGCAGAGTTGCTGATGTCATCTGCTGGTCTGGTGGTGCCATTGAGTGGTAATCTGTGTTTCTGGCTGCTGATGTCCTTTGCTGGTTCTCAACAGAATTGCAAATGCTGTGTGATTTCTCCAAGGAGGGGTTTCAGCTCTTAGCCCATAGCCCCATTGACTATTTCACTTATTTTGTGACTCACATTCATAGCCACATCATAGCACCAGCCAGCTAAGAAGCAAAAGCCCTTACACTGAAGTTCTCTGTCATTTTTGCATTCCTATGCTTCTGCCTGAACTGTCACTGAATTTAGACTATTTAATTTAGATTACCCCAGGACTTCACCTGATCAGACTATAGGGGTGAAGTGTAGCTACAAACTTACCTCTCTCCTTAAATCTGTGAAAGCTTTTTTTGTAAAGCTTGTGTGTGTGTGTATGTATTTAATGAACTAACCAATCAATATTTATTAGGTCCCTATTATGTGCCAAGCACTGGCTTTAGGGATCCATATTCTCAGTGAAGTAGATTTGGTCGTCTTTTAATCATTGGGTTTTATCTTGGTGTAGACTTTTTTACTCATTTATTGAAACATAGTTCACCATTCTCCCTTTACCATATTCATATATTCAGACCTAATGAATGCAAACCATGAGTAGCCAATCACATCATAGACTCAATAGTTTAAATTTGTTGTAGATTTTTTTTTTCTTTAGGGAAATTTGACAAACTTATCTACAAAGAAGAATTGATTCCAACTAAAGAATTTGGAGCTCTCCTTAAGCTCATTGAAGTTGTGTACTTCTAGGAAAAGTAGGAGCTGGAATTGTTTGAATGTTCTTTTGTGCTTTTAGCCACAGTGTTGGGAAGGGTCCTTTGGAGAGTTTCTACTTACATCTATTCAAGAACCTGGGACCCTTTGATACCAGACCAGTCCTTGTTTGGGAAATTTTTATTTATATGTTAGAAATTATGATTATGTGTGAAGTAATGATTTTGTAGCTGCTCTCCCATGATGTTTCTCCTAAAGTGGAATTCATAATCATGTTCTTAGACCAGTTTGGTGTTTTTTTTTTTTAATAGGAATTGTGTATAATTATAATGAGCAAGGTGTCCACAGAGATGAAGCTGGGTGGAAACAGAGTATAAGTATTCCGCTATTACAGCCCAACATGTTTGGACTGATGGACCAATGGGATAAATATCTAGAAGAGTTCTCTGCAACAGATACCTGGTCTCCAAACAGGTATGTAGTTCTTTTTTTTGTTTGTTTGTTTTTTGCGGGGCAATGGGGGTTAAGTGACTTGCCCAGGGTCATACAGCTGGTAAGTGTCAAGTGTCTGAGGCCGGATTTGAACTCAGGTACTCCTGAATCCAGGGCCGGTGCTTTATTCACTGTGCCACCTAGCCGCCCCCCAGGTATGTAGTTCTAAAGAACCTAATAGGATTACAAAACTGTCCTCAGATATTTGGGTCCCCAATAGCTACTTTTTGTGAGACTTTAAGAGATTATTTCACCAGGATTAGATGGGTCTTTATTCAATGAGTTTTTAACTCATACCAGAAAGACTTGGGACAGGGTCATGAGGAAGTGGGGGACCACCTTCTCTGAGGGTTGTTGCTCCTCTTAGTTGGGTGGAGGGCAAGTATGCTTGTCCAGGGTTCTGTTGCACATAAGAAGTCTGTTCCCAGTATAGGAGAAGATCAGAGATTTTAAGGAAGAGGTGGGGTCCTTAGCAGGCATGTCCAGTGGATTTCTCACTAGGCAGGGAGGTGACATTTAGTGAGGCTAGAAGTTTCTAGTAAGAAAGATTCCAGAAAAGGGGCAAGGCAGGCACAACATGAATGGTCATGTCTGGAGCAGAGACGACCTATCATAAGAAGGATGAGAGACCCAGAAAATAGGTAAACAGGTTTTTTACACTACCATCGTATATAACAAAATATCAAGGGGCTGCATAATTTGGACCAATGAATTTTCTGCAAAGCAGGTTAACACGAAAGCATGACAGTCTTTTACATGAACAAAACCACAACCAGAGCTAGAAATTTCAGACTGCATTAACTGGAGATGGGGCAGGGGAACTTCACAAAGATCAAAATCAGAAAAATTACTATTTTCTTCTCTTCTCTTTTCCTATATTTCCAGGCAAATTTCTCAAGTAGAGATCTTTACACTTGTACACACTAATATTAATTTCATAACCACCATCCCTGCTACCCTCCTTTCATCTATATGACTTTTGAAATTTACCATGGGGGCAGCTAGGTGGCACAGTGGATAAAGTACTGGCCCTGGATTCAGGAGGATCTGAGTTCAAATCCGGTCTCAGACACTTTACACTTACTAGCTGTGTGACCCTGGGCAAGTCACTTAACTCCCATGGTTCCGCAAAAAAAAAAAAAAAAAAAAAAAAAAGAAAAAGAAAGAAATTTACCATGAATTCACAGAGGCAGCCTGGTACAGATTAAAGAGCACTGGGCCAGGGTTCAAATTCCACCTCTGAACCAACCAGTGTGAATTAAATCTCCTTCATCCATTAAAGGAGGGAAGGGGTTGGACCAGATGTTTGAGGTTCCTCTCAGCTCTAGACTTGTGAAATCAGTTTCATTTCTGAGATATCCCTTGGAATAAATGGGGCCACCCTGTACAATCACCAAAGGAAAATAGGAGAGGGAATAGGAAGGGCATTGCTTTGGGAGTTCCAAGTCCTTCCACTATATCTTCCTGAGTCTGTTTCCTTAACTCTTAAAAACTAAATTATTTCCAGGGTCCCTTCAAGTTCTAAAATCCCATAGTTAGGATCTATAGATGATTAATATAATTTAGACTAGGAATCATAGTACCACAATCCAGAATTGAAATGATTAAGTTCAACTTTGAACTGTAGCTTCCATTTACAAGGGCCTTTAGGGTTTGCAAAGCACCTTTCATGTTAGTTTTATAATGACGACCCTGTGAGTCCATGCTCTTGTTCTATTTGGGAGGCTCGCTGAGATTTAGCGCAGGGTCGCAGATTTGATCAATGTCCAAGATGGAATTCAAGCCCACCTTGCTCTTCCCGGCTCCAGCTTCAGCATTCTATCCCTTGTGCTATTACATATCTACCATAAGTGTCCAGTTTATGTGCCTACTCTCCAAATTTCAACTTTGTTCCCCCTTCAATTGTCCACTTCTAAGCATGGAGAAACAAATGGAAGTCAACCAATGCCCTTATGATCTCCCTGGCTAGGTTTAACTTTACAACCTCCCTAAAAGCACTTCAGAATGAAGTGGGAAGAAAGCACCCAAAGTTTAGGCCAGTGATCTGACAGCTTCTGTGGCTTTGTCCTCGTCACATGTAAAATTCCTTGAGCCCTTTTTAAATGACTGAATTTGTTTTTAAAGGTATGAAGAACATTGCCACAACTGTTATTCATATGCCCTGACATTCATCAATTATATACTGACCGCAGAGAGGAAGCATCAGTTGGACAAAGATGAATTCACCGAGAAATTTGTGGTCCCGAGGACAAGGAGGGCTTCTAAGTATATCACTCTCTATCGGGCAATAGAAGAACATGGTTTCTACATTGTTGATCGCCTGGATGCTGATACAAATCTTCCTTAGGGGAATAATTTATGAAATTGTAAAATGTCCTTCTCTGTCCACAAAGGCGATGAAGTTTGGAGAGCTGCTATACAAGGGATTGATTCCTGATGTGCACTGGGTTGTGATGGCTGGTGGCCAGCCTCCTGGTGATGGGCCTTCTCATAAGCAGTCTGGGCCTCAGGCAGTCCATCACTAGTACCACACCTGGAGTCTTTCCTGCATCACATGCCAGAAATCTTGCTTCTTTGGTCTATTCTTCAAGAATCTGGAATAACTTTCCGGCCACAAGTGACATAATTAGAGTTTAATCTTTAAATTGTATTGATGATATTTATATCACAATCATTCCTGAATATATTGCCCCTCTTCCCACCCACCCCCATAGCACTGAACCATACTATTTTGTTTGTTTGTTTTTCGGGGCAATAAGGGTTAAGTGACTTGGCCAGGGTCACACAGCTAGTAAGTGTCAAATGTCTGAGGCTGAATTTGAACTCAGGTCCTCCTGAGTCCAGGGCTGATGCCTCCCCCCCCCCCCCCCGTGAGGCAATTGTAGTTAAGTGACTTGGCCAGGGTCACACAGCTAGTAAGTGTCAAGTGTCTGAGGCTGGATTTGAACTCAGGTCCTCCTGAATCCAGGGCCAGTGCTTTATCCACTGCACCACCTAGCTGCCCAAGGCTGGGTTTTTTTTTTTTTGGGGGGGGGGGGGAATACTATTTTTTTTGGTTTTTGTTGTTGGTTTTTTTTTTTTTTCCGGGGCAATGAGGGTTAAGTGACTTGCCCAGGGTCACACAGCTAGTGTCAAGTGTTTGAAGTCAGATTTGAACTCAGGTCCTCCTGAATCCAGGGCCGGTGCTTTATCCACTGTTCCACCTAGCTGCCCCCCAGGGCTGATGCTTTATCCACTGTGCCACCTAGTTGCACCATGAACCTTACTTTTTTTTTTTTGAACCTTACTTTAAAAAAAGTTTTGTGTTTTTGTTTCTTACATCACTATAGTATCCATGTATTCCTCTTCCACCCTCCCTGCCAAGCCCACCTTCCAATAGGACAAAGCATTTTTCTTTAGAGAGAAAAAAAATCAGCACAACTGATTGACACAATGAAAAAGTCCCAAAACAGGTGCAATGCGTAACATCTGTGGACCCTTCACCCTCACAAATGGGTATATTGAGGATGGCTTCTCTTCATTTGAGTCTAAACCTTTTAATAAAAAAGTTAAGTAAAAATAATCCACACAATACTCTTATCTGAAAGGGTATCATTCTGTTCCCATGGTATTTACACCTTTCTGCCATGAGGACAAAGATACATTTCAAGAGGAGGACTTAAAAAATTAAAAAAAAATCTTTAATTAAAAAAAGTTATGATTATTATTATTTTTTAAGAGCGGGACTTTTTGACCAAAAATCTTGTTATACTGCAATCTCCAAGGAATCAAAATTATGGGTCAACTAAGGGGCAAGACATAATAGGCATAAATAGGCCACAACATATGACCAACATCAAACTGCTCACAAGAAGTGGCGTAAAAGATTATCAGAGAGATGTACAACTGGAAAAGGAGCAGGGCTACTCATGGAGCAAGAGAAGAGCATAATGGATAATATCCAGAGGAGCCCCTGTGAGACATTTATAGGAGGACGAACACAAGATGGACAGGAGTGGATGGGTTGGGTTTGGTATAACATCACTGACATCACAGATTCACTTTTGTCTTAACAGTACCGAAGTACGTGCATTGTGGCTAGAGAAAATATTCCAAACATCAGCATTTTTCAGTTCCCATAGCCCAGTATAATTGATTTGGGAAAATAATAAATTATCCTCAGTTTTAGAATCACGTGTGTTGTGGCTATCTTTTCTCTCTCTTTTGTGTGTGTGAGGTAATTGGGGTTAAGTGACTTGCCCAGGGTCACACAGCTTAAGTATCAAGTTCTCTGAAGCAGGGTTTGAAGTCGGGTCCTCCTGGCTCCAGGGCTGGTGCTGTATCCACTGCTTGGCTCTCTTCTCTGTGGCTCTCCACTGTCTTTCCAGGCCAAGCATACTTTACTACCCTTTATGCTAGGGTACAGCCTGACTGGCCTGGTTGTTGTTCCCTGAATACAACATGCCATCTTCCACCTCTGTGTTTTTCAGCCCAGGTTTTTTCCCATGCTTGAAAGGTTCACTTTCCTTACCTCTGCCTCTTGGAACCCCTAGTTCCCTTCAAGGCTCAACTCATGTGGCATCTTAAAAATTGGGGGGGGGTGCGTACTTTAATTAAGAATAATTAGTTTTCGGGGCAGCTAGGTGGTGCAGTGGATAAAGCACTGGCCCTGGATTCAGGAGGACCTGAGTTCAAATCCAGTCTCAGACACTCGACACTGACTAGCTGTGTGACCCTGGGTAAGTCACTTAACCCCCATTGCCCTGGGGGGAAAAAAAAAGAATAATTTGTTTTCTCTCTCCTCTCCCCCTATTGGGAGGGAAAAAAAAGGAAAAACAAAACTCCCACAATGGCCACATCCAAAAATATGTCTTATTCTCCATTTTGAGTCAACAGCTACCAGGAGGTGGGTAGAATGTTTCATCACTAGTCCTCTGGGATCCTGATTGGTCATTGCATTGATCAGCGTTCTTAAGTCTTTCAAAACGGTGTTCCTAATGTTGTTATCCATGCTGTTCTCCTGGTTTTGCTCACTTCACTATGCATCATTTTAAAAGCATGTCTTCACGTGTTTTTCTTTTTTTTTTTTTGTAATAAACATTTTATTTATAGTTTGGGGTTCCAATTTTTATCCCTCTTTCCCTCCCTCCCCTCTCTATGGGGGCAAACAGTCAGATATGGGTTATACATGTATCCCATGTTTCTCTGAAACCCATTTCTTATATCACTTAAAAAATTTTAAGTTAATATTTGAAAAAATTTTAAATTAAAATCCACATTCTCTCCATCCACCTCCCTTCCCTCCACTAAGTAGGAAAATCAAAACCATTATAAATATGTACAGTCAAGAGAAACAAAATTGGCCATATCCAAAAAAATAGTGTCATGTCCAATTCCACACCAATTCCAACACCTCTTAGGAGAAACTGGACATGGAATTCTGGTTGGTCACTGCATCCATCAAAGTTCTTGTTTTTTAAAGTTGTTTTTACAATATTGTCATATAAATTGTTCTGGTTCTGCTTACTTCACTTTATGGTCAATTCATACAAATCTTCCCCAGGTTTCTCTGAAACCATTCCCTTAATTTCTTATAGCACAATAGTATTCTATTACATTCACATACAGTAACTTATTCAGCCATTTCTCAGTTGATAGGTTTTCCCTTAGTTTCCAGTTGTTACAAAAAGAGCTGCTATATATAAAATACTTTTCTACAAACAAGTCCTTCACTTCCCTCGGATCTCTTTGGGGAATAGGGCCTAGTAATGGTATCACAAGGTAAAAGGGTATACAGAGGTTAGTGACTTTTGGGGAATAGTTCCAAATGTCATGTGTCATGTTACCCTAATGTTCAAAAATGGAGGGGAGAAGGGTACAGAGAGAAGAGTCAAAACAATTGGCCAGACTGGTGAGGCAGAAAGGGCATAAGTGACTTGCCCAGAGAAATACAACTGGTAAATGTCTGAGGAAGAATTTGAACTCAGATCGTCCTGACTCCAAGCCCAATGCAGGCTTTCTCTTTGAAGCCCTGGTCTTTGGATGTTTTGCTCCTCACTCCTGACCCAGTGGGTAGTGTGTGGGGAGGAGCACTAGGCAAATCATCCCAGCTCTTTGGGTCATATCTCGTTTGTAAAAATGAAAGGGTAGAGCTAGGGTAGGGGTGCTTAAACTGGGACAGGAACTTGTTTTTGAGACTGTTCTTCAATAGAACTGGTTCCTTGTGTAGTCCTCTGTACTTTATGCATTTAAAAACACGACTCTGAAGAGAGGTCACCAGAACCCCACCCAGAGGTCCACAGAACAAAGAAAAGGTCAAGGATCTCTGGACCAGAGGATCTCCAATGCCCCCTCTGTCTCTTAACATTCCCTGATTCCCCAACTTACTGGCTATTTGATTGAATAAATTTTCTAGCCTCTCTGAGCTATTTTTCTTCTCTGTAAAATGGGGCTGATAATACCTAGTTTGAAAATTTCATAGGAATGTTGTGCTTTATCTGTTTGTTTGGTTTTTTGCGGGGCAATAAGGGTTAAATGACTTGCCCAGGGTCACACAGCTAATAAGTGTCAAGTGTCTGAGGCCACATTTGAACTCCAGTCCTCCTGAATCCAGGGCCAGTGCTCTATCCACTGCACCACCTAGCTGCCCCCAGGAATGTTGTACTCTAATGGCATTGTGGGTAAAATAGGGTTTTTTTTACTGGCTACTCCATCATCTTAAAAAGCAAACCAAACCTCCTCTTACTCTTCCATCTCTTCAGCCTATTGTCTTTATTGCCTCCCTTTCACAGCTACCCAGGTAGCCATGTACCCATGGCTTCCATCTCTTCATACCCATTCATGATTTGGTTTATGACTCAAACTATTCTCTCAAAGATCATCATACCCTCTATTCCTCCTACCTTTAAATTTAAAAAACAAAACAAAACAACAGAAAACAACTAACCTTGAATAGTAACTAACAACATTTAAATTCATTTCAATGCATAGACTCTCAAAATACTTTTTCAGTCCTTCATCCCTAAGCCTGGATTGTTTATGCATTCAACCTCTTACATTTCCCCAATGACCTTTAGTGTTTTTTGCCATTATCCTTTATGCAGACTACTGCTGAATCTCCCTAGAGCTTTGTCCTAAATCTCTAATTGCCTGAGCATCTCTGTCTGGATGTCCCTATGCTAAACCTGCATGTTATCCCCAACCTTCCTACTATCCTCACAATCAGGATTCAAGTCTACATCACTTTTGACTCCTCCTTTTCCTTCACTTGCCACCCCATTCAATTGCTAAGTCTTGTTCATATCTCTACCACTCTTCCCCTCCTGTCTTTTGCCCCTTCTCTGCTGGAAATCCAAAAAATAAAGTGCTGGAAGAGTCCCATAGGAGAGACAGAGCTGTTTACCCACAATTCCTTTTATAGGCCCCCAAGTAGGGGGGCCCTTTCTGGCTCTGGGGCTACTCATCTTTGAGGTGACTCTATTTTCCTACATCAAGGCCAATTAACTGGGAGCTGCCACCTCAGTTCAATAAGGTCTACGTCCTTCAGCATGCGGCTCACAGAGAGGGGACTAGAGCACATGCCCAGGTCCAAGGGAGGAAACAGAGTCCAGCAGATGGAAAAGTTTCCCTTGTTAATGTGTGTATTTACTGCAACAACTGAAAGTGAAAATGTTCTACAAACTAATGTTGCACAAGTACCTGATTCTGAAAGGATAATTAAGCCTCAAGTAAGACAAGCCATTTTTCCTATGGACTTCTGAATGAGACAATTTATATGGCACTTCAAGGTCTGCAATGAGCTTTAAATGTTATCTCACTGATCCTCAAAGAAACTCTAGGAAGGAGGTGCTGTTTTTAATCCCCATTATAGTTGAGGAAACTGAGGTAGAGAAAGATTAAATGACTTGCCCAGAGCCACCCAGCTGATTAGTGTCTGAGGCCAAATTTGAATTTGGATCTTCCTAAATCTAGACCTAATCTACCCATTGCTGTCCCTCTTTTTGCATTCCAAGTTCCAAACAACAGGTTGATAAAACCTGGTCATGCCTGAGGACCACCTATATTTCCAAAGAATTCATATAAATATATAATGTAAAAATATGTCCAGTATGTTATTTATATATTTAGTTAGGTATTAATATAATGGAGTGTTTATACATTTAGGTATATCTGGTATGTTAATATATTGTATGATATAAAAATACTTTGTATATAAAAATTCTTTGGAACTATGGGTAGTCCCTTGTCACGAATAGGTTTTTTGTGTGTGTCTATATGTGTACGTATATATGTAGTTAAATATGTGTGTGTATGTACATATATAAATACTTGGGAAATATAGGAAGTCCCCAGCCATAAGGTTTTGTATTGTAGTTTTTATTTTTATACATATTTAAATATATTATATATATGTACAGTATATAATTTCTTTGAAAATATAGTTACCAGTCATGAACCAGTTTTATCAACCTGTTTGTAACTTGGAATGCATCTTTCCCAGAAATGTGATGCCGAAGTTCCCAGGGCAGCCCACAAATATCTATTTACCTCATAATATAAGTGGACCACAACACAGTACTAGAGAATGAATGATCAACAACAACTGGTCACCGTGGTACAAGACTCCTCCTGTTACAGGGAGGCTGAGGCTACTGGATCCACAGAGCTCAGCAGCTCTGAGCTTCAGGGGGCTAAACCAACTGGGTGTGTGTACCACATCTGGCATTAGTCCAGTGAGCCCTCTGGAAGCAGGGAGAAGTGAACTGGCCTGGGCCAGAACAGCTCAGCAGTGGGATCAGTCAAATGAGGGGCTGCTGCACATCCAGTCTGGAGAAGACAGGGAGACCCAGTCTCCAACACAATAATACTAGCTAGCATTTGTATGGCAAATGCTTTCCATACATAATCTTTTTTGGGAAAAGCCTGTTCCCATCCTGAGTGTCTCCAAAGTCATCTCCAAACTCTAAACTTGAGCGTCATTATGTGACAAAGGTAACTTCTTCTTTTACTTTTAAAGGAACTGATCTTGTCACACAGGCAATAATAGGCTTCAGGACAAACACCTTGTTAACTTTGTTTTTGAAATATTGCTTAGGAAAAAAATCCAGAAAAGAAGGTCAATGAACATTTTTTTAAAAATGCACATGGGGCAGCTAGGTGGCGCAGTGGATAAAGCACTGGCCCTGGATTCAGGAGGACCCGAGTTCAAATCCAGCTTCAGACACTTGACACTTACTCTGGGCAAGTCACTTAACCCTCACTGCCCTGCAAAAATAAACAAACAAACAAACAAATAAATAAAAATTAATAGAAGGAAACAAAGTAGATGGAGTGACATTGAATTTGTTATCTATCTAAAAGGAAAATCAAGCTGTTCATAATAGATTTGCAGTTCTATGTATAGGCCTTTTCCCACTTTGTATATATGGAAATGCTAGTTTTAGTTGGTATTGAAATTTAGAATAAAAATAAGTGAAATAAAAAAATACATATCAATTAATAAAAACATTGATCAGCTCCTCAGAAGTTCAGAACTCTTCTTAATGCTTAGGGAAGTCTGGTAAATGTTCAAAATTAAAAAAAAAAGTTAGGAAATGATGGTTAACTTTGCCCAGTAATTCTGATGGTTTTACATATGTATAAAGGAATAAGGTATGATTGAGAAATTTGTTTTGGAAACATTCACCAAAAAGTCTCACTGACTTCCTCATTTAGATGATAAATGAACCTACCTGAGGTGGCCATTTGGCTAGCAGGAACATTTCAAGGAAGGGCATTTATTGTATATATAGCAGCTACGCATAAATAATTCTCTTTAGGAACTTAGAGAGGCACTTAGCTATTTTATATTGTTGCAGCTTTTCTGGATTGTTTATTCCCATACACATATCTAGGAAAACTTGAGAGTACTTTGCCAGTTTTTCTGGCTGAGGAGAAAAGTAAAGAGCTTCTTAATTTACTTTGGCATTTTCATACCCTATCTAGTGAAATCTCTTGTTGGTGAGTACATCTTTTCAGATGTGTAAGACTTATGGAAATGAATTCAATTCAATTTCTATTTTGAGGGCATCCTCTGGGTGCCTGGCCCTTTGCTGGGGTAGTACGGTTTAACCAAAAGGGCAGTGACCTTGGAAGCAGAGGACCTGGTCTCACATCTTGGCTCTGACGAGCTGCATAACTTCTGGCTGATCACTTGACCCAGAGGAGTCTTAGGTTCCTCCCTCAAACAAGTAATACCTGAAACACCTGTTCCTCAGGGGAGGAGGAAGCACACAGTGCACAGAGTGAGGAGGGCCCTTCCTTGCACAAGACAGACCTATTTTTTTCTTTTTGGAGAGCCCTGCTTATTAGCACAGAGGACAGGAAGCTCGATTTGAAATCCGAAAGACCTGGGCTCAAGGTCTGTCCCTGACACCAAGAGTATGACCGTGGGCAGGTCCTTGTCTTGTTACTTCAGGTAACGAGATGCTGCTCTCTGCTGCTGATGGGCACCGGAAAAAGGAAGTTTCCATCACCTGGTGTTCTTTGCCCTGATTAATCACAGTTCTGGTTAAAAGTGAGATGATTGCTTAATGTTCTCTAACACAAAGTATTATGCTAGTTCTGCACGATTCCTGTAACACCAAGATTTCTTTTTTTTTCCTGGATAATTTGATCATTTTATTAATAATGCCAGCATTTTAATAAAAGGACCAGTGGCACTCTCGAATGCCAAAGGCAATCATGGTGGGGTAGGCTCCCATTTTATATGCCTATCACAAGAGGGTTGCTCCAAGGTGGCGATCAAGCCTGATTGGTTAACAATTAATGAGAGAATGGATATTAAAATGAGGGGCTGAGCAACATCATGTCACAGAGCGACTACTCCTATACCCAGACCAGGGCAATCTATTGAAAGAATTTATGCCTACCCAAACCCAAGGAGAGCATGATGGCTTCCCGACCTGGGTGGAATCTGAAAAAGATTAACACTAAGATTTCTTTTGTGCTGTGGAGAGAAAAGGAGGAATCCCAAGACCTCATCTCTGCCACTCATTTGCTGTGACCTTGGAGAAGTAATTTCACTTACCTGGGCCTCAGTTTTCTCATCTGTAAAATGAGAGGTCTGCAGGAGAACTTCTTCAAGGCAGCCTCAAGTTCTGACATTCTGTGGCTCCAAGTAAGATAACAGAATACAGACTTTTCCAGAGAGGATGCGTCTCCTATTTGATAGAGAAGGTCTCCGAGGTTTGGAGAGGGGAAATGACTTGCCCAAAGTCAGCAAATTCGTGTAGAGACAAGACCCAGCACCTAGATTTTTGGATCTTAGGAATCCAGGATTCTTTTTTACCTACATCCATCTAAAGCTTACATTTTTAGGATACTAACATGACCTTTATGTTGGAATATTACCAAGAAAAGAGCAGGTACTTTTACTTTTTAATTAATGAGCATGACATTATTTTTACCTTGCCCAGGACTGGGCACATAATTGTTGTTCAGTAAATACTTATTAGTGAATCAAGAATTTGGATTTGGGGCTTGTGTGTTAAATTTCCTCTTGGTCGCTTCGCTCACGGGAAGAAACCCAACGATTCAGGATGACTTCCTGAAATAAAAACAAACCAGAAAACTCCCATCAATCAACCAATCAACAAGCACTACCCTGTGCCAGGCGCTACAAATACAAAGACAAAAATGAAACCAGGGGAGGAAACATGTACATTTCTAAGCATACACAAAATAGAAACACACACACACAAGGCACAATTTTAGGGAAGAAAGCCCTGGTGGCGGGGGAATCACAAAAAAAGCAGAGATGTTGAAATTGTCAGTTGTGCATTGTTTGGGAGGACACGTAGGATTCTAAGAGGCCCTGGGAGATGCCAGCACCTTCTAGGCACTGAGAGAGCCAGAGCAACAGTAGAGGGGGAAGTGGACGTTACGGGTGAGGACGAGCAAAGTCAAGCTGGTTGTGATGTCCGGTGCAGGATGGGAGCAATGAACAGCAATGCTGAAAAGGGAGGCTGGGGCCAGGCTGTGAGGGGCCTTCAAAATTAAATAGAGGATCTCAGAGTTAATCCTGGAGGCTCAGATTTACTGAGTCAGGGAGTGACATGGTCAGATCAGCCCCTCAGAAAATCACTTTGGCAGCTCTATGGATGACAGACCACAGAAGGGAGAGACAATTAGGGAGAAAAATGAGGAGACTACTGCAAAAGTCCAGACAAAAGGGGACAAGAGCCAGAAATAGGGTGAAGAGTTGTGTGAGAATAGAAGGGGTTGGATTCCAGAGATGCTGCAGAAGTGGGAATGTAAGGACTTGGCAAATGATTAGATATGTGGGGCAAGGGAGGGTGAGGAACCGAGGATAACACAGAGGTCATAAATCTGGGTGGTTGGAAAGAAAGTGGCGCCCTCAAGAGAATTACTGAAGTCTGGAAGGTGGGGTGAGTCTGGGCATAAATGAGTTTCGTTTTGGACATGTTGAGTTTGAGATGACTATTGTGAGAAAAGAATGACTAAAAATGGATTTCTGGGAGAAACCCAGATATTAGTTTAGCTGCTCTCCCCGCCTCCTCAGAAACCAGCCTGGGATGAGCCTTCAGCTTAACAAAAGGAGGGCAGATTGAGCCTTCTGATTAGCTAGGGGAAGAAGCACACCTAGATGGTTGGAATTTGATCTCTAGACCACCCCCCCAAATCATGCCAATAAATGGAGCAGAATGATGCTAACCAATTAGCTTAGATCAATGTGTGGTGACCTGCCTCTAACCAGAATGAGGATAAAGTCCCTGGGGACATGAAGGTCTTTTTCTTTTCTCTTGGATCTTCTTCCTGGGACTCTTATTCTCCAAGCTGGATATGTAATTGCTTAGGCCTGTAAGCCTGTGACTAATGGGGAAGTTAGGGAGATATGTGGTCAATACTTTATTAATATGTGATATTAATTAATAATAAATGCTTACTGCCAAACTGGTGCAATAGCCATTAATTTATAAGTAGCAATATTTTAGAAACCCCAGTATTTTTTTTTTTTGTGGGGCAATGAGGGTTAAGTGACTTGCCCAGGGTCACACACAGCTAGTAAGTGTCTGAGGCTAGATTTGAACTCAGGTCCTCCTGAATCCAGGGCTGGTGCTTTATCCACTGTGCCACCTAGCTGCCCCCTGAAACCCCAGTATCTTAAATAACACATGATGGTAAATCCAGTTTAAACTATCCAATAGGCAATCAGATAAAGTTCACCGGAAATAATTAACTATTAATCACCCCACTCCCCCCAAACCCAGAAATAATCACGACAAAACAAAAATGCTCTACAAATATTGTGCATGTTCTTATCTTTAGTTTTATTTTCATTAGAATGAGACTGGTTAATACCCTCAAATGTGTTGACAACCTGTTGCTTTTTAAACAATGGCCTTTATGAGGCTAGGAAATTATTTCATAAGCGGCAATTTATCCTTGAAGGAAATGAAATAAGGCTTTTATCTGTTTATATTCCTTGAAACTGTGTCCACTGCAGTAAACTCCTGTTGCTAATGTAGCCTGATCTATGGGGCTCCAACTTTTCAGAAAGAGCACTAGCCATACGAAAGCCAGGACTTGATCCTTCTGAGCAGAAATAATGTGCAAATGTGCATGGGTGTGTGTATAAAAATAGACACATTACATAATACAGAGTTACCTTCCAAATATCAGAGTTAAAATATGGGAGATTAAATTAGACTACATAATGCGGCAGAGAACACTGCAGGAGTTTTGCTAGTTGCCATAAAGAAGATATCACTTCATCCTCAGTTAGTTTACAATACCAACAAGGAGACAAAAAGAATATATGTGAAAAAATCAGAAGACAGTTCAAGGTGGTACATAACAAAGTTGACAATTATTCGGTACAGAGAAAAGAACCCAGCAAACGTGACAGACAAGAAAAAAGCAGATGCAGCAGAATAATGCAATATCAAAGAAGTCAAAGGAAATGAGAGTGGTTCAACAGTGGCAAATGTAAGCGAGAAGTCAAAGGGAGTGAGAGCTTAAGAAAAGGCTCCCGGGTTTGACAAGTAGTTTGTTATTAGCAACCTTCAAAAAAGCAGCTTCAGGAGAAAGAGGGGAATGGTTGGGAGCCAAATTTCAGGATATTCATGTTGAAAAGAATGCTGAGGAAATCTAGACAACAGACAGACCCTTCGTGTTCAATGGGTCTGGCAAAGTATAAGAAGATAACCAGGAAGGACTGAAAGACTACAGAAAAGATTTTCAAGTGGGGGAAGGTCCATTTAGATATGAAGGCAGAAGAGAAAGAATCACTGGAGAGAGATTAAAGTTGTAACAAAGGGAGGTTTTATTTCTGTTCTGCAACAGACGTCGTAGCTAATTTCCCACCACAAACAGAACCTTTTGGGTGCTAATCTGAAACTGAATCAACTCACCTGAACTTTAATTCTTTTCAGGCATTCTGGTGACTCCATTTCCTTGTCAGTCATGTTAGATGGTCTAATCAAGTAGCATAACATAAGCTCCTGTTGAAAAAAACAAACCAAACCCCACAACTTAAAAAGAATTCACTTTATTAGAAACTTAGATGATTCTATTACAAATACAGGAGGTCTCTCCTTTTCACCATGATGTGCTTATGGACCTTGTCATAAAGGAGAACACTCTACAGTGAATCACAGGAACAATCTTTTCTGTAGTCTTTCAGTCCTTCCTGGTTATCTTCTTATACTTTGCCAATGTTAAATTTGGGGAGTTTGTTCCTCGCCAAGAACCTGACATCAAATAAATTACACCCATGGTTCAAGCAGCATGTCACAAAATCAAAGATATAACAACTATAAATATCCACGATAATTGAACACAGCAAAATTGTGCTCCAAATCCTATCCTGTATGCAGTTATTTCCCTGTATCAAGGATACTTCGATAGATCCACGACCTCACTGAGGTAGGCACTGCTTCCAACTGCATACATCACTGCCCATCCATAATGTTTAAAAACATCCTGTGCAGGGGGCAGTTAGATGGCGCAGTGGTTAAAGCACTGGCCCTGGATTCAGGAGTACCTGAGTTCAAATCTGGCCTTAGACACTTGACACTTACTAGCTGTGTGACCCTGGGCAAGTGACTTAACCCCCATTGCCTGCAAAAAACAAAAAAAAACCCAAAACACACATCCTGTGCAGCGTTAGTCTATGTCCACCCATACATTCTTTTTTAACTTTTATTTGTTAATCAATATTACTTTCAAAGCTGTCCTACTTGTCTGTTTCCTCCTGTTCTCTTTGGTGCATTTTAAAATGCTATGGTGACCCTTTCCTTGGCATTCCAGTCGCTAATCCCTTTCTTCCCTTCCCTTGCCCCCATTCCTTCAATAAAACAACAAACCTTCCTTGTAACAAAGAAGAATTAAACAAAACAAATTCACACAATGACCATGTCTGAAAATGTGTCTCACTCTGCCCTGTGAATCCTTCACCTCTTTGCAGACTGGTATGTGGCATGTTTATTACCAGTCTTCTGGGGCAGTGGTCACTGCACTGAGAAGCCTTCTTAGTCTCTCGGTTTTTTCCTTTAAGTGTTGTAGTTATTTTATAAATTGTTCTCCTGGTTATGCTCACTTCACTCTGCATCAGTTCATAAAAGTTTTCCCAGGTTTCTCTGAAATTGTCCCTTCTGTCATCCATATGACAATCTGTTCTGTCACTCTCCAATTGCTAGCCACCCTATAAGTTTTCAGTTCTCTGCCACTACAAAAAGAGCTGCTACAAATATTTTTGTACAGATGAGTCCTTTTCTTTTTCCTTTTATCTTTTCGGGGGGGGGGGTATGTGCCTAGTAGAGATATTAATGGGCCAAAGAGTTTGCAAGTTTAGTGGCTTTTTTGTTCAGAAATTCTTCATAAAAAACCTACCTGTTTCAATACAGCAGGAGTTAATAGGATGGCTCTGCCTCAATTTCTGATTACACATTTCCTTGGTAATTTTTTTGCATGTGAGTCAGCACTGGTAATACTTATGTCCACCACATGCTCCTTCCCTTTGATTCACCCACAGTTTTGATTCTTCAGAGACCGTGGTGTTCCACAATTTGCAGTGTCATAGCAAGACTGAAAGACTACTGGCAAGCTCAATCTTTGTTTCAATGAAGAGCCTGGAATTGCTAAAAGTGTTGTACAATTTCCTAAATACGACCCCATTCAATTCTGGCCCCAGCTCACTGCCCATCTTCTTTGTCTGTCATTGTCTGATTTTTGTAGAAATGCACTGACCAAATGGGCTACCTATTCAACTTCATGTCATAGTCCAGAGAACAGGTATTCTTCTTCCAGTTGTTTTTTTTCTGTATCAATTGTTATGCTGGTCTCTTTTTCACTGGTCGTGAATCTCAGAGATGGCACTGTAGAATTCCGGGGCTTGATGCAAGCAGCAAAATACCATCCAAAACCTTGAGCACATGAAAAATTTCACTACCAACAGGGAATTCTTCTGTTAAGACTCTATGTAGGTACTTCGTCAATGACTATGATAAAATGGCACTTGTATGGATATATCTTGTTAGTGTGATTCTGGTACTCTATGTATTACTGAACAAAGTCCTCTGTCATTAAATCTATCCAGGAATCTCATATGACCTTAACATTCACAAGAGTTACTTTGTTGGAGTAAAGTCTTTTAAAATTGTACTTTGTTCAAGTAAAGTGCTTTCTACAGATCAATAAACAATTAATGGGATATTTTTCCTTTTCACCTTTCAGTTAACTCTGTGCCTGTGGAGATGTGGTCTGTGGCAGAACATTATTTGTGGCCTGCCCATTTCCTTTTCAGGTTTTCATCATGCATATTCTTGATACACTTATAGGTTGTGCTGAAAGTTTTTCAAAAAGAAGAGAAAACAGGCCTGCATTTGTGTTGTAGGGCACGTTCAACTACAATGGCTATAATTCATTTTATAGAGTTTGGTGTGTATTTACTATGACCCTTCTGATGATAACACGACATTATGTTTGTTTCTCATGTTTGTTAATAGACTATTTCTTAGAAGTTTTTGGACTATAAGAGCTATCCTTCCTCCAATAATGTCAACTACTTTATATTGCTATAGAATGTAAAAAGACACACATTATAGTTATAATATACTTCACTATATTAAGAGTTGAGGCCCTTTTCCCCTTCCAAGTTAGGATTCATGTTCATTGGAAAGTATTTCTACCCCTAGAAAATCTGATTCAGTATTTAGTATATAAGAATATAAGTATATTCTCTCACTTGGTGACCTTATCAAATCTTATCGGTTTAATCATTATCTCTATGAGGATGACTCAGAGCCCTAATATCTCTCTTGAGCTCTAGTCCCATATCACTAACTACCTACTGGACATTTTGAACTAGATATCCCACAGGCATCTCAAATTTGAGACGCCCACAAAAGAGTTCATGATCCTTTCCTCAAAATCTATTTTTCTCTTGAATTTCCTTATTACGTAGAAGAGGGCACCATCATCATTTTAACCACCTAGATTTGCAACCTTGATGTCATTCTCGACTTTTTTTTTTTTTTTTTTGCCAAATGTTAATTTATTGCCATAGTCTCCTTTGTAGTTTAACTTGCTGGGCATTCCACAGCACCACTATTGATGTCATCAATAACATCATGAGGATGCCTGCCATCAATGTTCAATGTTGCAGCCCACAGACTAGGCTGTTCTAAGGATCTCTTTAATGGTTCCAGAGAGCTCTTTTTTTTTTTTTTTTTTGTGGGGCAATGAGGGTTAAGTGACTTGCGCAGGGTCACATAGCTAGTAAGTGTCAAGTGTCTGAGGCCGAATTTGAACTCAGGTCCTTCTGAATCCAGGGCCAGTGCTTTATCCACTGTTCCACCTAGCTGCCCCTCCAGAGAGCTCTTTTGCCAAGGATTGGTGCCTCATCTGTTGAGCAATGTTGATGACCTCATTGAGACTGATGTTTCCACTGTGTTTAATATTTTTCTGCTTCTTTCTGTCCCGAGGAGGTTCCTTTAGGGCTTTGATGATCAAGGCTGAAGCAAAAGGCACAACCTCAACCTGGGCCTGTATGTTCTGAATGCTAAGTTACACTGTGATCCTCAGCCCTTTCCAGTCACCAGTTGCTTTGGCAATGTCATCACCAATTTTTTTTGGAGGCAAACCCAAGGGACCAATTTTGGGGGCCAGAGCTGATGTGGCACCGACTTCACCACCAGTGCACCTTAAAAAAATGACTTTAATTTTGTTAGGGTCAAACTTGGGCGGCACGGCAGCGACAAAGGTGGAGGATCGGCCTGGACGCTGCGGGATGCCTGCTGGTGACGGATGAACTCAGATTCAGGACGACTGAAAGAAGTTGCGCCTTCACCACCATGAGCTGGGAGCCAAAAGACTGGCCATTCTCGACTCTTTACTCCAACTCATGCCATATATCTAATCAGTTGCTGTATCTTGTCTTCGCAATCTCTCTTACATATGCCCCGCTCTTCTCCAGTCAAGCAGCTATCGCCATAGTTCAGATCCTTAACACCATTAACCTCCTATTTGGTCTCCCGGCTGCACATCTTTTCCCCATTCAAATCCATTCTACATACAATGATTTCCTTAAAGCTCAGGTCCTGACTATATCACCACCCTGCACCCCATTCAATAAGTTCCAGCAGCTAATTCCTACCCCAGGATCAAATACCAACTGCTCTTGTTTGGCATTTAAAAGTCTTCACCACCATATCCCTTTCTACCTATCTAGTCTCCTCACAAATTACTCCTCTTTGATGCATTTTATGGTCTGGCTACAGTGGCCCACTTACTGCTCCTGACACAATACATTCCTGTCTCTATGTATGTCTCCCTTTCTCTCCCTCCTATATCACCATCTCAAAGCACTACATTCTTTTTTTTTTGGGGGGGGGAAGGGGAATGAGGGTTAAGTGACTTACCCAGGGTCACACAGCTAGTAAGTGTCAAGTGTCTGAGACCGGACTTGAACTCAGGTCCTCCTGAATCCAGGGCCGGTGCTTTATCCACTGCGCCACCTAGCTGCCCCCAAAGTACTATATTCTGCAGGAGGTCTTTCTTGGTTCCCTCTTTCCCCCTTCTTATTCAAGGTTAACCTGTGTCTACTTTGTGCTTCATATATTTCTATGTACATGTTGTCTCTTCATTTGGAATGTAAGGTCTTTGAGGTCATGGAAGTTTTCCAATTTTGTCTTGTCATCTGCAGTGTTTAGCATGGTAAGTGGGATATAAAAAGCTCAATCATAAATGTTGCTGATTGTTCATGGATTGAAATTTCATAAGAAAGCTCTATTAAAAAGACTTTGATACCTTCCCGCTCAGCCCGTGAGGAGGGCTCTAAGCAGCCATGGCACCCAGCTGAAATGGCATGATTCTGAAGCCCCATTTCCACAAAGACTGGCAAAGACAAGTCGCCACATGGTTTAACCAGCCAGCCAGGAAGATCAGGAGATGAAAGGCCCGTCAAGCAAAAGCCCGTTGAATTGCCCCTCGCCCTGCCTCTGGTCCTATCCAGCCCATTGTGAGGTACCCTACTATCTGATACCACACCAAAGTACGTGCTAGCAGAGGATTCAGCTTGGAAGAGCTTCGGGTGGCTGGAATCCATAAAAAAGTGGCACAGACCATTGGTATCTCTGTGGACTCTCGTTGCCAAAATAAGTCTACAGAATTTCTCCAGGCAAACGTGCAGCGGCTGAAAGAATCCAAACTGATCCTCTTCCCAAGGAAACCATCTGCACTGAAGAAGGAAGATAGCTCTGCTGAAGAACTCAAATTGGCAACTCAGCTTACAGGACCAGTTATGCCAATCAGAAATGTCTTCAAGAAAGAGAAAGCTCGTGTCATTACTGAAGATGAGAAGAATTTCAAGGCCTTTGCTAATCTTTGAATGGCCTGGGCCAATGCCCGTCTCTTTGGCATGTGGCCAAAACGAGCCAAGGAGGCTGCAGAGCAGGATGTGGAGAAGAAGTAAACAGCCTCTGAGAACTTTCAATAAAATAATACCAAAAAAAAGACTTTGATCTCTCAGTTGAGAAAATACTTCAAGGTCATTTTTTCTGGCATTGTAGACACAGACCTCCCTGGGAAGATTTTTTTTGCAGGGCAATGAGGGTTAAGTGACTTACCCAGGGTAACATAGCTAGTAAATGTCAAGTGTCTGAGGCTGGCTTTGAACTCAGGTCCTCCTGAATCCAGGGCCAGTGCTTTATCCACTGTGCCACCTAGCTGCCTCTCCTGGGAATATTAATGGCCACACAAACTGCTAAAGTTATTTGCTTTTTTGCCTCAAGCAGACTGGGGAAAGAAGCATTCCAATCCTATAATTCTCATTCCTCTCAACTAATTATAATACTCAAAAATCCCAAAGCATAGTCTGGAAATGGAGGTAAATAGACACTACTTTGTTTCCCCATCAATCAGACTATCTTTTTCAGCTCATTGAAAAAGCAAAATAGCTTCATTAACACATATTAGAGATGTTAGGAGTTGCTTCCTCCTTCCCATCCCCACCAATCTAAAGGAACACTTCAAAACTGTAGCATCTCTGTCTCCAGATGGCTATAAAAATATCCTTTGCATATCAAAGTTTTGTGCATGTATTTTTTCCTTTTCTTATCTCTGTCTTGAATATGAATTTACTACATAACCACTCATCTGAAGGGATCTTTGTCACCAAATAAAATAATGAAATAGGTGACAAAAGCTGATCAACTATCCCCTATTTAAAATTCTTTGAACTTAATGGAAATACCTGTGATTCAGGTACATTAAAGCTGAAATGGCTGCATTAAATTGTCCTAATTTAGTTGGTAGTTACTGATATTCTCTCAAGTGCCTTTCAGAACACTGCCTATTTTTTCCAATTATTCAGCATTTTCCCTCATCAGATAGTTTGAAAAACCAATCAACATGAACATTTTTTCAAAATTGTGACATTCTGAAGACTTGAGAAGAAATAATTCTAATGCAGAGGGAAAAGAGATGTCTAAAGATGCTGAAGATATGTACAAGAAACTCAGTAACTCTTTTTTTCCTCTGTTTACCTTTTTAAACTTCTCTTGAGTCTTGTATGTTAAGTTCAAATTTTCTATTCAGTTCTGGTCTTTTCATTAGGAAACCTTGAAAGGCCCCAATTTCACTGAATGTCCATCTTTTTCCCCCAAAGAGAATGCTTAGTTTTGCTGGGTAGCTGATTCTTGGTTGCAATCCAAGCTCCTTTGCCTTCTAGAATATCATATTCCAAGCCTTGCAATCCTTTAATGTTGAGACTGCCAGAT
The DNA here is from genome assembly GCF_019393635.1 of Dromiciops gliroides. Lineage (NCBI taxonomy): Eukaryota > Metazoa > Chordata > Mammalia > Microbiotheria > Microbiotheriidae > Dromiciops > Dromiciops gliroides. The sequence goes on from NC_057861.1 coordinate 707,202,821, forward strand.
CTTGTGCAATCCTGACTGTGGCTCCATGACATTTAAAATGCTTCTTTCTGGCTGCTTGGAGTATTTTCTCCTTCAACTGATAATTCTGGAATTTGGAATTTTCCTTTTGGGGGTCTCTTTTAGGAGGTGATTGGTGGATTCTTTCAATGACGATTTTATCCTCTGATTCTATAATATCAGGGCAGTTCTCCTTGATAATTTCCTAGAATATGGTGTCTGGACTCTTTTTCTGATCGTGGCTTTCAGGAAATCCAATAATTCTCAAATTGTCTTTCCTGGATCTATTTTCCAGGTCTGTTGTCTTTCCAATGAGTTATTTCACATCTTCTTCTATTTTTTCATTCTTTTGATTCTGTTTGACTGATTCCTGGCATCTCATGGCATCATTAGCTTCCATCTGTCCAATTCGAATTTTTAAGGCATTGTTTTCTTCAATCTTTGTACTTCCTTTTCCAAGCTGTTGATTTTTTTTTTTTTTTTGGTGGGGCAACGGTGTTTAAGTGACTTGCCCAGGATCACACAGCTATTAAGTGTCAAGTGTCTGAGGCCAGATTTGAACTCAGGTCCTCCTGTATCCAGTGCCAGTGCTTTATCCACTGTGCCACCTAGCTGCCCCGTTGATTCTTTTTTCATAATTTTCTTGTGCTGCTTTCATTTCTCTCCCAATTTCTCTCAATTAATTTTTAAAATCCTTTTTGAGCGCTTCCAAGAAGGTTTTTTGGTCTTGAGACCAATTCATCTTCCCTCTTGAGGGTTACATGTAGGCAATTTAAGAGTATTATCCTCATCCAAATTTGTGTTTAGCTCTTCCCTGTTTACACGGAAGTTCTCAACGGTAAGAGTCCTCTTCTGTTTCTTACTCATATTGTAGCTTATTTCTTTAAAGTTGAGGTCTGCTCCTGGGACACAAGGAACACTGACAAGGGTCACTGTTTCAAGCTTCTTGTGCTGGGGAATAGGGACTGTGCCACTGGCTTTCTGCTCTGAGGCCTCTATGGCTTGTGGATTTCTCACTGTCCTGGGCTTGCTCCAGGTGCTAGGATGGCCTGGCTGAGTTGTGCCTGTCCTGTGGGTGGCCCTCTAGCTGGCAGCCTGTCCTCTCAGCTGGTGCTAGCAAATCTCATAACTGGCCCGCTGCACCACCAGTTTGCTGAGCCATGATCAAGGGACCTCAGTTGCTTCACTGTGGCCAAGAGCTTCCTGCTGACTTGCCCAGACCCACTCTGTGCTATGCTGCTCTGCGCTCCCCTTTTGCCCAAGTGAGACCGACCTTTCCTGAAGTCTTCTAAATTATCTCAAGCTGGAAGAATGTGTCTCTCTTGTCTTTTTGTAGGTTCTGTAGTTTCAGAATCCGTTTAGAGGCTTGATTTAATGTTCTTTCTGAGGGAACTGCAGGAGAGCTCAGGCAGCTTGCTGGCTTCTCTCCGCCATCTTGGCTCCATCCCTCAATGACTCTTAAAAAACTGATACAATAGAATGCAAGCTCCTTGAGGGAGGGGGCTGATTTTCAATTTCTGTCTTTGTATCTCCAGTATTAAGCACAGCACCTTGAGCATATTAGGTGGTTAATAAACGTTTGTGTAGTGAAGAAGAAATGCACAGAAGAGGTTTGTGAGCATTTAAAGGGAAGTACTGATCACTGAAAGCCAGTTATCCAGAACAAGTGATGCCAGGCTGATCCATGTGGGACTCATGAATGGCTCAACTTCATCTTGGAGGAATGTTCTTGTGACATCCCCAAGGGATGTTCTTGGCCCTATGTAATTCACCATTTTTATCAATGACCTGGGTAAAGGCATAGAAGGTATGCTCGTCAAATTTACAGATAACACAGTGTTTGTATGGGTAGTAAATAACTGGATAATAGAATTCAGATCCAAAAAGGTCAAAATAATGGGCTGAATAAAGATGCCTCCAATGTGTTCTATTTTGGCTTATGGAAAAGAGCTAGAGAGAATAAATGGAAGCTGCAGAAAAGCAGCCTTAGGTGTGACATAAGGAGAACCTGCCTAACGAGCAAGAATAGTTCCAAAGGGATGGGTCATCCCCTCCCCACCCCTAAAGGTCTCAGAAAGGGCTGGATACCCCTTATGGATGTTGTGGGGGAAATCCTTAGTCAGGCACAGATTGTATCATGTGGACATGGTAATTCTTTCCAACTCTTTTATTCTGCAACAGCAGGCAGCAGGGACTGATCACAAAATCTGAGGTGATTCTTTCTCTAAGGAACAAGAAGTTTGTTTCTTTTTTTCCTCTTGCAACAGTCATTTTTATTGGGTATAGGCCCTCAAAAAAAAAAAGGGGAGGGGGAAGTTTATAGTAGGATAAGGAGAAAAGGCAGGATTATATCTTGCTTCTTCCAGGGTCTGTACAATGATCTTTTTTGTTTTGTTTTGCTTTGCTGGGCAATGAGGGTTAAGTGACTTGCCCAAGGTCACAGAGCTAGTAAGTGTCAAGTGTCTGAGACTGGATTTGAACTCAGGTCCTCCTGACTCCAGGGCCAGTGCTTTACCCAGTGTGCTACCTAGCTGCCCCCCTGTACAATTACCACACAGCCTTTCAGAGGGTTCAACCACCAAACATAAATCATCACTATCTTCTTAGCACTTTGGTCTTGAGTTCCTTTGTTCATTCATAGAATGCCCTTCTGAGATGGGGCAGCCCTAGCCACTTTCTCCTTAGCGAGGCTCCCCCAGACTCCTCATTAGTAGATTTTGGTTCACCATGGCTTCCCAGCTTCCTCTCTAGCATGTCCCCTCTTTCTTCTTCCCTTCAAGGTTCTCCTCAGCTGGCTTTTCCTCCCCAGTGTCTGCTTTGGACTTCTTCTCCTTGGTGCATTCTGCATCCTCATGCACCCTCACAGCCAAAAGTCCTGTGGAAATTGTGTTCTGCTTAAGTTTCTTTTAACTTTTTCTGGATGTCTACCAGGGCAGTCAGTTTTTCTGTGGAACCCTGCTTGCCAGGAAACAGGCACAGTATCACACCAGAAACTGTTCCAAAGTGGACTTCCAAGAAAGTATCTCCTGTTTCTAGGATAAGGGACCTCAATTTCACTACTTCAATCATAAATATGGTTAGAACACTGATACACTCAATCAAGGAGTTTCATCTTATTTTTGAAGAGAGAAACAATGCCACCAGGACTTAATCATGCTTGATCACACTCTGCAAGTTTAAACTTCCAGAAGGTACTCCTGAGGAAGGAACTTATTAAAGATGCAAATTCCTTTAAGAATCAGAATGGCAGGACATTGTGAAGTTGTCATTAGTTAACAAACCCAATACTTCTTCAGAGAACAGTACACATTTTAATCAGACATGAACAGCACCATTCGCATTTCATTACCTTGGAGACATTAGCTGTAATTCTGTTTAACCCGGCCAAGGACTTCCAGCTGAAAGGTCTACGAAGTGATCCTTCAAAACTGTCATTAACCAACTCAATAATGACAGAATAACTGGAAAACACACACATTAATTTAATTTATATAGTGCTTGAGTCTTTTGCAAAAAAAAATTCTATTTCCAAATAAAAACCATGAAATTAGTCTGCTGAAAATAGTATTGCTTTTCCTGATAAACAAAATAAGTTTTTTATCATCCAACACTCAATTATAAGATTGTCAGTGAAAATATCAACTTTTACCAACTTCGAGTGATTATTTTTTACACTGAGTTTAACTTTTACTTTCTTTTTTTCCCCGGGGCAATGAGGGTTAAGTGACTTGCCCAGGGTCACACAGCTAGTTAAGTGTCGAGTGTCTGAGGCTGGATTTGAACTCAGGTCCTCCTGAATCTAGGGCCAATGCTTTATCCACTGTGCCACCTAGTTGCCCCCTAGCATTTACTTTCTTAGAAAAAGCTAATAGTATATTTTTTCTTTTTTTTTTTTTTTGTGGGGCAATGGGGGTTAAGTGACTTGCCCAGGGTCACACAGCTAGTAAGTGTCAAGTGTCTGAGGCCACATTTGAACTCAGAAACTCCTGAATCTAGGGCTGGTGCTTTATTCACTGCACCACCTAGCTGCCCCTTATTTTTTTCTTACATAAAACAAGTAGATATGATTTCATTTAACTGTTTGGAAAATGGTACTGGTCAAAGTTAAGAGAAACAATGGCTAAGCAGATCATTAACTCCCCTCCTCTCCACCCCACCAAATAAAATAAAGTTCAAATCTAAAACATGAATTTTAATACCAAAGGAGTAACTGGAACAAGGTGAAGTCATTTGGTATCTGTACCAATCAAACCAAAAAAGACAGACAACATCAATTGTCAAAGTAGAATTTCTCTGACAAAGTTTAAAACTGCTGTCAATTTCCTTGTCCTGTAATCCCCAAATGTAGCTTTTTCAAAACTGTGAACTCCAAACCTTGCATGGTAAAAAGGTGGGCCTTTTCGGTAGAGCACTACAAAAAGAAAAAGAAAAAAATATTACCATAAACATGCTATTTTGCTGACATAATTTTTCAGAATTATAGACTGCTTTCAAATGTAAAGTCAAAGATAGTTTGTTTTCTTACAAATCAGAGATCAACTCAAGTATTTACTGGGGATTACCCACTCTGTCAATTAACTACAGCCCAATTCTGGTAGGGTGTGGACTGGCTGGAAGGCCTTACTGTCACAAAGACCCAAGTTCAAGTCCTGCCTCTGACACATACTAGCTGTAGGACTAGAAGTAAGTCACTGAATCTCATACCATAAACTACAGAACATCTGTCAAACTACATCAGGGGAGGCAGTTTCCATACTTTGCATTCCTTATCCTAATAAAAGCAGAGGGCCTAACTCTTCCTCTGCATATATAAAATTACTTATATACAATTATTAAACTAAATATATTAACAAATGTATAAATATTATTATACACACACACACACCAAATTTGTGTTCAGGCACTACTCCATATCCAGCCTGATATAGAAGTGACTCTGGATACTTCAGGGCTCTGCCTGCAGAGAATAAAGTCTAGAAAGTCCTAACCAAAGGTGGAAATGCTTTGAGCAAGAACCTGGAGACAGACTATCTTCCTGATGCCCCAGACTAAAAGGGAGAGAAAGAAAAAAAAAAAGGAGGAAGGAAGAGGGGAAGGAGGAGGGAGAGAGACAGACAGAGATCTGGAATGTATATCCACACATAGGAAATCAGAGACTTAAAGTATTGAAAATCAACATTTTCAAAAAAGCAACCCATGGAACACTAAAAGTTAACTATATCATTCAACAACTTTTCTGTCTTTTGCTCTTATTATCTTTTTTATTTTTTTATTTTTTTTAAATTTTTGCAGGGCAATGGGGGTTAAGTGACTTGCCCAGGGTCACACAGCTAGTAAGTGTCTGAGGCCGGATTTGAACTCAGGTACTCCTGAATCCAGGGCCGGTGCTTTATCCACTGCGCCACCTAGCTGCCCCCTGCTCTTATTATCTTGCACAGAGGAGTAGGCAGTCAAATGTCTGTTGAATGAGAACATGCATTTTTATTTATTTATTTATTTTCTTTTTGCGGGGCAATGAGGGTTAAGTGACTTGCCCAGGGTCACACAGCTAGGAAGTGTCAAGTGTCTGAAGCCGGATTTGAACTCAGGTACTCCTGAATTCAGGGCCGGTGCTTTATCCACTGTGCCACCTAGCTGCCCCAGAACATGCATTTTTACACTGTAATGAGTATGTTCTGCTTTTTTCACTTAACATTACTTCACATAAATATTTCCAGGTCAAGCCACAGTTGTCAAGCAAGTCACTGTCATAAAGCATTTTTTGGTGTTAACATCTCAGGCTTCACTTAGTCATTCTACTTCGAAGCATTCTGGTTGCCTCTATTTTCCCCACTATTATTAATATTGCCATTGTGGGCATTTCTGTATCTATTCTTATTAATAATAATATTTATGTGGTGCTTTAAAGTTTGCCAGGTGCTTTACAGATAGTATTCCCTTTGATCTTTACAATAACCCCATAAGGTAAGTACTGTTTTTAAACCCATTTTAAAAGTGAGGAAACCAAGGCTGAAAAATGTTTTAAGTGATTTCCCCAAGGCCACACAGCTACTAAGGGCAGTATTTGAAATCAGATCTTCCAGGCTTTAAAGGCAAGTCTTCTATCTACTTTGCCATATGGCTGCCAACCTTGTTTTTCGAGGGGTGAAACATTACTTTCTTGAGTTATAGTTCACAAAGTGGAACTACCTGGTCAAAAGCTACGAACAATCTGGACAGTCTGGTTATGTACTCTCGGGCTGTTTTCCAGATAGATGGTATCAATTTAAATGGCATCAGAAATGAATAGATTTACTCCCATAATCCCTTTCTAACCAGCAGTCCAAGCCCCTTCCTGTCTTTGGGCTGAGAGCTCTCGTGGCTCCTGCTGCTGCTGCTGCCACCTCCACTGCCTCCATGTGTGTACACTTTGAACAGGCCTCCACCCCAGTGTCACAGACCTCTCCTACCAACATTCTAACTTTACTTAGGCTAGAAAACTGCCTCCCCCTGACCTTTTGTTGGCTCTGCTCTCCAAAATGTGATTTGAGCCATTATGTTCAAGTTGTTTGGAGGGGAATGCTGAGAGAGTTCAGCTGTGCTGTTGCCTCTATCCCGCCCTCTTGGCTCTACCTTTCCAGTGACTTCTTTTCTGTGGTCCATTTTAAATTGGTTTCTTTTTACTACTCAAGAAAATGCAGTTATGTATGCAAACCAAATATCAAAGAAAAATATCCACTAGCAAATGCTTAAAAATCATCTGCACATGGAATATGTCTGTTGTTTTTAATTAACCTTATAACTACTCACCTATTTTTTTGCTATTTCAAATAACAAAGAGCTGTCTATACTGGGAAATAAATTCACAGTTAATAATTGGTCAATATATCTGTTACACCTTGGTTACATGACATAGTATGGCTGGGGAGTAGTGTTCATTTTAATTGAAGATAAACTAAATAAGTTTCCCTTGACAACCAAATTTCAATATAGAAAAGGTGCCTGGAACAAGTTACAAATATCCATCATCATAGCATTTTTATGCCAGACAGGACCATGGCAACATCATTTAGCTTGCATTAAAAATGTACCAATGGAGCCCAACTTGGAAGATTAGGGAGAGCCAATTCTGTAAGCCTGCCTAAATTCATTCAGCTGATAAAGAGGCAACTAGAGAGTTATGTATTTGTTACAAATAACTTCAACAGATAGAGAAATAGCCCATAAGCACTGGAGTATTTATTGATTTGACTTTCTCTGAAGGCCTGGGAACATTAATCCTTAGGAAAACAGTTGAAAGGCACTTGGAAAGCCATAATTAGCGACATGATCATCTGTGTTATTTGATATGCAGTATACAGTAAAAATGTGCTGCCTAAATTAGGTTCCCCACATATTCCCTTAGCCTATATATCATCCACAAAGAGGCTGGATTTCACATCTCAAAATGTGCAAGTTCCTGATGCATTATCTGTCTCTTTGCCAGCTGAAAAGATTTCTTTTAAATTTTACCAGTGCAATGACAAAACTAGAGAATGACTGACAGTTGAAAAGACTAAGGCATGTTAAGTATAGCACAGAGGGGTTTACTATTACAGGAGAATGGGGAAGAGAATGGGCAGTATTCTAGTGAAGGCCAATGACACCAGTACACCAACTATTTAAAATCAGGTAGCTTGCAGGCAACATAATTATCTGGAAAGCTGATAAACAAATCTCAAGCTACTATGGTAACCTGAGTAATGACATAGTGAAAACCAAAGGGAGTTCTAGATCAGATATATAATTCAAAATCTAAGCAAGGAAACAAAAAGAGTAAGCTTATGAAACAATTTTATTTCAAAATAAGACAACCAAAAAGAACATTTCACTACTCCAATGGAGAGAATCAAGAATTTTTTGTTTTGTTTTTGTTTGTGGGTTTTTTTTGTTTTTTGTTTTTTGTTTTTTTTTGTGGGGCAATGGGGGTTAAGTGACTTGCCCAGGGTCACACAGCTAGTAAGTGTCAAGGGTCTGAGGCTGGATTTGAACTCAGGTACTCCTGAATCCAGGGCCAGTGCTTTATCCACTGCGCCACCTAGCCGCCCCCGAGAATCAAGAATTTTTAAAAGTCTTTAACATAAAGCAGAACCATGTGTAAAAATGAGGGGGGATGGACTGACTACATGGGCTCTAAAATTTCTTCCAGCTCTACGGCTCTGACTGCCTCACCATGTAGGTACAGAGCAGTTAAGTGATATGCACAAGATTAGACATAACAGAGAAAAAGAAGCTACAGATGCTTGAACATTTACAGAGAATTTTTCACACAGCAATTCTGTGAGATCGCACAGTAGAGTAACTATGATCATACTCATTTTACAAAAGGGGAAACTGAGTCTTGAAGGGTCTAAAGTGACTGGCTCCAAGACATAGTAAATATGAGAGCTGGGTCTAGAAGGTCTCTAGACACAAGTCCTGAGCTCTTTGCTCTAGTGCACACTTCCGCTTTGGTCCCTCTTGCTATGTCTTTCACCCCCTCCATCTCATGACCAGGTAAATGCAGATAGTGCTATCTGTTCACCAACCCAGGAAAATGGGGTAGTGGGAGAAAGGGTGTCTATGCAGTTTGTAGATTACAGGGAAGCAAATCCCCCAACCTACTTTGGGTTTGGTGTTAGATGGTACCTATTAGAAGAAGTTCTTTCTTATAAAAGTCAACCCAAAGGTACTTACAGAAGTCTGTTCCATACTTGAGCCCCACTTTGGGCACCCATCCCTTACTTCGGAAGTAGTGGTAGGCCATATAGGTCGCTCTGAATGTGGGCTGAACTAGATGGAAAGCTTCCCAGAGTTTCAATATTGTTAAAGGCTCCTAAGGTCATAAGAAAGAGTATTAATATCATTTTCCCATAATGCTAACAACTCAGTATTTTTCAGTGGTCTATAATATGCTACTTATGACTGTTTATAAAAAATGCTGCCGGTGTCTAAAAAAGAAAGTTCAAAAGAACAAAATGCTCTCCTGAAAAAAGCATGCACACTTAAAATTAGGTGATTTGGGATCAGAGAGAATCACCACAATGCTGTTTTACTGCATTTTCATTTTTGTACTTGTTTATTCATTCAGACATTAAGCACCTATAATGTACAATGCCTTGTCCACTTCTAGTTCAGCAATTTTAGAAAATATGTACATTCATTAAATAGCTTCACTACCAAACAGAAATGTTACTTCAGCAAAACAAATACAAATGCACTGCCGGGCACATAGTAGGTGCTTAATAAATGTTTATTGAATTGAAATATATCAAGCATGATATCACTGGCGATTTGCAACACTGTCATTATAAACTCCAACAGCAAACATCATGAAAGTTTGCTGAAATGTTTACTATAATTAGGATGTTATTTCAATAGAGCTAAATGCTTCCTTTCTCTCTCTCTCTTTTTTTTTTGGTGAGGCAATTGGGGTTAAGTAACTTGCCCAGGGTCACACAGCTAGTAAGTGTCAAGTGTCTGAGGCCAAATTTGAACTCAGGTCCTTTTGAATCCAGGGCTAGTGCTCTATCCACTGTGCCACCTAGCTGCCCCCTTCCTTTCTCTTTAATGCAAGAACCTTCTACTTACAGAACTCTGGATAAGCCTGTGATATCTAGGTTTGCTTTGGGGTTCATTTGTTTTTTTGGTTTAAATTTTAACTATAACACTAGAATATGAATCAAATGGGAGGCACAAAAGTACATTTGCATGCTACTATTTTATTTTTTTAAAAGATTCATAAGATAGAAATTTTTAGAAACCAGGAAAAGACCAGTAACTTCTCTCCTGGTCTACTACCCTGACTACCTTTTTTTTTTCCTGAAAAAATTTAAATCCTCTGTTCTGAGGCCATTGTTAGGATTGCTAGGTAAGAAGCAGCTCTTTCAATTCTTGGGAGTAAGAAAGAGCCTGAAATACCAATATTAGCTTCCGACACCAAAGTTTGGTCATCAGAGCAAAGCTGCCTAGTAACGGAACAGCAACTATTGAGTATAAATCAAAGTTTGTATAACACAAGAAAGAAGATCAAGAGTGTACTTGTTTGGGGCAGCTAGGTGGCGCAGTGGATAGAGCACCGGCCCTGGAGTCAGGAGTACCTGAGTTCAAATCCGGCCTCAGACACTTAACACTTACTAGCTGTGTGACCCTGGGCAAGTCACTTAACCCCAATTGCCTCACTAAAAAAAAAAAAAAAAGAGTGTACTTGTTTTTATTATTATGAAAACTGTAAAGCATAACGAGACTACAAAAATACATTACCTCCTCATAGTAAATATTTAAACACCCCAAAGCATAGACCAAGAAAAATGCCTGAAAACACAAAAGAAAAATGTATTGATTAAAACATAACATTAAGTTCATGGAAATTAAATATTTTATAGGTTTTTCTTTGAGTTAAAACACAATATAAAGTTCCAAATACATTCAAAATTGCTGTATATTTGTAAATTAAAATGATAAGTTTCCAAGAGTTTTTTTTTTTAAAGTTCATTTGTATGTTATATTTTTTCCATTAGAAATCTTTTTTAAAAAAATCAGAGCACAAAGAAAAATTCAAGGAAGATTAACTTCTATAGAGAAAAGAGTGTATACTAGTTTCTTTCCTCTCACATCCTACCAACCAGCATATATAAACATTGTTTTTCACGTCAAATATACAGAAAGATACATAGACTATCCAAGAAGATAACAGAGGGAAAAGTTTTCTCTAGAATATTCAAGTCGTTTTTCTTTTGTAATCTTTCTATAATTGGACTTAGAAGTTTCTCTTCAGTCATTTTTGAGTGGTCGGACTTATCAAGTTCATTATGCATTGCTGGAAAAGACAACAAAACATAAAGCATAAATAATGTCCAATCTTTGCTCAGCAACAGAGTCAGGCTCAATGGCTGCTTTCACATGAGTTCTTCAAAAACTGTCTTATAGGCAGAACTTTTTATAATCCTAGTTATCATCTTGGTTAATTATGAGAACGGCCACATTGCTTCCTTAAAGGGAAATCATTTCATTTTATGTAAAAAAAATGTTGTTCCTACCAGCCTTAGGAAGATTACTTTGGCAGCTGTGTGGAGAATGGATTAGAATGGAGAGAGGAAGACCAATAAGAAAGCTATTACTGACGTTTACATGAGAGGTATTGAGGGCCTTTACTAAGGTAGTGGAAGTAAGAGTAGGTCTAGGGTACTATAAAGGTACTAGGGTGAGTAGACAATTCTACAAAAACTGAGATCATAGTGAATGTAACATTTCATTGTTCTAAGACTTCATTCAGCAAAAACCAAAACAAAAGCAAACCATACCCTTCAGAAACACACCAATTAGTGGCTTATTCTTCAGAGACTGGTTCGGAATGGCTGCAGTGGCTCCTAAGGAAATGACAATCCTGGCTTCACTTCATCCCTGTGTGAAGCTTTCATGGATCATATGATGTCACGTTTCCTCCTGCTCTTATTCTAAGCAGCTTTTGAAACTGTATCAGTATGATTCCCAAATGATTTCAGAAATAACTATAGGTGAACCATGACAGCTAGCCAGGGATGACTTAGGCTGCTGGCCATACTGGCTCCCAAGATTTGCAAATGACATTTTGGGAGACGCTAAGCCACGAAGATGCCATTATACGGCTAATTAATAGACTAGAAATTTACCAAAGCACAATTAAAAATTAGAGCACAGATAAGGATTTAGTATATACTCTTGTAAGACTAATGCTAGGGGAATACTGTCAAAAGACACATTGCTTCCAGAAATGTGGGCCAACTTCACTCTGTAGCTGCTGCCATCTCCAGATGCTTCCTGGAACAAGAGCAGCAGCTGCTGCTGCTCACACATATCATGATACCTCAAGTGAAATATGAACATTTCTTGCCATCAATAGCAGAAATACCATCACCTACTCTCAGATTACTGCTATAGCTTTCAAAGAGATCAGAATTTTTGATAGAAGGCTGAACTGAGTCAGAAAACCTAGGCTTTATTTTTGACTCTATTAGACCTTAGTCAAGTAATTTAGCTTCTCTAGAACTTAAGTCAGACAGGTAAGGTGGCAGGGTGGATAAAGTGTCAGGCCTGGAGTCAGGAAGACCTGAATTCAAATCTAGCCTCGGACATTTAGCAGCCTATGTGACTTTGGACAAGTCATCTAACCTCATTTACCTCAGGCTCCTCATCTGTAAAATGATCTGGAGTGGGGCAGCTAGGTGGCGCAGTGGATAAGCACCGGCCCTGGAGTCAGGAGTACCTGAGTTCAAATCCTACCTCAGACACTTAACACTTACTAGTTGTGTGACCCTGGGGAAGTCATTTAACCCCAATTGCCTCACCAAAAACCAAAAAAAACCAAAACAAAAATGATCTGGAGAAGTTAATGTCAAACCATTCTAGTATCTCTGCCAAGAAAACCCCAAACAGGGCCACAAAGAGTTGGACATGACTGAAATGACTGAACAACAATAACAACAGAACTTAGTCTTTGGCCTCCTTTGCAAAACGAAGGGGTTACACTGGATGATCTCTAAGGTACCTTCCAGTTCTAACACTGAGCTTGTTTGTTGGCATCAGGAAAGTCTGAATTGGGAGTTTTAGAACCATAATTTTTTCCCTCTATGGAAAGCCCATTAATGAAAATTAATTCAGTGAGTATTTACTGAATGTTAATTATGTGTCTAGCACCGTGGGGGACAAGTGTAAAACTTGCTCTATATATTCATAGAAGCTTATAAGTAGGGAGTAAAGACATATTCACAGAAATAACAAAACAGGACACTAAAAATGGTTAATTCCAAGTGCTAGAGCACTTCAGTTAGAAGGATGATCATATTGGGCTAGAACAGCTGAAGAAGGCTAGGAAACTGAAACTGAACCGGACCTTGAAGAATGGGTGGGATTTGGATTGGCAGAGAAGGGGGGCACAAGAGAGAAGCGTGTGTATGTTCAACCTGAGCAAAGACACTGGGGTGGCAACGAGCACATAACTGACCACAGAAAACACGATGTGGTTTATAGAAAAGCACTTTACAATTAATTTTTTAGAATGAAACTGACATACAAAGCAAACAAGGGCATCTAGTTAATTGTAGGAGTCAATAGTCAATGAACTTTTCTTAAGTGCTTACTACGTGTCTGACACTGTACTAAATGCTTGGGATACAAATTCAAAAAAAGAGAGCTAGTTGAGGAAGCTGAAAAGGGGGTAGAGGTAGGAGAGGTGTGTGAAGGGAAGGTACCCAATGCACGGGCATGGAGGAGAAATCAGAGAAATCCCAAAGTAGTACAGCCAGGTGGGGCATGATGAGATGTGCTAAGGGACACTGTCTCAAGGCAGCCTGTGCATAAGAAGGTTCTACAGCATGAATCCTAAAAATAGCATTACACTGAGGGTCCAATATAGAATAGTTAAAATGTTTACAGTAATTAAAAAAAAATACCTCTTCTAGGCCGAGTTGTAAGTACTCAAAGATCCTATATGGATTTCTTCTGCACACTAGCTTTTCTCTTTTGACTGCCTAAAGATAAAGAAATAAAATAAGTCATATACTGACCAAGTTTAAACACATTATCAAGAGAGGGACTAAATAGTTTCATTTCAGCATTTTTCTCTTAAACTTTTAGTGTTGTTATATTGCCACCTTACAAGTGAGTTTTAAAAACACATTTATATGGATAGAGCACTGGCCCTGGAGTCAGGAGTACCTGAATTCAAATCCAGTCTCAGACACTTAATACTTAACTAGCTGTGTGACCCTGGGCAAGTCACTTAACCCCAATTGCCTCACTAAAAATAAATAAATAAATAAATAAAATTTAAAAAAAAAAACACATTTATAAAAACATAAGAGTCTTACTAGCTGTGTGACTCTAGGCAAGTCACTTAACCCCCACTGCTCTACAAAAAACCAAACCAAAACAAAACAAAAACCCCACACAGAAGAGTAATTCTTCAAATATATACTTTATCTTGTACTATTTATAATTTAAGTAATTCTGAAGGTCACTGACACTGGGGTTTTTGGTGTTGGGTTATACCACATCTCCTACACTGCAACCACACATGCAAACAAACACATCTTTCTTTACTGGAGTAGTGAGGCAGAACAGTGCAGCAAACAGACTGACCTGAAGTCAGTCGTTCTAGGCTAGAGTCCTGCCTTTGACACTACCTTGGTCTGGGGCCTTGAGCAAGCCCCTTAGCTTCACCGATTTGGAGCAGGAAGGGACTGTGGGGGTCACTCAATCCCACTCTCTTGTTTTACAGCTGAGGGAGGGTGCTGAGGCCCAGAGAGGTAAAGGCTTACCCACCATCACACAGAAAAAATCTTCCTTAGGGTCTTCCTGCTTCCAAGGCTCATCCTCTGTCCACTATACCAAACTTCACTTGTAAAACTAGAATAATAATACTTGTACCATTACAGGTCACACAAAATTACGCATGTGAACTCTATAAAGTGCTCTGTCAATGGGAGCTCTTCACTACTAAAGAGAAATACTGCTTTTTTCCCTGGGTCTGTGCTATCATTAATGGAAGCAGCTCTTCTACATTGAGGCACTTCTTCAATCAATGCAGACTTGTACCTTCTTTGCTACTTAGAGGTACTTGGGAGTGCAGGATAGAATACATGGCCTGGAATCAGGAAGATCTGAGTTCAAATGCAGTCTCAGACTCTTTCTAGCTGTGTGACCCTGAGCAAGTCATTTAACCTGTCTGCCTCAGTTTCCTCATCTATGAGGATAATAAGAACACCTACCTCCCAGAGTTGTTGTAAAGACAAAATGAGATACTTATAAAGCACTTTGTAGATTTTAAAGCATTCTTGAAATGCTAGCTATTATTAACTTGCAGTCTTAGAGAGCTGCCTGGCGACACAAGAGGCTAAATGACTTGCCCAGGGCCACAAAATCAGCATGTGTCTTTTTTTGGGGGGGGGGGGGGAGGGGCAGGGCAATGTGGGTTAAGTGACTTGCCCAGGGTCACACAGCTCCCAAATCCAGGGCTAGTGCTTTAGCCACTGTACCACCTAGCTGCCCCCATCAGTATGCATCTTAAATGGGACTTGAACCTGGGTCTTCCTGACTCTGAGGCAAACTATCTCAACCAAAGATGTCAAATACCAGCCTACAACATGCATGAGCATAGCAGGAACTATATTAAAATGAAATTGGAAAACATTTAACAAAATAAACATAAATACGACAGGACAGAGATAATGTTAAATGTGTTTTTCTACGTCAGTCGACACCAGTGGGAATCCTCGTATGGTTTATTTAATGGCCCAATGGCCCCTGTGTCTGTTTGAGGTTGACCTCACTGGTCTAAATTGCCTTATTGCCTCTTATCACTATTACACTAACATTTAAATTGCTTTAAATTGGTAACAGAAAAATTCAAAGAAAAGACCTTTTCTTCTTATACTTACTCTGTTACCTGCTGCCGCCTCTTCATCTGCTAAACAATCTGTTGTTTCTTGAACAAGCACATACTCATGATCACACTCCCCATCTGTGGCAAACGCCAAATGCTTCTGTTGGACACAATCTTTGGGCTGACAATCAAGTGTGATGAAATCTCCGTGTGTGAGATAGTGTGTTTGACCTGAAGCATCACCGTCACTTCCCTTTTGTTCATCACAGCCATGTTTAACTAATGGATCACCTACAGAACAATCCTTCCAGTCCATGTTTTCAGAGCTTGAGCTTTTGCTCTCATCTTCCGCATCCGGTTTGACAGACTCTCCATTTGTGACTAGAAGTTTTGCTTTATGTTCTCCATTTTCTATTTCTGGATGCAACATATGGCTAAGTTCATCATTGTGCTGATCTTCATTTCTTTTCACAAAAGGGAATTCAAGTGGTTTTGTAAAATCCTCAAGAATTCTGTGAACTGAACTTTCCTCCTGCCCTTCTCTTTGCATAAGATTTGCAGCCCATGTTACACCATGCTGGTACCTACATGACGGAAATGCCATTAGTAGTTTTTAATCTTGAAAAATCAACAAAACAAACAATACTATTGCCACCATTTCTCATGATTTAGTAGTGTGCCTTACCACTTGTAATAAGCTCAATAAAGTTTACAATTAAATGATACTGGTTGTTAAAGTAACTTAGAAACTGGATACTACATGAAAATGGGATTCTGCTCTTTAGGGGAAGTTGTTAAATTATAACATAAAAGTTAAAATATAACTTAAAATCTCTGATTTAAGTTAAGAGTTCTATAATAACTCCAACTTGACCTGAGTATAAAATATAAAAAACAATACAATGCCAGAGATTGTTCTCCCTATATAATTAAAAAGGAATTTAATTTTTTAAAAAGTAGCCTCAGAGAAAATAATTTGATTCAATGGATGCAAAGCAGTTAATATTTGTCCATTTCTGTAGAAAGAGAGGAGAAGTGTGGTATGGTGGAAAGAGAACTGGACTAGAAGACCTGGGTTCTGTTCGGACCTTGCCACTGTTTGGGCAAATTACTAACCTTTCTGTATCTAGTTTCCTTCTTTGTGAGGAGAAATCACACCACCTGCCCTTCCTACCCCACTGGGTTATAAAGATAAAATCAGATCATGTCGTCAGAGCGAGCTTTGAAAAATAAAAAGCACCTCACATTTAATCATATGCAGTTGGATGGTGAGTTCAAAACGACTGGCCCAGAACTGGACAGGAAGAAGACGGAGGGCTAGAAGGCACAGAACTTTGGATGATACTAAAGAATCTCCTGAAACTACTCCTGCCGGCCCTCTGCCCTTAATACCCGTGTTGTTCCAATGATTTCATACCACCATCTGCAAAGAATCAACACCACAGACTCCCCCACAGGTACGGATAGGTACATGGGGGCATAAATAGACTGTAGCACACTACAAAGATCATACAGAAGCTGTGTACAAGATAACATCAGTTCTCAAAGGAAAAAATGCCAGTTATCAAGGCACTTTAGAGATGCCACAGATGCCTTGATCTGGGCAGTGATCTCCTGCCTTGCCACCCTGAAGGTGTGCAGGACTTAGGTACAGATATACAGCTACATGGTAGCCACACAGACATGCTTGTCCTAATCCCTCCATGGTGAAGACAGAGACCAGAAAGAGCCCATTACAACCTTCTAGAAGATTTTTTAGCCATCTTGCCAATTAAAAAAATTCTACTGAGCTCCTAATATGTGTCAAGCATTGCATTAAGTTAATGGAGGAAAAGGAGAAGACAATGCCCATGGCCAGTGAGGAACTTAGATTGTGCTTGAGGAGATCAGACTGATATATATCAACAACGAGAGAACAATGGAATGCATGGTGAAATCCTTATATAGTGGCCATCAAATGTCCAGTCATTCCAATGGTCCTGGAAACAACTGAAGAAGGCTTTGTATAGAGCTTCAACAATGAAAATAGCTGAAAAGAGCAAGAACATTACAGAAGATGTGCTGTGACAAGCCAGGTCACCAACTAGAAGAAAGGAATGTTCTTACTGTTTAGTGAGAACAGTAAAAACTCAGGCTTTTCATCTCTAAATGACGGGAAGTGCTGAATGAGCAAAAGGACAAAAAAGAAAGTTAAAAGAGAGAAGAATATCATGTAGAAGTCTCATAGAGGGGTGACAAGAAGCAAGCTCATTCAAAGAATAATGAACTAGAAGTCAGAAAAGTTGGGCTCCAATCTTGACTCAGTCAATTATTAGGTATGTGATTGTGCAAATGACTTACCCTTCCTGGACCTCAATTTCTTCATGTATAATATGAGGGAGGCTGAACTATCGATTTCTAATGTCCCTCTCAACATTAATCCTATGAGTCTATGAATGTAGGTGGCTGCAAGTGAAGAGAGGGGGAAAACCATCAAGGCAGAAAGATGGGGGCATTTTCATAAGAGCATCTAGCCCATAAATTTCGGAGTCCTCAGAGGACATGACTACCCAATCCTGTAAACAGCAAGCATAACGATCATCCAATGTCATTAAGAAAAAGTTAGGGGGCAGATAGGTGGCGCAGTAGATAAAGCACCGGCCCTGGATTCAGGAGTTCCTGAGTTCAAATCCGGCCTCAGACATTTGACACTTACTGGCTGTGTGACCCTGGGCAAGTCACTTAACCCCCATTGCCCCACAAAAACAAAAAAACAAAAAAAACAAAAAAAAAGAAAAAAGAAAAAGTTATATTATGGTTAGTAATACTGTTGAATAAGGCAAGCAAGGATGTAACATATTTTAAGAAAGATTTCAACAAAAACATCAAAATCTTAAGTCAATGTTTAGTGTGTTTTGGGTTATTTGTCAATCTTTTGTTCAATAAGCTTCATTCCTCCAAATATGCCAAGTAACTAAGGTGTTACCTATAGATAATGAAGGACTAAGTTATATGGTTTTGGCTAGGAGTACCATGGGAGTTCTGAGAAGGGGTAGATCAATGTGAGATGAAATTGTCAGAGAAGGTTTCATGAAAAAGGTGGGACTTGAGTTGAGCCTAGAAGGAAAATTAGGATTTGGATGGGCTGAAAGGAAAGGAGAAGTTGTTTCAAGCAGAGAAAACTGTAGGAGCACAGGTAGAGAAAAAAGAATATGCTATTTGAGGCAGACAATAAATAAACCAGTCACTAGGCAGTTAGGTGGTACAGTGGTGGATTGAGTGCTGGGCTTGGAATCAGAAAGATCTGAGTTCAAATCCAGGCACTTACTAGCTATGTGATCGTGGGCAAGTCACTGCACTTCTTTTGTCTCATTTTCATCAAATGTAAAATGGGGGTGATAATAGCACCTACCTCTCTTAGGGCTGCTATGTAGATAAAATAAAATAATATCTGTAAAGTATCTAGCACATGGGGCTATATAAATGCAAGTTATTGTTATTAATCT
This sequence comes from Dromiciops gliroides, assembly GCF_019393635.1. NCBI lineage: Eukaryota > Metazoa > Chordata > Mammalia > Microbiotheria > Microbiotheriidae > Dromiciops > Dromiciops gliroides. The sequence continues at coordinate 707,221,661 of NC_057861.1, forward strand.
GGTTAAGATAAAAGGTCATTGATGAAGAGCAGAGAAAATACCTGTTCCTTCATACTGTACAAGTGGTAGAGGGAGAAGAAAAAGATGGTAGTACTAGTTTTGTCTACAAAAGGAGGTCTGCCAGTTTAGTGGGTTCGAATATCTGAAACTTACAAAACATGTTAGAAGGTTAAAGAGAAGTCATGCTTTACTAAAGGTTTTCACATAGGGTTATTATTATACACAGTGTCAGGGCATTTAAGCTGACTTAAATCAAACAATTTCAATTTAGACACATTTTTCAAGAACTTATCTGCTGTGTTCCTCCTTCCTACTTTAGCAGTGTAAAAAATATAACTAAAACCATATTAAAACCATCAATATGATAGACTCAAAACACTGACTTACCTCTCTGATGTAAGTATAGGCATGCCCAGCTTAGCATCTGTAATAATACGATAAGTTAATGACCACATGCAGCTTTTTAAATATTAAAAAAACCCCAAACAACAGAATCTAGAAAGGATAATAAAGATAAGCTTCACAGGTGTCTAGCTTCTGTTTGAAAAAGAACTATGAAGTTTACTTGGTAAATTCCCTTCCCTGAGAGGGTGATGAATGTTTTCCTGTCTCCAGCTTCTTCCGTTGGATTACCTATCTTTCCCCCCAGAGACCTCAGCACTTTGTTCTCCACCTTTCTAACAAACTTTAATTATTTGTTTATTATAGCTCTGTATGTCAGAGGCACTTGTGGTCATGGTACTTTGTTTTTCTTTTCCCCCTTTCTTTTTGTTGCGGGGCAATGAGGGTTAAGTGACTTGCCCAGGGTCACACAGCTAGTGTCAAGTGTCTGAGGCTGGATTTGAACTCAGGTCCTCCTGAATCCAGGGCTGGTGCTTTATCCACTGCGCCACCTAGCTGCCCCTGTCATGGTACTTTGTAACTTTAGATCTCCTACTTTTATTCTGCATACAGTTAGCACTTAATGTTAGCTGAATTAAAGGAAGAAACTGAGACATTGAAGCTAAGTGATTTGCTGAAGGTTAAAGAGTTAATTGGCAGAAGCTGGACTAGAATCTAGGGGAGGCAGTGTAGTATGGAGGGAAAAAGATAGTGAATAAATAGTCAGGAGACATGGGTTCAAATTTGAGTCCTGCTAAATAAATACTCTTCGATCTTGAGCAAATCATTTCATCTCTATAGGCCTCAGTCTCTTCATCTGTAAAATGAGATTGATCTAGATAGTCTGACAGCTTCTTTTTGCTCTAAATGCTGACTTCTAATTCAATGTTCTTTTCCCAGCACCATGCCATATCAACATGAATACAGGCTTAGCCCAAGTTTATAACACTTACACCAGTGAAAGCACTAAAAAGTAATCTGATATGCAATCCGAAAGAGTAAAGGTCTGGGAGCTGGAGATCTAAATTCTATTCTCAGGTTTCTCACTAACTAGCTGTGTGGCCCTGGATTAAGGCACTTAGTGGGTAAGACCTTTAACTTCTTTTCACTCCATTTGCAGAATAAGGGCTTGGAACAGATGAGGCGAGGCTAAATGGTCTACAGCCTGTTCTTGTACAACCTTGGAGCTATGAAGGGTTTTTAGATTTTTAACTATAATAAAATTTTAATTTAAAAATGCAAAAACCCTTCTTAGCTCACAGGCTGTACAAAACAGGTGGCAGGCTTGGGCTGGTGGTTTGCTACCGTTTACAACAGAAGATCTTCTAAGCTCCCTTCTAACCCAAAAATTCCATTCGAGGCAGCTCTTCACCATCCAAATGGGGAAGATGAACTTCTTCAGGGCCACACTCTCCTTGTACTAGGAAGCTGGAGTATCTGTGGCTTACTATGAAAATATCTGGTGTGTTCATTAGGTCAAACAATAACCGTAACTTTTTCTTTCTTGATATAAACAGATTATAACTCATTTTCCCGAGGTTTAAAAACGAGGCTATTCCATAAGTCCGGGAAGTATGTACAATTATTGTGAAGATCACTGCAGCATGAACAGTGTCCTCCATTTATAATCTTTAACTTGTTCCTGTAGCTCTCCAAAGGTATCTCCATACATTCTCTCCTATGAAACAGAGCTCTATGTCACTGTGGCCTCCGCATCGCTTTCCAGATAGCCACATGCACTCTCCCAGAAACCTGGGACTTGATCTACCCCGAGTCCTCCAGCAATGATGGGTGGGCCTTTGCCTTTCATGCCACCACCACACCACTTCTGTCCATCGCCTTACCATGCCCCTTCTAAGTGCCCCCTCTTCCTTTCCTCCAGACCTTTCAAGTGTTGTCTTCCTCCATCAGAATGTAAGCTTACTGAAGGTAAGGACAGTCTCGTTTGCTTGTATTTGTATTTCCAGCACTTAGCATGGTGCTTGGCATACAATAAGCAGTTAATAAATGGTCCATCTATATTTTGTATATTAAAGGGAAAGATATCAGAGAGTGAACAACAACACATAAATGTTTGTTTTATTGAGTTTCTGTCTCTTATCATTGCTTACATACAAGCTTGTGTCTTATGTACAAATTACTGGAAGAAGGAATAGTAAGGATATCATCAATTCATTTTAAAGGCATCACAAGCAGCTGCTAAATCTATTAACTATTCACTATGTGCCAGTTATGTGGACTTGTGCTGTGATTAAAACTGTAAAAAATGTTTTTGACGATAATAACAATTCTAGAATGAAGAGGACACACAAGGCTCTACGACTACAAGCACCTACCTTCTCTAGATAAACTTTCCTCCCGTTAACCTTTTTTTGGGCAGAAAACTGCAACTAACATCTTAGAAACAACAGGCCTAAATGGACTGAAGTGGAAGTATAAAAGCCAAAAGGACCCAAGAATGAACAACTTACCTTTCCATTTAGCAACCAGGGCAGGATCTGAAATACTAAAGTCTGGTCGACTTCTTGAGAGAATGCCTTTTCCAAAATAACCCTTCCAGGAAAATAAATATTAATTCATGTTCAGTGATCTGTTGTTTAGTTAAAAGTGAACAACTGACACAGACAGTTTGTAACATCTGCTGCTTCACTTATTTGGGTAATAACTATCTGTGAAAATTTAAATCTAAACTTTGGCATGATGAGCTACTTCTTTGGTTAAAGGCCATCATGGTAAGCTTTCAAAGGAGATAAACATCTACTTGTGATATCCTTGTAGCTTTATGATTATTTATTTCTCATGGGTGTTAAAGCTAAAATTCTAGCTAGTCTGTCTAAAATATCTAATGAGTGGTTGCCAACAAATTATAAGCTTTAGCAAGAGTTAGGTTTCTAAGCTTTTTTTTTTTTTTTTTAGTGAGGCAATTGGGGTTAAGTGACTTGCCCAGGGTCACACAGCTAGTAAATGTTAAGTGTCTGAGGCCGGATTTGAACTCAGGTACTCCTGACTCCAGGGCCGGTGCTCTATCCACTGCGCCATCTAGCTGCCCCTCTAAGCATTTATTAAGGAGAATAAGAATTTGGTAAAGAGAAAAAGGCCTACATTCATCTATCTATTAAAGGGAGAGCGCATTTCTAGCTCCGCTCTCTGCCAGAGTCCACACGAAAAGAGAGCAAGTCAGAGCGCCAGGCTCCCCCTTCTTCCTCCCACCAGCAAACGTCACTTCCTGACGCCAAAGAAAAGACGCATGGTCTTGCCCCCTCAGAGATGTTCACCTCATGACGGAGCTTTTCTACAGTAAGTCTCCAGCAGGTGGCGTCATTCCAATCATTACATGGGTAAGTAGAGTATTCCCTTGAATACATTTGATTAGCAGCATTAATGAGGACAAGATCAGTTTCGATTCCCATACAGACCAGTTAACTTTTCTGATAAAAGCTTTATTTTACATAACCATATCATCTACATCTAGAGACAGGCAGTTGATGAGAACCTATTGGTCACAATGGAAAAGGAGACTGATTATATATGACACGGCCCAAGCCCACCACTCCTACCAGAAAAAGTAAAAAAATAATAGTGTACACTCTCTAAAGCAGAAATTCCTTGTCAAGTGGCTCATTACGTGTTTACAAATCTCCAAACTGGTTACTGCCACCATATGCCCAAGTTATGATACCCCTTTAAAAGAACTAAAACACTTCACACTTACTTTACCATACAACTGTTTAATAGCCTCTGCATTCCTTACAATTACATTATTGTTGATAATTTCAGCACGGTATACATTGAAATCTCTTTGAAGTGTAACCTCCTCACAGAAAGGGATGGGGAATGGTGATTCATAAGTCTCATAAACTCTTCTTTTCCTTTTTGGGGCATGGAAGACTGCTTCTGCCATTTTCTAAGGCTCCTTAATCAATGGATAACTAGAAGCAAAGAACAGGCAAATTAATAATATTTGTTGTTTGATCAGCATCAGTGCACAAATCGCTGGGATGATACTGAATACAATGACGACAGTTAAGATAATTTTATCAGTACTATTTGCCATGCTATCTTCTGTTCCGACACTCTAACATGATTTTTCCTATAAGAAGCCTGATCAGAATCCTCATGATTGTTCAGGTTTTCTCTGAGGCCTGAGCCAATGCTTGAACATAATAAAAAAATATAGATTTTTTACCTTAATAACTTCTGTTGTTGTTTTGTCATGTCTGAGCCTTTGTGATCCCATTTAGGGTTTTCTTGGCAAAGGTACTAAAGTGGTTTGCCATTCCTTCTCCCACTCATTTGACAGATGAGGAAACTGAAGCAAAATAGGGTTAAGTGATCTGCCCAGGGTCACACAGCTAGTAAGTGTCTGAGGTCAAATTTGAACTCAGGAAAATAATTCTTCCTGACTTAAGGCCTGCACCCTATCCACCAAACCCCGTAACTAATCATAATTTCTGTTGTGGTAAATATATATTTGGCAGCAGTTACTCACCACATGAACTCAGAGAGGAGATATTTCTCCTGTAACAACCACGTTGGTTTAGTGTGTCCAAAAACTTTTAAATTTCACATAATGAAAATTGTCCATTTTTTCTTTTGTGAACCTCTCTATTTGTCCAAAACATCGTTTCCTAGAATCTGATTCCAGCTTCAGGGCAGCAAGCCAAACTCTGGTACTTTTAGCTTACAAATTTTAAAAAGTGACACTTTCATTTTTGAATATTTGTTGGAGAGGGAGGCGCACCTCTGAGAGAAGAGACTGTGTACTTTTTTTTGTGTGTGTACGTTCTTAACTTTTGAATTCCAGTCACTTCCCATCATGCTTTGCATATAAGCACTTAATAAGTGTTGAACTTTCAATAACAGGAGGGATGGATGGCCAATGCCTCAGAGCACAGGTTTCCTGTTCAGGCCGGCATTCTTTCTACTTCACCTAGGAGCCACTAATAGCTATTAAATTAGTGGCTCAAATGATCCAATGCTTGAAGAGCCTTCGTATTTAAAACATAGCATTCGGGCTCAGATGGAGCTGGTGGAGCAACATGAACACTTATTTTCTATACAGCTTTAAGGATCACCGACATGGCATTGTTTGCTCTCTATAACAACCCTGTGAGGTAGACTCCTTCCTCAAAAGTTTGTCAAGATAATGACTTTCATTCAATCTTACCCAATGCTGAATCATCTTTCTGCATTTAGGTAGTAAGCTATAGTTCATTTACACCAGAGGTGCCAAACTCAAATAGAAGTAATTCCCGTAGGGGATCTCATCTTGACTTAGAAAACCACACATTAACATCATCTATGTTTGATTGTATCTTTATGTTAAACATTTGCCAATGACATCTAGTTCCAGCAGCTCCAGGAGGGCCCAGGTTTGACACCTGTGCTTTATACCCCTAGCATCTTGAGATCCCCTTCAGTTAAATTGTAAATTCTTTAGTTCAAATATTTTCTACTCCAGGAAGCTTTTCCTAGTCTCCTTAACTGGAAGTAAAGTCTTCCTCATCTGATCTCTGAGTATTTTGTATTCTTCTCATGCACTTAACGATATTCTAAAATGTATTAAATGAATGTGTGTATGTCTTAAATTAGGGATAAGTGTAGCAACAGAAGGCTGGACATGGAGTGCAGAAAGATTCCACACACCCGCACCCCTCCCCAGATACTCACTAGCTGTGTGACTATAGGTAAATTACCTGACCTCTCTGATCTCAGATTCCTCATTTATAAAATGGGATCATGCTGAGCCTATAGCACTTATATCACAGGGTTACCGTGAAACTTATGAGACAATATATGTGAAGTGCTTTACAGAAGTATCAGCTATTGTTAGTACTCCCAGTAAGCCATCCTTATAACTTCCCCAATGCCGAGCACAAGTTTCTGGGCCAATGTTTCAACTCCTCCCTCATACTCAAGTCCCTTGTTCTCCATATTCTAACCGAACTCTACTGCTTAGCAAACCTAAAAACACGATGCCAATGTGAGTTGTTACTCTGCTTTAGGAGGACGCTGAGAGACAGCTTGGTTCTGAGTATGTAAGATTTAGGTTCAAGCATCGCTTCAGACCCTTCACCCTCTTCTCCTCCTATTATAGGGCAGTCTCGGTGCTAAGTGCCGGGGATGTTAAAAAAAAAAAAGGCAAAAAACAGTCTCTAATTGGGGAGATAACGGTCAACAAACGTATACATTTTGTATGAGCCATACAAAAGATAACCAGTAAATAAGAGAGGGGAGGCTTCAGAATGAAGGAGCTGGGGAAGGTTTCCTAGCGAAGGGGGACTCAGCAGAAGCTGGGTCAGTGGCTGGCATGGAGGAGGGAGAATGTTCCAGGCATGGTGGACAGCCAGAGAAAACGCCTAGAGGCGAGGGACGGAGTGTGCTGTCCCTGAAATACGAAGGCGGCCAGGGTCACTGGATGGAAGAGCGGGCGTGGGGGGGGGGTAAGGTGTGAGAAGACTAGGAGAGGGCTTTGAATGCCACACTGCATTTCTTATTCCATCCTGGAGGCAATAGGGAGCCACTGAGGTTGGCGGGGTGGGGAGGGAAGCTTCCAGCGCTTTAGGACTTTAGAGGCCGCATGGGGGACAATGGATCAAGTCTCGATGAAAACCCCACCTTCTGCAAGTTTTTCCCGGTTCCCCTTAAGGCCAGACGCACCTCGCCCCCCCCCTCCCCGTGCTGATCCCCAATTTATTTGCCTCCTCCCCCCACCCAGGGCCATAAATTCCTCGAGGGAGGGCGTGCATCGTTTTTTGCTTCTTTGTATCCCCAGCACTTAGTATGCACCAGGGCCAGGCACACAGTAGGTACTTCATAAATGCTCGCAGACTGGGCCGGATCCTTTAAGGGCCGAGGGCAGGGGGCGCTACCCCGCTCCCCCATCCCCTGAGGGCAGGGCTGATAAGAGCGCTGGGTTCGAAGTCGGAAAGATTCGGAGGTTGCGAGGTCAGGGAGTGCAACTCTGAGCCTCAGTTTCCCCATTTGTAAAATCGATAAGAGTACCTCTAGTTCGCAGGGAGGCTAACCACGAGACGCTGCACGTAAAGCGCTTTGCAAGCTACAAAGCGCTACGTCCACGCCCCAACTGTTATCATCTCACCATCAGGGGCTTAATCGAATTGTGCTTGGACGGAACTTCCCATTTCTCGGCCCGGTCTCTGGCCCAAGCGGCACTTCCACGCCCACTGGGGCCTCTCGCGGAGGCTCAGGCCCTCTGACCACCCCCCTGGGGTACGCGAGCCCCCGACCCGCATCCTTACCCCTTGACCAAGAGACAGCACTACCGTCGAGCACTCCCACGTCACCACGGCAACCAGAGACGGGCGGCCGCCGTCAAGCATGTTCTGTCGTCCTACTGCGCAGGCGCAGAACCAGCGAGCGTTCACAGGACCACTCCACGTGTCTGCGTCACTTAGGTTGCCTCAGCCCCGCCCTCGGAAGGGAATCTTTCGCAGCGCACGCGCAGTGTTGAATTCTAAACTCCGCCCATTCAGCCTTACCTCCGAAATTGATGGTAGTGGGTTTCCTCACGTGGCTAATCCCTCACCTGCTCTGGAACTTCTCCCAGTTGCTAGTTTTGGGCTTGGAACCCGAGGCCGGACCGGCCCAGCAGGAGCTGGGACACTTTGCCTTTTTTTCTTTTTTAAAAAAGTTTTTATTGATAGTTTTTGTTTATCACATCACCATAGTTATCCCAAGAATCCCTCTCTCTCCCCGAAGAACCATCCCATAGGATAAATTGTATTTTTTTTAGAGAGGAAAATAAAAGACAGCACAACTGATCAATACATTGAAAATGCCCTAAAACCACAGCTGTGGGGGTGTCATCTCTCTTTATTTGAGGCATCCTGTTAATGTCCCTAGTCCTATTCCCAAGGCTTTTCTCAGCTACGGCTTTGGCCAATCAACCGATCTATAAACATTTATTAAGTGCTTACTTTGTACCAGGCACTGTGCTTAGTACCAGTGACTCTAAAGGCAAAAGACAGTCTCTGCCCTCCGGAAGCACAATGGGGGAGAAACCAAATATATGCAAACAAACTATATACAGGATAAACAGGAAATAATTAAGAGAGAGATGGCTTCACACTTAAGAGGGGTTGGGAAAGGTTTCCTGGAGAAGATTTTAGTTCAGACCTGAAGTCAGGAAGGTCAGTAGACAGATGAAGATGCAGAATATTCCTAGTTTAGGGGAGAATATTCCTAGCCTGGAGTGAAGAGATGGAGAGGCTTCTTCATGAAACATCCAGGAGGCCATTGTCACTGGATCCATGACTCTGTTGGGGAGTAATGTGTATGAAGACTGGAAGGTAGGAGGGGGCAGGATTATAAAGGGCTCTGGATGTCAGGTGATTTTGTATTTGATCCTGGAGCAAGCCACTGGAGTTTATTGAATAGGCAACTGACAGGGCAGATCTGTGCTTTCAGAAAATCACTTTAGTGGCTGATTGGAGATTGGTCTAGATTGGGGAGAGACTTGAGGCAGGTAGACTCACCAACAGTAGTCCAGGGGGTAAGGTAATGGGGACTTGCACTAAAGAAGTAACAATGTCAGAGGAGAGGAGGTGGTAATTCAAGGGATGTAGCAAAAGTGAAATTGGCAAACCTTGTCAACACATTAAATATGGGGGGTGGTTCGAGACATAACCAGAAATAGGTTTGACTCTTAGGTTGTGAAGCTGAGAGACTGAGAGGACGGTGTTGCCCAGTGATGACCATCTATCAATGGGGGAATGACTACTATTTTTGCATTGAATACTTTTTGAGGAAGCCAGTGGCCTGAGGATAGCACCACCTGGTGTCCAAATTATATACTGTACTTCCTTGGTAATTGACAACCTCATTTTCTCTTCTTTCTTTCTCTCTCTCTCTTTCTTTCTCTCCTTCCTTCCTTCTTTCCTCCCTCCCTTCCTTCCTTCCTAACTTCCTTCCTTCTTTCCTTCTTTCTTCCCCTTCCTTCCTTTCTTTTCTTCTTCCTTCCCCTTTTCTCTCTCTCTTTCTCTTTCCTTCCTTCCCTCCTTCCTTCCTTCCTTCCTTCCTTCCTTCCTTCCTTCCTTCCTTCCTTCCTTCCTTCCTTCCTTCCTTCCTTCCTTCCTTCCTTCCTTCCTTCTCTTCCTTTCCTTTCTCTTTCTTCTTAATGTAAGCCTTATTTTACTAACTTTTTATGCCTTTTGTTTTTACATCATTTTTGTATCCCAATATACATTTTTCCCTCAGAGAGCCATCCCTTATAACAAACAGTAAACAATAAAGGTTAGGGAAGCATTTAGTTCAGCAAAACTAACATTAGTCAAGCCCGGCTGCACATGCTGTATTCCACACCTCCGCAAAGAAGGAAGGAAGGTTCACTCTCGTATCTCTTCTTCAGGCTCAAGCGTGATATTTACAATTAGTGTTTTCTAAAACTTGCAGAAAGCAGGAGAATGAGCCAGATATTGATTGTTATTGTTTCAGTGGCAGCTAGCCCATAATACTCATCACATTTCATGGTCCTTTCTTCACACCTCCTCTTATAAATCATCTTCCTTCATCTCAGTGTTATGTTTATACATCTGTACCTCCATTAGATGGTAAGCTCTCTTTAAGTAGGTTTTCTGTGATTTTTACTTTTGTCTTTAACACACAGTAGATAATTACTAAACATCAGTGAAACTACTTAATTGTTCTTCCCTAACTATAAGTACCTCAGAACTTCAAGGGGTGAGACAGTGCAGAATTGGGTTGACTCAGGTTGTGAAACTGAGGGATGAGAGGAAGGTGTTGCCCTGCAATGACCATCTATCAGTGGGACTAGTCTTAAAAGGGGATGGGATTCAGAACCCAAAAGGAGGAAGAGAAAAGTTGTCTAACTGGAGTTTGGGAGGGAATATAGTATGGTGAGTAAAGTTCTGAGCTTGGAGTCAGAAAGACCTGAATTCAGATTCTATCTGTGACACTATATAACCAAAGGCAAATTACTTTAACCTCTCCATAATCCTGTGTACTTTACCTGTGTATGTGGTAAGTGGAAAGAGTAATAATAATGTTGTTTAGTCATGTCTGACTCTTTGTGACCCCATTTGGGGTTTTCTTGGCAAAGAGACTGGAGTAGTTTGCCATTTCCTTCTCTAGCTCATTTTACAGATGAGGAAACTGAGGCAAACAGGGTAAAGTGACATGCTCAGGACCACACAGCTAGTAAGTGTCTGAGGTTGAATTTATACTCAGGTCTTCCTGACTCCAGGGCCAGTGCTCTATCCATTGCACCACTTTGTTACCCTATAATAATAATAGTAATAGCTAGATTTATATAGCACCTACTTTGTGCCAGGCACTATGCTAAGTGCTTTAGAATTTTTATTTCATTAGATTCTCACAACAATCCTAGGAGGTAGGTGCTATTATTATCCCTATTTTATAGATGAGGACACCGAGGCAAACAGGTTCAGTGACTCGCCCAGGGTCACACAGCTAGTTATGTGGCTGAGGCCAGATTTGAACCTGAACCCAGTGCTATATCCACTGTGACACCAAGCTGCTCCACTGTACTTGGATTTAGGAGAGATAGGGATTTGAATCCTCTCTCTAACACTTATTGGCTCCATTTCATTTTCTAATAATATTTACATTATCTCCCTGATTATGTTGAAATCTGGACTTAGCATTTTCCTAAAGGCTTGGGTTCAAGTTCTCCCCTGATATGCACTATCAATGTGACTGGTGACACAAGCAACATTCTAAGATGATAAATTGCAGGTGAGTTCCTGATCTGCATTAGTGGAGGGAATCTCTTCCCTGGGAGTTCCCTACCTCAATGAAATCACTGAGATAGACTAAAAAAAAAATCCCTACTTCACAGGCTTATTGTGAGAGTCAAATGGTATAAAATCAGTTGTTATCGTTTTGGAGAACTTTTTTTTTTCAGGGAAGTGAAAGTTAAATGACTTGCCCAGGGTTAGTCACACAGCTAGTATGTGTCAAGTGTCTGAGTATGGATTTGAACTCAGGTCTCTCCTGAATCCAGGGCCAGTGCTTTATCCACTGTGCCACCTACCTACCCCTGAAGAACATTTTTGAGAGTAAGGACTTAAGTGTTTTAAGGCTCAAATTAGAGCTTTACAAATAGGACTATGTAAGAATTGGGCACTAGGTGGTGCCATAGTGCACAGAGCGCCAGGCCTGGAGTCTTGAAAACTCAATCTTCTGTGTTCAAACGTGGCCTCAGACACTTGCAAACTGTGTGACCCTGTTTGTCTCTGTTTCCTTATCTGTAAAATGAGTTGGAGAAGGAAATGCAAACCAATTCTAGTATCTTTGCCAAGAAAACCCTAAAAGGAGTCACGAAGAGTTGGACACAACAGAACAAGGGACTTTATAGGCCCCACATGCCACACTGTGCCACCTGGCTGCCCAATAAAGCCTTGGTATCTTAGGCCAATTAAGTCTTGAAGATAGTTTCAAATACTTTTTTCCTTTCTTGCAGGGCAATGAGGGTTAAGTGACTTGCCTAGGGTCACACAGCTAGTAAGTATCAAGTGTCTGAGGCTGCATTTGAACTCAGGTCCTCCTGAATCCAGGGCCGGTGCTTTATCCACTGAACCACATAGGTGCCCCCTCAAATACTTTTAAGAAAAAAACAATCTAGCCTTTATACGGTAAGGACTTAGGTACTGCCCCCATACTCCCTTTTTGAGAAATTGGACTCATTCATTTGTGTCAACATGTAGGATAGACCCAAGGGCTTTGGTCTTAGAGTCAGTAAACCTATAGTCAATGTCTGCCTCAGATACAGACTAGCTATGTGATCCTGGGGACGTCTTCTAACCTCACTGAGCTTTGCTTTCCTCGTCCTTTGGGAATAAGTAAGTACTTGCAATAGCTATATGACAAGGTTATTGTAAGGAAAGTCCTTTGTAAACTGTAAAACCCTTTGGAAATTTGTGTTGGCACTTAATATGCCTCTTTTGTCTCATCAGATTATGACTTCAACTTTTAAAATTTAACTTTTGGGAGTAGATCTCAGCTCCTAGTTTATCCTCTAAATAAGTTTGTATTTTTAGGGCTTATCGGCCTTTCCCAACACTGAGTCTTAAATGCTCTCTAAATGGTTGTCTTCTGGAGAGTCAGTGACAATATTAGAGAAGTGAAAAAAAACAACACATTCACAAAATGGACATGCAAGAGGCCAAGTTAATTGGCATGAAATTTGGGGATATAGTTAGCTAGTCCTTGGTCTCATATGCACTGCAATAATATTTCTGGCTTCAGATTACTAGTTTCAGGCTACTTCTAGTTCCAGATGAGCCCGGGGATTTGGGGGGTGGGGATGTGGGCTATTTTCTAGTGTTCAGCCCACTGCTGGTCCTTACTGGTGTAAGTGCTAATATCTGGGAGTAGGTAAGTTTAACTTCATAGCTTTCCTGAATGTGGGGCTTTAATAAGTCTGCCCTCTTGTACAGAGAGGAATCTTGTTTCATCAAGGGAGCTATGAATTTCCTATCAGTCTTGCCTGCTTCCAAGATCCATATCACATGGGGCTTATGAGGTCAGAGATTAAACTTAACAGTCCTTGGGCCTGGATCTGTGAAAGGATGGTTTTATCTGACCAGGTGAAAGATGGGAAGAGAGGGACTTTTTTTTTTTTTTGGGTGGGGGCAATGAGGGTTAAGTGACTTGCCCAGGGTCACACAGTTAGTAAGTGTCAAGTATCTGAAGCCAGATTTGAACTCATGTCCTCCTGAATCCAGGACCAGTGCTTTATTCACTGTGTCACCTAGCTGCCCCCAAGAGAGAGACTTTTAACATGAGCTTTGTACCCATGGGCTCATAGCTTTTGTCTAGACTTTTTTTTTTTTTTTTGGTGGGGCTATGGGGGTTAAGTGACTTGCCCAGGATCACACAGCTAGTAAGTGTCAAGTGTCTGAGGTCGGATTTGAACTCAGGTCCTCCTGACTCCAGGGCCAGTGCTTTATCCACTGTGCCACCTAGCTGCCCCTTGGGCTCATAGCTTTTGTCAAATAATGGGGCAGGTAGAGATGGATCAATCTTATGAATTCAAGACCAGTGATGAACAATCTTATTTTTTCCCCTGGGGAATTTTTAGACCCCCAAAAAAGTCTAAAGAAATAAATGCACATACATACATACAAACATCTGTGTGTATGTGTATACATACACATATATATGCATATACATGATCATTACAATGTTTTTCTGACTAAAGTACAAATAATAATACATACAAAAGGCTATATAAGAAATTCATTGTTACAATACTTAGCATGAAATCTAGTAACTTCTAGTAAAACACGTCTCTAAGTAAGACTATTCAACTATCTGCTTTCCTTGTACTTTGGATTTAGACTGGTTTATTGAAAAACAAAGGAAATTTTCTTTAACAAGTGAACCATAAAAGCATGAATTTTTCTTTTTTTTCTTGCTGGGGTTTGGGAGAATATGCTGGTAAATGTTTAACAACTGACTTGGGTAGGTGAGGGGGGAAAGTGCCCATGATACAATTTTTTATAGTATAATAAACATTTTTATTTATAGCTTTGGGTTCCAATTTTTTCCCCTCCTTTTCTCCCTTCCTTCTCCCCTCTCTGATATGGGTTATACATGTATGACCATGTAAAACATTACCATATTTGTCATTTTTTTACAAGAAAACTGGATTAAAAGAAAAAAATGACAAATAGCATGCTTTGGTCTGTTCCATCAATATCAGTTTTTGTTTTGGGATTTTTTTTGCAGGGCAATGAGGGTTAAGTGACTTGCCCAGGGTCACACAGCTAGTAAGTGTCAAGTGTCTGAGGCCAGATTTGAAATCAGGTCTTCTTGAATCCAGGGCCAATGTTTTATCCAATGTGCCACCTAGCTGCCCCCAATATCAGTTCTTTCTTTGGAGGTGGATAGTATGTTTCATTAATAGGCCTTTGGGATTGTCTTAGATCATTGTACTGTTGAGAATAGTCTAGTCATTCACAGTTCTTCATCAAACAATATTGCTGTCTCTGTGAACAATGTTCTCTTGGTTCTGTTCACTTCACTATGAATCATTTCATATATATCTTTCTAGGCCTTTCTAAATTCATCCTGCTTGTCATTTCTTATAGCACAATAATATTCCATCACCATCATATAGCACAGTTTGTTTAGCCACTCCCCAATTGATGGGCATTCCTTTGATTTCCAATTCTTAGCCACCACAAAAAGAGCTGTTATAAATATTTTTGTACAAATAGGACATGACACACTTTTAAATTTAATTTGCTTTATTAGCATTTTCTCCATGCTTTCTTAAGTCTAGGGAACCAACAGAACAGTAAAACAAGCCCTAATTTGTAGTGTTTATTGATTTTCAAGGTATAAATGCTCATGCTGAAAATTTTACAATCTGCCCATGGCTTACTCGTGCAAAAGAAAAATGTACCTCTTAATTAAAAAGAAAATTTCATATAGCTATATATCCATACAATATAAATGTACATTTATTTGGGTAGCACTATCATCAAATTATAAAAATTTGGTTAATGCTAGTATATATTTCAACCAATATTGCCGTTCAGTTTCTTACTGAAAAGAGTGATTTCATAGTTTCACAATGAAAGCAGCTACTCCTTCTTAATCATTGTTTTAGAGAGGGAGGAGGCTGACCATAGATGACCATTTCTTAGTCTTAGAGGCCAAAAAAGGCTATTATCTATCTTAACTTAAAACGAAAAAGAGAAGAGAGTCAAAAGTCTTTTTAAGCCATTGCTGCCTTAAAGAAAGATGGGGGTGAGGTTGGAATATAAAATGCAGGTGTTGTCTTGAGGGTACATCTGAGAGCTGTACCCCCTTTTTTAAAACCATTTTTGTACCCTTAAATGGGAGTCTCAACAAATCTCCTGGGTTGAGAACTCAGCCATGTTGTTCAATTGTGTTTTTGGTTGTGTCCAACTCTTCATGACCCCATTTGGGGTTTTCTTGGCAAAGATACTGGAGTGGTTTGCCATTTTCTAGATAATTTTTACAGATGAAGAAGCTGAGGCACACAGGATTAAATGACTTGCCCAGAGTTACACAGCTAGTAAGTGTCTCAGGTCAGATTTGAACTTAGGAAGATGAGTCTTCTTGACTCAGGGCCTGACACTCTATCCATTGTGCCACCTGGTTGCCCATCAGAGGCATATTGGACCCATTTCAGTGCTTCATATATTATGAAGTCCTTAATCCATGATAAGGATCAGCAGAGAAATTTAAAGAAAGAACTAGGATAAGACCCAAACCAACAAATATATCAGTGCATGACAGTCTGAATCCAGCTGGTCATGCAAGCAGTTTGTGTGTGTGTGTGTGTGTGTGTGTGTGTGTGTGTGTGTGTGTGTGTTTGTTTTGGGGCAGGAGGGAGGGACATACAGGACTCTAGTTCCTTCAGGAAGCTTTCTTTGCCTCCACAAAAGAGTATTAAAATTGCAAACCAACTGTAAAAAAAAAAAGACATTAACTTTTACTAGGAATATTTTATATTATATTTAAATGCAGCTACAACTAACAAATTAATATAAACACAGTAATATGTACCTTCCCAGGCTCCACCAACCAAAGCATTCCTACTTTTATACCAGCAATCCTCTCCAAATTGCTAATATTTGAAAATTCAGTGTACAACAAATGTCTGCTTTGTATAAACAACTTCAGATGATTTAACCACCAGGAGGCGCTGCTAGAAGGCAGTATAACCCTATTCTGCAGGAAGGATCATTCACTGAGGAGTTCCATGCTTAAACCTGATTGATGGTTATGTTTTATCCTAGAGAGGAGAAGTCTTGGGGGGAATACCAGTGATTCTATGATTCTCAGGGAGTGGATTAGCTTTTATCAGTCTAGCTCTGTCTCTCTGGGTGTCCCATCATCTTAAAAGTCTAAGGCAGGGGTTCTTGACCTTGTGTCCATGGGTCCTCAAGGGATCTTTTACTAGATTCCAGGGGGTCAAGGTTTCTCAGGGAAGGACAGATCAGCCCAAGAAAGAAATGGAACAGGTCAAAGCTTCCATGCTCATCAGAGTAGGACCCAGCTCCTGGTTGGTACCCATGTTCACCCCCCGACTAGGATGGGAGATTATGTCTAAGAGGATTGGTCACTTGGCTGAAGAGCTGCCCATTCAGGGAACTTTGAAAAGAGAGACAATTTTTCCTCCTATTCTCTTCAGAGCATGTGACTTGGAATTCTAATAGCTCTTCTTGGACTTCCCCTGAGGGAGAGGAAAAGATATTTCTTCTCTCTCTTCCTTCCCCTTCCCCTAACAATAGTGGCAATGAGCATACAAGCTGGCCTATATCCCCCTAGGTGGACCTGAGACAGAGACCTTGGGGCACTAGCTATTTCCTGTACTTTGAATTTCTTCCCCTGAGCCCAGGTGGCTGGCTAGCACTTCCAAGATGGATGTTTCCAGACAGAATTTAGGAGTTCTGGGTCTGGGTGCCGGCTGCCCAGTAGGAGGTGATCTCTGAAAAAACTTCTCCGAAGAGAATCATTACAAGGAAGATGAACCAAATCATGCCTTGGTTTGGCAGAATATATGAACCTTGAGAGAGTTGCTCAGACAGTATAGAGAGTGGAAGTGAAGGCGATATGCCTGTTCAGCAGTTTAACAAAATGTTTCATGTTTTAGTCTTTGAAGTATTCATCTTCTAGAAGAGTATTTTCAGAGTTATGGAGTTGTGGGATACTGTTTCAAGGTTTAAGTAGTCATCAAGCTATGCTTGTGAATCTTTTGTGTTTTAAGCATTTCTTTTGTAGTAGAACAAATAAATAGCTATTTGTACATTTTTTAGGTGTCTTTTTAGAAGGGACCCTTTCTTTTCAGTCTCTTTTGCTGAGACCCAGACATGAGCCAAACCTAGGCTTTAAGTGATTTTTACTTGGGTTTTGGGGTATGGGCAGCACATTCACCCAGGACATGAACCCATTCTGCTTTGGGCCAAGGCCAAGGCCCCTTTTTAGGAGAGGGTGTTCTTACTCACCATAGCCAGAGTTCTTTACAGCTAGAATGCATTCCTTCCTCATATCCTACCCAGAGAATCCTTTTCTTGCTTCAAGCCCAGATTGGCTGTCACCTTCTTGGAGCCTTTTCTGATCTTGTTGCAGTCATGTTTGACTCTTCATGAGTCTTCACAGGTTTTTGTTTTTGTTTTTGGTGCTGGGGGAAGCAATTAGGGTTAAGTGACTTGCCCAGGGTCACACAGCTAGTAATTGTTAAGTGTCTGAGGCTGGATTTGAACTCAGGTCCTCCTGAATCTAGGGCCGGTACTCTATCCACTGCGCCACCTAGCTGCCCCATGTCTGACTTTTCATGATCCCATTTGGGGTTTTCTTGGCAAAGATCCTAGAGTGGTTTGCCATTTCCTTCTCTAACTCATTTTGTAGATGAGGAAACTGAGGCAAACAGGGTTAGGTGACTTGCCCAAGGTCACAGAGCTAGTAAATGTCTGTGGCCAGATTTGAACTCAGGAAGAAGTCTGTCTGACTCCAGGCCCTGTATTCTATCCACTGCACCACCTAGCCTGATCTCCTTAGGTGAGAACTTTGTCTAGGTCTCATGTCTGTTCCCATCTACTTATCCCTCTACCCCTGTAGGATGCAAATTCTTAGAAGATGGGAATATCTAGTTTTTGTCTTTGAATGCCCAGTGCTTTGTGTATTAGTCAAAAATATTAGTATTGTTCAGGATTTGTGATTTCCCCTGGCCTTCCTCCCTCTTCCCTCCCCCAGTCACAGGCCATCTCAGAATCTATCCCAGATTCCCGGATGGCAGAAAAAACTGCCAGCATTGGGGGCATCCTCTTCCCTTGCATTCACCCTTGCCTTAGCTGCTTGGCTCCTACTAGGGCCTGGATGAGAGAGGAGTCAACAAGAGTCTTCTCTCTGCTGGGATGGAGGACCACCAGGCCTGACCATTGCCCCTAGCCCTCTAAGTCCTGTAGTACTCCTAGTGCTGTCTTCTGAACTCCTTACATAACTCAAGGGCCTCTGGTCTTGCTAGAACCATTCCTTCACACGTGAGATTTCTGGGGTTTTCCATCTGGTCTGTAAGTGAACTTTCTTTCCTGCATTGGTTCCCCTCAACAGAGTGTGAGCTCTTTGAAATCAGGGACTGTCTTTCTTTTTGTATCCTCATTCCTTAGCACCATGCTCAGAACACAGCAAGCTCTTCATGGATGCTTTTTCTTCATTTGTATAGTCTCTGGGGGTCCTTAACACAACTCCCACCCTCACTGATGAGTCAGAAGGTGGGGAGGGCTAGGACTGGCAGGAAGGTGGGAGATGGATGACAGTGAGCAAAGACTCAGAGATGGTAAGGAGCATACCATAAGAGATGGAGACAGCCCAGCTGGAACCTATGGGGGAGTAGGAGGAGGAGATAAAGTCAGATAAGTTGGGTGGGGCCTGATTGTGGAAGGGCTGAATGGCAGATTGAGAAATTGGACTTTATCCTGCAGACACCGAGGAGCCACTGGTAGTTTCTGTTCAAGGAGGCCTGAACTAAAGGCTCACACAATTGGCTTTTGGAGCAGGCACCCGAAATTCCAGTGACTCGTTACTGCCAGTAGATGTCAATGTTTCAGTAAATTTCAAATGCCTTCCATATTCTCAGTCTGGTTTCCATCAACTGCCTTGGTCCATGGAGGAAGAAAAAGGCCAGAAATCCTGTCCTCATCTCTTCTCTCTGTGCTCTTTCTTTTAAGGGTCTTATCCATGTCCATGGTTTCAGTTAACATCTGTATACCAATGTCTCTTTTTTTTTTCTTTTTCTTTTTTTTTTTTTTAGTGAGGCAATTGGGGTTAAGTGACCTGCCCAGGGTCACACAGCTAGTACGTGTTAAGTGTCTGAGGCCGGATTTGAACTCAGGTACTCCTGACTCCAGGGCTGGTGCTTTATCCACTGCGCCACCTAGCTGCCCACCAATATCTCTTAAATGAATAAATGGTATCAGAGCTTCCTTTTGAGCCACAACACAAACTGCCTGCTGGGTATTTCCAGCAGGCTGGCCCATTGGCATCCTCAAACTCAGCATGTCCAAAGTCTAAAATAAAGTCATCTTTCTTTCCCTGTAAACCTTCCTATCTCCCCCCCCCAACTTTCTTATTTCTGTTGATTATACTGAATTCTATCCTAGTCACCAAGTCTGACATTTGGGAATCATCTTGACTCTTCCCTTTTCCTAAGTTGTCAAATCATATCCACCTTTCTCAGATCCATCCTTTTCTTTCACACGTTGGCCACCCTAATTCAGGATCTTATGACCACACACCTAGACTCTTGTAATAGCCTTTGAAATATTTTCTCTGACACTGATCTCTCTGGCTCTGAATGAAACAGTATTGCCAAGCCCATTCTTCCTATGAGGAAGAAATAGCTAAGGACTTCAGTTGAGGACAGAAACTGAAATCAGAGGGAATCCCCCTAACTTCATATCCAGTGACCCTGTCTGGATAATAATAACTAGCACTTATATAGTGCTTAAAGATTTGCAAAGCACTTTACATTTGTTATCTCATTTGATTCTCACAACTTTGTGAAATGTATGCTATTATTACCCCCACTTTACAGATGAAGAAACTGAGGCTAAGATAGGTTAAATGACCCAACCAACTAGTATGTATCTGAAGTAGGATCTGAAACAGAGTCTTCCTGCCTCCAAGTCCCATGCTCTATCCATTATAAGTACATCTGGCTGGGGGCAGCTAGATGGCGCAGTGGATAGAGCACCGGCCCTGGAGTCAGGAGTACCTGAGTTCAAATCTGGCCTCAGACACTTAACACTTACTAGCTGTGTGACCCTAGGCAAGTCACTTAACCCCAATTGCCTCACTAAAAAAAAACAAAACAAAACAACATAAGTACATCTGGCTGCCAAAGAGAACATGAGTTCAGGACAACAGCATCCAATGAACAGCTCCAAGCAGAGACTATGTGTCTAGTGAAGACCACCTGGGAGCAAGCCCTGTGGGAGGAGTGTGATATCTATCACTAGGAGACATTAGTTGCCCTGTAGTTGGGAAGTCATGATCTGCCGGTCCATATAGGCGCCTTTCTTATATGTATTCCCTACACGTCCATTTATCCTCTCCATTTTCTCTACCTGTGTGCCTCTCCACATATGTTCCCTACATGTGTTCACTCTTCCCACGGACACTGGGTGTATTTGTGGTCGGGTTTCCCAGGTTTATGTGGGGGAGTGTTTTGTTGTTGCTTTACTTACTATGACATTTCATTAAATGTCTGCTTTAAATTAATTGTGACCTTTGGCTGACTCTCAAAGGTAAATACATTAGTGGGGGCTCCTGAGTTTTGCTTTTAGTGAATGCGGACCCATGGGATACCCTTGAACTTGGAGTAGCCTTCTCAAGGAGACCCATCCTGTGAGTTGTGAGGTGCCCTTAGATTCTATAGTCAATAAGAAGGGAAGAGCTAGAATGTAATGACCAGTATCTATAATAATAAGTATTTTAGGAGATCAAAAAAGGAAATATTACAGTAAACTAGATCAATAAAAAAGAAGATGGGGCTTAAATCTGGCCTTAGGTTGGTATGATTTATATAAAGGGAAAAGAGGATCAGAAAAATGGAAGGGTCCTTAGAGGTTATCAATTTCAATCCTCTCATCTTATAGATGAGGAAAGTAAGGCACAGAGAGTTTAAGTGACTTGCCCAGGGTCAGAGAACTACTAAGTAGTTGAGGTAGGATTTCAACTCAGAACTTCCTAACTCCAATTTTAGCACTACCCATTGCACCCAAAGGGGGAAATGATGAGTAAAGGTAGGTCCCTTCAAGCTCTAACATCCTATGTTTCAAGAAATATACAAGTAGTCTATGTAAATTGTGGGGATCCCTATCTACCTAATATTCACAGGATCTTCTGTAAAATTTTTGCTTAGCGGTTCTAATAAAGGGTGTTATTAAGGAGAAAGATATTAATCAGATATTGACAAAGTGCTCCCAAAGGTATCTCCAACCTGCAAGGGCAGTGAGTTAAAAGGAAAGAAGGCTAGAATAGGGCAAAGTCTCATGGGGGAGTAAAACCAGAGAGAAGAGGGGACATCATCAGGACTGAGAGAAGGCCAGAGACCAGAACAGTGGCCTGAGCTGAGAGAGTGGTCAAAGGAATCAAGAAGGCCAGAGCTGCGAGTAGCAGCTAAGCCACAGAGATAACTCAAGAGAGGGCTGCAAGGATTCAAGAACATCTCAAAGTAAAGGCATTTGCTATGATGTAAGAATAGTGGCTCCAACACATATGTAGCCATGACAACTCTTGCCTCAGCTACTGTGTGGCCCTAATGCTTTTTGTCCTCTTATGGTGTTTTCATGTTGCTTCACCATGTCATATCTATCTTGAATGGCTTTATCAGCTGGGCTCCCTCACTGCCCTCTCTGAAACTCAGCGCTTGACTGCCAGGGTTACTCCTCTCTTGAGTTCATAGTCTGCTTTCTTCTCTACTGCCAGGGACCAGGCTTCAAGCTACTTCCTGCCCCTTAAACTCCATGTGTCTGTGTCTTGATGTGGTATCTCCTCCAGGGTCAATGGTTCTGCTGCCATCCAGATGCCATGGCTGATGGCATTAGGAGGAAAGAAAATACCCCTCATTTCCTCCACCCTCTGGTAGGGGAACACAGGTTACAAAGCTGGTCACTGCTTACAACATTCTCACTTGCAGTTTAGTGTTGACAAACTTGTCTTTTAAAGGGCTATGGGGTATGGCCCTTCTAATTCCTTGAGGAACATTTTGTCACACTCTGTAAAGGAATAACAAGAGTTAGATGCACTCAGTCACTCAATATAAAATATTCATTAAGTGCCTATCTTGTGGTAGGAACCATGCTAGATGCTAAGGATACAAGTATATGAATGAAACAATCTCTACCTGTATCCTCTCGCTTTGTTGTTTTTTGTTTTGTTTTTTTTTTTTTTACATTTAATACCTTATCTATTACCAGCCCACTTCTGTGATTTCATGAACTGGCCTGGGAGGCAAGGAGGAAATAAATCAGTCTGTGAACTTCCCCTTACTCCCTCAAAGACATGTGTGCATAGACAAATCCTCAATTCTTGAAACTAGCATTTGTAACTAGTTTCGAATATCCTTGTGGGATGATAAGAAGGTGGGGAAGTTTGTTGAAAAAATTAGATGATACTCTTCTCCTCACCTTTATTTTATAGGGGAGGAAAAACAGAGATTGGTCCTGGGGGAGGAAGATCTTGATTGGCTAGGTAGAACCCTGTGCTGAGTTGAAAAAGATGACATTTCATAAGAATAAATGTATGTTTTACACTTGGGCTTAAAAAACCCACTTTGCAAGTACAAAATGGGGCATCGGCATTGCTAGACAACACTTTGTCTAAGAATAGCAATCTGGGCACCCATCTGTTGGGGAATGGCTGAACAAATTATGGTATTGTTATATGGATGTGATGGAGCATTATTGCACCATAACAAACAATGAAAGAGATGGTTTCAGAGAACCCTAGGAAGACTTGAATGGCCTGAAGCAGAATGAGGTGAGCAGGACAAGAACACTTTATACCATGAAGACAAACAACTTTGAAAAAACCCAAGGAGTCATCAAGGCAGTGAACAGCCATTGCTCTGGAGGTCCGATGAGACACACCTTTTTGGAGATGGCCATCCTGGAAATTTTGCCCTTGGAGATCCACTCTAGCCTTAGATCTCTGATAATGACTAAGTGTTGAAAGGACTATCTCACAGAAGAGGGAAGATAATTATTCTGCTTGGACTGACCTATGAGGGAAGGATTAGGAATGATGTGTAGAAATAAAAAAGCACACGTGAGGGAAATCTTCCTAATGGTCAGTTCTTCTAAAGTAGGATGGTCTGCTGAGGGGGGCCATGGACTCTGTCTCCTTTGAGGTCTTGAAGCACTTTTCAGCCATATTGTGGAAGGAGTGATTGTTTAGGTGCAGGTTGGAGCAGGGAGCCTCTCAGGCCACTTCCAACACTGTGATTCTTTTTTTTTGCAGGGCAATGGGGGTTAAGTGACTTGCCCAAGGTCACACATCTAGTCAGTGTCAAGTGTCTGAGGCCGGATTTGAACTCAGGAACTCCTGAATCCAGGGCCGGTGCTTTATCCACTGTACCACCTAGCCACCCCCTAACATTGTGATTCTAAGAAGTAACTTGCCCAAGGATCACATAGCTAGGAAATGAGACAACTAGGACTAGAACCCAGATGGCCTGGTTTCCAGGTCAGTGCCCTTGCTCCACACAGACATACTGGTTGAATTGAATTAAATTTAATCGAACTGACCTGAAATAAATGAAACTGAACTAGATAGAACTGATTTTTTTTTTTTTTTTTGCTGTGGGGCAATGAGGGTTAAGTGACTTGCCCAGGGTCACACAGCCAGTAAGTGTTAAATGTCTGAGGCTGGATTTGAACTCAGGTCCTCCTGAATCCAAGGCTGGTGCTTTATCCACTGTGCCACCTAGCTGCCCAATAGAACTGGGTAAGGGAAGTGTTATCCAACTGGCTGTGGCCGATAATCCTTTCCTGAATGGACCTGGGGCAGAACCAGCCAGCTAGTGGGGTTGAATAATTCAGTTCAATTCAACTAGCACATATAAAACACCTACTATGTGGAAAGCACTGTACTTAGGTATACAAAGAATCTTCCTCTTTCTTCCCCCAAGCCACACCCCACTAAAGTGAATCAAGGAGTTTACATTCTAATGGAGAAAAAAACATATATGGGCAGACCTCAGAAATATTGCTGGTTCAATCACAGACCACTCCAGTAAAGTCTCATGAATACCACAATAGCGCGTATCACATGAATATTTTGGTTTTCCAGAGCATATAAAAGTTTTTTTTCCATTATACTGTGGAATAGTAAGTGTGTGCAATAGTATTATGTCCAAACAATAATGTACCATACCTTAGTTTTTTATTTTTCTTTATTTTTATTAATATTTATTTATTTATCCATTTATTTATCCATCTGTTTATTTATTTATTTATTTAGCAGGGCAATGAGGGTTAAGTGACTTGCCCAGGGTCACACAGCTAGTAAGTGTCAAGTGTCTAAGGCCGGATTTGAACTCAGGTCCTCCTGAATCCAAGGCCACTGCTTTATCCACTGTGCCACCTAGCTGCCCTCCCCATACCTTAATTAAAAACCACTTTATTGTTAAATAATGCTAACCATCATCTGAGCTTTGAATGAGTCATAATCTTTTTGCTGGGGGATGGGTCTTGCCTTGATGTTGATGGCAGCTGACTAATCAGGGTAGAGGTTGCTGAGGGTTGGGGCATCTGTGGCAATTTCTGAAAATAAGACAACAATGAAGTTTGTCCCATCCATTGACTCTTCCCTTCACTTGAAAACTTAGAAGTTATTGTAGGGTTATAAAATGGCCTAATTTCAATGTTGTTGTGTCTCAGGCAATAGGGAGGCCCACGAGACTGGGAATAATGGCACGTTGACGGAGCAGTCAGAACACACAACATCTGTCAATTAAGTTTACTATCTCTTATGGGTGCAGTTCATGGAACCCTAAAATAATTACAATAGTACTAACATCAAAGATGATTGATCACAGAGCACCACAACAGATATAATAATAATGAAAAAGTTTGAAATATTGCAAGAATTTCCCAAAGGTAACACAGAGCCATGATTTGAGTACATGCTATTGGAAAAATGGTGCAATAGATTTCCTCACCACAAACCTTCAATTTGTAAAAAATGCAATATCTGCGAAGCGCAATAAAGCAAAATGCAATAAAACTATGCCTTTACACAGATATGGAAATGCAAGATATATACAAAGCAAATACAGGGTAATTTCTCGGAAGAGCTCAGATAACTAAGGCCTCACCTTGTAAGTAACAATTCAGCTGAGTCTGGAGAAAGAGCATGACAGGAAAAAGGCAAGGAGAGTAGAGATGGCCCGAGTGCTGGTCTGCAATGTCTGGACCTTAGGCTTAGCTCTTTTCTTCATGGCTTCAGAAGCTGGACCCAAATCTTGTCACATAGGAAATAGCCTGGCTGGTTATCTTCTAGTAACAGCTCACATTTGGAAAGTGTTTTATGTTTTCAGATGTACAGTGTTGCTTGTTTCCTCACAACAGCCCCAGGTGTAGAGAATGTATGACTTTACCCATTTTATGGATATATGAAACAGGAATTAGTTAAGTGACCTGTCCGTAGCACCTAGTTAGTAAGTTTCTGATTTAAACCCAGACCTCCTGATTCTAAGTCCAGAGTTCCAGCCATCACTTCACATTGCCTTTCTCAAATACCCCTATTTGCAGATTTTTTCTGAGTGAGAATTAGCCTAAAACCTTATTTTCCCTTGAATTATTCCATATCACTGCTGATTTTTCCTATAAGCATGGCAGGATCTAAAGAACATTGTATCCTGGCTAACTGGGGATGGAGTTCTTGGTTTGTTAACTTTATCTAGACTGATTAGAGCACAGAGAGGTATCTTGTGGTACTTGGACTAGACTTGACCTTTGTTATAATTCCATCTGACCCCTGGGAAGTTTTACAAAATGAAACATCTGGTGGTGACCGCTACTCTTCATGATCAAATTCAACAGAAACAATGAATTGCACGTGCCATACCCCCTGAGGGGCAACTTCCCCAACTGGCCCCTTCCACTCACAGAAGGGGTCCCCAAATTGTGCAGCTGGCTACTTCTCCCCTCAGTGTTGCAGCAGTAACTCTGAGGGCCTGGGTTTCTAATATTGTTTCTCATGACTGCCCCTGGTGAACTTTCCATTGATTATCAACCTGACTTAATTAGTTTTTACAGAAGGGCATTTGCTGAGAAAGTATAGAAAGAATAATAGTTATAAAAGCCTTCCTCTCAATCCAGGGGTACACAATGCTCTTTCACGTACAAAGACCCTGGGAAGGATGGGATCAAACTTAGGATAAAAGGGCGGTGAGGCACATGTGTAGAAAACACAGATGGCAGAGGGTACCTCACAGTTCCCCTGCTCCCCCTTGGCAGAGTGCCCATGAGGTGTCTCTCCATAGCTGTAGCTCTCTGTTGAGCTCCATGAAGTGGTATCTTTATAGTGACTCTTCTCTCCATCACAAGGGGTTGGTGATTCCTCAACCTGCTGCCATCTTCGGGTGACCGTCCTTCCTCATGCATCTGTAGATACTTCCTCTGCCACTGGCCACTACACCCCAATGGCCAGTGCTATTGGTTCTAGAGGACTTTGCTACCAATTCATATTACCAGTAGACTTTCTGAAGGCTCTTGAACTCTGTTCAAGGGACTGTTGGGACTTCTTCCATAGGCTGTCCTGCCTCTGGAATACCCGCTTCCAACCTCTCTTGCTATTTTATCCATAGGCCCAAAGGCATATCTGGGCAAACTATTTCCTGTGTGGTGCCATATCTATTAGTACAATTATCAAAGCACTTTATTCCTTCTCAAATTTATTAAAGACTTTTTCAAAACTAGTTTATACTTTTGATTAGTTGATCAATTCAACCCAGCTCTGGCTAGGCCTTCTGTGATTACATTAATTGGAGAGGAGATAAGAACTTCCCAATTAAACATTTGGGCAGTTAGGTGGTATGGTGGATAGACTGCTGGGCCTAGAGTTAGGAAGACATGAGTTAAATCCTGCCTCAGACCCTTACTAGCTATGTGACCCTGGGCAAGTCACTTAACCCTGTTTCCTTCAATTCCTTATATTTAAATAACCTGGAGAAGGAAATGGCAACCCCCCTCCAGTTTCATTGCCAAGAAAACCCCAAAAGGGGTCATGAAGAGTTGGATACAACCGAACAACAATATGTCGGACACTGTGCTAAGTACTAGGGATACAAAGAAAGGCAAAAACAACACCAGTAACAACCAGTCTTTACCTCTCAAGGAACTAATAGTCTAATGCAGCCCTATATCATGTGATTTAAAAAGTATTGCTGTGGACCAACAGCAGGGCCTAACACAGACTGACATTTTAAAGTGTTCTTTGAGCCCTCAATGGATCTTCCAACTCCTTATCCCCCCCTACCTCACTCCTTGCATGCCACTGGGCCTTAAGAGGAAAAACAAAGGCTAGACTAGACAGCACCGCACAACCATAAGACAGCTGACTTGAATCAGAGGGCTTGTCTTGGAATCTCTGAATTCTGCTGCTTACTACTTGCAAAACACTTACAGTCTCTGGTCCTTAGTTTACTCTTTTGGAAAATGAGGGGATTAAACTAGATGAGCTGGAAGGCCCTTCTAGCTCTAAATCTATGATTCTAGAATGTGAGACGTGCTGGGTTGTTGACGGGAGAAAGCCAGGTACAGGCCAGGACAAACCCAGGTCCACTCAGACTGTGAAGCAGAGGGGAAAGGAGCCCTGGGCCACCCGAAATCTGTGTTTCCTGCCTATCTGAGATTATGTACCTCAGTGTCAAAAGGCCTGAATTCCAGGCAAACCAAGAATAATGCCCCAGTCATCAAGTTAGAAACCAAAATTCAGCCAAGAAATGTATTTGCTGCCAGAATGAGCATTGCCTTTTCTTCTCTCTCTCTCTCTCTTTTGCCCAAACTAAACATCCTCTTGTGAAATGTGTCCAATTTGCAATATTTACTTTCCGTTTATTTAATAACAGGAAAAGGTTTGCATGCCTTTTGTTGATTTTTACATTTCTTATTAAAATTCTTAAGGGGGTTTTGGGGAACTTAATCAGCAAAAAATAGAGGAGGAGGAAAAAAAAAGATCTGCATTCCACAGCCTGTAGTAATGTAGGAAACAGAGTGTTTATTTGGAGAGCCTTTCCAAGTGGGGGAAGGCAAACAATCCCATCTAATAGTCTCCACTCTGCCTCCATGCCTCCCTTCCCCAGCTCTGCTGGGGTTCCTGGGATATCTCCTTAGCATCTCTGTGTCCATTGTAACTAGCCAGTTGTACATCTTGGTTGGGATTTCAGAAGACCTTGGAGGTTTTGTGTTGGAAAGGGACCAAAGAAACCACTGAGTCCAACCCACACCTGGAGAAGAATCTCCTATTTGATGTATACCACAAGTGGTCGTCCAACCTTTGCTTGAAAACTTCTATTGAGAGGGAATTTGCAGCCTCCCAAAGTGGCTTATTCCACTTTGGGATAGCTCTCATTGTTAGCCAGTAATATTTTGTGGGGCAATGAGGGTTAAGTGACTTGCCCAGGGTCACACAGCTAGTAAGTGTCAAGTGTCTGAGGCTGGATTTGAACTCAGGTCCTCCTGAATCCAGGGCCAGTGCTTTATCCATTATACCACCTCGCTGCCCCTGCCAGTATTTCTTTTTTTTGGGGGGGGCAATTAGGATTCAGTGACTTCAGTGAGGGTTAAGTGACTTGCCCACGGTCACACAGCTAGTGTCAAGTGTCTGAGGCCAGCTTTGAACTCAGGTCCTCCTGAATCCAGGGCTGGTGCTTTATCCACTGCGCCACCTAGCTGCCCCCCTGCCAGTATTTCTTAATGTCAATTTTAAGCCTGCCTTTCTACAAGTTCCAACTACAGCTCCTGCTTCTGCCCTCTGGGGGAGGATCGATTTACTCCCTCTCCCACCTGAGTTCCCTTTTTCTGGGTACTCTCCAGGTTATCAATATCCTTCCTTAACCTAAAGATGATCACAATGTTCTTGATATGGTCTGGCCAGGGCAGACCATAATGGAACTATTGCCTCCCTAGTTCTGTATCTCTTAATATAACCAAAGATTGCATTGACTTTTTACACTGTTTATGCATATTTGAGCATTAGACCATTAAAATCTACAGAACTTTAGGGCAGCTAGTGTTAGACCTGGAGTCAAGAAGACCTTAGTTCTAATCTGGCCTCAGACACTTTCTCATGGGACAAGTCACTTAACCCTTGTCTGTCTCAACTTCCATATCTGTAAAATGGGGGTAATAATAGCACCTACCTCTCAGGGTTGTTGTGAAGATCAAATGAGTTAATAATTGTAAAGCTCTTAGCATATAGTAAACACTCCATAACCACTAGCTATTTTCATTTTCATGAAACAGCAGATGGACTGCTATTTAGTCATGCCTCACCTGTCTTAAACTTGGGAAATTGATTTTTTGAATCCAAGTGTAAGACTTTACATTTCTAATTATCAAGATTCATTCTGTCCATGGGTTCAGTAGAGAGATGGGCAAACTGTGTTTTGTGATCTCAGATGAAGTCACCTTGCCCTGTTTTTTGCTTAACTTCTTTTCCTTGTTACAAGGTAAGGTTCGATTGTTGGGGGGGGGGCAAGGAGGCAATTAAAAGGAAATTATTTTGATGCATAAAACAACAATGAAATTTATTTTAAAAATGAATTTTGTTCTTCTGAGTAGCCATCTCTACTACAGGTAGGTCCTAATGAGTATGTGAGACTAAAATTGGATATTAGATCATAAATCTACCCTACTTAACCTTTCCCTTAATTTATCTCCCAGACTAGTAAATGGAAGAAGCTTCTGGTTTTCTAGATAGAGCTTTTATTGTATGGTAGTCACAAGGTGATGTTGATTAGAAGGATAGGAAAGTAGAAATACAATACAAATCATCTTAAGTCTAGGCTTAGTCTATATTCTGTATAAAACTCACCAAAAGCCAAGGCCACCTTTGGGGAGAGAGACTGAGTCAAGCGCGTGCTGTTAACTGAGAGCCGGGCCGAGTCAAACTCCAGTCCACGTCTGTCAGTGCAGCACAGCCAGGAGACCGGCGGAGCAGGAAAAAGCCCCACTTCTGTTCTCTCCTTGCCTTTTAAGCTCGCACCCCGGAAGTCGAGTGCTCAGCAGGCAATCTGGCGTGCGTCGCAGGCAGACTGGTGTGCGTAGCTCATGCTGTTGGTCTCCTCCCCAAAAGGGTGGTCCTAAAAAAAAACTGGAGTCTCTCCATTATCTAACCGACTGTTAAAACTTTTTACCATAAGTATGAATAATGAATCTCCTTAAGAGGCCACATTATTCAAATTTACACTGTGCATTTCCACTGGACTGGAACCAATTGCCTACCGTATTGCACATAATTATAACTTCATATAGTATGAATTCTAAAACATGTGACCACATCAGGGGATTTATTATTCCTACTCATCAGGACCTAGCTGTATTACATTCCTCCCAACATTTCATCCTCTCAGCCTATCCATATCTTTGGATTCTCACAGTATATCACAGTATGCTAGCTGTCCCTTCTAGTTTTGAGACATCTGCAAATTTGAGGGACATACAAATCTATAAAACTGATAACAGCATTAAACAGCACAGGGACAAGAACAGATTTCCAGGGCACTCCATGGAGACTTCCTTCTATACTGACATCAAACGATTAGTGACTATTCTTTGGGTGAATTGTTCAACCAGTTTTGAATTCACTTAATTGACAAACTATCGACAAACCCATATTCCTTCATCTTTTCCACGGGAATAGTATGAGAGGTTTGTCAAATGCTTCTCTGAAATTTAGGCAAGCTCATCTATATCATTCTCCTGATCTACCAGTCTAGTAACCTAGCTGAGGTTAGTCTGAAGACAGTTATTCTAGGTGAACCCATTGTGGCTCCTTGTGATCACCTCTTCCTTTTTTGAGATTTTCACATGCCGTGTAACCAAGAATAAATAACACATTACATAACACATTCTAGAATTTTGCCAGGAATAGAAGTCAAATTCTCTGGCCCATAGTTACTAGCTCCCACTATCTTCCCTTTTTATGAAACCTGGACAATATCTGCTCTTCTCCCATCCGATGCTACTTTTCCTATTCTACAAAATCATTGACAGTGACTCAGCAATCTTAAAGAAGGAAGGAAGAAAGAAAGGAAGGAAGGAAAGGAGAAAGGAAAGGGAGGGAGGGAGAAAAGAAGGAAGTTGAAATCACCTTCCATGTTGTAACTTTCTGCCATTCATTATGTTAGTAGTATGGAAGCTTTCAATTTGATTTTTAATTCAACTTGTTCTTTTATTGTGGTGGACTTTTTTTTTTAACCATAAAGGCAAATCCACATTCTCCTTTGGGGGTTTATTTTGTTTACTGTTCAGTGATTTGTGAATGCCTCATTTTGTTCCAACATTGAACCTGAACTAGGAGAGTAGTGGTATTAGAGTTGCCTCTGATGACGGTCATGATGATAACAGTTCTTAAAAAGAACCTTGAATTGTGAGTAGAAGTCCTGAATTTAATAAATGTAGTGATTTTGTGCAAACTTCTTGATATCTCTGAGCCTCCGTTTACCTACTTGTGAATATAGATGTATATCTATATACCTATTTATATAGATAGATCTATATATTTTGATCCATATCCCTTTCCATGTTTCTCTATATACATATATCAAATTATTCCTTGCATTTCTATAGTGCTTTTCAATGTTCAAAGCCCCTTGTACATTGGTTAACTCATTTGATCATAACAACTCAGAGACATAAGCAAGGCAGTATAAGAAACAATTATTTCTCTCTTGCATTTAATAACTATTAGGACCAAGGTTTTCCCCCTTTTCTACTTCCTTATCCAGAAATCAACTAGTGTGGGAAATCTTTCTAAAAGATTTACCAAGCCAGGATGGCTAAGATCTAATCAAAGACAGTAAAAGAAATTCCAAGTTTTTAGGCTAATAAGTACATTCCTGTCCTTTATGTTTTCTCAGACAGGTCTGGGAAAATATTGATTCTCCCTTTTTCAGATAGGTGATATGGAAATTGGTAAGTCTTTTTGACCAAGATTTGGGGGATCCATCCAGGGCCCTGGATTCAGGAGGACCTGAGTTCAAATTTGACCTCAGACACTTAACACTTAACTAGCCGTGTGACCCTGGGCAAATCAATTAACCCCCATTGCCCAGGAAAAAAAGATTTGGGTGATCCAAAAACCCTTGTTGTAATGTAGCCTACCCTCTCATTGTAATATTGTTTTTCTCATTAATTGTTAACCAATCAGAATTGATTGACACCCTCTGGAACACCGGCTCTCCCAAGGGCATATAAACTGTGAGCACACTGCCACAAGGGGTCTTTGGTCTATGAATGGCCAAATGGTCATCCTTTTATTAATAGACATGCTGGCCTTATTAATAAAATGATTAAATTACCCAGAAATGAAGTCTCTTGAACTGTTTTAAACACCACAGCAGGGATTTTTATCCCCATTTTATAGATGGGTAACATGCAGAATCATAAGGTTAGAAAGTGGTAGAGCCAAGATTAGAATTTACCTCGTCTGATTCCCAGTTTAGTGTTCTTTTTAAAAAAAAAAAAACAAGTAAATGTTTTATTGCTGCTCGTATGTTTATAATGTTGTCAGTTATCAATGTCACTCTCTCCCCCTACCCCATCCCATAAAACCCTCCCTTATAACAAAGAAGCATGGTTAAACAAAATCAACCAGTGCTTGGCCGCATCTGACAGCATTAGATCATTCCTCACCTAGGGTTCTCCCACACCCCGCAAAGATGTGAGAGACAAGAGGTGGCCTTCACCATCTGTCCTCTGCAGTCAAGACTGGTCATTGTGTTGATATGGGTCTGGCCATCTTTCAGCATGGTTTCTCTTTACATTCAAGTGGTCATTGTGTAAACTGTTCTCCTGGATCTGCTTACTTCACTCCATATTGATCAGCTCATATACATTTTCCCATTTTTCTGAATTCTTTATATTTTTTGCTTTTTACAGTATAATAAAGAAGATAGATGGTTCAGTGGATAGAATGGTGGGCCTAGAGTCAGGGAAACCTGAGTTCAAACCTGGACCCAGACACTTATTATCTGTGTGACCCTGGACAAGTTACCTAACCCTGTTTGCCTCAGTTTCCTCATCTGTAAAATGAGCCAGAGAAGGAAACGGCAAACCACTCCAGTATCTTTGCCAAGAAAACCCCAGAGGGGGTCACATCTTCCAGGATCTTTCCAATGGGGGAGACAACATAGAAACAAGTATGACCATATAAGGTAAATACAGAGTAGGGGGGAGGTAATTTCAGAGAAAAAGGCCAGAAAGCACCAGGGCTTCAGAGGACTAGGAAAGAGCTCCTGTAGATGGTGATGTTTAAGCTGAGTTAAAGGAATCCAGCGGGGCTAAGAGGTGGAGATGAGGAGAGAGACCATTCCAAGCATGGAGGGCAGTTAGTACAAAGGTATCAAGACAGGAGATGGAGTGTTGTGTGTGAAGAACAGAAAGAAGACCAGTGTAGCTGGATTGTTGAGTGTATGGAGAACTGGAAAGGTGCAAAGGGGCTAGGGCAGCTAGGTGGCACAGTGGATAAAGCACCAGCCCTGGATTCAGGAGCACCTGAGTTCAAATCTGACCTCAGACACTTGACACTAGCTGTGTGACCCTGGGCAAGTCACTTAACCCTCATTGACCCACCAAAAATTTAAAAAAAGGTACAAAGGGGCCAGGATGTGAAGAGTTTTAAATGAATGCCCCAAAGAGGATTTTATGTTTGATGAGATAATAGGGAACCAGTAGAATTTATTAAATATGGGAGTGATGTGGTCAGGGCTATGCTTTATAAAAATCACCTAGGCCATTAAGTAGAGGTTAGAGTAGAGTAGAAAGAGACTTGAAGCAGGGAAATGAACCAGAAGGCTATTGCAATAGTCCAGGTGAGAGGTGATGAGAGCCTAAACAAAGGTGGCAGCGATGTGAATGGAGAGAAGGGGGCCCATAGGAGAAATGGCGATATGACAGAAACGACAATATCTGACAACAGATAGCTTTTGCAGAGTGAGGTGGAATGGGGAGCCATAGATGACACTGAGGGTATAGACTGGATAATTAGGAGGATGGTGGTACTCTTGACAATTATAAGGGAGTTTGAAAGGGAGGAAGGTTTAGGGGGAAAGATAATGAATTTTTTTTGGACATGTTGAATTTGAGATGCCTATATATGTTTTGAGTTATCTAAAAGGCAATTAGCGAAGTGGGTCTAGACCTCAGGTGAGGGCTTAGGGATATACATACATACATAGATACATACTTACATGTATACATGTATACATATATGTGTGTATATGTGTATGTATCTGTGCACATATATACATATACATATATTTATGTATATGTGTCTGTGCACATATATACATATACACATATATTTGGGAACCATCTGTATAGAGATGATAATTACCCCCTGGTAGCTGATGTGATCACCCACAAAACTGTATAGAGGAAGAATAGAAGAGGGCCCAAGAAAGAGCATTGTTGGACACCAACTGTTAGTGGACATGACATAGATGATGACCCCAAAAGGGGATTGAATAAGAGTGGTCAGATGGGTAGAGAACCACAAAGAATGGCGTCATGAAAACCTAGAAAGAAGTGGGTGCCCAGGAGGAGATGTTGGTCAGCAGTGTCAATGGCTGTAGAGAGGCTAAGAAGTTTGGAGAGTAAGAAAAGGCCTTTGGTCCGGCATGGTGGCACATCCCTGCTACTGAGGGAGGCTGAAGCTGTTGGGTCACTTGAGATCTGGAGGTTTTTTTTTCATATAAGTATTTTTTATTATTTTCCAGTTACATTTAGAGATAGTTTTCAACATTTTTTTTGGTGAGGCAATTGGGATTAAGCCCAGGGTCACATAGCTAGTAAGTGTCAAGTGTCTGAGGCTGGATTTGAATTCAGGTTCTCTTGAATCCAGGGCCGGTGCTCTATCCACTCCACATTTCTTTTTATAAGATTTCTAGTTTCAAATTTATCTCCCTCACCCCCCTTCCCCAAGACAACAAGTAATCTGATATAAGTTAAATATGTACAATCACATTAAACATATTTCTGCATTAGTCATGTTATGAGAGAAGAATCAGAACAAAAAGGAAAAACCTCAAAAAAGAAAAACGACAACAAAAACAATAGAAATAATATGGTTTGATCTGCATCTAGATTCCACAGTTCTTTTTTTTCTGGATTTGGAGAACATTTTCCATCATGAGTCCTTTGGAACTATCTTGGACTATTATATTGCTGAGAAGAATCCAGTCTATCACAGTTGATCAACACATAATGTTGATGATACTGTGTATAATGTTCTCCTGGTTCTGCTCATCTCACTCAGCATCAGTTTATGCAAGTCCTTCCAGGTTTCTCTGAACTCCTCCTGCTCATCATTTCTTACAGCACAATAGTATTCCATTACATTCATATACCACAACTTGTTCAGCCATTCCCCAATCGATGGGCAACCCCTCAATTTTCAATTCCTTTCCACCATGAAAAGAGCAGCTATAAATATTTTTGTATGTGTGGGTCCTTTTCCCTTTTCCATGATCTCCCTGGGAAAAAGACCTAATAGTGGTATTGCTGTGTCAAAGGGTATGCACAGCTTTATAGCCCTTTGGGCATAGTTCTAAACTGCTCTCCAGAATGATTGGATCAGTTCAAATTGAGCTCTGGAGTTCTGAGCTGCAACAGGGCTAAAGGCTACTGGGTGTCTGTGATCAGTCTGGCACTAATATGGTGAGCACCTGGGAGCAGGCAGCCCAGTTCAGAAATAGAACAGGTCAAATTGCCAAATATCCTGCCTATGTGCTGTCTGTGTTATCCTTCCTGTATAGACTGAATCTCTCCTGCTTTGTATATATTTGTTTGTATCTCCCCTCCACCTCATTAGATTGTAAGCACCTTGAGGGCAGAGATTGACCTTTGCCTTGTTTTGTATCCCCAGTGCTTGGTACAGTGCCTGGCACATAGTGGGCGGTTAATAAATGTTTATTAAATTAAATTGAAATGAAATATCATGTTGATCAGAAGTGGGACTGGGTCCATGCATGTCTACTGTGGTTTCAGCCTGGGTGGGATAGGGGAGACCTTGTCTCAAGAAAAGGCCTTGATATTTGGCAATTGATTTTAAGCACTGTGCGTATGTAAGGTAGCAATGGCAATTGATTCACCAAGACATATTTTCTAAGCAGCTACTGAGTGTAGAGCAGAGTGCTTGGCATCAGCGCTGGAGCATCCTTCCATGTCCTCAATTTAGAGTATTCCTAGGTTTGCTCTGAGGACGGGCATCCCCAGCCATCCTTTCCAGTGGGTACCACTTTGTCTCTCATTCCTTCTAACTCAGAGCCAGGAAGAGAAGAACTTGGTTCTTTCCTCAGCCCCTGTTGTCACTTGAAAAGCATTTTCATCCCTTCTGTTAAGGCTAAAATTCTAGCTAAACTGTCTAAAATATCTAATGAGTGGTCGCCAATAAATTATAAGCTTTAGCAAGAGTTAGACTTTTAAGCATTTATTAAGGAGAATAAGAATTTGGTAAAGAGAGAGAAAAAGGCCTAGATTCCTATCTATTAAAGGGAGAGCACATTTCTAGCTCCCTTCTCCGCCAGAGTCCAGAGGAAAGAGCGTGAGACCGAGCGCCAGTCTCTTCCTTCCTCCTCCCACTAGTCCGCGTCACTTCCTGAAGCCTGGTCTTGCCCTCAAAGACCTTTGCTTCATGGGCAGAACTCTTCTACAGTAAGTCTCCAGCAGGTGGCGTCATTCCAATCGTTACACTTCCCATCCTTTTAAAAAATCTATGGGGGCAGCTAGGTGGTGCAGTGGATAAAGCACCAGCCCTGGATTCAGGAGGACCTGAGTTCAAATCTGACCTCAGACACTTGACACGTACTAGCTGTGTGGCCCTGGGCAAGTCACTTAACCCTCATTGCCCTGCAAATAAATAAATAAATAAATAAATAAATAAATAAATAAATAAATAAATAAATAAATAAATAAATAAATAAATAAATAAATAAATCAATCAATCAATCAAAATCTATAGAATCTAATGATAACTAGCTCTTACAGAGCACTTTAAGGTTTGCAAGTACTTGCCAATTATGTCATTTTATTCTTGAAACAACCCTGGGAGGGAGGTGCTATTATTATGCCCACTTCACAGATAGGAAAATTGAGGTTTGCGAAGGTGAAATTAACTTGTCCTAGAGTCATACAGCTAGTGAGTGTCTGAGGCAGGCTTGGAACTCAGGTCTTCAAGTCCCATACTTTAGCCACCATTGCTCCCTAGCACTCAGTTTATATTGCTCTCTTCTCATCTGGGCTGCTTTTGTTTACTGTCATGCAGGTCACTTTCTTTGGCTTTCTCAATGACTCCGGTGCTTGACTCACTTCCTCTCCACATCACCATTGAGGACTTCGGTATCCACGTGGATTACTCCTCTGACAGTCTGAGCACATGACTTTGTTTCAGCCACACACTCACTCCTTGGACGTCTCTTGGCATTGCATCACTACCAGCCTGTAGAACTCCTGTCCACAACCACCCACACTTTCATCTCTTCTGCTTACCCTCACATGCCGCCTGCTCTTCACTTGTAACATGACCCCCTCACGTACCTCTATCCTTCCAGTCCTTCTTCCCCATTCTCACTTCACTTTCCTCCACACCTACCTTTGACCCCAGGGGCTACTACTTGGATGTGTCACTAGGTGTCATTGTAAAATCCCTCAGGATAGATATTCTGCCATCCTCAAATGAATTCTGCAAATTATGAAAAAAAAATAGAATTTCTCCTCCCCTGTCTCTGGCTGTCTTCTGACCTATACTTGTTCTCTTCTCAACTCCTGGCTGTCTGACTTTGATTCCTACCACCTGACTAAAATTGCTCTCTTTCAGGTTATCTAGCATCTTCCAATTGTTATCCTCCTTGATCACTATGGAATTTACACTGATGAAGACTTCTCATGTTGTTTTTCAGTCATGTCTGACTCTTGCTGACCCCATTTAGCATTTTCTTTTTCTTTTTCTTTTTTTTTTTTAGGCAGTGGGGGTTAAGTGACTTGCCCACGGTCACACAGCTAGTAAGTGTCAAGTGTCTGAGGCCGGATTTGAACTCAGGTACTCCTGAATCCAGGGCCGGTGCTTTAACCACTGTGCCATCTAGCTGCCCCCATTTAGCGTTTTCTTGACAGAGATACTAGAGTGGCTTGCCATTTTCCTTCTCCAGATGAGGAAACTGAGGCAAATGGTTACTACTTGCCAAGGTCACACAGCTAGTAAGTGTCAAGTGTCTGAGGTCAGATTTGAACTCAGGTCCTCCTGAATCCAGTGCCAGTGCTTTATCCACTGCGCCACCTAGCTGCCCCTGCTATTTTTTTTAATTAAAATTTTTTTTTCAAGTAAGAAAAAAGTCTTTGTTTTAATCCCTTTCCTTCACTGGAAAAAAACACGCACCAAAACTTATTTAAAAAATAGTCAGTCAAGCAAAACACATTCCTATATTGTCCGTCTCAAAAAAAGTATGTCTCAGTCTACATCCCAAGTCCATCATCTCTCTGAAACTATTTATTTGACCATGAATAAGCCATCTAATCTCTTTGAACTGGGTTCCTCATCTGTAAAATGGAGATAATAATAAATGTTATACTTACTGCACAGGATACTTGTTGAATCTCGATATTCTTGGGGCCAATGTGTGAGAGGGGGCTGCTCCAGCCACTCCATTTATTTCTTTGTCTTTTCCTTCAACTAGATCATAAGCCTCATCAAGGCAAAAATCATTAGTCCCTAGCACAGTACTCATCCCACAATACCCGCTTCATAAAGCATTTGAAAAAAAATCTGCAAACTATGCCATAGGAAATGTCGATTGCGTAATATAGAATGGAGACAATAATCTATTTCTCTATTATGTTTCAAGAATTATTTAATATAATCTATTTTACTACTTTAACAGTAAAATCAACATATGTCTATTACATGCACATAAGATATATAATGTTTATTATTTTAAAACAGTATTTAAATATTTAAAGAGATTATATTTATAAAGGGCTTAAAGCATTAGGTATTATTATTTAAAATATTGTCAAAAATACTGTCAGATAATATTATTGTATAGGGCTACTTCTATTACATAATTTAACCACAAAATACATTTTTAAAAAAGGATTAGACTAGATGATCTCTGAGCTGCAATATTCTATAAATTTATAAATGTTTGATTAAATTCGTTTAGTTGGGTGGCTACGGGGTGCAGTGGATAAAGCACTGGCCCTGGATTCAGGAGGACCTGAGTTCAAATCTGACCTGAGACACTTAACACTTACTAGCTGTGTGACCCTGGGCAAGTCACTTAACCCCAATTGCCTCACTAAAAAAAAAACAAAAACAAAAAAAACTGAAAAGAAAAAGAAAAATTCGTTTAGTTGTGTGCTTATTATATGCAAAGCAGCAGACTAGGAATTGGAGAAAGAAAGGCCAAACCAAGACAGTGCTTACCCTCAAGAGGTTTGTGTTCTACTGGGGGATACAGACAGATAAGTTATTTGAGGAGGCTTGGGTGCTAACGATTGACTGGGGAGAGGAGGAAAGGCTTCTCATAGGAGATGGTACCTGAAACTGAGCCATGAAGGAAGGGAAGGATTCTGAGAGGAAGTGAGGAGAAGGGGGTGCATTCCAGGCACGTGGAACAGCTGAGCAGACACCTGGACGTCATCCAGTTTGGCTGGAATGGAGAATGTGTGAGAGACTAATGGAAGATAAAGATTGGCAGAAGCCACTTTGGAGAGGCCTGACCCATACCATGGCTGGAGCTCCAGCCACTCACTGCAGGTCATCAAGAAGGGGAATGTAATGGCTAGAACTGGGACCTCAAAAGATCATTTTGGCAGCTGTTGGGAGAGAAGGGACTAGAAGCAGGGAGACCAATTTGGAGGCTAATAAGAAAATAGACTGGCTGAGAGGTGGGGAGAGCTTGCACTCGGTAAGCTCAGTGTAAGAAAAGAGGGGAGGGAGCTGAGAAGTATTGTAGAAGTAGAATCACAGAACCCGAGAGCAAAGGGACTTCAGAATCTACCCAGTCCAATCTGTACCTGAAAAAAAGGATCCCCTGAACAACAGAGACACACTTTGGCTTATAGATTTGATTGATTGATTGATTGATTTATTGTGGGACAATGAGGGTTAAGTGACTTGCCCAGGGTCACCTAGCTAGTAAGTGTCAAGTGTCTGAGGCTGGATTTGAACTCAGGTCCTCCTGAATCCAGGGCCGGTGCTTTATCCACTGCGCCACCTAGCTGCCCCACTATTGCCTTTTTCTGCTTGGATACCAGACCACTCTCAATGAAGCCCAAGACTGTATTAACTTGCTCAGCTAGCCAACACACTTCTGACTCATTGATCTTTCAGTGGACTTTAGGTCCTCTCTCAGGTACGCTGCTGTCTAGCTGTGCCTGCACCATTTTGTACTTGAGAAGTCAACTTTTTTGAGCCTAAAGGTAACACTTTACATTTATTTCTGTTAAATGTCTCCATTGATGGTAATATTAAACAGCCAAGGAAGGACCAAGCAAAGACCCATAGAGCACTCCACTGTAAAATGCTTTCTAGGTTGACATGGAACCATTGGATTGACTTTGAACACTTTGGATAGGATCATTTAGTTAATTCTGAATTCACTTCACTATGCCATGGTCTAGTTCACATCACTCTATCTTCCACAAGAATTTCGTGACAGGCTTTATCAAATGACTCATAAAAAATCTAGGTAAACTCTGTATGATTTCCTTGCTCTACCAGTTTAGTAAGCCTGCCAATAAAGGAAATAAAGTCAGTCGAGCATGACCGGCTCTCAATGAATCTATTCTAGCTTTGCAGTATCACTGCTTCCTTTTCTATATGTTTACTGACCATCTCTTATAATACAATCTGGGATTTTACCAGCAGTTGAAGTCAACAAGACAATTGGAGAGAGGGTCATGGGAGAAGTTCAGGGTGACTCCCAACTTTCCAACTGGGTTTGTTTAGGAGGAGGGTGGTATCCTCCACAAAAAAATAAGGAAGTTATGAGGTGGCAGTTTAGGGAAGAGGATAAGTTCTGTTTGGGATATGCTGAGCTTGAGATCCTAGGGAGTATCCTGGTGAAGGTGTCCAAAAGGCAATCCAAGATGTGGGCCCGGAGTGCTGATGAGAAATTAGCCCTGGATCTATGGGTCTACATGGAATTGAATTGTATGATCGTGGACTTTAATTTTCAGCTTTTAGATCCAGCAGCATAAAGCTGGATGCTTGAAATAAATTCTCCAGTGGCTCAGGGAAAGCTGAACAGAAGAGGAAATGGACTAGGGCTGAGGCATGGATGGGAATGGAATCCTTTTTCTCTCTTCTTTCCCTTTTCCCATTCGTTAATCTTTGTTTCTCTCTGTTTTCAGTTTTCCTTTCTTGTGGTCATGGAAAGTGTAGATTCATAGGTCTGGAAGAGACCTTAGAGATGATAGGGCCTAATCTCTTCATTTTATTGAGGAGTAAACTGAGGTCCTGGGAGATGAATGACTTCCCCAATGTCACATAGCAAGTAAATGTCATAGTTGCGATTACAATCTAGAGTTCTTTCTGCTGTATCACATCTACAATATAAATTATATATTTATATAATATAAAGGTATGTAAAATATATAATATAATTATGTAATATAAAATTATATAGCTATATATTATATTGATATCCAATTGAAGGACTTGAAAAGAGGTACCTTTTGGTTATTGAATAAAGTTCTGTATGGCCTTTTTTAAATAATCATTTTTAAAATGGTATATAGTACATTAAGAACTATTTAAAATAATTATAGTCAGTAGCTAAAGATGTAAATTCATCTGCCTAGCCATCTATCCATCCACTCAAAAGCTGTTTATTGAAGATCGACTGTATTCTAGGCACCATGGGGACATACAAAGATGCATTGGACATAGTCCCTGCTGTGAGGTTACAGCCTCCTCCAGTGCCCTTTCCCCAACATCACGCTGTCTCTCTTTAGCAGAAAAATGCCAAAAATGTAGTGAGCGGACGGCTCCTTGGTGCATTGGCATTTGAGGCTTGTTTGCCTTTTTCAGCAAATATCTGGAATAATGTAAGGCCTATAAAGTCCGTGGCCTCTTTCTACCCCGTCTCCCAACTCTGAGTTTTTAGGTAGGTCAAGTTTTAAGAGTAGATCGAAGAGGAGATTGGTTGGAAAGACTTGACTCCCTTTCATTTCCTGGAGGAATGACTTGACTGTCCTCTTTTCTGTCACTGTCAATTAGCACCATAGGATGAATTTTATTTTTTCATTGATTCCATTTTTAATTTTTCATGATTAAGTTAAATGATTCCATTTAATTTTTTTATAATTATTACCCTTAGTTGTTACAACAAACTGGTTCCCAGTATTTCTCACTCCCCTTTCCTTCAATCCCCCACCATATACCTCTTGAACAAAGAAAAAAGCCAATTGGCACAAAGGTCATATCTAATAAATAGCACGTGTAACTTTCTACATCCATGTTCCTCACCTCTCTACTGAGGAAAGGGAAATGTGTTTTGTCATCAGTTCTCAGTCATTTCAATTAAGTCTAGTTGATGGCCTTTTAGCGTAGTGCTTGTTTATACATGGTAGGCATTGTGTATGTGGTTCTTCTGGTTCTGTTTTCTCTGAATTCACTTTTTTACTTCCTTAGGGCTCAAAAATATTCCATGACTTTTATATTATTCAGTGAGGTTGGTGAGCATGTCCAACCTGCTCTCACTTAAATCCAATTCACTGCAAATCATGATATCACCCCAGTGCCATGGTCTTCTTCGAGATGGAAGGACAAACCACCACCACAACAACAGGGATGAAAATCCAGGCCCAGAAGACTGAAGTGACTTGACCCAGTTTAAGACAAATGAAAGAGCTGACTGTAGGTTTGGTTTTGAAAAGGGGTTGGAAGGAGACTTGGGAAGTTGGAATAGGGAGGGAGCAGGACTACGGAAGTAGCCGGAAAGCATTTTGAAAGCAAGGTCGGGGAGAGAAGAAGGTTTGGGAAGGGTCACCAACAAATCTTTGCTTTCTTCTAAATTTTGGAATAGAAAGCCCCTCTTGCAGCCATGATAAATCCATACACTTTTGATTCTCACCTGTAAAGCCTGTATTTCCCTCTATTTAACCTTCTTTACTTATAGCAATTCAAGCCTCTTAAGAAATTGTCAAGGCTGCTCTGGCCAGCCTCTGTGGCCCACCCCATAAATTTGAAAATGCCATTTATCTCTAGTTAATGTAACCTTATTTACTATACTGCCCAAACAATTTTCTCCCCACGTGCTTTGGGTTTTTTATGCTCTGATTTGACTCAAACACTAAATAAGTATATTATTTACAAAATATCTCTATCACCTAGAAGATATCTCACTGAAAGGAATTAAACAGTTACACATTAAAACTTTTATATGTGGGATATGCATCAGTAAACATCAGTATACACCATTCCAGACCCATTTCTATTTTCTTTGTGGGAAAAACAAGTTACTGAAGCTGAAAGGTGAAGTCTGTCCTTTTTGAAAGAGCCCTTGGACAAAAGTCTGAGCCCCTGCAGGGGTCCAGGAGAGGCTGGGGCCTCCCTCAGAGGGCAGTGAGTGGCCCGATCCAGTTTAGAGGTGGGATTAGTGAAGGTGAAAAAGAAGTAGCTTAGTATAAAACACTTCAGGGAAGGAGTGGATCAACATGGCAGCCACATCATCTTAGGCAGCTCATTTCCCTGCTCTGGGCCTCGGTCCGTAGATCTCTAAAATTGGAGGTTGGATGATCTGGGAGGGCCCTTCGAATTCTGACATTTTCTGATGCTATGTATTGAGCACATATGGCCACATGACTTGGTGGTAGGAGAAGGAAGGCAAAGGATGATGTTGAAAACTGAATCGCAGAAGGGTTCCGAAGGAAAGGGTGAGCAAAGGCCTGGCAGTGGGAAATTGTGAGGGGGGTGTTGGCAGAACAGCCCAATGGAATTGTAGAATGTTAGACTGCAATGGCACTTTGAAATCACTTTAGCCATTTTGACAGAGGATATAACTGAGGCTGGGAGTGGGAAATGTTTGCTCTGGGCCCAAGTTAGTTGCAAAAGCACGGACAGTAGCAGAGGACTCCTGCTAAGGAATAATGAGAGGTAAAGTTGGGTGGGTAGGGTGGGGTCTATTGGGGAGATACAACATGCACACAGACCAGTTAGCAAAAAGTATACACACACACACACACACACACACACACACACACACACACACACAGAGTAACTACCTGCGGAGTAATCAAGAGGGCTCTGGTGTAAGATTGGCACCTTCCCTGTGCTTGGAAGGAATCCAGGGGTTCTGAAAGGCTGAGATGAGGAGGGAGGGAGTGCATCCCAGGCGTGGAGCGTGATAGAATAACACTCCTACTTATGTAGTGCCTTCCTTATGACAATCTGCAAGGCTGGCCATATAAGCATTCTCATCCTTTTGTACACAGCTCATGGGGGTTATAGGAGCAGATCAA
Source organism: Dromiciops gliroides (assembly GCF_019393635.1). Taxonomy (NCBI): domain Eukaryota; kingdom Metazoa; phylum Chordata; class Mammalia; order Microbiotheria; family Microbiotheriidae; genus Dromiciops; species Dromiciops gliroides. Next base: position 707,266,279 of record NC_057861.1, read on the forward strand.
GGTCACACAGCTAGGAAACTGAGGCAGGATTCAAACCCAACTCTCCTGACTCTAGGTCTTACACGCTAGCCACTTGACCTGTTCATCTTCAGATGCTACACTTGCCATTGAATCAGCCCCCTCCCTCAGACTGAATCTGAAACAGCTCACCTTTTCCTGGTGATTAAAGGTATACAAAACAAGCTCTTTTCGAGAACTCTGGAAGGCACTCCAGGATGGTGGAAAGAACCTTAGAGTCAGATGACCTGGGTTTGTGACTAGGGAAGCTGGGTGGCACCATAGTGCACAGAGCACTGAGTCTAGAGTCAGGAAGACTCATCTTCGTGGATTCAAATCCGTTCTCAGACACTTACTAGATGTATGACCTTGGGCAAGTCACTTAATGCTGTTGACCTCAGTTTCCTCATCTGCAAAATGAGCTGGGGAAGGAAATGACAAATCATTCCAATATCTTTGCCAAGAAAACCCCAAATGGGGTCATAAAGAGTCAAGCAACTGAACAACAATGATCCAGGTTCAAATACCTCTTCTACAACTTACTCCCTATGTGACCATGTACAAATTATATAACCTCAAAACCTCTCTGGGTTTCACTTTTCTCATACTTAAAATGGGGAATGGGGATGGACTAGTTCAGAGGTGTCAAACTGGGCTGCATTGGGGCTGGCGACACTCCCCAGTTCACCTGAACCAGATTAAAATGTAATCTGGGAGTATTTAACAAAATAAATAAAAATCCAACAAGACATAGATAATGTTAATGTGTGGTCTTCTAAGTCAATATGCAGCCCCTATATATTATCTATTTGAATTTGACAAACCTGGATTAGATGAACAATCCTAAATCTATGGTCACATGACTCTGTGAGACTAGTTAGTGCAAATATGATCATGTCCATTTTAAAGAGGAGGAAAATGAGGGTCAAAAGAGGGGAAATGACTTCTCTAAAGTCTCAGAGGTACCAAGTTTTAAAGTAGGTCTTCATATCCAAGTTCAGTGCTCTTCTCATTCTATTAGGGAGAGACTTCTGCAATGAGGCCTGGGGACTGAGCCCAGAAGGGCAAAGTCAGGGCTGTGTTTATGGTTGACTAAGTGCATGCCATGGGCATTTGGTCAATGTAGAAATGTGAATTCAGTCATTGCTCAGGGGTTGGGGGTGAGGGGATGGCACTCCCCAAGCAAACCTACAATCCAGTAGAGACACAAGCTAAAGAGTTTCTGTGCCCATGCCTGAACCCGCCCCAGCAACCAGACGTTTGCTTACTTATTTACCACTGGAAAACATAAACATTTCTCTTCTCTTGGGGCCAGACCCTAGGACAACAGGAGTTCATGGCAGTGGAAAAGCTCTGTCTCTAGTATGGAGAAATATCAGCTACTCAGACAATATTGCAACATGGCCCATGGCCCATGAACTCTCTGAGCAGAGAGAGATTTCATTCTGCTCAAATAGCCACATGACCATTGTTCTTCCTTCCACAGAAGTCACAGGGCCTTTCATGTATCCTTTTAGAGTGGGCAAAGCAGCTCCCCTCATGTGAATCTCTCAGTGGATCCTCATAATAACCTTGAGAGATCTAACCCAAACCCAACCTCTAACCCTAACCCTAACTCTAGCCTTAACCCTAATTTACCTAATCCTAACCCCAACTCTAACCCTAACCTTAGCTCTAACTCTAACCCTAACCCTAATTTACCTAACTCTAATCCTCTCCCTAAGCCTCTCCTCTTCTTCCTAGTTGACTAGATCTATGTTTCCTTTCATGTAGGAGCTCCCTCCAATGATACAGATTACAGACCATCCATGCCCTCACATTCTTCCTGTCCACATCCCAGAAAAATGCTACCCAGCTGTGATAGAAACAGTGATATAGAATCAGAAGACCCATGTATAAATCTCAGTTCTGTAACCTAGGTGATGTTGGGCAAATCATTTCACTTCTCTGGGTCTTCTCATCTGTAAAGTGAGGGGTGGATGACCTCCAAGTACCATTTTAACTCTAAATCTATGGTCCAGTGATCCTCTAGGTCTCTTGACATTACTTGGTGACCAATGGAGGCCGTGGTCTGCTCATTGGTTATTTCCCATTCTTGACACAGGACTAGCCCAACCTCTCTGATGGTCATACATCTTTCTGTAGAAACCCTTTATCCCACTTCTCTTGTGCAATTTTCTGTTGGTAATGTGTTATGATATTATGTCCTTTGGAATAAAATTAGAGTTATAGAGACAAAGGTCACAAATAGAGTTAGGTCTAGAACCCAGGTGTTGCCTGTTTCGATAATCAGAAAAATCCACAAGTTCATAGGATTTGGGGCTGAGAAGGGCGGGGGTCCTTTTTTCTTCTGTTCTCTGTGACTAATTTAATACGGTTTTTCCTTCCTCTCTCCCCCACAGGCTTGCTCATACAATCATGAGGTGGCAGATTTGGAGCTCATAGAGGTTGTCAGATATAACCCCCACCCCAGTGTGCAGAAGGGCACAGAAAAATCAAGTGATTTGTCCTATGTCACACAGCTATTAAGGATCTAAGGCAAAAGTGGAACCCACTTCCTCCTGATTCCAAAGATAGTATCCTGTCCAGTACATGAATATGACGAAAGCATTCTGTACATTTTCCAGCTCTAAATGGGAGCACCCATCCTTCCTAAAAGCTTCTCTAGCTTCATTGACTTCTACACCAACAGCCCTCTCACCTCGAAGATGCCTCTGCCCCTGCAGCCCCTCCTGTCATTGGTGATTTCTACCGTAGCACCACTGCTTCAGGAAGAGCCCAAGCCATCTATCCTCAATTCTGTCCCAGCTCTGCTCCTGGCTCTGCCTGGTACTGCCCCCGTCTCATCACCCTACGGCTCCCTTGTATGCATTCTCTTTTCCCATTAGAATGTAAGCATCTTGATTTTATAATCTATTATATTATTTTGTTTTGTTTTTTCGTTTTCGTTTTTGTTTTTGGACAGGGCAATGGGGGTTAAGTGACTTGCCCAGGGTCACACAGCTAGTAAGTGTCAAGTGTCTGAGGCCGGATTTGAACTCAGGTCCTCCTGAATCCAGGGCCGGTGCTTTATCCACTGCGCCACCTAGCTGCCCCAACACTGGGTTTTTATGAGGATCAAATGAATATTTATAAAGTGCTTAACACGGTGCCAGGAACATAGTAGGCCCTATATTGATGGTAGCTATTTTTAGCTATTATTATTTGTTAAACAATACTCTTCTGCAGACCACGTTTTCTTCAGTGACATATGGTATAATTTTCAAATCTTTATTGCTTCAGTCATTTTCACAGTCTACTTGTGACTTTGTAGCAACTGCAGAGTTCCATGATTTTTTTTTTCTCTCAAGTAATTCACCTGACTTTGCCAGTGTAGGAACAGCCCAAAGAAAATTAGGCTCCCGCACCCACCCTCTCTCCCAGGTTCATACACTTCCTTCTACCTTGAGGGTTGTGGGGAATGAACCCTGATTGATATCACCAGGGATCGTATACTGAGACTTCTAGCTCCCAGGGCCCTGCCCCAGGTATTTCTTGCTGTTGCAAAGTTTGTTTTATGGATGGGTCTACTGTGAGTCAATATGATAATGTTTCCTGTGAGAGCTTTATTCCCAGCCTTCTTTGTGGTCTCTGTGTGTCCAAGCACGTACTTCTAATCAGCAGAAAGTTTGCTGTGGCCTTGTTTACATGCCCACCCTGAAAAAAGGTACTGGGGGGAGTTTCCAGGGAGAGTTACTCCCCTGGAAACTATGAAGGAGAGTCACAAGCATGGGGCCTTGTCCCTTGTCCTGGACAGAACTGGATTCTTAGTCATTTCTGGATCTATTCCACCCTCTCCTTCTGAAGCTTATCTCCACCTTGGACAATGACAAACAGTCCCCCAAGTGACTTTGCTTATGGGAAAGTCCATCTCTGGATGACTGAGATGAAGGCAAGCTGTGTTGACCTAGGTTAGAGAAATGAAGAACTCCCTGGGCTTTATGAACAGGATGGAAAGATCACTGGACTGTGAGGCAGGAGATGTGGATTCTAGTCTTGGCTCTGCCACTAACTGAGCAACCTTGGATAAGTCATTTGTCCTTCTCTGTAAAATGAAGGGGGAGGGGTAGGCCATAAGTTACCCTGTGGTTCTAACTGATAAAATGTGAGTTATTATTTAATATAACAATAAGATTAAAAATTGAGAAAGACCTTAGTTATCATCTAGTCCAACCAAAGTGGAACAGGGAGGTAAAAGATCTCAAGATGCATAATATAATAGATTATAAAATGGTATGACATGGTATGGTATAGTATAGTATAGTAATATGATATGATATAATACAATATAATACAATTCAAAATGATAATAGCTAGCGTTTACATGGTCCTTTAAGGTTTGCAAAGCTCTGTACAGATGTTTTTTATTTGATCCTTATCACAATCCTGGGAGGTAGGTGCTATTATTACTGCCATTTTACAGATAGGGAAACTGAGGCTGAGAAAGGTTAAATGAGTTGCCCAGGCTCACACAGTTCTTAAGAGTCTGAGGAAGGATTTGAACTCAGATCTTCCTGATGCTAAGTCCAGTACACTTACTCATTGTGTTAACTTAGCTGCCTGTGCATGGGGATAAATTGAAGGAGGTAGGGATGTTTTGCCTGGAACAGAGACATCATGGCTGTCTTCAGGTGTCGGAAGGGCTGTCTGATGGAAGGGGGACTAGACATTCTGTTTAGCCCTAGTGGACAGAACAAAGAGCAATTGGGTGAAAGCTTCAGAGAGGTGGTTTTAAGGAACAAGGAAAAACTCAGCATCTGGAGCTGCCCCAAGGCCCCTGCTTTGAGAGGTTGTGGCTTTCCTTTCCTTATTTTATTTTATTTTTTGGTGGGGCAATGAGGGTTAAGTGACTTACTCAGGGTCACACAGCTAGTAAGTGTCAAGTGTCTGAGGCTGGATTTGAACTCAGGTCCTTCTGAATCCAGGGTTGGTGCTTTATCCACTGTGCCATCTAGCTGCCCCCTCCTGGGAAGCTTTTAAACAGAGACCATTTGTACAAGCATAATGTACAAAGGATCCTTGGTCAGGTATGGTTTGGGCTGAATAGCCTGTGAGCTTCTCTCCAGCTCTGAAATCCTCTGAACCTGAGGCAGCCGAGGTCCAGACAGGTCCACAAGGGTATTAAATAGCAAGGCCAGGGCTTGAACCCACGTCCTGTCTCCAAATCCAGCATTCTTTGAATTATGCAGTACTGAAAATGAATATTTATTCAACAAATGCCCCCGGTATGTTTGGCACTGGGTAAGATGCTTACTGGGATTTTCCAGAACAGAGAGAAAATGGTCCTTATTCTTAGAGATTGCCATTCTTTAAAATTAATTCCTTTGCAGAGAGATTTTTGAAAAAGTGAGGTTATTCCTCATTCCTCCATATCTTTCCCCAACTTGAGGGATCTTTTCCTTTAAATCCAGTTCTATCTCTTCTGGGTATTGATAACACTTTTCTTACTGTGCCAGCAATGAAAACCTCAGTTCCATTTAGCTAATTAAAATGAATTCGTTTTAACAAGTGGGTATTCCTTTGAAGATGTAGCAAGAACAGATGAATGAACATTTCCCTCCAGGACACTGGAGGCACACTCTTCCCTATACCATCCTTTTCTCTGGAGGGAATGGGCTCAAATTTAACATACTTTCCATATAATATTGAGTCTATATCATAAAAGTCCCACTAAGTTCACATCCAACATGCAGCACAGAAGCTGGCTTGTCCCACTGCTGGCTGTCCGAGAGTTGTGACTCTCCTTGAACCTAGGTGCTGGACTGCCTATCTGAAAAACCAGGTAAGGGCTCTATTTCTAGAACTCATGGTGCCTTTCTCCTAATCTTCCAAAGCTCCCAATGTGATGAGCCATTTCCTATCGCCAGCTAGAAACAGGAAAGAATGGGTGTAATAGATAGAGACAGAAGCCTCAGCAAGACCATGAACTCCTAGCTTCGTGTTAGCTTCAGGTGAGCCAGGGCCTGAGATCTCTCCCAGACCTGAAAATCCTCGGCGTCTCATTCTCCTCCAATGCCAGCAAGTCCAGGAAAAAAAACGCCGCACCAAGAGAAGTGACTGCTTGGGGGGCAGCTAGGTGGCACAGTGGATAAAACACCAGTCCTAGATTCAGGAGGACCTGAGTTCAAATCCAGCCTCAGATACTTGACACTTACTAGCTGTGTGACCCTTCGCAAGTCACTTAACCCTCTTTGCCCTGAAGAGAGAGAGAGAGAGAGAGAGAGAGAGAGAGAGAGAGAGAGAGAGAGAGAGAGAGAGAGAGAGAGAGAGAAAGAGACTGCTTGCTAGTGTCTTTTGGATGTCACGCTTTTCCAGGAGCAAACTCCTTAAGCCTCTTCCCCATGGGGGATTACATCAACTGAGTAGACTGATACCTGCTCACCTGCCCCTCCTTGCATCTCTGTAGCTCTTGCCTCTTCAAGGATGTTGGAAAATCCTGTAGAGGCAGGGATTCTATTCTTCATCATTTTCTCTCTAAAAATTCCTGATTTCCTTCAAAGTTAGGTTTAAACTCTCCTTTCCCCATGCAGCCTTTTCCAAGCTTCTCAGTGTTTTTTCCAAACCTCAGATCACTTTGTATTATTTTGTTTATGTACAAGTTGCTTCATTGGTTCCAAGCAGAATCTAAATTCCCTGAGGGCAGGAATTGGTTTTTGTTTTTGGGTTTTGTTTTTGTTTTTGCATCCCTAGCATTTTGCACTGTGTTAGGCAGGTAATGGGCACAATAAATGCTTGTTGATTGAGCAATTGATAGATGATCACTGTGATGTCACACGGCAGGAGCTCATTCAAAACTTCTTGTTTCAATTGGATTTGATTTCTTCTACTTCCCAGAGCACTGATGGCTGCGAGTAAGGCCAGAGTTGGGTGCTTATTTTCCCTTTTAATTATTAAAGTTTTCATTTCTGATCAGCTTGATATCTTCTGAAGCTGGTCTGACTTCTATGTGGTGGGTGATGATTTCTTTGAATGGTAATTTCTTGTTTCTTGGGGAAAATAGGAGAAATGGAACTACCCCTCTCCTGGACCAGGCATTGATTTGATGGGCTGACCAGTGTAGACGGGTCAGTCAGGCCCTCATATCCTCTCTCCTTCCACTCCAGGTCCCTCTACCTATATTTACTTATACTTTCATTTATCTATCTGTTTGTTTGTTTGTTTATTTATTTATTTTGTGGGTCAATGAGGGTTAAGTGACTTGTCTAGGGTCACACAGCTAGTATCAAGTGTCTGAGGCTGGACTTGAACTCAGGTCCTCCTGAATCCAGGGCCAGTGCTTTATCCACTACACCACCTAGCTGCCCCAATTTATTTATTTATATATTTATTTATTTATTTTCATTTACTTATACTTTTATTTGCCTCTTAACCATTTCTAGGGCCTGGTTAGTACAAGATTCCTTCCTGAAGCCCAGACACAGACTTAGACTATGTTCTGAGGGTTGAGTATAAACCCGGGGTATTTACACAAAGTAATTCCATATCAGAAAAGAGGAAATGATAGGCGATAGAGACAATGTTGTTACAACAGGATCCATAACCAGGCTCCATATTTGTGAAGGTGGCTTGCCACAGTGTCCAGAGTATTGGACCTGAAGTCCAGTAGTCCTGGGTTCAGATTTCATCTTTAATGTTTACCAGCTTTATGACTGTGGGCAGATCACTTAACCTTCCTGTGTCTGCTTCCTTATCTATAAAATGGGGGTGATAATTGTCCCTGTAAGAACCTAACCCAGAGAACTATTCTGAGTATCCAGAGAAATGATCTAATGGAAAATAACTTCTTTAAGGCCTGGTGAAATGTAGGAATGTGAGTTGGCATAGAGGTTTACAGTTTTTAAAATGCTGTCACATCCATCATGTCAGCTGGCCCTCACCACACCTTTGTTGCTGTGGTTCTATTCTAATAGGGGTTTTTTGTTTTTTGTTTTTTTGGTGAGGCAATTGGGGTTAAGTGACTTGCTCAGGGTCACACAACTAGTAAATGTTAAGTGTCTGACATCGGATTTGAACTTAGGTCCTCCTGAATCCAGGGCCGGTGCTCTATCCACTGCGCCACCTAGCTGCCCCTCAAGCTACCCCTATTCTAATAGTTTTAGGGCTGGGAGGGACCTCAGAGGTCCCCCAACCCAACTGTCTCATTTAATGGAAAAGGAAACTGAGACCCAGAGAGGCTAAGGAATTTCTCTTTTCTTTTCTTTCTTTTTTTTTTTGCGGGGCAGTGAGGGTTAAGTGACTTGCCCAGGATCACACAACTAGTAAGTGTAGGTGTATGAGGCTAGACTTGAACTCAGGTCCTCCTGAATCCAGGGCCGGTGCTTTATCCACTGTGCCACCTAGCTGCCCCCAGCTAAGGGATTTCTCAAGGTGGCACAAAAAATAAATCTCAACGCTAGGATTGAGCCCTGGTTCTCTGATTCCAAATTCTGCATTCTTCCCCCATGAGGGATAGGAGATTATTATTCCCATTTGATGGATGGGTAAATTGAGGCTCTGAGATGTTGGATGACTTGCCTAGGCCATGTAGCTCACTGGTGGCTGAGCAGGGATGCACCCCTGAGTCTCCTATCTTAGTCCAGGGCTCCTCTTTTCCTGTACCACATTGCCTTTGATGATGTAGGGACCAAATATCCAGATAGCCGACCAATTCTGCACTATGAAGCTAAGTAGGGCCAGAAAGAGAATAGATTCAGATCTTTTGTCTCAGTGGAAGAACCTGAGGCTTGGAGATATTAAGGGGCTGGCCCAAGGTCATGCAGGTAGGCCAAAAAGGTGGTTTTTGAATGCAGTGTTCTTTCCACTGTGCCACACTTTGCTTTAGCAAAGAGGCCTTCAGATCTCAGGATCTCCTCCTCAAGCAAGAGTGACTTCACAGAAACATCTAGATGCTGTAAATGAATCTTAAAAAGTAAATAACCGAACGTAGTTAAGCCTCCCAAAAGGACATTTTCACAAACGCCAACGATGGTGCAAGGCCTCATTCCATGGTATTCTCTGGACTCCAGGGCACCATAAAATAAAGTCTTATCCTATTTGGTGGCAATCTGCTGGGAATTGCCCAAGTGGCTTTGGACTCATTATTAGGAAAGGGACTGGTGCCGTTCCATCCTTCTGTGTTTGAGCATTTCCAAATGGGCAGCAGACTCCGGTCTACATTTCTCAGCACATAACCCCCCCCCCCCCGCCCCCCAGCAGACAGATCTCAGTGGTACTGGGCGGGGTGTGGACCCCCGTTTCATGGTGTGAAAAAGAACTCCCATATCCTTACTTCTCGCCTCTGACCTAGGTAGCTTGCTGTTCCTTCCACTGGTTTCACAGACAAGGAAGTCAAGGTTAAGGGAGGCTGAGTTACTTAAGGTTGCCCAGCTTATAAATGAGCTCATGTTCTCTGATTTCAAATCTGGCTCTCTTTCTACTATTCCGTGGTGTGATGGAAAGAGCAGAGACCTGGGAGTCAAGAGATACTGATCCTAGTGCTCACCAAATAGCCTTGGGTGCATCGCTAGACCTTTCCTTGCTTTGGGTAGGCAGGAATTGTGGATCTGGTGAATAAAGCCTGTAGTTGTCTGTTGTGGTTTTTGGTTGTGGTTGTTGTGGTTGACTCTATATGACCTTGTGGGCTTTCTCCATGGGGTTTTCTTGGCAAAGATATTGGAGTGCTTTGCCGTTTTCTTCTCCAGTGTTCCCATTTTTACAGATGAGGAACTGAGGCAAATAAGGGCTAAGTGACTTGCCCAGGGTCACACAGCTAGTAATATCTGAGGTCAAATTTGAACTCAGATCTTTCTGACTGCATGCCCAGTGCTCTATACAACATGATGGAGATTAGTAGCCAGTCCTTTAGTACCTCCATTAGGAAATATCAGGAGCAGGGGCAGCTAGGTGGTGCAGTGGATAGAGCACCGGCCCTGGAGTCAGGAGGACCCGAGTTCAAATCCAGCCTCAGACACTTAACACTTACTAGCTGTGTGACCCTGGGCAAGTCACTTAACCCCAATTGCCTCACCAAAAAAACCAAAACCAAACAAAAAAAAGAAATATCAGGAGAAGTGGAAGGAAAAGGTTGGGGTCACCAACTCATTCCTACTCCTATCCTATGGAATCTAAATATTATGAGAGAAATAATTCTTCTCTTATAATAATAACCAATTATTAAATTAGGATTAAGGTTTCCCCTTGTCATTTCCTCATTCATAATCCAGTCTTGTAAGGACATCTCTGAATTAGCCCCAAAATTTACCCTACCCAGACCCTCTTTTCTAAGTGGAATTCTTACCCCCACCATCTTTCATTGTTCATTGAGTGGGTGATAGATCGATCCTTTTGTATAGATTGTCCAAGGTGGGAGTAGTCTGGCTAGAGATGAGTCTCTCTTTGTCCATGAGTGACATAATCAAAGTCATATCCCCAGCCCTCATTAGATTAAGCCCCCCTCTCATTATAATATTAATTCTCTCATAATTATTATTTATCAATTATAATAATTGATTTCCACATGTCAGGAATACCCACTTTTCCAAGGACAAAAAAAATTGATTGGCCTCCATGATTGTTTTTGGTTTATAAGAGAAAGCCAAATTACCATCATTTTATTAGTTATCTGTTAGTCATAATTAATAAATTGATTATTAATTACCCAGAAATTATGTCTCTCAAACTTCTCATTTGAGGACCTCCCTCCCTAAATTTGTCCAGTTCTTGTCATAGAACCAAGAGGGTTACAAGACCCTATAGGCATATGGGTTTGTGAGGTGGAAGGCAGGGTTCAGACCTCGTGGGTCAGTTGGCTATAGGAGATAAGTTGACTACAAACACTAGGGAAGCCCTGGGGTTATACATGAAAAGCCAATGGAGGTGGGAGGTTTTAGGAGAGTCATCCCATGGAGGCAAAGGACCACTGTTTGGATAAAGGTCTATGGATGTGTTCTTGTCAATTATATATCAGCCCACATTTATGGTGGGGATGGATTTGTTTGGTTTAGGGGTGGTGGTCCCAATTCTGGCTGTTGCTTCATCAGGCTGACCTGTCACAGTGGGGAAAGTTCACTGGGAGTTCCAAACCAGCCAGAATAATGAATGACAAGAATTGCTATATCCATGGGGCCCTAGATGAAATTTCCACCCTCACATAAGATGTGAACTTAATAAGACTATGTTAAGCTTCCTTCATGAAAAAGGCCCACTGATCCCCCTGAGGGTCATATGCCCAAGAAACCCCTTCCCCTGCCACTGTAGTTTTTAGTCCTTCATAATATGATGTTTCATCAAAAAGATTTTTTTGCTTTTATGGCAAAAGATGTACCATTCTGATATATTTTGAGAGAAGCTGGGGAATAGAAAGGGCACTGGAATTGGTGTTAGCCTGGCTTGAAGTTCCAGCTCTCACACTTATCAGCTGGATAGCTGTAAGCAAGCCTCATTAACTTCTCCAAGCCTCATTTTCTCCCTCGGTAAATTGAAGATAATAATACTTGCCTAATGTTCCTCTCAGGGGTTATTAAGAGAAAATACCATTAGGGGGCAGCTAGGTGGCACAGTGGATAAAGCACCGGCCCTGGATTCAGGAGGACCTGAGTTCAAATCCAGCCTCAGACACTTGACACTAGCTGTGTGACCCTGGAAAAGTCACTTAACACTCATTGCCTCCCCACCCCCCAAAAAAAAGAAAAGAAAAAAGAAAAGACCTTTAAAACTATGGCAATGCTAACTGTAATAATTGCTATTCTTATGAATAATACTGAACACAGTCCATTTGGAAGGTGGTTATTTATCTCATCAATCTATAGTCAATGTCCTGGATGTGATAGACATTCACTTTCTTTTTTTCCTCCTTAGTAAGTTTAGGTGATGTTTCTTGTTTTTATATTATGGTAATTCCTGGATATGGTATCTCACTCCCCTTATAGCAAGGAAAAACAGTTAAAAATAACCAGATGCTATGACCACATACTCTATCCCTGTGGTGCCCCACCTTTCTTTTGAGAAAAAGGAGGGAAGTCTTATTATTTGTTCTCAAGGACCAAGATTCACCCACCTTTATTCCAGGAATAGGGAGGAAGCAGACAAAGAGAAGGAATATGTCACTGTGAGAAGCAATAAAAATCACACACCCCAAAAAAGACTCTTTTTGTGTTTGCCCAGTAAAAGCAACGACATGGGTCCATATGGTGGAACAACCACATGTCAATAACAATTTGAGATGGCAAGGACTTGGTCATTGCAAAATCTGCATTGCCATCACGTGGCTCTTTGCAACACAGGCTTGAGTCTCTGGAGTCCCCATGGTATGATTTAAAAATGACAGCCCCCTGCCTCTCTCCAAAACGCATGTAGCAATGGTGGCTGGATTCATCCCTGTAGACTGGAGTATGGATGTGGCCAAGAGTTACAGGTTATTACCCCTTGCCTCACCCCTGAACTGGCATGCTCCTCCTGTCAGTGTCTGCCCCATTGAAGATAAAGAACTTGCTAAGGACGAGGCCACATGTTATGAGATGCACGTTGTAAGACAAAGCTGATCAGTAGCCAGAAACCCTCTTTTTGTCTAGTAGAGTTATATCTTCATAGAATCGTAGGGCTTGAAAAAGGCTTGAGGGATTTGCAAGAACTCCCGATTGTGTTCTGACCATTGTGTGAAGCCAGAGAGAGACAAAGTTCAGATCAGACACAGCCTCTGCCTTTAGGAGTCATGGGATCATAGACTTGGAGCCGGACAGGACCAGCTTTCTGGATGAGGAAACTGAGACCAAGAGCCCAATGTCCATGATGGTAGGGGTCAGGATTGGAACAAGGCCCTTTGCCTCTGAATCCTGTACTTTTTCCCCCTATGTCCCTGAGACTTATAGACCAAGAGAGGATAGGATATCAACAGAAAGCTATAATACAGAATATAAAATATAATAAACATTCATAATTTAGGCCAACTCCATCATTTTATACAAGAAAATGGAGGCTCAGAGAGGAAGGTCAGAAGATTATCACATGGGAGGGATTTAAAAATATATAAATACTATTTTATTTTTTCTAATTACATGTAAAGACAATTTTCAAGTATTCTTTTTTTGTTGTTTTTTTGTTTTTTTTTTGCAGGGCAATGAGGGTTAAGTGACTTGCCCAGGGTCACACAGCTAGTAAGTGTCAAGTGTCTGAGGCCGGATTTGAACTCAGGTACTCCTGAATCCAGGGCCGGTGCTTTACCACTGTGCTATCTAGCTGCCCCTCTTTTTTTTTTTTTTGATGGGCAATGAGAGTTAAGTGATTTGCCCAGAGACACACAACTAGTAAGTGTCAAGCGTCTGAGGGCAGATTTGAACTCAGGTCCTCCTGAATCCAGGGCCGGTGCTTTATCCACTGTGCCACCTAGCTGCCCCCCAAGCATTTATTTTTTATAAGATTTGGGGTTCCAGATTTTTCTCCCTTTCTCCCTCCCCTCTCCAGCCAAGATAGCAAACAATATGATATGAGTTATACATGTGCAATCATGTAAAGCGTGTTTATGGGAAAGAATTTTAGATGTCACTTAAGTTTGATCTGTGACTCCAGCCTCCCCACCAAGAGGTCAAATACTGCTTAAGCACCTATTATCTCTTTCACAGTTGGATCTACAGAGACATTGATGGTTTGATGTCAATTTGGAAGGAGAGGTCCATTGGAGTGACTGAGATATCTGTGTTTGGTCATGTACTGTTGGACAGCTTATATCTATGATTCCGATGGAGGCATAAATGTCAAACTGTCTAAACTGGTAGATGGTGATGGCTAGTAGCTTCCAAGGTGTTTCTCTCACTTTGAGTGACAGAATCAGAATCCCAAAAGATCTCCATAAACTTGACCCAATAAGATGACATTGGATAGGACCCATTATGAAGTTATACTCTTAGGTTCAAAAATGCAACTTTTTAAGTAATAATGTCAACAGGCATTATTAAGTACCTGCTATATGCCAGGCACTGTGCTAAGTGAATAATGGATGAAAGGCATTGATTAAATTCTTGCTATATGCCAAACTTAACTGTGCTAAACTTTGGGAATACAAATCCCAAACTAAGATAGTCCCTGCCCACAAGAAGCTTACATTCACACTGGGGAGACAGAGAAATGGAGACACAGTCCCAGTGAGGACAGAAGTGAGCAGCTTAACTCCTCTTAGGCCTGATTTCTGGAGGTAAAGATGAAGGACAAGCGGCTAGATGGTCATTGTCTGGAAGAGATGGAGGGTGGGGTTTGTGTGAATGGCAAAGTCAGTATCACTCAACAATGCATTTTGCAAGGCAAAAAGGGGAGGGGGGTTTGATTTGAGGTTGCCTCAAGAAAGGCATAATAAGCTATATATTTTTTTGGACGAGGACCTGATGCAGGAATCTGTTTTGCTTGACTATGCATATTTGTCACAAGATTGGGGTTTTTTCTTTTTCGGTGGGGGAAGGGAGAAGAAAACAAATGCTTGTGAATTGAAAACAATAACAGTGAATCTAAAAAAGGTATTGTATAGCCTCTAGAAGGAGGGAGAGACTCCTAAGTTTCCTGCCAGTTCTCAGTCTATGACCTTGAGCCTGTCTATTGGGCTTTTTTCCATTCGGACCACACCTGGTGTATTATCTTCACTTTTTGGTGCCACATTTCAGGGTGGATGTTGATAAACTAAAAATCAGCGAGAGGAAGCATGCCATAGTGTAAAGAATGTTGGATCGGGAGTCGTCAAATCTGGGTTCAAATGCCCAGAACATTTACCCATAGCTATGAGACTGTAGACAAATCACTTAAGAGCTCGGGGCTTGGAAAAGGCAGAGGTAGGACTAGAAGACTTCTGAGGTCTTTCTCAACTACATCTATAACCTACGATTCGAGGCTAGTGACTGGGGCTGTGGAGGGCCTTGAGATCATGTCAAAGGAGGATGAGCTGAAGGAACTAGGGATGGGTAGCCTAGAGAGGGGCCGCAGGGGAAACATGAGAGCCGTCTTCAAATATTGGAAGAACGGGTATGTGAAACAGATGGGTTCTGCTTGGTTCCAAAAGGGCAAACTAAGGCCACTGGGTGGTCGTTGCAAAGAGGCTGCCTTGGGCTTGAGAGAAGCCTTCCCAAAGTGGAGCAGGTCTTCAGTGGAAGGCGGGACATCCACTTGTCATGTATGTTTTAGAGGACAGGCTAGACTAGATCCAACTTGGTTCCCTTCCAACCCAGAGATGCTGAGTTTTGGAAGGATAGGCTACCTAATGCAGTTTCTATTCTATTTGTATGTGTCATTTCATACTCTGCAAAGTGCTTTCACAAGATCATAGATGCAGCTCATCAAACTCAACCTTGTTATTTTACAGATGAGGAAACTGCCTATCCTCCAAAGATTATAAACTTTCGGTGACAGGGACCGTGTTGCATGGCGTCATTGAAGGGGTAATGGGCTAAGGGTTAGGAGACTCAAAATTGAGTCTCGGCTGTAGCACTTACTAGCCATGGAACCTTGGCCAAGCCATGTAACCTGATTCTCAGTTTCCTCATCAGTAAAATGGGGATAATCTTATTTGCACTACTTCCTTGGGGGAGAAAAGGGTGTGAGGCTTCAGTTGAGAGGCATAAGGCCTTTGTAAACAAGGATCTCTTGACAATGTTAGAGGGAGGACCCTATATCATTGAAATCACAGTTCTCCATCCTCAAACAATAACATTAAGACCATATGACTTGATCTGAAGAAGACCTCAGAGATGACCTTATTCTTCCTCCTCATTTTTTTTTTTTTTTTTGCAGAGCAATGAGGGTTAAGTGACTTGCCCAGGGTCACATAGTAAGTGTCAAGTGTCTGAGGCCAGATTTGAACTCAGGTCCTCCGGAATCCAGGGCTGATGCTTTATGCACTGTGCCACCTAGCTGCCCCCTCTTCATTTTAAAGAGCCAGAAACTAGTTGTCGTTGTTGTTTGTCCTTCTCTGGGAGGTGATGTCATGACTTTCAGTGAATTTGGATTTAAGTGAGGGAGGGCTGTGCAGTTACCAGCCTCACTCTCTCCTCCAGAGCCATCTAGGTCCAGTGGCGAGATATACATCAGGACAACTGGAGATGGCCCCACGTGTTTGAGGCAATTGGGGTTAAGTGACTTTCCCAGGGTCACACAGCTAGTAAGTGTCAAATGTTTGAGGCTGGATTTGAATTTATATCCTCCTGATTCCAGGCCCACTGCTCTATCCACTGTGCCACCTAGATGCCCTCCGTAAACTAGCATATTAAAAGGAAAGGTCATTGGATTTGGAACTGAATTATCATTTACTCTATATTACTGGAGCTCTGGGCCTCAGTTTCCTTATCAATAAAATGAATGAGCTAGATTAGAATATCTCCAAGGACCCTTTCATCCTCCAATCTATGATCCCATGTAGCAATCCCCTGCTCTCACAATAGCTGAGTCAATATTTCAACATCGACCTTCTTCCCTCCTAGTCCAGTGACCCCTATTCAGCGTCACTACTACGAATGTCTATTTGGCTATAAATTATTATTTTTTCTTTTAAAATAGGTTATAGCAATACCTTATGTGTTTGCATTGTCTAGATTGAACACGATACCAATTCCTCTTCCCTCTCCCAGAGAGCCTTCCCTTCGAATAAAGATGTAAAAAAAATAAAAAAGAAGAGAGAAAAAAATTAGCAAAGGTAATCAATATATTAAGAAAATCTAACATTGTATGCAATGTTCCATGTGGTTGGACCTCCCTTCTCAGCAAAGGAGTGGGGTGAGGTGGTATTGTTATTATCACATCACCACCATTACCAGCTGCCCACTAGGCATGCTATGAACAGTCAATAAATGGTAGCTGGATTTCTGTTGAATGTTTTCAGTCCCATCTGACTCTTTGTGACCCCATTTGGGATTTTCTTGGCAAAGATACTAGAGTGGTCTGCCATTTTCTTCTCCAGCTCATTTTACAGATGAGCAAACTGAGGCAAACAGGGTTAAGTGACTTGCTCAGGGTCACACAGCTAGTAAGTTTCTGAGGCCAGATTTGGACTCAGGAAGTTGAGCCTTCCTGATTCCAGGCCCAGTACTCCACCTAGCTGGATTAGACTGGATTAAAGCAAAGCATCAATAGCTTCCAAGATGTTTCCAGCCCAGGTGGCAGAGCCCTGTCTTTGGAGTAAGAAAGACCAGAGTTCAAATCCAGCCTCAGATGGAGGTCACACTAGTTGTGTGACCCTAGTGTGGGTCATTTAACCTCAGTAAAATGGGACTAATAATAGCCCATAGCTCCCAGGAGTGTTGTGTGAGGATCAGTACTCAGCAGTTAGCGCAGTGCCTGGTATATAGTAGGTAAGTGTCATATAAATATTATCGATTATTATTTCTCCTTCCTTCAGTGGAGGCTTAAAGAATCATTAAAGGCATTAGCAGGTCCTCAAAGCTGATGCTGAACTCTGCTCTCAAAAGCCTTAATGTTTTACTGGCTTTGATAGCTCTGATAGCATCGTCCTAATTGGACCGGCTGAGGTCAAGTCCTGCTCTTTTTGTTTTTACTGCCTACGTTTGGAAAATATGACCTTCCTTCCTTTCCCCCAATCTCCTTCCCAATGAGAACTCTCAGCAGCCTTTGCAAACCATGACTCAGCACCCAGGCAGGGGTAGGGCCAGGGCAGCTTTTCTGCTGGTTCAGAATGAGAGAATAGAGTTGAACCGATGAAGGGTAGAGTAGGGGGTCATCTACACAATTTGGATGTGATTGGTCTTGGGGGACAACCAGCTCCTATTACAGCACCCCCTTGGATGCCTATAATTCCACCAAGAGGGGGTCATTCTTTTGGCTTAAGCATTGTCCTTTCACTAAAGGTCCCCAATAAGAAGGTAGAGACATCTAAGGAGTGGAATGCACATTCAGTCTTATTGTGGATGAATTTATTACATTCATCTTACAGAAGAGACTTCTGGAAATGTACTCAATAACTCTCTAGGGAGGCAATATCTCTTTCTACCAAAAGAGCTCTGGTTTTGCAATAAGAGGAGGTAGGTTCAAGTCCTGCCTTTGATGTGTGAGGGCTATGTGAACTAAAGAAAGTCACTGTGCCTCAGTTTTCTCATCTGTAAAATGAAGAGAAAGAAGAAAAGAAGAAAGGGACTCATACGTACAAAAATATTTTCAACATCTTTTTGTTAGAGTAAAATAAAGAAGGGCCCATCAGTTGGTACATGGTAGAACAAATTATTGGGTGGTAAGAGATCATAAAAAGGATAGTTCCAGGACACTTTGGAAGACTTATATGAGCTGGTACAGAGTGTAGTAAGCAGAACCAGGAGAACGATTTATGCAATAACAACATTGTAAAGACAAATAAGTCTGAAAGACTGAAAAACTGATCAATGAAGTGAACCACTGTGAGGACCGGCGATGAAGCATCTTTAACCACCTCCTGACAGAGGGGATGGACTGAAGATGCAAAACGAGATGGACATTTTTGAACAGGGCACGTGTGGGAATTTGTTTTGCTTGACTATGAACATTTGTTACAAGAGTTTTTATTTTATTTTATTACTTCTTTTTCTCAATGGGTCTTCAGGAATAGATTGCAAAAAACAAATGAAAGTCATTGAAGCATTTAAAAACACCCCCAGAACATACAGATGAAAACAAGAGGCCAGCCAGAAGGAAACAGACAAGCTGGACAGCTTTGAAAGTTACATGCTTAAATTTTATGCAAACTATGTCATAAAATTTGCTGTGCTGTGTAAAATGCTTTTTTTTTTTTGCTTGACTCTGCATAAAAATGTGCATTTTCTTTTCTTGGCAGCTTATAGTCTTAGAGAGTAACCTAGGGCATGGAAGGGCAAAGTGGGAGCCAACATGCATCAGAGGTAAGACTGGAACCCAAGTCTTCTTGGCACAGAAGCTAGTTTTCTATCCGTTACCACACACGTTACCTCATACACTTAATGTTCGTTGATTAGAGTTGACTTGAATTGGGGAAAGTATTTTTCCTCCTTTTTTAACCAATTAATGATCAATTTATCCATCTGGACACAGGTTTATGGACTTAGGAGCAAAGACAGTGCCTTTGTGCCCCTATGTTCCCTTCCTAAGATCGAGCCAAGAGCTGATGACCTCTCTACTGTCATTCATCTTACCAGGATGAGCAGAGCAACCCTCTCTCCTCACCATGGACATGGAGAATCCATTGCGGCCTCAGTTTCCCCCATGGTCTCTTCTGGGATGGAGTGCATATTTAGGGGCACCCAATAAACAAGTGAGATTCTCTCCCCTCTCTAAGTCCATTCCTGGATTAGGTGTCTGTATGGAGGTGCATGAGGCTTGGAGTTCAAATTGGAGACCTCAGTGGTAGAGACACCATCTCTTTCTTCTCAGGCCCCATCCATTAGAAGTATTACCAATGAAGTGTGGAACAGGTATATAAAGGGAACAGAGGAGGGGGACAAGGCTTTCGATTTTTTGCCTGGGGCTAGCTTACATGGTGAAGAAGGTTTGGTTCCTGACTTTTAGAGGGAGGGAGGGAGGGAGGGAATGAGATGGGGGGAAGGGAAGGTTCTGATGTGTGATTCTAATTCCCAACCTCCTTGACTGTCCTAGCTTGCGTGACTCGGCACAGGCCTCAGCCAGGGTGTGGGAGCAAGCAAACTCCATTAGCCATTATCAGAGATCTCTCCCAGCCCCTGAGATAGTAAAGTTTGAGGACTAGCTTTACATGACTGTAAAGCCAAGTGATTGAGGTGGGTCATGTGGAGGTGGAGGTGAACTCTGAGGCTGAGACTGCCCTGCCGACTTCCTGCCCAGCAGGTAGAAACAGCCCAGGAGCCACACGATGGGAAATTACTCACAGGATAAAGCCATATCCCTGAGCTTGTAAAAACTGGGCCAGAGAGTTTGCTCCAGCAACTCTTACAGCTCCCAGGGTAAAACTTTATTCCCTCCTGCGAGGGTTATATAGTCTGAGGGAATCAGTCCTAAGTGTGTGTCCTCCCAGGCCAAGGCCCAATCTAGGCCTCAGGTTACCTCTTCCTCTACATCTGCCTGAGTCAGTCATTGGGAGGCCCAGGGATGCAGACACAAGAGAGAGAGAGAGAGAGAGAGAGAGAGAAGGGGCCAGGGGAGTTTAGAGAGGACTCAGAAAAGGGGCAAGGAGTGTCCCATTTCAATTAAAAATGAAAACCCATTTTCTGGCCCTGGGCCTCAGAGAAGGCCTTCTGTGTCCCGCTTCTCCTCCCAGGCAGGAGTGGGCCAGGGCCAGCAGAGGCTGGGGAGAGGGCCAGCAGACTCTTCCTAACCTGGGGGATTCTGGGTAAATGTCCATAGGGGATAAGCACCCCCAGTGAGAGGAGCTGGGACTCTGCTCTCTGGGGCCCTGCTTGGCCAACTTTCACGTTTCCCCCTGCAATAAAACTAGATCTGGAAGGAGAAAGCAGCTATTGCCTCCTTTTCACATAGGGAAGAAGACCTAGAGGAAGTAGGAGCCTGTTTGCTGTCAGGCCCACTTCAGGCTAGGGTGTGTGTGTGTGTGTGTGTGTGTGTGTGTGTGTGTGTGTTTGAGTGTGAGTATGTGCAGGAGGGCCGGTGAGAAACAGGTTTGGAAGGAGAAGAGGCCACTTTCTTCTGATTGGTGTTGTCCAGGAGTTGGGGCAAGGATATATCGGGAAGGATTTCAGATCAAATAATAACAATAATAGTCAGCATTTATATAGCACTCCGAGGTCTGCAAAGCCCTTTTCATAGCTGAGCCTCACAACAACCCTATGAGGTAGGTGCTGTCATCTTCTCCCTTCTAAAACTGAGTTCCAGACAGCTAGCGTTTGAGGCAGGGTTTGAACTGGGTCTTCCAAGTCACTTATCCCTTGGCTCTACTCAATAATTTGGAGACTTTCCTAATGTGTGACCTTAGGCTAGTCAGTTAGAGGCAACTAGGTGATACAGTGGGTGGAGCCCAGGGCTTGGGTTCAGGGCTTGAGTTCAAATCTAACCATAGACACTACCTACATTGGGAAAGTCTCAACTTCTCTCAATTTCAATTTCTTCATTTGTAAAATGGAGATGATAATAGCACATACCTCACAAGGTTGTTGTAAAGCTCAAATGAGAAAACATTTGTAAAGTGCTCTGCAAATCTTAACGTGCTATAGAAACACTAGTTATTCCATCAAGGCACAGTCACCTCCCTTGTTCTCAGTTACCTCTTCTGCAAAGTGGGGATCATGATACTTGTACCGTCTGTGTTGAAGGTTTGTTGTGGTGGTAGGGACAGTGAAAATGACAATTACTCTGGAAAATGAAAAGTGTGTGGGGGTGAGCCTCAGCCCCCTAGCTCCTGTCCCAACAACAATTCAATCAATCGCCTGATCGATCAAAAAGCATTATTAAGCCCCTGTGTGGGGTGAGGCTGAGCCCCCTGGCTCCTGTCCCAACAACAATTCAATCAATCGCCTGATCCATCAAACAGCATTATTGAGCCCCTGTTAAGTGCCTGGCTCTGTGCTAGATGCTGGGGGGTGGGGGTGGAGGGCATACAAAGACAAAAATGAAACAGCCCTGTCCTCTAGAAGCTTGTATGGGGGGGGGGGGACTGTGCACACGGGTAGTCATTTATACAAGATAAGAGAGGTATTCTGGTAGAGATTGAGAATCCCAGAATTTGAGACCGACCTCTGTCACCTGGAGGTTCTGTGCCTCTGAAACAAGTCATTTCTACTTCCCCACCCTCCCCACACACCCCAAAGCAACTCTCTAAAACACTAAATGACTAGAGGAAGTTCCTCCCCAGAAGTTCTCTGTCCGGATGAAATCACTGGTCCAGTTTAAAAAAAAAAAAAAAGGGAAGAAAGTAATACAAATTAATAGGGGGTGGGGAGAGGGGATCTGTCCAGGTCTGTAGCAGGTTGGGGCACAAAGATCCGATCAAAATACTTCCTGTCTTCAAGGAACTTACAATCTTCCGAGGAGCCACGAACAGGAAAGTACATACCAAATAAGTGAAGGTGATGGGTGTGTGTACGGGGCGGGGGAACACGGTTCTGATAAAGAAGGAAACTGACGAAGCATAATGGGAGGCCTTCTGGAGTGCAGTCAGCGCTCCATAAATATTTGTCCACCGAGCCCGCTCCCGGGAGGCTGCTGGGGAGGGGTCTTAGTGGAGTCTTTCCTAAGTCCGGATGCCGTCCCCTTCCCCCTCCCACGCCCCCTCCCACGCCCCCTCCCCTGTGGGATGGTATGTCTGACTAATAGCCTCGGATGATGAAACCCTTCCTCTTGACCCCTGTCTTTGAGGCTAACCTTTAGCAGTTTAGACTTTCACTTCTTGTGTCTCATCCGCACGTGGTCCGTTTTCCAAATCTCCCGCCCCCTCACCCTGGCCAGTGGGATGGGAATGCTCCTCTTCGCTCCATCCTCGGGCTGTCTCTCTCTCTGAGCCCTAGGCCAGCCTAGATGTTCATTGAATCTGATCTTGTGCCGCTGAACCAGGGGATCGGGGAGGAGGGGGACACTTGGGGTGCTGGCTTTGCGCTCCTCCTGCCAGCCGGCTCTCCCCGTTTCGTAGGATTCTTACTCATAACCTGAGTTATGAACCTGAGGCCAGGGGGTAGGTGGCAAAGGGCTTGCCTTCTGAGACGAGGAAGGAAGGAGGCCCACAAGCAGGTTTTTCTGGCGTCGGTCTGTCTGTGGGCGCTGATAGGATGATAGGGATTAGAGTAGGGAGGAACTTGAGAGATAGCCGGGTTTAAAGCCTGCATGTTACAGACGAGGAAACTGATGTCCAGAGAGTTTAAATGACTCGTTTGGGGGACACACGGATGTTTTTAGCTTCACTTTCGCTGAAGCTGGAATCAAGATTTGCACCCAGATTTCCAAATTTAAGGTTCTGGGTTTTTTTTGTTTGTTTGTTTTTGTTACATCACAAATCTGGGATACAAAAGACCTGGGGGGGGGGCGGTCTTCACCTGGTGTTTATCTATAAGCTTTCCTAAAAAAAAAAAAGACTTTGATCCTTCTATTTCAACATAATTGGTCGCCTTTATAATCAGTTGTATTTTATTCTGGGAGGGGGTCCCTAAACTTTGCCAGATTGTAGGGGTCCATGACACAAAAAACCTTAAGCACCCCCCAACTAGCTTCTAGTCTTGCCTCTGAGTTCCTTTTTGTTTTTATGCCCCAAGTGCCTGCATATGGGATCAGAGAGGTCCGAACCCCTCATTTTACAAATGAGGACACTGAGTGTGTGGGGGGGTGTTGAAACTTCCCCAGGTAGTAAGTGGAAAAGGCAGGATTTAAACTTGGATTTTTCTGGCTACAAATCCAGGGCATTCCCATTATGCCAAGCTGTCTCTCCAAGAGACACATAGTAGGTGCTTAATGCAGACTTGATTGATTGCTCTGTTGGATTGGGGTGGGGGTGGGGAGGGGAACTCTACTTGGTAGCTTTATATCTGTGATCCCTGCCACCTCTGGAGGAGGGGAGTAAGAAAGAAAGCCAGGGGGAGAATAGGAGGAATTGAGTCAGAGTGGGCACTTCCCCTGACGTGACATGGGCACTTCCCCTGACAGTGGCCCCAAACTTTTCTGCAAAATTGCAAAAAATGACCAGCAGGCCCCCTGGTTGTTTCAGGTCAGATCAGTTCAATCCAGTCTAGCCCTCCTGGTCTCAGAGGGAGCTCCTTCCCTCCTTCTTTCCCTCCCCTCCAGCCTCCCCACCCTGCCTTGGTTAATGAGTGATGGCCCACACCTGTGCTTGCTCCTGCACCAGCGCAGCAGTGCCCACACCCAAGGCCGACTTGGGGGCAGTGGCAGAGGGAAGTAAGTGTTTGACTCATTCTCTGTCTCTGTTCCCCCTTTTAACCCCCTCCACACCCCACCCCCACCCTTCACTCCTTCCTTCTGTGGGGCAGGAGACCAGCTTCCTAGGGACATGGTTCCCCTGACTCATCTTTCTGAGGTTTATTACTTCTGGGACCCTCTGCTCCTTGTCAATCACCCCTGGGTTTCCCCCTCCCCCTGCTCCTGGGAATGTTCTAGCTCAGCCATGCCAGCCAACTCAGGGCATCCTCCCAGGGCATCAATTGGTTTCCAGGAGAGAAAAAGAAAAGCCAAGAGCAGCGGTAACTGGGAAAATATGTTTTCAATATATTGAGGGTGAAATGCTTACCCTGGCTCATCAATCACAGAAAGAGAAGAAAGCCTTGTGCTTATTTAGAATCTCTCCTACCCCACTCCCCTCCCCGTTCTTTCCCCCTTCCCTCCTCCTTCCCTACTCTTCTCCCAACCCCCCCCCTTCCTCACTCCCCCTCTCCCATTAAACTGATGAGGAACAGGAAATTAAATTCATTTTTTTCCACCTGCCTTTTCCCCATTATCCAGTTGGCCACTGGAGGGAGGCAGGTTCCCTGATGGCTTAAGCGATTGATGGTGACTGGGAGACCAAGGAAGTCCTCAGAAGACAGTGGCTGAGGATGTGAATGTTGTCATCACCACATTGGCACCTGCACTTCTGAAATGACTGGTTGATGGAAAGAGAAGCAGTCGGGGAGATGGTCCAACAACCTCCTCCTCCACAGGAAGATCAGAAGTATAGATAGTGCAAGGAAGGCTTTATGAATGAATGAATGGCAAATTCCCTTCTCAAAGTAACTCAAGTCCAGCCACAGTTTGGTGTGACGGGCATAGCCGATGGGGTATCAGTTCCAGCTTCCATTTTTTGGCTTGGATGCTGGTCCAAGGCATTCAAACCCCCAGCATGAACTAGATTTGGCCTGCCTTGGCCTCTGGGTCTGGTGGCATCTGCTCAGAACCTCTTGTAGAGTCTTAACTGCAGCCCCCTCTGGTCTGGGGCTTCCTTAGACTTTGGCTCAGCATCTCCTCTGTTTCTTGGGCCCCACATAGAAGGAGGGCACTTCTTCATTAGGCTCTAAGTATCCTCCTCTAGGCTTCAGGCCCTTTTCACTCCAGAATCACCCTGAAGGGACCTTTGAGATCATCTTTTGTTTTACTGATGAAGAACCTGAAATTCTGAGCAATGACGGGAATGGCTCAAAGTGGCAGAGCTGAGATTTGAGCTTGGGTGTTCTGACTCTTAAGGACCCTGCCCTTTTTTTCTTCTCTCTTCTCTCTTGGAACTTATGTATGGATCCATTCCCTGGAAGTCTGACCCATTTCTGTCAGTCTACTCTGGTCTTCTTGAAATTTATTCATAGTCACGGAATCATTGGAAGGATCCTACACTTTACATTTGAATAAAACTGAGGCACAAAGAGTTTAAATGACTCACTTGGTTGTTATGGTGGATGCTACCCTCAGACCACCTCAATTTCTTCCCCTAAGATCCATCGGAACCTTGGCTTACTCTTCCTGGAAGCCATTGGGTTCTGATGGTGGATCCAATCGTCTGAGCATATCTGCAACTCATCAGCTCCTTCCAACAGACAGCATTAAGCTGCCATCTCTAGAGGTAGTGGGTGTAGTGGATAGAATTCTTGATGGATTGTGTAGGCCTGGGGTCATTACTATGTGACTGGGCAAGTTTCTTCATCTACTAATTCTCATTTTCCTCATCTGTACAATGGGGATGATAATGCCAATGGTCCCAACCCCATAGGGTTGTTGTGTCTCTCAGATGAGATGTCTATAACAATGTATCCAGAATGCTTTGCAAACCTTAAAGGGCTATCTAAATGTCAATAATAGTAACAATAATGATCATTATTATTTCATCCCATCTCAAAATTCATAACCCTTATTGGCCTGCTCACAAATCTGCTTCTTATCTAATGACAAAGACCTCTCATTTTCAGGTCAACTGCAGGGCAAAGATGACCAACCAACAATCAAGACCTTAGATGAGGTGATCATATCTTTTCCTGTATTCTCTTTGATGATTCTTCACTCGGATGCATTGTCCTCATGGCATAACAGAAGAGGAGGGGAAGGGTTGGAGAGAGATTGATGGGGAAGAATCAATAGGCCTTGTGCCCTGAATGTGGGAGGTGAAGGAGGAGTCAAAGGTCGTTCTGAGGTCTAGGGCCACAGGACTGGAAGGATAGCAGTGCCAGGAACAGAACTAGGGAAGTCAGGAAAAGAGGTTCAGTTTGGCCTTAGTTGGGTCAAGTATTCTTGAGGCAGTGACTACTGGATTTGTACTCAGAAGACCTGGGTTCAAATCTCAGTTCTGCCACTTACCAGCTGAGTGATCTTGGGCAAGTCACTTCAGTTATGGGCCTCAGTTGCTTCTAGACGTTGCGTCCAAAGTTCCTTCCAGCTCTAAATCTACGAGGCTGTGTTCTATAGGCAGGAGAACAGGGAGGGCTAGAGGTTCCTACACTCGGAAGTCAACTACAAAGTTTTTTGAGTGCTTCATTCAATCAACTGATCAACCCATGAACTTTTATTAAGTACCTACTATGTGCCAGGCACAAATAGAAAAGTGAGAAGTCCCAGACCTTAAGGAGTTTACATTATGCTAGGGAGATAAAAGCTGCTTTTAAATAAATAAATATCCAGTAAACTGGAGTGGAGGGTGGGCAGGCACCAACCACCAGGGAAATCAGGAAAGACTTCAATAAATGAAAATAGTATTTATTAAGCACTTACTACATGTCGGACACTGCGCTAGTCCCTAAAGTGGGCCATGGATTTCAAGAACTGGAAATCAAATGGAAAATCAAATGTGGGGGCCAGTTTATGAGAAGGAACAGAAATGGGAAATAGAATGTCTAATGTGAGGGATAGCCCTTATTAGATACTAATTGATATCATGTTTGTGGGTATGTCATATCCTCCATATTATGCTTTACATATTTTATTATGTTACAATTTTTTAATTTTTGTGTCCTTAGTGCCTAGTACAGTGCCCTGCACTTAATAAATCTTTGTTGTATTGATATAATGAATGATGGCCCACAAATTGCCAAGAGGGAGAACAGAGAGAGAAAAGAGAAGGCTGAGGACAGAACCTTGGCGAACACCTATGTTTATGTGTGGGAAGAGTCAAGAGTCAGCAGAGGAGATAGAGAAATAGTGGTAAGAATTGAGAGGGCAAGTGCAGTGCAGTGGAAGCCAAGGGAGGAGCCAAGGGGCTCATCAGCAGTATTGAATGCCAGGCATGGGTTTAAGTGTTTTACAAACATTAACTCCTTTCATCCTCACAACAGCCCTAGGAATGAGATGCTCTTATCCCCATTTTAGAGTTGAGGAAAACTGAGCCAAACAGAGGTTAAGTGGCATGCCCAGGGTCACACAGCTAGTATGTAAGGATGGATTTGAAGTCAGGTTTTGATTCCAGTCATGATTCTCTATCCACTGGACCACCTACATGTCTCTACTCAGTATTAGTAGAATATTGGGAATGTAAACCAGATTGTATGCAGGTGTTCTCAACTGGAGTTTGTGAACTTGTTTTAAAAATATTTTGACAACTATTTCAATAGGATTGGTTTCTTATGTAATGAACATATTTCATTTTGTGCATTTAAGAACATGATTCTGAGAAAGGGGTCCATAGGCTTAACCAGGAAGGTTGACAAAAAAAAAAAAAGTGAAGAACCAACTCCTGGATTAAGGTGTGAGTTCAAGAGGTGGAGCAACTAAGGGATTTAGATTACTCTTTGGAGCAAGTTAGCAGTTGTAACAACAGAGCTTCTGCTCAGAGATTACAAGAGATACTTCACTCGGGAAAGGGCCTCTCAGTTCTAGACACACATGGACCAGGTTCAGTCTCTGGCCTCCAAAAAAAAGGAGTCAGGTTCTTTTTTTGTTGTATCTGCACCCTTAGAGTGCTAGGGAAAACCAATTAAAGCTTAAGTTTAGGTCATGTCTAATGTCTTCGAGAAGGGGGCAGTAGGAAGGAACTCAGTGTATAATTTAATTCGGGTATAGGACAGCTATTTATTTCCTCCACATAAAATAAGTGTCTAAAACACAAAAGACTCAGTCATGTATTGACAAAGACTTAAACATGAAACAGTAACCTATAACTGCTGTTACAATCTTCTAGGAGCTTGATAATTAAATCATAAAAACACAAAACATTTTTACAGTACTACTGAACACCATTTCACCTTGACCTTAGCTCCAAATTGTCTGAACCACCCCCCTCAAGATCCATATCTTCCATCAAGTCAAGCTCATCCTCCTATTGCAAACCATCTCCTTCAATAAGGGTTTAAATGTATAAAACTGCTGCTGCCAGCCAGCTTCAACCAGGAGTTCCTGAAATCTTGAACTCAGGAGGTTGCCTCTAAGGCTAGAAACATCCATCTCAGGATCCCTCTTTAGTTACCTCTGCGCAGGGAAAGAGACATAAGCAGATCAGAGGGAACAGCCACCCTGAGGCCTAAGCTTCAGGCTGAGGTGCTCACCTCCATGTGTGAATAGTTTCCTTGGACTTACTTGGCACTCTGCCATGGCACACGGGAATTCTAGGAGTCTTCACAGAGCTTGACAGACCAGAAGAGAGAGAGGACCAGGGGGCAGTTACTCCTCTTAGTGTCTACTGAAGTGAGTGGCACTTCCTGGTTCAATGTTCAATCCACTTTAATGAAGCCCCCTCCTCCCTTGATCTAGGGATTGTTGGATCATCTCAAAAACCTCCAGTGTCCGTGACTACCTGTGTCTCCAGAAGTGCTGGTGGGAGCTCAGCTCAGCTCTCCTTGTGGTGGGTTCTACCTTCATTACACAGAGAAAACAAAGAGAGATGATTCACTTCTATGGAATTAGTTTTTGCTTAAGTGTCTTCAGTGGCACTGATGGAGAAGGGTTAAAGGAGTTTGGGGAGCCATGGAATGATGAGGAGGGAAAGCTGAAGAATGATGTGATGGGAGAACTGAATTTAAATTAGCCATGGTGCTTGGGAAAGATTCTCTCTCGTTGGGTATTAGAAAAGGCCCCTAACTAGGATTGCTGAACTTGGGGTAACAGGACTGAGTTCAAGTTTCTGCTCTGCTCCACAGATATTACCTCTCTTCCTGGACTTGACTTTCTTCCTCTGTAAAATAAAAGGGTTGAACTTGATGGATATCAAGGTTCTTTCTAGCACTGGAGCTGTGATCTTTTCCAGTCCCTCAATGCATCCCTAGGAACCACAGGTTTCACTTTCTCCACTCCCCTTGTGTGATATTCCTAAATCTTTAGTCCTTTCCCTGTCCTTACTTTCTCCCAGCTGCCCCCTACCTCTCATCTCCACCGAGAACCTTCCTTTAGAACAGTGCTTCTGCCCTTGGCCCCCAGTGTGGGTTAGGCCTGAAGGCTCTGAGAGACAGCGGGAGCTTGCTGGTGTCTCCTCCCCTCCCTTCCCCTTCCTTTCTCTTCCTGCTCCCTGTCCCCCTTCCCCCACCTTTGCCAAAGAAAAAACCCTCCTGGGGAGGCAACTGAGAGGCTTGATTGGAGAAAGGCTTTTTCAGGAAACATTTCAAAGTATGGCATCATTTGTGATGTCCTAAGATTGGGCTCTTCTGAGGCCTTCCTGGCTCCGACTCATCTGGCAGGAGGGTCAGGCAGGCAGGGGAGCCCCAGCCCTGAGCTTGGCCAAAGTGCTGACTCAGTACAATGTGCTCTAAGTAGCAGCAGGGCTTGTGGCCCAGCTCGGCTCCCCCAGCCAGGAGCCAATGGAGCTGGGGGTTGGCCTCCCCTCCCTCCCCTCCCCTCTCTCTGGGGAGGGAGGTGGCTCTCCCAGGCTGCTCTCTCCCCCTTTCCCTTTCCCCCATCCCTTCTTCCTCTGAGGCCCTGGCCTGGTTGGGTAAGACTGTTTCATTTAATGAGTCTTGGCTGCTTCCTGGCCCTGGACAGCTCAGAGAGAGAGGGAGAGAAAACCAGCAGGGGTTCCAAGTCAGGCTTCTCAACCAGCTGGCCGCATGGGGGGGTCAGGTCGGGCCAGGAATGGGATGGGGGAAGCCATTGCTGAGGGGGACACCCCTTTAGCCTTCACTCTGAGATCCCAGAATTTTAGGGCTAGAAAAGATATTAAAGATCATCCAATGCAACCCCATATTTTATATGTGGGGAAACTGAGACCCAGACCAGGCCTAAGGTCACATGGCAAGTGAGCAGATGGAGGTGCCTGAACTCTGTGGAGTAGACAGGGTCAGCTCAAGGTCACTCTGCTCCCCTCAATTTCCAGGAGCCAAGTACCCTTCTGCTGTTTCTCATTTACACTGAGGAGCAGGGAATTCAATATATCACCCTTTCCAGGGGTGTTTGCATTGACAAACATGAGTTAACTACAGTGATGCCTAAATTCGATTTATTTTCACTCAACAGGAGATGAGGGTGGTAAGGTAGACGATTCCCCTGGGAATCAGGAGATCTGGTTCCCAGGGAAAGAGGTAGGAGGGTGGAGTGGAAGAAACATTGGTTTAGGCATCAGAGAATCAAGGTCGATTCTTGTTAGCTGCACCATCTTGGGTAAGTCCCATAATCTCACTGGGCCTCTGTCAAAAAAGGGGGTCAGGCTAAAGGACCTCTGATGTCTCTCCCAGCGCTAACTGCCAGGATCCAGGTTCTACCACTAATTCCCTATAGGACTAAGAACAAAATTGAGAAGGATTCACAAATTCTCTTTGTTGCCTTCCTCCTACATTTCAAGCACCCTCCTCTTGTCTGATGCCCTCTGTTGGGGTCTCAATATTCAAGACCCATAGGCCTGTCTTTTCCAGGCAGTGTTGGACGTCTCTGGTCCTTCTAATGCTTCTCTTCCTGTCTGGTGTTCTGTCTCCAAGGACTTTACCTGCAGTTGGGTTATAGCTGAGGTAGAATCACAGGACTTTAAAGTCAGAAAGGACCTGAGATGTTCTTGTTTTTACAGAGGGGGAAAATGAGTCCCAGCACAGGGAAGAGACTTGCCTCATGTATGCTAGCAAGCAACTGGCTAGGTGCTTGGTACATCACAGGTGTGTAGTAGATGTATGTTTGACTGACTGATGAGTGGCAGAGCAGAAAACAGAACACAAGTCTCCCCCGGTTCCCATTCCAGTGCTTTGTCCATAGGCTGGGCGAATTTCTATGTACTCTGGTGTATACTAAGATGCTGATGAGTTACTGTGTTGCCTCCTAGGTAATACATTTACATTTTAAGATAGTAGCATTAAAAGGAAACTGAGGCAGGTGGAAGTTAAGTGATTTGCCCAAGGTCATATAGCTAGTAAGTGTCTAAGGCCACATTTGAAATCATAGCTTCTTGATTTCACTCCCAGTACTCCATCTGCTTGGATACTTAGCTGCCTCTGGGAGTTGGGAAACCTGTTGGTTTCTAATCCCAGCTCTGTTGTTAACTTGGTATGACTTTGGGCAAGACCCCTTCCTCTCTCTAAGTGTCAGCTTGCTCATCTTTAGAATGAAGACTACATATGGCTTCCAAGGTCCTTTCCAGCCCTAGAATTAGGATGGCCCGATCATGATATAAATATCAGACCTCATAAACTGCCCTCAAGGAGCTTAGAATCTAGTTGGGGAAATAAAACTAACCTTCATGGAGAATAACTAAGTGCCAAGATCTACAGCATTGATGACCAAGGTAAGCCTGAACTTGGGCCGGGTGACACCTGTCTTTTGGAAGCCCCATTTGAGAAGTGGTCTTTAGAGGTGATATTCTCTGGCTCTACCAGAAGACCCCAAAGGCTTCTCAGAGAACACAATCCCAAACATAGCTTGATCCCAGGATTGAAACCCTCTGGAGGATCAATGGGCCTGAAACCTAATTTTTAAAAAAACAGAATCCTGGGAGTTGTTAAGGAGTGGGAAAAGAGAGATTGGAAATAGCACAGTCCACTATATGAACCAAAATTAGCAAGTTTCCTATTTTTTCATAACTTCCATCCCCTCCCCTGTCCACCGGAAACCCAAAATATGTGAAATTAACCTAAAATTAGGAACATAAGTCACAAGAGAATTAAAAAAGGCCCAATGCCTTTGGAGAAAATATTTTCATATCCTTATGCTGATCATTTATTCTAAATCAGGATACGGTGATTACTTTTGAAATGAGAATTTTTCTGTTAAGGC
Source organism: Dromiciops gliroides (assembly GCF_019393635.1). Taxonomy (NCBI): domain Eukaryota; kingdom Metazoa; phylum Chordata; class Mammalia; order Microbiotheria; family Microbiotheriidae; genus Dromiciops; species Dromiciops gliroides. Next base: position 707,298,274 of record NC_057861.1, read on the forward strand.
TCATGCCTGGAAAGGAAATGCTTTGAACTTGATTCAGTTCAGAGGAGGTTCAGTATCTTTGAGTACCTACTAGGACTCAGCACAGAACTGGAAAAGTTCTCATCCTGCTATTGAGAAAGCTTGGTCCTCAGTTCTGTGATCTAATCCTCAGGAAACTCAGAACATAACTGTTTTAGGCTTCGAATAGTTGCCTAGCATACAGTAGGTGCTTCATAAGTGCTCTATCCTTCTCTCTGTCATCAAGTTACTTTATTTGAAGGGCACCACCAATGTGTTCCTTCTTGACCACAAAGATTTCCCTCAGCCAACCACAGTGCCTGAAATCTTACCATTAGCTATGTTGAAGGCTCCCTTTCTCCAGGATTTCCTCATCCAAATTGAGATCTGCCTAAGATATAAAAATTCATTTAGAAAAGGACTGCACTAACTTCAAGCAAGTGTCTTTCCTTCTCTGGTTTCAGTTTTCTCATTAGGTCCCCTCCAGCCGTAATCCTTGAATTCTGGGATTTAAGGATTCTGTGCTGAGGGCAGTGTCCTTTGGGGGTGACACATACACTGGGAAAGTTTTGTTAGGGGAAGAGTGGAAAGACAGGTTCAGAATTAAAGTTCTGCTGAGAAGGGTTGGCTCAATTCATTCTTTTTTTTTCTTTCTTTCTTTTTTTCCAAGGCAATGAGGGGTTACGTGACTTGCCCAGGGTCACACAGCTAGTAAGTGTCAAGTGTCTGAGGTCAAGTTTGAACTGAATCCAGGGCCAGTGCTTTATCCACTTTGCCCCCTAGCTACCCTCCCTCAATTCATTCTTTTAACCATCAAGACTGAGTACTGACTATGTGCAAGATACCCTGTGAGCGCTGGGGTATACAAAGGAGACTGTAACCCAGTTCCCACCCTCCAGGAACTTAGAGTCCAGTACTAGAGATGACCTAACTATAATACAATTTGAGGACAATCTGAACACTTCGGGGTCGGGAACCTTTGCTCCCTCTTCATATGCCCATCATTTAGCATAGCTCTTTGTACACAGTAGGTTCTTAATAAATGAGTATTGGGTGGAATACAAGGTAGAATGTGACAAATGCTTGAGAGAGGTGCAAAGTTTTGTGGGACTTCAGAGGATGGAGATTTTATATTTGGCTCGGATGATCAGGGAAGACTTTGTGGAGGGGGTGGCATTTGGGTTGGATCTTAAAGGATGGTTAACATTTCAGTAGACAGTTGGCATTCTGCATGTTGAGAATGAACTGAATAAAAGCAGGCAGATAGCACAGTGTGTTCATTGAAACAGAGTCGTCCGCTTTGGCTGGAGCACTATGTGTGAAGCCAACTAGTGGGAGATAAAGCTGGAAAGGTAAATTAGGAGCAGATTGTGAAGGACTTTGAATGTCAGCCTAAGGGATATTATTTAGTTAGCAATTGAAGGATTTGGGGAAGGGGAATGGTGAGAAGAGAGCTGTACATTAAGATGATTCTGGCAGTGGAATTTAGGATGGATTAGAGTTGGAGAGAAATTGGAGAAAATGGAGAGAACTATTAAGAAGCTACAAAGATTATCATTGTTGTTTGGTCATTTCAGTCATGTTTGACTCTTTGTGACCCTATCTGGGGTTTTCTTGGTAGAGATGCAGGAGTGGAGTGGTTTGCCATTTCCTTCTCTTGCTCATTTTATAGATGAGGAAACTGAGACAAATAGGGATGAGTGACTTGCCCAGGATCACACAGCTAAATCTAGCTAAGGCCAGATTTGAACTCAGGTCCTCCTGCCTGCAGGGCTGGCACTCTATCCACTGTACTACCTATCTAGGCAAGACATAATAAGGACCTGAATTTAAGGTGGTGGCCATAGGAATAAATAAGGGGACAGGGATGGAGCTAGTTTAGAGGTGTACAGTGGATTTTTTTTTTTTTAGTGAGGAAATTGGGGTTAAGTGACTTGCCCAGGGTCACACAGCTAGTAAGTGTGTGTTAAGTGTCTGAGGCTGGATTTGAACTCAGGTACTCCTGACTCCAGGGCCGGTGCTCTATCCACTGTGCCACCTAGCTGCCCCTGTACAGTGGAATTTGAAATGACAGAACTCAAGTGTACTTAGCACAGTGTTTGGCAGGGATGGGAGGTGCTTGTTGATTGATTGGGAGAATGCAGAAATGGGGAATCAAAGATAATACTGTTTGGAGTCAAGACACAGAGAGAATGTAAGCTTCCTGATGACAGGGACAATTTGGGGGGGGGTTGTTTTTCTATTCTCCAACACCTAACATAGTGCCTTGAACAAAGGAAGTACTAAATAAATTCTTATTAGTTTGGATTGCTGCCAGTGACAGAAAGAGGGAACACTCTTTTGGGGGAAAGAGAAGTTCGATTTCATACATGTGGAGTTGGAGATTTTGGCAGGATTTTCAAATGAAAATGTCAAGCAGGCAGTTGGAAATTGGGGTCTGGAGTCCAGGAAAGAACTGAGGGCTAGAGACAGATTTAAATCTGCATAGAGGTGATCATTGGAGCCAGGAGAGAAGATGAGGTAGGTCTACTGAGGGAAAGAAACCAAGTGTTGGGCAGAGCCACCATTTTAGGGCTTAGACAAGTACACTGGTACCTGAGGAAGGTGGCAATGGTGACACAGGAGAAGGACACAGAAAGAAGATTCAGCAGACGCAAAGTCAAATGACTTTTGCCTCTGGTAGTCTTGCTTCAGCCCAGAGAGAGTGGCTGATCTAAAGGGGATGATGCGTCTGTGTCAGGAAGATGTGAGTTTGAGCTCATTAGACTCAAGATCCCATTAGAGGTTTAGGTTAAAAGCAAGAATAAAGGGGGACCTGGTTTCCTCTGAATCTGCTTGGGCATGGAAGGTCCTGAAATTGTATATTTATGAATTATATTCCTCACTAGTCTCATTTTACCTTTATCCAAAGTCTCCTATCTCAGATCATCTGGGTTCCTCTAGGCTCAGATCACACCAAATGGAAAACCAAAGCAAATGCAATAAAGCTTTCCACTAGGACCATCCTTTCTTCCTCTGCTTGTTACTTTGGATGCTAGCAAATGGAAGAGAGAAGAGACACAGAGAGTGAGGGGGATGTTGGCTTCTCTCCTACAGAACCACTGTCAGAGGGATCTTCCTAATGCACAGCTCTTATCCCATCATTCAACATTACAAAAGCCTTGTGGATTCTCTAGGTTTTCATTTCCAACCCACTCATTTTTACAGATGAGGAAATACAGGAGAGTGTTTTGTCTAAGGCCACATAGTGACTTAGTGGCAGAGGCTGGATCAGAACCCAGGACTCCAGGATCATGGACCAGTGTTTATTGGTTCATTTATCGTCCATTTACTTAATGAAGAATCACTCACCTGTCTATTGTTTTGGTGAATGTAGGAGAGGGAGTGGGTGCATGGGAGGAGGCAGGTGGGGACTAGGGAATATAATTCAGAAATGTCCAGTTTGGGGGACCTTCCATTCCCAGGCAGATGCAGAAGAAACCAGGTCTGACTTTATTCCTGCTTTCACCCCAAACCCCTGATGGAATTTTGAATCTATTTAGTTCAATGTCCCAACACATCATCCCCTTTAGATCAATCACTCTCTCTGGGCTGGAGCAAGACTACCAGGGACAAAATTCAAATCTGAGGCAATTTGCCTTTGGGTGTGCTGAGTTTCCTTTCTGTGCCCCTCTCCCATGTCATCATTGCCATCTTATTGATTGGTTTGACTGATTTGAGGTTTGAGTCTTAGCTCCAGGCCCTGGAGTTAAAATTTCCTCACATACAGCCCTGAATTTCCAGAGTGGTTTGGGCTTGTCACCAAATGGTCCCTAAGTTAGAGGCTTGATAACAAATCTGATCGCCAATGGAAAAGTAACCAGGACCCAAAGAAGTTACTAATAGAACAGGTTTGGGGCAACTTGTGGGGTCAGTCATGTAGGTAGACCCAGACTTTGGGTGCCAAAGTAAAGGTCAATTTCTTTCATCTCCACCCCCTAGTGCATCCCTTCCCCTGTAACACCAAGCTATAGGTGTGAGGGATGTTTTTGCTATACAGGAATTTGTCTCTGCTCCACAAAAAGGATGTTGGTTCAGTATTTCCAGGAGGAATGATGGAAAGTTCTCAGTGAAAGACAAGCAGACTTCAAGTGGCCCAGTCACAGTGGTTTCATTTCTTCATTTTCCCTGAAATGGGAGATGTTCCCTCTCCTTTCCCTTTTTCTTTTAAAATTAAAGTTTTTACTGATGTCTTTGGTTTTTACATTACAGTCATTTCTGGATATACTCCAACACAACAAGGCTTTCCTTGTAACAAAGAAAATTAAGCAAAACCAACCATTACACTAAACTCTTCTGACAGAGTATGCAACATACTGCACCCATAGTCCCCATGTCTCCAAAGAAAGACAGGAGATGCCTCATCTTTTTCACCACAGCCAAGATTAGTCATTACAACTGGATAGCATTCAACTTCATGTTAATGTTCTTTTCATTTCTATCAATGCAGTCATTGAGCATGTTGTTTTCTTGGTTCTGCTTAGTCCACTCCTCATCAGTTCACACAGATCTTCCCATGTCTCTGAATCACTCATTCTTGTTATTTCTTAAGGTGCTGTAATATTCCATTACATTCACATACCACAATTTGTTCGGCTATCCCCCAGCCGATGGACATTCTGCTTCCAGTACTTTGCAAACATAAAAATTGCTGCTATGTTTATTCTGGTGTATTGGGGACCTTAATTATTGCCTTGGACCTCCTTGGGACATTATGGTCAAGAGTGAGAACTCTTGGGATGAAGAGTTTAGTGACTTTTCTAGCATAATTCCAAAATATTCTTTGGAACTGTTGGACCCATTTATAACTACACCAATAGAATATTGGTTCTAGGGCAACCTCCTTCCATTTTCTCCTCTAAGCATGTAGCTCAGAGATTAGCTTGGTTATGTAAATGGAGGCAATTTATCTCTCTAAGTTTACCTAAACTTTTCCAGTTTTCCCTAAAGAACCTAACCATTCAGATCCTCAGCCAAGGTCAGAGCTGATGCGTGTGTGTATGTGTGTGTGTGTGTGTGTGTGTAATAATGAATTTAGCTCAGCTTAGCTTTCCGGTAGTTAGATGTATGCACTATTTTTAATGCTACCATCCACGGAGGGGCATAACAGCTGGTTCCTGGGGCTATACAAGGTCCAGAGAAATGGGAGAGGGCACAGACCATGCTGCAAGAGACTGAACAAGGGGAGAGGGCGTTTGTGGAAACCTGGAAACTCCGCTTTTTGACTAAATTTATTTTTCTTCCTATTTTCATTAGGACAAATCCCCTAATGTATTTATGTGCCTCAAGAAAATCCTACAAATAACTGATGATACAGTTAGTGATTAAGATGTGAATCATCCTCAGGGAGAGGAGCTGAAGCCCTGTAAGAGGGACATAATGTGTCATAAAGTATTTAGGAAATTATCATCCAAACCACAGGGAAAAAGAGAGAAAGATGGGAATTCAGAAGTAGCCAGGGTTTGAAAGCTATTGAATGTTAGTGTTTGGTGCCAAGGAACAGAGCTTGGGGGGTGGGGGAAGAGTTTCTCTCCCCTTTTTCTTACTTTGGCAAGGACAGCTCTGATAATGTGGAAAGGGCTTGGACACAGCTGAATAGAGTCGATGGGAAACCAGCTCTGAGAAATGAATTGAAATGAAAGGCTTCTTGTTCAAGAAATCCAGTAAAAAAACCAAACAAGTGATTCCCTTGGAGGTAGGACCCCTACCTTCCCGTCTGCTTTTTCCACATTCTCTCCTTGGCTGGGTCTCCATGGAACCAAGCTCTCAGATGGACAGTGAAAACGCCAGTCAGCCATCCGGATGTTTCAAAACATCCAGATGTTTGGCATCGTGTAAACCTAGAAGATCCAGCTGACTGATTTGCTCTATCACTTCTTCCAGATGTTTCATTGTTAGTGTAGAGAGCCTTTGTATCTGGTCCCACAGTCTCAGGAGAAAGTGCAACGAGTGGATCTATGATATACTGGATATCCTAGCATCAAAGACTTCTCAGAGCTAAGAGGGTCCTTAGAGATCATCCAGGCTAGCCCCTTGGTTTTACAGATAGGGAAACAGGCTCAAAGCAATTAGGTGACTTGCCCCAGGTCACCCATAGCTCATTGGTGGCAGTAGAAGCATTTCCTAGGCTTTTAAGTCTAGGATAAGTTCAGGTTTTCTCTAGAGCTGCTTGGGGAAGTTAAATTAAAGGCCCTTACTATACCCAGAGTTGGGACAGGATAGCAGTATCATTGTGTCTACAGATATAATAAAGATATGATTATATCTTTAGACATGAGAGACATGTCACCTCTATTAATATAATGATAGATGAGGGTGTCTTCCCCTTAAACGTGTTTAGTTTATGTTTAAGAGAGGATAAGGTAGCCCTTTCTGACATTACTCCTTGGGGTTGGTGGTGTGTGTGACAACAAGTCCTCATTGGAACTTCTGCTCTTAAGTAAAACTATAGTCAAGGAAAGGAGATTCCCCAGAAAATGACCATTAGAAGAAATCATTTTGATGCCCTAATTATCATCTTTTCCAGTTTCATAATATATTTATAGCTTTCAAAGCCCTTTCATCTATTCTCTCATTAGGTTAACGTAAGTACTCTTTCAATGCTGAACTCAAACACTACCTCCCTTCCCGGCTCTCAAAAGGAAGTCATTTTTCCCTCATCTGACCTAAGCTCTCTGTACTCCACATACTTGAGCATAGTCTCATTTGTATTACAGCTAGCCATGTACATGCATTTATTATCCCTAGTAGACTATCAGTTCCTGGAGAGCAGGGAGGGTACCTTTAATTCCTGTGCCCTCTTGGGCACTTGCCACCATACCTGGCACATAGTAGGCGCTGATAAATGTTCATTGAGATGAATGAATCTTAGAATAATAGAATATTAGCACTGAACAAGACTTTAATGGTCATCTTCTACCCAATTCCTGGGAGAAAGACTTCTAAGGTGGTGCAGCTATGATAAAGATCTCTTCAAAGTCAAGGGATGGTGAGGTTAAAGGTATCCAGCGAGAGCTAAGATGGCTGTCACTCAGTCGACATTGATTTATTGGTCACATCCTGTGTGCTCAGTACTGAGCTAGGTACTGTGAAGGATCTAAGAAATATGATATGGTCCCTTTCCAAAAAAGCTTACAGCTTAGTTGGGGGTGGAGGGGACAAGTTCCATGCACAAAGGTAATTATATAAGTCAATGTGTGATTAGTGCCAATTCAGTTCAATTCAATTCAACATTTATTAAGTGCTTACTATGTGCAAAACACTGTGCTAAGTGCAGGGGATACAAAGATTAAAAAAAAAAGACAGTTCCTGCCCTCAAAGAGCTTCCAGTCTATTGGGGGATACAACATATATCCCCAACATACCCATTCCTATTTCAGATAAATATAATAATACAAGATAGAGGGTAACAGGGACAGAGGTTCAAGATGCTCAAAGAAAATTTGAGAAGGGAAAGAACACTGGTGAGGGGCATGAAAAAAGCACCAAGACTCAAGGGCTTAGATAAGCAGTAGTTGCCCTCAACTGGGCCACTAAATGAACAATTAGACGGTAAAAGCTGTGAGTTCTGAGGAGAGAGATCCCACAGTGGATATATGAAGGCAAGTTAGGGTAAATATAGTCAAGACATAAGCATGAACTAGAGGGTTCTGGTGCCAGGAGTGGTCATGGCTAGGAGAACCTGAAAGGTCAGGTTACTTCTCTTACTACCTTTTACTTCTGTACCTTTGTTTATGCTTTTTAAAAAAACCCTGCAATGCTCTCTCTCATATTTCTCTACCAAAATCAAAGCCATCTTTCCCCAAAGGTTCTTAAACCTGGAGTTTGTGAACTTTAAAAAAAATATTCTGACAAATATATTTCATTATTGGTTTCCTTTGTAATCATGTGATATTTTATTTTAGGCATTTAAAAACATTATTCTGAGAAGGGGTCCATAGGTTTCATCAAACTACCAAAGGGCTCCATGCCCCGTTCCCCAAGGTTAAGAACCTCTGTCCTAGGTCTAGCTTAACTCTAACCTACTTCAGTAGCCTTTTGAGACTCCAGTTCTCAGTGATCCCTGCCTCTTCTGGATTCCTCTTACACTTATGGCTTGTTCCACTCACTTGGCCCTTAATTACACATTACCAGGCATCTAAAACTCAACATATTCAAAATAGAACTTAATAATCATTTTCCCCCTCTAACCCACTCCCCTCTTCCTAACTGGCCTATGATTGTTAAGGACACCCTCATTCTTCCAGTCACTCACTGACATTTGTTATCTCAGAACTTTCCCAACTCTTCTCTCTATCCTTTCCTACATTTAACCTGTTTCCAAGTCTTGTTGATTTGGCCCCCTCATCTGTTGCCTTCTCTTCATTCACACCACTGTCTCTCTGATTAGGCCCTCACTCACTTTTACTCAGACTCTTTTACTAGCCTACTAATTGGTCTCTCTGCCTCATCTTTCCTCTCTCCAATCTATCTTCCTTATAGCCATCAAGTGAATATTCCTAAGGCACAGTCTAATCAAGTCATTTCCCTGCTAGAGAAGCTTTAGCAAGTCTTTGTCATCTCTAGAACAATCTCTCCATTGAAAATCTAACTACATCCAGTCTTCCCAAGTTGTTTTTACCTCATCCCCTTGCATGCAGGATAAGTGCTAGCTAGTCGCCTATGGTGCCCAACATTCCATCTCCTACCCCCAGGCCTTTGAAATGGCTGTCCTTCTCACCTAGAATGAATTCCCTCCTCACCTCTGCCTCTTAGACTCTCTAACTTCTTTTCATACTCAGCTTAATACTCATCTCATATCCAAGCCCTTTCTCATTTTCCTCAGTTGCTAGGATTCTCTCCTCTGGAAATGACTTATATTTTGTAATGATTCATCTGGGTCCATTTGGTTTCCTCTTGTGGAATGTAAGGTCTTTGGAACAGGGAGTTTTCATTTTTCTATTCGTCTTCTCAGTACCAAGTACAGTACCTGGCAGATAACTGGTGCTTAGCAAAGGCTTGTTGAATGTATGCATGAATGCTGGTTTTATCTTTTCAAGGAGATTCTAACCTTAAGGGCAGGGACTATGTCATTCAGTTCTCCCACAGTGCCTAGCACAGTGTTGAGTATACAATAGATGTTCAGATGACAGAGAAGGAGGCAATACGGTATAGTTGAAAGAGCACTGGTTCAAGAGATAAATGGGACTGGGTTCAAATCCTGCCTTCTCCCTACGTTACCTTGGGCAATTCACTTTTATCTGCCTCAGTTTCCTCATCCATAAAATAGGAGGATTGAACTAGTTGACCTCTGAGGTCTTTTTTTTTTTTATTTCTAGATCTTGGATCATGGAGCACATTTATAACATATGCACAGGATGCATATATAGGGTGCATCTCATAGCATTGGAAACTAGGTACAGGGTCACAAAAAAAGGCTGGCTTCTTAATAAAGTCCACCATCCTAGGAAAGAGTCTACTCCTGATTTCTAATCCAATCCAGATTGAGAAATACAAATTTTGAGAGGGCCACAGTAGAATCCCCAGGGGTCTTTAGGAACACATGATATCAGATGTTTTAGAATGGTTCCTGTAGATGGAGTCAAAGAAATTAATTTATTTTAAGATGAAGATTTATGGGCAGTGCCATCCACAGTTAAAAAAATAATCAGAATACTGTGAAAAAAAGAGAGGCTGAAATAAAAACGAAAACAAGACACAACCCCAGAACACCAGACTCATTCTCCAAATACTGCCAGCAATTTCATGATATAGTCACTTTTTAATATTAAAAGTAAATTGTAAATGTGTCTTTTAAAAACAATATGCATAAAATAGACCTTATTATTCTAAAGCTCTTTCCTTTTTTAAAATGCTTTTTTTTTTCACAGTAATTTCTTAGGCATGTCATGTTTTCCCTCAAAGAAATAGTGCAATTGGAAGAAGGAACACGCTGTCAGTGGGTCAGGACTCCTGTGCTAATACAAGTCCTTGTAGATTTCTTGTAGGAGTGGGTGAAGGCTCATGTCCGTCTCTGTTTTCTTGATGACTTGCAACAGCTGCACGTGCTCTGTTACAATCTGTCTGAGGTCTGTCATTTTCTGAAGCAACTTGGCAAACAGCTGGGAGGATTCGGGGTGGTTCAGCTTGAGCTGGAGCTCCAAGGCCTGCAGCAAGTTATCCTGGATGTCCTCAATGGGCTTTACGTTTAGCAAACCAGGGCGGTCTGGGGGAACAAGAACGGAAAACACGTCAGGAGTTGGACAGCAGCAGAGGCAGTGACAATGGTTCCCCAAGGCACCCTTGGCCAAGGAAGCAGCCTAAATAAATCTTTATTGAGTTTTCTTTCTTTCTTTTTGAAAAAGTAAGTCCCAATAAGACACGTTTGAGTGTGTGTGTGTGTGTGTGTGTGTATGTGTGTGTGTTTGTACACACCAGAGAGGCTTTGAGGTCCCTTTCGGCTCCAGAGCTCCTACCACCTCATTCATTCAACATTTATTAAGCATATACTGTGTACAGAGTCCTGTGCTGGGGAAAGATAGGCATCTTAGCTAAGATAGGGTCCCTGCTATCATGGAGTTGATGGTCTTGGATGATACAACACAAACACAGATGACTGTAACACACAAGGTTATATTGTCATTAGAGAAGGATAAAACAAGGCATGCGGTAAACTCCCGGGTGGACAGTTGTTGCCAACAGGAAGGCTTCATGGAGAAGAGGGTACTTGAGTTGTGTTTTAAAGGATGGAGAGAACAATTCAATAGGTGAAGAAGGGGAAAGGAAACCATTCCAGACTCAGGAGACATCATGAATCAAGGCAAGGAGGCTGGAGAGAGTATGGACCATTTGGGGCACAGAGAGTAGACCAGGGCCGGGCAGCATAGTGTATGGAGGGAAGTGATAGAAAATAAGGATGGAAAGGAAGTGTGGTGGTAGACCATGGAGGGCCTTGAACTCTAAGTAAAGGAGTCTCAACTTGGGGGACAATGGGAAGTCCCTAAAAGTGTCTTTTCTCCATCACTATCTTGTCTCCAATCAGTCTTCTTTGGCCAATCTTACTGATCTTTACCTAATTAGTTTTCAACCACCTGGCTTCCTTATTAACACTTCAGTTACACTTTAAAACCTCCACCTACTTTCAATCTATAAGCATTTATTAAATGCTATGTGGCAGGCACTATTTCAACAGACTTTAAAAATTTTTTCTAGCAGTTTCACATCTATTTAAAACCAGAATTTTTTTTTAAAGCGTTTTTCCTTCAACCATTTTTAACACAATTTGCAAGTGAGGGAACACAATCGTTTTCCAACATAATTATACAGTGGTTTCCTTATAGAGCTGCAGATCTTTGGACCTGACTTATCCACAGGCCACAGCCCCTCAATATTCCTAGCAGTAATCCCCAAATCTCACTCTTTGAGGTGACAGGCATGCCTCTTTCTTTTCTATGATTAGCTCTGGCCCTTAGTGGTAATACTTCCCTGTTGTCCTTTTCAGTTCCAATTTCATTTGGGGAAAATGACAACATTTCTGTGCTTTTTTTTTGCTCAATCGCTCTGGTTGATACTGAAGGGTTCTCAGCAGAATTGATCTCAGATTGGAACATTGGCTCAAAAGCTACTACTGCCTCATTAAGCCAGCAAGCCTGAATCATTCAGCTGTGAATAAGCCACTGACTCGAATTCAGGGGCTTTGCCAGTAGCCACCAATGAACTAGATTGCAGCCCCTGCCTGTGGGAAGAGAAGGGATATGAAAGCCCAGGCTTTCTGGCTCTATCTCTGGAAGTCAGTCAGTCAGTCAGTCAGTCAGTTGATCAATCGACATTCATTAAACACCTACTATGTGCCAGGCATGGTGCTAAACCCTGGAGTATGGTGTGATGGAAAGACTCTGGAGACCTGGGTCTCCTACCTTTCATAGGATCTACTTCTGTGTGACCTTAGACAGGTCATTTACCCCCTCTTTGTAAAAGGGGAGGATTCCATTAGATCCTCTCCAACGTCCCTTCTTTCTCTGGAATCACAAGGAGGCTCAGACTTAATTTCACTTTTGCGGCACAGGAGGAAGCTAGCTTGCCTTCACTCTAGCTTTCCTAACGCCCTATTGACTCGAGTATTGGTGGTTTTGGGATTTCAGCATTTAGGCTTGGAATAATAACCATCTCAGTCAGATTCTAGGGAAGAAAGCAATGATTTAGTCCTGGCCAAGGGAGTAATGAATACCCCTGGAAAAGCCGTACTTTTCCCACAGTTACTTTGCACTAATGAAAACCACCAGCGATCCATGCTGTAAGCAGACTCAGACTCTGGGCCGATGCCTTTTGGGCTTCATGTGTGCTGATGTCTTGGTTTTCCTGCCTCTTTGCAAGAAATGGAGGCTCAAAAAAATGGAGGCTCAAGGCTTCTCCTGGCAGAAAGGTGGGGGACATCTAGGGCAGAATGTTGTATACATTTTCAGATGCAGTCATCTGTTTTTCTTTGTTATAAGGGAGGGAGAGGAGAGGAGGACTGGGGCACAGAGGATATTTCCAGAAATTACTATGTTGTAAGAATCAAAAGGCACCAATAAAATATATATCTTACAAAAAACCCACCAAGAAATGGGAGGCTCATCACTTCCAAGTCCACTGGCTACACAACACAGTGGCCTCTGAACAAATGGCAGTCGCTTCTACAGAGACAGGAGGTGGAGGAGGGGGAGCGGCCTTGTGCAGAATGCAGGAAGAGAGGTATTGTTAGCAGCATGCCCAGAGACATAGTCCTCTCTTGCAGGGTTATCCCATTCATTCAGATTGTGGCTGTAGGGAATGAAGCCTCCCTCCCCATGAGCTAATAGAAGCTAGACAAAGAGGGCCAAACTTGCTGAAGCCATCACATCAATCTAATGTTTAACTTTTCTATGGAAGTTTAAAAAACAGACCAACAAACACAGAGCCCTCGGGCTGATCCAACTGATATTCAACTGATCAGCTTTGCTGGAAATGCTTGGCTTTATTGCTTGGTAATGGAACTGGTCTCCACTAGCCAAGGTGGAAGAGGATCTGTTTTGGATTTTCAAATCCCCATTTAGAGAGTTATTCTTTATGATGTGATAGGGGAAGCTTGGCTGAAGGGCTGGAGTTTTGTGGCCATTGATTAAATACCTTCTCTCCAAAGACCAGTTAGCTCACTTCCAGAAATAGCCCATGGGAGAGAGTATTGCATACGAGGACTGGCAACGGAGGGCACTGAAGAGAGCCCTGGACCTGAAATCAAGGTTTCTGCCTTGGGTTCAAATTTTGGCTCCATCATTTACCACCTGTGAGAAATTGGGCACATGACTTCTCCCTTGTCTGGAAATGCAGGAGCTGGACTACATGACCTCCATAGTCCTGTCCCACTCGAAAATCTTTCCAGTGCTTCCTGCTCCAAAATGCTTTCATTATTGGATACTTATTTCTCAGCATAATTCATAGAATAAAAAAGAGAGGGAAATTAAAAATGTAATGTGAAAGATGCATGATAGACTCATGGGGTACATCAGGAATCATCTGGGTTCTAAAACAATGGTACCTGTGGAAAATTGGACAAGTCTCTGGGCATCAGTTTCCAGATCTGTAAAATGGGGGTGGGGGGAGAGGTTGCCCTAGATATTAGCTATAAAGTCCCTTCCAGCTCTCATGCAGAATTATTCTAGGTGTATGGATCAAAACAAAACACTCCTCACCCAGCTACTCCTTTTAGTAAGGTTCCTCTGATTTTAAGCTCCTGTCTTTGGATAGAGAAGTCTGCAGTGCAAATTCCCTCTCTGACTCTCACAACCGGTTTGACCTCGAGCAACACATTGTCTCCCTGGACCACACACTTTCCTCATCTGTAAAATGAAGGGGTGGGACTAGGTGACCCCAGAGGTCTCCCTCAGCCCTTGTTTATGATTTTATGAAGCAGTGGTCTGCAATCCAAGGTAGACGTGCAAATCTTGGCTCTGTCATTTTTTCCATTCTGATCTTGAGTATATCATGCTCTCTCTGAGCGTCAGTTTCCTTATCTGTAAAATGAGGGGGTTGGAATCGATGACCTCTAAGGTCCCTTCTAGCGCTAAACTTATATTATTTGTCTCAGCTGTTCTCTTCTCTCTTCGACACCTGGAATGCCTCTATCCTGCTCCCTTAATCTCCAGGAAGCAAAGTAATAGTCTAGTTGACACAGTGGCACCTTTCTGAATACTCTAAGCAGTATTTTTATTAAATAACTGACATTAATATAATGCTTTTTTTGGGGGGGGCAGGGCAATGAGGGTTAAGTGACTTGCCTAGGGTCACACAACTAGTAAGTGTCAAGTGCCTGGGGCTGGATTTGAATTCAGGTCCTCCTGAATCTAGGGCTGGTGCTTTATCCACTGTGCCACCTAGCTAACCCCCTTAATGCTTTAAAGTTTGTCAGAGTGCTTACCAAAATTATCTGGCTTGAGCCTTCTAGCAATCCTGTGAAGCTGGTGCTATGGGTAATATTATACTCATTTCACAGATGGGGAAACTGAGGCTATAGATGTGTCCTTGGCTACGCAGCTGGTAAGTATCAGGGAGATATTTGTATGATGGTCTTCCTGGCTCCATCCCTCTATCCGCTAAATTATCCCACCTCTTTCTTCTATTTATATCAGCCAGGTCCCTGATGCTCCTTTTCCTCAGTTTCCCATTATCTTTCTAGATAAGATTTTGCCCCAAATGAGGAGCCTCTTCTAAACTGTGATGCGGATTAAAGTTGGGGTCCAAGATAGGATCAAGGTCAATATTTCCCTTCCCCTTAAATCTCTACTGGCCCCATACTGACGCCAGGCCTCCTAGAAGGCCCCATTTGGAAGAGAACCTTGTGACTTATACACTGCAGTATTAAGTCACCCAAAGAACCTGGAATCAATTACTGGTTTGTCATTCCCCAGGCTAATAAAGGATTGGGAAAGAAGTCCTGCCTAGCCCGATGCTGAGAGCCCTGGAGCTGATTAGTGTCAATCATGGTTGAATCCGGAAGGGCTACGATCCCATGTCTGGGTTAGTCATGGGGGTACTGAACCAAGGTGGATCCAAATTCTCAGAACATTCTGCAATCTGCCCACTTAAGCTGGTCATTTCCCAAGAACAGGGAATAGGTAGAAAGGAGGAAAGGGGAAAGAAGTTCATGTATCATCTGTAACATAGGACAGATCATTTGTGGACACAGGCTTGGGGGTACTGAGGCCCCATAAGTTAGCGTGGAGATCCTCAGGCATGATGAAAGAATTCTCCATTTCTATGAGAGAATATGGGGGTAGCTAGGTGGTACAGTGGATAGAGCACTTGCCCTGGATTCAGGAGAACCTGAGTTCAAATCCAGCCTCAGTTATGTACTAGCTGTGTGACCTTGGGCAAGTCACTTAACTCCAATTTTGTGTGTGTGTGTGTGTGAGAGAGAGAGAGAGAGAGAGAGAATATGAAGACATCTTCACATCTTGTTTGGCCAATTCAAACTGGGAGATTTAGGCAAAACAATAATCCAGGCAAATTCTATCTTTGGTATTGCTTACTATGGTCATCCCTTCCTCATGAATTCTTCCTTCCTTACTTTTAGGGAAAATTAATTTCCTATATATTTTTTTCAATATTTTAATTGATTAATAGCTAATACGGACACTCACATATGAACACACCCTACTTTTCATTTGTCTCTTCAATTTTTTGTGATCTTCCCATGTCCCTCCCTTATTGCCCTCTTGTCTGTTCTCTTCCATCTTCCTTTCACTTTCCTCCCTCCACATCTTTGTCCTTTTTTGTCTTTTCCCTCTACACCTCTCTCCCTCTTGGCATCCACTTGTTGACTTTCTGCCCTTGGTTGCTGGCTTTGGGGGAGGGGGGAGTTCATTTGAATTAATGAAACGTCTAAAGAAGTAAAGCTGTTCAGAGACTAATCAGAGCATAGCTATAAGGTTGTCAAGATCTGAAAAACATCCATTCCAACTCCTTTGTTTTACAGATGAGGAAACTGAGACTCCGAGGTTAAGTGACTTGCCAGGGGTCCACCCAGCTAGTAGGTGACAGAGGTAGGTTTTGAACCCATGTCTTCCCGGCTCCAAGTACGGGACTCTATCCAGTCCAGGCGGTTGATTACTCTCAAGTGGAACTGCTGACAGGGAAAAGCAGAATGATAGTTGGTAAATCTCCTAAGTGTTTAACCCACAGACAAAAAAAAATTGTTTATAATTTGCACATTCATTGTCTGAAGGCAAAAGCTTCTGCCAAAGTCCTTCATTCTTAAGGAGGCTTCACATGTTAACATTTTCCTTGTTAGAGTAATGGTGCTATTAATGCTTTCTCTGGTCCTGGTCTAAGTAACAGTCACTTCTATAAATAAAATACCTGATTATGTTTTGTTTGGATTTAGGGGGGCAGGGCAAGAGAACCCGGCTGAATAGCTCACTGGTTTGGCTCTTCCACTAAGTAGCAAGTGTCCCTCCTTACATCTCACACAGTTCACTTGGTCACCAACCCCTTCCCTAAAATATTCTGATCACTGGCCTTAATTTCCTAAGCATAAAACAACACACAGACACGGACACACACACACACAGTAGCTAAAGGGAGGGGAAGGGGACAGTTTTGGGCAGATAATTCAGTAATAATTTGCTAATTATTATAATTATGATTTAATAATAGCAATTTAATTCAAGACAATAAGCCGTTAATAAATACCTACTATGTGCAAGAATAACAGTAAGCCTCCCAGCACTTTTCTGTCCTTTCCTTATTAGGATTGAAATCTTTATTTTCACTTGATAATTCCCTCCAGTCTAGTCTATCATTTCTAGGTCTTTGAGAAGAGGAAAGAGATTTCTGAGTCCTGGTGGCCTGCTAAGAAGTTCTTCCCTTTGCTCCCTCTGACTGAAGCCCTTAACAATGTCATGTAAGTCCAGTCATGAGCTTTTTTTTTTTTTTTGAGGCAATCAGGGTTTAAGTGACTTGTCTGAGGTCAACAGTAAATGTCTGAGGCCACATTTGAACACGTGTCCTCCAGACTCCAGGGCCAGTGGTCTGGATACACTATGGATACATCAGAGACACTGTACCACCTAGCTGTCCCCAGTCATCAGCTTTTAACCCTTTCACCCTTTCTATCTTCTTCCTCTGTTCCAGGGCCAGGATTCACTCAGTCAACAAGTCAAGTACCTACTTTGTGGCAAATACTTCATACGTGTTAGGGATACAAAGAAGGGCAAAAATAGTTCCTGTCTTCAAGACGCTTACAGTCTAATTAATGGGAGATGCAATCGGTAAATAATCAGGAACACCCAAGATCTCAACATTTTCGAGTAGATAGAAGGTAAACTCTGGCACCCCTGGAGTGGGGGTGTGGGTGTGGGGAAGGGTGGGAGTGTGTGTGGAGTGGAGGTGGGGGTGGGAGACAAAGACTGTCAAAGACCTCTTGAAGATGGGGTTTGAGCTGAGTCTTAAAGAAAGCCATGGAGCAGAACTATGAATCTATGATTCTACAATGGAGGTATGAACATCGTTGCCTACTTTCCCAATGCCCAAACTTAGAAAAGTATGTGTGTGTGTGTGTGTGTGTGTGTGTGTGTGTTTTATACGGTTTCTTTTGGGGGGGGAAGATAGGACAATTTGGGGCAGTAGGAACTATGTTGATTTGCCCCCCAGCACCACTTCTTTTTTTTTTTTTTTTAGTGAGGCAATTGGGGTTAAGTGACTTGCCCAGGGTCCCACAGCTAGTAAGTGTTAAGTGTTTGAGGTCGGATTTGAACTTAGGTACTCCTGACACCAGGGCCGGTGCTCTATCCACTGCGCCACCTAGCTGCCCCCCCCCCAGCACCACTTCTGAGACCCTCCTTCCCCCTATTCCTCTGTAGCAGCAGAAGGAAAACAAACTTCTCCTTCCCTAAAACTCAGGTAATGCCCATGTGAAATTAAAGGGAAAAAGCAGCTAAAATGGAGTTTGGCCAGAGAGGCCTCCTGCTCTCCCCCTCCCTGCTAAGATGCCAGTGAAGAATCTACCAGCCCCAGACAGACAAGCATGATCCTCAAATATGACTCTGAGGCAGTAAAAGACTTCTAAGGCTTCTCAGAAGTGTGGGGGTTGACTGGGCCTCAGCATTCAATCTCCTCTCACCTCCTCTCTGGCCAATCTCTTCTCAACCCTCATTCTCTGCCTCATTCTTTCAGGGCCCTGCTTTCAGCTAGCAGATGACAGTGGGAGTTTTGTGGAACATGCATTGGTCTGAATGTCAGAAAGGACCCGAGTTCAAATCCTGACCGACACTTTTAAACTCTGTGAGCGTGGGCAAATCACTTTGCTCCTCTGACTTTCAGTGTTCTCTGTAAAATGGGGACATATAAGAGCCCTGCCCTCACTGGTTTGTTATAAGGATTAAACACATTGAATAAATGCCATTTCCTACTTGTGTTGTCCCTCCCCTAGGGTTATCTGTATTTTGATAGGGAATGCTAAATGACACAAAAGATTTCAATTACCAAAGGAATGAATATGTAATGGTGAATATTAGGCCATTCTAATAAAGCAGAGTGCGCCCCCCCCACTCAAATTGCACTACATAAACTCTTCAACCTAGTAAGAAAGCTGGATCATCCCCCCCAACTCTCCCTCCTCCTCTCTCTCTTCTTTCCCCCTTTTCTCTCTCTCCCCTCTGTTTCTCCCTCATTCCCTCATTTCTTTTCTCCTCCTCCTCCTCCTTCTTCTTCTTCTTCTTCTTCTTCTCTCTCTCTCTCTCTCTCTCTCTCTCTCTCTCTCTCTCTCTCTCTCTCTCTCTCTCTCTCTCCTCCCTCTCTCTCTCTCATATATCTATCACAACCACCTCCATTTTATAGCTGTTCATGGGTGACTTCCATTAGTGTCTTCAGACCTAGCCAGGAGTTTCATTCTTCCTCACCAAGAGAAGGCTGTCCAGACACCTGGGCATGTTATACCAGTCAGGAGGATGCCCCATCTCCTCCAGGGGTCATGCAGAGTTTAAACACACATTTTGAGAACCCCAAATGATCAAATACACCAGAGCACACAGCCTCCAGTGGTGGGGGGAATGATTTAGTGGTTTGAATCGGAGTTCCCTGTGCACCACATACCACAGTCTTGAAGCTTACAAACGACCGCTTGTCTGCTCACGTACCTTCTCCCAGACGGCCAGGTTTGACTGCTAAGATAGGCATCTTCCTCTTGTAGTCATAGTAGGTGGGGTTAAATATTTCTCAGTTACAATATAGGCTAAGTTAGAATTCTACAATAGCTAAACTCTGCCATAGTTGTCAGGCCCATGGCCAGGCCCTAGCTAAAGCAAAGACAGCAATGTTATTAGGAGCAAACATCAGCGATGCTTCTAGTTTCATTGGTTTGGTGAGTCATTTCCCACTACTCACCCACTGGGTAGAGTATTCCTATCAACTGTGGGCAGAATGACTAGAGTGAATTGTAGCCTGTACTGAACAACAGCTCTGTCCCTGGTTCCCTAAGGGAGTCACATGATCCCTCTAGAACCTAGTGTCCTTTATTTATTAAAAGGATCATCTGGCCTCATTAGCTTAGACGACCTACATTGTCACTGTACTGACCTCAGCCACCCACAGGGGTGGTCAGATCTTAGGTCTCATCACCCCAAACTACTCTGTCTTCCTGAATCTGTCATCATCTAAACCTATCCTTCCATTTCTGTTTCATTACACTTAGACCCATTTGTCATTCTTCCCAAGATCTTCAGTGCCTTCTTTGTTCTCCCAGTCCTTTACCCATACCCTGGGAAAGCTTTCCTTGCCTCTTAAATCAAAACCCCATAGTTAACCACACAATGGGCCCCACTCCCCTACAATTATTGTCCAGTGGACAACATGCCTCATTCCCCTCCATTCACCCCACTCCCAAAACTCTTTCAAACTCATTCTTTCATTTGTCCCATTCTGCAGGCCTCAACTTTGGGTTACTCTCCATACCACTTGCCTTTTCTTTTCCTAAATATTTCTGGAAGAAGTCAAAAATCTATACCACCAACTGGGTTCTCTGGACATAGATAATGGAGGAATCCAGACATTCTATGGTGATTTTGTCAGTTTGAGAATCTGAAAAACAACTCAAACGACAATATGTCTTGATTCTGCTTCGTGCAATGACCTGTACCTCCCTTGGATGGATCTTCTCATCGCTGTTACTAGCATCTAGATGATGGTGTGTGAAATACAAAAGTTATGAATTCACTTGCCTAAACCTGTATTGGTATTGCAGGATAGAAATGATTCTATCCAAATCTGAATGCCAGCAAAAGCAGCAGAAGAGATGAAGAGGCAGAGGGAGGGGACTGGGGAGGGGTTAAAACTACAAGAGCTGATTCTAGGGGGCAGCTAGGTGGCACAGTAGATAAAGCACTGGCCCTGGATTCAGGAGGACCTGAGTTCAAATCCAGCCTCAGACACTTGACATGTACTAGCTGTGTGACCCTGGGCAAGTCATTTAACCCTTATTGCCCTGAAGAAAAAAAAAAAGAGCTGATTCTATCACATCTGTTTTCTCATCACCGATTTACTATAAGGCTATGGACCATGAGAGGACAAGAGTCTTAAATTCAGTAAGAAAATGAAATAGGATTCCTTTTAAGGACATTACCCTCAAAATCTTTTCTCCCCTGAAACCAATCCTGTTGCAAAACAGTACTCTCAAGGAAGAGGGTGGGAGATGATCTTTCTATTTGTCTTAACTCATATTTCATTTTTTAAAATGGGTTGGGGGGCAGCTAGGTGGTGTAGTGGATAAAGTACTGGCCTTGGAGTCAGGAGGACCTGAGTTCAGATCTAATCTCAGACATTTGATACTTACTAGCTGTGTGACTCTTGTTTTTTGTTTTTTTGCAGGGCAACGAGGGTTAAGTGGGCAAGTCACTTAACCCTCACTGCCCTGCAAAAAACCAAAAACCAAAACCAAAAACCAAAAACAACCAAAAAAAGTGTTCTGTTGCTGTTCAGTCAGGGCTTCACTTTAAGATTAAAAAACAAACAAATAAACAAAAAAACAGGTTGGTTGGTCATCTTTCCCCTTTTTTTTATCCTCCCAGGAGCCTGAAAACTTAAGAAGAAAAAAGAACAGCTCCATAGAAAAGGCAATTTTGGCATATAAAGGAGGTGTCAAGAAACATTTGCACAACCAGGGGTGAAGATACCATACTTCATTCATTCCCTCCCTCCCTTACCCATTCATTCATTCATTCATTCATTCATTCATTCATTCATTCATTCAACCAACATTTATTAAGCAGCCACTATGTACCAGGCACTGTTCCACAATTGAAAAAGAAACATTGACCGCTCTCAAGAAGCTTACAGTCATTGTCGCTTGGTGGTGGTGGGGCATATGTGTGTTTAATTTCTTTTGGGAGGGGGAGAGAATACTAGTCACTAGAGGGCTCAGGTCTTATATGGGAGGGGTCAGGTAAGCTTAGCTTCGAAGGAAATTAGATATTTCAAGAAGTGTAGGCGAGGAGAGAGAATTTCCACCATAAAGAGAAGGTAAAGAGATGTGAAATGTTATATATTGTACTGGGAGCTGCAATGTAGAATTTGTGACAGGCCCTAAGATACAATAAACCTGGAAGGGTTAGGCTGGAGCCAGACTGGGATGGTTTTGAAAAGCCAAACAGAGGAATCTGTATTTTATTCCAGATACAATTGGGAACATTTAGAGG
Source organism: Dromiciops gliroides (assembly GCF_019393635.1). NCBI lineage: Eukaryota > Metazoa > Chordata > Mammalia > Microbiotheria > Microbiotheriidae > Dromiciops > Dromiciops gliroides. Next base: position 707,319,993 of record NC_057861.1, read on the forward strand.
TTTTTGAGCCAGGGCAGTGACATTGTCTCAGAGACACATTCTCTTTTTTGGGGACCAGATTATTAGCAACACTGGAGAAGATGTGGATCATGAAAAATTTTGGTTAATAAATGTTTGTTGAATTTTAAATGTGACATTAATAATAATAATGATAATAATAATAATAATAATAATAAAGATATGAAACAAAGCCTGACTGATCCTAACACTGCATCAGGCTTTCTTATAATTAATGATCAGAAAGATATCTGACCTTAGGCAATAATAATCAAAGAACTTTGCTTTTCCTCAGCTTTTCAACCAAAATAGTCCCTTATGAGAAAGCTATAGGGTTGAGAGACATAAGCGAGCCTTTCCCTTGAAGTCTTTCAAAGACAGGATGAAAAACAGGTAGGTCTGATCACCAGAGTGAGACTGTTCCCAGTGATGTGATCTATGTTCACATCTTGAGGGAATTCACTGGGGTTCAACATTTGGTTGAACTTTAATTCTGAGAAAGAAGAAAAAATGAGCACGTTTCACCTGTGGGCAGGCGCATGGGCTTGCATTGCCTAACTGTCATGGGGTGGGGGGTTGACATCATGTACAAACCAATGTGGAGATAGGAGAATATTCATTCCACTTGGTCCCAGTACACTGTGCAAATGTACACAACTGCCCTTCCCAGAAGGTTTAATGTTAGTGGATTTTTTTTAAAGTGCTGCTAGGATTGATGGAAAATAAATGAGCTGGCTCATGGGACTTTGCGTAATCCAACTCAAATTGAAGTGAGTACCTGGGAAGGTCAGATTACTTCCCATTTGTTTCCATTGCAATCATTTTTCAGTTTCTCCCCATTGTTATGATAATGGCAGGCATTTTGCCTCAGAAATTAAATTGCAACAATTTTTTAAAATGGTGAATTTCCCACCCTTATGACTTGGGAGTTTGGGAAGAGCTTTGCTGGCCTTCCAACTGTTCTGAATTCACAGAGAGGACCTTTTTTAGGTGTGGACTCCTTCCAGTTGGCTGCCTCACCTGCTTTCCTTTGCCATGCAGTATGAGGTCCAGTACTCAAGGGAGCAGTGTGTCCAGTATCATGGCTCAGGGCTTGTCAGCTTTGCTGAGGTGGAAGAAAAAACACAGCCTTGGCTTCCAACTTTGGGCACATTTTTAGAGGACTTGTTGGCCTTGCTGGGGCAATGCCAACCATGAGGGTGCTTGGGCTGGAGGTAATTTCAGAGCTCACCGCACACACCCCACCCTGTCAATGGGGTTATGGGAAGGGGGAGGTGGAAGGAAAGCTTCAGTTCAAAGCTTCTAACTTCTACTCAATATGTCTGGGCTTTTAAGGGTCTGCTACTTTGGGTCTATTAAACTTGGAGAGTTTAGGCAATGAAGAGGAATGTGGGTCATGGCTATCATCAACAATACCCTTTTCTCATCAACAATACCCCCAACACAGGCTATGAATGTCTATGTGTGTGAGATCATAGGTACATATGATTAAGGGCTAGGAGGGATCTTAAAGGGCATCTAAAGGCCAGCTGTCTATTTTATGTGTAAAGAAACTGAGGCCCAGAGAGTAAGTGGCAGAGTTGGAATTCAAACTCAGTTCATTTGACTGCAGTGTCAATGTTCTTTTCACTATCCTATACTCCCCAAAATGGTGCTGGTGGTGGATTTACCAAGGAGGATAGAGGGACAAAGAAAATGATTTGGCATTTGTGCCTTCCAGGACTTAGTACATATAACATTGTTTAATCAATGCTCCCCCTCCCCCATTCAGTCATTTATTTATTCTTTTAGTCAACACCAAACCTTTATCAAGTTAGTCAACACCAAGCATTACTATGTGTCAGGCACTGTCCTAGGTGCTAGAGTTGCCAATAAAAAAGACAGTTAAAGCTACGCTCAAGGAGCTTCCATTAGAAGGAAGGGGCTGGGGGTACACATTGAGAAGAGCACTAGCTTAGGGGTCTGGAGCAATGGATTCTATACTAGACTCCACCAGTATGGAACTTTTAACAAGTGACTAGAATTCTTTGCACTTCTTTTCTCAACTCATCTCATTGATAATTCCTTTACTGCCTATGAGGACCAAAGAAGATCAACTCATATTTTTTCAGGCTCCATGTACTATATATAGAAATAGGTAGTAAAGGGGATAGAGAGTTGGACTTGGAGTCAGGAAGACCTGAGTTTAAATCCTGCTTTAGTGACACAGATTAGCTGTGTGACTCTGGGAAAGTCATGTGACCTCTCTTAAGTCTCATTTTCTTCAGTTGTAAAATGGGAAGAATAATAGCACATACCTTCTCAGGGTTGTTGTGAGCCTCAAATGATATTACTATTTATTACCATAACACCTCCTACACTTGACTTTCCCATAGAGGCTACAAACACTGTTACTGTCTATTTAAGAGCCGAATGGAATGTTGTGGTAAAGGCAGTTTGGTTATAGTTATAACCGTCTTTCTACTAGGTGCTTCTCCTTGTTCAGTTTTCTCTCTGTTGTGAGTCTAATTTTGACTATGAAGATCTATGAGATAAACTATGGAAAACACAAAAAGAAAGGGGAGGACAAAATTCTTTCTTGTTAGAACTATATTAACTGCTATTTTCTGATCACATAATATGAAGAAAACTTTGTAAAGAGTTAAGTCTGGGGAGAGACTATGGAGAAGACTGAAAGGAAGAGGATGGAGAGGGACATTTCTTGATGGAACTCTTTTCACCTTTTTCTTGTAAAGAGACTTGGTTATCTTGAAGGATCTAAATGGTGTAGAACTGTGTTCTCAGAAGTGAAGTCATTTGCCATAACAGTGAGGGTTTGAGGGAACTGTGGTTGTGATAATGATACGTAATTATCGATATCTTTGTTTTGTTATTGATTTCGTTGTTATATAAATGCTAGATACTATTATTATTGCTTATAAATTATACTTGGTAACTTCTATTCAGTAATATATTTAAAAATCTTAGGTGATTAAGGGATTTAATGTGTGTATACACACACAGATGAGTAACAATCATAGTGAAAGGAGATTTTGTCAGTTTATTAAATAATAATGAGATTATTAGAATGTTAGAATATTATAATCTTTTGGGAGCAAGGACTGTAGATTTTGCTTTTTACCTTTCTTTGTATCACTGGCTCTTAGCACAGTCCTTGGAACATAGTAAGTGTTTAATAAATGCTCACTGACTGAGAGATGTGGTGATATTTAATTAATTAACAAGGAAATCATACAAACATATCCCTGGGTTATCCTAGAGTTTGGCATGATGGGTTAAAATAAAGAAAGAAATCAAATTCCAGACTTAGACATGACCTACAAGTGATTGTGGTTGACCCCAGACTCTTTAAACCCTGCTACTTTATTAAGTAGCTGTCACTCGGATGGTCTTATTTATTTATTTATTTGTTTTGGATGGTCTTTTTAAAAAAATTAGCTCAATTTTTGCACAAAATGGAAGGTAAAGTGAACAGATCTTGGTAGGAACTGAGTCATCTTTTTCAGCAAACCTGGTTTTAGAAGAACTGACTTACAATGTGTAAATGCTCTAATGGAAGCAAACTAATCTGAAGGTGTCATCAGTTCTCAGGGCACAAAATGTTGAATAACAGTGATATGAGTGTTATATCACATTTTCCCCCACCCCTCACCCTGCTAAATACCGAGCTAGGTCAAATCAGATATGTAACATCCAAAAAAACCCCCAACCTGCCATTCACTTCCCCAAGGGGCTTCCCCATTTTTGTACTTTACCTAGACCAGGAACCTCAACCAGAATGAGGTCAGTCAGATCCCTGCCCCAATTTTTTTTTTTCTGAAATCACTGAGGCAGGGGGTAGTGAAGGGGATAAGATTGTCAGTTGCTAAGGCTGAGCTGAAGAACATGGGAAGTCTGATGAGAAGAGAGGCTTTTTTTTTTTTCAGGCATAGATTCCCTCCCACACCCCCTTCTTGTAAACTAAAAGATGGAATGATGGACTCTATCGTGCTTCAACCAACTTCCTTTTGAGCCAGCATGCTCATTAGTTAGAGTCTGCTCTACCCAACATTCCACCAAGTATCCAAATATTTGGTTGTGCAATAGGAAAACCTTGTATACTTGGAGATATCTATGTAACTGAGAGCATCCTTTAGTGCACATCTGGATAGTTGCAACTGAGTAGAAAAGAACTTATATGTGCTTATCTATTACTGTATTTGTGCTTTATTTTCTTTGGTAGGACTTATGATTTCATTGGTCTAAGGACCTTCCAGTGAGGAAATGCCTTTGACCAATGCAAAATGACACCTCTTTTCCAACTTAGTTTTACAGCGGGGTTTCTTAACTTAAGAGTTCATAAATTTGTTCTTACCACGTCAATGTCTATATTTCACTATGACTAGTTTCCTTTGTAATCCATTATATTTCATTTTATGCATTTAAGAACACTGTTTTGAGAAGTGGGTCATGAATGGCACTGGACTAATAAAGGATTTAGAATGCCTGGATGACAGAGTTGTCTCAGGGCATTGAGAGGTTCAATCACTTGCTCAGGGCACATAGCTGGTGGTGATGCCCCAGGTGGCAGGTCTTCTTGGTTCCAAAGCCATTTCTCCCAGGCTGCCTCCCCTTCACTGGGTTTTTAAAGTTAACTCACTGAGTCACTTTTTTTAAATGGTAGGAGTTAAGTGAACATCAAGATGGCAACTTTGGTGTGATCTTGTAATTATCTAGGTCACTTTGCTATGCCACACTGCCTAAGTGTTAGCTCTTGCACCCAACTAATAACAATGCCTGGTATTTATATATACTTTAAGGTTTGCAAAGTGCTTTATATAGGTTATCTTAAATGATGGTGAAAATACGGTTGAGAGTAGGCCTGGACAATGTGAGCCAGCTCTCTAGGGGACCCTTGGGGTTCTATGACTATTTGGAGGAAACAGGTTCATTGGAAATTAGGCCTAGGTCATCTGGTTTACTTTAGGGCCTAAACACCTCTCCAAAGCCCATCCTGGAGTAAATACGAATCTTTGGCTCAGTCTTGAGATCAACAGGTTTTTGTTGATGGGGAATGAGCATGGCACCACGCTGAATATCTCTTTAGAGTAACTAGTCCCTAGAATTAAGCAAAGAACTGAACTGCGTTCCTGCTGGGAGCTAAGAATCACACAGCTTAGGGGGCAGCTAGGTGGTGTAGTGGATAGAGCACCGGCCCTGGATTCAGGAGGACCTGAGTTCAAATCTGGCCTCAGACACTTAACACTTATTAGCTGTGTGACCCTGGGCAAGTCACTTAACCCCAAGTGCCGCACTAAAAAAAAAAAAAAAAGAATCACACAGCTCTGTTTATTTCGTGTTAAGAGATGCCATATTTGCTCAGAATAGAATCGGCCTAGATGTACCTAGAATGCAGGAGACAAAACTCTTCAAAGCCACCAGGAAATCCAGATTTGGGCACCATTGGTTAAGCCAGAAGCACTGGTGTTGGGGTTAAAATGGCTAGATGAATTCTAGATTTGGACAATGGTGATATAGATAGAGCTCTAGCCCTGGAGTCAGGAAGACCAGAGTTCAAATTCAGCCTCAGACACTTGCTGGGTGACTCTGAGCTAATGCACCCAATGTCTGTCAGCCTCAGTTTCCTCATCTATAAAATAGGAATGATAACAACTCCTATTTCCTAGTGTCATTGTGAGCCATTAAATGAGATATTTGTAAAGTGTTTTGCATACCTCAGATTGCTTCTATAAATGCCATTTTCTAACCCTGAGCAGGTCATAAGCTCTCAGACTCTGGTACCTCAAGTATAAAATGGGAAAAATAAATATTTGTATTATCTAATTTATGAGGTAGTTTTGTAACTCTTTTAACAGAGCTACATAAATGTGACTTGTTATTGTGTTAGACTAATTATAAGGTTTTCTTTTGTGTGTTAAGATAAGTCGCATTTTAGGATCTAGATGGCTGCTAGCCTCGGAACGTTCTCATAGATGAAAAACTAAAGCTCAGTGAGTCCATGCTCCTGCAACGGTACTTAGTGATATTTTTCTAAAACAATTTTTGGAGAAAATTCTAGGCTAATTAGTGAATGTCAAAATGGGCTATAAATCACTTTATAAAACCATCTCACAGATGAGAAATACAGCAGGGTACACTCACGGCCCCTTTATTGATGACTACACTTTTGGAACCCCAGACGCAGGATTACTCATTCTCGTCAAGCGTCCAATCGTAGAAAAATAACACTGCCCAAGTTCACAAAGCTCAGCATCAGGGCCTCAGCAGCCCTGGTCATCCTCCCACCCTTCCCCCACTGAATTAGGAACCAGAAACCTTCGATTGGCTCATGTCCCAGCCGTTCACTTTCCCGAAATATCAGACAATGTGCCTTCTAAAATTGATTGTTTTTGTCAAAAGGCTATACTTTCTCACTATGAACTACAATAAATTGAGTTCACATTCTTTTTTACGGAATTAATTAAAATTCTCGGAGGCTAAAGATTGCTTTAATAATGTGAACAAAGCCTTCTGAAGGAAACTGAGCTCATTTGAAGTGGCTTCAGGGAGACCAATAAAACATGCTGATATCCTCCAGTATATATTTTTGGTGAATGAAACCCAATGTCAGAAAGTTACTTTTAAATTAATTTCAACCTAACAGAGTCACTTTAATGAGATTTATGCCTCCAAAAGTAAACTGTTGGATTCTAATTAAACTCCTCTGAGATGCCAATAGGCTGGAGGGGGTTCTGCTCAGTTATGATACCCTGCCCCCTGGATTCCAGAGGAATTCTGCTTTTAGGACAGGAAGGAATGGTAACTTGACAGTAACCCCCCCAGTCCAGGACTTCTTTCCAAAGAACCTGCAAGGCTTCTTTCTGCACACATTGGTCATGCTGCAGAAATAGCCCCAGGCCCAGGTAACACCTGGGAAAAGTCATTCAAATCTCAACACATGGAAAAAGAAGACATTAGCCCAAGCAATTAGGCCTCATGCCTCATCAGCAAGCCAGGTCTCTGTCTCTCTCTCTCATTTCTAGCATTCAATGCACTTGGCTCCCAAGGTCTTGATGACCTTAAACAGAGGGAAGCTTGTAATTAGCCCACAGAAAACCCACCTAAAACCTGCAATTTACCAAGCAATAAATTTACCTTCAAGAACATTTTCTTTAAAAGAAAGATGGGAGGTAACTATGCATATTTGTTATAAGGGTTTTGTTATTCTTTCTTTTTCAATGGGCAGAGGGGGAGTTGGGAAGAAGAGAAGGTGCCTTTTCATTAATTGGAAACAAACTAAGGAAGAAGAAGAAGAAGAAGAAGAAGAAGAAGAAGGAAGAAGAAGAAGAAGAAGAAGAAGAAGAAGAAGAAGAAGAAGAAGAAGAAGAAGAAGAAGAAGAAGAAGAAGAGAGTTACTGCCAACCGTCTACTGTTCCTATCCTGATGACCTGGCCTCTAATCTGTTCAAAGTATCTGTTGAGTATGGAGAACACAAAATCAGAGAGGTAAATTAGATTCTCATCAGGTCTAAAGACCAGTCATTCCATTTGGATCATGGCTCTAATAGGACCAAGGGCATGGTTTTGATCCCTAAATAAACCAGCTTATTTTTCTGCACATTCACCCCAGCCAGTTGTCTCTTTTAAAAGCATACTTAAAAAAAGTATTGGGTGGGGCAAGAGGGTACTAACCAAGCCAGGGTGTGACTTGCTCTTCTGGATGAGGGGGTCACCAGCTCCACCCCCTTTAGGAAGTATAGCCCATTATTATTAAAATAAAATATAGCTGGAGGAGGAGAAGCTTTGCTGTAGGTGAAGGAGTCACTAGGGTTTGGATTTTGGTGGTAAAGATAGGATGTAGAAACAAGGACAATAAAAGTCCCTTGTCTTCTTCACATGCTCATATAGTAGACACCTGCACCCCTTAAATGTGAGTTTGTCCTGTACTTGCGATCACATAACTAGGCAAACCATTAGTGGTTTATATCTGAAAACTCCAGCAGGTAAGGGGTGACAAAGGGGAAAAGTACATTAAGAGGGAACAAGGAAGTCAACCACCCTTGAGCCCACCCTCCACGGAAAAACATAAGGGAAGCTTACCTCCACTGAGGATGATGACAGCTATAAATATTGCTAGGTCGCTATCATCTAATTCCAGTGCATTGAACTTTACAGCAAACTCAAACTTAGGCTCCATAAAGTCACCAAAGGGTTTCCTCAAGCTCTTCAGAAACTCCCTCGTCATGAATCCTTGACCCTCAGATATGAGAACTCCATCTTTATTCATCAAGGAGGCCAGCATAGTGTAGATGATCTCATGGACACCATACTTCAAGAGGGTCACTTGGTCATTCAAGTCAAGGTTGACAAAACCCGGAATGTTCTTGGCATACTCAGTGATCTCCTGGACAGCCTCCACGGAACGGAACTGACACCCCTGGAAAATGCGGATGGCTACTTCTTTGCTTTGTTCCTGCAGGGGCGTGATGTGCTTAAACTTGATCTTGTCTTCACCCATCATTAAGGAGTTCATGTCATAAATAACAAATGGCTGAAAACAGAAAGGGGGAGAAGTGGATGGGGTTAACCTAATTTTAATTAGAGTACTGTAACATCAAAGTTTATAAAAGGTCCCCCCCCCCACTATAAATTTGTCTTTGTTAACCAAAATCCTCAAAGCTGGACATGCTTGATGAGACTTCTCTTAACTTGCCACTCATTTAAATAATCTACTGAAACCAACCACGCTTAATCTATTTCAGTCTTTTCCACCATTTTCCACCATTCAGTTGTGGCTGGTTGATTTTTTAGGGACAATCTTTCATGTTTGCAGGCTTTTTTTGGGAGGGGGAGTCTAAGGAGGAGGGTTGGCAACTATGATTTCTATGATATAGTGGTAGTACATGGTGTGGAAACTACTTCAATCAACATTAAGTGCTTACTATGTGTCAGGCACTGTCCTAGGTGCTAGGGATACAGATATAAAACCAAATCAGTCCTATTAATTAATGAACTTATACATCAACACCTCCTCTGTAACTTACAGCCTTAGAGAGTTTCTTGGAATATTGAAATGTTAAGTAACTTACTCAGGGTTACACAGTGAGTAAATGTCAGAAGTTGACCTTGACTCTATACACCTAGACATCTGACCCCATGGTACAACAATGTACCTTAATGGTGCAAAACCAACTAATTACCCCTGGTTGTTCTATTATACATGAACAAACTTCTAACTTTCTTTCATTGTAAATGATCACCAGTGGATCAAGTTGGGCATTAAAACCTCCCCTCAACCTAAAAAGATCCACTTTGTAACTTGAGATTAAATCTGAAATCTCAAAGGCTTCAAAGTTTGCATATGAAACATACTAAATGTTAATAAATCAGTCAGAAAACAGATTAGAAAATCAAGGCCAAGAAAACGTCAATTTTTTTTTAAACACTCTGGAAGCAATCAGTTTCGGAAAGAACAGATGTAAGGCCTCTGGGTAAAAACTGCAAAAAGAAGTGGCCAAAAAAAGGTCTGAATTTATCTTAGAAATGTGAATCCTTAAGGGACAAATTATCTAGTAAAATACATGCATCATTTATGTGGATCTGCAGCAGACTACTTGGGAAAAGCAAGTTGTATTTGAAAAGTAATTGGCTTTTCTTTGCTCATTACAGCATCATGCAGATACAGCCAGGGAGCTGGTAGAGTGTAAAGAAAGAGCAGGGGACTGGAAATCAGGTGACCTGAGTTGCAGTCCAAGATCCTGCAGTGCAAAGAGTCAGAGGACCTGAGTTTGAATCATGGTTCTGTCACTTGGTACTTGTGTGACCTCGGGCAAGTCACTTAACACCACCAGGCTTGAGTTCCTCATCCATAAACTGAGAATTTGGGACTAGGTGGGCTCTCAGTTCCTGTCCGGATCTAGATCTATGATCCCATGATCTCTAGGGGCCTCAGTTTCCTTATCTGTAAAATGAGAGGTTAGATTGCCTCTAAAATCCCATTCAGCTCTACATCTGACAGATAGTTAAAGGCATGAACGGTGAAACAGAGGTGATGAGGCCGAATAGCATCCCTGGAGGGGCAGGCAGAGTGCTCGTGAAAGCCTGTGAGTACAGAGCAGGGAGAGGAAGTTCACCCCAGCTGAGTTGTTTCCTTGCTGAGAACCCTGGCAAACTCCAATGTGAAGCTGGCTTCATGGTGGTGTCAACTGGTTTAGAGATAATATCATTCAGCATTTCCTTCTAGGTCTTGGTCTGCTGAATGATGAACCAAGGTTAACCAGGGTAACCTTGAAGATCTTAATTTATTCCTGTATGAAATGGGGGGGGCAGGAATTGAACTGGATGAATGGAAAGATTTCACCCAATCCTATCATTCTCATCAACCGAAGCCTTAAGTCAGCTATTTGTTGTTCAGTCGTTTTAGTCATGTCCAACTCTTCATGACTCCATATGGATTTTTCTTGGCAAAAATACTGGCAGGGGTGAGGAGGTTTCTTGCCATTTCTTTCTATAGCATTTTACAGATGAGGAAACGGAGGCAAACAGGGTTAAGTGACTTGCCCAGGGTCACAAAGCTAGTGTCTGAGGTCGGATTTGAACACAGGAAGATGAGTCCTTCTGACTGCAGGCCAGTCAGTTATATACTGGGAGAAATAGTACTGGCATTACAGTCCTTTAGAAGTCCCAATCTCTTGACAATCCAAATGAGTCCAACTATTTAGAGGGATTCCTCAAAAACTGTGAACATTCTCTGACAAGCAGTTCAGTTTAGTGACACTGTCAGCCACCCTAAGCAAAGGGCTCAGGAGGCCAAGAGGGAGTTAACGGGTCCTGGAACGGCTTGCGGCCACTCTCTCTAGCTCGGCCTTGGGCAGGAAGTAGGAGCCCGGGAGGGTAGTAAGCCTGCCTTCAATGACAGAGCTTCCTCCTGGGTTTCTAAGACATGAGCTACTCTGTCATGTCAAATCTGCAGTTTGCATCTTGTCAGGATGCTTTCTGGGATTTCTGCAGAGAAGGTGGTTTTCGGACTTCTGTCTTCAGAAATGATGCTATCATGGGAAGAAGAGAGAGGAGGAGACCAGGGGACAGACTGTCTTGGACCAATATTGATTGTGTCTTCTGAGGCTCCTGGGGGAAACAATCTTAGAGCTAGAAGGCACCTCAGAGGCCATCTAGCCCACCCTCCTCATCTTCTAGAGGAAGAAGCTAAGGCCTACAGAAGGGCAGGGATTGCCCCAAGGTCATACAAGTCACTGGTGATAGAGCTGAGATTCAAGCATGGATATTCTGACTCCAAATGCCAATGAACTTTTTGCCCACCTCAATCAAGAAGAGATCAACAGGGGGCAGCTAGGTGGTGCAGTGGATAAAGCACTGGCCCTGGATTCAGGAGGAGCCAAGTTCAAATATGGCCTCAGACACTTGACACTTAGTAGCTGTGTGACCCTGGGCAAGCCACTTAACCCTCATTGCCTTACAAAACCAAAACAAATAAATAAAAATAACAAGGTCAATAAACACTGATTAAGCACCTACTGTGTGCTAAGTGCTCCACCGTCTTACACTACACCATGTTTTCATGTGCTCTCGAATGTAGATTTCTATGAGGTCAAGAATGACTCTTGGATCTCACACAGAACTTTTTAAAAAAAATCCATTCATGCACTTAGTATGTATTATGGGACATGATAGCTAAATATGCTGGTATCTTATTTCTCTCCTACCCTGTCAGCCCTTGGAGGGCAGGGATCATTTCCTATCTCATCTTTGCAAATCTCTTAGTAAATGTTTGGTGTACTGTATCAGATTATTTTTCAAGAGGCAGCAAAGTCTATGAGCACAGAGACAAAGGGATGTCTCTTCAACTGCCTTCCTTCCCAGATGGGAACCCTGGCAAACTCTGATGCTAAGGTGGGCTCGTGGTGGCTCCAACTGGTTTAGAGATAATTCCAGAGAAGACTTAAGGATTTTTTGCTAGGTTCTGCTCAGGAAGACCTGGATTCATCACCGCATCCCTGATACATACTGACTGTGTGACCTTGGGCAAGTCACTTCAGGCTCTCAATCTTCCCAGGCAATTCTCTCTAATTCTACACAGTGGTAGATCTGCTTGGGGAGAAAGAATTTCCTCACTAGGAGTTGCCTGTGCTATCAAAAATCACAGTTCTGGTCCCAGAATAAAACTATTTCAAAAAGCAGAAAGTGGTGGAGTGGAAGGAGAACTGGGCTGGGAGTCATGAGACCTGGATTCTAGTTTTGGCCTTTCTACTTCCTAACTCTCTGTCTTAAGTCATGTCCTCTCTCTGGGATTTTTCTTGTTCATCTATAACATGGGTAGAATAATATTTGCTCTGGCTACCTCACTGGGCCACTGAGAAGAAAACACTTTGTCACATGTAAAGTCCTAGAAGAATGTTGTTTGGTGTTTTTCCCCCCTTGCCCCGTTGTAGAAGTCTTTCTCAATGACCGATTGTGCAATGGGTGGCTGGTGATACTCTTGATAGAAGCTGGACAAAGCGTGGCCCCTGCTCACATGGAGTTTATGGTCTATCTGAATTCATGCTAGTGAAGTGTCGGCTCTCTTTAGTAGCTCTAGAAGAGATAGCCACTGAAAACTTCCAAGATGATGTTGCACTGCACATAAACACGGTTGTAAAACCACCACCCATTCCCATAGGGCAAACAATGCATATGGAACTTCTGGCTTTCTCTTTTGGATGTGCTTCTGTCCAATGGCACGCCCATCCCCCCCACCCCCCTTGGTCCTGACCATATGCACAGAGTGCTTTCTCCTCAATGAAAGCCCTTTATCTGGAATCATGCCCTAATAAGTCACCCCTGTGACTCTGCTCTTCCCCCTCTCCTTCCAACCACAGCTCTTGGTTCCTGTTTTTGAGACTGTGATAGTTAAACTCTGGGCACAAAAATCCAGCTAATTCTTTCTCCCTATTTAACAACAATGTGTCTTTAACCCCTTGGCAATCGATGGTGGTCAGGATTTCCTGGCAATAAACACTCAAGGACAAAGAAAAGAATCTAGCACCCCCACCACACCATACCAAGCCATTCCAGTTTTTCTCCCCTCAGCATTTCACGTGCCAACTTTGCTCTGATGGTGCTGAGCTGGAAGAGAATTTTGGGTATGTGCATGCAAATGAGTGGCACATGGGGCCCACTTGACCACGGAGATCATCCTTCCATTTAGTCACAACACTGATCTTGGCTGCTAGGCAGACTCGGATATTTTCATTGTACTTTGGAAATTCATACAGGCCAAGCCTTTTTGGCCTCTGGGTGGACATTCTGATTGTTGTGTTGACAATATGTACACAAACCCTCTGTCCTAGAATATTTCCCTTCTAGGAAAATCTGCCAGTTAGGGGTCACCAGGCTGTACCAATGAGTAATTAATTAGCACCAATCCTTGGATTGTAAACAGTTAAACTATTCATCACTTTTACACAAAGCAATAATGCTGAAATCTGCTGCTTATCTTCAAACTTAGTGAAAAGATAGCGGTCCATTTGCTGTTAGTGAGAGCTGATCTCTCCTAACTGAGAGTGGAATTTGGCCTGTGGAATTCATCTTGAATCACTGAATTAATATTGTACCTCTGTGCCAAGTTTTTCCTGATAAAGCATACTTAACTTTTCTGTGTATTGAATACATTTTTTTTGAACCATAAAGAATTGAGGTATGGCATTTAAGGTCCTTCATGATTTATTCCCAACCAGCTTTCCCAACCTTATCTTCTACTAACTCACCTTTATATGCACTGTGGGCCAGTCCCACTGGACTAGTCAACATCTCCTATGCCACCTAGAATTTCCTAGCTACCATATTTCTGTCTGCAAAAATACTCTTCATTCTTTAAGTCTTACTTCAAGTGTCATTTCTTCTATGTCCTCTTAACTATTCCACCATGAGAGCTCTCCCTCCTCTGAACTACCAAAATACTTTGTACCTTTCTTTGCACCTATCTTGTTGTTATTATAGTTGTTTGTGGACATATCTTTCCAAGATTGTAAGCTCATTGAGGGCTGGAATCGTGTTTGCCTTATACATAATAGTCATTCAATAAATGTCCCCTGCTAACTTCTCTACAGTTAAAAGAGATATATTATTAATATCATTCTTGTCCGGTATACAACATCATCTGCAGTATTATTGTGCTAGAAAGAACCCTCTTCTCTCTACATTTAGCCTCAAGATTTGATGCCCAGAATTTGGTGCTAACAACATAGATGAAGATGCTGCGTCAAACTGAAAGATGCACATCTGGCTTGACCAGGATAGAAAGCACAGCCACATGAAAGTTTCTAACCCAATGCAAAGCTAGAGTTACAGACACAGAAAACAGGAAATGTCAAGAAAAGAACAACAAAAACCCTATCACTCCAAATCAAATATGACCTACTGTATCAGAGTCAGTATGGTTTCTACAAGGGGAAACTAAGCTGACCAATCTACCAGAATTCTAGGTGAGGGAAATTTACCTTTGGATTACATGAAGGTAATTGGTTTGGATTTTCAGAAATGTCTTAGAGCTTGTGCTACTAAGAAAAATGAGTCAGCACTGGCATTAGGGACTCTTTGAGAGGACAAGGTTACAGCTAAAGGACAGAAATGAAGGGTAGGAATGAAGGGCCATTTGTCCAGATAGAAATATGTAAACCCACAGGGACCCCGTCTACATCAGAGATTTTTTAAGTGATTTGTGAGTCTGTAGATGACATTTAACTTCTCTGGCTAGTGGGATGACACACCTATGGGGACAGACTGAGTGACTCTCATGGGCTAGTAATATTGGAAAGTCTCTTGGGTCTGTTTGAGAACAGATCAACTTGAGGCAAATGCAAAAGAATATGCTTGGAGGAAAATAATCTGAGCTATATTGAGAGCATTGTGGGTTTCAAAATCCCCTGTTATGACCCAGGAAAAGGAAATGGAAAATCACTAAAAACCGTTCCCTGAAATATCATCCTAATGTACAGCTGCAGCCAAAAAGGTCAATAAAATTCTGGGCATTATCAGGAAATTTACAGGAAACCAACCAGAACACATTATCTTTTCCTTGTATAGAACAAGGTACAGCTGGATACCTGGAAATTCTGTGCCCAGTTGTGGTCACTAGCACTTCAAGAAAGGCTTAAAGGAAGAAAAGGTTAATGAAATCATCAAGGAATTGGGGGGAGGAAAGGGGCCCGGATGCTGATTAATAACAAACCAAAAAATCTGGGAAGATAAAGGTTGAAAAAGTCATGGTTGTAGGATTATAAACTGAGAGCTGGAAGGAGTCTGTAAGAAACACGGGTGATGGGAAACATGTACCCAGACCTGTTTGCCAAATCCTGGTATCCCACCACTTGGACATACTATTTAAAGTTTGAAAACAATAAGTATAAGACAAAGGGAGGGAAACATTGTTTAATCCAGGGGACAGTAAACCTATGGCGCACATTCATTACCTCAAGGTGTGATACAGGTTGAAAATAAAAATACCTTAAAAATGGTTCAGATAAATTCAAGAATGAGAGATTCATACAGGGTTGTCAAGGAAAAACAAGATGTCTGGGGCTATCTGACATCTAGGAGGGCAACCATATCCTACCACAAACTGCCTCTTGAGAAGGCAGCAAGACCTCTGCTACCTAGATCACCAACTATAGGTGAGCCTGGCTTCCTGTCACATAGTATAATGTAGCCCCATATGGTTATTTTTCTCCATGTTTCTGAGTGCATAGCTCTTATGTGTTTCATTGGTCAAATTACACATGCTTCTCCTAAGACAATAAGCCCCAAACATTCTAGCTTAGCTCTCTCCCTTTGCTGATTTATACCCCCTATTTTTCCTCTTTCCCTTGTTTATGATCCTCAATTTGTAGAAATGAAAGGGACCTGAGAAGTTATCTAGCCCAGGATCATGGAAGCACCAGAGATTTTGAGCTGGAAGGGACTGCAGAAGTCATCTATTTTTTTTTAACCCACCCATTTTACAGATGAGGAAACTGAGGTCTTTCAGGCAAGAAGTATCAGAGCTGGGACCAAAACACAGATCCTAGGACTCCAGATTTAGTGTTCTTTCCTTCTCTAAGCCCTTTGTTTTGGGAATAAGAATTAAAACTGGGATTTCATTGACATAGGGAACTCCTTTGACCAATGCAGGTCAGCACCTTTTCTTTCAACTTAGTCTTAGAGAGTTGAGAATTTTAGGTGACTTGCCCAGGGTGACAAAGCTAGGGAGTGTCAGAGGCAGGATTTGAATCCAAGTCTTCCTGGATTTGAGACCAACTCTCTTATCCACTATGCCAAGCTGCCTCCTACATCCTGTTTTGTCCCATCCTGCCCAACCCTCATTTTACAGAAAAGGAAACAAACTCGAGATAATGAAAAGAACTTGCTCAAATTCACAAGATAAATGGACAGAAATAGATCCAAGTTTAGAATTCAGGTCTCCTGTCTTTTAGTAAAAGACTATCCTAGGGGTCAGGTCTATTTATTTGAGGTTCATATACCCTGGGGATCTAGGGGTGGTACCTTTGAACTAGAAACCGTTAGGTCCTCCAGCTGCCAGGCTAGTCCTGTATTAGACAGAGGTAAACATGAACACCTATCAAATCTCAATTTTTTTTTCCTGGCTCCTTTGGAGACTTAAATAAATAGAGACAAATAAACAAAAAATTTAATGGGTCCAACTACCCGCCTTCCAATAAGCTAGAACATAACCGCAACTCTTAAAATGGTCCATGCCAGTTGAATATCACTCAGCTGGCATAAACACTAATGTTGGCCCAACAATTGAGCAAAAACAAATGATCCAAGTAGTTTGCTAATTAGCTATATATAATGCATTATCTTAAAAACAATTTTAAGATGTGTGAATGTTAAAACAGGGCTCTCAAAAAAAATCTCTGCCAAGACCTGTCAATTGTACCTCCACCACCACATCTCTCCTATCTGTCTCTCCAACCACAGAGACACCATTTTATTACTAAATCAGGCCTTCAATTCCTCTCCCTTGGACCACTCAAACAGAATTCTAATTAGTCTCCTTTGCTTCCACTGTCTCCCTGCTCTAATCCACCCTCCTCACAGCAGCCAAAATAGATCTGATTATTTAATTCCCCAGCTCAAAAATGCTTAGCACAGTGCCTGGTGCATAGTAGGAACTTAATAATGGCTTATTGACTGACCAAAGAGCCTTCAGGAACTCTATTAGTCCTAGCATAAAATATAAACTCCTCAGCCTAATAGTAAGTGCTCTTTATATCAAGGCCACAGTTTACTTTTCTAGAGTTATGTATACCCTCCCCACCTCTACTTTTCTTGTCTTCCACCAAGGCTCAGATCATATGCCTCTTCCGACAATGACCCCAATTTGTTAGATCTATCTCCCTTCTATTTACTTTTCCTTCTTGGTTCTACATCCTCCAGAAGAAATGGCCTTGGATTCCCCACCCGCAAACTTCTTGAGGAGAAAGCATAGCTTAATTTTTGTCTTTTTTTCAGCACCTTGTGTAGTGTTTGTTTTGTAGTAGGCAGTTAAATGTCTGTCATAATGAACCCAAGATGTATTAGCTTAGATCAAACAAATCCAGAAACTGGTCAGGGCTATTTTCCATAGCCCTGCAATAGGGATGTTTAAAAACTAGAAATAAATAACCATATTTGCATGGATTAATGACTCCAGAAGCCTCTGTTCTACTTTTAATTCTTTTGTTTTCCAGGTTCTCCTGGCTTCTCTTCCAGGATTTTAAGACTGGACTGATAACATCATTTTGATCAGAATTGGGGTAAATTCCTACTCATTCCCATCACCTCCCTTGTCCTCAGTTTCCTTATCTGTAAAATGAAGGGGTTGGATGGATGACTCTTAGGCTCCTTTTCCATCGCTAAATCCCTGATCCCATAAATTAGAACTAGAAATGGCCTTAGAGTTGCATTCCCTCCCCCCAAACTTACATTTCTATCCCCAAAGAATATGGTAAACTTCCAGTCATAAGACCTTTTCCTTGGTAGTTTTGTATTTCTTATCCTGCTTAGAACCAATCATTTTTCTGGTGAAAATAGTTCCATCAGAAAGGAAGAGCTTAACTTCCAATGTGCCCATAGTAAACAGTGTAATGCTCTGGGGCTCAAAGTCTAAAATAGTACAAATAGCATAAAAAGTTTTACTCACTATTTGTAGATAGAGCACAGCCGCCATCTCTTAGATATGGTGTGAAAAGTTGGCAGGCAGAGCCCAAGGGTTTGTCTATTTATTTATTGTTTTATGACAAACCACAGTGCTGAGAATGGTTTTTTTGAAAGCTGCCCTCTGTTTGTTTTCATCCACAAACATGGAATCATGTGACAATGATATACCTTATGTGAATATCACTCCAGGGTAATAGTCAAACATGAGGTACTTCCAAAGTCCAGCCGGTTATCAAATTGCCATTCATGGAACAGGGCACCAAAGTTCTTCTACTAGTTCTCCCAACTGCCAGAGTTCACAGAGACCTCTTCTAATGGGTCAAGCTATTGGAGGAATCTTGAGTTGTTCTCACAGATGACCACTTACTCTATGTACTTGAAAGTGTGTTGGAAGGACAGTCTCCTCCTAAACATCTGTCCTATTGGAATGCTATGGAGTAGCTCTCACTTCCTCTGCCCCCTGTTTAAAATTTACAGTAGCAGTGCTCCCAGTTAGATAATAGAAGTGGGCACACAATACTCAAAATGTCAATCTTATGGGGCAGCTAGATGGCGCAGTGGATAGAGCACTGGCCTTGGAATCAGAAGTACCTGAGTTCAAATCCGGCCTCAGACACTTAACACTTACTAGCTGTGTGACCCTGGGCAAGTCACTTAACCCCACTTGCCTCACTAAAAAAAAAAAATGTCAATCTTAAATAAAGATAGTTTTCCCTGGCTCCCTAACAGGATAGGGCAACCTTTTTCTCTAACTTTCTGACATATTTATTTATCAGATTAGCCAGTTATCATCACTTTGGATCATCTAGAATGGGGGAAAGTTCTTAGCATTTTTTGTTGTCATGGGCCCTTTTGGCAGTCAGGTAAAACCAATGGACCCCTCCTAAGAATATGTTTTTAAATGTATAAAATAAAATAAATGGGATTATAAAAGAAACCAATTACATTGGAATGCAGTTATCAAAATATATTTAAAAAACTCTTAAGTTCCCAGACCCCAGGTTAAGAGTCCTTAATCTAGGAAGTGATGCGACATAACGTCTAAAGGGATGGGATCCTGCCTCTTGAGGCAGGAACTTAAGGAAAATCTATATGACCACATATCGGGGGGGTCTTCTGGGGAGAGAGATGCCTGCAATGCACTAGATGCCCTCTAACTTTCTTCTCCAACAACTCTGATTTCTATGGCTTTAAAATTCAGAGTTCTTTGCTCCCAATGGGCCAATAAAGGGAGGCAGTGCAGAGAGGAGCACCCCTGCTTCACAAATGAGAAAATCTAGGGTCGGAGCAGTGAGATGACAATGATGTCATCACGCAGCCAGAAAGCAGCAGAGCCTGGATGTGCGCCCAGGTGTCCTGATACCATGTCCAGTGTTCTTTCCTACATATGATGACATAAGTGTATTGGAATATACTTATGTTCTTTACAATATACTCATGACATAAGACCCAGCAGTTTTGATCAAGGGTAGAGGATGAAGAAGGGGTCAGGACAGAAGTATAGTAGGGATGTAACTCAGGCAATCCAGGGCAAGGTTTGGATGCAGGCCCATGAAGGACAAGCTAGGGTTGCTTTGTATGCTGCAGATAAATGCCTGGGAGGGGGAAATGCTAAAAAACAAACCTTGTCCATTTGGCAAATTTGCTTGAAGGTAGTAACTGAGCAAATGTATACATGCACAGATGGTACAAAGGAGTCATTCAGTGTAACACTGCAGCTCAATCAACAGGTCTTTTTATATGAATACTCGATTACATTTGCTGAGAACCAACCCTGTGTCATGGAAAGAACACTGGATTTAATGTCAGAGGAACTGTGTTCAAATTCTAATTCTACCCTGCACTCCCTGGGTTATCTTGGTCTAGGCATTCCCCTCTCTTGGCTGGTTTTCAATATTCACAAAATGGGGGTCAGGCCAGATGATCTAGAGAAAGACTGTCTCTAGGGCATAGGATCTCTGGATCATCACTTCAGAGATGAAAGAGGTCATCTGGAACATTCTCTCATTTTACAAATGAGGAAACTGAGGTCAAGAGAGATAAAGTCATATGTCCTGGTTTACAGAGGTTGTAAATCGCAAAGCTGGGATACACAAACCCTGTTCTGATTCCCAATTCAGCCACACCAGTCTTATGATCCCTTTGACTGATGAAGTTTCCTCATAATAGAAAAAAAAAGTCCAGGACTGATAGGGATATTATCAACAAGATCTCTTAAAAGAGGTCATGACTATTGATGGGAAAGCAAGCAATAATGCAAATTTAAAAAATGTTCCCTCTGAGAAAGTCACTTTAATCTCTCTCCACTCCCCGCCCCCCCCCCCCCACCTCTGGGTTATGGGAGCAGGCTTCTCTCCTCCTGGCCTGAGCAGCAGCAATGATCTCAGTCCCAACAGGGTGTGTAATGGGATTCCAACAGCCCCACCACACCAGCCATAACCACTTTGTGATCTCCACCCTCTAAGGAGCCCTGACTTCTGCAAATTGTTTCCTCTCCAGGCAGCGATCTCTACTTCCATAAATCCTGGCCAAAAGATAACAGAACAACACCCTGGAGATAGACTCAACCAAAAGAACATGATTGTGTCAATAAAGAATGAACTGCTAGTCTTTTTGGAAATTACTTTCTGGTTTTCCTCTCCCATATTCCTCCCCTTTGCAACTACTTCATTCTCCTGCTGCCTAATTGGATTTTGCAGGCTATCGAGAACAAGATGCCAAACAGCTTTACTTCGGCCTTGGCCATCTAGGGGATAAGCTCTTTTAGTTTCAGACCACCTCCCTTCATGTCCTTCCATGTCCCCCCACTCTTGGGAGCGCTGCCCTCCCCAGGGCACTCTTGGTGGGACTGGTTTGCAGAGAGAAGTCGAGGCTCCTCTGCTTGGATCCTAGAATCTCCTGGGAGCTAGGCAACAGTTTTCAGTTATTACCACAAAAGGAGAAGCTCACAATGGGTCGCTAGAATCTCGAATTGTCTGCAGTGGCTCACTGCCAAAGGATTTACCTGGAGTGAGTTTTAAAAATGAAATGAGATGGGCCTTGGGGGCAGTTACGTGACACAGTGGATAAAGCACCGGCCTTGGATTTAGGAGTACCTGAGTTCAAATCCGGCCTCAGACACTTGACACTTACTAGCTATGTGACCCTGGGCAAGTCACTTAACCCTCATTGACCCACTTTAAAAAAAAGAGAGAGAGAGAAAGATGGGCCTGGTCTGTGTAACCCTCTGAAATGTGTAGGAGAGCTGAGGAGCAGTTAGTTGTGTTAACTGAAATTCTAGATGCCTTGAGCAAGTTGCAAGAATAATAATCAATGGCATATATCTGGTTCTTCAAAGTTTGGAAAGCACTTTACATACATTATTTCATCTTATCCTTATGATGACCCTGGGAAATAAGTCCTACGATTAAGGTTACTCCAATTTTATAGATAAGGGAACTGAGATTCAGAGAAGAGGCAACACTTAGAACAGTGGATGAAACGCTGGCTTTGGAATCAAGAAGACATGAGTTCAAATACTTCCTCAGACATTTACTAGTTGTGTGACCCTGCACAAGTCACTTATCCTTTGTTTGCCTTAATTTCCTCATCTACAAAATGGAGCTCATAATAGCAACCTAACTCCCAGGGCTGCTGTGAAGATAAAATGAGATATTTGTAAAGTGCTTTGCACGCTTTAAAGTGCTATATAAATATTAGGTATTATATATGTTAAGTAACTAGTAAGTGTCTTGGGTAGGATTCAAATCCACTGCCTCCTGACTCCAAGTAGACCTCTAGAACTTCTCCACCATGCTATATTCCCTCGTCTTGCTTTTATACTTATCAGTCTCCCAGAGGATGTAGACTAACTGTAGCTGGGGTTTGTAGGTCTGGGATGGGAAGAAATTGAAGAGGCTGGGGCTTCTGAAAGCCAGCCTGGTTCTAGACAAGTCTAGAAAGCAGATGGAGTTTTCTTTTGGGTTTTTCTACTTCCCCAATGAGCATCCTTTCTCCTGTTTCTTGTCCTCCGGCCTCGACTCTCTCGCTATCATCCAGCTACAATAACTTCATCTAAGGGAGGAAAATTATATCTCATGGGGCCATATAAGCATTTTCATAGATCTAAAAGATCTCTAATCTCTAATGGTGGGATTCCAGTCACTGTGACAGGTGAGAGGATTTTCAATATGGGGTATTTCCAGTGTCTTTTGAATGAGAACACTAGGCTCTTGGCTGGTCAGTCTAGTTTGGCCCTTCCAGACATCTAATATGGTGAGAGAAAGAAGAAAAAGGACAGAGGAACATGGGGATAAATGTTATGGATGGGATAAGGAAGAAAACAAAGATGTGTAAAACATTTGGTCAGTTCACATCCATAAGTACTAATTTTATTGTATTCTTTCTGTGGATCTTCCTCCTCTTTCCTGGCTGGACACCAAAGGATATCAGGCTTAACTTACTTACTGCCTTTTCTCTTAATAATGATTTTTGGAACTTGAATAAAATTTCATTTGATCAGAGCCTGGGAAGCAGTGAATACTCAGTTAATCACTCTTTCTAATATGCAAACTAAAGAGATCACCTCCCCGCCCCCCCTTCCCCCATGATGATCAGACACTAGAATTCGGGTATCAGTTTCTGTCTCTTTAAAAAAAAAATCCAGTATATCTGTTAACAAAACTATATTTTTGGTTAAACAAACGACCGCTTGATTTACTTGTGATGTAAATTCAGTATTTCACATGGATTGGTTGTACCAGTCCAATTTTATCACTGACATTGTGGGAAGTCAATCTTTACTCCAGCCAATACCCATTACTACTGCTAACTCAACTACTAGGAATAGGTATCCATTGTAAAAGAGGTTGAAATCATTGGGATGGCTGTGCCTCAGTTAATTTCATAAAGATGGGCACTATCTCCTTGTCACCTCTAGACTGAAATCTTGTGCTTGCAAAGGTCAGTATATCCACATCCTCTGTTACTCACTCAGAGCAAGGAAACACTAGAAGGAACTACTTCTTGGTCTTGCTTCCCTTGATCTATCTTTCTTTTCTTTCTTTCTAAATAACAAATTTATTTTTTATTTGGTATTTTATTTTCCCCCAATTACATGTAAAAATAATTTTTAACATTCATTTAACAAATTTTAAGTTCCCAATTCTCTCCCTTCCTACCTCTCCAGCCACCTCATTGATAAGGCAAGCAATCTGATATTGGTTATATGTGTGTAGTCATGCAAAACATAGTTCCATATTAGTTGTGTTGTGAAAGAAAGCATAGAAAAAAAATAACTTAAGGAAAATAAAGAAAACTTTAAAAGTATGCTTTGATCTGTATTCAGATACCACCAGTTCTTTTGCTGAGGATGAAGAGCATTTTTCATCATTAAGTCCTTCAGAGTTGTCTTGGATCATTGTATTGCTGAGAACAGCCAAATCATTCACAGAAGATCATCTTACAATATTGCTGTGACTGTGTACAATGCCCTCCTGGTTCTACTCATTTCACTTTGCCCCTTGATGCATATTTCTAGGCATGCTAGGACTGGACAAATTCTGCTTTTCCATAAGGCATCAATAAAGGATGAGTAGGAATTTCCCAATGGATGCCTCTCTTTTCACACACCATCTTCCTGGATCACTTCTACACTCTAAGAAAAGGATCTATACCTGGAAGGGGTTGTAAAGGACAACACCTGATAATTCAATGCCCATATTTTGCTAATGAAGAAACTATGACCCAGAGAGCTTAAGTCTTTTACTAAAGGTCGCACAACTTATCAGTAGCAGAGCCAAGCTTCCCAATGCAGCGCATTATCTGTTATACTGTGATGGCTTTATGGTTCCAAGTTCTGGGCTCCTGGCTCTAATTGGGCTTAAGGACTTGTCAGTTGGACAATTATTTTTATGAGTGACCTGTGGAGATGTACTGAAAAAATAAAAACAACTTGTAATACCCACTAAGATAAAATACTGATACTCCTCATTTATATAGTGCTTTATATACATTTTAGTTGAGCCTCCAAACAATCTTCTAAGCTAAGTGCTATTACAATCCCCATTTGATAGATGATGAAACTGAGGGGGGGGGCAGCTAGGTGGCGCAGTGGCTAAAGCATCGGCCTTAGATTCAGTAGGACCTGAGTTCAAATCCGGCCTCAGACACTTGACACTTACTAGCTGTGTGACCCTGGGCAAGTCACTTAACCCTCATGCCCATCCCCCCCCCCAAGATGATGAAACTGAGACTCACAATAGCACTGAAATGGTATCTAGCCAGGATTCAAACCCAAGGCTTCCTTTCTCCAAGTACAGCCCCCTCTTCCTTTTTCCTCCATTATACCACCTAAGCTAGAAATGCTTGGGTCTACTGTGAGCTCAGGGTTAAAAAAAAATGCATTTGGGGCAGCTAGGTGGAGCAGTGGTTGGAGTACCGGCCCTGGAGTCAGGAGGACCTGAGTTCAAATCTGGCCTCAGACATTTAACACTTACTAGCTGTGTGACCCTGGGCAAGTCACTTAACCCCAATTGCCTCACTAAAAAAAAAATGGCTTTAAGAGAGTCACCTTGAAATGCCAGTTTTGGGTGGGGGTACACCATGGTATTTATCACTCTGAGCATGCCCAACATGTGGATGCCACTCCAGGATCTGGTTAAATTTTGGCTCTGCCTTAGCCGCTCTCTGGTTTCAAACAAGAAGCCAAGGGAGCTTGATTAACTGCCTCAACATTATTGGGGACAAGACTGATGTAGGAAGAAAATAAATTGCATTTTTGCTATACTAGGATGTGTTTATCACAGTTTGTTGAATGGAATGGAATGGAATGCTGGCTGGCTCCTTGTTATTCTCTGGAAACAACTTTACCTTTTGGAGAATCTTAACTTAATCACCATTTTTTTCTTGCTCATTAAAGGTGTCCCATCCTGGATGATCAAGTCAATGAGAAAGTGAGTCTTTCTGGTAATTGAAAAACCACTGCGATGTGTGCCCAGGGGAACACAGGTCAAAGTCTGGACATATTGCCATAGAATAAGGAGAGATCTCAGATAAACAACTCAAGATGGTAAGGAGGGAAAAGCCCTCACTCAAAAGTTGTAGAATCTGGGCTCCTTTGTCACTTTCTACCTATGCCACCCTAACCTCAATGGACCTTAGTTTCCACATTTGTAAAATGAAGGAGTTTCACTAGGTGACCTGTGAGATCCCTCCAGCTGGAAATCTATGATCCTATAAATCCAACCGCTGTATTTTACAGATGGGGAAATTGAGACCCAGAAAGGAGAAGTGATTTAAGATCATGAGCTAGTTAATGGTACTTCTGGGACTAGAACTCAAGAATCTTAATTTCCTAGTCAAGCTCTTTTTACCACAACACATTTCCTACCTAATTCCACGTTCCCAGGCTCCAAAAGTTAATGCCTTCGGGGGCAGCTAGGTGGCACAGTGGATAGAGCACCGGTCCTGGAGTCAGGAGGACCTGAGTTCAAATCCGGCCCTCAGACACTTAACAATTACTAGCTGTGTGACCCTGGGCAAGTCACTTAACCCCCATTACCTCACCAAAAAAATAAAAAGTTAATGCCTTCTCCTAATAGCATTCTGGTTTTGAGTCCTGCAGATGTAATTGATGAAGCACCACAAGGAATGGATGGGAGCATAAAAGTTGAGAAGTGTTTTTATGCTTCATCTTCACATTTTATGTTGGGTCACTCTAGAAGTTCTACTGAGAGGCATGATGTATCTCACATGTCTTAAAAAATTGTTGGTATCTTTCATTTTTACATCAACTACATTTCCCAATATCTCTGCCTCGTGGGGAGCTATTCCTTACATGGATGACCTTAAAATATTATAGAGATCCTTTTTTAGGTCATTGCTACTGTCCAAGGATTGCCCCTCTTCCAATTAAAACTCTTCTAAGTAACAAGGAAGTACAATTCAGCAAAATGAGTCAATTGATTTGCCCCATCTGACAACATATGCCCCCTTCTGTAACTGTAGTCCACCGCCTCTCTGTTGAGAGGAGGAAGGTATGCCGAATGCCTTTCCCAGGCCCTTGCTCAGGTGCTCCCGCCTAAAGGGATGTTGTAGTTAAATCTTTTGTCATCAGGAAAAGGGATGAATGTATACCCCAATGGAAGAAGAGGGATGGCAGCATGGGGGACTAGGATTGCTTTGTTAAGGTTAAGCTGACCTACGAACGCTAGAGGATTTTATTAGGTGAACTTGGATTTCCCCCTCCTCTTTTCTGCATGTTTACTTACCCTATCTAATAACATTTCCTGTATTCAGACTCAGCTTGAAATATGTAATAACCAAGAGCAGAAGGGTATTATGTGTGTGTATGTATATGTGTGTGTGTGTGTGTGTGTGTGTGTATGTGTGCGAACACGGTAAATCATTTACTCAAAGGAAAGAGAAAATCCGCCCCGCCAATGAAGATAGCAAAAGAGAACTAACTGATTTGTCTGTCGTCTTTCCTGTCAAGATCGCCCTCGCCTTGGCTTTGGTCAGAGGGAAGGACTTGATGTATGAGTCATACAGATGTTTTGCCAGGGCCCGGAGATCAGCAGACTCTGGGTTCAGCTGGTCGATATCACTGCAGATCTCCGCCAGCAGCTTCTCCTTCTCGGCCTGTGGCATCCGCCCAAACCTGATCGCTGCAGAGGAAAAAGGAATGACAGAATGAATCATTGTGTTCCTGGTGCTCATAATGTTCTCCTCTCCTAGTCCTCATAAACTAACCTCCCCCCCCCTCCCCATCTGAGGCTCTGGTTTCTTTCAATGGGCCTTCCAAAACTGCTATGTCACCGGAGTGCCACAAACAATAAATAATGATCAATGATTGGATTCAAAAACTGTAAAAAAAAAAAAATATGTATATATATATGTATGTAGTATATACACACATGTTTATAAATATGTGTGTATTTTTTAGTTAATAAATCCAGTACTTGGTTATTATTGTACATGTGTATACATGTGTGTGCATATTTACACACATGCACTACACACACATACACACACTAAGAGAGAGAAAGACAGAGACAGAGAGCCAAAGGAAGGGAGAGACACAAGAGAGAGACAAAGAGAAACAGAGACACAGAGGAGGAAGATAGGAGAGACAGAGAAAGAGAGACAGAGAGACAGAGAAACAGCAACACAGAAAGAGGAGGGGACAGAGGAGGAGGAGGATATGAGAGAGACAGAGAAAGAGGGGAAAAGGGGCGAGAGAAAGTGCAAAAGCAGGAAAACAGTAGTTTATTCTTTTACAGGCTCCCCTGTTAGAAGAGACCTTAGAGACAATGTGGTGTAACTCTGTGACGTGGCTGAGGAGGGTCTGAAGTGTAGACAAGGGCACTGACATGCCCAAGATCACAAAGGTGCCTCTTCCACTGTGGAAGGGTCAAATACAAACTCCTCATTTGGCGTTTGAAATCCTTCACTACTCCGTTCCTCTCTACCCTTCAGACGTCATCACACCTCCTCCTTTTATATACACATTGTCCAATCTAGCCACAGTGGCCTCCTCATGGCTCCTCACGCACAGCTCACCTCCAGCCTTTCGTCTCTTTGCACTGACTCTCCCTGTGCCTGGAAGGGATTCCTTCCTTCCTTCTACTTCTCGGAATCCTTAGTTTCCTTCTGAGTTCAGGTCAAATCCCACTTATTTCAGGAGGCTTTTCCTGATCCCTCCAGGAAATAGTGTCTCCCCGTGTTCTTGCCCCCAAATTACCTTGAATTTATGCATTTAATACATATTTTATATACACACATATATATGCATACACATACATACACATGTGCACACACATATGTTGTCTCCTCTAAAATGTAAGCTTGAAAGCAGGGATTCCCTTTGTATCCTCACAGCCGTCAACCAGTGCTTGGAACAGTGCCCTCCACACAGCAGGTTCTTGATAAATGTCTGTGGATTGTCTGATCGATCACACCACGCTTCTTCTGAATGAATACAAATCAAGTACCAGCTCAGGGCAAGGCACTGTGGCAAGCATGTGTGTGGGACTCGATCTGTACAAGGCATTGCCCTAAATCTTGGCAGAACTTACAACCCAGAAGAGGAGAGAAGTCCATGGAAGTCCTCCCCCAACTACAAAGGTTGTGTTTCTGGGCCTATGGCTGAATCCCCTTGGCCTAAAAAAAGGACTATTTCTCTGCTCACATTTGGGCTCTGTAACTAGGGTTAAGTAACAGTATATTTTTTCAGGGGCGGGAGGAAGTTTAGAAGAAAGAAAGGAAGAGCCATTCGGGAGGAAGTGGGGGCCTGGGGTAGAGGCAGAATGATCCATTTGTAACCCTTCCAACTTCTGGTACCTTCTTTTCCCATTGTAAGGCCTTTCCTTACACAGCATTTCTTAACTGCTAATTTGGGGGTGCATATTTTGGACAGCAACTTGTTCCTGTTACAAGGAGATTTGGATCGCTTCTTGATACAACATACTATTAAGCCAGAAATAGCATTTCCATCAAGAATGACAATAATCTGAGGTATGCGATGATTGGAAGGAGCAGAGGGCTCTAGGGGTCAAGGAGTCTCTGTACTGGCTCAAGAGGAGCTCTTGTGGTTTGGGCCTAGTCATTTCCCCTCTCAAGGCCTCAGTTTCTTCATGTAAGTTGAGGGAAGAAGGGTTGGACTGGAGGATTCCTAAGGGCTTTCTCAGCTTTTAAGTTCTATGGTTCCCTGCAAAACTATTGTGCGGTGGGTTTTACTACAGGGTTCTCCTAGAGAAAAAGCCCCTTTGCATCTTGAAGTTGCAAAACTACCATTGCATCTCAAATGTTCTGCGTGGGCAAGCATTCGTCTTAGTTTCCTCTTCAAGAAAATGAGAAAGTCAGAACTAGATATAGATGGTCCGTAAGGATTCTTCTAGTTCTAAATGCTGCTCATTTTATCATATAAGCCCTGTTTCTTTGAGAAATCTCCTTTGCTTCCTCTGAATACACAGAAAGAGAAGAGTCAGGAGGAAAGAGAAACTCATCCCATGGCTGAGATCACTTCTTGTTGTTTGGTTGTTTCAGTTGTGTCCAACCCTTTGTGATCCCATTTGGGCTTTTCTTGGCAAAGACACTGGAGTGGTTTGCTATTTCCTTCTCCAGCTCATTTGACAGATGAGGAAACTGAGACAAACAGGGTTAAGTGACTCGCCCAGGGTCACACAGTTAGTAAGTATCTGAGTCCAGATTTGAACTCAGGTCTTCCTGATTCCAGACCTGGCACTCTATCCACTATGGCACCTAGAGATCCCTTAAGTAAGCCTGTATTCAGACATTTCCTAACATGTCCTCCGTACATGGCTATCTTTAGTGTAAATTTATTCATAATTGACATTTGATAGATATATACACAGATCAACTATTTATTCTTTCTTGTTCTGTTTCTGTTTGATCCCATACAGCTGGTAGATAAGTTTTCCTTGGAAGTTAGGGAAATGCCCAATGGAATGGTATAATCCCAATCCAGATTGTTGGGTCATTGGGGTCCTACCGAAATGCCAAGTTTCACAAAACTGATAGAAAAAAAGATCAATAGAGAAAGGTCATGGGGGCTAGAGTTGGAGGGGACCCCCCACCCCCCTGCTTCAACTTTCTCACTTTACAGAAAAAACTGAGGTTCGGGGAGGGAAAGTGATATATTCAATGTCACAGAAGTAGTTAATAGCAGAACTAGAATTTGAAATGAGATTTTCTAACTCTATATCCTGTTCTCTCCCCTTCCCCTCCCCTGCCCCCCCCCCACTCCACCATATGTCTCTGTTGTGGGTGAGATGGCCAAGGAAAGCAGCAGAGTGTGTTGGGGAAAGAAGTTTTCTTGTTAGAAAAAAAAAGAAAGAAGGAAGTCTTAGAATTGACCACCAGCCAGGGCTATGATACAGCAAGTAAATGGTGGTCAGGATGACCCACTGGTGGTTATTTCTAGGCTCATGTTGTGCAACAGAAAGAAATCTCAGCCTTATTAGGTTTCATGATGCTTTGGGTCTAATAGTCCAGTAGAAATCGGTGCGACGGCTTGTTTAAGAATAACAGAGACTAACGTGTAGAAAAGGACAAGGGTGTTACTAAAATGCCACTAAGGAGGAAATAAATCTGTCATGGACTTCTTGAATTTTA
Organism: Dromiciops gliroides; assembly: GCF_019393635.1. Taxonomy (NCBI): domain Eukaryota; kingdom Metazoa; phylum Chordata; class Mammalia; order Microbiotheria; family Microbiotheriidae; genus Dromiciops; species Dromiciops gliroides. The sequence continues at coordinate 707,350,277 of NC_057861.1, forward strand.
GACCTGGGAAAAACTCTGAGAAATCATCTTAACTAGTTGCTTTGTGTTCTAGAAGATGGAGCTAAAATCCAGAGAGGTTAATTGAGCTACCCAAGGTCACACAGCTAATTGTTGGCATCTTGGACTAAAGCCCAGGCCTCCTGATTCCCAATCACACTAGCATCAAACAAAAACTTTGGTATTTTACATTTTCTGAGAGTGCTTTCATGCTACTTTCCTCAAAAGTACAGAATGCATCAAAAAGATGAGGCTTTTTAACTTTTTAATTCCTGGGATATGAAAGAGTTTCTTTAACTGCTATAATTCAACTATGAACACGAACCTCTGTATGCCGATCTCTCTGAAAAAGACTAAATCGGAGGAAGCCAATTTTCTGACCCATCAGCTTTGGTGTCTATCAATGATAGAGTAGATTATTTGAAAAAAAGATCTGGGAGTTTCGGTAACCTGAAAACCCCCTATTAGTCGAGCATGTGGCATGGCCACGAAAAAAGTGAATTCAGTCTTAGTCCCTGGTCAGACCACATCTGAGGTCCTTGTTCACGTCTGGATACAACATTGTGAGAAGGACATGGACATACTGAATGGGTGATCAAAATGGCAAAAGACCCGAAGATCATTCCACATGATCCCATTCGATGTTAACATAGGAGAAGAAAAGAATCAGGGCAGAATTGATAGTCGCCTTCAAGTGTCTGATGGTCTGTCCTGTGGGGAGGGATTTGACATGTTCTGCTGGATCCAGGAGTAACTTGAAGCAATAGGCTGAATGTGCAAAAGGATAGATTTTACCTTGACGTGCAGAAAACCTTTCTGATTAAGGCTTTGCCAAAATGGAATGGATGGACTGCCTCAGAGAGTTGGCAGGTTTTCTCTTTATTGGAGGTCTTTTGAGGCAAGGCTGAAGGACTTCATGTGGAAGAAAGGGTAGAGAAGATTCTTGTTTGGGTAAAGATTGCGTGAGATGGTCTAAGGGCCTTTCCAACACTGAGATCCTTCCAAATGTTTATGCAACAAATTAAGCTCAATTAAATTAATCTTGATTCTACCACTAAGTCCCTGTATGACTCTGGGCAAGTGCCTTAACCTCTTTGGGCTTCAGTTTTCTTGTCTGTTAAATGATAGGGCTGGGCTACATAATCCCCAACATCCCTTATTATTCTAACATTCTATGATCTGTGAACCATCTGTAGGGACATTGAATTATAGGTGCAATTTTTAAGTGTGTTGCAAGCTCAGAGCCTACTATAGAAGAGGGTCATGCATCTTCCTAAAAGGACTGAGTTTGCATCCCAAGTGGAGAGAGTTCTGAAATTTCAGGGGAAATGAAACATATTTTTAAACCTATGCACTTAAAACAAATGGACAAAAGCATTATTATTTTATCTTGCTTCCCTTGAAGATTTATTACCACTCCTTTCAAAGGAACAAGATTTCCAGAGGCAAAAAGGTACAAAAGGTGGCCCCCAATGCAAAACCTTCATGCATTTTTGGAAGAAGAGGGGTGATGAATGCCTTCCTTCCCTCTGCCTCCCTCTTACTCCCCACTTTTATTTGCAAGGCTCTGGCACAACTACCTTAGTTTTAGGGCATCTCTGACACAGAAGGGGCAGGAAACCAGAGCATACACACCCCTGCATGTTTTTTTGGGGGGAACAAATGAAGTTCCCCTGCCGGGGCAATGGGGGTTAAGTGACTTGCCCAGGGTCACACAGCAGGTAAGTGTTAAGTGTCTGAAGCCGGATTTGAACTCAGGTCCTCCTGAATCCAGGGATGGTGCTTTATCCACTGTGCCACCTAGCTGCCCCTGACAAATGAAGTTTTTGCACACTTGATAGAACACTTCTCAAATGTTCCCTGAAGCTACTGATGAAACTGAGTTTCTCACTTAAGCAATTCTGTATTGGATCTGACCTTATACCCATTTCTACCCACTAGGGCAGAGGGTGGAAGCCTTTCTGGGCATCTTTACAGTAGGTTTTTGCACCCTTCCTGCCTTTGGAAGTCTGACTCTGATAGAAAAGACTGGTCAATTCCTAGAATTCAGGAACGAGAGTGATGTCATTTTCTATATGTACCAACTGGCAGAGTATCGAGGGGTACATGGTACAGTGGAACACACTTAACAAAACTCATCTAGCACATGACTGGCCAGGGACAGATTTCAGCATTATATACTTAATACAAAACACACAAACTCCAAGCATGAAGGACAGTTAGGTTCTATGTTTTTAGGGTTTGTGTATAATACTAAGGAGCAAACTGGCCCAATGTTTGAAACTTCTACCTAGATGTGAGGGGAGCCAGAAAGATGAATGCTAATAAACTAAAGTGGATTCTTAATAGAATAAGAACAATAGGAAACACGCGGGGAACACGGACTAATGCTAAATATCCTATTAAAGCATACTAGTCCAAATGGTGAACTTGAAATTGTGTCAGACGCTTGACAATGAATAGGGATGTGTCCCAAGATTAATTCATCCCCCTTTTACATATGTTTTCTTGTTTTGCAATAGTCCCATCGTGCAAACACAGGGCTGGTGCAGAGCTCTGGTGCTGTTCATATTGTTGCTGCCAATAAGCTATGTTTTTCCACCTCTCTCTCTTGAGAAAGAAACTTACTTGGGAGTTGATGGCGCAGTGTAAATGAGGCCTTGCATGATTTGGCAATCAACAAGGTCTCTTTTCCGAGTTCCTCCAAAATAAATCGAGAAACAACTTCAGCACCAACATCGTTATTCTTACTAGGGGTTGGGAGTGCAGGGATAAAAGATTTTTCTTTAAAGGGAAGGTAATGGACAGCTGTAGGGTTAAGGGAAATGTTGAACTCCCATGGAGGGCACTCACATATCTGGTGGCTGGCTCTGGAAAGGGAGAAGCCAGTGGTTATAGTATGGTCTTATCTTGTAATTCATCACGATTAGCCCTATGTGGAAATATAGGAATTGGTCTATACTGCAGCAAGGAGAGAATAAATAACCTGATGTTTAAAACCCCTGCCTATCTGTGGGCAGAGAGGAAGATGGATGCTAATTAACTAGAGGATTTAATTTTTTATTTCAATTAAGCCATAATTTTCTCTCCCCCTGGCAATTTAAAAGTAAATTCGATTTTTAATAGAGTAAAAGCAATAGGAAATATGAGGGGGAGGAATTTAGGGGAATGAGACTCCAAAGTCTAAACTTTTGAGTATAAGTTCCATTATCTTCAGTTCTCAGTTAATCTGCCCTCCTTCACCCCAACTCCAGTAAGTATCCATGGAAAACTAGCACGACACAGAAGATAGAAAGTTAGCCTGGAGTTCAAGTACTCTCTATAACACACACAAGCTTGGTGACTATGGGTAAATCACACAAACTTTCAGTGATCCAAGAAACTCTCCGAGATGATAAATTGCAGATGAGTAGCTATCTTCATTGAAGGAAGGTGTTTCCCAACTGGGAGTTCTCTATGCCAATAAATTATAGATCTGGATCTCCCCTCACCCTTCCCCACCCCAAAGTTTATGAGTTCTCAGAATTATAAAAGGAATCTAACAACATACAATCCTCTTTAAGGAACCAGTCACTTATTCATTATCGATCTGGCTGAGTATACCCTAAATGACCCCCTAGTAAAACTTGGGGATAACTTTGGTAGCTGCTTGTGACCAGCCATGCCTTTTAGAGTTAAGGAAGAAGTAGGAACAAGGTTAACAACTTGCAAAGGAGGGCTAGGGAAGTGGTTGAATTATTCGAAGTCATAGGTACTGTATTAGGCCTTCTAGGAAGGATATAATTTGAGAGGTAGGAAATCACAGGTGATGGGGATTGTTTGTTACTGAGTAGTAGAAAGTTGACCTTGGAGCACAGATGTCCCACCTTTGATATATATTGGCTCCATGATTCTGCCAAGGCTTACTCCAAGACTGTCACTGAAAAGATGGTACCTTAAGAGGGGATTTTCTCATCTGGGAGTTCCCCATGCCAACGAAAATCAGAGATCCAGTTCCTACACCCTTATCCCTTGAAAAGAGAATAGCAATGGCTCATGGGGATCATATGGCATAGATAAATGATAATGAGATGAAGTTCTTTAGTTGTCAGCTCTCCTTGAGTCACAAATGTGGTGGATGTCCCCACCTGTGAAAGGAAGATTTCCTAAGTGGTTTCATGAAAAGTCCAATAAGTCAAGGTGAGAGCCAGGACCCCTATCTCTGTCTCCCTCAATGCCCTCTAGCCTAGGAACCATTGCCTGCTGTTTATTCTTGCCTGAGCTACAAGAGGTGGGACGGGCATGAATAGGTGTGATATTAGACATAGCTATTGCTCATTGGATCATGAAAATGTCAGGGCAGAAAAAAGACCTCTTAGAAACCCAACCCTTATTTTTCAGATGAGTAAGCACCACTGCCACCACCACCACCACCACCACAATAGGTAACACTTATATAGCATCCTATGGTTTCGTATGTTTGGCAAACATCATTTTATTTCATCCTCATAACAATCTTGTGAAATATGGTAGATGCGATTATTATCACCTCTGTCTTATAGATGAGAAAACTGAGGCTAAATGACGTAGGGATGCAGAGCTAGAAAGCATATGAGTCAAAACTTTAGTTTGAGTCTTCCTGACTTCAGAGTCTACGAGGGGCAGCTAGGTGGTACAATGGATAGAGAGCATCAGCCTTGAAGTCAGGAGGACCTTGTTTGAAATCCAACCCCAGATACTTGTTAGCCCTGTGCCCTTGAACAGGTCACTTAACCCTTACTGCCTCAAAAAAAAATGCTCTATCTGCTACACTAAATTGAATTGTTGATGAAGTGTTTAAGTGACTTCCCTAGGGTGATGCCTTAAGTTAGCGGGAGAGCCAGGATGAGAAACTGACCATCTTCCTGTGAATTCATGAACACATCTATCCTGACTATCCATGAAATCTTACTTCAGTTCTTATGATTTTTCCTTTGTAGGTTTAGTGGGTCAAGAACCCTCAGGGAGATGACAAAAAGGCTCTGAGGAGCCATAGAAATGGACTCTCCATGGGGACAGCTAGGTGGCGCAGTGGATAAAGCATTGGCCCTGGATTCAGAAGGATCTGAGTTCAAATGTGACCTCAGACACTTGACACTTACTAGCTGTGTGACCCTGGGCAAGTCACTTAACCCTCATTGCCCCACAAAAAAAAAAAGACTGGTGGGGACCCTGAGGGTGACCCTAGTGCTTTGGAGGTATGAATACTCATAGGGTCATTAACCACAAGACAAGCTGCTAGCTTTCCTATTTTCTTCTCTTTTTTGGCAGGTAAGGAGCTATAACAGAGGGGTTGGAGCTTCACGCAGACCCCTGTGGGTGACCATGAAATTAAAAAAAGGGGGGGGGAGTAAAAAAACCACTTCTGAAGAATGTGGAGTAAGTTTCTCACTAGGAAACTGTTTCTTGTTTTTTAGTGGTAAATGAAATCACGTGAATATGTTTAAAATGAACATTTTGGTCACATTTCCTGCTAAGTAACTGCTTGAGGAAATGCTGCTGATCCCTAGATGAAAATTGAAAATAATCTTCATCTTCAGCCTCCTTCTCGGTGAAGTCACTGGAAGCTTCTTTGGTGGCTGCCTTTCCCAGGGGCCAAAGAGGGCAAACCTGTGCTCCTGTGTGGGCCTGAGCCATAGAGAGTAAAACTTCTGAAGGATTAAAGTGTTTGAACCAAGTCACTCATCCAAGTTTTCAAAGGACGGGTGACAGATTTTGAATAAATGGGCATTAGTTTGCCTCAGGGACATAAACTCTACTGAAAAACCTTCCTATGAAAAAGTCTAAAATGAAAATACCTAGTTACACGCCTGGAAGGTGGGGGTAGGGCATAAACTCATCCCTTTGGCTTCTAATCACTGTTTAAAAATGTGTTTATTTCTGTTCATTTTTATTTTGTGCCACAGAAAGTCACTTTTAAAAATACTAAGCTTTTTTCTCCACTTACCGATTTACTATTTTCTTCCTCCTTGCTCTCTGCTTCCCAACAAATATACATTAAAACTTGGGCTCAGGGGAGGAGATGGCAGGGGAAGGCAAGAGGGGAACAGGGGGAATGAATGTTGGAAATAGTGAAAGTAGTACGTGAGTCAGCCAAAACTGCAACACAACAAAATAAGTGACAATTTTTACTATGAAACCTTTGATTTTTCCCTCTTTCCCCTCAAAGGTTTTTTTTTTAAGTTCCAGGAAAAATATTATACACCTCACTGGGCCCCCTACACCGGAAAACTGAATTTTTCTTTTTTCTTTTTGTTTAAGCATTTATGAATAATCTAATTTTGACTCAATTCCCAGGGGCACTGGGGTGAAACCTATCTGACTGACATATGAGTAACATTCCTATAAATTACTTCTTTTTAAAGTATATTTTGGATTAGCAGAAGGTCCTGCTCTCACAGTGCCAATATGATGTAAAGATTAAGTACACAAGCTTAAGTTTATTTTTCAAAATGCAATTATAGCTTAAGCTTTTTTCCCCTAATTCACAAATGAAAAACAGCTATGAATATTCGACACAGTAACATTAATCATACAAGCCTCCTGAAGATAAGGTCTTATATTTAAAAAACCATTAAGAATACATATTTCACAAATCTGATTAGCATTCAGGCAGAGGGTGATGGGTTCAATAATTCATGCTACACAATAGAAGCTAGCATTTATGTAGCACTTTAAGAGTTTGCAAAGGACTTTACAAATATTATCTCATTTGCTCTTCAAAACAACCCTGGGAGGTAGGTGCTCTTATTGGCCCCATTTTAGAGCTAAGGAAACTGAGGCTGAGAAAAGTTAAGTAACTTGTCCAGGGTCACACAGCAAGTGAGTATCTGAACCTGAATTTTTTAACTCAGGTCTTCTTGACTCCAGGTCTAGGGCTCTATCCACCATGACACCAAGATACTTCATTGTAGGATCACTGATGTAGACCTAGAAGTGACTCTAGTGTCATCTAGTGCAACCTTTTCCTTTAAAAGATAAGGAAATGGGGGCAAGAAGGTAGAAAAAGCAAAAATTCAAATCTTAGACCTTTAACTTTCCAATGCAAATCTCCTTCCATTATACCACGCCAAATAATTATTAAAAAGCATACATTTGGGGCAGCTAGGTGGCAAAGTGGATAAAGCACTGGCCCTGGATTCAGGAGGACCTGAGTTCAAATCCAGCCTCAGAGACTTGACACTTACTAGCTGTGTGACCCTGGGCAAGTCACTTAACCCCCCTTGCCCTGCCCCCCCCAAAGAAAAGCATACATTAGGGTGGCTAGGTGGTGCAGTGGATGAAGTACCGGCCCTGGATTCAGGAGGACCTGAGTTTAAATCCAGCCTCAGACACTTGACATTTATTAGCTGTGTGACCTTGGGCAAGTCACTTAACCCTCATTGCCCCATTAAAAAGAAAGAAAGAAAGAAAGAAAGAAAGAAAGAAAGAAAGAAAGAAAGAAAGAAAGAAAGAAAGAAAGAAAGAAAGAAAGAAAGAAAGAAAGAAAGAAAGAAAGAAAGAAAGAAAGAAAGAAAGAGCATACGTTAGACTTAAGTGCTGAGCAGAATAGGTAATCCTTTGTTCCACATGGAAAATTTAAAAATACTTGATGAAAAATGGCCTTCATGTTCCTGCTAAATCTTCCCTTCTCCCAGGAAAGCACAAAATTCTATTGACCAGTCTTCATCCTGCATGATGACTCTTTGAGGCTCTTCACCATCCTTGTTCTCCCCTAGACAAACCCTCTAACTCAGGGCTTCTTAAACTTTTTCCATTTGCCACCCCCTTTTTGCCTGATTCATTTTTATGTGACCTCAGGTATGTAGGTATGTAAAATAGGTTTACATAACCTTTTACTGTTCTCAATTTTTCATGATCCCCATATTCAGTTACATGACCCCATATAGGGGTCACGACCCACAGTTTAAGAAGCTTTGCTCTGGGGCAGCTAGATGGTGCAATGGTTAAAGCACCAGCCCTGGATTCTGAAGGACCTGAGTTCAAATCCGGCCTCAGACACTTGACACTTACTAGCTGTGTGACCCTGGGCAAGTCACTTAACCCCCATTGCCTAAAAAAAAAAAAAGAAGCAGCAGCTTTGCTCTAATTGAATGTCCTTCCTAAAATGTGACAACCAAAACAGAACACAACACTTTGTAAATTAGTCTGAGCAAGGTGGAGTACAGAGAGATTATCAGATCTCTTTTCCTAGACCAGGACCACAGCTTTTACAGAAATCTCTTAGTATCTCCCTTATACTCTTACCTTCTATTGGTTTCACAATTACTTATGTACATGTGTTAGTTTATCCTTATTGTATTGATGAGGGAATTAAGGGCCACGGAGACAATGACTTGCCCAAAGTCTTAGAGATTGTAACTGTCAAGAGTTTGTGATTTGAATTTAGGTCTTTTGACTCCAAATCCAAAGGTCTTCTTATACTATACCCAACCGTCCTCCCATAGAGCCAGTAGTAAGGCAAATGAAGACTGTCAGGACACTGAAGGAAAGCTTTGGGGTAGATTTCTAGTGAGAAAATTCTTGAGTTCTTTCATTTAGATTTAGGACTGTAACAAGAAACTATTCATTAAATCAAATTAATTATGTCTTCCTATGATTGAATTAAATCGAAGGCCACAGTCAAAACATGAGTCCCATTGGGAGGACTTTCCCATCTACTCAAACTAAATTTCTCTTTCCTTGAACCAATCTGTATTTTGCTTGGCTGATGAAGCCAGGGTTCTACATGACCACCAAATTGACAGGTCTTAAGTCACACATCAGTCTGAGGGTTGCCAATCTGATTCAATCACAGAAATTGCATTAGGATGGCACTAAAACATCTGGCTCAGAAATGTAAAAATTGAGCCAGTACATCAGTAAGATGCTATAAAACATCTTCTTGCTTAAGAGCCACCCAAAAGATTTTCCTGCCTGCCTCCAGTCTCTTCTCTTCTCTGAACCATTCTTCACAAAGCTTTCTGCCTCATACCACTTCTCTACTCTACTCTTCTACACACCCCGCTGTGTGCAAAAGAAAGGATAAATTTCTGATTCTGGCCCTCAGGGCTCTCTACAATCTGATCCCAAACAGTCTTTCTAGCATGAATTTGTGTAAATTCATGTCTCTACATTCCAGTCAAAATGGGCTCCTTTCTACTATTCCCCAATCCTACCCTTTCCTCACCTTCCTTTGCTTATTCCATCTCTTCAAGGCTCAACTCAGGTTCTATTTCCTTCATAAGACCTTCCCTGGTTACCACTCTATCCCTTATATTGCTCTCTCTTCAGAACACCCCAGTGTTCCAACACTTAGACAGTATGTGACCCACCCTGGGCAAATTATTGAACCTCTTTAGTCAAATTTTTGTTATTGGACCACAAAGTAACTGAGGATATGTGAACCATGGCAATCCATTATGCACTGGGAAGGATCCTAGATTAGGGGTCAGTAAACCTAGGTTCAAATCTCAGCTCTGCCACACCCTACCTTGCCTAAGCAAGTTACTTGCCTTGGGCCTCACTTTCTGCATTGATAAAATGAGGAGGTTGGATTCAATTGGCCTCTGGGATCCCTTCCAGTTTGGGTCCTAAGAATCCTTAAGTATTTTTTGAATGCTTTCTCATTTTTGGGGGGTGGGTGGGTAGCGGGGAGGTCTCCTGATGCCAATGACATTGGCTTCCTCACTGTTCCTCACATAAAACACTTCATCTCCAGCCTGGGCATTTTTTTCCCCAGGGCAATGAGGGTTAAGTGACTTGCTCAGGGTCACACAGCTAGTGTCAAGTGTCTGAGGCTGGATTTGAACTCAGGTCCTCCTGAATCCAGGGTTGGGGCTTTATCCATTGCACCACCTAGCAGCCCCAGCCTGGGCATTTTCTCTGGCTGTTCCCCATGCCTGGAATTGCCTCCCTCTTTCATCTCTATCTCCTGGATTCCCTCAGGTCCTAGTTAAAATCCCACCTTCTACAAGAGGCCTGTCCCAACCTCCCTTAATTCTAGTGCCTTCCCTCTGTTTATTACCTCAAATTTATCTTGTCTATACCTTGTTTGCACATATTTGTTTGCATATTGTCCCCCAACTTAGATGGTGAGTCCCTTGAGAGTAGGGATTGTCTTTTGCCTTTCTTTGCATCCCCAGGGCTTAGCACAGTGTCTGGTACATAGTAGGCACTTAAATAAATGTTTATTGACTGACTGATGACACTTATCTTCTCTGAGCCTCATTTTCTTCTTTTGTAAAATGGGGCTAACAATTCTTATAGTACCTGCCTCTCAGAGTTGGTATGAGGACCAAATGAGCTAATGTAAATCAATATCAGCCATTCTTACCAGGTATAAATGTAAAATAACATGATTTCATCTTATTTTTGTTTTTTTGTTTTGTTTTTTTTTTTGCATGGGTCAGAAAGTGGTCCTGAACGGGTTTCTTCATGAGGTGTTGAGAGTTGTGTGTCCTGAGTAATGGCAGCCTTGTTGGGGACTAAATGCATAGGCTTTCAAGGGTATAACTCTGAAGGCATTGCTTATCTTCTATGTCAATTAAACCAAACACTCAGACTAATCATTACTTGGTGGCCACACCTTTTAAGGCAGTCACCTTGGGAGAGAGGCTCTTTGGTAAATCCAATATACAAAAGCTAAGTGGCCTCAGACAAAGAGGGCCTGTTGTGTTTGTTTTTATTCTGGTTTTGTTTTGCTTTGACAACTTTATAACCTTCATCAAAAAATTTTTTTTGAGTTCTTAATTCTCTCCCTCCCTTCCGCTGCTCCTCCTCCACTCATTGAGAAGGCAAGCAATATGATATCAATTATATATGTGAAGTCATGCAAGACATATTTCCATGTTAGCCATATTGCAAAAAACAAACCCCCCCAAACCAAAAAACAGCCCAAAGAATAAAAAGCAAGAAACATAAAGAAAGTGAAAAAAAAATGCTTCAATCTGCACTCAGAGTTCATCAGATCTTTCTCTGGAGGTGGGCTGTTTGTTGTTTTTAAAAAGGCAAGTTCACAGAAGAGACACCAAAGCACAAGTTTAAGCTACTGGGAACCAATCTGAACAAGTCTAGGCAACTGAACTACCCTGTGACTCGCACTCATTTGCTTTGTGAATATATCCTCATAGAGTAGGCACAATGAGAGTGTTTAATATTCTATAACGGATAAACAATATCCGGGACTTAATCGAGTGACCCAGCACAGTGAGGGTCTCACCTAACTCAAAAATGCAGGACCAAAATCACCCAAAGTCAAAGTTTCCATCTGGTAAAGAATGAACAAACAGGAGGCAACATGCAAAGATAGCTTGGTAGCTAGGCAGCATAATGGATAGAGCAATATGCCTGGAGTCAGGAAGACCTGAGTTTCAGTCTGGCCTGTGTGAGGACACAGAGCTCCTACTGAGGGTTAAGTGACTTGCCCAGGGTCACACAGCTAGTAAGTGCCAAGTGTCTGATCCCAGATTTGAACTCAGGTCCTCCTGACTCCAAGGCCGGTTCTCATCCACTGCCTCACCTAGCTGCCCCCTGGAGGGGCCTCTCTTCTAAAGGTTTTCCCCATAGATTTTCTGATGGTATCTTGGGATCTCTGGAACTACAGTCATAATTTAAATAGCACCTAACATTGAAACATTGATTAAACACTTACCAAGTAGCAGACACCATTCTCCATATATACTCTACACTTTGCCCAATCTGTACCTTTATGAGAAAAACAAAGACAGGCCCTGCCCTTGAAGAGCTTATAGTCTAATGGAGGAAGATAACATACAAATACCCACCTACAAACAAGGAATTTCAATCAAGAGGAAGTGTGGGAGTGAAAACACCAAAGAGGGGAAGCAAGGGGTATATGGTATAAGGAGAAGGCTAAATACCCCTATATCAGGTTGGGATGTGGAATGCATGTAGGAGAGAAGTGAAAGATAAAGATGGTATCAGATGATGGGGGATCTTGAATAGTAGGAGGGGGAATTTGTACCTTTAATTGTAGACAACCTGAAGCCACAAAAGGTTTGGTGATCAGGGGAATAATATCAAAATGCTTTCATAATAAGATGGTAATCAAGGTGAATGGAAATTCTCCCCACTGTCTACCTGGAAATGTAGTCAAATGGCATCCTGCTGGCCATCACAATATATTTTTTTTTTGTTTTTTTTTAGTGAGGCAATTGGGGTTAAGTGACTTGCCCAGGGTCACACAGCTAGTAAGTATTAAGTGTCTGAGGCCGGATTTGAACTCAGGTCCTCCTGACTCCAGGGCCGGTGCTCTATCCACTGCGCCACCTAGCTGCCCCCATCACAATATATTTTAAAGGAGCTGCTAGCATTCTAGAAGCTTCTCTGTTGGGGATGATATGACAAATGTCATCCAGACCTACTGCTTGGAGGTACTTTCTTGTGCACAACTCAATTCAATTTTTTTTTTCTGCATAGCAAATAAATTCCTATAAGAACCTCTAAGAATTCATTTTCCCAGATACGTTTGCGGATCTTTTTAAAGTGCCGAATTGCATAAGTCTTTTATGTTATGACATTTAATTCCTGTTTTTCTCTTGACTCTGCCAAAAAGAATGAGGGAAGACTCTTCATTATGACTGTCTCTCACTTCAGAGATTCTGAAGTGAGTATTTCACATGAAGTCACAAAATGACTGGACTTTCAAGTTCACAATAACTTTGACTTTTCTGGGCAAAAGGAAATTAATTATAGCATGAATTCTACAAAGGTTGGGTTTTAGGTACTATTTGCCTCCAAGCAATGAGAGCTAGATTTCCCATGAATATGTAGATGACATGCTTTTTTTTGTTGTTGTTTTTTTTTGGTTTTTTTGCAGGGCAATGGGGGTTAAGTGACTTGCCCAGGGTCACACAGCTAGTAAGTGTCAAGTGTCTGAGGCCAGATTTGAACTCAGGTACTCCTGAATCCAGGGCCGGTGCACATGCTTTTTTTTTTTTTTTTAAATCTAAAACCAAACAGCACATAAAGGGGATTTGGCCAGCTTTCCTTAACTGTCTCAGTGATAATGACCTTGAAATCAATGATTTCCCCACAAAGATGATATAAGTTTATTACAACTTGCTTGCATCACCTGAAATATAACCCCTGGCTTGGAAACCAGGGCCTTCTGCTTTATGAGGCCTAAAAGTGGAAAAGGAAATTGATCTAATTTAATCAGCAGATTATTTTGCAACCAGAGGCAGCCGTTGTGTACCCCTGCACGGCAGCTGCAGTCCATTGTGAAGACAAGTCGAGCCAACCTCTTTTCTTGTCCCTGCATCCCTGGTGGCACTGGGCTGAGTTTGGGCCTGCCCATAGGGTCACTGTTTACTGAAAGCCTGTGCTGATTTGATGCTGCATATGCAGATGAAAAGAAGGGGCAAAAAGAGTATCACTCACATATTTGGAAGCCTAGACTCTTATAGAAATAAAATCTGCATAAATGACTGATTTATTTTTTTCCTCACCTCTTAGAAAACAATTTGGTCTGAGGTAGATGAAATTCAGGTTAGTGCCTGGAAATGTCACCTCATCAGATTAAATTTTCAAGGGGGTGAAGGATGGGGGAAAGGAGTCTTAGTAAACTGACTAAGGGCTCTGCTTTGTCTCTACGCCTTGGCATTTAACATTTGACAGTAAGGTGTCATAGTGGATAGAGAGCTTGACTTGGAATCAGGAAGACCCAAGTTCAGATCTTGCCTTAGACCTTTCAGGTTGTGTGACCCTAGCTAAGTCTCTTGGCCTCCGTTTCCTAAAAATAGAGAGCATAAAAGCACCTACCAGTGTTGTTGTGAGGATCCCCTGTGAAAACATATGTAATGTGCTTGGCAAATCTTAAAAGTATGACATAAATTCTGGTTTATTATTACTGTTTGTTCCAAAACAGTTTTGGGAAGAAATGGACTAATTTTGACTCCCTTTAATATAAGGCAAAAGGCATCAAGATATATATTAAGCTTGAGTTGGGGTGAGTTGGCATACTTGGAAGTGAATGTTTCAAAAAAGCACATCTTCCATGCCTGGACTGAATGAGGCCTACTGTTCATAGAACCATGAGTCCAATCTGGCATTAGACATCTTTTAAAGCTACTCTTTGTTGTGACTTGTCAAATCTGAACCCTGAATAGATTATCAAATGACATAAAAGACAGAAATACTTAGAAAAAATTGCTATATTCTCTTGTGTGCCTTCTGAATCCAGGCTGCTCTGATTGATAAGAATATTAGAATTGATCCTTTTGTAAGTTAAATTTTATTTCTGCTAATCAACGAAAATCCATGTCTTTTCTTCCACTTCCCGTCCTCCCCCCAACCAAGAAAGAAAGGAAAGCAAAACCCCTTTTATGAAGATGTACAGTCAGGCAAAACAAATTGCCCCATTGGCTATGCTCAAAAAAATAAAAAGTCTCAATCTAGACTGAGTCTATCACCTTTCTTTGGTTGATTCTTAAATGTCTTTCTATGAATAGCTATTGATAGAGATCTGAGGCTAATCTAATGTAACTCAATTCAATAAGCATTATTAAGTATTCTCCCAGCAGAATGTGAGCTCCCTGAGAATAGAGGATGCTTTTTTTGTATTGCCTTGATATCTCCAGAGCCTACACAAGTGTCTTGCACATAGGAGGCGCTTAATAATACTTGCTCAATTGAACTATGTTCAACTAGTCAACTGACAGCTACGCTAGGTGCTGGAGACAGAAAACATATAACCAGAGAAGCATACTAACATATGGCCTACCTTCTTTCAGGGTTGCTGTGAAGATAAAATGGAAAAAAAAATATATGAAAGCATTTTGAAAAGAAATGTATGAGTGATATGAAATTTGGCATCATTATAAACACCTATATTGATAGAAAAGTAGAAGGTTTAGAGAGATGGATTTTCAGTACTAATGTATAAAAACGGACTTAAAAGCCTCATTGGATTGTATAAAGTCCAGCTGCTATTCTTGTTGTTGTTATTAGAAAGTAAAGCATGTTATGAGAAAAACAAGGATTTAGGTGCTTAATTTTCCCTAATAAGTAGGGAAAGAAATGTGCAATCAGGCTAAATTACGATTTAGAACAGAATTTATAGTTCCAACATAGACCTATCACTTCACTATATTAAAGAGGCAAAGAACACATCTTGTAACCTACAGAAATATTCCTGTGAACATCTCTTAAGGATATTTGTAACACATAACGAAGGGGGCGGCTAGGTGGCGCAGTGGATAGAGCACCGGCCCTGGATTCAGGAGGACCTGAGTTCAAATCCAGCCTCAGACCCTTGACACTTACTAGCTGTGTGACCCTGGGCAAGTCACTTAACCCTCATTGCCCCGCAATATAAAAAATAAATAAAATAAATTCCACTTCCATTCTTGACTATCTGCGTGACGTCTCTTCAACAAATCTCTTTGCCTCTCTGGGCCCCAGTTACCTCATCCATAAAATGAGGAGTTTGAAATAGATGACTTCTGAAGCACCTCCTAGCTCGAAATCCGTGAATACAAATTTATGTTACATAATCTCAACTAGGCCCTCACTACAGCAAGGCAATCCTTGTGTGGTTTCCTGATTAGTTTGCTCTACCATTGACCACAATGGCTATTCCCAACCTTCTCATCCCTCCTCAAGTCTTCCATAACATCCACTCCCTACCCTTTTAGGTGAGGATTTCTCTTCATACTTCACTGAGAAATTAAGAACTCCCTCTTCTTCCCTCCTCTTCAACTCAGAATACTCAGCCACCTTTCATCATGATCTTCTCCTTCATCCCTATCTCAAACGAAGAGGTGGTTCTTGTCCAGGCAAATCCATTACAAGCATTCTTGATCTATCTCATCTTCTCCAGAAGACCGCCTTCTCTATCATCTCCATTCTCATCCCCAATCTTTCCCTATCTACTGGCCCCTCTGTTGCCTACAAACATGTCCATGTCTCTGGCCATTCTTTTTTTTTTTTATTTTTTTTTTTTTAGTGAGGCAATTGGGGTTAAGTGACTTGCCCAGGGTCACACAGCTAGTAAGTGTTAAGTATCTGAGGCCGGCTTTGAACTCAGGTACTCCTGACTCCAGGGCCAGTGCTCTATCCACTGCGCCACCTAGCTGCCCCATCTCTTGCCATTCTCAAAAAAAACCAAACAAACCCTCTATTGATCTTACCATCCCTGGAACTATCATACCACATCCCTCCTTCCCCTTCTTAGCTAAACTCCTTGAGAAAGCAAGTTCTCAGTTGATTCTAAACCTTCTACAATCTGGCCTCAAACCTCATCATTGAACAGAAATTGTTCTCTCCGAAGTCACCAGTGATGTCTTTAATTGCCATCTCTACCGGCCTTTACTCAATCTGCATTTTTCTTGATCTTGCTGCAGTCTTGGACATCATTGACCCCAGGACCTCCTCCTTCAGCATATTCTCTATCTGGGTTTTTGTAACACTGCTTACTCCTGATTCTTCTCTTACCTGTCTGATTGCTCCTTCTCATTCTCCTTTGTTGGATCTTGATCCAGGTCATGCTCACTAACTATGGATATTCCCCCAAGTCTGTGTCCCCAGCACTCTATGCTATTTTACTTGGTGGTCTCATCAGCTCCCAATATGTTCAGTTATCTCTATGCAAATATAGAAACCCTCTGTCTGGCATCTAAAGTTCTTCAAAACCTGGTCTCTTCCTACCTTTCCGGTCTTGTTATAATTTACTCCCTTCTTTGTAATCTAGGAACCAGCAGCAGGTGCTATTCCTTATCCATGTCATTTCATCTCCTGGACATCCTCCATGCCCCATATGCTGTCCTCTCTCACCTCTGCCCACCCACTTTGGTTGGCTTCCTTCAAGACTCAACACAAATCCCACCAACTGCCAGGACTTTCTCATTCTCCTCTCCCACTCCCAACCCCCTTCCCTCCGAGGTGACCTTTTACCTATTCTCTATTTACTCTGCATGTACCTAGCTGTTTGCAGGTAGCCTCCTCACTTAGAATGTGAGCTTCTTGAGGGCAGGCACTATGTTTCTGGCTTTCTTTGTATTCTCTGCCATATAGCAGATGCTTCATAGATGCTTAATGACTGACTTGTAGGTGTCTATCTTCACTTAGTAGTTCCTGCATAGTCTTGGATTATTAAAAAACCCACACTTGGGGGGCAGCTAGGAGGTGCAGTAGATAAAGTACCGGCCCTGGATTCAGGAGTACCTGAGTTCAGATTTGGCCTCAGACACTTGACACTTATTGGCTGTGTGACCCCGGGCAAGTTGCTTAACCCCATTTCCCTGAAAAAAAATTAAAATAAAAAAACCCACACTCACCATTATGGGACATCCCCACAGCAAGGCACTTCTGAAACCTGCAGTACTGACATTTATTTCTACTCTTCTTGTGGATCCGACAGTTCAGGTCACACCGGTCATAGATAAGTTTCAAACGGATTGTTCTCCGGAAGAAACCCTGTAAAAGGACATAGAGAAGAAGTCCATCTTATAAGGGGTCAAGGCTCCTGAAGGGATGCATGGTACATGGTCCGGTGAGACACACACTGAGTTGGCTCCTTGTTCCAGCCCCACCACTAACTTGCTGTGTGAACTTGCAAGTGTCCGTTTAAAGAAGGCAAAGGAAAAAAAATAAACAGTAAAAGTAGAAAGTGAGGAGAGGACCAGGTTTGAATGCTGGCTATGTGAGCAGGAACAAGTCATTAAATATAATTCAACCTCTGTTTCCCAAGCCATGAAATGGGGCAGCTACGTTCACATTGGATAGAGCACTGGGTTTACAATCACGAAGTCCTGAGTTCAAGTCTGACCTCAGACATTTATTGGATATGTGATTCTAGGCCATACATTCAACCCCTCAAGTGTAAAACAAGGATCGCGATAGCATCTGACTCCCAGGGTTGTTGTGAGGATCAAAAGAGATAATGTTGATAAAGCACTTAGCATAATGCCTGGCATATAGTGGGTGCTTAATAAATACTTTCTTCCTTCTCTCTCCCTACCTCTACTAACTACTTCATGGGGGTGGCTATATGCCAGAGTAAATGGAGAGCCAAGCCTGGAGTCAGGAAAACCTGAGTTCAAATCTGTCCTCAGACACTTACTAGCTATATCATCCTGGGCAAGTCACTTAACCCTGTTTGCTTCAGTTTCCTCATCTGTAAAATGAACTGGAAAAGGACATGGCAGAGTAGTCCAGCCAAGAAAACACCAAATGGGGTCATGGAGAGTCAGACATGACTGAAAATGACTGAACCCTACTTTGTAGAGGTATTGTAAACCTTAACACATAAAATAAATGTGGCCTGTTGCTACTACCTACACAGTCTTGATCTTGGTTGTCTATTTGCTTTTTTTTCCCTTTTTCATTTGTAAAATGGTGGACTGCATCCAGGAATCTGTAAGATCCTTCCAATTCTATGATTCTGCAACTGTGACCACATTCAATCTGGTCACACAGGCCTAACTCCATCTTGGTCCTCCCCTTGGTTTTCAGTCTGATCAAGAAGGGTTCTGGATTCAATGTAATGAGAATAAACCACCATGTAATCAGTTTAACCTCCCTGCAAATCACTTCAGCCACAGGCCCCATCCTTCCTAACTGCACTAAGCGGTTTGGCAAAAGCAGAGTGGTTCCATCTGAAGCTGTGATCGGGGCCAATAAAAATCCACATGCGGATAATTTTGAGGAATTCACCACATTGCATAATTTCCTGCAGAAATTCATTTCATTTATTTATGCAGGAGGGCCCTGCGTTACTGTAGCCCCCAGGCATAAAAGCATAAGAGGGAATAACATGCAAGAATTGACAGAATTCCCCAGGAAACCTAGCCCTGTCATGGAGGCAAAAAAGAAAGTCAAGATCCAGAATGAAACTCTTGGATGCTTTTAGCAGCTCTGGGCCAGGTGAGGCTGGACCAAGTGATCTCTAAAGTCCTTTCCTGTTCTAAAATGTCTAGCCCTGTATTTCGTTGATTTACGGAAGGGCAGGCATTGAAACCATATCCACTGATGCAGAATGGAACAGTGACATGTAGAAAGATCGATGTTTCTCCTGAAACAGAATCCTACTGAAAGGTAAAGTGTCTTGCCTATAGCCAGACAAGTAGTGCAGGCCTTTGGACTATAATCAGCCAAGCAAGCAATCAATAAGCAAGCAATCAGTAAGCACCTACTATGTGCCAGCCTCTATGCTTGTTTCTGAGGATGCAAAGAGAGATGAAATAATGTCTGTCTTTGAGGACTTAATATTATCTTGGGGAGAAACCATGTACACATAAGCATAAATTTTAGATATATAGGTAGATAGAGATATACACGCATACACACACACACACACACAAATGAAAGGTGATTTGGGGGAGAAGGTGTTAGCAACTTGGGTGAGAGAGTGGTGTTGGCTCAGGAAAGGCATAATTAGGAAGGAGCCAAAAATTTCACATGATACTAGGAATATGTGAATGATCCTGGAGGAAAAAAAAGAGTGATCTGGCAGCTTTTAACTGGCCAAGTTTATTTTCAACTGATGACTTATAAGCATTATTTTTCCAAGTTGGGGTGATGTGGTTTGACAGTTGAAGTTGATTGTTTCCACAGTATTAAGACAGTAAAGGTTGAAAATCAATCAATGAATCAATGAATCTATCCATCCATCCATCCATCCATTAAAAACTCCTCCTCCATGAACTTTTAATCCAATAAATACTGACTGGACAGAAAACCCATCAAAATGAAAGGTCTGCCATCCTGAACACTGCTTCCACTGAAATGGACTTGGTGCCTTGTGGAAAGATTTAAAGAACATTCTCTTCAGCAACTTTTTCTGGTGGTGGTGAAGTGGCTAGAGCAATGGGCCTGGAGTCAGGGAGACCTGAGTTCAAATCTGACCTGACACTTACTATCTGTGTGACCCTGACAAGTCATTGTTTGACTCAGTTTCCTCATCTTTAAAATGGGGAGAATAGTAGCTTGACTTCCAGTCCAGTGCCCTCTTCACTGTACTCTAGTTCCAAGTGTCCTGAGCTTTGGAGAGAAAGGGATCACAAAGTTTGGGAGGGTCAGAGAAAGTCTCCATGGAGGGGGGCCTTTGAGGAAGGGAAGGATTTTAATAGTGACTAGAAATGTGCAGGCAGGCGGGGAAATCCATTCTAGGCATGATAGAGTATATGGGAAAAGGTGAGGAAGGAGGCGGGAGAGTTAAGTCTAAAAGTTGGAATGGTAATTAATTCAGTTTAGCTGGGTCACACAGTGTACACAGGGAAGAAGTATGAGATGAGCCTGGAAGGAAAGGTCATAGCCAGATTGTTGGAGGGCCTTGAATGCCAGGCTAAAGAATACATATTTAATTTGGTTACTAATGGGGAGTCATGGAATGTTTTTGAGCATCCAAGCTCTATGTGCATGGGGAAGATTATTTGGAAAGCATGGTAATGGGTGACTTGTGAACAAGAAAGTGTGGAGGAAGGAAATTAGGAAGAAGGCAATTGAGATGGCGGAAGTAAAGGGAATTAAATGAGCTTAAATTGGGTTGGTTGCAGTGGGATTGAAAGAGAAGAGACGTGATGGGTATCACTTAGGGAGGAATCAGCAGGATTTAGGAGCAGGTGGGATTTGGGGGGGGGGAGGAAAAAGGAGATGAGCTAATGAGCCTGGGGGACTGGGAGGCCTATCAACAACAAAAAGACCAACAGAAGGAGAAGGATTTATCAGTGAAGGACTTCTCTGCTCCTTTCTATGGGGTGTAGGTCACTGGAATTCAGCACCTCATTTCTTTAGAATTGATCTACTCTTGTGACACAGGAAAAAAACAACCACCCTGGACTATAAATCAGGAGAGCTGGGCTGCACTTTCAACACTGACACTAACTTGCTATATAAACCTATATAAGTCACAGCATAATAACATCCTTTTAAGTTTCAACAAGAGGAAGCTAACGCCTGAGCTTTACAGGATGGGACAGGAGTACTGACTGCTGCTGAGATCTGTTAACTCCACTGAAGGTAAATGGTGCAGTAGAGTCAGGAAGATCTGAGTTCAAATCTGACCTCAGACACATACTAGCTCTGTGACCCTGGGCGAGTCATTTAACCTTCTTTGCCTCAATTTCCTCATCTGTAACATGGAGATCATAATAGCATCTACCTCCCAAGATCATTGTGAGGATCAAAGGAGATCACAATGATAAAGCACTTAGCACAGTGCCTGGCACATGGTAAATGCTATATAAATATCATTATTATGATTATTGTGATTATACTATTATAATTATAATCTTCCCAAAAGGATCACTCTGGGTTTACTGTCAAGTAGAAGAGGAATTAGCTTTATTTCCTGCTTGGCTCCAGAGGACAGAACTAATAGCAATAGGCAAAGGCTGCTGAGAAATAGATTTGGGTTTGAGAAAAGGGAGAAAAAAAATCTCAACAATCTTAGTTAACCTACAGTGGAATGGTAGGGCAGCTAGGTGGCACAGTGGATAGAGAGTGCTGGGCCTGGAATCAGGAACATCCCAGCTCGGGTCTGACCTCAGACACTTACTAGCTGTGTGACCCTGGGCAAATTACCCTTGTCTGCCTGTAAAATGAGCCGGAGAAGGAAATGGCAAATCACTCCAGTATCTTTGCCAAGGAAACACCAAATGCAGTCACGAAGGGTCAGACACAACTGGAACAACTCAACCACAACAAAGTGGAATAGACTTAATGGGGATGTTGGGCTTTCCTTCACTGGAGGTCTTCAGGCAAAGTCAGGGATGACCTCAGAACATGGAACTCATCTTTCTGCACTGCCCTCTGTACCACAATTTCTGGTATCAGCTTTTTAAAAACCATGGATGATTTCTCATTAAAAACAGTGAAGACGGGGCAGCTAGATGGCACAGTGGATAGAGCACTGGCCCTGGAGTCAGGAGTACCTGAGTTCAAATCTGGCCTCAGACACTTAACACTTATTAGCTGTGTGACCCTGGGCAAGTCACTTAACCCCAACTGCCTCACTAAAATAAAAGAAAAAAACCACAGTGAAGACCATGAAAATTCCTGATCTTCTGTGCCATATAAATGTAACACCTTCTTGCGAAATTAAATAGCAAAGTCAGCGTTTTCCCCAAGTTTTGTCTTTAATAGTGTCTTTTGAATTTTCAACAGCATTCTCAATGTAATCACTGCAGCAGCTGTCATACAGTATATGCCCCTTTGACCTTCTAGTTTACTTCAAACTTTCATTAAGTTTGTAAACTGGGCAGCTTTCTCCTAGCATTTTCAGAACTTCTGAGAACATATGCCTTTTAAATTTAAATTCTTCTTCCAAAGACTTCAGATTAGTTTCCTGAGGGTGTCACTGTGTTATTGACCAAATATAAACAGCTCAATTATCTTGCACTGAGTTTAAGGTTCTAAGATCATCTTTCAATGTGTAGGCAACCAAAATAGGATGAAACCATGGAACGAAAAAAATTATTTATTGGATTTTGTGAATGATGAGTAAATCTGTGGCATTTTGAAAGTTAAGACAATTATAACTGTTAGTCACCCTAGATTTTATTTTTTGTTAGCCTTTAGGAAGAATAATATAAGCACAATCTACCTGTCCTTATCCTTCTCATATATTTAATAGAAGATGAATCACTTTTACTTCAAAAGGTCATGTTTGGCAAATATCACCAATATAGATCTCTTCTGTTGTTGTTTAGTTCAGTCACGTCTGACTCTTCATGACCCTAGCCTATAGGGTTTTCTTGGCAAAGATACTGGCATGGTTTGCCATTTCCTTCTCCAAAGACCTCTTTTACTAATATTATAGAATTGTTCAGGGAGAGCCAATAATTCACCCAAGTCAACTTATCTTTGCAACTTTGCCAGCAAGTATCTTAGTGCATTGCACATAGCTGGTGTTTATTAGATGTTTATGAAATGAAAAAATGAATTAGATCTCTAAAAGAAAAAATACTGTATAGTTTCATGGCTAACTAGTCATCCGTCATTAGATACATTTAGCCTTCTAGTGTAAGCCAAATGTGCTATGCATATTTCCTTGTGTTGGAAATGCTGAAGAATTAAATAAGGAATTGACTAGTGCTCTCTGGGATATGTGGCAGATGGTAGCCATTTATATATGGGTACAGGGAATGTTACCACCTAATTTGATCCCTGTTAAAGTTTTAATTAAATGGTTCATGCTTTTGAATACAAGTATCACTTGGGTATGGCTAGGCATAGAAATGAATCAGTGGGCGCTCGGGTTATAGTTTTGAATAAATGATGACTCAACAAGTACTTTTTTTTTTTTTAGTGAGGCAATTGGGCTTAAGTGACTTGCCCAGGGTCACACAGCTAGTAAGTATTAAGCGTCTGAGGCCGGATTTGAACTCAGGTACTCCTGACTCCAGAGCCGGTGCTCTATCCACTGCACCATCTAGCTGCCCTCAACAAGTACTTTCAATCTGGGGTGTAGCTAAGAGTATTAGCCATCAATTATAATGGATTTTTTTTGGTAGATAAAATAACTAACAACTGTGTCTCTTAATGCTACATCTTAAGTTCTATTCCGATGCTATCTGCTCCCTGAAACCATGAGTTCACTATGGGTGCTGGATGCTTAAAGGCCTCTGGTTTTATACATATTAAACTGCTAAAGGTTTACTGTTATACATTAAAAAAAATGTAATTATGGAAAGGTTAAACTCCAACTAGCTAACCACTCCCTTTTATTACTCTCAATTTTCCAGACGACCAAAATGGAATAATTCAGGTAGGAGGGTTGATTGGATTCTAGCAACAATTCATCCAAGCCATTCGTTCAATGATGCTATAAACAAAAGTCAATAAAAGCTGACATGTTCACTTGGTGAAGCTTTATACAATTCCCAGAATCACAGAATCTTAAGAATTACAAAGAATCGCAATGGCAACCTCATCCAGCCCAAAGCTAGGGAGAAAATTGCCATTATAACCTAGCTGATAGGTGGTTATTTAGCCTCAGTCCAAAGACTTCCCATGGGGGAAGTCTGACTGTCTCCCAACATAGGCCATTCTACTTTTACACGGCTCTAGTTATTAGGAAGTTCTCCCTGACATTAAACATTGTTCTACTTCTCTATATCTTCCATTCATTGTTCTTAGTTCTTCCTTCTGCAGTCAGTTCTAATTCTATATGAGGAGCAGCAAGGTGGCAGCAGTGGATAGAGTACTAGCTCTGGGGTCAGGAAGACCCGAGTCCAAATCTGGCCTCAGACACTTACTGGCTGTGTGACCCTGGGAAAGTCACTTAATCCTGTTTATCTCTGTTTCTTCATCTGTAAAATGAGCTGGAGAAGGAAATGTCAAACACTCTCCAATACCTTTGCCAAGAAAATCTCAAATGGAGTCCCAAAGAGCCAGATATGACTGAAACAACTCAACAACAACAATAACAACAAAAACTCTATATGACTTCAAGTAGGATCACAACACTTCAATTTAGAGGAGCAGAGTGGATAGAATGGTGGACTTGCAATACGGAAGATCTGGGTTCAAATCCAACTTCAGTCATGAGCTGTATTATTGTGGACAAATCTAATCTGTCACTCAGAGCTTGGGATGGAAAATGGGAATAATAAAAGTACCTGCCTTGCAGGGTTGTTGGGAGGATTAAGGAAAAGAGTCCCTGTAAGAACCCTTTGCAGAACCAGGTAAGCATGAGTCTTGGTCATTATCATCCTTCCTGTTCGTTCCCACAGTGAGGCTAAGCTGGTGGGTTAAATGTTTTGAAAATCCAAGTACCCATTTAAATAGCAATTTCTATTCCCCTACAAAGTTTATTTCAAGGAATCATTCTGTACCATAGGAGGCAACAGCTGGAAGGACCCTTGGAAACTATGTAGTTCAAATCCCTCATTTTATAGATGAAGCAAGTGAGACCTCACACAATAATGTAGGTAGCTTAAGGCTCTAAAACTAGTTAGCTGGGGGTAGCTAGGTGGCACAGTGGATAGAGCACTGGCCCTGGATTCAGGAGGACTCAAGTTTAAATCTGGCCTCAGATACTTGACACTTACTAGCTATGTGACCCTAGGCAAGTCACTTAACTGTAATTGACCTGCAAAAAAACCCCAAAACAAAAACAAACCCCCAAAAACTAAAAAACTAGTTAGCTTTTGAGTTGAACCCAGAACCCAGGTCTCCTGATGCCCAGCAATGGCAGTCTGATTGTATAAATGTCTATAGTTTTCAGTTTCTTTGTCTTTCCTCGCATACAATATGCTTTTGATCTTTAAAAAAAATTATTTTGGGGGGTGGGGGTGGGGGGAAGAGGGGCAGGAGAAAGTGCACTTATTCCACAGGGGGCTTATTCATGTTTGGTTTGCTCCAAGCACGGACAGGGGGTATATGTGCAAGTCATTGTATTTCTCTGAATTCTTCTATTCCAAGAATATTTCCATGAGTGATTATTGCAAAAGAACGCACATGCTGAAATGTAGCTGAATTGATACGCTTGTCAATAAGGAGCCAGAATGTTCCTTGCTTTAGACAACTAGATCAAGTTTATAAAATGAAAGTGATGCTGTTGTGGGGAGGGGGGAAGGAGGGAGAAATATTTGAAACTAGAAATCATATAAAAACAAATGTTGAAAACTACCTCTAAATGTAACTGGAAAATAAAATATTTATATGAAAAAAAATAAAATGAAAATGAGGTGGTTAGAGTGAATCTTAGACTTGGAAGGAAAAAAGTTTCTGTTCTGTGTATTTTTCCCCAGTGGATGAATTGACGTTCTTATTCTTGTTCAAAACTTAAGAGAGCAAGCTTTTTATGAAACACATTTGCAATTGGAATGACAAATGGTAAAGTATACTCTTCATCCAATGGAGTGACAAGAGTGGATCCGGGTTCAGATCCTGTCACTGTCTTCTCCCTGCATGACTTGGGTCAAATTATTTAACCACTCAGGGGCTTGGTTTGCTCATCTGAAAGCAAAGACATTGGAGCAGATCAAAACTTCCTAAACTGTGGGTCGTGACCCCCTATGGGGTCACATAACTGAATGTGGGGGTCATGAAAAATTTGGCAACAGCAAGAGGTTACGGATACCTATTTTACATACCTATATACCCAGGGTCACCTAAAAATTTCTTGAGTGAAAAGAGGTCGTGAGTGGAAAAAGTTTAAGAAGCCCCAGACTGGATGATCTCTATGGTCCCTTTCGGTTCAAAATCTAAGATTCTGTGATTCCTTCCCCTGTACAGTCTCTACCAGCCCCTTCTGGTGCCAAGAATAAACAACAACAACAACAACAAAACTGAGCTTCGGGTTTCAATGCAAAACTGAGACCAATGTACTTATTCTGCATTTTAGAGATTAAGAAACTTCTAAATTTTTACTAAAAAAAATTATTTTCCTTTTTCTCTCCATTGCTGCATTATTTTCTCTGTCCTTAAAAAATACTTCTCAGTGTACTCTGCAGTCATTACAGTGGGTCTGCTTAAAGATTTGCTGAGGGAACCAGGATAAAGGCTATAGGTGGTCATGTCAAGGTATCCCCTTGAATCATCTCCCTGGAATGTGAGCAGAGCAGAGAAATGATCAGCAAGTTCTTTGAAGACCAAGAAAAGAGAGGTCGCCATTTTTACCTTGCAGCCTTCACAAGCATGCACTCCGTAGTGGAAGCCAGAAGCTTTATCCCCACAGACTCGGCATTCGATGGCCATAAGGGAGTTAGAGGACTCTTCGTGGGGCTTATTGTAGAGCTGAGTTTTTTCTGAATAATAAGGAGGGGATGGGGGTTCCACTTTGATAGCACCTGCATATGGAAGAACATTGAAAAGACCAGGTTTTTAACTAGAAGCAAATGCTAGAGGGAGCACAGGTATTGGAGATCACATAACCTAATACCAATGTTAGGGTGTCAGGAATGGTGATGGCGATCTTGCTGAATATGGAGAGTATCAGTCTTTTGTCAGTGTTAACGTGGTCTCCAAGTTCAGTACATCTGGAGGCAGGGAAGCCGGCCCTTATATAATAGGTTTTGAGGATTTAGAACTCCTGGGAACTGGTCTTGGAGCTCAGGATGGAAGTGTGGGAGTGGACACTGTTAGGGAGAGTTAGGCAAGCGCCCAATCAGGGCACTATAATGCTAGGAAGATGTTAGGAACTTGGTTGGGGTTGGCAGGTTCCTACTATTCTCTTCAAATAAATGAAAAGTAGTCATGGACAAACAGGTTGGGCATATTCTGCTCACGGGGTAGAGAACAAGGACTAGTTTGGGCCCAGTATAAGGAAAATGTTCTGAACAATCAGATCTGTCCAAGAGTGGAATAATGCTTTCAATCAGTGACTTTCACAAGATTGAAGGTGTTCAATCAGAAGCTTGAATGACTACTTGTTGGGAATTCCTGTTCAGCTGTGAATTGGATTACATGGCCCCTGAGATTCCTTAGAGTTCCAAGAGGTTATGATAAATCTTGATAAGATGTTGCTCTTTAGATGTAGCTCTAAATTATGTTTACAAAATAAACCCACTACATGGGCTTCCCAGTGCCAATGGAGCAGGTGTTCTTGAGTTGGAGGGACATCTAATCATCCCCCAGCTGTTGCACTAGGAGAAGTAGTTTGAAAAGTGAATCTCCTAAGAGTCAGGGTACCTCTAATGAGAAAGCAATTTATTTATTGCTTTTCTGCCAGTAGAACCAGGCCCAAGAAGCCACACAGATAAATCTACCCAAGTAGAAGCTAGAAATACAGGAAGCTCATGAATCCCCATGAATCCCCAGAAGACGTTTGTAAAATTGGACCGAAACAAGAGCATTGTCAATTGTAGTCATAGCTTTGTAAACCTTGCCTATGAGCATATATGTATGCAAAAAAGAAAAATCAAGAAAATGTACTTCATTTTGACAAGGCTATTCTAGTAATATTCCAGATTCAATCTGGGAAAAAAACAACACACAAGACTTAGCAAAACCCTAGAATCTTCTACACTTATATTTGTGCCAGGGAATAAGATTTCAATGAGACCTGTAGTGTTTTCAGGATGACTAAAGTGAAAACAGCAAACTTTGCCCAGTATAAATAATAGCAAATAAGAGATATTTAATAAATGCTGGAATCTTGAATTGTTTGTTTATTGACATCTGAATGTCAATAAGGCCAAAGTAACTTAAGAGGCAAGGTCTCTTTAGGTTGGAATACAACTAGTATTATAGGCCAAATCTGTTACTAGCCAGAAGGATTTAAAAGGTGTATGAAAGAAGTCTGAAAAATTAAGATAGATTTTAGTGAGAAGCATGGTGCCTGGCACATATGTAGTAGGTGTTTAATAAATGTTGGCTGATGGATTCATTGTAAGAGAACCTGAAAGAGCATAAGCTTCCAGTATGGACTGATGATTTCCAAAGTGCAGAATGAAGTTCTGACACCTTTATCTTCTGTCTATTGTGTTTGGAAGGAGATATATAAACAGTAAGTAGGTAAGACATCTCGGAAAGGTCCCCTAATTTAGAGATGTATCTGGGTTAAATTCCTCTTTTAAAATGATAACCCTATTTAAACATCTAATCTTAACCCTAAGCACTTGGGAAAATTAAGTTATTCAAGCCTTCTAGAATTATCTTATTCAAGATTCTTTCCTTTCCTAACCCTTTACTGAGATGACCTACTGGGACACCAGGAGTTCTAATGCCTGTTCCAGTGTGTCTGTCTATGAGGTATAACGTTCTAGCTACAGTCTAGCATAATTAGTCTCTGAGCAATGTGAAAAGTGGAAATAAAGTTCATACTTGGACACTCCTGGAGTTTCAGGTCATACTTGTAATCAGGAACCATTGGGTCAGCCCTTGTGAATGGAATATCTTCATAATGTGGGGTGGAAATGCTGGAGAAGTCAACAGTGGTGAAGGGTTTGATGTCAAAGGAGTGGGAGTGGTCATCCATGACAGACAGATCCACGGAGCTGATCCCAAAGTTGGTGGGCCAAAATGGCATCTCTGTGTCAACCATGGCAAAGCCTATAACCAAAAAACAAGAACATTGATAACAGGTATGGAACTCATTCATTCATTCATTCATTCATGGGGCAATGAGGGTTAAGTGACTTGCCCAGGTTCACACAGCTAGTACTTGTCATGGGTCTGAGGTTGGATTTGAACTCAGGTCCTCCTGAGTCCAGAGCTGGTGCTTTATCCACTGTGCCACCTAGCTGGCCCCCCAGGTATGGGATTTAGAACTGAGACCTAGAGCGAAGCAATGTATCAATGAAATGACTCTATGGGGAGGGGAACAAAGGGGTGGGAAGGGGAGGCAGGGGAAGAAGCTTTGATAGTGATTGATCTTTTCTAGGCAAACACAATAATGGAAGTCTTGTCTTCAGGAGCACTTTTCCAATACCATTTTCTGCATCTGAGTTGGTGGAAAGCAGGTGTTTCACACCTTCACCTTGTCTCAAGACAATCTTAAAACAACAGTGCTGTGTACAGTATTTCGCAAATAGCCCTGCTCTCATTTAATTTTAGTGATTGCAACTTCTACTACTCCACCAATATAGGTCATCAATAATGAAAACAATAGGGGGCAGCTAGGTGGCGCAGTGGATAGAGCACTGGCCCTGGATTCAGGAGGACCTGAGTTCAAATCCAGCCTCAGACACTTGACTCGTACTAGCTGTGTGACCCTGGGCAAGTCACTTAACCCCCATTGCCCTGAAAAAAAAAAAAAAGAAAACAATAACCTTGTATCCAGAATCTCATTTGGTTTCTCAAAATGGAGGGCCCTAAATATATCCCCTTGGCATGAAAAATGTAGATTAATGTCCTACAACATTCTTGAAAAGTGGACATTATTTGCATATTAGTGAATTGGTTCATATTTTAATTGTGTCAGGGAGAAAGAATACTATTTAGAAATACCTTTCGGAAATCTCTTCCTCAGAGGGTTAGATTTGACTCAGTCAGTCAACAAACATTTATGGAATGCTTTCCAATGTGTCAGACTAGAAATGTAGGAAGGGGCCAGATTATTACAAACTTTCAGTGCCAAAGAGGAGTTTGCATTTGATTCTGATTGAGAGACAGACAGGGACAGAGAGAAAGAGTGAGACACAAACACAAAGAGAGAGGGGCAAGGGGAGGGAGTCAACTGTATTCTTCCTTTTCCTTCCCTTTTTCCCCCCCAGGGCAAAGAGGGTTAAGTGACTTGCCCAGGGTTACACAGCTAGTAAGAGTCGGGTCTTAGGCTGGATTTGAACTCAGGTCCTCTTGAATCCAGGGCTGGTGCTTTATCCATTGTGCCACCTAGCTGCCCCCAACTGTATTCTTTATAAAAATCATTTAGGCAGCTGAGTGGAGTTTGGGTTGGAGTGAAGAAACCTGAGGTAGGGATACCAGTTGGAAGGCTATTGCAAAACTCCAAAGTTTTTTAAATGAATGTTAAAATTTGTTTTACATGTAATTGGGGAAAAATAAAATACCAAATTAAAAAAAGGAAGGGTATTGTAATAATCCAGGTGAGAGGAGATGAGGCCTCCACTAGGGTGGTAGCAGTGTGAATGGAAAGGAAATGGATGAGAAATACTGAGAAGAGAGAAATGACAAGACATGACACCAGTTTGGACATGTGGGCTGGGTGAAGATGAGGAGTTGAGCATGGCACTGAGGTGTCTGGATGACTAGGAGGGTGGTGGTACTAGACAGTGTTAGGAAAGTTTAGAAGAGAGATCCAGAGCATAATCCTGGCTACAACACTTTTTTGAGCAAATTATTTTGAGTTTCCTCATCTGTTATAGGGGAATGATAATATTTATATGACCCATCTCATCTGCTGGTTGTGAAGAAAACACTTTGGAAATCTGAAAGCATTCTATAAATGTGATCCCCTAATATTTCTGCAATGTAGACTCTATAGTTTTCTTTTCTTTCTTTTTTTTTGGGGGGGGCAGGGCAATGAGGGTTAAGTGACCTGGCCAGGGTCACACAGCTAATAAGTGTCAAATGTCTGAATCCAGATTTGAACTCAGGTCCTCCTGAATCCAGGACTGGTGCTTTATCCACTGTGCCACCTAGCTGCCCCCTCTTTAGTTTTCTTTTTCTTTTTTTCATTCATTTATTCATTCATTCATCCATCCATTTATTTGTTCATTCATTCATTCATTTAAGGTTTTGAGTTCCAAATTCTATCCCTCTCTCATTCATTCCCTCCCTCCCTCCCTTCCCCCTTCCCTGAGGAGGTAAGCAATCAGATATAGGTTATACATGTGCAATTATGTAAAACATTACCATATTAGTCATTTTATATAAAAAGACTCAAGTAAAAAAAAAAGGAAGCACAAAATATCATGCTTCGGTCTGTGTTCCATCAATATCAGTTCTTTCTCTGGAGGTGGATAGTCTTTGGGATCACTGAATTGCTGAGAGTAGTGAAGTCATTCACAATTGCTCATAGAACAATAATGCTATCACTGTGCACAACGTTCTCCTGGTTCTGCTCACTTCACTATACATCAGTTCATGAGTCTTTCCAGGTTTTTCTGAAATCTTTAGTTTTCTTAAAGAAGATAACTGTAAGGTCATTAAAGGCCAGGGTTTCTTTTTTCTTTTTTAATTTTCTTTATTTTTTAGTGAGGCAATTGGGGTTAAGTGACTTGCCCAGGGTCACACAGCTAGTAAGTGTTAAGTGTCTAAGGCCGGATTTGAACTCAGGTACTCCTGACTCCAGGGCCAGTGCTCTATCCACTGCGCCACCTAGCTGCCCCCAGGGTTTCTTTTTAATGGATAGTAACAGCATTTATATAGAACTTTTAAGCTTTGTGAAGCATTTGTTGACATGTTATCTCATTTGATCCTCACAATAACCCTGTGAAGGACGTGCTGTTATCATCCCCATTTAACAGATAAGGAAACTGAGGGTTAGAGAGGCCAAATGAGTTGCCCAAGGTCTGAATTCAGCGTTCTTTGCACTCATCACTGGGCTGTCTCATAATATCTACTTTTTAAAAGTATTTTCTTGAACAAGTTAACCAGATGTGGAGGACAGTGGGGATGCTTTGGAAACAGATGTCACAAGAACTGAGAGTTATTGAAATTGAAAATTTAGCCTTGCATTTTAATTGCTGCTCCTCCAAAAGGCCTGGGAAGCAATGCTATTTCAATAAGGCAAAACAGAGCTGCCTTCCCAGGTTTTCTGCTTGGGATGTTGGATGACACATAGCCTCCTAAATCTCTGATGAGTAATCATTGTTGGTGAAATAAAACACAGAGGCAGGCTCGATTCTGAGCATTTAGCATGGACTTGTGACCCACTCACTGCTGTCTGTTAGACTTTAAACCTTTATATAAGAGGAATCTGTCTGACTTGGTTTACTTGGAACCAGCTCTGACGATTCAGGAGTGCAGCCAAAAATATCGGTCACTACAAATTTTAACTTTTAACTCTTTTGTCAAGGATATGGGGAG
This sequence comes from Dromiciops gliroides, assembly GCF_019393635.1. NCBI lineage: Eukaryota > Metazoa > Chordata > Mammalia > Microbiotheria > Microbiotheriidae > Dromiciops > Dromiciops gliroides. The sequence continues at coordinate 707,382,671 of NC_057861.1, forward strand.
GGGGCTGGGCTCTGGCACTCTGAAATGGAGGGAGGGCTGACAGTGGAGGCAAACAGGCCATGGGCAATGAGGGGGTGGCGTGGTTAGTAGCTATAGTAAGGGGCTATGGTGGCATAGTGGGAGGAACGGGAATGGGATGGCTCCACATAAGAGGGGCTTTCATAGCCCCCTTTGGCGATGTGGTGAAGTCCATAAACCTTCCTCAGAATAATACTTTTTTTTTTTTTAAAGAATAACACTTTTAAATGCACAAAATAAAAAGCAAGGATTGCAAAGGAAGCCAATCCTATCAAAAGTTATCAAAATTATAGCACATAATGTGTAAAGTGCAGGTGAAGAATCCCTGTCCTGAATTAAATGGCAATGAACATATCCTCTGTGCCTTCTCAGTGATGAAAAGGTTTAAGAAAGAGGAGGAAGCACTCTCTGACCTTGGCTAAGTAAAAAAACAAACAACAACAACAACAAAACCCCACCCACATCTGGAATGATCTGTGCCCTGTAGAATCTGAATAGATGGGAATGGGCAATATTCAAGAGATCCTTCTCCAATGTAGTTATGGAGAGGATACAACACTATGGTCTGATGGGAAAGACAACAGGGTGGTGGCAGAGCCCATTTGGTTCTAGACCATGTTCTTTCGCTAAATAGTTCTGAGATCTTCAACAAGCCCAATTCTCTGAACCTTGGTTTTTCTCCCCTGAAAACTGAGGTGGTGGGATATGCTGATCACTGGGATCTCTCCTTGCTGTGACATGCCAGGACTCTTTGATTCCATCCCTTATTCTGACTTATTTCAATCTCATGAGCCAAGGACCCATTCTGAAAGGTTAGGGAACAGTCAAGCTAAAATAAGTTGCAATTTGGAGTCTTTATGAAATAAACAAAGTGCCCAGAGAGCATTTATTTTAAAAGAGAGAGAGAGAGAGAGAGAGAGAGAGAGAGAGAGAGAGAGAGAGAGAGAGAGAAAGGAACTTTGAACATGCTACAGTGGTCCCAGGAGGGGATATTGGGCACTCACACTGTTCACATGTCTGAATGTCTATACAAACAAGAACCCAAACAACCCCAAGTTATCTGGATTACAGTGTAAACAGTACAGGAAAGGGGAATGTGTGTTGGTGATGGCTTAAAGGTCATCTCTCTCTTTCTCAATGACATCTAGAGAAAGTCAGTCCTCTGAATGATGGGAACCCACCAAATGACATTTCCCCTTTCAAAACTCACCCCCATGATAGAGCTTAAACCTAAGAAGCCTGGCCTGGAGGCCATTCTAATGCCTCTACCAACCTACTTCAGCTTCCTCTATGTCCTCCCCACACTGGTTTGTTAATTCATTGTGTGTGTGTGTGTGTGTGTGTGTGTGTGTGTTTATCCATTTATTTATTTATTTAAAGCATTCAGAACACCCATGAGCTCAATCTTGGGGAATATGAACATCACCGGTGCTGACTAAAATCTTTTCATGCCTTAGTGGACGGTTTCATGAATATCAGGGTCACATATGTTCATTGCGCCATGGCCAAACTTCTAGTGATACACCTCTCAAAATTATATCAGAGTAGGGGCAGCCAGATGGCACAGTGGATAGAGCACCGGCCCTGGAGTCAGGAGTACCTGAGTTCAAATCCGGCCTCAGACACTTAACACTTACTAGCTGTGTGACCCTGGGCAAGTCACTTAACCCCAATTGCCTCACTAAAAAAAAAAAAAAAAAAAATTATATCAGAGTACATGGCGGGAAGGGACGGAAGCTAAGGCTAGAATATGATGGAACAGAACTGTAAAGTCAGGAAAACGTGTTTGGTCTTTAATTGAGAGGCACTGGGGGAACCATTGACAAAGCAGAGGCTGCCATTTTGTCTTTGGACCAGGTCCTAGGCAGTATACATGGCACTTAATAAATGCACTTGATGATAGGATAATAGAATTTTAAGTTAGGAAGAACCTTAGAGATCATTTAGCCCAATTTATTTCAACTGACGACTTTGGACTGAAGTTCGGGAAGTTATCTCCCCGTGGTAATGAGGAATACAGCCAGTATTTGAATCCAGGGCTTCTGACATCTGGACTGAGTGCTTTTCCACCATTTATATCATGTTTCCTCCCAAGTTCAGTAGAGGCCAGCTAGGGCTTGTGTTCCACTCGCATAGCCTTTGAAAAACTATGAGCAGCTCCATGCCACCCTAAAGCAGGCCTTTGGTCAAGGGTGTCCAAAGGACAGAGAAGAGTAGAGTAGAAAGAATACTGAATCTGGAGTCTGGGGACCTTAGTTTGAATTCTAGCTCTGCTGTCTACTTATCTGTGTGAGCTTGGGCAAGTAACCTAACCTCTCTTATTACTTGTTTTCCTCATCTCTCATTGAACTAGACAGCCTCTATGGTCTCATGCAACTCTAAACCAATGATCCCAGAAATACAAATCTATTTAAACTCAAAGATTCTTTGTCTACCTAGTTGTTGTTAGGTCATTTTGCAGGTGTGCCTGACTCTTCATGACCCCATTTGGGGTTTTCTAGGCAAAGATACTGGAGTGGTTTGCCATTTCTCTCTCCAGCTCATTTTATAGATGAGGAAACTGAAGCAAATGGGGTTAAGTGACTTGTCCAGGGTCACACAGCTAGTAAGTGTCTGATTTGAACTCAGGTATTCCTGACTCCAGGCCTGGTGCTTTATCCACTGTGCCACCTAGCTGCCTAATATTCCTAATGTAATTTCCTACATTACCCAGTGCATTGCAGTGTTTGGGGCAGACTTTATCTGAAGTCAGGTTTAAAGTACATGAGCTAGGGGTACCTAGGTGGTGCAGTGGATAGAGCAACTGGCCCTGGAGTCAGGAGGACCTGAGCTCAAATCTACCCTCAGACACTTACTAGCTATGGTGACCCTGGGCAAATCATTTAACCTTGATTGCCTCCAAGATAATAAAAATAAAGTACATTTGCTTAGAATCAGAGAAACAGGATTTTAAGAGATAGAAAGGACCTTAGGGATCATTCTTAGTGAACCACAGAAATGGTGTGCTGGGGGAAAGGATAAGAAAAAACCAGGTTTGGAGAAACAACTGGCTGGTAACTAATATACTTGGTTTAAACTGTTATTTTTTTGAAGCATATTTGGCAAAATGCAACAGGAGAAATTTTAGCTTATCTATAACACAAGGTATAAAATTATCTGGAATGGAATGTAGCATACACGATGTGTCAGACACTGTGCTAAGGGCTTTTTACAAATATCTCATTTGCTCCTTGTAATAATAACCCTGCAAGATACGTGCATTTTGTTGTTTAGTTGTGTCCAACTCTTCATGACCCCATTTGGGGTTTTCTTGGCAAAGAAACTATAGTAGTTTGATATTTCCTTCTCCAGCTCATTTTACAGATGAGGAAACTGAGGCAAACAGGGTCACATAGCTAGTAAGTGTCTGAGGTCAGATTGGAATTCAGGAAGATGACTCTATCTATACCCCCTGTTTTACATATTAGGAAACTAAGGCAAGGAGGGTCACATAGGTAGCAAGTGTCTAAGACCAGATTTGAACTCAAGAAGATGAGTCTTTCTAATTCCAGGCCTGGCATTCTATCTATATCCCCATTTCACTGTTGAGGAAACAAAGGCAAATGGGTTAAGTGACTTCCCCAGGATCACACAGCTAAGTGTCTGAGACTGGATTTGAGCACGAGTCTACCTGACTCCAAGCTCTCTCCCCACTGCACTACCAACTGCCTCTATCTGCTAGGTTTTGTTATGCTTTATGACCATCTAACAATAAGAATCAGTGTTGCATGTTGCACATCCAATGTTAATTTGGGTGCAATTCCCCCATCAATGTGCACTTTTAGGCAGCCATAGATGGTCTCTCTTAGATTAAGAATAGGATACAACAAGGTGATTAGGGTTTTACTAAGTAGGTGAGCAAAGAAAACAGTCCACCCCCTGTGCCCTCTAAGAAAACATTCTTCCCGGATGGACGCTTCCCTCCAACTGTTTTTCATCCTTCCTCCTTCTCCACGCATCCCTTTCTCTTTTCTCTGGGACATCCTGACCTAACCAGTATTACACCACGGACCGCAGTTACTGAGAGACCCAGAGATTCCCTGGACATTTTCATTTTATTTTGATTTAGAGAAGGGTCCAAGGAGCCTGCCTCTAATTTGGTCTCTAGAAAACATAAGCTACCGTTTCTTGCCAAATTGTAAATCGAGTAGGTGTTTTCTGTTACTCAGTGCAATTATCCATGAAAGGACAAATGAACAAAATATTTGCATGAATAACAGGCCCCTTTCTCAGGGACATGGAACCATGTCTCAACTCTCCAGCTGGGTGACACGGAGCCCTGTTGCATCAGGGCATTGCCCAGCGTTTCACAACCTTTCAATGTGTTTCAAGCAAGGAGACTGAAAATAATTTTTTTCCACCTTGCAATGAAGGATATGGGTTTGTGCCATTCATTTTACGCCATCAAATTTGGCCTCAAGCTATATAATGGCCAATGGGCATATTTTTCACAATACACCAAAGTATGATAAATTTCAAGTTAAAAAAAAAACAAAACACAAAACCCAACATTCTCCAATCTGATAGGCATCTTTGTCACTTGTGAGAGATTGGGAATGGAGAGGTGTATGTGAAGAGGAGAAAAGAATAGCACATCAACTCAGAAACTAAGTGCCAGAATGATGGTTTGATTCCTTGTTTCTTTGAAGGGAACAAACTAAAATTTGATTCTTTTCTGAATTAAGCATATTTTCCCAGAAGCACCTAGTCCTGTACTTCCATATTATTAAAGGACATACTCTTAGTTCCTTTGTTGATAAATGCATGATAATTTGTATTGGAAAGCTTTTAGTGAAATGGTGATTTGTTATAGGGGCGGAATTGCATCCTTTTTTTTCTTTTCTTTTCTTTTCTTTTTTTTTTTTTTTGTGGGGCAATGGGGGTTAAGAGACTTGCCCAGGGTCACACAGCTAGTAAGTGTCAAGTGTCTGAGACCAGATTTGAACTCAGGTCCTCCTGAATGCAGGGCCAGTGCTTTATCCACTGCACCACCTGGCTGCCCCCAGAATTGCATTCTAAGAAAAAAAAACCCAACTGTGACTGACACCTCCAAACCCAGAGGAAGTGACCTCATGAGGTCATTTATTATTATTGTTTAATTAATTAGGAGCCACTGATCTCACTAATTTTCAATCTCTTTCATTCCCTGGCATATATAAATTGGTTTTGCTTTTTATGGTGCAGTAATTATACTAAAGAGAGGAAACTCATTTCTCCAATTTATTCTAGCTTCCGGTTCATCCAAACCATAAAGTAACTTGCCTAGTAATAACCCTCCAGCTCCTCTTTCACTGTGTGAAGTGATACCCTAAGGGAGCTCGGAGGTCATTAGTTCCAGTCTTGTCAGTTTTCCTATGAGAAAATGGAGATCCCAAGTGACGAAGCAGTGGTTCAAGGTCACAGTGGTATACTTCACAGCAAAACAAGGTCTAACACCTGATTTTACCTTATCTGGGTTCAAGAATTGGTGCTGCTGGAGGCAGCTAGGTGGTGTAGTAGATAAAGCACAGGCCCTGGATTCAGGAGGACCTGAGGTCAAATGCAGCCTCAGACACTTGACACTTACTAGCTCTGTGACTCTGGGCAAGTCACTTAACCCTCATTGCCCCAGGAAAAAAAAAAAAAAGAATTGGTGCCTCCACCCCCGAAGTCCCCTTTACTACCTCACCATCTTATGCACTACACCTCTCCTAATTAGTACTTCTCCCGAAGTAAACCCATCCATCTACTCTGTGTTTATCTTCTGTGGACTGATTTATATAGTGTCTTCCCCATTAGAAGGTAAGTGCCTTAAGGGCAGGAATGGTCTTTTGCTTTTTTATTTGTATCCCAGTGCTTAGCACAGTGACTGGCACTTAATAAACAATAAATATTTGTTGATTGATTGGCCAATTAACTACACAGAAGAGTCTTTTGAATATTGCTTTTTCCATGTATTCAGATGCTACTGGGTTCTAATTATTTCAGACACACAATTTGCTACTTATGAAAACAGAAACTAAACTATAAAAGAATAAAATGTTACAACCTTATAAAAGTTATTATTCATTATTATTTTAAAATAAAATTTAAAGCTCAGTGAATGGGAGTATTTTGATCATTTGATCTTTCTGGTTAACTGGGGGTTGTGTCAGTCTCCTTTCCTTTCTTAATAAGTACAGTACAATATGTTGCAGCCAAATTGGACTATGTTCCATCCCCCTCCTTCATGGACTCAAAGTCACTACATGCCGTGCTATCAATGTACTCTTTGTCTCTGCCTCTAACAATCCCTTAGGCCTCATCTAAAGAATTTTCTCATCCCTCAAGTTAATTTGTTTTGATTTACCTGTGTATAGGTTATAACCCACCAGCAGAAGATAACCACTTTCAGGAGAGGGGCTTCTTGGTTATTGCCTCAGGGTCCCTAGTACCTTGTTGAATTATATTGAATGAAGAAGGGCTTTGTAGTATACTTAGAGCCACCATTCTAAATACTATTCTTGGCTTAGTAGCCATAAGCATTTTTGTTGCTATTGTTCAGTCATTTTTCAGTTGTGTCTAACTCTCTATGACCCCATCTGGGGTTTTCTTGGCAGAGACACTAGAGTGGTTTTGCCATTTCTTTCTCTAGATCATTTTATGGAAAAAAAACAAAAAACAATAGAGGGTTAAGTGACTTTTGCAGGGTCACACAGCTACTAAGTGTCTGAAGCTTGATTTAAACTCAAGAAGATGAGTCTTTCAGACTCCAGGTCTTGCACTCTATTCACTGCAAAAAGGCAGTGTGGTGGCACAATCTATAGCATGTTGAGTCTGGGAGTTAGCAAAATCTGAGTTCAAATTCTTCCTTGGATTCTTAGTAGCTGTAAGTATCCTGACCCTGGGCAAATCACTTAACCCGTCTGCCTCAGTTTGCTCAAATGTAAAATGGGGATAATAATAGTACCTACCTTTCAGGGTTGTTGTAAAGATAAAATGAGTTACTATTTGTAAAAAAAAATGCTATGCAAATACTATCCATCATCATCATCACTGTTGTTATTAAAGAAATAGGAGATAGTGCTAAATGTGTACTGCTCTTAGCATATATCCTGTAAATTACCTTTTACCATAAAGCCCGGGGGAAAAAAGTGTTTTAAATAAATAAATAAATTAATTAATTAATTAAGATAAATAAATAAATGAATGCATGCATGAATGAATTAAATAAATAAAATAAATAAGTGAATGAATAAATAAATTAAATAAATGACATAAATAAATAAATGAATTAATTAAATGAATGAATGAATTAAATACATTAAATAAATGAATGAATGAATAAACAAATGAATAAATGAATATATAAATAAAGCCCTGACATTAGCCAGTAATGATGCCCTTTACACTCTTCCCTCCCCCTAAATGGAACAGAAGGAAAAAGGTGGAAAGGGACCAGGTTGAGAAAGGCTCTACATGACATTATATTATCCCAAGGATTTCAATATTAGACTTTAGGTCTTTAACATAGTTACACACAATCAAAACAAAACAAAACAAAACCACCCTGACTCGAAAGGTTCACAAATTGCATTCTCCACTGCCAACAAACAGAGGAACCAGCCTTAGAGATCAACAAATCCAATTCTCTTAATTGTTGGATGAGGCAAGAAAGACACAGAGAGGAAAATTGACTAATAAATGGTCCAGTAATTTGTGGTGTTCTTCTGCCAGTTGGTTCTTTCTCTCCAACAGTATATGCTCACACATGCATGCACATATCTATATGTGTACATATAAGTATACATACATACATACATATATTATATAAATACACACATATACATGAGTTTTCTGAGTACATCAATGCAATTTGTCTGACACGTACACAACTCCTTTTTTTTAGCTTAGATCTGTGGTCTTATCTGCATAGGGAACTTCAAGTGTAGTAGCTGTCTATAGCTCAGAGCCTTAGAGAATTTCTTGGAAACATTGAGAGGTTAATAATTTGCAGATGGTCACAGAGTCAGTTTCAAGAGCAAGTCTTGAACCTAGGTCTTGTACTACATACACAAAGCTCTCTCTTCCTTTGAGTTATTCTAACATTTTTACCACAAACCCTGCAGAGCTTATAGTCCAATGGACTATCATTTTGAAAAGCTTGGTTTGCAACTATTAAACAATCCACATTGACCAAGAGCACTGTGCCAGACCCTCTGAGGAAGAGGAAAGAAGCATCTATTGAGTTCCTTGTTTGAGCCTGGAAAGTGTTAAGTGCTGGGGACAAAAATGAAACATAGCCTGCCTTAAGGGAGCTTACATTCTGGGGGAAGGAGGATGGTGGGAACAACACGTACACACATTAGTATGTGAAAAATACAAAAAAGGTTATCTTGGGGGCAGCTAGGTGTAGAAGTGGATAAAGCACTGGCCCTGGATTCAGGAGGACCTGAGTTCAAATCCACCCCCATACACATGACACTTACTAGCTGTTTGACCCTAGGTAAGTCACTTAGCCTCCATTGCCCTACAAAAAACCAAACCCCCCCCCAAACAACAAAACAAAAACCAAAAACCAAAACAACAACAAGAACAACAACAACAAACCATTGTAGAAGAGGGAATTCCAAGCAAGGGGGAAACAGCAAGAAAAAAAGTAAATAGGATTCAGGGGGCAGCTAGGTGGCGCAGTGGATAAAGCATTGGCCTTGGATTCAGGAGGACCTGAGTTCAAGTCCGGTCTTAGACACTTGATATTTAACTAGCTGTGTGACCCTAGGCAAATCACTTAACCCTCAATGCCCTACAAAAAACAAAAAACAAAACCCAAAAGTAAATAGAATTCAGGAGCACCAGCCCTGGATTCAGGAGGACCTAAGTTCAAATTTGGCCTCAGACACTTGATACTTAGTAGCTGTGTGACCCTGGGCAAGTCACTTAACCCTCAGTGCCCCACAAAAATAAATAAATGAATGAATGAATGAATATTTTTAAAATATCACTGAAACTTCTGAATTGTTCCCCAACTCTCCAAAGAACTCTGCCTTGTAAAAAATTTTCACAAACACGTTTGCCATGTCTGAAAAGGTATGTTCCATTCTGCACATCAGATATACCACCTTTCTCCTAAGGGGTAGGAGGTATGCTACACCACTGGGCCTTGTGATAAAATAATGGAATTTGGCAGACACCCAGGGGTCCCACCTGATTGATTTAGTATTGTCTGAATTGGGTGAGAATGAGAAATTGACTAAGTACCTACTTAAGGGTGATTGGATGGGAGCCACATCTGGCTAGCCCTCAAGAAGGCATTGTTCTCAGAAACTAAGGACTTTGAACTCAACTCCAGACCACCTTCAAGTCCAGTGAACCAATGGATTTGGATGAAGCCTACCAATCAGCTTGAAGCAGTGTGTAAGGACTGCCTCTGCTCCAGACCTATAAAAAGCTTCCACACTCAGTTTGAGACGAGTTCATGGTTGAAGCAGACTCGTGGAAGAGGACTTGAGAAAGAACCAGACCAGGCTGGAATGCTAGGCTAGATAAGCCTTTTCTTAACTCCATGTGTTCTTTTTTTCCTAATATCTAGTATGCTTTAATAAATACTTAATGCACAAAGATTGGTGCTAAAGCTTCTAATTTAAGGTGATCACACATTTAGATTTTAAACATCACAACCTTTGAAGTCAAGATTGGTTGTGGCATTAATCAGAGATCTGAAGACTTTCGATACTTCAGTGTGGTTATCCTGTTCTCCTGGATTTACTTACTTCACTCTGTATCAGTTCATAGAAACTTTCTCAAGTCTATCCTAATTTCTCTGAGTTGCCCTTTATTCTCCACCTTGACTGCCCCGCCCCGCCCCCATCCACTCCAGCATCCTTTGCATATTTGTCCTTTGCCACATATTGTGGGACCCTGAAGACTATTATTAAGCTACCCTTCAATCACCCTTTAAATATGGAATAGCCAAAGCCAAGAAATTATGTTGGTTGGAAAAAAAACAAAACACCAAGGAATAATGTTTCAAGCTTTTTAACTAAGTTCTATGGGAAAGCAGTGATGGTTCCCTTAAATGTACATTTTAAATGCCATGAAAAATTAGCAGGTGAATTCCTGAGACTTCTGTTTAGAGGAAGCAAAAATATTCTGAGCAGATTTTTTACAAGCATGCAACTAATGGGAAAGCAGGGTTATTTTTTCACATATATGTATACACACATATATAATGAAAAGAAAGGAAAAATCAGATTAAATATCCTTGATTTAATTTAAAATTGTTCAAATAAAACAACTCTCTCTTTATTTTTCTTTGATCAACTTCTTTTCTAATGCCAAGAGGTTTTTTGGTTAGTGAGACTTGGACACCATAGATTTGAAAAAGGATAGAATTCTTTGGTGCCTCAATCTTCCTTCTACTGTATAATTTCATACTCTTTCCCCTTTACAGTATTACAATACTGAGAAATCTAAATTCATTGGTTCTGCCGCTTGATTTCCCCTATGTGTGCTTCTGAGCTCGGCTTTGGCAAGAACGGAAGAATTCCAGCGTACATTGATATATTCATTTCTTTCCATCAGCCCAGAAGGCACTCACTGCAAAACCTCAAATCTGGTTTTCTTCAGGGCTTCCTGAATGTTTCCCAGATTATGACTCTGTTTTTACGCTTCCTTTGACTGCAGTTCATTTGGCCTAGGCCACACCTTGGCATGAGTTGCCTGCCAGTCTCTGTGTTGATAACTTGCACAATGCAATCCTGGGGCCTTTAAAAAATCCAAAGATTAGAGGATAATGCCTTCATGCATGTTAATTTCTGCCTCCTTAGCTGGAACTTCATGCCATCTTTCCCATGACAGGCAAACTAGATTAAAGGCTAGTTCTCCTGCCAAAATTCACTTTATTTCTAAAGGAAGGGAATCCAAATCACCTAGTAAGGAAAGAGGAAGGGCTGTGGAAGTAGCTATTTGGTTTATACCACTCTCCTTGCCTTTTTTCTTTCAGAACACACTTGTCCTGAGAGAAGGGTGGGGGCAGCTAGGTGGTACAGTGGATGGAGCACTGGCTCTGGATTCAGGAGGACCTGAGTTCAAATCCAGCCTCAGACACTTGACATTTACTAGCTGTGTGACCCTGGGCAAGTCACTTAAATCTCATTGCCCTGCAAAGAGAGAGAGAGAGAGAGAGAGAGAGAGAGAGAGAGAGAGAGAGAGAGAGAGAGAGAGAGAGAGAGAGAGAGAGAGGAGTGGGGCCTGAAATTTGTAAAAAGAAATTGGAATGGTTCCATCCTTCAACATATCTGCTACACTGGTCTTCACTGGTTCATGGTGGAAGGAGGGAAAATGGAGAGAGAGGTGGAGGGTGGAGGGGAAGAGAAAAGGATATTGTGGATGATTGCACCTGGCTCAGAAATGAGGCTGTAGAATTAAAGCCGTTTTAAAAGGAACTGAAGATGACACTTTCTTGCTGTCTTCCACCATCTTAAGCACTAGCAAAAGCTCTGGGGCAGCTGGGCAGAGACAGCGAGAAGGAAATTGTGAAAAAAGCCTTAGAAAGAGAAATGAAGCCAACGTCATGTGGAGTTGTTTGGGAGCAGAAGGCCACTGTCTCAAGGTCTGTACTGAGTCCAGCAAAAAGGATATGTTATCTTTGGGCTAATTCTTTCCCTCCTCTATGATTGTTATCCTTTAGATGAATGACCTTTATAGGAACAGCAGCCTTTGCTTATATGAACAAATACTTTCAACACAGGTAAAGTATACTTATTTGGGCACTCACTGGTTCACAGGCTTTAGCTGCCTGTGTTATGGATGTGATATTAAAATATTAAAACTAAAATTTTAACACCTTTAAGGGGGTATTACATAGCTGGATATTCCCACCATCAGTGCAGACTAAAACCCCATTATGCCTTGGTAGGGGGTCTTTGGGAGCTTTTCTATAGGTATAAACATTCCGTACTAGACAAATTCTGGTGCTGAGAATCATTGACCTGGGAATGGCTGTTTCTTGGAGGACAGATGTAGTGGGGGGTGAGAAAGACTAAGGGTCTTTCTAAAAGTGGCAAAAGGTGTCAGAATTTATAGTCCCTAGACAAAGCCTTTGAGAGGCACTGAGAGCCTCTCCATCACTACAGGGAGCATCAGAGGAGAATGTGAATCCTCAAATGTATTTACTTAATATTCATGACCGGGGCAGCTAGGTGGCTCAGTGGATAGAGCACCGGCCCTGGAGTCAGGAGTACCTGAGTTCAAATCTGGCCTCAGACATGTAACACTTACTAGCTGTGTGACCCTGGGCAAGTCACTTAACCCCAATTGCCTCACTAAAAAAAAAAAAAGAACCAAAAAAAAAAAAAACTGAAAAAGAAAAAAAACAAAACCCAAAACAATAATATTCATGACCTTAGAACCAGATTCTAGGCAACAAATACAGATCCCTTTTCTTTAAGGCTGGATAACAGGGAATAATGAAGAAATAATCAAAAGCTCTATCAGGGATGAAAAGCTAGATAAATGCAGATAAGCAGTCTGAGAGGGAAAGTAAGAAGGAAACTGAGCAAAGCAGAGGAAGCCAAGGTCATTATCTTTTCCCAAAAAGGTCTACAGAAGGAAGGAAGGAAGGAAGGAAGGAAGGAAGGAAGGAAGGAAGGAAGGAAGGAAGGAAGGAAGGAAGGAAGGAAGGAAGGAAGGAAGGAAGGAAGGAAGGAAGGAAGGAGGGAAGGAAGGAGGGAAGGAAGGAGGGAAGGAAGGAGGGAGGGAAGGAGGGAGGGAAGGAGGGAAGGAAGGAAGGAAGGAAGGAAGGAAGGAAGGAAGGAAGGAAGGAAGGAAGGAAGGAAGGAAGGAAGGAAGGAACTAAGGAATGAATATACAAATGAAAAAGCACTTACCACATAGCAAGCACCAAGCTAAGTGCTATGGATAGAAACACAAAAACAGAGACAGAAATTGCCCTATAGAGCAGTTTGCATCCTAATTGGAGAATTAATGCTTACAGGGGAGTCGGGGCCAGGTAGGAGTGCTCTGGTTTGGAGTCTCCAAAAAGGTCACCTACTAGACAGTTCGGGCTTTAGGACTGAGAGGGGGGAGGGGCTCATTTGTGGAGGTAGGGACCCACCAGGTAGGGACAGAGAGCTGAGAGCAAGAAGAGAAACTCAAAGGTGACAAGGCCAGCCTCATTGGGGAGGGGACCAGACACAGACAGGGACACAGGGACACAGACAGGAGAGGATGGTCAACAGCCAGGCTGGGAACAGACACGTGGTATCCTGGCGCAGAAGGTCTGGGGTCTCTCCGAGCATAAATTCTTCTACTTTCACTTGGAGGTTGTTTTTGTCAAGGTTAGTTGGGGGGGGGGGCGGCCAATGAGAGGCCTTGGAGCACCAGGCCAAGGGGAGAGAGAGCACAATACCATGAGGTTAAGTTAACAAAGGATTTTTTGGAATGCAGATTTCTTTACAAAAAGTTGAATTTGCTTAAGGTGAATTTATGTAAAGCTAGAACTATATCCTGAAGCCGTTTCCCCCATTAGAAATGTGAACTACTAGAGGAAAGAGATCATTATGCTTTTTGTCTTGGCATTCTAGGTAGACCCCACAGCTCCCAGCATGGAGTCGGGCTTGCAGATTGAGCATCAAATACTTAGCTGGTTATTTGCCACTTGGCTTTAATGCATTAAACAGATGTGCAGCCAGGGTCCCTTGAATCTGGGCTTAGGGGTATGTGAAAAGTCTAAGGATTCATAATTTGCCTCTATGAAAGAGAATGCACTTATAATGAAGAAAAATTGTAACTTAAGCCAGATCTATTGGTTTTTATGTGTAAACAGTTACATTTTAGAAGTAAATATGCAATAACCCATTTGACTTTGAGACTAAATCGGGGGCAGCTAGGTGGGCACAGTGGATAAAGCACTTGCCCTGGATTCAGGAGGACCTGAGTTCAAATCCATCCGTAGACACTTGACACTTACTAGCTGTGTGACCCTGGGCAAGTCACTTAACCCTCATTGCCCTACAAAAAATTAAAAACCAAACAAAATAATAGTGGATATGGGAGACTAAATCAGAGGTTCTTAACATTTTTGTGTTATAGACTCTTTTGGTAGTTCTGTGCAGCCTTCTCTGACTGTTTTGAAATCCATACAATAAAATACAGAGGATTTCACAGAAAGCCAAGTATACAGTTATCCATCTATTTATCAATCAATCAATCTATCTAACCCAAAACAAGTTCAAAGGACCCCTGGTGTAAAATTCCTGTTCTAACTGCTTAATGCCCATAACAAGTCTATGTTTGGATTGGCCAATAATGTTTTGAGAATGCTTCGTTTATGTTGAATAAGAAGTTCAGAGGGTTACATCCTTCCAACTCACCAAATTCTGTGGTTATACTAACTGTTCTTCATATAAACATATTAGTCTTCTCTACAAATCTTTCTCTAAGAGTTATGAACTTAAATGAGACTTGAATGAACATATTAGCCTGGTCCCTTCTCCTCCCCAAATGGAAGGCTCCCTGGGTTTGGTTTGTGTGTGTGTGTGTGGGGGGGTAATTTCTTGCCAGTAGCACCCAAACCTTCAAGAGCCCTAAAATGTATTTCTAGCCTTGGCTACCCTTCGCTCAAAAGAAAAAAAAAGCAAAATGGCTCAGTAGAAATCCATCCCTGTGGGGCAGCTAGGTGGTGCAGTGGGAAAAGCACCAGCCCTGGATTCAGGAGGACCTGAGTTCAAATTCAGCCTCAGACACTTGACACTGACTAGCTGTGTGATCCTGGGCAAGTCATTTAACCCCCACTGCCCCGTCCAAAAAAAAAAAATCCATCCCTGCTATGAAATGAGATCCCACATTTGTAGCTCATTGGATGAAAAAAGCTCTTCCCCAAATTATTTTGAAGATGAAGAGAAAAAGGATGTGTTTCTCTGCACCAGATCAGGCAGTAGGAGACCTTGGGCAGCTGAGGTTAGAAATCCAGTCTGGGGGGCGGCTAGGTGGTGCAGTGGATAGAGCGCCAGCCCTGGAGTCAGGAGTACCTGAGTTCAAATCCAGCCTCAGATACTTAACATTTACTAGCTGTGTGACCCTAGGTAAGTCACTTAACCCCAATTGCCTCACCAAAAAAAAAAAGTATTAAAAAATAAAATAAAAAAGAAATCCAGTCTGGGGCAATAGAAATAAGAAGCCTTTTTTCTCCCTTTCAACGTAAAGCTAAGAGACCACACTGCCCTTATCAACCTATTTAATCAGTCAATAAATGAACAGAAAGCATCAGGCATCCCTAAGATGCTCAGGAATAATATTCTCTGTCCAACCACTGGTCCTTAATTTTCATTTGAAAAATAAAGACAATGGAGCTGAGGTTTAGATGAAGAGATGGAGCCTAATTAAGGTTTCAGGAACCCAAGAAATCTTGGGATTCAAGCAGGGTACTGGATGATAGAAAGGACTTAGATGGTTGGTGAGGTGAAGAAAAAACACAAGGAGGCGTGGAGAAGGGCACGAGTCTGGGTAGTTCTTGGGCTGATGAAGAGACACATTAACCTCTAGAGTAGTGGCAAGAAATAAAATGGCATAAAAGAGGTGGAGCAAGCATATTAAAGCTATTGAAATCCACGGAGATGATTAGGTTTCCCAGGGTTTCGCACAATGCTTTGCACAAGAAGAGTGCTCAATATTGGTTGACAGATAATGAAAGCAATGTTTGAGGAAGGTTTATCTACACAGGATGGATTAGAAAAGGGGGGGGGCGCCACAGGGAGAGCTGGACTTAGGCAGGTCAGCTAGCAAGCTATTGCAATAACCCTAACATGAGGTAATGAGGGACAATCCATATGTAGGTAATTGACAGTTAACTGTACTCAATTTGCTTTACAGTGTAAACCATGGCCACCATCTACCATTTGTAGGAACCCTACACATTATTATCCGAGGCTGGCAATTCCTTGCTCATATAAAAATCACATGGATATGAAACTGTGTACTCAGGTAGCCATTTGGCCCTAATTTTGAGGTCACCAGGGGTGGATGGCAGATGCAATCAGGGACACATACAATTTCTAGATCTCTAACCTGGTGCAGGTGCAAAACTGCACCCACAAGAAGTAATCTGGTGGAGGCTGAGACAACTTGGCCCTATTTAAATGAACATGAATCACCCTTTACCAAAGATGACTGGGTATTATTGTGCTGGGGAAGCCTGTGCTCCATCCGAAGGGTATGTTTGGTACTTGACAGCCTCTGGAAAACAACACCAGTAGTAGGTGGCCTAGGTGGAGGTCAAGACAAGTTTCTGGAGCATTCTGTTGCCTTTACTTCCCAGATAAGCAAAGCTTTCTCTTTCACAAAAGGGAATAAGCCCCTCCTCCCTTTCCCCATTCCATATGCCATGCCGATTTCATGTTTCCCCATGGGGAAACACTATGAAATCCTAAGTATGAAGATTGACCAAAATATGATTTCATGACAACATGCAGCTGTAATAGGCATATTATCAACAATCCACTTTTTGCATGAAAACAATAATTCTTTAAATGGTTGTGGGACGTCCCATCCTGTGGAAACTACAGGGAACTGCCAAGCAAAGAAACTCCTTTTATCAATGCAGATCAGCACCAGTTCTACAACTTAGGGTCTTCAAGGCTCTTGCCTGAGGTGCTAAGAGGTAAGTGATTTGTCTAGATTCCCACAGCCAGAACTGGTCAGAGAGACCAGCCTCACACTCAAATTCTTCCTAATTGTGGGGGAGGGAGGCTTTCTATCCACCAAGCCAGACTACCTCTATAATTGTTCATTTTATCTTTCAACTCCAAGTCTGAAAGGGGGAAGGAAAAAACAAAGATGGAGAAAAGAGCAGTCGTCCTGGGTGATTCCTAAACAAAATGGTAGCCACAAAAACATAGTCCACTCATGAGTCACAGTGATTCTTACCACACTTAAAGGTTATATACATATCTCCATTTTTTTAAAAAAGAAAGCTAGGTGGCATTAAACTTAGAAGACTTGAGTTTAAATCTGACCCCAGACACTTATTAGATGTGTGACCCTGGGCAAGTCACTTTGCAGCTGCCTGCCTCAGTTTCCCCAACTGTAAAAAGGGGATAATAATGGCACCCACCTTCAGAGTTGTTGTGAGGGTCAAATGAAATAATATTTTAAAAGTGCTTTGCAGACTTTTCAGTGCTATATTAATATCAGCTATTATTTTACAGATAAGGGAACTGAAGCTCACAATTTGCTATAATCTTTCAGCGAATGAGTGTCAGAGCTAGGTCTCCTAACTCCATGTCCACAGCTCTCTCCAAAAGGTCAACTAGTGCAGCTAGTCCCATCATTTTAAGATCTATTCCCCTTTAGTTGTTCTTGTCTAGTTTTCCAATTTGGCTTGGGTCAGTACTAAAGTGGAAATGAAACAGAGTTTGCTAATTGGTGATATAGGATGATCTCAAGAGGCTGGTACAACATATATAACCCATATCAAATTGCTTACTGTTTAAGGGGGGGAGGAAGGGAGAGAGGGAGGCAAATTTGGAACTCAACATTTTTTTTAAATGTTAGAAATTGTCTTTACATGTAATTGGAAAAATACTATTTATTAAAAAAAATAATGACGATACAAGATTGGGCTTGAAAGGAGACAAAAGGAATTGGAATGGTGTTTTTTTTCTTTCTTTCTTGCCATTGCTTCCTTGCATTCTGAACCAACCTTGCCCTTCCCTGACCACCAACTCCATTTTCATGGCTATGGTTACAGTCACCACCCTCACTGGAGAAGGGGGTAGGAGTACAGAAAGGAAGGAAATCAGGGGTAAACTGGAAAAGGAGGAGAGTTAGGAAATAAGAAAGAACAAGGATTTATGTTAAGCAGGTCTGGGCCTCAGTACTTTCATTTGTAAAATCAAGAAGGGGCCATCCCTCCTATTTAAAGAAATGCTCTGATGTTATAATTCTAATAATTAGAGAGAGGGAGAAGAGTTTTTAAAAGCCATTTGTGTGATGTTTTTCCACCTGTAGAATTTCAGTACTGCTAAACTGTCTTGTAAAACCTGCCATGAATACCTTCCTCACTGATTCTTGAAGGTGACAGGGAGAGAACTTTAGCAGTCACTTGTAGAAGAACCTTAAGGAACATTGTGGAAGAATGTTAAGAACTTCTGAAGAGAAAATATAGAGATGTTATTACAAGTGTACTGAGCAGATTCTCAGCTGGTTAATAAGCCCGAATCTAAATCACATCTCCCCTTCTCCTCCATATGCTATTACCCATGCCTGCTTGCCAATGATGGTTCTGGGAAGAAAAACATTGGAAGCCATCTAGAATGTAAACTCCTTTAGGCTAAAGAACTGTGCCTTCTTCATCTGGCTATATTCCTCTCCGTCTGTACCCAACCAGCAAAATACTCTATAGACTTAATAAATGTTCATTGAAAGAAGGAATGAATGTAAGCACAGCAATTTTTAGGAAGGTAAATGAAAGAGCCATTTCAGCACTGAGGAGCCTAATTTTAAAGTTGCGTGGTCGGGGCAGTAGCAGGAACCCCTTAAGTAACCTAAGATAGAAAGGTAAGTTAGAGACAGCTGTGGTGTGGTGGATGGAGAACTGGCCTTCCAACATTACACACGTAGTAGGCAAGAGAGATACATGCAAGGCCCAGGTCTTCTAATAATAACTAGCAGTTGTAGGGCCTGGGGCAAATGTGACAAAATGCATGTGGGGTAGGAATGAGGAGGATAGGGAGACGGGTGGACTGGGCTGGGGATTCAGGAAGGCTTTAGTATTCCATTTTGGCTTATGAACAAGCACAAGCCTTGAGGCAGGGAGCTTGGTGGGAGCAAGACAAAACAGTAATCATCACCCTTGACCTCTGGGGCCATTGGGAGTGGAAGCTGCCATGTTGAAAATACACATGGGTCAGTAGTGTAGGGCCAAGAGTCCTGAAAGGGGGGATGGCAGGAAGAAGGGAAGGCTGTGTACCCCTCTAAATTGTCGTGCCCTGGGGAAAGCCCCGATTGCTCCAACCTAGTTGCTGCTCTGATGAGAGTCAATCACAAGCCAGATCCAATTCAAACAACTGCCACCAAATACTCCACGTGTGGGTCCCAACTTTTTAGAATCTTTTTAGTTTTTATTTTGGGACACGGAAGCTTCTGATCTCCATGACTTCAAACACCTGGACAAGTAAATATTTTAGTCTGTTGTCCTCCTGCTTCTAACGATCCATCCCTGGTGTTAGGTAGACATTACCGAGGTCTGTTGAAATAAAAATGGCACCCACTAATCGCCTAGCGTTTCAAGGGAGCCTCTCAAGTGGAAGCAGCCTCCGTGGCACCCTTTATCACTCATCTTGACTCTAAGGCATCTTTTTATTGCTCAACATGCTCTGGAGGATGAGAGTGTCATCAAGATTATCACCTGCTCTGGTGCAACAGTTGAAAATTCAGAAAATTCACACAGGCCCAAATCTGGCACTAGAGGCAAGAGGCAAGTGTTCTACTTGTGGAAGCTTCTCCCCTTGACTGACTTTGCCAATTTTTACTTGTGGAAATGGCTTTGGAACCAGTACAAGGTTACTTAGGGTTGTCTGATGTGCTTGTATTGATAAAAAGGAAAACTACAATGCTGGGAACTGAGGGCAAGTGTTAAGAGCTCCATAGTCATGTGAGGCTCTGTCTACACAAGGCAAAGTGAAGTGTTGCCTAGTAAATGGTAGCACTATAGCCCATAATCTGTACCCTTCAGACCAAAAAAAAAAAAAGTCATTTTAAAATGAATAACTGGATTCTCTTGCCCCAATTATCCTAGTAGCTGCTAAAAATTGAACCACCACTTTATCCCCATATGACCTGGCTCCAACTGTTCTTTCTAGCCTCACTGGCCTTTATTCTCTCCTTCCCACACTCTGTGATCCGGCCAACTGGCCTTCTTCACTCAGGACATTACATCTCCATCTCTAACTCTTTGTGCTGTGAGTGCCAAATGCCTAGAATGCACTCTATCCTTATCTCTCCCCCTCTCTCTTTCTCTCTCTCTTTTTTGGTGAGGCAATTGGGGTTAAGTGACTTGCCTAGGGTCGCAAAGCTAGTAAGTGTTAAGTGTCTGAGGCCAGATTTCAACTCAGGTCCTCCTGACTCCAGAGCCAGTGTTCTATCTACTGCGCCACCTAGCTGCCCTGCTCTCTTTCTTTAAGATGCCCACCATCTTCTCTATGAAGTCCTTCCTCAAACCCACCACTGTTATTGTCTTCCCTCCCAAACTACATCTTGTTGAACAACTTTGCATGTGCTTTTATTTGTTAACTTTATATTTTCATCTACATGTTTTTTACATGGATGTGCTGTCTCCTCCACTAGAGGTAAGGTCATTTTGGATTGTGATTATACCATTCTTTGAAGCTGTATCTCTAGTACCTAGCACAATTCCTGGCACATAGTAGGTGTTTAATAAATACTTGTTGATGGCTTGACAGAAGATACCATTAACAAAAGCTAAGAAAGTTTACTCATGGGCAGAAGATATTTAAATAAAATTTAATAAATAAAATAAATTTCAATAAATACCATAGTTTGGACTTGTATTCAATCATTCCTAGGTTCAGGCAGATATGAACGAATAAAAGAAGTTTGGACTTATAATGCAGTGGGGAAAAAAATCATACTGAATTGGGAGATGTAGGGCCTGGGTCCAAATTGTAGCTGAGCACCTGAGTGGGTAATCGAGGCCAAATCACTTAAATTCTGTGGACCTCTGTTTCCCAATCTGTTAAATGAGGGGGTTGGATTAGATTAGATTAGATGACTTCTAAATCCCTTCTGTCTCTAAATAGATGATGCAAATTCTTGGGCAGGTTCAAATTTCCATGGGGAAATAAAACTATTCAATTAAATCAACCTTTTAAGACATGGATTTCTATCAAGTAATTGACAACAGTGGTAATGTAAATGAAATATAAAAGAGTAAAAATCCAATAGAAATGACTTATGATGGAAGGCAAATTCCTTGAGAGCAAGCATTTTTGCATTTGTTTTTCTGTCCCCAGTGACCAACACCACAGAAGGTACTTAAAAATGCTTTTTGATTGATTAGGTAAAAGAAACCACCAGAGAATAGCACAGAGAGTGCATAGCTAACCACAGTTTTCATTTGGAACAATTCTAGTCTTTCCAACAAAAACTAAGACAAAAACACCCCCCCCCCCGGCCAAAAAACCCCCTCAGAAATGTCTTTCCAAGTAGATTCAAGATTTGAGAGAAAATTTAAACACAGGATAAATAAATGCAAGACGTAAAATAAGAGATTACCAGAGAATGAAAACTAACTTAGATCACATAAATAGGTCTTACCATAAACAGCATTGCCCTTAGTTAACCTAAAAGGGGCATTATGTTGCATTCTAGACATATTCTTTTGAAACAGACAAAGCTATCAAATTTTGACCTAAGAGTTATTTCACAAAATAGCCAGGACATCCTGCCCTAATGTGGGTTAAATTAACAACAGAGGAAAAACAGCAATGACTTTTATGGTTTGCAAAAATAGACTAAATGCCATCATTTTATATAATCTCATGAAAACATACTAGCTGGAGAGTAAAGTATAGACATGAGCATTGACTGAAATGACCACAATTCCTTGAAATAAGGTCTTACTTCATAGAAGGATTTTAGAAAATAATTTAACATTTTCCAGTAAATTCCTTTTTCTTCTCCATGTTGTAATTGCCGCATCAACAGGGCAGATATTCTGTAAAATTAATTGGTTCTCTATTTAACAGGCTTAATGTTTAACCCTTTTAGTTTCTCCAGTTTTTAAAATGTAAGACTTAGCATATGGAAAATTTACATGGAAGTTATGACCAAGAAGGAAAAAAAAATTAATCTTGCGATGAGGAACTCTACTAGAATGAACTGGAGGAAATATCCGATTTTGCAGATTCTGTGAAGAAAATATATGAAATGAATGAAAATGACTTTTTAAAACATGACAAGGTTCCTTAATCAGCGATGTGTGCGTGTCTGTGTGTATACACAGGAAAAGCAAAAACAAAAGTTGCAGTCATCCTTTAAAAGAAAAATTATCTAAAAAGCCCTGAGCACTTTTTTGGAAACGTGCACCCAGGCAAATGATCAAAATGAATAGTGGTGCTTTTAGATACACATTTCTGTTCATGCTTAATGTTCAGTAGGTGGAAGAGATTGTTAAGTTGAGATAAAATACTGGGTATCACAAGAGTCTCAGTGCAGTTTTTAAGCTACTAGAACTAAGACGGTATGGGTCAGACATTTAGAGGAGCTGAACACATTTTGCAAGAAAACAGAATAAGCCAACCAGCAGGTTGTTCAGTACTGTCAGCTTCCAGCAATCACGTATCATATTAAAAAAAATAGGATGTAAGAATAAACCTTTTAACAGAAGGACAAAAATGTTTCTCCACAGCCTTTTCCTGAAGTTTTATCTTCTGCACTTTTTTCAAGCTGTGTATCAGTAAGTGAATCTTCTGTGTCAGTAAGGGACTCTCCCTAGGTTTTCCCTCATATCTCTCTGTCTGTCTGTCTGTCTGTCTGTCTGTCTGTCTGTCTGTCTCTCTCTTTTTCTCTCTGTCTCTCTCTCTCTCACACACAGACACACACACACACACAGAGTGGGAAAGATGGCAAAATGCTGATACTCTCACTGTTTTCTTTAAATGATTAATTAAAAGGGGGAAAAAATCCCAAAGGAATAAATTAAGTGGGAATTTCATATATATAAAAGAAAACAGTCCTTGTGTATACAGGAATAAAAGCAGAAGGGAGTATGACAAATTTCAAAGCCCAGTCATTGGTTAAAGAGAATTGCCCAGTGTTGGAGAGAGCCAGCTGTTGACTCAAGCCATTGGGTCATATTGTTGCTTGCTGCTTTGGCAACTCTGGGGGCTGTTACAAATAAACATTGCCACATCGTCTTACTGGTGGCCCACATGCTAACTGTCTAGTGAGGGAAGAGATCTATAAGCAGAATGATCTAAGTGAGGAGATTGTTTAAGAGTCATTCACTTCCTTTTAAAAGGGGAAACTCTAGGTCTTAGTGTTATGAACTGCAAGATTAACTTAATTTCCATGGAATCATTATATCCTGGAGCCAAAAGGGACATTTCAGGCGATTGGAGTAGATCTTTATCACTTCCAGTTCGAAAACTCCAAACTATAGAAGGCTTATACTTACTCAAAGAGGCATCTGATCTCAAGTTTTGTTTCATTCTTTAAAAAAAAATTGATAACTATTTTTACATTATCCTCACTCCCTAATGTATCCCTCCTCCCTATCCTACCTGGAGAGTTTCCCCTTATAATAATAAGGAATCAAAAGGAAAGAAAGAAGTTTGGCAAAACTAACAAATATAGCAACCAAATTCCGTGGTACGGCCTGTTTTTTACATTTCCTTTTTGTTGTTGTTTAGTGATTTTCAGTCATGCCTGACTCTTCCCAATTCCATTTGGGGTTTTCTCGGCAAAGATACTGGAGCGGTTTTGCCATTCCCTTCTCCAGCTCGTTTTCCAGATGAGGAAATGGAGGCAAACAGGGTGAAATGACTTGACCAGGGTCACAAAGCTAGTAAATATTAAAAGTCAGATTTGAATTCAGGTCTTCTTGACTCCACACCTGGCATTCTATCCACTGTGCCACTGAGCTGCCCCATATAATTATTTATCTCTACAAAAAAGGAAAGGAGGTGTATTCTCATAACCCATCTTCAGGGAAAAGCTTCCAACTCTAGTTTCTAAGGAATGCTTTTGGACAGGATTGATATTTAAATCCTTCTTACAAATTCTAAGACACTAGAGTGTTAAATATTGAAGAAAAATTGTTCTATTGATCTATATGGTCTAAAACAACAAGCAGAGCTACAAAACTATTTAGTTAAGGGACTAGAGATCTGATTATGGATTGAATGCCTTTATGCATTGTGTCAGAGTTCTTTTTTTTTAAAAAAAACTTGATTGAGTTTTACACCAATCAATAAAAATGCAGCAATGTTGCATAATCCAATGCTGAAATTATATATCCTATATCATCAAAAAAATTGAATTGTTATTCTATGTAAAACTATGTGATACTATGGAAAAAAGAAAGGAAAGAAAAAAGGAAGGAAGGAAGAAAGAGAAAGGAAGAAAAAGAAAAAAAAGGAAAAAGAAAGGAAGAAAGTTTTTTATACTAATAGGTTGGCAAGGAATTGTGGTCAGTTTTGTAATCAGGAAAAGCTGTCTTCTTGCTCAAGGCCTTTGCCCTTTTTGGCAAGGAAACAAGCTCTCTATGCCAAGTTCCTAATGTGGGAGCAGGCCTCCTCTTGTCATAGAAGTGGCCTAATAGGATTGCAGTGACTGGCTGATTTAAAAATATACCCCCACATAGGGCTGCATATCAGATGGCAAAACGTTGACGACTTCGCAATATGGATGTCTTTGAGTAGGTTAAATCGAATGCAACACTTCTCTAAATTGCACTGATCCTAGCTCCCCTCAACTACACTATAGATCTGGCTAATCTACATTGGGCAACCATTTATCCTTCAGATAGCCTAGTGAAAATTTCTTTGTCTATTACAGAGAGGTAGCTTAGTAGGGAAACATTATTAGCTAGTCTTAAACACAGAGGGAAGTGGAAGGTGTAGGTAATTGCTATTTCAAGCAAAAGAACAACCCCAAACCCAAACTACCACCAACAAAACAATAACAACAACAACAAAAACCCAACTTTTCTTTAAAGAGGTAACTCAAATCAAAGCAAGTTTTTATTTTGTCCTAATTACATGGGTAATTAGAGCCACCTTGAACAAGTCCCATCTTTTTACCCACCTGAAAATCTCAAGAAAGGGACTATTCCTTTCCCAGTGAGCATTCAGAAATCTGCTTACCTTATAATGTGATATTAAGGTTTTACATCTGAGTTGGCCTTGGCTTAGGGGGAGATTAAAGTTGTACTTGCTAGTATTTTTGTCTATTATTAACATACACATTCTTTCCATTAGAATTAGCTACATATGTCTAAAGTATTATGGCTAATACTTTAGAACTGAAGCTTAATTAATATACGCACATGTAAGCACAAACAGAACATGGGTACCAGAAGTAACGCATTTTCTTAGACAAATTCATCATTACTGAAGGAAAAAATATATCTGGGGGGCAGCTAGGTGGAGAAGTGGATAAAGCACTGGCCCTGGATTCAGGAGGACCTGAGTTCAAATCCAGCCTCAGATACTTGACACGTACTAGCTGTGTGACCCTGGGCAAGTCCCTTAACCCTCATTGCCCTGCCCCGCCCCCCCAAAAAAATCCGGACTTCAATTTTCTCATTAACGAAATGAGGGAGTTGAACTATATTATGTCTAAGGTTCTTTTTTCAATTCTAAGTCTCACTATACTATATGATTACTCCTTGAGTTGTATTATAAATACTAAGCCATAACCTGAATGTATCATTATTGGTTATTGCTGTTCAGTTGCTCACACCTCTTCATGACCCCATTTGGAGTTTTCTTGGCAATGACAGTATAATGGTTTGCTATTTCCTTCTCTGGCTCATTTTGCAGGTGAGGAAACTGAGACAAAAGGGGTTAAATGACTTGCCCAGGGTCACACAGCTAGTGAGTTTCTGAGGTCACATCTGAACTCAGGTCTTCTTGACTCTAGGCTGAATATTCTATCATCAACTGCTTCTTAGGTATATGGCTTAAAAAATGGCTGGTAAGAAAAATGTGGAGAAATAGGTTACCCTGGAATGAACCTATTATTAACATGCCAAAAAAAATCTGAATATGTGAATTAACAATTATTCTTTGCTTTCATTTTCTCCCTATAAATTGAGTGTGAACTTATGTGAGTAGATTTGCAAAACATGGTAAGACTTTCCTGACAAGATGATGAGTATTTCGGAACTGCAGCTTACTATTCTTTCTCTTGAAATTCTTAAAGAGAGTTGGATAAAGCCACAATATAGCTCATTATATCCATCTGCATAGGGGGCAGCTAGGTGGCACAGTGGATAAAGCACTGGCCTTGTATTCAGGAGGACCTGATTTCAAATCCCGCCTCAGACACTTGACACTTACTAGCTGTGTGACCCTGGGCAAGTCACTTAACCCTCATTGCCCTAATAGATAGAGATAGAGATATCTGCATTTATCTTCTAATAGTGGTATTCATATTCATAATGACTATCAAGTTTAGACCTAGAAGGGACCTTTGAAATCATTCTGTGTGCTGGCCTCATTGAATTGATGAGAAAATAGACCCAAACATCTCAAGATCTCGGCCTCTGTGAACAGTAGATGATATTGGTGGCAGAACCAGAATGTGGACCCAGGCTTCCTTGACTCCCTGACCCACACTCTTTCCACCACATCCTGCTGCTTATCTTGTTCCTGTGCAAAGTGACTTATCTAATAAGTGATGGGAGTGAGCTCAAGCCCCCATTTCGCAGATGAGGAATGTGATGTTGGATGGGTTCAGTCAGTCACTCGTCCCATGCTAGTCATCCAAGGCCAAGCCAGAGATTTTTTATTTTCTCCAAGCCATGTTTTTCTATCTCACTCGACCTTCAGAAAAGCCCCATAAAACAGGGATGGAGGAGTTATTAGCATTATTTTACAAAGAGAAATTCCATAGCATCCTATAATCTTTATATTGGCAAAATCCAAGTAAGAGTTATAGATGCAAGAGCACACAGGGTGAGTTACGCTTTTAGGGTCCTGCAGTTTTGTCTAATTATACTCTTTGTCCCTTAGCCATTTGCAGGTCATGAGTCCCTAAGTACTGGATCCTGCTCTCTCATGGTAGAAGGAAATTACCTATAGAAACTTCAAGAAGGAAGTCTCCTGGAAATTTACAAGGCAGTGGGGAAGCAATGGGGAAAGAAGGCCTTCCGTATAGACTACACAAATGCTAGCTGCACCGTGTGATCCTGGGCTCATCAATCATCTTCCCACTGCCTCAGGCAACTCTGTAAGACTGTCCATTTCAGAACGCTGCCCATTTGTGTTTCTAGGGAGAGTTTCCTCATCTAGAGGGGGACAGGGAGTTAGGGGGGGAGCAGGGTGGCCAAGGGGAATGAGAGAGAAGCTAAGAGGTCATCTGATCCAACCTCTCATTTCACAGATAGGGAAACTAAAGCCAAGGAAGGATAAGTGACTTGCCCAAAGCCACATGGATAGTCAGAGGCAAGATCTGAATCGATGTCTTCTGAGGCCTGAGCCAGTATTCTTGCCTCTGTATCTCTCTGTCTCTCTCCCTGCCTTCCCCTTCTCTGTCTTCCTGTCTTGGCCTCTCTCCTTATTCATCTGTATCAAAGTGTAGCTGCCTAAAGTAAGTAAACTTGGTCCAGAACAATCTCATACACACACACACACACACACACACACACACACACACACACACACACACATATATTTAAACTTACTGGTTTGGGGCAGTTAGGTGGCAAAGTGGATAAAGCACCAGCCCTGGATTCAGGAGGACCTGAGTTCAAATCCAGCCTCAGACACTTGACACTTACTAGCTGTGTGACCCTGGGCAAGTCACTTAACCCTCACTGCCCAGTTGCCCCCCACCAAAAAAAACCTTACTGGTTTTCTATAATGAAACACTGCCTGTCTCACACAAATCTCACAACCAGGGGATGAGAAAAAGACCAAATGAACTGAGAATCCTGTCTGTTCTCTTCATGTTTCAACAAGAAAATTTAAATTCCCTATGGTGTGCCCATTGACATAGGCCAGCCATTTAGTTGCTAACGTCTGGAACGAATGCTGAGATGCCTCTCTTCTTCTTCTCCCCAACCGAGCTGTCTTTCTCCAGTACAAGAAGAATTGGCCCCAAACCTTAGCCTCCAGGAATGGTTGCATCAGTCTGGGGTTTCTTCACATCCACTGGGGAGGCAATAAAGGACAGTGGGCTCCATGAGTTCTAGGAGAACAAATAAACCTGCATCCTGGATGCAAATCCCACCTACTAGTCAGGCATTTTCCACAGGAAGAGAGGAAAGAGGAACCTGCCACAACCACACCAATCTTGCTACCATTTTCTTGCCTTGGCTTTGGGGCTGCCAATTCTTGGGGCAAAGGCAGTTCTGGTGTCCTCTCCAAACTGTCATTTCCTTAAACTTTCCAAAATAAAGATCATTATCGTTAGTGATTAATAATCTTAGTGCCTATAGTACTCTGGCTAATTAACACATGAAAGTTTCCCTAGTTCCACTGAGGACTCTCAGGAGATGCTACATATTTTACCCCTAAATCAAACTACAGAAAGTATTCTCTCCTGTTCTCCCCTCCCCCAATTCACTGGGCCAAGAGCCAGAGGACTTGGAATCTAGTATGGGTTCTGCCACTAATGAGCTATGAGACCTTGAAGAGGTTATTTGATTTTGGTTCTACAGCTTACTGTTTGACCTTGGGCAAGTCATTTAATTTCTCTGGGTTTCTGTTTCTTCATCTTTAAAATGAGAGCGTTGAACTAGATGGCCTCTAATTTAACTGTGAGCTATTTTGAGAGCAGTGACTGGGTTTGTTTGTTTGTCTGTTTTGCCTTTATTCCCCCTGGCACACAGTAGGCGTTTAATGTATGCCTGTTATCTTGACTTGACTCTAAGGTCCCTTCCAGTTTTATATCTCCACCTCTATCTCTGGTCCTATGGATATACATCTGGGCATTGGTTTCTTTTATCTGGAAATGGAGAGGGATGATTTCCATGTAAGGTTTTAAATTTTAATTTAATTTTTAATTTACAGAATAAAACAAGCACTTCCATATCATATTAGAAGAGAAAAAAGAAAATGACTGCACATGAAACTGCAAATCTATTATGTACAACTTGCTATTCCTTTTAAATATATAATAAAGTTACCACATAAGGTTTTTTCTGGCTTTAACAATCACCTCTACACACAGATATATTTAACAGCCTGACTTCAATCATTGGAGATAAAGTTACATGGAGCCATTTATTTTACGGGCAGGTAGGTGCCATAGTGCATAGAGCAGTGGGCTTAGAACCAGGAAAACTCATCTCCCTGAGTTCAAATCCAGCCTCAGACACTTTCTAGCTATGTGACCCCGGGCAAGTCACTTCACCCTGTTTGCCTCAGTTTCCTCATCTGTAAAACGAGCTGGAGAAGGAAATGGCCAAACCACTCCAGGATCTTTGCGAAGAAAACCCCACATGGGGTAATGAAGAGTTGGACACAACTGAAATGGACCCAAGAACAACATCAATTTAATTTGTGGTTGAATTTTTATCCAATGACCATGATTCTTTTTTTACCATCTGACTACTTATGAAACTCATCACATTCTAGACAATCAAATTCACCCATTCAACAAGCGTTTTGTGAGCACTTGTTATATGCAAGGTCTGGTAGGAGGTGCTTTGGGAGGTACGATGGCAAATAAGGAACCCTCCTTGCCCTCACGGAGATTAACGATGGGAATCACAGACTTTGTGTTGGATGAGACCAAAGAGATCATCTAGTCCAACCTCCGTGTTTTGCACACGAGGAAAAAGTCCCCCCTTCCTCCTCTCAAGATGAAGTGACCCAAGGCCACACAGAGATGCCAAATGGGGGAGCAGAAACTCAAATGCAGGCACCCTGGCTCCAAATCCAGCACTCTCTCCTTGATGCTCCATGGCTTCCCTAGTAGGGAACATAACAGATTAACGGGAATCAGAGTCATACAAGGCAGAGTATGCACATGCGCTAAGACAAATACAAAGCGCTATATGCATGATAGTTCTGAGGAAGGAGAGATTATTTCTGGTTGAGGGAAGAAATACTTTTGAGAAGAGAACAGAGGAAGGGCCAGAAGGAATCACAGATAAGCAGAACGGGTTTGAAATTTACATGTTTAATTTATTATCTATTTAAAGGGAAAAGCAGGCTGTTCATAATAGCAATTTCATGGTTTTGTCTATGACTCTTTTTCTATTCTATGCTGTTTATAGATATGATCATTTTTATTTGGAGTTTAAGTTTATAAAACTTTTTTAAAAGTTAAAATTTAATTTAAATTTAAATTAAATTTCATTTAAATTTTAGTAATAGTAGCTAGCATTTATATACTGCTTTAAGATTTGCAAAGCTCTGTACAAACCTTTAGTGCTCACTAACAACCCTGGTAGTGTAGTGCTGTTTTTATCCTGCCTTTACAAACAAGGCAAACAATGGGTAAGTGACTTGCCTGGGTTCCACAGCAATTAAATATGTGAGGTTGCATTTGAACTCAGGTCTTCCTGACTCTAGGTCTAGCACTCTATCCACTGCTCCCCTTAAAGTTATAGAGCTGAAGACAGACACAGCATTCCCCAGTAGCCTTAATTTGGTGCTGAATACCCAATATGAAATAAAATACCTAAAATTTAATTCTAAATAAAAACTCTCTGGAATAGCTAACAAAGGGCCTAATTCATCTAGTCTAACCACTTCCTAGAGATTTACTGAAGCCGTTTAAAATGAGTTTTGAAACAATCCTCCAAAAAGACAACAACCCCTGCACCCCCACAAAACACCACATCGTTTATCAAATATGTTAACTTGTCTTTGCATATAATAATAACTCATGTTTTGATAGCATTCCATTGGTTTAAATACATGAAGTGTTTTAGTGATTTAAGTAAACAAAGCTATCATGTCACCTAACCCTTATTTATGTTATGGGAAAACATTTTGTATTTAGGCCTTTTTAGGTCTGGCTTCATCAATCTTCCAAGAAGATAAATTCTACCCAGACCTGTTATGTCCTCACACATGGGCACAGTGAGTTATGTTTTGAAATATACAAATGTTTTAGAGAAGGGTGGGCTTAGACTCACAGGTTTATGAGAAAGAAGTCTCCGCCCTAAAACTGTACCAATTCAGAATTTATAGAACACAAAGTATGGGTCACTTGAAATCTATCAAAAGATAAACCACACAATGGATTTTGGAAAACTGAAGGAAACCTATGCCAAAATTCATTCAGTCTGACTCTGAGGGCATTTATGCAATTATTCACTTATGGAGATTTTAAAACTAGAAGGGGCTTTGGGGTCTAATTTGTTCAGTTTGCAAATGAGTAAAATGAGGCACAGGGAAAGGAAATTAAATGACTTATCCCCCATGTCACATTTTAAGTATCTGAAGCATGATTTGAATGCTAGTCTTTGTAATTCACTTTAGCAGGTAGTGTCACAATGAAATTTGGTTAATATTTGAAGGAATCTAGCTCTCGAAATATTTTTTTTTTCCCCATTCAAGGGTCTTTTAATAAAGTATCGTGGTACTTCTGAGAAATGACATATTTTAAAAGTATTGTTTCCCATAGTATCAGGTTAGGTTTTCTCTCTAATTAACATGGTTCATGTTGCTCCCAAAATAATGGAATTACTGTTTGGAATTTACCATTTCCTGTTCCTGATGTTTGTGCAATGCCTGGGTGGTAAGAATTCAAAACAAAGTCAGAAAATATTAGTGATTACTAAACAAGACTGAAAAAAAAATTGCTAAGGAATCTGGCTTACAGTTTGTAGCATGTACTGTGTTTTTAGCTAGGCTATTTGTTTTTGCATATTCAAAATTTTACATCCTGGACCTGGCCGCTGATGACCAAATGGTAGAAATGACAGCTCGTTGATAATGCTCTCACTTGGGCATTAGGAAATCTCTCTCATTAATAAACTACTTATAAATCTCTTTCAGGAATAAAATGTATAGAGTAATCATTGGAAAGGCCTTAATGCTGAATATGAAGGTATTAAAGTTACTAACTTTAGGCCTTTCTCCTTAAGACAGAGACTGGGATTTTTTGTTGATTTTGTTCTGCCTTTCTGTAGATCCTCATCCCTTAGTAAAGTGTTTGCCATATGTTAGGTGCTTAATAAATGTCAGTTGACTTGAAGATAGTACTATGGAAAAGATTTTCTCACACAGAATAGGTCATAATGGTGAAACCTGTAACATATGTATCACAAATGTGGAAAATTCACCACAGATGCATGATGTTAGTACTCTGGGAAAGTTGGAACCAAGCAAAATAGGTTTCACAACAAGCTTACTCAACCAGTTAATGTCTTTCTGTAGAGCTGGGTCAATGCTGACATACAAAAGCAATAATAGCCTGACTTTCAAAAAACAAAATAAAACATATCCCTTTGATATGTCATTACTGTGGTCAATACCCATTTTTTATGTTATTTATTTGTGAATGTGCCTATTCTGATTCAACAGGTCAACAGATATCCGACAGACCTGCATAATGAGCTGTTATTATTATTATTGCTAAGAAATGAAAATTGTTTATATTTATATGATACTTTAAAATCTATGAAGAACTTTCCTTGGTGGTGGAAGGATGATTACCATTGTTCAGATAAGAATATTGGTGCTCACCAAAAAAAAAAAAAAAAGAAGAATATTGGTGCTCAGAGAAATTAAGGGGCTTACTCTGCTCTCCTACATTTTGCTTGATTGTGACAAGTACTGTTTACTATGTGCCATCCATCATGCTAGGGTTACAAAAACCCCCAAATATTTCTGAGTTCCTAACATTGAGGAGCTTATATTTTATGCTTAATATGATGCAGGTAGTAGAATCAGAGTTCAGATTTGAAACCTCCTTTTTAATAGATGAAGAAACCCAAGCTTAGAAGTGTTAAGTGACTGCTAGTACTAGATTAGTTAAGTGACTGATAGTATTAGAATAGTACTAGATAGTGACTAGATGGTGTTAGAAATTCTGTTGTAGGTCTGAGGGTCTCCATGAAAAGTCGAGGCTTTGAATTTTCTAGTCTCTACATTCTAGAGAATATTCTGAAAACAGGTTAGTGGGGGGGAAACATATTCCAGTAAAAAAAATATGGCAGTCATGCCTCCAATTCCTGATATTTTGAGAGAGCAAGAAATTCGAGGAATGAAGCAGATTTCATAATTACATAAATAAAATAATCTCAGTTGAACTTGGGGTTTTTTTTTCTGTTTTTTTAAATGATCCAAAGGAAAGATGATGATTTTGGACTACATTAGGGAACCCATCAATGAAAAGAATAGGTCCCACAAGCAATAACATTTGAAATTGTCATAATGGCTCTATATTAATATATGTAATTTCGCCACACACAATAGTAGTAGGTCTTTGCCCAAATTGAGCCGTTTGCTTCCTGCTGGCTTCCTGAAGATGGAATGCTGAAGAGAAATAGTTTAGAAACCCAGATTCCAGACTTTTCCCCAGAAAGCTGGAATATCAGCTCCCTAGAGCCAGCTGTCAGACCCAGCTCATGAGAAGGTACTTCCCACTACCAGGGAAAAAAATCTTACTAAGCTGAAAACATACTTAGAAAGTTTGTGGATGCCTTTCTTTCAGAAACCATTCCCTTGGGTTAACTCCCAAACCACAAATGGATTTTTCTTTTCTTTTTAGCTGGTATTGCTTCTTAGAAAATGCAGTTTCTTAATCTGTTATTAATAATTATTCAAGACGCAAGAGTTGTTAACAATAATAAAAATGGCAGTATACCGCCTGCCTCAAATAATTAGTTTCAGGGAAAGAAAAGAGCTCACGCAAGCATATTGACTATTTCTGTCAGGCTTGACAATTAACATTCTGATGGACTAATGAAAACTGTAGTCATCCATACAATATTTAAAAAAAAACAGGCTGTGAGGACAGGAATATTGAAATGAACCCCAATCTATAAATATCAAATGTCAGTTTAAGTATCAGTTCCTTAATGACATTCACCAGAAGCCATAATTGACAAGATCATTGAGCTAGAGCTAGAAGGATCCTCTGAAGTCATCTGCTTCAATCCTTTTATTTTTTTACAGGTGGAGAAACTGAGGTTCATAGTAGTTAAATCGTTTGCCCAAGGTCACAGAGGTAGCAAAGGGACTGAGCCAGGGGTCAAATCTAAAGTCCACAGATTTCAGATGGATTCTGGGCCAATTTCATTAATCACTATCACCTTTGTTGGCGGACAAGGGAGGTGTGTAAAAAAAGTAGAAATTCAAATTATTCAACTTTGTTTCTTATAAGATGTAAAAGTTTGCAAAGGGGAGGAAGAATGCTAAAACTGGGCGGGGGAAGGAGAGGGAGAAGGATCATTTTCAGTTTAATTGTCTATTATATGCCTATACTAAAGACACTGAGACTGAGAACTAGAATTTTTTGATTGATGGTTAGCTTTATAATTAATTAAAGAACATTTCATATTACATGCATTCATTAAAAAAATAATAAACCATGTATGCAACAGCATAGTACAGTAGGAAATGAAATTACTTTGGAATCAGAGGACTCCACTTCTGGTGCTTATTAATTTTGTGACCTTGGTCGGGCCTTTCCTTTGACCTCCATGGACCTCAGTTTTCTCAGCTGTAAAAATAAGAGCCTTGGACCTTTTGGTTATTGAAGTGGTTTCCAGATCTAGCCTTACCATGTATCCATTTAAGTAACAACACATAACTTGGTTTCCCAGTGAAGAACTCTCACACCAGCATTCCATTTTTTTGTTTTCTGCAGCAATGCTCTTGGTGGGAATCTGTGTTCTCCACTCTTCCGATGTTCACATAATAAAATGTAAAGCAGAAAAAAATGTCCTGAATAAAACACTGGCCTTGGTGGCAGAAAGACCAGGGTCCAAATGCTGCTTCTGATCTTAATCACTATGAAACCATGAGCAAGTCAGTTAATTTCCCTGAACCAATGGGGACGATAATACTCAGTGCCTGCTCCACAGGGTTTTTGTGCACGTAAATGAAATAATGTATGTCAAGCCTTTAAAGCACCAAATCGATGTCATTTTTTTTTCCTTCTGAGGGCTATGACTTCATTTCTAACAAGGCTCCAATTCTTTTTCTTATTATTCTACCCTATGAACCTTGTTTCATTTATTAAATAGCCACTAATCCAAAACTATGCAAATGACACCTGGAACATCAGTAGGTTTTAAGGTGTAGATTATTCCTAAAAGACATAGGAAGGCACAGACATAACAAGTGTCTCCTTCCCCCCCCCCCCCCAACCAAAGTTACCCAGCGAAGCAGCCAGGATCTGGAAAGAAAGCCAAAACTTCCTGATAGGTTTGTGGATTCGTCCAGCTACCTTCTATCCCATCTTCCATCTAATGCTCAGAAACTTTGCTGGAGGTAGATTGCATTCCACAAAGCAAGATGCTAAATGAATGAACATTCATTTGTGAACATGCAAGTTCCTTTCTCTAGGGCTCCCTACTTACAGGTGCCATCAGTTTCTGGAATCCATCTCTACGCTATGATGGATGCGCTTCCTTTCTGCTCCCATCAGTGGCATTTTGGTAACTTTTGCATACCATCAGGTGAACAAACACCCTAAAAAAAAGCCCTCGAGTCACTCCGGGCAGATGTCCAAGGATCCCATACATTGAAATGAGCAGTGGGAAGAAGTCCAGATTGCTTCATTGATTCTGTGGTAAATTAACAGAATCCAAGAAGGTGGACATGCCAACAATCTTTACTAGGATCCAAAGAGTACATTCTCCTCCTCAGGCCTAAGGCGGGCAAACAATGGGCCAGGTTCTCAGTCTCAGTTTGGAGAAGAATTCTATTGTATGGTCCATTGTTCCTCGCATGTACCGCCTCAAGGAAGAAGTGTATTGTTATCTGTGGGAGAACTTCCACTGGGGACTACAGAGGATAAGAAAGGATGAGAACATGACCCTAGGCACATTCACCCTAGAAAGGAACACCAGATAAACACTTTGGGAATTGTGCCTATGATAGGGCGACAAGTTGAGGCCAATATATGTTACTGATCAAAGACTTAGGGAAACATATACATGCAGTTAAAGGGGGACTTGGGAAGGAGAGCAAAGGAAGAAGACTATCATCCAGGAGTTGTAGTGCCCTCTGGGTGATGACTTCAGGTGGGCTGAATATCACTGGGAATGAAAGGCTCTAGGTTTGAATTGCACCTCTGCCAATTGCTGAGAAAGGGCAGTGTATGCAATGGAGACTGTTAGAAATCTCCAGTTCAAATCCCAGCTCTGTCTCTTACTCACTGGGGTGACCTTCAGCAGGTAGAGGACATGTCAGTTGTGTGAGCCCCAGTAACCTTCCTCATTTGTAAAAATGGAAGCCATGGTCCCTTCTAGCTCTAAATTCATTTTCTGACATTTCAAAGACACAAGTCTTCCATTTTAAAAAGGAATCATATACTTTAAAAAAAAAGTGGAATCCTATCATATCCTCCAGCTTCTTTCACAGATAAAGAAAATGAGGCTGAAGGCCGGATCACATTAACTTGTTAGTGGTGGAGTTCAAGGTATATAGACAATTTCTTGATTGGGACTGATATGAAAAGGTAAGCCCAGGCATAGCAATAAAAGAAATATTTTCCCTAATGAATGATTGGAGAGCATCACATGCAGTGAGATGGATTTTCAGGCCTTACATAAACAAGATGCCAACAGACGTGAGACGAAACATTCATTGTACTGTAGAAGAAATGGCTTTGGGTTTGAAGTCATAACACCAGTTTGAGTCCTGCTCTTCTACTTACTCCACATGTGAATGGGCGGATCACTTAATCTCTTTGACTGTCAATTTCCTCATCTGCAAAAGGAGGAGGATGATATTGACCTACCTGTCACTGGGTTCTTGTGAAAATTAAATTAGAAAATAGAGTTTAAGTGCTTTGTTACTTGTACAGGATTACACGGATGGTGATCTTCATTTGCCTAAATGATGGAAATTGCTACTGAACTGAAATCAAGATGTGAGGTGCAAGTTTGTATAAAGGATTGTCAGATTGATTGACTGTCAGAAGACTTGAGTTCCAGGTCTAGCTCCTCCATGAATAACAACAGCAACAAATTAACCATTATTGCAAAAGCAACCGAAATTTTTCACCTACCAAATACCAAACAAGACTTAAGTGGGTGTCTATAATTATACAACCTGAGTCTTCCATTGACTGGTAGATGGCAAATCCCCATACTATAGACACAGATCTAGAAACATCCTTGAGAACTCAATTCACAGATTGTCCAAAAACTGGAGTGTTATCATAGAGCCTGAACTATTTTCTGTATATAAAACAACTTAAGACAACAATAAATGTCACCATACCAAATATTCAGAATCTCCAGGCTATGTGAGCTTTCAAAACATAGTGATCTGGCGAAAGAAAATGAAATCATGTGGGAAGAAGATATGGTTAATATCATCTTTGTCATCGTATGTATTATCACATGCCATACAGGATGGCATTTAATAAGTACTTACTCTGTGCCAAGGCACTTTGCTAAGCACTGGACAGAGAAATAAAAGCAAAAAAGAAAAAAAATAGTTTCTGCTCTCAAGAAGCTTACATTCCAGTGGGTTAAGATAGTCCCTTAAAAGGGAGCTGGGGGGGGGGGCAGCTAGGTGGCACAGTGGATAAAACACCAGCCATGGATTCAGGAGGACCTGAGTTCAAATTTGACCTCAGACACTTGATATTTACTAGCTGTGTGACCCTGGGCAAGTCACTTAACCCTCATTGCCCTGCCCCCCCCCAAAAGGAGCTGGAAGTGGGATATGGGTCGGGGTTGGGGTTGGGGAGATACTCTTGATGAGGTCTAAAGAATCAGAAAAAGCAAAATGAGCCAATGGAAGAATGGGGCTACCATGATGAAGGGATGTTCTAGGGTGAACAGGTCCCTGTCCTGAGGAAAGTTCCCAGATGAGAAGGCCACTGAAAGAGAAGGAACTTCTAGCCCAATACTTTATTTAACATTTATCATAATTTTATCCATTTGTACAATACATCTCTAGAGAATTAAACATAAATGTCAGAATAGCAACTTGTCCCAGGACCACTTTCATCTGAATTCCATAGAACAAAATGAGAAGAATGACTTTTCTAGAATAATGATAATCACAGATAAAACCATCAACCACAATTACCCCCTCAACAAAAATCTTCATCTATTAAGAACTGAACATTTTTATTGTCACCACACTAAATACTCAAAAATTTCTAATCTGTGTGAAATAAAAAGGTTTCAAAATATAGAGACCTAGTGAAAGAAATCAAGGCATGTGGCAACTCGAGGATGGGCATGGTATCCCTTTCCAACCCATCTCCTACTGGAGTTGTCCTGAGGATGCTTTCATTGAATCAACAGATGAACTCACATACCAATACTAATTTAATTACCAAGAATCCCCCCAAAAGTAGTTATTTGGTCTCCATAGGGCATTCAATTTTAAAGCATGTCAGGAAAGTGACTTCTTCCTCATTTAACCTCTAGGGACCTGCAAAGTTCTCGGTTCTCTGAGTTTGTAAAATGAAGGGGTTGGGTTAAAGGTTTCTAAGTTCATTTCCAGATCTGACATTCTATGGATTCTAGGAATCTGGGGCCCTAAGAGTTCTACTAATTGGATACCACAATATTCGGGGAATACCACACCTAAGTCATTCTAAACTTAGTTTTTAAAGGTTCTCTATAGTTATTTCTTCTCCACAATTTGAAAATTCCAATTCCAGTTAGACTCAGTCTATTCCCTCCCCAACTCCTTGTCATTGTTCTTTTTTCCCCTCTTTCTCACATTGCCCTTTTCCTTTATTTTAATTTTTAAAAAATTGATAATTTCCCTTTGTGTCCCTCATCCCTTCCCAGACAGTCATCTTATAACAAAGAAAAATTTTAAAGAAAAAAAAAAGGAAGAGGAAAACAACTAGCAAAACTAGTCAAGACCCTCCCATTGATTTTAATTTTAGTCTTTGAGCTCCAACTCAAAGCCCGCCTCCTCCAACTATGCCAAGCCACCAAGATCTCTCCTTTTTAAGAAATGCTCCTCTCTTCCTGGTAAATCCCACAAGTGTATTCTGCCTAATGTCAGTTTGTTCCTCAAAAACACAACAGTTGCTAAGATGACATTACCAGGGCTATGGAAATACAATGTTATAAAAAAGGCAAAGTGCCAAAACATGCTACGGAAGGATTTCTGAGATGATTCTGTCAAGTTTGCTGATGACATATCAATGGAATTGCTACTGAATGTCAATGAGGTAATGTTATCGAGGATGTACCTGTATAGTTTAGAATGAAATCTCCTGTGTCTGCTGGGGTCAATTCCTCATACAGCCTGTTAGCCCATTACAGAACTTGTCTTTTATTCCTGCATCCTCAACAGGGGGAAGAGGGAAGGGAATATAAGCATTTATAGAGTGCCTACTATGTGCAAGCACTGTGCTAAGCACTTTAATAATATTACCTCATCTGATCACCTAGATCAGTACCTGACACTATAGAAATGGCAAAGAAGCAAATTTAGACTTGGTGTAAGGGCAGGGAAAGTTAGGAAAGAGATGGATTAAACTGATGCTGTAGGGGGAGTGCTTGTTTGGGGGTCAGAGGAATTGGATTTGAATCACAGCTCTGATGCTGTGTAATATGGATTGAGTCACTCATGCTTTCTAGGTCTCTGTTTCCTAATTTGTAAAATTATGGCTTTGGACCAAATGACACCCCCCCACACACACCAGTTGCTTTCCAACTCAAAGTCTATGATTCATTGATTATTGAGCCTGTATATGGGAAAGATAATTTTTTTTGGTATTGGCCATCCATCTCTTCCCTCCTCCCCTCCCCACCTTCTCTACCCTCTGGCCACCAAGTAGTCCTTTGGATCTCATCCTGTTTTTGTTACATGGAAACCCTGCTGTTGTTACTCATTCTCTCAGATAGAGTACACTGTGACCAGGACACTGAAAGCATTATTTTGTAATTTAATAACTGAAGGGCTTCATTTAAAATACATTTGACAAGTTAATCATTACGAACTTAGGAAATGATCTAGGAAATGATCATGATGAAATTGACACCCAAGCCTTTTGGTAAATCCCTTAAAGGGGAAAACAGCAAAAGTAAAACATTTTACAGAAATCAAAGGATACTATGGGGACCACCACAGAACTGCTCAGTTACATGTGTTGTTTTTTGCTTATATTCTCTCTTTCTCTCTCTCTCTCCACCCCCCCCCATGTGTGTGTATATATATATATATATATATATGTACACATATAATATGCATGTATTTTAAAAGTCTGTTTTTTAAAAAATCACCTTCATTTCCAATATTCTTCTCCTTCCCCTCCTCAGAGAGCCATGCGTTGCTTAAAAAAGAAAGGAATAAACAAGAGAGAAAAAATGGTTTGGGGAGCAGCTCAGCAAAACCAACAAATCAATCAAATCTGATGGTACATGCAATATGCCATACTCAGATTTCCCTTTCTCTGGAAAGGAAGGGAAGGAAAGAGGTATATTTTGTCCTTTCTTCAGGTTCAAACTTGATTATTAGACAATATTTCTTTTAGAGCAGGGGTTCTTAACTTGGGGCCTGTGGACTTGTTATTTTCACAATATTCTGACAACCGTATTTCAATATAATTGATTTCCTTTGTAATCCTCTGTATTTATATCTTTAAAAGTATTATTCTGAGAAAGGTTTCATCATACTGCCAAGGGGGTCCAAGACACACAAAAAAGTTAAGAACTTCTGTTTTAGCGTAGGACTTTTTCATTTAAAAAAGAGTCATACTATCTCTTATCTCTTATTTCCTCTGAAAAGGTTTCTGCTAGATGTCACTCAGTATCATTAGTACTCACAGACTGTCAAGAGGTGAGATCATCCCAATGTGAATAGCCTCACACAGGAAGCCCAACATTCGTATTGAAGACAAGTGAGATACAGCAAACTCCTGACCTTATTAATGTCCCACAAATCAGCAGCAGTCACTAATCTAATAAATCTTGTGGTCTGTGCACTTGATTCATAATGCAACTCAGAGCTTGAGGTCTGATCAGTTTTCATTTTGCTTCTCCTAAATGCTTATCAGCAAGCGATTTATCTCAGCACACTGGATGCTGGTTGAAGACTGTTTGTTTTTTAATAGAGACCTCCTTCATCATCTCCAAGGTGGAGATGGAGGTCTTAGCACATGAGTATGTTCCACAGTGGAAATTGGGGTCCCTAAAGCCAGGAGTTGTGTTGACATTCCACTGTAGGCTGATTGGCCCAGTTAACTCTCACCTACTGCCCTCTTCCAGATCAATTGCTACACCTTATTCTAGAAATAATACTACCATCATTTCCCTGGGGACCCACAGATTAAAATGTTCTTGTGTGTGTGTGTGTGTGTGTGTGTGTGTGTGTGCACGCACTCGCATGTATGAGTGTGCGTGCCTTCTTGTTTGTTTGTTTGTTTGTTTTGAATATTAAAGACTTAGGTCAGTTCTTTTGCAAAGGAGGGTGGGAACTGGCAGAGCATAATTTCTGCCCTGGGCTCTCTCGCAGCTGGAATTGCTGCATCAAGCTGCTTCTCACCAAACAGCCAGATGTGAGATAACCAATACCCATTTGAATTACAAACTGTACTTAGACATATCTAGGATTCTACCAGGTAATAGGTATTGACCATACCCCAATGAAACATTCAGTTCATGTGGAGAAAAATATTAAAAAGTTTAAGGCTAAGTCTAAATCAAAGCTTCTTAAACTGTGGGTCGTGACTGCATATGGGGTTGTGTAACTGATTGTGGGGATCATGAAAATTTGGCAACAGTAAAAGGTTATGTATACCTAGTTTATATCGCTAGAGAACTGAGGTTGCATAAAAATTCCTCGGGCAAAAAGGGTTTGCAAGTGGGAAACATTTAGGAAGCCCTGGTCTAGATAGATGACTATAGAAGAATAGGTATAGAAAGACATAGACATAGAAAGGCTAGGTCAGTAAAATTTAACAGACAACCTATAAGCTCCACAAATAGTAGAAGATCCAGAATTCCACTTCAGCATGCATTAAGTACCT
The DNA here is from genome assembly GCF_019393635.1 of Dromiciops gliroides. Lineage (NCBI taxonomy): Eukaryota > Metazoa > Chordata > Mammalia > Microbiotheria > Microbiotheriidae > Dromiciops > Dromiciops gliroides. The sequence continues at coordinate 707,424,521 of NC_057861.1, forward strand.
GGAGGTAGCTAGGTAGCAGAGTGGATAAGAGAGCTGGACCTGGAGTCAGGAAGATGTGAGTTCAAATGTGGCCTCTGACTTATTAGCTGTGTGACCCTAAGCAAGTCATTTAGCCTTTTTCAGCCTCAGTTGCTTTATCTGTAGAATGAGGATAATAATAGCATTTACCTCATATAGTTGTTGTGAGGATCAAAGGAGCTGACATATGTACAATAATTTGCAAGTCTTAAAGCACTCTATAAATTATAGCTAGCTATTGTTACTGTGTTAAATACTATAGAAAATAGAAAAATTAACTAAGACAGGACCCCTACCCTCGCGGAACTCACAATTTAGTATCACTAAATTTCTGCTACTTGTAAGGTTGGGGTCCTAAACTACAGATGAACAGAATGACTGAATCTTTTGGCAATGACTGAGGGCACCAAAGTCAAGTGGCCAGTGGATTGGTGATATCAATTTTAGCATATTCTTTTGGTTTTATGAAATAATTATACAATCATAAGGGAAATCAATAATATCTAATCACCTGTGGCCAACCTCCCACTAAATCAATCTCTAAACTACAATTAAGAGAATCAACCTATGGCTAGAAAAAAAAAAAGATTTACAGCATCAACTTGTATTACTTCTATTTTGCATAACTGGATTATTTCTTTTCTTTTTGTGGGGGCAGTAAGGGTTAAGTGACTTGCCCAGGGTCACACAGCTAATTAAGTGTCAAGTGTCTGAGGTCGGATTTGAACTCAGGTTCTCCTGAATCCAGGGCCAGTGCTTTATCCACTGCACCACCAGCTGCCCCCTAGATTATTTCTAAGTCAGATAAATTAATGATTAAAAAAAGTTTTCCAACACTAAAATTTGGGAAGACAGACAGTATAATCAAGCAGAAAACCTACCATGGGCCCAACAGTAAGTTCAGACATGAACTTGTATATTACCTATGGGCATCACTTGACCAAGATTATACCAGTAAAATTATATCTTGTGAACGCCCTGAGAAAAGGATGTTTGATACATGTTAGTTTTAATCATCCAGGAGAGGCTAACCCACACTAAGAAGAGTATAGGGAAAAATGGGTAAATAAGAAGCATAGATAATTATAGGAGGTATGGCAGCTATTAAAACAAGAGAACACAAACTTGGATCATGCATGCTCTTGGTCACTTTGAATTTGAATACCAGGTGGAATTCATTTTGCAAAGATCACATAAAGATTTGCTCCCACCTCACTTCCCATCTCTGTATTAAAAGAGGCAGCTGTGTCATAATGGATAGAGAGCCAGTTTTGGAGCCAAGAAGACCCAGGTTCAAGAGCAGCCTCTGGGACATCCTGGTGTTTAATCCTCAGCAAGTCATTTGACTGCAAATTTCAGAGAAATTTGCATTGGGAGAGGGAGTTCCGTGGATCAGTGAAAACAGAGGTCTAGTCTCCATCCCTAACTTTGTGAAGATCACATAACACACTTTGGTTCTGTCTCTCATAAGTAATTATCATGCTCTATTTTGTACTCGGGTTATGGAGGTAGATATCCACCTTTATCAGAGTATAAGTTCCACAAAGACAAATTCTGTGTCTTATCTATCTTGGCATCTTATCCCACATCCAGACATTACTTCTCTTCAGCACAGTTCTCTTAACATGTATTTTTTTTTTCAAGAATAGTTTGTTAAATGAAAATGAATGGGATCACACATAAGCCACTGACCCTGACACATATGTTCAGGGATGCATTAGAATTATGTAAGTATGCACCGAGTTTAAAAAGTCTAACCTTTTAAAAGCTGACCTTGCCAAAATCAAATAAAAAATTCATCAAGTCAACAGTCTATCATGAGGGGAACAAGACTTAGTAGAAAGAACAAAGAATCCAGAGTCAAAAGACTTGGGTTGAAACCCTGTCTCTGTCACTAAAATATCTCTACAACCTTGGGCTAATGTCTTAACCTCTCTCAGTCTGAGTTTTCTTATCTGTAAACTATATGATCTCTAAGGTCCTTTTGGCTCTGAACCAATAATACAATGAACACTTTCCCTATCTCCTACATGCATAACACTGTGGAAGGAGGGAAAGACTATGCTGAATGACGTCCTCAATATCAGGCTTTTTTTTTTTTAATTAATAAAGTATTTTGGTTTTTTCCCCGTTACATGTAAAGATAGTTCTCAACTTTTGTTTATACAAGCTTTCCAATTTCAGATTTTTCTCCCTCCCTCCCCTCCCTCCCCTAGACAGCAGGTAATCTGATATATATATGTGTGTGTGTGTGTGTGTGTGTGTGTGTGTGTGTGTGTATACATAATAACATTAATCCTATTTCTGCATTAGTCGTGTTATAAGAGAAAAATCAGAGCAATGATGAAAAACCTCAAAATAGAAAAAACAACAGCACCAAAAACAAAAGAAATAGTATGGTTCAATCAGCATCTATACTCCACAGTTCTTTTTTTTTTTTCCTTGGATTTGGAGATCCTCTTCTATCACGAGTTCCCTGGAACTCTTCTGTACCATTGCATTGGTGAGAAGAATATAGTCCATCACAGTAGATCAACACTCAATGTTGATGATACCATGTACAATGTTCTTCTGGTTCTGCTCATCTCACTCATCATCAGCCTACGCAAGACCCTCCAGGTTTCTCGATATCAGACTATTATTATCAACATGATTATTAACACACTAGGGTCGTCCTACTAGAGACACCATAGGAGCCTGTGCAGAAAATATTTTTTTAAAGTAAAAACTGCAACTTAGATAAACAGAATCTTCAGTTAACCAGAATTTTGTCCATGACTTTTAAAAGAACCAAATGTCCAGAAAATGAGTGGATAACTAAGAATTATTTTAATATGCAGTTTTGGGGCAGTTTTTATCTGAAACTGGTAAAGATTTACCTCAATGTCCTTGCACATGCTATAGTTCTTCTACAGTCTTTTAAGAGTTGATTCAATTAAAAAAAATAATTATATCATTTTTAACTGGCTACTCTGGACAGAGCACTCTGCTGAGTGAATAAGATAGGGTCTTGTCCTCACAGAGTCAAGGCTTTGAAGCCAAAGGATACATTGAAAGGATCAATAGAAAAAGAACCAGTTCGATTCAGGGTTCAAACTCAATTGTGTGCCTTTGAGAAAGTCTCTTAAATTGTCTGAGACTTCATTTCTTCATCTGTAAAACTGGGGCAATAACACTTGTACTCCCACTGTCTCCCAGGGTTGTTGTGAAGAAAGCACTTTATTAATTATAAAGTTTTAAATAAATGGACACTGGCTTGTTTGTTTGTTTGGTTTTTGGTGAGGCAATTGGGGTTAAGTGACTTGCCCAGGGTCATACAGCTGGTAAGTGGCAAGTGTCTGAGGCAAGATTTGAACTCAGGTCCTCTTGATTCCAGGGCTGGTGCTCTATCCACTGTACCACCTAGCTGCCCCAATGGGCACTGTTAAGATGGCAGGTAGAAGGACAAAATAACTCTACTCCAAACTAAATGCAAACTTAAATGTCCTCTGAAGTCAAAGAAAGATTCAACTCATTAAGGCAGGAGAAGGCCTGGTACATTTCAGAAAATGTTTTTTGACAACAAAGTTTGAAACTAAAAGGTTTTTTTTTGCTCTGGTTAGCCCATGTTAACCAGTATGCACTCGCTCGCTGAACATTCCCATTAAGCAAAGTTTTACCTGATGAGTCTCTGGGAAAAGAAGTGAAAGAAATGTTCATAGTGAGAACAATAAAGGCAAGTCAGGTACTTCAGCCCCTTGGTTGATTTCATAGACATCTTCACAGACTTATGGATTCAGGTCTCTATCATGCTTTGGCAACCATCCAAGAGAAGATAACTCCTGGTTGGCTGTCATTTCACCATGAGATTTATCTGGGAACGATAGATTATCTTAATATGCTTGTTTGGCCAAATGCTAGAATGAGTTAACTAGACTCATTTGAGCTATAAAAAAAAGTAATCATAATATTGCTTTGGACTTTAAAAAATATGTTTCTTCCTACGCAACGTGGGTGGGTCAACACACACACAATGACTGAACCAGTCTGACTAATTAATTTGGGAGGTTCCATTCAGGTGTATTTGTGATGAAACAATATCTCAGATTAACTCTTCACTGTCACCAAGGCTAAGAAAGGGGAATTTTTCCCCCTGTTGAAGACTGGGGTCTTAAGATCTTATCTTCCCCTATTGCATTCTTTTCCTCAATGGGCCTTTCTTCCTGTTTCAGTATACACTGTCAGTTCAACTGCACATCTAAAGTTTATCAGGGGGATATAGGGAAATGGGGGCACCATTGAGATTCATACAACTTAGCCTCTAACAGGCTCAAAACATTAACAGTACCTTCCCAGGGCTCTACCTTGCCATTCCCTGTTAACCTTCCTCTAAGCTAAGGGGTTCTTAACCTTTTCTGGGGCATAGACCCCTCTGGCAATCTGACAATCTACAGAGCCCTTCTCAGAAGACATGTTCTTAAAGGAACAAAATAAAATACATAGAATGACAGAGGAAGATAAATGAAATGAAAGAAAATTTAAAAGTCATTTTGTTCCCATTCAAGTTCATGGACTTTCTGAAATCTACCCGTAACTCTAACAATAATTGAGACTGTAAAAGAAAGGGTCGAATATGGACAATATGAGGAGGGTGATCATGATGAAGTCTTTAAGTATGAGTCCATATTGCTGAGAGTCAAGGCTCTGAGCAGAAGGCCACTGCCAGGCCCCTTTCTAAACCATGCTAAAGCTCAGAGAAGGTACCATCTGGTGCCAAGCTTTCAACATCTACCAGTAGGACCCGACCCCTACTCTAAAGTTAATTGCAAATAATTAACTCTGATGGAGACTAGTGGTCTCTAAACTTTAGAGCACCCCCCATGTATGTGTCCATCCATCCATCCATCCATCCATCCATCCATCCATCCATCCATCCATCCATCCATCCATCCTACAAGTACTATGGTATAGGTACTATGGTAGCTAAGTGGCACAGTGGATAGAGTGCTGGGTCTGGAGTCAAAAATACATATCTTTCTGACTTCAAATCTGGCTTCAGACATTTGCTGTGTGAGCCTGGGCAAGTCACTTCACCCTGTTTACCTCAGTTCCCTCATTTGTAAAATGAACTAGAGAAGGAAATGGAAAACCACTCCAGTATCTTTACCAAGAAAACCCCAAACAGGGTCATGACTCAACAACAACAACAAAATGCTACTAATAATCACGTACATTATAAAACACACTCAAAATAGAAATTAAAAAAGGACAAGTTAGAGATCAAATAATACTTGATCCTGGAGTAAATGTGAGTCACTAGAGTTTAGTGAGGAGGGGAGTAACATGTTCAAAACAGCCCTTTAAGAGAATGACTTTGGAAGGTGTTTGGAGGAGGGAGAAGAATGGGGTAACACTTGAGGCATAGACACTAACGAGGAGGCTATTGCAAATGTCCAGACAAGAGGTGATGAAAGCCTACAACCGGGTGGTGACTGGGTGAGTAGAGAAGGGTAGAGAATTGTGGAAACACAGCTGACTAGATTTGCCAAGGGACTGGAAATGTGGGGTGTGGAGGTGTGTAAGATAACACTGAGGTTTTATGAACCTGAGTGTTTAGAAAGATGGTGGAGCCCTCAACAGTATCAGAGAAATGTGAAGGTGGGATGCTTTTTGGGGTAAAGATAATGTAAGGAGATCTGTGATGCAGATGACAATCTATTCATGCCTGCTCATCCTGTGCAGCTTCCCCTCTCCACCCCAGATGTAAAGTGGGGAGGCGGATCTCTTACTCACTGGTCACAGCTCCTGAGCATAGATAGAGGCTGCTTCAAGGGGGTGCCTGTTAAAACCATGAAGTGATGATGGTGGGTCAATCAGAACATCCTCAAAATGGGGGCAGCAGGAGCTGTGGGTGTATCAGGTAGCAGTTGGGTTATAATTGTCCCAAGGGGCTGACCCTGGGCTCAGAATGGGGGTGGTAGTGAAAGTGGAAGCCCAATGGGGCAGAATTTGGGGATGTCAGAGGAAAGAACAGGTTTGGTGTTCATTTTGGAAACAAGTCACACAATTCATTATAGAGATGAGGGTGGGATACTATCCATTTTCTCACTCTCCAGCTGCTTGATCAAACAAACACCCACCCCCCTCCAGAATCAAGATGTGGCCCCTAAGGGATCCCTGACCCTCACTATGGAATCATTAATCCAAGTCTTTAATCAGTTATAAATAATATATATACCCATTATTAAAGCTACATTGTATAGATTAACTATTGATTTAGTTCAATCCAGAGCCAATTGTAATGAGCTGCACAGCAAGACAGAGAGATGGGGGATGGAATAATGTGCCCCAATAAGAAGCCACCTGTTCCCCTAAGTTAAAAGATATTCTAGGAACTGAGAGTAAAGTAAAAAAAATATATATCACAGAACAGCCTAAAAGAATTCATTCCTTGGAAGAAACTGAAAATCAATGGGCAAAAATCTTAGACCAGAAAATTAATAACTATGATAATATGTTTTCATTACAATAAAACATATAAAATATTTAATTTGACTAACTTATCACATTATATGGGAATCCTATAATAGAAATATAAGGCTTTTCAACTTTATTAGCACCGTGACTTTATAAAACTGTCTTTGTGACATGGATCATCACAGAATAACAGAGTTGCAAGGGCCTTGAAGATTATGTAAGTGTAATACCCTCACTTGACAGAGGCTTGCCTAAGATCACGCAGCAAAGCTATGCCAGTTGGTGGTATTGCTAGGCCTCAGACAACCCAACTCAGTGTGCTTTCCATTATAACATGCATGTTTCAAAGTTTATTGTTTGCTTCTGAATATTCCTGGGCTGTCCCATGGAATGTCACCCACCCATCTCCATGCCAGAAGAGTTGGTGTTTCAACCTTTGTAGACCCCCTGGGTTCCAGGCCTCTCTTGGCATGCCAAAAAGCATGCCAACTCAAACCAGCTATGAGGATGTCTTCTCTGCTAAGGCCTCTTGTCTATTTAAGCCAGGGCTCCTCATTCTCTCTCAACAGCTTGCCAAATAAGCAGCAGACAATGACTTCAGTTTCTCCCAAGCTTCCCAGGATCAAATCCCCAACCTGGAGCAAGGTAACGTTTACTGTAACATATCCAATGTGTTTTCCAGGCCCTCTTGACTGATCATCTAAATTAAATGCTCAAAGACACTAACTCAAAAGATCTAAATATAAACAAATCAATAAAATCCTTGTTTCCTGCCTTGGTCCTCACATGCCAAGATTCAACCCAGAAGCCAGATTTTTCAGCTAAGTTCAAACTCCCTGAATACAGGACTTTGTGATGTAAATGGTGACACAGATGGTGCTAATAGAACAGCTCAAACCAAAGAAGAGGAAGAAAAAGACTTGGCTCCATACTTCAGTTTCCTTCTCCTTCACAGCACCCTCCGTTCACACCCCATCCCTAATAGATTTTAAATGACATAATTACCCAGCCTTCCTCAGCCAAGCCTCCATGGCACAATGAACTTATCGTATTGTTTTCTGACTGTTATTGTGTAGCTATAGAAAACAAAAACAAGAAGGTGAATGTATTGGGAGGGGGTAGAGGGGAAAATTGTAATTCTCTTTGGTGATCTCTGTGTCCACATTTTCCCAGAACAGCAGATGACACAGACATGTGATGCTGTTCACTATCTTCACTTGAAACCTCAGAGAGAAGAGCTGGTTCTTTCACTTGGTTGGCAACTTCAAGCTCATGCCCAACATTTTAAACTTCAGTTAAGTGAGCATATGTAGTAATCTGTGGGCTCTTGTCTGCATCCAAAATAATAACAGTTTACATTTATATATTTATATAAATACCAAATCTTTATTTAGGGTTTGTAAAGTGCTTTACATGATATTAGTTCACTTGATCCTCACAACAATGTTGTGTGGGAATTAATGTTATCATTCTCACTTTGAACACGAGGAAACTAAAGGTTAAGAAAGGTCAAGTGTGTGAGGCAAGATTTGAATTCAGCTCTTCCTGACTCTGAAACCAGTGCTCTGTCCCCTACACCACCATCACCACCAGTGAGCTATCTTAACTACCCCCACATAACTCCAAATATCTATCCCAGAAAAAAAAAAAAGGCCAAGAAGAATTCCATCTTTAGGGGAGTGAACCAGGAAGGGTAGGGTATCAGAAAGGGGCCAGGGATGTCTCTCAGTCCCTGGGCCACCAGAGATAAAATCTGCTAACACCACAATCCAAGACCTCTGACCCTAATCCTTTATCAATAAGATCCAGAGACTGGAAAGACTCTACCAAGCACTAACTGAAACTGATAGTTTCCTGGAAAGTGCCCTAAAGACATGAGCTTGGACCAAAAATTTCCCAGTTTTATTCTACTCTGTTTTTTGGTTTGTTTTTTTTTAAATGAACCAGTGGGGTCTGAGTTGGTCTGGGTTTGGCTATACCTTTTCTATCACATGAAGGATGAAAACAGTCACAGGCTTGCCTATGGGATGGTCTAGAAAATGTCCTCTGGTGGGTACTTGTAAGCTAAATTTCCTCTTGTTCCCCTGAACTCTTGGGCAAAATACTTCTAACTAAGAATGCAATAAGTTATATTGTCATATTTCAGACTTTTTACAACTCGGCTATTTCCTGTGTAAGCAAGAACCCAATGAGGAAGCAAAACTTCTTCGGGTGACTCTTGGTAACCTTTCCAGTGAGCCTATGGACAGCTCACATCATGTGTTTTGGCCAGGCTAGATTACTAAATTTGGGATGACTTACTGTGGCTTTTTCTGCAATGAAGCAATTTGGTGTCACAAAATTTGTTCAGAAATAGCTCTCTTTGTTGCTGTTTCTGCACCCATTTTTTTCCATAATCTAAAAAAATTTTTTTTACACAAAGGAAAAATACTTGATACAATTAAAATGGAACAAGATGGAAAACTGAAAAAAAAAGATTTATTTTAAAGTTCTATAAAACCAAATGTCTATTTTTAAAAATTCTCGAAAGCTCTCATGAGAATTTTAGCTAATTTCCAGGCTTAACTATCCTTTCCCAAAATGTCAATGAAGCAATGAATTGAAGTATTATGGTGACGCCAAATAAGTAAATTCACAAAAAAAGTAGTTCCCAGTTGAACAAAATGAAACTAAGTCTGCAATGCCATAAAGGAAACTCAAGAAGAGATTGGGAAATGGATGGCTGGGAAAGAGTGAGGCTGACAGCAAAGGGAAGGGGCCACTTTTCATTGGGAAGTCCTTGATTTTTTAGTTTACAAGGGTCAGAAGGAATATTTTGGAATTTTGGCTTTGAGGGTATTGACTCCAAATTTGATCTTTTCTTAGATTATAAATGTTGTTTCTGTCTCAGTCAGAACCATATCCTCAGGAATAGGAAACAGTTTTTTTCTCATCAAGAACTATATAAAAGTAAAAAAAAAAACCCAAACATTAAAAAAAAAAAGAAAAGAAAAGGTTCTATTCACTTGTAAAATTAGGAAAAAACACAACCAACAGTAATACATATAGTCCATTTCTATATTGTAGCCAGTTAAAGTATGTGAAAGTGTGTCTTAGAGAGACAGAGGGGTGGGGAAAGGGAGGAGTCCAGAGACATGCACTTTGAGAAAGAGAAACACATACAAAGAAAGCTAGAAAGGAAAAGCTAGACATGGAGACAGGAAGACACTTAATAGGGTATGAGTTAAATGTGCTACTAGGAAATAAATAAATTGGTCCCAAGCTTGTTGTTCACTTGAGCTGTGGGTATCAGGGACCAATATAAACTATTACCTGTTATCATGCCCCTCCAATTCCTGGTGAATGGGGCATTTTTTTTTTGGCTGTCATTTTCAAATATTCAAATTTATCTTTTTAAATCAAGGGGTAAACTTAAATTTTTTTTAAAAGAATGTTTAAATTGTTTTTATTTGTAATTGGGGGGAATGAAATTTTAAATAAATATATCTAAATCAAGGGGTGTGTGGATAAATTTCAAGGTGGGGTCTATGAAATTGGATGGGAAAAAATAACACCTTAATTAAAAACATTATTCTGAGATAGGGTCTACAGATTTCATCCAATTACCAAAGGGGTCTAGGGCATGAAAATGTTAAGAGCCCTTGTTTTAAAAAAAGTTTATTGCCTTGTGTAATATTTCGGGAAACATTTGCTCCAATGTGTGAAGACATGATGAGTTTTAGAAATTATATAATTTTTGAGATACATTTGTTAGTTATGTCTTAAGTTCTTTTGATGCTCTGATTGCCTCATGTTTGTTGAGATGTCAGGACTAGAAGTTACCTGGAGACCAATGTCGATTTCAAAGAATCATAGAATTTTTGTTATCCAGACAAGCACTTCAACAAAGCTGTTTGACAACCTCAAAGCATGATATCAATGTGAGATATTCATATTTTTTATCAAAGTTTCACTCCCTAATTTTATAGATGTGGAACAAAGGTGTGGCTATGATTTATTAAGAACACAAAGAGAAAAACTGGCCTTCACCTTCCCCTTCCCAACCAGCACCATTTTTATTTTACCATGTTGTCTCTATTTCATTATTTGGAAACACTTAACAAATCAAATCAAGTTCTTCTTGTGTTGTTTAATTTAGTAGACTTTTAGTGTCTCCCCAGCCATCTATTTGTATTTGATCATCTACTTGTGAGAAAATAATGGGTTTTGGACCACCCAAGGGAAGGGAAAGAGGGGAAAGGGGAGATTGATTAGATTGGATTGACTGACTTCCCTGATTAACTCACTTAAAGTTAATTCAATTAAAACCACACCTGCCTGGCCCTCAAGAGGGTGTGTTCTCAGAAGGTGTGAACACTGACATCAACAGGGACCACCCTCAAGTCCAGTGAACCAATGGATTTGGGTGATGCTAGCCAATTAGCTTGAAGCAGGATATAAGGACCGCCTCTCCTCTGGACTCAGAGGAAGCTTCAACTCTCAGTTGGGCTCTTGGACAGGCTCATGGTGGAGGACTTGGAGGAACAAGCAGGCCAGGCTGGAGCTCTAGGATAGATAGGCCTTTTCTTAACTTTCTGATCCACATATTCTCTCTGCAGCACAGTGGAAATCACACAGCATTTTGTAATTCTAGGACCTGGGTTTGAATCCTAGTCCTTTTTCTTGCCGCGTAGTGAGTTCTTGGCTAAGTAAAGTGACTGAGTCCCTTTTTTTTCAGACTCCTCATCCATTGGGTGTTCTAACTTCAGAGTATGAAGGGACTCCAATGACCAGTTAATCTAACAATGCTTAAAAATGAATGCCTTCAGGGGGCAGCTAGGTGGCACAATGGATAAAGCATCGGTCCCAGATTCAGGAGTATCTGAGTTCAAATCTGGCCTTGGACACTTGATACTTACTAGCTATGTGACCCTGGGCAAGTCACTTAACCCTCATTGCCCCAACAGAAAAATAAAGAAAGAATGCCTTCATAGCTAACAAGTGGTCATACAGCCTTTGCTTTAAGCCCTTTATTAGGAACTCACTACCTCCCAGGCAGCCCATTCTATATTTTGGATTGAACTAATGTTTTAAGAATTCTGTTCTCATGTCAAATCTAAATTTGCCTTTTTGTAAATTCTAGTCACTACTTTTAGTTCTGCCCTCTGGGGTCAAATGGAACAGATCACATCAATTGGTCACATACCTCTTCCAGTGCTTGAAAACAGCCATCACATCCCCTCTAAGTTGTCTCTAGGCTAAATGCCTCCATTTTCTTCAACCAATCCCTATATAGTATGACTTGAGGTATCACTGCAATTGCTATTCTCTGGGTGATTTCCCACTGATCATTTTTTACTTTTATGGTTGATTTTTATAATCCAAGCATATGATTTTACATCAGTTGATCTTATTACATTCTGTGGGGCAGACCCCACAGTCTAATATGTCAAGATCTTTCGGTTCTGACTCTGCTACCCAATGTATTAGCTAGCCTTCCAGGCTTAGTGTTCATATGCAGATTTCATAAGTATACCATCAATAGCAGCTAGGTTGCACAGTGGATAAAGCACTGGCCCTGGATTCAGGAGGAACTGAGTTCAAATCTTGCCTCAGCCGCTTGACACTTACTAGCTGTGTGACCCTGGGCAAGTCACTCAAGTTTGCCCCACAAACAACAAAAACAAAACACACACACACAACCCCCCCCAAAAAAAACCCATATATATATATATATATATATATATATACCATCTATGAAATCATTGATAAAGTGGTAAGCAATCAAAGGCCAGACACTTGACGCTTACTAGCTATGTGACCCTGGACAAGTCATTTAACCCTCATTGCCCCGCAAAAACAAAATATTCCAGAATTTTTCCAGGTATCAAAGTCAAACTCACTGGCTTAGAATTTACAGACTCCATTTTCTTCCCCTTTTTGAAAGTCAAGGTGACAACTGTTCTTTCCCGCTCTCCTGTTCACCAAGAGAATTTCTAACATTTCTAACAGTGGCTCAGCAATTGCACATGACAATTCTTTTGGTACCTGAAGATAGGCCAGAAAGTTGAATGTCTCCAAGGACAGCTAAGTGTTCTTTCATAATCTCCTGATTTGGACATCTGCTCCCTACTAGCCATTTTTTTCTGTCATTTCCAAAATGAAGCTCATTGGCAGAGAAAAGAGAAGCAAAATAAGTGGAATTTTGTCTCAGTCGTCTGTAACCCTCCATTATCCCATTTACTAAGCAGTGATTCACTTTCTTCTTTGCTCCCCTTCTTTCTCCCAATATGGTTGGATATCCTTTAATTTTTCTCACCAATCTTATCTCAATGCTGACATTGTTTTTTACAATACTAAGCTATACTACATCACTACCCTTACTTCCATCTTCCTTATGTATCTTTAAAAAATCTAAGTGGGCTGATGAGTCCTTTAGACAACCTCCCCTTTTCCTCCTCAGTGGAGCTGTTTACTCTTTGAGTCTTTGCGCACTATGGGTAGAAATATAGATGAGTAGAATCCCCTTTTTAAAATTATTTTTGACATAGCTATTTTAAAAATCTAATGGCTTAATGAATTGTCACTTGTGGTAGGAGTTAATATTTCATATTATCCCATCTTACTATTTGCTGTTTCACTGGCTGTAGATCAGTCATTCTTAAAAGGGATGTGATCCTAATATAAATTGCTGTTATTTTGCATTTTGACGTATGAGGTTGTATGATGGAGTATAAAGAGCACTGGGCAAGGAGTCAGAAGAATACTTCAGGTCTAGTCTTGGTTTTTGTCACTCACTAGTTATGTGATTTTGGGCAAAGTAATTTAATATCTCTGGTTTCTGTTCCCTTTGTTTGCTCATTTTTTAAATGTGGGAGGTTGTAACAAATAGTCTCTATGGTTTCTTCTCACTCTATAATTCTAGAATACATATCATAAATGAAAATTAAAAGCATCATATTTCACAAACAGTTTCTTGGTACACAGATAACATTTTCTATGAATCTAAAGTTGGATACAGACACAAGTGTGTCTTACATGTCAACCTTTTCCATCCTATTTCCCTTAGTCTCAGTCTCTCATGTGTAATGGGGAAGGCTTAGGTATAATGACTTCTTAGGTCCTTTCCAGTTCAAAATCTATGACCCCTTGAGAACTTAAATGTAACAACAACAACAACAACAAAACTGTGACCCTATAGCAACATGAAATAAATGATGAATCTCATGCAACCTAGAAATAAAAGGAGTTGGATTTTCCTTCTCATGTAACATAGATGAAAAGTACCAAGTAGCTCACTCAGTTTCTTCATCTTTAAAATGAGCTGGAGAAGGAAATGGCAAACCACTCCAGTATCTTTGCCAAAAAAAACCCAAATGGAGTCATGAAGGGTCGGACGCAATTGAAAATGACTGAACAACAACAGGCAGCTAGCTCCAGAAATACATGAATAACTGTTAAAAAGCAAAAAGCAACTTCCACCTTTATTTCCTATGTGAAGTAATGTTAGCAGAATTGGCTGAAGCTGAAATTGTTGGGTAAGGAAAACTCTCAATGATTTACCAAAAGGTAGCTGATACAAATAGACTGCAGGTTGGGACCCATCAGTCAGAGCATCCAAGCAGGAAGGTTTACATGCTCTTTAAGTGTGCAAACACATGCTTGTTGAATCGAACTGAATCAAATGATCATTGTCAAGGAAATGTGCAGTAGCATGTAAAAAAAAAAATCTAATACAGCATTCCAGGCTTCCACTGGCAGAGGGAGGGTAGAGGCTTGAGAATGAGGAGCCACACTGCCCTAGAGCAAAATTCAAATGAAAAACAGCAACAAATATTTACTGAGCACATAGCTGGTACAAAGTACTATGGAAAAGACTGTAAAGGGAAACAAGACCAAGTCTCCACCCTCAAGGAACTAATAATCTAGAACAAGCATCTGAAAGACACACATGTTGGCATTCAACAGCATACCACAGACAAGGTTAGCTGTGTTCACGGAAGTCATCCATCTTGCCTGTAAAATGGAGGGTCTCTGCATCTAAAAAAAATGTAACCACTTACATTAAGGTTCTATGCTCTTGGCACAGCTAGGTGGCGCAGTGGATAGAGCATTGGCCCTGGAGCCAGGAGGACCTGAGTTCAAATCTGACCTCAGACACTTGACACTTACTAGCTGTGTGAACCCTGGGCAAGTCACTTAACCCTCATTGCCCTGCTGAAGAGGAGAGGAGAGGAGAGGAGAGGAGAGGAGAGGAGAGGAGAGGAGAGGAGAGGAGAGGAGAGGAGAGGAGAGGAGAGGAGAGGAGAGGAGAGGAGAGGAGAGGAGAGGAGAGGAGAGGAGAGGAGAGGAGAGGAGAGGAGAGGAGAGGAGAGGAGAGGAGAGGAGAGGAGAGGAGAGGAGAGGAGAGGAGAGGAGAGGAGAGGAGAGGAGAGGAGAGGAGAGGAGAGAGAGAAGAGAAGAGAAGAGAAGAGAAGAGAAGAGAAGAGAAGAGAAGAGAAGAGAAGAGAAGAGAAGAGAAGAGAAGAGAAGAGAAGAGAAGAGAAGAGAAGAGAAGAGAAGAGAAGAGAAGAGAAAAAAGATAATATGGACTGAAGCAAAGACAATTATTGGAGCAGAGAGAGAGCCCCGGAATTGGGATTATTAGGACCATAGCTTTTACCTGAAGGGAAGGTGGACACATCTCTCTCCTCTGGGCTTCTTTATTTGAAAAATGAAGATAATCACCAGAGCAGTCAGTCAACAAAGCATTTATTAAATATTTTCTGTGTTCTGGAATAGGGTGTGGCTGGAGAGTCAGATCTTTGAGTCATAATGTCTTGGGTTCAAGTCCTACCTGTGACACATACTGGCTGGATGATCCTAGATAATTCACCTAACTTCTCAGTGCCTCAAGTAATTGTACAGAGTATATATAAATTGCAGACTATGGTTACTGTTTTATATTAATAGAGACTTTCTTATGACAATAAGATCACAGTTCCAAAACAAAACAAAAAATAGTATGAGACACCATGCTGGAGACTTAGTCTCTGACCTCAAGAAACTTTTACCGATATGAGCAAAATTCAACATTTATTGTGTGTTACTCTTGTTGGACATTAGTTAGAGGCAGCTATTTTCAGAAAATAATACTACTAACCCAGTGGAAACTGTCTAACTATGATTAATCTAAGGGAGACAGGAAAAAGGACTGGCTTTGATATTAGGGTGGCCAAGTGGCACAGTGGATAAAGTGCCAGCCCTGGAATCAGGAGGACAGCAGAGGGGATATAGTTCTGGTGGCTAACAACCTGGGTACAAATCCTGCCTCTGATTTTAATTACCTGTGTGACCTAGGACTAGCTATTTGCTCTTCTCATGCCTCAGTTTCTTCATTTGTAAAATGACATGGTTGGATATGAGGACCTGGGTCATATATCCAAAACAGGATTAATAACGCATGTGTGAGCTGCCACAAGGGATCACAAGAAGCAAATGAGATAATTCATGTAATGGATTTTGTAAACCTAAAAAATGCTACAGAAATGTCAGATGTTATTATTTGTACATTTTGTAAACTCTAGATATAAGTAGTTATTACCCGTTCAGCATTGAAGTTTTTTTGGAACTAATGATCAGAGCTGTGCATTAGAGAATTGAATCTGGCAGTATCATACACATGGTTTGGAGCGGAAAGGAAGCTGGAGACAGGAGATCATTTGGGTTAAGTGGGAGAGAATGAAGGCTTGCTAAACTTGTAGTACCTTATATTTGTTTGCTTCTTAAGCTACTCAAAGCACTGTATGTCCATTATCCCATTTTATTCCTACAACGAGGCTATAAAGTAGGCAGGGCTGTCATTGATCCCACTGAACTGAGGAGGAAACTGAAGCTCATGGGATTGATAGATGTCCCTCCAGCCCAGGCATAAATTTATGCAAGGATATCACATTTTGGATTTTAATATTTCCTTGATGGAGTTGTCCCACTGATAGGGGGTGCCTGATGAAGGCACCTGAGGGTATGAGTCACATAAATATGAGCTCTTCCCTTGGAATTAGCCTTTTAAAAAGTTCCGAAATAGACCTGGAGGAGACCTCCTCCCTCCCCCCAGAAACCAATGCCAGAGATAGATAATAGAGGTCTGAGAGACACATAGCCTACATCATCTGGAGGATTGGGCTTCTCATCACCAAGGTCCCAAATGTGTCTTCAACCCTGGCAAGCTTCTGGTGGTCACACCATTTACCAAGGCATTTTCGTGATTTCAGGAAGAGTCCCATAGGCATCTTCAACATTAGCATGTGGTAACTGTAATAACAGCTTAGTAATACCTCTTACATTTCCACTGAAAGGTGGCAGTTTTTTTTTTAAAGTTGTTGTTTATTATTCAAGTCAAAATTTTTTTCTGAATATTTATAGCAATAGAGCACTAAAAACATTTAGTCTTGCCTGTTGTATCTATATTTTGGTGCTTACACTTGTACACAAAGTGCTCTTGGATTCTAAGACACTCTCTGGAGAAGTTCAACAGTGCATTGTTAATGCCCTACTCATACAAAATGATTTTCAATCTCCATGGGAATTTAGATTTGCACAAGTTATTAGGATGTGACCTTTCCCTTAGATTTATTTTAGGATCGAGTTAACATGGTATTTCCCCAGTGGGAGTTGCTGTACTTCCTTCGAAGATAAGGAAAATAGCAATCACAAATTATAGGGAACAAACTTAGGAAAGTGTATATTCCTATAATGCTGATGACATTGCGATCTTGAAAGAAGTCCGAATTCTGTATTCCTCAGGTCTGAGAGGAAAGCCATGTGGCTTGTTAACAAAAGAAAACAAAAGCAACAGCATTACGGTATTTCCCTGAAATTTACTCCTAATTGTTTCTTGTCACAACAACCAAGTCTTGTGACTTTCAAAGATTAATGAAGATGTTTACATCACCATGTTTCCTATGTGTGTTCTATTGGGGATAAAAAAGGCTGAAAATTATGAACTTTTAACAATCTAAATTCTTTTGGTCCTCAGGACTTGGATTAAAGGAAAAAGGCGAGTGTTCTATCAAAACACCGAAAATAACATGAAAGAGACAACAATTGTGTTACCTTTAAGGTCATCGGAAGAACACAGTAAATCAGAAAGCTTAAAGATTATTAATGGCCCTTGAGAAAAGAAGACAAGTCTTTGGTTTGTGCAGGAAAAGCGTGGACGTGGTCCTTTTTGTGAGCTCAAGAAAAATGAAGCTATGTACCATGTTTCTGGCTTATCTGTTTAAAATAAATTCAGTAGTATAAAGTTGGATCCCCTGGTATGACAGAGCAATGGGTGTGTGGTAGATATGAGGAATAGAAAAAAAACCTCATTTCCCTTGAGAAAAAAAGGGAAAAGCTATCTGACTTGAACTTCTTCAATGTCCAGGCTAGTGGTGACTATAGTGGTGCAATATAGGTTGGTTCCTTTGATGGTGGTGATGGTGATGGTGATGGTGGTGGTGGTGGTAGTCATGGTGGTAGTGGTTAATGGCAGAAGTATGATTGCTTTGCAAATAACCAAAATTAGGAAATTATTTTAAAAATTGACAAACACAGTTCACACAGTAGAATGTAAACTCATGTAAGGTAGGGACCATTTTTTTTTTGGATACCTCTAGACCCACTACAGAGCAAGTGCTTAATAAATACTTGCTGACTGGAAAGGAACTGACTTATTTTCATACGGATTTGATATAGATCTTAATTGAATTGATGGTCAAGAAAACTAGGCTTAATTTACTAATCAGATCAAGAAGTCTCATTATAATCATTTTCCTTGAAAAGGTACATTTTTATGGCTTAGTCAAATCTTTATTCATATTCTAACTTTTTTTTTTAAGTTCCAAATTCTTTCCTACCTTCCCTTTCCCCCACCCATTGAGAAGGCAAGCTCTATTGAAATTTGATTCACATTCTTCATAACTCAGAAAGAGATCAATATTTCATTCTTACAAAATAGAGAGTATATAATTTCCAAGTAGTAGCGTACTTGAATTTTTTTCAGATTAATTTGGCAACTACAAAAAAACTGGATAACTCAAGTATTAGCAAAACTGATAGAAAACATTTCTGAAATCCTTGGAGGGTGAACCATCTCTAAGTGAATAGGTCCTATTCAAGGGCAAATCTTGCCACTTTATACTAGACAGAAGTGCTAATTACCCAAAACAAGTGATACTTAAATGGTTTTATTTAACCAATCAATAAACTTATGGTATCAGTAGCTTTTTTCAATAATGAATGTATAATTATTTTAATAAAATAAACATATTTAATTTCAAAATCTTTAGCAATTTTATATAACTACCTGAAAAGGTGAATTTTGCTTTTGTTAAAGAAAATGAAATTGACCATTCAGACTAGCCAACAGTGTGGGAATTCTAAATTGTATTTTGTAGTTAACTCAACCTTCACTTTTTTTTTTTGCTTATACAAAACTGGAAATGAACTTTTCTGCCTCTTTGATTCCCAAATGATTTTTCCATTTAAACTGAAGTCCAAATGATTAAAAAAAAAATCTTTCTGTATCTGCAGAAGAAGCTACTGCTGTTAAAAGATTGTACTTTCAATAGTTTGAGGGATTTGTAAACTTAAATAGCTTTTATTTGATTTTTTAATAAATTTCATCACAACATTTTATGTATTTTTGAGTGAGTCACCTTTATCCTGAAATTTATCAAAGCTGGTTTTATAGGTAAATGATTGCTAAATTCTCATATCATCATGAAAGATTTGGTACTTAGGTTCATAATTAATGACTGGACCTTGTACCAAGTATTGAGAACATTGACAAGAAAAAATAGTTAAAGATGTGATATGGCCTGTTGTGACCTATTCATAGAGATTTATATATTAAAAAAAGAATATGAACATATTTTATTAGGTTTTTTTTTTTTTGGTGAGGCAATTGGGGTTAAGTGACTTGCCCAGGGCCACACAGCTAGTGTCAAGTGTCTGAGGTCGGATTTGAACTCAGGTCCTCCTGAATCCAGGGCCCATGCTCTATCCACCGTACCACCTAGCTGCCCCACTGAACATATTTTAGATACTACATAATGAGAATCTACAATTCCTATTTCATGATGATATCTTTCAGCTTTAACAAGTTAAATTAAATTATATTTATATGAATTCCTCTCTCTCCCTCCCCAAAAAGGTTTAAACTTAAATTGTAAAAATCTGACAACTTCTCAAGGCCTCATTTTCCTCGTTTGTAAAACAAGGGAGGCAGGGTCAGACTAGATGACTTCTAAGAGCTTTTTCATAACTAAATCTATGATTTTGTGAATTAAATAATAACAGCACTTTAAGAAATCATTGATTTTTATCCCCTTGGTAAAACGGCTTGTTAAGCAGCAATTATTTTCTAGTGACAGATAGGGAAGAAGGTCCGCCATGCCTTTTAGGAACCAGCTAAGAAATGAAAGCTCAGGCCAACAAGCAAAGTCAAGTCAATGAGCATTTATTACATGCCAGGAACTGTGCAAAAAAGAAAGGCAAAACAAACAGCAAAATGAAGCCAACCAAAAGTCCTCCCTTCTCCCCAAAGGAGCCAGAGTCCAATTAGAAAGACAACATGCAAAAAAACTACACACAAACAAGATATAGGCAGGAAAAACTGGGAGATAATGTCAGAGCATTAAGAGGAATGGGGGAAGGCTTCTTGTAGAAGATGGGACCATCTGAAAGTCAAAATCTTTAAATTTAGTATAAATTTAGAACCGGAAGGGACTTTAAGCAACATATAGTACAAAACCCTTTAGGAAAAAAAATCTACAATTGCCTAGAGGTTAATCAGCCTTGCTTGGTCAAATAAAAAGTCAGCCCATACCTAAGCTATTAGGTGGGTCTCCCCCCACCCTTCTAAAGAATGCTACATCCAAGTATTCCTGTACAGGTACTAGTTGAACTAAATGGCCTCTGGGGTAATTTCCAACTCTGAGATTCTGTTACTTAAAAGAATTTCTAATTCCTGGTGATTTTTTTTTAATGCATTGGTTAGCCAATATAGAGTCATTTTTTAAAATGTCATAAGGCCTAATAATACAAAACGAAACAAATTAATGGTCCCGATCCTGAAAAGAAAAGCAATCCACCCTATTTCTAATCTCATTTATAAATATGCCCAATATCATACTGTGAGGTTTCAAAAGTGTATATTATCTATGCTCCAACCCCTGGAGCGGTAAGGCATGGTAGTATAAAACAGGCATCAGAGTTTATTTACAGAGGGCAGGACTGAACTTTGCATGTGGATACATACAGAAAATGATAAAGATCTTTGTGTCCCATTAGTAATTTACAGAATTGTGATTTGCTGCACCCAGCACACCTATAATTGAATTCCTTAGCCATAAAATCATTGGGACCAAACAAGTTCAGATATCATTTATCTAAGCCCCCTCCCCCACCCCTTTGCCATGAGTTAACATATTTCTTACAGAGCTTTCCTTCTTTTTATAGATTCATTTGTCTTAGTTACAAATTAACCCCACAAGCAACTCTCCCAGCTGCCCGGGCTCCAGGGTTTCCTGTGTACCAAGTTTCAGACTTAGAAAATTTATGATGTAGGAGCCATTCCTAATGGTGGACAGTTGGTGGGGAATGTTCAGAAAGGAGCTGGGTGGGAAAACTACCCCAAAGGTTTGTTGGCTGATCAGGGAGAGGCATCTAGACAAAGGAGTGACTCCCAGGGGATGAGAGGTGCAGTCTCTCAGGATTTCTGCTACTTCCTGTTTCATGTAAAAGTGTGTAAGGATTCTGAAGTCAGTTATGGCCCAGGGATTTTAGAGGCTGTTTCTAAAAATCTATGATTTCTTAAAAAAAAAAAAAGTGTGTATGTGTGTGTGCGCACGCACACGTGTGTACACACACACACAAATGTATAGAGAGACAGAGACACAAAAAAAGACAGCTGTCAAATTTAGGCCTCTGGCTTTGTCTTTCATATCTGAAAAGTTACTATTTTTTTGTAAATGTTTGCATAAAAATTAAATGCTTGCAAAAAATTAAAACTTGTCATTTTCCAAGTGAAATATATTCTGTCCCAGCAGTACTTCAAATCCAATAGGCACAACTTATAACTCTTCTTTTCCAGCTTAGTGACTTCCTCTGGACTTGTTCATTTTTGTTCACTGCTACCACCAATTTCCTCAGTTGCCCAAGTTTGAACACTTGGTGGTCTTTGATTTGTTCTCTTTTCTTGTCCCTGCCCCCCTATTCAGTAAGCCACCCCTACTCCATGCTCAGTTCTTATGGATATGTCTAATCCTTGTGATTCTTCCTCTACAATGCCTTCATATCCCTCTCTTCCTTTCCATTCCTATCATCCCTACCTTAATGAAGGCCTTTAGCGGGCTAACAGAGAAGTCTCTTAACTAGACTCCTTGACACCAGTTTCTTTACTTTCCAATCCAACCAATACATTGTTTTCCAAATAAATTTCCTAAAACCCACTTCCCATTGTGGTGATCCAAAACCTTCAATGGCTCCCTACTGCTTACCAAAAAGAAGAAAGAAACAAACAAAAAGTCTAAATTCTACAACTTAAGATTAAAGGTCCTCAGGGGCACAGTGAATAAAGCACTGGCTCTGGATTCAGGAGGACCTGAGTTCAAATCCAGCCTCAGACACTTGACACTAGCTGTGTGACCCTGGGCAAGTCACTTAACCCTCATTGCCCCACCAAAAAAAAGAAAAAAAAAGATTATAGGTCCTCAAAAATAGAACCTGAAACTGTCTTCCCAGCCTTAAGGTACCTCTTTGGCCTACAGGCACTCTAGGATCCAGATGCAGTATATTATTTCTCGTTCCTAACCCTTTTCTGCTTTTGCTCATGCTGTTTCCTCTGCCTCAAACACCCTTACCCTTGTATCTCCACCTGTGGACATATGCACCCTTTCCTGTCTAGCTTAAATGGCACCTAACCAGAACGTGAGCTCCTCCTCTGAACCTCCATTGACTTAGAACATATCCTTCTACTGACACTTATTTCATTCTACTTTGTGTTACTGGTTATTTATATGCTTGTCTTAGGTTTTTTGTTTTTTTGGTTTTTTTTGAGGGGGGGTTGCGGGGGGAGGGGTGTCTTACCCTTCCTAAAATAATTACAATGTAAACAAGGAGTAGGGCTTCATTTTTGTATCCCCATCTGTGCCTCTCATAGCATTTTATACCTAAGGGGTGTTCAATAAATCGTTCTTTAATTGAATTAATGCTCTAATTTTCTTAGGGGCACAGATAGTCCTCAATTTCAGTTGGTTCTTCTCTGAGGGCTTTCTCTTGTCTAACCAACCCTGCTGCTCAGATACAAGTCTTCTGGTTACATTCTGGTTCATAGAACACTGAAAAGAGGGTTTGCAAGCCAGACTCTAGGCAGGATTCTTCTGGTTCTGAGTTAGTGTTTTTGAATTCATTTCTCCTTTAAAGCCCTTCACAACCTGGCCTCTGCCTGCCCATCTTCTTCCATATTTTATTCCCCTCTGTGTATTCTATGATCCAGTTACCTACTCTATGTGCTACTTATCACACCCAACACTCCATTTGGGGGGGAGGGGCAGGGCAATGAGGGTTAAGTGACTTACCCAGGGTCACACATAAGTGTCAAGTGTCTGAGGCTAGATTTGAACTCAACTCCTCCTGAATCCAGGGCCTGTGCTTTATCCACTACGCCACCTAGTTGTCCCCAACAACACTCCATTTTTAATTTCATGTCTGCATGCTCTTCCCGCCTCACCTCTAGCTACGGTTTTCCTGGTTCCAGACTTTCTGCAAGTCTCACTTCTGCCCCCTACTACTAGTGCCTTCTCTCAGATATCACCTCCTATTTACCCTGTATTTCTCTTCCTATTTACATAATGATTTGCATCTTGTCTCCCACATTTGAATAGGAGCTCCTGGAAGGAAGGGGACTTGGGGACTTTTTTTTAACCTTTGTTTGTATCCCCAACACTTAACAAAGTGCCTGACACATGGAAAACATTTCATAAATGCTTGTTGACTGACTGGTACCAACGAAAACTGTGTGAGAGGGCAGTCAAAAGTAGAGTGTAGCAAATGTGGTCTTTATCATAGGAAAAATCTGCCAAGGGAATGGGGAATTACCAATTTTAAGTGGTTGCGGAACTCGGAAGGAGTGGGGGGAGGACAACCAGGGGAGGTGAGTGAACAAAATTAAGGAATACAGTCCTAACCTACACTCAACTCCCAACTCCCTCTGTCCTTCTATGGTTTCTAGAAGAACTGAAATTCAAGTCTGGGATACAAGTGCCTTCCTCAGTCAGTCATGGTGGCTTCTGTTTGTTGTGCTAATTAATGACTTTAGAAAAGCCACGACCTGGGTTCCTCAAGATATATTGAGTTTAATTAATCAAGCAGCAGGTATTTATTTATTTATTTGGGTGAGGCAATTGGGGTTAAGTGACTTGCCCAGGGTAACACAGCTAGTAAATGTCAAGTGTCTGAGGCCAGATTTGAACGCAGGTCCTCCTGAATCCAGGGCTGGTGCTCTATCCACTGTGCCACCTAGCTGCCCCACAGCAGGTATTTATTAAAGAGGTTCTAGGGATGACAAACACAGAGAGTGAGATGACCCTTACTCTCAAAGAGTGAATTTTGCATTCTAAATGAGTCTCGTGGATTTGTCGTGCTCCCTAAGAGCATAAGTTTGTATACCTAGTGATTTTAGGAGCCCCTACACCTCGCCAGAGGCAGTCCTAGGGATTCCTGGAGTTACCCTGAGGTTCCAAGAAAAGACTTAGGGGATTTGGCAGTATGATCCAGCCATAGACACTGATACATCACTTCCAAAGGGCAAACATTGGCTTGGCACTGTGCTACAAGGAAAAGTAATCATCATTTGTGTTGGTTCTCCACCTACCCAGCCACCCAGGAACCCCAATAATTTCACTTTTACTGTAAAATACTACATGGTAGTCAACAGCTCTATCTCCTTCCACAAAAGCAAATGTAATCTTCTCAAATCCACAAAAATATACCATACGATTATAGATTTAGAGTTTAGAGAAGAGACTTTGTGGATAGATAGGTGGCACAGGGGATAGAGTGCTGGGCCTAGAGTCAGGAAGAATCATTTTTCATGAGTTCAAATCTGGCCTCAGACACTTAACACTTACTAGCTGTGTGACCCTGGGGGCAAGTCACTTAACCCCAATTGCCTCACTAAAAAAAAAAGAAAAGAAAAGAAAAGAAAGGAAAGGAAAGGAAAGAAAAGAAAAGAAAGAAAAAGAATTGGAAATGACTGAAAAATGGCTAAATGACAATGATAAAGGGACTTTAGAGGTCACCTATCCAAATCCATTTTACAGATGAGAAAAACGAAGCCCAGAGAAGTTAAGTAATTTATCTAAGGTTACACAGGTGGCAGGTTTCAGAGTTGGCATTTGAACCTAGAAGTTCTGATTCCAAATTTGACAATCTTTTGATTTCCTCCCCCAGAACTTAAAATCACATTTGACATCACCTGTCTCTTGACCAACTTGCCCAACTCTCCAATCCCATGCTGGGGGCTGCATTAGCATAATGCAGAGAGGGGAAGGGGGGAACCTCTGTGAGAAGTAAAACGAAGGGGTTGGATTTGCCATCTTCTGAGGTCTTTTCCAGCTCTATGACCTCAGGTCGATTCAGGCCAGGAAAGAATGTCTTTTTCCTTGTTTAGAATGAGAGTGGAGCTATAACACTGAGCACCGTTACCACAGTACTAGACCCTGAGCAAAACTAAAATTGGCAAAGTTTGTCCTGAGTGTTTCTATCTCCCGTTTCTAGATCCTTCTCTCCTCTTGCTGTCACTCTCCTTTTTGTCCTGCGAGGTGTCTATTCCGCGTTCCATTTCCCATGGCCTTTGCTTTAAACTTGCTCTCGACTCATACTTCCTAATGGAAGCTTGAATGGTCAGGTCTCCCAGTGACATTTTTAGAGAACTCAAGAGAAAAGCACACTTTATAGACCAAAAAAGGGGAAAAAATCTTGAATGGTAGAATTTCAGACACTGAGAGGTACTTAGGGACAGGAGACATTGCCTGGCATCCCTTAAATCTAATCATTTGTATGGCTGAGTACCACACCCAGTCATAAATCCAACCCTGGGAAGGCAGTTATTCTGACATATAGGCTATTGGCAACGGATGAGTAATTATTATTTTTGGAGCTGAGCATGAAGAGGAAAGGAGGGAATGCCTATATGCTTAAAAGATTTTAGTTTCATAATACACAGATTGACCTCATAGTGTGGAAACCTTAATGTCACCTCTAAGAGTCTCACATGGTTGTACAAGGTCACCAAGATGGTCAGTGACTTGTCCACGGTTGAGTGACCACTGTGGCAGAGTCAGGTCTTCCTGACTTCAAAACTATTTTATCCATTATACCACATTGCCTTCTTGTGAAAGGCTTAGAAACTGAAAATGATTTAATGTATTATTAGCCACAGAAAAATAAGAACAATTTGGAAAACTGATTAGAGAAATGTTTCCAAGCATTGATGTATTTCACCATCCCTAGGTCTCTTTTCCTATCTTTGTTTTGTCTTAGGAAAAATGTGCTATTCTTTGCTCCTTTAATGGGATGGTAAAATGATATCATGAAAAGTACTATAATAGTCAAAATAAAGTTTTCTAAGTAATTCTACAGTAGAAAAGAACATCGGGAAAAATGGCTTGCTCTTTAAGGAGCCACATTTAAATATGAATTCAGTATCCAAATTAATTTTCACCTACCTTCAAAGTTGACTCAATCTAGAAAACTGTCTCCTGGTTGTATGTAAATGTGTTTTCAACTTTGCCTTCTTCAGATCTGAAAAAGGAAAAAAAAAACCCAAAACATTTGATTTTAACATATGGTCACAAACAAAGTCCTTAGGGAGAACTTATTCAGCCTCCCTCTGAAAGAACTTTTCCCTTATCCTAAACCCATGCAGTTTTGAGCCTATGAGAATGCTACATCACGGAGGGCCAGGAGAACACACTATAATAATCCCTATTTTAGGCACCTCCTGGTTTCCCTTTGCTGGCTTTCAAACTTTGTCACTGATTATGTAATGGGTCCCATCTCCCTCTCTCCAAGGTGGTATATAATTCACCTTAGAAAAGTATTTTGGGGGGAGCATTTAGGTGGTGCAGTGGATAAAGCACCAGCCCTGGATTCCAGAGGACCTGAGTTCAAATCTGACCTTAGATACTTGACACTTACTAGCTGTGTGACCATGGGCAAGTCACTTAACCCTCATTGCCTTGCCCCCCCCAAATTGTTTTTTAAATAGTATTTTATTTTTCCCCCAGTTATATGTAAATTTTCAGCATTTATCTATTATTTATTATTTTTATTTCTTATTCACTTTAAAAAAACTCAATCTGTGATTTCATTCCTGGTGAGGAAACCCCCTTTCCCTGCTCTGCAACTATAACAGTCTCAGAGAGTTGTCCAGTGGGTTAGGGGAGTGGGGAAATGAGAGGTTAAGTGACTTGTCTGGCCATTATGTGCCAGGGAAGAGACCTGAATCCAGGTTTTACAGCCTCTAAGGATGGTGCTCTGTTCTGTCCCCTTCTCCATTTTACATGGAGAAATAAGGACATCTGCGTCACAGAGTGGCCCATGGATTTATGAAGTCATAGGATCACAGATTTAGAACTTGAAGGGACTTTACGGGCTGCCACTGGAGCCGCAGTGCACAGAGTGCTGGGCCTGAAGTCAGGAAGACTCATCTTCATGAGTTCAAATCCAGCTTCAGACATTTACTAGCTGTGGGACCCTGGGCAAGTCACTTCATCCTGTTTGCCTCCGTTTTTACATATGGAAAATAAAGCACTTCAGTATCTTTCCCAAGAAAACCCCAAAAGGGGTCACAAAGAATCAGAAACAATGGAAACATCTGAACAACAAAGAACCTCATAGACCATCGAGTCCAACAATTCTATCTTTGTTTTACTGGTGAAGGAACTGAAGCACAGAGACATTGCCCCTTGCCTAAAGTCACAGAGGTGGTAAGTGGGAAAAACAGGATCCAAACCCAGGTCTTTGGATTCTATTTCCATCTCTCTTTCTACTATCAACTCTAGGAAGCATTCATTACCTCAAAATAAAGACCACTTGATAAATGCAACCCTACCTTGGGGACTCTGTCACTGGATAGAAGTGGCATGTGGTTGTTGCTTAGAAACTGAGGGCATGGGGCAGCTAGGTGGCGCAGTGGATAGAGCACTGGCCCTGGAGTCAGGAGTCCCTGAATTCAAATCCAGCCTCAGACACTTAACACTTACTAGCTGTGTGACCCTGGGCAAGTCACTTAACCCCAATTGCCTCACTAAAAAAAAAAAAAGAAAGAAAGAAACTGAGGGCATAACCCATCTACTACAAAGACTTTTCCCAAAGGCAGTGGAGACACAGTCTACTTTCAGCAGATAAACAACAGTAAAAGCAAAGAGGGCTTAGTCACTTTTCCTAAGTGAATCAGGGACAGACTTGGGACCTAAACATTTAGAATTTTATGAAGAAGATGAAGGAATCTCACAGAAGCTGTCCTCCCTGGGAAGACAAAATAATGCCAGTGCCAGGAATCCTATCAGCCCTAGCCTAGCAGTCCCAGCACCCAGGCAAAGAAGAACAGTTTGCACATTCTGACCCACAAACAAACTGAGCTTTCTTCTCTCCAATGCTGATACCTGTGGGCTCACGCTTCCCCCCTTCCTGTCGGACTGCCCCAGCATGTCCTGTGGAAGCAGAAAACTTCGGGGCTGAAACGTTCCTTCATGTTAGAGGTCAAAGCAGTCCCAATCTGGAAAAGTACTACCCGGTCCCACTGAACTTTTCAAGTTTTCCTTGCGTAGTTATTATCTAATACCCTTCAGGGTATGGCATATACTGAGAATACACAGGCTTTGAAGATGAAAAGTGTTGAGTACTGTTATTGGTGTTGAGTGCTGTTATTAATAAGAACACCATCCCTGCTTTAATTACGACAAAGCATTTATTTTGAGAGTTGAGTTTAGAGTTGGCGGTCTTTCATGGACTTCCTTTAACTAGTTGGTGGCTTTAGAGGCATTTTTCTTGTTTCCTTGGCCAAAGCGGTTAGTCCACAAGGAAGCAGCATGGAACGGTATCAGGAAACCTGGGTTCAAGCCTTGGCTCTGCTACTTATTTCCTATGTGAACTTGGAAGAGAGTCCCTTACAGCCCTACCGGACTTCATCTGTGCCTCATCTGTAAAATGAGGGGGTTGGACTCTACTGGATTCCAGGTACTTCCAGCTCTAAATCAATGATCCTGGGACCCTGTGAGATGGCAGTGTGAACACCTGCTATGAGTCAACTCCACTCATCCTTTGCAGAGCACAAAGCTTACTAAAGGAAGACTGGTTAGATTCCTCATAGCAAAGAAATGGGAAATTTGCATCTGAGAACTGAAACTGGGGGAAATGGCCAATTAAATCTGTCTTTAAAAATCAACTGTTCCAGGGCAGCTAGGTGGCGCAGTGGATAGAGCACCAGCCCCGGAGTCAGGAGGACCTGAGTTCAAATCCGGCCTCAGACACTTAACACTTACTAGCTGTGTGACCCTGGGCAAGTCACTTAACCCCAACTGCCTCACTAACAAAAAAAAAAACAGAAAGAAAGAAAAATCAACTGTTCCTACTCTCTCCTCCTTCTAGAATAGGGAGATACAGAGGTCAAAGGATCTTGGATAGTCAGGGATGGCAAGAACCTAAAGTTGTTAATTAATTTAGGATTCAGTACTGAATGAGACAAAAGTCACATAGAGGAACCCAGCTCTGCCAGGACATGGCTGTGATTCTGGATAACCATCCAAACTCTTCAAGCCTCACTTCTTAAATGGAAGGATTAAACTAAATGAGAGGTCAACTAGATGGTGAAGACGATAAGAGTGCTGGGCCTGGAGTCAGGAAGACTCATCTTCATGAGTTCAAATCTGGCCTCAGACACTTGACACTAGCTGTGTAACCCTGGGCAAGTCACTTAACCCTCTTTCCCTAAGTTTCCTCATCTATAAAATGAGCTGGAGAAGGAAAGGGTAAGCCACTCCAGTACTTTTGCCAAGAAAACACCAAAATGGGGTCATGAAGAGTCAGACATGACTGAAATAACTGAACAACAATAATAACAAGGTTCAGGAGCTTAATGAGATCAGTACAACCTGAATCTCTGGGTGAGAACTCTCTGTCTCTCTTATGTATATACACATATGTATTGTGTGTATATGTACATGTACAGACATATGAATCTACAGGCACATCTGCACACTCATGTTTATACACAAATATACAATACATATATTGTGTATAGGTATATGGTTGATTAAGCACCACAATAATTCTAGATAATTGTGATAAGAGGTAAAGATACATTATTGTAGGATGGAGTGCTCAAGAAGGCTTTGGGAAAGAATTCGGATCTAAGACAGCCCATGAAGAAGCAATAGACTTTGAATAGGGAGGTGTAGGGAAGAACCTACGCAAAACTATCAGTTGCAAAAATGAGAGGGCCAGATTCTATGTCATTGAGAGAGTTCTTACTGGAACAATAGGTTGACAGTGAAGTGGGACAGGGTGAGATAGGAGGGTTGAATTGAATCAAATTGCAAAAGGCCTTGAGTGTCAGTCTGAGACATGCCCTTTTCCCATGGGCAACAAGGGAGCCATTGGAGTTTCTTGAGCAGAGAAACATGATGAAATTAGTGTTTTTGGAAAACCTGTCTGGTAGTGGTATGTAGGATGGATTAGTGTGTGTGTGTGTGTGTGTGTACTCAAACTCAAGGGTAGACGATTACAGGAATAAGAGCAGGAGGTGATAAGGTCCTAGATTAGGGCAGCAACAGTGAAGGTAGAAAAGAAAGGGCTGAATTCAAGAGACTTTAAGTTAAAACTGATGGAATTTGGTGACTGAGATAAGGGGGGAAGTTTCAGAGATGACTCTAGAGATTTTCTGAGCCTCGCTGAGTGGGAGAATAGTGGTGTTATTTATGGAAAAAGGGAAGTCAGGAGAGGGAAGCCAGTTTGAGAGAAAGATGATGTCTTCAATTTTGTACATATTGAACTTGAGGTGATGGATGTAAAAATGTCCATTAGGCAGCTGAAGCTGTAAGACTGGACACAGGACGGGAGAAGGGCAGTATGATGAAGTGAAGAGAGTTTGGACTGAAAAGTAGGACACCTGGGTTTTAGGGCTGAACAAGATATTTAATCTTCCTAGGCCTCAGTTTACTCATATGTAAAAGGAGAAGTTGGGACTAGGCCTTTTCCCCAGCTGCTAGCACCCTTCCCCTCAAACTGGTTTGTATCTATTGTGCAGCCATCTCTCTCTGTGTCTCTCTCTCTGTGTCTCTATGTCTCTGTGTCTCTGTGTCTCTGTGTCTCTGTCTCTATCTCTCTGTCTGTCTCTGTCTGTCTCTCTGCCTCTCTGTCTCTGTCTCTGTCTCTGTCTCTCTCTCTCTCTCTCTCTCTCTCTCTCTCTCTCTCTCTCTCTCTCTCTCTATATATATATATATATATATATATATATATATATATTATCATCCCAAATTCTTGATGGCAAGAATCTGGCACAGTGCTCAGCACAAAATAGGCCTTAACAAATGCTTGTTGATTGACTAGCTGATCTCCAGAGCAAGACCAGAGATAAAGATCCGAGTCATTAGTATGAAAGTATGAGAACTTGCAAATGAATCAGCTCATTGGGGCAGAGAGGGTCTAGAGCAAAAGCTGAGGATTCTACCTTGATATGCATTGAAAGGGACACAGAAAGAAGATCAAAGGAAGAAAAGTCAGCAAAAGAGAGAAGGATGAGCAGAGTAAGGGAAACAATTTGCCTAGCTCTGGCACCTGAAAACTGAGGAGCAGAGACTGAAGAAAAGAGTGGTGGTCAGGAGTGCCAAATGCTGAAAAGATGGGCAAGAAGAAAGATAAGGAGAAAAGGTCATTGTATTGGGAGGTGGTCACTGATGACTTTCAGAAAGAAGCTGTTAGTTGATTTCTGAGGGCCAAAACCAGATTTTGGGCTACAAGTGAGGAAATGAAGGAAGCAGGTGTAGACCAATTGTCCAGCCTTCATAGGCCTGATTTCTACTTAATTTGACCCAAATAAGTGGTTGACTTCCCTAATTAAAATCTATTT
This sequence comes from Dromiciops gliroides, assembly GCF_019393635.1. Lineage (NCBI taxonomy): Eukaryota > Metazoa > Chordata > Mammalia > Microbiotheria > Microbiotheriidae > Dromiciops > Dromiciops gliroides. The sequence goes on from NC_057861.1 coordinate 707,456,133, forward strand.
TTATTATGATTATAAGCAACTTTACAAAAATGAATTTATTTTACTTTAAACTCTATTCATATCACTCCAAATTCTCTTGAGTCTTATTAAAAATCCATATATGGGAGCAGCTAGGTGGCGCAGTGAACGAAGCACCAACCCTGGATTCAGGAGGACCTGAGTTCAAATCCAGCCTCAGACATTTGACACCTACTAGCTGTGTGACCCTGGGCAAGTCACTTAACCCTCAATGCCCTGCCCCCAAAATTTGCATTTAAAAATACTTATGTGTGTAAACATATAAAATAACATGCATATTACATATTGTAGCCAGTGTGTTTGTACTATTTTAACATTTTCAATCACTTTAGCCTCATTTCTCAAATATATAGGGAATTGAGTCAAATTTATAAAAATAAGAGTAATTCTCCAATTAATAAATAGACAAAGGATATAAACAGGAAGTTTCTGGAGGAAAAAAAAATCAAAGCTATGTATATAGTCATATGAAAAAATGCTCTAAATCACTATTGATTAGAGAAATATGAATTAAAGCATTTCTGAGGTACCACCTCACAGCTATCAGAATAGCTCACATGAAAGAAAGTGACAAATACTAAAGGAGATGTGTGGAAAAGAGGGACACTAATGTACTTTTGGTGGAGTAGTGAACTGGTCCATTCTGGAGAACAATCTGGAACTATGCCCAAAGGGCTATAGAACTGGACATATTATTTGATCCAGCAATAACTCTATTAGGTCTATATCCCAAGGAAATCAAAGGAAAAGGACCCACATGTACAAAAATATTTATAGCAGCCCATTTTGTGGTGATAAAGAATTAGAAATTGAGGGGATGCCTGTCAATCAGGGAATGGATAAACAGGTTGGGGTGTACAATTGTGATGGAATACTATTGTGCTATATGAAATGAAGAGCCTGACAGTTTCAGAAAAAAACTGGGAAGACCTATGTGAACTGATGCAAAGTGAAGTGAACAGAATTAGGAGATCATTGTACACAGTACCAATAATATTGTAATGATGATCAACTGTGAAAAACTTAGCTAATCTGATCAATACAATGATGCAAGAAAATTCTGAAAAACCCATGATGAAAAATGATATCCACCTCTAGAGAGAGAACTGATGGACTCTGAATGCAAACTGAAGTATAATTTTCTTACTTTCTTCGTTTTTCCTGCTTTTGTTGGCAACATGACTGATATGGAAATATGTTTTGTATGATTTCATATGTTTAATTGATATCATATTGCTTGGCTTCTCAGTGGGTGGGGGAGAGGCCAAAGGGAGGGAGTTTCCCAAAATGGAGCTATCAGGTTAATGGATATGAATCATTTTATAGTTGTAAAATGTTACACAGACAATATCAATAGCAATGATCAAAGAAATTTGTTCTCCCACATCCCTAACAACATCGTATTTTATCAGCAATTTTAATAGCTTAACAGTTATATCATGTTAGCCTAAAGTTGATTAATTTTAATTTCTTTAGTTGCTAGTGAGAATTGTTCATTTTTCGGTGTGATGATCTACTGTCAATCTCCTCATAGGCAAACTGTTCATCTCTTTTAACTTAATTATGGAGTCCAATCTAAAATTTTATTACTTGTGGCATTTAACTCTCTTGGTGTAACTCAGGATCATTCCTTTTCATTCTGTCCTTGGTAATTTGTTCTCTAGGACCAAAATATATTACTATAACTTTATCTAAGCATCACCATAGAATTTAATGGGTTTTTTGGGGGGGGTTGGGGTTTTTTGTGAGGCAATTGGGGTTAAGTGACTTGCCCAGGGTCACACAGCTAGAAAGTGTCAAGTGTCTGAGCCTGGATTTGAACTCTGGTCCTCCTGAAACTAGGGCGGGTGCTCTATCTACTGCACCACCTAGCTGCTCCAGAATTTAATGTTTTAACCTACTTAGCATTTAATTTTCAGAAAGACATAATAAAATAGATGTAAAATACTTGCATACCAACAAAGAATCAGCCAAAAAATTAGCCAACTGTAAAAGAAAAAAAAATTTTTTAATCTACACCTATATAAACACTTTGGGCAAACTCACAACTGATTTCAACAACAAGATTGGTTAGGCAATATTCCATATCCTATCAAATTTTAAATCTGAAACAAAATTTCCAATTGCATTTCATAACTATCCAGAAACCATGAAAGATACTTCCTCAATTGAAAACCAGGAAGACAAATTTGATTGATTCTTCAATAAAATAAAACAATTTAGATACTGGAGGTGAAACCTGGATAATTTAACCTAAGCAAGAAAATTTAACCTAAATCAAGAAAAACCAATCGATATATTCCATTCATTCAATAGATTCTTCTTGGGTACATACTATATGCAGAGCACTTTTAAGAGATGCAAAGATGTATAAGATGAAGCATATTCAATTTCGACCATAAGTTTTGCATGGATTACTTCATCAGAGATACAGTCCAAGTATAGAACGTGCCTTCAAACCCTTAAATTATATCTATGATTGTCAGCCAGATGATGATAACCAGTCAATGGTTGTATGTGTTGACAGTGGTTGGTGGTTTTTGGGAGGATTCAGAAGCTATAGCATAAAACTCATACACTCACATACACAGAATGTCTATATATAAATGCTTGAATATGTGTACTTTAAGAGAAACTGTTAATAACATTATAAGCTCTTGGAGATCAGGGATCTACAACTGTATGTGCAAAGTATTGTGTGAGACACTTTTTTAAAAAATGGACGGCAACTATACCTTATATTTCAACAACCTATAAAATACATATATGCTTTTAGAAGTCACCATGAACTAACTTCATCCCAAACCCAATAGCAAGGGGCATTGACTATCCAGGGAAATTATACTTTTAGAAGTCACTAGGGGCAGCTAGGTGGCGCAGTGGATAGAGCACCAGCCCTGGATTCAGGAGGATCTGAGTTCAAATTCGGCCTCAGACACTTGACACTTACTAGCGGTGTGACCTTGGGCAAGTCACTTAACCCTCATTGCCCTGTGCCCCCCCTCCAAAAGAAGTCACCATGAACCAACTTCATCCCAAACACATTGGCAAGGGTCATTGACAACCCAACCCTATCCTTCCCAACTTAACCACACACAGGGAACTAGAAACTTAACTTTGTTAGTTTAAAAATTAGCCTGCTTTTAAAACTGAGAAAAGAAAATACAAATCCTATTCAATAAGAAACAGAAATATTATTCTGCTCCATATTTTTGAAAGTTAAAAGAGAGAACCAAGAAGATGGGGGCTAAGTGACAAAAAGAAAGGAAGAGAGAGAAAGGAGGCAAAAAATTGGGGAAGAGAGGAAATACACAAGGATAGAAAAGATGGAGAAAGAGAGAACATGGGACAAAAGGGGAGGGAAGAGCATGTAGAAAAAGACAAAGAGAAGAGGTAGTAAGGAAAGGGAGAAAAATGGAGGTAGAAGGATTAAGAGAGAGGGAGAAGGAGAAAGGGAGTTATTTAATAGAAATATACATTTAGGGGCAGCTAAGTGGCACAGTGGGTAGAGCACGGGTTCTGGATGCAGGAGGACCTGAGTTCGAATGCGACCTCAGACACTTGACACTAACGGTGTGACCCTGGGCAAGTCACTTAACCCCAACTGCCTCACCAAAAAAGAAAGAAAGAGGAGGCAGCTAGATGGTGCAGTGCATAAAGCACTGGCCCTGGATTCAGGAATATCTGAGTTCAAATCCGGCCTTAGACACTTGACACTTACTAGCTGTGTGACCCTGGGCAAGTCACTTAACTCCCATTGCCCCGCCAGAAAAAAAAAGAAAAAAAGAAAAAGAAAGAAAGAAAGAAAGAAAGATACATTTAGAGCTTATCCAGTCCAACCCTCTCATTTTAAAGATGAGGAAACCGAGGTCCAAAGTTATACAAACAGTAAATGACAGAGCTAAGATTCAAACTAATTCCTCTGACTTCAAATTCTACTGCATCACATTTCCACTTGGAATTTGAGAATCAGAGGAAGTTATCACTGACCTCTGACACACCATATCAAAAAGAGAGATTATGAAAGCTCAAAAATCCGTCACCAGGGGGGCAGCTAGGTGGCGCAGTAGATTAAGCACTGGCCCTGGATTCAGGAATATCTGAGTTCAAATCTGGCCTCAGACACTTGACACTAGCTGTGTGACCCTGGGCAAGTCACTTAACCCTCATTGCCCCGCAAAAAAATACCCCAAAAACCAAACCAAAAAAAAAAAAATCTGTCACCAGCAGTCTTTCAAATCAGCCGGGGCATATAGGGTCAGAGATTTAAAGCACAGAGAGACCTGAGATTCCATCAAGTCCAAAACTTTTAGAGATAAAGAAAAGAAGGTCCATGGAAGTTAAATGACTTACTCAAGGCCACACGGCTGGTAGGTAGTAAGTAGGCAGAATTGGAAACCAGGTTTTGAGCCTCCAAATACAGGCCACTTTACATTTTTTCCACATTGCCATAAAGAAACTGGTCTTGGGGGGTGAAAAAGTAGTCACAGGAAAGACAACTACTTTTTGTTTTGTTTTTGCGGGGCAATGGGGGTTAAGTGACTTGCTCAGGGTCACACAACTAGTAAGTGTCAAGTGTCTGAGGCCAGATTTGAACTCAGGTCCTCCTGACTCCAGGGCCGGTGCTCTATCCACTGCGCCACCTAGCTGCCCCCGACAATTACTTTTTTAGCTCCCTATCTTCCTTAAGGGACTAGTTTTAAGGTAATACTTTCAGATAAGATGAGAATCAAATGTAATCATCTTTCTAGAATGAAAAAAAATGTGGTCAATTTTCAAGAAAAAAGTTTTACTTTTAAAAACCTCTGAAAATTTTAAGACTACTATTTTTAGCTCAGAACAGAAGCATATGGGAGACCATATCACAAAAAGGGTTGGATTAACAACATATTCTTCCAAAGTAAAGAGAATAATTTCCCAAGAAAACCAAGGCTCTCAAAATGCCCAGACCGAAGTCTGTTTTGCTTATCTAAACAATCTTGTTCTGTTGCTAATCTCTTCCCTTCAAATGATAGTAAAAAAAGCTATAATAACCTGTCTAAAACTAACATAATGCCCCTTCTCCGAGTTAGACATGCTAGAATTCTCCAAAGACACAGAGAGGGTGGGACTTTAAAGACGTCTCACAAAGTTCCCTTGATCCTTGGCATGGTGGGGCTATTCTTTTTGAAAAAACTGTGAAACACAATTCTGCCAGCATTTTGCTAGTTTTTTAAAGAGAAAGATGACAAACCTTAACCTCTCAGACCCTCAGTTTCCTCATCTATAAAAGTGAGGGTAAAGGGGCAGCTAGGTGGCGCAACGGATAAAGCACTGGCTCTGGATTCAGGAGGACCTGAGTTCAAATCCGACCTCAGACGCTTAACATTTACTAGCCGTGTGACCCTGGGCAAGTCACTTAAGCCCAATTGCCTCACCAAAAAAAGAAAAAGATAAAAAAAAAAGTGAGGGTAAAAATAGACTCAAATGTGATCATTATATAAAATATATTGCAAACCTTAAAGATATGCATAAACTATTATAGACATAAGCTTATATGTTACATATATGTGTGTACATATATAGCATGTGTGTATACTATATGTGTATGCATACACATATAGTATATTTGTACACATACATGCAGTATGCATATGTATGCATATACATAAGGACACCGTATATATGTATACTTATACAGTGTGTATATATACATATATTATATATGTGTGTATATATATATATGCAAGCTATTATTTTTTTCTTTTATGCCCCAAATAGCACAGAATCATAGATTTTGAACTAGAAGAGATCTCAGAGGCCACATGGACCAATCCCAAGGTCACTTGGGCAGTTAAGGATCCTGAGTCCCTTTTCTTCCCTTCTTTGTCTTCTTCTTCCCTCCATTCTTATTTCAATCCTGGGATATTTTGATGGCATTAAGCCTTATGGGATTTTGTTTGAACTTGCACCCACAGAAAAATGGCATCCCCAATACGGCTCTCTCCCTGCTTCCTCTCATGGAGTATAATGCTCAGTCTCATATAACCACAGTAATGTGTCAGAGAAGAAGTAAGAGAAAACTTGTGGGAAGATCAGCTGGTTTTTGACGATGTCTTATGTAACTCTGATTTCTGTTGAAATCTGCCTTACCAGTGGAAACCAGAAGCCAAATGAAAAAAAAAAAAAAGCGAAATCACCTATAAGCAGAATATACTTTAAAAATTAAGATTGGAATGAGTACTGCCTCATACCTCCCTCCTTCTCTCTGTCTCTCTGTCTGTCTGTCTCTTTCTCTCTGTCTCTCTGTCTCTCTGTCTCTCTCTCTCTCTCTCTCTCTCTCTGTCTCTCTCTGTCTCTCTCTGTCTCTGTCTCTGTCTCTCTCTGTTCTCTGAGGCAGTACTCATTCCAATCTTAATTTTTAAAGTATATTCTGCTTATAGGTGATTTCACTTTTTTTTTTACAGGTTAATGCAGACCCAGGTGTGGAGCTAAAATCTCATCTGCAAGAAGCCTTTCTGGATCCCCTTTAATGCTTAGCGTCTTCTCTTCCCGCTATCAATCATCTCCAATACATAGTTGTCCATGTGTTATCACCCCCATTAGGCTTTGAGCTCCTTGAGATCAGGGACCATCTTTTTACCTTTGTTTGTATCCCCAGCACTTAGCACAGTGCCTGATCCATGGTAGAGCTTAATAAAAGCTTCTCAACTTCAATCAGAAGTCCTTCACCTTTTTTGTGTGTTGTATAGATGGATCTCTTTTGTAGCCTGGTGAAACCTATAGACCCCTTCTCAGAATCACGTTTTTCAATGCATATAATAAGATATAAAATACATATATAGGAAACTGCTTATATTGAAATACAGCTATCAAAATATTTTTAAAAACAAATTCATAGACTCCAGTTTAAGAACCAATGCCTTTAATGAGAGGTTCTGTGAAAATAGAATAAAGGGTCTAATTCAAGCAGAGGACATGATACTAATTTCTTCAGGGAAGAAATAGGAATGCATTCTACCAAAGTGGTAGAACAAAATAGGATTAGGGAATCATAACAGCTCCAGAGTTGTAAAGAGCCTTAGAGCTCACTCATTTCATTATTTAATCAACACTCAGTACAACATCCTACCTATGATAGAAGTGATTTCCCAAAGTCCAGTCACCTCAGCTGGCCTTGCATTTCCCAAGGCTCTCCCCCTCAAGCCAATTTTCCTTAAAGTACTGAAATCATTCTCCAGACTAATTGACCCACATGACTAATATTCCAAACACTGTTAGAGGCTCCTAGTAGACTACACGAAAAGTCAAAAATAGGAGGGATTGAGTGCTTCCCTATCAGGTTTCAAACGCATTTAACCACGATAGTGCTATAGTGAATATGGGAGGCAGGGAAGCTTTACTATTGTAGATTGTATGGTTGTTGAATAGGACTTCCAAGCCATTTAAACTTCCTTTAGTTAACTGCAACATCATCTAAAAGTGTCTCATTTTGTTCCCATCTCAAGCCTGAAGCACTAGACTAGCCCGAGTCAGACTTGGCTTGCCATACCATCTAATTCACAAATCCCTCCTACTGAATCTCTGATAGATAGCCACCTGCCAATGCATGAATTCCACCCACAATGCGGGGCTGATCAGTTACCAAGATAGTCGACTCCTAATTTGGGTAGCACTTTGGCCTTAGTGTACCTCTTAAGGCTTTTTTAAAAAGCTGTTTGGTGATAGACTAGATTCTTCTCACCAATCCAATGGTACAAGAAAGTTCCAAAGGACTCATGATGGAAAAGGCTCTCCAAATCCAGAAAAAAAAACAACTGTGGAATATGGATGCTGATTGGATCATACTATCTATCTCTTTTGGTTTTGGTGCTGTTGTTTTTCTTTTTTGAGGTTTTTCCTTCTTGCTCTGATTCTTCTTGTATAACATGACTAATGCAGAAATATGTTTAATGTTATATTTCAGATTACCTGCTGTCTAGGGGAGGGGGGCAGGGAGGGGAGGGAGGGAGAAAAATTTGAAATTGGAAATCTTATCTAAACAAAGGTTGAAAACTTTAATTAATTAATTAATTAGTTAATTTTAAAAAAATAAAAATAAAAAAGTTGTTTGGAGGGGAACTTGGGAGAGCTCAAGTGAGTCCTTACCTGTTCTCTGCCATCTTGATTCCGCCTCCTTAAAGTTTCTTTTTAATTATTTCCTAAAACAAAGCTTCCCCTGTCAGCTAGCCTGGACTCTTGGATGTTGTTTGAAATGTCCATCCTGATTTTGCCCACATGGCTTTCCACACTGGAATGCTCTTCTCTTTCTTTCTGCCTATTGGTCTCATACTTAGCTTTTAAAGTCCAGGCACCTTTCAACTACTCCAGCCCACACTAGTCTTTTCCTTCTCCATTTTTGGGGGGATATGTATGATACATTGTAGTGTTTATGTCATAGAAGGTACATTTGAATTTCAAAAATTCAAAATGTATAAAAGTGGTTAAGAGCTGACATTTTATTAAGATTTGATAAATACACAAAAATGTTTATTATGCAGCAAAATACAATCATAGTAGGCACAATGGATAGAGTGCTGAGCCTAAAAGTCAGGAAGACCCATCTTCATGAGTTCAAATCTGACCTCAGACATTTACTAGCTGTGTGACCCTGGGCAGTCTTAACCCTGTTTGCCTAATTTTCCTCATCTGTAAAATGAACTGGAGAAGGAAATGGAAAAGCACCCCAGTATCTCTGCTCCAAATGGGGTCACAAAGAATCAGACATGACTGAAACGACTGAACACCACCACAATAGCGATACTACAATACAGGACCACAACAGTGGTACTAATGCCAACAGGACACCACAGATGTTAGTCTAAAAAATGTCACCATGCCTTATACAAACAATATTTGCTATTGTTTAAGAACACTGGGGCTGGTCTGCTTCTAATTAGCTGCAGGCCCATCATATCTTCAATGTTATATATTGTCTAACTATTTAGTTTTACTTCTTCACAAGATTATGAAATTTCGAGTTGAAAGGAACTTTAGAGATAATTCATTACGTGTCCATTATTTTCCAGATGTGAGGCAGCTAGACAGACAGGCAAGGATTCTAGAGTTGGAGTCAAAGAAGACTGAAGTTCAAATCCTGCCTCAGACACTTATGAACTGTGTGACCCTGGGCAAGTCACTTAGCCTCAGTTTCTTCAACTGTAAAATAAGGTAATAATAGCAGCACCTACCTCATCGGGTTGTTTCAAACGTAAAATGAAATAACATGGACAGGACTCTACAAACCTTTGATTGCCATTTGAATATTAGTTATTATTTTATCCTCATTATTATTACAGATGAGGAAATGGAAGTCAAAACTAATTATATGGTTTGCTTGTGGTCACATTAGTAACAAGGAGTAGAACAAGAATTTAAAACTAAATCTCCCAACTTGGACCTCAACAATTTTTTCCAAAATGCTAACTCATTACCTTTACTAATTTTAACACATATCCATATGTTGCCCCACACTTGACTATAATCTCTTGGAGGGCAAGGGGCCATAGCTTACAATCCTTTTTTTAAATTGCCCTCAGTGATTACTATAATTCTTTTTGAGTAAATGAAGGAAAATGTCATAGATTCAAGTAACTCTCACTTCTTTATTTCTCTTCCTTTCCTTCTAGAACATCCTAACTCCCTACTAAGTTATCAAGAAAGGGTGCTGGTCCCGGGATCAAAATCCCCAAATCCTAATCCTGCCACTTTAAAGTTTGTGGCTATGTTTTATCACCTAACCTTTCAGGGCATCTGTCTCGTCATCTGCAAAATGGGGATAACATTTGCCCTACATAGTTCATTATGAAGAAACCACTCTGCAAACTGTAAAGTACAATATGAATAAGAGCTGCTATGGTTATTTATCGATAATACTGCCAGTAGATGAACAGGTGCAACAGTAGGAGTAGGGTGGCAGGTTGCCCATGGGAGAAGAGGTACAAACTCTCTACAGTTATTCTTTCTTATTAGACTCCCACATCAACAGATTAATTCCTACAGAGAAAGAGTAGGTGTGGATTTCATAAGGCCATATGAAAACTGGTCCCTCAAATTGTTTCTCTTGTGTATATAAATCACTATCCTCATTTTCTATCTTGATTAGGTACTGTTTAAGTCACACACAATTGCTGACTTATGCAAGACTGGGGCTGCTTAACTGTTTGATACTATAATGAAAACAATTCGAGGACATATAGAACAGCTGGGTGAGCTGATCGATTCATATTTATTGCGCCATCATTTTAAAAAAAAAAGACCAATAGCTTCATGGCCACTTGGCAAATGGTTCAATGTGAAAGTAAAAAAAAAAAAATTCCTATTCATCCTTTCCCATATCTACCAAGGATGATATTGTTGATTGTGGAAAATGGGAGATTTTTCTAGGCCAATAGCACCCAACAGAATTGGTTACAGTTGCCACTGGAAGTTTCCAAACCAGAACAGTAATATACAGCTAGAGCCCTCGGGCTCTAAAAACCTGTTCTTCTGACCAGAACAATGAAAGATCCAAGGTAGAATGTTAAAGCCTGTAATTAACATTTTTTCCCTTTCATATCCCATTTTACCTGCTTTAGAAAATTCAAGGTTCTGGCATGGGTTTTAAACCACTGTGCTTCCCACTGTCGTGTAAGATCATAAGATCGATTCAAATAAAAGAAAGACATTCAATCAAGTTTCTTTCATACTCGTCAACAGGGAGAGCAGTAGAAACACAGTTATTTTAAAGGAATTTTTTTTTAAGAAAATTCCACACCTGTGTTTAGAATCAAGTCAATTAAGCAAAGATTTACTGAGTGCCTACTAAGTGATGGTACCAAGGTAGGTTTCAAGTGGGATACAAAAGAAATATAAAGTCACATTCTTACTCTCTTGGAACTCAAAATCTTATTGGGTGCCCAAGACTCATAGACGTGAAATGATTACACAACCATGTTAAGATAGTAAAAAAACAAGGCTTATCATGGGAAGGGACCTCAGTGATGATATAGGTGTAGGATAACATAGCAAATGCCAGAAGGTGATGTAGAAGTCATCTAGTTTCATCTTCTCATTATAAAAATAAGGAAACTGGGGCAGCTAGGTGGTGCAGTGGATAGAGCCCAGGCTCTGGATTCAGGAGGACCCGAGTTCAAATCCGGCCTCAAGACACTTGACACTAACTAGCTATGTGACCCTGGGCAGGTCACTTGGCCCCAATTGCCTCACCAAAAAAAAAAAAGAGGAAACTGAAATTCCCAAAAGGTTTGCTCTCCCAGATCTACAAAGCAGCAAAACTAGAATTTAATGCCAAATCTTCTAACTTCTAAATGCAGTATTGCTTTTCCCGGGCCTCCTTCAACCAAGTGTGAAATTAATTCAGCTATGGCACTTTGACCATGGTAAATATCTGTTGCTGAGTTGAACTAACGATTCTCAGGATTTCTATGGCAGCATTTGTTCAATTCCATTCTATGACTTGGGGTGAGGGGGTGGGGTGCAAAACATTTACATTTCTAACTGTATTTAACATGAGCCAATACTAAATTTGTTTTGTATTTTCTTAGTGTATCAATTGATGCAGGGGAAGGCAGGCCATAGTCATGCTACATGGCTAGGGAAATCATGCAGGGATTAAAAATTTACTGTGAATCATCAAGAATTAACTGTACATCCAGTGTTTTTCTTCAGGGTCAAAGGTCATTCTGAGACTTAAAGTCATAGAACCTGAATGAACATTTTGGAGTGGAAAGGGACCTCATAGACCATCTAGTCCAATTACTACTACCTCTCAGAAAGAAGCTCCTCTACAAGAGATCATGAAAGGTGCAATGGTAATAATACTAACAATACTAACAATAGGAGTTATCATCAATACCTACTATGTAGCAAGCATACTTTGCAGATTTTATCTCCTTCAATTCTCATAACAATCCTGCGAGATAGGTGCTATTATTACCCCTATTTTACAGGTGAGGAAACTGAGGCAGAAAAAAGTTAAGTGACTTGCCCAGGGTCACACAGCTAGTAAAAGTTTGAAGCTGGATTTGAATTCAGGTCTTCCCCACTTTTGCTTGAAGACCCCTCTACTTCCTGAGGCAGCCTATTCCACTTTTGAATAGCTCTCTCAGTGAGGAACTGTCGGATCTTAAGAACTATTGCCAAATCTTTTGTGACCATTGTGTGTAGCTGTGGTTTAAAGACTCAGTCCCTCAGTCACAATTTGATTAGAGCCAAGGAACAGGAAACTCTAGTCTTACCATTCACAGGACAGTCACTGTTTATTGTTATCTTTTCATGCATGTGTTTCAGTCTTTTCACCTCCAGGAAGAGCATAGACCCCTCAAAGACCAGGACAATGTCTTCTGCTCCTTTGAGAGTATCCCATGGGGCTTAAAATAACACTTATTGACTGACTGATTGGTGCTGAGTACATTGTAGGAATGCAATAAATCAAACAAGTCAATGCAAATGGACCTGAAATGAATTCAGGAAAAATGAAATGGAATCCTTCAGTTATTTCTGACACGAGCTTTATGAGCAGGTACTACCAATGCCAAAACTCCAGAACCAGTACCTTCGCTTTATCCCTCAAGGCAGGGTTGTGTAGTAGAAAGAATACTGGACCAGGAATCTCAAGAAACATGGGTTCGAATCCTCACCTCTTGAATCTGACTTGCTATGGTAACAGAAGCAGGTCATTGAACTAGCCTCAGCCAGTGTCCTCATTTGTAAAATGTGGATAACAATACCTGTAGAACCCAGCTTAAAAGGTTGGTCTGAGCGTTAAAGGAGACCATGTTGGAAAAGCAATGAAAATCTCCAACTACAGTATAAATGTCACTAATTCTTTTAACTCCATCTGGATTCCTTAAAAATCCCTTTATGTCTGTTCTTTTTCTTCTTAAAATTTAAAGGAATGGGTAATTTTCCCCCAAAAAAGTTTCACATGGTTATAAATCTGCTTTTAATTGGTCACTTGGATATATTCTGTAGTTTTAATAACTAAATTGAATCAATGATCTGGCTGGTCTGATGGGCAGCACAGTTATTACTTGCTATGGCTAAGAAAATGAGATGACTCAAAATATGGTCAATTAAGATAAGGTCTAAAGTTGCACAAACCCAAGAAAAGCTGTAAATTTTGTAGTTGGCCATACAGCCAAGAAACATATGACTCCGGGTCCAAGGAAATATAAAAATATACCTCTGCATCATGAAAAAAAAGTTTTCTGAAAAGGTAAATGTGAATATAATTTCTAGACATAAAGTATTATTTTGAAATCATTAGTAGAACTTATGATCAGAGTGCAAGGCTGAGTGATACAGATAGGAGAGGGGCTACACACAGAATGAAGACTTAAATCCCTGGGGTAGGGGTAGGAGGTGGGAGTGGAGGATGAGTTCTGGTCTTTGTCTCCTCTCTACATCTGTTTCTACTCCCTTATAAAGGTCAAGTCCAAGGGTGTAGCTCAGATATACACCAGCCTTGATTCAATCAATTATCCCAAATGCCATGACTCAACCAACTTCAATGTAGTGTCAATGGGTCACACCCCATCAAGGAGAAATCACCAAAGTCCCAACTGTGCCATCATTCATTCAATAAGGATTGATTAAGCATCCGAAATATGCAATACATCTCCCCAGGCTCTGAGGTTACAAAGACAAAAAAATTAATAAATCTCTGCCCTCAAGGAACTTACATTCTACTGGGGGGTTCCAACACATATGTGAATAAGTCAATATTGTGTAAAGGAAGGTAGGTGGGTGATTATCTTGTACAGAGAAGAGTAAGTAAGATACTATTGGTTGATACTTGGAATATGGGAGTGAGTGTAATGTGATATATGTACAGAAAGGAAGGCTGGAGTCCTAGAGTGAGGGGCCTTAAGTGTGAAACATAAGAGTATGTATTTTGTCTTATAGGACATAGAGAACTTCTGAAGCTTCTAGAGCTGGTTAGGAAAAAAATCCATCTGGTATCCATTTTAGGAAAAACCATCTGGCAACTGTGTGAAGGCTGAATTAGAGAGGGGACCATTTGGAAGCTGGGAGAATCCAGGTAAAAAGCAAGTAAGGGGGGCAGCTAGGTGGTGCAGTGGATAGAGCACCAGCCCTGGAGTCAGGAGTACCTGAGTTCAAATCTGACCTCAGACACTTAACACTTACTAGCTGTGTGACCCTGGGTAAGTCACTTAACCCCAATTGCCTCACTAAAAAAAAAAAAAGAGAGAGCAAGTAAGGCCAGATTAGAATGGTGTCCCTGTGAGTGAAGAGAGGCAGAGTAGATTCAAAGAGAAGGGAGTGGAGATGATAGATGTTGTGGAGGCTTGACCAACAGATTTGATGTGGGGGTGAGAGAGAAGATTTAACAATGACTCAGTGCCTAGAAGATGTTGGTGTCCTCGACAGAAAAGGGAATTTAGGGAGAGGGGCGGGTTTAGGACAACAGATAATGATTTCAATTTTGGACATACTGAGTTTGAAATGACTTTGGGGAACCCGCGTGGAAACGTCCAGAAGACAAGAAGTGATGTGCATCTCTTCAAAGAACAGAACTAAAAAGATGTTACCACAGAAATGTATGACAGGAAAAGAAGGTATGTCAAGGTCACATGTCAAGGATGAATAAGTAATGACAGGTGGACAGCCAGAGGACTTCATTGGTACCTTCAAGATGTCAGGAGAAAGAAAGGACATATTGGCGGAGGACCCCGTGATGAAATCTGGGGAAGATATGGGCAAGAGCCACACTAGACGGGTTGTCAACTACGTATTGTCAGAGAGAGCTATGAAAATTGATGAAGTCATAGATCTCATGAATATTTGAGTACAGGGAAATTATCTTTAAAGCCAAAAGATGCTTTGCTAACCGTATCAATCTTAACCAACCCCTTCTTGGAGTTTGGGGTACTCTTGGGGTTCTCTCTACACAGAATATGTCTTAATGCCTAATATATAACATACCTATATCTATCTATCATATGAGAATATACATTTAGCATATATGTTATATATATATTCTGGGCACACAATAAGTCATAAACACAAATTTCATTGAACTGAATAAGACAGTGCAAAGAATGAATCTTTTGATTACATCTCACTACAGCTGCACTAACAGTTAAGACCTATGTCAAAAATCCAATTCTTCCAAATTGAGATACAAGTAACTCAGATAGAAGCTGATTATTGAATGATTCCAAGATATCCATCCTTACCACACTACACCCCTTCGATGCCTCAGAATATATACATATATAAACATATATTCATATAATCCTTCCTGTGGCTTCTTAGCTACATACAGTTTGGAACCCGGAGGATAAACTCGGCTGGGCCTGAGTAGAGAAAGAAAGACTGCTCTCCCTCCCTTTAGGCTGGGATATATGCCCAGAGAACAGTACCCAGGACAACGCTTGCTACCTCTGCCTCAGCTGGCTCACCAGCAACCCACCTTGGAAGAGACCAGGATTTACCCAATTTCCACCATCCTCATGTTGACTTCATTAAAATGATTTTTCTTCCCAGATGATTCACTAATCAAATTCTGAGTTATTGTATCTTAATTTGGACACTTGCTATTTATCCCTTGAAAGTTGAAACTTAGCCTAAACCAGTGATTCTCAAAGGGTGTGCCCCTTCCCCATTTATCCTAAAAATCACAAGCAGATGCCCAAGTTTCCCCCTCTCCAGTTCTGCATTCTTTAAGGCAAGGAAATATATTGTGCCCTGGAAGGAAGGAAGGAAGGAAGGAAGGAAGGAAGGAAGGAAGGAAGGAAGGAAGGAAGGAAGGAAGGAAGGAAGGAAGGAAGGAAGGAAGGAAGGAAGAAAGGAAGGAAAGAAAGAAGAGAGAAGAAAGAAAGAAAGAAAGAAAGAAAGAAAGAAAGAAAGAAAGAAAGAAAGAAAGAAAGAAAGAAAGAAAACAAAACCTCCCAAACATTGGAAAACCATTGCTCAAAGCCAATATTAACTATGAGATCAAGATACTGGATTGGGGACTAGTGGTTTTTTTTCCAGGAGGAGGCGACATTTTTATTTTATTAAAATTAGAATGTCATAGTTACATAGAAAGGAAAGACTGAAACAGACTTGATTTGGTCCAATCTCATTTTATGGATGAGACTAGACAGTGACTTGTCCAAGGTCATATAGCTTAGTTGTTGCTGATGTTCAGTCACGTCTAACACTTCATGACCCCATTGGGGGTTTTCTTTGCAAAGATACTAGGGTGACTTGCCATTTCCTTCTCCAGCTCATTTTACAGATGAGGAAACTGGGGCAAACAGGGTTAAGTGACTTGTCTAGAGTCACACAGCTAATAAGCATCTGAGGCCAGATTTGAACTCAGGTCTTCCTGACTCCAGGACTAGCACACTATCCACTGCACCACCCCAAATCATATAAGTAGTAAGCAACAAGTCAGTCCCCTGACCTCAAACCTGGGGCTCTTTCCACTATTGTCTCTCCCACTGAAAGCCTGTTCTTTGCCCAATATAAATAGAAGGGGGGAAAAACACCCCACTTACAACTTGGACAAATGGTCGCAAATTAAAGGGAAGAGAGAGATGAGAGGAATAGTTACTAACATAAAAAAACTTCAGAATAGCTTTTGAAAAGGTGATTATTCATGTTTTTGCATGAATAATAAATAATAAAATTTAATAATTTAATAAAGGCTGTCCTCCAATTCCAAAGCAATGAAAAGCTCTTCAAAGCAGTCCCAAAGAAAAAGAGAAGCAAAAGTCCAACCCCCTAATCTGGGAGAAAGGAGAAAGCACTCCCAGGGACTCCCTTTGGGATTTCTTGTACAATACAATGAAAAAGGGGGAGGGGCAGGGGGAATTGAATTAATTCAAAAGCTATTTATATAGGTTTTAAAAAATATTTTTCTGGCAGTTTTACAATTTTCACACAGAGGACCAAGGTTGCTGCAAGAAAGCTTTGGGGAAACATCTGTTCTCTTGCTATTTTAAACCCTTGTTTAATTTGTTGGGTTATTACTGCAAACTATACAACATGGTATGTAGGCCTCTTAATGGCCATTTGTAACCTAAAATCTATAACAGTTCTTTATTGGTCACTGATTATGAATATAAATTCAATGTGAGGGAGAGAAAACCAGACATCTAATCTGAGAAGTGAGTTGTCAGAATGAAGGGATTAGGGAAGGGGAATGGAAAGGGATGGTCTAACAAGTAAATAATCCATAGAAAGACTAGTGATGATGTACAAACATTGAACTGGGCAAATGCTAAGCCAGATAACCAAATGTTCAATCTTCTTCAAATTCTACTCAGGAGGAGGGTTCCTCTCTAACTCTATAACATAGAAGCTCAAATGCTTCCTACCCACATTCCCTCCCCACAAACAGAAATAATCTCTTCTAGTTCTCAGCTCTCATTGTACCTTGCATATACTGCTCTGCTCACACTTTGATGTTTGTTTTATTATATTACCCATGTAAATCTTAACTCCCCCACTACACAGTAAGCTTTGAAGACAGGAAATATGTCTTATTCTGTTTATTTCCCCTCTTCCCCCCATGCCTTATAATCTCAATAACTCTTTGCTTAATAAGTGAATGAAGAGATGAATTCATCTCTATGGATGGTGAATCCAGTTTCTGTTTAAATGCTGACAATGACGGGAAGCTTATTACTTCATAAGGGAGATCATCTGACATTCTCAATAGCTCTGGTAGGGCATTGTTTTCATCTCCACCCCCCCCCCAATATTGACCTAAAATCTGCTACCTTGTAATTTTCATGCAGTGGTCCAGATTCTGATATCTGGAGATACCAAGACCTTTTTTTTGGGGGGGGGGGGAGAATCAGACTCATGCTCATGATTTCATTGACACAGGGAATTTCTGATATAGAAATTTCCCTTGTCAATGAAGGTCAGCACCTGCTTTGTCGCTTCACGATCCTCAAAAGTGATATCTGGAGTTACAGAATAGACCTGATCTCTCTTCTGCAAGATAGCTTTTCAAATATTTGAAGACCTCTTTAGGTGACCCAAAGGGAAATAGAAACACAACTGATAGGTACAAGGAGACAACAGCATATTTTCTTTTTTTTTTTCTTTCTTTCTTTTTTTTTTTAGTGAGGCAATTGGGGTTAAGTGACTTGCCCAGGGTCACACAGGCCATTAAGTGAAAGAAGAGGGATTTGAACTTAGGTCCTTTGACTCCAGAGCCAGTTATGGTCTCATTGTGCCATATTACCTCAAATATCCTTGGATTCCTTCAACCTGTATAGGTATGCATCCGAAGACCTTTGGAATTTCTTTGAGACTGAGATTTTGAGTATGACTTTTCAACTTAAATGTGGTATCAAGCCCCCATTTCTCCCTTCTAGTCTCCAAGCTATTCATTCATTGATTTATTTATTCATTCAATGAAAAAATGCAGAGTGTCCTGAAAGTCTTAATGCAGTTCTAAGCTTTAACAGGATAAAACTACACTAAGACTTTTGGGACACCCTATTTGTTTTAATCACCTATTAATATTTATTTAGCACTATGACTGGCACAATGGAAAAAATAAAGAATGTGACACGGCTTGTGTTTTTATGGAACTTATTGTCTAACAACAGCCTGTCAAATGTCTTTTCCCAAACTACCGATCTGATGGCCCAAACAGACAGGAAATTAGGTGAGTTCGCTGGGTCAGAGGCATTTGATAAAATAGTGATAAATGAAAAGGATGTTTCAACACCTAATGAACAAACGATGTATATGAATCATTGCACTAGGATTGTATATCTATCTCTATATAAATCCTATCATTCTATGATTAGGTTGCCTCTCTCAACTCAAGGAGAGATTTAAATTATTACAAATAGAAGAGAAATTGGTTTTTTAAATGAATAATAAATAGCTAAAGAAATGCTATAGGTACTAGAAAGTCTATATCTCAGGTGTCACACTGGAGGCCCCAGGAAGCAAACAGCTGGAAAACTCCCAAGTGGTGAGTGAAATTGGGAGATGCGTAACAAAATTAAAAAAAAACAACACATAGATAATGTTAATTTATAGTTTTCTAAGTCAATATGTGGCCTGTGAGGATTCCTTTCTATTTGAGTTTTATAACACTGATCTACATGAAGTCTAGAAAAAGGATCTCCAAAGAGTACAAATTTAACTGACTAGATTCAGTGCTGTCCAAAGGAAAGAAGACCTTACATGTGGTAGAAACACATGCTTGTCACTAGAGAGGGACACATTTAGTTCATCTGGTTCAACCACACCTGGGAGAAAGCACACTATAATCAATCATGCATTTACAAAGCACCTGTCATGTGTCAGGTACTGTGCTAGGCACTTGGGATACCAATACCATGAATCAAACAATCCTTACTTGCAAGAAGCTTATATACCAAGGGTAAAGAAAACAAATACATTAGTACATAAAGAACAAATACAAAGAAATACAAAGTAAACAGATACATAGTAATTTGTCAGGAAGGACACTAGCAGTTGAGGGAATTTTGAGGGCTACATTTTGAAGACTGGGTTTGGCCAGAATCAGGAAGGAAGGGAGGGAAGGAGGGAGAGAAAGGAAGAAAGAAGGAAGGGAAGGAGGGAGGAAGGAAGGGGGAGGGAGGGAAAGAAGGGAAGAAGGAAAGAAGGGAAGAAGGAAGGAAGGGAGGAAGGAAGGAAAGAAGGAAGGAAAGGAAGGAGGGAAATCCTATGAGGCAGAGGTAAGGAGGGAGTGAACTCTAGGAATGGAGGCCTGACAGTGCAAAGACTCATGGGACATGTGACTGTATAGAGAGAAGGCCAGTTTGGCTGGATCCCAGAATGTGGGAAGAGGTGTAACATCCAATGAGACTGGAAAGATAGGCTGGGGCCAGCTTGTGAAGGGATTTGAAAAAGAAACAGAGTAGATTCTATTTGATCTGAGAGGACCAAGACTATCTGAATCCCTTTTATCTCATTCCTGGTTCACCAAGAAACCTTCTAATTACAATTTTAGTTAGTTTCTCAGGTGCCCTGAACTATACATGTGTCTATTCTCATCATTGGGAAGGCATGCATTCCATTCTAAATAAATATAATGCTCTTCTAGTTTATAAATCAGCATTTTGTGAGTTCTTTGGTACCTGACACTCTACTTCCACCCTGAGTCAATTGATAACAATTAAGTTGCTAAATCTGAAAAGCTGAGAACCAGACCTTGAACCTATTCATGGTCACTTCACCAAAAAGCATTCTGGGAGGCTCTGCCTTAGCAAGTGGACAAACAGTACTTCCCTCCTTACAGCCCACCTGCTCATGAACTCTGCTTTGTGAGGCTACTGAGTTCTTCCAGATACTGAAAAATCACATCAGCTGGATGACTGCAGAAAGATCTGTGTAAACAGGCAGGAAACAAAATTATTGGCAGCAGAGTTCAGACACAGAGAGATGGAAGATCATGCTGTGTGGCAAAGACAAAGAACATTAAGAAAAGGATGAGTTCTGAACTCATCAGTTACAACCCAGAAATGGGATCTAGAATCACCATTGACTCATCTTTCTAGGATTGCTCTGGCCAAAAGCAGAACCAGAGCATCATGTGGAAGGATACTCGGCAATGAAAACTAAAATTCCAAAGCATGATTGTTGTATGAAACCATAATGTTTCCAGTTACTTTGGGGGGGGGGTGAGGCAATTGGGGTTAAGTGACTTGCCCAGGGTCACACAGCTAGTGTCAAGTGTCTGAGGTCAAATTTGAACTCAGGTCCTCCTGAATCCAGGACCAGTGCTCTATCCACTGTGCCACCTAGCTGCCCCTCCAATTACTACTTCTTCTTCTTCTTCTTCTTCTTCTTCCTCTTCTTCTTCTTCTTCTTCTTCTTCTTCTTCTTCTTCTTCTTCTTCTTCTTCTTCTTCTTCTTCTTCTTTTTAGTGAGGCAATTGGGGTTAAGTGACTTGCCCAGGGTCGCACAGCTAGTGTTAAGCATCTGAGGCCGGATTTGAACTCAGGTACTCCTGACTCCAGGGCCGGTACTCTATCCACTGCACCACCTAGCTGCCCCCTCCAATTACTTCTTCTTCTTTTTTTTTTGCAGGGCAATGGGGGTTAAACGACCTGCCCAAGATCACACAGCGCTCCATCCACTGCGCCACCTAGCCGCCCCCCAATTACTTCTTTTTTTTTTTTTTTAGTGAGGCAATTGGGGTTAAGTGACTTGCCCAGGGTCACACAGCTAGTAAGTGTCAAGTGTCTGAGGCCGGATTTGAACTCAGGTACTCCTGACTCCAGGGCCGGTGCTCTTATCCACTGCACCACCTAGCTGCCCCCCCCCCCCAATTACTTCTTAATGCATCAGGGAAATATGGAAGAAAATGATCCTCCAACATACCTGGCTATGTTCTTATTCTTTGAAAGCAGAATGACATGTTTATTTTGATAAAGTCTACCTCATTGTGGACATCCATATCACTCATGCTCTGCACCTTTCTCATAGATGTACAGGTTAATATGCACACAGGCTGGGCTGTCTCACCCACCTCCATACTTGAAACACACCTTTTAGAATCTCTAGCTTCCCTCAAAGCTCAGCCCCAAGGCCCACCTCTTACAAGAGACCTATCCTAATCATCAATTTTTCCAAGTTACCAGGACCTTCTCCTCACCCCTAAAATTACTTTTTATATTATATATTTATTTATATGGACTCAGGGTTCCTCCTTCCTTCACCTGCCCCCCTCCTCAAAGTAACTATCTTGTGGCCAGGGGTTGTTTCAGTAAGTCAACAAATATCATAAGCACAGTGCTAGGCACTAGGGATATAACAAAAGGCCAAATGCTCCCTGCCCTTAAGAAGCTCACTTTCCAACAGGGGAAACCAATGTGAAAATAACTGGGTACGTGCACGACATAGACAGTGTAGATGGAATGTAATCTCAGAGGGGATTGGACAAGGCTTCCTTTGTAGCCCCAACACAGCACCTTGGAACACAGCAGATGTTTAATAAACGTTGAAAGAATGGATAACATAATGTACATATTTGCATACAGAGTTTAAAAACCTGTTTAAAAAAGAGGTAATTATCAAGCAGCAGCACAAGAAGCTGTCAGTCCATCGAGATGGGACTTTGAGATTCTTTGTCTTAGATTTTACAGGCTTTAGTCTGACTAAAGTGTAAAAACAGAATGACTTGGACACAATACGCTTCATTACGAAGGAAGGTGGTGACCTATTCCTGTCTGTAACACACAACCTGTTCCTCAATTCACCAAAAAAAAAAAAAAAAGACATTGCTTTCAAGGTTACTGCCTCATTTCTATGAACAGAAGCACGTGGATTTGCTCTAATCATTTGATGACATCCTTGAGAAAAAAACAAATAAATGAAGCAAATGTTGGGGTTATTTGATAGAACAACTTAATAATTACCCATTTTACTGGTAACAGAATCACACAGAAGAAAGGAAGAGAAAGAAAAAAGGAGAGGAGGAAATATTACTAGGAGCTCTGTGTTGTCAGTTAGAAAGAAAGGAATTGGAGCAGCATAAAGCACTGGGCCTGGATTCAGGAAGACCGGAGTTCAAATCCAGCATCAGACATTCGATACTTACTAGCTGTGTGACCCTAGGCAAGTCACTTAACCCTCATTGCCCCCACAAAAAGGAAGGAAATTTTTTTTTTAAATCTTCCTTTAAAATTAAAAAAAAAAAAGAAAAGCGAGAAAGAACACAGTTCTGATAGTCATACCTCTTCAGTCCCCGTTTTTTCCATCATAAAAACTTGGACAGGGTTAAAATCTGATCCTAATCTTTGTCGGGGGAGGGCCACTTTTAAAGACTGGAGAAGCTAAGGCTGATGGCACAGGAGTGTCACGGTCATGGAAAAAGTAAAAAGAAAGATAGTTCTATCACCCCACACATTAATCACCAGACCACAAATCTAATTCAAATAATTCTTAGGCAGACTAATACTAGGAAATAGTACACTGTGCATGTTCAGATGTTGGGAGAAAAATATTCTTGGAGATGAAATATCTAACTTCTCTTATTCATGAAAGAGAAAATGAGGGCAGGGAAAAGCAATATCACTCTTCAATGCTTTTCAATCAATCAATCAATATTCATTAAGCACCTACTATGTGGCAGGGACTGTGCTGAGCTCTGGAGATACAAAAAAGGACGCAAAAGACAGTCCTTGCCCTTGAGGAGTTTACAATCTAATTCATTTTTTTTCAATTAGCCTTTTAAGGCTAGCCCTAGGGAAAGTTGTTAAGTAGAGAAATCTTCCCCTTTTCTTCCTTCCTGGATTCCTTTGCTGAGCCCTAAACCAAATCAAATCCCGATATTCATTATTTTACTGAAAAACAAACCAAACCAAAATAAATGTAAATACATAGTTAATCAGTCCAAACTAGAAATACCTAATCTCTCTCCTAAAATGATT
The DNA here is from genome assembly GCF_019393635.1 of Dromiciops gliroides. Lineage (NCBI taxonomy): Eukaryota > Metazoa > Chordata > Mammalia > Microbiotheria > Microbiotheriidae > Dromiciops > Dromiciops gliroides. The sequence goes on from NC_057861.1 coordinate 707,479,556, forward strand.
GAGCCAAAACATTTCTGTACACCAGTTACATTCACCAAACTAACTATAAATCAAATCACTGTATCATGCACAAGTCAAGTTCCTGCTTCACGGACAACTATGAATCTGTCTCCAAACCCAAAAGAGTCTTAATTAGCTAGAGTAATAGAAGATGAAAGGTATTAAAGTTTGGGGTTTGAATCTTGACTCGTGCTTGTTGTGACCTTGAGCAAGCCACATAACATTTAAGACCGGCTTCCTCATTTGCAAAATTCCTAGTATAAATCAGATGATCCTTGACATCTCTTCAGAAATGAATCCCAGGAGACTAAAGTGACAAACTAAGATGTTGGCCAAATTTTTTAAGTTGTAAAGTAGAAGATGGAAAACCTTCAAAGGAAAAGCTATAGTGGAAAGACAGGTTGTGGGGTCCCTATTTTCAAGGGGCAGGTAAGAACAGTCCATTCTATTCCCATTTGACATTCAATTTGGTGCTGAGAATACAAAAATGAAATGACGCAGTCCCTTCCTTTAGGTAGCTCATAATCTGACCATCAATCAATAGGTATTTCTTAAACACTTACTATATGTCCAGCAGAACAGTGGTTAGAGAGCAGGCCTACAACCAGAAAGACCTAGGGTCAAGAAAGACAAGTCAAATCGTGTCTGTCTTCAAGGGGCTACATTATCTCAAACAGAAAGAGAATTAACCACAAGCTGTAAAGTTACTCAGTTCTCCCAGCCCAACCTCAACATCCAAATAGATTCTTAGAAGCTCCAGTTTATACTCTGCTTCCCTGACAGGCAGCTTGACAAAGCAGACAGAATGCTGAACTTGGGAGTCAGGAAGACTTGGGTCTGAAGCCTTCCTCTGACACTAGCTGTGCGACCTTCGGCAAGTCTCTTGCTGTTTCTGAGCCTCCCCCTTCCTGATCTATAAAATGGGACTGATAATACTTTACAAGACTACTCTTGTAAGTCTCAAGTAGGAGAAGGTATTTAAAACACACTGCAGATCTTAAAAATGTGAGCTATAATAGCCAGGTGCCTGCCCTACCACAATACAGTCTACAGATTGTGGGGGCTGGGGCAAAGTTCAAGGTGTTTTCCTATTTCTCCACCTCCCTGGCATCTCTCGAGTAAAACGAGGAAGAATTTCTCTCAGTAAGTATATGTGAATCTGAACTCTATCTGCTAGGGCAAAGAACTGGGTTCGGTAGGTCTAATTTACACCAAACAATTCTCCCAGAAAGCCAGCTATATTACTTCAAAGTTGTGACCGGAACTGCCTTGAACTACACATCAAAAACTGGGTAAAACTGGATTCCTCTGCTGAGCCCTACACCAAATCAAACCCCAATATTCATTATTTTACTGAACAACAAACCAAACCAAAATAAATGTAAATACATAGTTGATCAGTCCAAACTAGAAATACCCCAATCTATTTCCTAAAATGATTGAGCTGAAACATTTCTGGACACCAGTTACATTCACCAAACTGACTATAAATCAAATCACTGTATCATGAGTCAAGTTCCTGCTTCCAAAGTTACATTTGTATTTGTATTGATTCTGGTCGACTTAGCAGATGAGGTCATTTCTTCCTGTCACAAGAAGGGTACTCAGAAGTTTAGAAAAGAACCTTCCCTCTGAGAAATCTCAGGCTCATCCAACCAAATGATGAAGTGGCTACAGGAGCCCAGGGCTCAGCTAAGTCATTTGGAATTAATTAGCAAATGCTTATTAAGGGCCAATGTGCCAGGCATTCATTGTATTAGGTGCTAGGTATACAAAGAAAACCAAAAGAAGCAGTTACTGATTCCAAGGCATTTATTTACCAGGGAAAGCAACCTATACATGGATAGATGCACAAAATACAAAGTAAACATGAAGTAATTCGGTGGGGGGAGGACAGAGGGGAACAAATATCTGTGGAAATCACATAGAGGAAAATTAATGCTAATTCTTTAAGGAAGTCAGATTCCAAGAGGCAGCATGAAGGTGGGAGAGCATTCCAGGAATGGGGAATTGCATCTATAAAGGCATCCATCCCAGTAGGGATTGGAACTTCTCACCAGGGAAATAGAGTGTGGGTAAATTTCTCAGTAATGTGGTGCCTGAGGGAGAGTGAAGTAAATACAGCCTGGATTCCACTGGAATTGTTGGAGCCCAGGTGAGATACAGAGCCACGTTGGCTTCTAAGCAGAGGAGGCATATGATTAGATCTATACTTTAGGAACCTCTGTTTGGGAAGTTATGTGGAAGTTGGATTGGAGGTGGGGAGAGCCAGGAAGCAGGGAGGCCAAGACAGAGGTCCCAGCAATAGTCTAAAAACCCGAATCTGTCTCCTTCTCTCTACTGTGTAAGTGGAGAGGAGCCAGATGGAAGTAGAGTCTATGGCAACTGAGTGGGTATGGAGGATGAGGAAGAAGGAAGAGCACAAAATAACTCTGAGGCTTCATATCAGAGTGACTAGAAGCATGGCAATGCCTTTGACTAATTAAGTAATACAATGGATAGAGTTCTGGGACTGCTATCAGGAAGCTGTTGTTTCAATCTAATTCTTTGTGATCCCATTTAGGCTTTTCTTGGCAGAGATACTGGAGTGGTTTGCCGTTTCCTTCTCCAGCTCATTTAACAGAGGAGGAAACTGAGGCAAACAGGGTTAAGTGACTTGCCCAGGGTCACACAGCTAGTCTGAGGCCAGATTTCAACCCAGGAAGAAGAATGTTCCTAGTTCCAAGCTCAGTGCTCTATCCATCTAACTGACTACTCAGGAAGCCCTGAGTTCAAATCCTGATTCAGAAACTTACTAGCTGTGTGACCCTGGAGAAGCCACTTCACCTGTCTGCCTCAGTTTCTTCAACTGCAAAATGGGGATAATCATAACATCTACCTCCCAGGGTTGTTGTGAGGATTAAATAGAATGATAATTTTTGTGTTTAGCACAGCACGTGACACAGAATCACATAGTTGGTGCTTAATAAATCTTCCTTCATTCCTTCCTTCCTGCCTTTCTCCCTTCCTGTGTCTATTTGCACCTTCTCACCCCCAACATGAACCATCCCTCCCCTCCCTTTGTTTCCTTTCTGCCTCTGCTCATGTTCTTTCTTCGCTTCCTCAGTATTCCGTAGTACAGTGGTTATACTGCCAGGACAATTTAGTCTTGGCCTCAGAGGCTCATTTTAGACCTCCTTTATTTGTCCTCAGGACAGGAATTCCCTTCCCCCCCCCCACTCCCTTTTTCCAAAAGACATTTCTACCTGGAGGTTAGTGAAGGTTTAGGGAGATGCACATAAACTGAAATCACTAAGGGAACAATTCAGTAATAAACTGATTCATCTCACACACTCCCCTTTTCTTGGTATTTGCAATTCTTAAAATTCATTGGATTTTAAAATGATTTTGTATGATTCATAAAGAAAACTTAAACGTTTGCTGGTTAAAAGTAGTCTCTTCTTTCTAGGGGCTTCTGCTATAAAAACCGACCACTTCATGGGAATGGAGGAAAACCATTACTGGAAAAAAAAAATCAATGATAAAAAATGCTTAGTATAAAAACAAAATACAAAGTTTTCATTTTAATGTGATCAAATTCCAAAAATGTTATAATGCAACGGGAATTATAGACTTAAATTCTATAGTATTTGAGTTACTATTTCCAGATGACCTTTTCTGTAATGTTCTATAAACAGTTTCACAACAGGCCATACTATTTGTAGTTATTTATTTTTTTTGTTAAAGATCTCAATATTTAGCATTTGTATTCATTCTAAGCAGTAGGAAAAGAGCTGACTAGAAGATGAGCATCCAGCAAGCATCCTACCATAATACAGAATGTAATTAATTTCTGGGCCAAGGTCATATATCTGAAGAAATGTTTGCAGAGGGGGTGTTAAAGAAAGTCACACCCAAGAACTAAAGGGAGCCTCTTTAGCACCTCCATTCATCAGGGGCTATTAAAATGGCCATTTGACTGAACAACACTTTCTTTTAGCAGATGTAGAATGTTTTCTTCCTCGGAATTAATTTATTCTAAATTAAGCAATCATTTGGGCATTTAAAAAGCAGGAAAGATCATTTTTCTTTTCCAGTCTATAAGTGAACAGGAAGAGGAAGGTGAAGACTGAGTGAGCTGCAAAACACAATATTTTAAGTTTCACAGATTGCTGAACTGCTGAAATAGTCTATTTAAAAACACCAGTTACATCTTAAAACACACATCTTACACTCATAACTTGAGTGGTTATTATTAAAGAACACATATGGTTGTTTTGTTAAAGTTATTACTGAAGAAAAATAGCAAGAAATATTTATTTCTTATTTGTGCTAATAAAAACAATTAAAGCATCTTTCATTACAGAAAAAAAAAAGTTATTGTTCCATCTAATACAGGGTGGCCCAGAAGTCTTAGTGCTGTGTTAAACTATCAGGGCTTAAAAGGGCATGAAGACTAATGAACTAAGACTTTTGGGACACCCTGTTAATCGAGGCATAATTACTCCCAAAATATAATCTATTAAATTGAGAATGGTTTGCTTTTCAGTGACGATCCACATGCTTACTTCAATTAGTTCTCTTGAATGAATGAATGAATGAATGAATATTTTATCTTTTGGCATACCCAAAACATTAATGCAAAAAAAAAAACAGTTTTAGAATAAATCATCAGTATCTCCTCCAAAAGTAACCTAAATCTGCTTCTGTAATTGTGAAAAGATTCAGAAAAAATGCTACAAAGGATTCAAAATCAGAAAGCCTCTATAAATTCCTATTTCCAACATCCCTCAGTTAACATCACCAATCTCGATACCTTATTACAAAAGTTCTGTAACATACTGAGGTTAGCCATGGTTGCCAAGATGGATATTACTTACCATTGCTCTTAGGACTTTTTATGGTCAAAAAAGTTTGATTTCTGGTCTTACAGGGCTTTTGCAAATAAACAAGGCCATTCCATTCACTCATAGGACTTTAAGTGGATCAGTAAAGAGCAAGGCAAGATTAAAAGGGATGTTAATTAGTCCCAATTTGTGTTCAAGAGGTCATTTTCCATTGCCCTTATTACTTCATTAGTGTAACTAAATAGACTTGGGGGGGGGGGAGTGAGGCAATTGGAGTTAAGTGACTTGCCCAGGGTCACACAGCTAGTATGTGTCAAGTGTCTGAGGCCACATTTGAACTCAGGTCCTCTTGAATTCAGGGCTGGTGCTCTATCCACTGTGCCACCTAGCTGTCCCTATGAATAGACTTTTAACAGTGGTAGAACTTATATTAAAAATTTAACTTTTTTGTAGGCTATGAGAACCTTCCTCTCCCCACTTGTACTCACCTAATGGAATAAGAGGAGACCTAAGGATTCAGTCTATACAATTGACTGCAGCTTGTTAGGACAGCCCCCAAAAGGTCAAAACCGGACTGACTTCCAAATTCAGATAAACTAAAATGAGGGAATCTTTCTTTCTTAGTCTCTAACTATGTATAAACACAGCTAAAGAAAAAAAGGGATAAAGTGACATTCAAATTCATTAAGGCCGAAGATTTCAAGCAATGAGTACAGGCCTCAATAAATAAAACACTTGAGAGTATCATAACTTTTTGTTTCATGAAAGACTTCTGTTACTAATGCCACATATTGTTTTATATCCTAAAAGTAACAGAACTATGGTAATAATCATATGATTACATAATTATATAGAAATATCTCTAAGTTGATTCTAAATCCTTAACAAATTAGCTGGCTGAGAAGAGAGTTTGCATTCAGACTTCTCAAGAGAACGGAAGACAAGAGATGTGTTCACAGTAGCTTATTAGTGAGCATCATTGTGTATTTCTGATTCATACCCCTAAATCAAACTTTTTCTCCCTAGTATAAATTTTAAATATCCTGGGGACTGTGAAAGTAACACTGTAATTTTTTTATGAGTAATTTGCCACTCTTTTAAAATAAATAATACTGGGGCAGCTAGATGGCGCAGTGGATAGAGCACCGGCCCTGGAGTCAGGAGTACTTGAGTTCAAATCCTGCCTCAGACACTTAACACTTACTAGCTGTGTGACCCTGGGCAAGTCACTTAACCCCAATTGCCTCACTAAAAATAAATAGATAAATAGATAAATCAATAAATCAATCAAGCTGAAATATATGAGACCTAATTTCTAAAGAACAAGAAACCAGCTCTTTTCTAAGAAAATGCTACATTTATCATTTAAAACTGCAATTCCAAAAGTTGTTTTCCAAGTAGTTGAGTAGTGAAGATCTAATAAAAGAAGTGACACTGGTCCGTGTTTCAGTTTTAATAAAGTTATGGATTAGTTAGGTGGTTCTTTGGGCTTTTAAATAATTCAAACCTACTCTTCCCATCCCAAGATACTCATGCTGGAATCTGACTTAAGCAATTTTAGAGAAATCTTTTTCCCCCCCTCTTCTTAAAGGGGGTCATTTTGTCTCTGAAACTATAGAATATAATTTCTACTTTGAGCAGCTTCCTGTTTCATTGATGCCAATGTTAGTTTCAATAATGTTGGTTTTTACTGTGCTTGTGGTTAAAAACTAGAAAACAAAAGGCTGAAGAGGAATATTTGATAAAAATCTGGTATCAGAGCAACAGAAGTAGGGTTTTTCCTATATCATGTAGCAAAAAAAAAAAAACACAACAAAAAACCTATGCTAGTCCCCAGCTGAGTCTTAAAATTTAATATACCCATCTGGTTTTTAAGTTATCATCAGCATGCTGAATATCATATATCATATGATTTAAATAAAGGAGGAAGAAAATCATTTGTGTAAAGTGTATGTTATGACAAAAGAAGAAAATGTGTGGTAATGTTTTTGTATTTTCCTTTTTGACTGGTATGTTCTAGATTGAATTGAGCAAACACTTATTAAGCCCCTACTGTTTACCAGGCTTTGGGAAAAGAAAAATAACAGAATACTTTGCAATTGAAGAGTTTATAAAAATGGTGAAAGGGGGGCTGGTTGATCATAAGACATTTAGACAAACTGCCATGAATCTAAGTGAGAAAATTACTAGGACTGCAGTCACAGAATTACTTACTCTCAGGTTGAATGAGGATGTCAGAGGTCATCTAGCCCTACCAGTATCTGAGTAACAGTCCCCAAGACAAGTATCAGCCTTTGTCTGAAGACCTCCAGGGGAAGGGAAGGTAGTCCATAGTATTTTGGATTGGTTAGTTCAAACTGTCAGGAAGTTTTGTTCTTACATCAAGTCTAAGACTCTAACTCTCCAAAATGTTTTCTTAATTGCCCTTCCAGTTCTAAATATAAGATTTAGTAATTATAAATATTTAATTTCTCATGTAAAATTGTACATTACTGTATCATAACTAAAGCTGAGGCTATTCACAAGAATGAAAAACTCAGACATTGTATGTATCGACAAGTAAAATCCTGAAATCTGTCTAATATTATTTACCCGGAAAAGCATAATCAAAAAAGCCTATCAGGTTGGGTTTGGGTTTTTTTGTTTGTTCGTTTGTTTTTTTGGTATCATGGCCAATGATGTAGAGGCTGGTTGTCCATAATCTTATTATAGTATTTACTTTCATAAGTAATTTTTTTCACCTGAAATTTCTATGGAACACGCATCTCCAATTTCTTAGTCGTCCATTGCCATGTAGCTGTGCTTTCAGCCCAGAGAATGATCAGTTTACCATGGACGAGAGGAGGGCTACTGGGCACCTGAGGTCCAGTGTGCTTACACACTAGTTTGAACAGGGTCCCTTTTATGAACAAGTAATTAATTGGTCTCTCCGAAGAGGGAAACTTTCTTTTTACAACTTGTAAACACACACACACACTCACTCACTCACACACACACACACACACACACACACACACACACACACAGAGTGAGAAGTAGCATGGCTGATAAAACAATAGACTTTAATTAAAATCTGTCCAAAGACAGTCCATTACCCCGTCCAAGTGTTTTCAATGATTAATTTAGGTAAAATTACCAAAAGGAATACACCTTTCTGCATTTTGGCCCTAAGCTCATTAATGTTTACTGGTCAGAATAATAGATATTTACAAGTCCAGATAGCATTGGAGTTCAGTATGATCAGACATACGTATTGCCCTTCCCTCTGGTTTTATGGGCCAGTGGTCTTAGCAGTACCATTCCTGGGCTTCAGGCGACTCAGCCTTCACTAACTATTGCAAAAGCCAGACGCTCCGCAAACGTTCTCTCCAAGGCATTTCGAGAAAATGTCGCTGATGCGAGCTGACTCACCCGAGTTGTAGAGTTAGTAAAGTTGAAGGTGCCGGCGCAGCCCTGCTAGACCTCCGGATCAAAGTGGAGCAGCTGCTCCTCCTCTTTACCTGACCCCATATAAAAGCGCTGGCTCGGTGACTCCCAGTTTCCGGCTCCCTTTCCCTGGCCCCTCCCCAAAAGCCAAGGCACAAAGTACCACATTTCTCTTCTTCACTCACACCCACCTTCCACCCCCAGCACCGAGGGACCTGTCACCTCTGTTTACCTGACGGGCCTCGTTTCCCGCACCAGAGTCCAGAAGAGCACAGAATGCCGCTGTCCCGCGCCCTGCCCACATGGCATCGAGGGACGCGGCTTGGCGGCGGCCGGCACACTTGGTAGCTTCTAGGACCGGCGCGCTCATTCTGTCGCTCGGACGCAGGCTGGCATCCCTGGGCCCCTCCTGCCCCGTGCATTTTCCCTGCGCTTGATGAGGGCTGGGGGTTGGCATCACCTGTTCCCTCCCTGCACTACAACTCCTGGGCAGGCCGGCCGGCCGGAAGGACAATCAAAAAGAGAGAGATGCTCTGTTCCCATGCCTAGGTCGGCAAGGCCAGTGGGGGTGGGGAGAGGACCACTTGCACGGCGTCTGTCCTTCACACATGGCACATAGTCTCTCTGAAAACTTTCTCCCCCTAGTCTCAGGGTACACCGACCCCCTCCCCCAGCTCTCCTTATTCCAGGACACTCCGACTCAGCTCCCTTTGACCCCAGGGCATTAAATTCTATGACCCCTTCCGAGGACACAGCCCCCTGCCTTCCTTAGCCCTGGAGACAAGCCTCGGTGTCCTCTCTCTTCCGTGACATACGACCCAAGCGCCTTATCCCGGGACAGGGGACACGCACCCTCCGCCGCGTCCTCTCGGCTCAGGGTCCCCCTCAGCCGGAGCCACAAGAGCTGTGAGTCCCCTTTAGTGACCCGGGCACACACAGCCCCGCGTGTCCTTAGGCTCGGGACACTGGGTACGCCTGTGTATCTATCCCAGTACATCTAGGTCCGTGACCCCAGTAATTCGACACACTACCGCCAAGAAGGGTGCCCTGATTCCAGGAAACCCAGCCGCGAGAGTGTTGCTGGCCCCGGGACACCCAGCAGTGTGTGTGCCCCTGTCCCTGGGACACCCAGCAACATGAGTGCTCCCGGCTACAGGACACCCAGAAGCGTGAGGGCTCTTGGCCCCAGGCACCCAGCCCGAGGCTGTTCTGGCCAGCCCTCTCCCCACTCGCCCGAAGCCCAGCCCGGCGGGGGCGCTCTGACCTGCGGCCGGTGGCGTCCCTGGTTCCCGGTGTCCGCCCCAGCTGAGCCGAGCCAGACTGGGCAGCTCCGGTGGCTGTGTCGGCTGCTGTGGCTCCGGAGTGTCAGCGCGCTCTTCCTGCGCGATCGCCAAGTGGGGCCGCGGCCGGGGCCGGGGGCGGAGGCTGGGGGCAGGATCCTGGACTGGGAGGGGGCAAGGAGGGAGCACAAGAGGGGAGGGGAGGGGGCGGAGGAGGAGGAGGAGGAGGAGGAGGAGGAGGAGGAGGAGGAGGAGGAGGAGGAGGAGGAGGAGGAGGAGGAGGAGGAGGAGGAGGAGGAGGAGGAAGGGAGGAAGGGGGCGGGAGCGGGGGCGGGGGCGGCGCGCTGGGACCTGGGCTCCCCGCGCGCTCGCTGCTCGCTGGCTGGCTCTCTTGACCCAGGAGGGAGCCTCTTCCGACACCACACTAACCCGCGGCCAGCCCCGGCAGCGCTCAGGTCCCTGTTCGGCCCCTCCGGCGGTCCCCGCCTCCGAGCTTGGGCCAAGGCAGCCGGGAGTCCGGCCGCGGACAGCACAGCCTCCCAAGGAGTGACCCTCGTGCACACACTTGGAAGTAACTTGGGGGTTCGGGTGGCAGAGGAGGGGCTAGAGCTCGGCTTCCCTCTGGGACCCTGGAGGTCCGCCTGGAGAGCCTCCAGGGGTCCTGGGAGTGGGAAGCAGGGCAGGGCAGAGATGTGTAGGGACTTTGCATCTAGAAGGGAAAGCCGGGGCAGAAGTTCTCCGGCTACTTAAGTCTCAAACTGTGCGCTTTCTGTTACCCTGGGCAAGACTGGAAGCTCTTTGGAGACAGCCAGATTTAGGCTGAAAGTTCCTAGGGAAACGATAGACTAGAAGCTGTTAGAGGGGAGGCACGTTGTGGGGGAAGTAGCGACACTTAATAGGCAAGTGCAGTCATGCAAATGTGAAGAATTGCTAGGGTTTGTTGCATACAATTTAAGGAAGACTAGAACTAGCCTATGCAATTGTAAATTCCAAAAAAATTACCAGCACCCTTAGTGAAACTCCTTCAGGGCATTCTCTTTTCAAACCGCTGGACTAGCTGCTCCTCTTAGACAAACTCATCCTCCACACAGGTTTAGACTGGAAGTCCCTTGAGGACAGGAAAGCCGACTTAGGCGGGAAACTCCTGGGGGACAAACTTAAACCAGAGACCGACTTAGAATTCGACTGGCAAATAGACGGAGTGAAAACTGCTTGAGGTCGATCTTAGATCAGAAGCTCCTCACTGTCCAACCTAGACTGGAAACCTGGCAAAACCTGGCAAATCCCGGAAAACTAAGACAGCAAGCTCTTTGTCCAAAGGACCCTCCTGCATGGGCCCAGGGAAAAGCACCTGGAATTCTAGGGAGTGGGTAGGAAGCCCAGCCTTGTCACTCACTTAACCCATGTAGGACCTTGATGAATCATTTCCCTACTGTTTCCTAACTGTAAAATGAATGAATTGGACTGGACCAGGCCTTCTCTAAGGTTTCTTTCTATCTCCAAACCCTTCCATAATGGAATTAGAGGGCAGGTTAGCTCTTTAGTAAAATAAAGGGGGGGGGCAGCTAGGTGGCACAGTGGATGGAGCATTGGCCCTGGAGTCAGGAGGACATGAGTTCAAATCCAGCCTCAGACACTTAACACTCACTAGCTGTGTGACCCTGGGCAAGTCACTTAACCCCAATCACCTCACTTAAAAAAAAAGAAAGAAAGAAGGGGAAAATGAACAGGGGTGCAATCTTTCTTTGGGTTGGGAGTGCCTCAGCTTCACATCTGAGATCCAAAATGACACTATTCTTCCTTTTCTGCAGTAGCAAGGTTTACTAGTCATGGACCTTTTTCAACTGGGAGGGACTTATTAGTCCTCTCCCCATCCCAGCCCATCCCACCCAAGCCAAGCACTACTAGTACAAAAACAGAAGCAATGTGAGCATAAGAAAATAGGCTCACAGTTCCCTAGTATCATGGTATTGTGTGAAGAGCTCTGATCTGGAGACAAAGGTCCCAGATTTTAACCTACTTCATACTTAACACCATATTTTCCATCCATTCCCACTAAATCTTGTTTTATCTGAGCTATAGATGATCTCATATAAAAATGACCCCTGAAAGGCAGTATGGATAAGTGAAAAGAACACCAGATTTGGAGTCAGAAGCTCTTGGGCTCAGGGCTGGCTCTGGCATGTATTAGACATATGACCCCATCTGCTGGTCTCCTCAGTATTAAGGTCACATTGTCCTGGGGCCAGTCTTTGTTTGCCCCCTACAATACCCCCTTCCCCCACCAACTGGAAGTGTGTTTAAAGCTGCTGAGATAGGCAAAGTTTGTGGTACTCATCTCAGGCACAAAATCTCCTGGTTTATGACCCTGTGGGATATACATTCACACACAGATTCAGTTCAGTGACTAGTCAAAGGTTACCCAGACAGTGAGGGGGCAGCTCTAGGATTCCAACTCTGGTCCTGATGACTTGAGATGATCTATTGGGTTTTATGGTTGTTCTCTTTCCTCCTTCCACTGATGGGCTAACACCTCCTTCCCCACACTCCTATTCCGGTTGGTTCTTTGAGTTAGATACATGTTATCCCAAAAGTCTTAAACAAAGCCTGAACTGCACTGAGACTTTTGGAACATTGTATATTTTAGGCTGTAGTTCTTTTGAACCTGAATTAAACACTCACATATATTTCATTCATATATACATGTGTGTATATATATATATATATGTTGTGCATGTATGCATGTGTTGTTCAGTCATGTCTGACTGTTACCCCATTTGGGGTTTTCTTGGGAAAGATACTGGAGTGGTTTGCCATTTCCTTCTCCAACTCATTTTACAGATGAAGAAAATGAGGCAAACAGGGTTAAATGATTTGCCCACAGTCGCACAGCTAGTAGATATCTGAGACTAGAGTTGAACTCAGAAAGATGAGTTCCTGATCTCAAGGAATCGCTATCCTCTGTGCCATCTAGCGGCATATAAACATCCCCCACACACACACACACAGACACACACACACATATGTGTGTGTATATAGTTCACATATGTATATAGTTCATATATATGCCTTCCCTCTCACTAAGGAAACATTGTCCTTTCTGTTTATAATTGTGCAATAAAAATACATGCCATGTGGGGAGGAAATGGAGGTCTAGTAATATGGGTTGACTGTAATTTAATTGATTTCCATAGGATTCTGAACATACTCAAATTGGCTCCTTTGGGAAAAAGACTTTAGACATTTTAATATACCAATGATTTTTTAAAATGCTGTGTTTAAAAAAATTCAGTATAATCTTTCTTCAAATAAGGTGACTCAGCCAAGGGTTCAGGAAAAGAGTACATTAACCATTTAATACTTATCCTAGTCTTCCATTGCTTCGTTCTAGGACTAGGAAAGTGAATGTTCTTCTAATCAGACCACTCATTTATGGTAGCTATACAGTCTTGTATAGCAGTGTTTATACTTGTTCCTTCTCTTTGTATTTTTATAGTTTTATTGATGCACGTTTCTTTTACACCACATTCATATCACAATACCCCCCCCATCCCATTTAAATCTTCCCTTATAACAAGGAAAAACAGTTATGGAAAAGCAACCAATACATATAGTAACTATATCTGTCAGTTCATGAAACTTTCTATACCTATTGTTTCCTACCTCTTTATTGATAGGAGAAAGGCTTATTTCATCATCTCTGCTCAAGGACCATGATTCTTCTTTTTAGCTGAAATGTCATTTATCAACCTAAAGGCATTATAAATTCACAGCTTCTTTTTGTAGATAGGGAGGATCATCCCATGAACAAGTATGGGGGTGGGTCTTTGCCCTGGCCCTTTCCACTGGGAACATATGTACTACGGTTCCTTACTAAAAGACATGCATGACCAGCAGCTTTTAGTGGGGACCTTGGTCCCTGTGACAGAGGATCTGTATGAAAGACAGTTGGTGCCTGGAAAGGCTTATGTGAACTGATGCAGTGATGTGAACAGCACCAGGAGAACAGTAACAGCAATATTGTTCAATGAAGAATTGTGAATGACTTAGCTATTCTCAGAAATACAATGATCCAAAACAATCCCAAAGTACTAATGATGAAGCATACTATCAGCCTCCAGAGAAAGAACTGATATTGATTGAATACAGACTGAAGCATGCTATTTCTTATTTTCTTTCTTTCTTTCTTTCTTTCTTTCTTTCTTTCTTTCTTTCTTTCTTTCTTTCTTTCTTTCTTTCTTTCTTTCTTTCTTTCTTTCCTCTTTTATTTAAGTCTTTTTATACCAAATGACTAATATGGAAATGTTTTACATAATTAAAGAAAAAGAAAAGAAAGAAATAGGATTGGTGATAGAAACAGGAAGAACTATTCACTCTGTGAGCTGTAAGGAGCAAGGATAGATTGTTTCTGGCTCCTTTTTTTCAAGGCAGCCTCTTTGTTGGTCCCTTCTTCCTAGAAACCATCAGAAGTCCATTCACAATCAATGCCAAAACCATTAGAACCTTGGGAACTCTGGGTAATCTGCCTGGCTAGCAAAGAAATACTCCAGTCACCACATTTCCATGGCAATGAGTCTATGAGCATGGCAAAACCAGATTATACACAGTAGCAAAGAACTGGAAACAGTAGATGCCCATCAAATGGAGAATGGTGAATCAAGCTGTAGTATATGAAAGTGATAGAATAGTACCACACCATTAAAAAAAATCATTAGAAGACTTATATGAACAGATACAAAGTGAAATAAGCAGAATTGGGAAAAAAATATATATGACTACAACTATGTAAAGTGAAACTGGACACTAATCATAAAGATCAAGTTTGGCTGAAGAGACATGAGAGTGCATTTCTACCTTTTCTATAGATGTGGAACATTGCATATTAAGATGGACAAGATTGATGTAATGATTTGTTTTACTCAACTGGGTTTTTTTCTTTTTTTTTCTTTGTTATGTCCCTCAGATCTTTCTAGACGTTCACAACCAAACTAAACTACACTTCTAGCCTCTACTTCTTTACCACAAACTTAATCTTCAACCTCTTGCAGTTTGGCTTCTGACCCCACTGTTTTATAGAAATGACTGTCTCAAAGGTAAACTCAGGCTGGATTCAGTGGCCTTTCTCTGTTCTTATCTTGACATGTCTGCAGCTTCAGACACAGTTCAGCATCCTCTTTTTGGCTCCCTTGGCCTAAAATGACTTTTATGACAATGCTTTCTCTTGCTTCTTCTATTATCTGACTGTTCATTTTTGGCCTCCTTTGCTGGATCATCTTGCAACTCCCATCCTCCAAGTATAAATATCCAACTAGGCTCTTTCTTGGATCTTACTGTCTTCTACTTTCTTTGCTTTAGTGACCTCATCAGATCCCACTGATTCAATGACCCTTCATTTGCAGTTGACTCCTCAAACTATATAGTCTAACCAGACCCCTCTAGTAAATTGTCAATTAACCAACTGTCTCCTGTAGGTCTCCACCTAGCTTGGCTGTTAATTTACATCTTCACTTGGCTCCACTTCAGCAGGTTACTTAGGCACTGGGCATGGTGGCTCTTTGTCTGGGTCAGATGGGTCATTTTCCTGTTAGCTCAGCTGGGTGGTCCTGAACTCTCTTTAGCTAGAGTGTTACAGTGTTCTTTTGGGTTGGAATGTTAGTTACCCATGCTCCTTCTGTTAGGTCAACGACCCTCAGCTGAGGATTGGCACAAGTCTCTCCTTTTTGATTCCCTCAGAGATGAGGTAGGTTAACTCCAGGCAGAAGAGATAGCTCTTCTTATTTAACAATCTTTCCTGATTCAAAGCTAATTCCCTTAATTAAGTACTCCCTTTGGCTTATGGTTGTGGTTGCTGAGTCATGTCCAACTCTTCAGGACCCCATGGGTCATACTGTTCATGGAATTTTTTTGGCAAAGATACTGGAGTGGTTTGCCATTTCCTTCTCCAGTGGATTAAAGCAAAAAAAAAAAAAAGGGAGGGGGAGGTAAGTGACTTGCCCAGGGCCCCACAGCTTGTTAGTGTCTGAGGCCAGATTTAAACTCAGGTCTTCCTGACCCCAGGCATACAGCTCTATCCACTGAGCCATATAGCTGCCTTTTAACTTATGGTGGTCAGTTGCAATTCAGTTATATTTCTCAGACTCCTTTGGGATTTTATCCAGATAAGAAGTTAGGTACAAATGTATAAATGCAATCCGTGTCCTAAAGCAAAGTTCATTTGTCATTGAATTAGTCAAGTCTCAAACTCTTTAAGATGCAGAATATACTCTCTGCTTTTTTTTTTTTTTACTCTTTACAACCTTAAGCTTTTACTGAAGTCTTAACAGGACACTCTATTACATATGTCTAATGGTTAGCAATAAATGTCAAGGCATTTCTAGAATATTTCAATGACTGTCTCAAAGGTAAACTCAGGCTGGATTTAGTGGCCTTTACATTATTTGTTTTTTGTTTTTTTGTTTTTGTTTTTGTTTTTTTTTTTTAGTGAGGCAATTGGGGTTAAGTGACTTGCCCAGGGTCACACAGCTAGTAAGTGTCAAGTGTCTGAGGCTGGATTTGAACTCAGGTCCTCCTGAATCCAGGGCCGGTGCTCTATCCACTGCGCCACCTAGCTGCCCTGGCCTTTACATTATGTACAAATTGTCATATTAGAATACAAATGTAAAAATATATCAGTTCAAAAAGACCCTGACAAGATAAAGATTGTTTGACTGATAGAATAACTTAAATTCTCCATAACATCCCTAACCCCTGAGTTCTTACCATCCCACAACTTGGATTTGAAGTTTTTATCCCCATAGGGCTGTTAACCTCAGCTTCAAGGTACCCAAGGGTTCATAATCCTAAAACTAAAGTTCATTTTCCCTATCAGTGTGCTTACCTTAAATACTCAAGCTAGGAGACACAGTTAGTTTGATGTCATTATAAGCTATGAAACATCTCCCTCGAAACTTTGAGTACTCTCCCAATTACAACTTTAGTGAGAAGATGGGACACATACACGGGAGATAGCTGGAGGTAACTCACAACTCAGCTCAGTCCCATCTTTGTTCTGTTCCTGAGTTTCTCTATACAGGCATACCTTTTTATTGTATCTTGCTTTATTGTGCTTTGAATAAATGGCATTTTTTAGAAATAGAAGGCTTGTAGCAACCCTATCTTGAACAAGTCTGTTGACAACATTTTTCTAACAGCATGTGCTCATGTCATATATTTGTGTCATATCTAAGTAATTATTATGTCTGTTATAGTGATCATTGATGTTACTATTATAATTATTTTGGGGTGCTGCAAACCAGGCCCACATAGGATGATGAATTTAATTGAAAAATGCCTTCCCCAGCCTCTCCTACTCCTCAGGCCTCCCAATTTCCTAAGACACAATAATATTGAAATTAGGCAATTAACCTTAGAATGGCCTCTAGGTGTTCAAATGAAAGGAAGAGTCAATGGATGTGGCAAACTTCATTGTCTTATTTTTTGTTTTTAAGTGAGGCAATTGGGGTTAAGTGACTTGCCTAGGGTCACACAGCTAGTAAGTGTTAAGTGTCTAAGGCCGGATTTGAACTCCTGACTCCAGGGCCGGTGCTCTATCCACTGCGCCACCTAGCTGCCCCATTGTCTTATTTTAAGAAGTTGCCAGAGCCACCCAACATTAAATCAGGACCCTACACCAACCAAAAGATTACAACTTTGCTGAAAACTCAGATAATGATTAGCATTTTTAGCAATAAAATATTTTTAAGGTATATACATTTTTAGACATAATACTATCACACCCTTAATACACTATAGTATAAACATAAGTTTTATATGCATGAGGAAACCAAAAAGTTCATGTGACTTGCTTTATTGTGATGTTTACTTTATTACCATGGTCTGGATTTGAACCTGTATTAAAAACTGTATTAAAATTAAAAACACTTCAATTGTTCATTCATCCTTGAACTTCCTTCAGATGTGAAGCCTCCTCACCCCAGTACAGCTTACTCTCCCAGTGGCCTGCTTACTCTGGTATACTCTTCTATAAAGCCTGCCATTCTTCTCCCACTGGTCAGTTCCTCTTAGAGCCTCCATTTTGTGGAGAGGCCTCTGTTTTCCAATCCCTGTTCCTACAGTGGTATTTTTCAGTTGCTTCCTTCCTCCCTCTATCCCTCCCTCTTTCCTCCCATCCTCCATCTCTGGATATGCTAATTCTGCTGCTCTCCTTCGTTGCAGTTCCTTGTTTGGGCAGGTCACTCAAATAAGGTCCTTATACCTGACTCACTTCTCTGTAAATAACCTCACAGAGGCCACTCTCCTTAAAGCTATCTTCTTCCTAGGCACTCTGGATTGGTAGGGAATGTCTAACTTTCACATAGTCTATCACTTGGGAATTTCAACAATTTTGATCATACCTCTGTCACAGGGGTGACAAACTACAAATTCCTCTTTGTACATCATCTAATACCTTAACACCTTGTAGTCTCTGTTACCAGCCCTTTATCTTCTGTGATTTTATCAACTGGGCTTGGGGCAGAAGGAAGGAAATCAGTTGATCACAGATGTCCTCCACCCCACCCCACACTTCCTTGACATTTTGGAAGTAATCTAAAATGACATAATTTAAATATTATTTCTTTAACATTATTTCTTTGACATTGAAGGAGATGGGGCATTTCATGGTTTTTTGTTGCTTACTTGCTCATTTTTATTATACTTGTCACAATTTTGAAACATGTATCTAACATAATATTAAAACTAATGATAGTTGGGGCAGCTAGATGGCACAGTGGATAGAGCATTGGCCCTGGATTCAGGAGTACCTGGATTCAGTTCAGACACTTAATACTTACTAGCTGTGTGACCCTGGGCAAGTCACTTAACCCCAATTGCCTCACTAAAAAAAAACAAAAAACAAAAGTAATGATAAAGAATTTCTTTCTTCTCGTATTCCCTTTTCTTTGCCTTTCTCACAAAGGGAAAATACTCTAGGTTGGGGGAGAAGAAAGCTTTCCTCCCTTTCAATGATGACCACCTCCCCACAGATCTATATAGTTTACTGGACTTATGGTATCTTCCTGGGTGAGCTATGAATTGAACAAGTTTGATAGACTGTCTACTATTTTGCCCTATAACTACACATTCCACATGACTTATAGTACAAGTAAAATGCAAGGTCCGGGTTTTTTTCTTTCATGTCATGACTGTTATTTGCGGTTTCTGGGGTTCTAGCTCCTTCTCAGTTCAGGAACTCAGGAACCCCTTATTGCTCTGTGGTGCCCTCTATCAGCTGTAATCTCTAGGCTACCCAGTTTCTCTCTTTTCTTGGGAGACCATGTGGTTCCCTGATGTACAGAGTTCTCTAGAGCATAAGACTTGATAGAGGAACTTCATGGCTTCTGAGTTTAATGCCAGGGAACCAAGTCATATTTGATAGGCATCTTTCTCTTGAATATTTGAAATCTTGCAATCCTTTTCTTCTCTTTCTGCGATCTCTTTTAATGGGCCAAACCTGAGGGTGCGGTTGGGGAGGAAGGGTAGAAGAGTTGGCTATAAATAATGTAAAACTCATTAACAAAGTAGTGTCCTGGGGACCCTGGAGTAGAAAAGGAATTATCACCTTATCAAGGAGTTAACCACTTCCAGGGAAGGTCACATCTTCTATAGGAAAACATCAACAAAGCCAGAACAAAGTCCTCCGCAGTGAGGAAAGGAGGGACCTAGGACAATGTGTGAGTGCACCCACTATATCAACATCTGCTTCTGTCACTTTGTAACCCTCAGACTTTGTCATGAATCTACTTTAAATTTCTACTTTAAAACTTAAATTATACCACTGGTTTTAATTTGTAAAAATTTCCTGAGCACCTACTATGTGCAAGAAGTGGCACTAGGAACTGCAGAGGATTCAGTGATGAAGAATGCATGCCTGAAGCTGCTCTGCAATTTCTGTTTTTATTTTTATTTCTTTTTAATTTTATTTATTTCTTTTTTAGTGAGGCAACTGGGGTTAAGCAACTTGCCCAGGGTCACACAGCTAGTAAGTATTAAGTGTCTGAGGCCGGATTTGAACTCAGGTACTCCTGAATCCAGGGCTGGTGCTTTATCCACTGTGCCACCTACCTGCCCCTGCCCTGAAGGTTTAATGTCCATATTCTTTTTTTGTGTTTTGTTTGTTTGTTTGTTTGTTTGGTGAGGTAATTGGGGTTTAGTGACTTGCCCAGGGTCACACAGCTAGTAAGTGCTACACGTCTGAGGCCGAATTTGAACTCAGGTCTTCCTGAATCCAGGGCCGGTGCTCTATCCACTGTGCCATCTAGCTGCCCCGCGATTTTTATTTTTAAGAGAGATTCCCCAGGGCACTGAGAGTTAAACTCCTTGCCCAAGATCATCCATAAATTGGATATGCACTTGCCATATTGTTCTGATCATATCATTCCCTTTCTGAAAAGTTTCAGGGGCTTTCTTTCACCTTTAGGATACAATACAAACTCTTCAGTCTGGTGTTTTATAATTTTGGGATAACATAATTTCCCAATCTTATTTCGTATTACCCACCCTTGTGCACTGTGTCCCAACCAAAAAGAAGTACTATCAACTGACCTGTATGGTAGAGTGGGGATAGGGGAAAAAATAGAAAAATCAAGGATGACTCCAACATTGGGACCTTGGATAACTAGAAAGATGGTGGTGCCTTCAACAAAAATAAGGGATTTTGAAAGAGGTGAGTTTAGAGAGAAAGGGGATGAGTTCCATTTTGTACATAGTGGAGAAGTGGAAGCAAATAAACCGCAGCAAGGTCATCACTGGTGCACTGGCTCCTGCATGGTCCTCCCTTTCCTATTTTAATCTGTTCGATGATCCAACTCAACTCTGCACTATTCTCTATCCTAGAATCTCTTGCCTCCCTGTGTTATTGCCAATCATGCCTCACCAGACCTAAACCCGGATTCTTCCTGGTATTGCTTCCATCAGTCCTACTCATGTGATATTGAATGTAGCTGAGGGAAATTAGAAAACCATATCTACTGGGAGCGCTACAAATGTACGTTATAGAATCTCAAGGCCAATATTGCATCCCTCCCTAATCCTTTCACTATCCCACTCTCCACAGCAGCAACTTCACCTCATATTCTACTGAGAAAATGAAGGCCATTTGCTGAGAATGCTGTCCTCTCACCTCATTTCAAATCATTTGAACATCTTTCCCAATGGTCTCCTCCTTCACTCTGATCTAGGATAAGGAAGTGGCTCTTCTTTCCATCTAACCTCTCTCTGTGTGCCATTGATCCCATCATCCCTTCCTCACTTCTCTGGCAAATTACTTCCCCCCTCTTTTATCTTAAATTGATCCCTATCTACTGGCTCCTTCCTGCTGCCTGTGTCTCCCCTGTCCTTGAAAACCCCTGACCGGATCCCACTAGGCAGCTAGGTGGTGCAGTGGATAGAATACTGGGCCTGGACTGAGGAAGAATGTGTGTTCAAATCCTGCCTTTGATACTTATTAACAGGGTGACCTTGGGCAAATCACTTAACCTTGGTTTGACTCACTTTCATCATTTGTCAAATGGGGATAATAATAGAACCTCCCTCCCCAGGCTGGTGTGAGGATTGAATGAGATAATATTTGTAAAGCACTTAGCACAGTGACCAGCAAAAAGCTATTGTTGTTGTTCATCCTTTGTTACAGAAGAGGACCAATGACACTGTGGGATGATTTCTTGTTTTATGTGTGAATTGGATTTAAGTGAGGCAGAGCTGCACAAAGCTGCAGCCTCACTCTCTCTTCCTGAGTCACTGGAGTCCAGGAGCTTAATAAAAGCTTATTTCTTTCCTTCCTACTGTCTCTACTGATAGCTAGGTGGTACTGTGGATAGAGTGCTAGGCCTGGAGGAAGACTCACCTTCCAGATTTCAAATTCAGCTTCAGACACTTAGTAGCTGTGTGACCCTGGGCAAATCACTTAACCCTGTTTGCCTCAGTTTCCTCATCTATTAAAATAAACTGGAGAAGAAAATGAAAAACCACAACAGTATCTTGCTCAAGAAAACCCCAAATGGGATTATGAAGAGTCAGACATGACTGAACGATGGCAACATCCCTGGTGGTTATTGTCCTATATTTCTCCTCCCCTTTCCTAGCTAAATTCCTTGAGAAAGCCACCTTCACGCTTACTCACCTTTCATTGAATTCTTTTTTTTTTTTTTTTTTGGCTGGGCAGTGAGGGTTAAGTGACTTGCCCAAGGTCACACAGCTAGTAAGTGTCAAGTGTCTGAGGCTGGATTTGAACTCAGGTCCTCCTGAATCCAGGGCCACTGTGCCACCTAGCTGCCACCACCTTTCATTGAATTATAACTCCTCTGTTAATCTCTGTCATTGACATCAAACTAATCTAACAATCTTTTTTTTTTTTTTTAACACTTACTATGTGCCAGGCACCATGCTAGGTTCTAGGAATACAAATAAAGGGAAAAAACAGAATCTCTGCCCTCATGTCCTAATGAGGGAGACAAGAGGTAAAAATGATATATGTACAAAATATAGAGTGTATGGGAGGTAATCACAGAGAGAAGCCACTGGGGGGGAGGAGAGGGAGGAGGAAAGAGTTCCTGTAGAAAGTGCAATTTAAACTATTTTGAAGCAAGTTAGAGAAGCCAGTAGGTGAATTTGTTTTTTTGGTGGGGCAATGATGGTTAAGTGACTTGCCCAGGGTCACACAGCTAGTAAGTATCAAGTATCTGAATTCAGATTTGAACTCAGGTCTTCCTGAATTCAGGGCCAGTGCTTTATCTACTGTGCCACCCAGCTGCCCCCAGTAGGTAAATTTGAAGAGAGATCATTGTAGGCAGCAGCAGGAACAGCAACATTTATGTATCACTTTAAGCTTTGCAAAGCACTTTACATACTATCCTATTTGGTTTCCATAACAATCCTGTGAAGTAGGGTCTATGATCATACCCAATTTAAGTGGAAGGCAACCAGGTCTGAAAGAAGTTAAGTGATTTGCTCAGGATTATGCAGCTAGTCTGAAGCAGGATTAAAATTCAGCTCTTCTTGATTTCCAGTCAGCTCTTTGATTTCCAGTCCAGCACTCTCTCTACTGTGCCATCTATGGGACAGCCTATGCAAGAAAACGAGGATCCCAGGGGGCAGCTGGTAGCTTAGTTTGTATGGAATGCAAAGACCTCAGCTGCTTTCATTTCCTTCTTTGGAACATATTTTTTAAAATCTAATTTTGCAGATGAATCCACATAAGTGTTTTTTTTTAACATCTTGGCATTTTCTTCCTCATTAAAATGAAATTAAACTAAACCAACTTTTATTAAGAGACTACTATGTATAAAGTAATGTGCTAGATGTTGTTGATACAAAGACAATAAGAGAAGTAATCTCTGCCTTTAAGAAGTTTACATTCTACTTGTGGGATGCAACACATGCACAAATACATAATTACAAATACAAATAATTTTTAAAATCAGTTTTATTTATTTTGTTAGATATTTCCTAATTACATGTACATTTAAAAATATTTCAAAAAATTTTGTTACAAATTTTCTCCCTTGCCCCTTCTTGAGAAGGCAAATGATTTGATAGTGATTACACATGTAAAGCCATGCAAAACATATTTCCATGTTAGCCATATGGCCAAAGAAAACAAACAAAATAATACAATAAAAATTAAAATATGCTTCAATTAGCATTCAGAGTTCACCAGTTCTTTCTCTAGAGGTGGATAGCATTTTTTTTTCCATCATGAGTTCTTTGGAATTTTCTTGGATCGTTGTCTAAATCAGAGTAGCCAAGTCTTTCACATTTGATCATTCTTACAATATTGCAGTTATTGTGTATGGTGTTCTGTTCACTTCATCTTGTATCAGTTCATGTAAATCTTTCCAGGTTTTTCTGAAAGCACCCTCCTTGTCATTTCTTATAGCACAATAGTATTCCATTACAATTATATACCACAACTCATTCAGCCATTCTCCAATTGTCCATCTCTATAAAGGTAAAGGAAATACATTGCCCTGCGACAATGGGGGTGGGGTGTGGGGGTCTCTCTCTTAGTCATTAAGGCTTTTGATACTATCAGTCATGAAGGCTTATGGAAAATTATTCAAAACTTGCTTGCCCAGAGAAGTTCATCAGTACCATATGGCAATTTCACAATGGCAGGCTTGCATATAATGAATGATGCTATTGCATTTTCCCAGTCACCAACAAAGTGAGACAAAGCTGTGTGCTTGCTCCAATGGTTTTTAGCATGATGTTTTCAGCCATGTTGTCAAATACCTTCAATGAGGACGAACACAGCATCAAGGTCAGCTATTGCGCTAATGGCAAATTCTTCATCTTAAAACGTCTACAAGCCAAGGCTAAAGTGGGGGGGAGTGGTGGTGCATTATTTTTTGTTTGCAGATGATTGTGAATTCAGTGCAACCTCTGAAGTTCAGATGCAACAAAGTATGGTTCAGTTCTCTGTTGTTTGTGATAATTTTGGCTTAACAACACCAAGAAAACACAGATTCTCCATCAGCTAGTACCACACCATCCATAAATGGAATCATTCAGTATTTATATATAAATTTATATTTTGTGGGACAATGAGCGTTAAGTGACGTGCCCAGGGTCACACAGCTAGTAAGTGTCAAGTGTCTGAGACTAGATTTGAACTCAGGTCCTCCTGAATCCAGGGCCTATGCTTTATCCACTGTGCCACCTAGCTGCCCCCACCATTCATTATAGCAAATGACATTTAAAAAATGTGTTCATTTGCATTTCTATAATCAGTAGTGAATTAAAGCATCTTTTCATGTGATTGTTGATAACTTTGTTACTATTTTTTCTCACTCTATAAAATAATTCTTTGGTAGTTTGATTGGTATGGCATCGAATAAATAAATTAACTTAGGGAGAATTGTCATTTTTATTATATTGGCTCAGCCTATCCATGAGCAATGAATACTTCTCCAATTATTTAGATAGGTCTTTTGTGTGTGTGTGTGTGTGTGTGTGTGTGTGTGTGTGTGTGTGTGTGTGAAAAGTGTTTTGTAATTGTGTTTACACAATCCCTGGGCAGGTAGATTCCCAAATATTTTATATTGTCTACAGTTATTTTGAATGGAATTTCATTTTTTATCTTCTCTTATTGCTATAGCTAGCATTTCTAGTACAATATTGAATAATAGTGGTGATACTGGACATCCATGCTTCACTCCTGATCTTATTGGGAAGGCTTAACATTTATCTCCATTACAGATAATATTGCTCTGGTTTCTCAATAGATGTTACTTATCATTTTAAGAAAGTTCCATTGATTCATATGTTTTATAGTGATTTCAATAGGAATATATATATATATATATATATATATATATTTATCCATGCACATATAGCATTTGATTAAAGTTTTTCTTCTGTATCTATTGAGATAATCATATGATTTCTATTGGTTTTGTTATTGATATGGACAATTCTGTTTTTAGTTATCCTAATATTGAACCAGCCCTGCATCCCTGGTATAAATCCCACCTGCTCAAAGTGTATGATCTTTGTGATATATTGCTGTAATCTCTTTGCTAGTATTTTATTTAAAAATTTTGCATTGATATTCATTAAGAAAATTGGTCTATATATTTTTCTCTCTGTTTTTGCTCTCCCTGGTTTAGGTATCAAGACCACATGTGTGGGGGCAGCTAGGTGGTACAGTGGATAAAGCACTGACACTGGATTCAGGAAGACCTGAGTTCAAATCCAGCCTCAGACACTTGACACTTACTAGCTGTGTGACCCTAGGCAAGTCACTTAACCCCTGTTGCCCCACAAAAACAAAAACAAAAACAAAATTTTACAACCCATATTTGTGTCATAAAAAGAATTTGATAGGACTCCTTCACCTATATTTTCAAATAGTTTATATAATATTTGGATTAATTGTTCCTTAAGTGTTTGATAGAATTCACTTGTTAATCCATCTGGTCCTGGGGATTTTTTTCTTGGGGAGTTAATTGATGGCTTGTTCAATTTCTTTTTTCTGAGATAGGGTTGTTTAAGTATTCTATTTCCTTTTCTGTTAATCTGGGCAGTTTATATTTTTATAAGTATTCATTCATTTTACTTAGAATGTCAGTTTTACTGTCATGTAATTGGACAAAATAACTCCTAATAATTGTTCTAATTTTATCTTCATTGGTGGTGCATTCACCCTTTTCATTTTTAATACTAGTAATTTTGTTTTCTTCTTTCTTTTAGATCTAATTAACCAATGATTTATGGATTTTTTCCATAAAACCAGTTCATAGTTTTATTTATTACAGGGTTTAAAAAAAACTTTTGATTTTATTAATCTCTGGTTTTCAGGATTTCCTTTTCAGTGTTTGATTGGGGATTTTTAATTTATTCTTTTTTTTCTAGTTGTTTTTTAGTTGCATGCCCAAGTTACTGATCTCTTTCTTTATTTCATTGATGTATGCATTTAAAGATATAAATCGTTGGCTGCATGCCACAAATTTTGGAATGTTGTCTCATTGTTGTCATTCTCTTTAATGCAATTATTTTTTCTATGATTTATTCTTTGACCCACTCATTTTTTATGATTAGATTTAGTTTCCAATTACCTTTGTTTTGTTTTGTTTTGTTTTGTGGGGCAATGGGGTTTAAATGCCTTGGCCAGGGTCACACAGCTAGTAAGTATCAGGTGTCTGAGGCTGGATTTGAACTCAGGTCCTCCTGAATCCAGGGCCAGTGTTTTATCTACTGCACCACCTAACAGCCTCTCCAATTACCTTTTTTCTTTTTGCACTCTTTTTTTTTGGGGGGGGGGCAGGACAATGAGGGTTAAGTGACTTGCCCAAGGTCACACAGCTAGTAAGTGTCAAGTGTCTGAGGCAGGATTTGAAGTTAGGTCCTCCTGAATCCAGGGTTGGTGCTTTATCCACTGTGCCACCCAGCTGCCCCAGATCCAATTACCTTTTAATCTGTGCTTCCATAATCCTTTATTCAGTGCAAAATGGTTTGAAGAGAGTGCATTTAATATTTCTGCTTTTCTGCATTTGGTTGTGAGGTTTTTATGCTCTGATACATGGTCAGTTTTTGAGAAGGTGCCATGTACATCTAAGAAAAAGGCATACTCCTTCCTATTCCCATTCAGTTTTCTCCAGAAATCTATCATATCTAATTTTTCTAAGATTCTGTTCATTTCCTTGATTTTTTTCTTGTTATGGTTAAATTTATCTACCTCAAAGAGGAAAAAGTTCAGGTTCTTTAATAATATAGTTTAACTATCTAATTCCTCCTGTAATTTATTTAACTTTCCCTTTAAGAATTTTCTAAGAAAACGTTATGTCATTTTGTGGATATATATTTAGTATTGGTATTAGTTCATTGCTTATGGTTCCTTTTAGCAAAATGTAGTTTCCCTGCTAATCTCTTTTAATTAGTTCTGTTTTTGTTTTTATTTCATCTGAGGTCATGATTGATACCTCTACCTTTTTTTTTTTTTACTTCAACTGAAGGATAATAGATTATGCTCTAATCCCTTATTTTAATGTGTGTCTCTCTGTTTCTTGGAAACTCACTTAGTTTCTGTTTTCTAATCCATTCTGCTATCTACTTTTGTTGTTATGGGTGAATTAATCCTATTCATATTCACAGTTACAATAATTAACTATGTATTTTCCTTAATCCTATTTTCTTCTTTGTATCCCTCTATCTCTCTTTTTATCCTGTCCCTCCTCTTAAATCTGATTTGCTTCTGACTGCTGCTTTCTTTTGTTTGCTTTCCCTTTTATCACCTTTTCTCCTTTCCTTCTTGCCTTGCCCTCCTACTTCCCCAGGTGAAGTCTATTACCAACTGAATATGTAAAGATATTTTTCCCCTTTTGAAGCAATTTAGATGTGAGTGAAATTCAAGGGTTGCCTGTCACCCCCACTCCCATTTTCCCCTCTACTGTAAATGCTTTTCCTTGTGTGCCTCATTTACGTGAGATAATTTTCACCATTCTTCTCCCTTCCCCCTTCTCCCAGAGCATCCTACTTCCTCATCTTTCCTTGTTTTTTACATCCTCCCAACATAATCAATTCACTCTCACACCCTCCTTCCATGTAGACTCTTTTAAAATACCCTAATAGTGATAAAGTTCTTAGGAGAGAACTATGTCATCTTCCCATGTAGAAATATAAACAGTTTACTCTTATCAAGTCCCTTATGATTTCTCTTTCACGTTTACCCCACCCCCCAAAAAAAGATAGTGTTTCCTCAAAAGGAATCAGACATTTCTACTTGGACAATTAGATCTTCCTTATTGGTCAGAATCAGATCTAGAATATCAGTCCCAAGAATATGATGGAATATTACTGTACCATTAGAAATAAGGAATATGTGAATTCCTGAAAAGACTTTTATAGATTAGTGTAAAGTTGTTAGCAGAGTCAGGAAGCAATATACACAATGACTGCAACAATATAAATATAAAACAAAGCAACTAAATTGAATGCTGTGTAATATATTGACCAAGCTTGACCCTGAAAGAAAGATGAGAAAATGTACCTTCCTCTTTTCTTTGCAGTAGTGTGGGATTAGGAGTGTGAAACATTGTTTATACTGCCAGACTCAGCGGCTATGTTGCTTAGTTTTGCTAAATTACTTTTGTTTCCTCTTTTTTTTTTTTTTAAGGCTTTGCTATTCAGGATGGCACTCTGGGTAGAAGAGGGGGGGAGGAATATATCTGAAAATGAAAGTAATGCAAAAAAAGATCAATGGACTTTTTTGGGGGGGAAAGAATAGCAGTTTCTCTGACCATTTACCTTTTAAAGAAAGAAATTATCATTAAGGACAACCAAGAATTTATCAACTCTCCTATAGTGATCAGAGACTAGTAAATATTCAGTTAGTAGATTTCTCCCATTTCTTTGTGACATCCTTCCTGAACTCATCATCCAATTCTGCCATCTGGCAAGGTGGTTTCTAGGATACTTCCATCAAATTATCCCTTCATTGGTCACCCCCAAATAATCTCAACCAAATTCTACCACTCTCTTGTTCATGGATTTCTTCAGAGGAGTATATGCTAGCCTACTGTCCTTTTTTTTTTTTTTAAAGATCTAATTTGTTCCTTTTGATTAAGGTATATGCTTCCATGCAATATTCAGGTAATGAGTCACATACCTTATTAAGGAGTTGGACTAAATATCTGAAGTCTCTTCCATCTCTAAATCTTATATTCTTAATTCTCAGTCACATTTTTGAGGCAGAATTTACTTCCTTGGGTTAACATTTCTGCTTCACTAAAAAGCAAACAAACAAATATATTCTAGGCATTTGTGAGCAGAAGTAATTTGTATTATCGCCCCTCTTCCTGTATATTATCTTTATGAATTAATGGACCTCTCTACTACACTTCTTCTCATGTTCTACCTCCTACACTTTTTGGTGTTTAATTCAACAGAAATCTATTGGTAGTTTTTTTTTTCCACCCCCTCTTCATTCTTAGTCAATCCCTTTTGATCAGGATTCACAAGACATAAATCTTTTATATGGAGGGGATTGTTGAAAACTGGGAATCTACAAGATAGCCAAAGAAAAGAGTTCAGAGAGAGAAAAGAAGAGAACTCAGAGAGAACTCTGGGGAATGCCAATTCCCCACAGGGTGGGAAAAGGCAGATGAGACAAAGATGGAGCATTAAAAATGCAGAAGGAAAAATATGATACCATTATGTCTCTGGAAAAGTTTCAATGCCATAAATGAATCTTTCTAAAACATAGCTCTAGTCATTTCACTTTCCTACCGCCAAACTTTAAATGATTCCCACTTATTCTTCATTAGTTTCAAAACTTCAAATATCACCCTTTCTAATCTATCCTATACACATGTCAGATTTAGGGTTAGTTCTTCCTAAAGTATTTTTTGAGGTTATATGACTACCTCACTCAAAAACCTACAATGACACTCTTACCAGATAAAGTCTGAACTCTGGTTTCTGTTCTTTAAGGTTCTTCCTTTGACTTTAGTGTGCCTTTCTAGTCTTTTTCTCCTATCATAAAACCTATAATAATTATTCCTTCCACATTTCAGGGGTTAGGGTCATAATGCCCCCTGGATCTGGAAAATCCATGTAAAATTTTTTGACCCTCCCTTCATACTTGAGAAGAAGTCCGAATTTTTTCTTTTTCTTTTGGGGGTGTGTTTACTACACACATATTTCATGCATTTCTGAATTTCTAAACTTTTTCTGCGTCATCTGCTGGTCTTTGTGTGCCATTTGCTGCTTCCATATAACTCCCCCCAAATTCCCATTTAATTTCTTATGCTGACCCAAAATATATCAAAACCATGATGGGAAAATTTGTGATGTAGAAGGGATAACAATATAGTTAAACCATACTATCTTCTGTCCTCTAAACACACTCCTCTGTCTCTTCTAATTCCCTTCTTTGTGTCTTTGTGCTATTCTTCCCCTCTGGACAGTTTTACCACCAATGTCTATATTCCCAGTTTCTTACCAGTCTTAAATTCTCTGTTTAAATTTCATTTCCTGATTCATTTCCTCCCCGATGTTCTCAGCTAGAAGTAATTCTCTCTCTGTCTCTTTGAACTACCATAGTGCTTAGTATCTCTTAACACACTTCTCCATTATACCTTATAATTATGGTTATTTGTATCTACTGGAAAAACCAAGTGGATGAAGAATGCTTATTGTATAGAATCTCAAGTGGGGCAGACAGCCCACTGAGTGATTCCTTAGTCTAATATCTATGTCACATAGATGACTATATGACACATAGACTAAACATGAATAATGAACTAGGCTTAGATTAAAAAGTGGAGGGGCAGCTAGGTGGTGCAGTGGATAAAGCACTGGCCCTGGATTCAGGAGGACCTTAGTTCAAATGTGACCTCAGACACTTGACACTTACTAGCTGTGTGACCCTGGGCGAGTCACTTAACCCTCATTTCCCTGCCCCCCCCCCGACAAAAAAGAGAAAGATTAAAAAGTGGAAGAGAGAAAGATGGATTTCATTTAACAAGTTTTACAGTGTATCTAGTGATCTCAATCTGTTACCTGAAATATTCCTCTTTTAACACCAATATTCTTCCAGTGATGCTCCACATTGCAGGAAATCTTGGAACACCACAATCAATTAATCAACAAGCATTTATTAAGGATGTACTAAATGCCAGGCACTGTGCTCTAAATAACAATTTCTATTTTTTTTTTTTAGTGAGGCAATTGGGGTTAAGTGACTTTCCCATGGTCACACAGCTAGTAAGTGTTAAGTGTCTGAGGCCGGATTTGAATTCAGGTACTCCTGACTCCAGGGCCGGTGCTCTATCCACTGTGCCATCTAGCTGCCCCTAAATAACAATTTATAAAGAAATTAAAGTTGTAGACAACCCAGAAGGCAACGTGAGAGGAATGATGAGCACAAAGAGTTTGCAATATATTTTAAAGCATGGCAAATGCAAGAGGAGGCATCAAAGCTATAATTTAGGTGACATATGAATAGAGGAGTAGATATTGTGAGAATGAGGGATGGACAGCCTTAAGGGTTAAACTGGTATGCTTGTCATGCATGTTGGGTGGAACCCCTATCAAAGACTCATGGGAAGAAATGATGATAATCACAGAGGATGAAAAATGATGGATTGAGATTTGCAACATTGGAGGCAACGAATGCTCACATTGATGAGTTGCTGGATCTGTTGAAATAGTGAATTAAGTGTCTGAACCTTATGCCACCTTTTATTTTGTTAGTGAGGAGTAGAGATTATATCTTTTAGAGACTCCTAAGCACCTAGCGGAAACTGTATTCGGATGTTCATTTTATTAAATATTGCAAGGCTAATTGAATGAAAAAACTTTTTTTTTTTTGCGGGGCAATGGGGGTTAAGTGACTTGCCTAGGGTCACACAGCTTGTAAGTGTCAAGAAAAAACATTTTAGTTAATCATATGCATAATTGAAGCTTCTTGGATCATGTGGCCCAAAACAAGTTTCCATTGCTCACCTATGAACAGCTTCTAGAAAGTTAAGCTTGGAAATCCACAGCTCAACATAAAGTTACAAACTAGCATTACAAACTCTGTCCTTCCCAGATGCGTGCTATACTCTCAATCCTTTACACCCACAGAGGTGTTTGATATTTATTCCCAGACTCACCTGCTGGCTTGAGCCACACTCAAGTAGCCACAGGCCCTAACTTGTGACTCAAAGTTATTATATCCATGTTTCCCTGACCACAATTGTGCTTGAGAACATTTGGCTCAGTGTGGTAACCTTGCTCTTGCTACATCAAACAATTATAGGTGAATATGCACTCTCTCCATCTAAGCAGGTTTTATAGGTTAGGAAAATTGAGCCTAGAGGAATCTTGGGAGGTGAGTTTTTTTACTAGGATGATTAGAAATGTGCCATTCCCTTTTATTCCAAATTTTGCTTTTATTCCTGTTCTCTTCCCTCTCTGCCTAACTTGTATCTAAGAATCTTCTAGGCTCTTGGGTGTCTGTTTTGTGGGTGGCCCTAGGTCAAGGGTTCTTAACTGTTTTTGTTTCATGGACCCCTTCAGCAGTCTGGTGAAGCCTAGGGACCCTTTCTCTGAACAATGTTTTTGTTTTTGTTTTTGAAATTCTTAACTAAAAGGAAAGTTAAATTTTAGGTAAAGGTTAATGAAAATGAAGATGTAAATTTTTTTTCCCATCCAAAATCCCTCTGAAGTCCATCCACTTGGACTCCAGGTTAAGAAATACTGTTATCAGTGGAGAATGTAACCAAAATTGAAAGCAGACTTCTGTGGTCATCAGAGCATGTTCCTTCTCAATCTTTAGTTTACCAGAACTTGGCACCTGTGGGTAAAATTGCTTCAGAGTCTTTCAAACGTCTAGGACATAGAGTTCTTACTTAGAATTTTTCAATGGAACTGGCACTTTGGCCCTTGGGATCAATTTTTCATTATTGTTTTAAAGTTACAAAGCATTTCCTCTTTATTTCTACACCATTTTTTTTTTTAGTGAGGCAATTGGGGTTAAGTGACTTGCCCAGGGTCACACAGCTACTAAGTGTTAAGTGTCTGAGGCTGGATTTGAACTCAGGTCCTTCTGAATCCAGGGCCGGTGCTCTATCCACTGCGCCACCTATCTGCCCCATAGCTGCCCCATTTCTACACCATTTTTAACATTAAAACTCCTGGTAAGTTGGATATGAATTGTATTGGAGGGACTAGGAGACAGACAGTAGGCCTGGAGTCAGAAACACCTGAGTTCAAATACTGAGAGGCATTTACTAGCTGTGTGACCCTGGGCAAGTTAGCCTGTTTGCCTCAGTTTCCTCATCTGTAAAATGAAGATAATAATAGCACCTATCTTCCAGGGTTGTTGTGAAGATCAAATGAGGTAATAATTGTAAAATGCTTAGCACAGTGCCCGGCAAATGATTGGCACTATTTAAATGCTGGAGATTATTACTGATCTATTTTATGCAAAGTATTATATGATTAGTAGGAGCAGCAGAGGACAGGAAAAAAGGAGAGTGATGAGTATTGTTTACTGCTAGGATATCTTGGTAAGATCTCCTTTCCACCACCATAGCGTGGGTTTCTTGGAAGAAATCTTTACATTTGAAGCTCCTTTGATAATCCCATTCATTCTGACCTTTACATTGGAATTTCTTTTGGGGGAAGTTCCTGAACACCTTCCTGAGGTATTTACTCTGATAACAGTAGGAAGTTTGAAAGTAGTATGGAATTATCTTTTTTTTAAAAATGGTACAGAGTTTGAAAAAGGTGAATCAATTTGGATTGTCTATTCATTCACTAAAGGGCACTATGATGAATTTATTGAATTCACAATCAAATATTGCTTATTTCCTTCCTCTCTCTTTTGTTCCTTCATTCCTTTATTCTTTCCTTCCTTTTTTTTGTGTATCACATTCATCTCCCAAAACATTCTTTCCCATCTTACAGAGTAAATTCATCCCTGCAAAAAATCTCTGTAGGATAAATTTGTGTTGGTAGAAAAACATAATTATTTAAATGAGACAAATTATGCTTCCTGAACCTTAAAGTGAATGTCCATTGATGCATGATCGATTGATAGATAAAGCATTTATTAATGCTATGGATAAAATTGAACTCTTAATGTGCAAAAATGTATTAGATCAACTTTGTCTTAGCTTTGGGAAAAGGAGTGGCAGTGTACTTTAGGACTCTACCCACTATGCCATGAACAATCCAAGCTCCCAAATCCCTCTTGGGTCACCACTCCCAGGGAGCTGTCTCCCAAGATTAGATTGTAAGGGTCCTTGAGGGCAGGGACTGTCTTTTGCTTTTGTATTTGTACCCAACACTTAGCTGGTGCTTAATTGATGTTTTTTTCCTCCCATCATTAAAAATAAAACCATAACTAGAAAGACAAAAAGAAATAAATGAAAACAGCACAAATGATATTACTCACCAAACAAGTTAACTTTCTATGGAAAGGCTAGAAGATGAGGTGAGGGAGACTGGGAGCAGATCCATTGGAACACTTCCTCCATTTTAGGGAGTTAGGTATGGTGATTATCACTATTAGAAACTAGAAAAACAGCAGGACTCTGAGAACTTAATGTGATAACTACTGCTCATCTTCTGCAGGGCTCAGCTGCCCATAAGAAAAATGAAATGTAAAAAAGTCTTGGTAAATGCAAAAAATAACCTGGTAGGTTGCAGTTGGAATCTAAAATGAAACTGTAATTCTCATAACCCCGAATGGGTATATCTCTGGAAATGTCTCTCCTAATCCTACCATACACACCTGATGAGTCTTCCCTTATAACAAAAGGGTTTTTTTTGTTGTTTTGGGTTTTTTTGCAGGGCTATGGGGGTTAAGTGATTTGTCCAGGGTCACACATCTAGTCAAGTGTCTGAGGTCAGATTTGAACTCAGGTACTCCTGAATCCAGGGCCGGTGCTTTATCCACTGTGCTACCTAGCTGCCCCTATAACAAAAGTTAAAAAAGAAAATGAAATAAATTTCAGCACAATGAGCCAATGCATTACCATCTGATAGTATATGCAATCATATATTGGTATAACCCCCAACCTCTGCATTGTGAGAAAATAATGGGGTTTTGGGACTCCCCAGAGGCCACCAAAAGAGCTGGACCTGACCTTTCTTAAGGTCAGCCCAGAGTCAGGAAGTTACCTCATTCAAAACCACACCTGCCTGGAAGCCTTGTTCCTGCTAGAATATCTGTTCTCTGACCTCAGCATGACTGGGCATCCAGTGAACCAATAGATTTGAGTGATGCTAGCCAATTAACTTTGAACAATGTGTATGGGTGGGCTCTGCTCCTGCCCTCAGGAAGCTTGCAGAGATACTCACTTTTTTGGCACTAGGTGAGAGCAGAGGCAGCCCTCTGGGGTTCCCCATTTTCTCTCTTCTCTAGGCTTTCCTATCTTTCAGAGCCATGAACACTCTCTTTACTAATATTTAATATACTTTAATAAATGCTTAAGGCCCCAAAACTGGTGTAGTAGCCTCTAATTTCTAAGTAACAAATATATTATAAACCTCAGCTAATTTTCCCTATACTTGGGACAGTAATAGGGCAACCACATATATTTTTACTTGTCACAGCATGAAGGGGGGGGGCGGGGTACATTTATTCACCTGTTCTCCAAGACCAATGTTGGCCATTATAATTAGTGTTCACTTTCATGTATATAGTCTTTCCATTTACATTGTTGTAGTCATTGTGTAGAAATTACTTTATTTTTGCGGGGCAATGAGTGATTGGTCCAGGGTCACATAGCTAGTAAGTGTCATGCGTCTGAGGCTGAATTTGAACTCAGGTCCTCCTGAATCCAGGGCTGGTGCTTTATCCACTGCACCACCTAGCTGCCCAATTACTTTATTTTTGAATATAATGGAATACTATTGTGCTATAAGAAATGATGAGCAGGCAGATTTCAGAAAAACCTGGAAAGACTTAAGTGGATTGATGCTGAATGAAGTGAGCAGAACTAGAAGAACATTGTACCCAGTAACAGCAACATTGTGCTCTTCTCAGCAATACAATGATCTAAGACAATTCCAAAGAACTCTTCCCCCCTCCAAAAAAGAACTCTTGATGGAAAATGCTCTCCACATCCAGAAGAAAGAACTGGAATCTGAATTCAGATTGAACTGTTTCTACTTTTTGTTTTTTTCTTTTTAGAGGTTTTTTCCCTTTTGTTCTGATTCTTCTTTCACAACATGACTAATGCTGAAATATGTTTAATGTGATTGTACATGTATAACCAATATCAGATTATTTTCTGTCTTGGAGAGGGGAGGAGAGAAGGCAAGGAGGGAGAGAAATTTGGAACTCAAAATGGTATAAAAAAACAAATGTTGAAAACTATCTTTACATGTAACTGGATAATAATAAAATAATTTTATGATTAAAAAATTACTTTATTTTCAAAACTCTTAGATTACTTGTTACAATTACCTGCAAAAGTCATTCCCTGCCATGAATTTTCAGCATCTCAAAGTATTTCAAGTTATTTCAAGTGAAGTAGCTACCTTCTCAAATACATTCCAAAGTAAAATTAATGTGATTTAAAAATGACATTTAATTTCTAAAATGAACAAATACATGGAGATATCACATAGCACCATTACAAAAATCATCCAAGCAACAAAAGGTGGTCCTAATTCAAGGAAAAGCTGGAAATCATTGTTATGGTAATCATATCCTTTAAATAAATAATAAATATTTTTACAACTATCATAATGAATTATGTAACACATTATATAGATTATATAGAAAGTCTTGATAGTCTTTCAACAAGTTGAATTTAAATTTATTCCAAAAAAGTACAAATAACCTTCTATAATTCCATGTGCAAGTCCCTCTTTTTTTGGGTATAAAAATAAAAATTGTTTGATTTTGAATATAGTAATGTGGTATGGAATTTATATATGATATCTCTGCAGGAAAGACTTGGACTAGCGACCTCTAGGTAGTTTGGAGGACTTGTTTGGGTCAGTCAAGTAGTCATTCTGTTCATATCAGAAAACCTCCCAGGGCAACCCTTTCTACCACTTCATTCCCAAAAGCCCCAGGCATTATACAGCAACTATAACACACAAACACAGATAACTACAATGCAGAAGTTACCTATTTCTTTATGGTTAGAGACTAACCATTAACTACTGTTAGGATATGTACATTAGAATGTTCAAAGATATTATAGGCTTATGCGCTTTAGAGTTGAGAGGGAAGTTTGGGTCCTCGATGTAGAACAAGAAGAGACCTTAAAGATCATCTCATTCAACCTCTTCACTTTACAGGTAGGAGAAACTGACTAGGCCATGATGTCATTCTTGGGAGAAAGAGGGAAGTGCTGAAGCCATCCTTATCCCCTCCTGAGAGTCAATTGTTAAATCTTCTGGGTGAACATTTACACATCAGAAATCAGCAAAAGTTCTAAATCAGGGCTTGATTTACACTTTTACTGATTGTCTAGACTTAAGAAAGTGATGGAGACAACATTAATAATGCAGATTAAACTTTTTGTTGCACAAACATCTTGGTTACATTTTTTTACATTCATTTGGTAAACATTTTGAATTCCAAATTCTCTTTCTCCCTCCAGCCCCACCCATTAAGAAGGCAAGCAATATGATACCCATTATACATGTGAAGTCATGCAAAACATATTTCTATATTATCCATGTTGCAAAAAAAAAAAAAGCAAGAAAAACACAGTGAAAAAGAAAACATCTCAATCTGCACTCCAAGTTCATCCGTTCTCTTTCTGGAGGTGGTTAGCGTTTTTCATCATGAGTCCAGTGAACAAGGCAGGGAATGACTTTTGCAGTGTTGATCAGAACAGTTAAACCTTTCCCAGTTGATCATTGTTACAATGCACATTAAATTTAAGTGTGTCATATATACATTTTTCCCCCAGAGAAGGTAATTTATGGTATTTGATGTGAAGTAGGTAACATAGCTGTTTGCAAATTTTTGGATGAAGCCAAAAGATGATCAAATTGGTAAAATCACACAGCTTCTACACATTAGTGCTGAAATTAAGACACAGAATGTCTGACTGAGAGTCACAGAATCATGTTGTTTAGAAATCATCTGGTTTTATAGACATTTGACAAAAGAAAAAACCTAGGCTTGAGGAGAAGTGATTCTAGTCACAGTGTTAGTCAATGTCCTGGCAAAGACTAGAAGCCAGACCTCTTGAGTCTCTCTACCTGGGCTCCATATACTCATCTACATATTGTCAGCATTCTTCCCACTGGTTAATCTGCCTCTTTCCACTTGGGAAGGTGTTTCGAGAAACTTCAACGAAGTATAGTAATTGGAGATAAAAATGGTTAGGGAATGTGGATGGAGGGATGGTTTTGGAGTAAGGAATTAAATTGAATTCAATTCATGCATTTATTATTATTAGTATTACTGATGATAATAATAACAGGAACTAGCATTTATATGGGGCAGCTAGGTGGTGCAGTGGATAGAGTACTGGACCTGAATTGGGAAGACCTAAGTTCAAATTTCACCTCAGATAACTTACTAGCTGTGTGACCCTAGGCAAGTCACAACCCCAATTGCCTTAAACATCTAGGGCTATCTCCAGTCATTCTGATGTATATCTTGCCACTGGACCCAGATGGCTCCAGAGGAGAAAGTGAAGCTAGTGACTTTGCACAGCCCTTCTTCACTTAAATCCAATTCATTGCAAGTTATGACATCTGTCATGGTCCTCTTTGAGGATAAAGGACCAACAACTTAGCATTTATATAGCACTTTAAGGATTGCAAAACATTTTATATGTGGATAATTTGATTCTTACAACAAACCTGTGAGGTGGGTTTAATTATTCTCCTCGTTTTATGAATGAGAAAACTGAGGCTGGCAGTTATGCAGACAGTCTGATTCAGGATTTGAACTCTGTCCTTCCTGACTTCATGTTCAATGTTCTAGTTCAGCTACTCAAGTATCTTGTAGATATTGGGCACTGTGCTTTCTGGGCAGTGAAGATAAAAAAGCAAAAACAAAAGTTTCCACACAGTAAAATATATACCAAATAAACACAAAGTAACTTGGTTTCGGGTGGGGCTCTAATAACCAGGGGAATTATAATGAGCTGTTAGAGATGGTACTTGAACAGAACTTTGAAGGAAATAAGACATGCCAAGGAGAGGGGAGGGAGATCTAGTTCAAGTCTTGGCTCCAGCTCATACTAACTGTGTGACCAGGGGCAAGTCACTCAATCCCTTTGTGTCTTGGGCACCTCTTGAAGACTCTAAGTTCTAGATGAACTGCTGATCTACATGAGTGGAGAGAATTTCTATACTGAGAGTTCCCTACTGTGATGAAATCACAGATCTGGAACAAAAGAATACAAATGGGACAGAAATATGGAAGATGGACTGGTGCCAGAGGACGCAAGGCAGGGACACCATTGGCCAAGGCACTTTCATGATTTTCCTATGTAACCCTCATCCCAAAACTCATTGGTATGTGATTTTCTCTTCATTGGTGGAAATCAATGCCCCTTACTGGGTGGAGTTGGCAAGATCAGGACAGAGGAGAGCTCTTCAATTTTCTTCAGCCTCTGACTCTCTTTGGGTTCTATAGTCACTTCAGTGGCCAGAAGGAAATCCCTTTGGCTTCCATCTTTGAGAAGGAAGATGGATGATGCCAATCCCACTTCAGGTTGCTGAAGGGAAAGTAAGACTCTGGGTAGAAGCTGATAGGAGAAGAACTTACAGTCTTCTTCATGTCCTTAAACCCAGCTTACTTAACAGAGACTTCAGGCAATTTTTCCTTGGGTGAGATGTGGGACTCTCCCTGAGTTGAGCTGTGTTACCTTGCTCCCAATAGGAGAGTGTCTTCATTCTTTATTGTCTAATATATGTTTTCCTATGCATACCTTTTCTGATTTCTATTTTGCTATTGGCTTTGATAAACCTGTTTCTTTGATACTGGCTACATATATTCACTATGGAACTGGCTGTAAGGGAGTCAAACCTTGGGTATAAAAATTGGGTCTTCTTTTTCTATTTAATAAACAACAATCAGAGGTTTAGTTTTGAACTGAAAACTACATCCTCTAACCTAATAATATTTAAGGGAATAGATAGATATAATCCTAGCCTGTTAGAGTAGAGGCCAACCCTTGAGGGGAGCAGATTGGCCAATCTTTTGGCCCCAACCTCTTGTTTTTCCTCCTTGGAGGAAATCAAGTCTTCTTTGGAGGAAGGTAGGGGTAGAAGAAGCTAGAGATATCAATTATGCCTCCTTTTGAGCCACACAATGACACCCACCATGCTACATGTGGGGGACAGCTTTATTACACATAGATTCAAAATTGGCAATATCATTTGGATTAGGTCATTCTCATAATCAGATTCAACATTTATTTCTACTTACAAAATAGAATGAAATAAATAGAAACAACTGATCAAACATCAGAAAATTATTAAAATCATTTTTACTTAACTCAACAAGTCAATAAACATTTATTTATTAAATGTTCTGGGCACTGTGATAAGCCCTGGGGATACAAAGAAAAACAAAAAAAACAATAGCAACAACAACTAACAAAGAAATATAATCTAACCCATCCCTCCTCTCAAGTATCTCATAGTGTAATGGAGGAGACACCTTGCAAATGACTACGGACAAACAAAAAATGTACATAGGATAGATGGGAGATGATTAATAGAAGGAAGGCACTAGCATTAAGGTTGAGGGGGAGTCAGGAGAGGCTTCCTATAGAAGGTAGGATTTTAATTGAGACTTGAAGGAAGCCAGGGGGTGGAGATGAGGAAGGAGAACGTTCCATGCATGTGGTCCAGCCTGTGAATACTTGTGGAAGTAGGGAGTTGGAGATCTTATGAGAGGAACAGCAAGGAACCATTCATTACTGCTAATTATTCATGAATGATCCTTTAAAAAATTAGTCTGGAGGGGCAACTAGATGGCACAGTGGATAAAGCACTGGCCCTGGATTCAGGAGGACCTGAGTTCAAATATGGCCTCAGACACTTGACACTTACTAGCTGTGTGACCCTGGGAAAGTCACTTAACACTCATTGCCCCGCAAAAAACAAACAAACAAACAAACAAAAAACCCCACAAAAAACCCCAAAACAAAAAATGAGTCTGGAGTTGTGGTTTCATTGTGTAAGGAACTCCTAATGATGAAAACTCCCTCTAGGAATAGAAATCTTCAAATGCTCTGCATTTGAGAATCTGAGAGAGTTTTTTGGGGTAAGGGGCCAGGATAGGTTCAGTGACTTATAAAGAGTCACTCAACCAGTCTAAGTTTGGAGTGGGGAGGAACTTGAATTCAGGTCTTTTGGACTAGAGGCTGGTTTGCTATTTAGGACACCATATTGCTTCTCTAAATATGATTTTCAAATTATTTTGTTTTCCTTATTTATTTTAAATTTCACTATATGTTTGTTTCTTTTTATTAAAAATATTGATACATTATTATGAGAGAAAGTCTCAAATCTGGAAGGAACTAGGGAAATTATCCCTATTTTGGAAACATCCTGGTTGCGGTTATTCTTCATCATCCTTCATTCTTGAAAACAGCTGACAATATCAGGAGGGTGATGTCTTGACTTGCAAGTGAACTGGATTTGAGTGAGGCAGAGCTGTGCAAGATCATCAGCCTCACTCTCTCCTCCAGAGTCACTGGAGTCCAGTGGCAAGACATAAGTCAGGACAATTGGCTATTTCTTCCTCCCCCCTCTTCCTCTCCTCCTCCCTCCCCCTTCTTCCCCTCCTCCTCTTCCTTTTCCTCCTCCTTGTCCTCCTCCTCCTCCTCTTCCACATCCTGGTTGTGTGACCCTGGACAACTTAATCTCTCTGTGCTCTGGGCAACTCTAAGACTATGAATTGCAGAAAAGCTACCAATCTCCATTGGCGAAGGGAATTTCCTCACCAGGGAGTTCCCAAGACCTGTGAAATCACAGGTCTGGCCTCCAGTCTTACATTGTCCTAGTAGATACCATATGAAGTACTATTTGTGAAAACTATCTTGTGAATATTTTACTATAAAACTAAGTTCTCCTGAAAATAGGGAGAATTAATCTCATAAGAAAGGCAAGATCATGTCATGGGCTCCAAGAAGCCCCACTCTGAGATTCTAATTAATGGGAATATATGTAGCTTAAGGCCATTTTACAAACCCCAGGAGTGATCGATTTTTCTGAAATATTAATAGGAAGAGAACCATTTTCATGCTATCCAAAGGTACCGGGGCCAATATATCTCAATATTTCAATAGTTTCCCCATAATACTTAAAGCACAAACAAAAATGCTTTAAGAAAAACAACACTCCATAGGTTAATCACAAAGGAAAAAAGCCAAAGAAAGAGGATAAAACCAAAGAATGAAATCTGATGCTGCATAAATTTATAGCCGCATCTAGCAGAAAACCTCAGATGAACTTAAAGCAAGCTTAGAGTTACTCGACAAAGGCAAATTCCTAAGTGTGGTTTGTCCTAATATAATCTGAGCATTTAAAGGAAGACCAAGAATCAACAGAAATTATTATAAAAATAAGGGTGTCTTGTTAAATAGCAGGACTATATTTACTTGAAATGTTAGTTAAAATGAATTAATACAAAATAGATTCTTCTCACTTCCAAAAAAAGTGAGGGGAAGAGAGAGAGGAAATTATGCTCACTGGGAGAATTGCAACATTGAGTCCTTAAGCACTTTTTTAACTTCAATTTTTTTTTATGTG
Organism: Dromiciops gliroides; assembly: GCF_019393635.1. Taxonomy (NCBI): domain Eukaryota; kingdom Metazoa; phylum Chordata; class Mammalia; order Microbiotheria; family Microbiotheriidae; genus Dromiciops; species Dromiciops gliroides. The sequence goes on from NC_057861.1 coordinate 707,521,806, forward strand.
CTTCTCTTACATAAGAGTCCTTTAATTTCTCCATAGGGAGAAATACCACAGGGTTACATTATGTCTTTTAATTTTTCCTCCAGATAATGTTTACAAACCAACATGTAGGAGTGACTCAAATGAAAAGTTATTAGCCAGCTTGGTGTCCATTAGCCATTGAGGACAATTGGTAATTTTCACAATCAATGAGAGTTTATTTTAGGAGAAAAAACTTACTGAAATTCGCAGGAAATAACCTTTTTGTTCCAAAACATCTGTCATTGAACACCATTATATCTACAACAATTAAAATTATCTTTGGTGACTTTTAGTGTCTGGCATTGCTCCATTATTGTTCAGTTAAATATTTTTCAAGTTTGCTAGGACTTTTGCCCACTGTGTGCTTTCAACCCTTTATTGTCAATATGGATCTCAGAATTCACCTTTGTGACATTACATTTTCTATTGTCAGAGAGAGTGCAATTACAATCATCTTTTTTCCTACTCTACTATGTTATGGAAGTGTTTTATTTCTTAAGTTTAAAATAAATAAAATAAAATAAAATAAAATGAATTGCCAATGGAATGAGTCATGGTATTCAGAAATGAAGGATCATATCCATAAGTTAATTGCAAAAATATTTTAAGGACTAGATTATAATCCATTATATTTGGCAGTCAATGTCTCTTCCTCTTTCCCACAGGCACCTACAAAAAAAAAATCTCCCCCCCGCCCATATCAGCTAATACTTAATGGCCCAAAAGTACAAAGTGAATAAGGAAGGGGCTCTATGAACTCAGGTACCAGGGCACAAAGTTTAACATTCTTTCCACTGTCATCCCATGCTGTCATTTCAATGAACTGAAATACTTTGTACATAGAAACATTTCATAATGAGTTTAATTTGGACCTTAATCCATCAAACCCAGATATCATTATTTGAAAGAATATAACAGCAATATTGTTTTTAGAACAACTTTGAATTACTAAGTTATTTTGAATATTATAAATAATCAAGTCAACTACAAAGGACCTATGAAGGAAGATGCTACCCACATCCAGAGGAAGAACTGATAAACAGAAATATGTATAGTATGGTTTTACAAATATACAAGTGAATTATGTATACACACAGACATATACATGTGTATGTATAACACACATATAATGTATATATGCCATGTATACATGTGTGTGTATACACCCTCCCCCATATGTTAGTGTCTAAGGGTAGCCTTCTCTACGGTGGGGTGGGGAAGGAGAGAGAAAAAAAGTGCACAACATAGAACAACAGAAAACTCAGAAGGAAGCACTGAAAAGCAGGGTAGCTTTGAAAATGGTATCTAGTATTTACATAGTGTTTTTTTAAAAAGTAAACTGTGAAATGGAAATTCATGATTTTATATTGAATTCTCTTTTTATGTTGTGCTATGTACATGGGGATATTCTTTTTTCTGTCTTTTAGTATTTAAATTCAAAATTAATAAATATAAACTTTATTTTTTAAAAAATATAGTATTATGTCCTGTTTGTAGTCAGCTGAGCACATGCACCAAATGACTAGCATTTCTTTAAATGTACCAGACCTTATTTCAAACATAATCTTACCCCCATTTAAACTCTTCATAGGAATTCATTTGTTTGTTTAATTTGAAAAGGAAGTAAATGTTTGTCTCTTTTGGAATGATCACAAGACACTGAAGTCCATTAGTTTAGTGATACTAAATTGTTATAATAAAAAGTGCTACCCAACTTGACAATGTTTCAAGTCCTAAAAACAATTACATTGTTATGGATGCATGGGCAAGATGCGATTCTTCACCAAGAACTTACCAGCCCTAAAAAGATCCTTGAAAAGCATTTGCAAAAAAATATCATGCATCTTTTAAACCCAAGGTACCGATATTGAATATAATCTCTGAAAAACTTTTACTCACAATTTACCAGCCAATAATGATTGTTCCAAAAATGAAATCATGAACTTCTCTGATAAAACATGCCAACATAAGACTCATTTCTGAGGAAACCCAAGTCAAGACGTTTGAAAATGTATGACCTCTTTTAAGATCTCATAGATGATAGATTTAGAACTGGATAGGACCTTCCAGGCTGTGGAGCCAATCTCCTCATTTTGCAGATGAGGATGGGGCACAGAGAGGATAAATAATCTGTTCAGGGTTACATAACTGTATGATTCACAATTGGAAATCAGGTTTTCCTCACTTTCAGGTTCACTTTATTCAGACTTCCTCCTCTTGTCTGTTAGCCCAAGTGGTAACATTCTACCCTTCTATAGTTTTCTAACATTTGCATAACACATCACACCAATTCACTGAAGCAGATAGTGTTATTCCTTTTGATATATGAAGAAACTGAGGCTCACAGTGATTAAGTGACTTGCCAGGGGTCATATACATTGCTAATGTTAGTCAGGATTGGGACCCAAGTCTTTCTTGACTCAAAAACAAGTGTCTCTTTCTACTATCCCATCCTGCCTTTATAACCTTTCACTTTCTCTGCCTCCTCTGTACCCCAGCCTGACCCATTTAATCTTTGAAATTTCCTCCCATTTTGTATGTGAATTTAGGAGTAGATATTCAAATTTTATCTCATTTTCTAGGATATCTAGTGGTCAATAAGGCATCCTACTAACCAACAACTTTTGTGTCTGAGGCACAAATCTAAAAATGCAGAACATAGGTTAACAGCAGTCCCATTGATGAGCACAATGTGTATTAAATATGAAAAAGTACTTTCTTTTTTCCCCCATTGAGTTAAAGTGCTGCTTTCCTAAAATAACCCAGGACTTGAAGCTCTTCCTCTCATCTGCGGAACATACAGTATATTTTGGATCCAAATGTGGAACATTTCATCCAATGTGGAATGCTGGGAAAGGAACTGCACCTGTATCCTGAGGTGTGGCCAAAAAAATATAGTGATGGAATACATAGTCCCCTTAAATTAGAAAAGATAATTGAGGTCTACCACTTTCTCATTTGGTAGCCCACATAAAAGAGGGTTTTGTTCTTGGAGCCAAATGTTTAGAATTGTTCAGATGGCAACATTTCTTTCTTAGGAAGCTGGCTTCTTAAATTGTATTACACCAGGCAAGGGTTTGTTGTGGATAGATTTTGTAGCAGGGCAGAACTTTCTCAGAGATACTATTATCCTTAAACTATCACTATTCAAATGTTTATTGATGATTTTTTTCAGGGCAATGAGGGTTAAGTGAGTTGCCCAGGGTCACACAGCTAGCAAGTGTCAAGTGTCTGAGGCCAGATTTGAACTCAGGTCCTCCTGAATCCAGGGCTGGTGCTTTATCCACTGTGCTACCTAGCTGCTGCCAACAATTGATTATTGATTTAAATAAATGGGATCAAACAAGAAGTATTTAATTAGTGTCTACTACGTAACAGACACTGTGCTAGGTGTGGGAGATAAAAAGAAAAAATTAACAGTTCCTGCCCTGCTATGGGAAAACAAGCACACTGATGTGCTCTTGGTGGAATGGATATAAGCTTTCTGGAAAGTACTTTGGAATTATGCACAAAAATGACTAAACAGTGTGTACCCTTTGACCCAGCTATAAAACTACCAGGCCTATACCCAAAAGAGATCAAAGAAAGAGAAAAAGGTCCTATGAATGCAAAAATATTTGTAGCAGTTCTTGTTGTGGTGGCAACCCTCCTCCCCACAAAACCCCCAAAGGGATGCCCATCAATTAAGGAATGATTCAATACATTGTCATATATAAATGCGATCGAGCACTATTGTGCTATAAGAAAAGAGGAGATAAATGGTTCCAAAGAGTCGTGCAAAGACCTATATGAATTAGTGCAGAGTGAAGTGAACAGAGGCAGAACAATTTCTATTGTAACACCAATATCATAGCAGTGAATAATTCTGAGAACTTTTACAAATAAATGAAAAATGAAATGAGCAGAATCAGGGCAACAATTTATACAATAACTACAACATCATAAAGACAAACAACTTTGAAAGCTGTAAAAACTGGGATCAATCCAATGACCACCCATGATTCCAGAGGACTGATGATGACACATACTATCCACCTCCCAAAAGGGAGATGATAACAGATTTAGGATGAAAAATGAGACATCTATATTTTTGTAAAGAGCCAAGGAGGGAATTTGTCTTGTTTGAGATCTGTTACCAGGAATTTGGATTTCCTTTCTCTCTTAAAATTTTTAAAAAATAATATTCATGTTATAATATAAATGGGATGGGAAGCTGGAGGGGGGGAAATAGATTTATTTTGATTAAAATAAAGAGGTGGGAGAGATGCAGATTTGGAATGTTGAATATACTTTCTTTTTTTTTCCAGGGCAATGAAGGTTAAGTGACTTGCCCATAGTCACACAGCTAATAAGTGTCAAGTATTTGATGTCAGATTTGAACTCAGGTCCTCCTGAATCCTAGGCCAGCACTTTATCCACTATGCCACCTAGCCCCCCTTGAATATACTTTCAAATGAAGTCACTATATTGTTAGTTATACTTAATTATTGTACTTTGTTATAAGAGACATCTCACAGAATGGGAAAAATCTGTTTGTAATGTAAAAACAAAACACATCCATAAAACACCAAAAAATTACATTTCCTTCCTCAAAGATATTACATTCTATGAGGGAAGTCAACATGTGCACATATAAGTATGTAGAAAATACAGAATAAATTTAAGGTACTTTGGGGGAAAGTGAGTCAAGGGGAACAGATCAGGAAAGACCTCATGTGGGTGATAGCAATTGAGCCGAACTTTTAAGGGAAGTAGAGATTCTAAGAGGGGAAGAGGGATCACATTCTAGGCATGGGGCCCAGTTTGTGCACGGACAGAGAGATGGAGCTAAAATGTCATACATGAAGAAAGGCAAGAAGCCCCATTTGGCTGGATCAAAGAATGTTTGAAGGGAGTCGTCAAAAAATTTTTTTTTTTTTAGAAAGCCTCCTCTATTACTCCCCTTGTACTCCAAGAACATTATGGATTTGGGAATTGATCTTGCCCAGATTGATGCCGACATTCTCAGAAAGACATCTATTTGAAGAACAGCGATTCTTTCAAAGATCGATCATTCCAAAAGAGGATATGAGGCAATAGGTATCCAATATTGCAAAGCCAAAAGTTGCAAGAGAATTGGGCAAGACAGTTTGCATTAACAAAAGAATGAACTATTGCTCGATGTGGAAAGGATTTTTTTTCTTAAAAAGGTAATTAATATAGGGAACAGATCACTAAGAACATTTGTTAAATTAGAGTGACTGGCAATGTGAAGGGAATCCTGACAGAGACGGTAGAGGCATTGGAAATGAGGAGGAAACGTGAAATCTATAAATTCTTATAGCCACAATGTCATTATTTTTATTATTTGTGAAAAAGCTAAGATAAACAGAATAAGTCAAGTCAATAAACATGTGTTACACACCTATTCCGTGCCAGGCCCTGTGCTAAGAATTGAGAGAAATATTAGGACAAATGGTAGGAGGAAGATAATAACTTCTTTCTAATTTAACTCTCCAGAATACTTTCATATTTCAGGGTTTTTAATGTTTCTTACTTTTTTTTAGTTTTGAGAGTTTCTTGGATGTTTTATATATGATAAAAGTCTCAAACTGAAACAACCCTATTGTTTTCAATCAAGGGTACAGAAGAATTTCAGCATGTGAAGCCACTTCTGAAGCAATATGGCACATATAGAAAGGGCGCAGAAACTTCTTTTTGTTAGAGGAAATGGGTTCAAATGCTGGCTCTGACATTGACTGCCCATGTGATCTCTGTCCTGTAGTTTCCTCATCTGTAAGATGCAGGGCAAGCTTTTGTGGTGAGGCAATTGGGGTTAAGTGACTTGCCCAGAGTCAGACAGCTAGTAAGTGTTAAGTGTCTGAGGTCAGATTTGAACTCAGGTCCTCCTGAATCCAGGGCCAGTGCTCTATCCACTGTGCCACCTAGCTTCCCCTCTAAGGTCCCTTCTAACCTCTCCATCTATGCCCCTATAATCTCCTCCAATTCAGGCCTTCCTTGAAGCATCAGGACAACCTTCCTGGGTTCTTAAAAACCGTCAGTTTAACACGAGCTCCAGCAGATCCCACTGAGGTAGAAAGACTTCAGTCAAAAATTCATGAAGGCCATCAATTAAGGCATGGAGAGAATTCCATCTTTTGTCAGCGGATAGTTCTTATCAGAACAACATAGTTTATTGAGAGGGGGTGTAGTAAGTGGACATAAAGTTAGGAAGGCCTAGGTTCTTATCCCACATCTGACATTTTCTACCTATGTGACTTTAGGTCAGTTCCTTTATCTCTCTGGGCCTCAGTTTCCTTATCTGTAAATTAGTAGCTATGTTAACATATGTAGTAGCTATACTACAGGGTCATTGCGAGGCTCAAATTATTTAATCCGTGTAAAACATTTTGAAAACCTTAAAGTGCTATACAAATGACAGAAGATTTCTAAAGACTTATGTGGGAAATGAAATCTTTTATTTTAATTTTTAACACTGCTAAGAATATAGGATTTACAATTGGGAAGGAGTTTAGGAGGCCCCAGAGATGTTATATGACTTCCCTAAGGTCACTCAGGTAATTAAATAAAAGATTATAGGATCACTGATTTCAAGATGGAAGCATTCTTAGGAGTCATCAAATTCAACCCCTTCATTTTTAGATGAGGAAATTGTGGCCAGAGAAGTGATTTACCCAAAGCTAATAAGTGTCTAGGATGTTATTTTAATGCTGATCTTCCTGATTTCAACCCCAGGGCTCTATCCACTTCCCTACACTATGTCTCAATCTTTCAAACTCAGGACTTCTAATGCTAAAGTCAGTGTCCTTTCCACCACAGAATTATGTCTCTCCATGTATTATAGCAGTCTCATTCATATAAGGTTGGCTTAAATGTGTTTTGTTTTCCAGACCTATTTGGTCTGAAAGATCTCTTAAGGAACAAGTCTGGAGAATCTGCCCTGCTTCCAATATGGTATAAAGAATCACAATTATGGAGTTACAGAGTCAGAAGGGACCTTAGTGGCCATCCATTTGAGTTCATTCCTAAAAATGAATCCTCTGTAAAATATACCCATGAAGTGGTTGTGCAATCTAGACTTGAAGCCTTCCAGTGAAGGAGAACACACTTCCTCTGAGGCAGCCCATGTCACTTTTGTTTGTTTGTTTGTTTTAGTGAGGCAATTGGGGTTAAGTGACTTGCCCAGGGTCACACAGCTAGTAAGTGTTAAGTGTCTGAGGCCGGATTTGAACTCAGGTACTCCTGACTCCAGGGCCAGCGCTCTATCCATTGCGCCATCTAGCTGCCCCCCATGTCACTTTTGGACAGTTCTAATCATTTGGAAGACTTTCCCTAAATCATACCTAAATTCACCTCTTTGTCACTTCTACCATTGTTCCTGGTTCTTTCCCTTGAAGCAAAGTTCAGCATGTCTAATTCCTCTTCCATTTGGAAATCCTTCACAGTTATAATGCTTCTCTAATACCCCTCTTTTTCAGGCTAACAACCCTCATTGCTTCATATTGATTCTTATATGGCATAAACTTGGGTTTCTTTGCCATCCTAGTTGTTTCTTCCTGAGTGTTCTTCACCACCACCCCTTTCCCTCTCCTCTCCCTTTCCTCTCTCTCTCCTCTCCCTCTCCTTCTCCCTTTTCCTTTCCTTCTCTATCTCCCTCTCCCTCCTTTCTCTTTAAATTTTTTCTCTTTTCTATTTACCCTTCTTAAAAATTAATAACTTGATAACAATAATATTCTAGTGACCAAATTTCCCTGCCCCCCATATCTGTTAGAGTTTGAAACTCAATTTGAATTTACTTGATGTTACCTAGTTGTTCATTAAACATATGTGAATGTATTCCAATCCCTTGAAGATATGAACAATGCTTTTAAAATCGCTAGCCAAGTTTCCCATCCAAAGAATTTTACAACATTACTCTACAGTAATTTCAAAAATAATTTCTCAATTCTTGTTTGGAAAGTAAGGATTTTAGCCATCTTTTTGTTTCTTAGTAATTTTCCATATGCAAGTTGTCCTATCTTGGAACCCCTCCTCAACTTTAGACCCAGCTACTCAGTGAGTATGTGACTTTTCCCATGTGACCCTTTAAATAAATCCTACGAATTTTCCCATAATTAATTAATCTCAAATCTCAAACTGAAACATGTCGACAGACTCTTATTTAGAGCAGAGTTTGGTAGCTGGCTCTTATCCAGGCTCCTTCTGAAATTAAACAACCCCTGACACTGTTCTTACAATTTTTGCTTTCCTCCATTGGCTTCAGAGAACTAGAACACAGAAAGGGAAAGATTTTTAATGTGTATATACCTTAAACAGGGCTGAATTTAACATCACAGAGGAAGTGTTGTGGAGTACACAGACAACTAACTGACCATGTAGTAAGAAACATCTGGCTTCAGGTCCCGCCTCTTAAATATATTGGCTATATGACCCTGAGAAATTCATTAAATTCCTTAGTACCATGGACCATACTTTAAGTAGTCTTAAGTTACAGATGAGTTGCCTGTCTGAATCACTGAAGGGGGTTTCCATGCTGAGAGTTCCCTACATAGGTCCAAAACAAAACGAAACAAAAATCAAAATTATACTAAAAATAACTGAGAGAAAGTAGTTTTCTAAAATGCACATTTCTAGATTTTTTTTTAAAAAGGGATATATTTTCCAAAGGAGCTAGTAACAAGGAAGACAAGGACTGAGGGTTGTATTTCTAGTAAATGTAGAGATATGATAGACAATGGTTATTGGTAACTCCGTTGTCTCGTTTACCTACCCATGTCTTGAGTTTTGTTTTTCTGCTTAGGTCTTTGATTCTCAGGAGCCGGTTTCCATTAGCTCCCTTGCAGAGACAGAGGAGGCAAGAACCATTTTCCTAGTGCTCTTGCCTTTTGGTCCCCACCTTAGATATGTCATCCAGGGCTGTCTTGGAGGGGGAGGGGGACGGAATCACATTAACAGGCTGGTGACTGATTTATTGACATTTATACTTGGCCACTAAGTGGTTAATGAGCATTTGGTCAGGATGATGGATGACATGGTATATGTTGCCTCTCTTTCTTAGGTAGGGCTTCACAGCTTGCTAATTACGAATAGCAAAATTCATTTATATATATATTCATTTGGTTTTTATATGACGTTTTAACTGATCTCCCAGATGCTGGTGCCCTCCTTCCCAAAACTACTTTGTTTTCAGGCAAGAGAAAAAGCCCAGACCCATTGTGTCTCTCAAAGCATTAGCATATGGTCTCAAGGCCTAAGAGGAAGAACACACACCAAACAACTGCATTCTGAACCAAGAGTACTTTGTTTTCATTTATATGTATTTATATACGTTATATAAGAGGCATTATAAAGATCTGAGTTGAAGTTCTGCTTCTGAGACATATGGGTAATGTGACCTTGGGCAAGTCATTTAACCTCTTTGTCTACCAATCTGTATTGGTAGAGAGACTTTCATCAACTGGAAGTTTCCCATTCCAATGACATAACAGATCTAGTCCCTATCCCTATAAATGTCAGTGGAGCACAAAGTATTGTTCAGAATACAGAAATCTGAAACCGGAGGGCTGACCAGTGAATGGGACTGACATTTAAGATCTAATGGCGGGGAGGGGGGGGGGCAGCTAGATGATTCAGTGGATAAAGCACCCACTCTGGATTCAGGAGTACCTCAGTTCAAATCCGGCCTCAGACACTTAACACTTACTAGCTGTGTGACCCTGGGCAAGTCACTTAACCCCCATTGCCCTACCCCACCCCAAAAAAGAAAGAAAGATCTAATAGGGAAGGACCACAGGGCTGTTGATTTCCAAGTAATCCTGTATATACTTCAATAAATACTTCCAGCCTTGAAGTTGTAAGGCCCTACCCTTGTAGTCATTTCCAACATCTTAAAGGGAAAGGATATGGGGGAAATTCAGGTAATATAAAAACAAAAATGTCAATAAAGTTTTATTTTTTAAAAAAGAAAATTAATGTTCTGAAATTACAAAGATGAAGCTTGGACCCAAAGACAAGATTTAAGAAAATACCCCCTTCCCCATCCCCTGCTTGTTTGCAGAGATCAGGCATCTTATAGGTGTGGAACTTGGTATATAATGTCAGTTTAAAAAATATATATATTCATTGCTTTTGCTGATTTCTTTCTCCCCCTCCTAACTTTTTTCCCCCAGGGCAATGAGACTTGAGTGACTTGCCAAGGGTCACACAGCTAGTAAGTGTCAAGTGTCTGAGGCTGGATTTGAACTCAGGTCCTCCTGAATCCAGGGCTGGTGATTTATCCACTGCACCACTTAGCTGCCTCACTAATATTCTTTTTAAAACATTCTTTGTTATAAAGGTTAGCTCTCTGAGAGGGATGAAGGAGAGGACACAAGAGGAAATCTATATAAAAAGAATATAAAAAGAAAATATATAAGAAATCTATTAAATATTTTATTGATATATTTTGTTTTTCCTTCTCCTGTTTTCTCATAAATCCCTCCCTCATTACTCTTCCAGAGAAACATCCTTTGTAACAAAGACTTTTAAAAAAAAGAAAAAAAATCAGTAGAGCTAACCAACATATCAAGCAAACAACATTATATGTAACTTCCACACCCATAGTTCTCTTTACAAAGGAGGAAGTACATGTTCATGGTTCTGTTTGCGGCCATATTTGCTTTTATAAGATTGTAGAATTCAGTTTCAATTCAGTTTTGTTATTGTTATAATTTCCATTTGCATCAGTTTGTAGAAGTCCTCTCATGTTTCTTTGTATCCATCATATTTATCATTTCTAACAGTGTTGTAACATACCACAATTTGCTTAGTTATTTCCCAATTAATGGGCATCTATTTTGTTTCTGCTTCTTTTCTATTACAAAAAATGCTTCTAAAAACATGTTCAGGGGGTAGATATAGAGCTATAGTTCTAGGGCTCAGAAGATATGTCAGGATCGTAAATAGCAACTTTTACCTTGAAGAGTGATACACATTGAGACTAGGAATGGGAATTCTTGGGAACGTCTAAGATTATCAAGGGACAAATGAAGGGGGTCAAGAGGAAGCTCAAAGAACATTCAGATTGAGGGGGAGCCGCTGCCTCCCAGAGCAGTCCATCTCATTTGGGGATCACTCCTCTCATTAAGATTTTCCTCTGGGGCAGCTAGGTGGCATAGTGGATAGAGCACCAGTCCTGGATTCAGGAGGACTTGAGTTCAAATCTGATCTCAGACACTTGAGACTTTACTAGCTGTGTGATCCTGGGCAAGTTGCTTAACCCTCATTGCCCTGCCAAAAAATAAAAATAAAATAAAAACATGTTAAGGGGGCAGCAAGGTGCTGCAGTGGATAAAGTGCCAGCCCTGGATTCAGGAGGACCTGAGATCAAATCTGGCCTCAGATAACTTGACACTTACTAGCTGTATGACCCTGGACAAGTTGCTTAACCCTCATTGCCCCGCTAAACAAACAAACAAACAAACAAACAAATAAAAATATGATCAGGTATATAGCTAACTTTATATATAGCCCTTTAAAGTTTCTAAAGCAGTTTATAAATAATTGTCTCATTTTATTCTAACTATAATCCTCAGAAGATACTATTATTATCATCACTTTACAGATGAAGCAACTAAGGCAATCAGACTTTCCCCCTTATGTATACTAATTGGTATGTATAAATAGAAGTGTGATTTTTGGGTCAAAGAGTATGTATATTACAGTTACTTTCTTAGAAAAATTCCAAATTCTTTTCCTCAATCATTGAATCAACTCACAGCTCTACTGGAAGTATGTTAGTATACTTTTGTTTGATATATTTTTTAAAAAATTGGAAATATGATTTCAGCAGTGTAGGGATTTCTACTACCATGCAGATAATACTGGTGTTGGCTCACCTAGGGTCACACAACTTGAGTGTGTCAAGGTAAGGATTGAATTGAGTTCTGTATTATGAGGCTAGATCTCTAACATCCTTTCACATTTCTTGAATTTCTTTTTTCCATGCTACTTATCTTTCTTTCTTTCTTTCTTTCTTTCTTTCTTTCTTTCTTTCTTTCTTTCTTTCTTTCTTTCTTTCTTTCTTTCTTTCTTTCTTTCTTTCTTTCTTTCTTTCTTCCTTCCTTCCTTCCTTCCTTCCTTCCTTCCTTCCTTTTCTTTTTGTTTTTGCCAGGCAATGAGGGTTAAGTGACTTGCCCAGGGTCACACAGCTAGTAAGTGTCAAGTGTTTGAAGCCAGATTTGAACTCAGGTCCTCCTGAATCCAGGGCCAGTGCTTTATACAATGCACCACTTAGCTGTCCCCCATGCTACTTACTTTTCAAAAATTCTTTCAAAGTATGTTTTTTTTTAAAAAAAGTAGAAATACTAGAGTCATCAATTATGTTAAAAGCCCATTTTTATCTGGAGGATTATTTTAATCCTCTTGGCTAATATATTAATCTTATTTAATCCTATATTAATATGCATGATAAATTATTTCTGGGTCCACATGCTTTCTTTTTCCATTTGTTATATCATCTTCTAAACTTTACTTTCTTGTACTTGATATCTAGTACTGTGCCATCCTGACTAGGAATTCGACCTTTTTCTTCCTGGATGCCAACAGGGACACTTCCTTGATCTGGGGACTCTGTATTTTAACATTCACATTTCTGGGTATGCTATACAATTTTTTCCCTTCCTGGAGTAATCTGTAGACTCTATCAAACTACATTCTGACCTCTCTTAAAATATGGCATGTAGGCATTTTTGTTTCATTATAGTTTTCTGAGATCTTGATTTGAGAGAATCTCTTTGTCTCCTATTTTCCAAGTCAATTGTTTGTGATGGTCAGTATTTCAGGTGTTCATCTAATTTTACTCTTTTTTGATTTTGCATTAATGTTTCTTTGGCCATTTTGTAATTCTAGCACCTAGTTCAATGCCTAGAACCTGAAGTAGGTATTTTAAAAATGCTTGGTGATTGATCTAATGGTCAAAACAAGTCATATCTCTTCAAAAGGAATACATACATATGCATGTATATGTATAAACTGAAAAATATCATTGATTATTTGTTGTATTCAAGTTTTATACAAGTCATTTTTTTTAAAAAGGAGAGGAACATGCAACACATATATATATACCAATACAGTTTGTATGCATATGTATATGCATATCTATACATATATTAGTTTAAAAATAAAATCCTTGTTTGTTATTTTAAAATGAGAGAGTTAAATGGTTTATATTTCTCTAAGGAAGAAAAAATGAAATTGAGTGGCTTTTTTGCATGATGAGAATTGCTTTGTATTTATAACAATATATTATTTATATTTCTAATAATAACAATGATTTGTTACCCCTAGAGTAACTGAAGATTCTCAAAGAGTCTTCTCTTATTCTCTAAAATCCTAGTGGACTATTTGAAAGAAGCAAAATAAGAAAATAGCAAACAGTATATAAAGACTGAATTTTATAGCTACATGTTCCAATATAATTTTTCCCAAGGTTCTAAGATGGGAAGAGGTATATTTTCATTTTTGTTGAACTAGATTTTATAGCAAATGAAAGCAATGAAGCTAGAAATAATCTGTAGGAAAAGCATGGGTTTGAAGTTTATAGCATATAAACAGAAGGAAAGAAACAGGCATTTTTGTGTGTGTGCGCGCGACAATGAGGGTTAAGTGACTTGCCCAAGGTGACACAGCTATTAAGTGTCAAGTGTTTGAGGCAGGATTTGAACTCAAGTCCTCCTGAATCCAGGGCCAGTGCTTTATCCACTGCACCACCCAGCTGCCCCTGAAACAGGTATTTCTTAGGTACCTACTATGTGTCAGGCATTGTGCTAATCCTGGTAGCTTGGTGCTATTATTATCTTCATTTTACAATTAAGGAAGCTAAGAGCAGATGAGATTAAGTGACTCATCCAAGATCACAGAGCTTGTTGGTTTGAGGTGCTGGTGAAACATTAAGGTGGTTATAGTGGGATAGAGCTATATAGTTCTAGGGCTCAGAAGATATGTCAGGATCGTAAATAGCAACTTTTACCTTGAAGAGTGATACACATTGAGACTAGGAATGGGAATGCTTGGGAACGTCTAAGATTATCAAGGGACAAATGAAGGGGGTCAAGAGGAAGCTCAAAGAACATTCAGATTGAGGGGTTGGGAAGAGGAGCAGGAGCCAATGCAGGAGAAGAGAAGTAATAACTAGACACAATGGAGAGCCAGGAAGAGTAAGGTGTTTTTGAAATCAAAGGAGATGGATGGGTTTGGTGGTGGAGAGTCGTAGACAGTTTCAAACACTGAAGAAGGTCAAGAAAGATAAAGGATTAGGAAATCACTGGTAACTTTTGAATTAGTTTTCTGTTTTAGTTGAGTAGAGGGAGTATTAGCCCAATTCTAAAGGATTAAGGAGAGAGGAGTGACTAAGAATAGATCTGCAGAGCTTTTCCAAGAAGTTTAGTATTGACTGGGAGGAGGGAGATAGGAATTCTCTCTGGGTGAAGTGGAAGGGTCAAAGGATTTTATAAAAAAAAAAATTTGAAACTGTTTGTTGGCAGATGGGAGAACTGTTAGAGAAATGATAGCAGATATATGAGACAGGGGATGGCAGTCTTGGGAGATAAGAAGGAAGGGGATAACCAAAGGGAAGGAGGAGAAACTGGTTGATGATGCCAAGGTTTAAGGAGAAGAGAGGCTTGCCACTAGGTGGCTGCCATCTTCTCCGAGGCTAGGTCATTTGCTGTAAGTATGTAAGGAGGGGGGCAGCTAGGTGGCACAGAGCACCGGCCCTGGAGTCAAGAAGACCTGAGTTCAAATCCAGCCTCAGACATTTGACACTTATTACCTGTGTGACCCTGGCCAAGTCACATACCCCATTGCCTCAAACATCCAGGGCCATGTCCAGTCATCCTGTTGGCTCCAGATGGCTCTGGAGGAGGGAGATTGGTGACTTTGTACAGCCTTCCCTGACTCATATCCAATTCGCTGCAAATCATGTCATCACTTCTGGATGTCATGGTCTTCTTCCAGAATGAAGGACAAACAACAACAATAACATAGGGACTGGAAGTGGAGTTGGGGCTAGTGCGGAGTAGTGAGGAAAATGTTTGGAATAATGTTATCATTACAGGCATTCACCCATCTATGAACAGGTTTTGTTTCAAACGCTTGCAAATTAATTTGGAATTCCAAATGCATTTACTCATAAGAATAATGTGGCATGTGATCAGTAGGTTCCCCCCTCCCCACCCCTGAAACCCTGGGCAGCCTATTTAAATCACAAGTACCACTCAAAAGCTGTCCTTTTGCTATGAAAAATACTAGAAAATGATGTAAGAGTCATGATTAAAGATAAAGAGACTAACTGCATTTTTTTTTTGGTTAGGCAGTGGGGGTTAAGTGACTTGCCCAAGGTCACACAGCTAGTTAAGTGTCAAGTGTCTGAGGCCGGATTTGAACTCAGGTCCTCCTGAATCCAGGGCCAGTGCTCTATCCACTGTGCCACCTAGCTGCCCCTGACTAACTACATTTTGAATCCCTCACCTTCTCTGGCCTTGAATGGTCTTTCTTTTATCCATTCAACTCCTCACTAGTGCTTCCTTCAGATGATGGGGTGGGACAACAGAAGTACTGAAATTCAAACCAGGCCTTTTCCTGAGCTATTTCATAGTTCAGGGAGAAAAATGGTGGCAAAAACCTCATCAATGCAGAGCTGCCTGCCCAGGAGAATGCAACCCCTTTATGTCCCTAGGGCCTGCCAGAGTGCCTGGCATAAGAAGCTGTGTCTCATTGACTGATTTTACTCATGGGTTTCAATACCGTCATAGATCAATGATCTCAGCAGTATGGGTGCTGGCATAAATTGTCACTGTCTATCCCATCTCACCTGCTCTGCTTCTTGTCCAAACCTTTCATAATTTCTCCATGGAGGATTTGCCCAAACTCTTGCTTGGGGCCCTTCTGTGCATCTTTTATTATTTTGTGGATATTGATGACATACTGAAGCCATCCATCTGTTATCCCTCTCTCTGGCTACAATAGAAGCCCACCATCTTTCCTATCCATCCCTTTTCTTGATGCCATTTAGGTCACTTCCTGCATGGACATCCTTGTTGGTTGTAGCCTACTTAGATGTTTGCCTACACTGGTAACTTTGGCACCCTATGAAACAATTCCCATATTTGCAAACATTTTCAGCCTTTCCCCCATCTCTAAAAGTCATCAAAATGCTTAGGATTGTGGGAGCCTTGCTCATTTGTGGAAATTATCTTTGGACTACAGTCCCTGGAAGCCTATGTTTGAAGGCATGACTTCAGGGGTCAATGTAATTCAGCTTAAAAGGCTACCGGAATTTCATGAGGGAGTCTATTGTAAGATAAATCAGTAAAATGGCAGCTATAACTAGACATTGACAGACATGGTATGTCAAAAGAGGTCAGCACAGGCAGGACAGAGGGACTAAGAGAAACCAACATACCCTAGACTGCTGCTGCTGTGCTGAGAGAAGGGAGAAGTGATCTCTACTGTTTTCTTTAGTTTCTGTGTCAATGAGGGAGTTCTCCCAAGACTGGCAGTGTGGTGCATATCCTTTGATATGAGTAAACTGATCTATGCCCTTCTTTTGCTGAGTTGGGGAAACTTAAGTGCTAATTGTGAGACAGTACTCCCAGGAGACATATTGTAAATGATAGTCATTTGGGAATAAGTGCCAAGAATGTTAAGCACCTGGTTCAAATCCCTTGCAGTCCATTGCCATTCTGTTTTAATTTAACATCTTTCCTTTGAATTAAAATTTGTCTGTTTTGGTCTGGTAAAAAATAAATACATTGGTAGGGGCTCAGAACTATGAATCTGAATAGATAACTATCACAGCAGTACCATAAACATGGGTGTTACTGAGAAGGGGGCCCTGAGTTTTCTATGTAAATGTCACTGATTGTATGCATTTTACCCATAAAATGTAATCACCTACATTTAACTCCATATTTCCAAGAGCCAACCCTTTGAAGAAAAAAAGAGAAGTGGCAGTAATTTTGATTTGTTAGTAGACAAATAATCAGGGGACATGCCAGTTATAAGCTTACTATTTCTTCTATAACTTTTAAATCCTTCCATAAAATCCAAATGCAGGGGTGGCTAGGTGGTGCAGTGGATAAAGCACCGGCCCTGGATTCAGGAGTACCTGAGTTCAAATCCGGCCTCAGACACTTGACACTTACTAGCTGTGTGACCTTGGGCAAGTCACTTAACCCCCATTGCCCTGCAACAACAACAACAACAAAAAATCCAAATGCAATGTTCTCCAAAAGAAACTGTAGAGCTTATGGTTCTAAGTAGGGGGCTGAATAAAAGTTGCCTGGTAAGTGACAGACCTTCTGGCTTTCTGTTGCTGTGTGCTAGGAAGCCTTATCACCGGTGATGTAGCATTTTTCTCCCTTATAGAGGAATCAGTTAATACACAACTGTTAACCCAATGAAAAATCTTTCAGAGATGCTATATGCAAAACAGGCATTGTAACAGAATGTTAAACAGTTAGAATTGCAAAGACTTAAAAAATATAATGTCTCTCTCTAGTAGAGTGGCTAATCATGTCTTATTTTGCTGTAATGAAAATTTCTGAAATTTCTTTATTTAATCATTACCTCCTCTCATCACATCTCTCACAGCCCTCCCTCACTTAAATCCAGTTCACTGCAAGTCATGACATCACCTCCTGATGTCATGGTTGAAGAATAAGCAACAACTCTATAACTTAGGGCTCCTATATCTGTTTTTCATCCTCACCCTGACCTTCCATTTTTCTACTTCTCAACAATTTCCCCAGATCATCATTCTTGATCTGGCTTTACTTTCCTCCTTTCCCAGTCTCGACCCTTTCATTAATCAATTCAACTTACTTTTACTTTTTTTTTTTTTTTGCGGGGCAATGGGGGTTAAGTGGCTTGCCCAAGGTCACACAGCTAGTAAGTGTTAAGTGTCTGAGGCCGGATTTGAACTCAGGAACTCCTGAATCCAGGGCTGGTGCTTTATCCACTGCACCACCTAGCCACCCCAATTCAACTTACTTTTAACCCCCTCATTCCCTTGTCCTGTACTTGCTTATCCCTTCCTGACTTCAATCCTTGGTACCTTCCATCATTTGCTTTCTCTGGTTCTGGTCACATGCTGCTGAACAGAGATAGAGGAGGTCACACAACTGTGCTGAACTGGAACACCAGATATGGATGCCATTCCTTCTCCATTGGCCTTTCATTGCAAGATGGCAGTCCTTTTACTTCTTAACTGATTCCCTATCCAATTCTCTATATCCCATATCCCACCTAGAAGCAGCTAGATGGCACAAGGGATAGAGTGCTGGATCTAGATTCAGGAAGACCTGAGTTCAAATCCAGCTCTATACACCTAGCTGTATAACCCTGGGCAAGTCACTTCACCTCTGTCTGCCTCAGTTTTCTCAACTGTAAATTGAAGATAATAATAGCGCCTACCTCCCAGGATTGTTGTGAGGATCAAATGAGAATATATGTAAAGTGCTTAATAGTACCTGGAACATAACAGGACTTTAATAAATCCTTGTTTGTTTCTTTTTTCCTTCCTTCCTTCCTTCCTTCCTTCCTTCCTTCCTTCCTTCCTTCCTTCCTTCCTTCCTTCCTTCCTTCCTTCCTTCCTTCCTTCCTTCCTTCCCTCTCTCCCTCCTTTCCCTTTTCCTTCCTTCCTTTGATTCCTTGCTTTCTTGCTTCCTTCCTTCCTTCCTTCTCTGCTTCACCTATTCCAAACTTTCTCTCCCTTCTCTTCACTCCTCAAGCCTCCCATGACATCACTCCCACATCTCAGTTGCAGATACACCCATACTTTACTGAGAACATAGGGACCATTTGATATGAGTGACCTTTCCTGGCATCCCACAGTTCTTTGATGTTATCTTTCTCTCTGTTACTCCTTTCTGATGGTGAGGTAGCCATTCTCCTCACTAAACAGCCCCGCTGAATGTATTCATATCTACATTTCCTGTCTCCTCTAACAGATTACCCTCATGATCACCCCATTTCTGTCTTTAATCTCTTTCATCTGTCCTTTTCTTTCTGCCCACACAGCCACCACCCCAGTGCAGGGCCTCATCTTAAGTTATTGCAATAGATTTCTAATGAGTCTTTCTGCCACAAGTCTCTCCCCATTCCAATCCATCCTCCACACAGTTGCCAAAGTGGTTTTCCTGAAATGCAGGTCTGACCATATCATTCTTGTATTCAACACACTCCAATGTCTACCTGTTACTTCTAGAACCAAATATATGCTGGAATTTAAACTCTTTGACAACCTGGACCAGATCTATCTTTTGTACCTTATTGCTCATTTGATTCCCTCCACAGATTCTAGAGTCCAGTTAACTGACCTTCTTACTATGCCTCCCATGTGCTACTTACTTTATTTCTCATCTTCAGGTCTTGGCACTGGCTCTCTTCCATGCCTAGCATGCACTCCCTCCTTAACTCTGCTTCCTGGAATCCCTAATTTCCTTTACTCATGTTTGACTCAGTTTCCTTATCTGTAAAATGGGGATAATAATAGCACCCACCTCCCCCCAAGGTTACTGTGAGGATCAAATGAGATAACATTTATAAAGAGCTTAGAACATCTTCTGGCACATGGGAGATACTATAGAACTATTTGCTATGATGATGATGATTACGACGACAATGACAACTATGACTCAAGCACTACCTTCTATTTGTGTTTTTTTTTTTAATGAGGCAATTGGGGTTAAGTGACTTGCCCAGGGTCACACAGCTAGTAAGTGTTAAGTGTCTGAGGCCGGATTTGAACTCAGGTACTCCTGACTCCAGGGCCAGTGCTCTATCCACTGCGTCACCTAGCTGCCCCACTACCTTCTATTTGAAGACTCTCCTGACCCATTCAGATACCAGTGCTCTCCACACACCCAATGGCCTGATATCTATTTTCTATATGCTAGGTAACATATGCTCCAAGTTCGTTTTCCCAATCCCCTACTGACACTAGCCCTAGAGTAAGGCTGGCTTTTCTTCCCTCAAGGAAATAAGCAAGTGGTTTTCCAGTACTGTAGTTCAGAAATCCCCATTGGTGCACTTTTCTGCATGATTATCATTTAATACCAATGAGTTAGTTATGCTTAAATAGCATTTAGAAAGAGTTATTTACTAAAGTTGTATAGTAAGAATATCATATCCTCCAAAAAAGTGGGGGTACGCTCTTCCATAAGTACATACAGAATCTAGAGCAGTGATTTCCAACAGTTTTTGTTCTGTGAACCTCTTTCAACAACCAGATAATTTAATATGATAATCATAATATTCTTTTATATTTGCTAATAATATTTATATTAATGATAAAACAATAAATTATTTGTGACCAATAAGTACAACATACAAATGTTTATTCTACCTATAATTATGAACATCTCCAAAAGAGTAAACTCTAAAATTAATTATGAATATTTTATGGAGCATTCATTAAGAACAAAAAGTAATCCAGCAAGATCTCATATGCTTACTATTATGTATAAAACATTATACTTCTTGTTATTTTATAAAATATTTTTAATATAAGTGATATTTTCACTAAATAGACCAACTTGGAAGATGTTTATTATAACATAATAATCAAAAATAAACTTAATTTTGATATTGGGCTTTCTTTATCTGAACAAAAGTTTGCAATGTTTGACTCATCATCAGACAAACATTCAAATCTGGTTCAGCATTTTGTTTATTTCAGTATTTTGATTTAAAACAAGAATAAAATGAAAATGCTTGCTCACACAAATATGTGTTTGAAAATAGTAGGAGAATTTTATAAGCGCTCTTGCTTTTAACAAGCTAAACTAACAGTGAAAATGAATAGTTATGATATAAAATATTCACTTTTTTACTGGCTAATGGCAAGCACTGTATTAAATGAAAGAATGTACTTAAAATTCAATTGCATATATTGCTTGATTTTAAACAAAGCTTACATATAAGCTAACCTTTGTAAGGAAAGAATCTCCTAGGATGTAACTTTTTCCTATTCTTCAACTGGCACACCAGATACATACCCACATAAATTCTTCTGAATGACTGACCAGTGTTATCAAATAGTTTGCTCAAAAATTCACTAGATAAACAAATAGTAATAAAAGTAATGATAAGTTTAAATTGGGAAACAACCTTAATACCGCAAAGGGAAGCAACATAAGATTTGTTTCTACAGAATGTTTATGATGGTCCATGATGATTTCAAGATGGCCCCTGTGACCAACGATCATAGTTTTCAAACAGTTTGACATTTGTGCTGCAAAAATGCAAACATTTGTAATGTCTCAATCACATGATTACAGGGTAACAGAGGGGAATGAGGGAACTATTTTGGTGCAGTATACAGAATGAAAATGAGGGTACGCATATGCATCTAACCATTTGTTCAGAATTAGTTTAAATGCAAATGTCATTCCTTTGTGGCAGTTTGGAAACAACTTGATGACAGGTTGAGAAACTCAAAGAACATATTGCTCTTCATCAGAAGAAATAAGGGTTTTATGTAATTGCTGCACTAACACTAAAATTGTTTTGCAGAAGATCATGATGGTTTTGAATTGCTGTAGAAACAAACCTATGGTGTTTCAAAAATGCACATGCTTGTTGTCTTAGAGGAAAAATATATTTGTAACATAATCGGGTAACTATGTTCTGTTTCAGATGCCATCATAAAAATTTTAGCATGAATACCTTGAAATATCATTGTGGACCCACAAAAGGGTTCTTGAACCAGTAAAAGGGAACCACTGGTCTAGAGGAAAATGTGCTCAAACTTAGAGTACATTTTGCTAAGAGGTTAATTCATAGTTCCTAGAAGATCACGTACTAGAGTCCTCAATATGTTCTCCTTAAACATAGTGAAGCTTTCTTTTGGGATCCTTATAGTGTCTTGAAGAATCAGTGTGTTTAGTTTCTCCTAGTTGCTAATACTGGCAGTCATTTTCATCCTAGGAATGCTACTAGGACACTGATGAGAAGCCTAAATCCTCTGACCCTCTGAAATTCACAAGGTCATTCTCTAGTCAATGGTGGAGGGTAGGGTTATGGAGGCTCTACTCCTCCCTGCCCAAGAGATTCCCTTTCAGGAACTTGGCTGAAATTTCTCTCTCCTCTATGCTGACAGATATTGAAATTCCTAGTCAGGATTGGGCATAGATTAGTTTAATGCCTTCTGTTGATGGTTGATTTGATAGAGGTATCCTCAGTGTTAGAGGTATCTGGGCTAAAGTTAAGTGATATGATTAACTTAATCCACCCCCACCCTTATATCTATGTTTAATATGTATATATTATATCTTCTAAGAGAACATACATTCCTTGAGATCAGAGATTGCTTCACTTTTGTCTTTGTATTTCTACCTATCCCCAGTCATAACATTCCCAACTTCCACCTAGACATGACACAAGTATCACCTCCTACATAAAACCTTTCCTGATCTCTGTAACTGTTGGTGCCCTTCCTCTCTTACTACCTTGTATTAACTGCCCTATATTCATTTTGCATTTATTCTGCACATATTTGATATATAGTTACATATGCATAGGTTGTATCACTTGACAGAATGTAAGATTCTTGAAATCAGGAATTGTTTCACTTTTTGACTTCATATTCCTAGTACCTAAATTAATTGACTGATTTCTAGGAATTTAATAATTGTTTGTTGAATGATTGATTGAAAGGGTATAGGAACCAATGAGGGGAAATTCTATTCTGAATCTGATTAAAAAACATGGAGGAATTGATTACTATGGTGGAAATGCTGGAAACCTTTGAGTAAGTGACCACTCCATGTTATAGTTTATGGTAGAAATAGTGTGACATATATCCTAGATTTTAGGACAACAAATTCCACAGGGCCTAGAGAAAGGCTTAGAAGGAACCCATAAACTAAAATTCTACATGGAAAGGTCACCCAGGAGGGATGGGAGGCTCTGAAAACTGAATTGAAATGGAATTATTGAAACTCATCATAAGGAGAGTAATTTTTTATGAGAAGAAAGGAGCATTGTTTAAAGAGACAAATGTGAATGCATAGGGAACTCTCTACTCAATTTGGATCACTATCATCAGGCATACTAAAGCTCAAAATGAGGAAGGCTGGCCTGGAAAGCTTAAGATAACAAAAAGTAGCCCTTTCCACTTTAGCTATATTGAGGAAAAGAGAATCAGAAAAAGAGATACAAACATTGTCCTTGGTGGATGGGATAACTGATGATGGAGAGAAGCCAGAGTTGTTCTTTTGTATGTTTTTCTGCCAAATTCAATAATATTTAGACAGGAAAGGATAAAATATTTGTAATAGTTAATACTTAAGATAAGTGGTAATAGAAAAAAGATCATCTAGCTTGCCTTGATGATTTCAAGTCATCTGCTCATCTCCCTAAACACATAGCCTTGCTGTCAGCATCTAAGTTACAGGCAGTGCTAACCATTTTTATGGTCAAGTGGCTTAGTACCAGGGTCATTATCTTTGCCTTTCTTTTTCCTTGAGTTTGCACCTGGGTTTACTAAGAAATTAGGCAATAGTCAGCATCTGAAAAGTTATTGACAGGCTAGAGCATTCGGTCAAATTGAATAAGATGAAATATAATAGGGAAAAATGAAAAACTTTAAACCTTACAGCTACAAAATGGGGAAGGTATTCTATGTAGCAGATGGTCCAAAACAGATCTGGGGTTTTAGTGTACTAGTAACCTGCTCCACTGTAACCTACATAATTTCTACCCTGTTTGGCACATTTGCTCTGTTGGGAACCATCTGGTATTTGCTCTTTTCTCCTCGTCTTCCCACTTTTTCTGATTCCACAGCTTATCACAGTGCCTTGGCATATAGTAGGTACCTTTTTCCTTTTTCTTTTTGGTTTATTTAGCATTTACCCCCCCCAATTACATGTAAAAACAATTTTAACATCTATTTAAAAAACTTTGTGTTCTAAATTCTCTTCCTTCCACCCTCTCCACCCTCGTTCCCTTGTTAAGAAGGCAAGCAATAGATAGAGGCAGCTAGGTGGTGCAGTGGATAGAGCACTGCTCCTGGAGTCAGGAGTACCTGAGTTCAAACACTTAACACTAGCTGTGTGATCCTGTGCAAGTCACTTAACCCCAATTGCCTCACTAAAAAAAAAAAAGGCAAGCAATATAATATGTTATACATATGTAGTCATGCAAAACATTTCCATATAAGTCAGGTTGTAAAAGAAAACAGACCAAAAAACTCAAGAAAAATTAAGTTAAAAAATTATGCTTTGATCTGTATTCCAACACCATCAGTTCTTTCTCTGGGGATGATTACAGTAGGTACTTAATAAATGCTCATTGCCTGACTGACTGAGTGCCCCTGCCTCTTTAGTCACATCAGGACAAAGGGAGATATTGCAAAGATTGGTGTGAGCTGCTTCATATTATTAAAGAGAAGGTTAGTGAATAGCCAGAAAAGGAAGCAGTGATCATAAAAAGCCATCATGGCTTCATCCAAAACAAGTCATGGTAGCCTAAACTGGTTTCCTTTTTTGATAAAGTTGCGAAACTGGTAAATCAGAGAAAGGCCATTAGTATTTGACTGAGATAATAATATATCTAATTTGTATAGTACTTTAAGGCTTGCAAAGTAATGTAGGTACATTATCTCATTTGATCTTCACAACAACTTCATGAATTAGGCACTCTTATTATCTCAGTTTTACAGCTGAAGCAAACTGAGTCTCAGAAAGGTCAAGTGACTTGACCAGAGATCATAGCCTGTGTCTAAAGCAGTACTTGAACCCAGACCCTCCTGAGTCCAAGATCAGGTGTTCTATCCATTACACCATGTTTGAGAATGTCTGGCATGTTATTCTTATGGAAAAATATAAAGAGATGTGGTTGTGATAAGAATGAAGTTTATGAGAACTCCAAACTGCAGGTAAGTACAGATCCCAAATGTATAGACATTAATAGTTTGATGTCATCTTAGAAGGAAGACTTCAATGAAGTATCCCAGGAAGTTGGGTTTGGTCCTGTGCTTTTCTAAAAGATTTATCAGTGACTTTAGCTAAAGGCATAGATCGTATAATTATCATATTTACAGATGACACAGAGCTGGGTGAAATAGTTAATAAATTGGATGATAATTGAGATTCAAAAAGTTCTTGACATTGG
The DNA here is from genome assembly GCF_019393635.1 of Dromiciops gliroides. Taxonomy (NCBI): domain Eukaryota; kingdom Metazoa; phylum Chordata; class Mammalia; order Microbiotheria; family Microbiotheriidae; genus Dromiciops; species Dromiciops gliroides. Next base: position 707,546,979 of record NC_057861.1, read on the forward strand.
ACTCACTGGAATAAAATCCAATCTAGTAGGGAAAATGAAAAACCTTACACATTGTAAGTATAAGATACAGGGAAGTATTCTAGGTAGCGGATTGTCTGAAGCACATCTGGATTTTTTAGTAGACTAGTAACTCAATATGAGTCAGAAGTCTGATATGGCAGCCAAGAAGGCTAATGAGATCTTAGAGAGAATCATGAAAGGCAAAAAGCTGACTACTAGGGAAGAGATAGTACCATTGTTACTCTGCCCTTATCAGGCCATGTTTATAGTATCATGTTTAGTCCTGAGGGTCACATTTTAGAAAGGGCATCTATGACCTGGACAGTTTCCAGACAAGGGCAACCAAAATGGCAAAGGGTTTCAAGTTCATAACATATAGAGATCAATGAAAGGAACTGAGGATGTCTGGCCCATAAAAGAAAAAAATCCAGGGAGGCATGATAGTTGTCTCAAAGTATTTGACTGAATGTCATGTAGAAGAGGGAGAATACTTATTCTGCTTATCTCAAGACATCAGAACTAGGAGCTTGGATAGAAGTTACCAAAAAACTCTCCTGGTGGCAAGCTCCTGGGACCCTAGAGAACTTCGTTACACATTGTTTTTATCTCCTTGTGGGATGCTTTCAATTGCTTTTATCTACTTCTGCCTTATTTTTGTCTTCCTTTGAACAGCTTTGACCTGGGGGTAATTAACTGTTTCTATTAGAGAATTTATTTATCCTAACCCTTTGAATCAAAGGCTTTGATTTATCTATTGCACCATATAGGGAGCCACAATTGGGATACTGTGTCCGTTTCAGTTGTTACTTAGAATTGGAATAGGTACTAGACCTGTGATTTCATTGGTATATGGAATTCTCGGATAAGGAAATTTCTTTTTGAATGTAAGTTGGTATTTATAGCCTTAGAGAGTTGTCTAGACCACAGAGAGGTTGTGACTTGGCTGGGGTAGCAAAGCTGGTATTTGTCAGAAGTGGGACTTCAATTCAGGTCTTCTTTGCTCTGAGACTAGCCTATTGCCTGCCTAATTGACTGGATCCTGGACCTGGACCATTAGCCACATCAAGGAGGAGGGGGATGTTGCAAAGACCGATGTGGGATCTACTGTGTCAATATGCATAACACTGTGCTAAGCATTACAGGTACAAACATCAAACCAAAAATAGTCCTTCACCTCAAGGATTTTAAATTTTAAATTCTCCTGAGGAGAGGTTATTCAAAATGTAAACAGAGATGTATCTACCTGGATAAGGAAAGACTTCCCATAAGAAATGGCACATAAGATGAGTCTTGAAGGAAACCATGGATTTTAGAATGGAGAGATGAAGAGAGATCACCGTCCAAGTATGGGGGATAGCCTGAAAAAGGGTATGGAGGTAGGAAATGGAAGTCAAGTTTGAGGAACAGTAAGTGGGCCAATTTATTTCAGTTGGGGAAGTGGCTGATAAAGAAGCACTATGAATTAAATCTGTACAAGCAGGTCAAAACCAGATTATGAAGGGCTTTAAATGCTAAGTTTAGGAGCTGGTATTGTACTCTAGAGACAATAGGGAACCACTAGAGGTTCTAAGTAGGGGAATTTCTTGATCGGACTTGTGCTTTGGGAAGATTATTTTGGCTAGAGTGTAGATGGATTCAGAAAACACTGGGAACAGAGTCCAATTAGTAGGGTGGTGATCATATGAGTAAAAAGAAGGGAATGGATATAAAGATGTGGAGGTAGGATTGATGATTTGGCAACTGATTAAATTTGGAGCATGGTCAGGAAGAGGAAAGAGGAAAAGATGACACTGAGTTTGCAATTGTGGGTGACCTGAGACTATAGCAGTGCCCTTAACAATAATAGATGTATTTGAAGAAGAAGGGAATATGATGGGGGAAGGGTAGGGGAGATAATGAGTTTGATTTTGAGTATGTTCAGTTTAAGATGCCTATGGGGAATCCAACTTATGAGCTGTAGAAAGGAAGATGGATTGGATTTCAGGAGAGGCTAGGACTTTTTATACACTTCTAAAGTCATCTGCTTAGAGAGGAAAATTGAGCCCATGGGAGGCAATGAAATGATAAAATCTAGAGCAGAAGAGAAAATTCAGGTTAGAACCCTGAAGGACACCCACAAGGAGGGGATGGGATGATATAACAAGGGAGAATGAAGTAACCACTCTTGGACAGAACAGGGGGAGAACCCTGGAGAGAGGAAGGTCATGAAAACCCAGAGAAGAGAGAATGAGCAGGGGGCAGGAGGAAGGGGGGGGGTAGTCAAGAGTGTCAAACACTGCAGAGAAGTCACAAAGAGTGAGGTGTGAGAAAATGATCAGATTTGGCAACTACGAGACCATTTGCAACCTGAGATATCATCAGTGTTATCATGAGGGTGATTGCTAATGCTGGGATATAGGTTATGTGTGGGAATATGTGGGTTGCATATGTTGTAAACAGAAAGAGTAATCGTGAAAACAAAAGCTTTCAGTAAGCAGGGCAGATGATAACAACAGTAAGAGCTTCAAGGCACTATTTGCTATAGATAAACATGCAAGGCAATTAATGCATTCAACCCAAACATCAGTACAAGCATTAAATAAAGGACATTATAATTATTTTAGATAACTCATTCTGGGAATCATATTTTTAAAATTGTTTTTAAAATTCAAAATAATTTTTTTCAATGAACAAAAGTCCTTTTTTTTCTTCCTCATCCCTACCCCTCCCCCAGCCCTTTATTGAAAAAGAAAGAAAAACAAAACCTTTGTAAAAAATATCCATAATCAAGCAAAACCAATTCCAGCAACAGCTGTGTTAAAAAAAAAATGATGTCTCATTATTGACTAGTGATCATGTTTTACTTCTTTTTATGACAAACTGAACTCTTAGAACATCCCCATGTCAGATGAACCAAAATGGTGGGTGAGCAAATGTCTAATGCCAAGATATCCATCACTGTCCTAGTTTGGAGGCTGTGACTAATGATGATTTTCACATAAGGTGTGCCATAGTGTGTATTTCAGTGCCCCACTGGACAAGAAGGTTGGTCTATCAGGTAGTGAGAGTGATCAATACTGATCCTGTTGGAATGTTAAAAGAAATAGAGAAATTCTCCCAACACATTGGACTGATCCTTTATGAAGGGTTTGCTATCCTTGTGGAGAAAATGGAAACATGTGCATTCAGTGATAAGAAAACTGGATTTAGAAGGGCTGGAAGGCTGGACTCAAAGAAACAGGTGTTAATGTCTCTATTTCAATGTGTCAAGAGGTCTCCACTGGAATGCCCCAGGGACATGTGCTTGACTCTGTGCTGTTTATATATATATATATATATTTTTTTTTTCTTAAAAAAAATGTTTTTTTTTTGCATGGGGCAATGAGGGTTAAGTGACTTGCCCAGGGTCACACAGCTGGTAAGTGTCAAGTGTCTGAGGCCAGACTTGAACTCACATCCTCCTGAATCCAGGGTCCATGCTTAATCCATTGTGCCACCTAGCTGCCCCCATATATATATTTTAAATCAACAATTAGAATAAAGAGTCGGGGGGATGCTCATGTAATTAGAAGATGATACAAAACTGGGAGGGGTACATAGCCGTCTGGATGATACAGTCAAGATCTAAAAAGATCTTGACAAGTCAGGGCATTGGGCTGAATCTAATATGATGAACTTCATTAAGGATAAATACAAACTTATACTTGAGTACAAAAAAATTATCAACTTAACCAGTTAAAGATGAGGGTTTTGTTGTGTTGTTTCAGTCATGTCTGACTCTGTTACCAAATTTGGGGTTTTCTTGGCAAAGATACTAGAATGGTTTCCCATTTCCTTCTCCAGCTCATTTTCCAGATGAAGAAACTGAAGCAGATAGGGGTAAGGGACTCCCTCATGGGCACACAGCTAGTGAGTTTCTGAGGTCAAATTTGAACTCAGGTCCTCCTGACTCCAGGGTCAGCACTCTATCTACCGTGCTGCTCACATGCCCTCAAGATGGAGGAGATATAAACAGAATTGTTCTGAGAAATTGTCCTGGTGATATTAGTAGACTTCAAAGTCGATATGAATCAGCAGGGTGATGGGGCAGCCAAAAATTGCTAACATAATCTTGAGCTACATTGAGAGGTGTAGATTCTAGAAATAGGTAGGTGATAGTTCCCCTGGTCTCTTCCCTCCCTCGTCAGACACCCCATCTACAGTGTTGTATTCAGTTCTGGGTGCCACAGGTGGAAAAGGATGTTGATAAATCTCCAGAGGAAGGCATAGAGGATGGTGAAGGGTCTTGTATCTGTGTTACTGAGATTAGCTGAAGGACCTGGGGGTCTGTAGCCTGGAGAAGGGAAATCTTGGGAAGGACATGACAACTGCCTTCAAGCATTTGAAGGAATGAGCTAATGGGATTAGAGTTATTGGTTTTGTTTTTTTTTTAGTGAGGCAATTGGGGTTAAGTGACTTGCCCAGGGTCACACAGCGAGTAAATGTTAAGTGTCTGAGGCCGAATTTGAACTCAGGTACTCCTGACTCCAGGGCCGGTGCTCTATCCACTGCGCCACCTCGCTGCCCCTTAGACTTATTCTTTTTGGCCTTGGAGGGTAGAAGCAAGAGCAATGGGTACAAGTTTCAAAGGGGTCCATTCCTGCTCAATTTCAGGAAGATCTTCCAAACAATTATCACAAGAGTAAAACATCCTGCCTCATGAGGTGGCGGGTTTCTCCTCCTTAAAGGTCTTCAAACAGAAGCTGGATAACCGCATGTCAAGTATGTTATAGTAGGGATTCCTTCAATGTATTGATTAAACTTGCTGTTTACTGAGGTTTCCTCCAGCTAGTAGTGTGCTGGTAAATTAGATCTTGGGAGGGAAAAAAGAGCATGCTGTTCTACACACTTTTAAATGCAATCTGAAGTATTGACATTCTCCACATCACTTTGTCTAGATGACCAACAAAACAGCAAATGGAGCCCTGATTCATAGCATTTGCTTATTTCTGGGATGTAAATGCTCATACTTAAAAGTTAACAAGGGCTCCCTGGAGCCTGTCTGAGCTGGGACCAGCACAGCTTCCAACTCTTAAAACCTTTGATTCTAATTTACATGAGGGCTTGGCTAAGGATCACACAAGTTGAGAAAGTTTAGATGGGCTTCGATTTTCACCTATAGAGGGAATGCCCCCCTACAATCAGAAAAGGATGGATCCCTTGAAGTTTTGAAAAATGATAAACTGGGGGGCAGCTAGGTGACACAATGGATAAAGCACCAGCCCTGGATTCAGGAGGACCTGAGTTCAAATCTGACCTCACACACCTGACACTTACTAGTTGTGTGACCCTGGGCAAGTCACTTAACCCTCATTGCCCCACAAATAAAACAAACAAAAATCAAACAAAAAAAAATTATCAACTCTTTCACTAACATGTGCTTGATTCTTTTTTTTTTAATGTATAAGGTATTTTATTTTTTTCCGTTACATGTAAAGATAGTTCTCAACTTTTGTTTATACAAGCTTTACAATTTCAGATTTTTCTCCCTCCCTCCCCTCCCTCCCCCCTCCCCTAGACAGCAGGTAATCTGATATAGGTTATATCTATATATCTCTATACATATAGATATAGATATAGATATAGATATATACACACACACACACATATATATACACATAATAACATTAATCCTATTTCTGCATTAATCCTGTTACAAGAGAAAAAATCAGAGCAGTGATGCAAAACCTCAAAATAGAAAAAAAAAACAACAGCACCCAAAACAAAAGAAATAGTATGGTTCATTCAGCATCTATACTCCACAGTTCTTTCTTTCTTTTTTTTCTTGGATTTGGAGATCCTCTTCTATCATGAGTTCCCTGGAACTCTTCTGTACCATTGCATTGGTGAGAAGAATATAGTCCATCACAGTAGGTCAACACTCAATGTTGATGATACTGTGTACAATGTTCTTTTGGTTCTACTCATCTCACTCATCATCAATGTGCTTGATTCTTACACCACCCCCCCCACCAGTTACCATATCCAGGCACACCGTATACACAACTTTCCCCCCAAAAAACCCACACCACACATCAACTTGAACCCCATTATAAAGCAGAGTTCCACTCTAACCCTGATCTTTTTCTTTTTTAAAAAAAGATAATTAATTAAAACTCAGAAAGATAAAGGCAGCACATTTTAATGGTCAGAGTGGGGAATTTAAAATCCCAACACCTGGATCCTTTCTGTGTATCCCCATGAAAGAGAACACCGAGCTAGGGCTCTAGTATGGTATCGATCCAACATTGATCACATCCGTATTCATCACCCAGCCACATCCACAATTTAAATGATCTTGGGCAGGTCACCTAACCTCTTTCTCTGAGTTTCAGTTTACTTAGGAAATAGTGATAATGTTACTTCTACTACTCATCTCAAAGGGATCTTTAAGGATCAAATTAAATAATGCACTTCACAGTGCCTGACACATAGTAGGCACTTAAAAATACTTGTTGAATTGTATTGAATTGAATTGAATTAGTGGATTTTCAAAGATATATATATGTATATATGTATATATATATAAATTTTGAGGGAAAAATCCCTATGCCACTTCTTTTTTAAAATTTAATTTGATTTTATTTAAAAATTTTTTTCCAATTACATGTAAAGATATTTTTTGAGTTCAAAATTTTTCTCCTACCCTCCCTTCCCTCCCCCTTCCTGAAACCAGCAAGCAATCTAGTATAGGTTATACATTACAATCATGTTAAACATATTTCCACATTAGTCATGCCTAAACCACTTCTTCACAATGAAAGATGTCCATATAGAATGGGTTGCCTGGGAATGGGGAAGGCGAGGATGATGATAAGTTCCCTTCATTAGAAATCGTAAAGTGGACCTGTGATGAACACAGGTCAGACACCAGAATGAGGATTACTTTGCAGGGTACAGGTTAGTATAATATGGCTTACCGAGGCCCTTTTCAACCCTAAACCTTTATGATTTTACAAACTATTCTTTACCTTGGTTTGGATGAAATCTGTTGTCTTCTAAACGTCTGCTTTCAGTTGGTCCGGCTCTCCCATATTTTACTTTAAAAGGGAGTCACACGCAAGGAGAAATTGGAGCTAGAGTCCAGTCTTTGAGTATGTATTATATAAATAAGTCTGATGTAGTGTCCCCCCAGGTTCCTCATGATGTCCTTCCCCAAGTTTCTAGAGCACATTTTTTTCCTCTTCCCTCCCAGATAATCCCTCAGGATCACATCTTCCTCACCATAATGGAATGTATTCTCTAGGAACTATGGTAATTGCTGTACCATCTAGCATTGAGTGGGTAAGGGGTCACATCCACTTTTGGCAGCTCGTAGCCTAATTTTAACCTTGGACCCTACTTCTTGCATCCTGAGTCAGAAAGTTCTGTTTACTATGATTTTGCACAATGGCTTCTGAGAATAAGTACTGGAGGAACACAATAGTCTACCTCCATGGAGCTGTCAAGGGAGAGATTTTCTGTTTCCTCTATTGTCAAGACTGGGATATAGGTAAGGAAAAAAAAGGGGGGCCTTTAAGTCAGAAAGGGTAGAGTAGTCTATTAGGAATTTTTAAAAAGTGTGTGTGTGTGTGTGTGTGTGTGTGTGTGTGTGTGTGTGCATGAGTTCCTACCTCTGATATTTACCACCTCTGTGACCTTGGGCAAGTCACTCTGAGTTTCCATTTCCTTATCTATAAAATGATGGTGTTAGACTACATGGCTTCTAAGATCTCTTCCACTTCGAGAGCTGTGATCTTAAATTTGGATTTAAGACCTTGAATTTGGATACGGTAAGAAAACAGCTTCATCACGTGGCTTTCAATATGCCTCAACTCCCCAAAAAGTCATTATGAATGAGTGGAGGGTGGTGACTGACAGAAGAAGAAAGGTGGGGTCTTGTTTTGTTTTTTGTCAGATAGAGACCATTTTCTGTAACCTCAGTTTCAGGACAAAAGGGATGAGGGAAGATGGGAAAATCAAGGCATGTTTGCTTTGAAAACTTGAGTGATTGGCCTCACGATGTGGCACAGCTGGGAAATTGGTTCACCTGTGGGACAGGTGTAATACAGTAAGGCACAAGGGGAGTTTCTACATGTCATATTGGCCTCAAGTAGCAGTTTCTCTGGGGAAGGGTGGAGAATGAAAAGCAAAGTGTGGGTGGCACACAGCCATTCACTCTGGTTGGTGAAAAGCTCAGGGCTAGGCTGAAATATGCTGAATTTTTTTGGCAAAAAACATGTCTAAGAATACCAGTGATTTCTTAATCCAATTTTGCAAGTACAAACAATGACAGCATATTATAAAAAGAGCTACTCAGATTTGGATTTCTCTCGAATCTTAATATAACAAAGATCAGATTTTCATATGAAAAATAATAAATGGGAAAGAGAGAAACAGGGAGAGAAGAGAATCAAGGGAGTACATTCTAAAGACTTGAGAAGTATTTTAATGGCAGCTCAGCCTTGCTAACATTGAACAGCAGCTCCTAGAAATGTCAAGTCAGTTTTCAAGTTTTAAAGGGGAAAAGTAGGCTATGGCTGTGATGTTTGTAAATCTCTTGTGTCAACTTGACAGATAGTGAAACATACCATTTTTTGGCTATGCCTATTCGGATTAGAAATGTTTTGCTCTGGTGATGATAATAAACATAAGGATGAAACCAAAAAAATCAGTCATCTGGATGTTGCTAAATAGCTACATGTTTAATGTCATGTAGGCAAAAAATTCTGAATGAAACAAACTGAGACATTTAGATATTTGGAAAGAAAAAAGAGACAAGTATCATCACCTCAAAGGGTCTTTTGAAAAGGATGATGTCATCTTGGCACAGCCTAGTTCCTTATTCATTACATGTGCTTTGGTAGGCAAGGCGGGCAAGCAACAAGCATCTATTTAACTGCTTACTATGTTCCAGTCATTATGCTAAGCGCTAAAGTTACAGATACAAGCAAAAAGGACTCTTCTTGTCCTTGGGGAGCTTATAATCTACAGGGGGATGACAACATATAAAGGGAAGAAGGGAGAAGGGTGAAGGAAATGGGTGTAGTGTTTGAAGTCAGCCAGGAGGTGAATGGGCATTTGGCCAACCTAGGCCCCTTCTTAAAAGGGAGGCCCCAGAGGAACTTGTCAGTGCTAGAAAGGGGCTGGTACTGGGCGGCTAGGTGGTGCAGTGGATAAAGTACCCACCCTGGATTCAGGAGGACCTGAGTTCAAATCCAGCCTCAGACACTTAACACTAGCTGTGTAACCCTGGGCAAGTTATTTAACCCTCATTACCCTGAGAGAGAGAGAGAGAGAGAGAGAGAGAGAGAAAGAAAGGGGCTGGTACAGCTGAAGAAGGTTCTAGAGTGAGCAGGCTGCAAGGGTGATTGAGAAATAGGAAGTGTTCAAAGCTTTATGTGGTGTTGTTGAGTTGTTTATGGTGGGCACCAGCTTCTTTCTGTGCACAGATGCAGTTTAAGCATCCCACCTTCTACAGCACCCTTTTCCTGATCCCCATGGCTGTCAATGGCTCCCTTCCCAGGCTATCTTGTACCACCCTACTTTGTACTAGTCCTCTATATATTCAGATATGCTTTTATGTTAGACTGTAAGCTTGTTATCAGTGGTCCTTATAATGTGGTGAAAAGCCTATCTCATAAGAAGCACTAAATATATGCTTGATGACTGACTGACCCAGGTTTTAATCAGAGGATGCACAAACCAGACCATTCCATGGTGAGCTTTGAGTGGCGTTGTCAGTTGTGTGGACTCTAGTGTCCCTAAGAGATGAGAGTGGTGGGTTTTACAATGACAACAGTCATTTACAGATCTGATTTTTGGCGGCCACCTTTCTCTCTAGTGTACAGCTGGAAAGCCTGCATTTTGTCAGCATCCCGGGAAGCAGCCAACATAATATGACATAATTTGTGGAGATAGGTTTGTGGAGGACAATTAAAAAATTGTGTGTATGCACATGCCAACTTGACTCTTATTAGCTCACTGAGAGAGACTAAGATTGAAACTGAGCCAGAGACAGACAGACACAGAGAGATGGGAGGACAGGAGAGTTTTAGTCTTTCAGTTTTGTTACCAACAAAATATCCCTTAGGAGGAGGCAGTAGAAAGAACTTTGGGCTTGGAGTCAGAGGACCTGGCTTTGCTACTTGCTTACCAATTACCTCTCTGGGCCCCAGTTTCCTTTTCTGTAGAAAGATGGTGTTAGACCAGATGACCCTCAAAGTCCCAAAATAGATGACTCCCAAAGTCTCTTCCAGGTCCGGGTGTCTGCTCCCCTCAAGCCGCTCCCCTGAATTTGCACTCTGAGAAATGAGAGGGAATGAAATGGAAGTGAAGAAAGATCTTTTCCTTAATGTAAAAATAATCAGTCATTAAATACAGACAGAGTACTTAACCAAGTCAAGGAGAAATTAGCTTGGCTCTTCTACACTCCAAATGGCAAAGAAGGACAAATCCAGCAACATGGTGAGAAACAAGTCAAACATCAAATCATTAAAACACACATGTATGTATATGTATGTACACATGTCTATACATGTACACATATGTGGGTATACACACATATGATGCCTAGGGCCATGAATGACAGGATTACTGAATGTCTTGGCTTAGGCCTCCCTCACAACTTTTCTGTGAGAGGTCTGTAGATGCTCACAAATTCTTCCATACCAACATCAGATTTCCCTCTTTGGTCCTGCTAATCTTTTGGTGTTCTGCAAGATACCAGTTATAGAATGTTGGAGCAGAGAGAACCTTAGAGATCATACCATTTGACCATATCATTTTCAGACGAGAAACCCAAGGTCCAACACAGGTGAGTGGTTTGTCTAAAGCCGTGTAGTTAGTAAAAAGAACTAAAACTCCTTCTTCCAACCTGATCTTATCTCGGCAGATTTTAATTTGTAGGAATTCCCTCCCCCCTATTCACCCCAGCCTTTTAAACTTTTCTTTCCTCTGCATGTTTGGTTTCCCTCTTTTATTATCTGTGATCCCGAGTCTTGAGAAATTCTAACCCCCTAGCTCATAGAACATCTGTAAACTGAGCTCCAAACAGGAATACTGACAAACAGCTCATTGAAATGTCTCAGGCTGCCTTGAGACAATGTGGTGTAACAGAAATAGCCCGGGGCTAGAGAACACTCAGAAGATGGGGAGTACAGGACTGGTTCTCCTACCAACCATCTATCTGGCTTAGGCCCCGTTTAGGCAGAGAGTCATTTCGCTTCTCTCTCAGCCTTAGTTACTTTCAGAGAGAAAGGGGAGACTGTCCACTTTTCTCTTTCTTTCTTTCTTTCTTTCTTTCTTTCTTTCTTTCTTTCTTTCTTTCTTTCTTTCTTTCTTTCTTTCTTTCTTTCTTTCTTTCTTTCTTTCTTTCTTTCTTTCTTTCTTTCTTCCTTTCTTTCTTTCTTTCTTTCTTTTTTAGTGAGGCAATTGGGGTTAAGTGACTTGCCCAGGGTCACACAGCTAGTAAGTGTTAAGTGTCTGAGGCCGGATTTAAACTCAGGTACTCCTGACTCCAGGGCCGATGCTCTATCCATTGCGCCACCTAGCTGCTCCACTGTCCACTTTCCTGAAACTGAAGGATCGGATCAGACGTTCTTTAAATGTCCGTCTGGCTCTATGATTGTCTTATGGTATTTTAGCTCATCAAAACAACAGCAAAAAACAATCCCTTATCTATTCTCTCCTCATTACTCTCTACTAGAATAAAATCCATTTTTTTTTCTTTTTTGGGGGGTGGGGCTCATTCTCAATGTCCTCCCACATCAAAACAGAGACGGTGACACTTGTCTATCCCCTCACCCCCAGCCCCAGTGACTGTCTATGTAGCTCTTTCCATATACTCCATATTCCATCCCCAAACAGTTAAAGGTTGAAATATTCTGTTGAGATGGTCTTAATAATTCCTGAGTAGAGTGTAAACAGAGACCTGATACTCAAGCCTGATTCTTGTTTAAGTTGAACTAGGTGGCACCATAGTGAATAGAGCACCAGACCTGGAGTCAAGAAGACTCATCTTCTTGAGTTCAAATCCATCCTCAGATACTTACTAGTTGTGTGACCCTGGGAAAGTCACTTAACCCTGTTTGGCTCAGTTTTCTCATCTGTAAAATGAGCAGGAGAAGGAAATGGCAAACCACTTCAATATCTCTGCTGAGAAAATGGGATCACTAAAAGTTGGGCATGACTGAAAAATGACTGAACAAAAACAAGAATTAGATGGTCTTCTGACTCTGATGAGTAGATGCAATGGATGGAACACTGGACCTAGGAAAATCTGAGTTCAATTCCTAACTCAGACACTAGCTGTGTGACCCTGGGAAAGTCATTCCGACTCAGTTTTCTCATTTGTAAAGTGGGAATAAAAGAGCACCTAACTCCTAGAGTTGTTAGAATCTAATGACATTATATTTGTAAAGCACTTTTTAAACGTTAAAGCACTATATAAATGGTAGCTGTGATTCTCCATACTCTTTTAACATCTTTAGCGGTCTCCCCATTGTCTTTGTCTTATTTTTCCTTCAAAGACAAGGATTAAGGCATCAAATTTTGGATAGAGGAGGATTCCTTACAGATCCTCTCTGAGGCAATCCTGAACCAGATGATCCTGTTAGTGAGAAACAAGGGGAAACACCTCTTTTTCTTCACTCCTAATTCCCAACTTGGACTGGGGCCATTTGAAGAATGCTGAAATTCAGACAGGTTTGGATTTAGTTGGCATTTATTTTGCATTTTCTTATACAGGCACATGCTATTTCCTTAGATAAACTGTAAACTCCTTGAAGGCAGGGACTGTCTCATTTCTTTTTGTTTTTTACTCACTAGTGCCTACCTAGTATAGTGCCTGGCAAATACTAGGTGCATAATACTTGCTTGATGAATGATTGACATGCTTGATAAAATATTGATGCCCAGAAATGTCTAGGGTTCCCCAATCCAATCCAATTCAGTCCAGTCTAGTCCTAAGCAAACCACCCCAAAGCAGTCCTGTCTTATCCAAACCAATCCAGACGAATCCAATAAATATTTATCAAACATATTGTGCTAAGTACAGTAAACACAAAGACAAACAAAAATAATTCTGGCCTTCAAGGACCTTCCTGGGGTGTGGGAGATATTGGGGATCAGATGGTGCTTTAGGGGTATGGAGGGAGAGAGAATAGGAGAACTTGGAATGGAGTGTTTTGGAAGTGAAGAAGAGGAATTGAAAAGGATATTCTAGTGAATAAACTAGGGATGATGGAGACATTGTATAATAAAAGTATGCCAATCTGGGGTAAAGAGGCTCCCCCCAGATAAATAGAGACACTATATGTCATAGCAAAAAAAAAATTGTGCTAGATCATGATCTATATTATAGTTCCAGGTTTGCCACTAACTAGTTCTGGGGTCTTAGACGAATGACTTCAACTCTTCACTTCTTCATATTGATTTAAAAATTTTTGGCAGGGAAATGAGGGTTAAGTGACTTGCCCAGGGTCACACAACTAGTAAGTGTCAAGTGTCTGAGGTCACATTTGAACTCAGGTCCTCTTGAATCCAGGGTCGGTGCTTTACCCACTTCACCACCTAGCTGCCCCAACTCTTCACTTCTTAAGTGTTTGTCTATACCCTAGCATTTTAAACTGTGGGTCACCTAACTGAATGTGGGGGTATTAAAGAATTTGCCACCAGTAAAAGGTTATATATACCTATTTTATATACCTGTATACCTGGGGTCACATAAAAATTTCTCAGGCAAAAAGAGGTTGTGAGTGGAAAAAAGTTTAAGAAGCCCTGGTATATACAATGGGAGCTTTGGATTAGAGGATCCCTAAAATCCCTTTTCTCTTCAGGATTCTAGGAGTCTATGGAATTCTGAGCAAAAAATGGGGGGGGCAAGTTCTTCTTGGTTGAATTGGTGGGACACAAAATTCTAATTCTGTGTGTGTGTGTGTGTGTGTGTATGTGTGTGTGAGAGAGAGAGAGACAGAGACAGAGACAGAGACAGACAGACAAAGAAAAAGAGAGACACAGAGACAGAGAGAGAAAGAGGGAGAGGAGAGACAGAGAATAAGTGAGACTTAAGCCATCTGTAAATCAGAAGTTAGGTTCGTGGCCTTAGGAACATGCTATGGCACGCTTGTTAAGATGGGAATTCCATACTATTTGACTGGGAATAGCAGCCCCGTGAGACTAAAATGAATGTTATCTGAATCCCTGAAGGCGCCTGCCCACGAGCAAACCTGAATCATCCCTGCAGATATTAAGCAAATGGACAAAAGTTCCCAATTCAAGTAAGGAGTAAGTCAAATTCTGACTGGAGGTAGGGCTGGCTCACCGAAGACCCATCAATCAGGGTCGCTTTCTCCAGAGCTCAATTGCACTTTGAAAACAACTTTGATGTCCATCGCCTTAGTATCTGATATAGCTCTAAGAGAAAGCAGATCCACAGCTTTTCAGTGGTGATTAAATCTTGACTGCTGGCCATAGCTTTGAGTGTTCCCTGGGTTTGTGTATGCCTGGGGGTGGGGGTGGGAACCTTAACAAAATTAGAAAACAAAAGCTCATTTTGAGCATTACACCCTTCTCCTACCCTACTGGGAGGATGGGGTATTGGTAAATTCACCACAGGGGTAGGCTTGTGTTTTCCTTGGCATGACACCTGAAGGAGACAGTAATGGGGGGGGGTGTGGGGGGAGAGGTTACAGGGGGAAAAAAATCTCCTAAGCCAAATGCAATTAAGACAATTAGCACCCTCTGATCTTTTGTTCTCAAGACTGTCTCAGGGAGAACACAGAGAGCGCATTCATCAGAGCAAAGATTGACATGAGTTTTTTCATTGACTCTCTTGAGAATACAAGGGATGACTTGTCTTGGGAAAAAAAAGGCTGTCATGAGAGTTGGATCTTTATGTTGCATGGTTCTGAATTTGGAGTGGTTGTTTATAGGTTCATCATCATCTTCTCCAACTAGGAGGTCCAGATCTAAATTGCTCAAGGTGTTTCAACTTTTCAGCATCATCTGGAAAGTTACTACTTTCCACCCAAAGAAAAAATTTTTGTATACAATCAATTCATGAACATACATTTATTTAGCACTTATGATGTGCCAAGCATTGTGCTAGGCAATGATTGTCTTTGAGGAACTCAAAACCACATACACATATCTTTGGTTGTTAAGTCATTTTTCAGTCATGTCTGACTCTTGGTGACCCCATTTGGGGTTTGTTTTGGCAAAGATACTGGAGTGGTTTACCATTTCCTTCTACAGCTCATTTTACAGATGAGTAAACTGAGGTAAACAGGGTTAAGTGACTTGCCCAGAGACATACAACTAGTATCTAGATGTCTACAAAATAGATATAAAGTGACTTTGGGGAAGGGGAGAGGTATTTTTGTTTGTTTGTTTTTGTGGGGCAATGAGGGTTAAGTGACTTGCCCAGGGTCACACAGCTAGTAAGTGTCAAGTGTCTGAAGTTAAATTTGAACTCAGGTTTTCCTGAATCCAGGGCCAGTGTTTTATCCACTGTAACACCTAGCTGCCTGGGAAAGGTATTTTTATTAGACACAAAATGAATAATCACTAGTCCCATGAGGCTGCCATTAGGTAGTTTGCAGGTGAGGAAGAAAATCAGCTTGTTTTTCTTTTGCCTTTTCTGAATTCCCATTTTCTTTTCCCTCCCTCCCTCCCTTCCTTCCTCCCTCCCTCCCTTCCTTCCTTCCTTTATTCTTTCTTTCACCATTTTTCTCTTCCATAAACTTGTGAAATATTATCACAGCAAGGAATCTCAGATCATTGAGTAGAACTCTCTCACTTTACGGATGAAGAAACTGAGGCTAATAGAAGTTGTGTCTTGCTCAAAGGCACAAAGCTAGACATTGACAGAGTAGACTCCAGGTCTGCCAGATTCCCAGAAGTCTTTCCCCCAACCTGCTAACTTAACATTTTTGCAAGAAGGTTGGGATGGGGTGGGGTGGAAGAAACTGAAAGAGGTGAAACTCAAACCAGGTCATTTTATTTCTTGTCAAATTAGCAAACCTGGGAAAAGGCTTGGAGTGAGAGAGACTGAACCTACTTAAATCCACTCCAAGCACAAGTCAAGACATTACCCCGTGATATCATTGGTCCTCTTCAAAACATGGAGGATGAACAACACCCCCCCCCCAGTTACATTTTTTTTTTTGGTGAGGCAATTAGGGTTAAGTGACTTGCCCAGGGTCACACAGCTAGTAAGTGTCAAGTGCCTGACTCCAGGGCCAGTGCTCTATCCACTTTGCCACCTAGCTGCCCCAGTTACATTTTTAAATGATTGGGATGCTTCAGTTAGCCATGCTTGCAAAGCTGGACAATTAGAATGGATTGAAGCTTGACCACTCACTCCACTGAGTCAAGTCCTGCAAGTCAGGGAATGTTGATAATAAACCACTCCAGGGCAGGGACCTGGTTAGTTTACTTCATTTTCTGTGGACTTTACCTGTGAAGGAAATTAAGGTGCCAGTATCACAATTTTGCTGATAGATTACCCTAGGCAATCTAGCACAGCGGAAAATACTTTGGAATCAGAAGACCTGGATTCAAATCTCCTATGGAACTTTTGATGTCTTTTTTTTTGGGGGGGGGGCAGGGCAATGAGGCCTAAGTGACTTGCCCAAGGTCACACAGTTAGTAAGTGTCAAGTGTCTGTGGTCAAATTTGAACTCAGTTCCTCCTGACTCCAGAGCCAGTACTCTATCCACTGTGTCACCTAGCTTCCCCAGGGAAGCTGTTTCAATGAAGGTGGGGTGGAGAATAGTATGGAGTGGACCACATTTGGTGAAGGTGGTTAGCAGCAGAGGGTTCCAGGCCACTTACATTTGTTAGGCAGTGGCGATCACAGGGAAAGATCACAGATGGTATGCACAAAGAAACATTTTGAAGACCTCCCAATATTTGCCACTGCACTGCTTGCCAGCAGTGACTGAGATGTCACTATTTGTAAAACTGTTTCCAGGTCAACTATTGTCAGTTGTTAAGATATAATTATTCCTGGAGTAAAATGCATTGTTTGTAACAGCCAACAGTCCTTTAGTGTAAATTAGAGCTTTAAAACAAACAAACACAAAGCTTTCCAACAGTGGGGCAGCTAGAGACATAGTATGACTTGGAGTTGGGATGACCTGATTTCAAATCCTGCCTCAAACATTTACTAGCTGTGTGACCCTGCACATGTCACTTAACTTTTCTCAACCTCAATTATAAAATGGACATTATACCAGCCTCTACCTATTAGAGTTGTGAAACTTAAATGATTTAACATATGTACAGCGCTCTGAAAACCTTAGATCGCTATATTACTGACAATTATTATAATTGATGATGGCTAGGTAAAAACAAATTTCATTTGATGTGAGGGTAAAAGAGAAAGGAATTCCAGGGTTTCCAAAGTTTCTGCCCATCTTTGCATCATGCTCACTCCACTCTGGCCATTGGACTGGGCCCAGCCATCTCCATACTGGACATCACCCCCACATCCTCCTGCCACCCCAACCCCTTCCCCACACCCCAATTCCCCAAAACAAAAAACCCAGGATGTCACCCATGGGATAGAGGGACTTTGGTAGGTAAGCTTCCTCTTTATCTTGCCAAAGGTCAGGCCTCCACACCACTTCCCAGTTATCTCCCCCATTTTCCAGCTCCCTTTTATGTGGTATTAGAATATAAGTTCCTTGGGGGCAGGGACAGTCTTACTTTCTTGCATCTGTGTCTCTAGCACTTAGTGCAGTGTGTGGCCCACTAAATGCTTTATCCATCTGTTGGGTACTGCCCAAAGTTAACAGGCCCAGATGAATCACTGAAGTGGGAAGCTCTGGACAATAGGATAAAGACTCCCAGGATAAAAAGGGCATTTAAAGGGATGGGAGAGGGGGCAGCTAAGTGGCGCAGTGGATAGAGCACCAGCCCTGGAATCAGGAGGACCTGAGTTCAAAGCTGGCCTCAGACACTTGACACTGATCTTCATTGTTTTCTCCAGGGCTTGCCTGGACAGGAGATTTTGACCAATCAGGGAGTAGGAATGATGGTCCTGGCCTCACACCTGGTAGAAAACTAGCTTTGAGGAGATAGATGATTGTAAGGAATAGGTATGATGAGAGGTGAGGAGAGGGCAGGTAATCAGGGAAGTCCTTACGGGCCTGGCCAGAGTACTTTGGAAGTAGAATCAAGACCTTAGCAGCAGAGCAGAGATGGGGCAGTGGAAATTTCTAGAAGCAGAGTCCTTGGAGAAGGTGATTGGCTCAAAGAATGTCTAGACTGAGGTATTAGCCAGAAAAACAGGTATGGGGATGGGGGTGGGGGTGGTTGTAGACAGAAGATGCTTCAAGAGAAGAAATGTTGACTCCTTCCTCAGGATTTCTCCACCTTTCCCTCTTCCTCTTTACTCCCCTATCTCTTTGTTCACATCCTGTTCCCACCTTTCCTTTTATGCTTCCTCTCCTCCATTCCCTGCCTTCTTTCCCCTCTTTTTTTTTTTTTTTTTTTTTGCGAGGCAATTGGGGTTAAACAACTTGCCCAGGGTCACACAGCTAGTAAGTGTTAGGTGTCTGAGGCCGGATTTGAACTCAGGTACTCCTGAATCCAGGGCTGGTGCTCTATCCACTGTGCCATCTAGCTGCCCCTTTCCCCTCTTTATTTAATTGTCTATAATATAAAACCACAGGACTCACATATAGTAGCCCCTTTGGGCTATCTCCCCAATCCCACAATCCTACCACTGCCTCTTTGAGGTTCAAGGGGTAGCCTGTAGGCACTACTCCTAAAGTTATCGTTCATGAAGTTCCACCAGTATGTTTATCTTTCATAACCAACCAGTAGACACAATTTAAGTCAAAGCAAAGACATTTATTATGATGGCATAGGAAGAATAGGAGCTAGAAAACATTTTCCCCTTAAACCAGGGTATGCTCTCCCACCAGTACATGCAGCATCAGTGAGAAGAGAGAACAAAAACTTAAGAGTTTGTTAGGATTGAATCACCACACTAAAAAGGGTATCTGTCCACTGGACTCTCTGAGCCTGTTCCTCTCTGAATCTGATTTCTTTCTCTCTCTCTCTCTCTCTTTCTTTCTTTCTTTCTTTCTTTCTTTCTTTCTTTCTTTCTTTCTTTCTTTCTTTTGCATGGCAATGAGGGTTAAATGATTTGCTGAGGGTCACATAGCTAGTAAGTGTCTAAGGCTGGGTTTGAACTAAAGTCCTCCTGAATCCAGGGCTGGTGCTCTATCCACTGCACCACCGACCTGCCCTCTGATCTCTTTCTTGATTCCCAGAATGAGTTTTCTTTAGAATCCATAGCTGAAGGGGCAGCTAGGTGGCGCAGTGGATAAAGCACCGGCCCTGGATTCAGGAGTACCTGAGTTCAAATTTGACCTCAGACACTTGACACTTACTAGCTGTGTGACCCTGGGCAAGTCACTTAACCCCCATTGCCCCGCCAAAAAAAAAAAAAAAAAAAGAATCCATAGCTGACTCTCTTCTTTGCTGCCACAGTCCCTAAAAGCTGCTTCCTGCCTGGAATATTGCTCATCTTTTATTTCTGTTTCCTATGAGAGTATGTGTTGCACTGTGATGGATACACCTCCATTGTGCATTGAACTCCCTCAATCTACTCAACCGTAGGATATGGCATCTCCTAGTGGAAGAGAATGCCCCACTGCCCCCCAGGAGATCTGGAAGGTCACATTCTATAAAGCTGTTGTTTGCCTCAAATGGCTGAAACTACTGCTCAGGTCTGGTGGGTTTATCTTGTAAGGATCACCTGGATATGACCAAGCTTTTCCCTATCAATGGCCAGTCTTCTCTTCCAACTTAATCAGAGAACTTTTTTCCCCCTCACATTTCATAAAGGGATGTCAGGTAGATAAGTCTTTGTACTTGATTAGCATATCAATTCCTGGTCACCAGGGTTATCTTTTCCCTTCCTCTCTTTCAGTTAGTTTGTGTGTGTGTGTGTGCGCGCGCGCACGCGCACACACCCGCTCGTGCACAAAATCCTCTTCACTCTCCCCCTTTCCACATATATATCAATTTTATTTAGTAAAATGTTTTAATAGGAGGGAGGCTCTGGTATAATGGAAAGAAAACCTGGTTAGGTGTCAGGATGACCAGTGATAAGCTATGTGACCTCAGATAAGTCTGACCTCTCTAAGCCCTGATTTTCACATATGAAAAATAAGGGAGTGAGATAAGATGGTCCCTCCAGTTCCAACAAACTCTACAATCCAATTATTCTGTGATCTTTCTATTTAACACCAGCCAGGAATGTTTAACATTCTTGCTTAACATTTTGTTTCTTTATTTGTGTGTGGCCCATGATTTTTGGTTTCTGTGGGTTAGTGGCTTACCATGGGGAGAAAAATGTTCCTTATCACTAAGCCTTTAATTAATCAACTTATATTTTTAGCCTTTCCTCTGCCATGGGGACAAGGGGTTCCATAAATGGAGGTTAGATGGAGAAGTTCTTTTATGTATCCTAAATTTGCTTCTTTTAAGCTGTTGATTCAATATTTAATCAATGAGTATTTATTAGGCAACTACCATGTGTTCACCTGTAGACTAGACAGTTTTGGAGAGGCAAGGTCAGTGTTCATACACTGGAAAGAGAGCTGGTTCTCAAGTCAGAGTACCAGAGTTCAAGCCCCAGCTCTATGACCTTGGGTAAGCCACTTCAACACTTTCCTCTCAGTAAAATAAGGAGATTGGATTAAAGGGCCTCTAAGATATCTCCAGGATATCTTAGAGGCTCCTTCAATGAGTTTGTAGCATCTTTGACAGTCTTTGAGCTCCCATTGAATTACTTACCTTTAAACTTCCTTATTAGCTAATATCTTATTAGCTGGAAGGGACTTTAGAGGTCAATTAGTTTAACCCCCCCACCCCCACGCCCATTTTGTGGAAGAGGAAATTGAAAAGGGATTTGGCCAAAGTCACATAGAGAGAGATAAGGCCTGGGATTCCAACTCAGTTCCTTTGACTTTTGATTCAGGATGTTTTCCATCGCATTTAAGATGCCACACATCCATTAACACATTGTATATGAGTCAAGGAGCCATGCCTTAACATGTTTAGACATTCATTAAACTTCCCTTGACCTTGTTACAAAATGCCTTTATCTCTCCTCCTTACTTCCCCTCCCCCATTCCTTTTAGAAGCAATCTAAATTCATTTTATGTGTAAATGTTGGTAATGGGGAAGCATCCTTGATCTGGACCTTAGGTTACTTTCTCTGAGATATGTGCTCTGGCTCTGCTTTGGGGTGACAAAACAATCCCTTTATTCATCCTTTGGTCCCTATGGCAGGGAATGGAGAAGGAATCCTGCGCCAAATTGGATACTGAGTAGAATTGTACACTCAGTGGACTCAAAAGGAGAGATAACTTCCCCAATCATTCTCTTTTCCTATCTATTAATTACTTTGAGACTCCTTCAGACTTTCACTTGGACTTCTACTGAAAAAAGGAGTGGGGGCAACTAGGTGGTGAAGTAGATAAAGCAATGGCCCTGGATTTAGGAGAACCTGAGTTCAAATGTGGCCTTAGACACTTGATACTTACTAGCTGTGTGACCCTGGGCAAGTCACTTAACCCTCATTGCCCTGCCCAAAAAGAAAAGAAAAGAAAAAAAAAGGAAAAAGGAGTGGATCATTCTCTCCTTCTCCTCCTTCTCCAGCTTTGGCATCTGTTTATGTGTGGCAGCAAGAGCATATGTGGTCCAGGATAGTTTGAGACTGGACCTCAAGTCTCTGGCTGCCCCCTCAGCTTTGAATTTCTTTCCTTGAGCACAAGCATCTAAACAGAGTTGGGTATTTTCTAGCTTTACTAGTAACCACATGAGTTCAAGAAGTTGGGAGATTCTGAGGACAGGCATTGGTTGCCCAACAGGAAGGAAGTGACCACCACCAGGAGGATGAGCCCAAGCAGAGTCCTGGCTTGCCAGAAGAGCTGCTTGGATAGCACAAAGCTGAGCTGAACGTAATGTTGGTCATTAGTCTCAACAATGTTTTATGTTCTAATGTTTTTAGTATCAGCTGTTGGAAGAGTATAATAGGAGTTGTGTGTTACTGCATTATGCTCTAAGTATTTGTCAATGCATGCTTGTTAGTCTTTTGTATCTCAAGCATTTCTTTTCTACTGGAAATAAATAGTTGTCCTCTACGTGATCTACTTTGTAGACTAAATATTCTTCTAGAATGGACCCCATTAATTTCCTTCTTGGGGACAACCTAGACATTAGCCAGACCTAAGTATAAAAGGATTCCCCTCTTCCCCTGGGTCTTCAGGTGGGTGATAATGAGATGGAGTGCAAGGGATGCTTACCACTCATCCTTGGGACCAGGCTCCTCCAAGGACAGAAACTGATATTTGTGAGCTCACAACAGGAATCCTTTCATGGCAGAGGGTACTGCCGCCTCCTAGGCTGCATGTTTTTACATGTCTAAAATTTGGTTTAATTCAATCTCCCATTTTACATAGCATAGTATAGTTAACCATTAAAGAGGCATAAAATAATGTACTTTTCTCATCTTCCTCAATCATAAAGTAATAAATTATTTCAAAATTTTCAAAACTGCTGATTATTTTCTTCCTTTTTGCCATTAAATTAATTTTTTTTGTTTTTAAGGAAAAGAGCACTAGATATTATAGACACATGCACATTCCTTTTATATATGTATATATATATGTATATATATGTGTGTATATATATATATATATTGCCCATATATGTAATATATGTGGGTAGAAGTTGCATAGGGGCAGATGTAGACACTATGTGAAGAAAAACTTCATTATAATTAAAGGCAACTGACTGGTAAAGTGGACAGTGTGAAGCACAAAGGGCACCTATCTTCCAACGTTGTGGTGAGGATCAAATTAGATAACATACGCAAAGTGCTTTGCAAACTTTAAAAGTGATGTATAAATATTGTTGTTGCTTTTATCCCAAAGTAGAACAAACTGCTTCAGGAGAGAGTAGATTCTCCTCTTAATGGAAATCTTGAGCTGGATGACCACTTGTTAGAAACATTGTAAAAGGCATTTCAGTTCTGATACAATTTGGACTAAGGAGCTTCTGAGGTCCCGAGAATCTGTAACTAATAATAACTAATATGTATATAGCACTTACTATGTACCAGGCACTGTGCTGAGCACTCTACAATTATTCTTACATTCGGTCTTCATAACAACTTAATTTTACAGATGAGAAAATTGAGACAAATAGAGGCTAAGTGACTCACCCAGAGTCATGCAGCTGGTAAGTGTCTGAGGTCATATTTGAATTCAGGTCTTCCTGACTCAGTGCCTGGAGCTCTGTCCATTGTACCACCTAACTGCCTCCATCCTATGGGATGGAACTCTAGCTAGAGAAAAAGAGAGGTGTTTGATTTCAGAATGAAGAGTGAGTTTAACCAAGGTATTAACAAGAGTAGAATGTAATCTCCTTGAGGACAGGGTCTATTTCTCTCTTTCTGTCTCTCTCATCCTTTCTTTCTGTCTTTCTGTCTCCCTCCCTCTCTCTGTCTTTCTCTGTTTCTGTCTCTGTCTCTCTCTGTCTCTGTTTCTGTCTCTGTATCTCTGTCCCTGTCTCCATCTCTCGTTTCTTTGTATTCCTGGTGCCTAGCCCAGTTCCTTGAACATAGTGATTAATAAAATGCTTTAAAAAATTTAATTGAGTTGGAACAAAATACAACGAATGGAATATACCAAAAGGTGAAGAGCCACCAAGAAAGATCTCTCCACTATGAGACAAGGAATCTTCATCCTTGCTGGTGGACATAAAGGGCTAGGAAGCCTGATGAATCCTAAAGGGTGTTCTCCGCCAAGAGTCCCAGGTGCTGGCTAGCATCGCGGTGGGAGAGCTAATTCCTTTCTAATTATTAAATGGAAGGAAAGTACACATGTCCAACCTGCTGAACATGCTACTTAAACCCTGCCCGCACCATGCTACAAACCCTCCCACACCCTGCCCTTCAGAGCTTTGGATTCCGAAGGCTTTGTTTGCCATCATTCAGTGTTCAGGAGTTTATTTTTCCTTATTTCAGCTGACTCACCTATAGTCTTTGTGGAGGTGACCTGCTCAGAGGATGATTCGAAAACAGCAGAGGCAATGAGGAAGCCAGCAAAAGTCCAAACCTTAATTAAAAAAAAAAATAAAACAAAGATAGAAGTGACTTTTAAGGTCATTCGGTCCAATCTCCTCCTTTTTTTATGGGCAGGCAGGGAGAGAAGGAGCATTTCTTATTGCTTACTATGAATCAGGCACTAGGCTAAGCACTGGGTGGGGGAATATAGACTAAGATAAAAATAGTCCCTGCCTGTGAAATTAAATTATCATGGGGGAAAACAATTCATAAAAAGGGGGAAGTGAAGGGATTCATGTAGGGGCATGATGGTGAAGTCTCATTGGCCTGGGCCTGTCTTCAAAATGGAAGCCCCAGAAGGAACTCACTGTTGGGGGAAGGTGATTGTTCCAGGCAGAGGGCTTGTTACAGGATGAGAAGACGTTGACTAATGGTATTGAGAAAACTCAAGCTTTGAAAGAGGAAGAGACTTGTTCAATGTCATATGGAAGCAGTAAATGGAGGCCTCTCTAGGTTGGGCTTGGAGTCAGAAAGATCTGAATTTGAATCTTCCTAGGATACTTGCTAGTAGTGAGACCTTGGTCCAGTCACTTATTCTCTCTCTGCCTTAAGTTGCTCATTTGTAAAATGAGAATAATGAAAGCACATATTTCACAGTATTCTTGTGAGGATTAAATGAGATTATACACATATACACCCATATAAAGAAATGTACAAACCTCAAAGTGGTATATAGATAGTAGCTATTATTATAAAAATTATAATTAATAATAATAAATATATAATTTCAGAACTGAATTTTGAACCCAGGTCTTCTGATTTCAAATCCCTTTTTAATTATATTGAGCACATTTAGATAATGAAAAAAATATGGTGGAGACAATTGTACTCCATAATGGCTTTTTGTCTATTTCCTTCATTCAGAGGCAGCTAGGTGGCAGAGTCAATAGAATACTTGACCTGTAGTTTGGAATTCAGGAAAACCTAAGTTCAAATTTCAGTTCAGACTCAACTTAGCTGTGTGAAGTTGAGCAAATCACTTAACTGCTTATCTTCTTCAATTCCCCCTATTCAATTGTAAGCTCCTTGAAGACAGGGACTGTTTTTTGCCTCTTTTTATATCCCCAACACTTAGCCCAGTGCCTGGCACATTTTCTTGTTGTTGTTCGGTTTTGTCCAACTCCTTGTGACCCCATTTGAGGTTTTCTTGGCAAAGATCCTGGAGCGGTTTGCCATTTCCTTTTCCAGCTCATTTTACAGATGGGGAAGTAGAGGCACACAGGGTGAAGTAACTTGTCCAGGATCACACAGCTGGTCACACGGGCCTTAAGCTGTATCCACCATCACTTAGCTGCTCCAGTATCTGGCACATAGTAGGTTCTTAATAAGTGTTTATTGAATTAATTTGAATTTTTCCCTTTGTAAAATGGAGTTAATCATAGCACTTCCATCCCAAGGTTGTTGTGATGATCAGCCAAGGTATTTATAAAATACTTAGCAAATTTTAAAGAGCTATGTAAATATACTTCATTATTATCACTATCATCTTTACTTTGATGTGTAGTGAGAACTGGAAGGTTTACTGGACTAGGAATCAGAAAGCATAGTCTCTAGTTCTATCATTTATGACATATGTGGCCCGTGATTTTTCTCCCAGTGTGTGTGTGTGTGTGTGTGTGTGTGTGTGTGTGTGTGTGTGTGAGAGAGAGAGAGAGAGAGAGAGAGAGAGAGAGAGCTGGCAATGAAAGCAAATTTGTTAATTTGTCAGGAGCTACACATGTGTGAGTTGCTCAACCTCTCTGAGGATGGAAGGGCTAAGAACTGGGAGGCTCCTCAAGAGATCATCTGGTTAATTCCCCTGGCGCTAAGCTATGAGGGGCAGCTAGGTGGCAGAGGTAATAGAGAGCTAGGCCTGGAATCAGAAGGACCTGAGTTGAAATCTGGCCTCTGACACTTCCTAGCTGTGTGATTTTGGGCAAGTCACTTAACTCTCTTTGCCTCAATTTCCTCATCTGTAAAATGAGCTGGAGAAGGAAATGGTAAACCACTCCAGTATCTTTGCCAGGAAAACCCCAAACGGAGTCATGAAGAGTTGGACTTGACTGAAAAGTGACTGAACAACAACAGTCTAACTCCCTCATTTTTCCAGAGGAGAAAACAGGCCTGGGGAGGAGTAATGACTTGTTGAAAGTCACATGGGTCGCCAACAGCAGAATTGAGATTTGAACCCTGACCCCAAATCCAGTCCTCTTTTTGCTACACTGCTCTTTGTTACTGGGCCCCACCATGTCAACCATACAAGGAGCTGATAATGCATACCCAAGTCCTCTGATGACTATGTCCCTTTATAAAGTGTAAGGTTTCAGGTCGATCCCGAGTGTCCTCTGAAATAAGATTGGCTGTTTGCATTTTAGTTTTGAGAGGGAAAAGGCAAAGCTGGCTCAGGACTCTTGAGTGGATTTGCTCACTCTTCCAGAATCTTCTGAAATGATCATCACAGGGAATATGGATGAGCTTCCGCTTGGCCCTAAGGGCAGGACTCAGAGTGCTATGTAGCAGTCCTAGAAAGAGAGATTTCAGCTCAGTGTCAGGAAAAACCTCCCAACAATGAGAGCAATCACAAAGTGGAATGGAAGGTCTTGGAACATGATGATTCCTCACCCCACGGCTCTCAGTAGAGGCTTCCTGAGCTCTTGGAGGGGATTTCTGTCCAGGTACAGGTCGGACCAGATGACCTTGGAGGTCTGAAAGAGGAGTAGACAACCACCCCCAGAGTTGCCTCTCTGCCCACCTGTAGAGTCCAGGATTACACTAAGCCCAGTTGGCAGCCCCAACAGACAGCTCAGACCTCCCTCCAGAAGTTATCTCCTTGGTCACTTTCTGACTTGGAATAATTGGAAGTGTCAACATATCTTTCAAGTTGCCATTTTGGTGTTAAAAGGGGCCTCAGCCCCAGTCTTTCTATGAGGGAGATTTCTAATCAAATTTGTTGGCAGAGCCCATCTGTTGTTCTGGTAGCGAGCTCTGCCCCCAGGTGTCCTGATGTTGACATGGGCTTCAGGCAGCTAACTTAGAACATCTGAGAACAAAGGGAGGAAAACATTATGAAACGTGATTTCTACCTGGGGGGTGCCAGATAGGAAGGAAACATCTTTGCATGGAAACAGGTCCTCACCTGTATCTTGGTGCCTGTAGGAGACAGTGCTAGAAGGAAGGGTGGGCAGCCCAATTATTTCTAAATGAGAACTTCTGGCGGGTGGGGTGGGATCCATGTAGCTGGAGGGCTTTACCAATGATGGCAGCTACTGAGCTCTGGGTGGGAGGGGGGTGGTGTGTGGCTCTTTTTCAGGCAGTCCATTCTTGCTAATAACAATAGGATTACCAGTGATAATAGAGGATATTGTGTAGCGCTTGACAGCCACTATTTTAACTTATCCCAACAACAGTCCTGTGAGGTAAGGAGTACAAATCTTTTTTTATTCCTATTTTAAAGATTAGGAAATTGAGGCTCAGAGAGATTTCAGAGACTTAGTTAAATGGCAGAACCGGGACGTGGACCCAATTCCTCTGAATCTAGGACTAGTGTTCTTCCAATTAAACCCTAGGCCCAAAGAGAACAGGTCAGATCTTTGCTGGAAAAGCTGGAAAAATTCATATGAGGCCAGAATACGGGATAGAATTTCTAATCAATCAATCAATCAATCAATCAATCAATCAATCAATCAATCAGACAACATAAGAACAATAATAATGATAACTAGCATTTAGATGATACTCTAAAGTTGACAGAGGGCTTTGTAAATAGTATCTCGTTTTATTCTTACAACATCCCTGGGAGGTAGGTACCATTGTCTCTCCCATTTGACCACTGAAGAAACAGGCACAGAAATGCACACGGTCATGTAGCTAGTGTCTGCCAGGGCAGGATTTGAATCTAGATTTTTTCTGAAGTTGAATCCAGTCCCCTACCTACTGTGCCACATTTAATTAAGTGCCTACAATATGCTAGGCACTCTGCTTGGAGTTGAGGTCATGGAGATAGAAATGAAGTTATCCCTGCTCTCTAGATGCTTCCAGAGCCAACAGGTCCTGTAAATTAGTGCTGGTCTTGATAGAATTCTCCATGAGAAGATGGACCTAAGGACCAGTCTAGCACCCACCGCTTTGATCCTCTGGAAATGAACTCAGATGCTTTCCAAATGCTCTGACACCGACAGGAGGTTCAGGAAAGCCTTTGCCCTTGGTGCCATGTGGCTGGGCTTTAAGGTCAAAGGAAATCTGTCCCCTACACCCCCCCCCCACCCCATTCTCCTTCCCCATATCCTGGGAGCTGACGTTCAGCCTTATGCCCTTTAAGAGATCCCTGAGACTAGAATAGGTAGGGGTGAGAGAGTTCCTTCTGGTCCTTGCAACTTGAAAAGCAGCATTGTTGTTTTATCATTTCCAGTTGAATCAAGCCATACCGGCTGCACAGGATTTCTCAGCAAAATAATTTACGGCGAGAAACTGTCCAATTGCCCGTCTGACGCCAAAGAAATTGACAAAGGCCAAAGATAGGAAAGAAAAAAAAATTTGCAATGAAAATAAAACTCTTGGTTCTCCTCATATGGTTCTTCAAAAAAAAGTTTTTAATTTTAATCGACAAATATTAAAACCTTAACATATAAACAAGAGCATCATAAAAGAAAATAAGAACAAGGAACAATTCGAAACACCAATAAAAATAAACCAGGAATTGTAAATTATTTTGCATATTGCAGTTAAGTACTTTTTATGGATTAGTCAAACCCACATTCAGAGCCCTAACTAGCACAAGACATTGTGTATCTTACTCCAAGGTCCAGACATCCTGAGGGGATGGTTTCGCTTCCTTCCCTTACCTTGTGGACCACAGCTAATCTCTGTTAACAGAGTAAGCACTCTCAGGCCACGCCTCTCAAAAGACCCTCTTCCCCCTTCATTCCTCCTGGAGAGCAAAAGTCAGCTCTTCCCCTCTCCAGGCAAGCCTGCCCCTTGCTATTGGACTACCCTCCCTTCCGTCCCCACCTGCTACCTCCTATGTTTGCCCCAGGTAACAATATTCCCAGTTCTGGCTCGGTTCCCATTGTTCTGGTTTGGGTTATCCCTTCTGGTCTTCTTTAGGGTGTATAGAACTTGGACTTGCTGGGGTCCTCAATGTGCATATGTATTCATTTGATTCTATTGTCTTCATTCTGAATCACTTCATATTTCTTCCCCTATTTCTTTGAATTCTTCAAATTTAACATTTCTTTTGTCAAGGTATCCCATTATGTACATGAGATATCCAAATTGGTTCTGCCATCCGCAGCTGATGGAAACCATGTGTATTCCCATTTTTTGTTGTTGTTATTACAAATAGCACTGCCAGGAATATTTTTGTACAGATAAGTCCCTTTCCCCCTTGATATCAATAAACTCCAGGGGGTCTAGTCTCAGTAGGGTCCACTCCCCAGCACCTTTTTTTTTTTTTTGTAGCATAACCATAAAAGATTTGAAGGCATTCTTTTCATATTGAAAGTGTTTTTGACATGCTTACATGTTATTTCTCTCATGCTGGATGTTTGTGCAGCCAGGCATATGTTGGTCACTAGCTTTGTTAACTCCTGATTCTTTCAAGCAAGCTTAAGTAGGTGCTGAGCATACCAGCTTGCTTGTACTCCATCGCATCACAGGCAAAGTCAAGGATCTCACACAAAGAGGCACTTTATAGGAGGCAGTTTGCATTAAGAACTTCCCATTTTCTGATAATTAGTTCAGTATGTTCAGTCCCACTGCAGCTCATGAAAATATTTGAT
Source organism: Dromiciops gliroides (assembly GCF_019393635.1). Lineage (NCBI taxonomy): Eukaryota > Metazoa > Chordata > Mammalia > Microbiotheria > Microbiotheriidae > Dromiciops > Dromiciops gliroides. The sequence continues at coordinate 707,576,886 of NC_057861.1, forward strand.
TAGCTTTTTCTTTTAAATAGAGACACAAACATACATAGAGAGTAAAAAGAAAGAGGAGAGAGAAAAGAGAAATGTGGGAGAGAAGAGAAAGAAGAGAGAGACAGTAAGAAGAAGGGAAGGGAGAGAGAGAAAGGAGGAAGGGAAAGAGATAGAGAGGAGAAAAGAAGAGGGAGGGGGAAAGAAAGATAGAGGGAAAGAGAAAAAGAGGAAGAGAGGAGAATTTTTAAATTTTTATTAATAAATTAATAAAAATTAATTCTGCTTCCTCTAAATTTAAAGGTGTGTGTGTGTGTGTGTGTGTGTGTGTGTGCGCATGAGAGAGATGGAGAGAAAGGGAGGAAGAAGCAGAGATAGTTAAAGGGAGGATAAAGAGAGAGGGGAAGAAGGGGAAGGGAAAGATAGAGAGGGGAAAGGAGGAGGGAGGAGGAGAGAAAGGGAGAGAGAGGGAGAGAGAAAGAAAGAGAGGAGAGAAAATTTTAATAAAACAATTCCTCTAAACTTAAGGATGACAGACAGACAGATGGGGGAATGGAGAAAAAGAGAAAGCAAGAAAGACAGAGGGATAGAGAAAAGAAGAAATTACTGATAAAAGTATAAATATTTTGTGCCTAGGAATGATGATAAATGTTTTCCCACCCAAGTCAATTTGTGGTGGCTAAGACATCCCAGTGGATTGCATAAATAAGTTGCAAACTCAAAATTCCAGAAACCCACTCAAGGCTGGAAGAGCAACGAAGTTTAAATAGTTGTGGTCACAAAAGCACTGAGTCTAGGACATTTTCAGGTCTCAAGGAGTCATTTGTAGAGAAGGGAAAAGGCATTAGGTAGCTGGGTGATGTGGTGGACCAAACACAAGGCTAGCAGGCAGTAGGTTTGGGTTCTAGTTCTGGTTTGATTACAAACATGGACTTGGTTGGGTAAATCACCTTATCCTTCCAGGCCTGACTTCTTATAAAACTCAGAAGAATTCAGGGGAAAGATTGCTGGATCTATGTAGTCCAAGGATCTGGATTCAAATGCTAACTCTCTTTTGTTCAGTTTTGTTTTGTTCAGTTGTATCACTACTTTCCACCAATGTGATCATGGTCAAATCATTTAGCTTCTCTGGTCCTCAGTTTCCTCATCTGTAAAATGAGGTCCTTGAATGAGATGGTCTCTTGGGTTCCTTCTAGGGCCATATGGTCTATACAACTAGAACTAGACTAGGATCTCCTTCCCTAAGTGATGGGGTGGGGGAAGGGCATCCTTGTTTAATTGATGTCATCATATTATTTATTCCCTTAACAGTAAAAAGCTTCTAATAGATGAGACCCTGTCTATGTCTTCCCCAAGAACAAGGGCTCACCTTTTTCAACAGGGTCCTTTAGATGGCTTAGGGAGCTAAACTTTCAGTTGGGAGGCCTACGACAAAGCTGTGACAACTTGTGTAAGTAAATAATGAGTACAAATTTTTTTATCATTTGGCACACAGAGGTATGGCCAGGTGAAGAAGCCTAGATTTCAGCTCCCATGGCATGTTCCTTAATCAGACAGCCATAGAAGTATGACTGGGAGAAGAAGTCTAACTTCAACTCCCTGAACAAAGGAGAAGATGACAATTTTTTATAGAGGCAAGAAGGGAAAGTGGGGAGAGACCTAAGACTGAAAAGTTATAACAGCCTGGAAAATGATGATGTTAGCTATTTAGATATATGAGTAATAAAAATTCCACATTTCTAACTTAAGATGATTGGTAAGTAAATAATGAAGAACCCACCCAAAGTAAAAGTGGTTGGAGAGAGATTTACAGTAAAGGTACAAGGAGAAATGAGGAATAGAAAGAAAATGTGTCCTCCTTATCAAGAGGTAGGCATTGAGAGAAATGTGAGGGACCCAAAGAAGGTTAGACAGAGAACACCCAGGTTCAGATTGGTCCTTTCCTCTTGTATTTGGAAATCATAGATACCTATGTACATATACACATGTATGTGATTATATATATATGTGGGTGATCTATACACCAAGTTAGCCCTTGGCTGATAGTGGACATATCATGAATGCATTTAAATTCTCATTTCACATATGCATAAATGCAGACATATACATGTGTATGTGTGTATATATACATACCTATATATACATACAGACAGACAGGCATGCACACATATATAAAATCAACTAGCATTTATGAAGCACCTACTGTGAGCCAGGTATTATGTTCAGTACTTGGGGATACAAAGAAAGGCAAAAATCTAGTCCTTGTTCTCAAGTGCATAATCTAATGGGGAAGACGACATGCAAATACAGAAAAACAAGATATATACAAGATAAATTGGGGGTAATCAAAGAGGGAAGGCACTAAGATTAAGGAGGATTGGGAAAGGCTTGGTTCATAAGGTAGGAATTTAGCTGGGAGTTGAAGTCCAGGGATCCAGGAGGCATGAAAGAGGAGGGAGAACGTTCCAGGCATGATGGAGGACAGCCAATGGAAAAGATCAGAGGTGAGAGCTGGAGTGTCTTTGGAGAGGAACAGCAAGAAGGCCAGTGTCACTGATCAAAGATCCTGCATATGTGTGTATGAATAAAGAATGAATGAGTGAAAAAGAACATATATTATAGGCTTACTGAGTGCTGAGCACTCTGCCAATGAGAGACAAGCAGGGCATCATAGGCAGAGAGCTGGCCTTGGGGAAAGAAAAACCTGGGTTCTACCCTTGCCATGTACTTGGTTCTGTGACCCCAGGTAAGTCCTTTACCCTCTCAGTGCCTTGAGCAATTCTCTAAAGCTATAAATTACAGAAAAGGTACCCATCTTCATGGGTGAATCACCTGGAACTTCCTACCTGGATAACAGATCTGGGCTAAAATAAAGACACACACACACACACACACACACACACACACACACACACACACACACTAGCAGACCTGTGTTTTCATTATTGGGTAGAGCTCTGGGTGAGGAACTTCCCCCACCTAAGCACATATGGGCACCTTCTCGACAATGTATAGTCTTAGAAAATAATTTAAGACTCTGAAAAGTTAATATATATCACTATCTGCACACATATATTTGCCTCGGTTTCTTCATCAGTTAAATGAACCGGAGAAGGAAATGGTGAATCCAGAAGCTTTGCCAAGAAAACCTAAATGGGGTCACAAATAGTTGGGCACAACTGAAATGACCCAACAACAACAACGATATGCAAATATATACATATATTAGGTTTTACTAAGTCCTTTTGTTTTACATCACAGTTCTCATTTCTAGATTTACCCCACCCCCCAGGCTTTTCCTGTGATGAGAAAAAACAGTTGCTCAACACCAATTAACATAGAAACCTCGCTTGCCAACCTAACTGAGTCTGTGATAAAACACACTGAGAGTTCAGCATCCCCCCCCAAAAAAAGGAGAGAGGTGATAGAAATCTTATATTTTAGATAAAGAAAAGCTGGAATAATAAAAGTAGAAATGCTTTGACTGGTAAAGCGAGAGAGAGAGAGAGAGAGAGAGAGAGAGAGAGAGAGAGAGAGAGAGAGAGAGAGAGAGAGAGAGAACGAGAGAGAACAGAATTTGTCTCATTTTTGAATGTTTCACAAGGCAATGCCAAAATAATTTTCCTAACTTAAACATTTCAAGCATCTAGCCTTTATTATCCCTTGGTAAAAATGTTATCTGATTATAAAGTGCTCTAACATCTCCAAAATAATAAGCTAACAAAAATCAGAAGCTGTGTGAGATTGAGAGCTCAAACTTTTATTGTGCTCATGTTATTGGTGAGGAACCAGATTCAGAGAGGTTAATTGATCAGCTTAACATCCCATAGTGAGTTATTTGTGGGAGCCACAATCAGAGTGCAAGCATTCCTACTCCTGGCCAGGGGCTCTTTCCACTATACCATGCTATCTTTGAAGCCTTAAGGGATGTATTCATTTCCCTCTCTCCTTTCCTGACCTGAGAGAATAGGGATAATCTTCTGGTATAAAACTGACCAATCCTAATGAGTTTTACATGTGTTTGGATCAAGAGCTAAGATATATGTGTTGCCAAAAGACATGGGCATTCATAGAGCTGTTAAGGAAGGACTAACCCGGCAGGATCAGGAAATCTAAGGAACCCAGATTGCTGATAAGAGAGTTAACTGTTTAATGAGTAAGAAATCAGGAAGAAACAAAAGAGAGTGGAAAGAACACTGGATTTGGCTTTGGGGGACCTGGGTTCAAATCCCAGCTCAGTTATCTCCTTACCTGTGAGACCTTGGGCAAGTCCCTTCCCTTTTTTTTAGTCTTTGTCTCCTTATATGTAAAATGAAGGGGTTGGACAAATGATCTCCAAGTCCCTTCTGCCTCTAAATCTTGGATCCCATGAACTATCTAAGCACTTTACCTATACAGAAGTCAGCTATTCTGTAACCTCACTAATCTGGAACACAATTGAAATGTGGTAAAGAAGCAAAAAATACCTTAGACACATCAAAATATGTGCCACCGCCCCTGTTCTTTACACATGGAAGAATTCCTTCCACATTCAATTTAAAGCCTACTTTGGTTTTATACACAGTTCTAACGAGCTTGGTTTCATAACCCAGGAAGATTAGAAGAAGCAAACTAAGAGTGCATAGAGGAGCTGCACCTCTGCAAATGTCATTGTTCCATTGTTTCAGTCATGTGTGACTGACTCTGTGACCCCATTTGGGGTTTTCTTGGCAGAGATACTGGAATGGTTTGACATTTCCTTCTTCAGCTCATTTTACAGATGAGGAAACTGACATAGACAGGGTGAAGTGACTTACCCAGGGTCACACAGCTAGTAAGTGTCTAAGGCTGGATTTGAACTCAGGTCTTCCTAACTCCAGACCTCACACTCTATCCACTGCACCACCTAGCTCTTGGTAGGTATACCTGGCAGATAATATGATTGTAATTCAGTTAAATGAATCCAATGAACATTTAAATACCTACTAAGTGCAGGGGATGCTACTAAATGCTTGATAACACAAAGACAAAAAATGAAATATTCTTGCCCTCAAGAAGCTTACATTTCTGGAGTGTATACACAATTAAATAAATGTAAAGTTATTGGAAAGGAAGGATAAAACTAGTAATTGAGGGCATCTGGGAAGACTTCCCAGAGGAGGTAGCCCCTGAACCAAGCCTTAAAGAGAGAGAAAGGATTCTGAAAGGAGGAATTAAGTGGAGAGTGAATTCTAGGCAATGAGAGTGGTTTTGGGGGAATCCACTAATAAGGTGCAGGATTGATTGTTGAGTTCAAGGAAAAGCTGGTTACCTTCTTTGACTTGAAGGTAGGTTACATGAAAAGGAGTCATGTGAAATAAGGCAGGAAAGGGGAGTCAGATTGTGAAGAACCAAAAAAAAAAAAACCCAATAAAAATTCCACAGCATAACAGTTGGGTCAATCTCACTGATGCAGAGATCATCTAGTGAATTATTGTTTTAAGTGTTGTATTAAGTCACAGAGTGATCAATGATGGAAATGAACATTCTGTTCCATCAAGAAAGGGTTAAATTACATTCAGTATATATGATACTCTGTTTAAGAAGGTATGGAAATGTGTGGCAGATTATAGAAAGATTTCCTTCTAAAATCAACAAGCATTTATTAATTATTTACTACATGGCATACACAGTGCTAAGCATTTGGGATACCAAGGCAGAAGTAAACCAGACCCTGCCCTCAAGGGGCTTACATTCTATTGGGAAAAAGTTACATATATGAATATAAATATACATAAAATATACAGTGTATTATTGTATTTATACAATACAATTAAGTAATGGGTGGGGGAGGAGACATTAGCAGCTAGGGGATCAGGAAAGGCTTCAGGTAGAAGGAACAACTACTGCTGTTTTAAAATTTTATTTTATTTTATTTTATTTTACAGATGAGGAAACTGAGGCCTCAGTGGCCAAGCAACTAAGACTCATAAACTTAAAGATGAAAGACACCTCAGAGACCACGTAGTCCAACTTTACCATCTGACTTGTAGAACCCTCCTAAGTGTTATGTTATCTCCCGCATGAGAATGTGAGCTTCTTGGGGCAGCTAGATGGCGCAGTGGATAGAGCACTGGCCCTGAATTCAGGAGGACCTGAGTTCAAATCCAGCCCCAGACACTTAACACTTACTAGCTGTGTGACCCTGGGCAAGCCACTTAACCCCAATTGCCGCCCCCCACACACAGATTGTGTGCTTCTTGTCAGCAGTCTGTCTCCAGTTTTCTATTGCTCAGCACCCTGCTTTTCACATGGTAAGCACTTAATAAATGACTTTTCAATCATTATTAAAATAAAAATATCTTAAGTGGTAAACCCCTTAGCTCTATGGAATACTTGACTAAGCAGGATAACTTATTTCCCAGGATTCTGGATGGTCAAGGCTTAGCTGTCTGAACAGATTTGCAAATAAAAGGGTTAACAGGCAAGTTGTTAACAGTTCTGTTAGGGACACACATACACTACAAGGACAGTATTTTGCTCAGTGGAGGGGGGCGAGGAGGGTTGGGGGTGGGGTAAAGCAAGCACTCCATATCAGATATCCTGTTTCTTCCTCTTTCTTAATCAGGTGTCCCCTAGGGAGTGAGCATTATTTTTTTAAAAAAGGCTTTGGGGGCTGGATACAGCTTAGAGGACAGAACTTTGGTTGGGTGTGCCAGGGAGGTAAATTCTAAGGAGGTGGTATGTGTGTGTGTGTGTGTGTGTGTGTGTGTGTGTGTGTGTGTGTGTGTGTGTGTGTGTGTGTGTGGCGGGGGTGGGGGGTGGGGCGCGGGGTCTTCTGAGGCAGCTTGGCATGGTAAAAACAGCACTGGATTTGGAGAAAGAGAATCTGGATTTAAACTTCTCCTCTGCCCCTTCCTACTGAAATGACCATGGGTGAACAATTTGACTTTTCTGGTAGATGGCAAAGACCACTGACTCCGGCTCTTTCTTTTAATTTTTTTTTTTTTTAGTGAGGCAATTGGGGTTAAGTGACTTGCCCAGGGTCACACAGCTAGTAAGTGTTAAGTGTCTGAGGCTGGATTTGAACTCAGGTCCTCCTGACTCCAGGGCCAGTGCTCTATCCACTGCGCCACCTAGCTGCCCCAACTCCAGCTCTTTCAAATGATGCTTACTACTTTTATGACCTGGAGCTCCCTGAACCTCAGTTTCCCCATTTGTAAAATGAGAGATTTGGACATGATGACCTCTAAGGTCCCTTTCAGTTCAGGAACCCTGTTTGACTTCTCCCAGCAGAATAGAAAACTCTGCTCTGATTGGAGTCAACCAGGTCCTTTTCTGTTGATGAAAAGTGAAAACAGATTAGCTGGAGCTCTTCCCAAGGCATGGGAAGAGCAGAAGCTCAGGCCAGTCATCTCTCAGAAGCTATAACAGCTCAGGGAACCAGTAGTTGTTTCCTTTTGATTGAATCACTGAGGTTTGAGGAGAAAGTATTCCTGAAAGTTCATCATTACCTAACCAGAGAGTCAATGGAAGCAAATTCTTTTGCTGAATCATTCTGATGTGGGGAGCCAAAACTTTATGCAATTACTCTCTCTCTCTCTCTCTTTTTAATCACTGGAAGATCTTTAGTAATCACAGGCACTCCTCTTATTTCAATAGCTTCAGAGAGGAATTGTTGACACCTTAGATTAAGCCAGTGGATACATGCCACATTTTTCCATTCATAAAATCAAAGGGATATGATGTGCTGAAAAAAACAACAACAACAACCCAACAACCTCCACTGTAATTAATGGACTAGATGTATGTTTAAACAAAAACACAAAGTCTCCTGGCAGTGAAGTCCATGTAACATTATCATCAAAGGTCTTGTGCCATGGGGACAAGCAGAAAACCTTTAATTTTTGTTGTTGTTTTGGTTTTGGTTTTTGTCAATACAAGAACTATTTATTTAATTTGTATGTGTGTGTGTGTGTGTGTGTGTGTGTGTGTGTGTGTGTGTGTGAGGCAATTAGGGTTAAGTGACTTGCCCAGGGTCACACAGCTAGTAAGTGTCTAGTGTCTGAGGCCACATTTGAACTCAGGTCCTCCTGAATCCAGGGCCAGTGCTTTATCCACTGCGCCACCTAGCTGCCCCTACAAGAAATACTTATTAAGCTACTCCAATGTACTAGACCCTGGGAACACAAAGATGACTCTAGATTGATAGTAGGAGGACCTGGGTTCAAATCTCCCCTCTGTCACTACCCGTGTGACCTTGGGCAAGTGGCTTCACCTCCTGGACCTTGATTTCCTCATCTGTTAAATGTGGGGGTTGGATAAAATGACCTCTTTGATCCCTTCCAGCTCTAAATCTATGATTCTGTGAAGACCCCATACAGTTCCTGCCCTTCAAAATCTTTTTCTCTACTGGGGGAGGGAAGAAACACATCCTTTAATTTAGATTTTAAATTGAATTTTAGATTTTAGAATTGAATTTTTTATTTCATTTCTCATAGTAACTTGTTGTAAACCCTTTCTTTCTTTCCTCTCTTCAAAGAGCAGATAACCTTCATTCAGAAGACAGAGACTGTTGGATGGGAGTTCCCTCAGACTCCTTCTCCCCCCCCCCCCATTCTTTAAATTCACTTGGTACTCATTCTGTTCTATTCACTCTGGTCAGAGAACTCCCTCTTCTCCTTACTACGGCTAGTACCTCCATCTACCCTTGATCCCTTCTCCTCTTACCTGCAGTCCCAAAAGCTCACGAGAGCTATGGATCCCCCTCTACCGATCCCAACTCTTCTCAAACTGCTGATGTGCTTGTCCAAACCCTAGTGCTTTGTGGTGGCTGGGGGAAGGGAGAGGCATGTATTGTATTTACAGCTTAACCAGCCAACACACCAGTGTGTACCCCTAGCCTCCCCTCCTCCTAACCCAGTCCACCCAGGTTTTCCAGGAAGTGTATTTTGTATTCCCCACAGCATTAGGCATGCTGAACAAATGTTCTTTGAATAAATGTCCATTTACAACAATGACAAGGCCATATTTTCTTACTTTTTTCCATCAAATTGCTCAACATTCCACCCAATGCCCACTCAGACACCCCAGTTCTATTGGGAAATGTCATACCTCCCCAGGAAGCCTGGCTTTGAATTTGCCCCCATGGTTAATCTTTTCCTTAGGTTAAAGATTCCGACATATCGTAAGCACTTGAATAGAATGTCATTGCTCTGGCAACGTGGGCTAAGATGGACGGCACAGTGGAAAGAGAACTGGTTTGGTAATTAAGGGGACCTGGATTCAAATCTGTCCTCTGACCCTTAATAACCATATTTACCTTGGGCCCCAGTTTCCTCATCTGTAAAACGAGAGAGTTTGGATTACATAGCAACCAAGGCTCCTGCCACCTCTTGATCAACACTTGGATCAGATTGCTTACCATCTCAGGGAGGGGGGAGGTGAAGGAGGGAGAGAGAGAATTTGGAACTCAAAACTTAAAAGCAAAACCTAAATGTGACATTTTGTTTTTACATGCAATTGGGGGGAAGTAAAATATTCTTATTTTTTAAAATTCAACACTTGGATCATTACACTTAATTTATCAATCATGTCCATACTTCCAAGAGTGGACAATTGGCCATAACTTTTAAAACCATTTTTCTTTTGTCTTAGATATAGCAAAGAAATACTTTGTTTTCTTCATGGAAAAGCACATATAAAGCCAATTTATTGAACTGACCCATAATCTACATTAGGGTCCCCAGGAGAATATTTTTTTTTTATATTTTTGTTTAGAGTTTTGAGTTCCAAATTCTATCCCTCACTACCTCCCTCCTCTCCCCCTCCCCAAGGCAGTGGGCAATCAGATATAGGTTATACATGTGCAATTATGTAAAAGATTTCCATATTAGTCATTTTGTACAAGAAGACTCAAATAAAAGAAAAAAAAGAGAAAGTGTAAAATAGCATGCCTCAGCATGTATTCAACCAATATCAGTTCTTTCTCTGGAGGCGGATAGTACACTTCATCATTAGTTCCCCAAGAGAATATTGGAACACATTGTATATACCTCAGTGAAATCAGACATGCCTGGGGTACTCAACTCTGAATGGTCCTGACAGAACAAAAGGGAGACAACTAAGAAGAAGGTGTTCCATTATGATGACCACCTAAAGGGTCAAGGTGAAGACTTAATCTTAGAATTTAGAGAGGGATGACTTGGGCTTTGCCCCAGGATGCCAGGTTTAGAGACCATTGACAACATTTGCGTTCTTTTAGCAATTAGGAAAAAAAGAGGGCCTAGTTAGCAAGAATAAATAGAATCAAATCAAATAGGAATCTACCAGATAGAGGGCTAGAGTGAACCTTTCTCATATCATCTTTTATTACACACACACACACACACACACCCCTTGTGTTAGTATCCTAAGGTTTCTATCTTCCTGCCTGATCCTACCACAATCCAAACCCCTTCCCATCCTTAAAGCCTTATTGGAAAATTGATGTCTCTTTAAGAATGTCCTTAATTAACCCCATCTCGACCTGCTTGCTCCACTTCCCCTTTAGCACTGACCATAGACTGAATATTAGTAAAATATCATTAATTTGGACCAAGTGGAAGGAGTGTCCCTTCTAAATTGGTGAGAAGAATGAATCATAGCATCTTTTGAGAATTTAATTTTGTGACTTTTGGACATATGCAATAAGTGGAATCGAGTTTACAAAGTAGGGTTTGCTATAATGACATTGACAATAATAATGATAACTGATAATTATTTAGCATTTTAAGGTTTGGAAAGAGCTTTGGGAGGCAGCATGGTACAATGGCTAGAGAACTAGTCTCCTCTCCACATACTCTCTGGTTCTGATACACTCACTTGATTTGTTTGTTTGTTTTTAGGGAGGCAATGAGAGTTAAGTGACTTGCCCAGGGTCACACAGCTAGTGTTAAATGTTTGAGGCTAGATTTGAACTCAGGTCCAGGGCCGGTGCTTTATCCACTGCGCCACTTAGCTGCCCCCTCTGATACACTTACTTGATACTCCTCATGCATAATGCTCCATTTTCAGACCCCATTCCTTTATACAGGCTTCCCCCATGCTTGGAATGCTCTGCTTCCTCCCCTCTGTCTCACTTCACTTTAGTTTTGCTATTTTTCTTCAAGATTCAGCTATAACCACACCTTCTATAGGAGATGTACTAGTGCTTTCCCCTCTGAGATGACCATCTATCTACTCTGCACATGTCTTGTATGTATCTGATTATTTGCATGTTGTCGTTCCCATTAGAATATGAGTTCTTTGAAGGATGGACTCTTTCTGCCTTTCTTTGTATTTCCAGGGCTTACTGCAGTGTCTGTCACAAAGCAAATGCTTAATAAAACCTTGTTGACTGACTCATTTGGGTTCAAGTACTGACTGTGCTACCCTGGACAAGTCACTTAATCTTTCAGTGCCCCCAGGCAAGTCTCTAAGATTATAAATTGCAAAGGAGGTACTAATCTACACTGATAGATTGAGTTTCCTCACCAGCATTCCTTATCTCATGATTTGCTCATCACAGAAACCCTTTGAGGTAGGTTTTGCATGTATGAAGTTATAGTGTTTACTTATATGGATTGTGGTTGTTTCAGTTGTATTTGACTCTTCATGACCCCATTTGGGGTTTTCCTGTCAAAGATACTGGGGTGATTTGCCATTTCTTTCTCCAGCTCATTTTACAGGTGAGGAAACTGAGGCCAACAGGGTGAAGTGACTTACCCAGGGTCACACAGCCAGTAAGTGTCTGAGGCCAGATTTGAACTCATGAAGATGAGTATTCCTGACTCCAGGACTGGCGTTGTGTGCACTATGGCGCCACCTAGCTGCCCACCTGTTTGGACATATGTGTGACTATTTTCTTACCCTGGAAGATATCTCCTCCCTTGTAGTCCTGTCATTCTGGAAGATCCTTCTGTCCCCACAGCTCCTTCCTCTGCTTGGTTATTTCTTCAATATGAAGGAAGGACCCAGGTCAGTCATATTCACTTCATTCTTTTATGCATTCCTCCCCTAACTTCTTTTTCTACCATACTCCCTCCAAGTTAACCTCCCACCCCCATTGCCCTACCTATCAGCTTCCTCTTATATGTTGTCTTCCATTATTAGAATATAAACTCTTTGAGGGCAGGGACTGTCTTTCTTTTTGCTTGGATCACCAAAACTTAGCACCATGCCTGACCCATAGTAAGTGCTTAATAAATGTTTGTTGATTGACATAACAATAACTCTGTGAGTCAGGCACTGTAGGTAACATCTCTATTTTATGAATGAGTAAACTGAGGTTTAAAGAAATTAAATAACTTGTCAGTGGCCACAAGACTAGTGTCAGATGCTTTATTAAGATTCGGGTCTCTTCTGACTCCAAGTACAATTTTAATAATTGGGTAAGGATGTTTTTCTTTTAAAAATACTTTATGATAAACTTAATATAAATATCAAACTAATAAAGCTTACTTTGCAACTATTTCCATTTATAAAACAACTTCAAAATATAAACTTCTTCAGCTTTTCAAGTCCTTTCCTCTGCATCTCCAGAAGGACTTTTTGACCATAATTCACATTTCTTGTTATATGGTTCTAGTTAGTATTTCCTCTGTTCTTCTGGATTGGTTTGCTTTGCTTTGCGTTATTTCATAAAGGTCTTTCCAGATTTCTTTATATTCCTCATACTTGCTTGTCTGCATTACATTATAACATTCCATTATATTATTGTAACACAATTTATTTAACCATTCCCCTATCGTTGGCCATTTAGGTTGCCAACTTTTTGCAATTACAAATAATACTGTTACGAAAATCACTTCATGGCAACCTCCAAAAAAAGAAAAAAAAACAAAACAAACTTCCAGTGTATATTCCCAACCATGGAATTATTGAGTTAAAGGGTAAGATTATTTTTTGTAATTCTTACTGCCAAATTGTTGTCCAGAAGCATTCTACACATGTGCAATTCCACCAACAATCAATGAATTTACCTGTTTTATCACAGTCCTGCCAGCCTTGAATTTTATCGTTTTTCACTAATTTTACCATTTTGATGGTTATGAGCTAGTACCTCAAAGCCATTTTAATTTGCATCTCTTTATTAGTGAGATTTCTCATTTATTCAAGGGATTATTAAAATATATATTTTCAGGGGGCAGCTAGGTGGCACAGTGGATAAAGCACTGGCCCTGGATTCAGGAGGACCAGAGTTCAAATCCTCCCTCAGACACTTCACACTTATTAGCTGTGTGACCCTGGGCAAGTCACTTAACCCCCATTACCCCACATATATATATATATATATATATATATATATATATATATATATATATATATATATATATATATATATATATATATATATATGTTTTCTTTTTAAGCAATTGCCTGATCAGATAAAAATGATCTTAGAATGATTAGGGCACTTGCTGAAAAAGATTAAGTAACTTTTCCATGGTCTCTATAATCTGTCTCTGGGATCAGATGCTTGATTAGAGCCCATTCCTCAACTCATTCCACATTAAGCTTTAATAAAAAGAATGAGAAATGTTTCTGGAGTATTTAAGGAAAACTCTTTTAGTTGCTAATTTATTCTAAGTACTATATTTTCCCTTAATTATATCAGAGGGTGGTAGACTGAGGGGATTAGATCTATGATTTCATTGGTGTAGGGAATACCAAATAAGGAAGCTTCTTTTACTAATGTACATTTGCTCAGCAATCTTAAAGTCTTAAAGAATTGACTTGGGATACTCAGAGTTTAACTGACTCACTCTGAGTAACACCAGCAGTATGTATCAGAAGTGAGATTTGAGGGGCAGCTAGGTGGCACAGTGGATGGAACACTGGCCCTAGATTCAGAAGGACCTGAGTTCAAATCCAGCCTCAGACACTTGACACTAGCTATGTGACCCTGGGCAAGCCACTTAACCTTTATTGCCCAGCCTCCCCCCCCCAAAAAAAAAGAAGAAGAAGAAGAAGAAGTGAGACTTGAACCCAGGTCTTTTTGACTCTGTGGTGATTTCTCAAAGTGGCCAGGCTGCCTCTCCAATATATTCTATTAAGTAGTTTCAAAAGTCCCATAATTTACCTAGAGAATCATTTCTTGTGTAACACTGACCACCCTGGTCCGCACCCCCTGAAGGCCAAATATGTTAATTTCTACTCTTCTACCAGGTTTCTTAGGTACCCAGGAAGATTGAGAGGTGTCCAGACCCTCTGCCAATGGCTCCAACCCCCACTGAGGATATCCCCTCAAGTGTCTGTGTTGTATGTCAGATTAGATTTTTTGGGGGGGGGGGTTGAGGCAATTGGAGTTAAGTGACTTGCCCAGGGTCACACAGCTATTAAGTGTTAAGTATCTGAGGTTGGATTTGAACTCAGGTCCTCCTGAATCCAGGGCCGGTGCTCTATCCACTGCGCCACCTAGCTGTCCCTCAGATTATATTTTAAATAGAAATATAAACACAGCTAAAGATTTAATTACAAATTTAGAAACCTACTCCCTTAGCATGTGAGAGATACAAATCCTTCCCCCTACTTTGTACCATCTCATTCTCTGGGGAGGGGAGGTCAGTAGTCAATAAACATTTGTTAAGTGCTAAGTGCCAGGCACCATGCTAAGTGTGGAAGGGGATAAGGTTTTTAGCTTAGCCTCATTCGTACAGAGCATAGTCTGAGTTCCAAGTCCCAAATCCCACTCTTGAGGCTTGAGCCCCTGGCACCCTGGCTTCTCAGGGTTTCCATGCCAGCCTGATTGGCTGCCATTTTGGCCCCAAAGTTTCCATGACTCAAACTCCTGGTGCTGTGAGGATCCCCTCTGGGGAGGGGAGGACAAAGAACCTGAGGAGGACAAAGAGCACAGAGCAGAAACAAATACCCCCAGCCCTGATTGTCAGAGCTGGGGCGAAGGAGGAGGAGGGGAAAGAAAGCCTTTCCCTTCTCATCCATTTGGCTCATGGCATTCAAGAGTCCAAGGGAAAGAAGGTGGGCAGAAGAGAATCCCACTGAAAATAGAGCAAAGGGCTGTCTTGCAAGTTTAAAACACACAGGCAGACATTCAAAGGAGGCCACTTCCACCTACAATGTAGGGGATGCAGGCCTTCATCTTAGGCAATCTGGGCAGACTCCAAAGTACCTCCCCCCCCCATGCCTACACCTTAGGAGAACTGAGCATGCCCAGAGAAGCCTGCTTTGCACTTGGTAGTCATTGCAAGGATAATCTTCAGCATAGCTTCCATCTGAACAATGACAAGTTCTGAGTTAGTAGCAGCTGAATTGAGAAAGTTTTCAAATACCTTTGTGAAATTTTTAAAAAATAGAATTTGTTATCCCATTTCCCTATTTGGGTTGGACAGACTCTCTGTTGGCGATTTATTTTTAAAAAAATAATATTTTATTTTTTCCCAATTACATGTAAAAACAATTTTTAACACTCATTTTTGAGTTCTAAATTCTTTCCCTCCTTTCCTCCTCTTTCCCCTCTCTGAAACAGCAAGCAATTTGATATGGGTTATACATGTGCAATCATGCAAAACATATTTCCATATTAGTCATGTTGTGAAAGAAAACATAGACCAAAAGAAAAACCCCATAAAAAATATAGTGAAAAATAGTGTACTTCAATCTGCATTTAAGTTGTGTCAGTTCTTTCTCTGGAAGTGAATAGCATTTTGTCATTATAAGTTCTTTGGAATTTTATTTCTGAGAATTTTCTTGCTGAGAATAGTTAAGTCATTCACAGTTGATCATCATACAATGTTGTTGTCCTGGCTTTGCTCACTCCACTTTACATCAGTTCATGTAAGTCTTTCCAGGTTTTTCTCAAATCGTCCTGCTCATCATTTCTTTTGGTACCTTAGTATCCCATCACAACTTATTCAGTCTTTCCCCAATTGATGGACAGACCCATAATTTCCAATTCTTTGCCACTTCTATGGGCAATTTCTAGAAAGATATGATGAAGAATTGCACATGGTAAGAAGTGCGTAAGATCTATGATGGTGAAGGGGATACCTACAGTAGGTAAAATTACAGTAGAGCTGAACTATTTGGCAAAGAAACTATCCCTCTGTCTAGATTACTGCCAATTCTCAAAAGGCAAAGACTGGTCCTTCATATATAGATCTTGTGCTGAATCAGCAGTCCAAAGAGTGTCAAGGGATTGCAGAAGGCTGGAAAGGTGAGAGTGACTGGAGGTGGTTAGAATTCAACCCATAGAACTTCAGAGTTAGAAGAGACTGTTGAGATCATTTAATTCAAAATTCCCAGAATGTTGGTTCACAGAGCCCCTGAAATTCATCCATCAAAAGCTGAGAACCCCTGATCTAGAGTAACTCTAAAATGATGATCCATTAAGGACAGAATCAGCAATGCCCTCTGCCTGTGATACTGATAAGATACAATCTGCTGGGGCTGAATAATTAACAGAAATAGCCATGCCCAACAACAACAACAACAACAACAACAACAACTAGGTGCTGTGAGCAGTATGATCAGAGGGAACATCTTGAAACCTTTGTTGATCACTCTCAAAAGCTGATGATCAGTAGCATTCCAATTAACTTGGTCCTATGGTGTAAGAAAAAGAACTGTAGGTTTGGAGCTTGAGAGTCTGAGTTTAAGGCCTGATTTTGCCACTTTTGCCTGTGTGGCCTTTGGGGAAATTACCACACCTCAGTTTCCTCATCAGGAAAATGGGAATATGAATGTCTACAATACCTGTTGTGAAGATTCAGTGAAATAAAGTGAGGAAAGTATTTTGTTAATAAAGTACCTTTCAAAAAAACACATAAAAAAATTTTTTTTAAAAAAAGAAAGTACCTTTCAGTCAATAAGCATTTATTAAGGGCCTATTGAGTACAATGCACTGGAGATACAAAAGGGTTCCTGCCTGCAAGGAATTTATATTTAATATACCTGTGTACGCATGTGTGAATTATAATTAATGTAAACTACTTTGTAAATCAAAACGTGCTATAAATTTAAGCTTTGATTATTTCATGCAGTTGGTCAAAAGTAGACCTTTGCAATCTGCTGCTGTATATATCTGGTGCATCTAGAGGGAAGGGTGCTTAGATTCTAGGAGCCAACCAGGTGTTTTCTCAAAAAAAAAACCAAACCCCAAACCACCCTTTACCTCTGTGCTCCCTGAAGTGCATGTTGCCATTTGGCATCTTGCTGGCATTTTACCCAGAGGCTTAATATACATCTACCAAATTCCAGCTTTGGTTTTTATCTTCTTGCTTCCACCACCCACACCCTTGCTCACATATAAAATGTATGTTATGTGTACATGTGTGAGAGAAAGAGAGAGAGAGAGAGAGAGAGAGAGAGAGAGAGAGAGAGAGAGAGAGAGAGAAAGAGAGAGAACAAGAGAGAGAATGAGAGAGAGAGAGAGAGTGCAAACGAGGAGAAAACAGACTGCTTAATTTAATAATATGTTTTCAAATGAATCACTTTCCATTCACATTGCTGAATACCATTGTGACTCCTTTTCCACCCTCACGCCCTGAAGTCTTTTGGGAAATATTTGTCGGCTTTGTTCCAAGGCAATGATGCATAACTCAAGGGTGGGAAAAGGTGCCCTGGCTAGCACTTGCTCCTGGTTATACACCCCCAACCACCTGGGCACCAGAGAGGTCTTTGATAAGCAAACCACTGATGGGAAGGTTAGCTTTACTGATGGATTCTTCAATTCAACTTGATAAACATTTATAAGCCCTACAAGGTAGGCAGAAGGGTCTGACATGCCATGCTTGATGAACTAGTGGAAAGATGCTATGATGATAAGATAAATAATACATCATTCTTCATTCTTCATCTCCATGCCTTTTTTTTACAACATTCTATGTTGCTAGAAATGGATTTTCTGTTCTTCTCCCACACACAGGCCCCCCCCCCCATTCCCCCAACCACAGTCATTTCCATTGGTTGAAATCCTTTCCTTCCTTCAAGGGTCAGCCCAGCTACCATTTTGTGCCTATTAGCCTTTCCCTGATTTTCCCAGTTTTCCATATCTTCATCTGCCTTAAATCTTTCATAGTACTTTTTTTGGACCTCAGAATAAGGACCACGAACACATTGAGCATGTGTGTGTGTGTGTGTGTGGTATTAAAATTACTTGGATCCTGAAGATTGTTCACTCTTTGAGGACAACAGTCCCTGTCTTTTTATATTGTTCTCTTGTCAATACCCAGGGTTTATGCTTCTATTCCTATAACACATTAGCTCTGTGATTCTAGGAAAGTAACTTAACCTATCTCAGCCTCAGTTTCCTCATCTGTAAAAAAGGGGTTAAGTATAGCACCTACCTCACAGGGTTGTAGTGAAGGTAAAATTAAATAATATATATGAAATATTTTTCAGTCAATAATAAGCAATTACGTTTTTTGTTGTTTTTGTTGAGTTGTTTCAGTGTTGTCTGACTGTGATCCCATTTTGGGTCTTCTTGGCAAAAATACTGGAGTGGTTTGCCCTTTTCTTTTCCATTTCATTGTACAGATGAGGTACTGAGGCAAATGGGGTTAAGTGATTGGCCCAGAGTCACACAACTAGTAAGTGTCTGAGGCCAGATTTGAACTCAAGTCCTCTAGACTCTAGGGCCAGTGCTCTATCTACTGTGACACCTTGCTACCCCAATTAAGTGTTTATTAAGCAGCTACTGTGGGGCAGGAACTATCTCATTAGAAACGGAGAATATCGGGGCAGCTAGGTGGTGCAGTGGATAAAGCACTGGCCCTGGATTCAAGAGGACCTGAGTTCAAATCTGGCCTCAGATACTTGGCACTAACTAGCTGTGTGACCCTGGGCAAGTCACTTAACCCTCAGAGAGAGAGAGAGAGAGAGAGAGAGAGAGAGAGAGAGAGAGAGAGAGAGAATATGAGTGCTTAGTGCAATGACTGGTATATACAACTCTTTCCTATAGAAGCTTATATTTCATTGAGGGAAACAACATATCAACATAAAACTATATGTAAGATATTTTGAAAGTAATATAGGGGGAGGAACTAACAACCAACCTTAAAGTCGTATAGAAAGGTGATTCATGTAGGAATCTCCCAGCACAGAAAGTGTTTCCACTGATGTTGTTATTATTTAGTTGTGCCTGACTCTCTGTGAGTCCATTCGGGGTTTTCTTAGAAAAGACATTATAGTGCTTTGGAATTTCCTTCTCCAGCTAATTTGACAGATGAGGAAACTGAGGCAAACAGAGTTAAGTGACTTGCCCAGGGTCACACAGCTAGTTAGTGTCTGAGACCAGATTTGAACTCAGGAAGATGAGTCTTCCTGATTCCAAGCCCAGTGCTCTGTCCACTGCACCACCTAGCTGCCCTTCTCCACTAATACAGATCAACAACTCACCTTTAACTTATAATCTTAAAGTTTTCTTTGGGTCACTGAGAAATTAAGTGATTTGCTGCTGGTCATACACAGAAAGTATGTGTCATAGGCAGGACTTGTGTTCAGGTCCTCCTGCACAGTATGGCACCTTGGAGCTAGGTGGCACAGTGGATAGAACACTGGCCCTGGAGTCAGGAGGACCTGAGTTCAAATCCATGCTAGGGCATTTCCTAGTTATGTGACCCTCGGCAAGTTCACTTACTCTCTGTCCAAATTTGCTGGTCTATAAAATGGGGACAATAATAACATCTACCTATGAGGGGTGTGTGAGGATCATATTAAATAATAATAATAATAGATGAGGTAATATTACATAGTAGGTATTTAATAAATGCTTATTCCATTTGAAAAATAGTAATTATATACCTATGAGAGCCATATTCTTTATTCTGACTATGGGGGAGGGGCGGTGTTGCTTATTTATAATCCTCAGTCATTTAATGAGATATCTAACCCTGTGGCCTCAAGGGTCCACTGCCCACAGGTCGGGAAGCATTGTCCTCTCTGTGGCGAAGACTAAAAAGACTTCTCTGTGAGTGTGCCCTGTGTGCACTGGGGTGATGAAATGATAAATGAGGCATATTGTTCACACGCTGTTAGTCTTTCTTATAAGTCATCATTACTGCCGCTGTCAGTCGGGGTTCATGTTTTAATTAAAATTATATTTCAAGGAGCTGGTTGCCTCGGGGCTCAAAGCTAATTTAGAGAATACTTCCACCAAGCCTTAGAAGATCCCAATCCTATTTCCATGGTGTTCTCTGTAGTGCTTCTCCTGACTTCATTTGACTGCCTGTGATGGGCTCCAGTCCAGAGGAAGCCTTTTTCCTTCCCACCCCCAACTAGCTTTGAATTTCCACGGATGTTAATCCTCAAAGTCTTTTTCAGGCTCAAGATGCAGACATTCCAATTGGGTTTTTGGTTCTCCATTCTGAATCTATAATTGTTTTAAAAATCGGACTCATGAATAATGGAACTCCAGGAGAAGAATTCCTTCTATCAGGGCAGGTTAGTACTGTCTATGCCACTTAGGGTCTCATAGAGTTGCCTGGGGCGTTGAGAGGTTAAGTGATTTACTCGGGACTGCATTATATATTTCAGAATTGGGTCTCAAGCCCAGGTCTTTCTAACTTCAAAGCAATCTCTTTGGCATCCCACTCATTGGTCCATTAGTCTCTGCCACAAAGAACTAAGAAAGACAACCATAAAAGTGCTTGACTTTAAATACTAGGATCATGAGGCTCAATGGCTGAAGTGTCAATTTCAGATGTCTTTCCAAAGGGAGATTTGGAAAATTAACCCACTGCTCCTGGAAGTTTTCATTCCTCCATTCATTCAACAAATATGTAGAAGTAGGGTAAGTAAGTCAATCTTTTCTACTAAAATGTGTTCTAGCCTCATACTGGCTGTGTGACCCTGGGCAAATCTCTCATCTTTTCATTGCTTCCATGTTGTGAAGCTTAAAAAATCTGTGATGTCTAAAAATCTAATGAGTGGTCGCCTTAAATTAGAAACGTATAGCACCAATCTTTGGGCATTAAGTATTTATTAAAGTATATTAGGGGTTAGTAAAGAGAACACGTGGAGAAAGAAAGCAAAGACCCTTGCTCCCTCCACCTACAGCTGCTCCTCCCTTGACCTCCAACAGAAAGGAGGATCCCCGTTCTCTCAAACGGAAGCTCCCCACCGGCCCTCCCAGGCATGATCCCCCCACACACAGCTCCGAGGTTATTGGCTGGTAGCCACAGGCGTTTCCATGAATATATGCAATGGACCCCAGTCACATGCTTTTTCCTCAGGATGGAACTGCCCTGGTTCTCACAATGTCTTTCTCAACAGGGTGGTGGTGCTCTGATTCTCACACGGGTAATTCGTTAAGACTGTTAGGGGTAGCTAGGTGTCGCAGTGAATAGAACACTGGCCCTGGAGTCAGGAGGACCTGAGTTCAAATATCACCTCAGACACTCACTAGCAGTGTGACCCTGGGCAAGTCACTTAATCCCAATTTTCTTAAAACATCTGAGGCCATCCCAGATGGTTCTGGAGGAAAAAGTGAAGGTTGGTGACCTTGCACAGACTTTCCCCATTTAAATTCAATTCAGTGCAAGTCAGGACATCACCCCGATGCCATGGTCCTCTTGGAGAAAGAAGGACAAACAACAACAACAATAAGAGTGTAAGCAGCTGATTTGCACAGTAGGTACCTAATAAATGTGTGTCCCTTCCCAGTCTCCTCCTGATTATTAAAGAAGGCTTGTTACCTGTAACTGGGGGCGGGGGGGGGGGGGGAATAGACTATAAATAATTATAGACATACATAGATATATATTAAAAGGATTTAAATTTAACAGCTTAAAGGACCAGGCTTCATCAATTAATGTAGTATATTTTTAAAAATCCATAAGGCAAAGAAAATAGTAAGAGTAGGATAAAAATTTTTATTTCAAAGTAAAATTTCAATATCTACTTGTAATTATTTGTATTTAAAGTTCATTTGTACTTAAAGTAGAAATTATAATAAAACATTTTGTCAATTACATGCCGTCTTTCTAGTTAATATCAAGCAAGGCATGAAAACAGATGTCTGTTTGCTGAACTGTTCACCACTGTCATGAAGGACGTCTAGCAGAGTTCAAATGAATGAGGTATTGTCTATAGACGGTGAGCTCCTTAAGATGCTGCTTTTTGTGGATAGGATTGTGTTGACTCCATCAAGTTCTAGAACAATATAAAATTAGATTCACAATCCCTCAAAAATTTGCCCTAGCAATCCACACAGAAACAACTAAGTGGATGAAGAATGAGTATGGTCGGGGCTAATATATGCAAATGATTGTGACTGTCTATTGAGCTGTTAGAAAAACAGTATAAATGGGCCCCAGTGAACTCCAAAATTGGATAGGAAGAACAAAGCAGGATGGATTCTATTTGAGAAATTGCAAAATTTTCAGCAAACAACCCTAAGCTGCTTCCTGGAACAAAAGCCTAACTTTTCAACAACTGTATTCTTCCAGTAAAGCTAAATGACTGCAAATAATACAGTTTTTGAAAAATCAAGCTTATAGGTCACCCAAATGGCAATGGACAAGTATATAGTGGGTGTGTGTGTCCCGCAGCATATGATCGATGAAGTGGCACAAATTCCAGGAAATAGATTACCATCTCTCTGGATTTGGCTACCATGCCTCACCTATCTTCTCACTCTGGATCCCTCTACCCTGTGTTTGTCTTCTCCCATTAGTGAGTTCCTCCTGGGGCCTCCATTTTGGGACTGTCCATCCTTCATTCCTCTACTGGTCTTGCTTCTGACTCTCAAGCCTTGACCACCTCCCTCCCTTCCCCCTTTCAGTTCTCTTTTGTGTATTGTCTTCCCCCATTAGAATGGAAGCTGCTTGAGGTCAGGGAGTACCTTTCCTTTTGCTTGTATTTGTATCCTCAGTGCTTAGCACAGTGCCAGGAACATAGTGAGTGACTAATATATGATTATTTATTAACTGATTAGAAAAGAAAATTGACTGGTCATACAAAGAGAGCAAGGGTTCATGGGTGGGTAGGCTGAGGGCTGCCCTTGGATTCCTGTAGTAATGAAAGACCTAGAGGAAGGTTTGCCCCATGTTAGAAGGAGTTCCTATTTATGGAAAGCTATGGACAGTAGCCACACAGAGGGAGAAGATACTGATGGGTTTCATTTCAATCTACCCCACTGGAGAGAGTAACCCCATTAATCAAAGTGAAGGATTTAGAGTGGTTCATAGAAGGATGGATGAAAAAGAAAAATCCACCTAGAATTCTGTGCCACAGTCTATGCCTGGGCCATTGGAAGGGGTGTTAACCTTGGAGTCATAGGACTCAACTTTGAATTCTGGCTCTTACTAGCTGTATGACCCTAGGCAAGCACTTTAGCCATCTTGGCTTCCATAATTTCATCTGGAAAATGGGCTTAAAGCCATTGACAAAAAGGACTTTGTTATACAAAAATATTTATAGCAGTTCTTTTTGTGGTGGCAAAGAATTAGAAATCAAGGAGACACTCATCAATTGGGGAATGGCTGAACAAGTTGTGGTGTATGTTTGTGTTGGAATACTATTATTCTGTAAGAATTGATGAGCAGGATGATTTAAAAAAAACTTGAAAGACTTACATGAATTGATGTAAAATGAAGTGAGCAGAACCAGAAGACTGCACACAGAAATAGTCATTCTGTACATGATCAACTGTGAATAACTTAGCTATTCTCAGCAATACAATGATCCAAGACAATTTGAAAGGAATTATGATGAAAAATGCTATTCACCTCCAGAGAAAGAATTGATGTCATTTGAGTACAGACTAAGGCATACTATTTTTCACTTTCTTTTGTTTGAATTTTCTTGCACAGAATGACCAATATGGAAATGTTTTACATGATTGAATCAGTTTGCTTAACATCTCAGGGAGGGTGGAGAGAAAGGAGGAAGGGAAAGAATTTGGAACTCAAATCTTAAAAAAAATGTTAAAATTTGTTTTTATGTATAATTGGGAGAAAAAATAAAATATTATTTAAAAAACTATTGACAATACCTTCAATACAAGATTATTATGAGAAAAGCACTTTGTGAGCTTTGAAGTGTTTTGTAAATGTGAGACACTAGGGGGTGGTTGGAGTGGGGTCTAAAGGCCAGTTCCATCAGAACAACATTAAAAATGCTATAAATGGGTGATCAGCAGTGTTGGTTGGGATGGCCTCACGTGTAAGCAAAAGAAATACATGTGAAAAGCAAAACCAAGACTTGGGAAGCAGTTAGTGTGTGCCATGCTGCTTTTGGAATGTTGGTGTTAAGGCCAGAACCGTCTAACATCCTTAAAGAGGAAGTAGAAAGAGCTCTGGATTTGGAATCAGGAGAAAACTGGGCTCCAATTTCTCCTTTGGCATGCAAAGGAATATATACAAACAAAATCTCTCTCTCTCTCTCTCTCTCTCTCTCTCTCTCTATATATATATATATATATACACACACACACACACACATACATATACATACACATATATATGATAAATAAGAAATAATGCATAGAGAGAAGGTGCTAGGGATTGGGCAAGCTTTCTTGTAGAAGTGAGGATTTAGCTGTAGAAGGGAGATCAGTCCAGGCATGGGGCACAGTCAGAGAAAATACCCAGAGTCAAGACATGGAGCTTCTTGTTTGTGGAACAACCAGGAGGCCAGTTTGTAAGGGTCTATTTAGGAGAACTTTGGCCCATCTACATTCAGGTAACAATATTCCTGTTGACCCTAGATATTGACCTTAGAAGGAAGCGTGGCTGTAGCATACTGGTTCTCTATTCTTTGCCAGCGGGTAACCGAAAGGTATGCTCCTTTCTTGCCGGGATGTAACTACCCAGTCACCAAGTGCACATTCTATAGATTCATTTAAGGGTTTTTGATCGTCATACTCAGAATTCACTGTTCTCTCAGAGCCACCATCAAGGTATGTTACCTGGTCAGGTCCACTATGTTGATTCCTGTCGACGCTTCTCTGGATTCAACAATTGCCTCCAAATCTGGCTGATCTAGAACTCATCCTTCTTTCCCTTTGGGCTTTTCATGACTCTTCTCCAAAACTGTCCTGGAGAATTAATTAACCTCTCTGGTTTAACAACCATCCATGGCCAAGTTAGGTTTCACAGAATCCAGAGCTGCAAGGGAGCTTAGGAGTCATCATGATTACAAAAAGCTCAGCCTCACCAGAAAAGATGAAATATCCCCTCTCCTTCGGAACTTGCTGTGTGCTGAATTCTAAGAACTGAGTCATTATCAACGTTAACAAAAGCAACATTTGCCTTGGTTGACTTTGAAGGTTACTTAGGCATTAATCTAGTGGTATCAGGACAACCCACGATTTTCCAGGGAAAGATGAAGTCTTGATCACAATCAGGCATCAGCTTTCTCCTTCTCCAGTTTTATATCATTTATTTGTCTTCCCTAAACATTACATACTCTCCAATCCAAATGCCCTCCTTCCTCCCCTCCCCCCCGCAGGTTACCAACTATATTCTCTCAATTCATCACTTCTGTCCCTGCTGTTCCTCATGCCTAAAACCTACACTTGCCTCTTCCCTTGTTGAATTCCAACCCTTAATTTACAGCCCAATTAAAATGCCACCGTCTCCATGAAGCTGTCCTTAATTACCCCTGCTGATGAAGACAATCTCCTTCAGGCCATTTTGTTAGGTGCCTCAATAAAGCACTTATCTCTTGCCTTGCTCCTTGTGTCTCACCTGTTGACTAGACTCTAAACCC
Source organism: Dromiciops gliroides (assembly GCF_019393635.1). Lineage (NCBI taxonomy): Eukaryota > Metazoa > Chordata > Mammalia > Microbiotheria > Microbiotheriidae > Dromiciops > Dromiciops gliroides. Next base: position 707,602,509 of record NC_057861.1, read on the forward strand.
CATGAGAGTGGACGAGATGCTGCCTCTTTCCTGGAAACATTTCCTGGGCTGACAAATTGCTGATGTTCTCTCCCTCCTCAGAGTAGTTCATTTCCCACTTATCTGTGTAAATCTTTTATTGCATTCCCCATGTCAAGTGGAATGTTTCCTTCTTGAGAGCAGGGAGTGAAAGGTAGCATGAAACAGTGACTAGGGTACTGGACTTGGATTCAGGAAAATCTGGGTTCAAAGCTTGACTCAGACACTTACTAGCTGTGTGACGCTGAGCAAGTCACTTAACATCTCTGAACCTGAGTTCCCTTATTTGCAAAATGAGCAGGTTGGATTTAATGATTTCTAAGGGGACTGGGTTGCTCAGTGAATAGAGTGCTGGTCATGAATTCGAGAAGACCCAAGTTAAAATCTGACCCCAGGCACTTACTAGCTGTGTGACACTGGGCAAATCGCCTAATCCTGTTTGTCTCAGTTTCCTCATTGGTATGTAAACTGAGCTGGAGAAGGAAATAGCAAGCCACCCCAGTATCTGTGGCAAGCCACTCCAGTATCTTGGCCAAGATAACCCCAAATGGGGTCACAAAGAATTGGACATAACTCAACAACAACAACAAAAACAAAAGGTTTGTCCAGCTCTGAATCAATGATCCTATCATTGTTTTTTTGTTTTACCTCTGTATCCCTAGAGTCTAGTTCATAACTGATGCTTAATAAATACTTGCTCAATTAAATTGTGTCTAAATTTGGTGGGGTGGGTAGGGGGTCACAGTACCTAGCACACTGCTATGTACACATGTAGAAAACCCTTCTATTAATCCAATTCAGCACCAGCTTTGCAACTTAGAGGGTTGTCTGGCACATAGGTACTTAATAGATGCTTACTTGTTGATATGTGAATATGTTTGTATACATATATGTGTGTGTATAAAATATCAACTTGATCTGACATATATACATACACATTTTTATCTATGTACATATTTTCTAGCACTAGCTCTATATATCTGCTCCACAGGCACTTTGGATTGAACCCTCTGAATTTAGGTGGTAGCTAAGCAGAAGGGAGACAATTGCTATATCCTTGGGCTTAGTTTTATTCTAGTCTCTTTTTCCCTTTCACTCATCTGCATGGGAGAGCAGAAAAATTTTAGAATTGAGAAAATGATCACTGTATATATTAGTGTTTTTGCCTTTTATTTTATTTATTTAGTTAGTGAGGCAATTGGGGTTAAGTGACTTGTCCAGGGTCACACAGCTAGTAAGTGTTAAGTGTCTGAGGCCGGATTTGAACTCAGGTACTCCTGACTCCAGGGCCGGTGCTCTATCCACTGTTTTTGCCTTTTAAAAAGACTGATAGCAGGAAAAACCTTGGGGATTTAACCTAAAATAGTCATTGAAGAGCCTACTCCTCTAATGAGGAAAAGGTAGCAAGCACTCTGGTTAAGGACTAGAGTTGAAGCTAGAAGCCATAAACCAAAGCAGAAGCAATTCCAAAGTACCTACTGGAAATCAGAAGTGACCGTGGGACCAATGGTACAACACTGAGATATACCTTCAGGAGCCAAGTGGAGAACATGCCCAGCAGGAACAATGCAACGACATCACCAGAACAATCAACAATCCTGTGACATCAAAGTTGTGAATTACACCAAGCATGGGTCCCAGCTGTGTTCCCTTTATGTGTATCCTTCCATGAATATCCTCTGACCACGTGTTCTCTATGTATATACATTCAAACCCCACATGCTGCCAATACATGTCCTCTACTTCTTACAAACCCATATCAATGGAAGTAGATGTGAGGGAATGTGAGACAAGAGGGAAATAAAATTGAGAGAGACAGCATAGTGTAGTGGGAAAAGTTCATTGGATTTGGAATCAAAGGTCCTGGGTTCAAATGCAGTCCCTGTCACTGCCTGAGTGACTTTGAGCAAGTCACATAGAGAGGTTAAATACCTCTCTGGGGCTCAGTTTCCTTCTCTGTAAAATAAGGGTGTTAGACAAGAAGACCTCTAAGGTCTCCTTCAGTCCTAAATCTGTGGTCCTCGGACCTCTTCCATTTCATCTAAAATGACAGACTTAGAAAATGGAGAAGCACAGCCCGACATTAGCATGCAAGCTCTGGGGCCCATCCAGGAAAGTGATGGCTTTGTTGCGTGGGAGGAAGATCAATCAAACAGAAAATAAGTTGCATCACTTTTTCCATGGGTTATAACAAACAAGATTTGGAGCTTGGGGAGACTGTAGGAGGGAAAGTGACTTTCAAGGGTAAAACTGAACCTTAGATCAAACAGTAGAACCAGACCCAGGAGTCACAGAGAGTCATAAGATCTTAGGGCTGGGGGAGGCCCTAGGGATCATTTCATTCTCCCTTCTGTCTCATCTATGAAACCCCCACCCAACACCTGTCTCTGGGCTGCATACTAGAGCAGGAGGAACCCTAAACATTGAGAGGTTCAAGGGCTTTCTTTGTATTACTATCAGGCAGTAGGAGTTTCATTTTCAAAGAATCAATGTATCCATCTACGTGAGCATTTCCCCTTCAGAGTTGTCTCCTCAGGAGGCTTCCTATGAATGCTAGCGATGTCATTATCCTTCAAGCCACTGTGGGCATTCATCCGGGTCACTTAACCTCTTTGGCCTGAGCTTCCCTGTCCATAAAATGAAGGAGTTGGTATAGATGGCCTCTGTATGTTCAGATCTGACCTCTGACATTGACTCTCTGTGTGACATGAGGCAAGGGCTTCATCTACCTCAGTCTCAGTTTCCTCATCTGGAAAATGAGGCCGTTGGAGTCCCTTCCAGCTCCGGATCTGTGGACCCGAGTTCAAATCCCATCTTGGACTACCTGTGTGATCTGGGGTGAGGCGCATAACTTTGCTGAATCTTAGTTATTTCTTCCCTAAATCTGTGATCCTAGGATCATCAGTGGGAGATGCCTTCAGTCCAACCAGGCACCCAAGAAAAGCCGTCAGGTTACTTGTTTTGGACAGAAACATATTCCCCCACTCCCCACCTGATCATCACCTGTCTGCTCCACCAGATTCGGCTCCATATGACTTTTGATTGTTAAAGATAAAATGTCATCTGGGGAGATGGAAATTCACCACCACTAAGGATATTTTAAAGACTGGGCAGTCTACATGCTGAAGGACATTCCTGAAGAGGAGTTCCTATGAGATCTCTGGTTCTGTTAGAATAAACATATAGTCTATCAAGGGGACTGTCTTGAAGGGGATGGTATTCATTCGAATGTAGAAGTTCTGGTGCATTTGGGGTGGGGGAAAGATTCACCATCTTTTATAATTGGTCTTATTCTGTGGTTCATCAGCTCCTGGTGAGGAAACTCCTTCTTCAATGCAGGATCAGATCTGCAATTTAGAGGTGTCAGGTGTAGCAAAAAGTTAATTGACTTACCCAGTCACACAGCTCATATGTGTCAATAGCAAGATTTAACCCTATAATCATCCCAATTCCAAATCTGGCTCCTCTATACTACCTCACTCTGCTTCTCTCCTTCCCATACACATGCTTACCTACACATACATGTCCGTTTAAGTTATAACTCATTTTTATTTCTTCACTTTGGCATTAATGATGAAATTGCTTGTGTGTATTTGTGTCTGCTGAGTACACACATGTATATTTACTGCTTAATATATTGGAGCACTGATGAAGACGAGTCTGGGGATAGCTGTTGGATTTTCTTTCCTAACCATCACAGAGGATCTTTTCTTGAGGTACTAACGTAATTAATTTAAGACAACATAGGGTTATATAAAGAAAGCTCTTTTTTCAGTTGAACAATTAAAAATTAAGAACAATAACCTTTAAGAAAAAGTGCTAGATGGTTTGAAAACTCTCCCTGTGGACCTGAACACAGGAGAGAGAGGAAGATATAACCCCAAAGGAAATCTAGCAGTAAGGAAGTAGCTAATATCAGATGTGGCTTTGGATCTGACGATGATTGATTGGTGTTATCGATAGAAGGAGCTGGACCCTACTTCAGCCCAGTTCCCCTTGAATCATTGGCAAATTTCCTCCATCTTGCTCCTCTTCTTTCCATTTTCCCCTCCCTCCTTCCATCAAATTCTCATTTCATCCCAGAAGCAGTGTATGGATATCTGTATGTATGATACGTGTAATGGAAAGGACACTAGACAGGGGGTGCAAGGGGGATAGGACACCTGGTTTCTAGAATAGATTTTGCTGCCAAAGAGCCATGCACCATTGAGTAAGTTCTGTGTCTCCATCTGTGAAATGAGATGGTTGCGCTAGATAATGTCACTTCTAACTCAAACATTCCCTGAGCCCGTGAAATTTTTGTTTATGCCATTCTCCCTGTCTACAAGCCTCTTACTTATCCTTTCTGCTTACTGAGGAAATAGGAAATATTCCTTCAGGACAGAGACAATTTCTTTTCTTTTCTTTTTCTTTCTTTCTTTCTTTCTTTCTTTCTTTCTTTCTTTCTTTCTTTCTTTCTTTCTTTCTTTCTTTCTTTCTTTCTTTCTTCCTTCCTTCCTTCCTTCCTTCCTTCCTTCCTTCCTTCCTTCCTTCCTTCTTTCCTTTCCTTTCCTTTCCTTTCCTTTCCTTTCCTTTCCTTTCCTTTCCTTTCCTTTCCTTTCCTTTCCTTTCCTTTCCTTTCCTTTCCTTTCCTTTCCTTTCCTTTCCTTTCCTTTCCTTTCCTTTCCTTTCCTTTCCTTTCCTTTCCTTTCTTTTCTTTTCTTTTCTTTTGCCTTTGAATAGTCCCAGTCTACAGGAAGGGCAGTGACTTTCTTGACATAGTAGGCACTTATTAAATGATCATGAATGGAATATGAATTTTGGCCATCCTTCAAGGCCTATTGTGCATTTCATCTTCTTGGTGATATTAACTCTGATCAACCCAGTCAGAAGTGATGATTTCTTCTGTTGTTAAATTCAAGAGAGGTGTAGTATTCATTTGGCACTCACTAAATTTACCTTGGATTCATGCCAGGAATGATAGGATTCTAGATTTAGAGCTAGGAGGGAATTGAGGATTTATTTAATCTAATCCTTTCACTTTAGAAATGAAGAAATTGAGGCCCAGAGAGATTAAATAATTTGTTTAAGGTATTATTATTATTACTATAACAATAATAATTTTCTTCCTCTACAATTGCTCACAATAGATACTTGATAAATGTTTGTTGACTGATTGGACTTTCCTTGACTGAATAGAAAATGACCAACACCAGTACTATACCCTTCTGCTATATTGGAACATGGGTTTATGTATAAAAGGTGTGTTTTCATGTATATGTTTAAATACATTCCCTTATGCACATGTCTATCTATCTAATTATTGACATAATATGTATTTTTCTGAACTCAATACCTTCAAAGTCTGGGATTATTTCATTTTTACTTTCTTTAATTTATCATTTTTCTTCATCCCAGTACCATTGTCATCATCATTGTCGCTGTCATCATCGTCGTTGTCATTGCCATCATCGTTGTCATCTCTCTCATTTGTTTATTTAGCTGTTTATTCATTTGTCCATCCATTCATCCATCCATTTGTTTGTTTGTATAAAAGCAAATGAGGTCACAGAATCATGGAATCCCCAGTTCTTAGTACAATGCCTGACACATAGTATGTGCTTAAAAAATTCTGGTGGATTGATTGAATCATAGACCATTGGTATTGGGAGACTAAAAATTAGCTAGCCCTTCTCTTTCATTTTACAAATGGAGAAAATGAGGTCCAAAGAGATAGAGTGATAGTGCCAGGAACAGAACCCAGGTTTTCTTACTCCCAGCCTTTCCATTCTACCATAATAAGAAAAACAATCCTTTGGACTCTTTTTAGTTGGTGGCGCTGCTAGCCTGGCTCATTCATGTTAACACAGTCCCTGGCATATGGAAAAGGTCTGAAAATGCATCTTTTTTGTTGACGTTGTTTTTTGTTTTTTTTGCAGGGCAATGAGGGTTAAGTGACTTGCCCAGGGTCACACAGCTAGTAACTGTCAAGTGTCTGAGGCCAAGTTTGAACTCAGGTTCTTCTGAATCCAGGGCTGGTGCTTTATCCACTGTGCCACCTAGCTGGCCCCTGAAAATGCATCTTAATCCATTGATTGTTGAGTATCCAATATGGTATACCTGTACTGAGAACACCTGGAGGAAGCATAGGGTATCCTTTACCCTCTTCCCACTGCCATCTTCACTTGTTGCTGGGGTCACTCACCTTCTGCTTCTTAGGTGTGCCTCATGTTCCCTTTAGCTATCTTCTTGGTTTCTCATACAGTTTCTTGCACAAGATAGGCACAAAGACACTGCCTGATTGCAAGATTGGTTGTTTTTACTTAGGCTTGGGGTAAGGGTTAAAAAGAAATAGTCAGAGTAGGGAAGATGGGGAATCCCAAGAAGGTAGACTTGATGGGGTAATGGCATCTTGTTTGGAGATCAACTGGGAAAGGCTTCAAGTTTGACTCATCTCTCATCATTCACCTGGGGTGGAATCCTGCTTTCATTCACATTAGCACCACCCTTTGGCAGGTGGTTGAAAAAATGCATCTTAATTGATTTGATTATCCATCCCCCAGAACTAACCCCAATCTGAAACCATTTTCTATGGAACCTTGTGTGTTCTTCACCTGGAAAGAAGAGGTTTTCTTCCTCCCAGAACTTCTCTGGACTATTATGGCCAGTCCCAACTCTCCTCTTGGCTGCTCTATAGAACTATATTAAACTCTAGTGTGGAGTAGAGTATTCTCTGTGGGGAATGTGGGATGTGGCTTTGGATCTGACATTGGGGTTGTTCCTCCCTCCCCTCTCCTCTCTCCCTCCTATCACCCTGGCTAACAGTTTAGGCCTGACTCATTTTTCAAATAAACTACCGTGGTTTTCTGGTCTGACATCACATGTGGCAGGATGAGTAATTCTCTAAGAACCAGTTGGGGTTGACTGGAATAAGATGCATCAAGTCGGTTACTCATGGCTGGGGGCATGGGGTCAGAGCTGAGGATAAGTTTCCTCCTCAATCTTTTACCCTGGAGGCTGGTCTTTGAGGCATCCTAGGGAGATCTCTTCCATTGTCTTGGGAGTCCTACAGAATGTAACCCCCTTCCCAGAGGAACTGTTTTCACTTTCTATGTGTAGTTATGGGATCTGCTCCCATGTGCTCCTGTGTTTCTTCTCCCCTTGAGCTCCATGGGGTCCTCCTACCTCCACACTGTTCTTGATACATGGTAATCCCTTAATAAATGCTTGTAGCTTTGCTTTTTTATGGAATGAACGAAGTGATGAATTGTAGGTTGGTTGATTGCCACTTAAGTATTTTTACATGGATAAATCTTGTCTCCTCTGATAGTTAGGACATAAACTCCTTTAAGGAGGGGACCCCAACATTAGTATTTCTTTACAACCTTCACAGAATTTCACTCGGGACAGGTATTCAATTATAGGGGAACAGGGTAGACTTTTTTTGGGGGGGGCAATGAGGGTTAAGTGACTTGCCCAGGGTGACACAGCTAGTAAGTGTCAAGGATCTGAGGTCAGATTTGAACTCAGGTCCTCCGGAATCCAGAGCCAGTGCTTTATCCACTGTGCCACCTAGCTGCCCCTCAGGGTAGACTTCTTGAATGAATGACTGTTTATTTCCTAAAATCACAGAATTTTAGAACTGGAAGACCTTATTATCAAGTCTAACCCTGCCATTTACAGACGAAGAAACAGGCCCAGAAAATCTGAAAGCCACAGGTTGTGAAATTCTAGATTTAGAGCTAGGAGGGATTTTACAAGTTGCCCAGTCCATTGCCTTAATGCCACAGTTGAGGAAAAAGAGGCCCAGAGAGGTCAGATGAGTTGTGTAAGGTCATGACAGTGGGGAGTGAGGACTAGAACCCAAATGTCCCGTCTCTTGATCTTGCTCTATCCAACTGTATGTCCAGAACCATAGCTGCTTTTCATGAGCCCAATACCCATTTCGTTAAGAATCATAGGTGTGGGGGGGGCGCTAGGTGGCACAATGGATAAAGCATCGGCCCTGGATTCAGGAGGACCTGAGTTCAAATCCGGCCTCAGATGCTTGACACTTACTAGCTGTGTGACCTTGGGCAAGTCACTCAAGCCTCATTGCTCCATTAAAAAAAGAGAGAGAGAGAGAATCATAGGTGAGTAGAGGTTTGTTGACTCTTCTTTCTTCCTCTCTGATCTCTGAATTTTTGCCTTTATTTTCCTGTTTTGCCTCTGAAAAAAACACACCATGAAGTGGGATCGTGGGAAGGGAATGTCCTCTACTGAGGTCATTCCCCTGCCTCTGAGAATGACTCCATTTTCTCCCAGTTGAGTGCCTCCATCACCTAGCTCAGTGGACCATTACTGACCATTCCTGAGGTCCAGATCTCCAACAGGGTTCATAAATATGAGGTCAGCCCCTTCCCTGCTCCCATGTTCTTGTTGGTTTCTTCGCCTCTTGAGCTCTATGGGGCTATCCTTGCTTCTTTCCCATTTAGAATGGTTTGGAAAGCACCAGGCCCCTCAGGATCATCAACTTAGAACTAGAGGCCATCCAGCCCAACCTCTTCATGTTACAGATGAAGGATCTGAGGGCTGGGGTGAGGTGTAAATGGACTTGTCCAAGGTTGGATATTCCTATGTCTTTTTTTTCCCTTCAGTGTGCAAGGCTGGTTTCATGATGCCCTGAGTCCAAGGGTCAGAGCTCGCTTGCTCTCTCTCTCTCTCTCTCTCTCTCTCTCTCTCTCTCTCTCTCTCTCTTTCACACACACACACACACACACACACACACACACACACACACACACGCACGCACTTTAATTTCAGAGAATCATAGAACTATACCCTTGGAAGAGACCTCAGTGATCAGTTATTCCAACACATGAACTTGTCACCTAGATACGCGTATGTATCAGTCAGTTAAACAGAATTTATTAAACCCTTACTATGTGCTAGGTACTGTGCAAAGCACTGGTGTGTGTGTATATGTATGTATGTAACATGTAACTTAGTTGAAGTGGTCTTTCTTGTTCTCTGTCTTATAGATAAAAAAGCAGATCCAGATCTGGGAGACCCATCATTTTAGATGCTGATGGGATCCTGGCACTTGGAGATCCTGAATCATAGATCATAGGATGATAGATTTCAAAGGGAAAGAGCCCCAGCCTCAAAGATTGAGTCCAAATCCCTCATTTTAGGCATGAGGAAATTAAGACTCAGCGAAGTTACATGATTTACCTGAGGCTACACAGGTACTGCACACGGGTAGGACAGAGAAGTTCTGGGATTCAAACTCAGCTCCTCTGACTCGAAATTCAGGGCTCTTTCCATCACATGATGTTGCTTTCAACCTTCATCTTGTGACAAGCAGTGATACTGAAGAGACCACAGAATTACTCGGCTAGGTGGAGGACCATGCACGAACTCCCCCATTTTGATGAGTATTTAGAATGACCACTTTTCAGGTTGCTGCTTAGACTTTCGTTGTGATGTGTCAACTTTGGTAAAGGATTTGATGGAACACACACCACTGGCCACACTCTTTGGTCTCAAGAGTCAAGTGTTAGCCAAACTTCAGGAGACTCCCATCCTTGCAGGGCCCTGCCCCAAACAGAGGAGACCCTTGAGGGAAGCCAAAGCAGAGTAACTAGGACTCCCACTCCTCAGCACCAAATCCCTCTAGCTTCCTCAGTCCCGAGGCTCTAGTTTCAGCTAAGAGCCATGCCCAGACCCAGGCTAATAGTTCTAACTTCACTGAGGACTTTGGATGAAAACCAAACTTGTTCTTTTGGCTAGAGTACCACCTGGTTAAGTGCGACTAGGTAGAGCCCCTGAACTGCTGAGCAGGAACTTTGAAGGTGACATCTAACCCTCTTGCTGGCTGTTGGCAGATTCCTCACCAAGGATCAGGTGGGATGCAAGGGAAAATCCCCAAAGAGTTCTCCCAAAGTGGAAGGAGCTGCCCCAGGTGGTCATGGGTAATCTCCCTCACTGGAAGACTTTAGGAATAGCCTGGTTGACTATTTATCAGGTTTATTGGAGAAAGGAGGGTCTTATTCAGGTCGAGGATGGGTGAGATGGCCTCCAAATTCCCTTTGAGCTTTGAAATTCAGTGATTATGCATTCAGGAGGTATAAAGTGAGTAGTATCTGAGGATTTCACAACCACACACTCATACACAAATACTTGTACACTCAGAACACATGTACATTTTCACGTTAGAGGCAAGTAGGTGATAAGAGCATGGGGCCTGGACTTGGGAAAACATGAGTTCAAATACTGCCTCAAATATTTACTAGCTGTGTGACCCTAGGCAAGTCATTTAACTCAGCCTCAGTTTACTCATTTGTATAATGAGACTAATAATAACATCTACCTCCCAGGGTTGCTATGAGGATCAAATGAGATCATATTTTTAAAGTGCTTTGCAAAAAAAATAAATAAATACAAATTAAAAATTTTAAAAAGTGCTTTGTAAACTCGAAAGTTCTATATAAATGCTAGAATTTTTTTTAACATATATATGCTCTGTTCCATATCCCTAGTCATCCATGAACACTTCCTTATGGTCACACACCTACATGTATATACTCACATATATATATTCAAGGGTACCTCTTCACTCGAATATATGTATTTCCTTAATACATATTCCCTATGGAAATATATTTCCACATCTATATTTTCATGAGTATCTATATACATATACCTATATACACATATGCTACCTTTCATTCAAAGACCTATACATGTGTTATGTGAATTATATAGTCAAACATAGACAAATCTCTACTGTCTCCTTCCACTTCTTCCTTTTTTCTTTCCTCCTTTCCTCCTCCCCTTCCTTTTTTCTTTCTTCCTCCTTTCCCTTTTTATTCCTTCTTTCCCTTTCTTCCTTTCTTCTTCCCTTTCCCTCCCTTCCTTCCTTTTCCCTCCCTCTCTTCCTTCCTTCCTTCTTTCCTCCCTCCCTTCCTTCCTTCCTTCCTTCCTTCCTTCCTTCCTTCCTTCCTTCCTTCCTTCCTCCCTTCCTCCCTCCCTCCCTCCCTCCATTTCTTCCCTTCCTCGCTTCTTTCCCTCCCTCCCTCCTCTCTGTATCTGTCTATGTGTCTGTCTGTCTCACACACATGCACATGCACACGCACATGCACACGCACACACACACACACACACACACACACACACACACACACACACACACACACCCAGCAGGCATCTTGGCCCTCACTCAAATAAAGGCAAAATCTGGGGCACACCTCACTGTTGAAACAGACACTGTTGACTGCTGCTTACTTTTTTGGTTGTTAACCACATGGCTTAGCATTTATTTTGGAGGTGAACACAGAACTAGCCTTGGTGCTATCACACTGCCATGCATTTGTCTTCACAGTGTAGCTTCAAAGCTCGGTTCTCCCAGCACATGGGCCAGGAAGGACAAAAGAGAACGTGGAGTCAGGGGTTCTCGCTTCAGGAGGCTGATAATGCTTCAGAAATACAACAGGACACTGTGGCTGGTGATAGACACTCAGGGTCACAAGGAAACCAGTTTCTTTTCTCTTTTTTCACAATTAAACTGACAGGAGAAACAGGTAAGAATGGGTTCCTAAGAGTCTGAGGCTAGAGAATTTCTGCTTACTCTCCACATATAAAGTACTGACTAAAACACAATATAAAGAAAACAAAATCAAAAGAAACAGCTTAAAAGAAGCATGCAACTATACTGTATCTAAACTAGCTAAAGCCACCCAGAGTCCTCCAGGAAAGCTGTCCCAGTGTCCCAGGGGACAGAATCAGGTATGACTGAGCATCACAATAAGGCCACTCAAATCACAGCTAACTGGGACCTTGACATAGAGGTTTTGGGGTAATGGGAAAGTCCATGTATTCCTCTCTGCTGCCTTATGCCTGCCCTCTCGGGGTCCTTTCGAAGCTACATAACTTGCTTGATATAATGAATGGAGCAGAGAAGGGGGGGAGGGGCACAGAATGATGGTCACAGGAGTTATCACTATGGAGGGCTGGGAGCTGTCAGAGGTGCTAGACACATTGGTTGGGAGGGATCTGGGGGATCCAGGGGCTTAATCTGAAAAGAGGCTGGCAAAGGATTTCCTCAAGTTGCGGATGGTCTCGGCTTTGACTTCCTCCTCATTCGTTGATGACCGGAAGAAGGAGGACTCAGTGAAGCTGAAGGCATTTGTCAAGGACTGGGACTTGCTTGAAGATAAAAAACAGAGAGAATGTGAGAGAGGGGCTGTTCCCCAGCTAGATGGGGGAGCAAGGAGACATGCTAAGCCCCACACTGGAGCCTGATAGCCACTTGTGGGCAGGAACAGGGGGGATGGGAATGAAAGGAGGAGAGGCTCCAGGGTCAGGGTGGAGGGGGATGGAAGGACAGGAGGAGAGGGGGGGATACAGACCCTGGGAGATGCCATGATAACTCGCATCAGTTCAGCCCCTGATGCGAAGTAGTATGGGAATGGAGGGGTTCAACTGTAGACATACAGCCAGAGCCTGTGGGGATTGGTGAGGGTGAGTGCAGGGGTTGGGAAGGGAGGTCCCTTAGCCAGAAGCAACAGAGGTGTTTACAATTGCTTGCTTTTTCCTCCCCTTTCATTTTCTGTGGGCATGGGTTTCTAACTTTGGCCCCTGGCCAAGTCAGCTTCAAGTCAGTCTCTTAGTGCTTGCTCTGTAACTGTGGCACCTGACTGACCCTGGGTGCCCTTGAAGTATGGCTGAGACACCCATGGGCTTATTCTCTATTCCAAGGAATACACTGAGGAAGCTTTAGGATGTGGTTGGGTTAAGAAAGGCTAGGATAAAAAAGGAAGAAAAGAGAGGAAGAGAAGAGAAGAGAAGAGAAGAGAAGAGAAGAGAAGAGAAGAGAAGAGAAGAGAAGAGAAGAGAAGAGAAGAGAAGAGAAGAGAAGAGAAGAGAAGAGAAGAGAAGAGAAGAGAAGAGAAGTTGTTTTAGTGGCCCAGGACTACTGGACAGGAACACTAGACAGACTGAGAATCCAGCTGAAGGGAATGTCACTTATCAGGCATCAAAAAGTCCATCTGCTCTACCTCTGTCCTTTGGGAACCGGGGGTCTGTGGTTTCCCTCATGTATACAGCATGGATTTCCACCAGTCGATAAGAACCTGAAGGCCTAGCACAGTTTCTCATGCCTCAGCTTCCCCATCAGTAAAGTGGATCTGATTGTGTTGGCCCCCTCCCTCTGAGCAGACCAAGATAACATCTGCAAGGTGTTGGGGCTCATATGTGTCACACAGCTCTTTTTTTCCTTAAACATATATATATATATCTATATCTCAGGATAATATTCACCCCTTAGGTCCTTCTGATTTGGGCTAAGGAGCCCCTGAGGGTGGGAAGATTCAATCTGGAAGGACTGGGATGAGGTTTAGCTCAGCTCCTGATAAGAAAGGCTTGCTCTCAGCTGCCTACTGGGGCTGCCTCATCTTTCTTTGCTTCCTTGCAGCTTTCTGCCCAACATCCTTTCTCCAAGTCCTGTTGGCACTGCTTAAATGTCTACTCATTAGGCCTTCAACCTGGGAAACTCCCTCTCTCAGGGATCCTTAAAGTTTCTGTCCTTTTGAATAGAGGTGAAAAAAATGCCCTGCCTTCCATTTAGGGTTGGGGAGGAGTCCTCTGCAGCTGCCTGTCCTGGGGATGTGTCTCCACATGCTGACCTCCAGGGGGTGGAGGACTCCTTTGCACGAACATGCAGAGGGTACCAGGAATGGCAACTCCTCCCCACCTGTCAGTGGCTGCCCTAGAAGGCTTCAGCCCCGAGGCAATGAAAACTCACACCAGGCACTGGCCACAATCAGGGATGATGGCAAGGGAAATCTGATAAGAAAGAATGAACCCCGGAAAGTGGGATGAGGAGAAAAGAGAAATTCCAAGGAGGTAAAAATGAACTGGTTGGTTGGTTGCCAGTCAGTCTAGAAAGTGTTGGAATCTTGCATTCAGAAACTCAGACTGGAGACCTATCTCTTGCCACATAGGAGGGGCTCAAGCCCCTGAGAATCCAGACTTTCTCAATTAGTGGCATAGTACCCAGACCTGGGTTCTGTTCTTGGCCATGCCACTAACTGGATGTGTGAGTTGGGTTCAAATCACTACCCGTGTGACATAGGGCAAGGAAGATGTCAGTTTCTCTGGGTCTTGGTTTTTCCATCTATAACATAAGGTGGTTGAACTAGACACTTTTTCCCAGTTCTAACCTCTATGACCCTTTGACATTGAAAAAACAATTCCATTCCTCTGACCCTCAGTTTTCTCATCAGTAAGCTGAAGAAATTTGATGAGATGGTCCCTCGGGTTCTTTTAAGTTATAAAATCCTGTGATCCCATGCTTTGCCATCTTTCCTTCTCTCCAAAACTCCATCAAACATGTTGAATATCCTCCCAACTCAGAAAAAAAATCAATAGATTACCCCGTATGTGCCCCTTTATGTGTAGAACCACACAGTGCAACTAAGAGGAGTATGACAACAAGAGCTTTGGACCTGGGAGTCAAGAGACTTGGGTCAAAATTCAAACCCTGGCACTTGCTGTGTGGACCATGGACAAATCACTGATCCTCTCTGTGCTTTGGCTTCCTCGCGTGTAAAATGAGGGAGTTGGACTCTGAAATTCCTTAGAGATCTCCTGACCTCAGCTTTGTCATCTGTTAAATGGGCACAATCATGTCAACCCAGTCTACCTCACAAAGTTGTAACACATTAAATCACATGAGTCAATCATTCTCCTTTCCCTCCTTCTCAAGGCTATGGTTGGTCTTCCATGAATCCTTACAGATTTCATTGGCTGAGCTCAGAGCTTGATATTTAATAGTAATGGAAGAAGTAGGGAAGGGAGCTATAGAAGAAAGGCAGCATGGGGTGGTTGATAGGGCACCAGATTTGGGGTCAGGAAGGCTTGGGTTCCAAACCCACCTCAGACTCTTACTGCCTGTGTGACCCTAGAAAAATTCTGTCTCCATGCCTCAGTTTCCTCATCTGTAAAATGAGGGAGTTGAACCTCTAAGGTCCCTTCTAACACTAAATAGAAGGTTTTATGAATGCTCTCTCTCATTCCACCCCACTCCTTTCCCAAGTACAAGGCCTTCACCCCATTACCTTTATTCTTGTTTGTTTGTTTTCCAGGGTTAGAGTACGAGGTGGGGAGTTCTGGGGGGGAAAGGGGTGACTACTGAGTAAGAAAGGCTATGTGGAGAGGGGAAACCAGAAGGTAGGGAGAGGAAGCCCTTCTTTCTTTCCAAGAGTCTCCAGTTGGTCTGTCTTCCATATTCCTACCCCAGAAACTAGCAGGTTCTGAGGCTCATCAAATCCTAGATCTGCATTAGAAAGAGACCTTGGAGGTTTTCTAGCCTACCTTTCACCCATTTTACAGTTGCAATGCCAGAAGGTTAAGTGACTTGCCCAAGGTCACAAGGTAGTATCCAAGGTGGGATTTGAACCCAGATTCTTTTTTATTTTTTATTTTTTGAACACAGATTCTTTCAATCCAGTCTTCTCACTATAAAAAAAAAAAACTGAAACCCATCCCACTTCTCCTTTGGGTAACCTTATTTTATACCCAAGATCATTAGTCAGAGTTAAAAAGAAAGAGAAAGAAAAGAAAATGAGCTGGGGAGGGAGAAAAACACAGACACACACATCAAAATGATCTTAAAATAGGACAATTTAAGGTTCTAGAAGGGGGACCAGACTGGTGTTCTGGAAGCCTGGGCTTGAGTCCTGGCTCTGTAGTACACCTTTCCTGGTCTCATTTGGCTCCCTTATCAAGCCGAGGGGTTGGGCGAGGTGACCTCTGAAGTCCCATCTATGCCTATGGTTTTAGGGAAGGTATTCTGGGATGGGGGTGGTGGTGGTGGTGAGGCTGGTTCTGAGCAGCCTGTTTCCCAGACCCAGAATTCTGATTCTGGAGACAGAAGGGCATCAGGGCATCGGGGGAAAGAAGAAGGCTAGGAGCTCCTAGGGAGGGAGCAGGGCTTAGTTTTCCCCAGCCTCTCTAAGCCCTCCTCCTACCCTTAGGCTCCCCTCCTTGCTGCTAATTCCATAGGAGGAAGCCTTAATAGAGATGTTGCTCTAGCAGCTCCCAGAATTTAGGCAGGATAAATAAAGGAAATGGAGGGGGGTGGGGAGGGGGATTAGGAATGAAGGGAAGGGTCTGGGGAGGAAAGTGGGAAGTTCAGGGGTCTCTTACTTTAGCTGTGGATGAGGCTGGGATTTCCGCAGCTCCGGCTGGGGCGCCTGGGACTCGGTCAGTGGGCTGGAGGTCGGACTGGCCTGTGCGGCTGGGCCGCCGGGATGAGGAGCCGAGGAAGAGGAGGAGGAAGAGGAGGAGGAGGAGGAAGAGGAGGAGGAGGAGTGTGGTGGTGGTGGTGGTCCCGGGGAAAAGCGTCGTGAAGGCAGCGCCTTGCTTGGGGACTGCATTCCTTGGGGTTGCCCAGGGCCCCCTAGGTTCAGTACAAGAAAAACTTCAGAACTCGACCATCTCAACAGGGTTTCCTCATTAGATTCTAC
Organism: Dromiciops gliroides; assembly: GCF_019393635.1. Classification (NCBI taxonomy): domain Eukaryota; kingdom Metazoa; phylum Chordata; class Mammalia; order Microbiotheria; family Microbiotheriidae; genus Dromiciops; species Dromiciops gliroides. The sequence goes on from NC_057861.1 coordinate 707,619,014, forward strand.
TCCGTAAAGGGCTTGGCTACCTTCTTACCAAATATACAATTAGCAACTCTAGGCAGCACACCCAGACCCTGAGTGTGAGAGTAGGGAGAGATAAGCCTTGTTGTTCACTGCTTACCAACCCCTCCCCAAAGCACCTCTTCCTGCTTTCACCTAGAAACAGCAGAAGAAAAGGGGTTTATCATCAGAAGTGGAGATGGGGGTTTGGGCGGGAAAGCGCCCTTGAGCAGTAGGACACTGATCAGAGGGAAACACCACAGAGAATGCGGATAAGCCTCTTCTCCCAAAGCCCCCTGGGGTTTTGTGGCACAGGACATAGTGGGCAGGACTAGGCACCCTTGACACACTCGTTGGAAAGGTTCAAATCTCACCTCTGCTCTTCGCACATTCTCTCCCATCTCCTCCAACAGATTGCCCCCTCTATCATTTATTTTCAATCTCCCCCTCTCTATTGGCTCATTTTTTTACATTCCCATGTTTCCTTCATTCTCACTTGATCCCGCCATCCCCAATAACTATCAACCTATGTCTCTTTTGCCCTTTGTAGCTGAATTCCTTGAAAAAGCCATGCACCACAGGTGCTTCCACTTTCTCTCCACCCGTTCTCTTCTCAAGCCCTTACAGTCTGTCTTCTGACCATATCATCCCACTGAACTTGCTCTCTCCAAAGCTGTTGATTATTTTAGTTGCCAAATCCAGTGGATTTTTCTCAATTCTAATCCTCTGTGACCTCTCTGCGCTGTAGATCACTCTCTCCTCCTTCCTCTTCTCTTCTTTCTAGGTTTTTGGGACACCCCTCTCTGCTGGGTCCCCTCCTACCTATCTGATGGCTTCTTCTCTGTCTTCTTAGCTGCATCCTCAACCAGATCATACCTGCTAACCATAGGTGTCCCTCAGGGTTCTGTCCAGGTTCCTCTTCTCTTCTCCCTCATTGTTCATTTGGGATCCCATCAGTTCACATGGATTTAATTACCATGTCTCCGATAATGATCCACAAATCCATTTTTCTTTCCCCAAACTCTCTGCTGACCTTGAGTTTTATATCTCCAATTGTCTTTTAGTCATCTTGAACTAGATGCCTAGTAGACATCTTACCCTAAACATATCCCAAACTGAACTAATTATCTTTCCCTCCAGACTGTTTCGCCATCCTTCCAGTCGCCCAGGTTTGCCACCTCGGAGTCATCTCCTCGATTTCTCCCCAAGCTGTTGCCAAGGCCTTTCCATCTCACCTTTGAAAAATCTCTGGCACATGCTCCCTTCTCTCCTCTGACACTGCTACCACTCTGGTGCAGACTCTCATCACCTTATACCTGGATTATTGGGATAGTCCACTGGTAGGTCTGCCTACCTCATCTCTCCCCACTCCAATCCATCCTCCTTTTCAGCCACTGAAGTGATTCCTAAACTGCAGGTCCGGTCATGTGACTCTTTTCTCAGTAAACTCCAATGGCTCCATATCACTTCCAGGATCAAATACAAAAGTCCACTTGGCATTCAGAGACCTTTATAAACTAGCCCCCTCTCACCTTTCCAGTCTTCTTACACATTCCCCACTACATGCTCCTTGATTCAGTGACACTGGACTCTAGGCTGTTCCACAAACCAGATACTCTATCTCTCAGTTCCAGACATTTTCTTTCTTTCTTTCTTTTTTTTCCTTTGGGCAGGGCTATGAGGGTTAAGTGACTTGCCCAGGGTCACACAGCTAGTAAGTATCAAGTGTCTGAGATCTGAATTCAGGTCCTCCTGAATCCAGGGCTGGCGCTTTATCCACTGAGCCACCTAGCTGAACCCCCCTTTCCCCCCCCCCCCCGCCCTGTTCCAGATATTTTCTCTGGCTGTTCCTCATGGCTGAAATGCCCTCCCACCTCATCTCTGTCTACTGCTTTCCCTGGCTTCCTTTAAGTCCCAACTGAAATCTCACCTTCTACAGGAAACTTTCCTCTGTTAATTATTTCCTTTTTATTCTGTATATAGCTTGCTTTGTATATATTAGTTTGCATGCTGTTTCCCCCATTAGATTGCAAAATCCTTGAGGGAAGGGACTTTTTGCATCTTTTTGTATCCAAAGCAATTAGCACAGTGCCTGGCACAGAGTAGATGTTTAACAAATGTTTAATGATTGATTGATGCTTACTATCCATGTGACCTTGGGAAGGTCACTAAAGCTCTCTGTGCCTCAGTTTCCTCATTATCAAAATGAAGAGAAAGAATTAGATGACTTCTGAGGTCCCTTCCATCTCTAAAGCTATGATCCAGAGATTCAGGAGCTCCACATACCATGGATGATGAAAGAATCAGAGAGTACAGCATTGAGAGTTGGGGCACCTGAGTTCTAGTCTGTCACTGATTATCCTTGTGACCTTAGACATATCTGTTAACCTCCCTTGGTCTCAAACTTACCACCAGTAATATGGAAAGAAAAAACCAAAAACAACTGATACTCTCCCTATCTCACAGGGTTATTGTAAGACTAGTAAATGCTTAGAAAAGCTACATAAGTATAAGTTATGATTGTTCATTGTTAGGCTATTTCAGATGATAGTCAGAAGATTTGACAGACACATTCAGTACCCATGTGATCATAGTCAGATAATCTTTCTTTCCTAGACACACTCTTGTCTTTTGATACCATACCCAGCTGGTTCATCACTATGGGCTTTTTTGTGTGTTTTGGGTTAGGGGAGATGGAGAGGTTGGGGTTGGCAGGAACCAACTTACTCCTCTCCTTCAAGAAACTCAAAATGAATCCTTCCCAGGAGCCAAATGATTGGGAAGATTGTATTTGGCAGAGAAAGAGATCCATTAAGGGAACTGAACATCTCCTTCTGGAATGGGACAGGTAAGTACCTAGGTAGCCATTTAACCCTATGGAGTGGTCTGAAAAGAAAATAGCCTGTCCAGGCTGAGAGCCAAAGAGTGCACCCAGCCCTGGGCAGCAGGACTCATAGCCAGATGCCTCAGTGCTTTCTGAGAAGGCTATTGGAAAGAGGATCCAATTTGGAGTCAAGGAAACTGGGTTTGGGGCAAACCACTTCTCTTCAGGGCATCCTCAGTTTACTCATCTGTAGAATGAGGAGATGGCCTTTAAAGTCTCTCTCAGTTCTAAATCTCATGATTATAAGCTATTACCTGCTTTGAGGGTATAACCTAAGGTTTAGAGCTGGAAGGAACCCCAGAAATCATGCATACACTAGCTAGGATCAGGGGCACACAACCCTTCAAACCCCAGTACCAGCATCTTCATCCACAGGCCCTTCGGAGGGAATGGGCTTAGCATCAGCAGGGAGGAGCTAGCGCTGTAACTTAGCCTCTTAAAAATGGAAGACAACGGGTACTGTTGGACCAACATTGGGTGAGTCTCATGCCTATTCTAAGCACCTATCACCCATCTTTCTGCTGACCTCCCACCTGCCACAAGACATGGATCCCCCACTTGTCAATACCCCTGAATGGCTGCTGAGTGATTATGGACAGATGCTTTGATCCTGCAAAGAAGAATCTGGCAAGTTCAAAAAATTCTAAGTTAAAAACAAACGTTTCCAAAGAAAAAGCTCTACCTGGTTTCCTAGATAATTAGGAGAACCCTCTGTCTATCAGCAAACATAGTCACATTCTTCCTTTTTGTTTCTTCTCACCTCAAGAAGGGGGGAGAGGTGCTTGGCATTCTTTACCTTAATATCCTCCCTTTGAAAACAACACAGGATGCCTTTTCAGCCTCCCTCAACCAGCACCAAAAAACTCAAGAGTCCTCGCATTTGTACAGACATGCTCGAAGGGCCATAAACTGTACAACTTTACACTGAAGACAGATGTAACTTTTTTTTTTATTACACATTGAGCTGTACAGGAGATTTCACAGAAAAGAGATGCTGCAATCACACAGATACTTCCACCATTTAGCTGAGAATCTCTCAGCTGCATCAGTACAAAAGAAAGGGGGACAACAGTCAGAAAAGAAATGGGTACAAACACCTGGACGGCAATCCTACACTGTGTGACACGATTGTCCCCCGACCCACAGTTATGGGGTTGTCCCTAAGCATGCTAACTGATGGGCAGAGGACAGTCAGGCTGACCCATCCGCTGGCATTCAGCGGGAGGGACCAAAATCCCATCTCCCACCTCCTCGTAAGAGGCTTCCTGCTTACGCCACAATCTGCAGCCTGAGCGAGTTCAAAGGGCCACTTTACACTTTGCATACATGGCTCACAAATGTCACGTGAAAAGCACCTGTAAATGTTCACACTGACATGCAGACAAGCACCACCCACCGACCGTCGCCAGCACCGCCATGGAGACAGAAAAGTAAGGAAATCAAAAGATGTACTCCTCCCTCTGGGGCACATTTTTTTTCAGTCCCTTCTATAGTATCTGGAGGTATTTTTACATCTGATGCTATACTACCCCCCAAAGTGTGTATGTGCATACATATATACATATACATACACACATACATACACACACACACACGCAAAAGAATAACTATTGTTGCCATCTAAGGGAGACAGACCACTGACCATACCACAGTAACACCCTATCCATTTCCCATGGCATACGAATATACTAGTAACCAATGAGAAACTAGGGCATGGTCCCCTTATTGTAGAAATGCCTATTGACTACTTATAGAAATGTAACACCAGTGGTCCCAACTCATCCATCAGACTTGGGGATCCAAAAGAGGGTGCCCTAAAGTGTAGGTCACTGGCTTTTTGTGGTCCTGGGAGGTGAATGTTAACAGGGACCCCAAGGCCAAAGGATTGGCATGAAGGCCTCAGGGACCAAAGTTTGCTCTGTCAAAGGGGGTTTGGGAGAGGGTCTGTTGCTGCTGTGCCTTGTCCCCAACCTTGTCAGAGGATGGAGAATTGTTGGAGACACTGTTGACAAAGCTTAGATTGTTATAATATTGGTCTCACCCCTTACCTGGAGATTCCTGGGTGAAGTAGACTCATTGGTGAAAGCAATGGCAGCAGCTAGGGCTATAGAGAAGGCTACTGAAGTTGCTTCTCCCCTTCAACTTTCCCCTAGAGATAATGGCTCATGTTTGAGCAGGAGGAGTTGAAGATAACGTCTCCCCCAGGATGGAACTCTTGGTCCTCTGAAAGTGTGATTGGGGATCTGAGGTGGAAATGGGGGGGCCACACCGAGGGCCCTTTTTCAGGCAGTGTAGCCACTCCAGAGAAGTGGGATTGCTTTGGATTTGGTCTCATCTGGCAATGCCCTGAGAGGGCGGTGAGTGCATGAGTGTATGCTGGATGACTTCCCAGGTTTTCAACAATTTTTTTTTGTTCAGTATCTCTAAAGTGCTCATCTCCAGAGACAGGGAGAGCTAGGGGATGGGGTGGGATGGGGGAATACAGATTGGTCCCAGTTCCACACAAGCTCACAGACCATCAACTCAGAAACAATGACAACAAAGGAGAATGACTTAGCGGAATGGAGGTCCGCACACAGGAAACATTCACAATTTTGCTTCCATATTGCACGTTAGTTTTTTGAGTTTGGAGCTATAATTAGGCTAATGATAGAAAGAAGAGGAAAAGAAAACAAAAGGGGGGAGGCTGAGGCAGAGAGAGGAGATATAGAACCAGGTCATGGAAAGAGCATATTCTTTATATCTCATTCCATCATTTCAAAAAAAGAAAGAAAAGAAAAGAAAGAAAGAAAGAAAGAAAAAGAAAGGAAGAAGGGAAGAAAGAAAAGAAAGAAAAAGAAAGAAGGAAAGAAAGAAAAAGAACTTGGTTACAGTACCCAGGAACTCAAATCATGACAAATGTTTGCAAATGAAAAAAACAAAAATAGGGATGCCTTTGAAGTCAGTGGACAGAGATAGCGCTATTAGACCTTGAAAGTCTCTGAAACCTCTATCTACACTAGTCATGCAGAAAGAAAGAGAAGCAGGGCTCACTAAATAGCTCACACACTCACAGAGGTAAGCAAAGGGGTTTAGATGGGAACCCGGGGCAGAATGAGTAGGGTGTGTGTGGGGGGGATCGAGGTGGGTTGGACATTTTAATTTGTGTCTCTGCTCCCCACTCCTTCTAGTCTCCCACCACTCCTGTGGCCCCTGGGTATCCGGAATGCTTTTTAAAGATACTGTCTATCCATCCAGAGGATACAATCCCACTGGACTTGGGAGAGGCACAATGTTTTTTTGTTTTTGTTTTTTGTGGGTTTTTTTGTACACTGTTGACAAACAGCCCCGAATCACAAGTTATACAGAGAAACGTAAATAAGCATTACAAGCACAGACAGGAACAAGTAAACAACCAGACCCAAGAGCTGATACTGCATAGAAAAAAAAAACCCAGTCCAATTGGCAGAGAAAGAGAGCACTGAGATTGGGGTATAGGGAGGGGGTGGGTTTTTTTTCCTTTTCACTTTCCTTCTCTTTCATTTTTTTCCTTTCTTTTTTTTTTTTTTTTTCATTTTTTGGCTTGAAATTTCTGCTTTGAAAGAAGACTGAACTAGCAAACAACTTAGGAAGCCTGGACTTGCTTGGGCCCTACTGCAATGCCATTACAGTCGAGAATATACTGTAAACAACCTTGAGGGGTGGGGCGTTGTGGGGGTGTCTTGCTCAAATCCGGATCCTTCAAACTCCCACTCTGGAAGACAAAAATTTGAGACAAATTAAAAATCACCATTGTCAACACCAGCACCAGCACCAGCATCACCACTGAGAGCGAACCCCTCCCAAAGCTTCCCCTCTGGGCTTCCCTCCTCCATCGTGTTCAAAAGGCTTCTGGGATTCTGATGGATCATGAGTGGATGAGGTTTATGGTCTGTGTATAATAACTCCTTCTCCCAGTTCTTTAACCTTTAGACTTTTGCACACCCTAGGGACATCAGTCCTCTTGGCCCCTTCTCCTTTCTTTTCCTCTCTTGAAGGGATTTCCTCAATTTTGCCTGTGTTGGGTACTGGATGGACTCTGGTGTCTCTTCTAGTTTTAACCCTGTAATGCAGGAAATGGTGAAGCTTTTTTTTTTTTTTTTTTTTTTTTTTGCGGGGCAATGAGAGTTAAGGGACTTGCCCAGGGTCACACAGCTAGTACGTGTCAAGTCTCTGAAGTTGGATTTGAACACTCAGGTTCTCCTGAATCCAGGGCCCGTGCTTTATGCACTGTGCCACCTAGCTGCCCCAATGGTGAAACTTCTAACATTTTCTGAAGGGAAAAGAAGTCTACCTATACCAAACCTCCAAGATGACTGAGCTCCCTGGTAGGGGTTATGCCAGGTAGACATGTCATTTCAGAGCTAGGTTCCCCTCCCCCCTCCCTCCTTCCCACCCCACCACCCTACACACCCCAGCTCTGCACTCATCTGGGGAAAGGGGAAACAGGTTAGGGATCAAGGCCAACCTATGCATTGATCAAAGTTTCCATAGAAAAGGGACCTGAGGTCTAATTAAATTACTGGAAATAGTTATTTGTTCCTAGGCTCCTCAGCTTCTTAAGTTTGTAAAAAATGCCATGTTATTTTATAGGACTATTACTCCATGCAACATCGTGAGCGCAGGTCTGGCTGGGATTCTGATTGATTTTTGGCAGGTGCAAAGGTCCTCTGTTACTTTAGTCTTGGTGACTCCAGTCCTGGGACAGGAAGGCTGGGAGGGAGGGAGGGAGGGAGAAAGGGGAGAGGGAGGGAGGGAGGGAGGGAGGAAGGACTTTGGAAAAGGGACAGCCCTCTGGATGTATAGTGGAGGAATGTTCTTACAGTGAAAGACACAGATAGTGTGTTTCTTATACCCTGGACCTAAAAGTAAATGTGACTTCTTCCTCCCCCTCCTTCATCCTGAAGATACCAACAGAACCTACCCACCCCTTCTTGTCCAGCTCTGTCTAGCCTCCCTAGCCCATTCTTCCCTGCCTGTGTCTTGAACTTTGGACCAATCCTCTCTCTCTCTCTCTCTCTCTCTCTCTCTCTCTCTCTCTCTCTCTCTCTCTCTCTCTCTCTTTACTTATCAAAACCTGCTCTCTGCCCCCTGGGGACTGGAAAGCGTCTGATAGTCTGATAGACAAGTTCCCATCAAGGAGTTAATGGTACTTCACAGCTTAATGTGGTACCTCCCCTTCAGGAATTGAATTTTCCCAGGAAAAAATGCCTTAAAAAGAAATAGTCACTTAACCCCAACTGCCTCACTAAAAAAAAAAAAAAAAAGAAATAGTGGAGGGGCAGCTAGGTGGCACAGTGGATAGAGCACCAGCCCTGGAGTCAGGAGTACCTGAGTTCAAATCCGACCTCAGACACTTAACACTTACTAGCTGTGTGACCCTGGGCAAGTCACTTAACCCCAATTGCCTCACTTAAAAAAAAAAAAAAGAAAGAAATAGTGGAGTTCAGGTGTTTCCATACAGGTCAGTCAGGGAGCCATTTCTAAGAAAAGGGGAGTTTTTCTTAATTTGAGCCTTTTGGATAAAGACAAGAAGACATGTTGTCTTCTCAAAATGTAAACTCCTTGAGGGCAGGGACTATTTTGCGGGTCTGGCACAATATATAGCACAAAGAAGTAGCTAAAGGAGTGGCTAGTTGACTGCCTGAGGCAGTGTAGAATAGTGGAAGGAGTGATGGATTTAGGTTCAAATTCCAGCTCTGTCCCTTATCACCTGTGTGACTTTGGGTGAGCTAATGAACTCTCATGGGCCTTTCAATCTCTAAATGTATGAAATTATGACACTATTAGAAATTACAGTCAGTCTTTATAGCATTCTTATACCATAATACCATATATGTATATGCATGTATGATATACACATGCACATACATATACACACATATACACACACATCATACTTTGTTGTGCTTGGCCATTTTTCAGTCATTTCCAACTCTTCATGACCCCATTTGGAGTTTCCTTGGCAGAGATACTGGAGTGGTTTGCCATTTCCTTCTCCAACTCATTTTACAGATGGGGAAACTGAAGCAAACAGGGTTAAGTGACTTATCCAGGGTCACCCAGCTAGTAAGTATCTGAGGCCAGATTTGAACTCAGGAAAGAGGGGTCTCCCTGATTCCAGGTATGCTATACTATGCTATGCTACGCAATGCTATACCATACTATTATCATATATGATACCATACAAGCCAAAGGAAGAAACCAACCACTCCCTGAGAATCATGATGAGGACACACAAAACTCAACTCTGGGGTGCTTGGGCTGAAATGAGTTTCTTCTCCCAGGCATTAAGACCATCCAGGACATCACTCAGGCCAATCAATCCTCCCTCCTGAGCCTTCCACGTTTACTTTCTCCTGTCCACTACTTGAAGCTCACACCTCACACGTGGGTGAGTTTGGTGGTGATCAACTTGTCCTCTGCCTCCAGCCTCTTCCCATCTAAACCATCCCAACAGAAAAATCTTCTTTAAGCACCTTCTTCATTATGCCAGCTCCCCTCTTAAGAGCCTACAGTGGTCCCCTAACACTTTTCATATCAAATCCACATTCCTTGGCCCAGCTTTCAAGTATTGATAAAACTTGACCGCGGCCCCATATCTTACTGCTTTTCAACACACACCGTCACTGCGGGCGAAATCTTCGCTCTTGAGGAAGCACGGAACTTTGATTTTTTTCTCTGCTTTTCTGTTCATTCTGGTCCTATTTGTTTGGTTTCATCTCTGAAATGAGGGTGTGGGACCAAGTAATTGCGGAGGTCTTCTCTGGCACTAACATTCTCTGTTCTCTGTTCTGAGGTCCCCTTTATCTTAGGTGTTCTAAAGTTCTGTAAATAGAGCAATCTCTCTTCTCCTTTTAACTGAGCCAGATTTCATTTTTCCCCAAGACCTTGTTCAGGTTCCCCAATGGCCAGGAAACCTTCCCTCCCAGTTAGTTCAAAATGATTTTTCTTTATAGTACCTCCTCTAAATTCCTTACATTCCATTACTCAAACACACACACACACACACACACACACACACACACACACACACACACACACACACACACCAAAATGGATTTGGGATCAATATAAATAAGAATTTTCTAACTAGTGCTATTCAAGAATGGTTTGGGAGATGGCCCAATGACCAACCACTGTTACTGAGGGGATTCCTGCATTTAGAGGAAAATCAGACTAGATCACCCCCCAAATTCCTCTCATCTTTTTGGATTCTGGGATTTTACATTTTGAATAAGGTATGACATTGTTTTCTAGTTATCTCCTGCACTAGGTCTTATCTCCCCATATTAGTACACATGGACCATAAGTCTTTTTGTAATTAGAAGAAGGAACTACTCCCGATCCCCCCGGAAAAGGTTGGGGAAGTTTTCTGAGACGCTCTCCATTTCTTCCAGGGGAGGGAAACCACTTGTCTGGTTAGAATGTTAGCTTCTTGAGATCAGGAGTTGTCTCATGTTTTGTATTTGTATCACCAATGCCCAGAATATAGTAAGTAGCTTAATAAATATTTGTTGATGGATCATTTTCAGGGCTGAAGATATAGTTTACATGAAAGGATTTCTTAAAGGCTAATGGGCTTGTGCCCAGGCAAAGGGACAAAACAGATGTCTCTGGGCTTCCCGTGGCATGTAAGCTCTTTGTGGTTCAGTGGGAAGAGTTCAAATCCTGACTGTCATCTGCTGCCTATGTGACCTTGGGTCACATCACTTAACATCTCTGAGCCTCGGTTTCCTCATTGGTAAAATGACAGGGTATGATTGGATGACTGCGAAGGTCCTTTCTAGCTCTGCAAACAGGGACTAAGTTTTAAAATTTTTGTATCTCCCATGAGAATCACCTAATAGAGGCTTATCAAATACTTGTGGATTGATTGATGGCAAACCCCTAAGATCATAAGGGGTTAAGCTGAAGGATGGCTGCAGGATAAGCTAAAAGGCTATTCCTGGGGCTGGCATAAAGCCCCGAGCTCTTCTCCATGGCAAGGAGCAGAAAAGCCTTTCTCTAATTTGACTCTACCCAAAGCCTTGAGAGACTGTGTAGCAAACAGATGAAAGGGAAGAAAAAGCCTGTCTGCTCTCCACTCTTCCTCTATCCATTTGAGTCGATGCAGGAGGTGATACCCTTCGGTGGGACCTGCAGACCTGGGGCCCAAAGGGACAGTGGGGTCTTTTGGTTGCTCTTATTTGGGGGTAGGTGAGGGGTGGAGTTAGGAAAAGAGAGAGCCCAGTGATCCTCCAGGGGAGTTTGTGTCTTCTCTTATCACAGGTCTAGGGGGAGGCAGCCAGAACTTAGGGTTCTAAGGTGAAGGGTAGAGAGCTTGTCCTGTTACTCCTAAGGCTCCACACAGATGCCCTTAACCTCCATTCTCCCATGCTGGGATGGCACTGCTCCCTCTAGTTATATCGAGTTTCCATTTATCAGAGTCAGAATTATCAGGACCTAAATTCCTTGAGGATGAGGATCATTCCACTTCTGTATCTGCATCACCACATCTTAGCACAATTCTTGGCACATAGTGAATGTTTAATAAATGGTTTTTCATTCATTTTGCTCGACTCAAAGGCTTTCAAGGTTATTTGGATTGGAATAGGACAATCCACAGGAAGGCTGAAATGACCAAAGACAGCGGAAGCTGGAGTTGCCCCAGGCTGCAGCCTGATGGCAAACAAACTTTGGGGGGGATAGGCAAGGGCTGAAAGGGGGCTCCAGAGAAGTTAAGCGATTTGCCCAAGGTCACATAGCTTGGGTGCTGGAAGGGCAGGAAGCAGTTACAGGAAAGGATTTAGAGCCCCACCTGGGTCTCCAGAACACTTGGCTTGTTCTTTCAGCCACATCAAAATCAGGTTAGAGAAAAGATGCCCCGGGGCCAGCTAGGAGGAGCAGTGGATAAAGCACCGGCCCTGGATTCAGAAGGACCCGAGTTCAAATCCAGCCTCAGAACTTGATACTTACTAGCTGTGGGACCCTGGCCAAGTCACTTAATCCCCATTACCCAGCAAAAAAAAAAAAAATTTAAATTAAGAGAAAGGATGTCCCAGTCTGTGAGAACAGATCCTCTGCTCTGCATCCCGGAGTCATTTGAATTCCAAGGCTTCAGACTCCACATTCCAAGGGCAGTGGTCGACAAGAACAGCTGTGGCCTCTTTCAGGTGGCTTTTGGGTATTTCCCAGAAATGGGAAGGATATGTGGGGAATACATGGCGAGTCTTCCCACAGCCTGGAGAGGGATGTGGGAGGTCAGGAAAGGTCAAAGCCTTGCCTGGGCACACTGACCCTTTGATGGGGTTATGAGCCATCATGAGCACTGGCATTCTGCCAGATGGGAGAGTGTGGCTTTGTTTCTGTCTCCCACCCACATTTCCTTTTTGTATCCTTTCTCTCCTCTTAGCATGTTGTCCCCTGGATGCCCACCTCCTCTTGATACCCATCTCCCCTTGATTCTTATCTCCTCTAGATGCCCATCTCCCCTTGATCCTCATCTCCCCTAGATGCCCATCTCCCCTTGATCCTCATCTCCCCTAGATACCCACCTTCCCTTGATACCCATCTCCCCTTGATGTTTATTTCCACTAGATGCCCATCTCCCCTTGATTCTCATCTCCCCTTGATGCCCATATTTGGTTCTTGCTCTAATCTGGCTATCAACAGATCTGTACCCTAGTGTCATGTGATGATATCTTTAACTATTTCCCCTCCTTTGAGAATAAGCATTTTCATGGGAGCAGGAGAGAGGAGACCAAAAAGCAAGAGGACAAGACTAACTTCTGTTTAACTACATTGTACATATTTGTATCTATTAATTTTATGATGATGCCACACATATTCTATGTGGGAAATCCATCCATGGAATGGAACAAAAACAACAAGAAGCATTTATTAAGTGCTTATTATTTGCCGGGCATTGTGCGCAGTGCTGTGAATACAAAGAAAGGCCAACATGCCTCATGAGCTGGGATTGTTTTATTCATTGCCTTTGCCTTCCCAGCACTGGGCACAGTGCCCAGAACTCAGGGGGCATGGTCCATGGTTCAATATCAGGAAGAGATAGGATTTTATCAGTAGAAATGACCCTGAAGAAGAGGCACAAACATCTGCTTTGCTGTAGCTCTTGAAAGATCATGGGACTGTAGCATCTTCAGCTGAATCTTTCCATATGTGTTGTCTTGGAGAGGAGGGACTAACTTTCTTTCCTATTTGTTTCTCCAGTGCTTTGCACATCGTAAACACTTAATAAATGGGGTTTTCTTTCATTCATTCATTAAGGAATACTTGATTGATTGATTGGGGCTCAACAGGAGGAAGCCCATTCTAACAATTTGGGGCTCGTAAGAAGTAGAGCTGGGGGGCAGCTAGGTGGCACAGTGGATAGAGCACTGGCCCTGGAGTCAGGAGTACCTGAGTTCAAATCCGACCTTGGACACTTAACACTTACCAGCTGTGTGACCCTGGGCAAGTCACTTAACCCCAATTGCCTCACTAAAAAAAAAAAAGAAAGAAAAGAAAAGAAAAAAAAAAGAAGTAGAGCTGGATCCCAGAGATCAACCATATTATTTTACAAGGAAACTGAAGAGCAGAAGGGCTAACTTTCAAGACCACATGGGGAGTGAGCCTCAGAATTGTCCAGTACTAATGTAGGATGTAATGGAATGCCTCATGGGGGTAGTGAACTCCTTGTTGCTCAGAGAATTCAAGCTGAGGCAGAATCCTATTCAGAGATGCTCAGGCAGAAGTGGGAGATGAGACTAGGGATTTTAGGACCATGGATGCTGGGCGGGTGTGGGTGGGGGGGACCTTGGAGGTTAACCTCTTAGAGATGAGAAAATTGAGGCAGCCAAGTGGGTAAGTAAGCCAAGCTTCAAGTTCATCACTCTTCTTTCCATGGCTTCATGTCATTTCTCTGTTCTAAGGTCTCTTCACCTGGGAGAGTCTAAGATTCACCCTTCATGCCCCATGGAATGAACCTGGAGCAAAGAGGTGATGTGTTGCCCCTAAATGGTCTGGCCTCAGTTTCTTCATCTGGAAAATGAGAGGGTTGAACTCAGTCGTCTCTAAGGGTCCTTCCTCCTTCTAGGACTAAAGCTCTTGGATTTAGGGGTAGTAGAATTTCAGGTAATAATAGCCCCTATTTACTAAGCTTGGGGGGGATGGGGGTTGGTGGTGGTTATAAAATACTTTTCTCACAAGAGCCCTTTGAGGTGGTGGAGGCTCAGAGAGATCTTCTGTCTTGCCTAGGGTCACACAGCTATTAAGCATCAGAGAGGAATTCAGACCCAGAACTCCTGCCTCCAGGGCAATAGAAATAAAAATTCATTAAAAACCTACTACATTCCAGAGGCAGCTAGGTGGCTCAGTGGATAGAGCTCTGCACCTGGAGTCAGGAAGACCCGAGTTCAAATGTGACCTCAGATACTCGCCAGCTGTGTGACTTTGGGCAAGTCACTTCACCCTGTTTGCCTCAGTTTCCTCATGTGGAAAATGAGCTGGTAAAGGAAATGACAAAACCACTCCAGTGTCTTTGCCAAGAAAACCTCACGGACAGCACTGGCACACCACTGAACAACAACCACAATATGCTAGGCTCTTCCCTGTTTTGCAAACACTTGATCCTCACAATCCTGTTGAATAGGTGCTATTATAATGCTCATTTTACAGTTTAGGAAACTAAGGCAAAATAAGTTAAGTGATTTGTCCAGGGTCACAGCTAGTAAATGTCTAAGGCTGTACTTGAACTCAAGTCTTCCTTATTTATTTTTTTTTGCGGGGTAATGAGGGTTAAGAGACTTGCCTAGGGTCACACAGCTAGTGTCAAGTGTCTGAGGCCGGATTTGAACTCAGTTCCTCCTGAATCCAGGGCCCATGCTTTATCCACTGCACCACCCAGCTGACTTCAAACTCAAGTCTTCCTAATTCCAATTCCTAATTCATGCTCTAACCACTGAGCAACCTAGCTGCCTCTAACAGCTGGAGAGGTGTTTTGGAAGCCATCTCAGCACCCCAAAATCACAGCAGGTGGGCTGACATCTGCTCCACCTCTAGCCCAACCCAACCTTGGTCCTCTACAATCACACAGACTCCCAGAATGTTAGAGTTGTAAGAAACCGGCATAGTTAGTAACAGAAATTGGCATAGTTAGTAAGTGACAGAAACGGGCATAGTAAGTAACAGTGACAGGACTGAAGTACAAGTCGTCTTGGAGCAAGAAAGACCTGGGTTCAAATTCCACCTCTAAGCCTCACTACCTATGTGACCTTGAGCAAGTCATTGCTCTCTCCAAGCCTGTTTCCTATAAAATCTATAAAATGAGGGAGACATGCTAGATGACCCCTGAGATTCCTTCCAGGAACCTTCAAGGCCCGAGCTCTTCCTAGGAGCCCTGGGCTGCCCTGCTCCATCTTTGCTGCAGTTTCCCTTTGCCCTCTGACACGGAGGACAGGCTTGGAGGTGAGGGGTTGGGGGAGCGAAGGCCCTAAGCATGGGCTGAGATCATGAGCTCCTTTCCAATCCCCAAAGGGGGAATGTCAGGACAACCAGGGAGCCAGAGCCTGGGAATGACCAGGCCGGGGAGCAGCCAGCCTCCCCTGGGCTCCATCAGGGCTGTGTCCTGGAGCTTTCTGGGGGGGGGCAGAGAGGGCCGGAGCATTCCTCAGGGGGCCAGTCATTGCCAGGCCGAGACATTCTGGCTCCTTTGGCCTTCTCTCTGCTTTGGGCTTCTTCCCTCTGGGGGTTGGCTTCCTCAAGGAGCTATCTTTGGCCCCCGGGATGCCTGAGAACATGAATTCTCGGGGAGCACTCCCCTGGCATCCCTCCTGGAGACCACAGTCAAAGGGTGGCTTGAATAGTGGGGGCGGAGTTTCCTCCATGGCTCTGTATCCAGGACAAAAGGGGGGGCACTAGCCCCAGGGTGTGGATAGTGCCCTAATGGGACCAACCAGGAAGAAGCAGGGGGTGTTTGGGCTAGAGATCATGGGATCACAGATAGAACTAGAAGGGACCTCAACATCTTAGTCCAACCCCCTCATTGTACAGGTGAGGAAACTGAAGCCCAGAGAGGCTAAGCCATTTTCTCAAGGTCACACAGCTTTGCAGGTGGAATTTGAACCCAGGTCCCTGACTGCAAAACCAATGCTCTTTGCATTGTATCACATCCCACTGGGGAAGGGTAGAGAAGCAACAATTCACTTCCTAGTAGATGGATGATTATCTCAAGTCCTGTGGGCAGAGGTGATGTCAGAGTCCGTAGTGCCAGAAGAACCAGGAGATGTGTGCATGACTTGGAGCCCAGCTAAGTAGGCTGCAGTCTACATTCAGGGGTTAATTAAAGCCCTGTCCATCTGCAGGTTGAAGGCCAGGATCCAGAGGTCTGAGTCAGGCAGGAAGGCCAAAGAAAGACAAACTGGAGCCCAGGCAAGCACAGGGGGCCATGCCGGGGCCCAGATTCTAAGCCAATGTCCAAGGAAACAGGTGGGAAATGGAATTTGGCATCTCGGGATCTGAAGCAGGCCAGCCAGGCCATGGACCAGCAGGAGCAGGAGCCGAGGGGTCTGACTTTGGCTTCCAGGCCAGGGGCCATCTGCCCTCTGGCCTGGCTTTTAAATAGCCTTCCTGGTGCGGGCTGAGGGAGGCAGAGAACAATTAGGCCAACAGAGCAGAGACACATGAGCAGCGGTGATTGGAACAGAGGCCCACACTCTCCAGGGAGCGCCAAGCATTTCTAACGGCAGAGGGGAAGGACAAAACTGGGGAGTCAGCAAGGCTTCAGTTGGCGCCTTCCCACCTCCCTTCCCAGGCCCTCTCTAGCATCCTGCAACCCATTCCTCAGGGTCTTGCTCTCAGGGGCTGTCAGGATCCCTGGCTGAAGTCTTAGCTCATAATGGCCCAAGGTGTTTCCTCTTTCTAGCACTATTAGCATTTTTTGAGAAGGCCCCCTAATGCCTCAGGTCCAAAGGATTGAATTTCTAATAGTTCAATTGCAGACCCTTCGAAAGGAAATGGGGAGGATATTTTTGGCTGCTGGGCCTGGAGCCATCTGGTATAATGCCAACCCTGGCAGGGGGTTCTAGTGTGTAGAGGATCACAGCTGGGCCCTCAATAGAGGCAAGGGGTAAAGTGTGGGAGCTGCCCTCCAGAGCCCTCCAAAACGATAATCATCAGAGAGACCTGAGAGAGTGCACTAAGAGAGGAGACACTCCATGCCAGGGCCTCCTCTCTCATAGAGACAAGGGGATCTGCCCTTCCAGGTCTACTGGGCACTGGAAATGACATGGTAATGATTTCTTTAGAATGGGAAGGGGGGGCGGGGTTTGAACTAAGTCAGAGAGTAGAGGACCAGAGGCACTTACTAGCTGTGTGACCCTGGGCAAGTCACTTAACCCTGATTGCCCCCCACACACAAAAAAAAGTAAGAGAGAAATCAATCCCCAGCATCTAGGCCACGATTTCCAAGGGGTAGCCTTTGTCAGCTTCCAGCCTCAGCCAGCATTTCCTTGTACAAAGATCAGAGGATTGGGAAAACAGGGAGCTCAGATTCTGATCCATGAATTCACTGTGTAACATCAGGGGAATTAATTGATCTATGTAGGCCTCAGTTTCCTCACCCATAAAGTGAGTTGGTTTGGACATTTAGAGCTGAAAGGGGGAAGGGGACTCTATTTTCTGCCTTTCTTTGTGTGTCCAGTGCTCCGCAAAGTGCCTGGCACATAGTAGGTGCTTGACGCTTTGAGATCACTTAGTCTGACTTCTTCCCTTTGCAAGAGAGGAAATTGAACCTCCGAGAGGGAGGGTGACTTGAGAGGGAGGTGTGATCTTGGACTCTTTTCAAGTTAGTGGCAGCTGCTGGAATTAGAACGCAGGCTCTACCTCTCCTAGGGCTACCAAAGCACGCTCCAAGATCCTTCCGGTTTCTAATCACTAAGGATTCTCTGATAAGCTACTGAAGCTGTTAATGGAAACTCTGAACTCGTCAGTGGTCCCCAGGGGAATCCGGGAGGGGAAGGGGACCCAGCTTCCAGCCAAAGGGATTTGGTAGAAAACAAGTTTCTCCCAGCCCGCCAGGGAGCGGAGGGGGTGGGGGACTGGGGACTGCCGCAAAGCTAGGCCCTTCTCCTTCTCCTGCAGTTATCAGCAAACAAGGCCTGGCAGAGGAGGTAGGGCTCAGCTCCACTGACGGAGGAAGGAAAGACACCGAGTGAGTCAACCGCTGAGAGCGTGCTGGTCTGAGTCCAGATGCCCCCTCTCCTTCCCTCCCCACCCCCACCCCTTCCCCCTCCATAAAGGAAGGGCCCTATGCTTGCTCAGCAGAATTCGAGACAGGAAATTGGGAAAGGGTCCCAGGGTCTGGCCCCAGGAAAGAGGCCGGACTCCTGGCCGGACACTAATGCTGCACCTTTCTGATTGGCTGCCTACTCCGGCCCTGGCTTCCCCCAGGCTCAGGACCCCAGGGAGAGGGAGGCAGTGTGCAAAAATGTGGCCTCAAGGTTGTAGGTTCAGATTTAGCAAAAGGGACAGCGGGTCTGCTGTGTGCTCAGGCACTCGGGGTCCTCCTGGGCTCGGGTTTTGGCTGCTGGTTCTCAGGGAGTATATACAACCCCTATTCTCTGGGTAAGCCAGTCTCCAAGTGGCCCTGACACAGGTCTCTTTCTCTCCTCCTCTCTGCCTCCTCTTCTTCCTTCTCTTCTCTTCCTCTTCCTCCTTCTCTTCTTCTTCCTCCTCCTACTTTGTGACTTCTGAGTTACCCAGAGGTCCTACCCAGGGACCCAGCTCAGGGCATCTCCCTTGGGGTATTCAGAATAGGATCTGCTGTAGTCCAGAAATCCAAGGGCCAAATGTCTAGTCAGGACATCCCACCTATTGTTGAACACAGTCATTCTCACTCCTCCACCTGAGGCAGAGAAATCGCTAGAAATGGTGCCCAGAGGGTCTTGGCTTGAATCTTGCCTCTGCTCCCAGCTCTGTGATCAAGGGTTCTAACCTCTCTGACCCTTATTTTTTCTGATCTGTGAGATGGAATTAATAGTGCCTACCTCACAGGGTTGTTGGAAGGAGGAAATGCGATCATTTAGCACTTTGCAGACACTGGAGCAATTTACAGGGCACACCAACAGTCAGTTCAATTTTCAGATACTCAAGATTTTAACTGCACTAAGACTTTTGGGACTCCCATATAAATGTTATTTATTACTACTATCAATAGTCTTCACTGGCTTTGGAGGGGGGTAAGAGAGAAGTAGAGTCTCCCCCCTTATATTGTCCATACAGTATGTGGCTGTGCATGTCCTTGGAGGGGTACCCTCCACCCCTCCAAAAACCTTACCAAGTTGCTTGGGTTGCTGCCTGAAATCCCAACATTAGAAATTCATTCCTTTGACTCTTAAAATTTTTTTGGCTCCCGAGAGTCCCTTAGGAAAATGAAAATGCTCCCTTGAGAGGGAGAAATAGCAGACACATGGGGGGAAAGGGCTGGATTTGAATCCAGGAACATGCGCTGGAATCCCCTCTGCTACTAACTGTGTGACCTTGGACAAATCCCTAAATCTCACCGGACCTCAGTTTTCTCATCTGTAAAATGTGGTTATAGCCTGTATTCCATATGGTGACTAATAGAGGGAGGTGATTTTTATGATTCCACATAGAAAAGCCAATCTCATGAGCTGGCAGAAAGAGTGTAATCTAAAGACCCTTCTCTGTTATCTTCTCCTAGAGTAACCTTTGGTGTCATTGAACTTCAGGATGGGGTGGGGGAGGTAAGACTCCCACACTGCCCTTCAAGCTCTAGATGCCTGATCTATGACTCTGTGATCCAGCCTGGCAGTTAGCAGGAGAGATGAGACATGAATTTCTAGACCCCAGAGCAGAATGTGGCAAGTATCATAGGGGTGAGAGCCAAGCACAGTGCTGGGCACACAGCATGTAGAAGGAAGGGTAGAAGGGAGAGATGATGAGGAGACAAGAGGGATGTGCATGCCAGGAGTGGGGAAGACAACCTCAGACTCCAGCTAATTGGGGTTCACAGGATCATAGTTCTAGAGCTGGGAGGGGACCCATCAGAAACCATCTAGACCATCTCCCTATTTTATTTTATTTTGGAGAGGCAATCAGGGTTAAGTGACTTGTCCAGGGTCACACAACTAGTAAGTGTCAAGTGTCTGAGGCCAGATTTGAACTCAGGTTCTACTGACTCCAATGCCCAGGCTCTATCCCCTATGCCACCTAACTGCTCTCATCTCCCTCATTTTAAAGATGAGGAAGATGAACCTCTGGGGACTGAAGTGACTTGACCAAGGTAAGGCAGGTAGTAAGCATAAGAGGCAAGATCTGAATCCAGACCTGGTCTAGCACAAATCTCTTTCCTGGAAGAGGGCTTTAGAGGAAGGACCCTGCCAACTCTAAAATACTCTGTTCTATTAGCTAAGAAAACAGAAGGGCAGCTGGGCAGAGGGGTGGGGTGAAGGAGAGCCTTAGGGAAGTGTGAACTACTTACAAGAGTGGACCTCTCTTAAGAGACGGCAAGCTGGGACCAATGTTGGCCACCAGGTGTCAGTGTCACACTGAATAAGGGAGGCTCTGTGTCTTGTTGCAAGGGATCTAATACTCCCCCCGCCCCACTTCAGAAATGAAGCACGGGTGTCATCGATCCACACTAAGGTGTGAGAGCTAATAAGGATCAGAGATCTGGAACGGACCTCAGAGGTCATCTACTCCATGCTCTCCAGCTGGCCACTCCCTGCCCAACCCCGTTCCCATTTGACAGGTAAGGAAACTGAGGTCTAGAGAAACTCTGGCAGAGTCAGAATTTGAAGCAGGGCCTTTGGCTTCATCTTCTTTCTTCTGTACCTCGCTGCCTTACTTAAGATATTCACCCTCCCAGAGGGATTCCAATTTTATCCTAATGATGACATTTGTGTAATTTGTAAAGTGCTTTAGGTCTGTTATCTCACTGGAGATAATTTTCCGAGAGGAATTAGGAAAGCCCTCTGAGACCCAAAGGATTTAAGGCACTGCGATAGGCAGTGGGGAAAACGTCTAGTCAAAGGTCTGCCTGTTACCCTCAAATATGAAAAGGGAATAACTGTTTTTACAGCACCTGCCATTAGCCAGGAACTGGGCTTTACAAAGAGTATCTCATTTGATCCTCATAACAACCCTGCCAGGTAGGTGCTCATATGATCCCCATTTTACCGGTAAGGAAACTGAGGGAAACAGATATTAGGCGACTTACCCGGGATCACACACCCATAGTAGGGTGAGTTCTGCTCCCAAGTCTGCCCTTTTCCCAGATGCAGGTGGAGTGGCGGGAGAGGAGGATAGGGGGGAGATGGTTTCACTTGGGCCTGAGTCAGAGGTGTTGGAGAAGTACCAGGAAGACTCCTGTCTGACCCTCCCAACATCTCTCTAAGCACCTGCTTCAGTACCTGACATAGACTCAGAAAATGTTAGAATTGGGGGTGGGGGAGGTGGGTCTTTTGAACTCACTCAGTCCAATCTCCTTACTTTAAACATAGTTAAAATGGCAAGGATAATAATAATGACAAACCTCTTTTTTTGGGGGGGGGCAATGGGGATTAAGTGACTTGCCCAGGGTCACACAGCTAGTAAGTGTCAAGTGTCTGAGGCCGGATTTGAACTCAGGTACTCCTGAATCCAGGACCGGTGCTTTATCCACTGTGCCACCTAGCTGCCCAATGACAAACCTCTTTAAAGAACCTTTCAGAAGCCTGAGACTAAGAGACATCAATGACCTACCCAAGGTTACTAGACTAGAACCCAGCCCACAGCCCCTCTCATCACATTTCCAAGATCATAAGATCTAACTATAGGCCTGCTCTTCCCCCTCCCCCCTTTTAAAACATGAAAGTCTTTTCATCACTTCTAGTTAAGTACAAAGCTATAATAACAGGCTTGCATCTCTGATAAGCAATTAAGCTTTGTTCTCCTAATTGCCCAGCTGCAATTTTCTAATGACTAACATCTTGAGGAATGGATTTTCAGCTCTTTTGTAAGAGGTGTGTTCATAGGAAGAGGCCAACTAGAGGTTGGCCAAGGTGTAAGTGAGCTCAGTAAGACCTTCTGAGATGGTGTGTATCAGAAAGCCAGGAGGGACTGCTCACAACATGGTGGCCATGGGGAAGGTAACACCAAGGTGGGGGGAGGGCTGGTTCATAGGTCTGGAGAACTTGCCAACGCGCCCCACCTTCCTTTGGTCATAGGTCATACCTATTGTACTTGGCACATGACACCAGCCCCATCTTTATGCAGGGCCTTGGTGGAAGGCAATGATCTGAATAAAGGGATCTTCTACGGTGCCTGGGGTCAGAGAAGAGCCCGCAGAATCCCAGAGTTGGCAGCTCACTCCTTTAAATGCCCAAACTTGAACTGTAGGTCACAGAGACATAAAGTCACTGGATGAGAAAGGAGCCTCCGAGAACATTGAATCTCCAGTCTCTTCATTTTACAGAGGAAGAAGCAATCCTAGAAGATTGGTGCAGGAAGGGTCCTTGGGCATACTTGATTCCAATGTCTTTCATTTTATAGAAGAAACTGAGGGAGCAGGGGGATTGTGCTGGATTGGGAATTGCATAGACCTGGGCTTAAATCTCACCTCAAATGCTTACTAGCAATATGACCCTGGGCGAGTCATTTAACCTCTTGAGGTCTCAGTCTTTGTAAAAATAAAGGGGTTAGAGTCAGTGACTTCTATGGTCCTTTCCAGGTCTAAATCTATGGTCCTACGAAGCCCAGCAGAGAAAGTGACTTGGTCAAAGTTATATTTAATTTAATTTAATTTAATTTAATGAAGCACTTGATCTGAGCAAGGTGAAAGGCCCAGCAGTGTAATGCATAGAAAGCTGGTTTCTGGGTTAGGAAGATGCCTGTTCAGATCCCGCCTCTGACACATACTGGCTACCTGATGCTTCACAAGTTACTGCATGGGCAGCTTCCTTACTGAGATCTCCCCCACTCCAAAGAAATCATCAGGATGCTATCCATTAAAAAAATGTACCATAAAATGTATCCCTAAGGAGAAAAAGGACAAGTCTTTGGAAAAATAAAAATGAAACAAACACAAATATTTTTCCCCTGCCTTCAAGGAGTTTACATTCTATGGGAAGGATAGGACTTGTGGACAGAAAAGTGTGTGAATAACTCATTTAATATAATGTGATAGGATAGGATAGGATACGACATTATTTCTAAGGTCCATTCTGATGCTTTGGTTGGCAGAGGACAAAGCCTTTGGGGACAGGAATTAGCTCACTGTGTGTGTGTGTGTGTGTGTGTGTGTGTGTGTGTGTGTGTGTGTGTGTGTGTGTGTGAATTAGGGTTAAGTGACTTGCCCTCAGGGTCACACAGCTAGTACGTGTCAAGTGTCTGAGGCTGGATTTGAACTCAGGTCCTCCTGAATCCAGGGCCAGTGCTTTATCCACTGTGCCACCCAGCTGACCCCCATTAGCTCACTTTTGTATTTTTATCACCAAGGCCTAGCATAGTACCTAGCCCACAGTATGGACTGAATGCCCATTGATCAACTGATGACTGATTGAACCAATGTTGGTAGAAGGGGTTTTGGGAGGGGCCCTCCCTGCTTTGACATTAAACAATGTACCCATTTGCCAAATGATACCCCAGACCCCTTTTGCAGGGAATGAAGCCTCTCATTCTATAGGAGTGACCAAAATACAAACATACACACCAGAGGCATAACTTGATAGAAGAAATAGTGCCTTCCCTATGTGATAAAAATTATTTGTGGTAAAGATATATATCGGAAGTTTTAGCTGAATCATTTGAGAGATTGATCGTGCTACTAAAGCGACTTTTGAAGAAGTGAGGGCAGGAACGGAAGCTCTCTCTGGTGGTGAATTTAGCAGGGGATTGAAAGGAGTGCACGTGGTTTGGTGTTTGGTCTTTTCAGAGATTCGCGGTGTGGCAGGCAGTTTGGGATTCGGTGAGTTTTATAAAGGAATAGACTAAGCTTAGATCTAAGATTATTCATTTGTATTTCTCCTTCCTTATTTCCCTGTATAGCTAGAATTTTAGCCCTTACACCTAAAAGCACACTTTGACAGGTGTACACCAGGTGCCTAAGGAAGGGATGGAGTACTACAAAGGAGAGTAAGGGCATGCTGGGGGGCAACATACTTGGGTGATTGACTTCATAATTGCATCAGAACTTAATGTTGGCCCTTTAGAGCTTAGAGTCAAGTTCCTGGCTGGCTATGGGCAAGCCCTTTTCCTGAAGCTGTTGACAAGACAATTCTAGCTCTAAAGATGTGTCATTGTCTCCTAAGGCTGTCCCTTCCAATGGCCTGAGGCTCAGAGGAAGGGGAGACATCTTAGAGACTGCATTTGCATGTAAGAACCACTCCTGGGGTAGGGGCAGCTAGGTAGTGCAGTGGATAAAGCACCGGCTCTGGAGTCAGGAGGACCTGAGTTCAAATCTGGCTTCAGACACTTGACACTTACTAGCTGTGTGACCCTGGCCAAGTCACTTAACCCCCATTGCCCTGCAAAAAAAAAAAAAAAAGAACCACTCCTAGGGATGCCTCAGCCACTGCAGTAGCTCCAACAGGAAGGCAGCATTGCTGTGGCTATGCGGGTCTGCAATGGGCCACTCAGCACTGGCAGCTTAAGAAGCAATGGAAGGTCTCTAGTTACTACTCACCTAGGGAGGATTCAGGAAGGAGCAGAGGTGGAAGGGCAAAGAGATGATGTATGGTTTAGGTTTCTATTTCCTATCCTCAGGTCCCCAGAGGAACTTTGATGCTTCTCTCAGGGTTCCATTTAGTCAGTGTAAACCAACTTGGTCCAGAGACAGCGGTCCCTTTCCTCTTAGAATGTGCCAAATCATCTGGATTTGCTGCTGGTGGGAAGGACCCCAGTCCAAATCTCCCCTGCTTCTCTGTTTTGTTTTGTTTTGTTTTGTTATTTAGGGCAATGAGGGTTAAGTGACTTGCCCAGGGTCACACAGCTAGTAACTGTCAAGTTTCTAAGTCCAGATTTGAACTGAGGTCCTTCTGAATCCAGGGCCTGTGCTCTATCCACTGCACCACCCAGCTGCCCCTCCCCTGCTTCTTTGAGCTAAGTCTAGGAGACTCCCAGACTCTAGAATGTGGTGTTTTCAGGGTATCTGAACCCCTCAGGGCCAATGGGGACACTATAATATAATATGATATAACATATGGTATGACATGTAATATAATAAAATATATGTGATAGAACATAACATAATAGTACAATATGATATGATGTAATATAGTATAATGACATGACATGGTATACTATACTACTCTAGTATAAATTCCAAAATGATGAAAAAGCCTTTAACACTTGAGAGTTTCATCATTGAACCCTGAGTCTACCAATGAGCATCCTTAGCCCCACCAACCCCACACACCAGCTTTTCCCACCTTGGACCTTATAGAAAACTAGGGTGCTAACACAAGAGATATTAGAGCCCTGCTCTGTGGCCTCCCACATCCATAAGTGGCTCTCCAACAATTCTCCAAAGCCAAACTTACCTGAGGTTGCTGGGTGGTTGAGGGTCTCTGGGGAGACAGGGCAGGGGTCCGAGAGAGCTGCTGGTTCATTTTGCTGATGACCAGTTCAGTGATGAACTGTCTGTCTTCCACCTGGTGCTCCCCAATTAGAGGCATTGCACAATCCATGACCTGTCATGGAAAAGATCATAGGCTCATGGACTCAGATCAAGGGTTCTTAGCCTGGGGTCTGAGACATGTTTGAAAATATTCTGATATATTTCAGTATGAGTTCCTTGGAAATCTGGTATATTTCAATATCATTGGCTTCCTCTGCAATTTTGTGTGTTTTATCTTGTGCATCTAAGAAACCATTTCTGAGAAGGGGTACGTATACAGGCTTCACCAGATGGCCAAGGTGGTCTATGACACAAAGAAGCCTAAGAAGGGCAGCTAGGTGGCGCAGTGGATAGAACACCAGACTTGGAGTCAGGAAGACCTGAGTTCAAATTTGACCTCAGACACTTGACACTAGCTGTGTGACTCTGGGCAAGTCACTTAACCCCCATTGCCCCTCAAAATTTTTTTTTTAAATAAAAAACAAAGAAACCTAAGAACTCCTGACCTACAGCTAGAAGGTCTCTCAGAAAGAATCTAACCCACCCCTCATTTTAGAGATGATCCAAGAAACTTGGTGGAATTTAAACCTATGTCCCATGACTACTGAGTAAGTGTTCCTTCCTAAAATTCTCAGACTCATAGAAGGTTAGAGACAGAAGAGGCCAAAAAGTGGTCCATTCTAATATCCCAACTTATGCAGGAATTACGACTTGACAAGTGGTTATCCAACCTGTATTTGAATTCTTCTAGTGACAGGGATCTCATTGCCTTACAGTCTAGTTTAGCTCATAGGTAAATAACTCTTTTCATTAGAAATGTCTCTTTTTTTGGTTTTTAAATGGATTTTCTTTTTATCGATGACTTTTGTTTTTATATCACCTAGAGTGGAGGGTCCAGAAACTTATTTTATTTTATTTTTGTTTTTGCAGGGCAATGAGGGTTAAATGACTTGCCCAGGGTCACACAGCTAGTTAAGTGTCAAGTGTCTGAGGTTGAATTTGAACTCAGGTCCTCCTGAATCCAAGGCCAGTGCTTTATCCACTGTGCCACCTAGCTGCCCCCAGGAACTTATTTTTAAAAATTTTTTTATTACTTTTGATTACTTCAATACAGATTCCTTTGTAATTTTAGCATTTTATTTTATGAATTTAGAAACATTCTGAGAAGGGGTCTATGGGTTTTACCATGGGGTCTATGTCACACACAAAGTGGTTAAGAACCTCTGAATTTTGGAGAATGTCTTCCTTTTACATATGGGCCTGAAAACTACATCCTATAACTGCTACCTACTGGTCACAGATTTAGAGAATTCTAGATTTAGAAAGACAGCTAGGTAGTATAGCGGACAGACCTCCAGGCTTAGAGTCAGGAAGACCTGAGTTTGAATTCAGCCTCAGATACTTACTAGCTGTGACCATGGGCAAGTCACTTAACTCTATTTGCCTCAGTTCCCTCATCTGTAAAATGAGCTGCAGAAGGAAATGACAAGCTATTTGAGTATCCTTGCCAAAGAAAACCCCAAATGGGGTCATGGACAGTTGAAACAACTCAACAACAATAGCAACAACAAAGATGTGGCAGAGACCTCTGAATCACCTAGTCTAACCCATAACTGAAAGACCAGTCTCTATAATGTTCCTGGCACGTGACTGCCCAACCTCTGATTAAATCCCTTCAGTGACAAGGAGCACCCTGGTCCGTCTTGGGTCAGCTCGGATGGTTAGAAGGTCCTTTCTTAAACTGGGCTGAAATATGCCTCATGAGAACTTCCTCCTTTCGGTCCAAGTTCTGGCCTCTGAGGCTGTGCCCAGATTAACGCACTGGGGGTTGCTGGGCATTAAAGGGTCAGCAGGTTACAATGGTGCAATGACAGTGAACAACACCGGCGAAAGTACTACGCTGAGGAAGATGAGCCTGTGCCTCTGCAGCTCTGATGTTACTGAGATGAAACAGAAGAACAATGTCCCAATCTAGACACTTATAGCTGTGTCTGTACCACAGGCTCCCGTCATCAGGGGCCTGGGCTGGGCATTTCACTGGGGTGAAAGGGGTAGGGAAGAAGCATTTGTAGGATACCTACTATGTGCCAGGCACTATGCTGAGTGCTTTATCAATATGAACTCATCTGATCTGCACAAGCCTGCAATATGGGTGGTGATGTTATTCCCATTTCACAGATGAAGACACTAAGGCAAATAGGAGTTAAGTGACTAGTCCAGGGTCACACAGTTCATAAGCGTCTGAGGCCCGATTGGTCTTTCTGACTCAAGGCCCCATGCTAAATCCCTGTACCATCTAGCTGCTTCTGAGGTCTACGAGTGACACCCACCTCTAACAGAAGGCCCCCAAGAGGCCTTCCAAGATGGCATAGGGTACACGAACCAGGGCTAGACCCCCTTACAAAGCAGGGGCTCTTTCTCTTCACTAATACTAACACCTCACCTTTAATATTGCCCGCAGCAGTTTATAGAGCACTTAGCCTTACAGCATCTTAAATTGGAGAGTAAAATCTGAATGACCAAAACATGTACGATAACTAGATCATAACAGCCAAAATGCATATGGTGCTTTGTGTGTGATCTCTCATTTGACGCTCACAACAACCCTGGGGGCTAGGTGCTATTTATTATTTTACAAATGAGAAAACTGAGGTTGAAAATGGTTAAGGTTCTGTACAGGCTGGAGTCTGAATCTGAGTTCAAATCCAGCCTCAGACAGACACTTCCCTGCTGAACTCTCTCCGCATTTCCCTCCCTGCTCTTTCCTCTTCTGCATCATTTCTCCTTTCCTCAGTATCGCCCCCTTTATCTCCCTCCACTCCAATTCCCCTTCCTTTGCCTTCCTCTCACCTCTTCATCCTCTCTTCCTGTTTCTTTGCTTCTCTCCCCCATATCCTTTTCCCTACCCATCTTCTCTTGGCATCTTCCCCCAATATTTCTTCAACACTCTAATTTGGGGCAAACTTGTCATGGAGCTCCTGCACACACACACACACACACACACACACACACACACACACACACACACACACACACACGAGGAGCCAAGGCAGTGGGCAGGGGAGGCCAGAGGGGGGAAATGTGGTTAAGGGCCATGGCTGGAAGCAGGGGTGTGGTGAGTTCTCAGAAAGGAAGCTATTAGAGGAATCAGCCAAGCAGAGAGCTATGGTACCACAAAACTTACTCATCCACCCCCAGCCACAAGTGGGGCACATGGCTTTCCAATGTGTGACCCATAGGACAGCCACGAGACAGCTCCAGATGATCAGCTCCCTCCTTCCAGGCCTCCCCACCCCTTGGTTGGTAACCCGTCTTGGTGCACGTGGATTTACGCAGGAGACATGTGTCCTGTTGCTAGGCAGGGCTTCTCATAGGACAACAAGGTGGTCCCTTCACAGTGGGCTATGAGGGGCCACCAGAAAATTCAGGTGAGTTCTGAGGTCTCTTGCAGCTCTAATCTACACGCCAATGATCATAAAATCCCTCCAAGTTCAGGAACTATAGGCCCAACATCATACCACTGACACTTTATTCTTTTGGGGTAAGCATTGCTCTCTGCCTCAGAGCCAGCAAGGTGGCCCAGTGGATAGTGTGCTCAACCTGGAATCAGGAAGACCTGAATTCAAATCCAACCTCAGACACTGACTGTGTGACCCTTCGCATGACATTTAACCTCTGTTTGCCTTAGTTTCCTCAACGGTAAATCGGGGATAATAACAATAATTAACAGCACCTACCTCTCAGGTTTGTTTTGAGGATTAAATGAGATAACATTTTTTTAAAGTGCTTGGCACAATGCCCAGCACATGGTAGGTGCTATATAAATGCATCTCCCCACCATCCTTGTTTAAAATGCAAATAGTAGGAGGAATGAGACATTGTCCCCAATATTCCCATTTATCAGATGCTTTCCTACTTGGCAGGAAAGACCAGGAGTGTGTGTGTGGAGAAGGAAGGGGGTGGCAAGAACACTGCCCCTTCTATGTCAAAGACTATGCTCCTATCTATGCGCCTAGTTCTTTCCATTAGAACATAAGTTCCTTGAGGGCAGGACTTGCTTTTGCCCTTTCTTTGTATCCCAGTTGCTTAGTACAGGGCCTGGGATATGAGGTTAATTAATCCATTAAGTGGTTGCATTACTAGAACTCGTACTATATATTTCCATTCAGCTAGAGCCACCGACCCTATTTGACGTCATTTATACCTCTGAACAGTGTGGACTCAGATGCACAGGGCCACTCGGCAGGATTCGTTATCAGTACAGTGATTCAAAGTTAGTCGAGAGGAGAGAATCCGGCACATTGTGAACATAGTGATTTATTGGAGGTCAGGCAGCAAGTTAGCAGCAGGACCTACTAAGCCGAGTTAGTCAGAGTTCCTGACTCCCATATTCTAGGAGGGGTGCTTTTGTTTGTTTGTTTTCCAATCTCACAAGATACCTCCTCATCCTCCTCTTCCCAGGGAGGATGACATCTGAGCAGGGCTCCCAGGAGGCAGTGTGGTGTTATCTCTGATTTTTATAAAAGGTCAGCAAGACCTGGAATCTGGAAAACTGACACCCCTTTTTGACTAGGGGTATCAGTGTAGGGGAGGTTCTGCTTCTTAGGACCATAACGTCCAACAGTTTAAAACACTTCCCTATATCAAGATCCTATTTCTCAGCCTCAGGAACATCCACCAAGTCACTGAGTCTTCTCTGTGGTTTTTTGTTTTTTAGTGAGGCAATTGGGGTTAAGTGATGTGCCCAGGGTCACACAGCTAGTAAGTGTTAAGTGTCTGAGGCCGGATTTGAACTCAGGTACTCCTGACTCCAGGGCTGGTGCTCTATCCATTGCACCACCTAGCTGCCCCATTCTCTGTGGTTTCTTAACCCTAAAAGCAAGAGTTATGGACCAAGGGATGCTGACCTTGGCCCATTGCCTTCCCTCATCCAACATAAAGTAAAAACTGCCCAAGTGGGGCAGCTTGATGGCGCAGTGGATAGAGCACTGGCCCTGGAGTCAGGAGTAATTCAAATCTGGCCTCAGACACTTAACACTAGCTGTGTGACCCTGGGCAAGTCACTTAACCCCAATTGCCTCACAAAAAAAAAAAAAAGAAAAAAAAACTGCCCGAGTTAGTCAGACTCACCTCAAAAATGTAATCCTTCCCATCCTTGCCATGCACAGCCTTGACAGCACAGATATCCAGGCCCCCAAAGATCTCAGAGCAGGAGTCCACCCACAGCTTATACCTGAGAAAGGGAAGGGGGCATAGGGGAGCAATGGGATGGATCCAAATGGCTCACTGAAATCTTCACTCTCCCCTTTGTTCACCCCCTCCCCAGTCCCAATGCATGCCTCAAGGTCATTCCTACAGTCCCATCTTTGCACACGCTGGGACTTCACCCCAGAATATTCTCCCCTCCTCTCTGTCCATCCATATCTTTTCTGTCCCTAAAGTTTAACTCCAGCCCACTTTATCCATAACGTTTTCCTTCTAACCCTCACACCCCGGCTGTTATATCTCCCTCTGCTGCTAATGTTTACTAGGTATGTGAGCTTGGGAAAATCAACCTCTCTGAGCCTCAATTTGCTGGTCTGCAAAACAGGAATAATGGTAACTGTAATACCTCACACAGTTGCTGTCAGGATCAGATGAGGCAACTCATTTATGTAAAGTGCTTTGCAAATTCTCAAGTCCTGACTAGATGTCAGCTAGGATTATGTTATTGTTGTCGTTATTGACCTAAGAGTCTGTACCTTCTCATGTAGCATGCAAATGCTGCCTTTTGCTGGTCATGCAAACAAGTGTTGCTTCTCCACCTAGACTGTCAGGCCCTTGACACTCATGCTTCTTAAATATCCTCTAGCGCAGACCTGGATGCCAAGTAAAAACCTAACATATTTTGCTGAATGAATGAATGGATGGATGGATGGATAAATAGACAGATAGATGGATGAATAGATAGATGCACAGATGCATGGATGAACAGATGGATGGATGGGCATACCAATAGATGGATAAACAGATGGATGGATTGATAGATAGATGGATAGACAGGTAGACAGATGGATAGGTAGACAGATAGGTGGATGGATAAACAGATGGATGGATGGACATACCAATGGATGAATGGTGAGGTGGATGGATGGATGATTGGAAAGATAGATGGATAAATTGATGGATGGACAGATGGATGGATAGATAGATGGACAGATGGGTAAACCGATGGACAGACAGGTAGACGGATGGATAGGTAGACAGATAGATGGATGGATGGATGGGTAGACTAATGAATGAATAAATGCTTCAGTTTGTCTATCTACTCCATGCCTTTTATTCCTGTATTTATGTTCATTCATTTGTGTCTCCTTTTCAGTTTGGGGGCACTCAGAACTTCATGCCATGAGCTTGAAAGCATGCTTACTCACCTGTCTGACATTGCAATCTGCTCTAGCATTGCAGATCCAGTGTTCGTCTTCCAGTTTCCTGAGATGGATGTCCTCCTAGAACAAGGACCCAGACCAGACCAGACCAGGGGAGGTCAGGCCAGGTCAGGGGGGGACTGTGAGTTATTGGCTGGGAGGAGGGCAAAAATGGTCTCACTTCATGGAGTCGGCTGACACTTTTCTTACCCCCTCTATTTCCCCTGGGTCGGGGGTCTATCTGTTTGGTCTGCAGACAAGTTCAGAGGACTATCCAGACTAATTCTATTGGTTAAACTATCTATGGTCAGTCTCAGTAGGAATTCTGGGAAGCCAACCCCTTACTTCACAGATAAGAAAACTGAGACCCAGAGAGCTTAAGAGACTTGCCTCAGATCTTTCAGAGTTCCCTTTATTTGGGGCCTAGGTCATCGCCATCCCCTAAAATCTATCTATTAGGCCCCAAATGGTAAAGTGGGGGAAAACTCTGCTAGATTTGGAATCTGAGGAACTAGGTTTACAACCTGGCCCCACTGGCTGCTGAAAGGATTAAATAAGCTAATTTTAAAAATTGTTATGTTTAATGATGTACTAATAATAGCTAGCATTAATACAGTGCTGTAAAGTTTGCAAAGTGTTTTAGAAATATAATAGTAAGTGAATAGCAATAATGTACAGCGATGATTATTAGTTATTAGAGAACATATAACATTAAGTGAGGTACCCTAAGAGGGCTGTAATTAATAAATAGTCTTAAAAGCTGATTCCCTACTGTATTCTTCTGGGGCCATTGATCCACAAGTTGGATATTCTTTGCGTGTTTCTTTGCCATTTTTCTTGGCTATACTGGTCTCCCAAATGCTTGGTTGACTTCTCTTGATGATGGAGAAGCCATTAACTCTACCTGCAAATACATGTTAATGCTTTTTGAAAGGACTAGAGGTCTTGTCTCTGTCAAGGGTGACTAGCTAGCTCCCTGGGGGGAAAATCAACCAGTATTGATTTTTTTAGATTTTCATGATATTGCTCTCTCCTGGTTTTCCTCTTTCCTATGTGACTTCTCAGCTTGCTTTGCTCAATTTTCATCTAGGTCATGCCCACTAACTATGTGTGTCCTCCTAAACTCAATCCTCAGGCCTTTCCTCTTTGCTCTCTACGCTCTCTTACTTGATGATGTTAGAGCTCTCATGCTTTCAATTTTCTATGAAGATGACTCCCAGATAGATATACCCATCTCTGATATCTCTTCTGAATGCCAGTTCTCCCTCACTGACTAACTTCCTTTTTATATCTATATAAACTATTTGTGCCCAACTTATGGTAGAGCCTTTTGAACTCATACTGGTCTGATCAGCCACAGTTGGACACAATGAAACTTGACCCCCAACATAGTGGTGCCATTTTGGTCCTCTTCAAGGATGAAGGACAAAAACCACAGAGGCCTTTTGAACATCCCAAATTGGATGTCCTATAAACTTCTCAAATTCCTCATGTCCAAAATAACTCATTCTTTCCCCCTCCAAATCTTTCTTCCTAAATTTCCCATCACCACTAACCTCCCAGTTACCCAAGCTCACACTCATGGTGTCATCATCATCTCCTCACTTGAGCTCAACCCAAATATCCAACCTATTGTCAAATCTTTCTACCTTCAGGGCATCTCTTAGGAGCATCCCCTTCTCTCCAATCACAGAGCTGACCTTCTGTTTCAGACCATCATTATCTATCGCCTGTCTGCTGGCAAAGCCTCAATTTTCTCCTCACTTCCATCTATCCTCCATTCAGCTACCAAAGTGATTTTTTCTAAAGCATAAGTCTGACCACATCCCTCTCCTGTTCAATAAGCTGCAATGGCTTCCTATTGCTTCCAGGACCAAATATAAAATCTGTTTGACATTTAAAGCTCTTTGCAGCTCAGCCCCTCCCTCTCCAGGCTTCTTACACTTCCCTACATGTGCTCCACCACCCAGTGATAACTGGATTTCTTGCTGTTCCTCACATAGGACACTCCAGCTTTGACTCTGCCTTTATACCCTTGGCCTCAAGCCTGAAAGGGTCTCCCTCCTCACCCCTGACTCCTAACTTCCATGGCTTCCTCCAAAATTCAGCCAGCTCATATCTCACCTTCTGCAGAAGAACCGCCCCCCTCCCCACTCCAAGCCACCAAGGCTAGTCTCTTCCCTCTGAGATTTCCTTGTGTTGACCCTGTATATACCTTATATTCTCTTATTCACCAATTAGAATGATTTCCTTGAGAACAAGGATCATTTTCCACTTCTTTTTATATCTCCAGCTCTAATTAGAGTGTCTGAAACATAATATTTGTTGCTGTTGTTGTCCAGTAGTGTCCAATTCTCCATGACTCCATTTTGGGGTTTTCTTGGCAGACATACTGATGTGGTTTCCTATTTCTTTCTCCAGCTCATTTTACATATGAGGAAACTGAGGCAAACGGGGTTAAGTGACTTGCCCACAGTCACACAGCTAGTGTCTAAGGCTGGATTTGAATTCAGCTCTTTCTGACTATAGGCCGGGTGCTCTGTGTGCTATGGCACCACCTAGATGCCCTAGAACATAATAAGCACTTAATGAATGTTCCTCCTTTGTTTTAGAAGAGGTACAATGACATCAGGAGGACAATGTCTTAACTTGCATGTGTATTGGATTTGAGTGTGGCAGAATTAACGTTTATTGATTGACAAAGGAAGCAATACTGTAGAAGGTCACCGACTCTGTAATCAGAAGATATGAGTTCAAATCTTACCTTCAGCACTTAACACCTATAAGACCATGGGCAAGTCACTTAATTTCCCTTAATTTTCTGTGAAAGGACAAGATTGGACTGAAAGGTCTTTGAGCCTTCTTCCAGCTTTAGATCTGTGAGCTCCCATTAAAAGTAATTGATATCAACTATTTTAAGTGGTAAAAAATATGTAAGTTCTTCTTCTTGTTAAATTAAGAAAGAAACCATATAGCTCTTCATGAACTTTGACAATAACAAAAACACCTTTAGTTCAATATTATGGTTGGTTAAGAGATGGGACATAGAAGGAAGACAGGTAAGAAAAGAGGAGAGGAAAGCGAAAGGGAGGGGAAATGAAAGAGAAAGAACAGAGATAAATTGAGATTCAGCCTCAACCTTTGCTAAAGTCCTATACATCCCAGGTTTAATTAATTTATAAATGTTGCTCTTTTTGTAAAAACAAAACAAAAAAGAAGAAAAAAACTCTCCCTGACTCAATCTATTAAATCTAAAAAAGGGGTAAATATTGGCCAGGATTTGTCACTAAAAAATTTTAAATCCTGAAGTTTGAATTTTTTCCCTTCAATTTTAGTTGGGGATGGGGAAGATATTAGATTTTTTTTTGTGAAGTGGCAAGTATTGCATTTTCTTTTATTTCATAGAAAAAAAAGTAATGTGGTTTCATGTAATCTTGTGACTATAGCAGATTCCACAATATAGTCTAAATAGATATATGACCTTTAAGGTCATACTATTAAAAGAAATTGGAACAAAAGTAGGAGCATGCACTTTTACGATAAAGTT
Source organism: Dromiciops gliroides (assembly GCF_019393635.1). Lineage (NCBI taxonomy): Eukaryota > Metazoa > Chordata > Mammalia > Microbiotheria > Microbiotheriidae > Dromiciops > Dromiciops gliroides. The sequence continues at coordinate 707,654,461 of NC_057861.1, forward strand.
TAAGATGTATTCTTAACCAAACAAGGAATAGAGGCAGTTACAAAAGATAAAATAGAAAACTTTGATTATATGAAAGTGAAAGGCTTCTACAAACAAAATTAATGCACCTAGAATGAAAAGGAAAGCAGTCAAATGGGGAAAAAAATCTTTGTGTAAATTTTTCTAATAAGGATGTGGTATCAATATACATAAAAATTGGAAGATATATAGATAGAGCCACACATATAATGTACACATACATTTAACATATACATATATGTGTACATAAATATATTTTATGTAGGAAATATATTTTATATAGTAAATATACATATACATATATACACATACACATATCCTAATATATCCATACAAACATACATACACACACACACACACACATCCACACTCCTCCCAAAAGTCATTCACCATTAAATAACTGGTCAAAAGATATAAACAAACAGGTCTCAGAAGAATAGGAAATTATGAAAAACCATATGAAAGAATGCTCCAAATCACTAATAATAAGAGAAATAAAAACCAAAACAATCCTGACATTTTCATACCCAGCAAACTAACAAAGATGACAAAAGATGAGAATAGTCAGTGCTGGAGGAGGTGTAGGAAAATAGGCATACTAGTGCATTGTTGGTAGAGCTGTGAAACAGTAAATTCATTCTGGAAAACAATTTGGAATTGTGCTAATAAAGTGACTGAATTGTCCATACCCTATGACTCAGAGATTCCATTATCAGCCTTACTTCAAGGAAGCCATTGATAAGAAGAAAGACCCTAATGTACCAAAATAATTATAGAAACATTTTTTTGTGATATCAAAGACTTGGAAACAAAGTAGATGTCCATTGATCAGGGAATAGCCAAATAAACTGTGGTACATGCATATAATGGAATATTATTGTGCTCTAAGAAATGATGAATGTGATAAATACAGAGAATCATGGAAAGATCTACATGAACTGATGCAGAGTAAAGTAAGCAGAGTAAAGAAAAAAAATATACCTACTGACTACAACAATATAGAGGAAAAGAAAAACCACATACAGATAGAAATCAAAAGCAAATGTTTTAGAATTATGGAGAAAAAGCATGACTTAAAAGAAGAGCTATGAAAAGTCTCTCCCACCCCAACCCTTTGATGAGGTGGAAGGTGCACAAATCTTGTACATTATTCTCAGATTTTTCTTGACATATTGATTAGTTATGCTGATTTTTCTCCTCTTTTTCTTTTTAATATTTAAAAATACTATTGTTGTATGGGATGGCTTTCTGGGAGAGAGAAGGACACAGATACTGGAGAAGATTATAGTGATGTAAAAAGCAAAATGCACTGATTAAAAAAACCTTTTTTTTTCTTTTGTGGGGCAATGGGGGTTAAGTGACTTGCCCAGGGTCACACAGCCAGTAAGTATGAAATGTCTGAGGCCGGATTCAAACTCAGGTACTCCTGAATCCAGGGCCGGTGCTTTATCCACTGCGCCACCTAGCTGCCCCCCAAAAAACTGTTATGATAGAACAAGCAGAGGCATAAGTGGAATCTCCTCTTCGTGTTTCCCGGTGGGTTGGATCCAATGAAGTTAAGAGTCAAATCCCATCTGCAAGACAAAAGCTTCTAACCCCTAGTTTATGAGAAAGAGGGTCCAACTCACATATAAGCTTTGTAGTTGTTGCCAATCTTTTGGATCCGGATGTCATACTTGGCATCGATGAATGGCTCAGCTGTGGCATAGGTCTGGGTAAGGGCCACCACACTGGCGATGTCCTGGAAGTCATAGTGATTCTCCACCTTTACCTAGGGTTGGAGCAAGTGCGAAAGAAAAGGAGAAGCATGTGTGAGAGAAAGGGACAAGAATCAAGTGGATTTGGTGAACCAGGACCCCCAAATCTATTTGACTGAAAACCATTCAATGATCACCTCCTCCTACACTTTCCCATGAGTCTCTCTGTGTCTCTTACTGCTTAATACTTTTATAGGCCCATCTTTCTGGGTTTAGAAACCATTAGTGGTCTTCTACAACTAACACAGTTCTCCCACAGAGGGCCCCCCCCCGCCAATTTTTGCAACAGAAATCTAATCAAACAAAGGAATAGATCAGGGGTTCCCAACCTTTTTGTGTATGTGGTTTGGGGGCCCCTTTGGTGGTTTGGCAAAGCCTATGGACCCCTTCTTAGAATAATGCTTTTAAAAATACACAGGAAACCAATTATATATATATATATATATATATATATATATATATATATATATATATATATATATATACACTATATTATACTAGTTCTCAAAACACATTTTTAAGTCATGGATCTCTGGTTAAAAACCTTTGACTACAGAGAGAAGAGAAAATCATGGCATTTTATTATTTTTTTTTACCAGCTCTGCTTTCAATTTTCCTTAAAGTTCACTGCCTACATTCTGTTAGCTCATGACTAAAATAGCCTGGCTGAAATAGCTTCCTCTCTAGACCTTTGATTAACAAGAGGAATAATCTGGCATGGTTGGCTTTCTCCAAGAAAGGCTTCCAGAACATGACTTCCTTTTATGTAGATGGCAATTAAAAAAAAAAGTTCTGTTCATGGTAGACATTGAGCATTCACACTAATGCTTTGAGGTGTGGTGGCAAAGTGGAACAAGGATATCTGGTCATAGCAGTATTTTAGAGAGCCAGGGTTCTTAGCTGAAGAAAGCCCCGCCCCCACCTGACTTTCAGAACTGTCCCAAAGATCTCCAGTTACAGAGTAGCCCAGGGACCCACTTTGCTTCTCTCAGTGTAGATGTGCACCTTGAATAGAATGGAGAGGGAAGAAGAGAGTAGATCTGAGCTGCTTTCAGAAAGTCATTCCATCCCACATACATTTCGACCCCTCTTTGCAGCCCTCTTGGCTCCTTGTAACTTACCTTGCCCATGCCCGAGTGGGCGTGCCCAATCTTTACCACCACGGGGAACGTCGGTAGTGTCAGCTGAGAGAGAAAAAAGGATTGACATGAGCATGATACTCAGAGCTTTTTGTCCCTCATCCAGCATCCAGTCTCGGGCCAAATCAGCTGTTCTTCAGAGGTTAGGGCTGGCCCTGGCTTAGGCCCCATGTTTCTTCTGCCGGGGATTCCACTCTTGGCCAAACTCACCCTGGATGTGGCCACACTGAACAGCTGATGAAGGAGAAGCCAACCTTGCTTCATCAATACCAGGTCATGCCAGACTAACCTAATTTTCTTTTTTGACAGGGCTATTAGACTGGTATGGAATGAGGGTAGCATAGGACAGAGAAGGCTGGACTTGGTATCCGGAAGACCTTGGATCAAAACTTGCCCTAATACTGCAGGGTAACTGTGGGCAAGCCGCAGAATTCCCATGTATCTCTGGCCAATTCCTAACATTTATCCACTAAGTCAAAGATAGGTGGCAAATCTGCATGGGAGGGAGTTCCCTATTCTGAACAAATGCCACTGTGTGTGCCTTCACAAATCTGCATGTTAGATCAAGGAAATGCCATAGACTTAACTTATCCATTTAACTGATCTTATTAACTTACTATTATTTAACATATGTTAGCAAAGAATTTGATGAAGCTTCTCATATCTTCATAGAAATGTTGGAGAAAGATGGGTTTACATGATAGTACAATGAGGTGCCTTTAAAACTGGTCAAATGTCTGGACACAAAGAAGGAAGAAAACAAGCATTTCTTAAGCGCCTACTAGGTGCCAAGCACTATGCCAAGAGCTTTACAAAGATTATCTCATTTGATCCTCACAACAACCCTGTGAGGTAGGCACTCTTATTATTTCCATTTTACAGTTGAGGCAACTGAGGCAGAAAGAGGTTAAGTGATTTGTGTAGGGATTTTTATTAGTGTTATCAATATTAAAGAAGATAAATTACCATCTGCTTTGCTGCTTCACCCTAAGGACCACAGGAACTTTCCACCTGATTTTAGGTAAAACCTCTTTTTTGTTAACTTCCCTTAGTAGAATATGAACTCTGAGAGCAGGGACTATCTTGCTTTTCTCTTCTTATCCCTGGATAGAGTGCTTTGTACAATTGTTGTTCAGTCATTTCAATCCTGTCTGACTCTCTGCGATCCCATTTGGGGATTTCTTGGCAAAGATATTGGAGTGATTTTGCCATTTCTTTCTCCAGCTCATTTTACAAGTGAAGAAATTGAGGCAAACAAGGTTAAGTGACTTGCCCACGGTCACACAGCTAGTAAGTGTCTGAGGCCAGATTTTAACACAGGAAGATGAGACTGCAGGTCTGGTGCTCTATCCATAGTAATTGGTTAATACTTTTGTTCATGCATTCATTCATTCATTTATCAATCCATCCATTCATTCACTCATAGTATCCAGAATGGGGAAGCTGAAAATCTGCCCCCTAGTAGAGACCACACATAGAGTACTGGGTTCAGTCCCAGAAAGCACATTTTTAGCAGAACATCGATAATCTAGAGAAAATCAACATAAGAACTACTGTGAGAAAATAATTACTAATAATGAATTTCTTGGGGGGACCCAGAGATCAGTTCCCCAGTCCTTTCTCCCCCACCTCCAACTCCAGAAAGTTCAATGAATCACTAGGATGGTCATAGGTATAGGGAACATGTCATATAAGAATTGATAAAAGGTATGGAGGAGGTTTTACCTGGAGAAGAGAACATTTATGAGGGGCACGATTGCTATCTTCAAGTACATGAAAGGCTGTTACTTGGAAAAGAGAGGGTCAGCAGGTGGTACAGAGGATTGAGTGCTGGACCTTATGTCAGGAAGACTTGAGTTCAAATCCCACCTCAGACACTTACTAGCTGGGTAACCTTTGGCAACTCACTTAGCCTTAGTCTTCTCATCTGTAAAATAGCACTTACCTCCCACAGTTATTGTAAGGATAAAATGAGCTCATATTTGTAAAGCAATATGCAAATCTTAAAGTGCTATATAAACTTGAGCTATTATTGGACCACTAAGGACAGAATTAGGAGTAGAGGAAGCTATAATGAAGTCAGGAAATATTTACTCAACAAGAGCTGTCCAAGAGAGAAATGGGTTATTTGGGGAAGCAGCAGGCTCTGACTCATTAGGTGCCCTCAAACAGAAGCTAGGTAACCACCCCTTAGGGATTTTGTAAGGGACCATTTTTGATCAGTTACATGTTGGAGCAGTTGGCTTCTGAGAACGTCTCCCCTATGTCCTTCTCCATCAGGTGCTAAATGTTTGTTCAGTTGTATTTTTTTTTTGGTGGGGCAATGAGAGTTAAGTGACTTGCCCAGGGTCACACAGCTAGTACGTGTCAAGTGTCTGAGGCTGGATTTGAACTCAGGTCCTCCTGAATCCAGGGCCAGTTCTTTATCCACTGCACCACCTAGCTGTTCCCGTTCAGTTGTATTTTTGATGTGGTTCTCTGTCTACTCCTTTCCCCTAAGCCCACTGTGTGCCCTCTCTCAAAGGTTCCCTTAGCTATATTTCTCCCCACCTACCCCTGCCTTTGCAATGCTCAGGACCCTTGCCTCCTCCCTCCTCAAACAAAACTTACCACCCTCACAGAATTTCAGATTTGGAAGTGATCTCCAAGGCCAACTCAAACTTGATCCAAGAAGCTTCTCCTTCGCACACACCAAAAGTGGTCATTTAGCCTTTGTGTGATGACCTCCAGGGAGGAGGAACTGATTCCTTTCCAAGGTAACTCCCACCTTTTTTACTTTAGGTTATTGCTAATTGTTATGATGTTTTTCATTACCTTGAGTTTTTAAAAAGAGCAATTTATGGGGCAGCTAGGTGGTGCAGTGGATAGAGCACCAGCCCTGGATTTAGGAGTACCTTAGTTCAAATCCGGCCTCAGACACTTAACACTTACTAGCTGTGTGACCCTGGGCAAGTCACTTAACCCTCACCAAAACCAAACAAACAAACAAACAAAAAGAGCAATTTATTTTATTGATTTGTCATCCTGTCTCCTCTCCCCTCCCTCAGTTAAAATATATTGAACTGGGAAGCTAGGTGTCACAATGGATAGTGCACCTGCCCTGGATTCAGGAGGACCTGAGTTCAAATCCGGCCTCAGACACTTGACACTTACTAGCTGTGTGACCCTGGGCAAGTCACTTAACCCCAACTGCCCCACCAGAAGAAGAAGAAGAAGGAGGAGGAGGAGGAGAATATGTTGAACTAATTCATGCTGAGGTGTCAACAAGTCACCTGTTAGTCTAACCAATTATTAGTATTTACTACACAAGCACTGTGCTTGATACCAAGAAAGTTAAAACCAGTCCCTGCCCTCAGGAAGCCTGCATACTAATGAAGGATATGACATGTAAATGACTAGGTACATAAAAGACATATACAGAGTGTATGAATACATATATATATACATATATGTATATATTTATAAAATAAAGTAAATAAAAATTTAAAAATAAAATAAAGAACTATACAGAACAGTTGAAAGATCATTTAAGAGGGGGAAGGCATCAGCAGTAATGTGGTCGAAAATGACATTGAACACCTCCCAGAGGTATCAGCACTTAAAAGAGAATTATTGAAGGCTAGTGATGCTTTAACTGACAAAAGAATTGTTCTAAGACTAAGGCAAGGGAAGTCGACAAATCTTTACTGAGCACCTATCGTATGCCATACACTGTGCTAAGTACTGGGGATACAAAGTCAGTCCCTGATCTTAGGGAGCAGCAAATCTAATGAGGGAAATGACAGACAAACTACAATTTATATACTGGATACATTGTAGATCACCCCAGAGGGAAGTCACTGAGATTAAGGAGGCCTAGGAAAGGATCCTTGGAGAAAGTGGGACTTGGGCTGAGATTCGGAGTGCGAGCATTCCAGGCAGGGGGACACAGCCAGTGATAATTCACTGAATCTATGATGGAGGGTCTTTCTCAAGGAACAGCCAGAAGTCTGGCATAATTGCAGAATTACAGGCACTGAGACTACCAGGTGTGACAGGAGATTGTGTGGTGTGGTGGAAAGGGTGCCACACTGGGACTCGGGAGAGGAGACTTCTGGTCCCTGCTCTTCCATGAACTAGTGGTGTGACCTTGGACAAATTATTCCTTCTCTCCGGGCCTCAGTTTCCCTATCTGCAACATGAGGCGGTTGGACGAATTATCTTTAAGGTCTTTTCTGTCTCTATGACCCTTTATCATTCTATGGTTTTATGAACTATGTATGAACTAAAGATATGGGAATCCTGAAGGCCGTGAAGAGGCAGCCATTTATTTGTTTATTTTCAGAATCAGCCTCAGTCCTTCTGCTTTACCTCCTGAACTTTTGTTTTTCTTTCCTGGACATTATCATCATCATCAGTCCTATAAAGGGAACTGCTGACAGAAGCAGGTTTTAAAAAGAAAAACATTTTCTTTTTTTCTTCCTAGAAAATATTGTTGCTGTTGATGGAAAGTGAGCCCATATGGGGACCCTGGAACTAACCACAGGCACTGGGAGTGCCTTCAATGAGGCTTTCCACATTCCTGGTCTGTGGCCAGGGTGGCCTCTGCTTGGTGGGATTGAGGGGAAGATTAGAGAGGGACAGGAGACAGATCTGGGGGCAGGAAGAGGAAAGAAAGACGTCTGCCCTATCCTGAACCCCGGGAGCTCCCCATTTAGCCTTACCCGGCTCAGAACTAGAGGCCAGTGACTCATAGTAAATATATAGAATTTTTAGGCTGGAAAAGGACCTAGGGATCATCTAAATTAACTTAATGTTTTCATAGATAAGGAAACTGAGGCCCAGAGAGAGGGAAACACTTGTTCAAAGTCACATGTGACAGAGACATAACTAGAATCAGGTCTCCTTACTCCCCAATTAGTGTCTTCTTTTCTTTTCTCTTTTTTTCCTTCCTTTCTTCTATCCTCCCTCCTTCTCTTTCTTCCTCCCTTCCTTCCTCTCCTTTTCTCTATTTCTTTTTATCTTTTCCTCTTCTTTCCTTTCTCTTCCTTTTCTTCCTCCCTTCCATTCCTTCTCTCTCTAAATAAATAATTAATATTTTTGGATGCTTTTAAAAAATGCTGCTATTACCATCACTTTCCAATACCCAGCCCCCACCTCTCCTTTGTAACAAAGTAGAGTTAAGCAAAACAAACCAATAATTTGGCCATGCCTGACAATAAATGTATGCTTCATTCCATACCCATCGTCAACCACCTTTCTATTTAGAGTAGAAAATCATGCTTTACTATGAGATCCCTGAAGTTAAAATTGGTTCTTCTGATAATATTCTGATGTCTTACAATGTTGCTTTCCTTTATATCACTGCAGTCATTGCAATTTACTAATTGTTCTCTTGGTTCTGCTTACTTCAGTTTGCATCCATTCATATGACTTCCCAAATGTCTCCCAGTGTGTTTCCTGTCATATCAAGACCAATCTGCCAATATGCAAAGAATTTCTTCTGAGTTCTGCCCTGCACAAGGCACTAGATGATGCAGAGACAGAATTCTAATTTTCAAGGACTTTATGGTCTAATTGGGAATATGGACAAGTACACTAAAAGACAGTTAACAACATGAGACAGACAGTTCATTGTGTTGCTTGTGCAGTGTAGCAGAGATAGCACTAGAATACCTATTGCCTGGAAACCACCATGAAAGAATCATTCTTTTAGCTTAAAACCTCATCCCTTATTAAAAATGCAAAATCAAGCGCTATTTCACTTTTCTGGTCTCAGTGTCCTCAACTGTAAAATGAGTCAATTGGTCCAGATGAAGGGACTTGAAGCTGCCTTTTGGTTTTCATGTCATTATCCCATGATTTCTTAACATCATCTGTGAAGGCTGGTTAGGGGTCTAGGGATCCCTGGATTCCATATTGTTGGAAAGAAGGGAGGGAAAGAGAGCATCATGATGGGATCAATCTCTCTGGGTGGTACCTGAGATGGGAAGAAGGATTATCAAAGGTACACAAAGGAATTCTAATTGGAAGGGAAGAGAGGAGCAAGGGACTGGAGATAATCTATCTCTTTTTTTTTTCAGGGAAATAAAGGTTAAGTGACTTGCCCAGGGTCACACAGCTAGTAAGTGTCAAGTGTCTGAAGCCAGATTTGAACTCGGGTCCTCCTGAATCCAGGGCCATTGCTTTATCTACTGTGCCATCCAGCTGCCCCCTCATCTATCTCTTTTTTAAAAAAAATATTTGTTTTATTCTGAACTCAAGAAATAGAACAAGCATTTCCATAACAAAGCAGGATAGAAAAACAGAGGATTGTACCTGATATTGCAGATCCATTATGTACAACTTGCTATTCCCCTCAAGTTATCATGTAACTTACTTTTTCCCCTTCCCTTTCCCCTCAAACTTTGAGATGGCTACCATTAGATACAAATCTACATGTATGTATGTGTATACACACACATATACATATATATGCACACATACACATCTTTTTCTGGATTCAAATAGCATCTTCCTACATTGGATCTTTGTGATAAATATGGGTATTTATAATAGTCAGATTGACTTGGTGGCTTAAAGCTGTTCTTAAAACAATACTGCTATGACTGTATGCAATGTTCTTGGTTAATCTATCTCTTTCACAATTTTGCTCCCAGCCATTCCTGGGAGAGCTGTTAATAACTCTATTAAACTCATCAATTTAGAGCTGAAAGGGACCTTAAAGGTCAGCTCCAGATGAGAAAACAGGCCCAGAGAGGTTGTGACTTGACTAAGATCAGATGGGTCTTAAGGAGTAGTGTTAGAATTTGAACACAGGTCTTCTGGCTCCAGAGCCAATCTTTGTAATATTTGTACTGTATTTCCCTCTCTGGCTTCAGTTTCCTCGTCTGTAAAATGAGGAATTCAGATGAGATCTCAAGTCCTTCTCAGTTTTTATATTCTATGTTCCACGGCTCCTGTTAGACAAAGGCAAGCACTCATGTCAGTTACCTTCCTGGCGTAGATGGGGACTTACCCTGGGTTCTCTGGGGAATGGGCAGTCAGAAGAGACAGGCTCAATACCTGTTTCAAGAGCCACTCCTGTAACATGTTTCTCCACCTAGGCTTGGGAGAAATAGCAAATGACTTCCAGAGAGAAACACAGGCAGGGCCTCCTGGTGAGGGGGACAACCCCTCTCTCATTAGTCCAGCCACAGGTTTTCCCATGATGTTTCAGTGGTGGAATCCTCTGGACACCACAGGGACCAAAAGTAGTCATGTGAGAAAATACAGTGAAACCCAACACTCCAGATGGGGCCAACTGGCCATCCTACAGGGGAACCGGAAACATGGCCTTATATAGGTTGCTCTCACTGCCCATCATCAGCCATTTGTGGGAGCTATTCTCAGCCCTTACCAGAGGACTGAGGGCATTTCAAGGAGCTTTACCCAAAGCAATTGAGGATTCAGAGGAAATCCCTGGTGATGGATCCATAGTGGAAATGGTGTGAGCCTGGCAAGGGAGTCAACTAAGGCTATGGCAGCAAAGATGGAAAGGAAGGAATGGCTGCAAAAAGTGAAGAATGGTCCTTTCTGCTCATAGACTGTGCCAAGGATTCCTCTCCTCAGTTCCATTTTTCTCACTCTCAGCTTCTTATCACTCATCTCTGCTAAAATGCCAGCTGTCAGGTTGTACCCCCGGTACTTCCTGGTCACATACAAATTCATAGATTTTGAACTGGAAAGCTGTGACATTAGGGGCCATTAAGGCCAACCCCCATATTTTACATATAAGGAAACTGAGGCATCTTTCCTAGGATTACACAACTAGTAAGCATCCAAGGGGGTATATGAATCCAAGTCTTATTGTCTTCAAGTCTGGTGCCCTTTCTATTATACCATAGGTTCTCTTTTATTTTTTTTTTTGCAGGGCAATAAGGGTTAAGTGACTTGCCCAGGGTCACACAGCTAATAAGTGTCAAGTGTCTGAGGCTGGATTCGAACTCAGGTCCTCCTGAATCCAGGGCTGGTGCTTTATCCACTGTGCCACCTAGCTGCCCCTATACCATAGGTTCTCAAAGACCATGCCAATGAAGCATATAGCCTCGGAGGTCTGACCAAGCATGAAGGCCCACTGCTCTACTTGTCTTTTGTTTGAAGACCTGCCCAGTGAAGTTCAGAGGCACTCATCACAAGAAAGGTGGCTGAGGGGTCACAAGATTTCCCTAAAAGACTAGTTAGCAAGGTATAGATGCATCCTATCACAGATCTAGGGCTGGAAGGGACCTCAAAGGTCCTTTAGTCCAGAAACATCAAAGACCTTGTCAGGCAGCCTGCAATACATCCAAGTACTGCAGAACCAGATTAACATGTCATTGGGAAATATTCAATGAAATAAATCACAATATGATAGAACAGATATATGTTAAAATGCGCTTTTCTTTTCTTTTTTTTTGGTCAGGAAATTGGGGTTATGTGACTTGCCCAGGGTCACACAGCTAGTAAGTGTTAAGTGTTTGAGGCCGGATTTGAACTCAGGTCCTCCTGAATCCAGGGCCAGTGCTCTATCCCCTGAACCACCTAGCTGCCCCATCTGTGGTTTTCTAAGTCAATATGCAGCCAGCATGGATCCTTATGTAAGGGTTGATGACTCCCATTTCTATCTGAGTTTGATTTTGCTGCTCTAGTCCAACCCTGTTTTACTACAGATGGGGAAATGGAAGCCCAGGGACTTGCCCAAGCTCACACAAGTACTAAGCATCATAGGCAGGATTGAACCCAAGTTTTCTGACTCCAGAATCAACATTCCTTTCCTTGTACCATGTTGCCATGCTTACAAAGTTCACCAGTTCTGACATTGGCTGATAAGTTTTGCCCTCCCATGGATATCTGAATTTTCCTGTTCATCTTTGGAAAACTGGGCTGTGAACAAATCTATTGTTTAATACCTTCTATTAAAGATTTCTAAAACTCAATAACGATCATCTAGAGAAGGGAAAAAAGCATTGGATTTGGAAACAAGACTTCATTTTGAACTTTGGGTATGCTAGACTTTGGGCAAGTAGCTGCTTGGTCTCTGGACCTCTGTCTGTTGTTTGGTCATTTTTCATTCACATTCAACTCTTTGGGCCCCCCCCCCCCCCGCCCAGGTCTGGGGTTTTCTTGGCAAAGACACTAAAGTGGTTTGCTGTTGACTTCTCCAGCTCATTTTCCAGATGAAGAAACTGAGGTGAAAAGGGTTAAGTGACTTGCCCAGGGTCACACAGCCAGTAAGTGTCTGAGGCCAGATTTGAACTTTTTGAACCAGAGAGAGAGAGAGAGAGAGAGAGAGAGAGAGAGAGAGAGAGAGAGAGAGAGAGAGGAGGGAGGAAGAAGGAGGAGGAGGAACAGGAGGGGGAGGAGGAACAGGAGGAAGGAGGAGGAGGAAGGAAAGAAGAAAGGAGGGAGGGAGGAAAGGCAGCAAAGAAGAAGGGAGGGAGGGAGGGAAGGAAGAAGAAAGGAGAGGAAGAAAGAAAGAAGGAAGGAAGGAGGGAGGAAAGAAAAAGAAAAGGCAATAAGGCATTAAAAATAATTGTTTGGTAAGGTCCTTCTCAGTTCCAAATCCCGTGATCCCATCACCCAAATGAAATGGCGCTTTCCTGGTGGGCAGTTGAGAAGGTGCTTTTTGGCAAAAATTATCTTCTGTAAGTCACTCAACACAGGTAGCCGCTTACTTCATCAATTTAAGAAGCTCTGGGAAATTCATAGTGCATCTCCACTGAATTGAAAACATGGTATGCTTTTGACAATTCAAGGTCCCAAGGTCTGTGGCAGCTTGTTCAATGTTACATGCATGGTTGGGAATTTGATTCTCTGCCCACTGCTCTTCATCCTCTGCCCACTTTGCCTTCATCCAATACTTTCTACATTAGACTAGTCTAGGAGTCAGCAATCTTTTGGAATCAGTGTGCCAAGGGTTCATTCATTCACTTCTCTGGTGGTGATGATGTGGGGGAAGGGGGACTACAGAGGCTCCTCCAAATCCCAGGCCGAGGTGAATCCAGGGATATCCTGGAAGAATTCTCTGAAGCCTTGGTTCCCAGGAATCCTGGTAGCCTAGGATGGTCAGGGAGTCAGAAGGGAAGGGCTGAGAACAAGTCCCCCTCAGGCCTCTCCCACACCACCAGCCCCTGTGCCCCTATAACCCATCTTTTATGCCACCTTGGGCATGCATGCCACAGGTTGCCGAGTCCTGGACCAGCCCTGTTAGCCACAAGCATCCTCCTCTCTTCCCATCTGGCTAACCTTAATAGCATCCGGCCACTCTGGCCAAGGCTTCAATGTGGGGGTACAGGTCATATCTTCCCCTCCCTTTGCTTTGACTCCCTAGGACAAGCTGGAGCCGGAGGGAGGTCAGCAGAGCAGGGTTAAGAGGTCAAAGTTAGAGAGTCCGAGTGAAAGGACCAGACTCTGGCTTCCTGGGTGTCTGAAGTCCAGCCTTCCACCCTCCCCCACTCCAGGGAAAATCACAGGAAGGGAGCTGCTTCGGATGCCAACTGTCCGAGGAGCCTGGGACCCTGGGCATGGGAAAGGGTTTCAAACGCTGCTGTTGCTGGCGCCTTTCCCTCCGAGAGAGGCAGCCCTCTCTGCCTCTCTGTTTGCTGTTTGTTTGGGGCCTCACAAATAGGGCATTGAAAACACTTCCTGCAGCTGAATGACGCCCTGTGTCGCCTACCGCAGGCGGGCACTGTGGCCCAGCTCACAGGCTGGCTGCCTTTGGGGGGAAGCCTGCAGGGCGGGGCGGGGAAGAGGGGTTCCCGCAATGCCCTCTCCTCTCCCCAGGGAAGGGAGGAATCCTCTCTTTCCTTCAAGTAGTCTTTCTTCCTTCTGGTCAGGGCAGCTTTGCTCAGACCACTCCTGGGACACCAGGTCCCACTCTTGCCTTGGGATCCAAAAAAATCCCCCCCCCCCAGTCCGGAGGCGGCTGGGGGATAGCAGGAGGGGTGGGGAGTGGAGAGGGAGGGAGGGAGGGCAGAGGCTTCAGTTATTAATAGCTCTCCTGACTCAGAGCCACCCCGTTATGCGAAACCAAGTAAGGTAACCCCCTCTTTGGAGACAAGATGCCTCTGGCTGTCAGCGATGGGCTGGGAGCGAGGCCCAGAAGGCGGGGTTAGCCCCGAGGGGTCGGGGCCATAAATAAGAGGGTCGCGTGTCAGGGAGATAAACATGAGGGGGTGCAGGGCCTGAAGAGAGTCGCCAGGGGCTGTCCGGAGCCGAGGCAGAGGGAGGCGGAGCGCTAGTGCCAAGGCCCGCGCCAGCGTCGGAGCGGCATCGGCATCGGCATCGGCAGCACCAGCGCCAGCGCCCTCACCAGCCGAGCCCCGGTCCAGCCTCAGCCCGAGAGGAGTCCCGTCCCGTCGGTGCCCTCCCCGCGAGGGCAGCGGGACCAGGAGGGGCTCTCGCCTCTGCCCCGCGCGGCGCGGCGCGGCCCGGGGTGCACTCCGGGCAGGGGGGCGCTGCCAGCATGCCTGGCGCCCTCCGTGCCTGGTGGCTGTCCGGGCTGCTGCTGGGGCTCAGCCTACAGCTCCGGACCCGGGTGGAGGCGTGCAGCTGCGCCCCCGCGCACCCCCAGCAGCTGCTCTGTGCCTCGGCCATAGGTGAGTGCGCCCCGGGGCAGGCGGCCGGGATGGGGGGCGGCGCGCGGGACTGGCTGGCACCACTCCAAACTCTCTCTGCGTGTACGACTGGAGTTGGTACTAAGCTCCTACGATCACAGAATGCCCCAGCTGGGAAGCGCACTCCAGTCCAAACTCTCGCCCCCACTTTACAGTTGGGGGAACTGAGGCCCAGAGAGAGGCAGGGATTTGTCCGAAGTCACATAGCGAGTTAATAATGGCAGAGGCGGGGTTAGAAAGGAGGTCTCCTGACTTCCAGACTGGTGCTCTTGGAACTATCCCAGCTGCGCTGGGGAGAAGGTGGGGGAGGGGGGAGCTCTAGAGCTTGCATATGGATCATTAACAAGAGTTTGCCCAATGGCCTTTATCTGGAGAAAACACTCCGTCTCCTCCCACCCCATCCCCCTCCTCCAAAACCAAACCCGGACTCCCCTTCCTACAGTCTTACACTACTTCCTTCTTAACTCTTAAACGAAGGCATTGGGAGAGGACTCATTGCTATAGCAACATTTGACAATTGGAAAGTCACTGGTTTTTAAGAGAATGTACAAAGAGTCTTCCAGTGGTGACCCGTGGCATGGAGTCGCAGTCCGGCAGAGCTGGAAGAGGATCTAGAGATCTGGTCCAAATTCTTAATCTTACAGATGGTGAAACTGAGGTCCAGGGACAGTGAAAGTGTCTCAGCACTTGGGACAGAGCTTGGACCGATAACTCTGTTTTGCCTTGCAGGGCAAGGGGACTCTTTCCACTGCACCCACCACACTGTCTTCTCTGTCCTTGCCTTTACTCACCTAAGAAAGTTCAGTACATGAAGAGAGCAGAAAGAATAGAACAGTTCGGTGCCGCGAACAGAATGTTGGAGGATTCAAGCAGCTGCTGATGTGGAAAGTCAGGGTGGGGTAGAGGAAATGAGCACTGGAATGAGAATAAGAGGTCCTAGGATCCAATTCATGCTCTACTACTTCAGACAAGTCACCTCTCTGCGCCTCAGTTTCCTTGTTTGTAAGATGAAGGAGTTAGACTAGATCACCTCTAAGATCCCTTTCAGCTCATCTCCTTTGTGTACCGTTTCCAGAGCCTCCCCCATCCCATCCCCTGCAAGGTTATTTTTTAAAAAGTAATCATTAGGGGGCAGCTAGGTGGTGCAGTGGATAAAGCACCGGACCTGGATTCAGGAGGACCTGAGTTCAAATCTGGCCTCAGACACTTGACACTTACTAGCTGTGTGACCCTGGGCAAGTCACTTAGCCCTCATTTGCAATGCCCCCCCCCCTCCCCAAATCATTGGATTCATCTTGATTTCTTGGGATTGGCCTCTTTCTCTTTGAAACTTATGGCAAGGTTTGGGAGAGGGGCAGGGGGAACACAAAGTTAGAATCTAAAGAGTTTTCCTAAAGAAGAACCCATTCTACACCTCCCTCATGAGCAGTCATTGAGTCAGTGATGGAGAACTCTCTATACCTGGGGGCTCCCTATTCTACTTTTGGACTTTTCTCATTTTTAGAATGGCAACAGTTGATTGGAAATCTGCATAGGAAATTTTCAGTTCTGCCTTCTAAGACTGAGCAAAGTTGGTCAGACCCCTCCTCTACATGTCATCCCTTCAACTACTCGAAGACAGCGAACAGAGCCCCCTACTAGGTTTTACCATCTTTCAGCTAAATCATTCCTTCTGTTCTATCTCCCAATAGCCTGGGGTTTAGCCCCCTCACCACTATCATTGCTGGTGTTCTCTGGCTGCCCTCAGGCTTGTCAATGTCCTTCCTAAAATGTAGCACCCAGAACAGATCAGATTTCTAGGTAGTAGTCTGAGCAGGAAGGGTTGGAGCCCCTGTCCTGGACATTGTGATTCCATTTAAGCAGCCTAAGATCACAATGGCTTGAAGTTAGCTGAAAATGCACACATCTTTTTCACATAAATTGTTGTTTAGGCATGGTTTCCTCCTCCTACCCTTAGCATTTGGAGCCAGAAGGCACCTCAGAGGTTTGTTCCAAATCCCTCATTTTACAAATGAGAAAACTGATGACCAGGGAAGCGATTTGGCCAATATCACATAGGTATTAAGTATCAGAGACTTTGGACACTTGACTTTTTGAACCAAAGTGTAAGATTTTACATCATTTTTTTTTTTGGTCAGTCAACAGGCAGTAACTACAAGCATTTAAAAAAAACCAAACATCTATTATATGCTAAGTACAGGAGACCCAAAGAAAGGTAGAAGCCAGTCGCTGCTCTCAAGGAAGGCACAGTAGGTACAACCAAGATACACACAGGTTAAATTAGAGGGAATCAACAGAGGGAAAGCACGAGTATTAAAGGGAATCAGGAAAGATATCGTAAAGCAGGTCAGTTTTCAGCTGAGAACCTAAGCAATCTAGGAGGCAGAGATGAGCAGAAAGAGATTTCCAAGGGTGGGATAGCAAATGAAAATACACAAGAGGAGGGAGATGGTTTGTCTAATTCAAAGAGCAGCAGAAAGGTCAGTACATGGGGTGGGGATAGGGACTGTAAGGAGGAAACAGACTGGGAACAATAGAAGGGGCCCGATTAAGGAGGGCTTTAAACAGAGAGTTTTACTTTTAGTATTGGAGGCAATAGGGAGCTAGTTGAGTTGATTGAAGAGGGGGATATTTTGCTTTTTTTTTTTAAATAGAATTTTATTTTCCAAAATATATGTAAAAACAAAATTTTAACATCAATTTTTAAAAAAACTTTGTGTGATATTTTGCTTTTTGAAGATCAATTTGAAGGCTGATAGAAGATGGACTCGAATGGGCGATACTTGAGGGAGGGAAAGCAACCAGTAGGTTATTTCAATATTCTAGGTGGGAAGTGATAAGGCCCTGAACCAGAGCAGGGGCAATATCAGAAGAGAGAAGGGGCCATCTAATGAGAGATGTGGTTGAGGTAGATATAGTAGAGATGTGGCTGAGGACCGGCAACTGATTGGAGGGGGAATGGTGAGAGGGAGTTAGAAGTTGAGAATAACACCTAAGTTTTGAGCAGAGGTGATTAGGAGGAAGGTGATAGCCTTGGTAGACTAGGGAAGTTGGAAAGAGGGGAGGGTTTAGGGAAAACGATAATAAATTCAGTTTTGAACATGCTGAGGTTCAGATGTCTATGGGATATGAATTCAAAATGTCCAACAGGCAGTTGGGGACATGAGACTAGGGGGTCAGGAAAGAGGTTAATGGTGGCCAAATGAACATGAGAATCATCTGCAGAGTTGATAGCTGAAGTGATGGAAGTTGATAAGATCACCAAGTAAAATTGTAGAAGAGAAGAAACTCAGGACAGAGCCTTGGGGGACACCCACCCATACTTCTCCAGTGTGACTGACTGGATGAAAGTCCAGCAAAGAAGACTGAGAAGAAGTGGTCAGGTAGACGGGAGGAGAACCAGCAGAGAAGAATGCTTTGAAAATGTAGACAAAAGAGAGTATGAAGGTGAAGGAGGACATCTAACACATGTCAAAGGCTGCAGAGAGTTGAGGAAGGATGAGGACTGAGGAAAGGTCATTGGATACGGAGAGTGAAGGATTGTTGGTAATTTGGGGGAGAGCAGTTTCAGTCGAGTGATGAAGTAGCAAGTCAGCAGAGAGTTAAGAAGGGAGGAAGAAGAAAAGGAAGAGGAGTCATCAATTATAGACATCCTCCTCTAGGAGTTTAGCCAGAAAAGGGAGAAGAGATATAGGACAATAGTTAGCAGGGATGCCATCCAGCTTACTCCAGACCCCTCTCAATTAGCAACACTTAGTTAATTTTGAGCTATTCACATAGTTGGGTTCCAAGAGATGAAGGTTTTACTGCTGCTCCTGCTACGTCACTGCCTGGACTGTTTAGAGCCTGCTGGCCTTCGGAACTCATGGAAGAGGGGGCTTTTTAATGGTGCCTTCCTTTCTTCCTTCAGCGTCTTCACAACTGAGACCAGATCACTCCCAAATCTTTCAGCAAAGAGATACGGAAAAAAAAAGTGGGCATGCTACGGTCCCTTCCATTCCCTGGCTCCTGGCTCTAGCCAGAGTGTCTATAAACCGCTCATTACCACAGCCAATGTAGAACGTGAATTTCCAACCCTACCCCCAATTAGCATTTCTATGGACTGAGGAATCCTTTCTGCATACTGAGTAATGGCTTTTTGGACCAGACAAGACATTTTTGTGGTCCCAGCTCTGTTTGTGACAAGTAGTTAGTCCTGTTCAGATGGGCTGCCCTTGGAGCATTTTTTATGGGTTATTCTACTTAAAACACCAGTGATCGGGTGAGGTTGGGGAGGGAGATGGTTAGGGACAATGGATGTGGTCTTAATGGAAAATGGGATCAAAATCTGCCTCAACATGTAATAGTTTCATGATCCAGGGCAAGTCATTTACCTTTTGTGAGCCTCAGTTTCCTCATCTGTAAAATTGGGATAATAATAGCACCTACCTGTTCTCATTGTTCAATTGTGTTCCAATCTCTGTGACCCCGTTTGGGATTTTCTTGGCAAAGATACCGGCATGGTTTGCCAGCTCATTTTACAGTTAAAGAAACTGAGGCAAACAGGGTTAAGTGACTTGCCTAGAGTCACACAGCTATTAAGTGTCTGAGGCTAGATTTGAACTCATGAAGATGAGTCTTCCTGACTACAGGCCTGGTGCTCTACCCACTGTACCATCTGGTGCTAACACCTACCTAGGATCATACATTTAGAGTTGGAAGAGATCTTAGGATTCATCTAGTCCTTTTAGAGATGAGGAAACTGAGATTGAGTGACTTGCTCAGGGTCACATAGCTAATGTGTACAAGGTAGATTCTAAACCCAGGTCTTTCTTCTTCCAATTCCAGCATTCTATCCATTATTTCATATTCACTCTAAGTCAACTCTGAAGGGTAGTTGGGAATATCAATTCAATAAGCATTGATTAAGTTCCTCCTGCCCCCTCCCCACAAAGACAAAGACAGACAGATCCTACCCCTCAATGACCTGGCATGAGTATAGCGTAAGCTAATGTTTATAAAACTAAGGCACTATATTAATGTTAGCTATTATTACTCTGAGAACTTTGAGCCCTTTTCCTGATGAAGGGGCTGATGGATAGGCAGGAGACTAGGGTAATGCCCAGTGCCAGAGACAGGGAGGTCCTTGAGATGGGCAAGGTGGTCTGGGTCTTTGACTGGAGTAACTCCTTCATGGGATGGTCTTCTAATTCAAGGTCCTGGGATCGAGAATTTGAAGGGGCCTTGGGGACCATCTCATCCAACATCTTCATTTTCCAAATGAGGAAACTGAGAATTCCCAGGGATATAATGATTTTCCAGGAGATGAATTCTACCTGGATGCCGTATTGGCACATCAAATTCAATACACCCAACTCTGAACTTATCATTTTAGCTAATCAACCTGCCCTTCCTGCAAACTTTATTATCTGGGTGGAGGGCACCATCATCTGCTCAGCCACCCAAGTTCATATCTTTAGAGATATCTAGTCTATCTACTAACTTCCTATACCACTACCTCCCCATTCCATCAGTGACCCAGTCCAGCCAATTCTCCCTCCACTCCACATCTCTAACATCTGTCCCTCAGTTACCATTTCCATCCATCATGTGAAACACAATCAGAAATGGGGCCATTACAAAAAGGTCCCTGCTGATTGCATATTGCCTTAGAAAACCACATATTAACATGTGTGCTCGATTGTGCTCGATTGTGGGGGCAGCTAGGAGGTCACAATGGATAGAGCACAGGGCATAGAGTCAGGAAGATCAGAGTTCAAATTCAGCCTCAGACTTTTACTAGCTGTGTGAGCCTGGGAAAGTCATTTAACCTTGTTTGCCTCAGTTTCCTCATCTGTAAAATGATGTGGAAAAGGGAATGGCAAACCACTCCAGTATCTTTGCCAAGAAAGCCCTAAGTGGGGCCAGACATAACTGAAACAATTAAACAACCACAAATGCCTTATTGTATTTTTATTTATTTTCTTAAATATTTCCCAGTTACATTTTTTATAGGGCAATGACGGTTATGTGACTTGTCCAGGGTCACACAGCTAGTGTCAAGCATCTGAGACCGGATTTGAACTCAGGTCCTTCTGAATCCAGGGCCAGTGTTTTATCCACTGTGCCACCTAGCTGCCCCCTCCCAATTACATATTAATCTGGCTCCAAGTATAACAGACCCCAATACTCCCCCCCACAGTGTGTTTAGCACCTTTGATTTACATGGCCAGTAGCTGACTGCAGGCCCTCCTTGCTTCTCACCTGCACTGTGGTAACAGCCTTCCAATCGTTCTTCCTAAATCGGAGCTATGGAGTTGATTTTCCTAAAACACAGGCCTGACTACATCACTCTCCTCCCCCAGAACCATCAGCGGATCCCTATTGCCTTTAGAAAAAAATACAAACTCCTCAACCTGACATTTAAAGGCCCTCCACAATCTGGTGCCAGACTTTCATGCACTCCGCATTCCAGGACTGGGAACTGAACAGAAGGAAAAAAACATTCTCACAATGGGATCTGTCCCAGTTATAGAGTAGGCTTTTGCCACCTTATGAGATAATGAAAACCCTGTCCCTAAATGTGTTCAAGCTGAGGGCAGATGTGCAGTAGTCAAGGATGCGGTAGAAGGAATTTCTGAATCAGGTTGGGGCAGGGGGGCAGGGTGTATGGAGGTTGATGAGGGGTCCTTTATAGTGGCATATGAGAGAGAACACTGCCCCTGGAGTCAGGGAGACCTGAGTTCAAATCCACCCTCAGACATATATGCTAGCTGTGGGACCTCAGGCAAGTCCCTCAAATGCCATCTGTTTCAGTTTCCTCATCTGTAAAAATAAGGATAATAACAGCCTTTACTTCCTAGCATTGTTGTGAAGATGAAAATCAAATGAGGTAATATTTGTAAAGCACTTAGCACTGGTGGGTGCTTAATAAATGTGAATCCTATCTCCTTCCATTCCCCTTCCTTTCTGACTTGCTTCTAGTGCTCCAAGAGGCTAGACCACTGCTGGATCTCAGTTTTCCTGCCTTCCTGGTTCCCCAAGAGCCAGCTGTTCAGTAATAATAACCACAAAAATAGAATTACTCGCATTTACATAGCACTTTAAGGTATGCAAAGCACTTTACAGATATTACTTCACTTTATCCTCACAACAATCCTGGAAGGTAGAAGCCATCATTAAAACCACTCTACAGTTGAGGAAACTGAGACAGAGAGAGGTTAAGTGACTTGCCCAGGGTCATACAGATAGTAATAATAATAATAATAATAATAATAATAATATAGCTTACATTTATTAAGCACCTACTACATGCTAGGCACTGTGCCTATGTGCTTTACAATTATTATCTCATATGATCTTTACAACAACCCTTTAAGATAGGGGCTATTGTTATCCCCCATTTTACTGATGAGGAAAATAAGACAGACAGAGGTTAAGTGGCTCACCTAGGATCACACAGCTAAATGATGGAGGCTAAATTTGAACTCGGGTCTTCCTACTACAGTTCTGGTATAGCAACTATGCCACCTAGCTACTCAATGCCAGTGGAGAGGATGTGTGTGTGTGTGTGTGTGTGTGTGTGTGTGTGTGTAAATGAAACAAGAAATTCAAGTTCAGAGCATTAATGAAGTCCCCTAAACTTATTTAACAGCCAGAGAATGTCTGTAACCATGACATCATAACCATAATCATGACATCACAGTAATAATCCTAACTATAATGTCAATATCATAATATTGTCATAATATCATAATTATAACCATGGCATCATAATTATAATAATAACTATAATTATAGTCATAATATCACAACATAATAATCACAACTTTATAACTGTAACCATGATATATCTATAATAGTGACATAATTATAATAACTATTATCATAATATAATAACTAAAATTATGACATAATAACTCTAAAAATGTCATCCTCAATGTAATTGTAATATCATGATGATGATCACGACGTCATAATGGCAATCACAGCATCATAACTATAACCATGGCATCATAATTACAAGCATGATATCACAGCTATGATTATGATATCATAATTATAAATATTATCATAATTATGACATCATAACCATATCCATGATGTCATAAGTATAATTATGACATCCTCAATGTGACCATGACATCATACTGGTGTTCATGACATCATAATTATAATCCTGACTGCATATCATGACCTTGTAACTATAATCACAACATCATGATGTCTTTGTGGTTTTCCAAATTTCTTCCTCCTGTACATTATCTACTTTAAATTTAACAACAAGCCTGTGAGGGAGAAAGATCAGGTGCTATAGATAAAGAAAGGAAATGATTTACCCAGGGTCACACAGCTATTTAGTGGCAGGGCAAGGACTAGAATCCTGTTCTTCTGGTGCCTGCTCTGTTATCCCCTAGGTCTATACCTTGAAACATCTTGCAGTAAGTAGCATCTCTCCCAGACTCCTGTCCTGAAGAATACTTTCACCCGGACCCTTTAAAAGTATGACTCAAATACCCATTCCCTCTGTGATCTATTTCAGTCTGGCTTTTCATAGAATAGGTTTTTAAAACCTCAGATCCCCCCAGCACTGGTTTGGGATTTAGTGAGCAGCCTGGCTGAGCATGGGGTTCTAGCCTGTCTCAGTCTTCCAGGATAATTGACACGTGAGCACCTGGCTTATCCAACTTCTGGGACCAAGGGACTGACCGTGACAAGCTTCTCAGGCCACTGAACCTCTACATCACTAACGGGTCCTTCCTCTTCTTTCCCTTGTAGTGATCCGGGCCAAAGTATCCAGTGAAAAAGTGGTCCCAGCCAGTGAGGACCCAGCTGATATTCAGAAAATGATCCGCTATGAAATCAAACAGATAAAGGTACAAGGAGAAGGGCCAGAAATTCCCTTCCTTTTGGTTTTCTTCTTGAGATCCATTTT
This sequence comes from Dromiciops gliroides, assembly GCF_019393635.1. Lineage (NCBI taxonomy): Eukaryota > Metazoa > Chordata > Mammalia > Microbiotheria > Microbiotheriidae > Dromiciops > Dromiciops gliroides. The sequence goes on from NC_057861.1 coordinate 707,677,904, forward strand.
CTGGGAGGAATCAGGGATGGACTCAGTCAGGGGGAATCGTTGGGTCAACAACAACCTCACGAGGATGTAGTTAGGGTGTGGGGAGAGGAACGATAGTCAGCACAGCAGAATGGAAGGGACTTTCTAGATCAGTAGTGCAACTCTCTCATTTTATAGACAGAGAAACTGAGACAAGAAGAATGACTTGCCCAAGGTCCCTGAGCGAGTCAATAATAGAGAAAGAGACACAACCTAGGTCCTCTGTCTCTTTCTCCCACCCACTTTGTGACTCTCCAGTTTTGCCAAAAGCCATCTCCTGATCCAAGCTCCTAACACTAAATCTTTTGTGTCATGGTCCTCTTTGTCAGTCTAGAGAAACCTGCTAATTCTTTCTCAGAGTGATGATTTTCTTTTCTTTTCTTTTTTTTAAAATTTTTTATTTTTACAGGGCAATGGGGGTTAAGTGACTGCCCAGGGTCACACAGCTAGTAAGTATCAAGTGTCTGAGGCCAGATTTGAACTCAGGTATTCCTGAATCCAGGGCTGGTGCTTTATCCACTGTGCTACCTAGATGCCCCCCAGAGTGATGTTTTTCAATGCATAAAATAAAATACTCAGGATTGCCAAGGAAACCAATTACATTGAAATACTGTTATCAAAGTATTTGTTAAAAACAAGTTTTATGGGGCAGCTAGGTGGTACGTGGACAGAGCAACTGGTCCTGGAGTCAGGAGGGCCTGAGTTCAAATCTGACCTCAGACACTTACTAGCTATGGAACCCTGGACAAGTCACTTAATCCTGACTACCTCCAAAAAAAAAAAGGTTTTTAATGCTCATTGTCACATGGGGAAAAGGAGGAGATGGGAAGCTTAGAGGACCATGTGGGTCACTACCATGGGGTAAAAGGAGGGGGGTAGAATAACGGTGTAGGTTGTTGAGATTTGAGGTGGCCAGAATGATTTAAAAAAAATAAACAACTAGATTCTCCTCTAAATGTTCTTTGGCTCTGGGGAACATTTGGGGTCTTAGGCAGAGACATGGGTGACACGACTGTATTTTTAGAGGGATTTAAAGGAAATTGAGAGCAAGAAGCAGCACCGTATGGTAGATGGTTTGGTCTCCTCATTTTATAGACACGGATATGGAGACCTAGGGAGGAGAAGCAGTTTGCCAGGATCACATAAATGGTGTGTCATAGGGCCTGGGACTCACTGTGTCTGGCATGCTTGGTCAGCTGGAATTCTAGGTACCCCCACCTCATGGTGGCAAGGCCCACACTGGTGCTCTTTTTGTGTCTCCTTTCTGAAAGGCTTGACCTCATCTCCTTGTCAGGTCATCTCCATGCAGGCATCTGCTTTGAGGGACCAAAGGAGCTCCCCTTCCCAAGGGACTGTGCTTCAGAGCTACCTATGTACAGCCTAGAACTTGAACAAAGGCAGGCCTAAAGCAAGAGGTACATTCATTCCCCAGAATTAATTAGTCTTAACTTCCTAAAGCAAGGAGAAGAAAGGAGTTTTCTACCCAAGTCACAGACCTACATATGTTGGTTTCCCCATAATAACCTACATTTCTATAACTGTTATTTTTTTAAAACTGGGTATTCATTCATATAAGGAACTCCTAGTGCAGAAATTCCCTCTATCAAGGAGAATCAGCACCTGCTCTGCAAATTACAGTCTCTTTTAAACATTTTCTTTTTTCTTATTATGAAGTTGACAAATATCAACAACCATGACTGTTTCTATGTGTGCACACATACGGATATGCATACACATACACACATACACATATGCACACACACATAATACATATACAATATGCACATACACATATATACACAGATACACATGCACATATACACACACATACATATATATGAAAAAACCAGACAAGGAAGATTCTATAAGAAACAACAAATCTCTACATATAGTTACACTTTCACATATTTATTATTATATATTACATATGCTATTGATATGTAAATGCATTATTATATATTATAGATGACAATATATACACATCACATATATTATATTACATATATTGACATATAATCTGTACATCTTAGTCTCAGAGTGTTTTTTGTCTGGTTAAGTGACCTGCTCAGATAGTTAGTATGTGTTAGAGGCTGAACCTTAATCCAGGTCTTCCTGTCTTTGAAGCCAGCTTTCTGTCTTCTAAACTATTGATATCACACTCAAATAGAAGTGGGGGCCCCCATAAGGATCCCTGTGGATTGTATATTTACTTAGAAAATCATGTATTTTTAAAAACCACCACAAATGTTAAAAATCTAAGGCTAGTGATCTTTCAATGGCTTTTTGGATTCATTTAATATTCAACAAACAGTGAAACTGTTGCTCAGTGAAACTGAGCATCTTTTGTGTGCAGATCCCTACGTGGATAACCTCAATTGAGGGCCATATGAGTAATTCGAAAAATTGTTAAATTTAAAATTTTATTTAAATATTTATTTAAAATTTTAATATTGTTTAAAATTTCAATTTAAATTGATTAAATTTTTTTTGGTTTATTTACCTTTTAGGAATAGGAACCATAAGAATTTTCAAGTCATTCTATCCAAAACAGAGACAGGGACACACACACACACAAACATAAAGATAGGGATTTTGATATAGAATCGGTAGAACCTCTTATCACAGTCCCAGTAAAGACTTTAAAGATTTTGTTGCATTTCTGTCCCTTTCATCATAAATTTGATCAGACCTCTTGGAACTGGCCACTTGGATCAGATGACATCAGGTTAGGAGCTAAGTTGGGGCTATGGACTAAAGGCTCCCCAGGGTTACTCTAAAGGAGAATGTGATGATTTCAATTTAAAGACATTAGTGACTTAGTGATGACCTCAGCACAAACTTTAGTTTGTAGGTTAGAACCCAGATCAGTGCCTCCAAAATACAAAAAGCTCCTGCTTCCTAGGGCAGATCTCTAGAAATTTGCAAAGCATAGGCTGTTTCTGTGATCTTCCTCAGCCTTCCTTAGCCTTGCACATAGGTGGCAGAGCAGGCTGTTTATGTGATTCAGTTGGAAAGTCTTCTTTCCCAAATATATCTCACCACCTGTCATTGTTTCCTGATATTCCACTCTTAGATAGTCATTTCTTTTTCCTAAGACATTGTCTCACTTTAAAACGCAAACAACCTTGGCAAAGATAACACATTAAGCCTCCTCAGTTATTTATATCTTATTATGATGAGATTCTCATTTGCTTTCCTGAGAGGTTTAGGGAGGGGGATGAGGAAGGAAGAGGAGTGAAAATACAGAAGCCAATGCTGGAAACTGAGGTTGGGCTGAAGTGTTCTCCTTCTTCTTGCCTTAGAGAATAGATTCTTAAACTTCTTATGTCATGGAGCCTGTGAATCCTGGTGATGCCTATGGACCCTTTCTCAGAATAAGCTTTTAATTGCACAAAATCAAATATATAGGATAATAAAGGAAGCCAATTATATTGAAATGTAGTTATTAAATTTTTTAAAAATTTCTAAATAAATAAATAAATAAATAAAAACTAAACAAATAAATGAATGAATGAACAAACAAACAAACAAACAAACAAACAAATAAATTCATAGTCCCGAGGTTAAGTATCCCTGTTTAGAGCCATCCTGGGAGGGAAAGGGAGGGGAGAAGGTTTGTAACTCCACTCTCTTCAGAGTTGTGTCCCTCCTTCTGCATCAGTACCCGGAGAGTACCTTCCCACCAACTGGAAAGACTCTCTTTTCATTAAAATTGGCTTAGTCAGGCCTGGCACATGCCCACAATCCCTGAACTGACCTTTCCAGTTGGTTTGTTACAATATAAAAGCAAGGCATTCATGCATGTATTTATTTTGCCATAAAATTTTGGCACCATCTCACCCAAATTCACTTTTCTGAACTTGTCTTGTAGATGTTTAAAGGCTTCGATAAGGTGAAGGACGTTCAGTATGTCTACACACCCTTAGACTCCTCTCTGTGTGGGGTCAGGCTAGAAGCCAATAAGAAGAAGCAGTATCTCCTCACTGGTAAGTACCTCGGGTCAGTGAAAAAGGCCCTCCTGGGGGAGCAGAGTGGACCATAGCCTCTCAATCTGTAGCTTGAGGGTTCTGGCTCTGCTGGGTTGGACAAAATCAATCAATCGATATACATTTATTAAGTGCTTACTATGTGCCAGGCACTGTGCTAAGCACTAGAATGGTTGGGACCTTCCAATCAATGCTCAGTAAGATTATCTTATGACCAGAAAGAACGTGTTCTAGTGAGAGGCACAATAATAGAATCTTACAGGTAGAAAGTACATCCTTCTACAGGAATGCCCTGTATAGCAGCTGGCCATCCAATCTCCATTTGAACACTGTTCTTGATGGTGAACTCACTACCTCTACAAGACAGCCTTATGTCACTAATGGACAACTTAGAGCTGCCAGAAAATTCTTTTTTTATGTTAAGCTAAAGTCTGCCTTTCTATAACTCCTATCCATTGCACCAGTCCAACCCTTAGGAAGGAAACAGAGCAAGTTGATTCCCCATCTTCCATATAACAGTCTTTCAAGTGTTTTGAAGTGCGTGATTATTCTATCCTTATCCCTGAGTCTTCTCTATTTCATACTGATCTGCCCCAGGATCTCCAACCATTCCTTGGTTTTCAGTTCTCCTACCCTCCTAGTCCTCATCTGGACCTGCTCCAGTTTGCCAGTGTCTCTCTTAAAAAGTAGGACTGGGAGGCAGCTAGGTGGCACAGTGGATAAAGCACCAGCCTTGGATTCAGAAGGTCCTGAGTTCAAATCTGGCCTCAGACACTTGACATGTACTAGCTGTGTGACCCTAGACAAGTCACTTAACTCTCACTGCCCCACCAAAAAAAAAAAGTAGGACCTCATGCTAAACACAATATCCCATATATGTCTCTGGCCAGACCAGAAGAAGATAGGACCATAGATCTTTGGAGGCCATCTACCTAATCTAACCTCTCCCAAATCTTAGAGCCACATTCAGAGTAGGGGGAAATAGGCTTATTCTCTCTTTGCTCTCACCCCACTTGGTTGGGAGATCCCACTGTACCTATTATCGGTTGACCGTCAAAAAGCATGGGATTTGGTGCAATAGAAGGCCATTCAAGGCTCTCTTCAAACAAGATGTCTCTGTGTGCACAAATCACAACCAAAAAGAAGATCCCTGGAAGAGCCTGACAGCAAAAAAAACAAAAAACAAAAAAACCTTGTTCAGTAAGCTTCTGGTCCTCGGTTTCAAGTGAGACACGAAAAAAGGAGAGGCATTTTCACTGAAAGGTGTTCACTGCTGTCATGGGGGAGATCCAGCAATGAGTCCAAACTGAAGAAGGTCAGATCTCCTGTTGGGAATGACATTCTGATGGCATCGTGTCCTAGAAACCTGAAGAAGCTCCTCATGAAGTCTACAATCATTCCCATAGAGTTTGACCTAACTGTTCACAGATGGGAAACCAAGAGGATGAAGGATGTTCTCTGTCTAAATGATGATAAGCAATTGGATGGAAAACCTATGGAGTTCATCCATTTGTGTGTATGTGCATATATATACATACACATATATACAGATACATGTACAAACATGCACATATATACACATATAGGTGTATGAGTATATAGGTATATATATAGTTGGATATATACAACATATATGTGTGTATAAACAATACGCATAATGTGTACAGGGACTATTGACTTGGAGTCAGGAATTCATGAGTTCGAAATCTGCCTCACAAACTTCTTACCTGCATGAACCAGGCAATTTACTTAATCTCTATTTGCCTCAGTTTCATCATCTATAAAATCGGGGTAATAATAGCACCCACCTCCCAAGGTTGTTGTGAGCATCCAATGAGATGGTGTTTGTAAAACCTAAAGTGCTCTAAGAATGCTAGCTGTTGGAACCCAGAAGAATCCCAATGTCAATGGCCCACTTCTGGTCAGCAGGTTTTCAGGGTGGTGAATCCGCCCTGCAGTTTTCCTCCTGTCATTTTTGCATAGAATTCAGCCCCTTGAGTATCTGAAGAACCAGGGAGGCTGCGGGGGTTGTGCAGAATGAGGAAATGGAATCTCTAATTCTGATCCTGCCTCATTGACCTTAGGCCAGTCATTTGATTTTTATGGGTTGGGATTACTTTATCTACAGAACAGAAATAGGGAATCACTAAGTCTTCTCCCCCTTCTGAATCTTCTAGCCTGTGATCACTCTGTATTCAGCACTGTGCTTGGCACTGAGGGTGAGAAGAGAAGGCATACAGGACATAAACAGACCCTGCCCTCAGGAAATGTACAGCCCAGCTAAGGACAAGAGGCACAGGCATGTGAAGTGATGTTTTGTTATTCAGTTTTTTCAGTCATATCCGACTCTCCATGACCCCATTTGGGGTTTTCTTGGCAAAGATACTGGAGTGATTTGCCATTTCCTTCTCCTGCTCATTTTACAGATGAGGAAACTGAGGCAGACAGGGTAAAGTGACTTGCCCAGCATCATACAGCTAGCAAGTATCTGAGGCTGGATTTGAACTCAGGTCTTCCCGACTCCAGGTCCAACACTCTATCTACTGAGGCACCTAACTGCCCTGTGTTAACATTGGTTTGGGGAACTGTACTTAGGGAAAAATTCTCTCCACCAGTACAGAGGACACCTTGGTTGAGGCTTAGATTGGTAGTTGCCTAGATAGTGAAAAGTTAAGTGAACTACCCAAGGTCACACAGCCCATATCAGTCAGAGGCTCTTAAGCCAGACAAATCTATACCAACTATGCTACATTGCCCCTTGATTACAAAGATAGCCTATGTTATATAAGACTTTAATGTCTACAGGGTCTACAATACCTCATTTGACTCTGATCACAATCTCATGAGGCAGGTGCTAAGTCTCAGTTTCCTTGTCTGTGAAATGGGGAGGTGGGTGCTATATCCCTAATTCACAGACAAGGGAACTGAGACTTCTGGTGCTTAGGTCACCTGCCCAGGGTAACACAGATAGCAAATGTCTCTAGGCCTTCTTGGTTCCATGTCCAGTGGTCTAATCCCTGCTCCATATTTACACAGGGTTCTTTCCTAAATGATCCTTGTTAAATGAATGCTCTGAGAGCCCCCTGGACTAATAAAAAATATAAGACCCAGCCTCTGCTCTGTAGGGCCTTCCAGCAGGGGTGCACCAGATATGTAAACATGTAGAATTAAATAACAACAAAAGAGATGCCATGAGTCAGGATTTACTAAGGAACAAACACCTAAGTAATTGGGAGCAGAAATGTCAAAAACAGGCCCCACGGATTCCTAATTGCTCCCAACTGCCCAGAACCAGAGCGAGATTAAAATGTAATTGGGAAATATTTTATAAAATGAATAAAAAATACAACATAACACGGATAATGTTGATTTGTGGTTTTCTACATCCATCTGCTGTGGCAAGGATCCTTTTTATGGTGTGGTGGCTCCTGTTTCTACTTGAGTTTGACCCCACTGGACTACATCAATGATTCCCATTGAGTGGTTCGTGACCCAACCCCCTGAGGGTTCACAGTGATGGTCTCCTTGTTGATGCTAAAGATTCTTTAATGGAGCCTTAATCAGTAAATAATAGTAAATAATATCATGAGTGGCATATTAAATTGCCCCAGGGCAATTTAATTATTTTTTGCTGAAAAGGGTGCACAGAATAATAAACATGGGATGGGCAGCTAGGTGGCCCAGTGGATAAAGCACTGGCCCTGGATTCAGGAGGACCTGAGTTCAAATCTAGCATCAGACACTTGACACTAGCTATGTGATCCTGGGCAATTCACTTAACCTTCATTGCCCTTCAAAAACAAACAAACAAAAATATTAAATATAGGAAGCCACATGTGTGGTGACATCAAGGGGTATCACAGGAGAAGTGGGCAGGGAGGGACGGTTAGAAGCTTGGGTGGTAAGGGGGAGCTTCATGGTAGATGTGGGGTTTGAGTTAAGCACTAGAAGGCTCCGGTTACTTGGAGCTTTCAATTCTCCAAAGCACCTTGCCCCAAATCACCCTTAAACCTGAGGGGTGCCAATGTCTTCCCCAAGGTCACACAGCCAGGAAATGGCAACACCAATCCTAAGTCCATAACATCTCTTTCCATGACATCTCACTGTCTCACTGCCCTCTCAAAACATGATAAGTACTGAGGACTGGGGATGGTGTTCCTGGTGGGCTGGTTAGAAGGAATGCAATGATGAAAGTCTCAGAGGTAGAAGGACTCTTGGAATATCTAGGGAACCATAACGACACCATTTTGGTTGGGGTATTGAGGGTATGCGTAGGGATATTTCAAATAACAAATGTTAATTTTATTTTATTATTTTATTTTATTTTGTGGGGCAATGAGGGTTAAGTGACTTGCCCAGGGTCACATAGCTAGTGTCAAGTGTCTGAGGCTGGATTTGAACTCAGATCCTCCTGAATCCAGGGCTGGTACTTTATCCACTGCGCCACCTAGCTGCCCCCTAAATGTTAATTTTTTAAAGGTTAGCTGGGGCTGTATTGTGTAGGGCCTGGAATGCCCGGTGAAGAACTTTCTATGGTGCCGTACATCCCTGTATCTTCCCAACTGGTATAGTGTTTTTGAATCTCCTCCTGAATCCAGGGCCTGAGAGAAAGAGAGGGAAGAAGGGAAGGCCAGGTAGGGGTTACTCCAGTTAATCAGTTCCCCTCAGCACTGTCATTAGATGTCCTGAGGCTCTGGTCTCTAGGAGGGCTCTAGTCCTCCAGGAAGTCTTATGTGAAGGGCCAAAGGGAACATGGCTAATGATGTTCTCTCCTTCTCGCAGGCCAGATTCTAGATAATGGCAAAGTATTCATCAACATGTGTAATTACATAGAGCCCTGGGACGACCTGTCCTTCTTGCAGAAGAAAAGCCTGAATCACCGCTATCACATTGACTGTGGCTGCAAGGTAAGCAGGAAAAAGCAGCAAAGGGGATGGGGGAAGGGAGGGCTGGGCCTCTCGATGCCTTGCCTGGACCTTTCTGGGGTGGTTCTGATCTTAGTTCCCACCACAGGGGGTTAGAAGGGAAGAAGGGCAGGCTCATAGAACATCAGAGCTAAATTATTCTCATTTTGTTCATAAGTAACTGAGGTTCAGAAAAATGACTTGCCCAAGGTTATAAATCAGAAGGTGGCCAGGGTGTACACACACAAAACATGCATATGTACACGCATATATGTACGCACATACAGACACCCGTTTGTCATTTACTACCTATATGGCCTTACTTAACTTATCTAAGTATTCGTTTTCTCATCTGTAAAAGGAGGTCAGAGCAGATGACCCCTGAATCTTTGATCCCAAGGTGGTGCTTTAGAAGTTACATTCTCTGCTCCGAGGGACACTGGCCAAGGAACATAGTGTGAAAGATTCCTGCTGGGATCTTTTTATTTCCCTCAGTAGAGGAAGCTAAAGAAAAAATTTACAAAGTGTGTTTTTGTAAGCTAGTCAAGTAAAGAATAGAAGGAGAAAAGGGAAAATAAGAATCCTTTGCAATTAGGAGAGAAGACCTGAGTTCTGAACCATGCTCCACCAAGAACTCACTCTGCCTGGGCCATTTCAAGTAACCTCCCTGTGCCTCAGTTTTGTCATCTGTAAAAGGAGGAAGTGGAATCTGGTAGGCAGCTAAGTGGTACAGTGGCTAGAGCACTGAGCCTTGGAGTCAGGAAAATCTGAGTTCAAATCCATCCCTCATTTCCTAGCTGTGTCTCTGGGCAAGTCATTTAATTCCTGTTTGCCTCAGTTTCCTCAACTGTAAAATGTAGATGATAATAGCACTTGCCTTCCAGGGTTGTTGTGAGGATCAAATGAGATAATTATAACTCTCTTAGCACAGTGCCTGGCACATTGTAAGAACTATAGAAATGTTAGCTGCTATTATGAATTAATAATAATAATTGTTATTATTACTATTCAGCCTCAGACACTTCCTTGACCCTGGCAAGTCACTTAACTTCTGTCTGCCTCAGTTTTCTCAATTGTAAAATCTATCTCCCTGAGTTATTGTGAAGATCAAATGAGATATATTTATAAAGTGCTAAAGTAGGCACTATATACAAAGTAGCTACTATCATTGCTATTGTTATCATTATCATTATCTCTAAAGATCCCTCCCATATCTAAGATTCTAGGATTTCTTTATTCAGTGATTCATGAGTTTAAACATATTCTCATAGGTTCACAGCTCCAGAGGCCATCCTCTAGATGAGGCAACCCCCTCCTTTTATAGCTAAGGAACCTGAAGCCCAGAGAAGCTTAGCACTTTGCCCAAGGTCACACAGGTGATAATCATCAGAGTCAAGATTTGAACCCAGGTCCTTTGGCTCCAGAAGTCAGTGAATGTTCCACAGTAACACATGACCCCCTCATGTTCTGTTCTGTTTAGATCATCACCTGCTACACAGTGCCGTGCTCCATCTCGGCCCCCAATGAGTGTCTCTGGACAGACTGGCTGATTGAGCGGAAGCTCTATGGGCACCAGGCCCAGCATTATGCTTGTGTTAAGCGCAGTGATGGCACCTGTGGCTGGTACCGGGCTGGCCTCCCCCCTGAGAAGGAATTCATTGACGTCAGTGAGCCCTAGAGAGAAGCATCACCACACACCCTTCTAGCCCCCGAGAGGCCTGGAGGCCAGTTACATCCATCCATCCATCCATCCATCCATCCATCCATCCATCCATCCATCCATCCATCCATCCATCCATCCATCCATCCATCCATCCATATGTCCATCTGTCCATCCCTACACAGCTTCCCACTGCTTAATGTAGCCACCGCTTAGGAACGCTGCCAACCTCATGGAAGGTACCAGTGTATGTGGAACCACGCAGCGGCCGGGTAAGAAGAGGGCTCAGGCTCCTGGAGGTGGCTGCTCTGAGAAGGCCAGTCAGGCTTGGGGTGCTGGGAGAAGCAGGACCATCCATCGGCCTGGTCCCTCTGCTTTAGTTTGCTCCTCTTACTGAGTAGGTTCTGAAAAAAGAACTCAGGAGTCATCTTGAACCAATCCTTCTGATCAGGCTGGGGCTTGTTTCCATCCCTCTCCAAAAACAAAATGTTGAAACAGGAATGAGAGTGCTTTCCATGTCTGGAGCTGACATGATGCAGGCTAAATATCGTACAGTGTGTGCACAAATTATCAATAGCCCCGTGTTGTACAAAAGTAACTACTGTGGTCAAAGCGAGTGAAATGGGCTGATTTGGGGGAATCATTAAAAAGCATCTTGTACCCTTGCTGTGTGTGTAGGTCTCTTCTCCACTCCTCTCTCTCCTGGCAAGGCCTGGACAGAACCAGCTGCTGCTTGCTGATCCTGTGTAATTACCATGGGGTCTTGGGGGCGGGGGAGCCTGGGAATCTCAGAACTCCCACTCAGTGCAGAAATTCTTTCTCTAACATCCCTGACCAACAGCCCTCCAGCTTGTGCTGGAAGATTCCAAGACAGCCCGAGTCTACTGGTTGTCAGAAAGTCCTTGCATATATTAAGCTGACCCAGATCTCCCTCTAGCTTTCACCCACTGACTCTTGTTGGACCCTCTGAAGCAACTCAGAAGTTCAGCCCTTCTACACGAAAGCTTAACACTCCCATAATTCCTTCAACATTTCCTCTTATGACAGAGTTCCCTCCCCACACCCACACCCATTAAAAAAAGCCTCCATTAATTTGCTGATGCCTACATTTCCACCATTTGAGCTTACTTCCTTTAGCTTAACCCAAGGGTTCTTGATTTTCCTTGGGTTAGTCCAGTGAAGCCTATGTTCCCCCCACTTAGAAATATGCTTTTAAATGCAATAAAACATGGCAGGTTATAAAAGAAAGCAATTATACTACAGATAGTTATATTAAAATAAAGTTAAAATAAGCACAATGACCCCTGGTCAAAAACCTCTGGAAGTCAAACAAGGGCTGTTGTTCACAGTTAAAATGTAAACATCACCCCCTACCCCAGAAGGTACACTGACAATCCTCTTCTGGGGTGGGGTGGGGTGGGGGGATCCAGACTTGCAATTTTATGAATGTTGAGAGATCCCAATTAGGAAATTCCATTTGCCAATGAAGATTAGTTACTGTTCTGTACCTTATAGTCTTAGAGAAGTGGGCAGGGGGAGGGGGAGGGTGCATGGGAAAGTCAAGGGACTTGCCCAGGGTCTCACAATCAGAGGCAGGAATTAACTTGAACCCAGGCTCCCTTGACTTTGAGGCAGACCCTCTGTACACTGCATCAAGCTGCTTCTCTTCCCTGGAATCTTCTCTCTATGAATCTATTCATCAGATCCTTTCCCCCGCTAGAGCAGGTTTTGACACTAAGGAGGGGAATCCTAACACCTGGAGATCAGATGAATGAATAAAAGGGGAGAGGCTTGGACAAGAAGTGAGTGACATCGAAGGAAGAAAAGATGCTAAATGGTGAGGTTGGCTGTCCCAAAGACAAACATTGTTGGTTTCATAATTTTCTCAAGGGTAGGTCCTACCTGGTGCTTATATGTACAGGGTGTCCCAAAAGACTTTGTGCAAGATTACACTTGCATGGAGACTTTTGGGACACCCCTGATAGAAGCCATTTTTTTTTAAAAGCTCATAATTAGTGTCAATAACTTATCCAAGCCCTATTTAGTGCAATGGATAGAGATAGATGTTAGATAGATAGATAGATAGATAGATAGATAGATAGATAGATAGATAGATAGATAGATAGATAGATAGATGATAGGTAGATAGATGGATAGACAGATGATAGATGATAGAGATAGAGAGATAGACAATTGATTAACAGATTATATATATGATAGATGATAGAGAGAGGTAGATAGAGATAGATGATTGATAAAGCGATAGATGATAGACAGAGAGATAATAGATAAGAGAGATAGATAAGAGATAGACAGACAGACTCAATGGATGAAGACTCTTGCTAGAACAACAGAGAGACAGACACATGCTCCCTGACTCTGGCAGGCTTCTACCTCTGCCCTAGCCCACACCAGAGCACAGAACTCTCTGACGACCTCTCCAAAGGTCTGTTCACCTCTCTACTACTTACTACCTGTGTGACCTTGAAAAATAACTCCAGTTTTCTGGGCCTCAGTTTCCTTTTCTGTAAAATGAGGGGGTTGGACTTGATGGCCTCTGAGGTCTCTTCTAGCTCAAAATATATGATCCTACAAAAAGGAAAAGACTTCATGCTCACTATCTTTTTTTTTTTTGGAGTCAATTTGAGTTAAGAGACTTGCCCAGGGTCACACAGCTAATAAGTGTCTGATGCCAGATTTTATCTCAGGTCCTCCTAAGTCCAGGGCCAGTGCTCTATCCATTGCACCACCTACCTGTCCCAAGCTCACAATCTTTTGAAGTTATTAGAGGAAGGAACTAAAAGTTCTTGGGAGTCCCTAGCCAGCCATCACCTTGTCTGACTCCCTGACTCTCCATAGGGCCTGGCAGACAGACAAGGCAGATGGTTTTGCTTTATTTTGGTTTAGGGAGTCTTGTGTTTTTGAAATGTGTGCTTTTATTTCTCTTTCACATTAGAGAAGTTCAGCTTACCACTGAGAAGAGAGGGTGTAGGTGACATGTGTGCGTGTGTGTTCCCTGGAGGAGAATACTCCATTTTACAGGCACAGAGTGTTCCCTTTTTGGTGCACAGCAAGGAGGAGGAAGGGAGGATGGAGGCTTCCATTAGCCCAGGAGCACCTGGCTGGGAGCCACTTAGTTCCTCAGCATCCAATAACCCTCAGGTAGTGTTCACAGGTGGGGAAGATGAGGGTCCTGGGCATAAATCATTGGAATCTGAAATAGGTCAGGGTAAAATTCTGGTATCTTTAAAAACTCAGATTGTGAATTAACTGGATTCTGACTTTCCCAGAAGGAGCTCCATCCCCTTGAGACAATGAGATTAACATTGTCCTGCAGAACGGAGGCTTATTTGAAGTTGAACCATAGATAATGCGGGCATTGTAATATCACAAAGACCAGAAATCTGGGACGTCCCTCCGTTTATCATCCCACCTCCCTGACAGGTTAAGAGTCACTGCAACTATTTATGAAGCACACTCAAATTTGCAAAGCTCTTTGTGTTCATTAACTCTCCAGCATTGGCAACCCTAGGAGGAAGCTACCCAAATGGATCTGTGGTGCCCATCAGTTTGCATGCTCCCTCTGATAATGCAGATGCTTTGTGAGGGTAGGCACCCTAGCTAGGGGCATAGAGGCGCTTCACCAGGAATTGGGCTGCTTGGTGCTCACTATTTTGGCTGTGGCAACCCATGAAATACAGAAAAATACCAAGCATTCCTCAGTCCTGGGCACCTGCAGTCCTGTGTATGTGGTGGGGGCAGAGAGGACTAAGAATCAGTTTTTAGACCATCTATAAACTTGAACTTGGTTGTTGGTCCTCTAAACATGAGGGTCTTGTCTGATGATCAATGAATGGAGATGCTGTTGGAAGAGCTGATTGGTATCAATGTTCTCACTATAAATGAAACATGAAGAAAGAATTACAGTTAAGTGCAAGGCTGACTTAGAGCTAAGTATAGGATCAAAGATTTAGACCTAGAAGAGATCTCAAAAGTAATCTATTTCAACCCCATCATTTTATAGATGAGGAAACTGAAGGCCAGAGAGGATGACTTGTCTGAGATCAAATGGGGAGTGAGAGACAGAGGCAGGGTGTGAACCCATCTTCTGTGTTCATAATAAGCTGCTTCTCCTAAAGCCTCCTCTCCTTGGGGTGTCAAAGAAATGAGCTGGCTTTTTCATGAGTTGTTATTACAGGTATTATTGCCCCAATTTCATGGATGATGAAACCAAGGCTTAGGTTGATAAAAGTGACTTTCCCATGCTCACATAAGCAGTAAGTGAACCCAGATTTTCTGGACCCCAATTTCAACAGTCTACCCATTATCCTAAGAGGCAGAGGTAGGGTATACAATGATAGGATGGCTGTGATCCCTTTAATTCCTTTGCTAACATGAAATCTAAGCCAGTTATTCTCAGAAATATTTATGTGAACAGGATAACAGAGAAACAGCAATGAGCTGGGTTTATTAATATTGTAGGCAGCATGATTTTCAGTGACCCAAAACAAAGTATTCCTCAGCATGATACTTAGGTGCTCAAAACAAGCAATATCCCCTATTTTCTTCCCACATCTCAAACCACCCTTAAGAGTGAAGAATTGATATCAGCCAAGAACCTTTCCCTTCCCAAGTTCACAAACCTTCCCTTTAAACTTGAAAGACTTCCAAGAACTCGTGTATAGTAAAGTAAGCAGAACCAGGACAACACTGTGCACAGTGACATCAATATTATTTGATGGCAAACTATGAATGACTTAACCATTCCCAGGAATACAATGATCCAAGGCAATCCAAAAGGATTAATGATGAAGCATACTATTCACCTCCAGAGAAAGAACTGCTATTGATTGAATACAGACTGAAACATACTATTGCTTACTTTCATTCTTTCTTTTTTTTTCTTTTATTCAAGTCTTCTTGTACAAAGTGACTAATATGAAAATGTTTTACATAATTGCACATCTATCACCTATATCTGATTCTTTAGTCTTAAGGATGGGGAGGGCAAGGAGAGGGGGAAAGTTAGGAGGGATCAAACTTGGAACTCAAAACTTTAAATAAAAATGTTTAATTTTTTTTAAAGAAAGAAGTTAAATATCTGAAAAGAATTTTAGAAAAGAAAGGTATGATGGATCTCTGGCAATTAATGAATGTAAATAAAAAGGAATATAAATATTTCTCAGCTGTATCAGGCACTTCCCCCCAAATTGGTCATGTTTATAGAAATTTATAAATGCAGAAATATTGAATATATTCCTTACTAATGACAAAATAATACATTGTAGTCAATGAAAAGCAAAAACAAACAAACAAAACCAAAAACAACCTGCCCCCACATACACCCCTCGCCCAAAGGAAGGAAAGAGAACAGAATCTTGACATATTATTTTTGAAAAGTTGTCAATCCCTATTCAATAACTTCAAAACTCTTACATGCAGGCCTGCCCAGAGACAAGACTTCTAGCCCTTGAAATTAAGGGGAAAAGAGAAGTAACCTGTGGTAAGTGGATAATGTTGTACTAAGTCAAGAAAACTGGGTTCAACTCTTCAGATTGTCTCTGTGATCCGGGATGAGTTAATCCTTTTCTCTAGGCCCCAGTTTAAGCAACTACAAAAAAAGGAGGAGGGGGACCCGAACTAGATCATCTCTAAAGTCCCTTCCAACTCTAAAATACTATGTTCTAAGGTCCTCTCCAGATCGAACAATATATGATCCTATGAATTCTGGAACTTGAGCAACATGTCTGCTTCCCACTCCTGTCTTAGATGCACTAGCAGACTATGTAGAGCCAGCAGAGAAGAACCATGAACCTGAGGCCTAATGGAGAAGGGGAATAGCATTGAAGGGAAGGAGAAAAGGACTTGAACTCACAATTATATAGAAAAAATATAGATTGAGTATACATCATAGCTTTAGAAGGGGCCTTAGAGGCCATACAGTCAAACTGCTTCATATTACAGCTGAAGAAACTCATCTGAGACCCAGAGAAGTGGGAGTGATTTGCCCAAGATCATGCAGGGAGTGAGTGGAAATGAGAGGATTTGAACCCGAGTCATCTGATTCCAGATCTGATTAGGGTTCTTCTCACTGTGTCACAAGGCCTCGTTTCTATCAAGTCATCCTGCACCCTTCCCTTCCATATATCCTAGGGTAGTACCATAGAAGGACAGTCAGGGAGAAGTGGGAGGTGACCAGAAGAACCAGATACATAGTCATCATGACAATAAGAATGCCATCTTACATTTATTGAGTGATGAGGAACTGTTTTGCTTTACGTCTTCATAGCATAGTGTTTTGCATGCAGAGAGAGATATAGGGACTGAACCTATGATTTTACTGGTACAGGGAACTACAAAGTGAGGAAATACTCTCTAACAGTGCAAAATGATACCTCCTCTACAGCTTACAGTCTTAGAAAGTTGCTTAGAACACTGGTAAGTGCCTTGGTCAAGGACATGCTGCTAGTAAATGTCCTGATTCCAGGACCAGTACTTTATCCACTGTGCCACCTGATTGCCTAGTTGTTATACAATAATGGGAAAGTTGTTTAACCTCACTGAGCCTCAGCTTCCTCATGTCAGATGGAGATAATAATTGTGTTGTGATTAAAGCATGGTATGATGCCTAAAGCATTAGAGACATGTATGTTATCATTTTATTTGATATTTGGAATCACTTTGTGAGATGGGTATTACCATCACCATCTGATATATTGAGAAACTGAAAGATGATATGATTTTCCCAATGTAGCACCTGTAATAGAACCCATCTTCTAGTCTAGGTGTGAGATTCCTGGACTTATCTGTTCAATTACATTCATTCCTTTAATAAGCATTTTTTGAAAACCTACTATGTACCAGGCACTGTAATAGATACACAGATGCCAAAAAAACTTAATTTCCTGAAATAGCTGACATTCTTTGAGAATGTGTTGTCTTTCTTCTGCCTTCTTTCATCTCAGCATTTAGATGGAAGGAGACTTAACCAAAGCTAAGAATCTAAAGCAATTCAGTTTTTTGTTTGTTTTGTTGTTGTTGTTTTTTGTTTTGGTGAGGCAATTGGGGTTAAGTGACTTGCCCAGGGTCACACAGCTAGTGTTAAGTGTCTGAGGCTAGATATGAACTCAGGTCCTCCTGAATCCAGGGCCAGTGCTCTATCCACTGAGCCACCTAGCTGCCCCAAGCAATTCAGTTTTATGCCTTTCTCCCCACAACCTGAATTCAGTTAATTGACAAAGGAGTCACTTGTTCCTTGAGTATACTTATTATTCCCCCCAGCTCCACCGTCAACCAAATGCCTTCCCCACTACTTACCATCTCTTTGTGATTGGGGTAGAATGTCTGTTCAATGAGAGGAAATTTCTCTCCTCCTAGATTCTTGTAGATGGCCACCAGCTGGGCAAACTGCAAAAGAAAACAAAATATGTTAAACCATTGGGGAGGGGGGTACCCTGGAGCAACTCTATTGAGCCCCCTCCCTCCTTCCCAGTTCCAGGCCCAACATCTCAGTCCCAGGTGATCTGAAGATCAGTTAATATATCAACAAATATTTATTGTGAGTCTGCTATGTAGAAGGGACTCCTTTTAGGTCCTAGGGAATATAGAGGTGTTTTTTTTTTAGTGAGGCAGTTGGGGTTAAGTGACTTGCCCAGGGTCACACAGCTAGTAAATGTCATGTCTGAGGCCAGATTTGAACTCAGGTCCTTCTGAATTCAGGGACGGTGCCCCCAATACAGAGGTATATTAAGACAGGCTTTGTTATTTTTGTTCTTCAGTTATTTTACAGTCACGTCCTACTATTCATGACCCCATTTGGGGGTTTTCTGGGCAAAGATACTAAGGTGATTTGTCATTTCCTTCTCCAGCTCATTTTCCAGATGAGGAAACTGAGGCAAACAGGGTTCAGTGACTTGCCCAGGGTCACACAGCTAGTAAGTGTCTGAGGCCATACTTGAACTCAGGGAGATGATCTTCCTGACTTCAGGCTCAACACTATCCATTGGGCCACCTAGCTGCCAAAAAGACAGGGACCTTGCCCTCAAAGAGCTTACCATCTAGTAGGAAGGAAAATTAATGCATGGAAAAAAATAAATGAAAAGACAGTTCGCCAATCAACAAATATTTATTAAGTACTTACTATATTCCAGGCTAAGTTCTGGGGCAAAGAACATGGTGCCTGCCCTCAAGGAGCTCATATTTTAAAAACATATATTATATATTATATACATAAATATACATATACATATAGAGAGAGACAGACAGACAGACAGAAGGTAGTATGGGAGATGGGGAAAGCCTCCTGCAGAAGGTGAGCCTTTAGCTGAATCTTGAAGGAATTCAGTAGGTAGAGGTGAGGAGAGAGCTTCCCAGACATGCCAGTGCAAAGGGGCAGAGATGAGAGATGGACCGTGGTGTTCAAGGAACATGAAGAGGGCTGATGCCACTGGCTCACTGAGTATGCACAGGGGAATAAAGAGTAAGAAAAAATGGAAAAATAGAAAGAGGCCAGGCTGGGAGGGGCTTTATCAGCCAAACAGAGGATTATCTATTTGATCCTGGAGGGGATAGAGAACCACCAGAGTTTAGTGAATAGGGTCCTAGGGACCTCATGGTCAGATCTGTATGTTCGGAAAATCATTTGTCAAGATCAATGATACAAGGTAAGTAGATGCTATGGGTCCAACTCAAATCCAACAGGGAGGGAAGGAGGGAGTCAAAAGAGGGAGGGAGCAAAGGGAGAGAGGAAGAAAGAGAAGAAAGAAGAAGAGAAGAATGAAAAAGAGAAAAGGGGAGGTGGAGGAAGGAAGGAAGATTTACATGTAGAAGGCATCTATCTCAGTGGTTACCTAGCCCAACCTCTTCATTTTACATGTGAGGAAACTGACACCAGAGACAGTGAAAGGACTCGCCCAAGGTCACACAGGTTGCATGTGGTGGAGCTGGAATTTGAACTCAGTTTCTCTGACTCCCAAAGCAGGGTTTTTTCCTATTGTACCATGCTGGACAAACAAGGTGCTTTTCTATCATTTCACTCTTCAAAAACACCATTTCTCTCTCTCTCTCTCTCTCTCTCTCTCTCTCTCTCTCTCTCTCTCTCTCTCTCTCTCTCTCTCTTTCTCTCTCTCTCTCTCTCACACACACACACACACACACACACACACACACACTTCCAAGGAAGAAAAGTTTGCCTTCGGTCCTCCTCAGCTCTCTCTCCCCTCTCTCCTCACTGCCCTATCCTATAGCCAGAACTTCATAAATCCTTCTTCTTGCCCAGGGCCTCCTAGTGTGGGAGCTCAGCTGGCACAAAGTACCCTCAGTTTCCCAGAGTTGCCTCTGCACTCAAACCTTCCCACACCTGGGCAATAGAATCCCTGAACCAAACTACGTGTGTCCAGAAGGGCCCCAGGGGAGAACCCCAATGGTGAGAGTTTCAGGCAGCCTGTCAGAAGGACAAAGTGATCTGTCTCTCAAAAATGTCATGTGGTGCATGATGGGAAGTAGCAAGGAAGAGGCTTGGGGAGAGCCTGAAGATGTTGGCAATGAACGGGCCAGGCTCAGGGTGAGCAGGTTGGGGGTGGGATCACACTTCTTGTGCTCTTCCAAACAGAGCATCTGAGCTTCCATGACCCTATTTCAGATTCCAGGGCAGTAGGAACATTTGGAAGGGAGTGGGACCACAGTTATATAATGGGAGAGATGGGAGGCTGCCTTCCCGAGTCAGCGTTGTGCCTGACCCTGGTGATCTCCGACCCCTTGGCCTCCTTTTGCCCCTTGCATCAGGGAGCTTGGACAAAGGAAAGAAACCGGGAAGGTCCATGCCAAGGTCAACAGTGAAAAGAAGAACCAGCACTCCCTGAATTTGTCCACTCCCATTAACAGGAAGAAGCAAAGACATGAAATGCTATTAGTGCAGGAGCTTAGCATGGCGAACCGGAGAACTTGGTGTTCATCCAGCCTTCCCTGCTGTTCCGATCCAGTGCCAAAGGCAATACTACGAGATTATGAATGGGAGAATGAACTCTCACCCAATCCCAGGCATGGCACATTACAGGGCGTAGGGCTTCTTGGGATCCCTGCTCCTGGGACCCTGACCTGGCATGGGCCTGGGGCAGGTGGATGAGGAACAAATTGGCTAATGTTGCTCCATTCCAGTCTCCCTTGCTCTGTCGGGAAGCACCCTTTAAGAGACCCTAGGATTCACAGAAGATGCCATAGTAACTAGGATGACATGTTAAGGGGAAGGGGGAATCAAGGAGAGAGCAGCAGCAGCATAGGAGAGATTAAAAACAAACCAAAACAAAAAAACAAACTACCTTCTTTTTTTGTGGCTGGGGCCATGCAGGCAGCTCAGTCTTGGGAAACACGGGGGTGGGGTGAAGAAGGAGGTCATAGGGCAACAGTGCTCCAGGAGCAAGGCAGGGGTGGAGGGCAGTCTGGGAAGGGCCGAGACTCCCAGGGGAGAAGGGAGGGTGGGAAGAAGCCAGAACAAGGCTTTGTGCATTTGGGGACGTCTCTGGACTGCTCTAATTAACTTCATATGCAGAATTGTATTCTCTTATCACTAGAGAAACCTGAGTGATCAAGGATAAGTAGATTTAGAGTAAGAAGGGACCTTAGTGGTCCTCCAGTCTCACCCCTTCAAATTGCAAAAGAGGAAACTGAGGTGCAGGGAGGAGAGGTTTCATGCCCAAGGTCACACAGGGTGTTAGTGTCAGAGAGTCACCTGTCATCATGATAATAGCAGTAACGCTTTACATTTCTTTTTTAGAGCACTCTGAGGTTTCCAAAGTGTCTTTCACTTATTGGAACCTCTTAACAATCCTGCTGGGTGGGCACATTCCCATTTTACAGGTGAGGAAACTGAGGTCCAAGGTGGTTCAGTGACTTGAACAAGGTCACATGGGTCATAAGTGGCAGAGCTGGGATTTTTTCATATTTTGCGTTTGTGTGTATCTTCCCAGCATCTCTCACAGTACCTTCCATATAGTAAGTGCTTAATAAACACCTGTTGGAGTAGATTGGACCTCCAACCATCCATTAATCCACCTCTCCATTTGTCTAGTCTTTATCAACCATCATGGGCTGAGGGAGAGGCATCAGTGGCTCTTTTCTTTCCTTCAGTCCCCACATCCAATCAATTGTAAGTTTTACTTCCAATTTATCTATTAAATCTATCCCCTTCTCTCCATTCCCATGGTCCCAATGTATCCCTCATCACTTTTGGCAAAGAGTATGATAATAGGCTTCTAACTGGTCCTTCCAATCTCTCTTCTTTCTAATCCAACCTCCATTTTAGGGGAGGGTAGGGAAGAAGGGGAGAGAATTTACAAAGCTCCTGTTATATTCCAGGTGGGGCAGCTAGGTGGCGCAGTGGATAGCGTTCTGGGTCTGTATCCACTGTGCCACCCAGCTAACTGAATACAACAGCTAACTGAATACAAGTGTAATCTTTCCTAAAGAGGGTATGGTAACAGTTACTGTCTTTTAAAGAAGAGCAGCTAAAAGTTACTGTTTTAATTGCCATTCTATGGTATCAAGGAGCATCTAGGTAACATTTTTCCATGAAGATCTATGAGAGAAACCACAGAGAAGACAGATAGAGAAGGCGATCAGAAACTTCTTTGTTGTTAGGACTGTTTCAACTGTTATTTTCGTGAGGAAACATAGACAACTTATGAAGAATGAGTCTTTAGAAAAACTAATTAGAGTAAAAGTTTGGGAGAAGATGAGACTTCTCCCATCATGGTTGGAGAGAAACTAGAGAGGACAGAGAAAGAAGATGGAAGTCTTTTATCTTTATGGAACCTTTTTGATGTTTGTATTTTGACAAGAATTAGAGATTTTTTTTGGTATCTTGAGTGAACTGAATGATGGGATTGTATTTGCAGAAGTTGGAAAAGATCAACTGCCATTATTGTGATGATCACTAGTAATGTTGTCTGTGATCTTTCTCATGGCTAAAATACTGTAAATAGTTATTAATGTCTTTGTTTTATCATGTATTTCATTGTTAATTCAATTGTTAATTTCAATTGTTAATAAAAAGCATTTTCAGTCATTTTAATGTTTATTTAGCCCCAGGAGATCAAAGAATTTAATAGGGAGATTAAAATCTTGAGAAAAGAGGTTTCTTCCATTTATGAAAAGAATGTATAATAATGTATGATGATAACGAAATATTAATATTTGATGAACTGTGATGAAGGATCTGAGCTTAATTGATTAATTGAGAGATGTATAAAATGTTTATTAATTTATAATAAAATATACAAACATACCTTGGATTACTCTAGAGGTCAGCCTGATAAGATTAAATATAGGAACAAGTCAAGTAGCACAAGTGAGATTGGTGACTTGTGGTAGCCCTGTTACACATGAAGGTAGTTTGGGGGGAGAGCACTAATAGTTTGTGTGATCCAGAAAATTCTCATATAGGAGGCAGAACTTTGAGTTAAGCTTTGAAAGAAGTCTGAAATTCTAAGAGGTTGTAATGAAGAGTCAAAGCAATCCAGGAATAGGAAAATGCCCGGGCAAAGGCATGGAGGTGGGAGATAATCATCTCACACACTGGCAATGCCAAGTTGGTCAGTTTGGTGGGACTGCGGAAGAAATCAAAGTGCAATAAACCTAGAAAGGTAGGACTGTATTTTATCCCAGAAGCAATATTGAGTCACTGATGATTCTCAATAAGTAGAGTGACATCGTCAGACCTGTGCTTTAGGAAGAAAGGAGACCTTTATTTTAGATTTTGTTGTTGATTTTTTTTTTTTTGGTTTTCGTGAGGCAGTTGGGGTTAAGTGACTTGCCCAGGGTCACACAGCTAGTAAGTGTCAAGTGTCTGAGGCCATATTTGAACTCAGGTCCTCCTGAATCCAGGGCCAGTGCTTTATCTACTGCGCCGCCTAGCTGCCCAAAAGGAAGCATTTATTAAGCATCTACTATGTGCCAGGCATTATGCTAAATGCTTCAAAAAATATTATCTCTTTTGATCCCCTGCAACAAACAACTCTGGGAGGTAGGTAGGTACTATTTATTATCCCCATTTTATAGCTGAGGAAACTGAGGCAGACAGGTTAAGTGACTTGCCCAGTGTCACATAGCTAATAAATGTTTGAGGCTGGATTTGAACTTGTGTCTTCCTAGCTCCAGACCCAGCACTTTATCTATTGTACCACCTAGCTGCCTCAACCATCTGTTGGCTAACTTAGACCCATCTTCTGGGCTCTCCACTCCATTATACAGTTTCCTGGTTCATTCCTTGCTCTTTTCATTGCACCCTACACTCTCTCTGAGGTTCAGAAAGGCTGAGGGGTTTGAGCTGCTGGTCTGGGTGTGAAGGGCAGAGCAGCTTGTTTGCAGCTGCCTGAAAAGTAGCTGCCCTGGTTTCTCCAAGGATCTGAAAGATTCAGGCTATCAGAACTGGCTGGTGGGATGTAGGATTTGGCAAGACTCACCAGTAATAAGTGCAATGTGATTTTGCAGTTGAGGAAAGAATGGGAAGAAACTGCTGAAATATGTGATTAGGGACAGGTGTTTCCTTCAGAGGCTGGGCTGAGGAGCCAAGGGGCTTAGCCTACAGGAACAGGATTCATGGGAATTGGGCCAACTGAAAGCCCGGCTTTCCACATCTCCAGCTGAACTGAATGGGAAAGACCCTGAGCTCCATTTGTCAGCACAGCTTCAGCAGATTTTCCGTTAAGACCCCTGCCCCCACCCTCTCTCACTAAGAAACAGCTGCTTTCTGGGCCCTAGGACCCAAGTCCTCCTCCCCCAATGCTTTGAGCCTCATTATGGAGATAGCTCCAGGGATGGCTAGGCTGGTACTTAGATGAAACACGTAAGACTCCACTAGAGTTGTCCTTTGTTGTCTAGGTGATGGGGAAAGGGACACTCCCCTCTCTGGCTAAGCTAGCCTAGAGAACTTTGGGTACTAAATCTACATTCCTAAGAGTCTATGACCATCCTTGCCAAGTGCAAGTTACAAAACATTTGACCACTCCCTTATATGCATTGTCTCCCATTACTTGAATATAAATTCCTTTTGGGTAGGAACTCTCTAGCTTTTATAGTTGAAATATCAGCATTTACCATGGTAGGTGGCACATTGTTAAGTATTTAACAAGTATTTGTCATTCACTTACTCATTCAATCATTCAATCATTCATTCATTCATTCATTCATTCATTCATTCATTCATTCATTCATTCATTCATTCACAACCACTCTGGAATACTTAACCAAGTTACAGAGGGGTTGCAATCTGCAGTAAGTCAACTGTGGGACCCAAAGCAACAAAACCACAGATCTTTTAAAGTATTACCACATGAAACCTTGATTTTTAAGCCCCACCCCTCCACTAAAGTCACACTATGATTCTCCATTGTTATGTGGAGTTATTTGAAACAAAACTGGCGTCCCCTTTGGTGACAAATAGAATCTCCTACACTTGGCATTTAAAGCCTGTGACAACCTGATTCCAACCACCTTTCAAGCCTTATTATAAACTATTTCCCTTTATGCACACTTCAATCCAACCAAACTAGCTTTCTTGATATTTCCTCATGAGCTGGTTTCCATTTCCAGTCTCCATGTCTTTGCCCAAGCTGTCCCTCATGCCTGGAATGCACTCCTTTAGCATCACTGCTTAGAATCCCTGGTTTCCTTCAAATGCTGTCACTTGTATGAGGCCTTTTCTGATCCCATAGATGTTAGCACCATCTGCTGAAATTACTTTGTATTTCCTGAATATCTTTTGTCTATTGTTAGATGGGTACATTTTTCTCCAGTAGAATTTAAGCTCCTTGAGGGCAAGGATGGTTTTATTTTTGTCCATCTGTCCTCCATACCTGGTACAGTGTCAAGTAAGTACCTATCGATGCTTGTAAATTGATTCTTTGACTGGAGGTGGTTTAAGACTCAGGCTAATGGAGCAAGGCTGGCAGGAAGGTGAGGAAATCTTCATTAGGAAATCGCAAACACTGTCCAGTGAGTCATTGAAGGGTCACAATCTGTCTTGGTGGAGGGTATGCCCACAATGATGAAATGGTAAATCTTAAACATGTGGGACCAGTGAAAAGATTGCCACCACTCTGTGACTGTCCATTCTAGTTGACTCTTGTCTGTGTCTGCCCATGAATTTACCAAAAGGGATCCATGCAAAATGTTGGGAAAATTCCTCAAATTCTTTTCATCTTCCATGGATGCCAATGGAGCCCTCAGGTGTCCCTCACTTACTCTCACTATATTCCTGGTCCATGTGTTTTTCTATGTGGTGCAGAGGATAGTCTTAGACAGGAAGTCAAGAAGACATGAGTTCAAATCCTGCCTCAGACACTTACTACCTCTGTAACCCTGGGCAAGTCCTCCAAATTCTCTCAGTCTCAGTTTCCTCATATGTAAAATGGGATAAGAACACTTACCTCACTGTTACAGTGAGGATCAAATGAGACAATATTTGCAAAGCACTTTGCACACCTTAAAATGGTTTGTAAATGTTAGCTTTTGTCATGATTATTTTTTTCTCTTTATAATATCCCCGCATCAAGCTTAAATTTGCTACTTATAACTTTCACTCATCATTCCAACCGGAACCTTCTGGGATCAAGTTGTACAGGCCTAATCCCTCTTCTGTGACAGAATGAAAAGACACGTATTACCCACTTTCCAGCTGCAAAGCATTGTACTAAGGGCTGGGGATGTGAAGAGAAAAGTAGGAGAATCCCAGCTCTGGGGAGAGACAGGAAAGAGACTCATATAATCATTGAAGAGAGAGAGCGCGCGTGCGCGTGTCTCCCCTCCCCCACTTCAAGATTAAGCATCCTTGAGTCCTTCATCTTCATCACTTGACCTCAGGGCGTTTCACCTGGTTCCCTTCCTCTGGGGATTGTTCTCCTGCTCCTCAAAGTTTGGATGTAGCATGGTAGAGGGGAGAAAGTGCTAAATTTGGAGCCAAAGGTGCTGGGTTCAAATTCTGGTTATTCTACTTACTCCCTATGGCCTCTACTTACTCTCTAGGCCTCAATTTTCCCCAAAAATATAAAATGAAGGGATTGGATGAGATGGCCTCTAAGATCCTTACCAGCTCTAAATCTGTGATCCCATAATTTATCCCTATTCAATTTCACCTTATTAGATTTAGTCCAGGGTTCCAGCCTAGCAAGGACTTTGGATCCCTGACCCTGTCATCCAGAGTCTCAATCATCCCTCTCTCCTTCCTTGTCTTCTGTAGATTTAGGATCAAATCTGCAGTTTATACAAATGTTGGTCCCCATTGACCCCGAATAGACCCTCGAGAAGCTGAATGCTCCTACCCACAGGTGAAGGTTGACCCTGCCTCTAATTGAGTTGGGTGACCCAGGGATGTCTTCACTAGGCCCGGCCCACCAGGACTGCAGCCACCCCCTTAACCTCCTGGGGTTTCTAAAACACATCACCACTTCTTATACCAAGAAGCTGGGCTTTGAACAGAGCCCACCAACAACAGGGAGGGGAGGCCAAGCCTGAGCTGGCAAGAGAGCCAAAGATTGTCTTCTAAAGCCACAGGTGTGAAAAACTAGGTCCATCTCCCACTTCCTAGGAAGGACTGGGAAGCAACATCCTAAATACTGGACGCTGTCTGTCTGCTTGAGGCCATGGCCTTGTGCCATGTCTGGACTGAAAGAGCCGCTTAGTCACCTGTGTTTTTAAAATTCAATTTGGCAAATATTTACCAAGTGTCTGCTAGGTGCCCATCCCTGTCCTAGGCATTGTAGGGCATTACAAAGACCTCGATGAATCCAAAATAGAACTCATTCTCTTTTCCTATAAACCCAGGCCTCTTTTGAAATTCTCTATTTCAGTCCAAAGCAGTCAGCCTTCCAGGCTCCCAGGTTCACAACTTTGGATTCATCCTTAACTCTTCCCTCTCCCTCAACCCACCTAGCCACTCAATTGCCAAGTCTTCATAATTCCTCCTTCACTACAGCTCTTGTATCCACCCCCTTGAGCCTCCTAACCTATCTCCCTGCCTTAAGTCTCTCTCCCTTCTCCAATCTCTCCTCCACACTGCTGCCAAAGTGATCATGCTAGAACAGAGGTCTAACCATATTATTCCCCAGCTCAATAAACCTCGGTGGCTCCCTATAACTTCTTTTTTGTTGTTGTTTTTTTTTTTTGTAGGGCAATGGAGGTTAAGTGACTTGCCCAGGGTTACACAGCTAGTAAGTGTCAAGTGTCTTAGGCAGGATTTGAACTCAGGTACTCCTGAATCCAGGGCCAGTGCTTTATCCACTGCACCACCTAGCCGCCCCTTGGCTCCCTATAACTTCGAAGAAATCCTCTGTTTGGCATTTAAAGCCCTTCACAGCCTGGCTCCCACCTACTTTCCCAGAACTATGATACATATTTCTCTCCTTCAAACACTCTTTAATGCAGCCCAAGTGTTCCACGTATACTACATTCCATCTCCAGATGTCCCTCCCTCCTTTCCACTGCCTCTTAGAATCCCAAGTTACCTTTAAAGCTCAGCTAAAGCGCCACCTGTTACATGAGACCTTTCTTGATCCATCCACCATCTAGTGCCTTTCCCCCCAAATTACCTTATATCTATCTGAAGGGAAATCTTCAACAACAAACTCCCTAAAAAAATGTTTTTGACCCACTTTTAGGTTTAATCTCAATGGTTAAATTTCTCCATCACTCTCTAAAGACTAGACAATTAAATACAACAATAAATTAAGCCCTGATTTGTAGTGTTTGCTGATTTCTGAGGTATAAATGCTCAGTGAAAATTTAGCAATCAGCTCAATGAAAATTTAACAATCAGCTCAGCTTTCTGACAGCTAGAAACTCAGTGAAAATTTTTGTTGTTGTTGCTTTTTGTTTTTTTATGGGGCAACAGGGGTTAAGTGACTTGCCCAGGGTCACACAGCTAGTAAGTGTCAAGTGTCTGAGTAAGAATTTGAACTCAGGTCTTCCTGAATCCAGGGCCAGTGCTTTATCCACTGCGCCACCTAGCTTCCCCCTCAGTGAAAATTTAACAATCACAATCTGGTTTAGGTTGGCTCTAGCATATCCCTGTTTTTGATACATCCATCCATGTCTTCCTGTTACCTCTCCCTACTAAATGCAACTACCTCAAAAGCAAGGAGAGGTTCATTTGTGTTTTTGTACTCTCAGTTCCTTAGCACAATGCTTGGCTCATAGAGATAGGGATTGGATCTTTGATTCTATTGGTATAGGAAACTTGAGGGTGAGGAAACTCCTTCTACCAATGCTGGTTACTTCCTTCTCTGCAATGTCTAGTCTTAGAAATTTGGCAGTCCCAATGAGAAGCTGAATGATAAATGTATATGAGTGTGTGTGTGTGTGTGTGGGGTGAATGTGTGCACTGGTATATGAGTATGTGGGGGGTATATGAGTGTATATGTGGTGTATGAGTGTGTGTATGTATAGGTCCATAAGACTAAATGTGTATGATTGTATGTGTGTATGGGTATATGAGTGTGTGTGAGTGTGTGAGTGTGTGGGTTGGTGTATGGGTGTGGGGGTGTACAGGTGCGTGTATGAGTATGTGTTTGTGTATGGACGTATACATGTGTATGGGAATATGAGCATGTGTGTGTAGGACAGAGGAGTCCCACTGACATCCTCCATACATACACACTAGCAGAGATAGCTGTAGAATCACCCAGCATGGATCCAGCCTGGTCTGGGCTGTCCCCTCTCAGCTCTTATTAGTCTCATGAAGCTCCCATCCAACAGCTGCGCCATGTTTCAGCAAACATCATGAGTTGTGACATCTGGCATGCATTTTTGCTACCCCCTGTTCTTCTGTGACTGCTGACAGCTGCTCTATGCCCTTCAGGTCATCCTTAAAGAATGGATGTATTGTTTAGATATAATCTCCCAGAACATTCTCTGTGCCAGGGTTGTCTGCATGGCACACACATGCACGGACATGCACACATGGTGTCACACACACACACACACACATACACACACACATGCATGCACCCTCCACTCTGCTCATCTCTGCTCCCACCTCCTTTCAGCCCAGGCTCCAAGTTCTAGGGGCCTCTTGGGCCCTCTGCTGGCCATGGGATGGGTGCAGGTTGGAGGCCACAGGTCCCATGGCCTCCTTTATCACCAGGGTCCCTTCCTCAAGGTTCAGGAGAGACACGACCACAAGGACCAATGCAAAGGAAACCCTGAGGCTCCCCCAGTATCTCCCAGCCCTCTGTTCACTCACCACCCAGGGCTTGTCACAGAAGTTGTAGATGGAATCCAGGGAGTTGACGCTGGGGATGCCAGCATAGTGCATGCCAATGATCAGGTTTCGGTAGTCCTCATTCTCGGCCATGCCAAAGGAGTGCTGCCGGACAAGCACAAAGTCTGGCCGGAAGGATCTGAAGAGGAAAATAGAGGCAGAGACTGTTTACGCAACTGGACTCCTCCATCTACATCCCGATGTGAGTGGAACGGTGTGCAGACCCTTAATATATCCCCAGGCAGCTAGGTGGTGCTGCACAGGATAGAGCACCAGGCTCTCAGGAATCAGGAACACATATCTTTATGAGTTCAAATCCAGTCTCAGATACACAGTAGCTGTGTGACCCTGGGCAAGTCACTTAACATATCTGTGATCTGAGACCAATGTATAGTGTAATGCCAAGATGGTCAGTGAAGCCAAACAGATTAAAATGGAATTGGGAAACATTCTAAAAAATAAATAAAAACACAGTAGAACACAGATAATGTTAATATGTGTTTTTTGAAGTCAATATGTATGATTTTGTGGACCCTTCCTTTTTATTTGAATTTGACATCACTGGTGTAGAAAAAAAGGCACAGGTTTTGGAGCCTGAAGACCTGGGTTTAAACCCAGTGGTTACCAATTATCAGTGATTTAACTTTAGGCAAGTAATTTCCCTTTCCTGAGCCTCAGTTTCCCCCTCTGTAAAATGAAGGGGTTCAACTAGATCAGAATTTATTAACCTGTTCTCTGTGATTTTTAAAAAAACATTGATAACTGTATTTATTTCCTTTTGGGGGGGTGGGGGGGTGGGCCAATGAGGGTTAAGTGACTTGCCCAGGGTCACACAGCTAGTATGTGTCAAGTGTCTGAACTCAGGTCTTCCTGAATTTAGGGCCAGTGCTTTATCCACTGTGCCACCTAGCTGCCTGATGACTGTATTTCAATATTTAAAAACATCATTCTGAGAAGGAGGGATGGATGGGCTTCACCAAACTGTTACCAAAGGGAGATACATGACACATTAAAGGTTAAGAACCCATGGACCAGATAATCTCAAGGCTCCTTCCAACTCTAAATCCTATATACCAAATAGTATATAATAGACTAAAGACTACACTGTATCACAGAATCTTAGTGTTGGGATGGTGTTCAGCAGCCTGTCCCATGCTCTAAGATAAATTCACTGCTCCATACCCCTTGCTTGAAGACCTCCTACAAGAGGGAAGCCATCACCTCCCACCTCCCCCATTCCACTGTTGTCTTTCTTGAGAAGGTTTCATTGCCTAACCTCATCCCATAGCTAAGACATTCAACAAGTCCTTGCTGAGCACCAGAAATCTTGGAACTGCTAAATCCAACAGTCATTTCCTCAAACTTCATCCTACATGATTTCTTGACATCTTTTTGGATATGGCCTCTCCTGCTGAGAGCATGACACTGCTCTCTCTTTATCCTTCAACCCATCTGTCTGAAGGTTCCTTTTTAGTCTCATTTGCTGATTCATCAGCCAGCTCTCTTCCCCATCTGTGAGTGTCCCACAACACTCTGTTTTGGGCGCTCCTCTCTTTCCACATTATCTCTTGATGATATGGTCAATCTCTGTGTCCAATGATCAACTCTACACAGATGATTCCAAAATTCATCTCCAACCCTAGTTTCTTTCCTGAACTCCAGTCCCACATCACCAGCTGCCTGCTGAATATTTTCAATGCAGTAGGTCCTGATTGGCATTTGTGGGAAAGACAGAAGGAAACAGGTATTTATTAAATGCTGACTATATGCCAGGCACTGTACTAAGCACTTTACAAATATTGTCTTGTTTTATCCTTACAATAACCCTGGGAGGTAAGTGTTACTATTATCCCCATTTTATGGTCAAGGAAGCCAGGGCCAAGAGAGGCTAAGTGACTTGCCCAGGATCACACAGCTAGTAACTGTCCGAGGCTGGATTTTAACTCAGGTCTTTCTGACTCCAGGTCCAGTGCTCTGTCCATTATACCACTTAACTGCCTCTACTCTTCACCAACACTACACCACTGAAATGATAGGTCCGGTTCCCCAGCCCCCAAATTATAATGATGATGATGATACGACATTTATATAGTACTTTAAAACTGAGAAACTTTAAGCACACATTATTCACTTTGATCCTCCCAGCACCCTGAAGAGTGGCTATGATCCCCATTTCAGAGATGAGGAAGTCATAACAACTCACAAGGCTCATAGAACTTTCCAGCATACAACTGGTCACTGTATGAGCAAGGCAGGCTTTATGTAGCCACACACCATCATGAAATCATAGGGTAGACTAAGCTGAGAGAGCTTGGAGCCCCATCAGGGAGCCAACATACACACACACACACACACACACACACACACAGCCCTTAGTACAAGGCTGTGTGCTTAGTGCTTACATAAATAGGTTAAAACATAAATGGCACAGATGAAAGTGACGGGAATGTGCCCTGAGGAATGATGTATCTGAAGAATTAGAGAAACATTAGAAAACATCAACTAATGCCAAGAGAAGTAAACAGATATAGGACTCACAAAACAAAGTAAATGGCGAAATTGACCACAATACAACTGAAACAAAATGATGTGTAATCGAGCAAATAACCAAACTTGGCCTGGAAGAAGAGATATGAGAAGGCAAAGTTCTCTATTTTTTGGAGAGATTAGGGGGCAGGGTGGGGGCGGGGCAGGGCAGTGCTATGGGTGTGAAACACTGTATACACTGTCAGACTTGATCTATGTGTGGGTTAGTTTTGCTGAATTTCTCTGTCTCTGTCTCTGTCTCTGTCTCTCTGTCTCTCTCTCTCAAAATTCTTTATTTACTCTGGGAGGGGGGGAGGGAAAATGAAGATGATGTAAAGCCAAAAGAACTTAATAAGGATAACCTAAGTTTTGGAGGTTTTTAGAGGGAAATGACATTAGAAATCATCTAGCACCAGAGTAGTCCAGGAAGTCTTCATGAAGAAGATAACACTTAAGAGGGTTGTGATTCTGGGTGCCAGGAGGGACACTTCCAACCAAGCCACTTAGTATAAATGGGCTTAGTTTTTTAGATGCTGAAAAACACCCAATTGTGGGAGCTAGGCAGGAGGAGAAAGGCTTGGAAAGGGAAGGTGGAGATGAACTTGGATGCCTTCACCCTTCTACCCATGTGCCAACCCTAGTTCTCAAGCTCAATCTTTCAGGACTCGGCTCCGGGCAGCCCTTGGGCCAGCCCCACCCCAACCTCTCGAGCCAAAGGACTGGGCAGCCTGATGAAAGCCACCAGTTACCCAATGTTCTCCTCCCTGATGGCTTACCCCAAATCAGAAGGTGGGGAAAAGAACAAATATTTTTCATGCCACTGAGGTTGAGCAACAACAAGCAGGAAGCAGAGAGGACAGAACATTCTCCACCTGGCAGCTAATGTTTGGTTCAAATTGGTCCAGGAAATCATCTCTGCTTCCAACTGCTGCCCCTCAGGACCTGGGCTTCTTACCTCCTGGCTCTGGTCTCCAAAAGGAGCCATACCTCAAAAAGAGAAACATTTCTTCCCCAAGTGGTTCAGTGTAAAGTAGGCTGGATCCAGGGTCAGAGGAAGCCCACCACTGTTACTGACTACCTAGATAATCTTAGGCAAAAGACTCTCCTGGGCCTTCAGTTTCCTCATTTGTAAAAACAAGGGAGTCAGACTGGGTGATCCCAAAGGTCCCTTCTGTTTCTCACCAATGAAGATCCATTGGCACAAATATACCCTAGAATTATACTTTTGCATCAAGAAGGGACATTAAAGGTTTTTTAATCCAACTCCCTCATTTTACAGCTGAGGGAACTGAGGCCCAGAGAGGTTAGGCCCCTGGTCAGATTGCTAGTAAGCAAGGGATCAGGGGTTTAAAACCAAGACTTCTGATGCTTTCTTCAGGGTTCCTTCTATAGAGTCACCTTCAATTGCTATGGTGCTCAGCCAAGGCTTCTGACCAGGCACCTCTAGGGGCTCTGGTATGTAGAACCCCAGATTCTCAGAACTTGAAGGAACCTCAGAGTTCACCAAGGCTCGCCTTCCACTAAATTCAGGAATATTCTCTATAGCATCCCTGACATCTGGTCCCGTAGTCTCAGCATGAACACCTGAAGTGGGTGACACCTGAGAATTTAAAGGTATTTTGGGATCTTGGCTGGATTTGAATAATAGAAACCAACCAAATATCTAGAAAATTCCTCATTCTAGTTTTTTTTCTCTGCTATAATAAAGAACTCATTCACTTTGCCTGGAATCAACCTATTTGTTTCCCAATATGCATCCTCTCCTCCACCCAGGCTGGGGTGCTCACCTTCCTTACCTGCTTAAGTCTTTGCTCAGGGCATTTCTCTCCCTCTTCACACAAACTTGAAATGCATCCTCAATCTGCCTACCCTAATTTGCATATTTATCCTTCAAGGGCCAACTCAGGTCTTACCATTCGATGCTAATCAATTCAACAATCATCTATAAAATTCCTACTATGTGCCAGGAACTAGGCATGGTCCAAAGACAAAAACCAGATAATCTCTGCACTCCATGAATTTTTATTCTATTAGAAGAAAATTATCCCCATCTCTATCTCTATATACACCCTTATAGGTAAATACAGAGTAAGTTCCAAGGAAAAGGCATGGGTCTAACATGAAGTGCAATTTGGTAGGTAACACAATGGATAGATCATAGGATTTGAGATCTACGTTCAAATCCCACCTCAGATACTAGCTGTGTGACCCAGGGAAAGTTTCTTAGCCTTTTTTCCAGCCTCTGTTTCCCCATCTGCAAAATGGGGATAACAATAGCATCTATCCCCTAAGGTTGTTGTGAGAATAAATTGAGATACTATTTGTAAAGTACCTTGCAAATCTTAAAACACATAAATGCTAACTATTGTTGTTAAAACAGGGATTGCAGAGGGCGAAATGGAATAGTAGGGAACAGTTATCAACTGTATGTGGAGAACAGGAGCAAGACTACTAGGTAATAAGTCTCAGGGAAAGGGTGTCTGGGAATAGAACTCTAGAGTTTACTCTGTATATGTCCTGAGTTGTAGGAGTTTGGGGAAAAGTAGATTCTAAGGGTAAGACATAGGTAGGTGTTCCCGGCTTGAGTAACTAGACAAAAAAAATTGTACAACCTTGGTGTTGTTATCCCCTCATGAAATCTATCAGGATTTGGGGAGCTGTTATGAAAGACTCTTTATTAATTCTATATCTCTCAAAGGCAGAGTTCTGAGTCCCCACTGGTATATCCCCGTGAAGAAAAGAAAGTGGTCCAAGGAGATGCCAACAAAGCCAGATCTTAGGTATGAATGTACTTATGGTGAATGATACATGGGACTATCTCCACTGTTTTGGACATTATGCTTCTATTAATATTGTCTAAACTTTCATTACCTTTTTCGTAGCCACATTGCACTGTTGATTTATGTTTAAGCTTGTGGTTTTTCACATGAATACTGTCTAGCTGTTCCTCATCTGCCATATATATATATATTCTTTTAGTGAGGCAAGTGGGGTTAAGTGACTTGCCCAGGGCCACACAGCTAGTAAGTGTTAAGTATCTGAGGCTGGATTTGAATTCAGGTCCTCCTGACTCCAGGGTCGGTGCTCTATCTACTGTGCCACCTAGCTGTCCCTGCCCTATACTTTTATAGTTGGTTTTTGAAACCCAGGAGTAGGACTTTCCTTTCATCATTATTACATTTCAGTTTATTAGATTTGGCTCACCAGTTCTAGCTGGCAAGAGCTCTTTCTGAACCCCCAGTGTGTTATCACTCCTGATTTTATGTCTTCTGCAAATCTGATAAGCATATCATCTATGCTTTTATCCAAGCCATCAATAAAAATGTGGAAAGGCGGAATCCAAAGACAGACCCTGGGGTCCTTCTATTGCACTGATAGGGTACTTAATCAACTACTGCCTGGTAATTACATAAAAGTACCTTTGCACATATATTGTTCTTGTCATTCAGGTGTTTTTCAGTTGTGTCAGACTGTCCCTGACCTTATGTGGGTATTTGTTTTTTGGCAGAGATACTAGAGTGGTTTGCCATTTCCTTCTCCAGTTCATTTTACAGGCAAGGAAACTGAGGTAAACAGCATTGAGTGACTCCCTCAGGGTCACTTAGTTAGTAAGTGTCTGAGGCCAGATTTGAATTCAGGAAGATGAGTCTTCCTGACTCCAGGCCTGCTGCTCTAACTACTGAACCACCTCATTGTTTCCCCAACTAGACCTTAAGCTTCCTAAAGTCAGGAGCTATGTGTTAGTTATGCTTCATTTTATCCTCCTTAGAGCTTAGCACGAGGCTAGGCCCAGCACACTAAATACTCCCTGATTGATTATTTCCCCCCCCCCCAAAGGCTTGACTTCAGAGAAAGCCACTTCCCTTCTCCTTCCTTGTCTTTCCACCCCACTAGAGACGAGATCTCCAGAGAGCCATAAAACCTCCAAATTATTGTCAAGGCAGAGACCCCAGGGGGAGGAGGACCTCTTCTTCCCTACCAAACCAGGCCCCTCCTTCAGTGTTTTGACTAAGAATCTTCCCCCTCCCCCTCTCCTTGCTCTGGGGCCCCCAGCTCTCCTGAATACAATTATGTAAACTGACAGGGGAATACATAGGTTTATAGGTACTGTCGTAAGTGTTCTTGGGCATTTTTGTGCATTCATGATTGCGTGCATGTGCATGTATGTGCATGTATTCATGTGCATGTGCACATATATGTGCAACTGGCACAGAAGGCTCTAAATATAACCAAGGGTACTGCCCAACTCAGGGCCCCAGGGCCTCTGAGGTCAGGGAGAAATCTGTCCTCTGTGGCATCACAAATAGGGCAGGAGGACAGTGCTAAGGGTCAGCAGTATCTTTGACCTTGAGGCAAACACTCACCTGACAACCTTTGTGCCATTTCGGAAGACCTGCATGTCCACGGCATAGGTTCCATCGGCATGGGCCACCAGGTTGAGCTCGGAAAACTCTGCCTACAAAAACAAGAGAGGGGAGTAAGATCACAGTCCTGTACAAGACAAGCTCCCAGTGGGATGGGGATACTGAGTTGGGGGCCAGGGTTTTCTACATTGGCTTCAACCACTTGAAAATTTGCCTAATTGTCAGCACGGGACTGCGATGACGCTGTTAGAATCACGAGAACTGAGTTATAGTCCTATGTTGGCCACTTTAGTAGTGTGCTTTAAAGGTTTAAAAAACAATTCTACTGGGGGCAGCTAGGTGGTGCAGTGGATAAAACACCAGCCCTGGATTCAGGAAGACCTGAGTTCAAATCTGACCTCAGACACTTGACACTTACTAGCTGGGTGACCCTGGGCAAGTCACTTAACCCTCATTGCCCCACAAAATAAAGAAAGAAAAAAGAAAAAAACCTCAATTATTCTACATATCTTATCTCATTTAATGCAAAACAACAATACTTTGAGGTAGGTGTTATTATCATCCTAATTTTTATAGATGAGGAAACTGAGGCTGAGAGAAGCTGAAAGTCTTCCCCAGGGCTATACAGCTTCTGTGTCTAAGGCAGGATTCAAATTCAGATCTTGACTCCAGATTCTGTGCTCTATCCACCTAGGTGCCTAGGACTACCACCATCAATAGTGTATGGGGAATTGATCATGGAGACCCTTAATCAATTGGATGAGATTATAAAGAGTGAATCTTTGTAAGAAGAGTATCACAGATTATATATATAATATATATATAATATATGTATGCATGTGTATATCTATCTACCTACCTATCATCTATCATCTATCATCTATTCATCCATCCATCCATCCATCCATCCATCCATCCATCCATCCATCCATCCATCCGTCCATCTATTCATCTATCTATCCATCCACCTGTCCGTCTATCTGTCTATCATCTATCCATCTATTTATCTATCTATTCATCTATCTATCCATCCATCTATCCATCCATCCATCCATCCATCCATCCATCTATCTATTCATCTATCTATATATTCATCTATTGATATATCTATTCATCTATCTACCCAGCCAGCCAGCCATATATATGTCCTAACTCCTTCTTGAGAGAACACAAGGAATTTCTCGGATTAGTTCCCGGTGACTGTAGTCCCAGGTGTTGGGAGGTTAGGGGGAAATTGTCCTTTCCCGTGCTTTATGAGAATAAGCTCTGAAATAGCTTCCCCTTTTTCTCACAGACTGGCATACAGAAAGGGAGGGGAAGGGGCTTCATTCACTGCCACCACTCCCCCTTCCAAAAAGAGAAAATGACAATTGGCAGGACCAGCTTCTGGTTTGCAGGTGGCTTCAGAAGGGACAGCACAGACCTTGAATTCCTGGCTACCTTCTACCTTCGGTTCCTTTTTCTGATCACAGATCAAAGAGTAATGTTCCTATGAATGGATTTTCCACACAAGTTTATAGGGTTCCAAGTTCAAGGTTCCTGAGTGAGCATATTGAGACTAGATCTCCCAGGAGAAAGATTCTTAGCTTCCTCCTCCTTAGAGAAGAAAAAGGACCACCCATGGAGGATCACCCTGAAGCTGGAGGCCTAAAGCCATGTCATGGAGAGTAAGCCATCTAGACCTTGATGACCTACTGTTGCAATGAGTTGCTCATAGGATACAGAAATGAAGTGAACAAGGAGGGTTGGATCAAATGCCCCCTAAGTCCTTCCATGGGGAAAACTCATAGGCTCTTTGAAGGTTTTATGTTCATAGACTCTTGTGACTATTTTGTACCTTATGAATTTCTCATGATTGGTGAAATAAAGGCCGCCCCATTCCCAATATTTATGGTAAGCACCTATGCTAGCATATGGACCCTTTTACCTCCACTGTGAGAAACAGACATGAGCCATTACTAGGCTTCATGTTAGAAATTTCCCAAGAGCAAATTCTGGGGGGTGTGCCTAAGTCAAAGAAAAAGAACTCCCTTCAGTTGAGTTCCCAGTAATGGACTGTCTGTGTGAGACCTGAGGTCCTGGGGTGCCCTAGGCCACAGATAATAATAACATTTAGTACACCTTTTAAGATGCCAAATTCCAAATGAAGGAATAAATAGTCCTGTAATAGTAGGGAGAGTGGGCCCAGTCCTGGGAGGGCACCCTAGTCACCACCCTGGATCTGGTGACCTGAATGTCCCTACATTCACTTCTATGTCAGTGCCAGAAGATTGAGACTCCAGGCAGGAAAAGTGATAATATATCCCCAACTGAGGTTATCAAAATAGTGAACGCTGGTGCGCGAATGCACACACACACACACACACACACACACACACACAAGCACACACACACAAACACAACATGACCCATCAGGAAGAAACAATTTGCTTCTGGGATAAAACCCTGGCCAGTTGGCAACTCTACCCCAACCAGATCTGGCTTATTTACCTGTTCCACTTTGATGTCGTAATCTCCACAGACCTTTTTGCCCCGAAAACACTTGGCCCTGAGAAAAGAAAAGACAAAAACAAAACAAATGTGAATGAGTTTGTAGCCAGAGCTCAAGTGAGTTCAATAGCTGGTTGCCACAGGAAAAGGCATGGAGAAGCAGCAAACACAGGGCAGGGAGTCAGAGGACATGACAACTCTATAGATACACACAAGAACTTCTTTTTTTTAAGAGCTTCTTAAATACTAAAGGGCCACACATATGTAAGTTATTGTTAGTATTTAAAATAAAAAATAAATGAAAAGCCTGGATTAAAAGACCCCCAAGGTCCCTGGCATCTTCAAGATTCTATGATTTGGGGGCAGCTAGGTGACACAGTGGATAGAGCACCGGCCCTGGATTCAGGAGGACCTGAATTCAAATCCGACCTCAGACACTTGACACTTACTAGCTGTGTGACCCTAGGAAAATCACTTAACCCCAAATGCCTCACCAAAAAAAAAAAAAAAAAGATTCTATGATTTGATTAAACAAATTCGGGTCATGGGAGGCCAGACACAATAATATACCACTGGAGCAGCTGTAAATTGATCTAACCATTCTGGAAATCAACTGGTAATTTTGCCCCAAATCACTAAACCATGGATTTCCTTTGATTCATTGATGGCACTGCTAGCCATATGCCCCACATAGAGATGAAATACTGCTGCAGAATGGTAGACAGAACCAGGACAATGACTACATGATAAAGAAAAACAACTTGGTGTTTTGTTTTGTTTTGTTTTTTAAGTAGTCAAGCAAAACAAATTCCTGTCGTATTGATCATGTCTGAAAAATCTGTCTCAATCCGTACTCTGAGTTCATTATCTCTTGGTCAGTGGGTGGATATCATGCTTTGTCACAGGTCATCTGTAATCCTGATTGGCCCTTGCATTGTTTTCTTTACAATGTTATTTTTATTATATAAATTGTACTCCTGGTTCTGCTCACTTAACTGCATCAGTTCACATGTCTTCCCAAGTTTCTCTAAAACTAATTCCAAATATGTGCTAAATGAAACTGGACCCCGAACTAAAGTCTGCCATCATACTAAAGAGAGGGAGATTAAAAATTCATTTTGTAAATGACTATCAGCTCCCTTCTGAAGAGAGAACAACATTTTATAGGGCTTTAGAGGCCTATTTCCAAGGGAACTCCTGATATTTTAATTGTGAGTGGTTTTTAATCTATTCATTAAAAGAGGTTCTCAAGGACCACCATTGGGTTAACACTTTGTTAGGATGGTGAGATTTTAGAGTTGGAAGGGACCTTAAAGTTCATTTAATTCTGCTACATCACTTTGCAGATCAGCAAACTGAGAGCCTAGAGTTAAGATCAAATGACTTGCCCAGAATCACAGATGTCAAGGAATAGCAAGGAAGGATTTGAACCCAGGTCTTATCTGACCTATTCTACATATGTGAAAGGGATGGACCTGAATCCCTCTACAATATTCCTTTAAAAAGATATTTTTTTAAAAATTGTTATAAAGTTGCCTGGATAAAGGAGGTGTAGACTGTATGTCTGGTCATTTCTAGGCAGGATGATTAACAGCATCAAGAAAGGTAACTACAGTTTTTACCAGAGTCCCCATGGCAGCTTTGTATAGTGAAAAATGGAACCAGACATGAAGTCAGGAGACTGAAGGTAGCTGTCTGAGCAACCATTTAAAGTTCCAGATAGGCCAACTGAGGCTTGAAGTCAGGAAGAGTTTCCAAACAATTGCTGCTGACTCAAAATGCAATGTGCTGCTTCCAGAGATGGTAGGCTCCTCATCACATAAGATTTCTGGAACTACTTGTTAGTATGTTGTAAAGCAAAGCAGGGGGCTTAACCTTTTCTGTCTTGTGGGCCCCACTGGTAGTCTGTTAAAGTCTATGAACTCCTCAAAGTCATGTTGGTTTTTTTTTAATTCATAATGGAAGGAAATGCTACATTTCAGTTGGAGATTAATAAAAATAAATTTATGATTTTTTCACATTTAACCTCATGGGCCCCTGAAATCTAAGTGTGGACCCTTTGGGTTAACACATCTCATGTAGAAGGTATTCTTGGGCATGGGCTGACTGGACTAGGCCGCCACTGAGGTTTCTCCCATCTTTGGGAACTGGGACTCTGTGCCTGCAGTTCAAGTCCAGCCTAGTTGTTAGACCTTGGCACACAACCCATCTGAGATGCCTCGTTTTCTTGTTCATTGTGAAGAACAAAGGAAGCCTTGCACAGAACATACTTCATAACCACAAAGGGTTCTGTAAATGGCAGCTGTCAGTCTTATTTACGGAATGGGGCAGGACATCCTGGATGTCATTTCTAATTTCAGTCACTTTTTTCATTTAGACTCTTCCCAGGAGGAATATAAAGTTGGCTCTAATAGCCAACATTGCAGCAAAAGCCTTGGGCTATTTTGTTTGCAGACACCCAGGGTCCCAGACTCCCTGTCACTTAGGCATTGTTCCCGGGAATTTTTCTGATCACTGAGCAACCAGAAGCTCCCAGGCTTGACATGACAGAGTGATCTAGGAGTCCTCCCACTTTCTCAACTCAATCTGGTCTACTTCTAAGTCCTTTCTATTCTACCTTCATGATCATGGCACAGTGGAGAGCATACTGGATTTGAAGTCTAAGAATAATTCCAACTCTGGTACTTACTGACTGTGTGACTTATAGGCAAGTCTCAACCTCTCTGAGGCTCAAAATAGAAGCAGTACTACTTATAATACGTCACAGGGTACAAATGAGATGACATACGTGAAGTGCTTTACAAAAACCAGTCACTATAATAATAATTATTATTATTGTTATGTTTCGCCTTTCTTCTACCACCAGGCCCCGGATTGTCGCAACGACTTCCTACCCAGCCTTCCTGTCTCCAGGCTCTCGCCAGCTCCAACCCCTCCTGCACACTTCTGCCAGAACCATCTTCCTAAAACATTGTTATTTTGGCATGTCACTTGCCTGCTCAAAAACTTCTGTGGGCTACGGGACCCAGTCCAAATTCCTTAGCCAGGCATTCAGGGCCTTCCACAAACTAATCCCAAGCCATTACTTGCACACTTATCTCTCATTCCACCCACACACGGACCATTAGCTACAGGCATCTTGGACTCCTTAATGTCTTCCGAAAATGTCACCGTCATTCCCATCTCCATGACTTTGCTCATGCTACATAACTTCATCCATCTTTCCACCATCCCCAGCCTACTCTGCCCCCAACTATCCAAACCCTACCCAGTCCAAGGCTAACATTCCTTAGGTACAGACGTGGTCACATCAGTTCCCCAGTGTATTCAGTGGTTTAAAGAATCTCAAAGCTGGGAGGGCCCTGAGTGAGCATCTAGTCCAACTGTGTCCCAAAGAGATCCCCTTGACAGCATGCATGATAAGACAGAGGCTCCCTGTTGCCCACTGACTAAAGTTCAAATTTCTTTGTTTGGCATTCAAAGCCTTTGACAATCTGACACCAGCTTATCTTCCGAGTCTCAACACTGTCCTATGCCCATTCGACATGATTGCCAAGCTGGATTACTTTCATTTTCCTTAAGGTTCCCTGTGCTTTCCTCCTTCCGTGCCCCTGTTCAGGCAGTTCCCTCCACTTGGAATGCCTTCTCTCCTGTTACTTACTTGCCCCTACCTCTCCTTTAGAGCCTAACTCAGATGTCACCTCCTCCAGGAAGCCTTCCATGATCCTCTCTTTCTTTTGTACTTCTTTAACACGTTTACCACATAATGGCAAACATCATTGTTATCTGTTTGTGGCCCCTTCTGTTCCCCTCTTCCTGTGACTGTAAGTTCTTTGAGAACTGTCACCATGTAATATGGCATGGTAAATGAGTAAAGAAAGTATTTATTAAGCAAGCTATTCATATGAATGAAACACTAAAGATTCAAGTTCAAAAGCAAAGGCAGTCCCTGTCCTCAGAGCTCACATTCTAATGGAAGAGATGACATAGACAGGAGAAGGAAATGTTTGGATTTGAAGTCCAAAGACCCGAGTTCAGATCCCAATTCTGCCTCTTCCTGGCAGTATAACCTCAAATAAGGCACTTAATCTTTCCAGGACTCAGTTTCTTCATCTGTAAAATGAGGGGTTGGACCAGATCAGGGGTTCTTCAACTGAGGGTCACAAACCGACATAACCCCCCATGGATAGATTTCAAAGGGTCATTGGATTTGGATAGGGAAAAAAACTGTACCTTCATTAACCTCTAACTGAATTTTAACCTTTCTTTCTATCATGATTTTAAAACATTATTCTGAGAGGAGTCTCCTGACTCTCAAAAGGGCCCAAGACACAAAAAAGGCTAAGACCTTCTGGTCGATATGATTTGATCTCTAAAGTTCCTTCTGGCTATAAATCCATGATTTAAAATTTTAATCTTCCATAGCATAAAGTATAGTGCTCTGCATATTATAGATACTAGGTTTATTGAATGAATGAACAGATGGATACATGGATAGAGGGATAGATGGATAGATAGATGGGTAGCTGGATAGATGGATGGATGGTTGAATGAATGAAGTTCTTTTTTTCACAAAGCCCTTTCTGACCACCCTAACCTATAGGGCTCTCTCCTTCCAAACTCTCAAAAAGCCTAATTAGGAGCACCCTATAGACAGTTATCAGATACGATCTTGGACATTATCTTTAATGAGGGTACATCTAATTCTACCACTGACCATAAGCTCCTCAAGGAAAGGGACTGTGTCTTCTCTTGAATCCCACAGTGTCTAGTGCATCTTGGGCATAGATTGATGTCTAGTAAATGTTTGGCTTCTCATTGGCTGACTGGCCAAACAACTGCACCAGAAACCAGTGAGCAGCCTGTCCAGACCATGTAAGAGTTTTAATCCCTTATGAATGTGAGTTCATGGGAAAAAGACCTAAGAGATGTTCTGCCTGCCATTTTCCCAAAGGCTCCCTATAAGGGAGAGGGGAAAAGATTTGTGTAGATTTCCATTGAAATGTTTAGCTTAAATACATATATGCTAAGTCACTAGATCACTGGAAATGGAATGAAAGTCGTTATACCTTCAGGATGTCATTTCCTAGTCTAGTTTGGTGAAGTGACAGCTATCTCTGATCCCTGGTCATTGGGGAAGGCAGCTGAGATCCAGATACAGAGGGACATCTGGGCCATCAAGTTTTAGCGGGATAAAGTTGAGATATTCAGAGCTAGAGGGGATGTTAGCAAACTACTCTCGGCCACCAAGTTCCTCTTGGAAAAGAGGGAAACTGAAGTCCATCTATGTGTAGCAAAGGTAGGATTAGGAATTTCTCTACTCTGAGAGAGCGAGACCCCAGGAAGCTCTGAGGCTTTGAAGTCTCTATGATGTGATAATAGGATCATAGAACTAGAGCCAAGAGAGGACCTTTGAGGTCACCTAGTCCAACTCCCTCATTTTGTGAATGATGAAAACTGAAGCCCAGAAGGGCTGCTCAAGGTCAAAGAGGTACCAGGCAGCATGAGGTGAGATGCTCACTTCTGACTCCAGAGCCTGCACTATGAACCACAGCCACCTGGGTCCTCCTTACTTCCATGGAGCACTTTAGAATGGCAAAGCAATCTCAGCTCCATTATAGGGAGAGAGATTTAGAGCTGGGGAGATCTTGCAATTATTTAATGCAACCCACCTCATGTTATAAATGAGGAATCTGGTGCCCCAAAAGGTAAAGTGATTTGTGCAAGGTAACAGAGGTCTTGATTGGCTATTCCCCCTGCCTGGAAACATGTTTTCTTCTCATCATC
Organism: Dromiciops gliroides; assembly: GCF_019393635.1. Lineage (NCBI taxonomy): Eukaryota > Metazoa > Chordata > Mammalia > Microbiotheria > Microbiotheriidae > Dromiciops > Dromiciops gliroides. The sequence goes on from NC_057861.1 coordinate 707,722,888, forward strand.
ATCTCTTGGAATCCCTTGATCTCCTTCAACACTCAGTCAAGCACCAGCCTTCTACATGATTTCTTTGTGATTTTCCCTCTGTCCCTCTGTTCATTTTTGGATACATTCCATATCTACTTGTACTTGACCTATGGTAGATTCTTCCAAGCTCCTATTGGTCTGATTTGCTACAGTTGGACACAATGTACTTTGACCCCCAACATAGTGATGCCATTTTGGTCCTCTTCAAGAAGGAAGGAAGACAAGCAAGCAAGCAAGCAACCGACCAACCAACCAACCGACCGACCAATCCACCAATCCACCAACAAATATATATATATATATATACATGTTTCCCCCATTAGAAGGAGTGTAGAAATCATTTCACTTTTGTCTTCATAACCTCAGTGCTCATTACAGTGCTTGGCACACATTTAACACTTAATAAATACTTATTGGTTGGTTGGCAGAAATGTGTTGAAGTCAAAAGATCTAGAGAAAGGCCACCAGGATGTCAGTTAAGTGTCCTCTGTGGAAAATTTTAATCAGGATGTTGATAAGAATCATACAGGTTGAACAGGCAATGAATGGGCTACAGATTACCCACAAAGATGATCTCATACAAACAAGGAAATAGTGAAGAATGGACATGTATTCTAGTTGGGCTTCTCTGCCATCTTGATAGTCCCTATCCATGATCTGATTCAATGTGTGTCAACCTTTTCCCACCACCCTCAATTGATTCATCCTGATGATTTTTCTTAAGAAATTCATGTAAAAAAGTTTAAAATTGTAAAGTCATACAGTTCTGATATTCTGGCACACCTCTGTCACTAATTTGCAAGCTAAACTCAATCCTATCCAGGAGAGGTGACAATGTGTATGGGGAAAGCCATAAGGCTTAAATGTTGTTACTACATTTGATATAAAATGTCATCGTCGTTATGATATTAGCAGTGTATTTTAAATAGAATCCAATTTCCACACAGGTCTGCTCATGATAGTTAGGGCTATTTTATATATGCACAGTACATGAATAAGTCATAAGTGGTAAACCAAGTTGACAAATTTGCAATCCTCGATAAAGATAGGAGAAATGTTTTGACCCTTTTGAGTAGCTTGCTCCATTATTACCAAATCAATAATGAATTATCCTTCATACATTTGGGACTTTTTGTTCTTCAGCCAGTATGTTGTTTGTTAGAAGTGATCATAAACATTGGGGGGGGGGAGGTGATTCATGATGTGAATACTCTGTACTTTTAAAACTCTCATTCTCATCTGTTTTGTTGATGTTCAGACAAAAATAGTCCTCCAACAAATTGCCATCTTTTGATTATTCTTTTCTATTTATATTTTGTAGACTGTTGTTCAGATAGATGAATGACCTTTTTTGTTGCTGAATAAATATTGTGATGTAAGCTCATCTTCTCTAGATCACTGAAAGTCTCTTCAGAAAAACACCAGGAGCATAAAGGACATAGGGAATGATACGCCATTTTGTCCTGTTTCCATAGGGTTTTGATTTCTTCTGCTCCATCAGTCTATTTTCTAAACTTTTCATTCCATGTTGTTTGGAGATTATGAATATCTGATATGGTGACATCTATTTAAAACAGGATTCTTAATTATTTTCAATGTTATGTCCAGACAGTTGTGAGCAACAGGTTTGTTGATAACAGTGCGCTGGTTTCAGTACAATTTGTTTGCTGAATTCTTTTTTTTTGGCAGGGCAATGAGGGTTAAGTGACTTGCCCAGGGTCACACAGCTAGTAAATGTCAAGTGTCTGAGGCCAGATTTGAACTCAGGTCCTCCTGAATCCAGTGCTGGTGCTTTATCCACTATGCCACCTAGCTGCCCCCTATTTGCTGAATCCTTAAGGACATTTTGTTAGTCGATCAAAAAGCATTTATTAAGCACCTATTATATGCCAGACTAAATGCTAGGGATACAAAGAAAGGTAAAAGATAACTCCTGATCTCAAGGAACTGACAGTCTAATGGGAGAGCCAATGTTTACACAACTATGTACCAACAAGATATATACATTATAAATTGGAGAAAATTCCAGAGGCAAGGCATAAAGAGAGATTGGCAAAGGATTTGGGGATTTGTATTTATAAAATGTGGGCCTGTCATCTGTTCATAAAAGACAGAAAGTTTCTAATGTGGAATCCTGGCCCCTGGTCCTATTTTTCTAAGCATTGAGGAGATGCTTTTTTTTTTTTTGGTAGCCTACATCTATACATTAGACCATTGATATAATTTCCACCATCTTCTTGCATAATTGGCATTGACTGAAAAGAAATCCAATCTTTTTAAGGATAGCTTCACTGCAATTCCTGATGGCAATGACCATGTCTAAGTTCATGGCCATTCCTGCCCCACCCCCTTTTCTGTAAACAAATCTGCACAATTTAACCAATTGCTTGACCATCATTCTGTGTCAACATATTTTTGGTTGAGTTCAGATGAATGTCACCCCAAGGGGCTTTTTGATTCTATTCTTGGCTCTTACCCTCATAGGTTCTATTTCCAGGCAAACCACTTTTACTTATATCTTACAGATTCAGAGGGGTATGCATACCTGATGTCCATCTGCACTATTATTATCATTGCTGTTGCTATTGTTGTTATAGCCTCCATGGTACCTTGAATGGCACTGGGCCTATAGTTGGCACCCTGTTGTAGGTTCACAGGATGATAGGTTTGTCTTTGAACACTAAACTTATCAAATAGACCTTATATTTTAGGAAGTTTTCATTGAACAGCAGAGAATAAATATAGCTTATGGATTCTTAGTGGCATGGTCTTTCAAACTATTTCTTCCACCTCTGAGTCATGAAAGATTCTGGACTAGTTGACTTCCTGTGGGCAGCCAGGTAGTGCAATGGATTAAAGCACTGGTCCTGGAGTCAGGAGGACCTGAGTTCAAATCTCGTCTAAGACACTTACTGGCTGTGTGACCCTGGGCATGTCCCTTAATTCTGTTTGCTTCAGTTTCCTCACCTGTAAAGTGAGCTGAAGAAGGAAATGGAAAACCACTCCAGTATCTTTGCCAAGAAAACCCCAAATGAGGTCATGAAGAGTTGGACACAACTAACTGACAAAACAATAACAACAAGATGGCCTCTGAGGTGCATTTCATCTCTGAGATTCTGTAATTTAGAATTAGAGATAGATTCTATAACTTAAATATGGAGATTATTCGGTACAATAGTTTTATAGAGAAGAGAACTGAAAGCTAGAAAAAAATAGCTTCTCCAATGTCACATAAGGAAGAAAGAAGAAAAGAAGGGAGGAAGGAAGGAAGGAAGGCAGGCAGGAAGGGAGACAAGAAGGAAGAAAAGAGGGAGGGAGGAAGAGAGGGGAGGAAGGAGGGAAAGAAGAAAGGAAGGAAGAAGGTAGGAATCAGGGAAGGAGAGAAGGAAGGATAGGAGTAAGGGATGGAAGGAGAGAGGGGAGAGGGGGGAGTGAAAAAGGGAAAAGGGGAAGGAAGAAAATATTTATTAAGTGTCTACTACATGCTAAACACTGAGCAAAGCATTTTACAAATATTATATCTTGCTATACAGGTAGAAAGTGGAAGAGTCAGAATTCGAACCCAACTCCTCTGGCTCCCAAAGAGAAATCTTTATCTTCACAGTCACCCTTGGCTTGTCATGAGAACAAGCTATTCCTGGAAACATGAGCCACTTACTAAATAAATGAATATGTCTGCCATTGACTCCAGAGAAAGGAGTGTAGTATAAACAAAACAAAACAAAACAAAAACAGAAACAGAAACAAAAAGTAAGCCTTTAACTTGAATTGGGATTTCCAGATCTACCTATGGAGATTACTACATGACCCTAGGCAGGCAACTTAACCTCTCTCAGTCTGTCTCCTCACCTCAAAATGAAATTCAAGCAATCTCATCCTCAGGGGAAATTTTGTAAATTTATTCAATAAATCCTTGTTGACTGTGATGATTGACTGACTTGTTGATGACATTCCTAGTCAGAGAAGATAGGATCACAAAATCATAATGATCATAGGCTTGAGAGCTGGAAGAGACCTGAGAGATTATTTAACCCGACCTCCCTCATTTTACACTTCAAGTCCAGACCCTTTATGTAGTCACAATCCTGAGCAAAATCCCAGACACAGCATATGTATTTGCTGTGCAGACTATAAATATCTATGGTGTCTGTGTCATCAATTTCCCTTGATTGTGACATTCCCTTAACAAACCTAACAGCTGAGGGAGGGTCTGTGTGCTCCTAATGACTTTTGGCTTCCTGAATATGTCAGGTAATGAGCCTCCTCCCCTTGATTGCTGGGACAGGCAGGGGTTTCTGGATTTAACATTTCCTGTTGCAGGCTAAAATCTCCATCAAGAGCTGCAGATCTGCCAAGTAGGACGTGTGATGTTGGTGATTCAGATTTCAGCAGCATCTCATGTTTTGAAGGCTGGAAAGGCCCTCTTCTCTCAGCCTTCACCTCCCAACCCAAAACTTACCCACTGTTAAAGGCCCAGCTCTCTCCCCACTCTCCTCTGTATGTGGGGAAGGGGAAGAGAACTTTTAGACAATTTTTAAAAAATCATCAACAAGAAGAATCTTCTTTCTTTGCTTCATCTACAAAGAAGGCAGCATGATTCCCCTTATGCTTGAGATGAAGAGACCGAGGTCCCTAATGCTTCAGTGACGGTCACCATATCTCCCAAGTCTTCTCTGATGGTGGCATTCTCTCCTGTTTCCTCTCCCACTTCACTGGCTTCTCCATTCTTTTCATGATGGTCAGCCATCTCCTGCTCCTTAGAGTGGGTGCTGTTCTCAATTCTAACAGCACCCTTCTCTCCTCTCTGCACTGGGGGCTCCTAATTTTGTTTGTGTCATGGAGCCCTTGGGCAGCCTGCTAGAGCCCAGGTAGCCCTTCTTAGAATAATGCTTTTAAATGCATTAAATTAAATGCATAGGCTAAGGAAACCCAGTACAGTAAAGTATAGTCATCAAAATAGTTAATTAAAAAATGTTCACTGACGGCTCCCATATCATCTCTACCTAGATAACTCCCATGCATACATACAAACATATGTGTGTATAGATATAGACTATATGTGCATATATGTCTATACATACTAGATATAGATTATTTATACATATATGTGTATATATAGTATACATATATACTATGTGTATATACATATACACACATACATACTATTTATAGTTGTTTCAGTTGTGTCTGACCCTTCATGACTCCATTTAGGATCTTCTTGAAAAAGATATTAGAGAGGTTTACCATTTCCTTCTGCAGCTTATTTTACAAATGAGGAAATGGAGGCAAACAGGGTAAAGTGACTTGCCCAGGGTCGCACAGCTAGTAAGTGTCTGTGGCAGGATTTGGATTCAAGAAGATGAGTCTTCCTGACTTCAGGCCTGGTATTCTATCTACTGTATTACCTAGTTGTCTTTAAATATACTATGTATGCACACACACATATATTCATACACAAAAATACTCATACTATGTAGATATATTTATATCCCATGTGCGTATATATATACATAATACATATACCTATATGCTATATATAGTAAAGGTCTATATAGCATATAGATGATAGATAGATGATATACTATATATATTATATTCAACACACACATAAATATATATACATATATCACATATATGTATCCCTAATCTCTCTCCTGAACTCCAGTCATACTGTGAATCTACCTTCTGGATATCACCTTATGTTTGTCCCATAGGCATCTCTAACTCAATATAAACAAAACTAAAATCATTGTCCCTAAACTTACCCCATTTCCCCAATTACTCTATTTCTGCTGAGGGGATCACCACCTCCCAGGCAATGAGTAGCCTTGTAGTTTTCTCATTCTTCCTCTTCCCTAAGTGGCACCTGCTCCCGATTGCCAAGTCAATACTCCTGTCAATACTCCTTCTAGAGCATATTTTGTGCCCTTGTTCTCTCCATCATCACAAGCTCCCACCCTATTCCAGGCCATCTTCACACAGTTCAGGTACATATCACACATGAATGTCTGTTAAATGGATGACTCTAGCCCATGGTCTTTTAATATCCCAGGACCGCAGGTTTGGCAAATAGCAATGATTTGATCCTGATGCAAGAAGTTATGGTGGTATGTTGGAAAGAAGAAAAAAAAAGTAAAACCTGAAGAGCTGAATTCGAATTTTGCCATTATCAACATTGTGTGCCCTTGCCTTCTGGTCCTGAGTTTTGTCATCTAAAAAATGAAAGAACTAGGGGGCAGCTAGATGGCGCAGTGGATAGAGCACCAGCTCTGGAGTCAGGAGGACCTGGGTTCAAATCTAGCCTCAGACACTTAACATTTACTAGCTGTGTGACCCTGGGCAAGTCACTTAACCCCAATTGCCTCACTAAAAAAAATGAAAGGACTAGACTAGATGATCTCTAAGGTCCTTTCCATCCCTGAAGGTCTGTGAGATCTCTCATTCTGTGCTCATCATCTCCATCAATGTCAGAATAGCTGATCTATCAATTTATCTCACCAAACTTTCAGTGACTTTGTGAGCTATTTCTGGTATCATGGGACATAGATCCATCTGTTGATTTGTCACTACCTAATATTAGGCAATCATCTGTCATTTACTAAACTCCCCAAGAGCTGGTACTGTTTCACCTTTGTATCCACAAGTACCTAGCATGCTTAATAGATCCTTAATACATGCTTACAGCTTACCTGATTCATCTTTCAGGTGAAGTTCTCTTCCCTCAACAATCTGCCTTCAGGACATTTGCTGTCCTTGACTGCATGCAGAATTTTTAATTTGTCATGTGTTCATGCAGCAGGAGTCTAGGATTGGTGATTGCCCTAGGAGCTAGATGACCTGCATAAAATTGCTCTTTGTTGGGACTCAGAAGTATGGGACATAGATCTACACCTGGGTAAGCTTCAGGCCACCCTCAGTCCAGGTTTTAAAGATAAAATCAGGAGGATGAGAATGTTAGAAACCCCAGGACACCACTGTTCAAAGAACTCAGCTGGGCTAGAGTAACCAATGGGCTTGGTGGAAGGAAGTACTAACAATCTAGAAGCTTCCTATTGAATTTTACTAATTATTTATTATTAATTCATTATTTTGTTATTTATCAGTTATTTATTTTTATTAAGAATAAACTTGTGTTGATATCTTCAGTTTGCATATCTAAATTTCTTAATGCGTTTTTCTCCTCTCCTTTGCCAGAAAGTGATCTCTCTCACTCTCTTTTTTATTTCTGGTGAGGCAATTGGGGTTAAGTGACTTGCCCAGGGTCACACAGCTAGTAAGTGTCAAGTATCTGAGGTCAGATTTGAACTCAGGTCCTCCTGAATCCAAGCTGGTACTCTATCCACTGCACCACATAGCTGTCCCAGGTGATCTCTTATAAAGGAACAAAAGCATGAGAGAGAAAAAAATCAGTTCAACAAAACTTATCAATATAATGAAAAAGTCTGACAACATACACAATATTCCATGCTCATGGTCCTACAGCTCAGCAAAGAAGTAGTCACAGATAATTTTCCATACTTCTTCTTTGGGCCTAAACTGGGTCATTATAATTTTACAGCATTTACCTCCCATTGCTTTATTGTTGTTCTTTCCATTTCCATTTTGTCTGGGTTTTTTTCTTGGTTCTACTTACTTTACTTTGCATCAGTTCATATAAGTCTTCCCAAGCTTTAAATTCATTGTTTCTTCTAGCACAGTCATATCCCATTACATTAAATGTAATTGAATATAATTAATAATGATAATTATTAAGCCATCCCCCAGGAGATGGGCATCTGCATGGGGAAAACGAGGCCAGAAAATGAGGTCACAGGTTGTGAGGTACTTGAGCCAGGTTCTTTGACCTCAAACCTAGAATGCCTTTCTACTGCACTATGCTCCCAAGAGGAAGGCAACCCAAGCCCTTTTCCTTTCCTAACACTTACCCCACCCCCCAAATCTACTCTGAGATGCTTCAGATCCAGTGAAAAGAAAATTCCTTGAAGGTGGGTATGGTTTTTTTGGGGGGTATTTATATCCTTGTCCCAGCCCATTGGCAATATTTAGTTGGTGAATTTAACTGGTGAATTTCAATCCATTCACACTGATAAACTGGTGATTAATTATCACCTAAAGTGTTACTTTTCCTTAGGAGAACTACCATTTTATTAAGAATGGCAAGCACAAGCTACTAGATTGAATGTTGGAATTTCAGGCATCAATCAGTAAGTAAGGAAGGATTCCTACCTCCATCCACCCCACCAACATAGAGCACTTTCTTAGTACTCCTAAAACTAATCAGTCAACTGAGGGCAGGTGTGATATAGTCAAAAGAAGTCCACAGCAGGTGTGAGTAGTAGACCTGCAAGTCACTTGACCTTTCAAGGTCTCCAGCTTCATTATCTGCAGAATGAATGCCTGGTACATATTAGGTGCTTAATAATTGGTTGATTGAGTTTGTTGATTTTTTAAAATGAATTCTGCTCTCTCTTTGTTGGGTTTTTATATATAAATAGTATTTTATTTTTTCCAATTACATGTAAAGACAATTTTCAACATTCCTTTTTTTTTTTTGGCAATGAGGGTTAAGTGACTTTCCCAGGCTCACACAGCTAGTAAGTGTCAAGTGCCTGAGGTTGGATTTGAACTCAGGTCCTCCTAAATCCAGGGCCAGTGCTTTATCCACTGTGCCACCTAGCTGCTCCCATCAACATTCCTTTTTAAATAAGATTTTGAGTTCTAAATTTTTCTCCTTCCCTCTGTCCCTTTCCCCCTCCCCAAGAAGCAAACAATCTGATATAGGTTATATGCAATCAGAGCATGTTGATTTTGATCAGAAGTTCTTAACCTAGAATTCGCAGAGATTTCTAGGGGTCTATGAATTTTAAAAAATATCACAATATATATTTCAATATAAATGGTTTCCTTTGTAGTCCTCTGTCTTTTATTTCATGCATACAAAAACACAATTCTGAGAAGGGCTTCTTATGTAGGCTTCTGACAAAAGGGTCCATTAACACCCACCAAAGGTAAGTATATGGTCCTTCAGCCTCACTCTTGCGGGTGTGACAAGGTGGTCACCTAGTCTGCCTACAGGTAAAGCTAGCTGTGTTTTCCCAGTCTTTCACCTGAGGCACCTCAGTACTATTTTCCTCAGTCAAAGCTGAAGAGGCCAGCACATTGACGGGCTTGTCTTGTGGTCTTCTACCGCCACCCACTGGCCAGATTTGCTTCTTCCATTGAACCTGATGTGCGATGGTAGAAGGACTCCTGCTGAGGAGGCATGGCAGGTCTGAATAGGCTGCAACATGTAACAATGAAGGAATTTCAAGGATGCTATCATGGAAATCTATGCTCAAAAAAGAGGATGGGACTGGTCAGGGGAGGTATCCTCAGAATGTCAAATGAGAAAGGTGAGGATGGGTCTCAATCTGCACCATTGGAGAGACTCTCCATCTCAGTAAGCTCTCCGAGCCACTCAAGTTTTTAGAAGCAAAGAAAATGCCCATCGTCTGTGCTTTCTCATCATACATCATAAAATGACTTTCCATTCAAGGTTCCAACACACTCTGGGGTCCAGAGTCTTTCCAGCCTCATTCAAGCTACTCCTTTTCACCTACTCTACCCTGGCCCCAACCCCCTCCTACCATCATGCATTTGAACAGGACTTCCATCCCCATCCTTTTCTCCCCAAGTTAGGAACACATTCCCTCCATGTCTCTACCTGTAACAGACATTAGCTATAGAAACCAGTTGACGAATTTCTCAGTCCACAGTAATGGTGTTCATTCACATTTCTGTAGCAGCCCAAGAATTATCAAGCAATTTCCTCACAATAAATGGTGCATATAGTAGTCAGCACTTTGCAAATGGGGAAACTGAGGCTCTTACAAAGCTAATAAATATCTGAAGCAGGATGTATTACCGGATCTCCTGGTCCAATACTCTGTCCAGGACACCATACTGTGTCCCATGTTCAAGTCCGTTCTATCTCACATATCATGCAGCCTCTCCAACCCAGGCCCAGGACTATAGACAGGACAACTTGCTGCCTCTACCTAGGGAAATTTCAAGTAGACCACAGACAAACTAAATTAGGTTTAAGGAAAACTATGGGTGACACATGCCTTAATTCTCACTATTCAAAAAAGAAAACTACTGGGTGGATAAGCCCCACCTCCTCCCCAGAAGGCCAGAAAGAGACCTTCAGCTCCATCTATTTCCTGTAGCCATAGACCTAAGGATGATGTGTACAGACAAAGAAGACTGAAAACTCTCTAAACAGCTATGTCGAGGTCTGGCTCTCAGCAGCCAGAATGACTAGGAATGTACCTGGAGAAACTTGTCCAATGTCTCTCAAGATGCTGCATTGTCAGGGACAGATAGGTGGCACAGAGCACTGGCCCTGGAGTCAGGAGGACCTGAGTTCAAATCCAACCTCAGACACTTGACACTTGCTAGCTGTGTGACCCTGGGCAAGTCACTTAGGCCCAATTGCCTCACCAAAAAAAAAAAAAAAGATGCTGCATTGTCATTCTAGAAGGTAAATATATTCTCTTTTTTCCCTCCCTCACCTCTCACTCAGGGACCCTGGAATGTTTTGTCTGCATGTGTGTGTATACTTACACACACATTTATATTTCTATATACACATATAAAATAAAAAAAATTTGAACATAGATTGGACATTTTTAAAAGTTTGAACATTTATCCAACATATATGTGGTCGATGTGTGTTCAAACTTGTGTGTTCAAACTTCTAAAATATATGTTTAAAATATATATGTACATGTGAACATCTATACATGTGTTCAAACTTTTTTAAAAATCCCTTTGTAACATGGTAGAAAAAAGCCCTCAATTCAGAGTCAAGAGGTCTGGGTTTGAATCAGAGCTCTGCCACTTACTTATGACCTTGGGCAAGTCACTTTCCTTCTCCAAGCTTCAGTTTCCTCATCCATGAAGTGGGACTAATAAGACTTGTACTGCCTGTCATTCAGGGTTGTTGAAAGGGTCAAGTGAACTCATGGATGGAAATCATTTTATAAACTGTAAAGTGCTATGGAGGGCCCCTAGGTGGCGCATTGGATAGAGCACACGTCAGAGAGACTCATCTTCCTAAGTTCAAATTTTACCTCAGCCAAAGACCAAAGATGAAGGGATTTTCCACAACAGGCAGTCCATATTCTAATTCATTCAACAAGCATTTATTAAGCACCTTCCAGGTGTACAGCTTTGTGCTTGGGTGCTAGGGAACAACAACAGAAATTAAGCAATTACTGCCTTCAAGGACTTTATCTTTAAAGGGAAGAACAACATGTATAGATCTATGTCCATACAAAATACACATGAAGTGAATATGAAACATACAAACTGATTTGGGAGTGGAGAACACTACAAACTGGGAGGTATATTGAGAAAGGCTTCATATAGGAATGGACACTTGAACATTATTGAACATGGATGGAAACATGGATTATTGAACATCTATGGAAACTAGGAATTCTAAGACTTAGGGTGAGAAGGAACATTTTCCAGTTATAGGGGCTAGCCTATACAAAGGTTTGGAGGTGGGAGATAGAATGTTGTTTATTGATGAAATCAAAAGTTCATTTTTTCTCTGAGATAATAATAATATAATAACTAGCACTTATATAATGCTATACAAATATTATTTCATTTGAACCTCATGAAAACCATGTAAGGTAGGCACTATTATTTTCCCCATTTTATAGATGAAGAAACTAAGGCTGAGAGGTTAAGTGACTTGCCCAGGGTCACATAGCTGGTAAATGTCTGAGGCAGAATTCTTAGACTCCAGGTCCAGTACTTTATCCACTATACCATCTAACCAGCAAAAATGGGGCAGGTAACTAAATGGCGCAGTGGATAGAGCACTGGCCCTGAAGTTGGGAGGACCTGAGATCAAATCTCACCTCAGACACTTACTAGCTGTGTGACCCTGGGAAAATCACTTAACCCCAATTGCCTCAAACATCTGGGGTCATCTCCAGCTGTCCTGATAAATATCTTGCCACTGGACCCAGGTGGCTCTGGAGGTGAGACTGAGGCAGGTGACTTTGCACAGCTCTCCCTCACTTAAATCCAATTCAGTGCAAGTTATGACATCATCCTGATGTCATGGTCCTCTTTGAAAATGAAGGACAAACAACAACATAATCAGAAAAAGTATTATTATTATTAAGCATTTATCTTTAGCAAGCATATGTATTTAGCATTAATAATTATAATTATTAGCATTTAACATTTATACAGGGTTTATCAAGCTCCTCACAATACTCTGGGTGCTATTATTATCTTAATTTTACAGATGAAGAAACTGAGGCTGAGAAGTTAAATTACTTACCCAGGGTCACATACACAGAAAAGTAATTATCTGAAGAAAGATTTGAACTAAGGTCTTCCTCGACTCCATGTCCAACATATTCACTGTGTGACCTATCTAGCAAAAGCTTATGATTATTATGAGCTAACAATTGTTTAGTGCTAGAATTTATAAAGCTCCTTATATATAATCTATCTAATTTGATCCTTATAACAACCCTGTACAGTAGGGTGCTTTGTTATCTTCATTTTACAGATGGGGAAACCGAGGCTACAAAACGTCAAATGACTTGCCCACACAGGTATAATGAAAGAACTGGGATTCAAACCCAAGTAATCTGATTCCAAACGCATTTCTCTTTCCCTTCTTCTGCCTCCCTGGTTGGTAGATTTAAAAGCCCACTGAGGCTAAAATGGCTCATCCCTGCACTGGCCCATACCAAGACACTACATGCTGTGTTTGCAATGACTCTGCAGACACAGCAGACTGGAAAGAGTTCTTGACTGGAAGTCAGGAGACTTGGGTTCTGGTATCGGGTCCGTGAGAGCCATGTGACTTTGGCTAAGGAACTTCCTCCTCCTAGGCTTCAGTTCCTTGTCTGCACAATGAGGAGGCCATAGCAAGGGATCTCTGTGGCCCCTGGCAGCTCTAATACCCCAAGGTCTCATGACTATTTGAGTAGCAGACAAACCTGCCGTGCCTGTGTAGAAGGGGCTGGGTCTCTAACAGTCTTCTACAAATCGTGTTTCCCTTGGAGTAACACACACACACACACACACACACACACACACACACACACACACACACACACACACACACACCTCCAAACTAGCTGAAGCAGGGAGCTAGATACTTTCCTGATCAGGAAAAGAATGTCAGGAAGTCAATCAATGGGCATTGATATGGGCCAGGAATTGTGACAGACTCTGGGGAGAAAAACATAAAGCACAAACCAGCTTTGCCTTCAAGAAGCTTACATTCTTTTCTTTTATATATATATATATATATTCTGAATTTAAGATCCATGAAATAAAATGGGCATTTCAATACAGTAGAAGACCTACAGGTCTCTCTTATGCATAGCCTGCCTAATAAGATCAACCTGTGGCTTTCAGATCTGTCCTGCTCGTCTGTGCTTCTTTCTGGGTTCCCTTTGGTTCCCCTCCCCCGCCCCCAGCATAGCTTCACTTTCAGAAAGGCCCAGACAGTCTCCCCGATGTCCATTTCTCGACCAGATACACATGCATCCATATTAGCTCTGCATTCAAAGTCCCATAGCCCTGGGACTCATGTTCCATGCGGTCTGGACATATCTTTAGACATAGGGAAGGAGCTGCCTTGTTCCAGTCTGGGCCAGTCACTGTAAAAACTGCAGAGGAAGCAGAGAGTTTGCCTTGCACACTACTCATACCCTTTTCTTTGCCTCTTATGCCCTTTTTTTCTTCCCTCCATCCCCCCCTCAACCCTTCCCCAAACATGAAGACACTCCCTGACTTCCCCAATCTCTCCAAGAAAATGGGTCTGAGACAGAGCCTCAGTGTGAATTAGTTTAAGAAGGGCTCATGTTGGGGCACCTAGGTGGCGCAGTGGATAAAGCACCGGCTCTGGATTCAGGAGTACCTGAGTTCAAATCCGGCCTCAGACACTTAACACTTACTAGCTGTGTGACCCTGGGCAAGTCACTTAACCCCAATTGCCTTACCGGAAAAAAAAAAAAAAGAAGGGCTCATGTTCCTTAGGGTATCGGTATTGGTATCAGTATCGTCACCGTCATTGCCGCTAATATTTATATGGTGCCTACTATGTGGCAGGCACTGTACAATTCACAGCAATGATTTCATCCTGATATCTTGATCCTCGCAACAACCCTGGGAGGTAGATATTATCCCAGTTTTCAAGATAATATAGCGAAGACAAACAGGGTTAAAGGACTTGCCTAGGGTCACACGGCTACTAAGTGTCGGAGGCTGGATGTGAATTCAGACCCAGCGCTCTCTATCTGTTCCACCACCTAGTTGCTCCACAATTCAAAAGGGCAACACAACTATCATGGGGTGGTGAAAAAAGCAAAGCATTTAGAATCAGATGACTTAACTTTAAATTTTGGCTTTGCCATTTACTCTCTGTGTGACTAGTGTCTGGTCACTGCTAATCCTTATTGCCCACAAGTACAAAATAAGCTGCCCTAACTCCCACATTCAATGTTTATTCCTCTTTCTGCTGTGATGCTTAGAAGGTGCCCTCCTCTCCTCCTCCCTGCCCATCCAGGGACTCTTTGCTCTTCAAGACCCAGCTTGTGTGCCCTCTTCCATGTGGAAAGCAGCATAGCATAGTGAGAAGATCCTGGGCTTTGGAGTCACGGGACTTTTGACTCTCAGCTCTGCTTCTGACCCGCTGTATGAATCTTGGGCAAATCAGACCTTGCCTGCTGTGGCTCTCACTAATCCTCCCTCTCCTCTCTTAATCAAATCTCCTGAACTTCAGTCTATTCCATTAAGTTCTGTTAGCCAAAAAATCAAAGCCTGTAGACTTTGGAATCTAACAGGATCACAGAATCATGGGACCTGGGAGGGAATTTAGTCTGCCCTCATCTTAGAGAGGAGGAAATTTTGGCCTAGGGAGCTTAAGTGATAGCCACTATAAGTTTCACAAGGGCAGAGACTTTTTCTGTTTTTCACTCTGTGCCCCTAGCACCCAGTATAGTCTCTGTATTGCAGTAGGTGTTTAATAAATGCTTGTTGAATTCATGAATGAATTCATGAGGGAAAGCGTGAAGAAATGAATTGATCAATTAATCATCAAGGTCTCTTGCCAATAGCAAGTGGCAGAGCTAGAATTCAAAAAAAGTCCTCTGGTTCCAAATCCATTTTTTTTAGTTTCAATCCTTGCAGTTGAAAAATGGATTGAATTGCTTTTGTTGAATTGTGTTGAATTTTGTTGTCAAGTCTCCATGCATTTGCACTGGTCATCACCTATTCCTGGAATGTACTTCACTCTTACCCCTGCCTCCTAGACTCCTTAAGCTTCCTTCAGGATTTAGCTCAACTTTTATGAAAGACCTCTTCTGATTCCCCCAATCTTCTCTCCACAATTACCTTGTATGTATTTATTTTATACATCTGTATATATATTGGTTGTTTATTTCAAAAGAATGTAAGCTCCTTGAGGGCAGGAATTATTTCAATTTTGTGTTTCTATACCCAGCACTTAGCAGAGTGCCTGATATATTTATTTAACAAATGCTTGTTGATTGATTAACTTGTGTGACTTGCTTTCTATCTGGGACAACTATGGAAGGTTTGATCTAGCAAGCTACTCAATCAACCAATTGACAGGTTTTTAAATGAATACCCATTATGTGCTCATCCCTGTGATTTCTCAGTGTGCAAATACAGAGCTTAGCATAGTACCTGACACATAACAAGTATTTAATAATTGCTTGTTGGCTGGCAGCAAATACAGATAAGGGTAAGATGCAGGTACTACCCTCTGACTCTTATAGTGTAGTATATTTAAAAGGGCATTGAACTTGGAGTCTAGAAAGGTTGTGGATTCACTATCTATGCAAACTTGGGTAAGTCCTTCACTTGTTTGAGGCTGGAAAACCATCTTGTCCAAACCTTCATTTAACAAATGAGGAAACCAAGGACAAGGTCACACTGGCAGTAAGCACCAGAGCTGAACCAAGGTCCTCTGTACATGGTAACTTCTGTGTGCCTAAGTTCATGAATCAGTGTTTATTTTCATTAATTCCTTTAGCTAGAGCTTCTGAACCACTTTGAGATCTAAATTTGTTCAAGTACAAAGGAAAGGAAACTAAAATAACACAAGAGTATTGTGCATCTACCAGGAACCAGAGGAGGGAATGGAATGTGTTCCAAGGAGTCATAGAAAGATATTTCCTGAAGGCATCAGTCTAACTTTAAAAAAAAAGATGAATGTTCAGTAAATAAGAGGGATTCAAAACATTCCCACAAAAGATACAAATATAGGTAGTGAATTGTAGAGACATTTCTAATATCATATACCCCCAAAATCACTCAGCCATCCCAGAACCAAAACACAGAGGAAAGATGGTGGCTAAAGCAGAGTGCATGAGATCTTTTGATTTTTAGTAATAGGTGAATTTCCCAAGAAACAAAGGGCAGGAATAAATAATAATAATAATAAATAATCTCTGGATGGAGACTGATTTCATTTAACATATTAAAAAATTATCTGGAAGGAGGAGTGCACAGTGAGACCCGAGAGTTTACAGATGGTACTAAGCTCTTCCAGGTGGCACTAACATGCCAAGTTGATTAGAAATAAATTGAAGAAAGATTTGAAGAGACTGAGTGGGAAGAAAAGTGGCAGATGTGTTTCAGTGTGAGCCAGTAGAAGGCTCATTTAGGGAGAAAACCCCCACAATCGATGGTTATAGGATTACAAATTCCAAGCTATCAGTTAATGTTCCAGGAAAAGAATCAAGGAGTCATGGAAAGATATTCCCTGAAGGCATCAGTCTAACTAAAAAAAAGTTTTAACATGATCATGAAGGATATTGGACACCAAACAGGATTTAGCATCCACTGATATAAAGCCAGTGTGTGACTTCACCTCTCCAGCTTACTGAAGTGGAGAGGGGGAATGGTCTGGGCATCAATGGATTTGGACTCTATTTCTGGCTTTGCTACTAACTTGGACATGATGTTGGCCAAGTCACTTGACCTCTAGGGCTCAGTATTCTTGTTTGCAACAGAAGAGGTTGAACAAGGTTATATTTAAAGTCTCTTCCAGCTCCAACAATTGATGGATCTGTGAGTCTCATGCACAGTTCCAACAACTGTAACTCAAGAATAATACACTAGAGTTAAAAAATGATCAAGAGAAAAATAATTAAGATTATCGAAAATGGAGGGACTAGACTTCAACATGAGAAAAGAATGAATGAGTGTGGCCTCTTCAGTCTGGAAAGACACATGCCTGGGGTTTATGAAATATGAGAGCTACATGGAGAGAGAGAATATAGAATTTGGGAACCAGAGGACTCCCCCATTCCCCACCACCTCTCTAAAGCTTGACAAAGGTGAGTTTTAAGCAAATAAAAGCAAATATTATTTTGTAAAGCAGGCCATGAATTTATGAAACTTGTCCCCCAATGTGACAGTTAATAAGTCAGGGATCTGTGATTTTGTCGCATTCTAATTAGTCCATACCTCAGTAGATAAGTCTTAGAGAGCTTCCTGAGGCTCAGAAGTTAAATTACTTGCCCATGGTCATCCAGTCAACTAGCATTTATAAAGCACCTACTGTGTATCAGGCACTATGCTAAGTGCTATTAGACAAACAATAAATGTGAGAGGAGAGATTTAAACTTATGTCTTCCTGATTCCAAGATCAGAATTTCATCCACTATGGACTGCTACCTGTCAAAGGGTGATATCAGCTGATGTATAGATAGGAAGGGTTGAATTAAATTTCCATTAAATCATGGACCTGGATTTGCAACCTGCTCGATTTTCAGATGATGAAACTGAGATTCAGAAAAATGAAGTGACTTGTCTATAGTCACACAGAGGCTGGTGGCAGAGCTGGCATTTAAGCCCAGATTCTAGTCCTTTTTTCATTATGTCCATGTATACGTATTGAGATTGAAACTGATATTGGGGAAGACATCTTACAATACATTCCATTGTGCACCCATCAACGAAAGAAGCTTGGGTGTAATGGGGTTAATCCAGCATGGCACACAATAACAAAGTGAAACTCTCTGGACCTCAATTTCCTCATCTGTAAAAGGAAGGGGTTGGTCTAAATGGGCTGTAAGATCCATTCCAACTCCATCATCCTTTGTTCTAAGTTCCCTTCCAGTGCTAGCATTATATATTTTAACATTCTGTGTTCTAAGTCCCCTTCCAACCCCAATATTCTACATTCTAAGGTCCCTTCCAGCTCCAACATCCTATAATCTAAGGTCCTTTCCAGCACCAATATTCTATGTTATAAGTGCTAGCATTCTATGTTCTAACATTCTATGTTCTAAGGGCCCTTCCAATACCAATATTATATGCCCTAAAGTCCCTTCTAGATCTGACATTCTGTGTTCTAGGATCCCTTCCAGATCCAATATTCTATGTCCTAAGGTCCTTTCTAACACTAATATTCTATGTTCTAACATTCTGTGTTCTAGGGTTTCTTCCAACGCCAACATTTGATGTTCTAAGGTCCCTTCTGGCTCTAATATTTTGTGTTCTAAGGTCCCTCCCAGCTCTTGCATTCTATGTGCTAAGGCCCCTTTCAATTCTGACAGTCTATTTTCTAGTATTCTCTACTCCAAGTTCCCTTTCAGATTCTGTGATTCTACAAGATACAGAAAAGAAGCCTGTAACTCAGGGGAACATGTACAATGAAATCCTCCCACACTTTAGAAAGTTGGGGTTGGAGATTAGAGTCCCTAGTAGAGGGAGTAACATCAAAGCTCTAGGAATGACATCACTGTGCCAATACCCCAGCTGCTCCTTCAGTTCTACATGGCAGATCACTTTATTCTGAGCTGATTTGCTGAAGAGATCTCTATTTTAGGGAATAATTAAATGATGCGCATGGCACACAATAATGAGATTTTAAAAGGGAGAGAAAAAGAATCCTGTAAGTCTGGGAACATGTGATGAGGAGATTAGATACACTTGCCTGTAATTATGGTGGGACTAGAAAACAGAATGCTTTTACGAGCCATGGGACAAATATTCTTTTCCATGGCCAGCTCATAAAATTAAATAACACTGATTCAATATAGGAGCAAAGTGGGTCAGTGATAAAGTTTGCTTTGGAGGAACATCAGGCAAATCTAATTTTCCCAAGACACGCATTAGCATCATGTTAGATAAACAGTGCTTCCGCCCTTGTTGATTTCCTTCAGCAAGCCTGGCTATTGAAGAAGCTGCCATTGAGAAGCACTCCAGATCTGCCTACAGGGGTGTGTCTTTAGTTATATCCAAGTACTATATCATCATTGCTATACTTATCATTAAATATTTCCTGAGCATTATCTTGGAGACTGGATATGAGAATTAATTGGTTCCCATTGCCCTAAGGACATAAAGTCCAAACTCCTGAACCCAGTACCACAACCTGGCCCCATCCTACCAGTCCAGACTTAAGTACCCTACATGCAACCTCCACTTCAGCAAGGCTTGTCTCCTGTCTTTCCCTCCCCTCAGTGTTTTATATCACCGGTATCAAACTCAAGTAGAAATGGATTCCTGTGGGCTCCATAGTGACTTAGAAGATCACAAATTAATGTCATCGGTTTAATTGTATATATTTTGTTAAACATTTCCCAATGACATTTTTTGTTATTCCAAATATCTTAATAAGCGTTCTTTGCCAGGCATTTAAAACACCAGTTTGCACGCATAGGCCCCATTGCAGAGAGAGAATACAGAACACAGGTAGCCATGGAGCTGAAGAATCTTCTTGATTTGGGGCAGGATCTGAGAATCCACTGCTTTCTGGTAAGCCTTGGGCTACTCTGTAATCTCATATTTCTCTTTTTCTGTGTCAAAAATCTCTCCTTCTTGGTGTCTAGGTTTACAGAGCCTCGTCTTCTTGAAGTAAGCATCAGTAAGATGCTTTGGAATTTTCACACCTGAAAGGTTAACCCTGGTAGAGGTGGCAATGACAAATTTCTGATGAGTTCCCGCAGAGGAACACAGCTGATGGTCAGAGATCCAGTCACCAGTAGCGAGCCACTAACCAGCTGCTTCAGGAAAACCACTTGCTTGCCCCTGTGGCGGCCAATGAGCATGATCAGAACCATGTCCAGGGTGATGCTAGATTGGAGTCTCCTCATGTGCTGGCTGAAAGGCTTTTTGCCCTGACTTAGCAGCTTTCTAGGCACATCCTCAGTAGGGTAATACCTAGGAATTTTGCAAATCTTCACCACTCAGTTTCCTCCATTCTTTCTGGGTTTTTTTGTTTGTTTTGTTTTTTGGCAGGGCAATGAGAGTTAAGTGACTTGTCCAGGGTCACACAGCTAGTTAGTGTCAAGTGTCTGAGGCTGGATTTGAACTCAGGTCCTCCTGAATCCAGAGCTGGTGCTTTATCCACTGTGCCACTTATCTGCCCCCTGTTTCCTCCATTCTTATCACCACCAACTGGCTTTGAGATGGTAGCAGGCACCTTCTCTTTCTTTTTCCTTTCAATTTGGGTTTTGGGTGCAGTGTACTTGCTCTTGTCCATGGCCTGCTGGGAATACATGGCAGATTTTGAGTATCTGCTGATCCCTCGGTCCAGATCCAGGTTGTGGCTGCAATGCTTCTGAGGCTTTTTCACCACCTTCTTGGCCACATCTTCCTTTTAGGCCTTCTTTTTCTTTTTGACCTTTTTTTTTTTTCGTTTGGTTCCCTTTTTTGTCCACCATCTTGAGATAAGGGAAAGCACAATGACATTTGAATTTGGTTCTGTCCCACTCTGGAGTGTTGAAGGCCTGGCCAAGTCACTTAAGCCTATTTGCCTCAGTTTACTATGTAAAATGAGCTGGAGAAGGCAATGGCCAATCACTCTAGTATCTTTGCCAAGGAAACCCTAAAGGAAGTCGTGAAAAGTTGGACACAACTGAAAAATGACTGCACATCAGCATAGTTGGTGCTAATTAGAAAACTACTTGGCACATAGTTGGTGCTTAATACTTATCTATTGATTGACTAAAAAGAGATATCATAAAGGGGATGTAAAAGGAGGTAGATAGAAAATTGTTTTTTGATGTGTTCTGAATATATAAGATCCAAGGAGGTCAGCCCAAGTGTTGCACACAAAATATTAAAAGACCCAGAGGGAGATTTCCAGTGTGTTGGATAAATGCTCCAAGAAAGGTTTACAGAAGGAAATAGTACAAAAATCACAGAGGATGAGAAGAGATACAAGGGCTGTGACCCACACTGCTGGACAGTTTACCCAGACTGATGAGATCATGGATCCATGAACATTAAGTATCCATTGATTCTCCACAGCTGACATCATAGGCTAAATGCAAGTACACATACACATACATCAGGGATAGTGGAAACATGATGATATATAATACAGTGACAAGCAATATAGCATTTTGGCATATGCTAAAAATAATCCTTGTCAGCTGGTCCAGGGCATTGGTTTTCTAGCTTAGAGCAAAGAAAGGGGAGGGGGGGCTCTCAATTTGAGGTTCATGGACTTGGGCCATATGGCACAACTCACAAAAATATCACAAAATATCATGTTCCTGTTGTGGGCCAGGCTTGACTCAGGCTGGGCTGGTAGTTTGGGTTTGAGATTGGAATGAAATGAGATACTCACAGCACATCTAACTTTAACAAAATAAGCTTTACATAGTCATGGCATGGAAAGGACACCCAGGAGGGATAGAGTACTGCTTCAGTGCCCCCTCTTCTTTGTATAGGAATGAGTCTAGTCATCTGGGTATGGTGACTTGCTTGACAATGGGATATCCATCAAAGCTTAGGGGTATTATGATCTCAGGTAACAGGGAATCATCAGCCACCCCAACCCTTACCAATTAAGACTAGACTCCTTGAGAAAAAAAAACTAAGACTCTACAGTAGATTCTATAGTAAAGATCCTGGTAGATATCATTCCTAGCATAGTGTTGGAATTGGAAGCAGAATGATAAGCATTCGAATCCCACCTCAGACCATGGTCAAGTCACTGGTTTCCATATCAACAAAATGGAGATGATAATATATCTAGTGCTTACTTCCCAAGGTTGTTGTGAGGCTCTAATGAAATAATGTCTATAAAGTGCTTTATAATCTTTAGAGCACCATATAAAAGTCTATTATAATTATAATTACTATTATTACTATTACCTGTCAAAAGTTAAACCTTAAATGGGGGAAAGGCAGTGAAAGGACAGGAATAAGTATTTATATAGCATTACTATGTGCTAGGCACTGTGCTAAGCAGTACAAAGAGTTGCTATTATCCCCATTTTTTTTTTTTGCGGTGCAATGGGGGTTAAGTGACTTGCCCAGGGTCACACAGCTAGGAAGTGTCAAGTGTCTGAGGCCGGATTTGAACTCAGGTACTCCTGAATCCAGGGCTGGTGCTTTATCCACTGCGCCACCTAGCCGCCCCCTTATCATCCCCATTTTATATTTGAAAAGACCAAGGCAAACAAAGGTTAAGTGACTTACCAGGGTCACACAGGTACTAAGTGTCTGAGACTAGATTTGAACTCAGGTCTTCTTGACTCTAGGCCTAGTATTCTATCCATTGTACTACCTAGCTGCCTGGCAATGCTGACCAGTATCTATTGAAGTTTCTGTGGCTATACAGGTATGAGCTGATAAATTGTCATTGTTGAGTCATTCAGTCATGTCTAACTCATCATGACCCTATGGACTATAGTATACCAGGCCTTTCTATCAATCCCTGTACCCTGAATTCTGTCCAAGCTCATGTTCTTTGCTTCCATGACACTACCTGTCTCATCCTCTGCCTTCCCCTTTTCCTTTAATCTTTCCCAATATCAGGGTCTTTTCCAATGAGTCACATCTTCTCATTATGTGGCCAAAGTATTTAAGATTCAGCTTCAGTATTTAACCTTTCAGTGAACAGCCTGAATTAATTTCATTAAGATTGACTGATGTGGTCTCCTTGATAGCCAAAGAATTCTCAAAAAGTCTTCTCCAAGACCACAGTTCAACAGTGTTGATTCTACTCTGCTCAGCTTCCCTTATAGTCCAACTCTCACAACCATATATTGCTACTAGAAAGATCATAGCTTTGACTATATGGACTTTTGCTGGTATGGTGATATCTCTGCTTTTTATTATGCTGTCCAGATTTGCCATAGCTTTCCTTCAAAGGAACAAGTATCTTTTAATTTCATGGCTACAGTCACCATCTGTGGTGATCTTTGAGCCCAAGAATATAAAATCTAACACTGCTTCCATTTTCTCTCTCTCTTATTTGCCATGAAGTGATGGGACCAACTGCCAAGATCTTAGTGTGTGTTTTTTTTTGTTAGGTTGCAAGCCAGCTTTTACACTCTCCTCTTTCCCCCTCATCAAGAGGCTTAATTAATTACTCTTCATTTTCTACCATCAGAGTATCATCTGCATTTCTGATATTTCTCTTGGCCACCTTACTTTTAGCTTTTGATTCATCTTGCCTAGCATTTTGCATGACATACTCTGCATATGAGTTAAATAAGTAAAGTCACACTATATAGCTTCATTATACTCCTTCTCCAGTCTTAAGCAAATCAGTTGTTCCATGTTCAGTTCTAACAGTTGCTTCTTGGCCCACATACAGGTTCCTCAGGAGACAAGTAAAATGATCTGGCACTCCCATCTCTTTGAGGACTTGCCACATTTTGTTGTGATCTACACAGTCAAAGGCTTTAATGTAGTCAATGAAGTAGAAGTAGTTCTTTTTCTGGAACTCTCTCACTTTCCATAATCCAACAAATGTTGGCAATTTGGTCTCTAATTCCTCTGCGTCTTCAAAAACCAGCCTACTCTTCTGGTAATTCTCAGTTCACATATTGTTGAAGCCTAGCTTGCAGAATCTTAAGCATAACCTTGCTGGTATGTGAAATGAGTGCAATTGATCAGTAATTTGAACATTCTTTAACATTGCCCTTCTTTGGGAATGGGATGTAAACTGATCTTTTCTAATCTAGTCACCACTGTTGAATTTCCAAATTTGCTGGTATATTGTATGCAGGACTTTAACAGTATTATCTTTTAAGATTTTAAAAAGCTCAACTGGAATTGTTAGCAATGCTTCCCAAGGCCCACTTGACTTCATTCTCCAGAATGTCTGGTTCTGAACCAGTAATTACACCATCATGCTTAACAATAATGTTAAGATCTTTCTTGTATAGTTCTTTTTATTTTATTTTGGTGAGGCAATTGGGGTTAAGTGACTTGCCCAGGATCACACAGCTAGTAAGTATCAAGTGTCTGAGGTTAGATTTGAACTCAGGTCCTCCTGACTCTAGAGCTGGTGCTCTGTCCACTGTGCCACCTAGCTGCCTCTCTTTTATAGTTCTTTTGTGTATTCTTGTCACCTCTTCTTAATCTCTTCTGCTTCTGTTAAATCCCTACCATTTTTGTCTTTTGTCATGCCCATTTTTCATGAAACTTTCCTTTGATATCTCTAATTTTATGGAAGAGATCTCTTGTCTTTCCCATTCTGTTGTTTTCTTTTATTTCTTTGCATTGCTCATTTAAGAAAACCTTATCTTTCCTTGCTAGAAGAGCAAGAATAGAATAGAATAGCAATGGAATTCAGCATTCAATTGGGTATCTTTCTCTTTCTCTTTTAACTTCCATGTTCCTTCTTTCTTTATCAATTTGTAAAGCCTCATAAGATTTTGTTTTCTTGCTTTTCTTTTTCTTTGGGATCTTATTTTGTTGCTGCTTCCTGCACAATATTGTGAACCTTTGTCCATAGTTCTTCAGGAACTCTGTCTACCAGATCTAATCCCTTACAATTATTCATCACTTCCACCTCATATTCATAAGGGATATTATTTAGGTCATACTTTTACAGTCTTATGGTTTTCCCTACTTTATTCAATTTAAGTCTGAATTTTGCAATAAGAGGCTCATAATCTGAGCCACAGTCAGTTCTAGGCCTTGCTTTAACTGACCGTATAGGGCTTCTCCACCTTTGACTGCAAAGTATATAATCAATCAGATTTCAATATAGACCATTTGGTGATGTACATGCATAGAGTTGCCTTTTGGGATGTTGAAAAAAAAAGTGTTTGCTATGACAAACAAGTAATCTTGACAAAACTCTATTCATCTCTGTCCTGATTCATTTTGTACTCCAAGGCCAAACTTGCCTGTTTTCCCAATTTTCTTTTGATTTCCTAATTTAGCATTCCAATCTCCTTTGATGAATGTGACATCTTTTTTTGTGTCATTTCTAAAAGATGTTGTAGGTCCTCAAGAAACTGATCAACTTTGACCTCTTTGGCTTCAGTAGTTGGAACAGAGACTTGTATTACTGTGATGCTGAATGGTTTGCCTTGGGTTCAAACAGATATTCTGTCATTTTTGAGATTATATCCCAGTACAGCTTTTCTCACCCTTTTATTGACTATAAGGGCTATTCCATTTCTTCTAAGGGATTCTTGCCTTACAGTTGAATATGTAGTGATCACCTGAATTAAGTTCACTCATTCCCATCCATTTAAGCTCATTGACACCCAAGATGCTAATGTTTAATCTTTCCATCTCCTGTTTGACTACATCCAGCTTACCTTGATTTATAGATCTTATATTCCAGGATCCTATGAATATTAATGTGTAAATACAGCCTGTTTAAAATGTTTATTGAATAAATAGAATGTACTCACAGTCTGAATGTTAATCTGGCAAGCTGGAGTGGGTAGAGAGGAGGTTGACCAGGATGGGCGAGAGCACTTGAAACTATATTACATAAGGATTAAAGATACTACCCCTGAAAGAGAAGACTTAAGGGTGCCATGAATACAGTCAATACAGTCTTGAATTATTTGAAGGGATATCACATGGGAAAGAGATGAGATCTATCCCATCTGTCCTAGACTCCTGCAGCAGCCCCTTAATTCATCTCCCTGCCTCAGAGGTCTCTTTCTTCTCCAATCCATCTTCCATACAGCTGCCAAAGTAATTTTCCTACAGTATACGTAATTCCTTGTCCTTCACACTGTGGTCCAACCAAACCCTTTGACTTGCTGTTCCCTAAACATGATGCTTTATTTTCCATCTCTGCATCTTTGCACTGGCTGCTCATGTCTGGAATGGACTCCCACCTTTTAGAATATTTTGTTTCAGGCAGCTAGGTGGCGCAGTGGATAAAGCACCAGCCCTGTATTCAGGATGACCTGAGTTCAAATTTGACTTCAGACACTTGACACTTACTAGCTGTGTGACCCTAGGCAAGTCACTTAACCCTCATTGCCCTGCAAAAAAAAAAGAAGAATATTTTGTTTCTTTCAAAACTCTGCTCAAACAACATCTTCCCTGATCCTCCCCAGTTCTTAATGCTCTCTCCTCCAAAAATTATATTTATTTAGCATGTCTTATGTATGCTTATTTATGTACATATTGTATATTTCACCCATCTTTTGTACTTTCTGCACATCTTGTTAAATGCCATTTCCCCAACAGAATGCAAATTCCTTCAAGGCAAGGACTGTTGCATTTTTATCTATGCTCCCTCAGAATCTAGTGGAGTGACTGGTGCTTAATAAAGGCTTGTAGATTGACTGATTCATTTATTGATTCATTCTGATTGATCCCAGAGGACAGAAATAGGACTAATGAGTAGAAATTACAAGGAGGCAGATTTTCAGCTCAAGGTTATGAAGGAGCTTCTTAACAGTTGGATTGATTTACAATGCAATAGGGCTGCCTTGTTTGGTGAGTTCCCCATCATGAGGAAAGTGGGAGTCCAGAGGTTAGATGACTCTTTTTCTCAAGGATGTTTTAAGGGCTTCATATGTCAGGTAGGGAGTGACTTCTAAGGCTCAGTCAATTCTGGAAGTCTATGATTCTGTGACTTAAAGATGGAGCTAAAATGTAGACATCTATACAAATGTGGGATAGATTCCTGATTAAAAGTAATGATGGATAATGAGGTCAGGCTAGCTCTATCATGGAGGGAAATGTAGAATTTCAAAATGGAAGAATCACACTTGCTGTACCAGCAACATAAGAGATTTTTAGGTTATTGCTAGAAAACAGAAAAGTTCCTTAAGTAAAGGAGGGGCGGAGACAGGAAGAAGCTTTTATTAAGTGCCTACTATATGCCAGCCACAGTGCTAACCTCCTTACAAATATCGTCTCATTTGCTCCTCACAACCAATCCTGGGATGTAGGTGCTGTTATTACTACCATTTTACAGATGAGGAAACTGAGGCAGGAAGAGGTTAAGTGACTTGCCCTAGGTCACACAGTAAGTGTCAAGAGGACAGAGTTGGACTCAGTTCTCCTTGACTCCATGTCTAAGGATTGATCCACTGCACTGTCTTGCAACTTCTTCTAGTGATGAACCTGGTTTTAGCTACTCTGGTGTTCAGATGACTGTCTGTGCCAGGCCTACACACTCTAAGGCTTTCTAACTCTGTAGGACCTTCTCAAGTTTGTGTTCTACTCTCTGAGAACCAAGCATAGACAATGTATCAAGATAATGTATCAAGGAGGTAGAAGGAAAAATAAATATATTGATTATTAAAGTATGTATATTGTGTTTTTTTTAAGTGAGGCAATTGGGCTTAAGTGACTTGCCCAGGGTCACACAGCTAGTAAGTGTTAAGTGTCTGAGGCTGGATTTGAACTCAGGTACTCCTGACTCCAGGGCCAGTTCTCTATCCACTGCGTCACCTAGCTGCCCCTAAAGTATGTATATTGTAATATCTTCATTCCAGTAACAGAGCTGTTAACAGTAGTTCAGGGTCTAAGAGAAATCACGAATTCATTCATCAGTTTGAAAGGGGGTTTGGAGGCCATCTGGACCAATGGCCTCATTTTACTATGAAGACACTAAAGTCCAGAGAGGTACAGTGATTTGCCTAGGGTCAGACAGGGAGCAACACAGGCAGGATTTGAACCTGGGTCTTTTGACTTCAAATCCAACCCCCTTCCTCACGCGCTTCACAGCCTCTCCAATTGTAGAAATGAAAGGGTTTCCCAGGATTTAGAGGTGAAGGGGGCCTTAGAAGAGATGAGGAAATGGAGGCCCACAGAAGGGAAGCAACTTTCCCTAAGTTATCCTGCTGATAAGTGGGCAGAGCCAAGTCATTCCTGCCTTGCTGACTTTACGAGGATCATTCTGGGAACTGAATGAGATAATTCATGGGAAAGAGTTTTGAAGCATTTTCAAGTGCAATATAAATTTAAGGGATCATACTGATTATAACTCACAATACAGTGAATGGATAAAAGAAATAGGCAATGATTTCTACCACATTTAGCCCTCGTTGGCAAGAAACATAGATCCACGCACATTGGTCTGGGGTCCGTACTGTTCAAACCAGTAGGCTCAGATGACAAGAAAAAACAGACATAGCCCAGAGCTACAATGCACCATAGAGATAGCTGATTTCTAAATCCAACCCTGGGCAACTTATTCTCTTCTCAAATTTTTCAACTGGAGCCAATTCACAGAAAGATAGAAATCTACACAACGAGAAACAACAATGGATCCTTGGCCCACTGGGAACAAGGCTGGGCCAACCATGAAGAGTCGTGCCTCAAACGCTTGGACTAGCCTGAACAGAGAATCTTGGAACCACGGAACATTCAAAGCTGGAAGGGACCTTAGAATATAGAATGTCAGAGCTGAAAGGGACCTTCTAGCCTAAATTGTTAAATCTGGAAAGGACATCAGAGCATGAAATGTTAAAGCTTGGAAGGGGCCATAGAACACAAAATGTTCGCTCTTGCAAGCACCTTTGAAGATACAACTAGCTGGAAGAGACCATGAAGTGTAGAATGTCAGGGCTGGAAGGGACATTGGAACACAAAATGTTAGAGCAAGAAGGGGCCTTGGATTATAGAATGTCAGGACTTGAAGGGACCTTTGAACATAGAATATTAAAGCTAAGGACAATCTTCAAACATGGAATATTAGAGTTGGAAAGACCCTAGAACATGATTATCAGAGGAAAGGACCTTAGAACTTAGAATTTTAGACCTGGGGATTGTCTTAGAACTTAGTTTGTGCAATACAATGGTCCAAGACAATCTCAAGGGACTAATAATGATGGAAGCTTACTATCCACCCCCAAAGAAAGAACTGATAAAAGGAGCACTTATGAATTGTACATACATAACCTGGTTGATGTCTTGTAGAGGGGGCAGGAAAGGAAGGGAGGGAGAAAAATTTGGAACTCTAAATCTTATAAAAATGAATGTTGAAAACTACCCTTACGTGTAACTGGAAAAAAATAAAATAAACGTTTGTTGCAAAGAAAAAAAATTTTAAAAGAAGCACTTAAAGAGACAAAAAAAAATAAAATATAGAGAAAAAAGAACTTAGTTTGCTAGAAGTGGGAAAGAGGCCTTAAAACATGCAAAGTCAGAACTGGGAAGGAACTTCAAATTCAAAATAGTAGAGCTGGAAAGGACATGAGAGCCTAGAATGTTAGAGGTAGAAGCAAGTATAGAGTATATTATGGATAGAGCTAGAAGGATGTCTGAAAGCTACCTAATCCAAAGCACCTGTTTTACAGGTAAGGAAACTAAGGATCAGAAAAGTGACTTCAATTCAAACATTTCTTAAACACAATTAGTGGAAGGGCCAAGCATATAATTGAAGAGATAGTATGATATAGTAGAAAATACACAAGTCTAGGGAAATGGAATGTGGGTTCTGGTCTTGTTGTTCAGTTGTTTTAGTCTTGTCTGACTCTTTGTGACCCCATTTGGGGCTTTCTTGGCAGAGATACTGGAGAGGCATGCCATTTCCTAATTTACTTGGTTGAGAGATCTCTCTCCTCTGGGCTTGCCCATAAAATGAGATGAGTTAAACTAGATGATCTCAGAGAACCCTCCCAGCTCAAAGAATTCTGTGATTGTCTCCTCTCTCCCTCTTCCAATGCTCTTTCCAGTATTCCAGGCTTTAATAAGAAGCAGGCCCGGGGCCATAGAACAAACCCCATTATGGAAGATCAAAGGCAGTCACTGCCTGGCCATTGCTTTTTATCTTGGTCAATTTTGACATCCTTTTGATTTTCTTCTGCAGGCGTCCTTCCAATTCTTCCTACAATCAACCTGCCCTTTAGAGAGGTTTAAAAACATTCAAAGTGACTGGCATAAAAACTATAGCCCAGCCTGTCTCCAGAGACTAGCAAAGCCATGGTCAAAGGATGGCACAACTATGTTATTTTTTAACCTAATTCTTCCCTTTGAGCCTCCTAAAAAATCAATGACCCTGCAAAACCAAACACCCTTTCCCTCATCCTTCTTACCTCTCAATGCCTCATTAAGCAGCCCTCTACCCTACTCCCATCAGCATCTGGTAGTTGTGTGGTCCACTGGGGGCAGGGTGGGGTGAAGAAACTGGTTTGAAAGTCAGAGGACCTGGGTTCAAATCCTGGCTCTGCCATAGCAGACTTTTGTGACCTTGGATTAAGTCACTTAAGCACTCAAATACATGGTTTGCTTGTCTACACTGTATTATACACTGATTCCTGTCAACTATAAAATGACTGGGTTATACTAGACTAGATGATCAGGCTCTATATCCATGATCCAGGGCTACCCCCTCTAGGAGGCCTTTCTTGATTTCTCCAGCTGCTCCAGCCCTCTCTTCTAAGGCTATTTTCCATTCACTCTTCACTCTCCTTGTATGTTCTGATCTATCCATGTTGTTTCTCTCATTAGAACATAAACTCCCTGAAGGCAAGGACTGTTTGTACTTTTCACTTGTATCCCCCCAAACTCGACCAATTCCCAGCATAGCGTACTCACTGAAAACATGCTCATTAATTGACCCATTGATAGCTTACTGTACTCTTCCAACCAGACTTCTAGTTCCTATTCATTACATCTAACTGGCTCAGCCACCCCGTCCATGCCAGCTTCCTGATTACTTCTGGAAAAGAAGCATCATTCGATTGTCCTATGGATCAACTGAGCATCCCTGTAAAATTACTTTTCATCAGCCATCACTCACCTGTATGTGTCGACTCCCCTATTAGAAGATAAGCTCCTTGAGGGTAGGGGCTATCTCTCTTTGGATTTATATCTCCAACTTAGCATAGTGCCCAGCACAGAGTAAGCAAATAAATGTTTTTTCAATCTATTCAGTCATTCACTCATCCATTGATTCATTCATTTCATGACACCTGCAATAACCCCAAAGGCTGGAGGTTACAGGAGAAGCCCACAGACCAGAAAAGAAACGTAAACTTGGAATGCTCAGACACTATTTTACATGTGATCGCTTCTACAGGGATGGGCCTTCTCAATCTATTGATTTATGACTGGTTAAAGGCAGTCATCACAGACAATAGAAAGAACCCTTCAAGTGAAGGAAGGTTGGTCCAAGCTATAGTATGAGTGAGAGAATACAACAGCCAGCTTCAAGAGAAAGAGCATGAAGCAGTGAAAAGAGGTTTGGAGTATGAAGATACAGGTTCAGATTTCAGCTCCACTATTGGCTGTCTCTGCAACTGTGGTCAAGTCCCTTAAGCTTCAGTTAAAATGAGGGGATTGGATCAGATGAGCTCCAGGTCTCTTCCCACTCTAAATCTAGAAGCCTGTGATCTTTTAATTCTCCTTTTCCCTTCCCCAATTTGGTTCCTTTTCTTTTCTCTCACCTCAAGATTCCTTTAGTTCTTCCTTTGCCTTTTCCCTCTCTCTCCCATGTCTTTAGTTCAACATTAGCTCCCTCAATCCTTCAATTCCTCTCTCCCTTCTGTCCTTTAGTTCTCCTGTCCCTATTCTTTCCCCCTACCCTCAGTCTCTCCAGCTTCTGACACCTCCCTCTTTCAGATGACCTTCATCAATTCGGGGTGTATGTATGCATGTAGGCATACATGTATATATGTATGTATGTATATGTGTGTATAGAGAGATTATATATATATATAAAATCTTAAAGATAGAATATATATAAACTTATAGATAGATTAGATATATAATCTCATAGATAGGATACACACACATATATTGTTATTTGTCCTTTGGTTTTGTTTGGGTTTTTTTTTGTTGTTGTTGTTTTGTTTTTTTTTGCAGGGCAATGAGGGTTAAGTGCCCAGGGTCACACAGCTAGTAAATGTCAAGTGTCTGAGTCCGGATTTGAACTCAGGTCTTCCTGAATCCAGGACTGGTGCTTTATCCACTGCGCCACCTAGCTGCCCCCTGTTCTTTGTTTTTGAAAAGGACTCATTGGGGGTAATGTCTTGACTGAAACGTGAATTGGATTGAAGTGAGGAAGTTGCACAAAGTCTTCAGCCTCACTTTCTCTTCCAGACTCATGTGGCAAGACAAAAGTCAGTACAACTGACGTTGGCCTAGGATGCAGTAGATGACCTTGGTTTCTTTGATGTCTTACCAAGCTCTAAGTGCTCCACAACACCTACTTCAACCACTTTTGTGGCCACTGGAACAAATTGTTCCAGTGGCCACAAAAGTTCATTCTACTGGGGGAAGTCTTCACATGCTTGGGGTAGATATCCCCCCAACTCACCAATGAGTTTGAAGTCTGTCAGTTACCCTTGGAGTGTATGAGGTGTTGAAAGAGGACTAATACCTCTGGTTGTGAGGGCGTGGAGAGTCTTTTTCAGGGCTGCTCATCTACCTCTGGTGTCCACCCAATTCACTCAGTGCTCAGCTGTGGCTATGAGAAGCTGTAGCATGACAGTGGTCACATCCTGGTAAACTATCTCTGTAGCTGGAGTAAGCCAGATTAGGGGTAACTGACGTGTGTGTGTGTGTGTGTGTGTGTGTGTGTGTGTGTGTGTGTGTATCTAATTAGCACAGGAAGCTGGCTCTTAGTAAATGCTCATCGACTAACATTGGGAATTTTCTTAGTCATTTTTTTCTAGGCAGCAGGTGTGTATCTACTTAAATATTCTTCCTTCAACTCCCATTCTGGTGCAGGTTTTTTCCAGAGTTAATAGCTCCAGGGAAAGAGACCCAGCTCGTTAGATTAGGACAGAGCTAAAGTAATGCTCAGCCCCCACCATGATGTTCCCAACTTAATGTTGACTTAGAGCCCTAGTGGTATCTTCTTATTGCACAGAGTCCATTGGCAGTGGGATTCATGAGGGAGTCTGGATCTCATTATCTGTGCTCAGGAGGGGATCAGGGCTATTACTTGTATACTGCAGAATCCCACAGTGATGAAGGTATAATCCTGCCCAGGTTTCTCATGGGCAAGTGCAGCTTAAGGGAAAACCAATCTCAGAGAAATTACAAACATTCCAATTTTTTCCCCTTTAAAGTAATGAATTTTAATTGGCCACAGTGGTGTTTGTTTAAATTCCTACCCTCATTTTAAATCACATCTTACCGTGAGGAAATATGTCTTATTCACTAATTAGAATCTTCAAACAGCTATGCAAATGGATTCTGTCTGTGCTATCTAAGGATAGACTTTTACTGCTAGAAGAGAGATGAGCGATCAATCACCCTAAGGGAGTGTGGTTTTAGAACTGCCAGGACCTTAGAAAACATTTAGTCATTTTACAGAAAAGGAAACCAAGTCCCACAAAGGGTAAATAGCCTGCCACAGGTTGGGCAGCTAGTAGACTAAAAGCCTGAATTCAGGTTTTCCTGACACCAAGGTTAGGGCTTGATCAACTACAGCCCCCTTACCCATCAACCTCATTTTCCAAGCCCAATCCTACCCTGCCCCGAGCCTGCATTCTCCCCTCTAATTGGGCTGGTCTCCTCACTGTCCTTTAAATACCCAAGATCTTCTCTTGCTTCTGTCCTCAAACTGTTTTCATATTGTTTTCTCTACACAGAATATTTTCCTCACTCTGATTTCTTCATCTACCCAAAACCTAAACAGTTTAAGTCCTATCTTTTCAACCAAAGACTTTACTCATTCCTTCAAACCTCCGTCATTTCTCCCCCACCCCTAGGCATCTTTGCCTTCTTCAAGAGTCTTATTACAGCAAAAGGATAAGACTGAATCAGTGATTTGACCGATATAGGGAACTCTCAAGACAGAAAATTCCCTTTATCAATTAAGACTGGCACCTTCTCTGCAACTTAGAGTGATCTGGAGCATCCAGTGACTTGCCCCAGGTAACACAGCCAGTATGTGTTGACAGGACTTGAACACAGGACTGTCTTGGGGCTGAGTTTGAATCATTTACTGTATGATCCTAGGCAAGTCACTTAATTTCTGTTTACCTAAGTTTCCTCATCTGTAAAATGAAGATAATAACGGCACCTACCTCACAGGTGGGAATCAAATGAGCTATTTGTTAGGGGTTTAGCACAATGCCTGGCACATAGGAGGTACTATATAAATGCTTATCCCTCTCTTCTTTACTTTGTGGTCTGCTCTTACTAATCCATGTAAGAAGGAGGAGGAGAAGGAGGAGGAGGAAGAGGAGAGGGAGAGGGAGAAGAGGAGAAGAAGGAGGAGGAGGAGGAGGAGGAGGAGGAGGAGGAGGAGGAGGAGAAGTATCACTACCAAACATTTCAAGGAATGAAGTAGGGAATTGTTTTCTCTGTCAAAGCATATTTGTTATAAGGACTTTGTTTTTCTATTTTCTTAATTGGAGGTGGGTGGGAAAGAAAATTTATGCATGTTAAAAAAACACCTCAGTAAAATAAAATGAGTTGCATTAGAAAAATAAAAAAGGTTGGATTTGAATACTTGACCTCTGATATTCCTCCCAGCTCTCAATCTATGATTGTACCCCAGAACTGGGCCCAGATTTGAATCCTGTTCTTTTATTTACTTCCTGCGTTACCTTAAATCACTTCAGCCTTCTGGGTTCTCTCATTTATAAGAGATTGGACTGGATAACCCCATATGTCCTTTCCAGTTCTAAACTGAAGATATGATGGCCCAAGAGATAGCTAAATACTCAAATGATGAGGTGTCTGGTGGCTCTCACTGGCCTATGGGCAGGTCTGATAATGAGGCTACAGATCCCTGGCACCGGGGACCTTGGGAGGCAAAGACGTCACTACCCCAGGCAACATGGAGAGGGCTCTGAGAAACAAATAGGGATAAATCAACTGTGGTTAGAAACACCCACCACCTCCTGGCTCCTGGAAAGGCCTAAAAGGCATACCTGGCTCCCCAAAAGGATCTGACAGACTGGCCATGGGGAAGGCCAGGGCACACCTGTACCACCAGGAGCTGTTGTGATCTGCTCTCCCCACGCCCTCCACCCCTCCTGGCCCTGGTGGAGACAGGGAATGGGAACAAAACCCCAGAACGAGCCCCAACCTGGGCCTTGGGAGGTGAACAATAGCAGGAAGGGCTGGTTTGCCCCATGGGGAGGGAAGGAGGTGAGGGGGGACCTTGTAGCATTAGTTCCCACAGTGTGAGATAAAAGACACCCTGTTATTGTTCCCTCCCCTGGGAAAGGATCATAAAGATTCTGAACTGGAAGAGACATTGGGGAACTTGGCAACCCCCATTTTAGACAGATGAGGGAACTGGGACCCTGGAGAGTGAATTAACATGCCAGAGGTCATACAGTTAGTGAGGAGCGGAGATGGGATTCGAACCCATGCCACTTGACCCTAAATCCAGGATTATTTCCACTGCATCAAACTACTTCTCAAGTAAAAGACCCCTATGCCTTGGTGGCCCAGTTGTAGAGATAAAAACACTGGTCTTGGAGACAAGGATTAGACCCAACTCTGGCACAACCTGTATTAACTGTACAAGCATGGAATGAGTTGTCTCCAAAAGTAGTGAGCTCCCTGTCACTTCAAGTATTCAAGTAAAGAACAAATGAACACCAGTCAGGGATATTATGGAAGTAATGGGACTCCTGCACTAGGAAGAGGATTAGGTGACTTCTAAGCCTCTTTCCAACTCCAGATTCTATGACCTTGGGCAAATCACTTCACCCCTGGGGGTCTCAGTTTCTCCATTTGTGAAATGAACATGGGAAATGTCCATCTGTGTTTGTGCACAGTGTCTGGAACATAGTAGGCACTTTATATATGTTTATTGATTGACTGTGTAATATCTTTAATATTACTTTTTAAATATATACATATATATTTAATATCCAAAAAATTCCCCTCTCTGTGGTATGAGTATTTATTTCAAGATCATTCAGTTCAGCAGAGGCAAGGAGGGGAAGAGCAAAGAGTGCCCAGCTGGTAATGGAGAAGGCCTGGGTTCAGCCCTGACTAGCTGAGTGACCCTGGGCATCTCTCAATTTCTCTGCTCCCTAGGTCTTCCCTACTAGGGTCATTAGTGGGAGCTGAAATGGGCTTGAAATGGGGCTGAAATCCGGGGTTGATGGAGGGAGTTCCCAGGGTGTACCCATGTGGACTGACAAAATCATAGATTTCACTGAATCTTCCTGTAATTCACTTCAGCAAGCACTTATTAAATGCATAACATGTGCAGCCACGGTGGTAATTAGGGAAGGGGTGGGAGCACAAACCCATGCTTCCTGCTCTCCTAAAACTGGGACCACCAGATTTCATGCTGGAGAAGACCTCTCCTTTTATAAGCGACAGAAATGAGATGCAGAGGTAAGTTACTCACTCATGGTTCCACAGCTATTAAATATCAGACATTAGAACCCAATAGCCCCCACTCCCAATTAAACAAGGGGCTTTTAACCTTTTGTGTAGGTGTGTCGTGGCCCTCTTTGGAAGTGTCTGGTGAAGCCCACAGACCT
Organism: Dromiciops gliroides; assembly: GCF_019393635.1. Taxonomy (NCBI): domain Eukaryota; kingdom Metazoa; phylum Chordata; class Mammalia; order Microbiotheria; family Microbiotheriidae; genus Dromiciops; species Dromiciops gliroides. Next base: position 707,759,562 of record NC_057861.1, read on the forward strand.
CGCCTCACAATAATGTTCTTAAATGTATAAAATAAATATAAATGTAATAAATATATAAAGTAAATAAAATGGAGCAGCTGGGTGGTATACAGTAGATATAGCACTGGACTCATCTTCATGAGTTCAAATTTGGCCTCAGAAAGTTAGAAGCTGTGTGACCCTGGGCAAGTCACTTAACTCTGTTTGCCTCAGTTTCCTCATCTGTAAAATGCGCTGGAAAAGGAACTGGCAAACAGCCCCAATATCTCTGCCAAGAAAATCACAAATGGGGTCATGAAGAATGGGACATGACTGAACAGCAGCAACAAATATAGAAAATACAGTGGATTATAAAGGAACCCAAAAGTTAGGGAAAATAAAGGTGTAATTTGTGTTTTCCCCATTCAAATTCACAGGTCCCCTGAAATATCCACCGATGCTTCGGCCCCTGGGTTAAGAACCCCCCCCCCCCCCGTAACCGTACCACCTCTATTGTTAAGTCTCAAAGGGGAATATGATGGATACAAATAAGTCTAATCCAAAATGTGGTTTCTCAGGTGTCTTTCCGTTGTTGGGCCTATGAGTCTACAAGAGTACCAAGGAGGAAGGAGAAGCCATTCACTAAGCTGAGCAAAGACTGGAAAAGGCAGGACCAACCAGAGGGAGTGTGGCGGGGCAGTCTGGGAAGGCCTCCCAGAAGAGTCACCAGTTATGCTGGCCTTTAAGGATAGGATTTCAGTAGGTAGAAAGTCAGGCTCTGTGCATGGGTTACCAGAGGGCTTAAAGCCTCTGCTCGGACAGGAACACACAGGGGATGGAGCAGGTCGAGTCCCCCAAGGGAAGCAGCAACAGGAAGCAAGATAAAGCCCTCCTTGTTTAGAGCCTGTCCCCTGGGAGCCTGTTTCCTCAATCTGAACGACTTGTTGTCTTATCTGCAAAATGGGATGATAACATCTGCCCTGACCTAGCACGGTGCCTGGTACACAGTAAGCACTTCATGAATGCTTGTTGACTGTTCTTTCCACAGCATGTCACCTCTCATTGGTGCAATCCTTTGTCCTTTTTCAAAGTGCTTTCTCAGAGATGATCCCATTTCATTTTCCCCCAAGACCCTGCCTAGTAGGCAATGCATATAACAGGGAGTGTCATGGTTGTGGGTTTTCTTCTTCTTCTTCTTCTTCTTCTTCTTCTTCTTCCTCTTCCTCTTCTTCCTCTTCCTTCTTTCTTTTCTTCTTCTTCCTTCCTTCTTTCTTCTTCCTCTTCTTCCTTCTTCTTCTTCTTCCTCTTCCTTCCTTCTTTCTTCTTCCTCTTCTTCCTTCTTTCTTCTTCCTCTTCCTTCCTTCTTTCTTCTTCCTCTTCTTCCTTCTTTCTTCTTCTTCTTCTTCCTTCTTTCTTCTTCTTCTTCCTTCTTTCTTCTTCTTCTTCCTTCTTTCTTCTTCTTCTTCTTCTTCCTTCTTCTTCTTCTTCTTCCTTCTTTCTTCTTCTTCTTCCTTCTTTCTTCTTCTTCTTCTTCCTTCTTTCTTCTTCTTCTTCTTCTTCCTTCTTTCTTCTTCTTCTTCTTCTTCCTTCTTTCTTCTTCTTCTTCTTCCTTCTTTCTTCTTCTTCTTCTTCTTCTTCTTCTTCTTCCTTCTTTCTTCTTCTTCTTCTTCTTCTTCTTCTTCTTCCTTCTTTCTTCTTCTTCTTCTTCTTCCTTCTTTCTTCTTCTTCTTCTTCCTTCTTTCTTCTTCTTCTTCTTCCTTCTTTCTTCTTCTTCTTCTTCCTTCTTTCTTCTTCTTCTTCTTCCTTCTTTCTTCTTCTTCTTCTTCTTCTTCTTCTTCTTCTTCTTCTTCTTCTTCTTCTTCCTATTGTTGTTGCTGCTGTGTTTTGTGTTTTGTGTGTGGTTTGGGTACCCACCTCTCGGTAAAGAGATTCCATGCACCAATGCACATTAGCATCCACTCTCCAACTGACCCTTTTTGGGAGTTTCTGGGGTCACTGGAAGTTTAGTGACTTGCCTACAGCCACACAACAAGCAGGTATCCAGAGTGCCCCACCCCCCCAGCTCCAGGTCATCCTGATGCTGAGGTCCACTCCCTAAGCCTCTCAACAGCTATGCCCCAATCTGAGGCCCAGAGAGCTTCAGTAACTCACTCAAAGATCATGCAGCAAGTTGCTGGCAGAGCTGGGACTGAGATTCTTATCTCTTAACTCACCTTTCCCTCTTAAAACCCAACCCCAGGGGCAGCTAGGTGGCACAGTGGATAAAGCACTGGCCCTGGAGTCTGGAGTACCTGAGTTCAAATCCGGCCTCCGACACTTAACACTTACTAGCTATGTGACCCTGGGCAAGTCACTTAACCCCAATTGCCTCACTAAAAAAACCCAAAAAAACAAAAACCAAAAAAACAAAACAAAAAACCCCAACCCCAGCCTATTGGCTTGTCCCAGAGAGACAGGGCCAGGCTAGGGAAGGATCAGCAAGTAAATCCCGCTCTTCTTGCTAAATACATTCTCTCTGTCTGAAGTACTTCATAGCCCAGACCCCTCCCACTTTTCCAGTCTTCTTCCACCTAATTCCCCACCACGTACTCCAGTAACGCTGGCCTCCTGACTGTTCCACAAGCAAGTTCTGTGGTTTTCTGAATCCCAGAGGATGAGAGGCTTGGAAGGGAGACTGCCAAGTGAGGATAACACACCTGTCCTTCCCACATAACAAAATTAGGTCCCAGGAAGAACACTACCAAATCCCAATGCCTGTGAACCTTTCCAGTAAAACTCTTCATTTCTGGGTGGTTTTCTCTGCTCAGGCTAGGAAGGAAATTGAGAGAACCAGGCCAAATAAAAACCTGTCTTGCCCAGCAGGGCTCAATGTGAGGAGCCCCTCACAGCCAGGCTCGGCCATGGGGTGCGGCTCTGTACCCTGCCCAGCAGTAGAAGGAACCATGCTGCCCACCGTCTTGGTTCTGATTGGCGGGACGCATTCTTGGCAGAGAAGACAGCTGGGGAGTGCTCACCCCCTGAGTTTGTGACAAGCCAGAGACAGAATTCTTCAAACTTGCTGTAGTCCTAGACAGGCTACTGTAGAGGGTGCTATATGCTAGTAATCTCCGAGAACCTTGCCTGGGACCAGAGACGAAGAGAAAACTCCATATGAAATAGCGATGCCTAATGACTATGGAGCTGAAGTGAAATGGACCTTGGAGGTCAGCTTGTCCAAATGCTTCATTTTTATCTTTCCCTCTAAACCCTCCCCTGCCCCCAGCTTTCCTGTTACTTCTCTATTACCCCCCAGCCCCTCAGGCTCACAACGTAGGAGTCATGCAGGACTCGCCACTATCTCTCACCACCCCCAGATTCAAGCTGTTGCCAAGGTCTGTCGATTTCACCTTTGCAGCATCTCTCAAATACCTTCTCTCCCTCTGACACCAACCCCACTCTGGTGCAGACCCTCATCTCCTCACGCCTCGATTACTGCAATAGCCGCTGAGGTTGGGGGGGAGTCTGCCCTCCTCAGGTCTCTCCCCACTCCAATCCAGCCTCTATTCAGCCACCCAAGTGATTTTGCTGAAACACGGGTCTGATGCATCACATGCCCCCCCCCCCAAGTAGACTTCAGTGGCTTCCTATTGCCTCCAAGAGCAAGTACAAAATGTTGTATCTGGCATTCCAAGCCCTTCGTAAACAAGCCTCCTCCTGCATTTCCAGTCTTACATCTTACTACTCTCCACATCCTCCGATCCAATGACAGGAGCCTCCTGGCTGTCCCACAAATAAGACATTCCATCTCTTGGCTCTGAGCATTTTCTTGGGCTCCGTCCCATGCCCAGAATGCCCTCCCTCCTCATCCCTCCCTTCCACATCTTGCTTTTTTAGTTGAAACTAAAATCCCATCATCTACAGGAAGCCGTCTTCAACCTGTCTTAATTCCAGTGCCTTTCCTCTGTTCCTATTTACCCTGTATAAGGCTCACTTTGTATATATTTGTTCCCATGTTTTCTCCCTCATTAGATTGTAAGCTCCTTGAGGGGAAGGGGCTATCTTTTGCTTCCTTTTGCATCCTCAGAACTTAGTACAGTACCTGGCACATAGTAGGTGCTTAATAAATGTTTATTGATTGACTGACTATACAGGATGAAATTGAACCAGGAGAAATTAAATGACATATCCAAGGTCACACACATAATAAATTATGGAGGTAGTGGTATCTGAACCCATGTCCTTGAATTCCAAATCCAGTGCTCTCTATATTATACCAAGCTGACAGCACAGGACTCCAGTCCAGATCCCCTAATGCCAATTCAACTCAGTTCAATTCAATAAACAATCTATTAAGCTCCTACTATGTGCATAGATCTATACTGAGGCACAGAATCACAAAATATCAGAGCTGGTTCTGGGGGATATTAGATTAAAGGCAGCTCTAATCCAAGTTTTTTGTTGTTCAGTTGTTTTAGTCATGTCCAACTCTTCATGACCTTATTTCGGGTTTTCTTGGCAAAGATCCTGGAGTGGTTTGCCATTTCCTCTTCCAGCTCATTTTACAGATATGAAAACTGAGGCAAAAAGGGTTAAGTGACTTGTCCAAGGTCACACAGCTAGTAAGTATCTGAGGCTAGATTTGAACTCGGGTCTTCCTGAGTCCAGTCTCCACACTGCATCCACTGCACCAACCAGCTGCCCTCTCTAATCCAAGGACCAAGGTTGAAATTCCAGTTCTGCCACATAGTATGACCTTGGGCAAGTCATAATCACTCTGGGCTTCAGTATCCTCGCCTATAAAATGAGAAAATTAGACCATGTGACCACTGAGGGCCTTTCCATCTCTGAATCCATGATCCTGGGAAGCCTGATTCCATGCTCTGGAAATGACAATCTATCATTGAGCCCACCCTTAGAATCCTTCCAATTGGGTAGGAGTTTGTGTTTTGCTAACATAGCCCTCAAGAACCCAAGGTCAACTGTGTACTGCAAAGAGAATTTGGAGAAGGAATGATTGATGAAGATACGGTCCCAGAGGTCCTGAATCTTTAGCAGTGGCTAATTTAAAATGGATTGTCAACTTTTGTTCAAGAGTATTGAGACCTTCTTGGCCCCATTTATTCCAGGCAAGGTGGCCTATCTTCCATACCACAGCATTATTAGAAGGAATGACTTTTTTCTACAGGAAAGGAAGTTTTTCTCTTTTAACCAGAAGTTTTATAAAGTGTGTAGCCTTCCTAGTGATGAAATATTTTAAGTGTATTTTTCCCCTTGTATCTCTGACCAGATTGGTACAGAGGGAAGAAGAGCAAAGGGGTTTGAGCTGTAACTAAGTGTGTTGAACTTTGGTCTTTTCCAAATAAATAATAAAAGTTTATAGAAAGTTCTATGAGATCTCAGAGGCCTCATAAACCCTTCAGCGACCTATGACATCCCCTTCAGCCTCACAATCCAAGCATCTCTTATCCCTCTATGGTTCAGGGTAGCCAGTGCTGGATTTGGAGTCGAGAAGACCCGAGTTCAAATCCCAGATCTGACACTACTTAACCTGTGTGATCTTGGGCTACTTCACCTTTCTTGGCCTCTTTTCTCTTATATAAAAAATAAACCGGGGTCGGGGTGCAGCTAGATGGCACAGTGGATAGAGAACCAGACCTAGAGTCAGGAGGACCTGAGTTCAAATCCGGCCTCAGACACTTAACACTTACTAGCTGTGTGACCCTAGGCAAGTCACTTTACCCCAATTGCCTCACCAAAAAATAAATAAATAAAATTTAAAAAATAAATGGACTAAGTGATTGATAAGGTTCCTTCTAGGTCAACTGCTCTACATACCAACAGAGGCTTCCTGAATTTTAGTTGAGTCCAGGATTCTGCTTTATGTCAGAGGAGGAGGGACAGGCTTACTGGAGTGTGAGGGGTTGTTGAGTAAATCACTCATACCCCATCTCTGTTTTCTCCTACATGAAAAATGTTTTCCTTTCCCTTCCCTCTCTTTCCCCCCCTTCCTGTCTCCTCCACCACACCCCCTTCTTCTCCCTCTCTATCTCATTTTCTTTTTCTGTCTCCATCCTTTCCCCCTTTGGCCCTTGCACCTCCTCTTGTTCTTCCTATCCCTTTCTGTCACTTTCTTCTGAATCTGTTCCCTCATCTCCTGTCCTTTTTCCCATCACCCCTCCCTCTCCCTCTCTGTCACCTCCTTCTCCTCTCTTTCCCTTTACTCATCCTGTCTTCCTTCCCTCTCCATCACCCCCTGGCTTCTCTTTCACCATTTCTCTCTTGCCTCTCCTCCCATCCCAGCCCTTTTACTGGCTCCCTTCCATCTCCTCAGCTGCTAGCTAATGTGAAATATGACCCTGTTAACAGAGTCCCAATATAAAAAATCCCCGAGATGTGGCTAACAAGAAAGGGCCGTCATTTCCTTCTCTTGGCAACTTGGCAGCTTCCCTTCCTTCTTGCTGACTGGGAAGCAGCGGCTCATTATTGCTGGCTGCCTTTGATTTATCTAGGCTATAACCCCAGGAGAGCCATCTCCATCTCCCTAGGGAGACTCAGAAGCAAGGAGAATCTGAAGAAGGTGTCTCTGTGACTCAGCCAGGCCCTGGCTATAATTAACCTTCTGATCCTGCCGCCTTCACATGCCTCCTGCCCAGATGACTCATTCAGGGCCCTCAAACACTTGGCAGAAAGAATGAGCCCCAACTTAAAGGGCCAATGTATCTTCTCAACCCACTAGGAGTCTAGTCACAGAGTCCCCTGGATTCTTTTACTCAACAAACCATTATTAGGCATGGAAGGACTTGTGCAAGGCACAAGTTAAACAATCAAAAAAGCAAATGTTAAAGTATTTACTATGTACCAGACACTGTGTTAAGTTCTGCAGATACAAAGGAAGATAAAGAGTCACTGCCTTCAGGAAGCTTATATTCTTTTTTTTTTTTTTTTTTTGGTGAGGCAATTGGGGTTAAGTGACTTGCCCAGGGTCACACAGCTAGCAAGTGTCAAGTGTATGAGGCCAGATTTGAACTCAAGTCCTCCTGAATCCAGAGCCGGTGCTCTATGCACTGTGCCACCTAGCTGCCTCCAGGAAGCTTATATTCTAATGGAGAGACAACACGTAAATATATAGTATAATACAGACACAGACTACTGAGTGGAATCTCAGAGAGGAAAGCACTAGATAATAGAGAGGTCATATAGACCTACCTTCTCATTTTATGGATGAGGAAACTGAGGGCAAGAGATATGAAAAGAAGGGATGGAGGAGGATACTGCACCACCCAAGGCCTCCAGGTAGGGTCACGGCCTCAGGCCCTCTCTTACTCTGGGTCAGCATGAAGCCAAAGATGGGCCCTGCTCCCATTCGTTCTTGCTTCTAGATGAAGGAAATTAGAGATGACAGTGACCTTGTGAGATGCAAAAGGTCAAGAAAATAAGCCACTGGCCAGTCTGGGAGAGGAATCGAGCATCAAGAACAGTGGCCTTCCTGTCATAGCCCCAAATCTGGACCTGCAGAAGTGAGATTCAGACTCACCTAACAGCCATGTCACATTGGGATGAGAATTTGTTGGGACAGATGCTGTGCAAAAACCACATTAAATCTGAGGTCATTGTCCCCAGGCCTAGGGAGATATATTTCTGTGTTTGCTATCTCTGCAAAGCAGCTTTTTAAAAGGTGTAGGGGGCAATGAGGAGATTTTGTTGCAGGAGGTGATGTAGATAGACTTTATTTTACTTTTTGCAGGGCAATGAGGGTTAAGTGATTTGCCCAGGGTCACATAGCTAGTAAGTATCAAGTGTCTGAGGCCGAATTTGAACTCAGGTCCTCCTGAATCCAGGGCCAGTGCTTTATCCACTGCGTTACCTGGCTGCCCCCCAGTACATAGACTTCAAGGTTTTTTTAAGTGTTTTGGGGGGGGGCAATGGGGGTTAAGTGACTTGCCCAGAGTCATACAGCTAGTAAATGTCAAGTGTCTGAGGCTGAATTTGAACTCAGGTTCTTCTGAATCCAGTGCCGGTGCTCTATCCACTGCACCACCTGGCTTCCCCCAGTACATAAACTTTAAAAGACCTGCTAACTGATCATCTTTGGAGGCTAAAGGAGAGGGAAGAATCAAATTCACCTTTCCAAGGTTATGAACTCAGAAGCCTAGGAGCACAGCCGTCTCCTCAGTAGGAATAGGGAAGTTTGAGAGAGGAGCAGGACCAGGGGACCTTTGGGATCACAGACTTGGATGTAGAGTGATTGGGAAATACTAAGTTTGAGATGCCCATGGAGCTGGCAGCTGCCTGGAGAGACAGCAGACTACCAGAGATGTTCAACTGGAGGTCAGGAGAGCTATTTGATTGGGAAGCCACCAGCACAGAAATGATCATTAAGCCCACAGGAGCAAGGAATGTGGAACAGACAGAGAAGGAGGACCCTGGATGGAGCCTCAGGGACTCAGTGAGCAGGATGGGAAAAAGTAACAGGGTGGTCCAACAGGTGAAAGGCAACCCGGGAGAGAACATTGGGAGAGACAATATCCAGGAAGATGGCAGAGTTTGGCAGTGCCATAAGCTAACCTGCTAAGTAGGGTGAAGACTGAGAAAAATCCACGAGCTTTAGCAGTTAAGAGGTCATCAGTCACCTTGGTGATGGAATTCTCAGTGGAGTATTGAGGTGGGAAGCCAGATTGCCAAGACCCAAAGAGTGTGTGGGTGGTAGGGCAATAAAGACAGTAACTCCTTCTGGACGTTTGACAGTAAAAGAAAAGAGACAAAGAGGGACAAAAGACTGATAATGATGATGCTAACGTCTCACATTAATGTAGCATTCCTAGCTTGCAGAGAGTTTTACACATATTAATTTGATCCTCACAGCCAGCTTGGAAGAAAGGTACTGTTGTCACAGAGTTGAAGAAACAGGCATAGAGAGGTTCCTATGCCACATAGCTCATACATTTTGGGGGCACAATTCCAATCCAAGTCTCTGCTGACTCCCAGTAAAGGTTTTGTGGTGGTTGTTTGTGGTTGTTTTGTTTTTAAGGATGATGGAAACTGGGTGTGTTTGTAGGCGATGAAGAGATGACCAATAGAAGGGGAGTGATTAAAGACAGGATGGGGAAGCTAGGTGGCTCTGGAGTCAGCAGAACCTGAGTTCAAATTTGACCTTGGACTCTTACTAGCTGTGTGACTCTGGCAAGTCACCTAACCCTGTTTACCTCAATTTCTTCGAGTGTAAAATGAGCTGGAGAAAGAAATGGCAAACCACTCCAGTATCTCAGTCAAGAAAACCCCTAATGGGGTCTTGAAGAGTCAGACATGACTGAAAAATGACTAAACAACAACAAAGATAGGAGGGAGAGGGATGATAGATGAAATAAAATCTTGGAGGAAAAAATTGGAGATGGGATTGAGGGCACAAGGGGGTTGGCATTGACATAGAGAAAGGGTATCTCTTCCTCAGGATTGGAGCAAAGGAGAAATGGATGAGTGATGAGGTAGATGGGTTTTTAGATATGGCATGGGGGGTGGTGAGAAAATTCATAATGGATGATCTTGGTATATTTCTTTGGTTGAGTAGAAAGCTTAACTGCTGAAAAAGAGAAGAATAAGAGTGACATAGGCGGGTTAAGGAAGAAGGAGAAAGTTCTTAACAATAGCCTTGGGGAACATAACAGACAATCATTCAGGAAGGAATAAAAGGAAAAGACAGGAAACCTAAGATCTGTCATTTAGGGCAAACATCTGTGAGGACTTTCTAACCAACTGAGCCTCCGGTACAACCATAGGCAAGTCACTTCATTTCTCATTAGTAAAGGGAGAGGGGTGGAGGAAGGTTAGCCCTTTTTGGATTTCTTATTGTTCAGTTGACCCCATTTGGGGTTTTCTTGGCAGAGATACTGGGGGGGGGTTGCCATTTCCTTCTCCAGCTCATTTTACAGATGAGGAAACTGAGGCAAACCAGGTTAAGTGACTTGCCCAAGGTCACACAGCCAGTAAGTGTCTGAGGCCACATTTGAACTCTGGTTCTCCTGACTGCAGCCCAGGCACTCTATCCACTGCACCACCTAGCTGCCCAGAAGGTTGGCCTAAGGCTCCTTCCAGCTCTAAATCAAGAGTCTTGTAATCACTGAAGGAGCATATTGAACAACAATCCAGAGAATGTATGTCAATATTAAGGACACAATCTATTCCCACAGTGCCAAGTTCAAGGGACAAACCTCAAAGACAACCAAGCAAGAGAAACACAGGCTCCAGGTTTCATTTTGAACTCACACCTCCTACACTCCCTCAATTCAGTTCAATCAGCATTAATTAAGTGCCTGCTGTGTACAAGGTACTGGGCTATGTGCTCATCATACAAAGATGAAATAAGATATCACCCTTGCCGTTCCCTTGGAGAGGCAGTGTGCCATAGAAGACAGGGCGCTGGCGGCGGGAGGGGGGGGCGGGGGTCAGAATGATGTGGATTCAAGTGCTGCCATGTGACCATGAAAGCACCACTTCAGTTCAAAGACCACTTGGGACCGCCCTTTTATTTGCTCTGTGACCACCAGGCAATCATTTGCTCTCTCTAAGCCTCAGGTTTCCTCATCTGGAAAATGGGGGTAATTCTGATTCCTCTAGTTACTTGTTATGAGGAAATGAATAAGAATAGACCCTTGGGGAGCTCCCTGGGAAGAGAGAATTAAAGGGGAGAAGGTATTAAAGAAGCATTGTGATTATCAGTGTGGCTTTAGCTTCAAGGTTCAGGGGCTCTGGACAGGCAAATTCGGTTGCTCACATGGTAGCAGATGACTTTGGGGGGAGGGGTTTGCAGGTAACATAGGAAGACAAGCTAAAAATAAGAGGAAACTACAAAGTCACCAGTCATCTGCTGAAAACAGCGGCAGCCTGTGATTATCCTCAGAGCCAGCCTCACAGGGAGGCAGTCACACATGGGGTGGGACTCAAGAAGGGACCAGGCAGGGTCACCAGCCCCAAAGTATAATCTTCCCTGAGCCCTGAAATCCAGCCATGAGGGCTAAATTCACTGAGGTTTTAAAGGATTCCCTCTTTTCCAGAATCAGCTTTTTAAAATTGGGGGTGGAGGGGTAGGAAAGGGAATAGGGGGACAAGAGGAAATTAATCATCTGACAATTGTTTTTCAAAATGGAATGAGCTATAAACTTGACATTAGGAGCCCTGACCCTGTCTAAACCTCAATTTCCTCACCATTAAAACAAAGATAATAATTTCAACAGTAGGTCTTGCCTCTGATGCAGGATAGCTAGAGACTTGCAGTCTCTAAAATGATCAATTACAGACTGTCGTTAATCTGCACTGATGGAGAGAGTTTCCCTTCACTTCCAATGAAATCACGGGTCTGAACAAAAAGAAAACAACAAAACCCCAACAACTTGTAATTTATCTCATGGAAATAATAATAATAATAATAATAATAATAGCTCATATTTGTTGTTTTTCAGCCATTTCAGCCGTGTCTGACTCTTTGTGACCCCATTTGAGGTCTTCTTAGCAAGGACGCTGGAACGGTTTGCCGTTTCCTTCTCCAGCTCATTTTCCAGATGTGGAAACTGAGGCAAACAGGGTGAAGTGACTTGCCCAGGGTCACACAGCTAGTAAGTGTCTGAGGACAGATTTGAACTCAGGAAGTTGAGTCTTCCTGACTCCAGGCCTCGTTCTCTATTCACTGTGCCAACTAGCTGCTCAGCTAATATTGATATAGTGCTTATTAATGTGCCAGCACTGTGCTAAATGCTTTACAATTAATATCTCATTTGATCTTCACAACAACCCTGGGAGGTAAATGCTATTATTATTCCCATTTTATAAATGAGGAATTTCTCTTACATACACACATACATAGGGGAAAGGAATAAACATTTATACAATGTCTACTATGGGTCAGGCACTATGCTAAGGGCTTTTACAAAGATTATCACATTTTATCCTCACAACAACACTGCAAGGTAGGTACTACTGTGATCTTCGTTTTACAGTTGAGGAAACTGAGGCAGATACAGGTTAAATGACTTGCCTAGAACCCGGAGTCTAGAAAACCTGAATTCAAATCTAGTCTCAGATAGTTATTGGCTGTGTGAACCTGGGCAAGTCATTTAACGGCTGTTTATCTCAGTTTCCTCATTAGTAATATGTGTTTGTGTGCTCATATACATACATATATATGTGTATATTTTTAAGGTTTGCAAAATTAATCCTGATCCAGCAGCACAAGTATTATTTTAAAAAAAAGAAAGCTAAGACTCAGAGGTTCAGTGAGTAGTATTAAAGTCAGGATTTGAACTAAGGCCCTTGCTTCTACACCATGTTGCCTTTATGTAGATATCTAATGAGATGGGTTTAAACACTCTAGTGCCTGCCATAGTAGGTTTCTTGGCTCCTCCACCTCCTTCTTTCCCACCCTGGAGAAACCTTGGCCCTGAGGCCCTGCTCTCCTCACTGGTGAGTCTATGGATGGACCGCCATTTTCTCAGGGGCCGCATTCTTTCTTATTTCCCAGCTAACACTCAACAGGTACTTCCCCGCCTCATTGTTGGATGGTGGTGATCTTTCTACAGCCCTACAAAGAGAATTGCATTCTTTTAAGAGATGCAGTTTAAAGGTAATTAGAGGGAGGTCTGCTTATTAGGAAAAGAAATAGATTAATTAGAAGGAAGCTTCAACCACTGTGTATCAGGAGTGATTATATAAAAGAAATTCAAAGACTAGTAAAGATTCCAGAAAAAGTAGCAGGGGACTCCAATTAGAGGCCAATGAATGGACTCCTGTTGCATCCAACAGTGACAGGTATCGATCCTTGATCCATGCTTTGCCCACCTCTTTAGGAGGTTTATGGCAAAAGATGGGGAAAAAGGAGATGGAAAAGCCCTGAAAACCAACTTCGTTTCCTTCCCAAATTTGCCATAGACCAACCTGTGAATAAATGAACAAATAGATGAATGGATGAATGGAAGAATGGATGAAAAAAAACATTTATTCAGTATTAATTGTGTGCCAGGAATGAATATACATATAATAAAAAATTAAGCCAGGACCTGCTCTTAAAGAGTTTATGGGGGCAGCTAGGTGGCACAGTGGATAGAGCACCAGCCCTAGAGTCAGGAGGACTCAATTTGGCCTCAGACACTTAACACTTACTAGCAGCATGACCCTGGGCAAGTCACTTAACACCAATTGCCTCACCAAAAAAAAAAAGAAAGAAAGAAAGAAAGAAAGAAAGAAAGAAAGAAAGAAAGAAAGAAGAAAGAAAGAAAGAAAGAAAGAAAGAAAGAAAGAAAGAAAGAAAGAAAGAAAGAAAGAAAGAAAGAAAGAAAGAAAGAAAAGAAAAGAGTTTATGTTCTAGTCCATCCTCTTCCTTTTATGGTTGCTTGTTGTACAGTTAAATGCTGTTTGTTTTGTAGGGCAATGAGAGTTAAGCGACTTGCCCAGGGTCACACAGCTAGTAAGTGTCAAGTGTCTGACGCCAGATTTAAACTCAGGTCCTCTTGACTCCAGGGCTGGTGCTCTATCCACTGTGCCACCTAGCTGCCCCCAGTTAAATGCCTTTTAAAAATATAGTAGTCCAAGTAAAAACTGAAATCCATAAGAGCAATGCAACTGTTAGAGCCCAGAATGTTAGATCTGGAAGAGACCTTGGAGATCAGCTGGGCCAAGCCCCTCATTTTGCAGATGAAAACCCTTTGGTGAAGACACTTAACCTGAGAGTTTAGGGATTTTTGTCTTTTCAAGGTCACACAGCAATAAAAAGGGTTGGCTGTCTTTGGACAGTCAGCACAGCTTTCTGGCCTTCTTCCTTCTTCTGAGAGATCTGGACAGATGGGTGAGCCACTACTTCTGGGCTCAGAGCCGAAACCAGTCTAAAAGCTTATGCCCCATGCAGAACCAGGCAGCAGACGAATCCCATACACTGAAAGGCCCTGCCACATGAAATTTGTATGGACAGCTTGTTAGCCCCAGAGATGTTCCTGTACTGTCCTCTGTGGCAAAGTCCCTGGGAGCTCTGCATTTTAATCCCCCTTAATCTACACAATTTGAAAGCCAGTGGTGGTGAGATGCAGAAACTCCTTTTTTTAATGTTCCCTGTGTTGTGCCAAAGAGAGAAGAAATAGTCAACTGCCCACAGCCTTACCGGTATAGATAGCCATGTAGTGCTGGACAGAGGTAAACAAGGAAAGGTCAGTGTGTTTTTGTTCCTAGACAACATGCATAATCAAAGAAAGTATATGGCCCAGATGTCTCACCTGTTCTTTTGTTCTTGCCTTAACTTCATTTCCATGCAAATTAAAGAGCATCCTGGGAATGAGATGGATCCCACACAACTCTTTTGGAGTTGAGGGGGGTGGTACAGAATATCTAAAATAGATTTTGGAGTATAATAATATAATAATAAGGCTTATAATCAAGAATATTTTGTTGTTGTTCAGTCACGTCCAACTCTTCATGACACCACTTGGGGTTTTCTTGGCAAAGATACTGGAATGTTTTGCCATTTCCTTCTCTGGATCATTTTACAGATGTGGAAACTGAGGCAAACTGGATTAAATGACTTGCCCAGGATCATACAGCTAATAAGTGTCTGGGGCCAGATTTCAACTCAAGGAGATGAGTCTTCCTGACTCCAGGCCTGTCACTCTGTCCACTGTGCTACTTGGAGCTGCCCAATCAAGAATATAAGGGAAGGGAAAAGGAGTTTCCTATCCACTGATGTTTGTCTGGACTCATGGACCTTAAATCAGTACACACAAAAGCAACACAGAAAATAATCTTAGCTTAGACAAATTCTGCTGGCTTTTGTTGGTTGTCCAGGTGCGTATGGTTAGCTTATAGCATTGGGTAGGTAGCCAAAGAATATCTTCCTAACCTCATCAAGGAGAGGCTTTCTAGTCACCGTACTGCTGTAACTGGAATTGTAAAATCTAAAATGGCATCTTTTCGCGTTCACTAGGGAGAGACTTTCTAGCCACCGTACACTAATAAATGGAACTGAGCCTAGAAAATGACCCTGGAGAGCTGTAGCCCAACACAGGATAGTAGAGAATAGCTTGGTGATCACAAGGTGATCTCAGGAGCCCAGCAGTGACATCATAATTGAGATTCAATGGCCAACAGCTGACACAGTGCCCAGAAAAGAGCAGAGATAAGATGCCTGGCAGAAAACACTGTGACATCAGCCCAAGACATAGGCAGCCCTGCATCAAAGAGCTGTGAGTTCATTCTTGTGCCCTCTGTGAACGCATCCTGTCCACATGAGTTCCTGGGATGCATCCCTTCACACATGTTCCCTGGCCACATGTTTCTCCTATGTGTGTGCCTATGCATGTTCTCTGTGCGCGCCCTTCCCCACCATGGAAGAGTGTATTCCTTGTATATAAAGGGAGAATATTCTGTCACATTTGCTACGTTGACAGCTGACTGGCAGAAGTCAACCTAACAGTGTGAATTATGGTGTTAAGTGAGGGCTGACTTCTCTTTGAACCTGGGGTCATTTTACTGAAGGCCCACAGGTACAATATCTAAAAATTCAGCTGCATTGCTCAAAAGCAGACAGGCCTTGGTTCTCTGCCATTTAATACTTCACAAGAAAACTAGAAGGCATTTTTCTTCTCTTTTCATTCCCTTTAGGCCAAAACATACCTCCTCTGTTTCGTCACTCTGCTTGACTGACCTCCCATAAAGTCCTCCATAATCTGGCCCCACCTAACATATCCAAATTTTTATAGGATCACAGGGACCTGAGAGTTCATCTAGTTTAATCCTCTCATTTTACAGATGAGGAAACTGAGGCTCAGCCAGGTAAATTACTTTCCCAAGATCACAGAGCTAGTAGATAGAAGAGCTTGGATTTGAACACAAGTTCTCTGACTCCAAAATACTATTTTCATTACAACACAGACCATTCTCTGTTCCTCCAGACACAGGGAAGCTAGTTGGTAACCTAGTGAATAAAGTGCTAGGCCTAGAGTCAGGAAGACCTGAGTTCAAATCCGACCTGAGACACTTGCTAGCTGTGAGACCCTGGGAAAGTCACTTAATCCTGTTTGCTTCAGTTTCCTCCTCTACAAAAAGGGGATAATAATATTTCCCAGGATTGTTGTAAGAATTAAATGAGGGGGCGGCTAGGTGGCGCAGTGGATAAAGCACCGGCCCTGGATTCAGGAGGACCTGAGTTCAAATCCGGACTCAGACACTTGACACTTACTAGCTGTGTGACCGTGGGCAAGTCACTTAACCCCCATTGCCCCGCAAAAAAAAAAAAAAAAAGAATTAAATGAGATAATAATTGTAAAGCACTTAGCACAGTGCCTGGTGCACAATAGGTGCTACATAAATGCTGGCTATTGAGGGCAGCTAGGTGGCACAGTAGACAAAGCACCAGCCCTGGATTCAGGAGGACCTGAGCTCAAATCCGGCCTCAGACACTTGACACTTACTAGCTGTGTGACCGTGGGCAAGTCACTTAACCCCCATTGCCCCGCAAAAAAAAAAAAAAGAATTAAATGAGATAATAATTGTAAAGCACTTAGCACAGTGCCTGGTGCACAATAGGTGCTACATAAATGCTGGCTATTGAGGGCAGCTAGGTGGCACAGTAGACAAAGCACCAGCCCTGGATTCAGGAGGACCTGAGTTCAAAGCCAACTTCAGACACTTGATACTTACTAGCTCTGTGACCCTGGGCAAGTCACTTAATCCTCATTGCCCTGCAAAAATAAAGTAAAATAAAATAAAATAAAATAAAATAAATGCCAGCTATTAAGAGTCTTGGGTAGGGTCACAGAGCTAGGGAGTTTCAGAGCCAGGATGCTAACCCAGGTTTTCTGACTACATAACTACATGACAAGTACTTGGATCACAAGAGGGAAATAAAACAGTTTTGTATGACTAGCAGGACATCTGCCATACAGAACCACCTTAAACATGAAGCATATCTTGGGGCAGAAATCTCTGATATAGAAAAGAGAGAGTCCCAACAAGGAAGAAATCTGAAAGATAGTATAAAAGTTGTCTCTGAAAATGGCTGGTCTACAAGACATTCATTTGTTCCTATGACTTTGCTTAGTGGTTTCCAATTCTTTATGAAGCAGGAAAGAGTTTCCCAAATAACAGATGGCAATCAAAAGGTCTACTAGGGCAGTAAGAACAATGACTTAGATTCAAACGTGGGAAGGCTCCATAACTTAAAGCCCAAAGACAAAGCTTCTTAAACTGTGGATCATGACCCCATAACTGAATGTGGGGGTCACAAAACTGGTCAACAGTAATAGGTTACATATACCTATGTTATATACCTATATACTCAATGGAGTCATACAAATTTTACAGGCAAAAAGAGGTGGTAAGTGGAAAATGTTTAAGAAGCCATGGCCCAAAGGACCTTAGGCAAATCAGTTTATCAATAAAATTAGAGGGTTTCCAAAGAGGTTAAAGACAGAAATAAGGCCTCCAGACAGACCAACATATTCTAAGCAGCACTATCTGTGACTGAATGAAAGGATGGATGGATGGATGGATAGATGGATGGATGGATAGATGGATGGATGAAAAAGCATTTATGAAGTGTTAACTATGTGCCAAGACCTATGCAAAGTAATAAATATACAAATTGAAAATCAAGAGGTTTAAATTCTAATAGATAGAAAACACTCACGCAGAAGGGGTTCAGATGCAGTATACACAGGAAGGGACAATACTCCTTAGGGTGGTATAGCAAAGCATATGGTAAAGCATTTTCTTTAATGTTATTCCCACTAATAAAACCATTATCTGGGGGCAGCTAGGTGGCACAGTGGATAAAGCACCAGCCCTGGATTCAGGAGTACCTGAGTTCAAATCCAGCCTCAGACACTTGTCACTTACTAGCTGTGTGACCCTAGGCAAGTCACTTAACCCCCATTGCCCCACAGCAAAAACCAAAAACCAAAAACCAAAAAAAACCCATATCTGATATCGAATTAACATTGAGCCACTTGACAACACCAAGGACTTTGACAGTGTGAGAACTTCCATTTCTGAGTCTACCTGAGGAGGTAGGGGTTGTACCATCACAGAAGGAGGCTCCCTTCTTTGATGGCTTCAGAGACTGGTTTGAAAGCACAGCTTATGTTCTAGGGAACACCACTGCTCCTGGCACTCTTGGGCTTGCCTGCCCTTTAGTGGCAACTGTTTGGTAGTTGGTAGTTGTGCCAAGGATGACAGGCATCTTCTCCACAAGTGTTGCCTTCCTTTATGATGGCTATGGCAGGAAAAACACTGAATTTTGCATAGTTTCCCATGGATAATGGGTATTATATTGTTTCTCTAGGGGAGAGGTTGGAGAGAGGAAGAGAATTTGGAACTAAAAAGTTTAATAAATAAGGAAAAAAGAAAGGAAGGAAGGGAAAAAGGAAGGGAGGGAAGAAGGGAGGGAGGGAGGAAGGGAGAGGGAGAGGCAGAGAGAGGGAAAGGGAGAGGCAGGGAAAGAAAGAGAGGAAGGAAGGAAGGAAAGAAGGAAGGAAGGAAGGAAGGAAGGAAGGAAGGAAGGAAGGAAGGAAGGAAGGAAGGAAGGAAGGAAGGAAGGAAGGAAGGAAAAAGAAAGGAGAGGAGGGAGGGAAAAGAAAGGAGGAAGGGAAAAGAAGCAAGGAAGAAAGGAAAGAAGTAATCAAAGGAAGGAAGGAGGAATGAAGAAAGAAAGAGAAAAAGACTTGACACAAAGTGGGTTCCATTGATTAGATAATGGCAGTGAAATGGTATATGACGGTAATGGAAAGTAATTAGGTGGTAGGAAATAAAGATGACAAGGAATTTAGAAAAACATGGGAAGACTTATGTGAACATCTGCAGAAGTAAGCAAGCAGCACAAAAATAAAAATCTGCACAAATACTACAATAATGTGAAGAAAAAATATCATTGCAAGGAAGTCAAACTGATTAATGTTGGTGACTAATCTCAATCCCAGAGAATGGGAAATGAAATCTCCCCCCTCCTCCTCTTGGTTGAAAGGAGATGGGAGATGATGGAAGCAGAATGTTGCATCCATGCCCTCAGGTGTTGTCTCTATCAGGTGGTTGTTGTTGTTGTTCTTGTTCTTGTTTTCATATATTTTTCCTTGTTACAACAGAGGGTTTCATGGGGTGGAGTGGATATTGGGACATGAGCATGATGAGAAAGAAAAGGTGTCAACAAAACTTAAAAATAAAAAGCAGTTTGGTTCTTAGGCCCTTCCAGGTCCCAATTCTATAATACCCCAAAGCTAGATTGGGTTTTACTGCTACTGAGCCAGAATTAGATTAAACCTATCTCTTCCTGAGTGATGAATAAGTCACTTAGCCCATCCTCATTAAGCAGTGGTGGAGAAAAATATCACCATCCCCACCACCCTTGAGGCACCCACAGAGTAAGTAATTTTGGATGGGAATGGTGCCAGCAACCTGACTGCTCCCGAGGTGACGATTACTATGATCAAGGCAGAGAAATGACATTACCCAAGCCGATTAAGTGACGTCATTAACCAGCCTAGCTCTTAGATGGAATTAAGCACCTGCTAATCCATTTTCTAAGCAGATTGTCGATATCAGGGCACATGTCATCTTAATGCAGCCACCCCTGGCCAGCCAAATGAAGGAGGTTAATTAGCTGCTGGAACCCAAAGGAAAATGTGTGCATGAAGTTTTCCCTAGATGACTGGCTTTTCTTTCCAAAGATAAAGTTACCCCAAAGACCATGGCTTTCCATAGATCTGGCTGCTGAAAACATTATCTTCTCTGACAGCTCACTCTTCATTCTTATTCTCCCTGATAGAGTCTCATTAGGTGGGGGGAGAAGAGGTAGATTTTAATAGATTAGAGTGCTGAAGTTGGAGTCAGAAGGACCTGAGTTCAAATCCTCCTTATGCTTACTATGTAACCTTATAAAAGTGACTCTCCTTTGTCTCAGGGTCCTCTTCTGTAAAACAAGGGGACTGGAGTGGAGAATCTCTGAGTTTCTTTTCCATCTCTCCATCTCTCCAATCCTGTGATCCTGAGGTTAGAAAGAATGAAGGAAGGAAGGAAGGAAGGAAGGAAGGAATTAATTCATTCCTTCATTCATTCATTTACTTATTCATCATCTACTATGTGCTTATCCCTCCAAGGAAATTCTCCTCTGCCGCTTCATCATAGCATGGGAGTGAAGATTGCAAAGAAAGAGGCATAAATAGGCCTGCCCAATGCAACGTCTGTCTTGTCCATCAGTTATCCCTCAATCCTGCTAGATGACCAGCCCATTACCTTTTCTGGTCATCCCTCTCTTCTGGTATCCTTTGCACCACTGCCACCATGAAATTCACCATTGGTGATGTGATACAGCCCACCATATGTCCCATTTACCCATTGCCCTTTGCATGATCTTCAGCATTAAGTCTTTGAACATGATATTCTATGACTTATATATGCATCTCTGGAAGAAAAGAAGACTGATATTTAAAAGTCTGTCTTTTGTTTGAGGGAGAAGCTTGAGGTCATTAAAAATGCTGCATCGTTTCTCAAATGTAGCCCAGGTGGTGCTCTTCCTCAATCAATCAACATTTATTAAGTACCTACTATGTTCTAGGCACTGCACTAAGCATTGGGGATACAAAAAGAGGCAAAAGACAGGCTTTATCCCTTCAAGGAGCTCACAATTTAAAGGGGGAGACAACAAGCAAACAAATATGTACAAATAAGCTATAAAAAGGAATTAAGAAAGGGAAGAGACTAGAAATAAGAAGGGTTAGAGAAGCCTTCCTGTAAAAGGTGGAATTTTGTTGTTATTATTTAGTAATTTTCAGTCAAGTCCAACTCTGTGACCTCATTTGGGGTTTTCTTGGCAGAGATACTGGAGTGGTCGAGCATTTTCTTCTCTAGCTCATTTTACAGATGAGGAAACTGAGGCAAACAGGGTTCAGTGACTTGCCCAGGGTCATACAAGTGTCTGAGGCCTTCCAGACTCTAGGCCCAGAATTGGAGCCACAGCGGTTAAGGTAGAATTTTTGTTGGGACTTAAAGTAAACCAAGGAAGTCAGTAAGTATTTATTAAGCAACTACTATGTGTCAGGCACTGTAGTAATCTCCTGTTTAATTCTGGACCCAATTCTGGATCCATCTTCAGTGTTTATCTAAGCTATAGGTAATGTGTATCTATGTAACTACACATCATCAAAAGAACAGTCATTCTTCATCCACTTGGTTTTCTTGTGTGGATAGTTAACCCTGGCTCTGCTGCTAACTCACTGTGGGCTGTGAGTTTCCTCATCAGCAAAAAGGAACAATTAATACCTGTAATACTTCTCTTTCAAGAGCTGTTATGAGAAGAAAATTATATTAGGCAGATAAAGTGCTCTGTTAGCCATAAAGAGCTACATACACATTAACTCTCGGTTGAATCAAGGGATGGCTGGCTTTTTACTGATTGCAGGTAGTTAGCTTTCTTTCTCTTTCCCACATAGGAGATACAAACTCCTCTACAGTGAATGTACAGGAAGGGGCCCATGAATAGTGAGAGTTGAATGGTGGAAAACAGCATTCTCCTTTACATTACCTGCTCCTTTAGTTCACTGACAGGTGTGACAGGTGTGCAGCCCTAGGCTAACACAGTTACACCTACATGAACTAATATTTTCCTAATTCAACTGCATGAATGACTGAAATAAAATTTCCTATCCAATTCCACTGTCATCAGTGATGCAGATGGGTCATTTTCAATGCAGGTCAAAGTATTCAAACCAGAAGATAGATGAATTCTGAGGTGTGTGTGTGTGTGTGTGTTGGTAGGAGTGTATATTTATTTGTTCTCAGTTCTTTCCTCCCCCCAAAAGAGAGTTCAGCTAAGAGGCAGACTCTGTGAGCAGTTTCCTTTCCCAAAACACAAGGCAGTCAGTCGTAAGTTCTGAAGGATGCAACCATCCTGGGTGCAGGATTCCAATCTGTCTTCCATCACATTCTGCCTACTGTATATAATGAAGTCTGGCTCACCTGAGCCTGGAAAGAGATCCTGAAAAATTCCAGGGGGAAATGATTGGGCTCCAGAGTCCTGGGGTTAAGAAAAGGCACAATGAGCTTGAAAGGTTGGACTTGGAATCAAAAGACCTGGGTTCACATCCCTGCTCTGATACAGACTACCAGTGTGACCATTGGAAAGTCCACAAGTCTCAGTTTCCTCATCTATACAATGGGGATAATTATTATTTACATTATCTTTCTCATAGGACTACTGTGGTGGAAGTTTCCTAAACTGTAAACTGAAGAGGTTGGAATTGACTTCTGCTATCCCTTCTAGTTCTCTTTTTGTTTGTTTGGCGGGGCAATGAGGGTTAAGTGACTTGCCCAGGGTCACACAGCTAATAAGTGTCAAGTGTCTGAGGTCAGATTTGAACTCAGCTCCTCCTGAATCCAAGGCCAGTGCTTTATCCACTGCACCACCTAGCTGCTCCTATCCCTTCTAGTTCTAAATTGATGGTCCTATGACCTACAGTATTGGTACTATTAATTTGGTACAGCTGTCTCTTTGTCTTAACATTGCCCTTCTCTTCTTTTCTATGTATTTCAAAATTTTATTTATTTATTTATTCAGTGTAACAAACCTTTTTATTTATAGTTTGGGGTTCCAACTTTTATCCCTCCTTCCCTCCCTTCCCTCCCCCTTCCCTGAGGTAGCAAGCAATCAGATATGGGTTATACATGTATGATTTTCTGTGTCTTATAAGCCCATCTCTCTGTCTCTCTAAGCAGTCTACTCTGAATTCCACCCAATATTCATTCTCATTCTCATCCTGTCTTTCTCTGTCTATCTGTGTCTCTGTCTCTGTCTTTCTGTCTCTTCTCCCTCTCTCTCTTTCATATATATACACAGACTTTCTCCTCTTTTTCTCTCTCTCACACGCACATACACACTTTCTCCTCTCTCCCCCTTTCTCCCTCCCTCCCCCTATGCCATACCAAAGAACATGGTCTTTGAAATTCCTTGACTTGCTCATTTAAAATAACTTGGAGAGAATAACATTCAGCCATCTGCTCCCATAGAAATCAAGAATAAGCCTGAGCAATCTGACCTAATGAGTCACTAGCATTTCAAATCAATTCAACAAATATTTATCAAGTGCCTACTATGGAGAAGGAGCCACAGTAGAGCTAGTGATACAAGGACAAACTCTGATACTGTCCCCTTGCTCTGAGAGATTACCTTCTCCTGGAGGATACAGATGAATAACCTTGGTGTCAGTCAGTAATCTGACTCCTTACTCTCTTCACATATCCAATCTATTGCCAGATTTTATATATCCCCCTCACTCACACAGCCATAACCCTGATGTGGGACCTCCTCACCTCTCACCTGTATCATAGCACCATTTTAATTGGTCTCCCTACCTGTCTTTACCCACTCAAATCCAACCTTAACTCAACTGCCAAAGTGTTTTTCCTAAAGCATAGGCTTGACTTTGTTACCTCTCCTACCCAGTAAACCTCAGTGGCTCCCTATTACCACTAGGATCAAATATCAAATTCTCTGTTTGACATTTAAAGCTCTTCATAACCTGGACCCTTTTTACTTTTCCAGTTTTTTTATGCTTTACTCCCCTCTACATAGGCAGCCAGGTGGTACAGTGGATAGGGAATCTGTCCTGGAGTCAAGAAGACTCATCTTCCTGAGCTGAAATCAACTTCAGACACTTGTTAGCTATGTGACCCTGGGCAAGTCACTTAACCCTGTTTGCCTCAGTTTCCTCATGTGTAAAAATGAGCTGGAGAAGGAAATGGCAAACCACTCCAGGATCTTTGCCCAAAAAAAAACCCAAATGGGGTCACAGAGAGTCAGACATGACTGAAAAAAATGACTGAACAATGACTGAATACCCCTCTACCCACTCTGTGATGCAGCTGTACCATCTAAGTTCCCCCTTTCAGCTTCCCTGGAGTCTTTCCAAGGTCATCACCTAGCTCCTCTTTTGCAGGAGACCTTTCCTGGTGCCCTTCCCCACCCCTTTCCTGAAGAAGTTACCTTCCACTTTCTGTATGGACATAGATATTTGCAAGTTGTTCTCCCCGTTAGAATGTGAGATCCCTAAAAGCATGGACCATGTTTATGCCCTTCTTTCTACCCCCAGCATTTGGCACAGTGCCTGGCACATAGTGAGGACTTCATAAATGTTTGTTGATTGACTAATAGCTATCTTTTTAGTGCTTTAATGGTAGCAATTGTTTAATTTTATCTTCTTCAGAACACCCCTTTGGAGTGGATTATTGTTCTATATAGTTATATATTATATATCATCATTATTATTGTTATGATTATCCCCATTTTACAGATGAGGAAGTTAAACCTCAGATTAACTGACCTGCCCGTGGCCAAGATTTGAACCTGAGTCTTCATGATTCCAAGTCTAGAGCTCAGTCGTATAGGTCACTATTCCTCATTCAACCAATACACAGGTAAAGAAATAGAAGACAATTGGGGGGAGAACAATCTCAGAGTATGAAACAGTGATGCCACAAGTTGGGGATGGGGAAAGAGAGAATGGAGGGAGGCTCTAGAAAGTTAGGAATGGTTTACTGGTCTTAGAAAGGGGAGTGAGGAGAGAACAGGGCAGGGCTTGGGATCTACCTGGAGTGGGTGGAGAAGGAAAAGAGGAGGCTACACCCAGGGAAGGGGAGACATTTTGTTTCATTCTCCAGCCCTGGCTCAGAGACAGTTCAGAAAGTGTCCCTGGTACAAGCAGCAGGTTTTAAAAATGTGTCACCAAATCTGAAAGGATCCAGCACCTGTGAATGCTACCAACTGCTCTGCAGATGCTGTGTTAATAGGGAAATAATTCAGAGAGCTCCAACAGCTCTGAATGGGAGGGGAGCCTGCCATACATATTCCTGGAAATAGCATCTATACTCCCCCGCCCCAGCCTAGAGAGTCATCACTATTGTTCTTGACCTCTCCAAGTCCTACCCATCATTCCAGGCTCCGCTAAAGCCCCTCTTGTTCCAGGAAGGCCTCTCCGTCCACCCTAGCCCACACTAACCTCTCCCTTCTCTGACTCTCCATAGTCCTTACATTTTGCACTATTCATTAGGCTCTGACAAGCAGGGGTCTTGTAGCTTGAGTTATTTTTTCATGGATGTCTGTCTTTTCTCTGCAGCCTGGCTAGAAGTCTTTTGGAGACCAGGAACATTGTCATGCACAAGGTGTCCCCAAAGTCTTAAGGCAGGTTTAAGCCTTGCTTTAATTTTAAATTTAATGGCTTAAGTCATAAGCCTTAATAGCTTAAACCTACACTAAGACTTTTGGGACACCCTGAATTTCTCTAGCAGGAATGAGCAGGAAGAGGGTCAAACCTAGTAATCCCATCAAATTGAATGAGGTATTCATAAAATTAAGTGGAGATTTCTGCTGCTCAAGCCAGTTACACTTTTTTTGAACCTGAATGAATGAAATGAATAAATGAATGAAAAATATATTTATTGAGTGTTTATCATGGTTTTGTCTGTCACACTTAACACAGAGTCTGTCACATAGTTGTTTTGTTGTTCAATCATATCTAACCATTCCTGACCACCTTTAGGCTTTTCTTGGCAAAGATACTGGAGTGCCTTGCTATTTACGTCTCTAGCTCAATTTACAGATGAAGAAACTGAGACAGACAGGGTTAAGTGACTTGCCCAGGGTCCTAAAACTGGTAAGTATGTAGGGCCAGATTTGAACTAAGGTTCTCCTGACTTCAGGCCCAGTACTCTATCCACTTTGCCAACTAGCTGCACATAGTAAGTACTTAATAGATGCTTATTGATCGACTATCTAACTTACCACATATAAGACACCAGCTAATAATAGGGAGATAAAAATATAAAAAGCAAGTCTGAGGGGCAGCTAGGTGGCACAGTGGATAGAGCACCAGCCCTGGAGTCAGGAGTACTTGAGTTCAAATCCGGCCTCAGACACTTAACACTTACTAGCTGTGTGACCCTGGGCAAATCACTTAACCCCAATTGCCTCACCAAAAAAAAACAAAACAAAACAAAAAGCAAGTCTGTCCCTACCTTCAGGGAGTTTATATTTTAATAGAGGAATGCAGCACACATAAGATGGCCAGGGAGGTGTGTTCTGGTCAGGAAACCACAGGGATGAGGATTGGAGTTGAAGAATGGGAATGGAAGTGTCAATTTGATTACTCAGAGCTAGAAATGGAGGTGGTGATGATAGGAACGATAGTTGACATGATGTAAAGATGGGGGAGAGCATCAAGGTGGGTCTGAACGGGGCTAACTAGGGAGAGCTCTCAGCAATCAGGAGCTCAGGTTTTCCAGGTGGAGGCAGGAGTGCAGGGTGGGAGCTAGAATGTAGGATCATAGCAGTATGAAGATGGCTAAAGTGATACCCCTAGCACATTGTGGGCACATATCAGTGTTTCACAAATACCCATGGACAAATTTATATTTGAAGCAATGCTGCTAAAGGTCCAATTAAAAGTACCCTCTTTTCAGAGAGATGTTCAATTTCCATCTCTCTCAAATAAAGACAATCGTCTGACTGAATTGGGACAGGCTCCCTAAAGACACAACCCTTTTCTCTCATGACACCATTCTCAGGGAGGACTCCAGTTCATACGATCAGAGATTTAGTGAAAGAAGGGACCTCAAAGATCATTCAGTCTTATTCCTTTCCCTTTATAAATGAAGAAACAAAGGCCCAGAGAGGTGAGATGACACCCCAAATCATTCAGGTAGTAAGTATCAAAGGATCCTGGACATATCTTCTCATTTCATTTTCTCCTTGGATCTCTGAATTAATGTCACTTTTTCTTGTCTGTTTAGGAAGTGCTTTACTCCAATTTGGTCCTCTCACCTTCCTCTCCCTTCTTTGCTTTCCCCCTCTTTACATCCCCAGTTCTCTTCTCTTGTTCCCAATCCAGGATGCCATTTCTTTTGTGGTTGAGGGAATCTCTGCATTCTAGATTCAGAGCTTCCATCACTACTCTCCCCTTTCCCTACTGAGATGCTCTCCTTCCATCTGCAGTCAGCACCATGGACAGATGTCCAGCTACCTTCAATGTCAGAGCAGAAGAGCTCGATGACCTTGCCTGAATATGCTGGACAGGTAAAGAGTCTCACCGACCAGCCCATTCATCTCAGCTTGATGGATGTGGATATAAGGAGTCAGCTGCTGAGCAGCTGAAGCCTATTTGTTCATTCTCTTTAAACAAGTGGCACTAAAGGACAGAGAACACATGTGTTTTCTTTTAACACAACTCTTGAGAAAATGTCACTGGAATTCAGATGAATGAATACTGCCTTCTGCAGCTCTGAATTGGTTGGTAGGACACCTGGGTTCTCTTCCCAGCCCTCCCACTGACCTGCTGCAGGATTCTGAGCGAGCCAAATTAATAATAATAATAATAATAATAATAATCTCTTAATTTGGATAGCATTTTATAGTTCCAATGCACTTTCTAGGCATTATTTTATTTGACCCTCAAGACCTAGAATATTATCCACACTGTCAGGCTCAGCTGAGGTACTGGTTACTTCACCTAAGCTGCTTTCTTTCTTTCCTTTTTATTCTCTGTTACAAGTAGTGAATCTCTGAGACATAGAAGGGGAAGAGATATATTTGAAAATGGAGGTGTTATAAAAATAATAACTCTTGAATTGGATAGGTGAGATTAACTCCACCTGACAAATTAAGAGACTGAGAATTAAATGGTCTCAATGCCTGAGGTGATACTAGACCCATATTGAAAAAGCATAGGTCTGAAATAAAAATTTTAAAATAAAAAATAAAATAAAATTTAAAAAATTTTTTAAAGAAAAAGAAAAAGCATAGGTCTAGAGAATAAGGGCCTGGGATTAAATAATCACTCCAACACCTGTGTGACCTTGGGCAAGATATTTAACCTCCCTGGGCCTCTGTTTCCTTGTCTATCAAATGAGGGGGCTGGAACCAGATGCCTGTGAGTTTCCTTCTAAATCAAGACCTGTGATTCTATAGTATTTGGCTCCCAGCCCAGTAATTTCCATTAAGGTCAGGCTATCATTCCCCCAAACTCACCCACACATACACTAATGGACTATTAAAGCAGAAAGCTCACTTTTGTGGGGTGGAGATCATTAAGCATGGTAGACATTCTAAGTGTCATCAGAGTTCAGAGAAGGGAAATGAATGCTTGGTATGTGCAATTGTTTGCACATTGTCTCCCCCATTAGAATGTGAGCTCCTTGAGGGCAGGGACCCTGTTTTGCCTTTCTTTGGATCTCTAGCTCTTAGCACAGTACTTGGAACACAGCTTGTTGGCTGACTGGAAAAGTGGGAGCTACATTGGATCTTCAAGGACAGACAGAATTTTGTCAAGGGAGAAGAGTCAGGCATTCAGGATGAGGTAGAAACAACATATACGAAGGAGGGCAGGAACGCAACACGGAGTGTTTGGGAGACAATGAGGAAACAGGTAGAGGAGCATGTCTGGGACTACATGCCATGAATGCAGCCTCTGCCTGCACCTGGATTAAAGGATGACGTATTTAGGTGGGATCAGTATTGAGAAACTGCTCCAGTGTCTAGATTTCAGCTCAGCTGATCTTGAGTACTGTCCATTGTTCAGAGTATGGGCCTTCTTGTGGAGGGGCAGGGGGCAGAGAGAATAGGATCAATGGCCAAGGCCTTGGATCTGGGGATGCTTTTGTATGGGGCACCTTGCTGGAGATGCCCTAAGAGAGTCAGTCAAGAGACTGTGTGACTTTGTGTCCAAAGAACCCAGACACAGAGCACATCAAAAAGGTGACCTGAGGAATAACAGCAAGTGTCATGCTGTAGATGCAGCCTGAAAAAGCTGAATGTCTGACCTTCAGCTCCTGAGTTCGAGCTCCTGCCCACTAGAAGAGGGCCCAATGGTGAGCCCAAAGCTATGACAGCAGGATCGTTTTGATGGATGAAAGCATTTTTGTTAAAGAAAAGTTCTGCTGGTCCAAAAGCACTTCCCAACTAAATTTAAAGAGGAAAATGTTGACCCAATATTAGGACCAGATATTTCCAGCAGGCAGAGCCATCATTAGGCTGCCTAACCACCTCCCCAGAGGAAGGGAGGGAGCCCCAGACTTTGATATAGATGAGCCAAAAATAATTCAGACGCTGGGAAGTGCATTGGGATTTAATACCAAGCCTGTCGAGAAGGGTCTAATGACGTCATTTGCTTTTCCCTGGCTTGGATGCTTCTCAGCCCTGGCTGCCAACCCTGATAAATAGGCCAGTTTCTGAGTCCAGGATTTCTCTGGATGAAAAGGCACAGAGGCCACCCATCTTCATTCATCAGCAGTGACAGGAACATTCTAGCATTGCCTCGGGGCCCCTATAGGAACACCTGTACCCTCTATGCTCCTCTAGAGTAGAAGGGGCAGGTCATCTGTGTGCTCAGATGTCCACTGAAAGCAAAGTGTGGGGCAATAGAACCCAGGAGCCCTACAGGGAAGTCTGGGGGAGGGTATCCCTAGGAAGGGAGATGGAGGTATTAGTACAGTGGAAAGAGAACTAGCTTGGGAGTCAGAGGACATGGCTTCAATCTTGCTTGTGCCAATTACTCAAATTTACCTAAGTGACCTTGGCTAAGCTACTTGACCTCTCTTGATCTCAGTTCAAGTTTGACCAGATTGCTTCCAGAGTTCCTTTTGGGCTCTAAAGTTATGGTTTTTTGTAAAGCAAATGGAAGATCACCAAAACAAAACAAAACGATTTTACAACCTTCCCAATTTTCTCCCTACCTTTGAGGCTTGGCTGAAAATATGATTCCAGAGGAAAAGGAACTTTCCTTCAATGTTGTTCAGTCATTTTTCGTTCATGTTCAACTCTTTGTGACCCCCATTTGGGGTTTTCTTGGCCAAGACACTGAAGCGATTTGCTCTTTACTTCTCCAGCTCATTTTACAGATGAGGAAACTGAGGCAAAAAGGGTTAAGTGACCTGCCCAGGGTCACACATCTAATAAGTGTCTGAGGCCATATTGGAAGTTGGGAAGATGAGTCTTCCTGATTCCAGGCACTGTGCCACATAGCTGCCCCACCTTCAACCTACCTTCCCAATTCTGGGTTAGAAACAGTCATGTACCTCAGTTTGAGCCAAGAACCCCAGGAGTCTTGTCCCACTTAACACCTTTCCTATAAGCCCTCAAGGGAGGCCCACCTGTTCTTAAAACCCCTACCTGCCTACTGAACCACCCTGCAGCCTGCTCATTTTGGACTGTGGGCAAGAATATTAAATTGCAACCCCTTCCCATCAACTTGAATCCTAATGCCATGGTGCACTTGGGATGGGAGATAAATCTACTAAAGACTTTTATCTGTCTCTCAGGCTTATCTTTGCTACAAACTTGTTTTTGAAAGTGGCTCAATGAGGCAAGAAGCCCCTTAATTTAGAGCTGGAAGGAACCTTAGAGGTTATCTAGGACAGCCCCCTAACTTTACAGATGAAGAAATTGAGGCACAGAAAGTTGAATCAACTTGTCTGAAGTCACATAGGCAGCAAATGGCAGGAATAAGACTGGAACCAAAATTCTCTCACACCAGATCCAAGCATCTGGATTTTCTGGAGAGAGTGATCCATTCTTTAAACTAAGGGCTTCTCACATTAACACACCTAAAGGTCCAATCTGCATTGACCTCTAAGGCAGGAGTAAGCGATCTCTGGCCCAGGAGACATAGTTTGGGGCTAAGCCCAGAACATGCCTAATAGGTGAGTTTCTGTATTTATATCATTTCTTTATGCCATATAGGGCCTAAAATGTTTCCTCTCACAGAATGAATGAATGAATGTCATAAGCAAACACATGGTGAGTATTTCACAAATATTTGTTGAAATATGTTTGTTGAGCAAATAAAAACAGTTGATAAGCTCAGATTAGTAGTTTATTGCTTTAAAAAATCCATTCTACAAACATTTATGAACTGCCTACAATTGCACAGTAATGGGCTTTAAAGATACAAAGATGAAAAACCTACATAGTCTTGGCTCACAAGAAGTTTAAAGTCGACTTGTAGAGTCAATATTTCAAAGGATAGTTGGCAAACAAACAAATAAAGGCTCACTTGGACCACAGTCCAAGAATAACAGAAACAATTTAACTGAATATACTCACTATAGGACCTAGCCACATCTCTTTCCTTGGCTACCTCTAGCCCTGCCTTCCCATCTTCCATCTGTGCCTCCATGTCTTTTTTTCTGCCCCTCACCCAACCCATATGTCTGCGTCTGAACCAAAAGGCCGCCTTCTGTAACAGGCCTTTCCCAGTTCTCCAACTAATAGAGCTTTTCCCTTTAAGACAAGGGTTTCTGACCTGGGATCCCTGAACTTTAGAAAAGAATTGATGATTACATTTTAACATTATTGGTTTCTTCTGTAATACTGTGTATTTTGTTTCATACATCTAAAAATATTATTCTGAGGAGTATGTAGATTTCACAATTGCCAAAGGGATCCATGACACAAAAGAGGTTAAGAACGACTATCTAAGGTTATCATGTAACTATTCTATCTTTATTTCTGAAGCTATTTCCCCAATTCTCACTCACATTCACAGACTGGACCCCAAAAGGGCAGCTGACTACCACTATCAGGTTTCTGTGGGTAACCCTATGAGATGATGAGTTTTTAGTCCTGGTGCTAATGAACCTCCACGAGTGTGCTTCCCACTAACAACCAGTCAGACTTAATTAACTTTTAGAAAAAGTATTTACTAACTTTCCAACATATTTTGACAATGCATTCCTTGTCCTCTTTCATTGGGTCAATTGCAGCCATTGTCCAGGTTACAATTTCAGGTCCGGGGAATCTTTGACCCAACCACCTTATCTGAGGGTGCTCAAGAATTTGGTGCCACAAAGATTATGAAAGACCTCTCAAATTTGGCACCCGAGAAGAGCTTACTTCTATACTTTCAGAGGACAAGCTTCCTACCTTCTCATAGCCAAGTTATACTCACCAACAAAAAAAAATTTAAGGAATCAGGGAATATCAAAGAAAAGACACATTACCCAGAAAGTTATTTGTTGACTCAACAATTTGCAAACCAGTTGGAAAACACTTTGCAGTCTTTTACCTCGAATCTATTTCATTACCTGGATTTCAGCATTCAATTCAACAAGCTTTTATTAAATTCCTTCTATAATCCAGGCATTGAGCTAAGCCTGGGAAGATAAAAACAAATACAAAATAGCCCGTTCCCTCAAAGGAACTTACATGGGGGTAAGGGGGAGGGATGTAAAAAACCATTATATACACAGATATGTTCAAATACAATGTATAAGCAAATTAAATAGAAAGAAATTGTCAGGGGAATCAGTAACAACTGGGATAGGGTAGGGCAGGGATCAAGTAAAGCCTCACATATGGAAGCCAATAACTGGACTTAGAGATTGATGTTTGAGGCCCCAAGTAAAAAACTTAGAAAGGACCTTCCTTACTTTTAGTTAAATACAAACAATCAAAAACTCCAACCCACCTGGGGAGAGAGAAGTGAGAGGTAGCTGGCAGGGACTGGTTACCTTGCTGTGACTCAAACTTGCTTTTTAAAATTAACTTTTGTACTTTCCTCTCAGGGGCTACAGGTCACCTATGGAGCTAAACCTTTAGCAAGCCAAGTAACTGGCCTTCAGCAAGTGAACAACTCCTGAAATCAATTAATGCAAGTTTGTGGGTTGATTGATTAACTGATCACAGGAGGTAACCATTTGCCAGAGACCAGAAATGAGGATTTGCTCAACTATATCTAATTGTTAACTTCTCCCTTTTTCCTGCTAAGGGGAAGGTAGGTGGTGCAGTAGATAGAGTGCTGGGCCTGGAGTCAGGAAGACTTGTCTTCACAAGTTCAAATCCAGCTTTAGATACTGACTAGCTGTTTGGCCCTGGGAAAGTCACTTAACCCTCTTTGCCTCAATTTCCTTATCTGTAAAATGAGCTGGAGAAGGAAATGGCAGACCACTCCAGGATCTTTGCCAAGAAAACCCCAAATGGGATCATGAAGAGAGAGATACAACCGAACATTTTCCACTAAAATAGAGGCTGAGGGGGAAATGGTTTGGTGAAATTTCTCTGGCAGCCCTGGACTTTGACCATAGATTAGAGACTCATCCAAAGAAACTGAAGTGACTAATAGGTGTGATAACCCCCTAAGAAACAAGCCTTTGAGAATGGTTGAAGAAGGATTCAGCCATTTATTCCTGAAGGCTTTCTTTATTTGGGGATTCCTCTCATATGTTATCTCCACCAGGACCAACTAGACAGCCCATCTCCACTGCAGAACAAAGATTAAGAACTGGAAGAGAGCACATTAGTCCACCTCCTTTATTTTACAGATGAGAAAACTAAGACTGGAGGGATTAAAAGTGATTTTCTGGGGCAGCTAGGTTGCGCAGTGGATAGAGCACCGGCTCTGGAGTCAGGAGTACCTGAGTTCAAATCCGGCCTCAGACACTTTACACTTACTAGCTGTGTGACCCTGGGCAAGTCACTTAACCCCAATTGCCTCGATTAAAAAAAAAGTGATTTTCCCAGGGTCATGCAGCTAATGTAGAAGGAAGATAAATGTTCAGAGCAAGTACATAAATGCTGGGTCCAAATACAGCCTTTAGGTTCTGTGGTAAACTAATTAGCTAACTGTCTACCTGTGCAAATTTGCATTTCAAAGTCTGTTGCCAGTATAATCAAAAAGATGTTCATATTTCTTAAAAGCTTTTTAATGTCAAGGATTTTTTTTCAAAAACAGTAATGGTGGGGGCAGCTAGGCAGTGCAGTGGATAAAAGCATTGGCCTTGTATTCAGAAGGACCTGAATTCAAATCTGGCCTCAGACACTTGACACTTAGTAGCTGTGTGACCCTGGGCAAGGCACTTAACCCTCATTGCCCTTCAAATAAAATAAAATGTTTCAAAAATATAGCTGGCAAAACCAGTAATGGTCATATTCACGATAGACACACTTAAGAATGTAATTTACTAATACCAAACATTTTTTTCTTTGTACACATGCAAATCCTTCAGAATTCCCTCTACAGGGAAAGAAATTTTATTTTAAAAAGAAAAAGTATTTACTAAGATGGTGTGCTGTCATTTAGTTGTTTCAGTCATGCCTGACTCTTTGTGACTCCATTTGGGGTTTTCTTGGAAGAGATTACTGAGTGGTTTACCATTTATTTCTCCAGTTCATTTTACAGATGAAGAAACTGAGGCAAACAGGATTGAGTGACTTGTCCAGGGTCACAGAGCTAGTAAGTGTCGAAGGCCAGATTTGAACTCAAACCACATGACTCCTCCTAATGGAATTCACTGATACACTACCCTTTGGCTGCCGGTTCTCTTACCAGCTAAGAAATCTCAGGCTACCACTGGAGTGCTTTGCTTTAGGGGTTTTCCACACCTTTCTATTTCCCAAACACTTTCCATTCAATAGGACCTCATCCTGTAATTTCCAGAGAAGACCAGACATTCTCTCATTCATCAACCCCATCTCCTTCCTAGACCCCAATTTTAATCCATTTGCACCCTTTTCAAAGTATTTTTTTCAACAATGGGTCACTAAGAATAAACCAACATCCCAGGGCTTAGTATTTATCCTTTAGGATCCATATTTGAGAGGTATCATGCTAGAACAGTAGAGAGAGCATCATAGTGAGAGTTGGGAAGACCTGGGTTCAAATCGCACCAAAGACATTCAGGATCATAGAATTAGAACTGGAAAGGCCTTCAAAGT
Source organism: Dromiciops gliroides (assembly GCF_019393635.1). Lineage (NCBI taxonomy): Eukaryota > Metazoa > Chordata > Mammalia > Microbiotheria > Microbiotheriidae > Dromiciops > Dromiciops gliroides. The sequence goes on from NC_057861.1 coordinate 707,794,213, forward strand.
CATGTTAGTCCAACACCCTCACTCTACAGATGGGAAAATCAAGACCCAGAGAAAAGGAGTGATTTGCTCTAGGTCACTAAGGTAGTGAGTGTGTGACCATGAGCAGCCTCTCTGAGATTCCGTTTACTCACCTGTAAAGTGGAGACAATAATCCCTGTAGTACTGACCTCATGGGGTTGTTGTGGGCTCAGATGGGATTATGGGTATCTAAGCCCTTCTTGGAGTTGTGTACATTAAGTGCTTTGAAGGCTTTTAAAGTATTATCCAGGCCCCCAAAGTCAGTGCAGTTTTAAGCTTTAATTGTCCTTTTCTCAGGCCTTCAACTTCTCTCAAAGGATAGTTCTTGTCAAGTCACCTGCTGGTGTGCAGTGAAGGACAGTGAGTAACTCCCTTGCCCCCCCTTTTGTCATTTCTTCCCTCAGTCAACTATAAGAACATCATTCCAGGGGGCAGCTAGGTATCGCAATGGATAAAGCACCAGCCCTGGATTCAGGAGGACCTGAGTTCAAATCTGGCTTCAGACACTTGACACTTACTGGCTGTGTGACCCTGGGCAAGTCACTTAACCCCCATTGCCCTGCAAAAAAAAATAAGAACATCATTCCTTTGAGCCCTGATGACTTCCAGAATTTCTTATGAAGGTTCAGAAATCCCTGGGAGGGCTTATGCCTCCAGACCATAGATCCTGACTTCAAGAAAAGAATGGCACTTTTAACAAGCTTTCAAAAAAGGAGTATCCTCCATCAGACCACCTGTCACCATTTTGGATTTGGAAAAATTTGGTAGGTTTGAGGGCACAGGATGGGGGATGGGCAGCTCTTAGGCTTTGGGATGGAGGGGCACCAGGAGGAGGAGAAGGGTGGTGAAGGGTAGGAAAACATCAAAGACATACTGTCTTAGCACAGTGCCTGGCACTGAATAAATGCTGATTGGATTGGGTTGGATTATCCAGCACTGTGTGGGGTAGCTAAGCAAGACAGCAGAGTAGAGTGAGAATAATTATAGCACTAGACTGAGAGTCAGGAGACCTCATTACTACTTCTGCTAGTCTTGCCAGTGACTTGCCTGGATCATACAATTAGTTAATGGCTGGGCCAGGATTCTTGAGTTGGAATTGGACCCCAACTCTTTTCTCTCTGTCATCTTGCCCCCTTCTAGGGAAAATACACCCAACCTGCCTTTATGCCATCTGTGAAGGGGCCAGAGCTCCCCAGAATTCTTCACCAAGTGATCAATGTCCAGGGTACCCCAGGACCTCACCACTGACTAGGTCTGTAAAGGTATCTCTTATAGGAGCTAACTTAACTGTGCCCTTTCTCTGTCTGCCTATTGAATGAGGACAAACAGTCAAGAATGATGGATGTAGGAGTCAGAGGACCTGGATTCAAATCCTGACTCCTCTTCTTTCTATTTATATTCATATTTCTCCCTTTCCTTCTCTTTCTCTCTTTTTCTTCCCCTCTCCTTCACTCTTCCTTTCTCTTCCTTTCTGTCTAATTTTTTTCTTTTTTTCTTTTTTACTGGGCAGTGAGGGTTAAATGACTTGCCCAGGGTCATGCAGCTAGTAAGTGTCAAGTGTCTGAGTCCAGATTTGAACTCAGGTCCTCCTGAATCCAGGGCTAATGCTTTATCCACTGAACCACCTAGCTGCCCCTTTTATCTCTGTCTAGATCTTTTTCTTTCTCTCCCTCTTTTCCTTTCTCTCTACACCTTTCTCTCTCTTTATGTCTCAATCTTTTTTCCTCTCTCTACCTCTTTTTTCTCTCTTTCTGTCTTTCTACATCTCTATCTCTTTTTCTTTGTGTCTCCATCTTTTTCTCTCTCCATCTATTTCTTTCTGTATCTTTTTCTTCCTACTCTCCCTCTCTCTGTCTCTGTCTGTTTTTCTATTTGTCTCTCCCTCTCCTTTCCCCTCAATTTGTATAGTACCATTGGACTGCATGATCCCAAAGGCCCCTTCCAATGTCATTATCCTATCCAAAGGCTTTAGGCAAAGCATTGGCAAGATATGATTTCTTTCCTTCTAGAAGGAGAGAGGAAATGAGATGGGAGGTCTGTTTCAAATTAAATTACTTTATAAGGGCAAAATTATTCATTTTATTTCCTCTGTTCACTGTCACTACCATCTCCCCAGCAGGTAGCCAGTGTACTTATCATATTCTTTCTTTTCTTTTCCCTTCTGAAACCTGATCTCAGGAAAGGAGACTGCACCCCCTTTTTAAAGAGATGACAGGGCTTTAAGCCAAAGTTCTACTAATGGACATTTTAAGCATTGGCAGCAGGCCTGATAGAGTTTCTTTTTTGGGTGGAGTTTCTTTTTTGGGTGTAGGCAGCGACATACTTAGCCTAAACATAAGGCAAGCCCTGTTTGAAAACATACCTGAGAACCAGTACCTCAATTCTCACCATAGACTTTTTCTTCAGTTAAAACGACCAAAAATTATGGGTTCACTGAGTCACCATTTCCCTCAACAAAATCCAGTTATCTTTCAAATAGCCACTCACACTTTACCTTGGCAAGTCTTTCTTTTCAGGGCATTCCCCTGATCTGTCAATCTAGGAACCACATAAAAATAGAAAAGAGTTTTGGATTTTGAATCAAGGGAGCTGGGTTCATACCCTGGCTCCAACATAGACACATTCCTTAGCTTCTCTGAACCTCAGTTTTCTAATCTCAAATGAGGATAAAAATCTCATTTCTCAAATGCAGATAATAATGCTTACATGACTTACTTCATGGGAATGTTACAATGAAAGGGCTTTGTGACCATTAAAGCATGATACAAATGTGAATTATTATTGTTGTTAACAATAATTTGCTGGACAATTAGCATTTTTCGTCCACTTGGCTTTTCTTGTGTGGATTGTCAGATGGAAGTCTTTAGTGTGATTAGAAGTCTTATTTAGGAATCCTAATCCCTCAATGCACAGATCTTAGACATACACTGAAGACAGGATATTTGCTTGGCCCATAATTGGGCCAAACAGGCAGGATTGCACTTGGGGAAATATGCAGAAATGATCAGCAAATTCCCCTTTAAACTAAGACCCATTTTTAAAAAATGAAATATTCTTGGGCATCTAGGTGGCTCAGTGGATAAAGCACTGGCTTTGTATTCAGGAGAACCTGAGTTCAAATCCAGCCTCAAACACTTGACACTTAACTAGCTGTGTGACCCTGGGCAAGTCACTTAACCCTCATTGCCCTGCAAAAAAATTTTTTAATGGAATATTCTTGCAATGATGTTATATGGCTTTAAATTATGAGATGCCACAGTCTTAGATGAAGTAAAGTTGCTGCTGATCTAAAGGCCAATGAATGGAGAGACCAATGATGGGTGCAAGCAAGCCACAGTATGTTACCAGTGAGGAAGTCTGCACAAGTGGCATAAGACATCTCATCAAAAAGATGACAGTCAGTTACTCATTTTAGCTAGAAAGAAAGGGGTACCAAATGGGCGTCCCTCCTTTGACAGCCATGAGATTTAAGAGACCTGAAGGAACCCCGAGGCGCCCCCTCCCTGGCATGTTGGGTAGAGAATTTACCAAAGAAAATGAGCAAGAGCAACACAGGATGGGTTGCAATCCATACCACTGGACAGACTGCCCACCTCAGGGAAATCACAGATCCATGAAATTAAATAATAACCACAGCCTTTGCTGATAACCTGTTCTACAAACACTTAGCACCTACCTGACTATTTGTTTGAGCCATACTTCTTTTCCCTCTTCCTTTGCATGAGGTACTACAGTGGATAGAGAGATGGCTTTGGTGCCTGGGAGACCTGGTTTCAAGGCATAATTCTGACACACAAAGTCTGTGTGACACTAAGTACTTAGCCTCTGAATGTTCTAGGTAATTCTATAAATTATAAATATAAACTACTTAAATTATAAATTTATGAAAATAAAGTTATAAATATAAATATACATTATATAAGACTATAAATTCCAAAGAAGGTGAAGACCTGCACTGAATGCTAACTGACCCCTCTTAGGGAATGACCATTTCTCTGCCCCAAGGAAAGGGAGAGAGAGTGTAGCTCCATGCAAATAATTGTTGTTCCACAAGAATCATTTTTACTTCCCAGCATGGAGTGGGTTGCAGAGAGGGGTTCAGCAGAACAGTTCCAAGCTTCTCCAAATCACATTGACTAAGGGACATGAGTCATATTGACTGGAGTAATAATAGTAATAGTAATAACAATAGAATATGATTTAACAATAGCTGACATTTACACAGCTTTAAAAACATTATATAACTTACAAACCATTTAACATACATTATCTCATTTGATTTTATTTGAAGTCAACTGCATTAGCGTATCTGTATTCAAATGCAAATATCAAAAATTCATTCCAAAATAAGATGTTTCTTGGCTTAGTGTAACAATGCCAGGCTGGGAATCCAAAGGCTAGAGTTTCTAGTTCCGGCTTTGTTGTTAATTTGCTGTTTGTCACCTGAGACAAGTTATTTTAACCTCTCTGGGTCTCAATTTCCATTTCTCCAGTTCCTAAATGCATTACCTACCTCACTGTGCTATTATGAAGAGGTGGCACATAGACAGAACATTGGGCCAGGAGTCAGGAAGATATGAGTTCAAATCCTACCTCAGATACTGTGTATCTAGATAACCTCTCAGCCTCAGTATCCTTATCTGTAAAATGGAGATAATAGTAACAGCTAGCCCCAGGGCTGTTTTGAGGATCAAATGAGACAATATATGTAAAGCACTTTACAAACCTTATAGTTTATATTTATATTATAGTATATAAATGTATTATATAATTTATTATGCTAATATAAATATATTACAGTGCATATAAATATGTAGTATAATTAATATAAATTTAATTTTAATTAATATAAATGTATTATAGTATAATATAAATATATTATAGTATATAAATGTTAATTATCATCACTACTGCTGCTGCTGCTGCTGCTACTACAAGATTAGGGAAGCAGAGTTGAAAGGGACCTCAGGTCATCGAGTTCAATCCCTTCATTTTATAGGTGAGGAAACTGAGGGCCAGTGAAGTTAGGTGACTTACCCCAGGATTACACAGGTAGCAAATTTCTGAGGCAGGATTTGTACCCAACTTTTCCCGACTAGACCTACTACACCAAGTTGCCTCTCAATCAAATTAGACAAGGATATAAAAACCCTGAAATGTCCTAAGGGATTATTAATAATTCCTGCCTGATTCTGAGTTTTGAAATATCAGCATTTCCTATCATTTGATCTTAGAACAAAAAAAGTTGGAAATGACCCAAAAGACCATTTGGTTCAATGCAGTAGGTTTTTTGTTTGTTTTTTGCGGGGCAATGAGGGTTAAGTGACTTGCCCAGGGTCACACAGCTAGCAAGTGACAAGTGTCTGAGGCCGGATTTGAACTCAGGTCCTCCTGAATCCAGGACTGGTGCTTCATCCACTGTGCCTCCTAGCTGCCCCCAATGCAGTAGTTTTTACAGATAGGTAAACAGAGGTTTGACATGCCCTAATAATAAATGCCACAATGTGTAGGTAAATGCGGTGTGGGCCCTCTCTTGGCATAGCCATGGTCTAGAAAAAACAGTCATCCAGAGGTGATGGACTCATGGCACAGAATGAAATGTACTTTTCTTTAGACATGGCCTATGTGGTATTTTGTTTCACTTAACCATGCACATCTATGACAAGGTTTTTGTTTTTTTCTTTTTTGTTCAGAGTGGGAAGGAAGAGAGAAAATAAATTCTTGTTAATTGGGGAAGGGAGGATCATCACCCTCATTCACACCAAAGCAAATCTAGGCTCTGATCTGATGCTTCAATCCCAAGCTGAGCACCTCCTTCTATCCCATAGACATATCTCCCTCCCCTGGAGTTCCCTTCTCCCCACTGCCAAAAGCTCAGCTGGGCACAATTTTAACTGCCCTACCATTTATCTGCCACAGTTAGGCCAACCAATTTTTTCTAATAAATGCACACATTGTCCCTGGTGCCTTCTTCTTGTTTACAGAGTATCTCATATGCCTATTCATATAGCCCATCCCAAACAAAGGCAATTGGGCTTCTTGCTTTTGGAGTGATACCAGACTTTCCCTTGAGGCCCTGTATAAACATCTATTGATTCTCAGTACAAACACTGTAATCCTCTTAAATCCAGGCCAGGGAGAGCTCTGTCTCCATTATATGACCATCCAGACTTCTCTGAGTATAGATTTCTGATGTTGTCTGGAGGGTCAAGTTAACTCTGTGATTCCCCCAAGTGAAGGGAGGTAGGGCTTCTTAATAAGTCTTAGATGGGTTACAGTATTCAGTTGGAGTGTTCTGTGTCAGTAACTACCTCTTTCTGAACCAGTTCAATTCAACTCAATTTTATTTAGTCATTTGTCAAGACCAGGAAGGTTAAAGGGAATCTCCCTGGGATTACTGGGATTTTCAAGGATATCCCTAGTTTGAGAAAGAATCCTTAGTCTAGATTATCCATAGACATCCAAGAGAATTGTTTGTTTTAGGGTTTCAGTGACCCTGAGAATGGGAATTCTACCCAGGTTTGGGGGTGCCACTGGGAGAGAGAGATGTTACACCATCAAACTGGTATGTAGACTTGAGAGTGACAAGAGAACAAAGATAGGAAGATAGGCATATGATAGGAATGGATGGGAGCAAAGACCCAGCAGTCATGGTGAGAGTAAAGTCCAATCAAGAGCTCTTGTTTTTCCAGACTAAAGTTTTGGGGAAATTTCTATTCAAGAGTTTAAATCTCTATCCCTTTCTTCAGCAATGAAGGAGGATAGGGAAGGTGAGAAAGAGGTGCCCTGGCTGTGAACCTTAACCAAGCCCTTTATATCCTATTTGAACATTTTTCTAAGGTCTGAATTAATTTATACTAGTAATAAATTGCATGGCCATTAGCAGTGATTTTTTATTAAATTGCCAGTTTGAGCTTGAGAGAGGGAAAGCAGGCTGGGAGGAGGGGGGGGGAGGTTTCCCCGGATTTACAGAAGAGCAGGGACAAGTTGATTAGAGAGAGCATTTTTCTCATTCTGGCAATTCCAAAGACTATTTCAGAGCACACCTAATAGACCACCTTTGAACCTGGAGCGAAAGAAAATTAATAAGGAGATGAGCTAGTAGAGAGAGGTATAGGGGTTAGTGTAGCTGTCCTGGAGTGCGCCTGAAAGGCACTGGTTACATCTTGCACCACACCCCCAAACCTTGCATTGTCATCCATCCTTCCATCCATCTATCATCTATCTATCCATCTATTTATCTATCCATCCATCCATCATCTATTTATCCATCTATTTATCTATTCATCCATCTATTCATCTATCCACTCACACACACACCCATCCATCCATTTATCCTACCTGTTTGTGTGTCAGTTTCCTTTTTGTTTGTTCCTTCATTTTGAAAAATAACTTTATTCAAGTCTGCGTTTTGTTTTCACATCATAGTCATTTCTGGATATACACCATCCCTACTCCCACCCTTGCTTGTAACAAAATAATAATGATAATTAAGCAAAAGCAACCAACACAGTAACAACAGGCCTGACAATGGTCCATTTCCATAGCTCCCCACCTCACTGGAGAGAGGAGACTCTAATTCAATTTAATTCAACAAACATTTAAGTGCCTATCCTGGGCAAGATCCCTACAAGGTACTTAGTATACAAAAATAAAAACTAAAACTAGTCCCTGCTCTCAAGAAGATAACATTCTGCTCAGTGTCCTCTTCTAGGCTTCTCAGGAATTCCCTGTGGTTACACAAAGAGAGATGGACAGGAGGACCCAAGCCAGTGGGGGTGGCCTGGAAAGGGGATGAGGCAGGTATATTTCACTGCCCCTTTGCTTCTTAGCCAATGGGCCTTAGCGCTTTCAGTACCCGCTCCTCTCCCTATCTTCCCCCCTCCCAGGGCAGCCAATGCCCTCTGTGGCCTAATTCATCTCTTTTTCCCTCCACCATACAGATCTGCCCTTTCCAGGCTACATGACATCCTTCCAAGATCACCCTTCCCTCAATGCTCTCTAGGTCTCCATTTCTCTGTAAAATGAAGGATTGACTTACTTGATCTCTAAGGTTCTTTCTGACACTGATGTCCTAGGAATCATTCCCCTGTCTTCATATTAACTATCACAGAGGAAAGCCTCTGATTAAACTCAAGCCCAGATCTGAAAAATTGATAAGGAGGTATAGCTCAAATGAGATCATGTATGAAAAACACTTTATAGTCTTTAGACTCCTATATATAAATGTCAGTTGTTAATTTTTTGGACCATAGCTGTGATTCCATTGGTTTGGGAATTTGCCAATGAGGAAACTCCCCCCACCAATGCACAATGGCATCTCACCTGCAGCTTATAGTGTTTTTAAAAAATGTATTTATTTATTTAGAATTTTCCCCAAGTTAAATGTAAAAAAAAAACCAAATTTTTTCACATTGATTTGTTAAACTTTGTGTTCCAAATTTCCTTCTTGCCTCCTTCCTCACCCCTCCCTCAGAAATCAAGCAATTCAATATAAATCACACATATGCAGTCATGCAAAACATCTTCACATTAGTCAGGCTGTGAAAGAAAACAGACAAAATAACTTTTGAGAGAGGAACTAACAAAAAATAATCTTACTTCAATCTGTGTTCAGATACCATCAGTTCTTTCTCTGTAGATGAATTGCATTTTCATAAGTCCCTCTGATAGCATCCTGCTTATCATTTCCATCACAGTTACTATTGCTAACTCTATTACCCTCCATCCTATTCCCTCCCCTTGATATTTACTCTTTTTTTCTATCTTCTTTCACTCTATCCCTCCTCAAAAGTGTTTTGCTTTTTACTGCCCCCTACCCCAATCTGCCCTTCCTTCCTTTTCCTCTCCCCCCTCATCCCCTTTCCTTCTCACTTTCCTGCAGGGCAAGTTATACTAGTATACCCACTTGAGTGTGTATGTTACTCCTTATTTGAGCCAATTCTGATGAGAGTAAGGCTCACTCACTCCCCTGCTCCTTCTCCATCTTCCCCTCCACTCCATAAGCTTTTTCTTGTTTCTTTTATGTGAGCTACTTTACCCGATTCCACCTCTCCCTTTTCCTTTCTTCCAGTGCCTTCCTCTTACCCCTTAACTTTATTTTAAAGATGTCATCATGCAGGGCAGCTAGCTGGCACAGTGGATAGAGCACCGGCCTTGGATTCAGGAGGACCTGAGTTCAAATCTGACCTCAGACACTTGACACTCACTAGCTGTATGACTCTGGGCAAGTCACTTAACCCCAACTGCCTCACCAAAAAAAAAAGTTGTCATCATGGGGAAGCTAGGTGACACAGTAGACAAAGCACCAGCCCTTGAGCCAGGAGGCTCTGAGCTTAAATCCAGCCCCAGACATAAGCCACCCCATCCTGTCTGCCCCCCCAAATAAGGATAAACAAAAAATAAATGTTTTACAGATATCATCCCTTCATATTCAATTCACACCTGTTCCCTCTGTCTAAGTATATTCCTTTCAGCTGGCTTAATACTGAGAAAATTCTGGGGCAGCTAGGTAGCGCAGTGGATAGAGCACCGGCCCTGGAATCAGGAGTACCTGAGTTCAAATCTGGCCTCAGATGCTTGACACTTACTAGCTGTGTGACCCTGGGCAAGTCACTTAACCCCAATTGCCTCATAAAAAAAAATACTGAGAAAATTCTTATGTGTTAGAAGTATTATCTTCCCATGTAGTAATGTAAATAGTTTAACTTTTTAACATCCCTCATGATTTCTTTTTCCTGTGGTCTTGTATTTGAAAGTCAAATTTTCTATTCAGTTCAGGTCTTTTCATCACAAATACCTGAAAGTCCTCTTTTTCATTGGAAGTCCCATTTTTTCCCCTAAAAGATTATATTCAGTTTTGCTGGAAAGGTGATTTTTGGTTGTAATCCCAGTTCCTTTGCATTCCAGAATATCATATTCCATTCCCTTTGGCCCTTTAATGTAGAAACTGCTAGATCTTGTGTTATCCTAACTGTAACTCCACAGTATTTAAATTACTTTTTTCTAGCCTACAGCTTATAGCCTTAAGAGTTACCTGGAGGAACAGCTAGGTGGCACAGTGGATAGAGCACCAGCCCTGGATTCAGGAGGACCTGAGTTCAAATCCAGCTTCAGACACTGAGAATCCAGACGGGGGCGAGGGCATTCAAGCTAAGTTATAATGACTCCTCACCCACACAGACCAGCTCTGAATCCTGGACTCTAGTTACCAGGCAGATTCTAGCCAACAGATGGCCAATCCCTCATTACCCCACAGAGACCCATTAGGTAGATGATAAACGGACATCTTTTCACCAGGATGCAATCAGCAGCCAATCTGAACTCACTGTTCTCAGGGAGAGCCAGGATTATTCAAAGAGTGGGGAGCTTTGAGAAAACTCAGAGGAGGGGAGAATGAAGAAAAATTAAAAAGGAGATGCCTCATAACAGTTTGTTCTAGAAACATTTTTAAGTGAACCATGAACCTTTAAGAACTACATGTTCAGATCTTCAATAAGGAGGAAAAGGAATCATTATTATACAAAACAAGAAATACATCATTGACATGATATAATTCAATGTAATATAAGTATATTGTATTATAATATCATATATAATATTATATAGCAATAGCTAACACCCATAAAATGCTTTAGGGTTTGCAGAAAATTTCCTCATATCATCAAATCTTTATGGAAACCCTGTAAGACCAGAGCTATTATAATCCCCATTTACAGAAGAGGAAACTGAGGCTCAGAAAAATTAAGTAACTTGCCCAGGATGATGGAGCTAGTATGAGAGGCAGGATCCAAACCCAGATTTTCTGATGCTGAGGGCCACCATCTTGCTACTAACACCACGTGGATTCCCAATGATGACAATGTACCCTGAAGATCACACATTATCTCATTTGATTCTCATGACAATCTTGTAGGGTAGGTTCTACAGGTAATTATTGTCCCCATTTTACAGTTGAAGAAACTGAGTCTCAGAGAGGTTAAGTGCTATTGAACACTTACCTGGGGTCACAGACCTAATAAATGTCTGGGGTGGGATTTGAACTTGGGTCTTCTGGTTCTGAATCTAGCTTCTCTCCTTGTGGTGCTCAGTGACATCTTATAACTTCAACACTACCCAGGTTCTGGAGCAACTAGGTGGTGCAGTGGATAAAGCACCAGCCCTGGATTCTGGAGGACCTGATTTCAAATCCAGCCTCAGACACTTGACACTTACTAGCTGTGTGACCCTGGGCAAGTCACTTGACCCTCATTGCCCTGCCCAAAACAAAAACAAAACACTACTCAGGTCTTGAGCTTGGGTACTAGGAGTCATGGGAGAAAAGAATATTACTGACCCAGAGAATTGAGAGGAATTTTGGATGGAGACAAGGGAAGAGAGAGCAGGTGGCCACAGGACAAACTGCCCATTATGATCATTGATTATGAGCTGGAAAGACCATCTAGTCTAGCCCCATTGTTTTATCCATGAGAAAATGGAGATAAGTGACTTTCCCAAGGGCCTATAAATAGGAACAGATGTAGAATTTGTTGGGTTTTTTGTTTTGTTTTGTTTTTTGGTGAGGCAATTGGGGTTAAGTGACTTGCCTAGGGTCACGCAGCTAGTAAGTGTTAAGTGTGTGAGGCTGGATTTGAACTCAAGTCCTCCTGAACCCAGGGCCGGTGCTCTACCCACTGAGCCACCCAGCTGCCCCCAGATGTAGAATTTGAACCCAGGTCTTCTTCCTCTGACTTGACTTGACTTTGCTCTCGCTAATGCTACTTCCTATAAATACCCATCTCTTCCATCAAATTGGACAACACCAAGCACTACACCTTTTTTCCTACCCCAGCAATACTATAGGAAAGAAAGGATGCTGTTGGCATTGGGTCTGAGGGTGGTCAGAGATGTTTCTAAAGTGTTCCTAAAAGCTTAGTCAGTCCTTCCAGAACATTTGAGATTTGAATTATTAATGAACCAAAAGAAAGGGGGAGGTAGGAAAAAAAAAGAACTCATAAGTCTCTAAAAAGAAGCTAGTAATAATAGACACCAAAATGGGAAAGAAAAAAAAAGCCCACAAAATACTAAAGTTAAGTCTATTTTTTTAATTATAGAAATGCAAAATTCCTGGGATAATAGGACAATAGCTCTCAATCACTGACATGTGAAGAGGTTCTCCTGTGTACTCCTTTGTCACTCGCCCCCTGCCAAAGAGCCTTCCTCACTGTCTAATATTATGGGCAGTGAGAAAGTTGCATTAGAAAAGATAATGGGGGAACACAAGGCAAGCTTTGACTAATCAGCATTATTAACTGCTCTCATCAGCTCAGAGAGTGCTGAAATGATAAGTTAACAGATGTAACATTTGCCTCCTTCAGACTGATTAACAATGAATTAATTTTTCTCTTAATTGTCGATTTCAAGTTCTTAAAGGTTAATGGATCGTTGTATATAATAGCATGGCTGTCTGCCCTGCATTATCTGATGCAGAGGTGACTGACTCGAGTCTGGAGATGAGGTTAGGGCTCTGATTGGGAGATCAAAGTCAAGGGTCCAGGTGGTAAGGCCAGCGTGAAGGAAGTGGGTTAAGTCTATAACCAGAGTTAGGGGGCCAGGCCGTGAGATGAGGATTAAGTAAGAGTCCAGTCTTGGGGGAGGTACCAGGCTTTGGGTAAGGTCATGGTTGAGGGATGAAATTATAAGGCCAGAGTTAGGTATCTGTTGGATTAAGAACTCGGTCTGATTGGGGAAACAAATAAACAGTCTATGAGCAGGGTCAGATCAGGATTGCCCCTTTTTACAGAAGACAAAACTAAGACTTGAAGCTCTCAAGTAATCCACACGAGTGGGTAGTAAGTGCCAGAGCTAGATCTGGAATAGTCTTCCTTGTCACCTGGGCCTCTTAGAACCCCCAACTTCTTTCAAGGCTCAGTTCAAACCCAATGGCCTTCAAGAGAAATCTTTCCGAATTTCCCCTAGTTGTTAGTGTGCCCTAAGCCCCAGACATCATTAGGTAAGGATTTGGTCTGTGGCATCTGGATTGGGGAGAAGGGTCAGTCTACAGCCAGGTCTGTGGTCCACCAAGAGGAGGTTTTGTGTCTCCCTAACACCACACTCCATGTCCTGACCTATTGAGCTAACTACCCCCAGGCTGTCAGACCCTTCCAGAAGAAGAACCAAATCAAAATTCCTGTTTTTACACTGCAGGGGAGAAATCCTATTAAGGAAGAGCTCTGCTGCTTTGGCCCGGTGGCTATAAAGATTCTGACCCATTAGTTCCCCTTGCTCATACCCGTTTTCAAACCCCTTGGGAATATGGGCATTAATTAGATAAATTCCAGGGGGTAAGCAGCTAACACCGTTTCAATCATCCTATGAACCCAGGCCCCTGGGACAAATTTCTTCTCCCTCACTCTCTTCCCTAATGTTATCCCCACCATTCAGATAACCAGTTCAAACTTCCCTCACACCCCTCCATCTTCTGTCAGTCTTTAAGATCGGATTATACCAGGACAGCTAGGTGGCACAGTGGATAGAGCACCAGCCCTGGAGTCAGGAGGACCTGAGTTCAAATCCAGCCTCAGACACTTGACACTTACTAGCTGTGTGACCCTGCCAAGTCACTTAACCCTCACTGCCCTGAAAAAAAAAAGATTGGAATATACCAGCTTAGGAAAGTTATCCTGTTTTTCAATTTGGATGTAGCAATCATCAATCTAAGCAGCTAGGTGGCACAGTGGTCAAGAACATCTGAATTCAAATCCTACCTCAGACACTTACTAGCTGTGTTACCCATGGCAAATCACCTGTTTCCTCAAATGTAAAATGGGAATAATAATAGCATCTACCTCTCAGGGAGGAGCAAAGAAGATAATATCTGTAAAATCCCTTACACGGTCCCTGGCACATAGCAGGTGCTTGATAAATGCTTCTTTCCTTCCTTCCTTCCTTCCTTAACAACTGTGAACCTCGATTTCCTCTTCTATAGTAATATCTGCAGTATTCATTTCATGGAGTTCTGTGTGAGGCTCAAATGAGATAATATATAAAAAGTGCTTTTCAGACCTTAAGGCACTGGATAAATACCAGTTATTATTATTATTATTATTATTATTATTAATGGCATCCACTAATCAGCCTCTCTTGCATTTATTTACATAACATCTTATGCATTTCAAAGTACTTTCACTGACATTTTTTGGATGAGGAAGCTATGACCCATAGTAGGATGTGACTGGCTCAAGATTAATCAGTTCATTGCCAAGCATTTATTAAGTGCCTACTATATGCCAATACTTATTAAGCACCTACTGTGCTTGTCACTGGCAATAAAAAGACAAAAAAAAATTAGATCCTTTCCTCAAGAGGCTTACTATCCTTTCCAGGGAAAACAACATTTACACAGAGAAGCAAGCATGAGATAATTTGAGGAGAAATACAACCCTAACAGCTTAGGGAAATCAGAAAGATGAACCCTAATCAATAAACGAGCTTTTATTAAATGCCTTCTGTATGCCAGGCCTTGCATTAGGTACTGGGGATACAAGGACAATATGAAACTTCTCCTGCCATCAAGGAGCTTACCTAAGGAGGTGGACAAGGGAGGAAAGCACATTCCAGACTTGCAGGACAGCCTTGGAATAAGTCAGCCAGTACAGGTGAATCATAGAACCAAGGAAGGGAATTAATGATAGATTACCTAGAAAAGTAGGGTATGGTCAGACTGTACCCCAAGCTAAAGAATCTGCATTTTGTCATTAAGGTAATAGGGAGCTATCGAACATTCTTGAGCATCATAAGCCATGTCCTTTATCGATGATGGCTTGCTTAGCAGATTTGCAGGCAACACAAAGCTCAGAGGGCTAACTGGTTAGTCATAGGAGAGTCAGCAACATGCTAGAATGTTGGGCTGAATGACTAAGGTAAAATGTTATTGTTTATTGAAAGAATGGTGGAGTCAGGATTATAGTATAGACCTTCTCTCACTACACTGTTCTGTGCCTACATAAATAAGTTAGGCTGGCACAAAAAGGGGCTGCTGTCAGCCTAGCCTGTCTGCTTTTTTTTTTTTTTTGGTGGGGCAATGAGGGTTAAGTGACTTGCCCAGGGTCACACAGCTAGTAAGTAAGTGTCTGAAATCACATTTGAACTCAGGTCCTCCTGAATCCAGGGCTAGTGCTTTAATCCACTGAGCCACCTAGCTGCCCCCTGGCCCATCTGCTTTTTAAAAATTCCTGAAATCATCGAGGAAAGCTTTGTTTTAATCATTTAAGGAAAAGCCCATTATGAATTGGAGAGAGGTAGGAAATGACCTTGTGGGCACATCTGATTATGCTACTGTCTGATTTTTACATGCCTGGCATAAGTAGAGGCACATAAATCGAATAATGTATCCTGAATTTTTATAGGAAGGCAGTGAAACCATATGCAGTCAATATTTATCATTTAATCTACTTAGGTACTGAAGTGATGTCTCCTTTTTTGCTAGGGACAAAGTTTATTTCTAATGAATTGGTCTATCCTATAGGGAGGCAGCTAGGTGGTACAGTTGATAGAGTGCCAGAGTCAGGAGGACCTGAGTTCAAATCTGACCTCTGATATTTAATCATGTGACCTTGGACAAGTCACTTAACCCCTTTTGCCTCAGTTTCCTTATATGTAAAATGAGGTGGAAAAGGAAATGGCAAACCACTTCAGTATCCTTGCCAAGAAAACTCCAAATGGGGCCATGAAGAGTCAGACACGACTGAATGACCAAACAACAAAATCCCCAGGGTGATTAATTGAAAAGAGGTCTCCTCTTGTGCTTATTCTGAATCTTTTTTTTTTTCAGATTAGGAATTCTTGGGGTGAGATTTTCCTCCCTCCACATGTTTATCAGCTGACAGAAGTAACATCAACTTCAAAACCTCCTGAAAATAACATTAGTGAGGAAAAAAAACCTGACAAACTGGATATGGAGCCTGAGGATGTGAGTTGAGATCATGATTGTGACCCACTCCCTACCTCTGAGCCTCAGTTTCCTCCTCTTGAAAACGAAGGGGGTTGGAGTAAGTGGCCTTTTAAGGTCCCTAAAAACTCAAAATCTTCCATCCACTGAACACTCACCTTGTTCTTTTATTTTTGGCTAAGTTATTTCACATTTCTAGACCCAAGTTCCCTTGTCTGTGAACAATCAAACAAGGATTTAAATGCTTACTTCAGTAACGATAACTAACATTTACAAAGTGCTTTAAAGTTTGCAAAGCACTTTGCAAAAACATCTCATTTAATCCTCACAACAAATCTGGGAGATAGGTGCCATTATTACATTCTACAGTTGAGGAAACTGAGACCTACAGAGGTTAAGTCACTTGACCAGGGTCACAGTTAGTGTCTGAGGCTGGATTTGAACTCAGGTCTTACTGACTCCGGGCCTGGCACTCTATCCACTGTACCGCCTAGCTAGCTCTAGGCAGCACATGTTAAGTTACTTACTTGCTCTTGTCTCTGGGTCAGACAATCTTTTCAGGTCTTCAGCAAGCCAAAGAATACTCCACAGCCCCTGCAAACAGAACCTCAACCATTCACAAGACATGTGGCCAAACAAGTCACACAGGGAAAACCAAGTGGATGATGAGAGTCTGTGGCCCAGTCTATGACACAGGGTTGGAGGAACAGCAGCCCACTGAATATATGTATCTTGAGCCATCCTTGGAGATGACAATGAGCCCTGGGACCAAGGTCTCAATAAGCAGAATAAAGATTGATAGATTGCATTTGGGAAACTGCGTAGCACAATCAACAAACCCAAGCTTTCCCCTGCCGGGAAGGACCTTTTTTTTTTTTTTAATACCAATGTTCTCTTTGGTCTATAGCCGTGAATCACAGAACACTGCAATCTTTGAAGAGTCGAAATTGCAAGTGACCTCAAGGGCAGCACAGAGAGCTAGGGTGGGCATAAGGAGGCTGTAGCACATTACCAAGATGACTTGTATACCAAAAGTACTGCAAAGGATATTATCCAGGAAATGTAGCCTCAGAAAAAGTCATGGAGGGAAAGGGAGGGAGGAGGTAGAGGACACCTGAGCTGGCTTTGGTGCCCCCCCCTCAAGAATCAGGTGTCCAGAGGGTGAAGGGAGGGTGGGGATGCTGTGCACCCTCAGAGGGATGATCTGTGCTAGTGAAACTCAAGATTAGTAAAAGTTAAATTTACGTAGGGGGAAAAATTTATGTAGGGGATAGGGAAGGTCCCCTCAGCATCAGGTTCTGAGTTGTGGCATATGCTTCCTCTTCAAGATACCCAAAGACGAGCAAATGCATAACACATGAACAAATTTATGGGGCAGACTTATGTGTTTATGTATTAAATCTATTTCTCCATATTTATCTAGGTCTACAGCTATAGATATAACTATTTATTGATAGATGATAGAATGGTAGACAGATAAACAGGGATGATAAATAAATAGGATACACAGATAAATAGATGTTGTTATTGAGTCGTTTCAATTGTGGATGACTCAGGGGGAAGCTAGGTGGCACAGTGGATAAAGCACTGGTCCTGGATTCAGGAGGACCTGAGTTCAAATCCAGCCTCAGACACTTGACACTTACTAGCTATGTGACCCTGGACAAGTCACTTAACCCTCATTGCCCTTCAAAAAACAATTGTGGCTGACTCTTCATGACCCCAATTTGGGGTTTTCTTGGCAAAGATACTGGAGAGATTTGCGGTTTCTGTTCTCCAACTATTTTACAGATAAGGAAACTGAGATAAACTGAGATAAACAGGGTTAAGTGACTTACTCAAGGTCACACAGTGTCTGAGGCCATATTTGAACTCAGGAAGATGAGATTTTCTGATTCTAAGCCCAGTGCTCTATCCAATGCACCACCTAGCTGTCCCATAGGATGAGAACATTGGACTAGATCAGAGCTTCTTAACCTGTGGGTTGCAACGCCATACTGGATATGGGGTATTTGGCAACAGTAAAAGGTTATGGATACCTATTTTATATACTCATATACCTGGGGCTATATAAAAATTTCTCAGGTGAAATGGGGTCGCAAATGGAAAAAGTTTAAACCCTCGACTAGATAATGATTCCCAGGGTTTGTGATTTTTAAAGTATAGATATATAGAGATATAGATAATTGTATTCCAATACAGTTTATTTCCTATTTAATCCTATTTATTTTGCTCTATGTATTTAAAAACATAATACTAAGATGGGGTGCAAGCCTGCCCAAGTGGAAGTGGGCTAGTATGACACAAACAAATTTAATGTCCTCTGGACCAGATGGTCCCTGTTCAAGATCTCAGTGTAGTATCATAGCATTGGGAGCTAGAAACATCCTTGGAGTGTAGTCCACCACCCTCAATTTACAGATGGGGAAACCAAAGCCCAGGGGAGACCATAGGTGGCAAAACAGCAGAACTAGAATCCAAACCCAGGTCTTTTTTTTCAAGGCAATGAGGGTTAAGTGACTGGTCACACGGATAGCAAGTGTCAAGTGTCTGAGGTCAAATTTGAACTCAGGTCCTCCTGAATCCAGGACTGGTGCTTTATCCACTGCGCCACCTAGCTGCCCGCAAACCCAGGTCTTTTGATTCCAAATATAGTGCTTTCCACACTCTACCATACTGTAGAGGTGTGGCTTCAAAGGACACTCTCCTGCCTGCCAAGCTATATATGGTACTGACTCTAGTCAGTCAGTTAGTTACTCAACAAGCATTTAATCAAGCACTTCTCATTTGCCAGAATCCTATGTACTACGCCCTAGATATATAAAGGCAAGAAAAAAGAAAAATCATAATAATATCTGTCCTTAAGAAACATACATTCTAATGTCACTTACCCTCCCTAAAACTCAGTTTCCACATCTGTAAAATGAAGGGAATGAACTAGATGGCTTCTTAGTTGCCTTCCAGCTACAATCCTATATAACTGCTACTCTGGGAGAGGAGGTAATAGAGACACTGCAGTAAAAACCTTCCATCTGTCTGGAAAGTATATTGCTAACAGTTTATCTCAAGGGCTAAACTGGGAAGTTATTGCCTCCAATGACAAAGCTAAGAGAAGTCACTGATTCTCAGTCTGCCTCTGGGCATAGTTTGTGATTTCAGAAAGATTCTGGCCATAGTGGACACCCATTAGAAGCACTCCATTTCCTGATGACCTCATAACCCACCCAAAGCAAGCCAATCATCTCTGAGGCTTAATGCATCTTGACAAATTGACCTTCAAATCCCTAGCCTAAAACACTAAAGACCTGTATCAGGGTAACTGGCTGGTCCTTAGGTTTACCCACTTTCTGCATTGGCTTTAGAAAAACAGTGAACTGTCAAAACTCTGGCCAATTTGTTAGAATGTAAATTCCTTGAGATTAAGTACTGTTTCCCTCTTTGTGTGTGTGTGTGTGTGTGATCAAAGCCTGGCTCAATGCCTAGCATATAGTAGGCACTTAATAAGTGATTGATCTTTTACCCATCTTCACAGAGGCACAACTAGTTATCTGTCAAAAACCTGAAGAAGAATCCAGGATATCTGCAAACAAAATTAAATTCTGTTCTTTATAATCCAGGGAATGGACAAAGGTTTTAATTTTCCAATAAAGAAGTCAGAATGGATGGGTCTCTCTTTAAAGAGTCTCTTTAAAAAAACAAAACAAAAAAAAATGGGCAGCTAGGTGGCGCAGCGGACAAAGCACTGGCCCTGGATTTGAGATGACCTGAGTTCAAATCCAGCCTCAGATGCTTGACACTTACTAGCTGTGTGACCTTGGGCAAGTCACTTAACCCTCATTGCCTCACCCCCCAAAAAAGAAATAAAATAAAGAGTCTCTTATTCACAAGTTCATGGGCCTAGAAAAAAAAGTCTAAAAGTCCATGGCTCCAGCTGTCATTGAGAGCTCATTATGGATTCTCCTTCAGGAGAGATAAAAGTAAATGGAAATTACAGAATATTGGAGCTGGAAGGACATTTGGAAACCATTCATTCCAGTGCCTTCATTTTACAAAGAAAAAAAACGAATCCCAGAAGTTGAGTAATTTGTCCGAGATCCCACAGGTAATAAATATTTCCACAGGATTGTCTTTAAGGAGTTTACAATCTATTTAGTAGCATACCACATGCAAGGAGCCTCAAATGAGTGTCGACCTGGAAGGGTTGTTGGAAATGATCCAGCCATAGGCTCATCAGAGCATAGATTTAGAGTGGGAAGAGACCACAAGGGTCACAGAGTTCAGACCCATAATTTTATAGAAGGAGTGGAGGGCCAGAAATGTTAAGGGATTTGCTCAAAGTCATGAAATCAACCCTTGAGGAAGAATTGGAACCCAGTCCCTCTGGCTCCAAACCCAGCATTCTTTCCACTTTCCAACCCACTCATTTTACAGAGGAGGAAACAGAGGTGAAGGGATTTGCCTATGGTCACGCAAATAGTTGGTGACTAGAATCCAGGTCCTATGACTTGAACTTAAGGGTCTTTTAAAAATTTTTTATTTTATTTTTATTTTTTGTTTTTTGTGGGGCAATGAGGGTTAAGTGACTTGCCCAGGGTCACACAGCTAGGCAGTGTCAAGTGTCTGGGGCTGGATTTGAACTCAGGTCCTCCTGAATCCAGGGCCAGTACTTTATCCACTGCACCACCTAGCTGCCCCTTAAGGGTCTTTTTAAACCAAAGCAATCTGTCCTTCCATTTCATACTCAGAAATATCAACTATAAAGGAGAATTTGTTGTTCAATGGTTTCAATCATGTCTGACTTCATGACCCCATTTGAGATTTTCTTGCCATTTCCTTCTCTAGCTCATTTTTATAGATGAGGAAACCGAGGCAAACAGGGTTAAATGACCTGCCAGATTTGAACTCAAGAAGATGTCTTATGACTCTAAGCCTAACATTCTATGCACTGCACCAACTAGCTTCCCTAAAGAAGAATAGAGCAGATTTTTTTGTTTATTTACACATCTCCCTAATCTCAGTTTGTACCAGGGAAAATTATACTGCCTCCCCAGCATGCCCTGTTTCATACTGCTAATATTCATTATTGCAACAACTGTCACATTAGAAAAGACTCCACTGAGAGCGCATTTGGTGGGACCAAATGACAGCACATTAAGGAAGCAGCTAAATGGTCAAGTTTAAAATACCAATGAAAAACAACACTGATTTCAGACCTGTTGGTGTTCATGGAGACTCGGCTCTACTAGTTTTACAGAGAACATAACATGATTCTGGAATTTGTCCTAGGCAGAGAGCATGGTCCAGTAGAAGGCAGGGCAATCTAGGGAAAATGCTGGATTTGAAATCAGAAGACCCTGATTAAAATTCCAGTTCTGCCACAATAATTAATAATAATAATAATAATAATAATAATAATAAAGAAACAACAACAACTTTAAGGTATGCAAATTGCTTTACAAATATTATCTCATTCAATCCTTACAACAACCCTGGAGTTAGGTGCTACTATCATCTCCGTCTTAGACAGCTAGTAAATGTATGAGGCTGGATCTGAACTCAGGTCTTCCCATCTCCAGGCCCAGTGCTCTGTACTCTACAGCACCACCTAGCCATCCATGTAACCTTATGGAAGTCACTCAAGTTTCTGGACCCAACTTTCTTCATCTCTTAATCAAGACTGGGCTAGATTAGAAGAGAGATCCAGGAGATTGTTGGAGATAAAGGTGCAGAATTAGGCTGAGTGATCAAAGACAGAGATATACCTGAGAATCACTGGAATGAAAGTGATGGTAGAAAATGATTAAGCTTATAGAGGGAGTCTGATGAGGGAAGGAGAAGAACAATTAGTAGTACCTCTACAAAGAGTATTGGTAAAGTAGTCAAAGTATACCGTGAGTACCATAAAAGAAGAAAACATGGAGGAAAAGAAAGGTGGAAGACAAGTCAGGCTAGAACAAATATCATGGAAACAAGAGAAGAGATACCTTTCAAAATCTAAATAAGGGCCATCAAGCCCTCCCAAGTCAGGGGTGAGATCTCCATTTCTTTACCTTCTCAAAAATGCCAACCCACTCAGAATATGGAAGCAAGATGATGCCAATCCTCTTGAAAAAGTGAATTGAACAGCAGAGAGGATATTGATCTGTTCAAGGTCACCCAGACAACCAAGAGCAGAGATAGCAACAACAGCCAAGGAACCTTGCACACATTCCTCCCCATGGAATATTAAGTGATCTGGGACTCAGAGTGAAGCATTGGTAATTTACACACATGCAGTCAAAGGTCAGAGAGTCAAGTAATTGACACCCATTCTCACACACACACACACACACACACACACACAAATCACTAAATATTCATTCCATTTTTAGCCCTGTATACTGGTAGCATATCTAAATTTCTTTGATAATGCAGCTGGGAACCATTAGAGTATCATTTACTATCATTAAAGTGATCATTAATTTGTTGAAAAGAAAATGTTTGTGTTAAATTGTCAAGATCTCCAACTTACATCAGAAATCCATTGTTGCAGGAACAGAACAAAATGGGCTCTCCATATCAGCCTCCAGACAGTTTATTAATATCTCTAAAGCCCCTATAGACATTGTTCACAGGAAATGTGAATGTGACGTGTAAAAAAATAAATTAGAAAGTTGGAGACTTAAATTAGAAAGAGGTGAGACTCAGATTTGAAGCAGGCATTTATTCATCTTCCAAGAGATTCAGAAAAGTAGAGAGTTTGACAAGATCCTAACTCCTACCTCTACCCTGACCAAAAAGGACAAAAATTAAGGAATTCCTCATTTCAAACCTATTCATTTAGAGGATTTGCAGATTTACTCGTGTTTTCTTCAATTAAGGAAGCAATTCAAGGAATATGCAGGTGTTCCAACTTTTTGAGCACATTTCTTCCATGAATTTTCAGATTTATTTGCATTTTCCTAAATGATCCAATTCAAAACATATATGGAAGTCCCTCATCTTAAGATTATTCATTTAGTGAGAAAGGCAGAGAATGCATTTGAAAGAGGGAAGAAAGGCAGAAGGGAAGAGAGAAGAGTAGGAGAGGTTAACTTTCCCTATGACCTTGGGGCGTTTGATTTATACACAAACCTATCAAAGTCAGCCTTTTGGGTAGGGAGGAACTTAATAAATAGAACCAAATAATGGAGTTGCTGTTGTTGTTGTTGTTCGGTCATGTCCAATTCTTTGTGATCCCATTTGGGGTTTTCTTGGCAAAGATACTGGAGTGGTTTGCTCATTTTACAGATGAGGAAACCGAGGCAGACAGGGTTAGGTAATTTGCCCAGGGTCACATAGCAAATGTCTGAGGCTGGATTTGAACTTAGGTCTTCCTGACTCCAAGCCTAGCATTCTATCCACAGTACCACCTACCCACCCAAAAATAATGGAGTGAAACACTGTAAAAAGCATACTTAAGAATAGTAAGGTGTGGTTAAAGCAGGATCAAGCAAGCTCTAAGAAGCAAGAATCATGATACCTTGATGGACATCAAAGGAAGAAGGAAAAAAAACACATATGGAAAAACAGATCTAAAAGGAGAAAATGAGACTGTGTTCCAGTCTCTTATGCATTTGGGATAGTTAGCTCATTAGCTAAGTCCTAAACCCAGCTGGCATGCTATTTTTGCAATTTATTTTGAGATTGTTATTAATGTTTTATCAGAAATTTTTTTTCTCTCATTAAAAATCAGTGACTTAAGAGTTTTCCTTTATTCCTATGGGTGAGTACATTTCTTTCTAGGGCCCATGTTCTTTCTTTTAGGGACAGCAAGTACACTTCCAAGAGTGTTGGATGGTGTCAGGAGACCCTGGGCTGTCTTGTGCATAGCTAAGATCATTAAGAAGTCTTTAAACTCTTGATGTCCCAGATGAAAAGACAAAGCCTGGCAGTTAAGGCTATCCACAATCTGGCCCCTTCTAATCTTATTCCGTATTTTTCTGCTTCATGAGCATTATGTTCCAGACCAACTGGACCAACAGCTATTCCTCATACCTGATACTACAACTCCTACCTCTGTTCATTCACACCAGGCATGCCTGGTTCACCCTCAGCTCAGCTCTCAGAATCTTTTCTGCAAGTCTAATCTCAGATGCCGCTTCTTTCATAAAGACTTCCCATAAATCTCTCTCCCCTCCTCAATCCTAAGATTCCAGGCATGTAGGTTCAGAGCAAGGGTGACCTTTTTTATGTGTCAAAGATGCAGTGTGGCAAGGTCTGCCTTCTGAAGACCTTTCAGAAGAATGTTTTTAGATGCATAAAACATATGATTACAAAGGCAAACAAAGATTAGCCAAAATAAAGATGTAATTTTCCCATCCAAATTCATGGACTCCCTGAGATCTATTCATAGGACCTTTGGAATCAGTGTGCCCAAGTTTAAGAACCCCAGAAGGAACCTTAGAAATAACCAACTTCCTCATCTTAGGCAGCTCTAAACCCCAGAAAGCCAAATGATTTGTCCAAGGTCATATAGGCAGTAAGTCACAGGAGCTGGGATTCAAATCCAAGTCCTCTGATTCAAACCTCAGTCCCCTTTCCACTAGAGCATCTTACTTGTTGTGTCCTAATCCCTCCACTCACCCACTACATGCAAACTATGGGAGGGTAGGGAGTGTTTAGGGTTTGTAGCTTTGCAGGTACTTTTGTTAGTCATTTTCAATCATGTCTGACTCTTCCTGACTGCTTTTTGGAGTTTTCATAGCAAAGATATTGGAGGGGTTTCCCATTTTCTTCTCCAGCTTATTTTACAGATGAGGGAACTGAGGCAAAAAAGATGAAATGATTTGCTCAAGGTCATACAACTAGTGTTTGAGGTTAAATTTGAATTCAGGTATTTCTGACCCCAGACCCAGAACTATATCCATTGCACCACCTAACTGCACATATTATAGGCACCTAATAATTTTTTTTAATTCACCTGAAGCTTCCATCTCTACCACTTACTTGCTGTGTGACCTCAAACAATTCCCTCCCCTGGATTTTAGTTTCTCCCTCAGTAAAATTGGGATACCATTACCTCAAAGGAGTGTCCCAAAGCTCTTTAGATAAATAATTTTCCCATAACAAGGCACCTGCCACCTCCTTGTAGATGCTATGTAAGAGGGAAGTGTCTCTTATTTTAGATTTACTGCGCCATTACTGTGATCATTCAATACCATAGAGCCTTCCCTGTGAACAATAGGAACAATAGAATTTTCAAGTCATCTGTCCAGGAGACAAATCTCATCACGTCTGGGATTAGACACTCAGAAAACAGTGCCTGGATCCTTTTTCCCCTCCATGCCCGTGCAGGAATGGATCATTTGCAGCTTCCAGAAGATACCATAAAAGTCACTGAGTCTAATCCCTTTATTTTACAGATGAGTGAACAAAGAGAGGTCAAGGGACTCACCCAAGGTAACCAAGGAGTAAGTGGCAGAGAGAAGATTCAAACCCAGGCCCTTTGACTCCAGATCCACCATTCTTTCTACTGGGCCACTCTAGCTACTTTATTGGGAATCACCCCAGTTTCTCCTCCCCTCCTTCCCTTTCTGTCCCCTGGGTCATTTTGATGGCTTTTCTCTAGATCTTCTGACTTTCTTGAATGCTTTAATAATAGCTAGCATTTATATAATGCTTTAAGATTTTCAAAGCACTTTACAAATGCCATCTCATTTGAACCTCACAACAAAGATGTGAGGGTAGGTGCTATTATCATCCTCACTCTACAGATGAAGAAACTGAGGCTCAGAGAATTCATTCTCCTTAGGACATGTGGAGTAGGACATTTGCCAATTTGGTCTTCCTAGTTTCCTTCCCTCTCTAACATTAGAGAATTGTAGGAAATAGAGTAATGGCAAAAGAATCATAGCATCCCAGATTCACAGGTGGAAGTGTCTTGTAAAGGGGTCAGACACCAGAACTTAACTTTCTAGTAAGTACCTGATGCAGGATTCAAACTCGGGTCTTCCTGACTCCAGGTCAGAGACTCTGTCACAGAGCTGCCACACAATTTGAGGTCCTGGAGATCTGAGACTACTTCATTTTGTCTTCACATCTTCAGAGCCTTGGACACAGTAGTTGCTTAATAAATGCTGCTTGAATGGGGTTCCTTGTGGTGCAGCAGCCATAGGTATACTCAGCTCTCCAGATGCCAATGGCCATGGATTCACACCATGGAAGGAGAATGTTTTCCGTCTCCTGTCCAGTCCCTCTCTCAGAAATGCTCACCATTCCTCTGGTCCTCTCTGATAGTGTCACATTGAATTGATTCACTTACAGAGCATGGAATGATGCCACGCTCAAATTTGACTGCTAGCTCAGGGTCCACCCTCCTACAAGCTGACTTCAGAGTGTTTTTCCTCTGACTGCATTATCTTTGCACTTGCCCACACTGAAGCTCATCTGTCGCTCTTCTGCCCACTCACATAATCTCCCTGGATCCTTCTGCAGTTTTTGCCCATAGCCTTGGCATTTCCCTTCCTAAGAGAAGTCTACCAGTTCTGAAGACTTGAAGATCCTGCTGCTTCTATCTTCTTCCTCATTCATTAAATTCCTAATCCCATCATCTATTCCTAAGGAGCTGAGTTCACTGTTTAAACGTCTCCATCCAGATATGGGTTCAGTTCTCCCCATATTGATTTTTGTCTCTAAGCCACTTTTCTAGCCATGTGAGAGAATTTTTCTTCCATTCCTCCACTTCCCTCTTTTCTTTTTTTTTGTGGGGAAATGAGAGTTAAGTGACTTGCCCAGGGTCACACAGCTAGGAAGTGTCAAGTGTCTGAGGCCAGATTTGAACTCAGTTCCTCCTGAATCCAGGGCCGGTGCTTTATCCACTGCACCACCTAGCTAACCCCCCTCCACTTTCCTCTTGAGCCAATATAAATTATTTCAGGGAGACCATCACTGGATCAGAGCTCTAGAGCTGGAAGGAACCTCAGAAGCCATTTAGTCCAACCCTCTCATTTTATAGATGAGGAAATGGAAGCCCAGAAAGGTTCCATGCTTTGTCCAAGATCACACAGGTGGTAAGCATCAAAGGCGAGATTTGAATCTAGGTCTTCTGACTCCAGAGTCAATTAGGTCAGAGTCATAACTCAGAATTTTTGTACTTTGGGTCAGCAGAATGGATTGTGCCCTCAGGTTGGAAACAGGCTAACAGGAAGCACCCAATGGTAGACCAACAGAGATGCTGAGACACCAGCATAAGATCAGCAAAGGCAAAGGAGCAGGGTTGAGCAAGGGGGGAGTTCCCCATCTAGCAGCTTCCTATTTAGCTAATTATTCCTGCCAACTAGAAGCCAAGCTCTGACATTTCTATCCTGTTTTGGGTTTTCAGGCACCATTAGAAGAAGGAGGAGGATGAGGAGGGAGAAGAGATAGAGACAATCAGAGGAGATAGGGAAAGAGGAGGCAGAGAGAGAGAGGGGAGGAGGGAGAGAGGGGAGGAGGGAGGGAGGGGAGAAGGAGAGAGAGAGAGAGAGAGAGAGAGAGAGAGAGAGAGAGAGAGAGAGAGAGAGAGAGAGAGAGAGAGAGAGAAAGGGACAGAAGGAGGGAGGGAAAGAGAGGAGAGGGAGAGACAGAGAGAGACAGGGAGACAGAGAGACTGAGAGACAGAGACAGAGACAGAGAGACAGAGAGAGGGGGGTGGGTCCCTAGCCCTTAAGGACAAAAAACGTGAGGGCTGCAAATCCCACACAGGTGACCCAGCCCAAAAGCAGGACGCTTGTGTGCTTTCAGATGCTCCCAAATGCTTTTATGATGTGCATTTCCCTTTTCCGAACAGCCTGTAAAATTGCCTTTAAAAAGAAGTAACTAAATTACATTCATTTTCTGGCCTGAACAAAAGGACATCTTGTCATTTCTTTAAGAAAGGGTGTGTTTTTTCCCCTCTTCGTCTGAAGAAAGCTCTGATGAGATGGCCAAGAAGTGACAGAGCAATAAGCAGAGACAAACCCAAGCAGGTAATTGGTCCCAAACCATCACCCAGCTCTGCCAGCCTCCCATTCTGTCTGAGTCTATACTCTCCACATTCCCTTATTCTCTACATCCGAATGCCAGCAGATTTGAGAGGACAGACAGGTGGTAGAGAGACAGGACTGTGGCTTGGAATGACAGTATCATTGAGGAGCTGGCAACCCTAAGCAGAAGGGCAGAGGAAGACAAGAAACCATAGTCAGGCCTGTTCCTAATGGTCCTGAAGTAGCATATTCAGAGGACTATAATTTGTCAAATGAAGTCAACATTGATTAAGCACCTATTGTGTACCAGGCATCATGCTAAGTGTTGTGTTTAGATCGGAGTGTGGGGTTTACATTTGAATAATAGCTCACATTTCTATGACATTTTAAGGTTCAAGATTTATTCAACAAGCATTTATTAAGGCCTTAAAATGTGACAGGCATTTTACATTTATTATTTTTACATCCCCAATTGGAAATAAAAAGATAAAGTAGCTCTTACTCTTAGGACGCTTACATTCAGTTGTTTCCTCATGTTTCCTATTATTGTAGGATGAGTAGTGCAAATATTATTCGGCCCATTTTATTGATGAAAGTTTGTAAAGGTTGTGTTTTCTCTGAGGTGGAACAACTAAGGTCTGACCCAGGATTCCAACCCAGGTCTCTCGTGACTGCAAGTCCAAGACTTTCAACTATGACTATCTCCTCTAAGAAACCACACGGAGGATCCTTAGAAATAGAATCCTGGAAGAGAAAAGGGAGTCACGGCCCCACCCCAGTGTCGATCTTCATTGTTCTCTGGGTGCATGCTGTGTGTTCCTGTCTCTGGACAGACCTTTACTCATTGCATCCCATTCTCCAATGCCCCATCACCATGAAGTCTTTTCTGACCACTCTACTCAACAGCATTCCCTCCTTCCATTGAAAGACCCTTGTTGTCAGAGCCAAATTACCCCATTCTTGATTAGCTAGATGAATAAATAACAATAGATAGATGATAGAGAGACAGACAGACAGGCAGGCCGGCAAGCAGGCACATGTCTTATATGGTACACTGTTGTTCTATGTATCTTAGAACTAGAATGTAAGTTTTATGAATGCATGAATGATGTCTTCTCATCTCATACACCACAGTGCCTAATATGACACTGAGAATATAGTGGGTGCTATTTATTAATGAGTCTATTGAATCTCATCATTGCAAATGAGCTGAAGAGGTCATTTAATGTATTCCCTACATGAACATCATAATCCCTCTACAAGATCCCTGGCAAGTGGTGGTCATTCACCTTCCACTTAGAGTGTTCCATTAAGGTGTAAAGGGGCCAACCATTCTAGAAATTATTTTGAAATTAGGCTAAGAAAGGGCATAAACGTCCATATCCCTTGACCCACAGATCCCACTATTAGGTCTGTACCCCAAGAAGCTCAAAGACAGAAAAAGACCCCATATTTACCAAAATATCCATAACAGTACTTTTCTGTGGTATCAAAGAAATGGATAGGAAGTTGGGGGGGTGGCTAAACATGTCATGGCACATGAATGTAATATAATATTTCTGTGCAGGAATAAACAACATCTATGAAGAATTCAGAGAATCACTGGAAGATTTATACAAAATGAATCCAGGTGAAGTAATCAAGAAAACAACATGCACAAAGACTAACAACAATGGAAAGAACAACAACAGTAAGATCCTGAATGTTGTATACTTATAATGGCCAATTTTGGCCCTAGAGAAAAGCTAAACAAATGTGCCTCTGGCCTTTCTTTGTAAGGCTGAGTGACTTTGGGTGTGGAATACCACATAGACTATCTATGTCAGTTGATTTGTTTGTTCATTTGACTGAAAGGCTTTTTCTCTCTCTTTTTAAAATTCTTCCTTACTGGGGATGACTCACTGAGTAGAAGAGAGTGAAAGGATACATTCAGAACCAAATGTGATGAAAAACAAGAGTCAGCAATAAAAAAATTAGAACATAAAATAAAGAGCTCCAGGGATGTGGAATTCTCTAGTAATCTGCTATGTAACCCCCATTCTGTGATCTCATATTTTCTCTTCACCTTTCTCTGATTACTTGTACCTTACAAAAATGTCATTGACCCACCTCAAAAAACCAAGAACAAAAGGGGCAGCTAGGTGGCACAGTGGATAGAGCACTGGCCCTGAAGTCAGGAGGACCTGAGTTCAAATCCAGCCTCAGACACTTAACACTTGCTAGCTGTGTGACCTTGGGCAAGTCATTTGACCCCAATTGCCTCACAAAAAAAAAAAAAAAAAAACAAGAACATTAACTGGGAGTCAGGATGGAATGGTGGCTACCATTTCTTCTGTTTGACACCATCTCTAAGATAGTGGGATGGTATTTTGGAGTCCAAGTGTCCTGTTGATTATTAAGCAGCTGCACAGCCCTGAGAACTTTCCTTAACTCTTTGGTACCTCAATTTCCCTATCTGTAAAATAATGATAATTCCGTCCTTACCTTTATCCCTAGCATATATGAGAATGAAATAATGAATGGAACAAGAAATTCCTTTTATCTGTGGGGTAGTTTATAATTTTTGAAGTACTTTACATTCATTTCTTCATATGCTGTTAACAATAATCTGAGAGAAGTAGAGATATGTAGGTACCATCATCATTTTATAGGTGAGTACCAGAGAGGTCAAGCCACTTGCCCAAGGTTACACAGCCAGTCAGAAGATAAATCTGAAGTCTCACTGCAGTTGCTCTGCTCTGCTGATGCCTAATCCAGTGCTTTTTCCACCAGACCACAAAATGAAAAGTCATTCTACAGTTGTAATTATTATTAAATCAGAAAGCACATATTTCCCCACAAGAAAATAATAACAGGCATAACTAATTAAGCCATAGCACACTCTAGGGGATTAACTGGATGGAATAAATTAGAGCCACCAGTATAGAATAATAATTATAATAATAATAACAACAACAACAACAATAATAATAACTGTCATTTACACAACCCTTCAGGTTTCACAAAGTATCTTATATCCATTATGATATTTGAGCTCAGAACAACACTATAAAAAGGGTTTGTTTGGGGGAATTTATAATTTTATCAATGTAGGGAGCTCTGGGTGAGGAAAGTCCACTTATCAATCCAAATAAGAAGCTCTTTACCCACTTAGTTTTAGAGTCTTGCCTGGGGACCCTGAGAGGTTAAGTGATTTAAGCCACAGAGCCAGTGTGTATCACAAACAGGACTTGAACCCAAGTAATCCTGACTCTGAGGTTTTCCCTGTATTTATTCATTACATAAGGCTGCTTCTTGAGGGAAGAAATGCAGATTTATTTTTGCTTTGATTTACCTAGACCTGCAATTTCATTGAGGTAGAGAACTCACAAAGAATAAATTTTCTCTTCCAATGCAAATCAATGCCCACTCTACAACTTAGAGCCCTAAAAAGTTTCTGGGTATGAAGATTCCTATTTTACAGAGAAGGAAACTGAGGCTTGGAGGAATGGCATGACTTGCCACTGTCACATTTCAAGTAAGTTCCCGCAATGGGATTTACCTGCACATCATCTTCCAAGCCCAACAGCCCATGCCCTGGACTACTCTTTTCTCATTCTAAGCAACAAAAGAAGCTTTGTGCTTTCTACATTGAAATGCCAAACTTAATCGTTTTCTAAAACACGGTAAAGCCATCAACTATGAAAAATAGCTTTAGTTCTTTCCAGCCAAATAGATGAGGTTGTAGCTAAACATTCAATCCAGTCTTAAAAACCTAGAAAAGTCAAGACCTCAGGAATGGAGGGGCTTGGAGTGCTGAAATGAAATGGAGATGATGAAGGAAATCCAATCATTCCTATTTGCAGGGCTTTGAAACTGACAAAGCTAATTCATTTCCAGTTCGTCTTTTGCAAGGTGACATTCTGGAGAGGGAAACCAATCGATGAGAGAATCAGCAAAAAGACTCCCTGAAATCTTAACCTGCAAGATGAATGCTCAGCATTTCCTAGCGGGATCTCCCCAGAATGTCACTTAGCCCTGATGGACAATCTCTGTCACTCCCTGAAGGGGAGGTAGCATGGAGCAGCAGAAGGGAGAATGGCTTGACTGGGAGAAGGTGGGCTGAGCATGAAAGTAGCCTGCCTTAAGCAAGGCAAGACCACTCTGGGCTTCCATTTCCTCATGCATCAGAGATCATAAAATTGGAGTGTATACCATCACAGCCTCGTTGCTCTTCTATCCCCAGCACTTAGCACAGGATCCCCTGGTATAGGTCAAGTAGACAAGCATTTATTAAGCAACTGCTGTGCGAAGGAAGTTCTGGGGACACAAAGAAAGGTAAAAATAGACCTTTCTTTTAAGGAGTTCACAATCTAATGAAGAAAACAATTGCAAACAACTATCTAGAAATAAGATATATGTGTGTGTGCGTGTACATATGTGTATATGTACATACGTACATACATACATACAATTGGAGATATCTCAGAGGCAAGGCATTAAGATCAAGGACAACCAGGAAAGGCTTCTTGTAAAAGAAGGTGAGATTTTAGCATTTCATAAATGTTTGTTGATTGGTAGACCAAATAACAA
This sequence comes from Dromiciops gliroides, assembly GCF_019393635.1. Taxonomy (NCBI): domain Eukaryota; kingdom Metazoa; phylum Chordata; class Mammalia; order Microbiotheria; family Microbiotheriidae; genus Dromiciops; species Dromiciops gliroides. The sequence goes on from NC_057861.1 coordinate 707,826,694, forward strand.
AATGGATATGAAAATGTTTTGAAATGTATCATACATATGAGACTCATTCCAGAAAGGTCCTGGGAGCTCAGGAGGGGACTGGGAGCCACACACTTGTCCCTTCAAGGAGAGACAGAAATGACTCAAAGGAGTTCTGTTTAGATCTATGTGATTCCAAATCTTGGAGCTTTTAGCCTGCCTCTTTCTTGTGGGGTGGGGAAACGCAAGTCAAATGCTTCAAAGGGGCAAACTTGGAAGCTCAAGGGGGGTAGGTACCATGGTGGGAAAAGCACTGAATTTAGAGTCTTGGGTTCAAGTCAGACATAGCTGCCACTAGACCAGTTCTAACTCTTGTTAACTGTGTGAACTTGGAAAAGTCACTTAACTTTTCTGAGTCTCAGCTTCCTCATCTGTAGGATGCGGATGATAACATTGATACTACCTTAGTATTAGGATTCTGTAGTATTAAAATGTACGGAGTGACTGTTCTCAGAGGAAGATGTTTGCCTATTTTCTAAAAGGAAAGAAATGACCCAGCCGGATTGATGAGGAATATTTACTGCATAGACCTTCTAATTGGCCTCTTTATCCATTCTCTATTCTTTTGTTGAATTAATCTTCCCCCTAATCTCTACTTTTATCACATTACTTCCCCCGCTCAAGAATACATAATGGTTCCCCATTACCAGAATAAAATCCAAACCTCCCTCTAACAGTTAAAGGCCTTTATAAGCCCTAGGCTTTTAAGCACCCTGTCTAGGCAACTTCTCCTTTTATTCCTTGATGTTCTGGACATCAGACTTATCATGGTCCCCTAATGTTTTTAAGAGTTTGCTCATTTTATTGCTCCCTTCCTCTATTCTTTTTTTTTTTTTTTAGTGAGGCAATTGGGGTTAAGTGACTTGCCCAGGATCACACAGCTAGTAAGTTTTAAGTGTCTGAGGCTGGATTTGAACTCAGGTACTCCTGACTCCAGGGCCGGTGCTCTATCCACTGTGCCATCTAGCTGCCCCTCCCTTCCTCTATTCTTTATTCAAATATCACCAATCTTTCCAGGCTCAAATCTAGCCCCAGGTCCTCTGAGATGCCTCCCCTGCCTTCTTAGCTCATTCGATCTCCATTGTTTCTGAACTGTCTATGTTGGAACACATTAGCATATTCTGTTCTGTACTATTTTGTGTATTTCTTGTCCCCTGGCTAGACTGTAAGCTTCTATTGTATGCTTCTCTTATGTACTCCCATAGCATTTAGCACAGTGCTAGGCACATGGTAGGGATAAATGAAATGGAGCAAAATATAATATAAGGGAGCAGAATGAAATAGAATTTCACCTTCTAGAAGGAAGCATAATCGAACAGAATAAAATGAATGGAATGAAACAGAGAAGAATGGAGAGAATGAAGTAGAATGGAGTGGAGTGGAATAGAGAAAAGCACGTGAGAAACTGGTATCATGTGCCTCCTGTGTCCCTCACGTGCCTGGAAGCCAGGGGGAGTTGTGGCTCAGAGTGGGTTCTGTTCAACAAGGCCTGCTCTAAGTGGCTTTTGAGGCCTTTTCCAAGTGTAAGATTCTGTGATCCTGAGGCCTTCATTTTCAAATGAACCTTGCCTGAGGAAAAAGACCAATTTCAAAGACCCTGGTGTCTAGTCAAGATTGGTCGGTTGCCAGGAAATTAAATTATTTTGTCAAATAAAACAATTTAGGTCCCTTCTAGTTCTGACATTCTATGACTCACCTGTCACCAAAATTGTCTCATATCATCCAAATAGAAAGAGATGTCCCCTCCTCCTCCTTCTCTCTCTCTCTCTCTCTCTCTCTCTCTCTCTCTCTCTCTCTCTCTCTCTCTCTTTCTCTCTCTCCCTAAGATAACAATTAAATAACCTTAGGAGGAAAATTATCACTGAGAATCCTATTTATCACCTGTCACAGACAGAAAAAAAAACCCCCATAATTCTGCCTTCAGCATGAGGTCATCCCTGGGAAAGTGGTTGTTAAGCGTCCTCCTGCCAAACCACACTGGGTCTCCTTAAAGTCTTTTTCATCCCAAGTCACGATTCTGAAACTAACTATCACAGCTGAGTCATTGTTGTCACCGTGCTCAGACTCAGGGCCACCTACATTGATGTAACACTCATTGAAACGCCCCAAAGGAGCCATAGTGGATGGCTTTCCCAAACTAATGCCAAGAGTCAGGAGATCTGAGTTCACTTGTCCCAGTTGGATCATGAACTTGGACAAATCACTTCACTTCCCTGGATCCCAGTTTGTTCTTTTGTAAAATTAAGGCACTGGACTAAGACTTGTAATAGCATTAAAATTGTGTGGTTCAGTGAAACCACTGTAAACTGCACTGATCACTTAAGTAAGGAATGTCCACGGGAGAGGGACCTCAGAACCAAGGGATGACTCAAAGACCTTGCTTCTCACCAAGCACTGGCATGGAGATTCTGGAAGGTGCTAAACCCTAGGGATCCACATATCCAAGAAAGCCTCCAAAAAATTGTCCTATACTGCAGAGTTGTGCAGATTTCAGGATTCCAACCTCTAAATACCTTCCAAACTGCCCAATCATGATGAAGCCTACAACTTAAGGCAGGAGGCACTTGCCTCTTCATTGTGAGAGGCCCCCATAGAAATAAGGGGAAGGGAGGCTATCTACTAGCCACACCTCCCATCCCCAAGAGTAGTCCTTTATAAATGCTGAGAGACAGAGAGAGAGAAAGAGACAGAGACACAGAAACACAGAGAGAGATAGACAGAGAGAGAGGTAGAAGAAGAGACAGAGAGATAGAGAGACAGGGAGAGAGAGAGAGAGGAGAAAGTACGTTTGTGAGGTAAAGGAAGAATCGGTAAGAGGTATGTGCAGAAATATGGTACTGCCCTTAGGGTATAGCAGATAGCATGGTTGACTTGGATTCAGAATATGTAGGTTCAGATACCAGCTCTGCTATATACTAACCTTGAGACCAAGGCAAGTCACTTTCCCTATCTGAGCCTCAGTTCCCTTACCTGTAAAGGGAGGGGATTGGATTTAAGATTTCCTCTAAGATCAGAAGGTAAAAATAGAAATTGAAAGAATCCACCATTCACCTCCTGAAAGAGATCCCAAAAGGAAAACTTCCAGGAATATTATAGCCAAATTCCAGAGCTCCCGGGTCAAGGAGAAAATATTGCAAGCAGCTAGAAAGAAACAATTCAAGTACTGTGGAGCCACAGTAGATAATACAATATCTAGCAGATTCTACATTAAAGGACCAGAGGGCATGGAATATGATATTCTGGAAAGCAAAGGAACTGGAATTACAACCAAGAATCACCCTCTGAGCAAAACTGATTATAATCTTTCAGGGAGGAAATGACACTTCAATGAAAAAGAGGACTTTCAGGCATTCATGATGAAAAGACCTGAACTGAATAGAAAATTTGACTTTCACATACAAGATCCTAGAGAAGCATAAAAAAGTAAACAGGAAAAAGAAATCATGAGGGATATTAAAAGGTTAAACTGCTTACATTCCTACATGGGAAGATGATACTTCTAACTCATAAGAACTTTCTCAGTATTGGGGTAGCTGAAAGGAATATACTTAGACAGAGGGGACAGGTGTGAACTGAATATGAAGGGATGATATCTTTAAAGCATTTGAGTTTTGTTTATCCTTTTTTGTGGGGCAGGCAGGGTGGGGTGGCTGATGTCTGGGGCCGGATTGGGCTCAGGGCCTCCTGGGTCCAGGGCTGGTGCTTTGTCCACTGTGTCACCTAGCTTCCCCATGATGACACCTTTAAAATAAAGTTAAGGGGGTGGCAGTTAGATGCACAGTGGATAAAGCACTGGCCCTGGATTCAGGAGGACCTGAGTTCAAATGCGGCCTCAAACACTTGACACTTGCTAGCTGTGTGACCCTGGGCAAGTCATTTCACCCTTATTGTTCCACAAAAATAAATAAATAAATAAAGTTAAGGGGTAAGAGGAAGGTACTGGAAGAAAAGGAAAGAGAGAGGTGAAATGGGGTAAAGTAGCTCACATAAAAGAAACAAGAAAAAGCTTATGGAGTGAGGGGAAGATGGGGAAGGAGCAGGGGAGTGAGTGAGCCTTACTCTCATCAGAATTAGCTGAAAGAGGGAATAACATACACACTCAAGTGGGTATAGTAATATATCTTGCCCTGTGGGAAAGTGGGAAGGAAAGGGAATAAGGGGGGAAAGGGGAAGGAAGGGAGGACAGATTAGGGGAGGGGGCAGTAAAAAGCAAAACACTTTTGAAGAGGGAAAGGGTGAAAGAAGACAGAAATAGAGTAAATATCAAGGGGAGGGAATAGAAAGGAGCGTAATAGAGTTAGCAATAGTAACTGTGATGGAAATGATAAGCAGGATGCTATCAGAAGGACTTATGAAAATGCAAACCACCAACAGAGAGAGAACTAATGGTATATGAATACAGACTAAAGTATAATTTTTTGTTAGTTCCTCTTTCTAAAGTTATTTTGTCTGTTTTGTTTCACAGCCTGACAAATGTGGAGATGTTTTGCATGACTACACATGTATAGCTTATATTGAATTGCTTGATTTCTAAGGAGGGACAGGGAGGGCAAGAGGAAGAAAATTTGGAACACAAAGTTTAACAAATCAATGTGAAAAATTTGGGTTTTTTATATGTAACTAGGGGAAAATGCTAAACAAACAAACAAATAAAATAAAGATGACCTCTAAGTTTCCTTTGAACCCTATATCCATGATCCTCGAATCTCTCTTGCCATTCTGTTGACCCCACCTGCTTTTCACTTTTATTATATTTTGTTGTAGGTCTGTCCTATCCCCCTACTAGATGATAATATCAACAGGAGGAAAAAGGTCCCTTTTTTCACTTTTGCATCCCAGCCTTGGTGCAGGGCACACCACACAGTGGGCTCTTCATAAATGTTTGCTGAATTACATTGTACCACTATGGCCTATTTTAGGTCACAGACTCCTCTTGGTCAGAACATTGTATACTTGAGTTTGGATACACCTACACACACACACACACACACACACACACACACACACACACACACTAGACCATGAATGTAATAAAGTGCTTAATACCCATAGGTCATAATGACCAAAAAGAAGATTAAGCAATCATTTCATTTTCCAGTTCCTCTAACTGACTGGCTAGAGCTCACATTACTGGAGATAAATTCAAACGCTCCTTTAAACCAAAGAGAGAAAGAGACAATGACAACTGAAAAGTTACGAGCATCAGGATCTGCTTTTGAATCAAACCTCTTCCTCCCACCCCAGCCGTGCCTCCACCCTTCCCAGCAGGATGCTGTCACTCACTTGTCTTCACCTGCAGGTTCAGGGCTACCCATGCCCTGGGATTAATTCCCTCCTGGCAGGAAATGAATAAAAAGCTTTCAGGGCAACACAAGAACCTTGCCTTGGCATCAGGTTTCCCATCTGGTGCTCTGGTCACCATTGCCTTATACAGAATCTTCTCACTGTCTACCCCAGATCCCTGACCTCTGGTCCCTCAATTCCCCTCAGCTCCAATCCAAGAATCACAGAATTCAAACTAGAAAAGACCTGAAAGATTATCTAATAGAATCCTGTCTATGCATTGGGCAATGTGTTATCAGGGGAAGATCACTAGACTTGGAGTCGGGATTGACCGGAGTTTGAGTATTGCCTTTGACACTTATCTTGACACTGTATGACCTTCACTCTTCTCGGGGCGTCTGATTCATCATCTGTAAAATAGCAATATTAGAGCCTGCTCCACATGGGCTGCTGGGAGGGCCAAGTGAGGTAATGAATGTAAAACATAAAGCATTTTACCTCCTTTAGGACTTTTGATCAAATGTGTCACATCAATGTAGGTGGCCCTAGATCTGAGTGTAAAGAGAGTAGGACTATTTGTAAACCTAAAAGTATGTTGAAAACCATGAGGCATTATTTAAATGTCAACTATTCTTATTTTTTACAAATGAGGAAACTGAGTCACAGAGAAGTGAAGCAATTCTTCCAAGGTGACAGAACCAAGAGATAGAATTCAGGAAGCCTGGTATTGAGTCCCAGGGACTTTGCCTTCCTGGATTTCTAAACTGCCACCCATTAGGACCCCTGGTACCTTCTGCCAGGCCCAAGATTTTTTCAGTCTTGGCCTCCAACTGATAACCTCTATACTGTATGAGAATCCACAGTTCTAGCCTGACGAAAGAATGGCAGAATGTAGACCAAGTTGTGTGTGACAAATAGAGCTTCCGCCTCTGACCAGAAGGCAGGAGAGTTGAGAGAGGCTGGGGAAGGCCTCTCACTGTGACTGGACTAACAGAAGCTGGAGATAGGGTACCCCTTGAGTCACATGATGTTCAATGTATACTAATGGAACATACAGTAGGATAGCCCCTTCCTTGTCTGATGTTTGAAAGGGATGCTCTCTATGTACATATTTGTTTTTTCATCTCTAGCAGGGATGCTTTCCCTCTGTAGGGAAAGAAGTTAGCCAGAGAACTGGAGCTGGGATTAATTCCAGGAAGTTTCAAAGTGGATGGGATATGCCTTTAGCTGGCATGAAATGCAATGGGAGGGTTGGATCGCTGTGTTAGGAAGGGATCTGGAGGCAGTAATAGGAGGAGGGGTTGAGAGCCCAGAACATGGAAGCCAGTGACAAAAGCCGAGAAAACAAATCAGATAGGACCCAAACTCCGGCACTGATTTCCATGGTGGGAAGGCAGTACCCCTACTGGAAGGGCACTGGATCCCACCTGCAAAAATGAATGGTGAGGGGCGGCTAGGTGGTGCAGTGGATAGAGCACCGGCCCTGGATTCAGGAGGACCTGAGTTCAAATCTGGCCTCAGGCAATTGATACTTACTAGCTGTGTGACTCTGGGCAAGTCACTTAACCCCAATTTCCTCACCAAAAAAAAAAAAAAAAAAAAAGAATGGTGATCATTATGCTCAGTCTGCTGCTAACCAGACAGAAAAGTGTGTGTGTGTGTGTGTGTGTGTGTGTGTGTGAGGGGTGGGGGGATAGTTCAATTTAATCTTGACGAGATCACATTAAGGACCTTGGAAGCCATCAAATACAACCCCTTTATCTTACAGATGAGTAAACTTAGGCACAGAGAGGTGAACTGCTTTACCCCAGTTCATAAATGTCTAAGGCAAGATTTGAACCAGGTCATCCTGACTTCAAGTCCAGTGCCTCATCCACTATGCCCCTCACAGGCAAAAATAAGGATTAATACAATAGCTTTTTTTTGAGGTGGCAAATACATTCCCTCCTCCCCCAAAATTCTCTCTAGCCCATTGGCTCTTGCTCTACAATGACTTTAATAGATCGCCATCACCAGAGAGCAGGAGTTGGAAAGGGATAGGTGATAGAGACTGTCTTGGGTGCTAGGTAATCTCACAGTTGGAGAGAGAAGATGGACATCTGTGAATTGATTCCTTTTCTTGGCATTCCTCAGGCCAGCTCCATGATGGAAAGCAACTGCAGAGGGACAAAACCTCTTCTGCTTGACATGAGCCCATTTGAAGTCACCTGGAAAGCTTCCTCAGAGTCCCCACCTGGAGCTGCTGGGTCCTCCCCCTCAGAAATCAAGCAAGGGGACAAAGGGGCATGGAGTGGTTTGCAGGTGACAGAAACTTAGGCTTGCTTGGTTTTGTTTTTTCCTTAATACAGTCTCCAGTGCTAAAACAAATCCCACACCTGGACTCTAGGAGGCTCATTTCTCTTCAGACCAGCAGCGATGCTACAGTAGCTCTTGCTAGCACCAGTTGCTGCCATTGAAACCAACCTGATCACAAAAGGAAAACAATACCTGTCCCTGAAATTCAGCCAAGGTTTCATTGAAGCTGGGCTCCTTTTCTTCTGCCATTCTCATTAAAAATAATAAGCTAGTTGGCAGCTTTCAGGCATGGTTCACCCTCCAATTTTGTCTCATCCCTTGGAATCTGTTGGCTATTACCTGGCTTTATACTTTTGTCCAGGGTCATTCCCTGCTCCGTGACCCTCAACCCAAAACTGCTCAACCTACAAACATTCTGTGGCCTTATCTTCAATATAAATAAATACCCCTTCATTTCATCTCAGGGCAGTTGATAAAGCGAGAGGTAGAAGCAGGACCTAGCCTAGTCTAAATCCTACCTCTCCCATGCTTCCTCTTACACACACACACACACACACACACACACACACACACACCTATACACAAACACACATACACATACATATATACACACATACATACACACACATCATGATATAGTGGAAGAACTTGATTTGGAATCAGAGGACCTGAGTTCAAATCTCAATTCTGCCACTTGTATGATCTTGAGCAAATCAGTAAACTCTCTGGGTCTTAGTTTCCTCATTTATGAAATACATAAATTAATACATAAAATTTACAGTGTGGTTGGGATAGATGATCTCTGAAGTCCCTCAAAACTTTAAATCTATGATCTCTGGCCTCTTTTTACAGATGAGGGCACAGAAAGTTAAAAATGACTGGCCTAGGATCACACAGCTTATAACCATCTGAGGCCTGATTTGAACTCAGGATGTCCTAGCTCCAAGCACAAAATTCTTTCTACTGTGTCACTTAGCTGCCTGGCTGCCTAAGATCATTATTCCCATTTTACCAATGAAGAAATCAAAGGTCAATGAAGTGAGTTGCTCGGCCCATGGTCCCACAGATCTTAAGGAGGGGTAGCTGGGGCTACAGCCCAGGTCTCCCTGACTCTTCATCTTTCTAAAGTGCCAAGCATTGAGGCCTCTTCAAGGCACTGAGGAGCCAGACTCTGACACAGACTTTGGTCAAGTCTTCAAATTGGGATCCATGTCTAACATTTTCTCTACAGGTAAATTGGAAGGATCCTCCATATCTGATTCTCCATATTTGTCCATTGAAGGACAACCCGCTCACTTTTCTATTGCTATCAACACCAGTTTATTATCTCCACTTTACAGTCGGAGTATCTGAAGGGTAAGAAGACTAAGGACTTTGTCCAAGGTTTTCCAAAGAGCCAAGGTTATATTAAACCACCCCAGCTGCTTGATTTCTATAGTGCAGTGTGATTGAAAGAACACAGGCCCAGTTGTCAGCAGGCCTGGGTGCTAGACTCAGCCCAGTGGGAGGGAAGCATCATGGTACCATGGAAAATGGGCTGGATTTGGAACCAATTCTGCCGTTTATTAGCTGTGTGACCTTGCGCTAGCTTCCTAAACCTCTCTGGGCATTGGTTTTATCCTCTGTAAAATGAGCAAATTGGACTAGATAACCTCTTGGATCCCTTCCGATTCTAACTCTGATTTTATGACTATGTGACAATTGGTAAGTAGTTTCACATTTCTGAGCTTCTGTTTCCTTATCTATAAGATGAAGAGGAGAGACAAGGAGAATATGGAAATAGCAGAGAGGGGAACATAGTGGGAGGGAAAAGAGTGAAAGGAAAATGGAAAAAGATGGGGAGGATTGGAGAAGAGGACATAGGGGATGGGGACTGAGCAAGAAAGGATATGAAAATGGAAATAATAGAATGGAGAAGGCTGGGTTTGAAATCAAAGGACCTGGCTCAAGTCCCAGCAAAGCCCCTTACTACCCATATACCTCTTAGAGAAGACACTTAACCAGTCCCTAAGGATCAAAGTTAGAGACAAACCATTATCTATGTCAGTGGAAGGAATTTCCACATCATTAGAAATCATGGGTCTTTCATGTATGGATGTCTAAGTGGTATGAGCAGACTGGGTAAGAGAGTGGATTCTACAAGTGAGGGGAGAGATCACTATGGGCTGAAGATGACTTCATGGAAATGGGTCCTGAGCCCATTTTACAAAGTGGGGTGATCTCTATCCTGGTGTATGGTCTGGATTAGAAAAGAAGGGAAAACCCATTCGGTGACAAGGGGTGAGGGGCACACTAATAGTAGGTTCAGGGAACAGTAAAGATACCTGCCTGTCTGAAAAGGACAATTTATTGGCTCCCATTCTTTCAAGGGTAAATTTTTCAGTACAAACACATTTTTCATGCTCTGCTTCCACCACATCGGTAAGCTAGTTCCACCTTGCTTTGGTACCTCAAACATATGAGAACCTTGGTCAATTTAGAGGCAGGAAGATCTGGGTTCAAGTGCTGCCTCTGCCACTGAATAGATAAGTCATTGTAGGAAGTCACTTTCCTTCTCTAGAGTCTCAGTTTCTTCATCTATAAAAGGTGGCTAATCGCTGGAGCATTTGCTTCTCACGGTTGTTTCAAGGATCAAAAGAGAAAATGAGGAAGCACTTTGAAAACCTTGAAGTGCTAAATAAATGGGAAATATTATTAAGTCTTCCTAATTCAACAACTGAGATTAAGTCCAGTCTCCATAAAGAAAGGAAGGATGCTAGATACTAGGGAAATAATGCTAAAGAGGATCTGCCTCCAACTAACCTCTAGGTGACAACAGAGATGATGGGGTAAGGATTTAAAGCAAGAAGAGACCTTAGCTTAGCACAGTGCCTGGCACCTTTCTGTTGTTCAGTCATATCTGACTCATCGTGGCCACATTTGGGGTTTTTCCTGGCAGAGATACAGGAATGGTTTGCCATTTTCTTCTCCAGCTCATTTTACAGATGAAGGAACTGAGGCAAACAATCTTAAGTGACTTGCCCAAGGTCACCCAGCTAGTAAGTGTCTGAGGTCGGATTTGAATTCATCAAGATGAGTCTTCCAAGCTCAGTGTTCTATCCATTGTGCCACTGAGCTGCCCCTAGTAAGCACTGGCACCTTGTAAGCATTTAAGAAATGTTTGGTGTTAATAAAGATCTACTAGTCCGACCTTCTCATTTTATAGATAAGGAAATTTAGGGGTTCCTAGCCAGTCAATAAGGCTGTTATCAGTCCATCTTAGACACTGACCTGATTGCTCAATGGGCATCAGCTGTGGCCCAAAAGTAATTTTTGAAGAGAGGGAGAGTAATATATCAAGAAGCTGCTATCCCACCTCACTCCCCATCTGAGACACTCAAGAGGGAGAGGCATGGACTGACTGTGCTGGGTGAGTCTAACCAAGGCACCTCCAATCTCCGCACCCATCTCCATACCTGAAAATGGCACAAGTCCAGCCTGCACTTTTTGCATCCAGGGATATCATGAATATTTTTTAAAAGAATGACACAGAGCTTTGAGTTCTTTGGTGGGTGCTTACTGAATGGGAAAGCTATCTTGGCCCCAGAGGCTGGAATGTTACTGTAAAAGCAAGCCACACAGAGGCTGCTTCCAGAAATCAGCACGGAAGGGTTTCTATTTCTTGGCCATTACATCATCTGGTTTATGAACTTTACAATCAACCACAGCCTCACCCCTGGCTCTCCTGAGGCCCCACTGTGAATGGGGCTTCCATGGAATGCAAACAGGAGGCTCTGTGCCAGGAATAGCCAGGAAAGGCAGCCACATGGCAACAAATAGCTCTGCACAGGGCTGGTACCTGTGGCACCCTCCTCCGCTTCTCTTCCCTCCAGCCCCACCTGACCTCCCAGTCCCCTGCCCCTTCCATGTGACATCTTAGGCCAAAGGCCTTCAGTGGGCTTTTTTGTGGGGGTGGGGGGATAGAAGGTACCTTCTATGAACTCAAAATCTTAGATAGACGAAGAGGTCAAGTCATTTGCCTTCCTTTATACAACATAGCCACCAGACCAGTGGTTTCCAAAAATGGGGTATATAACCCAATCCATTGGGGGTGTGGAAAGAAAACATCAAAACATCTTTTTTTAAAATAAAAACAACAGAAAAAATTAAGATTCACTAATAATTAATACAGAAATCAACACTAGAACACTCACTCTTTATATGACTATCATAGGTCATATAATATGGAAAGTATCTTGAGGGGAGACTGGATGGATGCTCCACAACATGGTGGGTTTGACAGCAACGGCCTCCCTCATTTGTTTGTTTTATTCATTTGCTTTCAGCAAATTATTTGTGTCCAGTTAAGTGCTTCTATAGATTCTATTATCTGATTTTAGCTAAGCAAACCACTGGGCGGGGTGGGAGGGAGAAGGAATATGGCATAAAAAGATTCCTGCAAAGAAACTAGCCATTGAAGACAATATTAATAATGTGAATACAAGCAAAGACCAAGAAAATAGCTGAACTGACACTTCCTCCCAGTACTAGCATGCTCTGTCCATCAGCCCCATGAAGGACCAATTATATAGCCTTCTCCATCTCCCCACCAGCCAACTGCCTACTCCAGAGGCACCATCACCAGGCTGACTGGTTACTCCCAGGCCCCTACTCTCCTTCCGCCAGGGATCACAATCATGTTTACTTCTCTCCCAGCAATGAACTCTCTGGACTTCAACAGCCCATCCAAAGCTGCCTTGCCCCACCCCTCCACTCCCTACCCACTCCTTTCCTGCTTCCCCTTTTTGTATTATCATCCCCACCCCCATTCAAATGTCAACTTTTTGAGGGCAAGGATTGTCTTGCTTGTCTAGGTGTGTATCCTTAGTGTTTAGCCCAGCACCTGGAACATAGCTGACAATAAATGCTTCATCTACCTAACGATTAATTGGATCTGATAAAAAGTTGGCCAAAAAATGCAATTATTTTAAGTGAATTTACAGGACTTTGACAATAATTAATGATGAACCTCACCCAAAGTATTTACTATGCCTTCAGAAATTATATAATGATAGTATGAAGTGAGAGTGATTAATTAGCAAAATGGTTAAAAACTAAGCTTTTGGGGGCAGCTAGGTGGTGCAGTGGATATAGCACCAGCCCTGGATTCAGGAGGACCTGAGTTCAAATCCAGCCTCAGACTCTTGACAATTACTAGCTGTGTGACCCTGGGCAAGTCACTTAACCCCCACTGTCCTGCAAAAAATTAAAATTAAAAAAAAACTAAACTTTTGCTTCCAAAAACAATTTAGGTATGTCAACTAGAAAATGTCTCATATCTTCACATTTAAACAAGGAAACAATTTGCTAACAGGTTTTTGAGTCTTCCAAAAATTTTGAATGGGGTTTAAACAAATTTGTTAAAATATCAAAATGGAAATTATAATATTCTTATCAAGTTTTATTTTATATGATCGATTTTACTTGCTTTGTATTATTTTATATTATCACTTTTAATTACTATTATCAATTTTTATTTTATATCCTGTGGTACTTCTTACCACAGGATTTAAAAGAAAAATGAATTGTAAAATATCATTAATTTCATCATTAGCTTATGCTTTTTAATTCAATCTGTTTTGTTTTTGTTTTTTTTTTGGGGGGGGGTGAGGCAATTGGGGTTAAGTGACTTGCCCAGGGTCACACAGCTAGTAAGTATTAAGTGTCTGAGGCCAGATTTGAACTCAGGTCCTCCTGACTTTAGGGCCGGTGCTCAATCCACTGTGCGTTTTAAATTTATATAGGTTTTGTATTATACAAACAGATTAATATAGTAGTACACACACACACACACACACACACACACACATATACATATATATATATATGTGGTGTCAAACTCAAATAGAAACACATCTCTCTGTAAACCACAAATTAACATTAAATTATTACCGTATTCTTATTTATTTTGCTAAATATTTCCAAACTACATTTTAATTTGGTTTGGGTCATACTCTGGGAGGGTTGTGAGTCTCATGTTTAAACCTCTGATGTATATAATATATAAATAAATGTACATATATTGGAGATCTATGCTCCAAAGTTGTTTAATGATGACTATCATTAAACATAAAGAGATGTAGTACTTGCATTCTTGGTATGGGTCACACCTAATTCCCCACCTTCTTCCTCCTCACCCAGTTTCAGGTCTAAATGTTTAATTAATCTCTTTTACCAGAAAGACTTCTTCCTTGTGTATAACGTAAATCCTCCTTGCCTGTTTAAATACTTTCCCTCTAGTTCTGCCCCTTCTGAAATGAAAAATAGCTTCTAAGTTACCTTACTGCATATAATCCTAACCATGTTTGAAGATAGTTATTAAGTTGTCCTCAGCCATCTTTCCTCCTGAACAAAAATAGCCTGCCTCCTTTAACCTTTCTCTGAAATCCTTTCACAGTGGGGCCATGTCCTTCTCATGCTTTACTCCACTTGACCTCAAAATGGGAAAAGACCCCAATTAGACTCAACAACTGAAGAGCCTGACTGGGGCTGGTTCTAATAGAAAGACACCCAATTCTAGTCTAGAATATATTGGACTTGCGCAATGGGCATGTATCTGGTTCATTAATAAATACTAGACCCTGGGGCAGCTACGTGGCGCAGTGGATAGAGCACCGGCCCTGGAGTCAGGAGTACCTGAGTTCAAATCTGGCCTCAGACACTTAACACTTACTAGCTGTGTGACCCTGGGCAAGTCACTTAACCCCAATTGCCTCACTAAAAAAAAAAATAATAAAAACAAAATAAATACTAGACCCTAGATCTTCTGGTCCCCCACTCTGGTGTCATTATATTCCATCACACTGCCTCCCCCAGTGGTCCCTGTTGGAAATTCTTCTCAAATTAGGGTCCCAGGGAATTGACTTTGGCTCTTTAAAGTTATCTGCAAAATATAATAAGCATGACATAATGGATATCATAGGGAACTTGGAGTTAGGGACCTGACTTCAAATTCAGTCTCTAACACAAACTGTGTGAGCATGGGTAAGTCATGTAACTTCTCTGAACCTTGGCTTTCTCATCTTAAAAATGGTGGTAAGGACATCTTTAGCACCTCTCTCCAGACCTGTACCACCAACTGGCTACAAGTGGGTGTCCTCTAGGCATCTCACACTCAACATGTCCAAAGCTAAACTTCCTATTTTCCCACTTACCTCCAAATCCACCCCTCTTCCAAACCCCCCTGTTTTAAGGACCTTGATAGTCTTCAATTTACCCATTTAAGTTCAGAACCATAAAGTCATCCTCATCCCCTCACACTTTCACATCCCCCATGCCCAGTCAGTTGTCAAGCCTCCCCAGTTCTATTTCCACAAATCCCTGGCATCCCCTTCTCTCTCCTCACCTAGTCACTATCCCAATTCAGGTCCTTATCACTTCTCACCTGGACTTTTCAAACAGCCTCCTACTTGGTTTCCTGGCACTTCATTCACCTCTATAATCCTTCCTCCACAAAGCTGCCCAAAGTGATATTGTTAAAATTTAGTATTATCTTTAGATGTAATTGGAAAAAATAAAATACTATGTACTAAAATAAAAAATAAATAAATAAAGCATAGTCTAACTGTGTCATTCCCTCTGTCTCTTAGAATCCCAGGCATTCCACAAAGCTCACATCAAGTAACAAATCTTTCATGATGCTTTGCCTGATCCACCTAGATGCTAGTAGTGCCTTTCCTCTCCACCTCCCCCAAATGACCATATATACCTTGTATACATTTTGTTTTATCTATACCTGTACCTGTAGGCAGCAAGGTTGCATAGTAGATAGAGTATCAGGCTTGTAATCAGGAAGATTAGTCATGAGTTCATATCTGGCCTCAAGATACTTACTGGCTATGTGACCCTGGGCAAGTCACTTAACCCTGTTTGCCTCCATTTCATCATCTGCAAAATGAGCTGGAGAAGGAAATGGCCAACCACTATGGTATCTTTGCCAAGAAAACCCTAAATAGGGTCACAAAGAGTTGGACATGACTGAAATGACTAGACAACAACAACAAAATTCCTATACTTGATCCCCCCAATAGAATGTAAATTCCTAGCTGTTTCATTCTTTTCTTTTTTTAATTAAATTTGATTTTATTTTTAAAATATTTTCCAATTATATGTAAAGATATTTTTTGAATTCCAAATTTTTCTCCCACCCTCCCTTCCCTCCCCCTCCCAAAGCCAGAAAGCAATCTGTTATAGCTTATACATTACAATCATGTTAAACATATTTCCATATTAGTCATGTTGTAAAAGAATCAGAACAAAAGGAAAAAAAAACATGAGAAAGAAGAAACAACCAAAAAGCAACAAAAGTGAAAATAGAATGCTTCAATCTGCATTCAGACTCCATCATTCTTTTTCTGAATGTGGAAAGCATTTTCCACCATAAGTCTTTTGGCATTGTCTTGGATCATTGTATAGCTGAAAGGAGTTAAGTCTATCACAGTTGATCACCACAAAATGTTGTTGTTACTGTGTCCAGTGTTCTTTTGGTTCTGCTCATTTCACTCAGCATCAATTCATGTAAGTCTTGCCAGGTTTTTCTAAAATCTATCTGCTTATCATTTCTTACAACACAATAGTATTCCATTACATTCATATACCACAACTTGTTTAGCCATTCCCCAGGTGATGGGCATGCCCTCAATTTCCAATTCTTTGCTATCATTCTTTTTTTGGTACCTATAGTGCCTCTTATGGTACCTTGCTCACTTAATAAATGCTTACTCATTGATTATCTCACAGGCTTAGCATTTGCACACTTTAAAGAACTTACAGAAATATCTTTTATATCCATGATGTCACTTAACCTCTCTCAACCTCAGCTCCCCAAATGTAAAATGGACATGATCATAGCATTTGCTTCCCAGGGTTGCTGTGAGGATCAGATGAGATCATATCTGTAAAGTGTTTCAAAAACTTTGAAGCGGGCAGCTAGGTGGCGCAGTGGATAGAGCACCAGCCCTGGAGTCAGGAGGACCTGAGTTCAAATCTGGCCTCAGACGCTTGACACTTACTAGCTGTGTGACCCTGGGCAAGTCACTTAACCCCAATTGCCTCACCAAAAAAAAAAAAAAAAACTTTGAAGGCTATTTACTTGTTAGCTATTATTGGTAATTACTCTTCTCTAAAAAAAGAGAGGAGCTTTCACTAAATGACCTCTAAGGTCCCTTTTAGTTCAAAAGCTGTGATCCTTTGATCTTTCTCCTTAAAGAGAAGACTAAGAAAATTTTATGACTTGTTTCTTTAGAGAAAAGTCCCATTTTCTATCTCTTAGCTTCACCAAATAGGGCCAGCTTTATTAAGTTGGTGAATCAGGTATCTACCCACATGGTTATGGAGTATGATTAAGGGAATGCTAACAGACCCCCAACCTAGAAATCTCTTTTACCACCGGTATTAGGGCTTGAAATACCACCATTATAGATTAATTCCCTTGGGTTTTGAGGGCCTTTTGGTGTCCCTGAGTGACCTAAGAAAATAGCCCTGAGAGGGCTATTATCAACTACTGAAGCTGTTGCCAGAGGCAGACAGTCAGCTAAGGTCAAGGTTTTAGGGCCATGCTGTCTAGCCAGGTTGGTGTTAGACGAATAGAGTGCTGGACTTGCAATCAGGAAGAGCTGAGTTGGAATCCTGCCTCAAGCATTAACTAGCTGGGTGACACTAGGCCAATCCCTTAACCTCTCTCGGCCTCAGTTTCCCCAACTGTAAAATCAAAGCAATACTAGCACCTACCTTCTAATGGAGGTAATACTCACACCCACCTCCCAGGGTTGTTGTGAGGATCAAATGAGATCATATCTGTAAAGTGTTTTGCAATCTTTCAAGGCTATATAAATGCTAGCTATGATTAGTAGTAACTGATGGTGAAGCTCAGACCTGGAAATAGAGAGAGAAACAAGGCAAGAGGGAACAAGCCTGAGTCCTGCTCTGGGATCTGACTTCCCCAAAGTGATTAGGAATGCATTTCCACCCTCTCTCCACTAACAGAGTTCAAACAGCCTCAGAAAGTAGTGAGTTCCCTCTCACAGGCAATCTTCAAGCAAATGCTGGATGATTGCTGCTCTTATACCTCGCATGGAAAATTTTTGTTCAGCTATGGACTGGACTGGATGGCTGCTGAGGTTCCCTCTGATCCTGTGATTCTGAAACTGTTCCTGTTTTCTCTCTCCACTTACAAAAGAGCCTGTAACAGACTATGTTTAATTAGCTCCTATTTGATAAGGTGCTCCGTGGCCCTGATTATTCTATCCAACGAATGCCTTTTCCAATTCTACCAACAACAACGATAATAATAGCTAGCGTTTATATCGCATTGTGAGGTTTACAAAGTGTTTTGCATGGTATCTCATGAGAACTGTATGAGGTAGGTGCTGTTATCATCCCCATTTGGCAGATGAGGAAACTGAGGCAGTCGGAGTTTCAGTGACTCACCCAGGGTCACACAGCTAGTTATGTGTCTGAGGTAGGATTTGATTCCTTCCAAGTCCAGCCCTCTAGCTTCACAAAAGGGCTACCTGCTCCCTCTAGTCTAGTTAGCTTCCTCCAGCTCCAGGGGTCATGCCCCCTTATGTGGGCTCAGCCTGGAAACTGCAGGGAAAGGGAGAGTGCCAGCTTCCTGACCTGGGACTTATGTGTGGTTCAACAGGACAGGCCCCAAGAGGATGTGTTGAAAGATACCCCAAACAAGGCCAGCTCTAACACCTGAAAGAGGGGATCAGGAAGGATGAGGAAGGAGGGAAACTTTCTTCTTTCTATCTCCTTTTATCCTGATTATAAAATGATAGGTGGGGAGAAAGTGTTAAGAGCCCCTGAAAGAGTTGGTGTTTTAATGAAAAACCCATTGGGGAGGGGAAGCAAGAGTAATAATAACCTCTCTGCTCCACGTGCCATACCCCCACACCGCCAACCTCAGGAGGGTCCCTGAGGACTCAGGTCCTGGATTTGAAAGTTTTTGGTCTGACCCACTTGAATGACCTGGAAGGAAGGATGAAGGTGAAGATCAAGCCCAGAGAAGCCAGGTCACTCCCTCCCCATCTAATGAACCAGGGCTTTCAAGAGAAGGACAAAGGCCCAAATAAGAGAGAAGAGATAGATGCTCAGCAAGGACCCACCTGCCACTCCTAATTAGGGCAGCAGCACCTCCAATCTGCCAGGGCCAAAGTATTGTGATCTAGCCTCTCACTGTGGTCTAGCCTCCTGGGAAGGCTCCTGCCTTTTCATTAAGGCCCCAAAGAAATCAAATCTATAGTCATATGAAAAATGCTCTAAATCACTATTGATCTGAAAAATGCAAATTAAAACAACTCTGAGGTACCACCTCACACCTATCAGAGTGGCTGATATAACAAAAATAGAAAAGGTTGAATGTTGGAGATGTGGGAAAACTGGGATGTTAATCCACTGTTGGTAGAGTTGTGAACTAATCCAACCATTCTGGAGATCAATTTGGAACTTTGCCCAAAGGGCCATAAAACTGTGTATACCCTTTGACCTAGCAATACCACTGCTAGGTTTATATCCCAAAGACATCCCATAAAAGAGAAAAAGACCTATTACAAATATTACAATATTACAAAAATATTTATAGCAGCTCTTTTTTTGGTGATTAAGAATTGGAAATCAAAGGAATGCCTATCAATTGAGGAATGGCTAAACAAGCTGTGGTATGTGATGGTGATAGTTATTATGCTATAAGAAATGACAAGCAGGATGACTTCAGAAAGGCCTGGAAATACTTACATAAACTAATGTATGGTGAAGTGAGCAGAACCAGGAGAACATTGTGCACAGAGACAGTAATATTGTTTGGTGAAGAACTGAATGACTTAACTATTCTCAGCAATACAATGATCCAAGACAATGTCAAAGGACTAATATTGAAGCCTACTTATCCACCTCCAAAGAAAGAACTGATATTGATGGAACACAGACTAAAGCGTGCTATTTTCCACTTTTTCCCTTTTATTCAAGTTTTCTTATACAAAATGACTAATATGGTAATGTTTTACATAACTGCACCTGTATATCCTATATCTGATTGCTTACTGCTTCGGGGAGGGATTTGGAGAGAGGGAGGGAAGGAAGGAAAGATAAAATTTGGAACTCAAAACTTTAAGTAAAAATGTTTATTAAGACTTTGGGATACCCTTTAAATGCTAGTTATTATTACCTCCATCTCCATTGAGAGTGACTCAGGACACAGGTTTCTGTGAGAAACCATAGGGTTTTATGAGACTTGGGCTCATCTCTCACGGTAGCTGTCTGCCCTCTCCCAGAGACTGAGTGGGCTCTGAACAAAGAATTCTTTACTTATAAAGAATATTATGATATCTGCTAAATACATTCCATTATACCCAGACTTCCAACAGCATCCACTTAATTTGGGCCACTCTCACTCTCCTGTCTCTGCCACTCTGCCTCAAAATTACTTAACCCTGTTACCTGCTGTGGTCAGATTGAAAGTTGCTTCAATCCTGAAGGGAAGAGGGTGGCAGAAATCATCAAGACCTTCCAAGACTCCTTCATCAGGTCATCTTTTGGAACACAGATACAGACTCTTGATCCATTTATGGGATCCTCTTCCTGAACTTTTCCACTGACCCCTGGACCTAGATGCTTCTGGGATCAAGGATTCATAGGAATTATTTCAACATTTCCATTTTTTATTCTCTTCTGCATTGTCTCTCTGAAGAGGCCTAGATCTTCCCAAATCCATTCAACAAACAATTATTAAATGCTGGAGGTTACAATGCCAGGAGTTGGAGATAAAAAGACAAAAATAACATAGGCATTGCCCCCTGAGTAGCTTATATTCTGTGGGCAGGGACAACATGAACAGAATTACCTAAATACAAGGTAATTTGAGATGAAAAGGACCAGACAGGAGATTCAGGAAAAGTTCACAGCTTCTGAGAGGCTGCAGTGAGGATGGGATGCCTTCTGGTGTGGGAAATGACCCTTGCAAATTAGGTTGTCATCCTTCGTTCTTGAAGAGGACCAAAATAACATCACTCTGTTGGGGTCAAGATAGTGTGTCGACTGTGGCTGATCAGCTCTACCATTGCCTTCTGGCATGGGAAATGACCCTTGCAAATGTATGTAAATGGGATATGCAATGTACAGTTCAAATCTTGTCATTTCTAACTCCACATCACCTCTCAGACACCCCTTTTCTTTCCATTTACCCAACTAATTCAGGTCTTCATCATCCCTTGTTGAATGATAGCAAAGCTTCCTAATTTCTCTATCTGCCTCAAGTCTCTCGCCAATACCTAGAATGCTTTCCCACTACACTTTAGCCTCCTAGAATTGTTGGTTTCTTTCAAGACTCAGCACAAGTTGTGGTTAAATCAAAAGCTGCTTTAATTCTGCCTTTCTTGGTTATCAGCTCAGCCCCTCTACTAGGCATCTTCCACTCCAAGGTTACCTTGTATTTTATTTTCATTTGTCTTGTATGCACCTATATACACATATTATGTTGCCTGCCCCATTAGAATGTAATCTCCTTGGGGCAGTTAGGTGGCATGGTGGATAAAGCACCAGCCCTGGAGTCAGGAGGACCTGAGTTCAAATCTGACCTCAGCCACTTGACACTTACTAGCTATGTGACCTTAGGCAAGTCACTTAACCCTCATTGCCCAGCAAAAACAAAACAAAACAAAAAGAATGTAATCTCCTTGAGGGAAAAATGTTTTACTTTTGCTTTTGTATCCCCCGCAGAATGCATGGTACATAATAAGCACTTAGTAAGTAATTATAGACTGATAGTCTAGTTTGGCTAGGACAAAGAATTCGCAGAAGAGACTGGTATGCAATAAGAACTAGAGGGATAGATTGGGACAGGCTGTAGAGCTTGTATTTCATTTTAGAGGCAAGAGGGAACCAATGGAAGTTTTTAATTAAGGTAGAGAGAATCAGACCAATATTTTAGGAAGATGATTTTGGCATTCATGTGGAGATCCAATTGGAAAAAAGAGAGACTTGAAGCAGGGAGACCAAATAGGGATCTATCACAATAGTTCAGGTATTGGGGGACTAAACTAGAATGGTAGGTCAGTAAGTAGAGAAAAGGGGTGAAGATATGAGAGATTTTATAAGGGTAGAATTGATCAGACTTCATGCACCTAGGATAAGAAGAAAAATGGTGGAATGGGAAAAAATATTTGAATCAAATTTCTCTTGTAAGGGTTTGGTATCCAAGATATATAAACAACTAACAAATATATGTGTATGCATATGTATTCATATGCACATGTACATATATATATAATCTATATATGAGCAAAAACTATTCCCCAATAGATCAGTGATCAAAGGATATTACAAAGAATGATCAAAAGAAGAACTGAAATTATTAATAATCATATGAAAGAGGACTCCAAATTACTAATGAAAAGAAAAATGCAGATTAAAGCAACCCTGTATTTTCACTTCAAGCCCTAAAAATTGATAAAGATGACAAGAGATGGAAATAGTAAATGTTGTAGGAGTTATGAGAAGATAAGCACACTAGTGCATTGTTGGTGGGACTATAAATCGGTGGAACAATTTTGGAAAGCAATTTGCAATTATGCAAGAAAGTCACAAAAATGTCCATAGCCTTTGACCCAAAGATTCCACTACTAGGCTCACTACAAGGCTTATATTCCAAAGAGGTCATTGATAAGAAAAAAGTCCCCTTTTATGTACAGAAGCCCCCTTTTTAGATAGCAAAGAATTGGAAACAAAGTAGATGGCCATCAATTGGGGAATGGCTAAACAAATCATGGCACATAAACATCATGGAATATTACCATGCTATAAGAAATGATGAGGGGGATGAATATAGAAAAGCATGGAAAGATTTACAGGAAATGATGCAGAATGAAGTAAGTAGAGCCAAGAAGACAATAAACACAGTGAAAGTAACAAGGTAAATGTGAAAGAGCAAAAGTGGGAAATAAAATGTTAGAAGGAAAGAACAATTGATCAAAAGAACAAAGACAAATGTTGCAAAATGACAAAGAACAAGCATGACTCCAAAGAAGAAATAAGAGAAGACACCCCACCCTACTCCTTTGCAGAGGTGGAAGGTCTACAAGTGTAGACTTTTCCAATATGTATGTATACACACATATATACACATGCAGATGTATGTATGTATGTGTGTGTATACATGTACAAAAGTATATACATATATTTGCATGCACACATAGGTCAATTTTGATGCTTTTTTCTTCTTTTAAAATTTTTTTAAATTTAAAAATACTGTTATATGGACTTGTTCTCTGGGAGAGGAAAAGGATCATTAGAGAAGTTTTGGTGATGTAAAAAAATAAAGGCATCCATAAATATTTATTTTAAAAAAGAATTAGCTATACAGGCTACTGATTGGATATGGGGAGGAAGGGAAAGAGAACAGCCAAGGATGACTCTGATATTATAAACATGGGTTACTGTAAAGTTAATTTTGTCCTAATCTGAAATAGGAAGGTAAGAGGCAGTAGATTTGGGAAGAAAGACAAGTTCTGGTTTGGGTATACTAAATTTGGGATGCTGATAGAACATGTCCAGCAGGCAGTTGGCAATGTGGGACCAGAATTCAATATAAAGATGTGGGAGTCCCATGGATAGAAATCCTGTTCGAATTCAAAGGAGCAAATAAGATCACCAAAGAAAGAAGTAGAGAAGGCCTAGAACTGAATTCTGAGGAACACTCATGCTAAGGATATAGGAAATCCGTAATGATCCAGCAAAGGAAACCAAGAAAGGGCAGCTATGCATGTAGGAGGAAAACTAGGAGAGAAAATTGTCAAGAAAGTCAAGAAAGAAGAGGTTATCGAGGGCAGCTAGCTGGCACAGTGGATAAAGCACTGGCCCTGGATTCAGGAGGACCTGAGTTCAAATATGGCCTCAGACACT
Source organism: Dromiciops gliroides (assembly GCF_019393635.1). Classification (NCBI taxonomy): domain Eukaryota; kingdom Metazoa; phylum Chordata; class Mammalia; order Microbiotheria; family Microbiotheriidae; genus Dromiciops; species Dromiciops gliroides. Next base: position 707,850,226 of record NC_057861.1, read on the forward strand.
TGACGCTTACTAGCTGTGTGACCCTGGGCAAGTCACTTAACCCTCATTCCCCTGCCCCCCCCAAAAAGAGGCTATTAATGAGAAAGGGATGATCAACAGTATCAAAAGCTAGAAGGAAGCCAAGAAGCATGGGAATGCCAACCAGATCACAAGGAGTAGAGAAATGAGTGGGCAGTGAAACAGTGAGTAGAGATAATTCTTTCTGGGAGTAAAGGGGAGAAGAGATACAAGAAAGCAGTTTCAAGAGATGTCAGGGGTAAGGGACAGTGTCTTAAAGTTTTGGAAGACTGAAACCTATTTGTAAGCAATTGAAGAAAGCAATGGAAAAAAGGAATGATCGATGGAGCAAGTTCTTAGAGGAGACAGGAGAAAATGGCACTGAGGATGCAAATGGGTGATTAGCATTTATTAGAAGAAATCTCTTCCATTGCCCACCACTGATCAATACTCAGGTTCTCTCATCTTAGAGCCTTCCTCCAGTCAGATGACTGTCAGGAATGGCTCTTAGTAACCTAGAAATCCAACAACCTACTCAAGGTCACAAATGATAAAGATGGAGTTCCAGAGAAAAAAGAAAATCTCTTACTTGGGAACTCTGTTCTCAGTAAATTACAGTTTCCTGTTCTGGTTCCTCATTATATTGTGCTACAAGGCTTTCTGGGAAAGGAGACATGTCTGCCATGAGTGAAAGGGAACAATATTCCAATCAGCACAAATGGAATATGTTACAAATAAGCATATGTTCCTTTAGAAGAAATGAGAATATCCATTACAGAGCAGGAGGGGGAGAGATGTGAACACCACGGTCAATACCACCAAAGCCAATTTTTCACACAGAAGGAAAAATTACAATCTTCCAGTTCCCATCTCAGATGGTATTATTATGAGATGAGGACACCTTAGGGTGTTTATTATAGTGTTCCAATTCACTGCCCATCAGCAAATCATTTCCCCTTTGCTGTGTGCCAACACCCAGTACTCCAAGCAACAAAGAAAGACTCAATGAAAACTCCATATCTCCAGGACATTCAGATATGCAATGGTCAGGCTTAAGTCTCTGTCTCTGTTTCTGTCTTTGTGTGTGTGTGTGTGTCTCCCTACCTTCCTCCACATTCCTGTTTCCTCCCTCCCTCTCTCCTCTCTTCTCCCTCCTTTCTCTTTTCTCCCTCTCTTCCTCTCCCCTCCTTTACCCTCTTCCCTCTCCCTCTCTCTTTCCTGCCTCATTCGCTATCTCTCCTCTCTCTTTTTCCTCCCTTCTCATCTCTTTCTTTCCCCTCTTCAAAGTTACCCCCTATCAGAGGTCTTTCCTAATCCTTTCCCAGTAGGCAGTGCTCTCTACCACTTGCAATTTCTTTGTATGTGCATTATATTTATTTGTATACATTCTGTACCCTCTCCCCTTAAAGGGGACCTTTAAAAACCATCTGGTCTATCCTTGACATAATACAGGTCAGGAAAATAAGATCCAGAGAGATGATGTGACTTGACTAATTAGTGGCAGGCTTGGAATTAGAATCCAATCTCCCACCTCTCAGTACACAGCTTTTTTTCATAACACCACAGTCATGGTATTAGGACAGTGGTAGAAAACCCTACTGACAGGTAAGTCATTCTCATTCATAGAATAACAGAAACTCAGGAAGGAACCTCAGAGATGATATAGTCTAGCCACAATTGAATGGGAATACTCTCTACAACATACCCAACAAGTAGTCAGACAGCTTTTTCCAGAAGACTTGTAGTGACACAAGACCCACTACCCTCTAGGTAGTCTATTCCACTTTTGGACAGCTCCAATTCTTGGGGAAATTCTTTTTACACCAACCCCAAATTCCAGACTAAAGTCCAAGTCTTTGTCCACGTGGCAACCCTCCAAATACTTGAACATAGCAACCATGTTTGATGTTTTCTGGGGAACTGGAACTATGATTTCATTGGTCTAGGGAGATCCTGGTGAGGGATGTTTCCCAACCTGCTATGTCACTTAGTCTTTACAATGTCTGAGGATGGAGGTAATAAGAGGTTAAGAGAATTGCCCAAGGTCACGGAGCTAATAAATGTCAGAAATGGGGATTGAACCTAGGTCTTCCTAACTCTGAGACTAGCATCTATCCACTATCCCCACAAAGCCTTTTCTACAGGCTAAACATTCCTGGCTCCTCCAACCAATCTTCATGTAGCATGATCTTGTGATCTTTTGTGGCCACCTTCCTCTTCTTGGGAATGTGTGGTCAATGGGGACACCCTCCAGCTGATCAATGTCATTCTTAAAATGTGGCACTTGGACTTGGACACCCAATTCCCCAATATGGTCTGACCACATAGTAGGGCATCACGCAGGGGTGCTATCATCTCCCTTGTTTTAAACACTACACTTTTTTGTGGGGCAATGAGAGTTAAATGACTTGTTCAGGGTCACACAGCTAGTAAGTGTCAAGTGTCTGAGGTCAGATTTGAACTCAGGTCCTCCTGAATCCAGAGCTGGTGCTTTATCCATTGCACCACCTAACTTCCCCACCTCCCCGATACTACATTTTTCAAAGCTGCAACATAAGAGTTGGCTAGTTTTATCTTTCTATATTACATTATTATCACCCCCTCCACTCAATGCAGGTGTCCAATGCCTTCTTTGTTCCTCTTGTTTTCCCCAATGTACCTTTGAAAAGGAATCTTTTTCCCCTAGCTTTCCTCCCCATGCTGAAGTCTAGTGTTCTCAAGACTATTCTTAAAAGACCATAGCATACTTTTGTATTTACTTGTCATTCTTTGCCTTTGCTTCCACATCTTTTTAAAATCTAAATTGGTCAATAAGTTTTGTATTCATCCTGACCTGACCAGTCTCCCACACCCACTGTTCCTCCTCTGTCAAAATTGTTTGTTTCTCTTTGTGTCTTTAGAATTTCATTCTTGTGAGCTTCTTGTTCCTCCTGGACAGAATACCCCGTAAGGATTTTAGTCCATGGAAGCCTACCTATCAATGCTTTGCACCCTTTGAAATCTATTCTACCAAAAACTAGGGTGCATCTTGAACTATGCTCAGTTTCCATCCACTTCTCTAGCATGAATCCCAAGAAGGAACAGCCATTCCCCTGCTCCACCAAAATTCCTATCACTTCTACTTCAAGTAAACAGTTCTTCCTTGATGAGAATCATAGCCAATGTTCCAACCAAGAAGGTAGAAATCTCTTTGGTTATTTGACCTCTTAAAAGATGAAAATGTCATTAAAGCAAGCCAGGAAAATACTAGCTACTCTGATCTGCCATGTTCTGAGCAAAGAAAGAGCTACTAGAGGTATGTAAACCTATTATCACTCATCTTCTGACTGTACAAGCCTTGTGATACATTTTTCAAACTCTCCAGCTACTTCCTCTTTCTGTCTAGGTGGTCTGTAGCACACTCCAACAACTGCAGCCCTGTGTTGCTGTCTCAGTTGATCTTCACCCAATCACTCACCCCTATGCCTCACTATCTGGTACTTAGATTCCATCATATATATACTTTATACCGCATGCAGTGTTTCTTCTCTGCCTCCAATTCCCTAGTACAATATAAGCTCATTGAGAGCATATTGTATTGAACCTCTGGTTTTGTCTCCCCAGAGCTTTAACAAAAATGCTTGCTGGAATTGGATTTCCAGGAAATACTATTCTAGAGGCTTATTCCAATCATCATCAAAGGACAACCAAAGCATACACTCTCTCTTCCACCCCACCCCCATCCCCGTCTGTTTCTCTGTGTCTCTGTCTGTCTGTCTGTCTGTCTGTCTGTCTGTCTGTCTGTCTCTCTCTCTCTCTCTCTCTGTGAGTGAATGAGTGTGTATGTGTGCATGTGTCTGTCTGTCTGTCTCTTTCTGTCTGTCTGTCTCCTCTTTCCAGCAATGTGGCAAAATGAGGCATGGCTTCCAGAGAGACTTGATTTTGAATGCTGGTTCTAAAGCTTACAAATTGTGTGAAGCTGAGAAAGGCACTAAATTTCTCCTCATGCTAGTTTCCTTCTCTTTACCTACTTCATAGAGTTAATATGAAGAAAGTGCTTTTTTAAACTTTAAAGTCATATATTACTGTGTTATTATCACTTTTGTTATTTCAGGGGGTAAATATCACCCAAACAGTCTCTGCTTTAGAATAAAGTTTATTTCACAAGAAACAAAACATAAACAGGCCCTTTCTGAATGTTTTCTTGGAGGGAAAAACATAACGTTTTTAATTGTAGCTTTTGCTGTCAGATATACATCATACCTTAAAACATGGTCAATGTGAGTGTTGATCACTAACATTAATAATAGCTATTATACATAAAATGCTTTAAGGTTTACAAAGCATTTTACAAATATTATCTCATTTTATCTCCTGGGAGATAGTTGATATTATTGTCCTCACTCTACATATGAAGAAACTGAGGCAGACAGAAAAGAAGTGACTTGCCCAGGATCATAGAGCTAGGAAATGCTTTTCAATTCAAGTCTTCCTGACTCCAGGTCCAACACTCTACTGTTGTTTTTGTTTTTTCAGTCATGTCTAACTTTGTTCATGGGGTTTTCCTGCAAAGATACTGGAATAGTTCGTCATTTCCTTCTCCAATGTGAACCCATTTAACATTCTATACATTGTGGTAACTTCAGTCTGTTAATGATCAGGAAGAAAATGAATGAAGAGATTAATAAAGGTATAGGTAAAGTATGCTAGAACATACCTTGTGGCATGCAACTGAGGACCAGAGAGGGAGGTAGACAAGGCATAAGGTAAAAATCTCACACACACACACACACACATACACTCCAAACTTGAAACAGCTCCATTATCTACAAAAGCTAAGAGAGTAGTGTAACTAGTCAATATTTAAATGAATGTTAATTAAATTTCACTATATCTCATGATCCCCAGGACTTAGACATTGACAACCATGTGAGTGGTATCATTTTAGTGTCCTCCCTCTCCATCCAAAATGGCTTCCAAATACTAAGTTTCTTTACTTTGCTTTTATTTTGCTGAACTTCTATAATTAGACATTTTTTTCCTCCAGGGGGTAAAAGCTTCCTTTTTAAAGTTTCCTCATCTACAAAATGGAGATAATAATAGTCCCTCACAACTTATTGGAGAGATCAAATAAGATAACATATGTAGAGTGTAAAGAATTAATTGTTATTTGAGGTTTTTATGCCTCAGCGTGCACTGGCCTGGGGCTCCACAAACCGCACGGTGCTCCACCCACTGGTTGTAGCCATTGCCAGGGCTCTGGCACCTCACATCATCACCACTCACCGACGCCTACATGGGCCTGGCAAAATTATAATGATTGGAAGCCTAGTGAGGGCAGTCATGTGACTGTCAGAGTGACCATCCCATTGGCTGGGACTATGTGGGGAGTTTCTAGGTTTGGGGGAGGAGAATTGGACATTCTAGGTGGAAGCTGGAAAGACAGGCGTTCTGCTGCGTATTTTCAGCTGATTCCTGGGCGGTGGTATTTTTTCAGGTATTATAATTTCCCTTTCCCCATTTTATTTCCTTTCCCTTGATCCTACTGATCCTGTTTGTGGGAATTAGTTTCATTAGACATCTTCCTCTAAATATCCAGGGAAGCATGACTATTTTTATTTGGGGATGGAACTTGGGAAAGTAAACTCTACTGAGAATGGTGTCCAAGTAGAAAGGGCTGCCCTGGTGGCAGTGTGGGGTTCTGAGTAGGCAGAGAAGGGTATATGGGCACTGGGCACCTGGGCGTAACAACCCAGGAGCACCAGAGGTAGAGAAAATTTATAAAAAGTCAATGAAGGGGCAACTAGGTGGCGCAGTGGATAGAGCACTAGCCCTGGATTCAGGAGGACCTGAGTTCAAATCCGGCTTCAGACACTTAACACTTACTAGCTGTGTGACCCTGGGCAAATCACTTAACCCCAGCTGCCTCACCAAAACAAAAAAACAAACAAAAAAGTCAATGGGAATGAGGCTCATAGGAAACCTGTCCAAAAATGACCTATCAAACAAGTGGTGGTGGTGGTAGGAGAGAAGAAAGAGGAGATGAAGATAAAGAAGAATTATCTATATAGTATTTTGAAATCTGAAAACATTTTACAGATAGATTCAGGATGTCCCAAAAGTCAGTGTTGTTTTAAGCTAGACTTTTGGGATAGCTTGTCCTATTTGATAAACACTACAGATTTCTAGCTGTCTTGACTTTCTGCTAGGGGAAGGATGCTCTATGGAGCAGACTGGAGGGAGAGATGCAGAAGGCCCAACCAGCATGGATCACACAAATGAACAGTTCCTTCCGTCAGTCTAATAGCCTCAGCCGAGGCCCTGCCATTATAATCTCTGCCTGGTGACAGTCTTAATGACTGGCTGCTTGACAATTGGACAGAAAGGTTGGGCAGCAGAATGTACAATGCTGCCACTCAATTGTTCATTCTGAAATGAATGTTCTGGGCCAGCTTGGTCCCTAAGGATCATAACTGACATCTACATAGCACTTGGAAGTTTGCAAATGTTATACACATCACCCCACTTAAGCCTCCCAACAGCTCTGCAAGGTAAGCCATACAGGTACTAGTATTCCCATTTTACATATGAAGAAACTGAGGTTCAGGAAGATTAAGATATTGACTTATTGTCACATGGCTAGTAGATGCCAGATTCAGGATTTGAACCCAGATCTTTCTGACTCCAAGTCCAGCACTCCAGATTAACTGTTTGCCTGTAAAATGAAGAGCTTGCACTCAATGACATCTATGATTTTCCTAGCTCTAAATCCATGTTCCTGCACTCTATAAACACATGATAGGAGGCCACTTACTTGATGTGATTTTAGGGGCAGCAGAAAGACCCATCCTTTCCCTCCATGTTTGAAATTCTACCATTACCATGTCATTTCTTTGGAATGAAAATTGATTGTCCTCTTCTTCTGGTCTTCTTAAAATTGAGCACTCTTACTTCCCTCACACCCTAACAAGAATGAGTTTATGAGATGATTCTACAGTCTGAGTGACCGAAGAGACCAGCTTGATAGCACTAGGCCCCCAACTTGAGGACAATAATTTTTTTCCTTTTTGTATCCCCCTCATTACCCAGCTGAAGACATAGCAGACCCTAAATAGATTTTTATTAATGAATAAAGGAGAAGAGAAAGGGTTATGGTGAGAGAGAAATCACAGATGGCCTCCTTCACAACAGTGCTAGGGTTAGTCCTGCTGAAGCTTCAAGGACCATAGTTTAATTATAAAAATACAATGTGTTCTGGAAAAAATACAGATAATTCTGGCTGTTTTAAAACCCCATGCTTTCTAATTTATGGCCCAAGAGAGGTTTCTAATAGACCTTATCATCTCTATTTCTCCTCCCATTTAATCCTGACCATCTATAGTTATTTCCTCTTTATATAGGGGCACAGAGGATCAGGAAGTCAAAGGAACTGTCATGTTGGGTCAGCCTCATTCAACATCCCTTTACAAAGCACCTACTCTGTGCAAACGCACTGTGCAAGATGTGGGGGATGGGGTATACAGTCATATTCAACTAAGACTTATATAGCACCTCACAAAAATTATAATCCCATTTAAGATCATTTCACTTTAAAGTTTACTAAGCTATACTCCATGTCATAGGGGCCTGGCCAATGGAGTCCCAGTCAGAATATGAGCAGTTTGATCATTCACAATATTCCTGTCCTGGTTTCAGTCCAACACATGGACCTTTGGTGGTTCTCTCTTCTCAGCATTCTGGGGACCCCAGGACTAATGAGCATCCACAGGTACAAGTGTGGGCAAAGAACTGTATTTCTAAAGGAAATGACAAATAATAAAAAATAACAATGTGTTCCACAAAATTGCCTCCAAATACTCTTTCTTCTATACAACCATTTCCACCTCCCACCAAAAAGAAAACAAAACAACAAAACAAAACAAAACAAAAATAAATAAAAACATTACTTTGTCCTCACTAGCAAAATGATGGTCACCAGCAAACATTCAGAATAGAATAGAAGTTAGCCTACCACAAGGTTAAAGTGAAATAATCTTCAACATCTGCCTACCTTCCTTTTGAGTAACCTTTCCAATAATGAGTTCCATTCCCATAATGCCTTGCTAACTACATAAACTACCCTAAATTATTGACTGATAAAATAGACTATTCTCCAATAGAATATAAGTTTCTTCAGGTCATGGACTTTCTTTTGTCTTTGTAAGCCCACAGCTTTGCGCCTGGTTAAACGCTAAATAAATTCTTATCAAAGTGGATCAGATAAAAGTTCAAGGTATTACTTTTCTAGAGAGTATCTGTGTTTTCTTTAAAAGTATTTTTTTTTTAGGCTATTGGGGTTAAGTAACTTGCCCAGGGTAAAACAGCTAATGGGTATCTGAGGCCAGATTTGAACTTGGGCCCAACTGACTCCAAGGCTGGTTCTTTATCGACTACACCACTTAGCTTTCCCCCTTAAAAGCCTTTAAGATTGGGGCAGCTAGGTGGCTCAGTGGATACAGCACCAGCCCTGGAGTCAGGAGTACCTGAGTTCAAATCTGGCCTCAGACACTTAACACTTACTAGCTGTGTGACCCTGGGCAAGTCACTTAACCCTCATTGCCTCACTAAAAAAAAAAAATTTTAATTTAAAAAAAAAAAAGAATTTAAGATTCAAAGGAATGAACCTCTCAAGGAGGCATTTCAAGTAAATGGAAGGAGAATAAAAAGCCAGACAGGCTCCTGCCTGGTTGGTTCCTCTTGATCACACAGAGAATTTAGCCTTTATCTAGTCACAGAATATTTCCTCTGGGGTCTCACTGGTGTCTCCTCAGTTCCTAAAACTGTTACAATTCATTGGAATTAACAAGTAACACCTATTTAATAAAGGTTTATCCTTCTGTCCCTTTGAGCTGAGTCGACAATAGAGAGCCATCATAGACTTCTGAGCAAGACCAGAAACATGGAAGTTATTCAGTTCTTACCAGAGCCTAATGGGTTTGTATTTGTTTGTTTGTTTGTTTTTTGTGAGGCAATTGGGGTTAAGTGACTTGCCCAGGGTCACACAGCTAGTAAGTGTTAAGTGTCTGAGGCTGGATTTGAACTCAGGTACTCCTGACTCCAGGGCCAGTGCTCTATCCACTGCACCACCTAGCTGCCCCCCTAATGGTTTTTAATGTGGGCCCTCTGCCATTTCAGCCCACATTAAAAACCATTAGGTTCTGGTGAGAACCGAATAAGTTGGATGATTTTGCCAACACTCTCTGAAGCTCTAGTTCCTCCTTCTGTAACAAGAGGAAATAACACTGATTTTTTTTACAACAGCTATTCTAAAGATGACTTCTACATTTTTCTACGCATCAAGACCCATGTCAATGCTCATTTCTTCAGAGTTCCAGATGCTTCCTATAGTTTGTTTTGTTGGAAGTATAGAAGGAAGAACATTGAATTTGGCATCAGAAGATCTAGGTTTGAATCCCACTCCTACTACTCATTAAGCACTTGAGTGAGCATGGAAAAGTCACTTCCCTCTGTGAGCCAGAGTTTCCTTATCTGGGCATGGGGGAATGGGGGGGAAGGCTGCACTCCAAAACCTTTAAGGTCCCTCCCAACTCTAAATCCAATGGTTCAAAAATCCTAGACCCTAACTATGGATGAACTACCATGATTGGAATTATTCCTAGGAAATCTCCCCAGAAGGACAACATTCCTCCAAATTCTCTATTCTTGAGGTGTTCTTAAAGAGCTATGGAGGTTCCCTTCTGCAAACTGGAAGGTCCTATAGCCTTTGAATGGTAGGGCCAACAGTCATGTTCCCTGAAGATCAGGATGTTGTTTTGCTGAAAACTCGAGAGTCAGATGAGGAAAACAACCATAGATTTACAGCTGGAAGAAACCTTAGAGGTCATTGGATCCACCTCTCTCATTTTACAGATGATGAAACTGAGGCCAAGAAAGGTTTAATAACATAGCTAATAAGAATCTGAAGCAAGATTTGAACCCAGGCCTTCCTGACTGCAAGTCGAGTACTCTCTCCACTACCCCCAAGCTAATTTTGTGCTTCTCCCTCACCTCTTTAGACCCCATGGCCTTTTGACAAGAATCCTCCATGTATTGGCAGTTGAGCCAGTGGTGCCAGAGACTATAACTGACTAAATGATCATGGCAGAAGAAGATGGAGGAGCCTGCAAGAAGACCATCTGCTCATGGGACTAAAACCCAACACTGTCCTCAGGGGATGAGAAATGAGTGCACCAAACACAGAGTCAGGCACACCAGCAAGTTCTGGAAAATACCTTAAAGGGACTGGACCCCGGGTTACAAAACCTATTTTCCAACAACTCCATATCTCCCTGATATATTGTGCAGCTGAGAGATTAACAATCCAAAGGGAGTAGAAATAATCACCCAAATTCCAGAACATTAGCAGAAATTCACAGGGAAAGAAGAAAAGAAAATCTTTTATTTTTCAACCATCCTACGCAGCAGCTGTCAGCAACCAAGCAGGCTCTTTCCAGTTTAAGTGATTTCCCATCAGTCCACAGAACTTTGAGGTCAAAACAAAATTTAAGAAAGCAAAAAAAAAGCAGCCATTTATTGCTTGGATAATCTTGCCCAAGACACCTATTACTCTGTAATAAAAAATGATACATAGAAAGAAAGAAAGAAAGAAAGAAAGAAAGAAAGAAAGAAAGAAAGAAAGAAAGAAAGAAAGAAAGAAATATACACAGAGAAAGAGAAAGCACTTTAAGGTTCACAAAGCCCTTTATGTGTTTGGTTCTCTCAACAATCCTGGGATGTAGGAACTATTATTATACCCATTTTATGGATGAGGAGACTAAGGCTGTGAGAGTTTATGACTTGCCCAGGATCACATAGCTAGTAAGTGCCTGAGGCTAGATTTAAACACACACACCCTTCTCCAGTGCTCTATTCACCAAGCTACCAGGCCCAATGATTTCTCAGACCTCCAGATCTTGTATGAAGATTGAATTTGACAATTCAGTTAGTCAGTTAACAAACATTTCTTAAGTACTCACCATATCTCAGGCATAGTGGTAAGTGCTGGGCATTCAAAGAAAAGCAAAAAAAAAAAAAAAATGTTACCTCTGCATTAAAGCACTGTTGGTAGAGTTGTGAACTAGACTAATCATTCTGGAGATCAATTTGGAATTATGCCCAAAGGGCTTTAAAACTTAGCCTTTGACCCAGCAATACCATTATTAGATCTGCATCCCAAAGAGATCTCAAAAAAAGGAAAAGGGAAGGGAAGAGGGCCTATATGTACAAAAATATTAATAGCAGCTCTTTTTGTGATGGAAAAGAATTGGAAAATTGATGGGATGCTCATCAATTGGGGAATGGCTGAATGAGTTGTGTTATGATTGTGATGGAATACTATTGTGCTATGACAAATGATGAGCAGAATGCTCTCATAAAAACCTGGAAAGACTTACATGAACTGATGCAAAGGGAAGTAAGCGGAACCAGGAGAACATTGTACACATTAACAACAATATCCTGATCAATTGTGAATGACTTAACTATTTTCATCGATACAATGATCCAAGAGTTCCAAAGGACTCATGGTAAAAAATGCTATCCATCTCCAGAGAAAGAACTGGTAGAATCTGAATGCAAATCAAACCATACTTTTAAAAAAAAAACTTTATTTTTCTTCAGTTTTTGTTTTTGGCCTGTGTTTTCTTTCACAACATGACCAATATGAAAATATGTTTTGCATGACTGCACATCTATAATATATAATAAATTGCTTACCTTCTCCAGGAGTGGCAAAGGGAGGGAAGGAGGGAGAGAATTTGGAATGCAAAATTAAAAAACAACAACTAGATGTTAAAATTGTTTTTACATGTAATTGGAAATATTTTTAATTAATTTAATTTAATTAATTTTAAAAATAATAAAAGTAGCCCCTGCCCTCAGGGAGCCTATATTCTAATGAAGGAGACAACATGTAACTAGGTACATACCAGATATCCACAGAGCATATGAGGGTAATCTGAAAGGGGAAGGCATTAGCAACTGTGGGGAATCAGGAAATACATATGAAAGCACATCTGGGAGTTAAGAATGATAAGTATGAGGGGGCAGCTAGGTGGCACAGTAGATAAAGCACTGGCCCTGGATTCAAGAGTATCCGAGTTCAAATCCGGCCTCAGACACTTGACACTTACTAGCTGTGTGACCTTGGGCAAGTCACTTAACCCCCATTGCCCTACACACACACACAAAAAAAAAGAAGAATGATAAGTATGTGGAGAAATGGGAGGTTTAGGTAAAGAGGTGATGGTGAGTTTGGTTATGAGGATAAGTTCCATGCTAATACCTTGTTCTCCCACTTCCACTGCTGCAGCTCTTTGTAAGGACCCCTGCCTTCCCTTCTGCCTAATCTCCTGACCTCATCCTTCACTTGTGCCAACTCCCCAGCCTTATTCTGGATAATTATTCGGAACAACCAAAAAACCAGAAATGTGTTGTTTTTGAAATTTCTTTTTACCAAGTAAGAATCCGCATTACTCTTTCCAAAGCTCCCCTGGTAAACAAATAAACAAAGAAAAAGAAACTCATCATCTTTAAAAATGGAAGACTAAAAAAAGATGCATGCCATGTAGTAGAGTGGAAAGCATTTTGGACTTGGAATCAGAAAGCCTGGGTATAAATTTTAGTTTCTCTACATGCTACTTGCATGACCTTGGGTAAGTCTCTTAGCCTTTCTTTCCTCAATAGGGAGGGTGGACTAGATGATATATATGATTCCTCAAAACTCCATATTTATGATCATATCCCTAAAATAGTCATTTCTTATTGACTCTAAAACCCAGAGCTAGAACATGAACTCTCTGTCCTGAGGGTTCTCACTCCCTTAAGTTCCTCTAATTAGGGAGAACACAAGAGCCTACACTTAGCCTTCAAATACATGATCGAATTAGAAACCATTTCCCCATGATCACAGTGTCCTATAACTCCTCCATGGCAGCAAGAGTTGAGTAGGTTCTTTCTACCTGTGATCCACCTCCAGCCTGCTTGGGATCCAGGGACTACCCTAATCTATTTACTTTAATCCTTTATTCTAGGGGAAGCTATGGCATGGGGCAGTGGCTAGAACACTGGGCTTGTTATCAGGAAGACTCATCTTCCTGAGTTCAAATCTGGCCTCAGACACTTACTAGCTGGGTGACCCTGGATAAGTCATTTAATTAACCATTTGCTGCAGTACCCTCATCTGTAAAATGAGCTGGAGACGGAAATAGCAAACTACTCCAGAGATCGCTCCAGGATCTCTGCTAAGAAAACCCCAAAATAGGGTCATGGAGAGTTGGAAACGACTGAACAACAGCAACACCTTTTATTAGGGGATGAGGTGAGTGGGGCGGGGGGAGGACCTGGATTTGAAATCAAAGGACCTGGGCTCTTATCTCAGCCCTGCCACTAACTACTCAAAGGACCTTGGGAAAAATCATTTCTCCTCTGTGGGTCTCAGTTTCCTCATCTGAAAAATAAGAGGATTGGACAAAATGATTGTAAGGTCTCCTCCAGTTCTGAATCCATTATTGTAGGATGCCAAGAAAGAAAATGAGACCAGGGAGATGCTGAGAAATTTTCTGCTCCCACTTCCTCCACCAGCTGATGTTTATGAGACTGGCAAACTCCTGCAGATTGAAAAGACCTGCGTTAATGGTGCCATGAAATGCCATCTCAGCAATCCTGGAGGCCTCACACACTGTGGCAGGGTCAGGGATACATTAATTTTTCTTCCAAATTCTACCTTGGAGAATGCTGGCTCGGTCAGTTTCCAACCAAACCCATTTATAAATGAATGTCCTCTCCCTACCTGGGAAGCTGTCTGCTGTTTGCAAGAGAGCTGGGAATCCTCTGTGACCAAGCTAATTCTCCATTTCTATTCCTCAGAAGTCCAGGGGAGCCTGAGGAACACTGACAAGTTGAAGCCTGCACCCCTCCTGTGCTTTTAGGGGTGCTGGACAGCTCCCAATCTACACTAGAACCTCAGTTCTTGTCAGTAAAATTCCATTAGTCTTTTTTTCCTTTGAGGGCTTTTTCAACCCTTGGGAGTCTCCTATGTAACATTCCCCACCCCCACAGTGGGAATCACCATATGAGGGAATTAGGAGGGCTCTTAGAGGTCACCTAGTCCAACCCCAACCTGAAGCTCAAATCTTTCATTAGCCTACATTTAAAACCTTTTAACATAGTACAATGGGATAAATCTTAGCTGGGAAGTCAGAGGACCAGGATTTAAAATCCATCTCATTATGTGTGACCTTGGGCAGGTCACAACCTCCCTGGGCCTCAGTTTCCTTATCTGTAAAATGAGGAGGTTGAACAAAATAGCTTCTGAGGTCCCTTTGAACTCTAGGTCTACGATCCTTCTTGTTGCTGTTGTTTGTCTTTCATTCTCGAAGAGGACCATGACATAAGGAAGTGATGTCATGACTTGCCATGAATTGGATTTAAGTGAGGCTAGGCTGTGCAAAGTCACCATCCTCACTCTCTCCTACAGAGCCATCAGGGTCCAGTGGCAAGATAAAGATCAGGATGACTGAATATGGCCCCCATGCAATGGGAGACCTTGGCCTTTTTAGGCTAAGGTCTTTCCAGGCCTCAGTTTATCTGAGACTAAGACCATTCCGTGATCAAGGCTATAACCTTAAGGAATAACCAGGTTCAGAATAACCCTAGATTTGGGTTTATGATCCCCATTTCACAAATGAGAAAACTGAGGCTCAGGGAAGTTTAATGAATCTGTTCAGACAGCTACCAAGAATCACAGGAGCAGGGGGCAGCTAGGTGGCACAGTGGATAAAGCACTAGCCCTGGATTCAGGTGGACCTGAGTTCAAATCCAGCCTCAGACACTTGATACTTACTAGCCATGTGACCCTGGGCAAGTCACTTAACCCTCATTGACCCACAAAAAAAAAAGAATCACACAAGGGATCCAAACCAAGATCTCTCCTGACCCCTTTCCCCTCTTTCTGTGTCTTTCCCTTGTAAGAAAAATATTTTGTAAATTGTAAAGCCCTAAATACATATGAACTATTCTAAGGTCCTTTTGAGGCCTAACATTTTATGAAGCTGTGTTTTTCTAAGCAGTGAATGGTGTGGTATACTCATCCCTAACCCCAATCCAACCTATTGCTGTTTAACTGCTGGTGGTGTGGGGAGGGAAGAAGTGGACACAGTGTAGATAGATAGCATGTTGGACCTGGTGTCAGAAAAACCTAGAATTAGATCCTGCCTCAGATGTTAGCTATGTGGCCCTGGACAAGTCACTTCACATATCTGAGACTCAGTTTCCTCATCCATAAAATGAAGTCATTGGACTAGAAGAGACCTAATGCCCTTTCTAGGTCTAAATCTAGGGTCTTCTTTTCTCTCTGTTCTACATGAAGTAGGACAACAACAGCTAGCCCCCTCTTCCTTTCATGTAAAGAGAGACATGGAGACCACCTGCTTCTGCTAGCATCTGTGAAAGAGCATCTCTACTCAGGGTTCAGCGTGCAAACCCAAGCCAGAAATGGAGTCAATTACCTGAGTGCTGAAGACAACAAAGGGCCTGGAAAATGCCTCAAAGGGATGCTCCAATGCAACATGATGACAGATGCCCCCTTGACCAGGTTCCCAAAGGCAGGCTTGCTCTCTACAGGCAAAATGTCAGCTTTCTTCCAAGTCACAGAGCTTAGAAGACTTTCAAAACCCTCCCTCTACCTCCCCCTTCTCCCCAAAAGATGAGTATCACCATCCTTCCCACAGGCAACTCTTTTCAAGTCAGGTTTTCAAAAACAGCTACAGCCTAGGAGGAGGGAAAGGGGAGGGAGAGAAAAAGGAAAAGAAAGAGAAGGAGGAGGAGGAAGAAGGGAAGAGGAAGGAGAAGAGGGAAAGGATGGGAAGGAAAGAAGGGGAAGGGGAGGAAGGAGAAGAGAAGTGGATGAAGAAGGGAGTAGGAGGAAAAGAGGGGTAGGGGAAAGAGTAAAAAGAAAAGGAGAAGAGGGAAAGGAAGGGAAAAGGAGGAGGAGAGGGAGGAGAAAGAAAAGGAAGATGGGAAAGGGGAAGAAGAGGAGGAGAACCAAAAGAAGGAGGGGAGGAGGAGAAAAAGAAGAGGAATGAGGACAAGGAGGAGAACAGCCCAGGACTATGTCCTTGTTTCTCAGATTTATTTTAAGCATCACTGTGGCAGTGGACATAGCAAGTGATTTGCTGCCAGAGGAGCCATGCCCAGATCCTGGCTTCACCACTTACTATGCCTGTAATGAGCAAATTATTTAGTCTGTCTGGGTCTCATGTAAAATGAGATTGTCACTGAAGTCCCATCCAACTCTACAATTATGGGCCTTTCATCTACCTTCAAATGCTGGCTCAAATGCTTACTATTTTTATAGTCTGCCTCAGTTTCCTCATCTGTAAAACCAGCAGTCATGCTGACCACATAGGAGGGCAGCATACAGGGGTGCTATAATCTCCCTTGTTTTAGACACTACACTTTGGGGGGGGGGCAATGAGGGTTAAGTGACTTGCCCAGGGTCACACAGCTTGTAAGCATCAAGTGTCTGAATTCAGATTTGAACTCAGGTCCTCCTGAATCCAGGGCTGGTGTTCCTGCTGCCCCCTGCTGTTAGCAACAAGTTACCACCACCAAAACTAAAAATCAGTTGACCTTATCTCTAGCATTGAGATAATAATACCTACCTCTCAGGTTATTGTGAGGATCCAGTGAGATAACTTTTGTAATGTTCATTACTAACTTTAAAGTGCTGTATAAATGCCAGCTATTATTATTAAGTAGCCTACCCAAACTCACAGATATTAATGGCAAAGCCAGGATCTAAAACCCATTGTCTTCTGTCTCTAAATCCATTTGGTCTCCCACTACAATAAATGTCTATTGCCAGAATAAAGAGCTCTCATTTATATAGCACTTGAAAGGTTGCAAAAAGTGTTTTGCACACGTTATCTTATTGGATCCTTACAACAATCCTAGAATGTGGTGTTATCCCCATTTTCCTGAACAGGAGATGAAGACTGGGAGAGATTAAGTGATTGGCTCAAGGTCATACAGCTAGGAAACCTCTGTGTTGGGTCTTTCTCAGTCCTAGTCTTAGCATTCATTCACTGCTGCTTAGCTTCCCGTTACTCTCATTTTTTGCTTTTTTTTTTTTTATTCAGGAAGTAACTAGAAGATGCATTGAAAATAAGCCTAGATCTTGGGGCAGCTAGGTGGCACAGTGGATAAAGCACTGGCCTTGGATTCAGGAGGACCTGAGTTCAAATCCAGCCTCAGACACTTGACACTTACTAGCTGTGTGATCCTGGGCAAGTCACTTAAGCCTCATTGCCCTGCAAAAAAAAAAAAGAAAAGAAAAGAAACATCGATCTTCAACAAACAGAACCAACATCCCTACTCCAAGCTTTGGCAGAAGTGTCAGTAAATGAATCTAAGCAGAGGAACTCAACGCTAGAGATAAGGTCAATTGTTTTTTAGTTTTGGTGGTGGTAACTTGCTGCTACCAGCAGGGGGCAGCAGGAACACCGAAAGGGTTTAATTAGTAAATTCAGTTATTCCTCATTCAAAGCCAAGGCTGAACCAGGTGGATGGATATGATGGGTCTTGGGCAATATGGCCAGTGGCTCATCCCACTTAGATATGAGAAAAGTTACAGAAAATAAGGAAAGGAAGGATGAAGAGCAGCAAAAATAAAACACAAAACAGAATTTAGGAACGGGACAAGAAGGAAAGATGGTGATAGCTAAAATGAGACAAAAAGAAACACCTAAGAGAAAGGGATCCATGGGAAAGAAAAAAAAAGGATGGAAAGAAACCAGACTGTAAACTCCATGGGGGCAGGGGCCATGACTCACGTATCTTTGTAGCTCTTCCAATGCCTAGCATAGAGCTTTGCCCATGGATGGGATCTGCCACCTCCACTGCTGCTGGCAGGGAGATGAGGTAGAACTGGACAGAAGAGGAAACATACAGTTGACATTAAATTGCCCATTCTGGGACAAAGCCCTAAATACCCCACCCTAGTTATGGCTCTGAAAAAGACAGCCCTCCCACCCTAAAATGATCCTTTCCTTCCATAAGCTATATTAACTGAGACAAGAAGGTCCGAAATCATGCTAAACCATTTCAAGAGTCATTGGCCTTCTCCCTTAAATTAGTCACTTAAAATGCAGATGCTATTGGGAAGGGTAAGATATTAAGCAACCAACAGAGTATGACTGAATTTATGAGATTACTGCCTTCCCTTCCCAGAAAGGCACAGGTGCCTAGAAAAATGAGAAGGGATAAAAGGTGACATTTGAGAGCCCAGGGACTGAAAGGTACATTATTATCAAAGGAGCCTGGGGGTTCCCTTTACCATCCTGCTCTTGGCCACTTGTACAAAGAAAAACAGCTTGGAAAGTACAATCAGGTAGATACATCCCCGTGGCAATATTTTTTTAAATTTTTCTTCCATTTGTTTCATTACTAGGATTTCCCCACAACCAAGGCTTCATGTGAATGCACATCAGTCTCTCTCCTGCTCCTTACCCACACAGATGTGGCTAAGAACCCCCAAACCCTTGTGGGACTCTCTAGGACAAGCAGGGCATGTAGACCCAAACTAAGATCCAACAGCCCAAGGGGACCCTTCATTAAAGGTAGGGAAGGAAGAGGACCCCATGGTGAATTTCTGTGTCCACAATGAAGCTTCCTCTGGTGAGCAATAATCCCTAGGCTGGGCCTGCCCATTGCAGCCTTCATTCTAGAGCTGCACACAGCTTTTGGGTTCCCAGCTGCTTCTGTGTGGGCGGCTAAAACACAGGATGAACAATGCCTCACGCACATCATGCAGTTTCGAGTTGTCTCCCAGACAAGCCTACCAGACGAGCACGCACATATGCACACCAGGAGTATCTCTAAATGCATAGAAACAGAAGGCCCTGCTTCTGTTGGGGAGGACATTGGTGACGACAATGCTCCGGGCTTTGCACAAGAGATGTATTCCTGAAAATCTATAAGAAAGATCTTTTAAAAAAAACTAAATGGAGGGAGGGGACAGGATTTCCCTGTTTTGGGATCCTTGCTGATAATCACCTTCCCAAAGGAAATAACCCTTTCAATAATGGGGGGGGGGGAGAAAACCCTCACTAATCTGCTTAGGGACAGATTTCTTAAATAATCTAAAATGTTCTCAGGAAGGAACCTATTTATTAGGGGAACGCAATCTGTGAGTAAGTGTTGAGATACTATTCTAGAAATCCTAAGCCTCAACACTGCCTTCCCTCTAGCCCCAAAAGAACCCACATTCAAAAGACGTCACTAGTTTATATTATAAAAGATGACTACATCAGCAAGGATGAGGTAGTTAATGGCGGAAGCACTTAACACGCTGACAAATACTCATCTCCCACTTTTAAATCTTTCTACACACTGTCCCCCATGCAAGGAATAGACGTCCTACTCACCTTTACTCCTTAGTTCCTTTCAGGGCTCAGGTCTTGTGCCATCTCCTCCAAGATTGCTGATTCCACGGGTGTGAGGGATCTTCAAAGCCCACCGTCCCCCATATTACTTTGTATTATTTACCTGTCTAGTCTTTGCATCCCCTGTCCCAGTAGAATGTAAGTTCCCTGAGGGGAGGGACTGTTTCCTTTTTGTCTTTGCATTCCTAGATTCCAGCACAATTCCTAGCTTATTTAATAAATGCATTCAGAATTGAACTGAGAGTATGCAACTACTCATCCATAACGAATCATGGAATTAAGTGAAAGCAGGTGTTTAACTTGATAAGAGACTAGACTTAGAATGACTTAGGCAATATTATGGGATATATTATCATTGAGTAACCACAGACAAGGACTAGGAATAAGCAGAGTAGGCAGCTGCCTAGTACATCATGCATAAAGGACAAAATGAAAGACACTGTTAAATATTACTTTGTGCAGATGCATAGCTTTTTAAAACCAAAATATTTTTTATTCTTTGTGACATGGAAATATTTATTTTGAAAGAGGCAATGTGGTTTCATGGAAAGAATTCTAGATTTAAAGCCAAATGGCTGGGTTCAAATCCCAGCTCTTCTTACCAGCTGTGACATGGGGCACAAGTCATTTAATAACTCTGGGCCTTGGTTTCTTCATCTGTAAAAATGATGGGGGTTGGTCTTGAATCAGTGGTGTCAGACTCAAATAGAAATAGACCCCTGCAGCTGCAAACTGACTTAGAGAACCACAAATTAACATTATCTATGTTGTATTGTATTTTGATTTATATTGTTAAACATTTCCCAATTACATTTTGATCTATTTGGGACTACACTAGGAAGTTTTTTGGGCTTCTTATACCTCTGGTCTAGATGATCCTGAAGGTCATTTTCATCTCTGAAGCCTATTCTCCACCCTCACCTCCACCCGGGCAAGGTAACTGATTTAATGACAGCTCAGAGACTCAGGAACACAGGAGATTCCATTTCCAAACCTTCCCTAGGAGCACAAAAATGCCTGTTGACTTAATGTAATCATAGATATTGCTGAACTAACAGTAGCCACAACTTGCTCTATTCTGAAGGGACAGGAGAATAGCCTACAGTGAAGATTAACATTACTTTCCCTACTCCTAACCCAGGTTGTAAAGAACATGGAACTGGAAGAAAAATGAGGAAATATTTGGCTGGGATAAGATTTTAGTGGGGAACCTCTCCCTAAGACTGAACAAAGTTCACTTTCTGTGCATGAAATACAAAGTACGTGATTGAGAATGTGCCTGTGAGAGAGCTAAGGGCAATTTAAAATAATAATGACTTCCATTTCAATAACATTTTCCATTTTCTAAAGAAATTTCCTCACAACAACCTTGTATGGTTAGAGAATCCAAAAATTATTATTCCCATTTTACAGATGAGAAACTGAGGACCAGTGGTTACCAGCAGAAGTAATATTAACGCTTGAGATGGTCATTGTATTATTAAATGGCAGAATGGTAGAAAAAATTTCCCAAACTAGTTACTTGCCCAAGGTCACACAACTAGTAAATAACTGAATCTGAATTTGAACACAGGTCTTCCTGATTGCATCTCTGGGACTCTATCTGCTGTGTCACCTAGTTGCCTCATTTAAAGTTTGAAGAACTTTCCTCATAGCATCCTTGAAAAGTAAATACTACAAGCATTATTATACTCATTTTGTATATCAGTCTGAGACTTGGCGAGGTTAAGTAAATTGCCCAAGGTCAGTGAGATGATAAGTATCAGCAGCAGAACCAAATTGCAGGTCCTTTTCTTCTATAACAAATTATCACACTGGTCACTAGGAGTAGTAAAAGAAGTAGTATTATATTTATATAAAATAATTGTGTTAATTGGGGGGAAAGGCCCTACTAAAATAGTAATAATAAAAATAATAGTAGTAGCAGTAGCATGAGAATCCGCCAGATTAGCTATTTAAAATTCAAATTATTCTGTAAATCCACATCCATTCAAAACTGTAGCTTATAAGCCCCCATCAATAGGTTTGCTTTTTCTCTGTCAGCCAAAGGACACAATTAGTTCAAAGCAAAGACATTTAATAAAATAGCATGACAAAAAAGGTCACAATAGAACATTTCCCCATTAAACTGAGGCGTATTTTAGAAACATGCCTAAGGACTGCACACATAAGGGATGAATATGACCACATACAAGGAGGGTTATACTATTCTAACTCTTCATTGCCTACTGATCTCACAGTGACTGCTGAGCACATAGTCTTAGCAGCTCAGGGTAGCTGCCTCATTTCTACTATGGGCTGTTCCCTGCTACCAGCTTCTTCAGAACCATAGCCATCTCAGCTCTAGTTTGTTGAAGCAACAGTTGTCAAATCATGTTTGAGGCACCCCAGGCTCCTGAGACCTCTTTTTAGGGGATCCACAAGGTCAAATTATTTTCATAATAATATTAAGATGTTATTTACCTATTAAAATGGACTTCTCTTTTCCAACTACACACCTCTGTGAGGATGGATTTTCTTCATATACTTCAAACAAAACTATATAACAAAAGATGGAATGCAGAAGCAGATTTAGGAAACCAAGTCTCTTCTACTGAGGTAAAAAAACATTAAAGAGATTTGGAAAATATGAAAAACAATGCATGATAAATACTTATTTCCATTCACCCATCTAACCTGTATTCCTACCTTTATCATACATACTATCAGCAATCTTGTTACTCTGGCCCAATATTTTAGCCAGTAAAAAAGCTTGCTTTTTCAGGATTACAATTCATACTTATATGTAATCAGTCCTATGACACTTTGGGGTCTATCAAACATTTCTTCATAATGACCCTATAACATAGGTAGTACAAGCATTAACCCTCACATTTTATGTATTCAATCTAATACCACAAATATGTATGAAGAGCATGTTATGTGCAACACATAAAGACATACAGCCAAAAAATAAAAAATAAATTTAAAAAATTTTTTAATAAAATTTTTTAAAAGACACACAGCCAAAGGGTAGAGATCAGGACTGTGTAACCAGGTCTTCTGATTCCAGGTTCCATGACCTTTGCTCTAAAAGTCCAGGTACCTCTCTGATGTCTGCACATTAAGCTGCACCTTTTCTAGACTTGGCAGTCAAGAAGAGCTGGGTCTGAACTCAGCCCCTGACACTGGCTGTGCAACCACAAGCAAGTACCTTTCCTTCTCTCTGTACCTCTGTTTCCTTAAGCACAAAATGGGCATAAGAATGTTCTTACCTCACAGGGCTGCTGCAAGGCTGAAACAAGATAACATATACTATCACTCTGGCAAACCTTTAGAGTGCTAGTAAATGTCGGCTAATATCAGTAACTCAAGCTAATAATAGTTCCCAATTCTATGGTACTTTTGATATATGATCTTTGTTGATTTTCACCACCATACTGTGAGATCGATAGTATAATTATTTTTCCCCATTTTGCATATGAGGACACAAAAGCTTGGAGGGTTTAGATGAATTCCATAATAAATGAGCAGTAGTGTCCGAACTGGAACCCAGGTATTCTAGCCTTAAATCAAGTACTCTTCCCACCTCCCCCCAAACCAGCCCCTTTCCTTTATGTCTACCATAATCCAAAGAACAAATTTAGGACTGTCAACTATGTGCTTAAGAAAGAAGGGCTCTGGGGGCAGCTAAGTGGCACAGTGGATAAAGTACCAGCCCTGGATTCAGGAGGACCTGAGTTCAAATACGGCCTCAGACACTTGACACTTACTAGCCATGTGACCCTGAGCAAGTCACTTATCTGTCACTTACCAAAAGAAAGAAAGAAAGAAGGAAGGAAGGAAGGAAGGAAGGAAGGAAGGAAGGAAGGAAGGAAGGAAGGAAGGAAGGAAGGAAGGAAAGAAGGAAGGAAGGAAGGAAGGAAAGGAAGAAAGAAAGAAAGGAAGAAAGAAAGAAAGAAAGAAAGAAAGAAAGAAAGAAAGAAAGAAAGAAAGAAAGAAAGAAAGAAGGAAGGAAGGAAGGAAGGAAGGAAGGAAGGAAGGAAGGAAGGAAGGAAGGAAGGAAGGAAGGAAGGAAGGAAGGAAGGAAGGAAAGAAAGAAAGAAAGAAAGAAAGAAAGAAAGAAAGAAAGAAAGAAAGAAAGAAAGAAAGAAAGAAAGAAAGAAAGAAAGAAAGAAAGAAAGAAGGGTGCTAACATCATACCACATCTCCACTCCAACATTTTGACTGTGTTTCTGCTAAGTGCTACCATTACCTCACCATAGGTCACTCCAAAATGGCAGATGGAGGCCTGCTGAGGTCAAAATCACCCACCTTCAACAACTTTTTAAAGTTATCACTAGACACCATGCTGACAGGCTTCCTTTGGGGGACCACTCTTACTCAGGCATCCTTGTTCATGAGAATTGTTTATAGAAATTTACTGCCTAACTACATTTAGGTTTATATCCTCCAGGCCAGGTCCTGCTGACATTTCCCTTTCCAACAGCCAACTGGGGACCACTCAAAGACCTAGAACAATATAAGGCAGAGTTTGCCAAATGTCCAAACCAGGAAAAGGCAACTCAACAAGGCTTTAAAATGGCACCCTCTATGAGGTAAAGAAACTTTGAGCTCCTGTAACACCTATGACTTAGTTTATCACAAAATTAAAACCAACATGCCATGGAAAGTGCATAGTAAATAATGCACCAGCCCTGGATTCAGGAGGATCTGAGTTCAAATCCGGCCTCAGACGCTTGACACTTACCAGCTGTGTGACCTTGGGCAAGTCACTTAACCCTCACTGCCCACAAAAAAAACAAACCAAAAAAAAAACTGTTGCATGTAGTTCTCTTTGTGGTGGCAAAAAAAAAAAAGAAATTGAGGGGATGCCCATCAATTGTAGAATTTCTGAACAAGTTGTGGTATTTAAATGTAAAGAAATACTATTGTGCTACAAGAAATGAAGAGCAGCCAGGTTTTGGAAAAGCCTGGAAAAACTTAAGTAGACTGATACTATGTAAAGTGAGCAGAACCAGGAGAACATTGTACACAGTAACCGCAACATTGTGTGATGATCAGTTGTGATAGACTTAACTCTTCTCAGCAATACAATAGTCCAAGATAATTCCAAAGGACACATGATGGAAAATGCTCTCCATATCCAGAAAAAAGAAATGTGGAATCTAGATGCAGATTGAACCATACTGTTTCTACTTTTTTTGTTGTTGTTTTTTTATTTTTTGAGGTTTTTTCCCTTTTGTTCTGATTCTTCTTTCACAACATGACTAGTGTAGAAATATGTTTAATGTGATTGTACATATATAACCTATATCAGATTGCTTTCTGTCTTGGGGAGGGGAAAGGAAAGGGAGGGAAGGAGAAAAATTTGGAACTCAAAATCTTATAAAAACAAATGTTGAAAACCATCTTTATATGTAATTGCAAAATAATAAAATTCTTTTAAGATTTAAAAAAAACATTGCATGCCCATTTATAAAAACCTTTGTAAATGGATCCCTCAATTTCTCCCCCTGACCAAGGACCCACACCATAAGCAGGTAACAACTTTGCCTACTCTCAGTCCCGGTTCTGCCAAAGGCTCAAGCAAAAACCTAGAACGAGTGTGTGTTCTGTTGTCTTCTGCACTATTCCCGAACTGGGGCTGGGAAAAAACCCAAACCTTCCAATTGAACATGACAACTGTCCAAGTTTTCACAAGGCTGGCACATGGAAGAAGGATTGGACTTGTTCTGTTTGGCTCCATTGGGCAGAACCACTAGAATGTAAGCTTTCTGAGAAGACGGGTTATTTTGGTTTGGTTTTGTATTCCAAATGCTTAGCACAAATGCTTTACATATGTAGCAGGCACTTAATAAATTCATAATAGAGGAGCAGCTAGGTGGTGCAGTAGATAGAACACCAGCCCTGCCATCAGAAGGACCTGAGTTCAAATCAGGCCTCAGACATTTCCTAGCTGTGTGACCCTGGGCAAGTCACTTAACGCCCTCCAAATAATAATAACACTAAGTTCATGTTAGATTGAATTAAACTAGGAGAAAAGGGTAGAATTGGCAAAGAGTAAAGCATAGGCTTAACATAAGGAAGTATCTCCTAACAGTCAAAATTATCCAAAAGAGGAATGGGCTACCTGGGGAAGTGGTGGGTTCCTCTGCCCTAGAGATGTACAAGCTAAGACTATGGATATTTGGTCAGGTGTTTTCTGAGGCATGCATTGAGCCAGACTGCCCCTGTGACCCATTCCAGCTTCAAGATCCTATGACTTCATCCACAATATAGTTTCAGTGTTCAGCAAAACATTTTTAGAAGTGGGGAAGGCAAACTAGAGCAAGACTGTGTTGTTGTTCAGTCATGTTTAACTCTTCATGACCCCATTTGGGGTTTTCTTGACAGAGATACTAGAGTGGTTTGCCATTTCCTTCTTCAGCTCATTTTAAAGATTAAGAAACTGGGGCAAACAGGGTGAAATGATTTGCCCAGAGTTGCACAGCTAGTAAGTGTCTGAGACCGGATTTGAGCTCAGTTCCTCATGGCTCCAAGTACAATGCTCTATCTATCCACTTCCCCACCTAGGTTCCTGGAGCAAGATCAAAAGAAGACAATGAGGAGTTGAAAGGACAGGTAATCATGTCATTCAAAGATTGGTTAAGCAAACTGGTGGTATTTATTTAATCTGGAAAATACTTTGGGCAACATAACAGCTACCTTCCAGTGTTTGAAAAACTGTCATGTAAAAATAAGGAACTTTTTTCTGCATGACTCCCCAAGGAAAAATTAGGAGCAATGGGTGGAAGAACCAGAGGGGCAAATCTGGCCTTGATGCAAAGATATATTTCCTAATGATTCAAGGTATTCAAAGGCAGAATCAGCATCCTTGAGAATCATTGAGGGGGCAGCCAGCAATGGATAAAGCATCAGCCCTGGATTCAGGAGGACCTGAGTTCAAATCCAACCTCAGAAACTTGACACTTACCAGCTGTGTGACCCTGGGCAAGTCACTTAACCCTCATTGCCCCACAAGAGAGAGAGAGAGAGAGAGAGAGAGAGAGAGAGAGAGAGAGAGAGAGAGAGAGAGAGAGGGAAGGAAGGGAAGGGAAGGGAAGGGAAGGGAAGGGAAGGGAAGGGAAGGGAAGGGAAGGGAAGGGAAGGGAAGGGAAGGGAAGGGAAGGGAAGGGAAGGGAAGGGAAGGGAAGGGAAGGGAAGGGAAGGGAAGGGAAGGGAAGGGAAGGGAAGGGAAGGGAAGGGAAGGGAAGAGAAGAGAAGAGAAGAGAAGAGAACCATTGGATACTGGAGATCTTCAGAGGCCAGATGATACCTGGTCAATAATGGTTTCAAGGAAATTCTTAGTCAAGATTGGCTTGGACTCAGAGGTCTCCTTCGGGAGTCCCTTAGATTCTGTGAATCATTTTACCAAATCCCTTAGGACATATTCTACAAAAAAAATCAGAGGTGACAATATCCTCTCAACCCACAGCTTTGCCTAAGGTAAAACTCTAGCCACCCCACCTTGATCGCACCTCCGCAGAGTAATTGGTTTTATACTTGCTTATAGTTAAGATTCATACCAGTTTTGATACACTAGCTGTGTAACCCTGTGCAAATCACTTAATCTCTAAGTCTCAATCCAAATCTTGCAGTGCTAAAGAAATGTGAACTATTATATTTATCAATCAATAGTCAATACTCAACAGATATTTATTGAGTACCTACCATGTGTCTAGCACTGTACTAAGCCTTGATGATACAAAGAATATCAAAAGATAACCCCTGCCATCAGAGGGCTCACAATCTAATGAGGGCACACAATGCATAAAAAGAAGCTGAAAAGTGGAGAGAGGGTACCAGGGAACCAGGTACAAGTGAGGGGAATGTTGAAAGTCAGGTGGAGGGATGGAAGGCCCCAAGGGCAAGAAGGAAGCATGAATTTCCCAGGTGATCTTGAAGGAAGGAGAGTTACTGCAGGCTATGATGAAGTTCAGAAGAGCAACAAGGTGGGAAATGTTGAGGTGGCTGCCTTGGGTCCTCTCCTCAAATGGGAGATCTGGAAGGAATACTCAGATGACCATGCTATACCCTCTCCTACCAGAAGAAGAGACAGATACCAGGGACAAGGAGTACCGAGGAGTGGTGAGTTTCAGAGTTGATTCCATCTTTTGGGAAGATGGGTTTCATTTTGGGCTATAGCAGCTATGTAGTACCAGTCTTACAAATAAGTAATGTGATATGTTCTAAAAGATCAAAAGCACTTTGTCTCCTACTACCTTCCCCTCAAAAAACAAATCTTTACTTTCCTTATTTATCCAATGAGTGTGGGGTCACAATATTGGACTGGAGGAACAATCCATGTTCTAAGGGTCCCTTCAGATTCTGACATTTAATGAGTATAAAAATACTACAGAATCAACCAAAGTCAAAACCCACTTTTGACCATATGTCAATCAAAATAGGATAGAATTGATGAAATCAAATGCACCTGGAACCTCATGATAGTCAATAGTTTCAACCACTTCAACCCAACCCAAACCTTTTTCTGGAGCTGGTCACAAGCAGCCAGACAAACTGAGCATTATGCTCAGTTATAATTATTATTGTTATGTTTATGTTATGTTAATTATATCATGTTCCTTATGTTTGTTGTATTTATTATATTTATTATTATTATTATCGTTTTCTGCATCATCATAATATACTAACTGAGTCCTCAAGGAGCTTACCATCTAGTTGATACCATATAGCATTTACATGGTGCTTTAAGGTTTATAAGGTACTTTACACACATTGTTTCATTTGAGCTTTGTGATAGCCTTTTGAGGTGGGTAATACAGACATTATTGTCTCCTCTTTACAAATGATGAAACTAAGGCAAACATGGGTTAAAATTTATCCAAGATCACAAAGTATCTGAGTAAGTATCTGAGGCTAGATTTGAACTCAGGTCTCCCTGACTCCAGGTCCAGTATTCTATTTACTTCAACATCTAGTTGCTCAAATTCATTTCTATATTGTTGATCCCTTGAAAATCAGAATGGAGATAATCAAGATTGAGCTGTACTGCATTGGTTTTCAGTTTTGATATTTGGAAGGCTCAGGAAAAAATTGATTCCTTAGCCACTGAGGAAAGAAAAACAAAGATTTCAATTGTATCATTCTCTGAGGCCCTAGCTTTCTTCAAGGCTCAGCTCAAGCCACAACCTTTGAGTCTTCTCCTGATCCCCACAGTTGCTGGAGTTCTCACAAAAAAGTATTATATTTTCTTTTATATATTTTGTATATAAAGCTATTTCCTCAATTCCAATCAAATATAAGCTGCTTGAAGTGAGAGCCTGTCTCATTTTTGTCTCTGTAGTTATAGTGCCTAGTACAGTGCCTGATACGTCATAGAGGTTTTTGGCGTTTTTTTTTTAAATGCCCAAGAAATTTAATTAAATTAGACAGCTGGAGTTCTGTGAGCACAGACATCTATTTACCAGCTGGATTATAATGATCCTTTGCTCCACCCTCCCAATGCCACTCCCTCAAAATTGATCCTTTTTCTTTATATGCAAATATACACTAAGAGCATTAAAACACAGAGGTAAATGCCCCCTCAAACTTAGGAATATGTAACTTGAAATACCAGAAGTTTATTAAAATAATTTAAAGCACACTTTTGGTGTCCTTAATATCACATCAGTTGCAAACACAATTTTGGGGGGGTTAGGCAATGAGGGTTAAGTGACCTGCCCAATGTCACACAGCTAGTAAGTGTCAAGCGTCTAAGGGTGAATTTGAACTCAGTTCCTCCTGAATCCAGGGCCAGTGCTTTATCCACTACACCATTTAGCTGCCCCTTGCAAAGGCAATTTTTAAAAGGAATTCTAAAAGCTTATGATAATTTACAGATGTACAATTTTATGGGAGTGAAGAGGTAATCTAGTCCAACAACCTCATTTTACATATGAAGAAACTGAGGCCCAGGGAGTTAAATGATATATCTATGGTGACTCAGCTAGTGTCAGAAGTAGGATTTAAACACAATTCTTCTGACTCCAGAGTCAATATTTTTCTACTATGTATTGCTATCTCTGTCTCAAAACATTTTTAATGCAATGATCTTTTTATTTATTATTTATTTTAACAAAATTATGCCAAATGTGTCCACACTAGCCATGTTATGAAAAAAGCAACAACATAAAATGCAATCATCTTTTAAAGAAAATACCCCCAAGACCTTCCCCACCTCTACCTCCCTTGACTCAGGAGTATTCTGGAGCCATTTTGAACTGGCTGGCTCTAGCTTTCTGTTAAATTTCAGTGTGAACATTTACACCTAAGAAATCAACAAACCCTACAAATCAAGGCTTGGTTTATTTTTGCGTGTGTGGATTGACTTTAGACTTGAGAAAGTGATGGAGAAAATGTTAATCATGCAAATTAAGCTTAAAAGTGTGACCTGCATAATTTTTTAGAGAGCCCATTATTAAAGATTTACCAGCACAAATTCCAGCCTTTCTTCCACATGCACACACACATATTGGTCAGTGGTGGATGCCCAGATCCCCTTTCCTTCACAAGTAACAACAAAATATAATGCATCTAAATTCAAAAGCCCGTGCTGTTAACTTAGCTGTTTTGAAAGGCTGTTTGACTTAAGACCTTCTTAAAATCACAGCTTTCAAAAACAAGCTGTTAAAATCCTTCTGCTTTTATCTGTCTGCCATACAGTTGAGAAGACCAGAATTGTGCTAGGGTGGGTGCTTCTCATCTTCAACATTTGCAGGAGGCGTAAAGGACACCTGTTACCCCAACACTTTGACAGAAACTTAAATTGAAGTAGCAGCAGATAAACCCCAGCCCTAACAATAATTTTTTAGCACCTTGAGCACTTTTTAATTAAGTCCCTGCACTTGCCCTGAGTAGGCACCTGGAAGACATCATATCTGCATCTAATTTCACAAAGAACATTTCACTACAACCACTTATCAATAACGACCAGGGTGTTCAATGAGCCTGAACACATTTCTAATGAATACTAATCCTGGAATTCTGGGAAATTCTGCCAACCATAGAAAGATGTTAGCCTTCAGGCTTGATAAATATTTGTCAGTGAGTCAATTAGCATTTATGAAATGCCTACTATGTGTCAGGCACTGTGCTAAGTGGTGTATTAATACATCAGTGCTGTAACTTTGTGATAAAATCAAACAGTTGGTATTCAACACACGATGTCCTCTGCAGCTTCAGTTTGCATAAGCGTCTGGGGGTTATGGTGAGACAACATAATAGGCATTGAGCCAAATTGTCTAGTCCAATGACCAGCAAGCTTTCCATAGGATCAACAACCCTAACTAAGATGATTCTAAAACCCTGTAGATTGAAGCATAAACAAATTAAAGTCCAGGCCTGCAGGGCTACAACAATATGCCAATCATCTGATGCAGGATAGAGTATTTGTACCTAAAGATTGCTCAGAATAAAAACATATATAGGGTAAGGAATTGAGTCAGAGAGCAGGAGTGTCTGGTCCCTATAATGAAAAATCTGGATCATTAGCATTCTTGCCTTCCTTCTCCAAAACCTGCTCTTCTTGAGATAAGAATCAACATTTGCCTCCTCCATGAAGCCTTTACTGACCAAGGCAAGCCACATATCCCTACTCTGAATTCCTATAGTACTCCTTGTCATAACCACTCTTTGGGTACTTATAGACTGCCTTATATTTTTATTTAACTGTTTCATGTATATGGCCTGTCTCAGACACAGTTTAAGGTCCTTAGAGGCAGGGACCATGTTTTCTCTTAGCTCTACAAAGTGTTGGAAAGTCGATGTTCAAAAGACTTGTTGAAATGAACGGATCTGCCAATGAATAACCCAACATTGTTGGCTTTAGATGCCTTCCCTATTCTATTTCTAATTTACCTCTGCACCATTCGCCACTCCACCTTGCACCAGATGGCCATTTCCTGAGAATGGCCCCTTCAGGCCCCCTTTTTCCACTGTGGTTTTGGGGGGGGGGAAGAAAAATTTTCCTAAGATTAACAAATAAGCTCAACAGTCACACAGACAGCTCCCCACAAGGGCCACATTGAGTAATAGGCATTCTTGCATTCTGCATATCTCATTCCACCAACATCAACAACAGTCATCCTTACAGAATCTCTATCTCAAAAGCAAGAATATGCGGGGGTGGGGTGTGTGTGAGCAAAAAATAATAATAATAAGCCAAAACACACGTAGAGAAGGTGGCAAAGGATGATATGAATACAAGAAATTCCACTCAGGAATAACGACTCTGGAGTCTCCTCCTGTCCAGGATTTTGTCAATGACAGGGGCACCAAGGGACAAGTTGTGGGAAGGCTTGATTGTTCTTTCTGTTGTCAGTCTTAGTATCTTGAGGATATGCTCCAAGCATCCTAAACCCTTTCTGAAGATAACCATTCAGAAATTTCTTATTGATCAATTTTATCTAAACCTTTCTTGGACCTGTCTTTTCTCAATGTCACATATCCAGCTAAAACATTCCCCCAACTTCATGAGCTGTTGTGTAAAGTAGGACTTCCTGTTATTTTTCTACATTTACTTGGTCTATGATCTGGAATTTGGCGAATACATCTCTAATTCATCACATTTCCTAGTTTTAGACCTATATCAGATTTCCTCTCAGCTACCTGGCTTGAGCACGTATCTTCCCCCTCCACTCCCGCCCCTTCTCATTCCATAACAAGCCGAGTCCACCCAAGCTCCCGTGCACGAAACATGCCCAGTTAGAGATAGGGGGATGGGGGCCATGGGGGCGGGGGGTGGCGGGGGAAGGAGAGGGTGAAAGATCAGCCAGAGTGGCCTCAGAGTTAGAAGCAAGGACAAGGAGTACCGAGGTCAGCACCGAGGACAGCGGCCAGGCAACTGGGCTGGGGTGGGGCAGGGGTGGGCCAGCCTTGGTGGCGGGGTAGTGGGAGTCGGGCCCACCTACCAGTCGGTGTGCGGTTCATCGATGACCAGGAGCAACTTGGACTTCCTGGAGACGGCGGGGGCGCTGGAGGGGGCGTCCACCAACCCGGCCGAGGCGGCGGTCTGCTTCACGGCGTTGGACAAGGAGCTGAAGAAGCTGCTGCTCATGGACTGCACTGGGGCTGCTGGCTGCGCCTGCGGCGGGGCCGGCTGCGGCGCGGGCTGCTGAGGCTGCCCCTGCCCCTGAGGCGGCGGTGGCCTTCGCTCGGTGGCCGGGGAGCCAGCGGCCGGCGGCCCGGCGGAGCCCGAGGCCGAGCCGGGGGGAGGCGGCGGCGGTTGCTGCGGCTCGGGCCGCTGCAGGTCGGTCATGTAGCCATTGGGCAGGTTGGCGATGAAGCTGCTGTCGGAGAGGCGGCGCCGCAAGAAGTTCATCATCTGGCCGGAGGAGTGGGCGCGCTGAGCCCAGCGGAGACCGACGGATAAGGACAAGGGGACGAGGAGCGAGCCCGGAGCGGCTGCGCGGGGACGGGGAGTGAGCCCGGACGCAGCTGCGGGAGCGCCGGCAGCAGGCAGGCAAGCAGGCAGGGCGCACCGGCTGGCCTCCGGCCGGCCAGAAAAGAGGGGCAGCGGCCCGCTCTCACCACCCGGAGGGCGACGCTGCTAGGCAGCGCTGGGCTCAGCCCGAGCTAAGCGCGCTGGCTGCTGCTGCTGCCGAGGCTGTGACTGAAGCTGTTGCTGCTCCGACGCCCGCCCGCCCGCAGCTCCCCCGGCCAGCCAGCTGACAGCACAGCCGCCACCGACTGGAGCGATGAATGTGCTGTGAGAGTGGGGGGCGGCAACGGTGGCGGCCAGGGGAGGGCTGCAGGAGCTAGGGCTGGCAGGCTCCTCCCCGGCCCGCCCCGCCTCAAGCACCGCCCAACCCGAGCCAGCCGCAGCGCAATCCCGAGCGCCCCTCTGCGGATTAGCGGTCCCGCCCACTTCGCGCCCCCACTCCCCTCCATTTCCACCTCGCCAGCCCCGTACCAGCCTGGGGGAGACAGAGACCTTCCTGGGGCTAAGAGACGGAGCTAACCGAACGCCCTTCCCCTCTACAATCCATCTCCCACATCCTGCCTGACCCCGGGACCCTCAGCCTGGGTAGAAAATAAAAGTGCTCCCAGTGCTCACAGGAGCCTAAACCATGGGTTTAGGGTTTGGTCCTAGCGGGGCATGGCTTGGAACAGGCCTGATCATTCAGTTTATGTTCAGCACCAACCCTCCCCCCCTCCCCCCCCGACCCCAAACACCAACAACACGCTCAGGGAAGAAGATTTTCACCCTACAGATAGAATCTGTCTATAAAGATGGCTAAAAGCGCCCCTCCCCCCTTCGCCTTTTCTCATTCAGGCTTTTTCCTCTTCATTAACATGCAGGACTGAACCTTATGTTGTAGGTGAAGATGGTCTCTAGAAAATCCTCAATGCAATTTTTTTTGCTTTTTGTTTTCGTTTTAGCTCACTGGCCATAGATTGTTAATGTCATTTGTCCATAATCCTGGCAAGCAGCCATGGCAGGCTGGCCCATCCTGCAGCCAGCACCAGGAGAGGAGATAGCTTGGGGAAGCCTGAGGAAGACAGCTGAGGCCAGCAGGCATCCTGCCTGGGATCCTGTATGCTACATAATGATAAACATCAAGCAGAAAGCCAGGGTCCTTACACCCTGGGAGACCAGGCCTGTAGGCAAGAAACCATCAGCCAAATGGAGAAGCTCGCCAAGGCTCTATCTTGGGGCCTCTTCTCATCTCTCTCTCTCTCTCTCTCTCTCTCTCTCTCTCTCTCTCTCTCTCTCTCTCTCTCTCTCTCTCTCTCTCTCTCCTCTCCTCTCCTCTCCTCTCCTTCTCTACCTCCCTCCCTCCTTCCCCCATTTATGTCTCCGTCTCTCTCTGTCTGTCTCTCCCTCCCTCCCCTGCCCCTCTCTCCCTCTCCCTCTCCCTCTGTGTCCGTCAATCTGTCTCTCCTCATTGCCTTGGTGACCTCAGCTTCTGAGATCTGGATTCTAGATTCTTGGCTGCCTGTCTCCCTCCTACTGTAACCTCACCATACCACAGTTCATGCTTCTGTCCTCCACTTGCCAACACGCTATTATTTATATTGCCATCCCTCTATTAGGATGTGAGCTCCTTGAAGGTAAGGACTGTTGTGTTTGCTTTTATTACTATACTCTTGCTCATCATTGAGTTTACATACAGTAAGCTCAATGGGATGCTATGGGGTGTTCAGGGAAGATTAGCCCTTCTGGTGAGAGGGCTTGCTGAGCCCTTTTCAGGACTGCTTATTCTCCTGTGGCATCCAACTGGTCACCCAACTCTCACCTGTAGCTCCAAGAAGCTGTAGCAACCACAGTTTCCACACCCCAGTAAAACTGTCTCAGCAGATGGGCTAAACCAGGTTGAGAGTGACCAACAGGCTCCAAACCTATGAGTTGAGTTAGGGGGATTTCTGCCCCAAGTATGTGAAGACTTCTCCATTGGCATGAGTGCATGAGAACAATTTGCTCCAATGGCCATAAAGGAGGCTAAACCAAGCAGACATTGACAAAATCGAGGTTATCCACTGCATCCTGGATCACTGTCAGTCCTAATTTCTGTCTTAGCACTGGATTTTGAATAACTCTGGAAGAGAGAGCAAAGCTGACAACTTTGTGCAATTCTGCCTCACTTAAATCCAATTCACTCAGAAGTCAAGACATCACCATGATGTCATTGGTGCTCTTCAAAGATGAAGGATCAACAATAATGTTTTATCCATCTGCCCCTCTGCTACCTTGAAAAGACAGAGGTCATTCTGGGGAGAAGGGACAAGTAACAACTTTTCTGGTCTCAGGTTTTTTGTTTATAAAATAAGATTGGACTAACTGACCTTTAACCTTCCTTCTTGCTCTGAATCTCTGATTTTATGATTATCTCTACTGACCACTATCAGCTGCCCTTCCGAATCCCTACCCAAACTCTGAAACCTAATCATGCTTTTAATTCTACTTCTGTTGAATGAACCACCATTTTCCTAGTCACCAGATTCATGAGCTCAGAATAATCACTGACTCTTCTCTTTCCTCACTCTCCCTATATCTGATCAATTGCCAGGTCTTAATGATTCTAACTCCACAATATCACTCACATTCTTCTTTTCACTCACATAGTCACCACCTTAATTTGGGACCTTATTACTTTTCATCTGAACTACAGTAATAAATTCCTAATTAGTCTTCCTCCTCCAGTCACTCTCCTCTCCAATCCATCCTCTATAAAACAGCCAAAATAAATTGCCAAGGAACAGGTGTAACTCAGTCTCTTCCTTGCTGGAAGACTTTTACTGGGTCCCTAATGCATCTAAGACAAAATGCAAGTTCCTTACCTGGATTTAAGGCCTTCACAATTAGGCTCCAATCTACTTTGCCAATCCAATTTCACAATTGCTCTCTTTAAGACTGCATATTCCCCCTTGATCCATAAATACCACTACAAGGCATATACTCCCCAAAGAGAAAATAGAAAGAGGGAAATGACAAATTTATGTACAAATGTTCATAATAACATTTTTATTGTAGCAAAGATCTGGAAACCAAAGGATGCTCATCAGTTGGGGAATTGCCAGTTGAACAAGTAATGATATATGAAGATTATAGAATATTATAGTGCCCTAAAAATGAAAAAAAAAGGACAGATGAAGAGATACTTAGGAAGACTTGAATGAACTGATAAAGAGTGAATTAAGCAGAACCAGGACAACAACATATGCAATGACTACAACATTGTAAAGGGAAACAACCTTAAATGACTTAAGAACTCTCATCAGTGCAATAACCACTGGTGACTCCAGAAGACTCATGATGACTGAGAGGTAATGGACTAGAGGTGCAGAACAAGATGAACATTCCTAATGTGTTGGATCCTTATCAACTCCAAGATCAAATATAAATCCTTTGTTTGGGACTCAAAGTCTTCTCCCTCCTCCCACTTTTCCAGTCTTTCTAGAAAACTTTCATAAACTGTACAATCCAGTGACACCAACCATCTTGTAATTCTTCCCAAAAGACACTCCATCTCCTGACAGCCATTCTCATTGGCTGCCTCCCACCCCCTCCCCATGCCTGGAATGTCCTTCCTTTTTATCTCCACCACCTAGCATCCTCAGCTTCCTTCAAATTCCAAGTAAAGTCTCATCTTCTAAAGCCTTTCCTGATCCCCCTTAATTCTCTACTAACTTTTCTCTCTCTATTATCTCCAATATATCCTATATATATATCTTGTTCATACACACTTGTTTGCATGTTTTCTCCTTCATTAGACTATGAACTCCCTGAGGTCAGGGAATGTCCTTTGCCTTTTTTTAAATCATCATCACTTAACAGTGCCTGACATATGGTAGGCATGTAATAAATATTTCTTGACTGAGTGACTAAATATACTTATTTGTTAGAAAGAAAAGGGGTTTATTTTTGTTTGTTTTTAGAGGGGGAGAATGAGGAACCCTGGGGTGGGGAGAGAGAGAGGGGGGGTGGGGAGGGAGGGGGGGTGGGGAGGGAGGGAGGGAGGAAGGGAGGGAGGGAGAAAGGGAGAGAGTCATCAATGAAACATCTTAAAAATGCACAGAGAACAGAAGGACCTTCAAAGGGAAAAGACAAGAGACAGGTTTGGAGTCAACATGCTGAATTTATCATATACTTTAAAAAGACAAGTTGTAATAATGGAGATTCATGGTTTCATATAGAATCCTCTTTTTCTGTTCTTAGTTCATATAAAAGTAGTCTTGTTATTAGTGTCTGTCAAATTTAGATCACAAAAAAGAACTCTATGTTCTAGTCTGGGGCAACTAAGTGGTACAGTAAATAGGGTGGCAGGACAGGGGTCAGAAAGACTCATCTCCCTAAGTTCATATCTGGGCTCAGACACTATCTCTGGGACCCTGGGCAGGTCATTTCACCATTTGCCTCTGTTTCCTCATCTGTAAAATGAGTCGGAGAAGGAAATGGCAAAGCACTCCACTATCTTTGCCAAGAAAATCCCAAATGGGGTCATGAAGAGCCAGGCATGACTGAAATGACTGAAAAACAAAAATATTCTAGTCAAACTAAACTTAAACTGTTGTCTAAAATCAACAGGCCATTTTCTGGTGCCATACATTAATACAGGGCATCTTTCCCCCACCCACCATCCATCACCCATCCCCACCCCACCCCCATACAATCCTTCCTCATCTTTGCCTCTGAAAATCCTTATTCTCCTTCAGGATTCAATTCAGCTACCACCTCCTCTGTGAAGCCAACCCTGATTCCACCCATTTCCTTTCTTTCTCCTCAAGTTAAATTGTACTTAACTTTCTTTTATGTATATCTTTCATTCTCCCAATTCCAACTCCTAGAACATAAGTTCCCTTAAGGATAGGGATTATTTTTCATTTTTTTCTTCATATTTCCAGCGCCTAGAACAAGGACTTTCAGAAAAAGCCCTTAATAAATGTTTCTTGAACTGAATTGAACTGAAAATTCTTTTCTGGTGATAATAATTACCTTACATTTGTTGGGAGCAATATTGCCCAAATTAATTTACCCGTGGAACACTTTTCAGCTGTAAACATTTTGATGGAACCCATAAATTCTGGTCTGTGAGTAGGGAATGCTCCAGGGATAAAGGTCGGTAGATGAAGAAGCATTGGTATAAAGTAGAGCAAAATTAAGCCAATTCTCATCCTCCAAATTTCCCACATGTAATATGAATCTTTGATATATTCATAATTTTACATCAATACATCAGAGGAAGAAATATTGATAGTCAAGAGTCAGTAAATTCTAATGAATGAAAGGTGGACTTGAGTTCCGGAACACCCAGGTTCAAATCCTCTCTCAGTAACTTGCTCTCTCTGTGTCCCTGGGCAGCTAGATTAACCTCTTAGAGAAACAGGTACCTGTCTGAGATTTATCTAATAAATGATAGATGGGTTGAAGCAGTATGATAGTATGCTGGAAGGACAGCTGGGGAAAATCTAGGTTTGAATCCCTCACTCACTATGTGATCCTGTCTGAGTCATTGGAACACTGTGCCTCAGTTTCCTCATCTGACTAAATTAGGAATTTGGCCTCAATAACTTCTAATAACCAGCTTTAGAACTATGATTTATGGTTCTAGTGGATAAAGGAGATACAAAGATACAAAAATAAGATACATTTCCTAACCTCATGGAGCCACAATACAGGAGGGGAATAGATAGCTTCGCATAATAGATAAAGTGTTGGACTTGGAGTCAGTAAGACCTGGATTCAAATCTCACTTCTGACATTTGCTAGCTGATCATGGGAAGGTCGAGTAACCCCTTTAGGTCTCTGTTTCCTTGTCTGTAAAAATCAAAAGTCAGAATCAATGACTTACAAGTATCCTTCCAGCTTTAAATCTGTGATCCTCAATTATCTTAATCTATCCATTATGTAAATTCTCTAATTGCCTAAATCTATCAATCCAAAAAAAATTTTTTAAGATAATTCTAGTATGTAACATTCCATAATAAATGCCACTGAGAGATGTTTGAATGAAGCATTACTTGATGTCCCAGAGTAACTCTTGTTATCAAGCAGGAAAATCTTGGAGAAGGTATTTAAGTTGAACTTTAAGGGATAGAAAGGAATTCAAAGGCAAAGAAAGGGAAGGGACACCCACTTCACAGAGCTACAAATGCAGTATGGAAAATGGGAGTCTAATGCCTTATACACTGCAAAGAACTTGCACAGACAGTATCTCATTTCATTCTCACAACAGTCCTATGAGGGAGGTTATAGATATTGTCTCATATCTATTTTATGGTGGGGGGGGGGGGAGGCAGAACTAGCAAACAAACCCGAAGTCCGGCAAGGTGAAAAGCCCGGGATCACACTGAATTTGTAGGATCACATTTGAACTTGCTTGTCTCCTCACTCAACCCAGGGCTCTTTTATTCCAAGTTAGCTATATCACTGGACTCAGAGTAAACAATTACAATTACACCCAGGAAAAAAACCCATCAATAGCAATATTACAAATTAGTGATACCGTGGCTCATTCCAGGGGTAACTGTGATCAACCATTTGCCTGAGGGAAAAGGCCAGGCTACAAGGCCATAAGGCAGCAATTTGACCCTGACTCTCAATGTGGCACATTGGCCTCTCTCTGACCAGAAATAGTTAATAGCTGAGGCAGCTCAAGACAGAAACTAAACTACTCATGTTTGTTGCCAACCTGCTTCCCCTCCCAACATGAACAGACAAATGAGAGAAATCAATATCTTTGCTCTAGCTAAGAATTCCTACTGCAGTTGTCAAACAAAACCTTACCATATCCTTCTCATTCTGCCCTCCCTGGTGTCCAAATTCTCATAAAACCAAGGACATCTTTTTTCTTCCTCCCCTTTAAATTTGAGTTAGAATTCTAGCTCCTCCACTTACTAGCTTTTTGACAGTGTAAGCCACTTTAATTGCTTAGTGCCTCAGTTTTTCCATATGAAAATTAACATGATTAGAGTAGAATCTACTTATATGAACACTAGATTAAGATACAATTCGGAAATATTGAACAAAAATACAGTTAAACATAGATAATGCTAATTTGATGTTTTCTAAGGCAATATGTGGTCCCCAGTGATTTATTTCTCTTTGAATTTGACACCACTGGTCTGTGGTCACTTCCAGTTCAAAATCTCTGCTCTTTATGATCATTCATTCATTCAACATTCAACAAGCATATATTGCCCATCAACAAGCATTTATGAAACATTTACTGGGTGCCACGCACTCTGACAGGTTCTCAGGTTACAAAGACAAAAATAATACAGTCTCTGCCCTCAAGTAGTTTACATTCTACTGAAGGGATATAACAGGTATAAGAGAAATAAATACAAAGTATATACAAAGTAGATGCAAAATAATTTCGCAGTGAAACATTAGCAGATTGGATCCATAAAGGCCTGAGCTAAGCCTAGAAGGAAGACAGGGGTTCTGAGAGACAGAAGTGAAGAGGAAAAGAACGTGCCCCAGGCACAGGGCACATAAGGGAGAGATGCAATGTGGTGTATCAGCAACAAGTGAGCCAGTCTGGCTATGATGCAGAGTGCATGAATATGCATTAAACCTGGGAAGGTAGACTAGAGCCAAATTTTTCAGAGCTTAAAGTACTGAACAGAGAAGTTTGTATTTGGTCTCAAGGCAACAGGCAGCCACTGAAGTTTCTTGAGCAGAAAAGTGATGTGGTTACACTAACCTCATTCATCTCCAGTCATTCCTATCACTTTTGATATAGAAATGATATAGATAGCCAAGAGAGAGACACACATACCGGGAGAGATAAAAACAGAGAGAGAGAGAGAGAGAGAGAGAGAGAGAGAGAGAGAGAGAGAGAGAGAGAGAGAGAGAGATATTGAGTGAGCACCAGGACATTATTCTTGGGTACATTTATAAAATGGATGAAATTTGCCTTCACTCTCCATGACAGTGTCTCCCTCCTTGTCCCCCAAGTGTTCTTTGCAGTCTTCATCCTTCTTTTAAAGATGGAAATATCTGATAAGGCAATAATGAGGGATGAGACTTGAATCCAGATCTTCTGACTCCAGAGCCAACACTCTATACTGTATCAATATTTTACAAATTTACAACATTTCACAAATGGGGAAACTGAGGCCCAGAGACATTAAGTGATTTGCCCAAGGTCACACAGCTAGTAGTACCTGGATTTAAACCCATTTTTCTTTACTCCAAGTCCAATGTTCTTTTCACTTTTCCACATTGCCTCTTAAAGACCTCCAGGGATTTCCGCTCTAGAAAGGAAGACAGAAATAAATCATTCCAGGCAGTAAATGCTAAGTAGCCAATGAGTGGCAAGAAGAGATTGTGCTACTAGGGTTCAGAGGCAGGAGAAATCACCACACACTGGTGTGTTCAGGAAAGGCTCCAGGGAGGTGGGCCTTGACAGGACCCTCAAATTCCCCCTCTGTAAAGTGAAAGGGGTGGCCCAGGTGACCTCAAAGGTCCATTCCAATTTTCAGTCTAAGACTATGATCCTAAGTCTTGGCTTTACCATTAACCATCTGTGTGACCTTGAGGAAATAACTAAACCTCTGAGTCTGTTTATTTATAAAGTGAGGGTGATATTTATACTTCCTTTCTCACAGGGTTGCTGTGAGGAAAGTGGTTTGTAAGCCCCAAAGAACAATAAAAAGTAAGGGTTTTTTGTTTGTTTCTTTTACTGTAGAAGAACAGTATACATCCTCTGATAATCAGGGGTTCTGATCATTGATAAGTTGCATGTTATCAGACCTGCTTCAGCTTGTCTGCTTAAACAGTAACATTCTTGTTGCAAGGTGCCTCCCCAAACCCAGCTCCATTTAAAGGCGCCTACCTTTAGGTGAGGTTGGATTCTAATGGCCAGTCATTTCCTGGGCCTCTCTTTTGTAGTTACTATGAGGATGGGTTTCAGGGGCAGAGAGAACAAGAAGTTAGGCTCCCCCTACCCACTTCCTACCTTTCCTCTCATGATAGGAGTGAGTAGAGAGGAAGCAGCCAGGGGACTCAGCAGAATGCTGAATTCTAAGGCTGACTAGGCAATCAAGAGATCACCCAATCCATTCTCCTGCCTTTGGGAAGGATGACACTTGGCCCAGTCCAAAGTGATAGAGATCTAATGATCTAATATCTGTCACCAAGGGTTTAACCAAACTGTGACCAAATGTCCTATTTTGTTTGTAATCTCTGTGCTTGCTACTGCATTATAACATCTTTGTGGTGCCTCGAGATTTACAAACCACTCCTCATGACAAGTCTGTGAGGTAGGGAGTGCAAGTATTGCTATGTCATTTTACAGATGTGAAAACTGAGGCTGAAGGAAGGTAGGAGACTTACCCCCCAGCACCCAGTTATTAAGTATCTGAGATGGGATCCAAGCTCAGATCTTCCTGACTCTGAATCCGCAGCTCTATCCATTCTGTCATGACACATCTCAGACAGATTCAGGTAAACATTGGGCTCCTTTAGAAGATGAGAGGCTCCTGCCAAAACCCAGGATCAAGCTCATACCCTCTGAGCTCTCCAGTCTAACTCTTCCCCAGCTCAGCTACCAGTGCAGAAGCAGCTCCCAGGGAAAGAGAAAATGATTACACAAGTGAGAATCTATTGAAATCCCCTTCTGAAGGCAGAATACAAAGCCCAGCTCAGAAGGGAGATCTCCAACCTGGTGGGCACAGCAGCTGTCTAGGAGACAACAAAGTAGTTTACAACAAAAACAGCAGCATGGATTTGACAACCAAAGCACCCTGGGTACAGAGCAGCAACCCAAGGCAGCAAGAGACCTGCTGCTAGCTGCCTGACTGGGTTTTCAACAGAATGAGTTTGCTTATTACCATTCTCAATTTTTGGTTGCCTCTCAAGATTAAAAGCCTCTACTTTCCCCAACCCTTAGAGCAAAGGTTTGGGACCTGGGTCCATGGATAGATTTCAGGAGGTCCCTGAACTTGGGTGGGAAAAAAAATTATATCTTTATTTTCTTTGTTGTAGTTGTTAAATTGTTTCAGTTGTGCCTGACTCTTCATGACCCAATTATGGTTTTCTTAGCAGAGATACTGGAGTGGTTTGACATTTCCTTCTCTAGTTCATTTTGCAGGTGAGGAAACTGAGGCAAGCAGGGTTAAGTGACTCTCCCAGTGTCACATAGCTAGTAAGTATCTAAGGCTGGATTCAAACTCAGTTCTTCTTGACTCTAGGCCAAGTACCCTATCCACTACAGCACTGCCTAGCTGCCCCATCTTTATTTTCACTAGCTGCTTCTTCTTCTTCTTCTTTTTTTGCGGGGCAATAGGGGTTAAGTGACTTGCCCAGGGTTACACAGCTAGCAAGTGTCAAGAGTCTGAGGCCGGATTTGAACTCAGGTACTCCTGAATCCAGGGCCAGTGCTTTATCCACTTCGTCATCTAGCTGCCCCTTTCACTAGCTTCTAATTGAAATTTAGCATTCCCTTCCATCATGAACATAAGCAACAAACATTATTCTGAGAATGGGGGCAAAGGCTTCACCAGACTTCCAAAGTGGTCTAGGACATTGGAAAATTTAAGGAACGATTGTTTAGAAACAGTAACTGAATGATATCACACAAGTGTTAGAGATAGACATTAAAGGTTATCCAGAGAATGAGATTCAGGTCCATTAACAAGCATTGACTTTGGGGCAGCTAGGTAGTGCAGCGGATAGAGCACTGGTCCTGGATTCAGGAGGACCTGAGTTCAAATCTGACCTCAGACACTTGACACTTACTAGCTGTGTGACCCTGGGCAAGTCACTTAACCCTCATTGCCCCAACCAAAAAAAAAAAAAACAAGCATTGACTTGGGGCGGCTAGGTGGCGCAGTTGATAAAGCACTGGCCCTGGAGTCAGGAGTACCTGAGTTCAAATCTGGCCTCAGACACTTAACACTTACTAGCTGTGTGACCCTGGGCAAGTCATTTAACCCCAATTGCCTCACTAAAAAAAAACAAAAACAAAAACCCAAGCATTGACTGAGTACCTACCATGTCACAGGCACTGTGTGAGGTTCTGGGGATATGAACATAAAATGAAATACACCTTGCCCTCAAAGAGCTTACATTTTCTAAGGATGAGGAAGGGAGAAATTATAGAGATAATTAATGTCGTTTACTACTGTGTCTCCTGTGCCTAGCCTATTCCATTGATCCTCCACTCTATTTCTTAGCCAGTACCAGATAGTTTTGATGACTGCCGCTTTATAGTAGAGCTTTAGATTTGGTACAGCTAACCCACCTTCCTGTGCATTTCTTTTCATTATTTCCCTTGATATTCTTGACTTTTTGTTTTTCCAGGTGAATTTTGTTATTATTTTTTCTAGCTCTATAAAATAATTTTTAGGCAGTCTGATTGGTATGGCACTGAATAAGTAAATTAATTTAGGTAGAATTGTCATTTTTATTATATTAGCTTGGCCTATCCATGAGCAATTGATATCTTTCCAATTATGATAGAGATAATTAACTACAAAATATGCCTTAAAAGATACAAAGTAATTATGGAGAAAGTGGGTACTAACAACTTGGGAAATCAGGAAAGGATTCTTGTAGAAACTGATGCTTGAGCTGAGGCTTAGAAGAAAAACATACCAGGCACGGGAGGTAGCCTACACTATGTAAAAGCACGGCGATGGGAAATGGAATATGGTAATCAGGGAACAAGTACACCCATCTAGTTGGAACCGAAGCACTTGAGAGGAAGTAATGTGGAGACTACCTTGCAGAGCTAAATCTCAGCTGGGTCTTAAGGGCTTCAGATATGAAACATGGGGGCTGATTTGATCCTAGAGGCAATAGGGAGCCCCTGAATTCTCTTTAAGCATATAAGAGATGATCAAATTTGTGCTTTAGGAAAACAATCTGGCAGCTGTGAGGAAACCAGATTGGAGAAGGGGAAAGACTAGATTCAGGCAGATTAACTAATAGGAAACTGAGGGGGGAAAAAAGATTGTGATTTGCCCAAAGACTCAAGTCTAATTAGCTTCTTCTGAGACTCCTTATGTCATGTTTTGGGGAATCTTCAGAATTTAAAATCTCCAGGTATTTCA
Source organism: Dromiciops gliroides (assembly GCF_019393635.1). Taxonomy (NCBI): domain Eukaryota; kingdom Metazoa; phylum Chordata; class Mammalia; order Microbiotheria; family Microbiotheriidae; genus Dromiciops; species Dromiciops gliroides. The sequence goes on from NC_057861.1 coordinate 707,895,207, forward strand.
CTTAAGTTGACTTTCTTGGCACTTTTGAAACCACGCCACTTAGGATCACAGCTCTCAAGCTAAAAAAGTCCCTATGGGTCACCTATTTCAATTTCTTCCTGTTACAGATAAGGAAAGCCTGAGGCTCAGAGAGACTAAGATACTTTTCAAATGGTTACCCAGGTAGCGTCAGAGATGAGATTTAAACTCAGGGGCACTGTTTCAGAGCCCAGTACTCCTATGCCTGCACCAAGCTGCCTCTTTCTTTGCCTAGTCATAGCAGCTGGGCCCCAGGTGAGCCCCTGTTCTGAGCCCTATTTGTGAAAACAAGTTGCTGGCCACACCCAGATAAGATGGTAAGGACAAGAGCAGCTATAAAATGACAGGAGGCTAAAAATGACAGAGTTTGAGTGGGAGGGTGGAACAGGAGAACATGGAATAAACACAGAGCTCATACCAATGTGGCACAAACGACAACCCCAATTCTGTTCCTGATGTATAGAATCTAAATCCTGAAAGAAACTTAGATGCCGTCTAATCCACCCCCCTCCTTTTACAGAAGAGCAAATTGCAACCCAGACAAATTGAGTCATTTGTCTATAGTACCAGAGCTAAAGGACTCTCCTCCTTTCCTTCCTTCCTTCCTTCCTTCCTTCCTTCCTTCCTTCCTTCCTTCCTTCCTTCCTTCCATCTTTCTTTCTCTCTTTCTTCCTTCCTTCCTTTCTTTTTTTCCTCACTCTCTCGGTGTCTCTGTCTCTGTCTCTCTCCCTCTCCTCCTCCTCCCCCTCTCCCTCAGTTTCTCTCCTTAGAAAATGGGGGCACAAGATCAGCTTCCTCTGGGACTCTTGGGAGGCTGTGTCCATCACAATTATTAGAGTGCTTGCGTCTCTGTCTCTCTCTGCTTCTCTTCTCTCTCTGCCTCTCTTCTCTCTCCCTCCTCTCCCTCCCCCCTCTCTCCCCCTCCCCAGACCTCTGGATCTTTTAGCCTCTCCTGCTGTTCCCTCTGCTCATGGAATCCTCCCTTCCTCCTGTAGCAGGAACCCCAAAGCTGCATCCCCAATGTGGGACTCAGTCTTCAGACAGGAATAATTCTGCAGTGAAAGAGGCCTCCAGCCCAGGCCATTGCTCCAAGCCTAGCAGCCCCTGCCTCCTGCCTCTCACAGGCTGCAGCTGTATGAGCCATTGCCATGGTGATGGGGAATGGGAGGATAGGAGCATCTCCACTACGCACTTGAGCAGGGCACGGTGGGCTTCCCCCACCTGGGAAACACTGAAGGAAGGAAGCAAGCTGGTTTCCTGGTGTCTTCAATAAAAAACACAGCTGCAGGAGCTCTGTGCAGGGATGGCAAGGGAAGCACAAAAGAGCTTCAGGCCCACCCCCTGGATGGGCGCCAACCAACCTCCCCAAACCCTCTTTCCATCCTATAAAGAGCAATCCCCATTGTGTCCTTCCAGAAGGGCTGTTTGTTTGGCTCTTGCGGTGATATTTACAACATGACAATGCACTTCTGCTTTGTGCTTGGGGCAGGTAAATCATTTATTTCATGCATTTGTTTAAACACAGACCTGTGTCCAATGTCATGAGAGACACAAAGATGTCTGACACCATCAGCCAGAGCCAGGAGCTGATTCTGCCATCACAGGTCATAGGATTTAGAGCTGAAATGGGGCTTTAGGGGCTGGTTCCAACCCCCTCATTTTGCGGATGAGAAAACAAGCCCAGAGAGGAGAAACGAAAGCATCTTATGAAATGGGAAAATGCAATGGGATCTTGGGTGGTGCAGTGGATAGAATGGCAGGCTTGGAGTCAGGGAGACCTAAGTTTAAATCTGGCCTCATACACTTATTAGCAATATGACCCTGTGCAAGTCACTTAACCCTGCTTGCCTCAATTTCCTCATCTGTAAAATGTGGATAATAATAGCACCCATTTCCCAGGGTTGTTATGAAGATCAAATGAGGTAATCATTGTAAAGCACTTAGCACAGTGCCTATCACAGCATAAATACTTATGTGCATGTTGTTGTTCAGCTGTTTTCAGTCAAGTCCAACTCTTTGTGACCACATTTGGGCTTTCTTGGCAAAGAATCTAGAGTGGTTTGACATTTCCTTCTTCAGCTCATTTTACAGATGAGAGAACTGAGGCCAACAGGGTTTAGTGACTTGCCCAGGTTCACACAGCTATTAAGTGTCTAAGGCCAGATTCAAACTTGGGTCTTCCTGACTCCAGGTCCAGCACTCTATCCTTTACACCACCCATTTACATGGCACCACAAGGAACTGGTTTACATTATTAGCAGCCTTATCTGAAACTCCTCCACTGGAGCAGGAGCCATGAGAATTAAAAGTTCAGCTCAAGTGCCACCTCTTCCATGAAGCTTTCCCTGATTCCCCCAGTTGTTAGAGCTCCCAAATACCTTGTTTGTAGTATTCTTATCTGTGTGTGTGCTGTATCCTCTCAGTAACATGCAAGAGCTTTAACGGCAAGAGACTGGCTTTTGTCTTTGACCATAGTAGGTGCTTAATAAATAAGAGTTGAATAGAATGATCATTGAAAGTAGCATCACAGGGACAACTAGGTGGCGCAGTGGATAGAGCACCGGCCCTGGAGTCAGGAGGACCTGAGTTCAAATCTGGCCTCAGACACTTAACACTTACTAGCTGTGTGACCCTGGGCAAGTCACTTAACCCCAATTGCCTCACAAAAATAAAAAAAGAAAGCAGCATCACAGATTCTTTAATGCTGAAAAGGACCTTTGAAGTCATCTAGGAACCAAGCCCCTGGAATCTCAGAGGGCTTCCTGACTCTAAGCACAGCAATCTGTCCATATATGCCCTCTTGCAGATTTTACAGTGGGTAGTTAGGGACTTGAGATGTTCCATATAGAGGAAAAAAGGAGGGGTTTTTTAGGGATAAACTGGTGTGATGATTTATGTGATGTCTTACCACCTAATTCATTGTGAGGTGCAATGGATAGAGTAATGCTTCAAATCCTGACTCAGATGCTTACCAGATGTGTGGTTTGTCACCCAATTTCTCTAGACCCCACTTTCCTCATCTGTAAAATACTTGTTGGTCTCATGGCTTCCACTTCCCATGGTGCTTTGTTAGCTCAACATTGCTACATCAATATAAGCTGTTAGGGTTAAATCGGGGGAATGTCTTCTAAGTTCCCTTCCGACTCTAAATCTATGATCTCATATTTCTTAAGTACCTACTGTGTGCAGAGCACCGTGCTAGTCGGGGGAGGGGGGATAGCAAATTTAAATAAGACATAGTCCCTGTCCCAAGAGCTCACAGCCTAGTATGGAGACAAGTAACTTGAATAGACACCCTTATGCACACAAAACGATATGGAATCCAAAGTGAGAGAATGAGGGAAGGCTTCTTGAAGTAACTGGCACTTGAATTGACCTTTAAAGAATGGCTAGGAATTCGGCAGGCAAAGAAGGGGAAGAGAGAGTATTCCAGGCATAAGGAATGCCATGAGCAAAGGTGTGGGGGTGAGAGAATGCAGGGAACAATCAGGGGGTCCAGGATGGGTAGAATATAAAAAACACAGAGGGGAGATTTAGAATAAGGCTGCATTAGGAGGATGGTCCCATTTCTCCAAGGATCTTGAACATCCTTCAGAGGAGTTTGAATTTGACTCAAGAGACAATAGTGGGGCAGCTAGGTGGCGCAGTGGATAAAGCACTGGCCTTGGATTCAGGAGGACCTAAGTTCAAATCCAGCCTCAGACACTTGACACCTAACTAGCCGTGTGACCCTGGGCAGTCACTTAACCCTCATTGCCCTCCAAAAACAAAAAAGAGACAGTAGGGAGCCACTGACTGTCCCCTGTCCCCACCCCCACCAATTCAGGTCTGATGTGGACAGCTGCCAACTGATGAGCATTTCAGTGCTGGTGAGGCCCAGATTGATGATGTGTCTAGTCTATTCTACCTTCTAATGCCAAGCCAAACTAGAAACAAAAAGAAGCCTTCTACTCTCCTGTATACTATTGTGTGTCCCTGCTACCCCCTTTTAATGGGGCAGCTAGGTGATGCAGTGGAAATCTGGCCTCAGACACTTATTAGCTGTGAGACTCTAGACAAGTCACTTAACCCTGTTGCCTCAGTTTCCTCATCTCTAAAATGAGCTGGGGAAGGAAACAGCAAACTGTTCTAGTATCTCTGCCAAGAAAACCCCAAATGGGGTTGCCAAGAGTCGGACACAACTGAAAAAAACAAGCGAACAACACCAGAGCCACCCCCTTTCCCACTTTCTCCCATGGGGTGACACCTCATTTCACAATTTCCTCCATCATTTCCCTCAGAGGAGGTTTCCTTAGCATCTCCTGGGGGCTTGGCCCAGCTCTTAAGCAGATTGCTTTGGTTCCTTCTCCTGCAACAGCTGACTCCAGAGACCTAGAGCCTAAAGGAAAGCAGAGAATCACAGCCCAAGGTCGAACACCTGACTGCCTCCTGAGCTGGCATCCTCACGCATGTGAGACAAGCAGCTCCTCCTCTGCTCTGCTCGCCATCCCTCACAGCCCACCCCACCCCACCCATCAGGCTGTTTCCCAAGCACGAAGGATGGATGCACCCACTGAGCTGGCTTTGCTGTCGCCTCTCTCTGCACAGCTCTGACTCACTCAGTCCTCTTTCCCTGTTTGATTCCTGTACCAGCCCTCCCTCCACACCCCGCCCCCCACCCCATCTTCCAATGTCGAGGATAATGTCTTAACTCATTTCACAAACAGCATCTGCTCCTTTCTAAGCTGCTACACGACAGCTAGGCCCTTGACCCTCTGCCAACATCCTCATTTCTCAGAAGATATCCTCTGGTCTGGTCTGACTGTCTAGCCCACTTCTCTTCCGTGATGCAAAATCCAATGTCCTCAGGCCACCCCAGGCCAAACAAAAGTAGGTCTGACTTTAGTCTCCAGTCCATGGGTTAAAAATCTTTTAAGAGGAATAACCAGGAGCAGCTAGGTGGTGCAGTAGATAAAGCACAGGCCCTGGATTCAGGAGGACCTGCGTTCAAATATGGGCTCAGACACTTGACACTTACTAGCTGTGTGACCCTAGGCAAGTCACTTAACCCTCATTGTCCCACCAAAAAAAAAAAAGGAAAAGAAAAGAGGAATAAGCAAATTTCAGCCGATTTTTTCTTTCTTTTTATTTTTTTTTCGGGGCAATGAGGGTTAAGTGACTTGCCTAGGGTCACACAGCTAGTAAGTGTTAAGTGTCTGAGATCAAATTTGAACTCAGATCCTCCTGAATCCAGAGCCGGTGCTTTATCTACTGTGCCACCTACCTGCCCCATAGCCCATTTTTTTTCTATCATACAAGGTGGGATTTTTTTTTACCATGTCAGGGTGGGGATTTGTTTTGTGTGTGAGTAGACAACCACAGTGGTCTCTTCAAACTCTAAGTCTGTTATTCTAGGAGGGAACAGTGCAGAAATAGTTTGTCTTCATTGGACACCAGGAGGAATGTGGCAATCTAATAATTCTTTTAAAAGTCACATTTATAAAAAAAGGAACTTTAGAAAGTTGCTTAGGGCACTGTGACTTGCCCAGGGTCACACAGAAAGTATATGTCAAAGATAGGACTCAACCTCAGGTCTTTGTGACTTTGTTGCCAGCTTGCTATTTCTTCAAAGAAAAACAAAGGAATTTTTTGGTATTCATCATCTCTGTAAAACTATAAATTGCAGAGCATGTGTTGTCCTGTATTGGTAGAGGGAATTTCCTCATCAAGAATATACCAATGAAATCACAGATCTAGTCTAAAAAAAATAGGGTACTTTAAGGTTTATAAGTGTAGGCTCATAAAGTTGTAGGGGTCTCAGAAATTGGCAGACCCAAGCCCCTCATTTGACAAATAAAGAAAATGAGTCCAAGACAAATGAAGTAACGTGTTCAAGGCCACGCAGCGAGTCAGTGATCAAGCCATAACTGGCCAAGTGAGTGTCCTTGCTCAGAGACCAGTGTCATCTCCACTGCCGTCCATGACAAGGAAGGACCCAGCTCTTGCAAGGGTGAGAAAGCAACAACTGACCGTCTTTAACATTTTTGTTCCAGAGCAAAAGAAGGGTCTGAATCCAGTGGGCCAGGACAGACACCAAGTGCTTTCTATACTCTGCAAAAGGATTCCACCCCTCACCTCACCCAACTAAGTGATACTGCCACAGAGACAGATTTGTCAATGAACATCTTCCAGGGGAGCTGCAGACGTAACCTGGAGACCAACAGGCGGGCAGGGTCACAACCAATGCAGAAAGGAAAATTCCGGTGTGTGCAGCCCGCAGGGACTGAGCGGAGCCCCAGACCTGGTAACTGCTCTGTCTGGCAGGAGCTCCTCCCACTTGAAGCACCAGCACCAGCATGAATAGCTGGCAAAACCTTAGAATGAGGCAGCAACAAACAGCTGGGGACCTGAGGGGGGAGGGGGATGCTCTGCAGAGCTGGGGACCTGGTGGGGGGAGGGGGAAGGGAAAGAAAAGAAAGCTGTCCCCTACGTGCCTCTCACCTGACAATGGCATGAATAGCAGAAAATGAAGCAGGACAAGAGATTTCAGGGGATTGTAAAGGAGTGGGGAGCATGCTTTCCTTGGGCAATTCAGATTGAGGAGGTCCACTGGGGAAACGTGAAAGTGTGTTTGGTTTGCCTGGCTCCAGCGTCTAGGAGGACTAAGGGTGTGTGTGTGTGTGTGTGTGTGTGTGTGTGTGTGTGTGTGTGTGTGTGTGTGTGTGTGTGTGTTCGCGTGTGGGCGTGTGTTTAGGGCTAGCCCTCAGGATAATTGTAATCTTGTAAAAGGGGCGAACCCCTCCACTTCCCTTCCTGGGGGCTGTCCTCTCAGCCCCTCTACCCTCTCTCATATACCAGTCCCCCAAGACCTTGCTCTCAGCTGGCAGCCACAAGCACCTCCTGAGGTGTTGTGGGTTTACAGAGTTTCTCTCTTGGGCACAGGAACATTTTCACAGGGAATTATGGAAGGCTGAAAAGCTTTTAAGACCTAATTCAACAATTCAGGAAAACAATATATACAATGCATTGACTACAACAATGGAAATGGAAAGAACAATAACAAAACAATTGAAACTGGAGCTTATGAAATTATAATGACCAAGCTTGGTCCCAAAGAAGAGAAAAGAGAAGACACCTCCCCCTGTTCCTTTGAAGAGGCAAAGGTCCATGAGTGGGAAAATTACATCCAGAACACATTAAATGTGTTGATTGTCTTTGCTGAACTTTTTTTTCTCTTTTGAAAATTCACTGTTACACGGAATGATTCTCTGAGAGGGGGAGGGGCACGTGGGTAATGTGAAAGAAAGATAGCAATAAAAATATCTATTTTTTAAAGATGCTTAATTCAATCAGGCAAATACTTGTTAATCACCTACCATATGCAAAGCATCATGCTACACCCTAGTGATACAAAAAAGCAAAATGACCCTTGCCCTCAAAAAGCATGGGATCAGGAGGGAAGAACGCCAAGTATACACAATCTAGTGTCATTCAGAAATAATAAATCTAATAGGAATTTTAGAAGCCATCTACAATTTTACAGAACAAAGCAAGAAGCAGCAGAAAAACAAAAAACAAGATGACATCAATAAAGTAAATGGAAAGGAGGGGGAAAAGAAGCTGAGTATTATACAATTATAATCACCAATCTTATCTCTTGAAAAGAGTTGAGGAAATGAATCTTCCTGCCTTTTCTGTAGAGGTGGGGGACTATGGATATAGAATGCTGCATACATTTTCTGAGGTCAGCAGACTTATTTTTTTTCTCTTTCTCTTTTTATTCTTTGTAACTAAGGATGGATTTTGGAAGAGACAGAAGAGGGGAGTGTTTGTAAATAAAAGTGATATTAAAATAAAAGATATCAAGAAGTCATGTGGTTCAACCCCATTATTTTACAGGTAAGAAAACTGAGGTTTGGGAACATTAGGGGATATTCCCAAGGACATATAAGTAGTAAGTGGTTGAACAGAGATTTGAACCCACTCTCCTAAGTCTTAAGCCAGTGGAGGTAACCACCCTGCCTCTATTAAAAAAAGAAGAAATTAGGGGCATCTAGGTGGCGCAGTGGATAGAGCACCGGCCCTGGATTCAGGAGGACCTGAGTTCAAATCTTGCCTCAGACACTTAACACTTACTAGCTGTGTGACCCTGGGCAAGTCACTTAACCCCAATTGCCCTGCACAAAAAAAGAAGAAGAAGAAGAAGAAGAAGAAGAAGAAGAAGAAGAAGAAGAAGAAGAAGAAGAAGAAGAAATTGCTAACAACTAAGGAGATTGAGGAAGAATTAGTGGAAAAGTCCCATATGTGCTGAACCTTAAAAGAAGAGATAGGGATTCAGAGGAGGAGGAGGAGAAGAAGAGGAGGAGGGAGTGCATTCCAGCTATGAGGAACAGCATAGTGCAAATGCAGAAGCCAAACATGAAATATCAAGTTTCAGGCACAGTTAGTTTGTGAAAGGGAGCATCATAAAATAAGGTGCAAAGGAAGATGGAAACTACATTGTAGAGGGCCTTGGATGCCAAGCCAGAATTTTATTTTATCCTCTAGATGAATGAGTGGCTGAATATATTGATTTAGAAAACCATATATTAGCATTATCTATGTTTTATTGTATTTTTGTTTATTTTGTTAAATATTTCCCAAATACATTTTAATCTGATTCTAGCCACACTCAGGAGTATTGAGGGATGACAATCACCCACAGGCAGTGAGTTTGACACCTCTGTTTTAGCAAAAACTACAGGTTTTTAAGCAAGAAAGTGAACTGGTCTGATTTTTGCCTAGGGAAGATTATTTTGGTTGCTATGTAGAAGATGGATTGGAGAACAAGAGAAGCTAGAACCACGGAGATGAATTAGAAGGCTGTCACTGTAGGCTAGGCAAGAGGAGTTGAGAGACCTAACTACATGGGAGCCATGTGATGGGGAGAAAGGAATGGGTGCAAGACAATAGAATAGGGGCAGCTAGGTGGCGCAGTGGATAGAGCACTAGCCCTGGATTCAGGAGGACCTGAGTTCAAATCCGGCCTCAGACACTTCAAACTTAACTAGCTGTGTGACTTTGGGCAAGTCACTTAACCCCAATTGCCTCAGCCCCCCCCCCCAGAAAAGAAATAGAATAGACAAAACCAGGCAACTGATTGGACATGGGGGGACGGGCAGAGGTCAGAGAGAGGGAAAAGTCCACAAACATGTCCAGAGTATGAACCCGGATGACTGGAAAAGGGATGTCCCTCCCTTTCTCAGCCAAAGCACATAAAAACCATACTGAATTATGCAATAATTGATCTAGACACTTAAATTCAGAAGGATGGAAGCATTGCTCCTCATGGGAGGGAAATGGTTTTGACTTAAGCAAGTAACCAACTCTGCATTTCACAGTGCCAGGCCTGTAGCTGAGGCCCCAGCACTTCTGTAAAATCTTTCAGGATCACCAGCATCTATGAGCCCAGCTGGATGCCTCTTGCTCTTCTACAGCCTAAATCACACTATACAGGTTTTTATTTGGGTTAGCTGTTCTAAAGGCCAGGCCAGGACCCCATGCTGAGTTAATGACAATAAGCAGTGAGCTCAAATCAGGATTTCCCCATTGTCTTGGATACTTCCCTAGATTTATTTGGTAGTTTCTTTCCATGGGGGATAATTAATTCTTCCACTTTTCAAACTGTGTCCCCTGGGAGGAAACACTTTCTATCTTTAATCTAAAACCCTGCTGACCTCTTCTGTTTCTTTTTATTTTTATGTTGTTGTTGTTGTTGTTGTTGAGCTCTGTCCAACTCTTACTGACCCCATTTGGGGTTTTCTTGGCAAAGATCCTACAGTGGTTTGCCATTTCCTTCTCCAGCTCATTTTACAGAGGAAACTAAGGCAAACAGGGTGAAGTGACTTGCCCAGGATCACACAGCTCATTAGTGTCTGAGGCCAGATTTGAACTCAGAAGATGAGTTTTTCTGACTCTAGGCCAGGCTCTCTCTCTCTCTCTCTCTCTCTCTCTCTCTCTCTCTCTCTCTCTCTCTCTCTCTCTCTCTCCACTAGACTGGGTTCTTGAAAACATTCCTCCTTCAAAGAATTATTCACCCACACAATCCAATCAAAATCTTAGTAAAAGGTTTTATTATTTGGCACACAGAGGCATGGCTGGGAGAAGCGTAACTTTAAACTCCCCGAACAAAAGAGAAAATCACAATTGTATAGAGGAGAGAAGGGGATGGGGGCAGAGACCTGAGACTGAAAAGTGACAGCAGTTTGAAAATGATGATGTTAGCTTTTTAGATATATGAATAATAAAAATTCCACATTTCTAACTTGAGATTATTGTCACTACCTGATCCTAAGCATGACTGGCTCCCACCTAAGCTCATGTTGTAAATTCAAGGAGTCCAGCTTTCTGGGTGGTTGCTTTATTATCTGTTTGACCAACCACTACCTGGTTAAGCAACTACTTTGCTTCTCCAAGGAAAGAGTCATCTCTAACTGACCCCCCAACAAGCTGATCAACCATATTTTTCCAGCGTCATAGTGTCCCTCAGGGCCAGAGCATCCTTAACTGGACTCAGGCCTACCAGGCTGCTGCTACTACTCTCTCTCTCTCTCTCTTTCTCTTTCTCCACAGTAGATAGAATACCTGGCCTGGAGTCAGGAAGATGAGCCTTCCTGAGTTCAAATCTGGCCTCAGGCACTTACTAGCTGTTATAGAAATAGAAATAAAGATGATAGGGATAGAGATAGAGATAGAGATAGAGATAGAGATAGAGATAGAGATAGAGATAGAGATAGAGATAGAGATAGAGATAGAGATAGAGATAGAGATAGAGATGAGATAGAGATAGAGATAGAGATGAGATGGAGATAGAGAAGGAAATAAAGATAGAGATAGAGATAGAGATGGAGATAGAGATAGAGATGGAGATGGAGATGGAGATGGAGATAGAGATGGAGATAGAGATAGAGATGGAGATAGAGATGGAGATAGAGATGGAGATAGAGATAGAGATGGAGATAGAGATGAGATGGAGATAGAGATAGAGATGGAAATAAAGATAGAGATAGAGATGGAGATAGAGATAGAGATGGAGATAGAGATGGAGATGGAGATAGAGATAGAGATGGAGATAGAGATGGAGATGGAGATAGAGATAGAAATAGAGAGAGAGAGAGAGAGAGAGAGATGGAGATGGAGATGATAGAGACAGAGATAGAGAGATGATATGGATATGGGTATGGATATAGACAAAGACATAGATATTTATAGATAGATAGATATACGTATGTCTGTATATTATATATAATTTATTTTAATTATTTCAATAAAATATCAAATAAATGTATTTAATGCATATTTTGATTATTTAAATTTTTATTTTAATTGCTTTTAAATACATTTTAATGACTAAGGGATATGTAAGTATTAAGACAAAAGATGACTTTGTTTACCTTGTTTGATGAACTATAACATTTCAATAAATTAAAATTCAAGAAATTTATTGAAATGAAATGAATTTAATAAAGAAAAGAAAAGAAAATATAAGAAGATCTTTATCTTTTTGGTGGAGACCTATGATTCCATCCATTTGTGGGGGGGGAACAGCTGTATGGTAACTCACTTGAGGTATGGAGGTATGCAGATCAGGCATTCCCCTTGAACAAAAAAAAAATCTAAGGAAGTTTCATGAGAAAATTATTAATAATAGGAGTTTGGGACTTCCAGTCCCAACCCACCCAGAGAGCCTGACCTTTTTTTTTTTTTTTTTTGGGCGAGGCAATGAGGGTTAAGTGACTTGCCCAGGGTCACACAGCTAGTAACTGTCAAGTGTCTGAGGCTGAATTTGAACTCAGGTCCTCCTGAATCCAGGGCCACCTAGCTAACCCACCTGACCTTTCTTAAGGTCAACCCAGAGTCAGGAAGTTACCTCATTCAAAACCACACCTACCTGAAAGCCTTGTTCCCTCCAAAGGACCTGTTCTCTGAGCGCATGACTGCACCAAACTGCCCTCAAATCCAGTGAACCAATAGATTTGAGTGATGCTAGCCGATTAGCTTTGAACAGCATGTATGGGCGGGCTCTGCTCCTGCCCTCAGCAAGTTTGCACAGACAGGTATTCTCTTTTGGTGAGGGAACTGGTGATGCAACCCTCTAGGGTTCCCCATTTTCTCTCTTCTCTTCTATTTCCTAGCTAGGCTTTCCTATCTTTCAGAGCCATGCATGCTCTCTTTACTAATATTTAATATACTTTAATAAATGCTTAATGCCCCAAACTGGTGCAATAGCCTCTAATTTCTAAGTAACAAATATATTAGAAACCCCAGCTAATTTTCCCTAAATTCGGAACAGAAATAAGGAGATCACACATATAGTTTTACTCGCCACAGTTTCATGGGGTGATGGGGGAGGGATCCAGTGACATACCTGTGGTTGCATTATTAGTATGAGAGAGAGAGAGAGAGAGGAACCCAGGTCATTCTGACTCCAAGACCAAGCCTTGTCAGCAGTGCTGCAGCAGGGGTGATTGGTCAAGCCCACTACAAAGCCCTGAGTTCTCTTCCCATTCTAAGGTGCTGTGACTCTCTCGGAAGTTTCCTCTGACAAAAGCACAGAGTATCCGAAGGAGTGATGAGCTTGGAGTCAGAGGAACTAGATTTGAGTCTTGGCTCCATCACCTGCCGCTTGTGTGTCCTTGGGTAAGTGATGCTGCCTTTGAGCCTCAGGGTCCTCATCTGCAAAATGATGGGGTTGGACTAGGTGACCTCTGAGTTCCCTTCCAAATCATTTGTCTGATCCCACACTGCCTTGCTTCTCTTTATGGTTTACATCCAGGTTGCTGGAGAGCTGGTTGTTAAATTTTCTGTATGAGCATTGACACTTCAGAAATTGGCAAACACTAGAAATCAGAGTTTGAAATACTTGATTTATTGATTGTTCAGACGTAAGGAAATGATGGAGAAAATGTTAATAATTTAGATTAAATCTGTGTCCTGTTTTTTAAACATTTACTAGCACACCCCTATTTATGCCATGGCCATGTCTAGATATCTCCACACCAACATCTCTACACACACATACACACATATGCACATAAACACATGCACACATATACACACCATTGAAAGTTCTCTTGTAACAAAGAAAAACAATCAAAACCAACTGAAACCCTGCTCTATTTGATAACATTTATAGTACTCTGAACCCCTGACCCTCCATCTCTTTACAAAGATAAAGAGTATATGTTTCATCATCTGTTCTCCAGAACAGGGATTAATTATTTATTACAATCAATGGATCCAGCTTCCTCTTAGTCTTGTGCTTGTTTACATTAGTATAGTCATTGTTTATGTTCTCCTAGTTGTTTACTTCACTCAGCATCATTTTAAAGAGATTTTCCCAGGTTTCTTTGAGTTCCTCATCATATTCATTGTTTCTTACAGCACAGTACTAATTATAAGAGCTAATATTTATAAAGAGCTTACTATTTGCCAAGCAATGTGCTAAATGCTTTACAATTATTACCTCATTTAATACAACAAGGGAGTGGGGGTAGACTCTATTGTTATCCCCATTTTTTAGATGAGGAAACTGAGGCAAACCGAGCTTAAGTGACTTGTCCAGGGTCACACAACTACTAAGTAGCTAAATCTGAATTTGAACTCAGGTCCTCCTGTCTCCAATCCCAAGGGCTCTGTGCACCATACCACCAGGTTTCCTTTGCCACCTCATTGCATTCATATTCCATAGTATTTTCAGCCATTCACCAGCCAATAGGCTCCTTCTCTGCTTCCATTTTTTGCTAGCATAAAAAAGTGCTGCTATGAATATATTTGTAAAATTGAGGCATCTCTTCCCATCCTGGATCTCTATGGGCTACGTGCCCAGGAGTAGGTCAAACGATATGAGCAGTCTAATGACTTTATCACATAAATCCAAATTGTTTCCCAAAATGACTCCGTGTATCTTTCCTCACCTCTTGGCAAAGCAGAAGGAGTGGGAAGTGGTTCTTTAAAAGATGGACAGATTTCTCTAATGACAGGGAGGAAAGAATGTTCCACCATAGTCAAGGGAGAGAGGAAGTCAGCACTCTGAAGATAAATGTTGTCTTAGATGGCTTATGAATGAACAAGCTCATCCTGAAAAAGGGAAAAAAAGACCTTGTGGAGCCAGGACAAAGTCCCCTAAACCACGAAAGGGTTAAATTATCACCTGGGGACCAGACAAAGGTATCCTGATCAAAGCTACTTGTAAGGATTATCATCTAAGCTGGACCAAACAGGGTTTTGGTGGAGACTGCTGGATTTAGATCCACGAAATCTGGGCTTAAAGCCTGGCTCTAATACTTGGTTGTGTGATAGGGATAGGGACTGAAAGGATCCATAATTCAATTGGTATAGGGAACTTCATAGGGAAGCCATTCCCTTTACCAGGGCAAGTCAGCAGCTTCTCTGCAACTTACAGGCTAAGAAAATTGCCCAGGATACTAAAAGTTAAGGGACTTGTCCAGGGTCACTATGTGTCAGAGGCAGGGCTAGAACTCACATTTTTCAGGCTTCAGGGTTCACTTATTTACTGCCTTGTGGTTATGTGATCAAGGTCAAACTTTTTAACCTCTTTGCACCTCAGATTCCCCATCTGTAAAAATGGGGGTGGGGAGGACAGGAACAGACTTCACTACCTGTCTATAAAGAAATGTTTGTTACACCTAAAAGAATTTTAGAAATGTTGACTCTTGTTATGTCAGAGACCTTCTGGCTGGTCAGGAAGACCAGCTAAAGCTGTTCCTCTAATTAGTTCTAGCAGCTAGTAATGGAGAAAAAAGGGAAAACAAACCTCTGGCAATTGAAGAATGCTCCTAAAAGGGCTTTTGATGTTAAACTAACCTGAAGTCCTAAAGACAAGACAAGAGATGATAACTTCAAGAAAGGTCCACAGGGAGTAAGAAAAAGTTGTTTGCTAGAGGTGATTCTAGCTTCTCTGCCTTAATCAGTTGCTACATCTACTTACCTCTCTCTGCTTCCCAGCCCACATGTGTCAGCTCTCATCTTCCTATGTATGACTTTGCACAAGGGTCTATAGCAACTAACCTTTAGTCTTCTGTCAATTGTCATACCTCAGTTATATCTCTGTTGTAGATATATTCTTCTCTCCTTGTTTTGTTTTATTTTATTTTATTTTTGGTCCTTGTTTTGTTTTAATACAATGTTTGCATATCATGGGACATCATATCATGACATAGTAGACAGAACACTGTTTATGGAGTCAAGAAGACCTGAGTTTGAATCCTGCTTCAGATAAAAAAAAATTGGCAAGGAACTTAATTGCTCTGTGCCCCTGTTTCTCCCTGAAATTTTTTTTTTTGGTGAGGCAATTGGGGTTAAGTGACTTGCCCAGGGTCACACAGCTAGTGTCAAGTGTCTAAGGCCGGATTTGAACTCAGGTCCTCCTGACTCCAGGGCCAGTACTCTATCCACTGTGCCACCTAGCTGCCCCAACATCTGTTTCTCTATTTGTAAGATTGTAGGTAATAACAACAGCACCTCACAGGCATAGTTATGAGGATCCATTGAAATATGTGTGTATAAATATATATATATATACATACATATATAGACATGTGTGTATAAATTGTATATAAAATATGTGTGTAATATAATTATATGTAAATTGTATATAAATGTATATATTGAGATAGATTATATATAGATGTATGTATATGAAGTGCTTTGCAAGACTTACAGCACTATAGAAATGTTAGCTATTGTTATTATATGGCTTTATTGTAATGGTTAACATTTATACTGTTGTTTTAAGGAGTAATATTTTTGTATAAAAATATGGTTAAGTGAGAAAGCAGATTAATCCATGTATGTTTACATTTATAGGCAGCCAGGCTCTTAGGCTATAAAGATGAAACTAGGATATCACCATTCATTTGGTGTCCCTGCGTTTTAAGGAAAGTGGCCAGGAGAAAATGAGCAGGCTTTTGCATGGTGGAATGTTTATAAGGAGATTCTAAACGCCACCCTCCCTAAAATACAACCTCAGATAAACCCTAACGGGACACACAGCAACCTTTGCAGAAAGACCAGCTTTTTACATGACCCTTGATACCCAGTACCAGGAGAAAAGGTGAGGGATCCACATCATTCCTAAATATGGCGGTGTCATCCATCTCTTCAGCTGCAAGTGAGTCTAACCCAGTTAATAGGTTGTTCAACAGTCTTTGGAAGGAAGCCAGGACATTTCTCAATCCAAAAGGAAAGGCCTACAAACTCATAAAAAAACCCATCTGGAGTGATAAAAGTTATTTTCATTTTGGCCTCATCTGCCAATTCAACATGCCAATATTCTTTGCATAAATCCAGGGCAGAAGTCAGTTTGGTTGATTCCAATCAGTCTTCAGAAGGTATCTCACCCTTGTGATATCATTGGTCCTCTTCAAGAACAAAGGACCACCACCACTAACAATAACAACAAAGTATCTGTCCAAGAATGTATATTTCAGGGACCTGGGGGGCTGTGGGAATAAGAGGGGGGAAAGGAAAAGACAGGTGTGCCTTTATCTGCAAGGCCCCCTACTTCCTGACATACTGGTGAAGGGAAACAAATGTTTACAATTCCATGGGGAAGGTGGTGAGAATGACATTTGAGAGCATCGGGAAACAGCCTGGGGACTTGTGCCTATGGTTTGGCAGTTTGGAAGGCTGTTTATTCCTGCTCCCTTGCCCCCAGGAAGATTCTAACAATAAGGAGTAATTCATAATAAAGGTGTATAGGATCAGGTTACATACAGTACAGCTTATCTGAATTGGGAGCTTCTGAACTCCCTTCTCCATTAGGTTTCACTCAAACTGCCCTGGGGAAGAGAACAAAGGGGAACCTAAGGTAGGAGGTGGTACTATAAGTACCTAATTTGATGTTTGCATTTATTTTCCTCTAATCTACACAGTAATGTATGAGCTATGAAGATCTGGGTTCTAGTCATCCCTCACCCTGCCAGCCTCTACCATTTACTAACTATATAACTTTAGATAAATCACTTCATCTTTCTTTTCTTTCTCTTTCTTTTCTTTTTCTTCTTTTTCTTCTTCTTCTTTTTTTTTTTTGATGAGGCAATTGAGGTTAAGTGACTTGCCCAGGGTCACACAGCTAGTAAGTGTCAAGTGTGTGAGGATGGATTTGAACTGAGGTCCTCCTGAATCCAGGGCCGGTGCTTTATCCACTGTGCCACCTAGCTGTCCCCCACTTCATCTTTCTTTATGAGACAGTCTTCTCAGCTATAAAATGGATATAATAAGGCTTTCTCTGCTTATCTCATAAGGCATACAATTTCTAGAGCAAGCAAGGACCTAGGTAGTGAAGCAGAGTAGAAAGAAAACTAGATTGGAAATCAAATGGCCTGAGGTCTATTCCCAGCTCTATCATTTAGTAGGGGGGTGATTTGGGGCAAGTCACTCCCTCTTTGGGACGCAGTTTCCTTACCTATCAAAACAAAGCAGCTGAATTGGATGATCTCTAAGTCCCTTCCAGCATTATAGCTTCTTGATATGAAATTCAGGGCAACAGGAAGTCTCCCTGCCTTCCCCATTCCCCACCAACCAAAAGAAATTCCCCACTCTATTGTTGTTGTTGAGTCATTTTTCAATTGTATCCAGCTCTTCATGACCCCATTTGGGGTTTTCTTGGCAAAGATACTGGAGTGGTTTACCGTTTTCTTCCCCAGCTCATTTCTACAGATGAAGAAACTGAGGCAAATAGGGTTAAGTGACTTGCCCAGGGTCACACAGCTAGTAAGCATTTGAGACCTGATTTGAACTCAGGAAGATGCATCTTCCTGACTCTGGGCCTGGTGCCCTATCCACTTGGCCACCTAGCTGCCCCAGACTCAACCCCACCCTTTTGTCTGATGCATTTAGCTTAAGACCTTGATCCCAATTAGAATGAGGCTCAACCCTTCATTTTACAAACTAGTGGATGATAGCTTCAGGCAGTCACTGGTATAAGTTGAATATCATTTCAATGAAGATTTGAGGTGAATTCATCTTTAGTTTGACTGGATTCTGCCACCCAGAGAAATTTATGACCCATATTATAACAAACTACATGAAGCAGGATGAAAGGAATGAAAAAGAATGGACATTAATTCTTTGAAAACTAAACAAAGCTTTTATATTCAGATTTTTTTTTTTTTGCTAAAACCCTATGAGTCACAAAAACTAATTGGGCTCAATGATGAACAAAGGAACATTTTTGGCCCATGTTTTCATAATCAGTTCTCCAGCCAAGTTGTTTAAAAAATAATAGGATGTCACTCTCATAGGCATGATTATCTTTTAAATGATCAGAAGGAAAAGATCACATTTTTTCATAGTATTTTCTAGAAAGATAAAGTTGAACTCTAGCTACTCAATCACTTGATCTTAGAAAACTTTATTAACTGAAAGGTATTAATCTTTGTCAGTCTAAAGTCCCAAATAACTTTATTTTCACACTTTTCATTCATCACCCAAACTGCTTCCCCTAAGATCAATTTCATGGTAGAAACTTTTGCTGATTCCTGTAATATGTGTCAGCCCTTATCCACTGACCAGTCCAGCAGGCTATTTGAATTGGGGCAGAAAATGGCTGCACCCTCACTTTAGGCCATTAATCATAACCATCATTGGATACAGTAGTGAGAACATGGGATTTAGAGTCAAAGAACCTGAGTTTGAATCCTTTCTCTGCAACTTCCTTCCTATATGTCCTCTCCATGCCTCAATTTTCTTGTCTGAAAATGGAATCTGAAGTAACTTCCAAGTAAATTTACAAACTCTGCATTATACTTGCAATGAGGTGTCACCATAGTGTATGGAATACCAGGCCTAAAGTCAGGAAGACTCATCTTCCTGAGTTCAAACGTGCCTTCAGATACTTACTAATTATGTTACCCTGGGTAAGTCACTTAAGCCTGTTTGCCTCAGTTTCCTCATCTTCGAAATGGCAAACCACTCTAGTATCTCTGCCAAGAAACCCCTAAATGGGGTCACTAAGAGTTGGGCATGACTGAAAAAGTGACTGAATAACAAAAATATACAAAATAATGGTAAATTACTTGGGATAGGGCTCCTTCTGGCTGGCTTCCAACTGCAGTTTCTTATAATCCAATGTCGGTAGAAAGAGGTAAAAAGGATCCGTGAATGTCATAATTCAATGTTATTTTGGTGTGGAGGTGACCCTTGGTTCTCTAAAGATGTGCTAGTATAAGGCAAACTTGGGCCAGTGAAAGACTGGCTATCTGTCATCTGAAGACATGCCTAGCCCAGTTTCAAGAGGCTTATCACCAGGTTGGCCACATGGTGATGAATTTTTCCATTTTAAAAACTCTCAAAGGCTCTTCAAACCTACAAACACTTGTTAAACACCTGTTATGGGTGAGGCATTGGAGGCAGAAAGAGAAAATGAAGACTAGGTCCCACCTCAAAAGAGCTTAAGTTCTGCTGAGGGATGACATGGAGAGAGAGTGAGAGTGAGAGAGTGAGAGAGAGAGAGAGAGAGAGAGAGAGAGAGAGAGAGAGAGAGAGAGAGAGAGAGAGAGAGTAAAGCAAGAGGGGGATCAGGAAAGGGCCCCCATTGGAAAGTAAATATGACCTGAGCCTTGAAGGAAGTTGAGTATTCTATGAGTTAAAGGTGAGGAGAAAGTGCATTCCAGGCATGGGGGACTGCCTGTATAAAGGAATGGAGGTAGGAGATGGCACTGCATGTAGAAGATGTAGTTCATAGCCTCTAGACTCAGTCTCCCAATCCTACTCCATTAGTAGGCAGTCTCCCCACAGGATCTTAGAAGTAACCCTGAGGGAAAG
The DNA here is from genome assembly GCF_019393635.1 of Dromiciops gliroides. NCBI lineage: Eukaryota > Metazoa > Chordata > Mammalia > Microbiotheria > Microbiotheriidae > Dromiciops > Dromiciops gliroides. The sequence goes on from NC_057861.1 coordinate 707,915,031, forward strand.
AGGGGGAGGGGTTTCTAATACTATTGCTCATGATTAATCCATCATGTGACCCCCAATATCATTTCATCAGTTAATATCCCCCAATATCACCCAATCACTTGATAACTCAATATCAAGTAGACCAGTTGATTTCTCCTCAATATTAATTAAATGATTAACATTGATTAGATTTTTTTACAAAGGCATACCTAATGAAAAGATATAAAAGTATTAAAATAGCAAAACATCTCCCCACCCACCCACAATGCTGAGTTTATTTCTAGGTGGGGCATAGGTGATGGATGAATCACTCTCCTTGTCACTATACATGATATCTCAGTCGTCAAAGCAATCTACTGCTGTACTGAGTCAAGAAGGCTAATCCTCAGGGCTAGCTCCTCACCAGGTTCAGCTATTGAAGATACATTCAGACTCTGGTGATGCTTCTGATCTTTTGAAGCTCATAAGGTCATAAACCTGGCAATTTCCATCTCTAATACTTATTCACCTAGGATAAGGAATGAATTCACACAATAGGGAAGGGAAGGGAGAAGGAAATAAGTACTTATATAGTGCCTGCTATGTGCCAGGCACTGTGCTAAGTGTTTTACAAATATTATCTCTTACAATAACCCTGTGAGGTAGGTCTTGTCAGTACCCCCCATTTTACAGCTGAGGCAACTGAGGCAAAAAGAGGTTAAGTGATTTACCTAGGGTCACACAACTAGTAAGTATCCAAGACTACATTTGAACTCAAGTCTTCCTGACTCCAAGTCTCCAAGTCTCCAAGTCGACTGCTCTATACATTGCGCCATCTTGACAAAACACAAAACCAAGGTGATACCATGCTTTCACGGCCTCATGCTGCCTGGGTGGGAAGATAAGGCAGCTGATACTTCCATTGCTTCCTCTTTCTCCATCTGGAGGCTTACAACATGTTGCCTCCATTGCCACCAGGGAGGGCAGAGTTTTTGTCTTTTCAAGCCTTTCCCATGCCCACCCTTTTCCAGCTCAGCAATCAATTAGAAGGCTTTTTGTCACCATGCAGTAAGCCAAACAGAAACATAATATCTCTGATTTTCTGAAGCAGGGAGAGGGAGGGCTTTTCCATCACACATTTCCAAAACCAAATTAACCAAGCTTCCATGTGCATTGATACCAGACAAAGCATATTGTGCATGCTGTTATGGACTGGACCCTCATTGCTTGGTCTTGTCCCACTCCCAGTTCCCTTATAAAGGAATAACAACTAAGTCTGGCTGGAGCAGAGTGAGCATGAGGGGGAGTAATGTATAATTGGCCTGGAATGGTAGGCTGGAACCAGACTGTGAGGAGCTTTAAATGCCAAACAGAGGAGTTTTCATTTTATTTTATATTTTATTTGAAGCAATGAGAACCCACTTAAACTTTTTGAGCAGTGAAATGATACAGTCAGAGCTTGGGCTTTAGAAAGATTATGTTAGCTACTATGTAAAGGATGGGTTGGAGATGTGAGACACTTGCAATATTTTAGATGAGAGGTAATGAGGACCTGAAATAGGGTGGTGTTTACAGACCTGGATGACTAGAGGGATGGTGGTGCACTTAACAGAAATAGGAAGGTCTGGCTAAGAGATGAGTTTAGGGGCAGCTAGGTGGTGCAGTGGATAGAGCACCGGCCCTGGAGTCAGGAGTACCTGAGTTCAAATCCAGCCTCAGACACTTAACACTTACTAGCTGTGTGACCTTGGGCAAGTCACTTAACCCCATTTGCCTCACTAAAAAAAAGAAAAAAAAAGAGATGAGTTTAATAGAGAAGATAATGAGTTCTGTTGCTGATGTATTAACTACAAAACATCCTGGTGGAGAGATGTCCAAGAGCTAGCTGATATAGTAATTATCACAGAGATGAAGATTAAGCCCAGGAAAATTGAGGAGATCATCAAGCTAGGGAATCTAGAGAGAGAAGAGGTGTAGACCAGTGCCTTGGGGAATACCCCCAAAGGTTAGAGGACAGCCCAGGGAAGGAGATTGAGAAGGAGCAATCAGACAGATGGAGGATCATCTATTATACCATCCCTTAAGTCCCTCCAGAGGTAACAATCTTCGACAACATAGGGCATGCTCCCACCTACAAAATGGCAGACTGACTTGAAGCACTGCAGTGATTTCTCCTGTACTCCACCAACTGTTCCTTCTTTCAAGGGCAGAGGGCAAAGGAGAATTTATATTGTGAACATAAATCAAGGCTGTTTTGTCTAGTGATATTGATTTCCAACTGTGTGGTTAGAAAACATCTGTAGACTGTCCAAGAAATTTTGCCCAAAGGGGAGAAGATGGAACCTTCTTCCAGCCTGTCCTGAGGTTCTGAGACAACATCTAATGTGGCCTGAGAGGGGGAGGGTTATTATCTGAGGGACTCCTGCATGACACCAAAAGATTTCCATCAATAGCTTCAAATGTTTAACAGGAACCACTAACTGCCATTATGACTTAAAGCACTGAAAATAATTATTAAAATGAAAATGAGTGTTATACTGAGGGATAATCCATTCATTTAATATAGGGAGCTGGGTGGTGCCATCATGCACAGAGTGGTAGGCCCAGATTCAGGAAGACTCATCTTCCTGAGTTCAAATCTGGCCTCAGACACTTACTAGCTGTGTGACCCTAGGCAAGTCACTTCACCTCTTTACCTCAGTTTCCTCATCTGTAAAATGACCTGGAGAAGGAAGTGGCAAACCACTGCAGTATCTCTGTCAGGAAAACCCCAAATGGGGTCACAAAGTCAGACAAGACTAAAATATGACTGACCAACAACATTCATACTTTAGCTCAAATGAGTTCATCGAATTAATTCGAGTCACAAAGTATCCTGAAAAAGTAGAACAGAACACCGTGTCACGATTTCCTTAACCTATCCATTGGAATTTAAACTCCTTGAGGGCAGACACTTTTGTCTGTATTTCTGGAACTTAGCACAATGCCAGGTACATCTAAGTCCTTAATAAATTTTTGTTGATTGATTGGCTGATATGGGGTTACCTGACTACTTTGTAGCCATATAATAGATGTGACATCACTTATATAAAGCAATATTAAAATGTAGGGAATTATAATTATTTTGATGAATCAGAGACCTATAGTTAAGCTCTCTCTGATTGGCTCTTCTGTTTAGCTTTCCCTGATCCCACCAAACCACAAGCTGAAAGCGTCCTCTTCCTCCATAAACATTCTTAGGGCATTTTGTTTCCATCTCTTTTGTCCCAACAGTGCCTACTTTTATAATACCCTCTTATAAAAATCAGCTCATTTAAAATTAGCAATCTAATGACCTCGCTAGTACACATACTTCCCTCATCTGCTGCTTTAGGGAGTTTATATTAGATGAAAAGTTAGGTTTACAATCACAGTTAGCTCTGAGTCCCCAATTGGGAAAATTCCTAACAGAGAGGCAGAGGGTTAAGTCTCTGCCTTAATATATATTTATATGTTATGTTACATTATGTTGTGACATGACATGAAGTGATGTGATATATTATATTGTATTGTATTCTATATTTTCATTTAATTCCTGACTTTGTGGTTGAGGCAAAATTCAGTTTGCTGGAAATGTTTAGATAATGAAGGAGCATAGTGTATTATAGTGTCTACTGTTAGGCACTGGGAGGGGAAACTGAGGAAATAGCCTTCTTAAAACTTTCCTCATTAGTTTTTTTTATGTAAAAGCAAAAGAGAAGTAAAATTTATTTTAAAAAAACACCAACAAATAGATCTTGAATAGGGAAAAGGCATTCAAAACAAGATATACATTTGCAAAAAATGTGTAATTTTATTCAATCAGTTTTCATATTCTAGATCCTTGAGCATCACTCAGATCCTGTGTCCAATGGCTATGGCAGGAATATTGCTTCTGAACTTGGCCCAAACCTTTCCACTATTACTATGAGCCCAAGTAACTTTCCTCCAGATCACTCTTTTTGTTTGTTTGTTTGGTTGGTTGGTTGGTTGGTTGGTTGGTTTTGGTTTTTTGCAGAGCAATGAGGGTTAAGTGCAGATCACTCTTGCTCTGTTGGGTTTCTCACCAGGAGTTACTGTGTTGTTTTTTGCCTTGTATACATAAGCACATCTCTTGCCCAAACAGAATTCAGTTTCATCCCATGCATAGATTCCTTCAATTTTCAGAAGAGCTGTATGTTCTTTCTGGTTTCACAGGCCTCTCTTGTAGCCAGCAAAAATGGCCTTGGACCACTGTCTTCCAGACATTTTGCTGTTCTAGAAGTCCTGTTTCCAGGAGGCCTCCCAGGTTCTTCCTCGTTAGTTCTTGAAGAGGTGGGTACAATTGGTGACATCAGTCACATCTTCTGCCTCTGTTCATGGCCCTTCTTGATCTCTCCTTTATCTGCCATAGCTTCGTCACACTTTCTCTTTTCACTGGGTGTTCCTGTACTTCTGGATCTTTCCAGCTCAGCTCTGGATCTTCTTATTCCTTCCTCTCCACCATCATCCCCTCAAAAACTCTTCCTCACCTGACACTCAAAACTAGTCCGTTTTATAGACAATCTACAGGGTATATTCAACCAATCAGCACACTCTTCCTATCAACAGTCCTTCCAAGAACTTTCTGAATTTACTCTAAAGTATTTGGTTGATTAGTTGACTTAATTTTTTCTTGCCTGATAAATGTATGAGGGTAAAGCATCTTATCAGGAGCAGGGTAATCCCATGTACCCCTACCTCTCCTTATACTTCTATTATACTTAGTTCTGTACAATCCATATCTGTCTCCTTCTCCTACTAGACCGTAAGCTTCTTAAGGACATTGTTATTTTCATTTTTGTATCACCAGCTTCTGAGAAGCAGCTTGACAGGTTGGATGGAGAAGTGACCTCTAAGCCAGGAAGACCTGGTTCCATGCCTTATCTGACACTTGCTGGCTTTGTGACCCTGAACAAATCACTTAACCTTTCACTACTCTATGTAACTCTCTCTAGACAATACTTTGTGTAGAAGATATTGATCTGTATTGGTAAATGGAGCTTCCTTATTGAGAACTTTCCAAAGTAAATGAAATCAGAGGTGAAATCATTGATGAAAATCATTAATGAAATTAATGGATCCCAGGCTCCTACTACAATCCTTTGCATATAGTGATGCCTAGTCATTCATTGGTGTCCTACTCTTCATCACCCCCATGCACTAGAGTACTCCAGACACTTCTATCCTCCACTATCTCCTAAAGTCTGTCCAAGTTCATCTTCATTGTTTCTATCATACTATATATCTACTTCATCCTCTGCCATCCCCTTTTTATTGTGCCTTCCATCTTTCCCAACATCAACGTCTTTTCAAATGAGTCCTGTCTTCTCATTAGGTGGCCAATGTATTTAAGCTTTAGCTTCAGTATTTGACCTTCCAGCGAGTAGCCTGAATTAATTTATTTAAGTATTGACTGATTTGATCTCCTTGCTGTCCAAGGGACTCTCAACAATCTTCTCTAACACCACAATTTGAAAGCATCGATTCTTCAGTGTTCAGCTTTCCTTCTAATCCAACTCTCACAGCCAGACATTGCTACTGGAAAAACCATAGCTTTGACTACATGGACCTTTGTCAGCAAGGTAATGTCTCTGCTTTTTAGTATGCTGTCATGGTTTGCCATAGTTTTCCTTCCAAGGAGCAATCTTCTTTCTGTCTGAAGTGATCTTTGAGCCACAACGTCAGTGATGGGGGAAAGTTTTGCAAACAGTAATATACAGTAAGTACTTAATAAATGTCTATTGAATTGAATTGGAAGGTCTGAAACACAAGACTCTTCCCTAGCAAGTTGACAATGACAAGGCTTTCAGAAGCTAGAATGCAGTATGAGATATTCCACATTAACAAGAGGTTCAAGGGTCCCAAAAGCAAGATTTTTATCAAAGGCCCAGCCCTGAGGTGAGGATCTCTGGAACCTGACTAATCATTTATTAAATAATGATATAGTGTTCAGTTTTTCTCATTGCCTTTAGTTTGTAAGGATCCTTCCTGTCCTGGCCAACTCCCCTAATATGCTTAGCATGCATGTCAACAGTTGAATGTATTTGAGATCTAGAAGCTCCAAGATTGGAAAGTACCAAAAGACAGATATCTGGAGCATTTCCACTTTGTTCTGCAAAAGGAGCAATGTAACTGCCCCTCACCTGGTGATTGCCTGAAGCAAAAAGAGCTCAGAGAATTCAAGCTCCATTACCTGAAGGAACTAACCTGGAAGCATATACCATTTCAGAGCTGGAACAGAACTGAAGTCCAGAATTTTGAATAACAGCTAACATTTACATAGCTCTTTACAATTTAGAAAGCATTTTAACTCATATTAAGTCATTCAATCCTCACAATAATCCTGTGAGGAAATGCTATGATTAGTCCCATTTTATACATAAGGAAACCGAGGCACAAAGAGATTAAGTGACTTTCCCAGGGTCATGCAGCTAGGAAGTATCAGAGGATGAGATTTAAACTAACTTCCTCCAGATTTTAAGTCCAGTGCTCTATACACACTGGTACACCTAATTTGACTATGTGATCACCTAGGCCAAACTCATTTTACAATGAAATTGAGGCCCAGATACATTAAATAACTTGCCCAAGGTCAGAACTAATTAGTGGAAGATCTGGAAACATTCAGTTGTTGTTCAGTCAATTAGTCATACCTAACACTTTGTGAACCCATTTGGGGTTTTCTTGGTAAAGACACTAGAGTGGTTTGCCCTTTCCTTCTCCAGTGCGTCCATTTTCTTAGGCAATCAGAGATTAAGTGACTTTCCCAGGGTCACACAGCTAGGAAGTATCTGAGGTTGGATTTGAACTCAGGTCTTCTTGACTCCAAGGCCTAGTACTTTATCCACTGAGCCACCAAGCTACCTCTGGAAATATAACCTTCTGTAAATCTCCATTCTCCTCCTTTAGCTCTCTTTTCGATGTACAGGCAAACCTCAGAGATATTGCCATTCGGTTCTAGACTACACTAAAGTGAATACCACAATAAAGTGAGTCATATGAATATTTTGGTTTCCCAGTGCATATAAAAGTTATATTTATACTATATTGTGGTCTATTAAGTGTGCAATAATAGTATTATGTCTAAAAAATGTATATGCCTTAATTAAAAATACTTTCTTGCTAAAAAAAATGCACTTTTAATTTCCTTCAAGAGCTTTTCCTTTTCATTCATAACTTTGCTGATTGTTTGGCCCTGGAGGCCTAGCTTTCAGCCTGTCTCGGCCTTCCCCTTGTCTTCTTCACTAAATTTTATCCTTGCTAGCTTTTGATTTAATGTAAAAAAGCTGCAACTCTTCCTTTCACTTGAACACTCAGAGGTCATTGTAGGGCTATTAATTGGCCTGATTTCAATAATGTTGCCTCTCAGGAAATAGGGAGAGGGAGAGTGGTGGGCCAGTGGAAAAGTTAGAACACACAAAATATTTATCCATTGTTTGCCATCTTTTATGGGCCTGGTTCATGGAGCCCCCAAACAGTTATATTAGTAACACCACAGATCACCATAACTGATGTAGTAATAATGAAAACGTTTGAAATATTGTGAGAATTAGCAAGGGGTGACACAGAGACATGATATGAGCACATGCTATGGGAAAAATGGCACTGATAGACTTATTCAATATGGGGTTGCCACAAGTCTTCCATTTGAAGGGGGGAAAAATGCAAAATCTGCAAGGCCCAACAAAATGAGGTATGCCTGAACTAGGCTGACTTTCTATATTAAGTTCCACACTAATTCTACCCCAGCTGCCTCCCCTCCCAGATTCTTTTCCCATCTTTCATCAGTGCCCATTACAAGGACAACCCATTCTCAGTTACCAAGGAACAGATTATCTGGTTTGGGGATTACCCAGACCTTGGTTTTGCCACCTTTTGGGGCAATCTTTGTTTGAAGGAAAAAGCATAAAAAGAAGGTAAAGTTCCAAGCTACAGTAATCACTGATAGTTAATCTTATGGGAAATAATTCCCTTCATTTGTCCTAATCAATTCAATTCAAGAGACATCTATTAAGTGGCTACAACAGGCCAGGGTCTTGGTGCTGGGATTGCATCAATAAAAAAGAAAGCGGTCCCTGTCCTGAAGGTGTTCACAGTGGTGGCAAGAGGGAGAGAAGGGGAAGGTTGAGATAAACTTAAATAATTTAAACAAGTTGGATTTTAAATGCATAAAAGAGAAGTTGCTGGTGTGAGGATGGAAAAGAACATGTGGTAAGGCTTTATGGAGGAGGTGGACCTTAAAAGAAGGGAAACATTTTCAACAGGCAGAGATGGGTAGATGGGAATGTGTGTCCAGAAAAAAATCTCATTTTAACCTAGATTAAGCCCCACATACAGGAGGGGATGGCACAGAGCAGGACCCATTTTGCTCCTCCCATCCTTTCTATCTCCTTAAGGAGGCCATTCAGAAACTCTTTGGTCAAGTGTTGGATGAGTACCTAAGGGAACAGAAATGGATTCTTTGGCTGGAAGCCTAAAAGGAGTCCATTTATGTAGAAGGCTTTGGGGGGATCAGGGAATTGTTAGATTTGTAGTTACAGGGAGAAGCTAGGTGGTACAGTGGATGAAGCACCAGCCCTGGATTCAGGAGGACCTGAGTTCAAATCCAGCCTCAGACACTTGACAGTTACTAGCTGTGTGACCTTGGGCAAGTCACTTAACCCTCATTGAGCCACACGCACACACAAAGCATTAAAAAAAAAAGATTTGTAGTTGCAAACTCAGTTTACATCTGGGGACTTTCCCCTAACAACCCTCTCAAGCACCACTGGATTCAGGGATTGGAGAGCATTACAGGGTGTTGAAAGAAAGGTTAAACTCAATCATTCTCAAATGGGCAAATGGGAAAAGCAAAAACCGAGTTTCCTGTGGGTAGCCAAGCAAGCAGCCCTTTAATGAAGAGGGAGAGATTTCTATTCTCAGCTGTTTTTGTAGTTCTCCCATTCTGTCACCTCTAGAAACTTGAACTATTGCCAGGAAAAGAAAATTCTGTCTTTCCTGAGCTGAAAAAGCCTCCATGTCCCCTTCCTTGCAAGTCTGTCCTGTCTGGGGGTGTGCAGGAGGCGGCTCAAACTATATCACTTAATTTTCAGTGTGAGCCCTTATTTACAACTTGGAAATAAGCAAAGGCAACAAATCAGGGCTTGATTTATTATTTTGATTGTCTAGATTCAAGAAAGTAATGGAAAAAAGTTAATAATGCAAATTAAACTTAAATATGTGTCATATATGTGGATGTGTATAAATAATGTGTATATGTATATGCATGTATATATGTATATATTTTAATTTTTTAAGGAGACCCAGTTATTCAACATTTACCAACATGCCACTTCTACAGGTTATGCTCTAAGCAGGCTGCCAACTAATCCACTTGGATTCCTTTGACTTATAGTGTTCTTACTTTAAGGGAAGGAGCCAGGGGAAGAATTGCAACATTATAGAAGGCTCTGAAAGGCAAAATTACCTCCAAGGGACAAAAGAAACAGCACTTTAATGGTGGAACTTCAGGCACTGTGACAAGTGATGAGGGAGTGACATTTTAATTTTTATTCTCCTTTATTTTCTGAGCTAAAGTTCTATTTGAGAAATTCTACCCTTATTTCAGATGAGCAAAGGGAGAATTTGTGATATAATGAAAAGAGCATAGGACTGAGTCCCGAGATCAGAGTTGGACCCCCAGCTATGCTACTAACTCACTATGTGTACTTGAGCCAGTCATTTCAATTCTTTGGCTTCTGAATCTTTGTAAAATAAGAGGATGAGAATAGATGAGCTGGGAGGTCTCATTCAGCTCTATCATGTCATGACTCTCCAGGAGACCCCGTGTTGAAGTGCAATTATTCAGAAGCCTCTCTTCTCATTCCCTTACTTCACATGCTCAGATTCCGTCCTCAGGCTGCTGCCCAGAACCTTCGTTCTGTAGAATGGAAGGATGTTGAGGCTTTGATAATAATGGAAACTCAGATATTCACCGTAACAGGTTGTGGGTGACCTTCCCGACATCCCTTCAGTCACAGTACCCACAAATCTCCCCGTGTCCCCTATCTGGGGACTGCAGAGAAGTTGTTCTGGTTGATGAGATGTCAGCTTTATTTCTTAAAGCTGAGAAGGTTGAGAAAAGCTGATATCTATTCCCATTCAGAGGAGAAAAAAAGAAGGGGAGGCAAGATTGAGCTTCACCCTGTTGGCAGCTTAGTGCAGAGCCCCAGCCTCTGCTTTTCATCCCTCAAGAAATAGGCTGGCAAAAACAGCAATTAAAAACCCTTTCTGGGAAAAGAGTGAATTAGGATGTTTTCCAGGCTGAAAGAGAATCTTAATCTTAACACTGTTGCCTGTGTACCAAGGAGATGACAGCATTTTACCTTGAACCTATATACACTCATTTATCATACAGAACTCCTTAATCCCAAGCCTTTCCACAGGAGTGAAAATCCTTTCCTTAACTGTTTGCACACTATTCATCATATAATAGAAGCTTAGATTTAGCTAGTCCTTTAAGATTTACAAAATGTTTTATATATACTATATCCCTTGATTCTCCCCAAAACCCTAGGAGGTACATAATATAGGTGTTATAACCCCCCGTTTTATGGATGAGGAAATCAAGGCTTAGAAATATTAAAGGATTTGCCTAAAGTCACACTGCTGTCAAGTATCTGAGGCAGAATTCTAACCTGGGTCCCCTCTACATGCCAAACCCAACCATCTGTCCACTGTACCCTGCTACTTCTTTCTCAGATTTGTAGGTCACATGATATTGGTTAGATGATTCAAGAGGGATAATTTCCATACTAGTAGAAGGCTACCTTTCTCTGCATTTCCAGTAGCAACTTGGGTTTTCTAGACAATCATGTGTGGCAAAGAATGGCCTGACAGGAAGCCCATATGAAGCCTTCCAGCTATGTGCAAAGAGGCATTAACCCCTGGGGACTGACTGACCCAGAGTCACATAACTAATAGCAGAGCTGTCACTAAAATTCAGGTTTCTCAACAGTCCTCATTCCACTGAACCAACCTACATTTGTGAAAAAATAAAACTCACCTCACCTCCTATTCCAATATGTTGTTCTTTCCATCTCTAAATACTATGGAGTGGCAAGTATTTTGAATTGTTAGACTTAATGAAGCTGATTTTGAATTGCTAGAAATCACAGAAGTTCCTTGAAAGAAGGGACTGTTTCATTTTTGTCTCTGTATCCTCAGTGCCTAATATAGTCCCCAGCACACAGTAGGTGCTTAGTGTTTGCTTGGTGACTGACTGATTAAATTCTATAGTTCCTTGTCACAACAAGAGAATGTCTCCATATTTGTTAGAATTATTTGGAACCACATCTCCTTCTGTAGGGCCCTCCACATTTATGAGGTCTATGGGACAGAAAAAGATTTGTTAAAAAAAAAAAAAAGAGCCAAATGCTTATTACCATATGCACGAGTGTATTTTAGCACTGTAGGCTTCTGTTATAGCGAAATAGAGAGTGATTCATCTCCCAGACAAGTACCTTCTCCATGCCTAATCACTCCAGTTCATAACGATCTATCCCCTTTCTGTTCCTAAAATATAAGCCTCAAGAAGGTAGGGTCCATATTTTATTTAAACTATCTCCCCCTGTGCCTGGCAAAGTGTTTTACACAATGGGTCCCTCATACATGTTTGTTGCATTGAACTGAAGCAAATTGCATCATATTGAATTGAATATGGTTGAGGGAGAGGATGAGGAAGAGGAACAGGGCAAAGGTTAGTCTCTCTCTACCAGTTCCACACAACCCCTTCCAGTTTTGTTCAAAAGGTGGTTTTCAAGAACTGAAGTTAGTAACCAGGAGCATGATGGGGGTTGAAAGGAATGTCTCCATGACAGCTCTACCAATCTCCTTTGCAGTTTTCCTAAGAGGAGCCCTAATATGTTTTTCATGGGCCCAGACTAGTATCCAGGTGTATGATGGGAGTTAAAAGGAATCCTCTGACCATAACTCATCTATGAGTATAGTCTGAGAGCTTCCAGTAGAAGAAAAAGCAGTTTAAAGGGTAAAATGTAAACACCTAAGGCCAGTGTTTGGTAAGTATATAATAAATGCTACTTAACTGCCTAAGGAGCTGGTTTGGGTCTGAAATGTTGAATGGAAACAGCCCTGTGCTAAGAGCTCAGTGGGCAGAGATCCCTCAACATTGAAGTTCAGAGGAAATGCCAGTAGAGGGCAGCAGGGCAGAGATGACAATAGGCATCTGCCCAGTTCCATGAGAAAGTGGGACCAAAGGGCATCTGTGACTCTGTAGGGGAATGGTAGCAGCAGCAGCCGCAGAGAAAGAGAGCCATTTTCTGGAGATGCCAACTCAGGGACATGAGGGGTTCTTGTTACTTTCTGACCTCCTCCGTGTGGGTCGCCTTGGCCATTCCCGTTCCCTGCCTTTGTCCCCAATCCCATTGCCAGCTTGGGAACCTTGGGAACCTTCAAGGAGCCTACAATGGAGGTGAGGGAAAAGATCCCCTCATAGACTGTTGATCTGGAAAGAACATAATCCAACCCTCTCATTTTACACTGAGGCCCAGAAGTTAAACACCTTACCCCTGTAAGGCGTACTTACGTGCTGGAAGGCAGAGCCATGGGCTCCAGATGCTCTATCTGAAGAGGGAGCTCAGCCCAGTTCTTCTCCCCATTTCCCATGAACTACACCATTTTTGGACTTCTTTGCAACTTTCCATCATGCCCCCTCAGGGGGTACCTTCTCCCCCAACCCCAACCATTTTGTATGTCATCTTCCCGTTAGATTGTAAACTCCCCAAGGGCAAGAATTATTTTTGATTTTATTTGTATTTGTATCCCCACAGTGCCTGGCACATAGTAGGTGCTTAATAAATATTTATTAACTGGCCCAAGTTCACACAGCTAACTAATGGCAGAGCCAGGATTTGTACACATTTGGATATGTACTAACTATAAAATGAGTTTGGACTAGAAGGTCCCTTCCAGATCTAACATTCTCTGATTCTATGGTCCGAGTTGTCCAGAAAGCTGCCCCCCAGTGAGGTGATTCTGTTTTCATTAGAGGTGGGAAAGAACATCACACATAATAATTATAATAGCTGATATTTATGGAGAGCCGTGGAGTGTACAAAGTGCTTTATACCAGTGGTATCAAACTCAAAGAAAAATGGGACCCACTAAACCATATGTAATGAAAAGTTGTCCCCTACATATAGCATCAGGGCTCCAAAGAAGGCAGAATAGACATCCCTAGTCTTCTCTTCCCTCACCCTTCTCCAAGAGAGACTTTAATTCCTGCCAGGAGGGGAAGCAGTATGCTGGGACCAGAGGCCACTACCGCTTTCCTCAGAGAGAGGGTGTCATGGGCTAGAAGTATGTCTATCTGTTCCCTAAAATATTGTTAATCTAAGGGATGTGATTTTCAGTCAAGCTAACTTCTGATTGCTATTTCTTAAATTGGCGGGGGCGGGGGTGGGGGGTGGGGGGTGGGGGGTGGGGAGGAGGATCCCAAGCTTCCCTTCCAAGGCTTGATCATCTTCCCATCAAATACCAATTCCAAAATGAACACACATACAAATTATCAAGGAAATTAATTTATTCAATTCTACAGCAAAACAGAAATCAGAGGTATATAAGAGAATATCAGAAAATGCAAAGCAAAGGAGCTGTCCAATGGGAGTAAGGTTAACAGCTCACACAAGAGAGAATCCCATGGGAAAATTTCCCTAAATCTCTAGTTTAACAAGCTGAGGACCCAGACATGACAGCAACTACCAGATCCTCTCCTACCAACTTCTTCCCAGAGTCTTTTCCTTCAGCAACCTGAAGTTGGGTTGTTCTCACTCAATTTCTTTCTGGAAGCTAGAAACCCAAACTATCTAAAGTCCTAAAAGACTCAACAACTGGAAGAAAACTCAAAGAAGAATGATAAGCTATTCTCTAGTCTCACCAAATCCACCTACTCCTCACAGAGGGGCAGGGCATTCATCTATATTGTGTCAAGATAATGGAATGTGGTAGTTAGAACCCACATTTAGAATTCTAAAATACACAATACTAATGAGGACAGAGTCTCATGCCAATGGGCTTTGAGACTGAGGCTGCTCATACTAGAGATCCCTGCAGGCCACATATTACCTTAGAAAACCACATGTCAACATTATCTATGTTCTGTTGTATTTCCATTTATTTTGTTAAATATTTCCTAATTACTTTTTTTATGAGGGTTAAGTGACTTGCCCAAGGCCACACAGCTACCTAATTACTTTTTAATCTGATAGCAGCACTTGGAAGTGTTATGGGTGTAATGGGGCCCTGTGGCAACATGTTTGATAATTCAGCTTTACATACATCATCTCATTTGAGCCTCATGACTGCATTATCAGCTACAGTTGTTATTCTTTCCATTTTGCAAGTAAGAGAGTCTCAGAGCATTTAGGGGACTGGCCAACAGCCAGGAAGTTCACAAGGCTAGATTTGAAACCATCTTCCTGACTACAAGTCTAAGATTATCCCTTATACCATGCTGGTAGGTGTCCCTTGCATAACATTTTTATCTCTATCACTCCTAACTCTGTCTTGGAGTTTATCATCTTTTCTCACTTTAGACCCTCACTTCCACATTCCTAAGAGAACCAACATGTATAGTGGTGAAAACCTCTCTGGCTACATCACTTTCTATATGGCCTGGGACCAGTAGCTTCCTTTTTCTAGGCATTAACTTCCTTAAATTTAAAATGAGAAAGTTGATAACATCTAAGATCCCTTCCCTCTTGAATATTCTATGCTCACATATGGCACCAAAATAAAAAATGTACATCTTCTTCCCCTCCTCCTCTTTTGCACCATTGTAAAGGAATCTGAAAGAAACACCTTTAGGGATATCCCCCCCAAAAAAGAAAAAGACATATTTGCACAAAAATATTTATAGCAGCTCTTTTTGTGGTGGCTAAGAATTGGAAATCAAAGGAATGCCCATTGATTGGGGAATAGCTAAACAAATTCTGGTATATGATGGTGATGGAATATTATTGTGCTATAAGAAATGACAAGCAGGATGACTTCAGAAAGGCCTGGAGAGACATGGATGAAATGACGTAGAGTGAAGTGAGCAGAACCAAGCGAACATTATGCACAGAGACAGCAATATTGTTTGATAAAGAACTATGAATGACTTGACTATTCTCAACAATACAATGATCCAAGACAGTCCCAAAGGACTACTGATGAAACATATTATCCACCTCCAAAGAAAGAACTAATATTGATGTAACAGACTGAAGTGTGCTGTTTTTCACTCTTTCTCTTTTTTTTTCCTTTTAATTGAGTTTTCTTGTACAAAGTGACAAATATTTTACATAATCATGCATGTATAACCCATATCTGATTATTTGCTGCCTCAAGGAGGGAGGAGGGCAGGGAGGGAAAGAGGGATAAAAATTGGAACCCAAAACTATGAATAAAAATGTTTATTATATTAAAAAAGAAACACCTTTAGGACCTAAAGAGATTACTATAAAAGTAGAATTTTAGGTACTGTGCAAAATTATAGGCAAATGACATTTCTTCTTTGATTTAAATTTAGTATGTATCTAATTTGTAACTATCTTGTATTTATTTATGTGAGTATGTATGTATGTATACATCATTCTTGTTTTGAATGCATCTAAGATAATACAGATGTTATTGTAGCATTATGAGTTCAGAATGTTGGAACAATATTCTCAGTTGAGAAAAGGGTTTGATATGAAGCACTTCTTACTAGAGAGTCAAGGAAAAAGTGTTTATTTTATCTGTGATCCATTAATATGTATGAAAAATCTTTGGAGAGGACAGAAAGAAGTGAGAATGGATTTCCTTCTTGTGAGAACTGTCTTAAAAACTGTCCTCACTTTAGGAGGAAATGCTGCTGAGAAATTTCTAAAAAGAATTCTACAAAGAGGTAGAAATGATCTGAAAAACTGTTTCATGTTATCACCAGAGAAAAACTGAAGAAGAAAAATAGGAAGGAGATGAGAAGAAACTTTGTCCTTTTTGGAACTATTTCAACTAGGGTGTCATTTGAAAAAAACAACACCTTATGAAGAGAATGAAGAGGGGTCAACTATTGTTTTATTGAGGATTTGAAATGACTCAGGCAGATCACTGGCCATAGCCAAAATGCTTTGTTATAACAATTTTGATCTTTATTTAAATATAAAAATAAAAGTAACTACTATTGGGAAAGAAGATTTCTCTAGTTCCTTAAATAATAAAAATTTTATGAACTGGAGTATGGGCTTAACCTAATTAACCACCTAATGAGAAAACAACTGCAAGTTTAAGAATAAGAAATTAATTATTCAACCAGTCAGTCAATAAGTATTTATTAAGCTTTTACTTTTAATCTGCTCCTCCCACTTCATCTATCTCAATCTAGGGTAAAGGTTCTAAAATCTATCCATGGGGTCTGTGGTCAACAGGTTAAAGGCCTCTGCCCTATGAAGAATTGGAAACTGAGGGGATGCCCATGAATTGGGGAATGGCTGAACAAGTTGAGGTATATGATTCTGATAGAATCCTATTGTGCTATAAGAAATTATGATGGGGATGGTTTCAGAAAAACCTGAGAAGTATATCAACTGATGCAAAGTGAAGTGAGCAGAACCAGGAGAACATTGTACACGAACAGCAATAATGTAACAATAATCAACTGTGAAAGACTTAGGTACTCTGATCAATACAATGATCCAAGACAATTCAGAAAGCCTCATGATAAAAAATGTTATTTATTTTCAGAGAGAGAACTGATGAATTCTGAGTGCAGATTGAATCATAATTTTCCACTTTTTTGTTGTTGTTTCTCCCAGCATGTGGCTAATGTGGAAATATGTTTTTCATCACATCATATGTGTGTATATAGATATATGGATATAGATATAGATATGTGTGTGTGTTTGTGTGTGTGTGTGTGTGTGTGTAATGGGTATTGTATTTTTTGTCTTCTCAATGGTAGAAGAGGGGTATTGGGAGAGCGAGTTTGGGAGTAAAAAAAATTTTTTTAATTTAAAAAACCTCAGCCCTAGACTAATGTAGATGGGGGGTGAGAGGGTAGAAGTAAAAGAAAATATATTTCAATGAGTCAGTTAACTTATGGAGGCATTTTTTGCCTTTACTGTAGCCCCAATGCTTAGTACAGTGCCTGGCACATAGTAGGCACTAAATAAATGTTTATTGATTGATTTCACATTGAGATTGGGTGAACTTCAAGTGAATGAAATGTTAAGACCAGAGATTTTTCTAACTAGTTCTAGGTAGGGTGGTCCTTACAGATTTCTTACATATGTACATGTTGTTTCCCCTGATGGAATGTAAGCTCCCTGAGGGCAAGAATGGTTTCATTTTTGTTTTGTATTGCCAGCCCCTAGCACAGTGTCTGGTGCAAGTAAGTACTTACATGCTATTTGGTTGATTGATTTTCATTTTGTTTCGCTTTACCTTTATTTTCTTTTTTAAAATTTTCTTTTTTTTTTTTTTGGTGAGGCAATTGGGGTTGAGTGACTTGCCTAGGGTCTTTAGTGTCTGAGGCTGGATTTGAACTCAGGTCCTCCTGGCTCCAGGGCCAGTGCTCTATGCACTGCGCCACCTAGCTGCCCCACCTTTATTTTTACAGCAAAAATTCCTCTTTAAAAATTCTGACCAATATCAGCCTTGGGGTCTTTACTGTAGGGTATTTTCCACCATGACATTCTTTTTTACTCTAGCCAAGAAACATGAACCTCCGTGTGTATCTCTGTGTGTATATGTTTAAATAGGTGAGAATAACAAAATGGTGGCTCTTCCTATATAAGCAGACTTTCCCGTCTAATATTTTGTTCCAAAGTCCCATTATTTCCCTTCAGTTTTCAGCTTACTCCCAATACAGTAGAATTCCGTCTTAAAATATATGATCTGGAAGTTTTAGCATGTGTTGGTCATGGGGTTTTTTGTTCTGAGGTGTTTTTTTTTCTTTTCTTTTTAACACTGCAGATGACTCACCAGGCTTCCTGAACACTTCTCTGCTTCTCCAAATACATTCATTAAAACCACTCTCCATCTAAGGCAGCTTTCCAATCCCTTTTCTCCCTCTCCAAGATATTCCTAGTCAAACCTCAAGGGCAAGGGGGTGAGCATAGATTGCAGGATTATTGGGGGTCGCTTACATTTGGCTCACTGACTCACTGAGTATTCATGAAACATCAGCTCCACACCAGACCTGTGTGAGGCACTGTAATAGGTACTCACTACAGGGTATCCCACAAGTCTCAATGACGTTTTAAGCTTTAATATCATTAAATTACACTAAGGCTCTTGGAGTACCCTGTTGTTGTTTGTTGTTGTTTGTCCTTCTGTTTTCAAAGAGGACCATCAAAGTATGATGATTTGATTCATTTGTGAATTGGATTTAAGTGAGGCAGAGTTTCAAAAAGTCATCAGTCTCACTCTGTCTTCCAGAGTCATCAAAGTCCAGTAGCAGGACAAAAGTCAGGACTACTATGATGACCTGGGATGTAGTCAATGATCTTGGCTCCTTTGATGCCTGAGCAATGAGCACCCTGTATAATGATAATAGCTATAGCTAACTTTTCCATGCGACCTTACAAAGCCTTATAAAAGCACTTTCCTCATAAGTACTTATCTGTGAGGTAAGTAGTACAAGTATTATTGCCCTAGATAGGGACAACTCAGTGGTGCAGTAGATAGAGGACTAACCCTGAAGTTGGGAGGACCTGAATTCAAATCTCACCTCAGACACTTACTAACTGTGTGACCCTGGGCAAGCCACTTAATCCCAATTGCCTTAAACATCCAGGGCCACCTCCAGTCATCCTGATTGATATATATATATACATATAGATAGATAGATAGATACATATATAGAGAGATAGATATACATATATAGATAGATAGATATAGATATATAGATCGATCTATCGATCAATCGATCTATCTATCTATCTATCTATCTATCTATCTATCTATCTATCTATCTATCTATCTTGCCACTGTACCAAGATGGCTCTGGAGGAGAGTGAGGTTGGTGACCTTATCCAGCCCTCCCTCACTTAAATCCAATTCAGTACAAGTCTTGACATCACCCTGATGTCATGGTCCTCTTTAAGAATGAAGAACAAACAACAATTATCCTAGATAAGGAAACTGAGGGTCTGAGAAGGGAAGGAACTTGCTGAGTCACATAAAGCAATCAAATGACAAACTTTTATTAAATGACTAATACATGCCAGGAGTTGGAATACAAAAAAGAAAGAGAGAGAAAGAGAGAGAGAGAGAGAGAGAGAGAGAGAGAGAGAGAGAGAGAGAAATAAGGAGAGGAAGAAAGGAGGGAAGGAAGGAAGGAAGGAAGGAAGGAAGGAAGGAAGGAAGGAAGGAAGGAAGGAAGGAAGGAAGGAAGGAAGGAAGGAAGGAAGGAAGGAAGGAAGGAAGGAAGGAAGGAAGGAAGGAAGGAAGGAAGGAAAGAAGGAAGGAAGGAAGGAAGGAAGGAAGGAAGGAAGGAAGGAAGGAAGGAAGGAAGGAAGGAAGGAAGGAAGGAAGGAAGGAAGGAAGGAAGGAAGGAAGGAAGGAAGGAAGGAAGGAAGGAAGGAGAGAAACAAAGAGAGAGAGAGAGAAAGAAAAGGAAACAGTTCCCTCTCAAAGAGATGATATTCTATTGGGAAATAACACATATAACAGTAATATTTTACTGAATAGCCTCAAAAGTGTCAGAACCAGGATTCAAGGACAGCACTTTGGACTGTGCTCTGCTGGTCCCTGCCCTCAGGGCAAGTATAATATGTACCATGATAGAATGTTTATTCAGTCAGCATTCTAAAACACACACAGAGTTGATACCAAATCCATTGCACTTTCCCCTCTACCTGGGTATTCTGCAATAGCTTCATTTGTCCTGTCCCCAGACCCCAGAAAGTCATTCCATTTAAGATCCAAAGAGGAAAATTACTGGATACAGAAAGAAGTGCACAAAACCAGAAGAATAATTCATGCAATGACCATAACATTGCAAAGGAAAATAACAGTGAAAGATTTAAGAATCCTGATCAATGCGATGACCAACCGTGACCTCAAAAGACGGATGATGCATCATGCTTGCCACCTCTTGACAGAGAGACGATGCACTCAGGGTGCACAATGCAATATGTACAGGGAATTCCAAAAGTCTTAATGTTAAGCTTTATTAATATTAATGTTACATCTTAAAATTAATCAATTGCCAAATATTAATAAAGCTCAACATTAAGTTTGAATAGCTTAACTAATAACTAATTAGTAGCTTTAAGTAAAATTATGCTAAGACTTTGAGGATACTCTATATTTTCAGGAAGGGCCAATTTGTGCATTTGTCTTATGTAATTGTACACGTTTGCTACAAGGGAGGATTTTTGTATTTTATTTGTATGAGATGAAGAGGTATGGGAGAGGGGAATGATCATGAAACCAAAAAAAAAAAAAAGAGAGAGAGAGAGAGAGAGAGAGAGAGAGAGAAGAAAGAAAAAGACCATTAGGAGGTTCAGAGGGGGCACAGATAAGCAGTATTAGAACTACTAGGTGGGGCAGCTAGGTGGTACAGTGGATAAAGCACAGACCTTGAATCCATGAGGACCTGAGTTCAAATCTGACGTCAGACACTTGACACTTACTAGCTGCGTGACCCTGGGCAAGTCACTTAACCCTCATTGTCCCACCCAACCCCACCCCAACCCCCAAAAAAGAATGGCTGGGTAACATTTAATATATTTTTAAAATATCATATATATAACAAAGATACACATTTTATATCCAGTCCTCTTTTTTAGTTCTTCTTGACATAAAGAAATATTGGTGTTGTTTGATGCTTGTCAAGTTCATAATAAGAAGAAATTTTACGATGCAAAGAGCAAGAGAGAAGGTTACATCCCTCAAACCACCATTCCAAGGAAGCAGTGTGGGGAATGGGTTAGGAAGGGATTGAGAATATTTAACTGTAAAGCTATGCCCTGTTGCTTGTTAAAAAAAATTATAAACTATAATTTTAAAAAGCATGTGGTCTTTGAAATTCACCCCCAGCAAGCACTGACCATGACTCATCAGTCTGAGATAAGGAAATGGTTTGAGCTAGTAGCAGATATCACAAAAACATGTTTAATTTCCAATGTCTCTCTGGTGTATTTGTCAGCTTAGCTCTGCCAACGAGTGTGGATAGGCCCAGCAGCGACAAAGATTCAGAACAAAAAAGAAGATTAATCTGGGAGAAGGCCAAGCTAGAAGCAGCATGAAAGAGCCTAGGTATGGAGAGGCCTGCTGGGCAAGGGTTCTAATGTCCACAGAGTTTTTAAGCAGAAAAATCAATTTCACTCTCAAGGGCCAAGCCAACCAAAGGATCTAACTACCAGAATTTGCTTCATACTAACGAGGAAAGAATAGAGAGGGCAAGCAGGGGTACAGAATAATAATTCACATTTATAGAACACATTCTCATTCCTTACGATGACCCTGTGAAGTAAAGACTGCAAATATTATCACTCCTGTGTTCCAAAACTGGAGAGCTTGGTGCTGGCACATATATACATATACATACACATACACATACACATACACATATATAATAAAGAAGGTAAGAATTTAGAATAAAGGATGGGAACCCACATGGATTTTTTTGTGTGGTAGCGTTTGCCTTCTCTTTTCTCTTCAGTTGCTTGGATGATCCAGTTCTTGGTGTTTCAGGAAAAGTATAGGGCTACACAAGTCTTGCGTAGTTTGTAGTTTCTTTATGAAAACCTACCCATTCCCCACCCCAAAAGGGTTTGAGGGAACAGGATCCCCATAAGATATTAAATAGGTAAAAATAGAACAGCTAAGAGTATCATAAGGATATTACCAAATGCAAAGAATGACCCATTTTTCTAAAAAAAAAAAATTCTAACAGTGGATTTGGTAGATTAAAAATGTATGTTTGATTTTGTGAATCTATTTCAAGATTTTTGGAAAATAGTATGGCAAATTGCAATAAATCTATAAACCTACCAATGCTGAAAAAGGGGATTAAATAGGAGCTACAAGGGATTTCTAACCCTAAATTGGACAAAGGACTAGAGCATAGCTATTGCCCCTGGTGAGTCAGGAAAGAAGGATTAACAATAATAAAATTCCTACATGTTTTCCTTAGCTGGCTAACTATTCAAAAGAGCTTTTGCTCTGGAGGCAAGACTACCTTTATGGAGAGAAAAGACACACACAGACACTCAAGAAAGAGAGACAGATAGACATAGAGAGACAGACAGAGAGAGACAGAGAGAGAGACTCTATGAAATTTTAAAATTCCTCTCATAAGAAAGAGACAGAAACTAGAAGATTTTCCCTAATGTGAGGACAGGATATAGAAGGAACTGGATATAGAAGGGACTGCCTCTCTCCCTAAGAGAGTTGAGGCTAAATCTCTGAGATCTAAGATTAAAAGGAAAATGGTGCAGCCCTTTCCTCTTCCACCAACCAAGACCCAAGATTGATGGAATACCATCTGGCAGAGGCTACAGGCTAGCAGCATTTTCTGATGGTGCTACCACATTGCTCCTTGTAGGCACACTTTCTGCTAGTTTTGTATGCCCCTGTAGCCTCTGATGGATCTTGGGTGTTGTTTGGTGGAATAAGACAGGGCTCTTCCGTATTTTTTTAATCTTAGATCTCAGATACTTAAACCTCAGTTCTAAAAAACTAGCAGGAAGTATGCCTAGAAGAAGCAAGAAGATAACATCACCAGAAAATAGTGACAGCTGTAAAACAATGGAGGAATGACTTGTCCCTCTATGGATTTGCCCTGGGCCCACTTTACTTCTGTGTGTAAGCCTCCACACATGCACTCTAGCCACAAGTGTTGCTTATACATGACCACTCTTCCCACTGATGGTGTTTTGTATTGGTTGAAGAGTATGCCTCAGCCTTATGAGGAAAAATGGTCTATTGATCCTTATCATTATGCTACTTTATTAAAAGTTTGGGGTTTGTGTTAATTGTGTCTGGGGGACTAGTAAAACTAAACACATCTATGTGTACTCATGAATTATGTTTTGTTTTATTTTTTTTAATAAACCATTTTGGGCCATTTTGTCTACCTGTTCCCAAAAGGAATCCCTACTATAATATACCCAAAAGGTAACTTCTACCTGCAGACAAGCAAGGGAAGGGAACTTGCTAACTCCCAAAGCAGCCTATTCCATTTTAGTGGAAAGTATACTGCCAAGGTAAGTTAATTTATTCACAGCATTCAAAATTTCTCCATTTACTGTAACCAATGGCTCCATTTGTGTGGTGCTGGCTGGTGAAGAACCTCTTTCTTGGTGTTGACTGTCTGGCAAAAATGAGCACAAGTAGCAGAGAGTTGATCCATACTCTATTGCACCTCAGCCTCAGAGGCTGCATTGAGTACATAATCATCTGTGAACAATAAGTCACACACCAAGTCTCCCTCTACTTAGTCTTGGCTTGTAGCCTTTTCAAGTTAAATAGTTTACCATCAGTTCGATACCTGACCTTGATGCAGTTTTCATCCTCATTGACAGCATTGCCAAAAACAACATGCTTTCCAGGGATGTCCACGTAGATGATGAGGTTGAAACACACATTGCCAGAGCAAGCTCAGCATTTGGAAGGCTTGAAAGGCTCTGAAAGAAAGTGTGGGAAAGAAGAGGTATTAGGCTGCATAAACTGAAGGTCTACGGAGCTGTTGTGATGACTTTATTGTTGTATGCCTGTGAAACCTGGACAGTCTACCAGTGCCACGTCAGAAAATTGAACCTCTTCCATCTGAATTGTCTTAGGAAGAGTCTAAAGATCACCTGGCAAGATAAGGTACTGGACACTGAGGTCCTCTCTCAAACTGAACTGCCAAGTATTCAACTCTGCCACAGAGAGTGCAGCTTCAATGGACTAGCCATATAGTCAGAATGTCCAATACACATTTACCTAAAAGACTATTTTATGGAGAACTAGCACAAGGAAAGTGCTCACAAAGATGACAGAAGTGGTACAAGAACACTCTCAAGGTCTCCCTGAAGAATTTTATTATCAATTGTGAGACATGGTAGGTGTTGGCACAGTACCATCTAGCATAACATGCCCACATCAAAGAAGATTCTGTATTCTATGAGCAAAGCAGAATACCAGTAGCACAAAGGAAACATGAGATGCTCAGTTCTAGAGACATCTCTATCCCAAATGTTCAAATGGAATATTTGTGCCTGATGTGTGGTAGAGCCTTTCAAGTTCATATTGGATTGATCAGACATAGTTGGTCATACTGTACCTTGACTCCAACATCATGATGTTCTTGGTCCTCTGAGTATGAAGGACAAACAACAACAACAACATTTCACTTTAGTATAACTAAAGTGTAGTAAGGAAGTTCTTCTAGTAATGAGTTTAAATTCACCTCTTTGATATCTCATCCATTACTCTTAGTTCCACATTCTGGGGTCAAATAAAGAAAATTTAATCCTTCCTCTATGCAACAGGATTCCTTCAAATACTTGAGCACAGTTAACATATTCCCTCTTGATTCTTCTCTTTGCCAAGTTAAGCATCCCCTCTGCCATTGCTATAACCAGCCTACATCAGACATAAATTCAAAGGACTTTGATATTTCTGGTTCCTTCGTCTAGATGTTTTTCAACTTATCAATGTCATTCATAAAGTATTGCATCCAGAATTTAGCACAATATTACAGATACAAGCTAACCAGGAAATAATATTGGTGATCATTTCCTAATACACAGAAATTATGACTTTCTTAATGCAATCTGGAGTCACACCATAGTGCCAGACGCATAGGGGAGACTTAATAAATGCTGGTTGACTGACTGACTGATTGATTGATTACCATTCCCTGAAATCTCTAGATCATTTTTTCAGACAAACTGTTCTTCAACCGTGCTTCCCTTATCCTATACTAAGAAAGTTGATTATTTGAACCCAAGTGTACAACATTTACATTTATCTTTATTGGATTTCATTTTATTAGAGTCTGCCTAATGCTCTAGCTTATCTATATCTTTAAATTCTGACTATCACCCAGTGCATTCTCCATTCCATCTATCTTTGTCTCATCTGCAAAACTGATGAGCTTTAGGGGCAGCTAGGTGGCGCAGTGGATAAAGCACTGGCCCTGGATTCAGGAGTACCTGAGTTCAAATCCAGCCTCAGACACTTCTTACTAGCTGTGTGACCCTTGGCAAGTCACTTAACCCCCATTGCCCCACAAACAAACAAACAAACAAACAAAAAAACAGGGGCAGCTATGTGGCACAGTGGATAAAGCACCATCCCTGAATTTGGGAGGACCTGAGTGGCCTCAGACACTTGACACTTACTAGCTGTGTGACCTTGGGCAAGTCACTTAACCCTCATTGCCCCACCAAAAAAAAAAAAAAGACAAAAAATAAAACCCCAAAACAAAACAAAACAAAACAAAACAGATGAGCTTTCCATTTATGCCTTTCTCCAAATCACTGTTATAAAGGTTAAACAACACAGGTCCAAGTACAAATCCCTAGGACACTCACTAGAGGCCTCCTACAGAGTTGACATTAAACCATAAATGACTACTTTTTTAATCTTACCATTTAATCATTTCTGAATCAATTTCATTGAATTATAGTGTAGCCCTCATCTCTTCATCTTTTTCATTTTTTACAAAAACAGTACTTTAGCAAATGCTTTGTTAAAATCAAGGTAAACAATATCTACAGCATTCCCCTTTTTTACTAATTTAGTAATTGTCAAAAAAAAAGTTAGTCCGTCATGACCTGTTCTTATAAAATCACAGAAGCTCTTTGTAATCATTTCTTTTCTTTTCTAGGTGCTCACCAACCCTCTCCTTAATGATTTGCTCTAGAATTTCCCCAGGAATCAAAGTCAAATTCACTGAGCTATATCTTGCAAATTCTCTTCTCTTCCCTTTTGTGAAAACCAAGTGAATATTTGCCCTTCTCCAATCTTATAACATTTCTTACAGCCTCCACAATCTTTCAAATATCACTAGTAATGGTTCAGTAATTACATTCACCAATTCCTTCAGTACTCAAGGTATAGGTCACTGGGGCCAGATGACTTGAATCCACCAAGGGCAACCAGCTACTCCTTACTAAATCCTTATTTATCGGTGCTGCTGACTCTGTTAGTCATTTTCAGTGAAAAGGTCATTTTCTCTGATTGAGAAAAGAGAAACAAAAGAAAAATCAAAGAGCTCTGCTTTCTCTCTGGTGTCAGTTTTTATAATCCTATCTACCTCAAGCAACAGTCCTATATCTTCTTTCAAAGAGAGAGAGACACAGAGACAGACAGAGAAGGAGGAGGATGAAGGGAAGGAAGGAAGGAAGGAAGGAAGGAAGGAAGGAAGGAAGGAAGGAAGGAAGGAAGGAAGGAAGGAAGGAAGGAAGGAAGGAAGGAAGGAAGGAAGGAAGGAAGGAAGGAAGGAAGGTTGATCTAAGCAAGAAAATGTCTCCCATAAAAATGACTATAACAAGTACCCACCTCAGGCCCTAATATTAGGTTCTACACGCTCACCCCTTGGACATTGCTTCCCTAGGGGTAGGAAATCAAGGGTAAATTCATTATCTTTCCCTTAAAACTCTACCTTTTTCCCAACTTACCTTACTGTTGACAGTACCACTAACCCTTCCAGTCATCCAGGCTGGAGGCCTCCTCACTCTCCCTCACCCCTCAAGTTCAGTCAGTTGCCAAGTGCTGTCATTTCTACCTTTGTAACATCTCTACCATCCACCTCCTTCTCTCCTTTGACCAAACCACTCTAGTACTCTGTTCACCTCACACCTGGACTACTGAAATGGCCTACTGGTTGATCTCTCTGCACTGAGTCTCCTAAGTCCTTTACCTCTCCGGTCCATCCTTTACTCAAGCTGCCAAAATGATCTTGCTAAAAAGCGGGTCTGACCATATCATCTCCTATTAAATCAACTCTGCCTGCTCCTTATTACCTCCAGGATCAAAGAGAAAATCCTCTGGTTTTCATAATCCTTCACAATCTGGCCCCTTTTATCTCTCCAGTTGTCTTAATCCTTACACCCCCGGGCACTCTGCAATCCAGTGACACAGGCCTCTTTGCCGTTCCTCAATCACGATAATCCTCCATTTCCCAACTCCGTGCATTTTAACTGACTGTCCCCCATGCCTGGAATTCTCTCCTACCTCATCTCCATCTCTGAGCTTCCTGCAAGTCTCAGCCAAAGTCCCACCTTCTACAAGAAGTTTTCCCCAATCCCCCCAAATCTTCATGGCTGTCCTATCAGAATGCCCCCAATTTATCTTGTACATATCCTATTTGTTGTTTTCTCATTATCTCCCCCCAATTAGACTGTGACTTCATTGAGAACAGGGATCCTTTGGCCTTTCATTATATTCTCATTTAGCACACTCCCCAGAACACAGTAGGGACATAATTCATATCAGCTGACTGTATAGAACAATTCAGAACAGCAGCTCTAGGCTACATCTGAAAACTGTTTTCTTCATCATTCATTCCCCCAATTTTCGTGCATGCCGTGTGGACTCTGGCGCAGCATGAACCACGACTCCAGAACAACACAGACATCTGTGATTTGTGGAATGCGAGCAGGCCCTCCTCACCACAATAGCAATTCAAGGAGAGATCCAGCCGGGCCCAATACTGAAAGGGTTTCAACAACAGCTGTAAGTTGGAATTCTAGCAAGCAAGCCAAATTCATCTGAGGGCGAAGGAGGTAGACCATCTGCACAAGTCATGTGCAGGTCCTGCCTCCCAGAATTTCTGCTTCTGCCTGTGACAAGGAGCCAGGCCTCCTTCCCGATCCCCACTAAGGGGAGTAGTATGGGGCTGAAAGAGGGAATAGGGCTCAGCAAATCACTGAGACATCAGAGATGCACAAGGCAAAGGAACAGCTGGCTGGAGGACCACTGTGGGAAGGAATCATACCCCCAGTCACCTATGAGACTGGGTCCTAGGGGAAAAGCACTAGTTGCTTTCCCTTAGATATAGCAGCAAGGTGGTGCAGTGGATAGAGCCCTGGGCCTGGAATCAGGAAGATGAACGTCTTCCTGAGTTCAAATATGGCTTCAGGTACTTATCAGCTATGTGACCCTAGGGAAGTCACTTCACCCTGTTTGCCTCAGTTTCTTCATCTGTAAAATGAACTGGAGAATGAAACAGCAAACCATTCCAGTATCTTTGCCAAGAAAACCCCAAAATGGGGTCATGAAGAATCAGACGTGACTGAACAACAACACAAGGTATAGCTCTGTCACTGAACTATTCCACCCAGCATTAGGCAGCTTCTCCCCATACATACATTCTATTCTGTGTTCTTCTCACTACTTTATATGAGCAATTTGACTCTAGGTAGATATCTAGTTCCTGTCTGTCTCTGTCTCTCTGTCTCTCCACCTATCTCACCCAGTCTGCAAATATAGTGGCTACTCATGGGCCCATCCCTCTGTTGATTGGCTCAGAAGCTTTGGCCTACTCCATTTCTGACCTTGACCAGTTCACTGCCTCCTTTAACAGCCTGGTAGTTCTCCCCATTGCCAGGAGCTCACCATATTGGCGCCAGACTTAGTGTAGAAACCTGATTGACCTAGTCTACTATAATTCAAAATTCCCCAATCCAAGTGATCAACCAACTTCACCCTCCCTGGAAGCAGAAACTACAGACGTGGGTCACCATGCATAGAACCAAGGACTCTCATACAAGCCTCTTCTACCTCCAGTTCCTGCAGGGCTCCCATTTTACTGGGATCTACTCTCCGCCTCCCACTGGGTTCACTAATTCCCAACTAGGGATATACTTCCCTGATTGGTGAGAATTCAACAAATTGATTCAGTCCCAGACCCACAATGCTGTTCTCCATCCATCTTCCTGCCCAGCCCCACACACGCCCCTCCCCACTGCAACCCCTCAGCCTTTCTACTTCTATTTCTAGGAATAATAATCATTCAACACTATCATTCCTGGAAAGAATGGGTTAATTAATTAACTGGTTTCATAGTTTTATCAATTTAGAGATGCAAGAGATCTCAGAAGTCATCAATTCCAGTCCCCTTATTTTACACAGGAGTAAATGGGGGGGGGGGTGGCAAACTAAGTGATTTGCCCTTGATCAAATCAATACCAAGTAGTAGAGGTAAATAGTATTTAGAACCCAGTAGATTTTTCCATAGAACCTGGTTCTAGACTGTTTGATGTAAGAAAAGTGATACCTTGGGAAGGGGATATATTGCCTTGGACATCCAGACCTTAGGCATTCCACTTAACAGTATGGACTGCCTTATTCTTTAGGACTAGCTCAGGCTTCATGAGCGCTCCTAAGTGGCTCCTTGTTTTCTGATTTCTGGCTCCCATCCTACTTCTCCCATTATTATTGCATCTGCATTTTGGCTGCCTTCCTCCTATCTTATATCTGTTCCTGTCTGCTCCCTTGGCTTTGGTCTCTTGGCTTCTCTAAGCCCTGGAAAAGGAGTCTTAGAATAATAGTGACATTTGTATAGTGATATATATTTTACCATGCATCATCTAATTTGCTCTTCCCAACAGCCCTGTGAACAAGGTGCTCTTACTATCCCCATTTGACAGATGAGGAAACTGAGGCCAAAAGGGATTAAATTATTTGCCCAGTCAAACACCTAGTCAACAAACATTAGCAGGAGGATTCAAACCCAGGTCTCTCCTAAATCCGAATCATCTGACTTTCTATTATTCCTAAAGCTTAGGAAAGATATCAGCCAATTGGACTACCCTGGCTCAATTTCAGTAAAGGACAACCAGGACGATCTCTCCTAAAACCTAAAAGCTGGAGGGTGTTGAATGAGAGATTCTTGTTCAGGTGCAAGCTGGGCCCAGATGACCCTGGAGGTCCCTCCCAGCTCTTGGATTTGGTGATTCTATTTTCACTATCTTCTCTTTGACCCGAAAAGCCCCTCACAATCTGGCTCCAATTTATATTTCAAGACTCAATTCACATTACTCCCCCTCACACAATCTACATTCTAGTCAAACTGCTGCTTTTTTATACATAACATTCCACTCTCCCCTCACCTCCTCCATAGCTTTGCACAGTCTGTACCATACACCTAGAATGCTCTCCCACCTGTTTCTAGGTACCTAGGTGACACAAGTGGATAGAAGCTAGGCTTGGAGTCAGAAAGACCAAAGTTCAAATCCAACCTCAGGCACTTACTAGCTCTGTGATCCTGGACATGATACTTAATCTCCATCTGCCTCAGCTTCCTCAATTGTAAAATGGGGATAATGATAGCACCTACGTCCCAGAGTTGCTGTGAGGACTAAATGAAACAATATCTGTGGGGGCAGCTATGTGGCACAGTGGAAAAAGTACTGACCCTGGATTCAAGAGGACCTGAGTTCAAATCCGACATCAGACACTTGACACTAACTAGCTATGTGACTCTGGACAAGTTACTTAACCCTCATTGCCCTGCAAAAAAAAAAAAGAAAGAAAGAAAGAAAGAGAGAGAGAGAAAGAGAGAGAGAGAGAGGAAGGAAGGAAGGAAGGAAGAAAGAAAGAGAGAGAGAGAGAGAGAGAGAGAGAGAGAGAGAGAGAGAGAGAGAGAGAGAAATAATATTTGTAAAGCCCAGTGCCTGACATATAGTGGGTGCTTAATAAATGCTTGTTCCTTTCCCTTTTCCTTCCATCCTTCCCTTCCCCTCTTGGAATCTCTAGTTCCTTTCAAATGTCAGCAAGTACTGCTTCCTACATGAGCTCTTTCCTAATTCCCTCTGGTTGCTCGTGCTCTCTCTTCTGAAATTTCTTTGTAAAAATATTGTATTTGTCAGTCAGTGGATAAACATTTGTTAGGCACTTACTAGGGGCAGCTAGGTGGCACAGTAGACAAAGTACCAGCCCTCAAGCCAGGAGGATCTGAGTTCAAATATGACCTCAAACACTAGCTGTGTGACCCTGGGCAAGTCACTTAACCTGTTTGCTTCAGTTTCCTCATCTATAAAATGAGCTCGAAAAGGAAATGGCAAACCACTCCAGTATCTTTGCCAAGAAAACCCCAAAATAGGGTCATAAAGAATTGGAAATAACTAATCAATTAAACAACAAGTAAGCACTTACTAGGATCCTAGGTAATGTCAGGCACTGTGCTAAGTGCTGGGGATATAAAAAAAGTCAAAAGGTAGTCTCTACCTTCAAGGAGCTTATAATCTAATGGAGGAAAAAAAAGCAAACAAATATGTACAAACAATAAACAGGAAAAATAGGAAATAATAAATAGAAGATATAAAATCAAGAGGGATTGGGAAAGGCTTCCTCTGGGACTTGTTTGTTTACATGTTTTGTCTCCCAGGAGAATATAAGCTTTTTGAGGACATTGTTGTTTCTGTAAACCTAGTACCTAAAAGAGTGCCTGGCACATAGTAGGTACTTAATAAATGCTTATTGAATTATTGCAAAAACACATTGAAGAGAAAATACCAGACACACTAATATAGCAATTAACAAAAATGTTAGTCAGAGAAACAAGCTCCTCTGTAATCAATGAGCATATGACTAATTGGTATTTTCCACTAACTTTTTTTTTTTGCTTGATTAGAATAGTTCCTTAACCTCTCTAAGCTTCAGTTTCCTTATTACCAAAATAGAAGTTTGAATTAGATGATCTCAAAGGTGGCTCCTAGTGCTAAATCCTATGTTTCCATGCTGCAGTGCCTTTTCTTTCTGCTATTTGTCCTTGTTACCCTCCCTGTTCAGGGGCGGCCATTAATCCCAACAATAGTCCCCATCTCACAAGTGTTTATACTTAACCCTCTTTTTTAAAAACAATGCTCCAGATTGTCAGAATGCCATTGTTTCAGAATGAACAGGGAAAAAAGGGGCTGCATATCATAGTGGAAAGAGCACTGATTCTTAAGTCAGAGAACCTCAGTTAAAAGTCCTGCCTCGATTGTACCATACTGTTTCTACTTTTTTTTGGCTTTTTTTTTTTAGGTTTTTCCCTTTTTTCTGATTCTTCTTTCACAACACGACTAATGTAGAAATATGTTTAATGTGATTGTACATATATAACCTATATCAGATTGCTTGCTGTCTTGGGGAGGGAGGAGGAAAGGGAGGGATGGAGAAAAATTTGGAACTAAAAATCTTATGAAAACAACCGTTGAAAACTATCTTTACATGTAACTGAAAAATAATAAAATACTTTTATGATTAAAAAATAAAATAAAATTTTTTAAAAAAAAAAAGAAAAAAGAAAGACCTGCCTCTCATACTGATTATTCATGAGACCTTAAGCAAGTCACTTGACCTCCAAAAACCTCAGTTTCCTCATCTGTAAAATGGGGGTAGGGGTGGTGGACTAAATGACCTCTGAGGTTCCTCCCAGCTCTAAATCTATGATCTCATGATCCTAAGAGTGAGGGATGGAGGTGGAAGAAACTGCAAGCCTTTTAGCAAACAGCTGGCACCAGAGAGCCTGGGAAATGGGACACATGATTTATATCACAAAAAAGCAGTGACCCATAGAACCTTCTGGTGCTCTGGGCTTATCTTATCAATCAACTCAAGTTCCAGCCTTGTCAGACAGAATGACTGAGGGTGAAGATGACTAATACGAGCAGATCTTGCGCATATAGATCAATGTCTGCCAGGCTGTTTGGAAGCTGTGTATAGGGGCCAGGCCTTTGATGGGGGGCCGTGTCTGTGAAGGCAATTTTTAACCATTTTCCCCTCCATGGGGTTGGTGGTTTGCTAACACTGCCCAGTGAAAAGGCATACTACCAAGTATTAAATGTAATGGGGACAAAGCTCCACTTATCCAAAATAACATTTTAAGACTAAGAAGCCTTAAAAGAGGATGAAAGGCATGCATGAATTTCCAGAAAAGCCAGGAAAGGTTCATTACAATCAAGCACGGAGCTCCTCATTCTCCTCCCTTAGGTAAAGCTATGATGTGATCCCTCTCTAGCCTTTTCCTCTCTAGCCTCTGTTCTGCCCCCCTCAGAGCACGAAGGTCAGTTGGGTCACCATGGGCCAGACTCATACCCAAGAAAGACTCCTCTCTACAACACGGCAGGCTGTTGGGGCATGCACAATAAATACTAGAGGAGATTGGCAAAGAGAATGATAAACAATGGATCAGAATCATCAGGAGAGTGCTCAGAATGGAGCTGGGTTTTGAGGTGGACCTTAAAGGATTTGCAGAATTTGGATAGGCAGAGAAAAGAGAGAAGGCTTTCTAAGACTAGGAGGATGATGAGAGAAAGGAGGCAGGACAATGAGCAGAGAGCAGTCTCATAGTAGCAGGAGATGAGGCGTGGGTAGCTAGGGAGCTAAGGCTGAACTCAGGGTGAGATGCCTCTCAGGGTGACTCTGAGAGGGCCCCTTGGTTGAGAAGGATGGAGGGAGATTCCTGACTATTCCCTGACAGTGAGTATAGAAGACCAAGCAATGATAACCAATGTGGGCAGGCCAGCACACAGGCCTCAGTGATGGTGGGGGGTATGGAAGCATATCTTACCCACAAGGACTGGGGCCTTCTAGGCCCTGCTCAGAAGCAGCTCTACAGGCATGAGATGCTGAAAAATTATGAGAATGTGACCTCACCAGGACATCCTGTGTTCCACCCTGACATGACCTTCCAATTAAAGTGAGGGGAAGAGTGTGAGTCCTAAACATTTGGAGAACTCAGAGGAAAAAGACCCCAAGAAAA
The DNA here is from genome assembly GCF_019393635.1 of Dromiciops gliroides. Lineage (NCBI taxonomy): Eukaryota > Metazoa > Chordata > Mammalia > Microbiotheria > Microbiotheriidae > Dromiciops > Dromiciops gliroides. The sequence goes on from NC_057861.1 coordinate 707,948,740, forward strand.
TCAGATTTCAAGATGGGAAACAGAAACAAGATGTTGACTCCAGAGCAAGAAATCGATGAAGAAATGAAATCATGGGGAACTGAATTGGAAAAATACACAGGAGATATTCTCCAGGGATTGGAGTTTGGAGAAGCCTATGAACATGAGAGTAGACTATTGAGACATCAAGGAAATGGCAGTAAACGTGGTTTATAAGAAAATTCCAACAGGGGAGAAAAGCCAGAAATGTAATAAACTCCAAAGAAGCTTCAGTCCAGGTCCAACATCAGTTGGACATTTGAGTATTACCCAAGAAGAGAGATCTCATCAGAGGGATGAGGCAAATGCTTCAGACAGAATTGAGAGATAATTAGGAATCAGATAATCCATAGAGGACAGAGACCTTCCAAACGTATTGAGCATGAGAAAACCTTCAGGCAGAGCTCTGCCCTTGTTGAACATGAGAGAATTCACACTGAAACAGAAAGCATAAGGATATAAAGCACATGGGAAAACTTTGAGTTACAGCTCAGACCTTACTAAACATCAAACAGTTTTTATTGGAGATAAAGTCTGTGTATGTACAATGAACATGGGAAATCATTCCATCTTAGCTCAGGCTTTATTAGCCTTTTTTTTAAATCTAATTTATAGGAAAACTTTACAAATGTGATAAATGTGGAAAATCCCAAATTCATAGCGACCCAATATTTCACATCTTATGTAACATCAGAGAATTCATACGGGGGGGGGGGGGGGGATGCAGTGACTGTAGGAAAAACTTCAGCCAAAATTCACATTTTACTGAATGCCAGAGAATTCACACTGGGAAAGGATATAATAAATTGGAAAAGGCTTCATTTGATTTGCTGAGTTTATTCAATGTCAGAGAATTCATACTGGGGAAAAACCCAATAAATGTAATGAATGTGGGACAGTCTTTGGTCTGAGGTCTACCTTTTAAACATTGAAGAATTAATGTGGGAGAGAATCATTTGGGGCCAAGTGTTACCTAAGCCAGCCCAGTGATTTGGGACTTGGAAATTAAAATGCATCAAAGAACTTGGGGACCATAAAAATAAAAGAGAAACACATCCTGATTGTGTGCTCTCCGGCCAACATTCTCATCTCCCTCTGGCCAGAACTCTGAACTCCCCATTTCCCCCAGGTGCCCTGGCCCTCTAAGTTAGCTTTGGCCTCATCATGCTAGGACCCAGGCCTCCAAGCCACCTCCCAGTCATTACCCCACCACAATACTCCTTTTATGCTTTGTCCTCCTTGCTAAAAAAGGTAAGCTCCTTATCCTGTTTTCTTTATAAGCAGCCAACCTGGGCCCAATGCCTTGTAAGAGACAGAAGCTTGGGCATGGGTTATTCTGTTTAATTTCATATTATAGGAACTGTTTCTCTCTCTTCTTGAGGGTCCTCATCCCCAATAGGCTATAATAAGGTCCTAGGAGGAAAAAAAGCCAAAGGATGACAGGACTTGCTCAGAAGGGATAAGGGGTGGGGTTGGAGAGGAGATACTCCATACCCCATGCCTTACTTACCTTATTTTGAGGTTATGATCTCCTTTGAGAGGTGAGGTCATGTGTATCTTTATGAACACAAAACACTTTTTCCCCCTCCAATTTTCTGTTAAAGGTGAAAGAACATAATAGAGCTATGTTTTATTATTTTTTGAGACCAAAAATAGAATGTATGCTCTTCAAGGACAGGGACTGTCTTGCCTGATCTATCTATCTACTTACCCACACACCTATCTATTTGTCTATCTATCTAACTATTCATTTATCTGTCCTATTATCTATCTCTATTCATCTGTCTATCCATCTGTTTTTCTCTCTGGTGCAGGAGGCCCTTGAAAATACAATGCTCTTGGTGGAGCTGTGAGCTGATCCAACCATTCTGGAGAGCAATTTGGAATTATGCCCAAAGGGCTATAAAGCTGTGCATACCCTTTGACCCAGCAATACCACTATTGGGTCTTTTCCCCAAAGAGATAATAAAAAAGAGAAAGGACCCACATGTACAAAAATATAGCTGCTCTTTTTGTGGTGGCAAGGAATTGGAAATTGAGGGGTTACCCATCAATTGGAGAATGGCTGAGCAAGTTTGGTATATGAATGTAATGGAATACTATTGTGCTGTAAGAAACAATGAGCAGGTGGATTTCAGAGAAACCTGCAGGGACTTGCATGAACTGATGATGAGTGAAAAGAGCAGAACCAGGAGAACATTGTACACAGTATCATCAACATTATGTGTTGATCAACTGTGATAGGCTTGATTCTTCTCAGCAATACAACGGTACAAGATAGTTCCAAAGGATTCATGATGGAAAATGTTCCCCAAATCCAGAAAAAAAATAACTGCTGAATCTGGATGCAGATTGAACCATACTATTACTTTTGTTTTTGGTGCTGTTGTTTTTCTCTTTTGAGGTTTTCCCTTTTTGCTCTGATTCTTCTTTCACAGCATGACTAATGCAGAAATATGTTTAATGTGATTGTACATATATAACACATCAGATTACTTGCTGTCTTGGGGAGGGGAGAGAGGAGGGAGGGAGGGAGGGAGGGAGAAAAATTTGAAACTAGAAATCTTATAAAAACAAATGTTGAAAACTATCTCTACATGTAACTGGAAAATAATAAAATACTTTTATAATAAAAAAGAAATTACAATGCTCTCAGAAAAACTGAAAAGACTTACATGAGCTAATGCAAAGTGAACAATGTACAAAGTAACAGCAATATTGTAAGATGATCAGCTGTGAATGACTTGGCTCTTCTCAACAATATAATGATCCAAGACAACTCTGAAGGACTTATGATGAAAAATGTTATCCATCCCCAAAGAAAGATCTGATGGTGTCTGAAAACAGATCAAAGCATACTTTTTAAACTTTTTTTTCTTGAGGTTTTTGTTGGTCTGTTTTCTTTCACAACATGACTAATATGGAAATATGTTTTGTATGACTACACATGTAAAACCTATATAGAATTGTTTGCCTTCTCAATAAGAGGGGTGGGGAGGAAGAGAGAGAATTTGGAACTCAAAAGTTTTAAAAACAAATGTTAACAATTGTTTTAACATGTAATTGAGGAAAAATAAAATACTAAACAATGACAACACAAAAAGGCAATCCAAAAAGTTCAGAATTGATCTTGTGGGCAACAAGAAGCCACTAATGGTTCTGAGATTTGGGTGGGAGGGTGTTGGGAAAGTAGGGAGGTTGTAACAAAGTATGACTTTGGGAAGATTAATCCCAAACTCTTATCCAGGAAGGTTTGTGAATAGGAAAGTTGGGCAAATGAGGGAAGAAGCAGTCCAAGAATAGGGACCCAAGGAAAACTGTGAATAGAGCCAAACTGGGGGCCACTTGATTGTTTAAAGGAAGGTGTCTGTTGCTTGTTTATGGTAGGGGGGTATGTGTTATAAAAAGCTTAAGATTAAATAAGGCCGAAGCAAAAAATGTAAACTCCTTTATTAATTTGGTTCTGTGAATTCTGTCCCCCACCCATGCATCTGTGACCCAGTCAGCTAAGTACTGCAGCTATTGGCCTTTTTCCTAAAATTGCCCTGCCACTCATCTGTAGGCCTTCATACAGGTTGAAATTCCTGCATGGAATTCACTCTTTCCTCACCTCCACCTTACTTCCTGGCTCAGCTCACCCATCACTTCTTACAAGGTCTTTCCATATTTCCCCAGTCTAATTGTGCTTTCTCTTTCCACAAATTATCTTTTTGGTAAACATTCTTTTTTTTTTTAATTTTGAATTCTAAATTCTCTCCCTCCCTCCAGGCCCTCCCCCATCCATTGAGAAGGCAAACAATATGACACCCATTAACCATCCTCCACAAATTATCTCCTACAGACATCTGTTTACATATGGTATTCCTCCTGCCTCTCCCAGTAACAAGGTCAGCTGCTTGAGGGTAGAAATTGTTTTTCATCTGTCTTCACGCCGCCGCCGCCCCCCCCCCCCAGCACCTGGCACATTGCTTTATAAACAATAGTTTCTTAATAGAGTAGCAACCAGGCACAGTGAATAGAACACAGGCTTTGGAGTCAGGAAGATTTGAGTGTGAATCCTGCCTCAGATACTTACTGGCTGCAGAAAGACTCTTCAGTCTTTTTTTTGGGGGGGGGGGGGCAATGAGGGTTAAGTGACTTGCCCAGGATCACACAGCTAGTAACTGTCAAGCATCTGAGGCCAGATTTGAACTCAGGTCCCCCTGAATTCAGGGCCAGTGCTTTATCCACTGCATCACCTAACTGCCCCAACTCTTCAGTCTTTTTATTCTAAAGGCTTACCTGTACTGCCCCCAGCTGATACTAATCCCCAGTTGGGCCCACCTCCTAATGACTCAGCAACCCCTGGCATGTTGTGGGCCCCTCCACTGAGAGAGAGGAATGAATGAAATAAGTCAAGGAGTTAAAAGAATCTGCAAAGTTAGGTCTGGGAACTTGGGTGACTAAGAACTAGGAAGATGGAACTATGTAGCATAGAAAATGGGGCCCATGAGCATGATGGGATGCCTAGCAGGTGCTACAGCCTCCCTGTCCTCCATCCTCAGTCTGGCCCTGCTGTCTATTTGGAAATGTCTTCTGAAGCAGGTGGGGGGTTTTGCCTTTCTTTGTATCCCCAGCACTTGGCACAGTACTGGCAAACAGTAGGTGCTTATTAAATGCTAATTGACTAACTGGTTGGCTATTTTTTTCTTTTTTTTCTTTTTTTAGGCAATGGGGGTTAAGTGACTTGCCCAGGGTCACACAGCTAGTAAGTGTTAAGTGTCTGAGGCCGGATTTGAACCCAGGTACTCCTGAATCCAGGGTCGGTGCTTTAACCACTGCGCCATATAGCTGCCCCTGGTTGGCTATTTTTGAAGCTAAAGAGCCTGGAGAGTCATGACTGGAAGATCAATTACTCCAATGAGGGATTTGCCCCAGTGTTCCAAATGAATGGATTAGGATGGGTACCTGAGGATTCAGGCAAACAAGCAGGGAAATGATGGGGGAATGGTATTGTGATGGAAAGATTGGTGGTCTTGAAGAAAGAGCTCCTGTCATTTCCATCTTGTGTGATTCTAAACAAGTCATTCACCCTCTCAGTACCTTGGTACATTTCCTCATCTGTAAAATGGGAATACTAGAGCTACCCATCTCACAGGGTTGCTGGGACAAAATGCTTTGAAGAGCAATTCAAATCGGATTCATTTAATAAGATGAAGGAGGGGTCTCCAGGCTCAGCATGGATAAACATTTCCACCCTGGTGGTAAAACTACAGAGCCACAGTTGGGAGATGTTAGTGACTGAGCCACTGTGACTTAGTCTTATATTTCTTGCTTGGTGTGTGCTGAGATTGGAGGAGAAGAGAGGGGTGGAGTAGAAGAAATGGAAAGGGAAAGAAAGAAACAAAAACTGATTGGGAAAGATGAAAGAGACCAAGACGGGAGGGGAGAGTGAAAGAGAAACAGGGAGACAGACAGACAGACACAGATAGACCAAACCAGAGAGAAAGAAGGCATTTCTTTAAAAAAAATCAACAAGCATTCTAATAAATAGATAGATAGATAAGCAAACAAATAAATTAATGAATGAATGAATGGATGGATGGATGGATGAATGAATGAATGGATGGATGGATGGATGGATGGATGAATGAATGGATGGATGAATGAATGGATAGATGGATGGATGAATGAATGAATGAATAAATAAAAAAGTTAATGAATAAATAATAAAAGGATGAATGAATGGACAAATAAATAGATAACTAGATTAATTAATTAAAAATAAATGAATGAATGAATAGATAAGTAAATAATTGAATAAGTAAATAAGTGAATGAATGAATGAGCACTTACTATATGCCAGGCACTATGCTAAGTACTGAATATACAAAAAGAAACCAAAATGGTCTTTGCCTTCAACAAATTTCTATTCCAGTGGGGAAGACTCCTCCATGGGTGGATCTCCCCTTGCTGAAAGTGACATCTCCCTCCTCACATTTCCTTGGAATACTTTGTTTGAACTCCTCCTTTGTCCTTGTCTAAATTACCTTGTATCATCCTTATCTATACAGGTTGTGAGAATTGGAATGACACCCCCTGCTGGGAGGGACGATGTGAGCTCTGGCCTGAAAAGAAAGCATGCAACTTTAGCGTCTGGAAGTGAACTTTTCTAGGGTTTCTTGGCGTCAGGAAGTGATATCTGCTGCCCCGTGGGCTCTGTCAATCAAAGCTATCAGCCAATTAGCTTGGAGGGGGTGTGTGTGTATGTGGGTGTGTGGGTGGGTGTGGGTGGGTGTGTGGGTGTGTGTGGGTGTGTGTGGATGGCCCTGTTTCCTGTTTCATAAGAGGTTTCTGGGAGGAGGAAAGCTTTTCATTGCTGGATGGGGGGCTTGAGGGCAGAAACAGGCAGGATAGGGAGAGCAGGCAAATCTCATACTTTATCCACGTGTTTCTCTTTACTAACCCCTAATATACTTCAGTAAATACTTAATGCCCAAAGATTGGTGCTATATGTTTTCTAATTTAAGGCAACCACTCAGATTTTAGACATCATAGCTAGAATTTTAGGCCCTTATAAGGTACATCATATCTAGACCCCACTCCGCCACTAGATTTGTTTTTTTTCTTTTTTTTTTTTAAGTGAGGCAATTGGGGTTAAGTGACTTGCCCAGGGTCACACAGCTAGTAAGTGTTAAGTGTCTGAGGCCAGCTTTGAACTCAGGTCCTCCTGAATCCAGGGCCAATGCTCTATCCACTGTGCCACCTAGCTGCCCTCTCCGCCACTAGATTATAAGCCACTTGAGGGCAGACACAGAGTCATTCTTCATCTTTCCATCCCCAGTGCCAAGCATGGCATCAGGAATGTAATAGGTGTTTAATTAATGTTTGCTGCCTTGAATTAAATTGAGAAAGCCTCAGGAGCCCTAACTCAATTTCTTACCAATTAGAAAAGGGAAAAGGTCTCCAGGAGAAGATACACAAGCACATTAATTAGAGCTCTAGACCATGGGAGACAGGAAGAGAGTCCAGACACTAAATTCAGTTAGTAGATACAATGCCAGGAAGAAATGCCAAGGAAAATTGGCATGGATGATGGATGGTCAGATTCTAACAACACTGGATAATGCACCAAGAGAAGTCATCTGAAAGTGTTCTGGGCTAATGCTCATCCATCACTGACCATGTCAGCCTTAAAGCAAAGAGAGAAATGTTCTTCCTCCCAAAGTTGTATGTGCTAATTGGCCCCACTGAGGAGGAGGGAAATAGATGGTGTCTATCTCTCTGGATCTTAGGGGATCTCTTTTATCACCTGCTCTGATGGAAGGGAAAGAAACTAAAACGTGTTGGTATCTGGTGAATCTCAGCCTCCTGGCATCTCCCAGCAGATCCAGGAATAAAACTTCAGGGTCTGGGCTCTGGGGAGAAGGAAGCTGCTATGATTCCTCAGGCTCTAATATCTTATCAGAACTCTAATGCAATTTTCCTTTTTTGAAAGACAGGCTATCTCTATATATTCCAAATAAGTTTTCTTGGAAACAGAGCTCCAGGGGTAACTGTTTAATTTCTTCATCTTTAAAAAAAAATTTCTGGTCAAGCCACTGGCAGCTTTTTCAACTCAAAAAGCACAGCTAATTATAACTGACATTTAAATGGTTCTTTAAAGTTTACAAAATGCTTAATGTACTGTATTTCATTTGAGTCTCAGAACAATTCAGTAAGGTAAATACTATTTGTGTTGTAATCTCCATTTTACAGATGAAAAGACTGAGGTTCAGTGACTTGTCCCATGATCATATAACTAATAAATATCAGAGCTGAGACTTGAAACCATAAGTACTTGATTTCAGGGTCAACAACTCTTTGACTACCATGTCTTGCTGGTATAATTGACAATCTCTCCTGCTTCCTTGGGGCAAATTCAGGACTCTTTGAACTCTACTATGAGCTAATTCCTGACCCCTACCCCCACTGCCCATGCCACCTCTATTTACTTTCTGCTGCTTGAAATTCCATGAACAGAAAACAAGGCCTTTCATTCGACAGTAAGTGAATAAGTTTAGTGGCAGGCACTGCTGGGAGAGGTAAAGGTGGTGGGGGGTTATGGGAAAAACACCCTCTTTAGGTAAGATAACCTGGGTTCAGCACCTAGGCCTATTGCTTAATCCCTGTGTGACTGTGGGCAAACCACTTCATCACTCTGACCTCAAGGACCTCATCTGTCAAACAGAGAGTCTAGACCCAATATCCCTTTTAGTTCTAAGTCAACAATTCTATTATCCTAACAATTCACTTCCATTGATAACTTAATCTGATGATATCAGATCCTTTCCTTAGAGAGGTATTAATAAGTGAAGGGAGAAAAACAGCACTGAAAGAAGAGGCATGGGGGTATAGAGAGCATGAAATGCGAAGAATGAGAGTGCCCAACATCACCTGTCCCATAATTTTGCATGTCTGTGTCAGAAAAATCCATTTTCTCTCACCACCACTATGTTCATTCATATCCTCTTCATTCAGCACAAGCAACAAAGTTATGGATTCTCATGGTTCCAACAATATATGTGCCCCCATATTCATATGCCAGTTGAGGTATGGGGATGGGGTCAAGAAGGCCAAAGGTGAACCCCCTTGAGAACTGTGCCTCCAGTAGAGAAGCCAAATTGGGTAGGTCCATATCCCCAGTTATAGACTGCACCTTAAAGTTTATAGGAGTCCTCAAGATAATCTAAAAATAAAGATGGAGCCCCTCATGTTGTAGTTTGGGACACTAATTTAACAGGGATGATCAGGGGAAACCTTTGATCTGCTCAACTGGGGCACCTCCTATTGAGCCAGACATGCTCTCTGGCTATACCGCTGCTTGCTAAAAGACGTGTATTTTGGGTTGTTTGCTGTTCAATCATTTCAGTTGTGTCCAACTTTCTGTGACCCCATTTGGAGTTTTCTAGCAGAGATATTGGAGTGGTTTGCCATTTTCTTCTCCAGCTCATTTTACAAATGAGGAAACTGAAACAAACAGAGTGAAGTGACTTGCCCAGGGTCACACAGCTAGTTTGAACCTAGGTCTTCCTGACCCCAGGCCTGGTGCTCAATCCACTGTGCCACCTAGCTGCTCTATGTATTTTGGAATGACACAGCAAATCCTTATTGGTCCCCATAACTGGGGAGAAGGGGCATTGTGTGTAGAAAATGATTGGTAACTGAGCCAGGTCACATCCCTCCCTTGGGGCAGCTCCAGTGCCAACTCTTCCTTCAACTTCAGTAAGAGGAGCCCTGCCCCCACTTCCACCCTCCCCCACTCCAGCAGCAATGGAAGCTTCAGCTCAGGCACATCACAGCAGGCACATGTGCTTGTTTAAGTAAGCCTGACATTGGACAGGGAGTCTCTGCCTACCTCTTCTGATTTATTCTTTTTAAAGTAATCTCATATTGATCTCTGTTATTGATATTTATTTTTTAATCAGCAACATTTCTCCCACTTTCCCCTTTCCTCCTCCCAGAGAACCATCCATAGCTGCAAGATAACAAAGCACATTTTTTTGAAAGAATAAAGAGAAAAATCAGCAAAATTTATCAATACATCAAAAAGATCTGACCATTTCTGCAATGTTCCACACTGGCCAACCACCCAGCTCTGCAAATGGGAGAGGGGGAAGCTCTTTTTAGATCTGCAGAAACTTGTTTATTCTTTGTAATTCTGCAGGGTTCACTTTCTTTTTTTGTGGGGCAATTGGGGTTAAGTGACTTGCCCAGGGTCACACAGCTTGTAAGTGTCAAGTGTCTGATTCCGTATTTGAACTCAGGTCCTCCTGACTCCAGGGCTGGTGCTTTATCTACTGTACCACCTAACTGCCCCCTCCCCCAATGTGTTTTTTAAAAGATTTTGAGTTCCACATTTTTCTCCTTACCTCCCTTCCTTCCCCCTTCCCCAACATGGCAAGCAATCTGATATGGGCTATAGATGTCCAATCACATTAAACATTTCCACACTAGTCATGTACCTACACCAATTCTTGAAGGCCATAATGACCTAAAGGGGACCAGAGTGAGGGTCTGGCTCCATGGGAAGTGCCCTAGTTCAGCAGATCAGGCAATCTCCTAATGAACCCCATTATAATAGAGATCATCTAGTCCAACTCCCCAGTTTGAGATGTGGAAACTGAGGCACAGATTGGGAAAGTGACTTGCTCAAAGTCCCAAAGCAAGGTTTCGGTTGTCATTGTTTGTCCTTCATTCTTTTTTTTTTTTTTTTGGTGAGGCAATTGGGGTTAAGTAACTTGCCCAGCGTCACACAGCTAGTTAAGTGTTAAGTGTCTGAGGCCAGATTTGAACTCAGGTCCTTCTGAATCCAGGGCCAGTGCTCTATCCACTGCACCACCTAGCTGCCCCTGTTCTTCATTCTTAAAGAGGACCATGACAGATGTCATGACTTGCAGTGAATTGGACTTAAGTAAGGGAGGGCTATGCAAAGTCACCAGCCTCACTCTCTCCTCTGGAGCCTTCTGGGTCCAGTGGCAAAATATATATCAGGATGACTGGAGATGGCCCCAGATGTTTAAGGCAATTGGGGTTAAGTGACTTGCCAGGGTCATACAGCTAGTATGTGTCTGAGGTCTTCCCAACTTCAGAGCCAGTACCTCTATCCACTAAGGCACCTAGCTGACCCAAGGTCATGATAGAGCCATAAACAGGACCCAAGTCTACTGACACTCCCAACCTAGGGCTGTCTTAGCAATGTTGTGCTGCCTCTCATTTATGGGCTTCTGAATGCCATGTAATGGCCACAGAATCAGGGTGTCATGGAGAACAGGTTCACCTTTCATCGACAGAAGTCATTCTTCCAGGCCAGCATGGAGTGTACAAAATACAATTCTTCAATTACATTTTCCAGGGAATGCTTTAAAACATCCAAGAATTAGACATCTTGGGTAACTTTGAGAATTTTCTTCCTGTAACTGGCTGCCTGCAGGAGATACAAAAACTCATGACACAGAGACAGACTCTGTAAATCTCTGTAAGAAAAAAAAAAGTAGCCCTGGCACCCAGAGACCTTTAGAAGCCCAGCTTAGGTGTGGGAACCATCTGTGGGTAATTCACAAGAAGCGGCCAACAAGCAAGACCGCCTCTCTGGTCCCATTTTCATTTTTTGTATATCATTTATTTCCTATTAAAATCCTGTGCATCTGGTGTCCTAGAGTGAAGCAGTGGGACATAGGAGAGGCCCTCAGCTTAGAGAAAGACTGGCTCTAGCAGAAGGGAAAGGCAAAAGGTTTTAGAACATTGTAGATCTGGGAAAAGGACAAGTAACTAGGAAGAACAAAGCTCAACGAGACCAATCTCTTCATTTTAGAGAAACTGAGGCCCTGAGAGTGAGCATGAACTTGTCCAAGATCACATCGAGTGAATGATCCAGTCAAAACTAGAAGCCAGGTCTCTTGATTCCCAGCCTGCTGCTCTTTCAGCTACCCTGACAACACCAGGTTACCAAAGACAGCCTCCCACCCAGTGGATGATATGAGACGGTCAGCCTCTGTCTAGTACTCCACTGAGGCACAAGTCAGTGCATCCCATTTGCCAGTAGCCCTAGTCTAGGAGATGGGGTGGTACATCACTGGATGTGGGGTCAGAGAAGCTGTTTTCAAATGCTAGCTAGACTTCTTCCTGGGTGACCTGGGGAGAGTCACCTCCCACTTTCCAAGGAGAACTAGTCTAGAATCAAGGGTTCTTTACCTTTTGTGTGTCATGGACACTTTGGGCAGTCTGATGAAGCTGATGGCCCCCTCTCAGAATTATGTTTTTTAAAAGCATAAAACTACAAAAGAAGTCAATTATATTGAAATAGTTATAAAGATGTGTATATTTTAAAATATGTAATTCAGTCATGTCTAATTCTTCATGACCCCATGGACCCTACTTTCCATGGGGTTTTCTTGGCCAAGATACTGGAATGGTTTGCCATTTTCTTCTCCAGCTCATTTTACAGATGAGGAAAGTGAGGCAAACAGGGTTAAGTGACTTGCCCAGGTTCATGCAGCTAGTAAGTATCTGAAGCTAAATTTGAACTCAGGTCTTTCTGACTCCAGGCCCGGTATTCTATCTACTGTACCGCCTAGCTATCTCATAGACAACAACAATTTTTTTAAGTTGAAGAACCACTGAGCCAGATTATTTCTAACAGACATTCTAATTCTAAATTCTATGACTTTAATAAGTTCTTTCTTCTTCCTATTGATGCTGAGTGAAATGAGCAGAACCAAGAGAACATTGTACACAGTAACAACATTTTGTGATGATCAATTGTAATAGACTTAACTCTTCTCAGCAATGCAATGATCCAAGACAATGCCAAAAGATTTATGGTGGAAAATGTTGTCCACATTCAGAAAAAGACCTATGGAATTGGACTGCAGACTGAAGCATACTATTTTCACTTTTGTTGTTGCTTTTTGTTATTGTTCTTGTTTATTCTTTCTTGAGTTGTTTTTTTTCCTTTGCTTCTGTTTAATGTGGAAATGTGTTTAACATGATAGTAATGTATAACCTATATCAAATTGCTTGCTGGTCTTGGGAGGGAGGAGGGAAGGGAGGATGGGAGGAAAATGTGGAACTCAAAAATATCATTACATGTAATTGAGAAAAATTAAAAATAAATAAGTGAAAATTAAAAAAAAACAATGAAAGGGAAAAAAGAATCTGCCTCCCTGTAACACTGACCTATTGGTCCTGGTTCTGCTCTCTAGAACCATATGCCTAATCACTCTTCATATAGAAAGCTAACAGATAACTGAATGATGGACCAGTCAACACTATGGTGATAAATAAACAGAGAAGTAATTGTCTGATGGGGGCAGGGTAGAAGGGAGTGGTGGGAACAAGAGGAATCATCTGGCAAGTCATGAGTACTATCTTATTCCATTCACAATTCAAAAAATATTGATTTAGCCCCCACTCTGCAAAGTATTATTCTTTTTTGTAAATTCCTCCTGAATTTAAAAAATATTCCTTTGAAAGGCTTGGCATGGAGATGACCCTGAAATCTTGAAGGTTATGACAGTGGACTCTAAGCTCCAGCAGATCCTACTAAGGCAGAAGAGCTTCCAGTATGGCCATGTGCCCGTTGTCTAAGGATGACCCATTAGGCCAAGTTCAGAGAGGATCACTACTTAGTGGGCCACAGGGCAATGAATTTCTTCACCCACAGAAGCTCTCAAAGGCCACCTACAAGAGGGTTTTCCTTTGAGACATGGGAGGAACACCTATAACAGACTCAATCCTATAGCCTGTGCCCAGCCCTGGGCTAGGCCCTTTGAGGGAAATACAAGAAAAATCAGTTCTTTCATGGTTTAGTTAGTGAGACAAAACATAACAGATGTGACTCATTCAGATGATAACGAATCATAATTATTGACTTTTTAAGCTAGAAGGGACCTTGGAGAGTACAGAATCTGACCCCTTTATTTTAGAGCTGGGGAAACCAAGGCTTGGAAAAGTGAAGTGACTTAAGGTCACACATCCATTTAAGACAAAATTTTGATGACAAACCAGTCAATGGGAAGTGATCACTGACAATGGGGTCCTTAAAGCTAAATGTGAAAAGCATCAATTTTTGAACCCAACTATTAGAGTGCAAGGTTCATTTTTTTTTTTTAGATTAGAAAAGAAAATTCTTTAAAGAAGGAAGATGAGAAGTCAGCTAACACTTAAGCTCTCAGAAGTGGTGTTTGCCTCTGTGGTCACAGTTCTATGCTACTAAGCACTCCGACTTTTCCTGTGGTATGTTTCCTACTTTATGATTTCAGTATAAATAATTTACTGGGGGAAGTCAATCCCCCGATTGCTCACGTTGCCATGACAACCGGATTACCAATGCTACGGTTCAGTTAAACAGGCAACGTGGAAGAATTGCTGTAAGCAGCCAGAAATAATGACTTGTGTGCTCTTTTGGCGATTACAGGTCTGTGCACCCCTGGCTTGGCACCTAGCACGTGCTGCCTCATGTAGGAAGCTCTCTTTTCACATGTGTACAAGTGCAAGTTCAAAGTATCAAGCTTGCTATTTTAACAAATGTCAAAATCCTAACAAATGTTGTCAGAATTTGTACATACAAATAAATGCAGTTGGCCCCATGAAGTAGTACCCTCACGGGGCTGCTGTTTTTTCCAGGCATGGTTCTGGAGTACTTCCTTGAGTCTGTGGTATATCATTATTATTATGGAAATCCTTTTGGTGGTGCAGACCTTCCTTCATTCCTCAGGTGAGGAAGGGGTACAAAACCTGATTTTTAGAAACAGCTCAGCATCCTGCATATTATTTATTCTGTACCTAAATGAATCTGCAATCTGTCCAGGGTGAGCAATTACTCCACCAGAGCAGATCGCAGCCCCTCCACACCTTCTCATCCTGGGATTCCCATTGGAATATAAGCTTGTTGAGTGTAGGAACTGTTTGGTTTTGTCTCTGTATCTCCAGTTCTTAGCACAGTGACTAGAAAATAGTAGATGAATAATAAACACTTCCTCAATTGATTAAATTCAATTCTGGTCCATCTTTTCATAAATCTGCCACAGAAGAGATTTTATATGTGTGTGTGTATGTATATGTATTGTAAGTGCATGTGTATATGTATACATATATGTATGTACATATACATATATGTGTGTACATATATATATATATAAATACAGATGTATGTATATGTGTGTATGTATACACACACACACAGGGTGGGCCAAAAGTCACAAAGGGGTCTGATATTTTAATAACTTTTTGAAAATTATTTTTTCCTTATTTCTGATTTTTTACACATAATGTTAATTCATTTCCTATATATATACTGTATATGATGCTATGGTATTATAAATTTAAAACAAAAAATAAAAGAGTTATTACATATTCATGACTTTTGGCCCACACTGTATAATCTCCTCTATGGCAGATTTATGAAAAGATGGACCAGAATCGAATTTAATCAATTGAGGATGCATTTATTATATAACACACATAAATAATATACACATGTGTAATAATGCATATATAATACATAACATAGATCATCTGTCATCTCATACTCTCACTACGTGATATATCCACCTCTTCTTTTCTACCCATACCTTTCACAGATGACATCTTTTGTATCATTTCTCAAGCACAAGTAATTATTGGCAATACGACTACTGAGTCATGAAGATTTTCTTGTGTAGCTCCGAAACTGGCTCTGAAAGCAGTTTCTGAACAGAAGCTGCCACTGTGTTTGAGACAATGGCAAATGGAATAAGTATATAAGCATTCCAAGGGGACAACTTTGAAAAGACAACATTATTCATAGCCATTTATTTCAAGCCAGAAGGGACCTGAGAGGCTATTTGGTCTAACTCCCTCATTTTATAGATGAGAGAATTGAGGCCCAGTGAGATTAAATGGCTCAACCAATTCAAATGTATAAGTCCCAATGTGTTCATTTTCACTGAAGTCTTACACCAGTGCCTTGTCATGACGTGGAGGTGGACCTCTATCATTGATAAGCTCTGGAAAGTCCTACTAAGATGGAAAGGCTTCAAAATATTGGATTAGACTATCTGTGTGTTATATGAAGATTAGCCCAGCTAAGAGTAGAGAGGCTCAGGGGCAGCTAAATGGTGCCATGGATAGAATTCTGGCCATAGAGTCAAGAGGACCTGAGTTCAAATCTGGTCTCAGACACTTGACACTTACTAGCCATATGACCCTGGGCAAGTCACTTGACCCTCATTGCCCTGCGAAGAAGAAGAAGAAGAAGAAGAAGAAGAAGAAGAAGAAGAAGAAGAAGAAGAAGAGGAAGAAGAAGAAGAAGAAGAAGAAGAAGAAGAAGAAGAAGAGGAAGAAGAAGAAGGAGGAGAAGAAGAAGAAGAAGAAGAAGAAGAAGAAGAAGAAGAGGAAGAAGAAGAAGAAGAAGAAAAAGAAGAAGAAGAAGAGAAAGAAGAATAGAGAGGCTTATTACTGGGTTGTCCAGGTGATTAATTAATTTCAGTCTCCTCAATGCTCAAAGAAGCACCCTCTGTGAAATGAAGGGGATGAGATCTGCATCAGTGGAGGAAATACAAAGAAAACACAAATGCTGGAATAACCTCCTAATTGGTTTCCCTACTTCCAGCCTCTCCCCACTTTTTAGTCCCCCCTTTGAACATCTGCCATATTGATGGTCCTAAAAGCACAAACAAGTCTAATCATGCCACTGCCCAACTCAAAAATCTTCACTGGCTCCCTATTGCCACTATGTATATATATATATATATATATATATATATATATATATATATATATATATATATATATATATATATATATATATATATATATATATATATATATATATATATATATATATATATATATATATATATACACACACACACCTACATACATACATACATACATACATACATACATACATACATCTATAAATGCTAAACCTGGAATTTAAAATCTTCCACAAAAGGACTCCCTTGCACCTCTCTAGTCTTCATCAACATTTTTACCTATCACATGCTCTCCTTTCTCATCAAACTAGCTTCCTAGCTGTTTCTTGTACAAAGCATTCCATCTCCCACCACCATGTCTTTGTAAGTATAGTCTCTCTGGTGCAAACACATTTGTTCTTTACCTCTCCCATACAATCCATTTACAGAGTTCTAAGTATGCCTGGCTTCCTAATGTTACATTGTATTACTGTGTAAACACTTTGCATTTACTTAGCTGTATACATTTTAATTGTATCTTTGCAGTTAAATGTAGGCTTCTTCAGGACAGGTGTTGTTCCAATTTCTTTTTTAGTCTTTGAGTTTTTCACAACTAACCCAGTGCTTTGTACATTGTAAAACACTTAACATTTTTTAATAAAAATGATTTTTAAAGTCCTGAAGTGCTACCATATGCCCTTGGAAGGAATAAATGTCCACCCTGTAACAATTTTCTATTATTAAAACCTATCACTGAGAGACAGTATTGTTTAATGGATAGAGAGCCAGTCTTGAAGCCAGGAAGACCTAAGGTGAAACTCTCTAAGACTATATGTTGGAGAGTGAAATTCTGTACTGGAAGAGGAAATTCCTTCACCTAGGTGTTTCCAATAGCAATGAAACTGCAGGTCTAGTCACCTAAGACTTTCATTCAGAACAATCTCCCCATAAGCAGGGATGCTTGACAATCTAAAATGCCTGAAATAAGGAAATCTAGTGCAATCACCAGGACAGCAGGATTGGGGAGTCGGAGGCAGAAAAACTGAGAGGAAAAAAAGAAAAGCAGCATGCTTCTGATGAGAAAGAGGAAGGCAGAGAGAAAAATGAGTTGAAGAGGGAGGAAATTGGGAAGGAGAGTGGGAGGGAGTCAGAGAGAAAAAAATTAGTATAGAGGCAGAGGGAAAGGAGCAAGAGAAAAAAGAGGAGGAAGAAGGGAATGAAAGAACAATTGAATAGGGGATAAGAGAAGGGATGGGGATGGGGAGCATCGAACTAGGATTCTATACCATATACGTCAATTAGTCAAAATTAAATGTTAAAAAATAAAAACCATACCGATTGTTTTTTTAAAATTTTATAACAATAAACTTTTTTCTTTATAGTTTTGGGTTCTAATTTTTATCCCTCTTTCCCTCCCTCCCCTCCCCACTCCCTGAGGTAGCAAACAATCAGATATGGGTTATACATGTATGATTATGTAAAAATTACCATATTTGTCATTTTGTGCAAGAAAACTTGATTAAAAGAAAAAATGAAAGAAAGTAAAAAATAGCATGCTTCAGTCTGTTCCATCAATATTAGTTCTTTCTTTGGAGGTGGATAGTATATTTCATTAATAGTCCTTTGGGATTGTCTTGCATCATTGTATAGTCTTGTTGAGAATAGTTAATTCATTCACAGTTCTTCATCAAACAGTATTGCTGTCTCTGTGCACAGTGTTCTCTTGGTTCTGCTCACTTCACAATACATTATTTCATACAGGTCTTTCCAGGCCTTTCTGAAGTCATCCTGCTTGTCACTTCTTATAACACAATAATATTCCTTCACCTTCATATACCACAGTTTGTTTAGTCATTTCCCAGTTGATGGGCATTCCTTTTATTTCCAACGAAATGCTTTTTGTCATGGTGTTTTTCCTTAAAATGAAGGAATGGAATGCAAGAGGGTGTATGCAGAGGAAGAGAAAGACAGAATAGACATAGAGAGATAAAAATTAATCATGTCCAGGGGCAGCTAGGTGGCACAGTGGATAGAGCACCAGCCCTGGATTCAGGAGGACCTGAGTTCAAATCCGGCCTCAGATACTTAACACTTACTAGCTGTGTGACCCTGGGCAAGTCATTTAACCCCAATTGCCCCACAAAAAAAATTTTTTTTTAATTAATCATGTCCGCTTTTAGCCTCAGATCAGCATTAGCAGGCAGAGTACCTAGACTAGAATGGATAGGAGCCAAAGCTCTGGGATCTGTGATATTCTGTCCCAAAGCTATATAGCCCAGTGGTCTGTGGATGCCTTGGTTCTGTTATTACCTATCAACTCCCATACACTGGCCTTTTTATCTTCCCAACCTTCAGGGGGGGAAAAATCCTTGTCTCTGGGGGTTAATCCCCATGTTGTTCAAAAGCAAGTCCCATTTCTCTTTAGCTCCTACCTCAACTCTAAAAGGTTTAATCCAGAATGACTAGTATTCTATAATTATAGGGATTTTTGAGCAAATTCAGATCCATTTGAGAGCACTAAGGAGAAAAATTAATGTGGGGAAATTTAGATAAAACAAGAACTTTAAAAAAAGAATCCACTCCACTTTTAAAAATCACAACAGGGGGCAGCTAGGTGGTGCAGTGGATAAAACACCTTCCTTGGATTCAGGAGGACCTGAATTCAAATCCGACCTCAGACACTTGATACTTACTAGCTGTGTGACCCTGGGCAAGTCACTTAACCCCAACTGGCTCGCCAAAAAAAATAAAATCACTTGACAGGGGCAGCCAGGTGGCACAGTGGATAGAGCACCGGCCCTGGATTCAGGAGGACCTGAGTTCAAATCCGGCCTCAGATACTTAACACTTACTAGCTGTGTGACCCTGGGGAGGTCACTTAACCCCAATTGCCTCACCAAAAAAAAAATCACTTGACAATGTGAATCCTAGGTTCATCTTAGGAAAGGGGAGATGAACTGGGTGTTTAAATGCTCATCTTCTGTCTTCATCTGGGATAGATCCCTACACCAACTCTTCCATGCAGCCCAAGGGGGACATTTCCACTCCCAACTTCCATGCCCTAAATGAGCTCTCTCTTCTTATCTTCTCTGTCTCTTGGAAATCTTAGGTTCCTTCAAGGCTCAGCTGAGGTGCCATCTCTGACATGGATCCTTCCCTCCTTCCTCCCACCTTTATTGCTTAACAATTTTTCTTCTAAATTACCTGGGATTTGCTTTGAGCATACCATGTAGGCAGCTAGATAGCACAATAGATAAAGGGTTGGATTAGATAAAGGAAGACCTGAGTTCATCAACCAGCTCCAGATACTTACTGACTATGTGACCCTGGGAAAGCCATTTAACCTCTGTTTGCCTCAGTTTCCTCAACTGCAAAATGGGAATAATAATAGGACCTACCTCCTAGGGTTGCTGTGAGACTCAAATGAGATAATCATTGTAAAGCAGAGTGCCTGGCACATGGCAGGTACCATATAAATGCTTATGCCCTTCCCCTTCCCTATTATTTGTGTACATGTCACATTTGCCCAGTAAAATGTATGCCCCTTTAGGACAGTAACCATTTGATTTTTGTCTTTGCACTTCCAGCATCTGGCACATTTTTTTATCCAGACATATGATTTCATTGGCATAGGGTATTATTGCTGTTAAGGAAACTCCCTCTGCCAATGCAGACTGGCAACTGTTCTATGACTTCTCTTACAGGGTGGTCTGCTCAGAGTTGTACAACCACTAGGTGTCAAAGGTAAGATTTGAATCCAGGTTTTCCCAACTCTGAAACCAGGTCTTAATCTACTGGTCTGTTTCCCAACATATAGTAGGCTCTTACTGAATGTCTGCTGAACTGAATGGAATAGAAGATGAGAGCTCTTCAAGTAATTGAAGACAGCTGTCAAATTCCTACCAAATCTTCTCTGCAAGTTAAACATCTCAAGGTCTTTACATCTATCTTCAAGGGGCATGATGATCTCAAGGTCCTGCATACTAATCACTTTCCTCTAGATACTCACCAGCCTCCTCATGTCTCTCTAAAATGTGGAACCAGAATGGGAAAAATTATCTCATAAATTGAGTGCACAGAGAGGAGTTTTATGTGTAAGGAGAGGGCAGTGGGGGGAAGCAGGTGACACCTGAACCTCATTCCCATCTGGACTGGCTAAAGGCAGGAAGAGTATACATATGCACAGTTAGGTATAGAAATATATCTTAGCAATCAGGGTAATAGGAGGGAAAGAATTTAAGGAAAATAAGAAGGGTAAATTAGAGGGAGAACATATTAAGTGAACCATTACTTAGAAGCAAAATAGACTCTTAAAGAGGGGGAAGAAGAAAAAGAGAAGGAAAACTATAAGAGAAATACATGGTTAGGAATCATAACTGTAAATATAAATGGCATAAACTCACCCAAAAAACCCAAGAGGATAGCAGAATAGAATAAAAATCTAAAATGTAGCACCCAAAACTGAACTCAAAAATCCAGATGTGCTTTGAGCAGGACAGAATACAACTGGAAGATCACTTCATCATTCTAGGGCATGGTGTCTCCCAGTGAAACATAACTACATCACTTTTTTTGGCTGCCCCAATAAATCATTCATACACACTGAGCTCACAGTATTTTTCAGATAAACTGATTTCTGGCTATGCAGACTCCATCTTGAACTTCTGAAGTTGAATTTTATAAATCAAGTGTAAGGTTTTACATGCATCCTATACATGCACACTACATATTCATATTATGTATTTGAATCTTTATTTATGGTCCAGACTTATGATTTCATCCAAACTGGGAACCTGAAGTATATAAAGTCCTACCACCAACACAGATTGACAATGTGTCTATAACTTATAGTCTCAGAAACTTGTCTAGAACACTGGTCAAATCAAGTAAACAAACACATAGAAAGTGCTTACTTTGTGTCAGGCGCTGTACTAAACACTGGGAATACAAATAGAAATAAGAAGACAATCCTTGTCTTCAGGGACAACAGATAAAAAGAAGTTGAAAAAGGCAGAGGTAAAGAAAAAGTACATAGAATAGGGAACAGAGAGTAGAGGGGAATGAAAGCAGTATGTGCTCTTCCCTAAAATGGAAATTTCAGGAAGAACTGATCAGAGTATGGGTGCACAGAGGCACTAAACAGTTAAAAAAAACACTAAAAAGTCAAGTTTCCATGAATCACACTGCTATTAGATGTCAGAGGCAGCCTTTCAATCCAGTCTCTCTGATTCCAAAATACTGACATCTTATCCCTTATACCATGCCACCTCTTCCTTATATATGTATAAATATAAACATATTTGGATATGTACACCTATATATATACAAGCATATATAGCATTTACTATCTATATATTTTTGTTTTACATGTGTATATATGCATATGCATATATATGTGTGTGTATATAGATATAGATATATTTGCCTGTATACACACACACAAACTGCATGGTCCCGATAGATCAATGGAGTAAATTAAATACATAATATATAGAAGTAAATGAGCACAGTAATCCAGTGTTTGAGAAATCCAAAGATCCAAGCTATTGAGGCAATAACTCATTTTTTGACAAAAACTGCTGGGAAAGCTGAAAAGCAGTGCAGCAAAAACTAAGCTCAGAGCAATATATCACAACATATACCAAGATAAGCTCAATATGGGTACATGATATAGACATAAAGGGTGATATGATAAACAAATAAGGAACCATATAAATATTGCCTGTCAGATCTATGACCAAACAAGATTTAGATTTCTCAGTATTAACCAGTCAGGTTAGTGCTAACTCATGTGGTAAGATGTAGCAGTAAGAAATTACAAAGGTAAGACACTGAGAAGGAAGAAGAAAATGGAGATGGAGGAAAAAAGAGAAATGACCACCACAGTACCAGAGTACCATGGCAGAGGTATTCTGTGGATCCCATTCCATACAACCAGGGTGTCGTAGTTACTGATCTTTTCCTATTACTGTTGATAATAAAATTCAGGGCTGAACATGATGACCAGGTGGCACAGTAGACAGATTGCTGGGCCTGAAGTCAGGAAGGTATGAGTTCAAATCCAACTTCAGATACTTCCTAGCTATGTGACCTGGGCAATGTCTGCCTCAGTTTACTCAACTGTGAAATGTGCACCTATCTCACAAGGTTGTTATAATGATCAAGTACTATGATATTTATGAAGCACTTAGCACAGTACTCAGTCCATAGCAGGTGCTACATAAGCTTGTTCCCTTCCCCTACTCCCCGTTCTAGTGCCAGGCCAGTAAGATTTTCCCAGTCTTGAAGAAGAAGAAGAAGAAGAAGAAGAAGAAGAAGAAGAAGAAGAAGAAGAAGAAGAAGAAGAAGAAGAAGAAGAAGAAGAAGAAGAAGAAGAAGAAGAAGAAGAAGAAGAAGAAGAAGAAGAAGAAGAAGAAGGAGAAGAAGGAGAAGAAGGAGAAGAAGGAGAAGAAGGAGAAGAAGGAGAAGAAGGAGAAGAAGGAGAAGAAGGAGAAGAAGGAGAAGAAGGAGAAGAAGGAGAAGAAGGAGAAGAAGGAGAAGAAACACCACAAACCTAGGTATTGAGATATAGCTCCTTTTGTAGTCACTTGTGACAAAACCTACCTTGCCAACCCCTTATCCCAAAGAATAGAGCAATTATAGGCACCTGACCAAAGACACAGGATTCACAGATAACTTTAACCACCCGAGACCCAGGAGTTAGTGTTGTAGATAGAGTTATAACTACAGAGCAGCTAAGTGGCACAGTGGATAGCATGCTGGCTCTGGAGTCAGCAAGACTCATCTTCCTGAGTGCAAATCTAACCTCAGATATTTACTAGCTGTATGACCCTGAGCAAGTCAATTAACACTATTTGCCTCAGTTTCCTCATCTGTAAAATAAGCTGGAGAATGAAACAGCAAACCACTTCAGTATTTTTGCCAAGAAAATCCCAAATGGAGAATCCAACATGACTGAACAACAAACCTGAGATTTTGTCCTGAGGCACTAAAACATAGATTGTAAACATTTTACATCATAATTTTAAAATATTGTTTGAGTTTTTAATTTGTTACATTTCTATTTTGACAGCACTTTCACTTTCATTCCTTCAGAGGTATAAAAACAACCAAACTTAGCACCTAGTTAGCAAGAATAATTAGTTAAAATAGGATGCTGCCAGATGGTATCCTTTCCCAGGCAGCTGCAACTCAGGTGAATATCTCCAAGAGGCTGGGGCCCACCCTGTTTCCTGCCCTCTCAGAAGATAGCCTCTCTAAAAACAGCCTCTGGGTACCCTGGGATCTCTGTCTCCCTAGGTGTTTCCCTTCCTCTGCTTCTTACTTCCTTTGTCATTATCACATGATGAATTTCAAAGCTGAGGTGAGGGCAAGCTTAGCCCTCCTTGCCCTAGGCAAGTCTTTTGTGCTGTTTATTCCAGACACCAAAATTGCCAGTGATGGTGCTGGGGTGGGATGTAGCTGCTTGGGAAAGTAATTCTAATGTATTTTATATTATTTGTCCTCTGATGTTCTCTTGATACCACAAAGCTTTCTATTTTAAGTGAATTCTCATTCTCACTAGTCATATTCTAACTGGTCTCATGGGAGATTCATTGGGTCCAGCTTGGAGCATCTTTGTAGAAAGAGTTCTGACCATCAAATTGGATAAATTCCTAAGGTGACAGTGTGAGATTCCGTTGAACGTGTACAGTTTTCTTTTTTTAATTCATTGGAAGATATTTAGTTGCAGAGGAGCCTATAAGGCAGTATTTTGTTTTACTGATTCCAACTTCCAGCAACTTTTTTAGTCAATAAACAATAAAAATAATGAGGTCTTTTAAATTAGTTTTATGCCCTAAGAGGCAGGCTCAGCATATATTGTATAAATAATAGACTCCAAAGAAGGGAGGGGTACAAGCAGAAGATGAAGGGGGAAAGCTATGGCCCCAGCATCATAATCTTTGAAGGAGAAACACCTGTGTCTGTGTTGTGGGTGGAAGGTCATTAACCAAGAATAAGTAGAAGGCCATTAATTTGAGAGATGCCCCAATGTAGATTCATCACAAAACCAACAGAAGTCAATTCCAGTATTGCTGACCTTGAAAAACTTTTATAGCAAACCAAGTCAGTGTCTCTTTCTGGCTTGCCACCTTTTTTTTCCCCCTCTGGTTTATTTCAGGAAACCTTGCTTGTTTTCCTGATATAGACTGTAACTAATTCTGACCTTAGGGCCTTCCAGGCCCAAGTTGGTAGGCCACATGATTTCCTAGGCTTAGACAACACAGACACCTTTTCTCTTATAAATTTTTTTTAATTTATTATTTATTTTTAACATTTTTTCTTCTTAAATTTTAGTTCCAAATCCTCTCCCTTGCTCCCACGTCCTCGCCCACCCACTTAGAGGGCAAGCAATATGATATCAATTATACATGTGAAACCATGCAAAATCTATTTGCACATCAATTATGTTTCAAAAAAAGCAAGAAAAATAAAGAAAGTGAGAAAATGATTCTTCAATTTGTGCTCAGAGTTCATCAGTTCTCTCTTTGGAGGTGGACATCATTTTTTCATCATGGAAACTGGAATTGACAGAGACCTTTTCTGATCTCAACTTTCATCAGTGGCATGAGCACCCATGTGAAATTTAGATGTGAATGAGGCTTTAGGCTGGGTGTGAAGCACCCTTCTATTTCAGGGTGGGGGAAAAAGGGGCAATTTTTCCATAGGAAGAAATCCATTTGGTCAAAAATGTCCATTCCTTGGGGCAGCTAGGTGGTGCAGTTGATAAAGCACTGGCCTTGGATTCAGGAGGACCTGAGTTCAAATCCGGACTCAGACACTTGACACTTACTAGCTGTGTGACCTTGGGCAAGTCACTTAACCCTCATTGCCCTGCCCAAAAAAAAAGAAAAGAAAAAAAGAATTTCCATTCCTTGAGACTGCCTCATTTTGGTCTTTGTGGCTCGAGTCCCTATCATAGTTCTTGGCACATAGTGGGTACTCCATTAAAGCTTGATTAAGAACAGCAAAATACTGTTTCTGGTCCTGTTTCCCCTCTCTAAAGAGTATGGGCCAGGGTATCCTGTCTCTAGGCTATGGAACAGGACCTTTGAGCAGGTCCACATTAACCAAAATGGAGGCTCCCTGTTTCTCTGCATTCATGTGCATGGGAGTAGCCTCCTTCTATTGGCTGCATAGGCAGAAACACTCTGTCTTTAAAGCTTCCAGGTGGAGACTTCATTCTCTTGCCTGCTCACCTGCTCCCTCCAGAGTTTACCCATAGAAAAAAATGCCATGAATTGAACAGGGGAGGTGGGGGACACCTTCCTCTGCTTTGCCTTTTACTCTGTGGTCCTGGGAGACAGGCCTGGGGTGTTTGTTCTATTCTGTTTCGTTTCATATTCTGTTTTTAGGTACAGGTGGTAATACCCACCAGCACCTGATAAGCTATGTTGAGCTTGGAGCCAGAATTCCAGACAGGATATTGCAGCCTGGCAGGGAAGCCCTGAGAAGCCATGGTACCTGGGACTTGAAGTGGTTCTGTGCTATATAGAAGGGGAAAAAGCTATGAAACTAATCTCCTTCTCCTCCCCAAAGACTGGGAGTTGGGGGAGGGGGAGCAATATACCTCTCATGTATTGGAGAACATATTTGTATAGCTTTGAAGTAAATATTCCTGTGTAAAAACTAGTCTATTAGTGGCTAAATGGAACTAAGATTTCCACACAACTTGTGGGATGACCGTTGGTGGAAGCTGGAGCCAAAGGCAGAGAGCCTAAACCCCCCCAAAAAAAAACTACTTAAGGGTACCAGAGAACTCTGGTGAAGAAGAAAAGTATAATACACCTGGCATTCAGGCAGCAGGGGCCAAAGGAGTCAGTGTTTCTACTGTGTTCTAGTTAAACCACAAAGGAATTGTGTTGTCTACACATGATAGGCCCTAAGTGCTTAGTGAATTGGAATGATTAATCCTTATATACCATTCTTTCAAGTCTCTTCACCACCTAAGTTTCTGCTCTGGACATGCCAGAGTTTGTAATGTTTTTCTTAAAATGTGCCTTCATGACTGGCTGTAATTTAATTTTTAATTTTTATTCTCCTGGATGGCTAAGAAACCATATCAGGGAGCCAGGGCCAATGAGATCCCGGGGAAAAGCAGTCTTCTTTTAGGTAAAGGTTCCCTTTCTTGTGAGTGAGTGGAAAGAAGCTGTTTCAGAGAAACACTGGACCTATCACAGAGAGGAATGAAACCTTCATAGGAACACAGATTTAGACGTGGGAGGGCCTTTAGCAGTCATACAATCCAAAGTTCTAATTTTACAGATGGGAAAATTGAGCCCAGGGCCATTATATGACTTCCCTTGTGTGACGCAGGTAAGGCAGCAGCCAGGATTCAAATCCAGGTACTTTGACCCTGAGGCCATCCCATTCTTCCCCGAGCTATCCAACCTCTGTCCATCAGAAGGCCTCTAATGACTGGCCAAACATCATCCCTTCTTAAGATTCCAGCTATAATTCCATAGTTCTAAATAAAGAGCAAGAAAAAAAAAACCTTGCAATTATCTGCACAATAGACCAATGCTCAATAATTATAGGATGCTTTCCAATTTCCACTATTCAAGTTGTTGACATTAGAATTTTGGGCTAAGTCCATTATTGCCTGGTTTGTTCCTTAAAGCACCATACCAAAGAGACCCTTGAATTCCTCTGTCAATATCTCTACTTTGGAACTGATATTGATTGAACACAGACTGAAGCATGCTATTTTTCACTTTATTTCTTTCCTTTTTTTTCCTTTTGTTTGCATTTTCTTGTACAAAATGACTAATATGGTAATGCTTTACATAATTGCACATGTATAGCCTATATCTGATTGTTTACTGCCTCAGGGAAGGGGGAGAAGAGGGAGAGGAGGGATAGAATTTGGAACTCCACACTTTAAATAAAAATGTTTATTATTTTTTTTAAATCCCTACTTTGTATATTGATCTCCAAGAAGTCTATTCTCAGCAGTCTGGTGCAATGTAAAAATCAGTGGAGTGGGTGTACAGAACTGGGTTTTAGTTCCAGCTAATGGCACTTAACTGGCTGTGCGACCTGGGGCTTGTTGGTATCCTTTATATTTCTTGGGGCCTCTATAACAATCCATAAGGTTGTTTCAATCTAACATTTTATGAAAGAATAAGCAAAAGGTCAATTGACCATAGTATCATTCGACCTCTTCAAACTCAGGTCTCATTCTTCCCCAACAAGCATTCTCTGCTTCAGCCAAGTGGGGGGTAGGGCGAGAGGAAGGTAGATGTCGGAAGATAACTAGCACCTGAAAGAGGCGGGATAGGCCACGTGTAGGTGGTGGCACTTAAGTTGAGTTCTGAAGGAAACTAGGAATTTCAAGAAATGGAGGTGAGAAGAGAGTGAATGCCTCCAGAGACGGCGTGTGAAAAGGCAGAGATGGGAGATGGAATATCTTGTAGAAAGACCATAAGTAGATCAGTTTGGCTAGAACAAAGAGTACACAAGGGGGAGGACCATTGGCCAGATTTCAAAGGTCTTTAAATGCCAATTAGAGGAGTTTGTATTTCTCACTGTCTCACCTACACCACAGCTAAGGCCTGGAATCAGGAAG
The DNA here is from genome assembly GCF_019393635.1 of Dromiciops gliroides. Classification (NCBI taxonomy): domain Eukaryota; kingdom Metazoa; phylum Chordata; class Mammalia; order Microbiotheria; family Microbiotheriidae; genus Dromiciops; species Dromiciops gliroides. The sequence goes on from NC_057861.1 coordinate 707,976,562, forward strand.
ACCTGAGTTAAAATCCAGCCTCAGACACTTACTAGCTCTGTGACCCTAGGCAAGTCACTTAACCATGTTTGCTTAAGTTTCTTCATCTGTAAAATGAGCTGGGAAAGGAAATGGCAAACCACCCTAGTATCTCTGCCAAGGAAAACCCAAACAGACTCACAAAGAGACGGACACAACTGAACAACCACCACACCACACACATACACCCAGCTGCTCCTGGTACCTACTGTGTACAGTTACCTGGTAACTACTCGGGTATGTATGTTACATAAACATTTATATTTTTGTTTTCTTCCCTCATTAGAAAATCAGTTCTTTGAGAGGAGGGATTGTTTTCTCTCTTTGTATTCCTAGTGTTAGGCAGTCAACAATCAGTCAATAAGCATTTACTAATAAGACAAAGATAGTCCAAGGCTCTGTTGATAGGTACTTCTGCCAATTATACAATCAACAACACAGATATGATTTTTTAAATAGCTTATTATGCTCAGTGAATAGACTCACTATATCCAAAAAATCAGTGAGCCCTGAGCAGCAGTTTCCCCCAATCTCAAATGAAATTTGGTTATATAAACAGGATGGGTACAATGGGATTTTAAAGAGCAAATAAAAGAAGAGATGGCAGAAGGTGAATATCTCTATCAGATAGAACAAGAAACACCAGTGCTATATATGACTAATATCCCAAGTTATAAAGCTGCAGACAGAAAGCAGGAACTAACCAGTTAACACCGGGGATATATCTGATGTCTAAGTTCAATTTTTCAGAGCCTAACTAGTTATGTAACATGCTCATCTTAAGTAAATGGCAGGGGGGCAGCTAGATGGCATAGTGGATAAAGCACTGGCCCTGGATTCAGGAGGACCTGAGTTCAAATATGACCTCAGACATTTGACACTCAACTAGTTGTGTGACCCTGGGCAAGTCACTTAACCCTCATTGCCCTGCAAAAAAGCAAAAACAAAAACAAAATTAAGTAAATGGCAGTAATAAATTTGAGCCAGAAATTCACTTGATCCACTAAGTATTTAGTATGTGCCAAGCACTAAGAGAACGAATGCAAACCAAAATAAAGGGTAGCCCTGCCCTCAAGAAATATACTTTCTGGTTGTTGTTGTTTCTAATTGGGGAAAGACAACAAATGAAAGGGAAGCTAGAAGAAGGGGAGGGACTATGGTAACATATGGTGGCAAAGTCCAAAAAGTCAGAAGCAGAGAAGAGAGAGGAACAGAGGAAGACCAGCTGAGGTCCCTCCCCTAACGGAGACCCTGGGAGGAACTCCCCCAGAGAGAAGGGGGCAGCAGACACAAAGCAATGTTCCAGGGTAAGGAGGGCACAGTGCTTAGCCTTTAGCACCAATAAATGCTTATTGGGAGGAAGGGAAAGAATTTGGAACACAAAGTTTTTAAAATGGATGTTAAAAATTGTTTTTAGGGGCAGCTAGGTGGCGCAGTGGATAGAGCACTGGCCCTGGATTCAGGAGGACCTGAGTTCAAATCCGGCCTCAGACATTTAACACGGACTGGCTGTGTGACCCTGGGCAGGTCACTTAACCCCAATTGCCTCACAAAAAAAAAGAAAAAAAAAGAAAAAGAAAAATTGTTTTTATATGTGACTGAGGTAAAATAAAATGCTAAATAAAAAATTAAAAATAAAAAAAATCTTATTGGTTAGGTTGATTTATTGATTGATCACAGAGGCAATAAGGATCCTTTAGAGCTTTTTGAGGGGAGTAACATGGTCATATTTACACTTTAGGAATGCCACTTGGGCAGGGTGTGCCAGACACTGTGCTAAGCACTAGGGTTACAAAAAAAAGGCAAAAGACAGTTCCTGATTTCAAGGAGCTTATAATCTAATGATGGAGACAACAAACAAGCATATCTACAAGCTATATACAGGATAAATAGGAAATAATTAATGGAAGGAGGGCACTAGAATTGCACACACATGAAGAATCCAGGATCACTCCTGCACTGTGAGCCTGAGGGACTGGGAGGATAGTGTTACCTCTGTAATACTAGGGAAGGTGGGGCAGCTAGGTGGCGCAGTGGATAAAGCACTGGCCCTGGAGTCAGGAGGACCTGAGTTCAAATCTGGCCTCAGACACTTGACACTTACTAGCTGTGTGACCCTGGGCAAGTCACTTAACCCCCATTGCCCCGCAAAAAAAAAAATACTAGGGAAGGTGGGAGGAGAGGGCTTAAGGGGAAAGATAGAATTCAGTATTCAGTATTGAACATGTTGAGTTTAAGATGTCACTGAACATCTAGTATGAGATGTCTGAAAGGCAGTTGAAGAGATAAGACTAGTCAGCAAAGAGATTAGGAAGGAATAGGTAGATTTAAGAATTATCAGCATAGAGATGATCTGTGGGAGCTGATGAAATACCCAAGTGAAGTATTATAGAGGGAGAAGAGAAGAGGACCCAGAACAGAGCCCTTTGAGACACCTGCGGTTAGAACTAGATGTGAACTAGATGAGGACTTAACAAAGGAGACTGAGGGATGGTCTGATAAGTAGGAGAACTAGGAGAGAAAGGTGTCCCAAAAATCTAGAATGAAGAGAACATCAAAGCAAAGAGGGTGATCAACAGTGTCAAAGGCTGCAGAATAATGAGAACTGAGAAAAAACCACTGGTTTGGCAATTAAGAAATCATCACGGGGCAGCTAGGTGGTGCAGTGGATAGAGCACCGGCCCTGGATTCAGGAGGACCTGAGTTCAAATCCAGCCTCAGACACTGAACAATTACTAGCTGTGTGACCCTGGGCAAGTCACTTAACCCCAATTGCCTCACAAAAAAAAAAAAGAAAGAAAGAAAGAAAGAAATCATCAGTAACTTTGGAAAGAGTCATTTCAGCAAAATAATGAGGTTGGAAATCCAGTTAGCATGGAGTAAAGAAAAGAACAGAGAGAAAACTAGAGACACATATTGTAGAAGGCCTTCTCAAGGAAGTTAGCCACAAAGGGAAGAAGAGATTTTGAATGATCATTAGCAGTGATAGGATCAAGTGAGGATTTTTTGAGGATGGGAGAGAAATGGACATGTTTGTAGGTAGTAGAGAAGAGCCAGTTGTTGTTGGTCCTTCGTTCTTGAAGAGGACCATGACAACAGGGTGATGTCATGACTTGCATCAAATAGGATTTAAGTGAGGCAGGGCTGTGCAAGGTCACCGATCTCATTTCCCTCTTCCAGAGTCATCTGGGTCCAGTCGAAAAACATATATCAGGGCAATTGGGGTTAAGTGATTTGCCCAGGGTCATATGGCTAGTAAGTGTCTGAGGTGAGATTTGAATTTAGGTCTTCCCAACTTCAGAGCCAGTGCTCTATCCACTGCATCACCTAGCTGCCCCAAATAAGGGCCAGTAAACAGGGAGAGATTGAAAATAAGTAATAGAATAGGGATGATAAAGGGAGACAGAATGGAAAGGGATCACTTATGCATTTATAAGGGTCTTCCTTAACAAGGAGTAGGGACACCTCTTTGTGTGAGACAGTAGTAAAAGAGGAGATTGTGGCAGAAGGCATCTGAGTGATATGAGATGAGGAAGGGGGGAAACAAGGGAGCTCACAGCAAAAAGCCTCAATTTTGGGGGCAGCTAGATGGCGCAGTGGATAGAGCACCGGCCCTGGAATCAGGAGTACCTGAGTTCAAATCCGGCCTCAGACACTTAACACTTAACTAGCTGTGTGACCCTGGGCAAGTCACTTAACCCCAATTGCCTCACTAAAATAAAAAAAAAAAGAAATGAAAAAAAAAAAGCCTCAATTTTTTCTGTAAAATATTCTCAGCAGAGAGGATAGGAGGAGGCAGAGCTATGAGAGGCTTGAGGAGAAATAAAAAGGGTTAGAAGAGCCACTGTAGAGAGGGGGATAGCAAGTTGATAAAGGAATTGCAGGATTGCCTAGTAGCAGTGAGAGCCCAGTTGGGACTGTGTATAATAAAATTTTAGTGGATTCAATCAGAACAGTTGTGTGATTTTCTCCTCTTTAATTTAGCAGCACCTGAGTAGGAGAGTGAAGGTGGTAAATGGTGGAAGTGATCCAAGACTGAGGCTTGGCCAAGCACAACTGACAATATATAAGTGGGCTAGGGATTCAAGAAAAAAGAACAAAGTAGCATTGAACTTGCTCACCAAGGGGTCAAGATGGGGGGAAAATAGAGAATCACTAGTACAGGAGTGATAGCCTATGAGGTGTCAAAAGATTGAAGGATACTGTGTGGATGAAGAGTAGATCTTGGTAAGAGAGAGCAGAGGGAGATGTTGAAAGCCAGGAGATTAAGGTCAGGTAAAGGGATTTGGGAATTCTTTACCATGGAGGTGATGCATTTGTAGGTGCTGGACAAGATCAAGGGTATGACTATCTTTGTGTGTGACTGAGGTGAAGTGAAGGAGTAGGTCATGGGAGGTGAGTAGATTGAGGAATTGAATGGGTAGGGTGTTTGGGGAAAGTTGATATATATATATATATATATATGTTATGGTGCTCTGGTATGACGGTAGGAGTTGAGAGGAAATGTGTGAGTTATGTACAGAACTCATTGAGGAAGGAAGGGGATATGGTGAGGTGAGGGAGAGAGAATAGTTGAGGATGACCAAGGTCATGGTCCTGGGTGACCAGAAAGATTGGAGTGTCCATCACAGAAACAGTTGTAGATTCCAAGTTAGGGAAAAGTCAGTGGTTAGCAGGGCTGTAATTCTTACAGAAGATTTGGGATCCTCACTGGAAAATCCCCATTCCCTACTTACTTATGGTTTTATATGCATCATAATCATTTCTAGGTGTATAGTGGATAGGGTACTACTTAGAGTAAGAAAGACCTGAGTTCAAATGCCACCTCTGCCACTATCTATGATGAGTCATTTAAACTCTCTGAGCCTCAGTCCCTATGCCTATAAAATGAGAACAGTAATACCTGCAATATCTAATTCAGAGTGTTTGTAGTCTCAAACGAGATAATGAATGTATTTCAAGGATGAAATAGTCTCCAGGGGCCATCCCACGGTGCAGGCCCAACATGGCCATTTCTGATTCTGGCCAACTACAAGGCAACTATGGGACATAATTTCCATTGAATTTGGCTCAGAGTTAAAGGGCTTTGATATGACAAAGAGTCCCCTTATTGTCTGTGGATGCAGCAAAGCTGTTGTTGATTCTTGATTCTCTAAAAGGACCAATGACATCAGGAGGTTGAAGTCTTGACTTGTGAGTTAATTGGATTTCAGTGAGGCAAAGGCTGTGCAGAGTCGCCAGCTTCACTCTCTCCTCCAGAGTCATCTGAGTCCAGTGGCAAAACAAAGGTCAGGATGACTTGGCAATGGCCTGGGGTTCAGTGGGAGACCTTGGCCTTTTTAAGCTAAGGTCTTTCCCAGGTGTCAGTTTGCCTGAGGGAACGCCCATTCAGTAGTTAAAGGGTAGGTAAGAACTGAGGCAAAAGATGGACTAGTTTGCCTTCACAAATGAATCAAAATGGGAGGGAAAGACCCTCAGAGTTTCTGGCCAGAACATAAACAATTGCTATTTACACTCCTCCAGGAAAGCTGATGATTCAGTGGAGGTATAAAAAAAAAAGCAACCACCCCCTCAAGGCTCTGTCTTCCTTTCCAGCCTAAATTGTGTCCAAACTATTTTGAGCCACTTCCCAAGAGGACAATGGGAGAAGGAGCAGATTACTCCTAACAACACTGTTGACTCCATGTGACCATGAATATGTGGCATCTAAAGTACATGTCCTGCCTAGGCAAGCCTGAGCCTGGGTTTCAGCTGGCTATTCTGTGTTTGTCCTTTTTTATTTGTTTTATTGGGGTGCAGGGCAATGAGGGTTAAGTGACTTGCCCAGGGTCACAAAGCTAGTTAAGTGTCTGAGGCCATATTTGAACTCAGGTCCTCCTGAATCCAGGGCCAGTGCTTTATCCACTGTGCCACCTAGCTGCCCCGTTTGTCCTTTTTTGATCTTAGATTAATGAGATGGAAGAGTCCAGGATTCTAGGTAGACTTTGGAAGGTCCAAAGGTGATGGATTCCATGAGATTGGAGCTGAGCATTGGAAAGGGAGGCGTGCCTGGGAAACTACACCAGAGCTCTTGGGGAGGACAGCAACCAACAAGAGGACTGGCCCAAATCTAGCTATTTTACCAGTAAACATGAACAGGAGGATGTTTGGACAGTACAGAATGGGGGTAAAAGGTAAAATGCCAGCAAATGCTGTGTTCTGATGAAATTTAAGTCTCAGACCCCCAGAAGATTATAACACTAGTTATATTATTAGACCCCATTTTAATTCATCCTCTTAACACACAACGGGAAACTTTTATGTTTAATACTTCTTTTGTGTATAGGAATATATTATCTGTCTCATGCCTGATTTATAGTGCACATTGAGTATCTATTTACTAGCCCCTTTTGGAGAAAAACCTAGATGTGGTCATAATTTAATCTCTGTAAATTTGTCCCAAGGGCACCAGTTTCAGGCCCAATGAACTGGAGAGTGTGAGAAAAGGGAGTCTAACCCTGTTCATTAGAGTTCAGGCTCCCCCAGGACAGAACCCATTCCAAACTATAAGCCTGAGTGGGCAAAGTATCCTAGCCCCCTGTGGGGGAGCCATAGTTCTTTAAGGTTAGATATGTAAAGTGTTTTCCAAGCTTGAAAGTGCTATATAAATGTTAGTTATCATTGTTATTATTGGTGCAAAATCCCCATATACAATCCTGGTGATTTAATTCTCCTTTATTTCAGTAGTTAAGCTGCAGTGGCTAGGACTCTCATATATTTTTCTGATCTAAAAGTCTGTTCAGAACCAATATAAAGGAAATTCTTTGAGATTTTTATTGCCTGAAATTCTGACAGTAATTTGTCATGAGGTGCCCAAATTGCTCTTTCTGGTTGCAAAATTGTTTGATGCTGTCAGGCAAAAGTGAACTCATAAATTGGAGTTTATTGGTTTGGGATCTTTGAAATGATTCCTTTCAGAGATAGTCATTTCCAGTCAGGCCTTACATTGTGACAAACTGTCTCACTGTTCTTTGCCATCTAGAGATGCCCCAGGATCCCAACCTCCCCCACCCCAAAAAACTCTAGTCTTCACTGACTTCCAAGGTAAGGGGGGAAAGGTAATGTTCCCAACATTCACTTCATTGAATTCTTCTCAAATGTCAGACATCCCACTTAAAATGCAGCTGTGGGCTCCCATCCAAGTGCCAATAGCACCCCTATTCAGCATTCAAGACATGTGCCAGGAGGTAGATGAACAATATGCTTTCATAATTTCTAGCAAATACACATAATATATTTTTAACTTGCCTGCAGTAAAGAGCTGAGCATTTGTAGCAATGCAGAGAAGGCATTTGATACATTAAGTTCTGTTACCCAGCACTCTCAATCAACTAGATCTCAAAGACTCCTCTCAGCTGGAACATTCTGATTTTTTTCTGTCCACAAGTGGGACTCTGAAGTATCTTCTGAATCATCGAAGAGTGACTGAATGCTTTCATGGGCTTGGCCCTAGCATTAGGCATCCTCTACTGCTTTCATGCAAAGGAAAGAACTTCAGAAGGCAGAAGACCTGGGTTCCAGTCAGAGGTAGTCAGTCAATCCACCATTGCAGATAGAATGCTACATCTGAATTCAGAAAGAATTAGGTTCAAATCCTGCCTCAGACACTCACTAGTTGTATGACCTTAGAGAAGTCATTTAACCTGTTTGCCTCAGTTTCTCCATCTGTAAAATGGGGATAATAATAGCACCTACCTTTCAGAATTGTTGATGAGATAACATTTGTAAAGCACTTAGCGTCGTGCCTGGCACACAGTAGGCATTATATAAATGCTGTTGTTACTTTCTGTGTCTGTTTCCTTGTCTTTGTAACAACTATTAGACAGATGCCTGTAGGTAGGGCCATACTAAGAAATTCATGGGGGAAATAGTTTAGATCCTCCTGGGGCTCATCTTGATGGCTAAGAAATCCCAGGCAAGCAGCCTCAACTCCACAATGCTATTCCAACCTGGAACCCAGGACTCACACCTGAACCCCTAGCTGGGGAGGGTTTTGTGGCTAGAGAATTGAGTCAAAACTATAAAACCCAACATGCTCTTGGAGAGTATGAGCTACTTTTCTCCATGAGGTCTTCAGCACAGTAATTCCCTTCCCCCTCATGAGGGGATCTGTCAAATTGCTGTTACATCTGCTAAATGAGGGGATTGGACACCATGCTTTCTATCATGATTTATGAACCTATGATTTTCGCCTCAGTCTGACCTAGAGGATTCAATCCCCTTAATCTCTCTGAATGTGTTTCTTCATTTATTAAATGGGAAGAATAACACTCCCTACCTCAGAGTTGTTAAGAGGCTCCAGTGATAGAATATAACTCAAGCAATTTACAAACTCTAAAGCCCTATGGACATGTCAGCTATTCCTTTTTGTAGCAAACTTTGCTGGACAAGTCATTTCCATTCCTTGGACCTCGGATTTCTCTGTCTCTGTCTCTCTCTGTCTCTCTGTCTCTCTCTTTCTGTGTGTGTGTGTGTGTGTCTGTCTGTCTCTTTCTCTGTCTGTCTCTCTCTCTCTCTTTCAGTAGCTAGAATACATCCCTTCCCTTAAAACTCTCAAATTCAATATAATTCACATTTACCTAGCACTTTCCACCAAACAACCCTGTCAATTAGGTATTACATGTGGGTTTTGTTTTGTTTTAAATAAGTCTTGATCTTGAATTTTATCAGTGGAGGGCTTCTAGGTGAGGAAATTCCCTCCTTGGATATAGGTTTGCAACTTGCCTATAACTTATAGTCTTAGAAAGTTAACTGGGGCACTGACAGGTTTCATAGTTAGAACGTCACAGATGAAGGGCTTGCCCTCTGTCCAATACACTATGTCTCTCATTACAAGTATAATTATTCCCATTTTACAGATAGGAAACTACAGTTCAAAACTAAATAACTAATAAGTGTCAGAGCCAACTTTTGAATTCAGGTTTCTCCTATCTCTGGTCCAGTATCCTTCCCACTCTGTCATGCTGCCTCTCCAATCCTGTGCAATTACAGGACCGTTTTTGCCAAGAAAGGCAAGAGAAATGGCTGGGTAATGACTTTATTGAACTGAGAGTTTGTAGACAGGCAACTGGTTATTTGCTTCAATAGATGTCTGTGTGGTTAGTCATGAGACATCCTCCTATGACCAGAATGTATGAGTCACTTGCTTTCAGTTGTGTCATGAAAGCACAGCCTAAGTCAAATTGGAGCCACTGGGATGCTCCATGAACAAAATAATGATCATCTTCGACAAAGTTAGAGAATTAAAGAACAATAGCTCACATTTCTACAGAGCTTTAAGGTTTAAAAATAACTTTCATTCTGACAACCCCATGAAGCAGATAGTACAAATATGATTGTCCCCACCTGACAGATACCAGAATCTCAAAGTTGGAAGGAAGCCCAAAGGTCAACTACTTTGACATCCTGAACCACAATCTCCTCTCCAATATTCCCAACAATCAGTCATTCAGATGGAGATGATAATAGGTAGCATGTATATAGCACTTCAAGGTCTGCAAAGCATTTTATATATGCTATCTCATTTGAGCCTTAGAACAACCCTGGGAGGTAGGTATTATCATTATCCCCATTTTCAATAAGAAGAAACTGAGACTGAGAGAATAAATGACTTGTCTAGAGTCACACAGTTATTAAGTATCTGAGGCAGGATTTGAATTCAGGTCTTCCCAACTCTAATTCCTACAATTTTCCACTTCACCATCTAGCAACCTAAATATACCTCCAGTTGGGAGAATCCACACTTTCCTGAGACAGCCGATTCTGCTTTTAAATAGTTTTCATTATTAAAAGTGGCTTCTGATATCAAGTTTAAATTTGTCTCTTTGCAATCTCCACTCATCACTCTTAGTCCTGTCCTCTGAGGCCAAGGAGAATTTCAAGTGCATGAAGAGAGTTGTCATAACCCCAAATTCTTCTCTTATCCAAACTAACCACCCTCATGACGCATGGTCTCCAGGTCCCACTGCATCTGCATCTAGATTCACTCTATCCTTTCGATGTTCTTCCATGATGATCAGGCCTGAAGTCAATACCCCAGAGAATGTCTGACCAGGAAAGAACACAGTAGCCCCTTATTTTGGACACCATGTATCTTCCAATGCAATCTAAGATTCCATTAGTATTTTTGGCTGTTATACCAAGCTTGGGGTCTTTTAAAAGTGCCTAGACTTCTTCCATGTGAAGTGTCTTACAGTAATACCTCTTCTACATTCTACTTACATAGTTATTGAACTTTAAAAATTCAAAAATAGTACTTCTCTATCCCTAACAAATTTCATTTTGACATTATAGCATAGTGCATAGTGAGCCAACCTCAGACTCAAAAAGATCTATCCTTTCTGATGGTACTTTTTGGGGGGGGTGAGGCAATTGGGGTTAAGTGACTTGCCCAGGGTCACACAGCTAGTAAGTATTAAGTGTCTGAGGCCGGATTTGAACTCAGGTCCTCCTGACTCCAGGGCCAGTGCTTTATCCACTGTGCCACCTAGCTGCCCAAGACCTATCCTTTCAAATACTTGAATAAGAAGATCTGAGTTCAAGCCCTGCCTCTGATACACAGTGGCTGTGTGTTCTAAACAAGTCTCAACTTCTCAGTGTGCCTCAGGCAACTAACTATAATTTATACAGCTTGTACCAATCTGCACTGGTAGAATGAGTTTCCTAATTGGGAGTGCCTTTTACCAATCAAATCATAGATCTAGTCCAACAAAATCATCTTATTGGCCTTGACCTTGATTCTAGCATGTTAAGGTCTTCAAAAATACTGATTCTGTCATTCAGAGCATTAACTATCCCTTCCAGATTTGTCCTATCTTCAGATTTGCTGTGAATCCTAGCTGTGTCTTAATTCGAGTTATTGATAAATATGGTGGACACCACAGGGACAACCAAGGACAGCTCCATAGGGCACTGCACTAGAAACTCATCTTCTGGTTGTTATACATTAATAATAATGACTAATCTTTTGATTAAAATACCCACACCCTTCGTCCAGAGATCTGGCTTCTAGATCCAAGGAAATCAAGTTTAGAAAGGAAAATGTTATATATGCCGAAATATTCCTAGCAGCATTTTTAGTGCTAACAAAGGACTAGAAATAAAGTAGATACCCAATGATTAGAGAATTGCTTTAACTACTTTAACTTGTGTTATATGGATGTAATGGGCTATCACTGTGCCATAAGAAATGACAAATTTGGAGAAGTCAGGGAAACATGGGAGGACTTCAGTGAACCAATACAGAGTAAATAAGCAGAACCAGGAAGACATTATACACAATAACTACAGTAATGTAATAGAGAGAGAACAAAAATAAATAAATAAAACTAAATGTTAGATTTGGCCCTAGAAAAGAAATGAAAAAAATGTACCTCCCTCCTTTCTTCCAAAAGGTAAGGACTATCGCTATGGAATATTGTGTATATTTTCAGACACAATTAATATGTTGATTGGTAGGGGCAGCTAGGTGGTGCAGTGGATACCAGCCCTGGATTCAGGACCACCTGAGTTCAAATCCAGCCTCAGACATTTGACACTTACTAGCTGTGTGACCCTGGGCAAGTCACTTAACCTCCACTGCCCCACAAAAAATAAAATAAAATAAAAAAATAAGAGAGTCATAATCTCATACATCCTTTAAGGAAACAAACCTTGTCAAAAAAAAAAACTAGGTAAACTAAGTCAGGTTACAGATTAAACTACATTTAGAGGGTTCACAAATAGGCTGATTTAAGGAGAAAGATTTACATTTCACAAAGGAGTCAGGAACAGTTGAGATTCTTCCTCTATCTAAGGAATGCTTGGCCTTTTGGGGGGGGGGGTAACAAGGAGGGAGGCAAGGCAATCAGGGTTAAGTGATTTGCCCAGGGTCACAGAGCCATTAAGTGTCATGTGTCTGAGGCCAGATTTGAATTCAAGTCCTCCTGAATCTAGGGCCAGTGCTCTATCCACTGTACCACCTAGCTGCTCCCAGAATGTTTAAGTCTCTAAGTAAATTTTCCCATTCCATGGGACAGGTTTTGATCATCTTAACAACCTTCAGCTAGGGGAACAGAAGACAGTTTTTTAGTTAACCAATGGTTTCAGAAGTGATAAAAGCAAATCAAAAAATTTAAATTCCCATTGTAATATGTAATTTATATAATAAAGGAGTAATAATAATCATTCCCATTTACCTAGCGCTTTAAGGTTTATAAAACATTTTGTATATATTAGCTCCTCTTGTTAATGACCGCTCTTTGGGTCATTCACCTGGTTTTGAATCCACCTAATGGTATTATCGTCTACCCACATTTTTCCATAGTAGCCCCAAAAAGGGACTGGAGCAGAGAACTAAATGTTCCAACACTTTCCTCTCCTGGGACTCAAGAGTTGGAAAATGAAACAACTGTCCCAGCTTCTCTCCAGGGATAGGAAAGCATTTGAGAAGCCTGTTATCAGCGGGGATGGTGGCATCCTTCACCACCTGCATACACCCACAGAATGTTCCCCTCCATCCTAATCTCCTGTTCTTCCCCTCACTACTTAATACTGATGTTATATAAAGAAATCAGTGACCACTAACCATTGTTTCAAGTTTTGTGCTCTCTGTGATAAGGATGAATGGGAAGGAAAGGCGGTGTGAGAAAAGCAGAGGAGGCAACCATCTCCTAGTGCAAGGCACAGGAAGAGAAGCAGGCAGCAAAGAAATAATTTCTTCCCCAGAATTACACAAATCTTTCAGTTACTCTTCTATATGTTCCTTAGCTAGCACAAAAGGAAAAGCAGGAAAAATAGTAAACAAAGAGAGATTTCCAGGGGTGTGCTGGTTAAATTTTCAGTCAGAGCATTTATGCCTTGGAAATCAGCAAATCCTACAAATAAAGGCTCCATTTGTTGGGTTTTGATGGTCTAAACTGAAGAAATTAATGGAGAGAATACTAATAATGCAGGTTAAACTTAGAAGTGTGCCATTTGTATATTTTTTCCAGCAAGCCGGTTGTTAAATAAGAGAAATTATTATTTTGATTTTATTTTAATGACCCATTATTAAACTTGGATCTAGGTTGTTTTCTTCTTTATTTCCTCATTTAGGGCCCAGCCCCTGTAGGTCAGTCAGCTGTCTCTGAAGGACATGACTGATTGATGAAATTGCCCTAATCCTTGGCGGTCCTTCATCTTTGGCAGGACCTCACCCAACTAGAAGACCTTACTTCAGTTGAGAGTGCAAACAGAATCTAATATAGGTGAATTCTTGCCCCAAGGAGAACAACCCTGTTCTTGTAGCCCTCCATTGGAGTTTAGGATGACCCTGCTCATAAAGGAGAAAAGCAACCAGAGTGGTCTAGGTGGAGATGGATTCCTTGGTCCAGATCACTGGAGGCAGCTGAGTCTCATGCTCAAGTCACATTCTTGGCAGGAGGAGCTGAAGACTTCCAGCCCACCTCCTCATCAAATGTCCACCAAGCAGGGTTGATTTTCACCTGTCACAGGTGCCCCCTTTTCCAAAAGTCTATTAAAGCTTTCAGTCTCTCCATAGTTTGGTCTTTAATTTCAGACAAAAACCACTGACCATCAATGTATTGATTACTAGCTAGCCTAATGAATACATTGATTATTAATTGCCCAGAAACTCTGTCTCTTTGGTCTTCTATTTGTCATATAGACATTTGCCAGCACACCCTGGAGATTTCTAACTGAAGTGAATCTCAACCCCCTGAACTAGAAGAAGAGATATATTACAAGCCCCCTAGGGGCTAAAGGGAATCAAAAGTATCTATGAAATTCTTTTGAGGGGACAGCTAGGAGGCACAGTGGATAAAGCACCCGCCCTGGATTCAGAAGGACCCAGACACTTGATATTTACTAGCTGTGTGATCCTGGGCAAGTCACTTAACCCTCAGTGCCCAGGAAAGAAGGAAGGAAGGAAGGAAAGAAAAGAAATTCCTTTGAACGACCAGTAACAGTTAAAAAAGAAAATGAGGCTGGTCAGACATAACCTGTTATTTTTTTTCAATAACATTTATATGGATACATACACATATATATGCACACACATATACATATACACACATATATACATATGTGCGCATGTATACATATATACGTGCATATAAATTTCTATAAATGAATATGTACATCATGTGAGTGTGTGTGTGTTTTACATCACCTGTATTTATCAATGTACCCCTCTCAGAGATTGATCTCTCATACCAAGGAATAAAAATGAGGACAAAAAGAGTCCAGCCAAACTAACCAACACTGAAAAAGACTGACATTATATGGAGTAGCTTATACCCTCATAATCCCCCATCTCTGCAAACAAGTGGGAGGCGGTACTTTTTCATATCTTTTCTTTGGGGTCAAGTTTGGTGATTACAATTTCACAGCTTTCTATTTCAATTGTTTCCTTGTTGTTTTTTCCATTCACATTATCTTAATGATTGTGTGTACTGTCTGCCTGGTTCTGCTTACTTTATTTGCATCAGTACATATAAGGCTTCCCATACTTCTCTGTATTCATCCTTTCTTATAGCATAGTAAGAAATCGAACTCTATCACATTCTGCTCCACACCTTGTGTAGTCATTTTCCAAGTGATAGGTACCTGTTTTGTTTGCAGTCCTTTGCTAATGCAAAAAGGTCTGACCTTACCCAGTAAAGAAAATAGATTCAGAACCAGAAGGAAAGCTGAAGGTTATCTGGTCCCACTCTCGATCCTATTGCCTCACAGCTGCACCTCTCCTGCTCTTACCTACTTCCTTGACAGGGACTCAGCAATCACATCCACTGGCTCTTTCAGTTCTCAGGATGTCGTTCATTCAGTTCTCATGGCAACCTCATTGAGGCCAATTAGTGGCTCTTCTGCTATTTCCTCACTTTTTTATGTTCCTTAGTGGAGAAAATTGAAGAAAAAAGTCAGCTATTTTCAACATTTTCTCCATCATCTATCATTTTTATCCCATCCACATTGAGCAATAATCCTATCCCTTCTTTCTTCTTCCCCTTTACCCCAACATGGCTTTTGTTAATGTAACATGGGTTTCTCTGGCCTCACTCACTGAAGTATAAATCTGTTCCATTTCCCCCCATACCCCAAGTTCTCCAGTACTCTGCAGGGGTTGGGGAAGTCTTTGTTCTCCTGCCATTGGTTCAAGCCCTCAATGGTTGTGTTCCCCTTTTTTAGGGGCCATTGACTGGCCCAGTTCAACTTCACCAATTAACATCAGATTAGGGGGTTTTGTTTGTTTGTTTTTGGTGAGGCAATGAGGGTTAAGTGACTTGCCCAGGGTCACACAGCTAGTAAGTGTCAAGTGTCTGAGGCTGGATTTGAACTCAGGTCCTCCTGAATCCAGGGTTGGTACTTTATCCACTGCACCACCTATCTGTCCCCCATCATATTAGTTTTTACAAAGGAATATTTACTTCAAAGATATGGCAAGAATAAGCATAGAAAAGTCTTCCCCAATATCTCAAAAGGCTGTAACCCCCCTTATACCTCCTTAATCTCTGGGGAGGGGATGGAGGTTAGTCTCAGAGTTTAATTCCGTTCCTACAAAGCATGAGTCCCACTAACTTCCCATCCAAGGTCCCCCTGTGCTCCTATCCCACACCCTGGCTTGTCAGGGCTTCCTTGCTGAATTGGCTACGATATCCAACCTGGAGTCCTGAGTTCCAAGATCCCCAAGGCTCAATATCCCAAAGCAGATACCCTATTCTCTGCACCTAAAGCTAAAGCACAAAGAAAATCAGATCCAAATCCCAAGCCACTTTCTTGGAGCCAGATGGTCCAAGGAGGAAGGGGAGTAGGTGTAGCCCTCAGGCCCTTCCACCTTCCACCATGGTGTCACCTGCTATGAGTGAAGAAATTCTTGCTACCAGATACTAATGAAAGAAGGCATAAAATGACCTGTTTTCTGTCAGGAAGTTTTAAAGACATAGCTCCAGCTACACAGCCAAGAAAAAGAGGCTGTTCCCAAACCCCACGGTGGGCCAATACAACTCCCAGGAGAAGTTTCCAAGCATTTCCCATGTGGATGATGCCAATTTTGGAGTTATGGGCTTGCACCAAATCTTGTTACATTTAAAAACCCTTTTTGCTGTCCTTAGCATTCACTGCCAACCTCGAATCAAACTGAGTTTTAAGTACTCCTGATACTGTTCTTGCAAGGCAAACTACTCTTTTTATTCATGTTACTTGCCTTGCTTCTGTTTCTTGTGTAGCATCAAGATGTGGCAGACAGAGCACAAAGCTTAAAGGCAGGAGACTTGGGTTCAAATCTTACATTGGCCATTATTAGCCTACTTATATTTTCATGGGTATAGCATTTAGTTTCTCAGACCCTCAGTATCCTTTCTTTAAAATGAGAGCTTGGGAGCAGCTAGGTGGTACAGTGGATAGAGCACCAGCCCTGAAGTCAGGAGGACCTGAGTTCAAATCCAGCCTCAGACACTTGACAACTTACTAGCTGTGTGACCCTGGGCAAGTCACTTAACCCCAATCGCCTTACAAAACAAACAAACAAAACCAAAAGAACATAAAATGAGAGCTTGAAAAAAATTAAATAAGTAAAATGAAATGAAAGCTTGAAGCCACTCAGATTGGGCTGAATCATTGGGATTTATCAATTATAATATCACAGCTCATGTCCCCACTCTGATAAACTTGGGGGCCTCTGAATATAGCTTGTTTCTAGAGTATTCACATCACCTTCCCTGCCAGCACCCAAGACAACATATAAATATTTTGAACATAAATATATCATCATAATAAGTGAATGAAATTAATAATTATGATAAACCAGATGAAAATGTAAATGGGATTTGATCTCAAATTCAGTAGCAAGAAAAGTCAATGGGAAAATGACGGCAGCATGGCTAAAATGAGATCTTCTTCCATGAGAGTGGAACCAGCCAATTCCATCTGCCACTGTCCTAGAAAATTTATCTCATCCGACTCAATTCTTCCTCCTCAGGCCCCTCACTTGTTTCTTCTTGAGCAGGTACCTACCAGCCACACTATGTTGGGGAATGGAATCTTTCCCTAACTGCAATGTGTCTGCTACATGGCTTGACATGAGTACTTTTGATAAGGAAATTGTGACTTTGGGCAAGTCACTGAACCTCGCTTGGCCTAAGGATAGCAGAGGGTCATGCTAAAGGACCTCTGGAGTCTTGTCTAGCTCTTAATCTATGATCTCATCACCCTACATCCTTAACACATACTATATATGGGGGAGGGGGGTTGTTATGTCTTTTTTTTTTTTTTTTTTGCAGAGCAATGGGGATTAAGTGACTTGCCCAGGGTCACACAGCTAGTAAGTGTCAAGTGTCTGAGGCCAGATTTGATCTCAGGTACTCCTGAATCCAGGGCTGGTGCTTTATCCATTGCGCCACCTTACTGCCCCCAAGGTCTTAAAAAAGTTAAGTTGGTTAATGAATTCTCTGTGAATCCACATTTGTCTCCTTAGATCAGTGATATCAAACTCAAATAGAAACACTGGTCATTAAACTGTATGTAAGAGTTCCTATAGGGGCAGCTAGGTGGCACAGTGGATAGAGAACCAGCCCTGGAGTCAGGAGTACCTGAGTTCAAATCCGACCTCAGACACTTAACACTTACTAGCTGTGTGACCTTGGGCAAGTCACTTACCCCCAATTGCCTCACCAAACCCCCCCCAAAAAAAAAACAAAAAAACAAACAAAAAAAAAAAAGAGTTCCTATAGGCACATATGGACTTAGCAACCTAGAAATAGACATTATCCATTTTTTACTGTAACATGGGCATGTAATAGGGGTGGCTAGGTAGCTCAGTATATATAGCACTGGGCCTGGATTCAGAAAGATCTGAGTTCAAATTCAGCCTCAGACACTTTTTAGCTCTGTGACCCTAGGCATATCACTTAACTCTGTTTGCCTCAATTTACTCATCTGTAAAAGGAGCTGAAGAAGGAAAAAGCAAACTACTCCAGTACCTTTCCCAAGAAAACTCCAGGGGGCAGCTAGGTGGCACAGTGGATAAAGCACCGGCCCTGGATTCAGGAGTACCTGAGTACAAATCAGGCTTCAGACACTTGACACTTACTAGCTGTGTGACCCTGGGCAAGTCACTTAACCCCCATTGCCCCGCCAAAAAAAAAAACACAAAAACAAAAACCTCCAAATGGGGTCACAGAGAGGCAGATATAAATGAAACAACTGAACAACAACAATTTTCATTGTATTTTTTATTTATTTTGTTAACTACTTTCCAATTACATTTTAATCTGGTTGGGCTGCACTCAAGAGTGCTACAAGGGCAGCTAGATGACGCAGTGCTTAAAGCGCTGGCCCTGGATCCAGGAGTACCTGAGTTCAAATCCAGCCTCAGACACTTAACACTTACTAGCTGTGTGACCCTGGGCAAGTCACTTAACCCCCATTGCCCTGCAAAAACAAAAACAAAAAACAGAGTGCTATAAGCCACAATTCTGCTTCTGGCCAAGTGTTTAACATTACTGTCTTAAACTACCTCCCCTTTCTCTTCTTCATCATACTTCTTGAGTAAATAAATGTCCCTTGTAGAATTTTAATCTATGGGATCCTACTTATCATTTCTTCCTTTGAAGGGAGAAATCCCTTGAATAAATTAAAGCCAAATAGTTTAAGTGACTTGCCAATGGTTATAGACCTAATAAATGTCAGAAAGGGGATACAAAATCATTACCTTATTTACAGGATCACAGGCTCAGATATTCAAGAGACCTTAAAAGTCACCTAGTTCAACTTTTTTATTTTACAGATGAGGAAAATGAGGCATTGAGTGGTTAAAACTTTAGACTTTTGATTTCAAGATGAGGGCTCTACATTTCCATGACAGTCACATAGCCTCTCTCCATTCCAACCTGATCATCCATCCTTCCTGATCACAAACTCTGGACTTTCAACTCAAACAGGTCATTTCACATTCATCCCTGAAGAATGGGCCAGATGGAAAATGATATTAGCCCAACTTCTCCTAATGAGACACACTGCCCCACCCCTTTCCCCTGCCTAACCAAAGGAGCTGTGAAATTTTGCAACACATGCTAATAGCAATGATGCAGAGGTTCCATTTAAAAAATAAAACTCCCCTCCAAATACTCATCAATTGGGGGAATGGCTGAACAAGCTGTGGTATGTGATTGTGATAGAATATCATTGTGCTATAAGAAATGATGAGCAGGATGTTTTCAGAAAAAGCTGAAAAGACTTACATGAACTGATACAAAGTGAAGTGAACAGAACCAGAGAAACATTGTACACAGTAACAGGAATATTGTATGATGATCAACTATGAGTGACAGCTATTCTCAGCAACAATGATCCAAGACAATCCTAAAGGACTTGTGATGAAAAATGCTATCCACTTCCAGAGAAAAAATTAATGGAATCTAAATGCAAATAGAAGCATGCCTTTTTATTTTATTTTTCTTGGGGGTGGATTTTTTGGTCTGTTTTTCCTTTTACAACATGGCGAATATAAAAATGTGTTTTGTATGACTATACATGTATAATCTATGTCTAATTTCTTTCCCTCTCAAGGAGAGGTGAGGAGAGGGAGGAAGGGAGACAATTTGGAACTCAAAATTGTTATAAATTAATGTTTCAAATCATTACATGTGATTGGAAAAAATAAAACATAAACATTTTCCCCAAAATTCTCCTTCATGCCTCATGGATAGAATATGTCTGATCAGAAAAGAGCTCCTCAGCATTGAAGGAATATTTAGACATGAAGGTTTTGAAATGGAAAAATAAAAATTGAATTCTTACTCTAGGCACATAGCCTGTCATTTTAGATTTCAGTGGTAATAGAGCTGACTGTACTGCAGATGAGGAAAAATAGGGATCCCATGCTAATTCAAACCAAATGCTTGCATTTCTCTGTATTCTTCAGTGCCTGAAAATATTCACCTTCAGGCCTATTTCATTTTTGAGAGTATTCTTCATTGGTCATCATTCCAGTCATGTTTTTAATAACCAAAAGGCACAACAGGATTGAAAAGAAACTTTGTGAACTGCTGCTGGTAAATATTTTTCTGCCAAAGAATACTAACATGAACCTATTGCAGTATAACTACCTCATTTTGGAAACAACTGTGACATAATGAAACTGCATGATGTACCCCTGCCCCCAGCCCCAGCCCCAGCCCCACCCTGGTAATTCATTGCTTAATAACAGCTCACATTTATAGGGCCAGCACATCACAAACATTATCTCACTTGATCCAGTTCCATGTGGCAGCCAGTATTGGCAGGTTCCTACAGGTCTGATTATTATCTCTATGCAGGTGACTTCCAAATCTATTTATACAGCCTTGCACCAATAGAACGGAAGCCTCTTGAAAGAAGAAGCTGCATACTGTACATCTTTGTATCCACAGTACTAAGGTTTCCTAATGGTCTTTTGGAACATCCTGAACTTTCGTTTCGTTTTGTTTTGTTTTTTCTGGAGCAATGAGGGTTAAGTGACTTGCCTAGGGTCACACAGCTAGTAAGTGTCAAGTGTCTGAGGCCAGACCTGAACTCAGGTCCTCCTGAATCCAGAGCAGGTGCCTTATCCACTGCACCACCCAGCTGTCCCGCATCCTGTACTTTCAATGGGGAGGACTGGACTAGGCGATCTCTCAGGTCACTTCCAGCCTAAAATATAGGATGAGAGATGGTCCTGAGAGGCTTCTCCCACATCAAGATGGCAGACTTAGAGATGGATTAGGCCTCAGGGACATTTGAGTACAACTTCCCCATTTTACAGATGAAAAACTGGGGTTTACTAGCTGTGTGGCCTTGGAAAAGTCATTCATTGTACCTAGTCCTCAGTTCCCTCCTCTGTAAAGTGAAGGGGTTGAACTAGACGGCCTCATTAGTAACCTTTGAGCTCTAAATAGATAGATGAAAGATATACGTTAGCTAGATAGATTGGATGGATGGATGGGTGGGTGGATGGATAGATGGATGAATGGGTGGGTGGATGGATAGATGGATGGATGGACGGATGGATAAGCATATAGATAGGTAGGTGGGTAACTGGATAGCTAGACAGGAAAAGAGAAAGAGAGATAGATATAGGTAAACGGAATCTGATATGATATCATAGAAGTATGTTCTTGTGGTCCTATGACATTAAACTCCAAAAAGATCAAATGAATTGCCCAAGGTCATCCTAGTAGTAAGTAGCCAATCTGGATTCAAACTCAGGTCCCATGATTCTTGAGTTATTCATTCTTTCCACTGCACCACACTCCCTCCCAAAGGAATTCCTTTTGCTGATGAAATCAGATGCTTGAAGTATTTGTGTGTGTGTGTGTGTGTGTGTGACTTGTCACAATTAAGAAGGCATATTGAAGGCTTTTCACTTCTCCCAAGAAAACAAAGAGGGGAAGGAGAAGCTCTCTTTGCAGACCCCAAGGCAGACTATTATTTCCCTCATAAGCCAGTTTCCTTATGAACACAGCAATCTTAGGAGAGGGATGAATGCCTCCTGTTTGACTGAGAATAAATCATCCATATATGCTCAATGACTTTCTGCTTATGAAATCTTAGCAAGTAGTGACCCAGAGCTATCAAAGACTACAATTTCCTTCCTTTATCCTGGGAGTTGTCAGATCCCGAAGGGTTTGGAAATCATCATTAGATCTGGCTGCAGAAACCTTCAACTGATGCTTCATGTTGTCCTGCATTCTCAGAAACTGGAAAATTCACCAGTTCTGTTCAATGGATATTTTTCAAGCCCCTCTGACGTGCCAGGGGCCTGGTGACACAAGGACAACAATGAAACAGTCCATGCCCCCAAGACACTAACATTCTACTGGTGTGGGGAATTGGTAGGTGGAAGGGCCACATGGTACACAGACAAGAAATTGCAAGATATAAATGCCAACTGTGTTTAAAACAGCTTAGGTTCCCTCTTCTGCAAGGTCCAGGACCTGTTTGGTGTCATTCAAGAACAGGAAATGCAGGGGGTCAGGAGTAAATTGCCAGGGACTGTTAAAGATGATTGCCCCACAAAAAGGATAATAATTACCACTTTGAGTGGGGGGAGCTTAAAACCAGGAGACTAGGGCTTTTTGTTTGTTTTGTTTTTACACCAAGCATGCCAGGAATACCAAGGAGAGGCCCCAGAGACAGAAAGCTTACAGCATCCTAAAGGGTGCTCCTCTGCCTATTGATTAAATTATTCTATCTCCCCTGTCCTTCCAGGATGGACAGGGGCTGAACTGTCAGCTTTTGAACTATCAACAAAAACAGGACAGCCAAGGCAGATATGAGGACACAAGGCAAGCCAGCTTGAGCTAAAGTGTGGGCAGAGAGTTTGCTAAGTGAGTTAGTGGTGGCCATCAGGAGACAAGGACATTTGCCTGACAATCTTCTGAGAAGCAGCTGCCAGCTCCCCAGGAACAAGGGAGGTTGGCCAGACAAGTCCTTCTCTTTCTCCCCATTTATTTAGAAAGTGGAACACAGGTTATAATGGCTCAGGGTAGAGCTGACAAAAAATTCACCTCATCCTTTTCTATGCAGAGGTGATGGGCTACAAGTATGGAATGTTGCCTATGTCAAAACTGATACGCTGGCTAAATTTTTTTTTAAGCAGCTTCTCTCCCCTTTCTTTTTTGTTTTTTGTTACAAGGAGTGACTCTCTGGGTAGTGGTAGAAGTGAGACACATTCATAAATGAAGTATATCAATAATAATTCTAAAAAGAGAGAGAAGTTTAGGAATGATCTCTCCAAAAAGGTCACTTGGGTTCGTTGGCAACATCCAAGTAAAGATTGGTAGGGGGGAAGTGAAAGATTTCCTATATTGACTAGAACGGCTTGGGCTTTAATTCTGTAGCTGTTAAATTATGATTCAATTTGCCAAATGTACTCTAATATATGATGTGAACTTGTAGGCCTCTGGGTCATACAAAATTGGGAAAGAGAAAACAATCTTCATGGGAAATGAGGGCTCAAGGTCATTTTTCTTAAATGTATGAAATATTACATGAGAATTATTTTTATATTTTAAACCTTAGCCTAATCAAGCCCAGATCAGAGACAGATGGACAGGAGGGGGATGAGAGCTTTGCCCAGCGAGAGGGCAGCCTACTACATCTGCATCTGGGAGAGTCCTGGAAGAGTAGCTCAAACTCTAGGCGCTACCTGGCGGCTACTGAGGAAATTGCACTCTAAATAGTTGATCCAAATCACGAGTAGGCACAGTCTACCATCTGTCTATCCATCTGTCTTTCCATCTCCAGTGCTCACATAAGGATAACCTGCTCCTGAAGGCTCATTCCTCATAGTACTTTCTCTCCCATGTCATAGAAACCTCTTCAGGGGCGTTTACTCCACCCATGGACCATTTCTCGAAATGGAAGTACCCTTTACTCTCCTGATTGACTGGTTTTTCCCAGGTTCTATTTTAAGAAGGCCCAGGGCCAACTACATCTTTATTCCTCTCCACGCTGCACTCCTGAATCTCCAGACTTTCACTGTCATGTCCCCTCCACCGGTCACCGTCATCTCCTCCCTCCCAAACCCACCTTTTCAACTCCCATTTGTGCGTCATTTTCATGTTATTTTCATGTATTTGTATATACACAGATGGAAAGACAATTCTACGTGTCAGGAACATGCTAAGTGCTTGATTTGACTGAAATCTGTGTAAGGAAGACTACCTTTACCAGATTCCCTTGTTAAGAGATCTGGGTATGGCCCTGTTACAAATACAATGGAATGGGGGCAGCTAGGTAGCACAGTGGATAAAGCACCAGCCCTGGATTCAGGAGTTCCTGAGTTCAAATCCAGCCTCAGACACTTGACACTTACTGGCTGTGTGACCCTGGGCAAGTCACTTAACCCCCATTGCCCCGCAAACAAACAAACAAAAAAAAACCATGACTAAGGAGAAAAGCAATACCATTTGCAGAGCTAAGGGGAAGGAAGTAGATAGTTCTCTGAGAATCAAAGAGAGTTTGGTAGCTACCCCATAATGTCTCAGCCTCATGTTGGGTCAGACGTTGTTGTTGAGTCATTTCAGTCGTGTCCAACTCTTTTTTATTCCATCTGGAGTTTTCTTGGCAAAGACACTGGAGTGATTTTGCCATTTCCTTCTCCAGCTCATTTTCCAGATGAACAAACTGGGTAAAGTGACTTGCCCGGGGTCACACAGCCAATAAGTGTCTAAAGTCAAATGTGAACTCAGGTCTTCCTGACTGGAGGCCCAGTGCTTTATCGACCCATATGAGATTATAGAATTATAGGATTTCAAGATAAAAGAAAACTTAAAGTCTAATGATCTCATTTTACAATGGGGAAAATAAGACCATGGAAAAAGTAATGACTTCTCTAACTTCCCAAGGGTAATTATCTATCAAAGCTAGGATTTGAACCTGGGTCCTTTCACTCCCAGTTCAGTGCTGAGACAAAATGTTGGACCTAGAGTCAGGAAACGTGGGTTAGGGTTAGAATCCAGGTTCAGACACTATCACTATAACATCATAGGCAATTAACTTAATCTCTTACACATTCAATTTCTTCT
This sequence comes from Dromiciops gliroides, assembly GCF_019393635.1. Lineage (NCBI taxonomy): Eukaryota > Metazoa > Chordata > Mammalia > Microbiotheria > Microbiotheriidae > Dromiciops > Dromiciops gliroides. The sequence goes on from NC_057861.1 coordinate 708,001,140, forward strand.
TCTGAAAAATGGGGGTAGTAATACTTGGGTTACTTAACTTGCAGGATTATCATAAGGAAAGTACTTTTCAAATCTTACTTTGCTGCAAAAATGTGAATTTGTTATTAGTTTAGAATTTAATTAAAATTATTTGTTTAGAATTAATAGAATTTTTGTTGTTTGTCCTTCATTCTTGAAAAGGACCGAGGATATCGGAGGGTAATGTCATGATTTGCAGCGAATTGGATTTAAATGAGGGAGGGCTGTGCAAAGTCACCAGCCTCACTCGCTCCTCCAGCCATCTGAGTCCAGTGGCAAGATACAGGTAAAGATGACTGGAGATTGCCCCAGATGCAGTGGGAGGCTTTGACCTTTTTAAATTAAAGTCTTTCCCAGATCTCAGTTTGTCTTCTGCAGTATCCATGAGTAATTAAAGGCTAGGTAAGAACTGAGGCAAAAGATGATCTGCTTTGCCTTCACAAAAGACTCAGGCAGGGAGGGGAAGACCCTCAGAGTTTACCATAACATCACACTGAGGTAGGTCCCACTTTTATTTCTATTCTCTCAATTGCATATATTCCAAACTTCCTGAACTTCATCTTCAACAATAGAAATAATAATTGCACTACCTATAGTAAGCTAGCCATTTTCCTTTGCCCACCCCTAAGATCTGGTAGCTCAGTGGACAGAGCGCTGAGCTTAGAGTCAGGAAGATCTAAGTTCAAGCCTGGGCTCAGACACTTACTAGCTGTGTGACCCTGGGTGAGTCACTTCCCTATTTGCTTCAGGTCCTCATCTGTAAAATGGGGACACAGTGGGGAAGGAAATGGCAAACTACTCCAATATCTTTGCCAGGAAAAGCCCATGGACATAGCCCATGGGGGTCACAAAGAGGCATACTCAACAACAACAACAACAAAGACGATCCCTTCTGCTTTCCCTATTCAAAGACTGTCTCCTCCCTTCTACCCACTCAAAAGATTAAGTGCTGTGCCTTTGTCTGCAAAATTAAAGCCCTGGACTCACTAGTCTCTAAAGTTCCTTCTCACTCTAGGTCTTTAATCGTGGACAATTCTTATTAAAGTCTCATAGAGGCTCAGTAGAAGATGTGTTCTACACCCAGAGGCCTTCTTTTAGCTCTGTTAATATACATGGATACCATTGCATAATACCACATGGGCCTCCCATCTGTTACATCCTATACTATGGCTCCAAGCCTAAGCCACCTAAATCTCTGGTGTCCATTTTATAAAAGGCTAAGCCAAGGGGGGCAGCTAGGTGGCTCAGTGGATAGAGCACCGGTCCTGGAGTCAGGAGGACCTGAGTTCAAATCCGACCTCAGACACTTAACAGTTACTAGCTGTGTGACCCTGGGCAAGTCACTTAACCCCAATTGCCTCACTAAAAAAAAAAAAAAAAAAAAAAAGGCTAAGCCAAGGGCCAGGGAGGTTAAGTCATTTGCCCAAGGTTACCCAGGCAACAAGTAGCAGAGCCAGGATTCCAATCCCAAAGACTTGCACTCCAAATCCAGTATCATTCACACTCTTCCACAGCTGTCGGTGAATACCACTGATAACCCAGTGATGAAAATAAGGGTATTTGTAAAGAAAAAAATGACCTGATTTCCCCCCCAGCAAAACAGAACCAGAATTGGGGAGGATGGCTCTCCCTGGAGGTCTTTAGGGTGAGGCTAGGATATAAAGTGGGTCCTTATCTTGTGATGCTGTGTGCAACAAGGGTTTTCCAAAGCATGGAGAGAGATTCCCTGCCTGCTTCCTGCTGCCCCTATGTGTGTGATTCTGATAAAGCCATGGCTACTTCCACCCATTTGTGACTCAGTGATGAAGAGACTTGGTCCTTTGGTAGCTTTTGGCAAACATTGGGTAGTCCCTTGGCCCTTCTCCCACCCACCTACCCTTACAGCAGCAGGGGAACAGGGGCTGCATCCATTAAAAAGAAGAGACAGCTTCTGCCTCACTCTCTCCCTTCAGGCAGACATTCCTCTGTGCCCTTGGTCTGCCTGTCAGAGGGTAGGATGATGGGGGAGGACAATGTCCCCCTCTCTTTCTTGTTTACTCACACATGGAATATGGATTCAACCAGGCAACCTTGCTCCTGGGCCTTTGGAAACACTTTGTGGGGCCTCTCCTGAGTAGGTGATCAAACAATTTCTCAAGGTGGTTGTATCCAGGTGATGTGGAGAAAATGGGGTAGGGGGATAGGGAAAGGGATAAGGAGTTAGGGGTTTGGGGTCCTTAAGAATTCCTCTTTAAGAATTCCCCTGGGCAAGTCACTTAACCCCAATTGGCTCACTTAAAAAAAAAAAAAAGAATTACACCCTCTTGCACACAAAAGCAATTAGAATAAGATAGTTTATTTAGGGCAGAGGAAGGGAAGGGAAACCAAGAGAGAAATCATTGGACTTCTTCTCTTGGAGAGAAGGCATGGCACAGAGCGTGGCTCTGAGATAGATACCAATCTCCTTGAGCAGGAGACTGGCAGGTACTTTTATAGAGGACTGATGGGGGTGACCGTCTCACTGTGGAAAAGTTCCTTAGTGAGGGAGGGCCATCCCCCACTGGTGGTGGCTGGAGGAGTTGGGTGAGGGGCAGCTGCAGATATCTCAAGCCATCTCCTCAGGACACAAAGGCAGCAGCCACACCTAATCTTATCTCCCCAGGGTTGAGGGAGACTAGAATGAAGGGTGGAAGTCCCAAAACTAGCTCAATCCAATCTGGTTCCACTTATCTCTTTAGGTGTGTCTGTCCTTTGGATTAGTTTCTCAAGGAGAAGGTTCTTTAATGTGCCCCAGAGAACTTCTGGGGTGCTCTGGGCCCATAACACAGGCTTGGATGTAGCCTTTTGAATTCTAGTTCCTGAGTTCAAATCCAGCCTCAGACACTTGACACTTACTGGCTGTGTGACCCTGGGCAAGTCACTTAACCCCCATTGCCCCGCAAACAAACAAAAAAAAAAACCCCATGACTAAGGAGAAAAGCAATACCATTTGCAGAGCTAAGGGGAAGGAAGTGGATAGTTCTCTGAGAATCAAAGAGAGTTTGGTAGCTAGTTTGAATTCTAGAGGGCCATAGGTCCTGGGTTCATTGAGAGGAGCTGGTAAGAACTGTTTCTTCATCAGAAAAAAAAAAAAATGACCACTAGCAGAAGAAATAGACCTGGAGATTTGAAAAAAAAAAATGGTTCAAATCACTAATAATTGGAGAGATGGAAATTAAAGCAAATCTGAGCTTCTATCTCAAACCATCAGATCAGCAAATTGACAAAAAAAAAAAAAACACAAAACAGCAGATGTTGGAGGGGCTGTGGGAAAATAGGCACGTTTATACATTGTTGATGGAGTTATGAATTGGTCCAGCCCTTCCATTTGGAACTATGCCCCCAAAGTTACTAAACTGTGCATCCCCTTTGACCCAGCAATACCTCCACTAGGCCTGTACCTCCAAGAGATTAAAGAAAGAGGAAAAGGACCCACGTGTATGGACACATTTATCACAACTCTTTTTGTGCTAGCAAAGAGCTGGAAACCAAGAGGACGCCCATCAATTTGGGGATGCTGAGCAAAGCACAGTATATGAACTAATGGGATATTATTATGCCCCCAAAATTCTGAAATTGATGGCTTTCAGAGAAACCTGAGAAGACTTCTATGAACTAACGTAGAGCAAAATGAGCACAATCATGAGACAATTTATGAAATTATAAAAACAAACTTTAGGGGGCGGCTAGGTGGCACAGTGGATAAAGCACTGGCCCTGGATTCAGGAGTTCCTGAGTTCAAATCCGGCCTCAGACACTTGACATTTACTGGCTGTGTGATCCTGGGCAAGTCACTTAACCCCATTGCCCCATTAAAAAAAAAAAAACTTTAGAAGACATAAGAACTCTGACCATTACAATGACTAACCTTGATTCCAGAGGGCTGATGATGGAGAATTCAACCCATCTCCTGCTACAGGGGGATGAAGGACTTATATACAGGATGAGACATGCATTTTTTAGACATGGCCAACATGTGTTTAACTTGACTATGAACATTTTTTACAAGGGTTTTGTTTCTTGTGGGATAGGGTGGGGTGGGGGAGAAAATAAATACTTGTTAATTGAAAAAAATTAATAGAAAAAAATTTAAAGACCAGTTTCAATCTTACCTTAGATACTAGCTGTGTAACCTTGGGCAAGTCAAGTAAACTCAGGAGCAGTTTTGCTATCTAAAATGAGATGAATAATAACAACTACTTTACAAGGTTGTTATGAGGATCAAGTGATATATATATATATGTATATATATGTATATGTATATAGTGTGTGTATGTGTAATATATGTTATATATATTATATATACATACACATACACACATACTTATACATATATAGTTTACATAATTACATAACAAATATGAATGTCTGAATACATGCATTATATACATATAATGATAACATATAATAATCCATGAAGTATTTTGCAATTTTTTTTTCTTTTTTTTTTCTTTTTTTTTTCCAGGGCAATGGGGTTAAGTGACTTGTCCAGGGTCACACAGCTAGTAAATGTCAAGTGTCTGAGGCCGGATTTGAACTCAGGTACTCCTGAATCCAGGGCCAATGCTTTATCCACTGCCCCACCCATCAAATCTTAAAGCATTATATAAATATTAACTATTTTTGCTTCTTTGGGGGATAAGAAATACAAGCCTGTGCCACATCTTAACTACATTATATAATTGAGTACTCATTTACTCCTCCTCTTTAGGGAGATCTAGCCTTGAGCCAAAATCTCAAGTTTAAAGAATTTGTCACCTGGGTAATTGGGTGGGGTCGGGAACCAGGTGCCCTTCCCTTTAGAGACTAGGCAACCCCAGGTCTGAACTCTTGTAGTGCCTGGGTCTAGAACTGAGAAAAGGCCCCTTAAGCACTAGTTCCTCTGAGTAAGATGAAAACAAGAAACTTGTCTGATCAATATAGCAGCATTGATGGAAGGTGTGCCTAGCATTAAGGAGGGAGGGGGGAGGTCTGGAAAGTCCTCCTAGCTGGGAGGGTCACTTTAGAGGAGAGGAAGTGAACCTGACATGTGTCCTTTGTCTCTTCCGTTTCCCCCTACCCCATCGCCCCCTTTCCCAGATTTCTTGGTCCCAAAGGGGTTTTAGTTTTGCTTCCTTGTTTCAAAGTCGGGAGTGGCCTGAAGTGCCTTACACCAATGAAATCACAAGGCTCTAACCGCCCCGCCCCGGGGTTGTTTTTTTTTCCAATGTAGGAGAATCAATTAGTGAGTCAACAATCATTCATTGAAAGTCTGATGGTGCCAAGCCCTCGGTACTAGAAGATGAGGATGCCAAAAAAGTGAGCCGGTGCTTGCTCACCCCCAGCGTCTATTCTTTAATGATTAGCATTTGGACAGGTTTGTAAAATGCTTTACAAATGCATAAGTAGGAGGCAGCTAGGTGGTGCAATGGATAAAGCACTGGCCCTGGATTCAGTAGGACTTGAGTTCAAATTCGACCTCAGACACTTGACACTAGCTGTGTGACCTTGGACAAGTCACTTAACCCTCAGTGACCCTTTAAAAAATGCGTGAGTAGTACTTATTCACTGTTATTAATTTACAATACACATCTTAAATAAATTTATTTATTTAAAACAATTTAAATATTATATACTATATAAATTGATTTAACTATTTTATAATTTAATTTATTAAATTAATAGTAAACATTTTATTATCACAACCACCCCAGAAGGCAGGTACTTTTATTTATTCCCATTTTATAAATGAGGAAACTAAGGCAGGCAAAGAGTGAATCAAGCCACTTGTCCCAAGTCACACAAGTTATGTTTGTGATCAGATTTGAATTGATAAATATTTTTTATTTATTGTTATTAATTTACAATCGATTTAACCTCGTTCTAGTCTCACATCGATCCTGAATGGTATTTTATCCCCATCTGGCGGCAGAGGGTCAATGAAGCCGCTTGTCCAGTGACTTTGAATTTATCCCTCTTGCCTGTTTCATGTCTTGCTAGTCATTTATGATGTTTGCTCTGGTTCTATCCGTCTCTTGGTTCTCCCAGTTGGAGTTTTCTTGGCAAAGATACTGGAGTGCTTCGCCCTTTCCTCTCCAGCTTATTTTACAGATGAGGAACTGAGGCAAACAAGATTAAGTGGCTTGCCCACCGTGTCTGAGGTTGAATTTGAACTCGGGTCCTCCAGACTCCAAGGCCCTCGCTCTCCACACTACGCCACCAGGCGGGATTAAAGGGGGGGGGGGGGAATCGGAGGGGGAGGGAGTAGGGGCCGGGCCCGTGTAGGGCCCTGGCCACCACGATCCTCCGGCCGCCAGGTGGCGAGGCAGGGCGGACGCCGCTTCTCCTCCCGCCAGACGCCCCTTCTCTTTCTCCCGCCCCACTCCTGGCGGAGGAAGCCAGCGCCGCACCTGCGCAGTGGCCGCTCCTTCCTCCACCTCTTCCCTCAGTCGCGGCCACGGCTCCGGCCGCCCGCCAGTCCGCCCCATGTCATGTCGCTGCCTATCTCGGGGGTGATGTTCCGCCAGATCCTGGCGAACTTCCCCGAGAACCTGAGCCTGGCCTTCGCCTATGGCTCCGGGGTGTACCGACAGGCTGGGCCCAACGGCGGCCGCCAGGTGAGCCGGGCCCGGCCCCCGAGGGCTCCTCCCCCCGCCGCCCCCCCACCCCCCAGGGACCTCAGCCACTGGCCGGTGCCCCCATTGCCCAGAGAGGGACAAGCAAGGCCGGGAGAAGGGCGGGAGGGGGCGAAGCTCGGCCGGGCCTCCCTGCCCACTCCGGGTCCCCACGCCCCCAGCCCACGTGCGCCTGTCAAGTGCCGAGAACAGAAGGGAAAGGGGAGGCGGGGGTCCTCAGTCCCGACACCCAAAGGGTCCCTGAGATGTCAAGCCCCCGCCGGAGGTCACCCAGGTAGAAGGCGGAGCCGGTTCAAAGCCACGCCCCCTGGGCTCGGCCTTGGTGCCTGGGGGCCCTTCCTGCTCTGCGCCTCCTGCCCTCCAGCTCTCTGGTGCTTCCCCATCCCCTACCCCCCTTCCCCGCGTGCTCCCCTCTACCCCAGGGGCTCCGTAGCCAAGCCACGGGCGAACGCCCTCTCCGCCAGCAAAAGCAAAGCTTGGGAGAAAAAGGGGCGGCGGGAAGGGAAGGAGTCAGGTCAGCCCTGCGGGCACCAGGAAACCCAGCCAGGATCCTCTTCTGTATTCTGATTTTGTCCAACCCCGCCACTGTTCTGCCTTAGACTCAAAGGGGAACCACATTTCCGACTAATACAATATCTTCTGACCTTGAAAGGAAGGGAAGGCAATCCATCCAGTCTTATAAGGAGGCTGCCATTATAGGAAACTGAGGCCCACAGAGGTTGTGACTTGTCCAGAGTCATACCGGTAGTAATTAGCAGAGGCAGGAGTGGAGCGTGATGCCTCCAGACTCCAGGGTAGTTAAGCCCTTTGGTATTTAAACCAGGTCATCTGCTTTGGCTGACATCTGGGTCCTGAACAGATTTTTGTCCAGGGTACTCGTAGTTAACCTGCATCTCTTCTTTTTCCTCTGCCAGAATGTCATGCTGGACTTCGTGTTTTCAGTAGATGACCCCATAACGTGGCACTCAAAGAATTTGCAAAAAAACCGCAACCACTACTCCTTCTTGAGATTTTTTGGGCCAAAAGTCATCACCAAAGTACAGAATAACTATGGAGCCGGAATCTACTACAACACCATGATAACGTGTGCTGGTAAGGTGAGTAACTGCAGGCTCTGGTTCTGATATGGACATTAGGCATCTTTGGTGTCAGTATCCCTGGTTATCAGGAATCTTGGTGAATCTAATTTAATTAAATTTATATTTATCAGTAAGTAGTGAATAAAGTAGGGAAGGGATTCCAGTCACTAACTACAGTTCTGGTTTGGGTAAGTGGTAACAGGGACTGACTGAGAAGGCCTAGACCTGTTACATTGTCTTCCTACCGTACCGTAAAGATTTTCTCACTTGAAAAAATATTTGTTGAGATAATTGAAAAAAAATTAAGTATCTGTCTTCAAGACAGACCATCCTTTCTTCCTTCCTTCTTCTTTACAAATAGGATGGACACCCACCAGGGCCTTGTGGTTCACACAAAGCCAAAGGATGCTTTGGTATGTCAATGGTTAAGCCCTTTGTGAGCTCAGGCATCTTTGCTTTTGGACAGCTTGTGTTGGACTAGTGGGGTTAGATCCTAAAAGAAGACCAGTAACAGTAGCAACTTGACCAATAGCAACAAACTGGAGCAGAGATTTAGCATCAGAAAGGACCTAAGTGGTCCTCTGAGCCAACCTTCTCCTATTAATTTATTTTTTAAGCTCCCCCGCCCCCCCCCCCCCCCCCGGCTTCTTTTAAAGATGAGGAAACTGAGGCAAAGAAAGGGGGTGATTTGGCCAAGGTCACATCGATAACAAATACAGAAGCAGAATTCAAACCTAGGCCTCTCCCTAGCTACCTCTCTCTTCCTCTGCCACATTGCTTTGATCCATATCCCATGTGTCCTAAGTGCACATTTCAAGTGTAAGGCCTTTTGGGACAATGGAAGCCATAACACTGTCCTGCCAGGAAAGCTGGTGTCCTGAGGGAGGCAGAGCCTGGGGGATCAGGAAGAGGCTGATCATGGCCAGCCAGGGCCCATCTAAACCTTGAAGTTGGCACTCAGCCGTGCCAGACAGACAAGAACTCAGGGAGCACAGGATCCTGGGGTCAAAGGGACAGCATAATGTCTTATCAGGAATAGCTGACATCGATATGGTGCTTTAAGATTTTCAAAACACTTTGAACTTTATTTCATTTGAGCTTCACAATAACCCTGTGAGATGGGTGCTACAAATATCCCCATTTTACAGATGAGGAAAATGAAGTGCAGAGTCACAAGGTAGTGTTCGAAGCAGGATACAAAGGGATGGATGAAAGAATGAGTGAAAAATCATGTTTTAGGGGCAGTTAGGAGGCGTAGTGGATAAAGCAGTGGCCCTGGATTCAGGAGGACCTGAGTTCAAATCCAGCCTCAGACACTTGACACTTACTAGCTGTGTGACCTTGGGCAAGTCACTTAACCTTCATTGCCCCACAAAAAATTAAAAAGAAAAAAGAAAAATCATGTTTTAAATGTTCATCATGGGGGGCGGCTAGGTGGCGCAGTGGATAAAGCACTGGCCCTGGATTCAGGAATACCTTAGTCCAAATCTGGCCTCAGATACTTGGCACTTACTGGCTGTGTGACCCTGGGCAAGTCACTTAACCCCCATTGCCCCGCAAAAAAAAAAAAAAGTTCATTATGTACAAAGCACTGGAGATGTTAATAGAAAAGTAAGACAGTCATTCCCCTCAAGCCCACATTCTAATGGGGGAGACAGCAAAGAGAGGGGGAGTTAGTTTTGGCTACAAGTCAAGTCACGGCTCCTTCGGACCTGGCATTCTGCACTAAATTGCACTATTCATATAGAATACACATCAAGGACTAAGAAGTCTTTTTTGTGGGGTGGGGGGGTGGTAAGGCAGTGAGGGTTAAGTGACTTGCCCAGGGTCACACAGCTAGTGTCAAGTGTCTGAGGCTGGATTTGAACTCAGGTCCTCCTAAATCCAGGGCCGGTGCTTTATTCACTGCGCCACTTAGCTGCCACCTGGGACTAAGAAGTCTTAAGGTTGGGAGGTTAAGGCAGGAGCCATAGGCCAGGTATTGTGGATCAAGAGCTCAGCCAGAGGGCCTGGTCTACAGGAGCCAGGCCTCAGGCAGGGAGGCTGGAGCTCTGAGGGGTCCTTCTGGCAACAGGGATATAAGGTGAGCAGGAATAAGAAAAGAGCCCGTACTGAGCCACCTGTTGCCTTCTGAGGTTTTATACCTCCTTTTTATGGGTGTTGGGGGGGACTTCCTGAGCACAAAGTTCTTCTCTCTTACCTCTATGAAGCAAATTGTTGAAGTATCGTCTCCACTTTACACAGGAGAGAACTAAGTCTGAGAAAGGTTAAATCATTTTTGCCCAGTTGCTGCACGGCTAAGTGTCCGAACTCGGACTGGAGGCCAGGGCTTCTGTGGCCAAATCCAGGTCTTTGTGCATTCTCTCTGCTGCCTTGAGCCCCCCTTTGAAGGCAGGGATCCTCGCCCCAAAAGATCAGTGGTTTGGTAGAAGTGAGAGGGCAGAAAGCAGAGTTGTCCCTGGTGACCGAAGGTTTACTGTCTGTCTGAGAAGTAGTTCATAGGTCACATTCAAGGTGAGCAACATTCTGAAAGTCATTTCCATGTGAAGACATTTCCTTGGGATCTGGTGTTCTTGGAATGTGCCATCAGAAGTGACTCCAGAAGTCCTCCTTTTAGCCACCTTAGGAGCTGGGAGGCATCTCGGGGCTAATTTCATCCCGTGCCCTTGTTTGACAGATGAGAACATTGCTGCTCTAAAGGGCTCGCCCAAGGTTCTGTAGCTAGTTAACAGCAGAGACGTGCCCAGTAGCCACATCACGGGGCTCTCCATTGGAGAAGGTGGAAAGACTGAACTTGACAGGCTCCAGGGGCCCTTCCAGCTCTAAGCCTGTGATCTGAAGGAGGAATTTGGCACCTTCCAAGTGGAGAGGTCACGTGCAAGTTAGGAGAAGACTAAGACTACTCTGGAAACCCCAGAGTGGAGTGGACGGGTGTGGGAGTTGGCTCAACTTTCAACTCTTCTGTTGCTCTTGGGCTTTAGCTCCCTCCATTGTCAAATGAGAGGGTTAATCTCAGTGACCTCTTACGCCCCTCGTGGCCACCCCCTTCGTCCTAAGTCATTAGGACATTTGGCTGGCATTTCAGCCCCACCACATAACAGGCCTAAGCTATGTCTAACTATTGCTGGTTTCTATTTCCAGTGGCCCATTGCAGGAGCCCAGCAGAAGCCACTGAGTCAGAGTAGATAACAATGCTGGATCCACAAGTGAGTGCCTGCAGCCTGAGAGCCCCTTAAATCCTTGCAGAATGCATTGGCTCTGCTCCGTACTTGTCTCCAGCTCTCAGCAGAGCTGGTAACCCCCATCACTCTTGTGCTGCCCAGTGTCTACAGACGGCTTCTCCCACCATTGCTTGATATTGACCAGAGGTTCGGCAGGCAAGGGGGCCGTGGCCTGCACTGAAGCTCCTTACCACTCACCTCCCTGGGGCCCCCTGGGTCCTGCTGACCTTTGAGAGAATTCCTTCATTCCCTAAATTGTGTGCTTTCTTGACAAAAGCCCTGTGTGACCTGAAGCCAGTCGTGCCTGGGCCTCATTTTCCTCATCTGTAATGGGAGGGGTTTTGATTAGATTAAATATTGTCCGGCTTTTTTGTGTTATGGACCCTCGCAGCGTCATATTTTTAAATACATGGGATTACAAAGGAAAACAATTGTGTTCAAATGTAGTTTGCGGACCCCAGGTGAAGAATGCCAGGAGTAGAAGGATCTAAGGTTCCATTCAGCTCTAAATCCTACACTGTAAGAGCTGTGCGATGTGTGTGCGCGCGCACACACTTGTGTGTGCCAGAATAGGTAAAGAACCGGTGATTTTGTTGGCCTGCAAGTGTCTGTGTGAGGAAACTTCCTCTACCGAAGCAAGTTGGCCCCTTTTCTTCCCAGAGCTTAAGTGACAGGGTTTCATGGCCAGTATGTGTCAAAGACACAACTGGAACTCTGAGTTTTCCTGGCTTTGAGACTCCCTCTCACCATTACATCACAGTGTCTGTGTCTAGCTCTGCCCATAACTATAATCTCAGTAGAAATGATTTCTTTTTCCTCTGATAGAGAATGGAGATGGTCTTGAAAAGCCAGCTGTAGAACCAAATGCTCTCTACTGAATCCTGTTTTTCTAGTTTTCACATATGTGAATTAATGAAAATACAGTTTTATAATAGAAGTGTGTGTATGTCCATAGTTTTATGATTAACATACATGTATGTAACTATGGGCAGATAACATTTAACTCCCCAACCCTGGTCTCCTCTTGTGTAAAATAGGCTCCCTTATTTATATAGCATTTTTTTTTTGGCAGGGCAATGGGGGTTAAGTGACTTGCCCAGGGTCACACAGCTAGTAAGTGTCAAGTGTCTGAGGCCGGCTTTGAACTCAGGTCCTCCTGAATCCAGGGCTGGTGCTTTATCCACTGCACTACCTAGCTGCCCCTTAGGCTCCCTTATTTAACATGCCTCACAAATTTGTTCAAAAGAAAGCACCATGTAAACAGTGGGAGCCACGTAAATGTGAGCTCCCTGGATTATTGTTAGATCACACTGTGATCTCTGAGCTTGGACTTTCACACTGACAAAAGGGATGTTCCCTGAGCGCTTTGGGACAAAGCACCAACAGCGCCCTTAAGCTGGCTGCTTCTCATGCTGGACATTCTGGTCTTATTTACTTCACCACCCAACGGGTTAAGGAAGGTCCCATCTTTAGATGGAGTTTTTCAGAATGTCATCTTGCTTTTCAGCCTCCCCAGCCCCAAGCCCACCTGCAGTACCCCAGTCAACTAGTCATTGAGAACATAAGAATACCAGTGTATCACCTGTCTCCTTTGTAAATGAGTGTAAGAGGAAGCTCACGACCTACACAAGAAGTCTCATTTCTGTCTGTGACTTCTGTATTTCTACCTCCATGCTAGACTAGAGCCTTTCGCTATTTAGTCTCTCCACTACCCCTGTTTAGTCACCCAGTCACAGGAAATAAAATCCTCTCTCAGTTAGGGTTCTCCTGCTTCCTCCTTTCAAAGACATCTCTCCCCACCTGCCTCTCCTTTGTTCACCTCCCAACTCACTGTTCTTTTACCTCCTTTCACTCTCTTCCCAGGCATTCTTTACTCAAGCATACTTTCACTGGCTTTTGTCCCCACCCCTTCCATTGTACAACTTTCATTAATACATGTCTAGATCTTCACAAACTAGCACCTGTAATTTCACATTCACATTAGGCATTTACAATAATCACTTATTGATACCAGCTTTGAAGTATGTGAGGCACTTACCATGTAGTAGCCTTGGGAGGTGGTTTCTGCCTACAACAAAAAAGGGAAACCAACATTTGGGAAGAAGGGCTAATCACAGCTTATTTCTATTTTGTTAATGATTTTTTTTTGGTGGAGCAGTGAGGGTTAAGTGACTTGCCCGGGGTCACACAGCTGGTACGTGTGATGATTTGTTTTCAAAATGTTCCTGCACAGGATGCCAGTTTGTTTTCACAGTTCACATTACCCTAAGCTTATCTTTCATTTGAAAACCTTTTCAAATAATTTTACACGCCCCAATAAACACATCCAGCTTCTATTCTGAGTATATATAATTATGGGCCAAAGGAGATAGACTTCCCCATCAGAGGTTTGTAGCTGCTTTTTGTACTTATGAAGCCCAAGCAGAATGCTTTTGGGTGTGAGAGTAGATGAGTACAAGACAGCCTGTAAGTATTTGTAGCTACAGATAGGATTATATAAACTAGGAAGGATTTATAGCCAAGGCTTTACCCTCGTTATCATCGAAATGAGGTTGGCCATAATTGGCAAATGTTTTTAGCACTGATAAAGGGGAAATTTTATTAATTAGAAAAGTATTTGAAAATCCAGGGATGCTGCAGAATGTCAGTGAAAGTTTTAATGTGGTGAAAATGACTATCTGTAGTGTGGTGAACTGGCCTAAGCTAAGAGGCCTAGGGCCTAGGTCCAGCTCTGTGATGTTAGGAATCTCCTCGGGCTTCCTTGCCCACCACTCTGAAAAGTGACTCAACTGAGGTTGGACAAGGTCACCCAAAAGGGCTTCCTGGGGCTGGTCATTTCACTGCCATACCCTTCTGTCTTGAAGAGACACTTTGAGGGTTCCAGGAAGCTAACATGGATTCGACTGGTGCATTTTGTCTTTAAATAAGCTAACGGTATGTGTTGCTCTTTTTTCTCCCACAGCTCATCAAATATGGGGTTATTAGCACTGAAACCCTAATTAAAGATCTGCTAAATTGGAATACCTTATATGTTGCTGGACGCCTACAAAAGCCGGTGAGTGACTAAGCTGCTTTCTCCTGAAAATGCCAATGATTCCAAAACTTAGAAATGAGGTCCAGGGCTCCAGGTGGCCCACCTAGCTTTGTCATTACATTCTGAACACACTGCTCTCTGTTTATTTGTTGAGAAAGGTGGGCTTTGTAATCAATTCAACAACCAATTCACAGAATGTTTATTAAGCATCAACTATGCTGGACACTGATAATTTCTGGAGATGGGAATAGAGAAGACTCCCTGTCCTCAGGGTTTACATACCTACTTCTACCCAAAGACTCTTCAACACCTCCCCTCTACCCCACCCCTCCCCCCAGAATTTATTTGCCAGAGAACCTGCTGTTGCATCCCCCTCCTGGGATCATTTTGTTTTTGTCTTCATAGCCTCAGTACCTAGCGCTGGCCAAGACATAGTAGGCCCTTGGTAACTACTTGTTGGGATGGGATGGGAGGGGAGGGGAGGGGAGGGGAGGGGAGGGGATGGGAGGATGTAGGGGAGAGTGACAAGAATTGTTATGGCAGGTAAAGAAATATGATACAAATTGCAGGGTGTGTTAGGGGCAAAGGAGAGAACATAAGAGATTGTGGAAGTGTGAGGGACAGAATGTATTCCAAGTCGGGAAAGTCTTCATGATGCCACTGCACTCCCATGTCTGCCCAATGTTTTCCAGGGAAACGTCACACCTGTGTCTAGGGGAAATCAGCCAGTTTGCCACAGTAACTTAGTATTTGTATCCATGAAGTCTTCTCTCATTTAGGTTCAGTAACTTGTAAAGCACCGAGAGGATTAAATGAAAAGAGTGGCCACATGGTGGAGAGGAGCATCCGGGGCTGTAGGAGAAGTCGATATCGCAGGCGGCCTCACAACTGCATAGAGCAGAAGTAACTTTGCCTCGCTGGCCCGTTCTTTGGGAGACTCCCAGCATGTGGGAGGGTGGGGAAGGCTTTGAGAAAATTTACTGCAGTTCAGCTGTAGTGAGTGACCTGGGTTTTCCCCTCCTGTCTCCCTTTGTGATGTGGTGCCCCAGAGAGGCAATCATGAACTCATTTGGTATCTTGTGTGCTTCCCTGGGTATCTCCCATGATCCAGTCTGGCCTGTTCTTCTCTCCAGTCAGAACAGAGGATCCGTGCAAGAAGGGATCTGAGTGTTGACAACATCTCCTGCAGATTCAACCTGTAACTGCATATCTGACTCCACAGCTAAGCTCAGTTTCCATCTATTGTGGAAGACTGACCAGTAATAGACATCTTCCTGTTACAAGCTCTTTGGATTTATTATTTTATTGTATGTGTCAGATAAGTAGGGGCAGCTAGCTTCTGTTAATAAAGACGAAGTGTAAGGGTGAGCATTCCTCAGTCATTAGAATTGAATTTATCTCTTTACAAAGCAAATGATAGTGAGCAATCCCCAGGAGCTGGGAAAAATGTCTATGAGTCACTGAATATGTGAGTCCTGCCCCTAGGTGGCAGCAAATAGGGCTCAAGCTGACCGGCCACCTCCAGCCAAAAATGATTGATCCCTTGTAAGTGGAACCAAGACTTTCCAGGGGGCATGGTTGATGGTGAAAAGGCTCCAAAAGCAGGCTTACTTGCAATTTTGTGTCTTGGAGAGGACGGAGATTGGATTCAGTTGTTTTGGCTAAAATGATTTTGCTGTCTCCAAGAGATTCTTGACTTAGAGTTTGTTGAATAGATAGGAGGCTTGGTAGCTTTGAAAATATAAAGGATAAAAAGGTGTGCCTGGAGGTAACTGGTTGAACAAAATCCAGTGTTTTGGAAGAGCAAGGTTTAAATTGAATTTTGTTGTTTAAAACACATGTTGCCCTTTGACTCTAATTTCAGATGTGGTTTATTTTTGGTTTTGCTTGGTCTTCCTTTGGCAAGGTTCCTTATACTAGCCTGAAATTTCTCTGCCTTCTGTCCTTTTTGACAAGAAAAAAAACACAAACAAACACATTTAAATGTTCAAAAGAATGCTGAATCTGTAAATCAGTCCCCAATGTGAAGAATCATTGCTTAATTTGTCCGTTTTTTAAGTTTGGGGTGTTTATTTTTTTTTCTATAATGGGAAATTTTTTTCCCAAGTAACTTTTTTTGACATATTACTTATGCTGAAATCATTGTCATAATAAAAAGTGTTTTACTCACTTTTTTAACTGCTATATATTTCATAGAATCAAAAATTTTGAGCTCCAAGAAGACTTTAGAGATCCGCTAGTCTAATTATCACTCTTAAGATCCAGAGATATAAAGGGACATTTCCTTTTAAGGTTCCAGCCCAGGGGCAACTAGATGGCTCAGTGGATAGAGCACCAGCCCTGAAGTCAGGAGGACCTGAGTTCAAATCCGGCCTCAGACAGTTGACACTTACTAGCTGTGTGACCCTGGGCAAGTCACTTAACCCCAATTGCCCTCACCACCCACCACCCCAAAAAATATTCAGCCTAGTTAAAGTCATTCATTCAACTGTATATCTAACAAGTTATTTTTTTTTTCTTTTACCTGATAATGTGTGGCTTTCATGATTTTCCTCATTTGGATGGTCTCCAAGAATGTAAGGCGGGGGGGGGGGGGGGGAGGGGGGGGAGTGAAGAGACCAAGGTTCCTGGGTCCAGGTTCTGCCACCCACCCAGCAATGGGACCTTGACCCAAGTTATTTTCTCTCTCTCTTCCTCAGTCTTCCTCATCTATGAAATGAGATTCATCTAGTTAGAAAATTCTCCCTTAGTAAAGCTTTCATCCTTCTAGAATCTTGAACAGTTTTGTTCATGGTCTAAATGGAAAAGTCCTGAGCAATAGAACTATTTTCTTAGTGGTTAAGGATTCGAACACAGGGCTCAGGCCTTAGTGGTCTCCGTGGCTATAACATTGTTGCTGTTTGAGTTGAGTTCTTCATGTAAGGAGGTTGAAGAGGAAACTGTGTGTCAATTTTCCCTTTTCCTGTGTTCAGACATGCACACCCATCTCCCTATTAGTTCACTCTTTTTTAAATAGCTCCAAGTATAGTCGTCCCACCCTCTCTCAAAGATTTTCTTCATGGCCCTAGGGCTAATGTTAGCCCGGCAGTTCAGGTCAGGCCATCTCTAGTGAGGTACAAACAGCTATTCACAAGTAGGAGAACTCGGCTTTTTCCCAGGCCTCTTGGGCAGCGCCTCAAGAGGTCACTGGCACCACACAGCAGGGTTAGGAAGCCAAGTTCCCATTTCACCTAACATTGAAGAACCAGAGCGACACAATGGCAGAGTCATCCAAATTTGGCTCAAGTACAGACGCTTTGTTTTTCACAACCATAACCTAAAAAAAACTTATTTGTGACGACCCCTCATTTGAAAGAAAGAACTTAGAGAACAAACTAATGTATTGTTGAACATCAACTAAAAAACCAAGCAACCCTCTCCCCAAAAGGACTGCTTTGTGTTGTTTATCTGATGTTAACAGCTAAATATCTCAGTGTCATCGATGTGGAGGAACCAGGCAAAAGAGAAACTAAGAAAGGCAGCCTGATGTAGTGGGAAATGACAGGATTACAAATCGGGGGCTGAGTCCTAGTACCATTCTACTACTCACAAGCTGTGTGGCTTGGGGCAAGCCTCCCCATCACTCTGTGGGTGCGGGGGCTCATCCATAAAGGTGTTAGAATCGCCCTCCAAGGAACCTTCCAGCTCTAACTCTGTGAACCTGAGCCTGATTTGGAAACACTGGGTGTTATCCTGATTTTTCCAAATGATTCATATGCCCTTAAGTAAATCGTACTTTGAGTCTGTGACTTGGTTTTGCTATTTGTTAAATGGTTGTTTTTAAATCCTTGTAATTGCACAAGTATCTATTAAGATTGTCTCATTGTGGCCTGGAAGTGACAGAATTTTTGCCAGGAAAACACAAGTTCTGGCAGGCCCCACCAATCTGAGAAAGCTTCGAGTTTGAGCCTGGCAGTGAACTATATCTTGTGTCAAAGGCTCAGTCTAGTTAAGGTTCTGAAAAGTTCATCATTGGAAGGTCATTCCTCATGCTGAGTTGAATTTTTTTCAAACATACTAACTCCTACAAGCAGCCTGTAGTTACTTACAGACCAGAACATGGTCCAGGTGAGCTGAGAACATGCCTCTCCTTAAATCTTACCACCTGGAACCCCCTGAAGCTTGGGATAATGCATGTGGGAGGCAGTGCCCCACTTTAAGAAGGAACCATGTCACCTTGGATCCCCTGAAGCTTGGGACAGTGCATCAAGGAAGCAGTGCCCCACTTTAAGAAGCAGTCAAAAGTCAAGAAATAGGCTAGCAAGATGAACAGACAGAAAAAGGTGCAGACCATAGAAAGTTTCTTTGGTATCAAGGAAGATCAAGGTGCACCCTCAGAAGAGGATAGAAATGTCAGGGCTCCTACATCCCAAGCCTCCAAGAAAAATGAATTGGTCTCAAGCCATAGAAGCACTCAAAAAGGACTTTGAAAATAAAGTAAGAGAGGTAGAGGAAAAATGAGAGTGGTGCAGGAAAGTCATGAGAAAAAAGTCAGCAGCTTGAAAAGCCAAATGGAAAAGCTCTCTGAAGAAAATAACTACCTAAGAATTAGGATTGAACAAATGGAAGCTAGTGACTTTATGAGAAACCAAGACACAATAAAGCAAATCCAAATGAATAAAAAAATAGAGGGCAATGTGAACTATCTTCTTGGAAAAACTGCTGACCTGGAAAATAGATCCAGGAGAGATGATTTGAAAATTATTGGGCTACCTGAAAACCATGATCAAAAAAAGAGCTTAGACATCATCTTCCAAGAGATTGTCAGGGAAAATTGCCCTGATACTCTAGAAGCAGAAGGTAAAAA
Source organism: Dromiciops gliroides (assembly GCF_019393635.1). Taxonomy (NCBI): domain Eukaryota; kingdom Metazoa; phylum Chordata; class Mammalia; order Microbiotheria; family Microbiotheriidae; genus Dromiciops; species Dromiciops gliroides. Next base: position 708,019,970 of record NC_057861.1, read on the forward strand.
TAGAAATCGAAAGCATCAAGCATGCTAACTCCTACACACTCTTTACTAAGATATTGAGGGGAGTTGTGATTGGCTTCCTGAAGGGAGCACCTGTGTCAGTGAAATCACAGGTCCCCAAAGCTTGAAATCATTCCATGAAAGGCACAAGGAAGGGATGAGGTAATAGGACAGTAATCACCACCACCACCATAATCACTAGCTTTCCTACTGTCCGGCGCTTTAAGGGCTATAAAGCACTTTACAAAGCATTATCTTCAAACTTGAGGATGTAGGTGCTCTTATTATCTTTGTTTCAGTCTATGAGGAAACTGAGGCAGACAGAGGATCAGTTACATGTTGTGGATTAAAGTGTAAGAAGAAGGGAGAGGTGGGTGGAGGCTAGGGTATAAATGCTTTCAGTGCCAAACAGAGCATTTTGTATTTGTACCTGCAGGCAGTGAGGAACCACTGGAGTTTATTGAGTGAGAAGGTAGCATACATTTTAGGGAAATCACTTTGGTAGCTGAATGGAGGATGAATTGGAGTGAGTAGAGACTTGAGGCAGGCAGACCCACCAGCTGCTATTGCAGTAATCCAGGTATAAGGTGATGAGGGCCTGCATAAAGGTGGGGGCAGTGTCAGGGGAGAGAAGGGGGTTTATTTGAGAGACGTTGCAAAGGTGAAATTGACAGGCCTTGGCAACACATTAGATTTGGGGGTGAGACATGGTAAGGAATCCAGGATGACTCCTGGGGTATGAGCCTGAGGGACTAGGAGGATGGTGTTGCCCTTTGTGGCAATAAGGAAGGAAGGAGAGAGAGAGGGTTTGGGGGAAAGAGAATGAGTTCAGCATAAGATGTTGGACATCCAGTTTGAGATGTCTAGAAAGTAGTTGGAGATGCTAGATCATAGGCCAGCAGAGAGATGGGACAGGAAAGGTAGATCTGGTAATTGTCAGCATAGAGATGGTCATTCAATCCACAGGAGCCGATGAGATCACCAAGGGAAGTAGTACAGAGGGAAAAGAGCAGAGGCTCAGGACAAAAACTGACCTATAGTCAGAGGGCGTGATCTGGAGGAGGATCCAACAAAGAAGATAAGAGGGAGGAGAAGCAGGAGAGAGGGTGTCCTGAAAACCTAGAGAGAGGAGAGTATCAAGGAGGGAAGAGTGGTCAACACAGTAAAGGGCTGTAGAGAGAGAGGTCAAAGAGGAGGAGGATTGAGAAAAGGCCATTGGATTTGGCAACTAAGAGGTCATTAGGAACTGAAAAGAGCAGGATCACACTGCCTTTTGTGAGGATGTAACTTGAGGGATCATTCCCATGCACATAGCTGAACATAAAAAGAGGATTCCCTGTATCTCCATTACATACTGCTTGCTTGGGGAGGGGGGGGGGCGTCATTTTTGAGAATATTAGGGTTAAGTGACTTGTCCAGGGTCACACAAGTCGTCAAGTGTCTGAGGCTGGATTTGAATTCAGGTCCTCCCACTTGAGAGCCTGTGCTCTACTCACTGTGCCACCTAGTTGTCCCACACTCCTTGCTTTTTATAAAATATGTAATAAATTCTTCACATTACTTTCACAATTGCCCTAATTGTCTGTACTTCCTTTTGCTCTTGATCTAGTTGGTGTAGAGGTACAGCCAGTGACAGGGGCCAGGCAGGAAAGGCAGAGTATAGGGAGGAAAGAAACAAAAGGGGAGGCTCAGACCCAAGTCTACAGGCTTTCTGCCCTTCTCTTCCCTCAGGTAAGAATCCTGTTCTTGAGGGAGAACACCAAGCTCCGGGCCGCTCTCGAATCCAACCTGGAAAGTGCTGTCACAGCAGCTTTTCTTATGCTCCCAGAAAGCTTCTCTGAGGAAGACCTCTTTGTGCAGATTGCCGGACTCTCCTACTCGGGTGAGTGAGTGTGTGTGTGTAGGAGTGTGTGCGCACACTGCCAGGAAAGCAGATGAGGCCTCGACTTGGTGATTGGTGGAGCATTTGCATCCAGCTCAGCCTCCTTCCCCAGCCTCCTGCTCTTTAGCATTTCATTTGGGGCCTAGACGCTATCAGTGACCTTTTCCAGCCTTATTTCCCATCACTCCTGAAAACAGCCCCTTGGTTCTTGTGTTTTATTACTGTCCCTTAATCATCCTGCTTGTTACACCTTCATCCTTGCTTTGGAGGCCACCAGATGAGTCAGCGTACAGAGCAGTGGGCCTGGAGGCAGAGAGAGCTAAGTGTAAATCCAGCCTCAGATACTAAGATGTGTGACCTGAGACAAATCCTTTAACTTCTGCCTCAGTGTCCTTAACTGTGCTATGGGGATGATAATAATAGCTGTGAGGATCGAATGATCCTTTTATCCTTTGTCAGGTGCTTAGTGCAATGCCTGACACATAGTAAGAGCTGTATAAGTCAACATCTGCTCTTTTCCCTTCCCCTCTGGACAGCATGGTGCCGTGGGGAGATCATTCTCTTTGGAGTCAGGAGACCTGGGCTTAACTAAATATATACAAGGCACCGCCTCATAGAGGAAGTGAGGCCTGAACTTGGCTTGGAAAGAGGTTAGGGATCCTGTGAGGTAGAGCTGAAAAGGAAGTGAATTCTGGGTGCACAAGCAGGAAGGTAGGAGGCAACCACTAGCAGGCTGTTTAATTGGAAAAGAGGGTAAACAAAGAGGGGGAACAAAGTAAGAGTGGAGAAGTGGGTGGGATCTGGCTTGGAGGAGAACCTTCCCTGCCAAGCTAGAGAGAGATTTCTGTTTCATCCCAAAGGCAGTAGGGAGCCATTAAAGATTTTGAAGGAGTGAGGGGTGGGAGGACTTCCTTTCTCTGAGGTTTGGACCCTGAATGATAGATAACATACATCCCTCCTCGCTCCAAATCCTGGGGCCCTCTATGCTTATAAGAACCTCTTTCCCTTCCTCCTACTCTCCTAGACAGCCTTTAAGGGCCAATCGAGCTCCTCCTCCTAAAAGAAGCTTCCAGATGGCCTCAGCTTCCATTATAGCCCATTTCTCTTCATTCCTCCCTAAGCACATGTAATGTGCACCCCCCCCCCACACACACACACACAGTTTAGCTCCCAATTACACTGACTCATTGACAATTAGAGGTGTTGTTCACTGCTTCACATCCCTCATCAATAAAATGAGGTGACTGAACTTGATGATGTCCAAGGGCCCTGTCAGCTCTAAATGCCACACTCCCGTGTGGTCTCTCCAGCCAGATTCCAAGCTCTGTCCTTGAGCACAGATGTCCTGGGTGGTCTCTGTCTTTGACGTGCCCCACCACAGCTAGCTCAAGTCCCCAGTATATAATGGATGCATCCTAAGTGCCTATTTGCTGCCAGGCCAGGGTCTACCTCTCGGGTTTTCCTTCCTCAGTTTCCAAAAGCCCAATCTGAATTCCTGTGGCGCAAGGTGATGAACTACAATTTCATGTTTTCTGTTGCTTCTGGCATCTCCTCGAATCCAGGAGGACTAATGTTTTATGAAACTTCTGCTTTTATACTTTTCTAAGCTAAAAAAAAAAATCTATCTTAGGGCACAGTGACATTGATAGAGCATTAAAAACAGAAACCTGGGTGAAATTAGATGGCCAGATGAATCTTACCAGGACTGAGATGGTTGCTGCTATTGTGTGGAGCCTTAAGGTCCCCGTGGAATGGCTCTCTTGTGTCAGATTAGAGAGCAGATTTACTCTGCTGGAAGATTCTGAGCCTTTTTCTAGGAATGAGACAAAAGTTAAGGAAGCTCCCTGCTCAGTGAACAGGGACTGAGGAGCAATGGAGCCTGTCAGAGGACACTTCCTGGTGTGCACACAGTTAAAGCTGATTGGCCCAGGCAACAGGGTCTCTTGACCAAAGCCAGCACTCGTCCCCTCTGTGCCGCCTCCTTCTGTCTCATCATCCCATTTGACACTTCAGATGTTGCAGCTAATTGACATATTTTGAATTGAACATTTCAGAAGTTTTAAAGGTTGTTTTGTAGTAAATTTGTCTCATTTGGCAAAGCTGAGCCTTTGCTAAGTTCCTACAGGGAGCCCTTTTTCTTCCCCAGAGGTTACTTGTCAATTCGTCATTTTTAGGAATGCTCAAGGTGTGATAGAAGAGTGCTTTGCCAAATGGACTCAGTAAGTCAGCAGGGAATTCATTCCCTCTAGAACTGACAAATTGAAAGCCTTTCCCCACAAAAAGCTTTCAGTTTTTTGCATTCCCATACAGGGCAGGCCAAAAGGCATGAAGGGATTTCAATATTTAATAACTCCTTTATTTTTTGTTTGTAATTTTCAATACCATAGCATCATACACAGTACATATAGGAAATGAACTTATGTCATGTGTGAAAAGTCAACTCTCGTAAATGGTGAAAAATAAAGAAAAAATAATTTTCAAAAAGTTATCGAAACATGACTTTTGACCCACTCTGTGTAACTCTGAAAAAGGGAAAGAAAAGCCAACTCAAGATCATGTTGATATTTGCATCGGCCATTTCCTTCCCCCACATTTTGTATTTTCTCTAGAGCAGTAGGGATAATGCTTCAAACTTTGCTAGAAAGCCTGGCTTAGATTGGCTTTGTCCAGGTGAGAACTAGTTTGCCGCTCTAGCTCGTGTTGTGACTGTTGGGTACTAGAGATACAGTATTATTGGAATAAAAAAAGAACAAGCTCAGAAAAACTAGCCGCTCGTTAATTACCTGTCGTGACAGTGCCCAGGCAGCCGTTACTGGCCACAAGGTAAGCTAAACGTGAACATCTCTGACCATAAACATATGGATGCTGCTAAGAGGATATCTGGGTGCATCCTGAGTCCAACATGATTGGGTTTTAGATTGCCCAACATCTTGTATTTGGGGGTTTCCTAGTATGAATAGTGCAGAGTTAATAGTAGCATGAATACCAATTTTCAGTATTTCTATGATGCTGCCACCTTTGCCCGGCTGTGGGTCTCTATAAATGAAAAACTGCTTCTTATGTTCACTGATGGTCAACGCTGCCTGTAGGTTCCTTCATTTATTTGGTTCAGAGAAGACCAATAATAAAACCATGCTGTCTTAGTGACATTTGTTGGGAGCTGAGCCACACATGTCTAAGCTTTTTTGCCCTGCAGAGAAAGTGATCCCAACTCCTTTAATGCAGAATGTCTTCCTATTTCTGCCGTCATTCACTCTTCCTGGAGCATTAGTTATTTTGGTTTTAAATGTTGTTTTAAAAACACACACACACACACACATGTCCTGTGAAGTCTGGGCTCTTTTCTTTTCCTTGTGGTTTTGTTTGGCAAACTGAAGGGGAAAGAACAGGAAGAGCCCTTAGAATTCAGTATTGCCAGATGGGCAGTCTGGGGAAGGGGGCTCAGTCATTCACTGTACCATTCTTCCCTTTCCCATCAAGTCTTCTTCCTCCTTGTACAGTGACCATTCTTTCAGCCAGAGAAGCCTCAAGACAGACCTGAAAAGGAACCCCAAGCTATCGTACACCCATTTATGTGCTGTAGGCTTGATTTGGAGTTTGTGGGTTCTCATCAAGGGTTTTTTCCTTTTATTATGACTAGGTGACTTTCGGATGCTGATGGGAGAGGAGAAAGGGAAGGTGGTGAACATTGTGAAGCCCAACATACCTCACTTTCGTGAGCTATATAGTAAAATCCTACTAAAAAACCCCCAAGTGCTATACAAACAAACTCAAGGCCGACTAGAGGTAATGTGTCTATATCCTTGTGTTTCAGTTCTTTAAGACTGACATTGTATCAGTCTGAGTGTCCTTCATTTGTGCAGATCAAAGCCTTTCTTTGATGGCCTTCAGCATTTACTGGGGCCTGAAAACGTATCACCTTGACCCAGCCTGGTGATGTGTCTTTCCAGTTTGATAGGACTTGGCAGGGCTGGAGAAGGCAAGCTGTATGATACCCATAAAACGTGATGTCATGCAAAACATATCTCCATATTATCCATTTTGGAAAAAAAATGGAGGGAGGGGTAAGAAACATAAAGTAAGTGAGGAAAGTCTCCACTCGATTCATCGGTTCTCTCTCAGGAAGTGGATAGCATTTTTCATTATTTGACAGCAAACTTCAAATGGATCTGTGATCTCATTGGTGTGAGTACTCCTGGCACTGTTATAGTTTGTAATATGATCATTAAATGGATTTTTTAAAGAAAAAGAATGGACTGATTGGTAGCTAGTGAACTCCCTGTCAGTAGAGGTGTTCAAAGATTTATTTTCATCTCTCAGGGATGTTGTAAAGAACCAGCCTTCATTGCATTTGGAATCAGCCTCAACTGGCATTTCTCAGACAATTCTTACATGAACAGAAGGGTTCTTTGAAGGCAGAAGTTGTAATGCCAGATGAGCATATATAACAGTTCTGCTTTGCTCTCTGTGTCAGCTGTATTTAATGTGTCCGTCCATTCAGGCAGCATAGGGAACCCGTGGAAACTGGTTGAAATTGATCACTTGGCCGAAAAGTTGGTTTCTGCTGATTGAGAATCAGTCTTTAAATATGTCCATTAACAACTGGCCCACATTTATTTGTTGGTCAGTCTTCCTCAGCACAGTACATACAAATTAAGCAGTATCCATTTATATTCACAGATGTTATTGTGGCCATGCAGTTCATGGATAATTGAGTTAAACTTGGAGAATTTGAATAGTCAAGATAACTAAAGTATTAGTAACCAAGGCTGTAACAATGAAATTAGTAACTACAAATAGTTTTTGAATCTAGAATCCCAGATAATAGTGCCTGCCTTACAGGGTTGTTGTGAGGACAAAATGAGATATTTGTGAATTGCTTTGCAAACTTTAAAGTGCTATCTAAAGGTTAGCTATTATCTCTAATTTGGGTTTGCTGCTAATGATCAGGATGTGAAGTGTGTTATGCCACCAGATTTTTAAAAAATAATTCCAGGCTTCTAAGTTACAAAAACATTTACAAACAAAACTCTAAACTCTTTAAAGCAAAATGTGATGATCTCTAAACATTGTTGTTAGATGAACTATAATGCATTGTCTTCTTCAAAAGAAAAGAGTGTATTAGTTACTTTCTGTCAATTCTTTGTTTCAAGATGAAAAGATGCGACTAGGTTGCCATACATATGTTCTGTTAGAGGAGTTACTATCCACGCCAATGAGATCACAGACTTACTAAAAGAAAGATTCCTGAAGAGAATTGATACATTAGGCCCAAGTAAAGAGCTAACCCCTTGGGCTCCGTGGGCCAACCATCCTGCTTCCTGAATCTCTGTACTCACTTCTGTCAAGTAAAACTGTTTTCATGCTAATATCCCTGAGGACTGGGCCCTGCAGAGGGAAAAGCACGTGCGGACGGGGGGTCTGGCAGTGTGGACACTAATCCCAACTCTTCTCCGAACTTGTCATGTGACTTTAGACAAATCATTTACTCTCTCTGGGCCTTCACCTGCTCATCTAACAAATAATTGTAAGCCCCTTGCCAACCCTGATCTGCAACAGGCCCATGATTTTGTGAGAATAAGTTATTATGTAACCATCCTCCTGTCTCATTGTGATGTGTAGGTGACTGGGTTCTTGGAGGCTCTGCCCACCAAGCACAGGGCCCTGGCCAGACCTGCCAGAGTGCAAAGGCCTGATATAGACTGTATGTCTCTTGTCCTAGGGCCAGCCTAGCTTAGCTCAGAGAGGCTCGTCACCTGGAGGGCTGGAGGGTGGTGACTTTTTTGGCCACAGCTTCCCTTGAAGACCATCTGCTAAGGTATGGAGGGAGAGCCCAGCCCCATGAAATCCCAGGTCCCTCGAGTAGTGAAACATTAAGTAGCCATGATGTTGGTTCTGCAAGGATTCCTCTCGGGGGTTTGTTCACATAGGCCAGTGATGGGAAGGGGTGTTACTATGCACTTGTAAGCACCTCTAATCCAAGCCCTTCACTTTGCAGTTGGCAAAACTACAGCCCAGAGGGAGAATTAATTGATTTTACCAAGCAGAGACCAAGGCTTGGCCAGCTCACCGCCTCAAAATTGTTAGATTATTTTCTACCAAGGACAGTGAATGGGATAAAGCAAATAAGCATTTTTCAGTGCTTAGATTTTTGTCCTTTGTATGGTTCAGATTTAAACTTATTTAAGCAGGATTTAATAGGATACATTGTAAATGTGGTTCATTTAAGATGATTTTAATCAGTCATAATATTTTTAAATTATAACAACATTCTCTGTATTGAAGAATCATTAAACCAAATATGAAATAAATCTTCAAATAAGACCCTAAAATTCAAATTATTTATATTTTGATTTTAAAACTATAATGTATAGTTTTATAATGTATTATAAAATTTTGACAAAGTAATAATAATAACAATACATATATTCTATTTCCTCTTTTATTTTATTTATTAATTTTTTTTCGTGAGGCAATTGGGATTAAGTGACTTGCCCAGGGTCACATAACTAGTAAGTGTTATGTGTCTGAGGCTGGATTTGAACTCAGGTCCTCATGAATCCAAGGCCGGTGCTCTATCCACTACACCACCTAGCTGCCCCTCTATTTCCTCTTAAAGAATCCTTCTATGTACTTGCCATGGTCTTTTGCTTTTGTGGTGTTAATGTGTCTGGTGGGGTTGTGCTAAATCTTTTTGTAGAGGTTTTTCCATAGCTCTTTGTAGTCTGTTTACCCCTTTTTTGCAACACAATTGTACTCTACTCTATCAATATGCCATGATTAATTTAATCATTCCACAATCATGAGACACATAGATTGTTCCTAATTTTTCACTAATTTTCACTAATTTTTCACTATTATACGTAAAGAGAGCTGTGTTGATTTTCAACAAAGGCATAAAACTGAAAGTTTTCACCTAGGCTTTGTTTGTCCTTTACCCAGCATGTTATATTTTCTTTACTAAATTGGTGATTTGGTTCTGTTCTATATGTGGACAAGAAACAGTTATTAGCCCTCAGATAAAGCTCTGTCATGAGTGAAGAATGCAGCTTCGGCCTGCCCCTCCTCTCCATGTCCTTCCATAAGTTTGCCATGGGATTCCACCCATTATGTTTGATGGAGGCCTTGCTCAATTTTTCTTGACAGTGTAAGCTATCATTGGTGTACATGGGCTACCCAGCAGTTGTCACTCATTTTACTGTATGATTGACCCATCTTTCTGGGCAAATGTTTCTCTGATGATATCTGTTACTCTGGTTTAATCACTTAAATAAAAAATTCAGGAAGAACAAATCATTTTAAAAATTAGAATATAACTATTGACCTTATATCTTTGAAGTCATATCTCTCTTCAGAAATGCAGTTTTATTTATTCATTCAACAAATACTAAACACCTACTATTTATATGACAGAGTTATTCCTTTTTGCTGTGGTGTTCTGGCAATAAGTTAGGCACTGTCCACATGCTCTAGGAATCCGTGGTCTCAACAGAAGCCTTACATCTAGTGATTTTGGATTTGAGGCATCGTAGTTCTCTTCGAGAACGAAGGACAAACAAATAATCTAGCAAGTTTTGTGAAAGCTGAGAGGTGTAGTCTCTGTGTTCCTGGTCTACACTCTGCTCTTTACCAAGGAAGGGCCGACCCTGTTCACCTGCAGCTGCACACACTAGCACTCCTCTTTGCTTTGGAACTGTGACCCAGGGCCCCTGCTCTCTTGTGACCAGTGCTCCTCTGTGACCCAGACGCATGTATGGATAGTAGAGTGTCCAGTGCTAGCAAAAGGTTCCCTGAATCTCTCTGAGCAGTTGTCATACCCCCTCATCGACTCTGGGCCAAGAGCACCCAAGCTGCTGCTACTGTCCCCCACTGTATGGGCTCCAGACAGACCTCTACCCCAAAGTTACAGACTTCTCCTGCCTGCCTCTAGTTTTCTTAGATTAGAAAAGTATCTCACTCCAACTTTTTGTGGGCTCTGCCACTGCAAAATTTGATTTGAGGTGTTATGTTACAGTTGTTTGGAGGGGAATATTGGGAGACTATAGCTGGGTGGCTCCCCCTAATTTACAATCTTGGTTCCACTCCACCTGAAATACAGTATTTAAGAAAGTAATAATCAGTTCCAAGTGTCAGATGCTTAGTAAACCATGATGTCAGTTGTCTTAACCTTAAACCTAAAGAACAAAACAAAAACTGGCCTTTGAAAGGGAGGTTTTTTTTTTTTTCTGTAGATATGAAACAATATGGAAAAGCGCCTGTATTGAAGGGTCACATAATTCTCTACATCTCTGCACTCAGCCCAGGAAAAGAGTGGGAGAGCCTGCTTAGTCTTTGTTGTTGTTGTTGTTTTTGTTTTTTGGTGAGGCAATTGGGGTTAAGTGACTTGCCCAAGGTCACACAGCTAGTAAGTGTTAAGTGTCTGAGGCCAGATTTGAACTCAGGTACTCCTGACTCCAGGGCCGGTGATCTATCCACTGTGCCACCTAGCCGCCCCGAGCCTGCTTAGTCTTATGAGGGTGGGTGCTTGTGTAACAGAGCCGCTTCTATAGCTTTGGTTGATTGTCTTCAGAACGCTTCCCTGACCAATTTTTTCATTATCACAATTATTGTTATTGTTAACTCAGATAGATAAAAGCCCAGATGCCCAGTTCACTCAGCTAATGACTTTGCCAAAAACCCTGCAGCAAGAAATAAGTTATCTTATGGACCCTCCAGGGAAAAACAGAGATGTAGAAGAAACTTTATTACAAGTGGCTCATGATCCTGATTGTGGGAACGTGGTACGGCAAGGTAGGTTTTTTAATTTGTCATCAAGGAAATGTTCGCCCTGGAAAAGAAAACAGATTATGGATCTTATTTTTACTTGGTCATCTAAAAGGGAAAGTATCCTTTAGATACGATCTTTAAGAAAAAGCACCAATAATTGGAGGTTATTCTTCCAAATGTATGTTTTTTCCTCCCACCCCTTTTTGGAAGGGTGTGTAATATCCCACACTCAGTCCCCAACTTCTTCAAAGAGCTAGAGGGAGATATCCTCTTATGAATTCTTGTGATTGACTATTAAAAATAAAAACTATACTAAGGTGTTCTAGGAGCAGTAATCTGGGCTAACAAATGGAAACTAATAATAATATCTAAAGCACTTCAAGGCTTACAAAGCATTTACAAATATTATCTCGTTTGAGCCTTACCACAACACTGAGGTGGGGGCTATTATTCCCGTTTTTCAAATGAGGAAATTGAAACAGAGAGGTTAAGTGATTACCCAGGTGGCATAGCTAGTAAGTATCAAAGGCAGGTTTGCACCCAGGCCTTCCTACAGCCTTGAAAATATTTCATAAGCTATGAATAATGCCTCATATTAGCTTATGAGACTAATATTCAATGTAAAATAAAGCATTAGAAACATGTTTCCTTCTCAGGCTGTTAATTTCATTTCATAAGGTAATCCAGGAAAGAAACAGGAAACTGAAGATGCCACATTTTCAATCAATGTTTGTATTGTCATTTATTTATTGAGATACATTATCTCATATAAGTTGTAACATATATGAATGTTACCTCAGTAAACACTTCCAGATTACCAGAGCATATATACCCAGATCAGTGGCCAATTCAGAATTCATATCTTTTGAAGCATTATTAAAAGTTCCTGGACAAATGGGGTTTTTTATGAGGTTTTGTCTCTTTTCGTGACCCAATTTGTAATTTAATAGTTGTTATCTACTCAAGTCAGAGAAAGGCTAAAAATACTGGTCGACATTCAGGACTGGGCTGTTAATGGAGTTTTTGTTGCTTTCCAGGACTTAAAGCATTTAACACATATTTGATAAAGATAATTGAATAAGGAGCCTTTAACAGATGTAAAATCTATGTGACATTGAAACAGAAATTGCTTTTGTGAATTTTATTGGGCCCATGACAAAGCACACTATCTTCAATTTAGTCTTTAAGGCTTTTCATATGACTAACACCTGTGTTTGATATTCTTTCTGGGCCCAGGACTTTCAGGAATTGTGAGACCTTCTAGCGTAATGCAGAGCACCAAAGGAATCCTAACGGCTGGTAAGAAAGAACTTCAGAAATCACATGTCTGCCGTAGCCCTTGATTTCAGGGACGGCACTGCCATCGGTCAAATTCTGATTGTTACTCATCTCTGAAACCTTTGTTAAATGCCTCCTTGGTCATGCCTTGCACCAGTTGGCACATTGGGGAGGACCCAGAGATGGAGGTCATTTTTTTAATTTAGAATTTTATTTTTCACAAATTACATATAAAAACAATTTTTAACGTCGATTTTTAAAACTTTGTCTTCCAAATTCTCTTCCTTCCTCCCTCCCCACACCCCCCCTTAAGAATATAAGTTGTACATATGTAGTCATGCAAAACATTTCCACATTAGGTTGTGAAAGAAAACAGACCAAAAAAACTTAAGAAAAAGGAACTAAAAAAAATTATGCTTCAATTTATATTTAGATACCATCAGTTCTTTCTCTGGAGATGGATTGCATTTTTCATAAGTCCTTCAGAATTGTCTTGGATCATTATATTGTTAAAATTAGCTAAGTCATTCACAGCTGATCATCTTACACTATTGCCAGCACTTTGTATGCAGCACATTTCCCTTTGCATCAGCTCATCTAAGTCTCTCCAGGTTTCTCTGAGAGCATCCTGCTCATCACTTCTTATGGCACAGTTAGTGTTCCATCATAAGCTCATCCCATAATTGGCTCAGCCTTTCCCCAATTGATGGGCATCTCCTCAATTTCGAATTCAACTTTTTGTTTTTTATCTTTTTTTGGATACTGACCTAGTAGTGGCATTACTAGGTCAAAGAGCATGCATGGTTTTATAGCTCTGGCCATAGTTCCAAACTGCTCTACAGAATGTTTGAATCAGCTTACAACTTCACCAAGAGTGCATTAATGGGGGTGGGAGGTGGGGGGCAGCTAGGTGGTGCAGTGGATAGAGCACCAGCCCTGGAGTCTGGAGGACCTGAGTTCAAATCCGGCCTCAGACATATGACACTAGCTGTGTGACCTTGGGCAAGTCACTTAATCCCAATCGCCTCACCTAAAAAAAAAAAAGAGTGCATTAATGGGCAGCTAGGTGGCACAGTAGATAAAGCACTGGCCCTGGATTTAGGAGTACCCGAGTTCAAATCTGTCCTCAAACACTTGATACTTACTAGTTGTGTGACCCTGGGCAAGTCACTTAACCCTCATTGCCCTGCCCCCCCCAAAAAAAAAAATTTAGTGCATTAATGTCTCATCTTCCCCATATCCCCCACAACATTTGTCATTTTCCTCTGCTATCCTATTATCCAATCTGGTAGGTATGAGGTAGTACCCCAGAATTGTTTTGACCTGCATCTCTCCAATCAATAGTGACTTAGAGCATTTTTTTTCCATATAGCTATGGGTAGCTTTGATTATTTCATTTGAAAACTTCATATCTTTTGATCATCTATCAGTTGGAAAATGGCTCTTATTTGACCAAATTTGATTCAGTTCTCTATTTGTCTGAGAAATGAGGCCTGTCAAACAAACTTGCTTCAATTTTTTTACAGTTACTATTGCTAACTGTATTATTCTCCATCTTATTCCCTCCCCATGACATTTACTCTATTTTCTATCTTCTTTCACCATATCCCTCCTCAAAAATGTTTTGCTTCTGACTGCCCCCTCCCCCAGTCTGCCTTCCCTTCTATCCCCCACCCCCCCTTATCCCCTTCCCCTCCTACTTTCCTGTAGGGTAAGATAGATTACTATACCCAATGTTATGTGTATGTTATTCCTTCTTTGAGCCAATTCTGATGTGAGTAAGGCTCACTCACTCCCCAGCACCTCCCAGTGGAGGTCATTTTTGAGAAATTGCAGCATCCCACATCTCTAATCTGCTTATTTGAGGAATCAAACAGTGAGAGGTGATGTTTGAAGGTCTGGCCCGCATACTACAGGTTCTCCATGGCTTTCCAAAGTATTGGTCTCTAAAGCAAGGGGCATGCCAGGGCCCCAGGAAATGTACGATCAACTGGTTAGAGGATGGGAAGTTAATAAGCATTTGTTAAGTGCCTAATCTATGCCGAGCACTGTCCTAAGCAAAAAGGATACAAAGAAGGGGTGGGGGGGTGGACCTTGTTCCTGCTCTCAAGGAGCTCACAAGACATATATGGAATCAGTCAGAAATAATCAGCAGAGGGAAGGGGCACTAGCATTAGAAGGGGAAAGGCAAAGGCTTCTTATAGAAGGTGGGATTTTAGTAAGCGTTGAAGGAAGCTGAGAGATGGAGATGAAGAGGGAGAAAACCCCAGTCATGGGAGACAGCCAGTGTCTACCCAAGTCCAGCCTGGAATCAGGTGAGGGAGTCTTAAGCAAGGAATAGCTGAATGGTCAGCGTCACTGGATGGCAGAATATGTGGAGAGAAGCAGACCAGAAAGGGAGGAGGGAACCAGGTGGAAAGGGGTTTAGAAGGCAAATAAGAGGTTTTCTGTTTCATATAAATAGGAAGCCACTAAAGTTAGTTAATAGGGAGGTAACATGATTAGACAGACGTGTGCTTTGGGAGGATGGGTCCCTCCCCGCTGGTAAGAGGTCACACACATCTCCAACACAAGTAGTCGTTTCCTTCACCTGTTACTGATTCCCATTCTTCACTGACTGCTCCTTGCCTAAGCTACAGAGTAGGTACCTATTTGGATCAAGCCAGGCTTGTGCTGCCATCTGCCACAGCCAAGAGGCCTGTCCTGAGACTGGGAAGGGAGGGCTCTGAGCTCAGTGTTCTTTCCCAGCTTCATCCTCTCATAGCTACGGAATATGAAGACGGAGGTTTTGTGAATCAGGGGCTTGCACAGTCACAATACTCATGACACAGCCAGAACTCAAACCCAAGACTCCCCATTTCCCATCCAGAGTTCTTTGCCTTCTCTATAGTGTGCTCCCTCATCTGGCTTAAGATGAAAAGCTCCTTATAAAGTGATGTTTTATCATTGGCTGACTATATTTTCCGAAATAGAATTTAGGCCACACGGTTTGACAAAGGCTAAATCATTTGCTAAGCCTCATTGAACATTCTTTTCATGAAACTGGACTCTCCTGGACCATCTAGAACTCTGGTCACAGCCATCTTAGCCACGTTATTTTTTTGTGCCTTGTTTTAGCTAAATACTGTACTTGGTGCTGCCAAGCTGCAGTGAGCCCTTGGACTCATTTCCATTGTGTTCTAGCAGGGCTCTCTTTGCCAGCAGAGGGCAGCAGCCAATATGCACCTGCCAGAGACCCAGCCTCCTCATGTCGGGATGGCAGACAAGACTGGGGGACCCTCTTGGCGCCAATGACCTCACCCTCTCCCTGGAGAGCTGACATTGTTAACACATGTCAAGGCTTCGGTATTAAGTGGCAGCCCATTATCACTGAACTAACTTGTAATAGAGTTACAGGAAATAAGAATAATGTCTAAACATAGTTTCCACACATTCATTTTCTTTATCTTACCCTGAAGTTATTTTAGGTGAATAGAGTCCTTCTGCCAACTCAGATTTTCTGATGGACATTGGCGAAGCACTGAAGTTTACCCATTCTTCTTGACCCTTAAAAATTTCCCCTTTTACATATCCAAATGGTATTGGTAAGCACTTTCATGGAGATCAAAAGGCTTGACTGCACCATAATTGAATTGGTGGTTTATCTGTGCCCTCCTCCCTCAAGTCCTCTTCTTCCCTCCACCTTCTGACTCACCTGGCAGCTTCTTTGGCAGGGAACTTTCCTCTTCCAACTTTCCCACCCCAAAGTACAAACTCTCTGAAGTTATCCATCCAGCTGATTATCTTGCAGCAGGTCTTTTCACTAATAAAAGGGTTAGGAAACCATGTAACACCTGGTGACTTTGTTTCCTCTTGTGCTGATGGCTTCACCCTTTCCCCTTGTTTGTACTTCCTGGACTTGTAGTCTTTGGTCGCGTGGGTTTTAGAGCTAGAAGGGGCCTTAATTTATCCCCTTTATGATGGTTCTATTTTGATAAAATCATCTTCCTTTCATTTTTCTCTAAAACCAAAAGTGGTAAAGGGACTTTCCCAAGATCACATCACTGATAAGGAGCTGAAAAGGGTTTGTTTCCTCTCCACATCGGGGCTCCCCTTTCTCTTTCTTTAGGGAGGATGTAAGCAAGTGAAATAACTAGCTTAGGGAGAGGAAATCGAAATTCAGTTTATGTTTCCACCACCCTGAGAGGTGACACAATTCATCCCCCAAAGAGATGAGGAAGAGTAGTGGAAGATGGGAGGAACCATGAGCCCATGGACTGGTAGAGCAGGAAAGGACCTGGGGTCATCTGGTCCGAGCTTTTCATACACCAGATGAGGAAGTAGCCCTAGATGGGTGTTGGTGTCTGTCAGAGCTGGACAAGGGCCTAGATTCTTCTGACTCCAGTCGTTGCTCTGCTTCTCCATTATTTTGACTGAAATGGGATATTTGGTGGACATCCACATTCAAATGTAAGCTCAAAAACCACGACAAGCAGAAATGGCTTCCACATTGTCTGTCCCAGTGTTCTCCATGAGCCAGAGAGGGAGCTGATAGGTAGTGTAGATCTTAGGATCCCTGTTCTCTCCTTTCTGTTGCTGAAGGAAAGTGAGTTGTCATAGAATTTCTGAGTTAGGTGAGACTTTTGGAGATCATTTAGTCCAACCACTGAGAGAACTGAGGCTCAGGGAAATTCAGTGACTTGCCCAGGGTCACTTGTAGCAGAACTGGGACTGAAACCCATTCCTTCCTTTCCACCATCTGTTTGTTTTGTCAGGGATGCTACATTTGTCCTGGCAAGTATCTGTTAGTTACTGAGGACTTACTGTAGTTAGAAGCCAAAGTGCCTTTTCTCCATTCATTCAGTTCACAACGAGTGCTCCCTATTCGGCCACTGAGAGCTGCCTCTCAATTTGGTCATGAGTCAGAATTTCAGCTCTGGTAATGGCAATGTCATGTGCTGGGGGTTTCCTTCTCATTGCCAATATTGTTTCACAATTGAGGGATTTTTAAAATCTTTTAAATGTTTTAAAATATTTTGTGTAGCCTAAGAGAGCAGGATTTGGTAACTTTTTGTGTTGTGGACCCCTTCGGCAGTCTGGGAAAACCTAGGAACCCCTCTTTAGAATCATGCTTTTAAATGATATATAGAATTATAGAAGAAACCAGTTATTAGAGTTATCCACTTTTAAAACAAAGTCATGGATCACAGGTTCAGAACCTTTACTGTAAAGATTTCTACAATGTCTCACAGCAAGTATTTCAGTATTTGGTAGTGACCAATACTGCCCTCATTAAAGGATTCTGATACCTCCAGCATCTTTCAGATAGATGATAGGGCAGACTTGGTTTCTCCCTCTCAGTGTAAGGATCTTTTCTTTCTCTCACCACTAGGTGGCGGGCATGTGGTCCACCTGCATGTGTTGTGCTTTGCCACCTGCGAACTTGAAAGGCAGACCCTCTTCCTTCTCCCAGCCCTGTTCTCAGTGAAAACATGAGCTTCAAAATGTGGCCGGTCTGTTCTGCTGGGCAGCTGTTGGGGGCAGGTCCCTGGACACTTCTTAGCCCAGAAAAAACTCCCCAGTTTAAGGCATGTTGAGACTTGTACTGAACAGGTTTCTGGCATGCCTGGGTTGCTGTTTACCAGCTCTGCTTTGAAGGCAACAGAATGGCTCACTCATTAACCAGTGCTTGTGCTGGAGGCAAACAGGCCAGTGGACTGGCTGAAACCCACTGATCACATACAACTGAACCCATTTCTTGTGTTTACTTTGAGCAATACCTATGAGAACATGGCACAAAACAAGCTGATGCTCCTAGGAAAGGCTGCGCAAAGATTGACTTGTCCTTTGGGCCTAATCCTTTGGGGTTTGTGTAACTTTGGTTTAAATAAGAAGTTTTTTGTTTTGTTTTTACTTGCTCCTTAGAAAAGATTTTCTTGGTAGATATAGCTAGTTTGGTTAGAAACTTAATTAGGAGAAACATCTGGTGTTTAAAGTTGTGAGAAAATTGTGTTCTCCTTTCAGTCTGTTTCTTTCATTTCTGATTTCATCATTAACCTGGGGGAGTTTGAGTTTGTCTTGATCTGTGTGAACTACCAGGTGTTCCGAGTTGATGAGCCCACAAGTGAGCTCTGTGTGTGTTTAGTTGGCAGAGTTGGAGGCCTAGCAGTGCTGCCCTGCTGGTTGATCTTCCATGCTGCTACTGTGTGCCAGGCACTAGAGAGACAAAAATGGGGAAATGACCCGGTCCAACAGCTTATGGTCAGGTATAGGGAAACAGTAATGGTATAAGACCTAATATTGTAAAATCCTTAGAAGAAGTCATAGATTTGAGAAGGGAAAGATCACTTCTGGAGAGGAGCCGCTGGAAGGTTTCATGGAGGAAGTGACACTGCAGGTAAGAAAAGGAATTCAGCCATCTGAAGTGGAGAAAGGAGAGGCAATATGTGCAAATATTTAGAACTAGGAGAGAGCTTTGGAATAACATTGGAGAATAGTACACAGTTTAGTTTCACAGGATATTAGAATTTGTGAAGAAGAGTACTGCGAATTATACTGTAGCCTAGAATGTCAAACTAAGAAATTTGGGGTTTATTTGTTAAACAATGAAGAGTCAGTGAAGACTTTTAAGCAGAGAGTGACAAGATCCGACTTATCTGCATTAAGAAAACTTTTAGCAGAAATAAAAAGTCTGGGCTGAAAAGGGGAGAAATGCAAAAGATGCTGAGAACTTGAAATCAGGTTGATGCAATGGACACAGCCATCAAAGGAAGTAGAAAGGCCCAGGTCAAAGCAAAAGATAATCTGGAGGTAGGGTGAAGACATTTAGCTACAGATTTTGGTGTGGGAGAGTCAGAAAGAGGAAAATTATGAGTAAAATAGGTGTGGCCTATATCAGATTGCTTGCCTTTGTAAGGAGGTGGAAGGGAGGGAATTTGGGACTCAAAAAGAAATGTTTAATGAATGTTCAAAATTGTTTATACATGGAATTGAGAAAAAAATAAAATTTATGAAAAGTGCTTGTTGAATACATACCTATGTGTGTACAGATATATGTATGTATATATAAAAATCAAGCAAAACAAATTCCCACATTGGCCATTCCCCCCCAATTATGCTTCACTGTGCCCCTAAGTGCATCACCTGTGTCAGGAGGTTGGCAGCATGCTTCATCAGTGATCTCTGGAGCTGTCGTTGGTCCTCTTACTGATTAGAATTCCAAGTTTTTCAAAGGTGCTCATCTTTACGATATTGTTGTTCTTTACGACATTGTTCTCCTCACTTCAATCTGCCTCAGATCACAAAAGCCCACATAAAGTGCTGTTTTCACCTTGGTTAGTATACCCAAGTTCCAAGTAGGCAGTGGCTGGGGGATCTAGAACTGAACTGGACTTAGCATAGCCATTGTATCTGGTAGCTGGAGCTCAGTTCCCTGGGCTGCCATGTGAAAGAACCAAGAACCTGAATTGGGTTCAGAAGCTTGATTGGTTCAGATGGAAATGTAAAACCCTCTCCTATCACAAGTCCCAGCCTCATTGCTCAAGTAGGGGAGGTTTGCTGAGAGTGATTGATCCAGGGAGAAAACTAAAAGGGGTGGGGGCAGGAAGGGCAGTCTTCCACTCTGCATTTCTAGAATAGGCTGTGCTCAGCAGTGAGCAGGCCAGAGTGCCAGAGGATCATCAGAGGCTAGATGGGCTGTCATCCGGGAGACCTGCCTTTTCTTACCAGCTTATTCCTACAGTGCTCACTTCTGTGGGGTCTTCCGGTCAGTTAACAAGTAATTATGAAGCACCCACTGTACCAGACATTGTTGTTGGGGTGCTGCAAATACAAGTACCAGCTAAGACAGTCCCTGTCCACCTGGGGCATTTTCCACCAGGCTCCCTTGGGACAGCACTTAGGAAGTTGGCATTCTGAAGAAAATAGACTGACCAGATTAATTCATTTTAATTTGTTAAACACTCATCATAGATTTAGAGCTAGAAGAGACTTCAAAGGTCATCTAGAACAGCCCCTTTGATTTACCACTAGGAAACTGGAGGCCAATGAAGTTCAATGATTTGCCCAAAGTCACACATGTGATAGACTCAATTTGAACCCAGTTTCCAGAGACTGTTCTTTCCACTGTGCTACTGACTCACTATGATCTATCTCCAGAGGTGCATATTTCAGGCTTCAGGTTAGATCAATTTTTGTCTCATTATAGAGAGGACCATTAATCCAGTACCTACAAGACATGTGCTGGGCACCAAAGGAAATAAAGGGTGAGTTAGGAAGACAGCCCTCAGCCTCAGGAAGCTTCCATTGTGTCTGGTGGGGGCGACATACAAGTGGCCAGTTTTTGTGAAAGTTTGTTGCGTGATCTGCATCTCCATGTCCTCAGTCAATGCAAGATTTGAGTTTTTATGTTGTTCATGAGAAGCCTTGTAGTATTTCAGTTTTAATGGTCTATGACTGTTTATTTGTTTAGTTTCTTTCTGAGGCATCCCATGATAAAAACCATCACTAAATTGCCACTGAATAATCCTATTTTTCCCTTTCTCTTTCTCTTAGGTGTGAGAAAATCGTTGATTTATAGTTCAATGAAAATGCAAAAAATGTGGATCGGATGGATAAAGAAGACATCCTAATGTTGTTTACTTTTGTAAATGCTGTGTATAGATGAATAAAGTGTTTGATCTTTTTGTCAGAAAACAATTATTTTTACCTCTTATTTAATTTCTTTGGAAACCTTGGGCTAAGTAGGAAAGGATTACATAAAAGTGGTTTGGGATAGTTCTGTGACAAGAGAATTATTCTGTTCACCTCCATGTCCAGCTGTGTGGATTCAGTGTTCATTAGAACTTAGACTGACATGTTTTCTGGGCACATTAGTGTCAGAAGTGTGTGAAGTTGCTCATGTGTGTGGAATATTCAGCCCCTGGATGATCAGTCTAGGAAGCTTAACCTCTCTACTTGCTTTCTCATAATCTCCTCTTACCAGCCTGACTCCACACTTGTTTTTTCCAGTTAGGGTTCTAAAGTGTCTGATTGAAGTTTTACTGGGTCAGGTCTTCGATTTTTCTTTGATGTCCTCCTTTAAAAGGCATGATGGCCACAGCCTTGAGTGCTACAGTGTTTGGGCCCCATCACCAGAATGGTCAAGTGCCATTTTGGTTTATCCTTTCCTTGTATACCAATCGTGAGAAGCATAGTATCAAGCTAGAAATCTAGGGGAACTGCATCGCTAAAGACAGTCTGTTACCAGGTCTCTCCTCTTCTTCCTCTGAATTGTCCCTCAGCTGTGCCCTGTATTCTCCATCCCTCCTGCCAATACCAGAGCCAAGGCTCTCATTATAATGTCACCACTAGTGCCGAAAGTCAACTCCCTCCTGCCCTCTGACTCTTCTGCAATCTTAAGTCTTAAATCAGTGGCTTCATCCCTCCAAAGCTAGATGAGAGCTCCTCTTTGAGATCACCCTGACGAGTTTGGACTTTACCCAAGTCTTCCCTCATCTGGTCCCATTCAGCCGATCCATCCTCATCTTACACTGTCTTTTCCACCCATATACTCCAGCACAGTGCTTCAGAGAGGGTACCTAATAGATTTTTTCCCTTACCTGAAAAGCCCACAATTTCATCTAAGCAGGCACATCAGCAGGTCCAGATTGCAGTCCCCCTCCACACATCACCAAACGATTTCATGACCAAAAATATTTGTCACCCAGTGGCCAACTTTGTGACAGGCTTCTCTGAACGAGGCTGGTCTCTGTGAAACAGGCATGGAGTTATCATTTGACCCCTCCCAGAAGTCGTACCCCCAAAGCACAGCCCTTAGGAGCCCAGGCTTAGCATATGTTGGTGAGCCTTTGGAAAAGCACTCCAGTGGAAACTCAATAATTAGAACACAAAACTGTAAACCCTGAAGACCATTTAGCCTTCCACCGCCTTAATTTCCTAAGCAAGGAGGATACTGCCCAGAAGCTAATTTCCCATGGTCATATAAGGCATTATTAAGAGAGTTTGAACCTGAGCAGGGGGATCCTGACTCTCAGGCCCATGCCTTTTTCATTACATGACACTCTTTCCAAACATGATGCAGTAACAGCAAGCCTTTATTAAGTGCTTATTGTGTACAGGTGCTTAGTTTTCATGCTCAACAGCTCCCAAGACGTTTTTTAGATGTTGCCTGTAATTGATTACTATTGGAGCAGGGAACTGACCAGATCAGTGATTAAAAATAACCACCCAGGGGCAGCTAGGTGGCGTGGTGTATAGAGCACCAGCCCTGGAGTCAGGAGTACCCGAGTTCAAATCCGGCCTCAGACACTTAACACTTACTAGCTGTGTGACCCTGGGCAAGTCACTTAACCCCAATTGCCTCACTAAAAAAAATATATATATAACCACCCAAGGGGCGGCTAGGTGGCGCAGTGGATAAAGCACTGGCCCTGGATTCAGGAGGACCTGAGTTCAAATCCGACCTCAGACACTTAACACTTACTAGCTGTGTGACCCTGGGCAAGTCACTTAACCCCTATTGCCCTGCAAAAAAAAAAAAAAATAACCACCCAAGCAAACTGATTTAAACAGCTTCTGAATTATAACAAATAATACCCCTCCTCAAGAGCAGAAAGTTTGTTTTTTATCCCAATGGAGTGCATCAGAAAGCAAAGTTTGGGAAAGGGTGCTGTGTTGGGAAGCAATGAATTAAAACAATGTATTTAAAAGAGAAAGCATCATTGGACTTAGAATTTGAATACTGGCTCTGCTGCCTACCAGCTGGTTAAGTCCTGTGACCTCTTCTGACCCTTCCACACTAAGGTATTGTAGGAAAAGTGTAAACTCTGAAGGTTTCTTATCATTGTGAAGTTTTATTATTGGTTTACATGGAGAGCTTCTGGCTTAGCCCTCTGATCGGTATTTTTTGCATCGCTTTTTAAACTTCCTGTTAAGTTGGGGGTATGGCAACAGGGAAGCCCTGCAGGATTGACTGAAAGCTGCATACTTCATTTGCAGCTGGAGCTTTTGATCAAAGCTGTAGATTTTGATCAAAGGTGATGAGCCATGGCCTCCCTGTGGAATCGTCTAAACTCTGGCCCCCAAACTCGTTCCTAATCCATGCATGTGTAGTTGAAATATCACTAACGGAAGATTTAGATTGAAGCTCCAGGCCCCATATTTACACCGTGACCTTGGGTAACTCATTCCCTTCTCCCAACCTGAGTTTTCCCATCTGCCAACACAGGGCCAATAACAACTCCCCAAGATGCTTTGTCATGGAGTTTGAATGAAATTATGTAAAATCCTTTGTAGACTACAGAGGAGCCTTTGTAACAGTAACATGGAGGAGTCAAACCCCCCTGGCCACATGAAGTCCACACCACAGCAGTCCTGAGTGTGCCCAAACCAAATTAAAATGTAATTGGGAAATAGTTAACAAAATAAATAAAAAGGCAATAAAACATAGATAATAGTACATTTAAAACAGGCAGCAGGCAGCTCACAGGGATCCTTAGGCAGGGATAAGTGACCCTGCCCACTCTCTATTTGAGCCTGACCATTGCAATTACTAAGTTAATGGCCACCATGGTTGGAAGAGAATTCCGTCGTGCCATTTATGAAAGTGACTGTTCATTTGCAGGTTTTGCATGAAAATATTTTTTTGGCCTTGTTTCATTTTGCATTTTGACACAGCAGCTCTCTAAAGACAGGTCTTGGCCTTTATCAAGGAATTCCCTAGATTGTCATGTTACTAATCTGTTTTCTCTTCATTACAGAGAAAGAGACAGTTAATACCACAAAATCTCTAGGAATAATAAACATGAGGAGGAAAATGTGCTAGAAATGCTTGCTAATTGTGTTCTTGGGCGAGTCTCAATCTCTCAAGTGCCTCAGTTTCCTTATCTGTAATTGTAGAGATGGGGTGGGGGGAAAGAGGGATTTGAGCTAGACAAAATTTTAGGTTCTTTTTAAGCTCTGAAATCCTTTGAAGCATGCATGATTTCAGCCACTAGGAAAAGTTTGAAAAGACCAATGGTTAGAGCACTGGGACTGGTGCAAGAAGACTCATCTTTGTGAATTCAGATCCAACCTCAGGCAGTATGACCCTGGGCAAGTCACTTAACCTGTTTGCCTCAATTCCTCATCTGTAAAATAAACTGGAGAAGAAAATGGCAAACCACACGGGTATCCTTACCAAGAAAACCCCAAATGGGATCATAAAGAGTTGGACACTACTGAAAAATGGAAAAAAAAAGATGATGCAACAACATTCCGACTTTAACTGATACCTTTGGAGATGTCCACGGCAAGGATGATTGACCCTGGTTATTCTAAAGAAGCATCGGTTATACTCCTTCTTGAAATTAATCAGAAATTAATTTTCTCTTAGAAAATCGGAATGCAAGTGCTGTTGGTTCCACAGTTGACTACATTCTATGATGTATACCTGTGTGTGTGTGTGTGTGTGTGTGTGTGTGTGTGTGTGAGAGAGAGAGAGAGAGAGAGAGAATGAGTGAACACAGGCCAATCTGAACTGGTTTTCAGGTAGGATACCTCTTTGAGTTTGAAGCAACCTTACATGCTGGACAAGTGTTATATATTTTAATGATGCACATCATTCACTGATGTTTTACAAATATTTTTAAGACTTGAGAGTAAATAATTTTATTAGAAAAAATCACAGGAAGGGCCTTAAGGATTTTCCTAGTCTAATTTTACAAATAAGGAAACTGAAGCTCCAAAGACGGGAAGTGACTTGCCTAGGATCAAACAGCCACAAAGCAGAAAAGTAGAATTACAACCCAGTTCTCCTATCAGCCAACTGCAGCTTAGGGTCCACGCTCCTTCCTATTCTTCCCCAACAACGTTGGGGTGGTCTGAAAAGCCTTGGCTTTGCCTAGTCCTGGCTTCCTCAAATCCATTTTATCTCTCTGCCTTTTTAAGTGCCCAACCTCATCCCTGGAGGCCATGGGGCTTTGCAAGAATTATCTTCCTTTTGGTAAAGATCCAATAGTGAATGAGCTATGACTCACCTAGCCCTAAACCCTACGGGTGACTAGTTCTTGTTCAGATTAAAGGTACACCATCCCACAGTAGTTTGCTTTCATTGCCTGCCCCCTTGACACCGACCCCGCTTCCCGCACCACCCCACCCCACCCCCAACAGGTTAGTTGCTCTATTTGGAGATGGGGAGGAGGGAAGAGGATCAGTAAGTATCTTGAAACTACAAAATCAGGACTTGAGAAATTGTTCCGGATTAGGCCCTTGCTCCCTATGTCAGGAGCTAACTGGAAAAAACGGGCTCATCTTTAGCCTGAGTGCGAGGGTTAAATGCTTGGTGTGGGGAGAGAATGAACAGGTTCAGGCAGGAAGAGCTGTCTACACTTGTCAAGTTCAAGCATCTCAAAGCAGTCCCTCCGACACTGAAGGAGAGAGAAGGGCTCTGAACCCTAGATTTGAGGAGGCTGCTGGGGCAACAAGTGAGGGGAGAATCAGAGAGCAATCTCAGACTGGGGAAGGGCTGTCTTCGCGCTGGCAGCTAGGTGGCGCCATAGTGCTCGGAGTGTGGGGCCTGGAGTCAGGAAGACTCATCGTCATGAGTTCAACTCCAGCCTCAGACACTTCCTAGCTGTGAGACCCTGGGCAAGTCACTTCACCCTATTTGCCTCAGTTTCCTCATCTGTCAAATAAGCTAGAGAAGGAAATGACAAACCACCTCTAGTGTCTTTGCCAAGAAAACCCCAAATGGGGTCACAAAGAAAAACAACTGAACAACAATAGCATGGTGTGATAGAAACTGCTGGATTTGTAGTTGGGCACTGAGTTCAAATCTCACTTCTGCTACTGACTACTGGTGTGACCTGGGAGAAGTAAATCTCTTCACCCTGTCACACAGCTGGTCTATATAGGAGGCAGGTCTCCTCAACTCCAACACCAATCCTCTCTGCTAACACTGCCCAACTTTCATAAAGAGAGTGACTGACTAACAGTGGAGGAGGTAGGAAGAGGGTATATGGCAGGCCACTGGGAGAGAGAACTGGGGAGGGACAAAAGGAACCTTGTGGCTGCTTTGTCCATCACTTTGTAGGGCTATCCTGGGCCTGAGGAAATGTGGCCTGAATTATAAGGAAACATGCCCTTGCTAATAGCAAAGAGTAACTAGAATGTTGAAGCAGCCTCCTGGTGAGCAAGCCTGTTACTTCATCTCTAGAGGTCTGGCAGGGATGTACACCGAGGCATTGGGAGTCGAATGGAGCTTAAAAGGACATG
Organism: Dromiciops gliroides; assembly: GCF_019393635.1. NCBI lineage: Eukaryota > Metazoa > Chordata > Mammalia > Microbiotheria > Microbiotheriidae > Dromiciops > Dromiciops gliroides. Next base: position 708,046,125 of record NC_057861.1, read on the forward strand.
GTGGAGGGGCAGCTAGATGGTGCAGTGGATAGAGCACCAGCCCTGGATTCAGGAATATCTGAGTTCGAATCCGGCCTCAGACATTTAACACTAGCTGTGTGACCCTGGGCAAGTCACTTAACCCCAATTGCCTCACACACACACAAAAAAGGACATGGTGGAAGAACTGGAAGTATGCTCAGGTTATTTTTTGTCCTTTATTTACTTTTTTAAAATAATAAACATTTTTATTTAGAGTTTGGGGTTCCAATTTTTATCCCTCTTCCCCTCTCTCCTCCCTCCCTGAGGCAGCAAACAATCAGATATGAGTTATATATGTATGATTATGTAAAACTTTAACATATTTGTCATTCTGTACAAGAAAACTTGATTAAAAGGAAAGAAGAGAAAGTAAAAAATAGCACACTTCAGTCTGTGCTATTAAAGGTGTACCTTTAATCTGAACAAGAACTTTCTTTGGAGGTGGATAGTATGTTTCATCAATAGTGCTTTGGGATTGTCTTGGATTGCTGAGAATAGTTAAGTATTTCACAGCTCTTCCCCCTAATGCTCAAGTTTTTAATCAATAATTGCTTCCCCTGGGGACAGCTAGGTGGTGCAGTGGATAGAGCACCAATCCTGGATTCAGGAGGACCTGAGTTCAAATTGGGCCTCAGACCCTTGACACTTACTAGCTGTGTGACTGGGCAAGTCACTTAACCCTCATTGCCCCGAAAAAAAAAAGAAAAAAAAAAGAATTGCTTCCCCATCTACAGAAAGATTTCTTTGGGACTTTAGAATAGGAGTTAGTTTGTGGAACTAATGTAAACTCCAGAAAGTAATAGGAGAGAACTTTATTTCTCTCTCCTGTATCCAACTGCATGCAATCAGACATTTATTAGATGCTTTCTAAGTGTAGAGAACTGTGCTAAGTTAGTGCACAACATGGGGTCCCTACCAACAGGGAGCTTGCTATCTAATAAGGAAATCATAACACCAGGAATTGTTTTCAGGTGATGTAAAAATAGTGAGAAAGTAGTGCAGAGGACAGTTGTACTGTGGTATAGTCAAACTGGGAGGGGAACAACCCATCTCCCAGAGAGACCAGCCCATCCTCTTGTGGAACTTGAAAGACTTGGTCATGGAAGGTAGGAAGCAAACCCCAGAAAAAGAATGTCAAAGTGACAGCACCTAGGAAATAGAAGCAAAGAAAAAAAACAGGGCCATGGGCACAGGACCACAAGGTAAGGGCATAGGGAGAGTAATTGTCAGACCGCCTTGGAAGAAAATCACACCCCACTAGATATCATCACTCTAGGGCAAAGTCCCATCCAACCTGCCCTAGTTATGCCTCTGTATAACATATTCATAACTATAATGCTAACCAATTACCTGTCTGTGTTTTACATTCTCTAACACTGTACACTCTCCAGGACTTAAAATGTCCTCTCTCTCTTTATAGTGATCAGGTTACATAATCCCCTATTAGATCATAAACTCATTGGGAGCAGAGACTTTAACAGTAGATAAAATGCTAAGACCAGAGTCAGGAAAATCTGAGTTCAAACCCAACCTTACTCCCTGGATGACCTGGGCAGATCACTTAACCTCAGTTTGCCTCAGTTTCCTCAACTGTAAAATGGGGATAATAACAGCGCCTACTTTACAGGGTTGTTGTGAGGCTCAAATGAAAGAATTTTTGTAAAAAGCACAGCACAGGGTGCAGCTCAGTGATGCTGCAGTGGATAAAACACCGGCCCTGGATTCAGGAGGACCTGAGTTCAAATCCGGCCTCAGATACTTGACACTTACTAGCTGTGTGACCCTGGGCAAGTCACTTAACCCTCATTGCCCCACCAAAAAAAATCAAAAAACAAAAAGAAAACAACAAAAAGCACAGCACAAGTGCCTGGCATATAGGTAATATATAAATACTCATTCCCTCCCTCTCTATTCACCTGTGATTTCTTTTAGTACTTAGCACAGTGTCTAGGACATAGTAGAAACCTAACAAATGCTTGACTCAAAAGAATAATAATAGTTATAAAAACATGTGTGTGAGGGGCAGGTAGGTGGTGGAGTAGATAGAGCACTGGCCCTGGAGTCAGGAGGACCTGAGTTCAAATCCGGCCTCAGACATTTGACACTTACTAAATGTGTGACCCTGGGCAAGTCACTTCACCCCAATTGCCTCACCAAAAAAAACCTCAAAAACCAAAAATGTGTGTGTGTGTGTCTGTGTGTGTCTGTGTGTGTGTGTGTGTGTGTGTTGGTGTCAAGAGGCCTAGGTCCAAATCTGAGCTTTGCCATTTCCTATCTCTGTGACCTTGGTCAAATCACTTAACTTCTGTGGGTCTCAGTTTCCTCTTCTGTAAAATAAGGGAATTGGACCTCAGAGGTCCTTTTTAGCTCTAAATATATGATCCTAAGACATTATGAAGCACGTGCTCTTCCTCTGAAGGAACAAAAGCCTTTAACAGGGCAAGAAGGAAACAGCAGCAGGAGGAAACCAGGTTTGGGGAGGTAGGGAGGGTGGGATCTCTGCAAGTTCCACCGCTGAATGACTGATTTTTTACAAGCAGCAAACTAAATAATGCTGCAATTTTCCCAACTCCTCCAAGTCCTAGGAGCTCGTATTGTTGGGTCTTTGTAATCCATTGGTTCAAGTTTACTCCTGGATCTTATGCCATGTGATATAGCTCCCTGAGCCCAACCCTGGTGACAAAATAACAGCATTGGTGGTCTCACAGAATCATGGGATTTAGAGCCAGAATTGACCTCATTTTACATGTGAGAAAACTGAGGCTCAAAGAGGTTAGACCGATGGTAAGAACTGGGATTTGAACCCAAGTCTTTGACTCTGCCTCTCTGGCCTTGTGCAAAACTGTGAGCTTGATCAGGATTTCCTCAAGGCTGAACTTCTTTTTTTCTGTACCTTTTATCTGCTCTGCTATGTCCTAGTGTCCAGTGCTTTAACAGTCTCTCCCTCATTCCCTGTTCTCAAGAAAGGATCTAAGATGTCATTTTCATCTTAGTGTAAATGAGATCACAGTATTCTCTCTCCTGGGGGGGGGGGGACAGTATTTCTATTCAATTTGTTTTTAAATCTTCTTCCCAGTGGATTAACAAAAAAAAAAAAATTGTCTCTAGCCGAAGGAATTTCAGGCCTTCTTTTTCTGAAGTTTGGGTCCAGGAGTTCTCACAAAGGCCAGCCTTGTACCCAATATGATTCGGGGGAGTATGCAAGTCTCCTTTCCCCAAATTTTTGTCCTCTTCATGTATGCTAATTTCCTTGAGTTACCTTCCCAACTTTTAAGATGCTGATACCCCTGGGAGGGATGGCAGATTGGTCCTGGATACCTTCTTATGAATGGGCTTATCAGCTACTTTCTTCCTTAAATTAGAGGGCAGCTGTTAAGGGCAAGGGGAAGAAAATGGGAAGGGACTCCAGATGACAGGATATAGAAATGCAAGAATGTTAAAGACAATGTAAGGTTAACCCTACCTCATTTTTTTTTTTGGTGGGGCAATGAGGGTTAAGTGACTTGCCCAGGGCCACACAGCTAGTACGTGTCAAGTGTCTGAGGTCAGATTTGAACTCAGATCCTCCTGAATCCAGGGCCAGTGCTTTATCCACTGCACCACCTAGCTGCCCCAGGTTAACCCTATCTCAATCAGACTTTTTTTGCTAGTTCAAATATTTACCTGAAACAGCATAACCCTGATAGAATTTTGCTGCTCTGCCTAGCTTACCAAGCTTTGTATGTGATCATTGTTTAATTTGAACCTTGGAGTCAGAAATCAATCAATAAGCATTCATTAAGCACCTACTATGCGGCAGGGATTGTGCTAGCTAGGTGCACAGAGGGATACAGAGGCAAAAGATGAAACAGTCCCTTCTTTCAATAAGTTTACATCCCACAGAAGGGATAACATGTACATATGTAAGGGTGTACCCCTTCCAGACTTAGAAATTCCTAAGATGAAGAGGCAAGTAACAGAGATATAAGGGGGATTGATTCTCATTCAGACAGCATTTACGCCTTGTAAAAGGTGAGTTCCTTTCATATAGGAGTGGATCATTTTGCACCTTGTAAAGGAATACTTTGAGTAAACTTACTTGTACCTCATAAAGGATGAGAAGCTTTGAGTAGTTTGTTTGCTTATGAAAAGACCAGGCTAACATCTGAGGAAACCAGGGGAGAGACAATGACCTTGCCCCTGGGGCATAGACTGCTTCGGTCCTTTTTCCCAGACACTCCAACTACATAAACCCACTGAAGAGCTTTAATGTTTTACAAACTGAGGAACCTTGTACCCCAAAGCTCTTTGGTAATTATTGGTCAAACGGGCATTGCCTTTTTACGACTTAGTCTGCAGAGATAATGCTTTGGGAAACGTGCAGGAGAGACACCCTAAGTTAGGGGGAGGTTTCCCATTGGGCAGAACAGCCCTCTACCAAGAATGAGGAATCAAAAGAAAAGGCTAAATAAAACCTTTGCTCTTTTGACCTCCTTCATGGGGATAGGAGATACAGCACCACAGGAGCAGAACTAGTGGGGAAGGCTCAGCTGGGAGGAGTAAATCCAGAGGAGTGAAGCATTTAATTATAAAATTCTATGCTCTGTCCCTGAGAGGAGAGCAACCTGCTTGGTCACATACATCCCCTACATATGTGTGTTGTGTGTGCCTACTCCCCCCACTAATACTGTGTGTATTTGTAGGGCAATGTACACTATGGATGGGAATGTTTTATAGCCACAGCTCTGACTATCCCATCTCAGCAAATGCCTATGCTATGAACTAACTGTGCCTTCGACATTGAAGGCTTGTGAGTTATAGCTTTGGAAGTGAGTATCCACAGGGGACCAGAGAATCAAAGGTAGGAGGTGACCTCTGGGACCCAATCTAATAGTATGAATGTGGGAAATAGTCCAGAGGGAGTGTTACACATATATAAACACACACACACATATACACACACACACACACACACACACACACACACACACACACACGGCAGTAGCAAAGTGGATGGTGCGTTGAAGTCAGGAAGACCTGAGTTCAAATCCAGCCTTGGAGGGGCGGCTAGGTGGCGCAGTGGATAAAGCACCGGCCTTGGATTCAGGAGTACCTGAGTTCAAATCCGGCCTCAGACACTTGACACTTACTAGCTGTGTGATCCTGGGCAAGTCACTTAACCCCCATTGCCCAGCAAATAAATAAATAAATAAATAAATAAATAAATAAATAAATAAATAAATAAATAAATAAATAAATAAATAAATAAATAAATAAATAAATAAATAAATAAATAAATAAATAAATGAACGAACGAACGAACGAACGAACGAACGAACGAACGAACGAACGAACGAACGAACGAACGAACAAACGAACAAATGAATAAATAAATAAATAAACAAACAAACAAACAAACAAACAAACAAACAAACAAATAAATAAACAAATAAACAAACAAATCCAGCCTTGGAAACTTCCTACCTGCATGACCTTGGTCAAGTCATTTAACCTCTGTTTACCTATGAATGGGTGAGCAACTAGAGAAGGAAATGGCAAACTGTTCCAGTATCTTTGCCAAGAAAACCCTATGGACAAAGTCCACAGTGTCAGAAAGGGTCAGACATGACTGAACAACCAAACAACAATGTCCCATATATAACCTAGTTTGGTGATCATCTCTCTAACTACTGTTGGCACATTTTCCTCATTAATTTTTATCCTGGGTTCTAAGATAATCAAGGGGCATAGTTTGATGTTTCTTCATTATTTACTAAAATTGCCACATCTCATTAATTGATAGCTGTGAGCTCCCACTCTTGTTGATTTTATGTTATTAATAATAATAGCTATTTACCTAGCACCTACTTACTACATGCTAGGCTCTGTACTAAGTGCTTTTCAAATATTATCTCATTTAATCCTCACAACAATCCTTTAGGGGGAGGGAAAAAGGGGGTAGGAGATATTATTATCACCCCCATTTTACAATGAGGCAACCAAGGCAGAGGTTGAGTGGCTTGCCCAAGGTCACCCAGCTAATCACTGTCTGAGGCACATTTGAACTCAGGTCTTCCTAACTCCAGGCCCACCACTCTATCCACTGCAGTCACTTAGCTGGGGATTAAATATGTATTAAACAAATTGGGGAAACTACATCCTCCCCACCCCTTATTGTTTCCTCATCTTTCCTCTATCTAACTCCTTGATCTCTGAAGTATAAATAGATATCAGTGTTACTTTTTTGCTTATTTACAGCTTAACATGCCATTTTGTGTGTGTGTGTGTGTGTGTGTGTATGTTTTGTGGTTTTTTGGTGAGGCAATTGGGGTTAAGTGACTTGCCCAGGGTCACACAGCTAGTAAGTGTTAAGTGTCTGAGGCCGGATTTGAACTCAGGTACTCCTGAATCCAGGGCCAGTGCTTTATCCACTGCGCCACCTAGCTGCCCCATACAGATAAATTCTTAGGGAGTGGTCTTAAGTCACATCTAGTATGTATCGGAGAAAGAACAGGAAACAATCCTTCTTGTCCTCTCCTCTGCATCTCGAAATGTTGACCACCCTCTCTTCCTGGATACTTTCTTCTCCCTAGGTTTGATGTCACTAATCTCTCCTGGTTCTCTTCCTCCCTGACTGCTTTTTCCGCACCACAGTTGTGCCCCTATTTGCGAGCTTGCTACACTAGAAACTCCAAGGAGTTCACCTTTGGGTGCATATGGGCTCCTTCCTAGAGTCTTTCTGTCCTTTCAGGGATCTCTCCTCAAAAGAACCCGGAGCCCGTTAGCTTCTTTCACTGCAGAAGGCCAGGATTTCTCTTCTCTCTCAAGCTCTTAGGCACAGAACATTCAGGAATCAGTGAGTCAAGATGTATACAGGTAACTTAAAGATAATGATAATGATGATAGCTAATATTTATATAGTGTTTACTTTGTGCCAGTCACTGTGCTAAATGCTTTATAAATATGGCCTCATTTGATTTTCACAACAACCTTGGGAGGTAGGTGTTATTATTGTCCTGGTTTTACAGATGAGGAAGATGAGGCAAACAGAGGTTAGGTGACTTGCCCAGGGTCACATAGTTATTAAGTGTCTGAGGCTAGATTTGAACTCAGGTCTTCCTAATTCCAGGTCCAGCTTCACCATCAGGTAAGTACCTGCCATCTCTCTCCTGAGCTTCAGTTTTACATCACCAACTGCCTATCAGAGATTTCAGATTGTATATCTCAGAAAACATGTGAAACTCAAAATGTGCAAAACAGGACTCATTATCTTTCTCCCTCCCCCAAACCTACCTCTTTTTCAAATTTCTCTATTTCTATAGATGACACCACCATTCTTCCAGTCTCCCAGGTTCATCACCTGAGCATTATTCTCAAATTCCTGCTTTCTCCCTTCATATTTCCAACCAGTTGTCAAATTTTGATATTTCTACACCCTATAACTTGCATATCTGTTCTCTTCTCTATATTCCGACAGCCACCACTCAAGTATGGGATCTCATCACATTTTGCCTAGTCTGTTGCAATGGACTCCTAAGTGGTCTCCCCATCTTAAGTGTCTCCCCCCATTCTAGCTCATCTTCCATATTGTTGTTCAGTCATTTTTCAGTCACGGCTGACTTCATATTTCAATGTGAAACATTTCTTTATACCCACAACTGCTAGTACCTTCCTTCCCTCATTTTCTTGTTTAGTGTATACTAATGTAGCATTATCTTCAATATCCTTTCCTCTAGGGGGTAGCTAGGTGGCGCCGTGGATAAAGCACTGGCCCTGGATTCAGGAGGACCTGAGTTCAAATTCGACCTCAGACAATTAACACTTACTAGCTGTGTGACCCCATAGCCCCACAAATAAATAAATAAATATCCTTTCCTCTAGAGTCTATGGCTATTGTCACTATATCCTTAAAAGGCAATGGAATTTTGGTGGATTGACCATTTAGTGATTCTGAAGTTTAACTGTGATGGATGAAGAAACTGTGAGAGGACAGAGAAAAGGGACAAAGAGAAATTATTTCTTGAGAGAACTGAGGGAATTGTTATCTTGAGAAGACAAATGAAGAAAATGCTTGAGAAAGATTTTAATTGTTATGCTGAGAGAACTGAATGATGGGACCATTTTTCTAGAATTTCCTAGTAGTTCATGGTTAAAGGCATCTTTGGCTATGATCATTCTCATGGCTGATACATTGTAAATCATTGTTTAGATCTTTTTAAAAAAAAATGGCATGTTAGGGGCAGCTAGGTGGCACAGTGGATAGAGCACTGGCCCTGGATTCAGGAGGACCTGAGTTCAAATCCAGCCTCAGACACTTAACACTTACTAGCTGTGTGACCCTGGGCAAGTCACTTAACCCCCATTGCCCCACAAAAAAACAAAAAAAAGAATTTATCTGTACTGGTGAATGGAGTCTCCTCATCAAGACTTTCCTCCGTGTATGAAGACAAACTAGTACGGCTATTTTGAAACCATCTTATTTCACAGGAGCAGAGATTCAGGGGTTGTTAAGGGGCTTAGAGGCCATCAAATCCAATTCTCTCAATTTGCAGTAGGGGAAACCAAGGCCGGGGGCAGTGAAGCCGCTTCTCCAAGGCGTTCTGGGCTTCATAACATGCTCTTTGTTTCCCAACCCTCCCTCAACTATATTTCCAACTGTTAAAAGCATTTCGAAGGAACAGTTAGCATGCAAATCAGTATGCTTAAAAGGGGGTTGGTTGTTTTGCATTTATTTTCAAATCATCCCCTAAGACCCCTACTTGCAGGTGACCGGGTGCTGCTATCAAAACCCTCCCAGCTGGCCAGCCAAATCTGCCCACTTTGGAACTCCTGCTATGGGGCCTGCAATTAACCAGAGCAGTACAAAAGCGCCTATTGTTCATTCTCGGCCATGAAAGTGAAGCAGAGGAAGGGCGGGACAATAAATTCATTAAGCCGGGGGTTCTGGCTTTTTTTTTTTTAATGAAAGCCACAGACGCCATGGACACAGAAGGGGTGAACCTGACTTGAAGGTTTAAATCCTGAGGTCCAAGCTCAGTTGTCTGAATCGCTAGGCATTTTATGCACAACATGCCCTGTGGTATTGAAGGATGACTGGGATGTGCTATTTCCTTAAAGGACTTTATAGGGGATTTTCTGAGAGCTGTGACAGCAAGTGCAATACATTGTCCTTCCTGAGGCATCATGTCTAATGTGTCAGTTGAACATGCTCTAATTTATATCATACCAGAAATTGTTCATAAAACATTTTTCATAGAAATCACATCTTTCAAGGGGGAAGATATTTTATTAATTATACTACCTTACATCTCTCAGATTTCTCTCTCTTTTTTAATTTTTTGGTGGGGGGTAGGGGGGGGTAGGGAATGAGGGTTAAGTGACTTGCCCAGGGTCACACAGCTAGTAAGTGTCAAGTGTCTGAGGCCGGATTTGAATTCAGGTCCTCCTGAATCCAGGGCCAGTGCTTTATCCACTGTACCACCTAGCTGCCCCCCTTCTCTTTTTTTAAGGTGCAAGATTTAGATCAACAAAGTAGCTCAAGTGGAAGGGAACAGGGGAAAAGAAACAGCCTTAAAAAGCAGGAATTACACCTATAACCCACCAAATCAAGAACCCTTCCTGAGCCTGACTGACGTGGCATTTTTTATTCCAATTTTCTTTTCTGGCTGCTAGCATTTGTTTTAACATCAACTTTATTTCTGAATCTATCTTCACCCACCCATGGAGCAATCCCTTATGACAAAATATAAAAGGAGGTGGGGAAATGAAGCATTTTCAGCAAAACTCATCAAAACATCACCCAAGAGTAACAGTCCTGTCCAGGTTTGGGTCAGTGGGACTTCAGTTCCCAAAGATGTTCAGTGATTTGGGTTTCCTCACAAAGTTGCCAGCTCAAGCCTTGCTTGTTATAGTAGTCTGGCAGTATATGCAATGTTCCACATCCGTAGTCCCCCCACCTCTTCCAAGAAGGGAAGGAGGTGCATTTTCTCTTCTCGGGATTCAGCATGTATTTTTGGCACGCGGTTGGTCTTCTTACGTCTTCCTCCAACAAACAAGGAGAGAATTCTGTCTCAGTATGGTAGCATGCAGAGGAGGAGCCTGACACTTTAGGAAGGCAGTTCAGGTGGAACTAGTCAGCAATGAGGATACCAGTAGGCTTTGGAACCTCCTCTGCTTTCCTTGGATGGCTTTGTTTGATCTGTGATTGGTCACTGTCAGAACCGGATGTAGCTGGCTGGTTGCCTCTAAGTGATCCTGCTTGGGGGGAGGGTAGACAATTGCATACATTACAGAGAAGAGAGCAAGCTTTGTCTTGAAACCTCCCTAGTGAATTTGCCTAGACTGGGGAAAAAAAAAGGCCTTCTTAGATGGGAGGAACTTGTCAGTCCAGAATGACTACATTTGACTCGTCCTAGAATTATGGTGAATAAACGTGTGTGAGTTTTGTTTTAAACTTGTGAATCTGAAGAATTTTCAGACCAAGCATGTGCCAGTCCGCACCTGGGGAATATTAATGGTTGGTGATCCAATGGACTTTCTCGTTTGAGTTCCCCAATCTCACCCATGATGAAAGTGATAGGAAAGTATTGAGACATGAGGTCACACATCTGCTGCCACTAAGAGCAAAATTTGGTGTGAAAGTTTCCTTTAATTTACTTCTTCTGAATGACTTACAATAAACACTGACTGGATTCAGTTCTAGTGAAATGAATTCTTTAAAGGCAGCCCCTGTTGTCAGTTTCCTATCTATGACCATTTTTTTTTTTAAATCAAGCCCAGAGCAAGCCTGATTCCTTTGAGAGGTATAAAGCATATGACATCATGGTGATATATCCTGTAACTCATCAACTCCGTTCTGATAGCTGTTAGAAGCCCTTCTTGGTCTCTGGGGCTACCAGTCATTTTTGCATGGTTTATGATTCTGTTCATCCCCAAGGGGTGGGTGACAAACTTGCATCTCGTTCCTCTTTTTAACACTACATGTGACTTTCTGAGGACTGTATTTCTGAGGGGGAAAAGAGGAAAAAACCTTGCATTATCAATTGCAGGGCCCTGGAAAAAGATCTTCCCTTCTTTTTACATCTTGGCTACACTCAGAATTTTCTTTGATTCTCCTCTTTAGTGGAGGAGAGAAGACAAAGGACAATGTGGGGACACACTGTACAGGTGCTAGACCAGAGAGTACAGCATGTATCTCCACTTGTAGCCCACAACCCAGAACCTCAGCTTTGAGTTTAAACAAACCAAGCTCACTCCATGGAAGGCTTCTCACAAATTAGTCTCTCTGGTTTGTTTGCACCCACTGGTGTAGCTCTATTGGACCATATTAGAAAGCAAAACTTAAAATGAAAAAAAAAAGTACACAATCAAAACAAGATAGTTGGGGCGGCTAGGTGGCACAGTGGATAAAGCACCGGCCCTGGAGTCAGGAGTACCTGAGTTCAAATCCAACCTCAGACACTTAACACTTACTAGCTGTGTGACCCTGGGCAAGTCACTTAACCCCAATTGCCTCACTAAAAAAAAAAAACAAAAAAACAAGATAGTTAAGGAGCTTGGAATGGCATTAAGCAGCAGCGTTCTCATCCCTCAACACAAATAAATGTCCTTTATCCCGAGGTCTCCTGGAAGTCCTAGACTTCCCCCACTTAATATCCCTTGTTCTCCTAGGTTTCCAGTTTGGCAGGAGAAGGACATAGTTCATAAAACTGACATCACTTCCCATTCCATTTCATCTCAGCTGTCTGAGATACTGACTACTGCCTCAGTCACACCATTAAATCCTCTTGCCTCTTCTCAGGCACGGACACTCCAGTCATGCTGCTCCTAGCAATCTGTGGACCTCAGAACAGAGCTTCTGTTCTTTCCCTTCTTCTTCCCACTGTCCAACACTGTTCTCTCCCTATCTTGCCCCAATACTCTGCTTGATCCCTTAAAACCCCATATACTCAAAGCACATTTACCAGATCTGAATTTAAACTGGTTAACATCATGCAGTCAAGTTCAACTCAGACAGATACGACATGTCGTTCGAAGCAAATATGGGGGATTTGTGCAGGGACACACTTCCCTGTACATCTTTGGGTTTTTTTCTTTATTTGTTTGTTTTTTTGGGGGGGTGTTTTTGTTTGTTTGTTTTTGCGGGGCAATGAGGGTTAAGGGACACAGCTAGGAAGTGTCAAGTATCTGAGGCCAGATTTGAACTCAGGTCCTCCTGAATCTAGGGCTGGTGCTTTATCCACTGTGCCACCTAGCTGTCCCCCCCTTACATCTTTGACATGACTAGACTGATATGTGACATCATAGGGTCTTTCACAACTGAATGCCCACCTGATAAACTGAATAACAAAGGGGAAAGTTGAAATTAGTTTTCATTTCAAAGTGTTGGGAATCTTGAGGATGAGAAATCCCTAAGAGTGGTTTTCTAACTCTGCAGCAGATGTGTAAGAGATGCCTTCCTTGTTTGGCTTTGGAGGTTCCTCAAGATTCCCCAGTGAGGATTATAGACTGAATGAATTCTTTCTGGCCCAGGGAAGGTGAGTTATAGAAACCATATCAGTGGATTAACAGAAGGTGAAATGTAATGAGTCCCTATTATGCTACCGTTGGGATCTCTGGCTTAAGGAAGAAGGGGACTCTGGGAAGGGGTAGGGCTAGGAAGGAAAGCTTAGGGATTTGGAACCACCCGGGGCCTTTGCTTGAGAACAGACTACAGGGCTGGGATGGGAATTGGAAACTGAGCCCCAGAAGGCAGACACTCACCCCTGCTACACAAGAGAAAGAGAGAATATATACCTGTAGAAACATACCAGCTTATTTTGGGGTCTCTAAACTCTGGAAAAGGAGAGCCACCAATGGAATGACTCCAAGGATAAATCTCATTCCAGCCCTTAGACTTTAGATCAGTTTAGTGATGGTTCAGAAATAATCCACTATAACTACTACTAGAGGTAGACCATCAACAGTTGGCTGTCTTATGTGAGGCATCCTGGATGCACAAGGAGGACACTTTTTTTTTTTTCGGGGCAATGGGGGTTAAGTGATTTGCCCAGGGTCACACAGCCAGTAAGTGTCAAGTGTCTAAGGCCGGATTTGAACTCAGGAACTCCTGAATCCAGGGCTGGTGCTTTATCCACTGCGCCACCTAGCCACCTGGAGGACACTTTTTAATATTCCTTTTATAAAGGCATGTATTTGCAGTGCCAACAAGTTCCAGTCTCCATGATTTGCAAGGAGCCATTTTGGGATTGAAGTCACATGTGTCGCACAAAGGCCCCAGTAGATGGTACCTGCAAGGGGCTCAGTCTTCAGGCCTTGCTTAGGAAATACAAACAAAAAAAGATCAAGGGGAAGAACAAAATTAAGTTACAGGCTGTGGGGCCAGCTAGGTGGCACAGTGCATAGAGTGCTGGCCCTGGATTCAAGAGGACCTGAGTTCAAATGTGGCCTAAGACACTTACTAGCTGTGTGACCCTGAGTAAGTCACTTAACCCTGATTGCTGCTCCCCAAAATATAAATAAATAAAAAGTTATAGATAGAACCATTGGCCGGATAATATAGGTCTTTTCTAATTCATGGTGTATTCTTCTTCTTCTTCTCCTTCTTCTTCTTCTTCTTCTTCTTCTTCTTCTTCTTCTTCTTCTTCTTCTTTTGGTGAGGTGATTGGGGTTAAGTGACTTGCCCAGGGTCACACAGCTAGTAAGCATTAAGTGTCTGAGGTCGGATTTGAACTCAGGTACTCCTGACTCCAGGGCCGGTGCTCTATCCACTGATGGTGTATTCTTCTTGAGTGGAATTCACAAAGTATTCCATGTAGGTTGAAGGGATATAGGAAGGAAAAGAATCATTGTATCAACAGATAGCAGTTAGAATGGCCTTGGAGAGTATATATAGTGATACGATCATAGAGTTAGACCTTTAGAATCTAGAAGCCATCTAGTCCTATACTCTTCATTCTACATAGCAGGAAACTGAGATCCATCGATATAAAATTACTTGTCTTAGGTCACACAGTATTAGAGGTAGGATTCGAACCCAGACCCTTGGGTTCCAAAGCCAATGTTCTTTCAACTATACCACACACCTATCTGACTCTTTCATTTTATACATGAGGAACCTGAAGTCCCCAAAACAGAAGTGACTTGTCTCTAGCTAATAAGTGACAGTAAGGAATAGGAGCAAAGTTACCCACCTCCCAAGCCACTGTTCTTTCCTGTATACCTTGCTGCATTAGACAGTTAAAAAAAACTTCTGAGGGCAATCTCTTTTCCTCCAGACTTTCTTTTGAATTTTCAAAAATAAATTATTTGTCAGTAACAGAAATGCCTTTGGGCTATGACTGTTATGCTCTCCATATGTTTCAGAGATATTTATCTTTCATTTATTTATGAATTTATTTATTCCCAAAGAAACAGGATCTAAGATAACAAAATAAATCAGGGTAAAAAGCCACCTGCAATTATCCAGTTATCACTAAAGGGTACACAAGCTTGCTGAAGGGATGGGTCCAATCAGCTGTGATACTTTTAAGCCCCTGGCATTTCGATGGAAATATTAAGTTCTAATGATCCTCAGGGATCATTGATTAAACTATTGCAGCAATTGTCCAAAAGCCCAGTAAGTCATCACCTTAAAGCTGGAGTGGAATCATTCAGCCAAAGCAGGGGGAAACAGAGTCAGAAGTCAGATCAAACAAACAAACAAAGAACAACAACAACAACAAAAGGCAGCATAATACAATAGAAAGCCCTGGCCCTTGAGTCAGAGGGCCTGGTTCCACCACTTATGAACTCTATGGCGTTGGGCAAGTCATCTAATCTCCCTGGATTCAGTTTCTTCATCTGCCTCTATGAACTTCACTGTTTTGGCTAGGTTGGGGTGGGGGGTGGGGCGGTTAGTGTATGAGAGTTTGTCAAATGGAAATATTCAACTTTTCAAATTAAGCCTAGGGATTACAAAATTTTATTCCATAAGTGAAATTAACAATGATACTTTAATAAACTCGTGACACTACACAGGGTAGTGCTCCCCATTGGAAATTGTAATCCCTCTATGCCTTCTCATTCTGTGCTGTTCTCAAGGAGTTTGAGTCGATTTAAGCAATATTTCCTAAGCATCTGTCATTTCAGTTTCTGGGAATACAAAAACAAAACAGTCTTCTACCCTCAAGGAGTTTAGATATTAGGGAGGTAGAGGAGGGGAGTCAGTCAATAAGTATTTGCTAAGTGCCTGCTGGGTGTCAGGCACTGTGCTAAGTGTTAGGGATGCAAACAAAGTCAAAAGACAGTCCCTCCCACCCACTTACTCACAATCTAGTGGGGGAAAATACACAAACAACTATGTATAAACAAACTGTATTCAAGATAAATTGGAAATAATCAAAAGAGGGAAGGCACTAGAATTAAGAAAGAGCTGGAAAGGCCTTCTCTAGAACATGGGATTTTAGCTGGGATTTGAAGGAAGCCAGGGAAACCAAGTCATGGAGATGAGGAGGTAGAGCATTTCAGGCTTGGGGGACAACTAGTGAAAGCACCCAGAATCAGGAGATGGAGTGTCTTGTTGGAGCAAACACAAGGAGACATGTACACAAGTAAATAAATTCAAAATATATGCAAAGCAATGCTAATAACTCACATTTTATATAGTGTTTTAAAGTTTACAAAGAGCTTTGCATATATTATCTCATTTGGGCTTCCCAACAACCCTATAAGGAGTAGGTGACATCATTATCCCCCTTTTACAGAAGAGGAAACTGAGGCTGATCTTAGTTAAGTAACTTCCCTAAGGTCAAGCAGTTAATTTATTATTAGCTGACATGGGATTCTAATCCAGGCCTTTCTGACTTTTAAATCCAGGGCTCCATGCATAATATTGCCTGTAGGTAATTCTATAAATCCTCCATAAATGTGATAGAGGCTATCTTTTGGGTTAGTATCTTGGGGACCAATGGAACACACAAGCTATTGAGTGGCTATCTTTCATGCTACATAGTTGGTCCTTCCACCTCTTTTTCCAGTTGTCCTCATCCTTGCCAATGTCCATTGCATAACTACGCCCCCCCCCCAAGGCAATTGAAGTTAAGTGACTTGCCCAGGGTCACACAACTAGTAAGTATCAAGTGTCTGAGGCTGGGATTTGAACTCACTCCAGGGCCAGTGTACTATCCACTGGGCCACCTAGCTGCCCCATTGCATAACTTCTTTTTTAAGTGAGGCAATTGGGGTTAAGTGACTTGCCCAGGGTCACACAGCTAGTAAGTGTTAAGTGTCTGTGGCCGGATTTGAACTCAGGTACTCCTGACTCCAGGGCTGGTGCTCTATCAACTGCGCCACCTAGCTGCCCCCATTGCATAACTTTTTGCAAGAAAATCATCATTGGTAGTATCCTGCTGCCTGCTGACACCCACGATGCATCTGACTTTTTAACCATCTTGGATCAACTGTAATTGATTTTTCTGAGATATTCTTGCACCAGGATCTATAGCTGTATAACATTGTTGCAAGCTTCTTGGTTATGTCAATGAGCTTTTTGCTATAGTGAGGTACCCACAGCAATTTAGAATTAATGAAGCTACTGCACTGATTTCTCCAAAGTGACCCAACCCAGTCCCTCCCTTTCTTCAATTCTGAGTCCAGTTAAATGTATGTCTCCAGCAACTCTTCAAGACATACATATTTATGGGTTAACTTGGCAGGCTATGGAATATGTTTTTCATCCATTCTGTTTAAGTGTGGATTGTGAGAGGAGTAGAGAACAAGTAAACCCCCTTAAAAGATATTTTCTAATTTTTTTTCCATCTCTTCACTGTGCTACTGCAAAGAAAAGGGCATTATAAACCTTTAACCAATTAGCCCAAGTATGAATGGTGGAGACTTGTGCTGTTTATAGGTCTGGTCTACAGGGATAGCATCTCCCCTAGAGAAGGACAGTAAGCCACAGGGAGGAAAAGTGCTGGACTTGGATTCAGGAAGAAGTGGGTTCAAATCCCACTTCTGATCAGTCAAGTCACATAACCTCTCTCAACCTCTGTTTCCCCATTTGTAAAGATGAGAGTTGGACTCAAATAAGGTTTGGGATCTAAGGTTCCTTCTAGTTCTAAATCTATGATCTTATTTTCCTATAATCTTAAGACAATAACAATATCTATAGTATTCTATATCGTAGGGCTATTATAGAACTCAAATGAAATAAAATCTTTGTCAAGCACTTTGAAGACTTTAAAGTATGATTTAAATGTCACTTGTTTTTATCATTATGTTACAACATGTAGTTATATTGTATATTATTAGATGGCTTTCTCACCTATGTTATGACTGTTCGGTATTGTTCGATTTAACTTTACCCTGCTGTTGAGAAGGGCTGCTTGATGAGTTAAATATTTTTTATTAACTCCACTTTTTTTTTTTTTTTAGTGAGGACAGCTTATGTGCCCAGGCTTGCAGTACAAGAAAGCAAGTAAGATATAATACCAACTTGTTAATGGGCTTGATCTTAGATTATATAGCAAAAGGCCCAGAGACATGGGATTCAGGGGTGTACTGTGGGAGGATTGTCAGTACTGCCCATCTGGCTCATGAATCACACAATCCTGCTTGCTCTGGCATGATCTGTGTCTGTCAAATGTACTGTAATGTGGCTGCCTGTTCTGGAAAGATCTAGGATGGTAAATGTATCATTATAAAAATCTTCCCAAGGACATCAGGTCAATAAGGATTGCAGGTTCTATCTGTTATTTTCTTTTTTTCTTTTTGGTGAGGCAATTGGGGTTAAGTGACTAGCCCAGGGTCACACAGCTAGGAAGTGTCAAGTGTCTGAGGTGGAATTTGAACTCAGGTCCTCCTGAGGTCAGTGCTCTATCAGTACCACCTAGGTGCCCCTATCAGTTATTTTCAACGTTACTCAAGAGTGCTGTCTTGGTTGGGTGAGTTCTGCTGGGCAGTCTTGGTAGTTTGAGCTCTGCCTTGGTCTTGTTGACTAGAGCAGGAGTAGGACACAGAGAGCAACCACATAAAAGAAGGATATCACTGAAGTCCAATGACCGCCAGGGCCTGATTTTTTTTTTGTCTCATCCCTTGAACACTAAAACATTGTTTGAAGGTTAAGTTCAGTGTATTTATATTGTACTATACACCATGTGGACCTCTTTTCTTTTCATGGAGAACCTAGAGCCCCTACAATAACTTTAGAGGTTGAATTGTCTCTAGGGATTGGCCCTTTAAGAGTCAAGCCTCAGGGCAGCTAGGTGGCACAATGGATAGAGCACTGGCCCTGGATTCAGGAGGACCTGAGTTCAAATCTGGCCTCAGACACTTAACACTTACTAGCTGTGTGACCCTGGGCAAGTCACTTAACCCCAATTGCCCCGCAAAAAAAAAAAAAAAAAAGAGTCAAGCCTCTCATGTTGTTTTTTGTTTTTGTTTTTTACTGACTTTGTACAAAAAACCCCCACAGTCTGTAGGGAGGACCCAGTCAAATTCATACTTATTTTCAGCCTCCTTTATCCATCCCGCCATCCAGTCCATCTTCTCCCAATCACTTGCAGAAGCAATCAGGACTCACTATCTCACCTAGAATCTTCCACTTCTTCACACTGGGGGTAGCCCTTCCTATATAAACACTGGGTCCTCATCCTCTCCCCAGGGGACAGGGAGACAGATATCAATTAAGTGGCATGTGCCACCATACCTTACCCAAGGTTAGAAGGCTGACATCTAGGTCTAGGGGGACTAGGATTCTTCCCTCTTCTCTTTTCTTCTAAACATGCTTCCTCATGGGAGGAAGCGCCTAAGTAATGCAGTCAAAGAAGGAGAAACTAGGGAAGAAGTGGACTGGTCCTCAGTGGGATGATAAGTGCCCCAGAGTACCACATTCCCCGCCCCCCCACCCCCACCCCGTCCTTGCTCCTGCATTCTCTGTAAGCCGTATGATAGAGTGAAAAGGAAGAGCAATGGATTCAGTTAAAGGAACTGAATTTAAGTTCCAATTTCCCTCTTACTACCTGGGTAACCCTTGGCAAGTCCTTTTATCTCTCTGGGCCTCATTTTCTTCATCTGTAAATTGGTGGTGGGGAGGAGGAGTTGTCCTAGCCTTAAATCTATGATACTACGCTCCATTTAAAAAAAAGTAAAGAAAAACTAAATAGAAAACATAAAGCAAGAAATAATCTCTCCCACCAAATGAGCCCTCAGGGACTTTTCTGTGTTTTATCAATGGCATATATTTCTCTCATCTATTTCTTTTTTCTCAATTACATATAAACAAAAATTTTTAGCGTTTGTTTTTTTACAATTTTGAGTTCCAAATTCCCTCCCTCCCTCTCTTCTCTCCCCCCAGTCTTGAGAGGGCAAGCACTTTGAAATAGATTACACATGTGTACTCATGCCAAACAAATGACATATATTTCAGTGGAGCATCCCACTTCTGACACATCCCTTACAAAGAAGCATACAATGTGTAGTACAACAAATACATTTTTATTTGTCAAAGGTCAAATGACATATGAGTGTTCAAGGGGTGAGAGGAAAGCTATAGCAGCTGATCCCAGGAAAAATTGCACTTGGGTGATGTTTTCTTGGCTACAGTCACTCTCTAGGGTTCTACCCCAGGGTAGAACCAGCCAACCAGGTCTTAGGTGTGACCCTGACTACCAACCAGTATGGGCCAAGTGACCTACCCAAGTCAAGATAGTTTCCCTTTTATTTTATTTTTTATTTTGGGGGGAGGCAGGGCAATGAGAGTTAAGTGACTTGCCCAAGGTCACACAGCTAGTAAGTGTCAAGTTACCGAGGTCAAATTTAAACTCAGGTCCTCCTGAATCCAGGGCCAGTGCTTTAACTACCGCGCCACTTAGCTGCCCCTAGTTTCCCTTTTATACCCAGGAGCAAGTGAGCTTCATATAAAATCACAGATAGTACCTGGAATCCTACTGTCCAGTCACATTACAATATCTTACAACAAGAAGTAGGCAACTTTTCACAAAAAATATGCTATAGGAGATCCCATCTTCATAAAACACACCTGACTGAAAATGTAGAGAATGTAAGAATCCACTGTGCTTATTATGTGTTTGTTTTTCAGTTTTTTTATTTTTGTCCAACTCTTTATGACCCTATTTGGAACTGGCAATAATACTGAAGTAGTTTGCCATTTCCTGCAGCTCATTTTACAGATGAAAGAACTGAGGCAAACAGGATTAAGTGACTTGTCCAGGGTCAGCCACCTAGCTGCCCCTCAAATGCTTTTTTAAAAAGTAAACAAAAGGTGGAGCTAGGTGGTACAGTAGATAAAGCACCAGCCCTGGATTCAGGAGGACCTGAGTTCAAATCTAGCCTCAGACACTTGACACTTACCAGCTGCGTGACTCTGGGCAAGTCACTTAACCCTCATTGACCTGCAAAAAACAAAAACAAAAAACAAAAAAACACATTTTTTTAAAAAAAGCATTTGATTTGGTAGAGCAAAATGTCACCTTAATGATTTCATTCCATCAAGGTATCTCTAATACAAATATTAAAATTATACAAAATTTCTTGAAAGATGTAACAAAACACTAATATCAAACAAAATATAAGCCAGGAAAGAGTAGCTAATGGTCTGACCTAACTCACTTAGTCCTCAGGTTGTTCAGGTATGATACTAAAATAAAATGAGATGCTTGGAGATCATTCAAGTGACCAACAAAAGGAAGTTTACTTTGCCACAGTAGAATCATCAAGTCCACAAGCATTTATTAAGTACCTGTTATACTGCCAATTTAACCTGTCTATATTCTATCAGTACTTAATTGTTTGTATATTGTTTCCTCCATTAGACTGTGAGATCCTTGAAAGGAGGGGCTGTCTTTTGACTTTCTTTGTATTCACAGTGCTTATCATGGGACCTAGCACATAGTAGGTGCTTATTGACTAAGTACTACAGATACAAAAAAAAGTGAAAAACAAAAAATGAAACAATCTCTACTCTCAAGGAGATCACAGTCTAACAGGAGAAACAATATACAAATAACTGTATAAAACAAGCTATCTATATCTAGTGTATAAATATACACACACAAAGGGAAGACACTAAAATTAAGGAGGGCTGGGGAAGACTTTTTGTAGAAGATGGAACTTTAGTTGAGAGTTGAAGAAGTCAAGAAAGCCAGGAGGCAAAACTGAGGAAGAAGAGAGCTCCAGGCATGAGGAACATTCAGTGAAAGTGCCCAGAGGCCAGGGGATAGAGTATCTTGTGCTAGGAGCAGCAAGGAGACCAGTATTTCTGATGTAAGAAGACTGGAAAGGTAGGGAGAGGACAGGTTATAAAGGACTTTAAAAGGCAAACAGAAGATCTTGTATTTTTTTTCATGGAGGTAATAGGAAGCCATTAGACTTTATCAAATGGGGGAAGTGGTGACATGAACAGACCTGAGCTTTCAGAAGATCAGAATGTGACTGCTGAGTGAAGGATAGACTGGTATGGGGATACACTCCAGAGAAGGAGACCAACCAGCATGTTATTGCTATAGTTCCAGCATAGGGTAATGTGGGACTGTAGAGAAAGGTTAAAACAAGGATATAACATTCCACTCAGTTAGATGTAGGGCCACTTCACCTCCATAAGGAAATAAATGCCTTATGGCATTTCCCTAGTCAGCAGGGCACAGAATGTCGATTCAAAAAGCCACCAAGCCTGAAGGATTCCGTCTTCAAGTTGTGATGAAATAATGGGATTTCGCAGATACTCAAAGACCCACCTGGAGATTAATCTAGACTGATTGAATCAAGTGAGAGTGATTGACTGCTGATTAGCCTACTTCAAGTTAACTGGACTGTAATCACACCTGGCTATCTCTTAACCAATTGATTTGAATGATGCCAACCAATCAGCTTGAAGCAGTGTGTAAGGACTGCCTCTGTTCCAGACCTATGAAAAGCTTCCACAATCAGCATGCTGGAGAGTTCCTAATTAAAGCAGGCTCATGGAGGAGGACTTGAGGAAGAATCCAACCAGGCTGGAACTCTAGGGTAGATAGGCTTTTTCTTAACTTTCTAAACTCCTTGTGAATATCTGTATGCTTTAATAAATGTTTAATGCCCAAAGACTGGTGCTGAAGCTTCTAATTTAAGGTGATCACACAATATAGATTTTCAACATCACAAAGTATAGGTATCTTTTAAGGCCCTTAGGTAAACAGGAAGCTACATTAATATAGCCTGAGGTCACCAGGAAAGTGCATGAGGCTTATACCCTGCAGTCAGTCAAATCTGGTGATCGGCTTCCTTGACTTTTTTTTTAAAAGAACTAGTTTGAACAACATCTTGGGGGCAGATTGGAGAGGACCTTGGCCTATCACACATTCTAGAAAGGTGTTTGGTACCATTTTGGAGGAGATTCAGCACACAGTCCAAATGGAAGGATTTCCTCCAGATTATGGGTTCCTTCAGATGCTAATTTATGTTTGAAGATAATGTTTTACTGACTGCATCAAGCTCTGCAAAATTGCAGAGCCTCCTAAACAACATCTGTAAGCACTCAAGGGTTTGGATTCGCTATATACACAGATATACTGGATTTCTCTTATAGCCCATTCAAGGAGAGAGAAGAGAGAGAAACTACAGTGATTGCCCTAGAGATCTCTATGGTCTCTTACAAGGAGACATAGCAAATGTGAGGCTTATGCACACACACGTGATCATGCACACATACATACACACACCCTCACACATACACATATCTCACATACACACATGCTACTGAGGCTCCAGGTAAATAGAAAATTTGAAGTGATCTCTCTATGTTTCCTTAGCCTAGAGCAAGACGGTAACTCCCTTGGGAAAAGATTTTCCAGAAAGTCCCCATTTGTCTACCATTTTTGTCCTCCTAGCTCTCCTGTCAGACACTGGAAGACTCATTCCCACAATTAAGAGGGAGCAGCAGCTGTAGCATCCTTTGGGACTGGCCTTGGCAGAGGCAGACTTCAAAAATCTCATTCTTAAAGTGCTATATAAAAGCCATTATTGTAATTTATTATAATTATTAATATTATTTATTAATAATAACAATGATTCTGGACCAGATTAATTTTGTAAGCATTCTATTGGTTTTATTAGTATTCTTTATTATCTACCTCATATTATAAGGGAAGGGAATAAACATTTACTAAGCATCTACTATGTGCCAGACACTATGCTAAATACTTTTAAAATATTATCCCCTTTGTATTATATGGGACCCTGTCCCTGCCAAAGGCAATCTCATCACTTGTGACCTTGTTCTCATCTCTTCTAGTATCTTCTTGCCATAGTTATAGCTCCTTCTTTCTTTCTCACCTTCAGACTCTTTCTCTCACTTTCTGTTGGGTCTTTCCCTGATGCTTACAAACATGTCAAACCTTTTCCATCCTTAAAAACAAAAACAATTTTAAAAACCACCTTTGCTTGACCCTATCATTCTCCTGAGCTTTCATGTAATGTCTCTCTTCCCTCTGGCTGCCAAACTCCTAGAAATAATCATCTACTCATGTTGCTTTTGTTTCCTCACTGCTGCTTCACTTTTTTTTCTTCTTTTTTTTTTTTTGCAGGGCATTTGGGGTTAAGTGACTTGCCCAGGGCTACACAGCTGGTAAGTGTTAAGTGTCTGAGGTCGGATTTGAACTCAGGTCCTCCTGAATCCAGGGCTGGTGCTCTATCCACTTCGTCACCTAGCTGCCCCTACTGCTTCACTTTTTACTCCTTACAGTCTGGCTGCAGACCCCACTCTCACTGCCACCCCCAACACTGAAACTGCTCTTTCTAATGTTACCAATGAGTTCTTAGCTGCTGAATCCAGTAGCCTTTTCTGAGTCTCATCCTCCTTGACTTCTTTCCAGCTTTTGACACTGTTATCCACCCTCTCCTCTTGAACACTCCTTCTCCCTTGGCTTCCATGAGTCACCTTCTGACTATTCTTTTTCAGTCTTCTTTGATGGTTCATTATTTATCTCTTGACCTCTAAACAAAGGTTTCCATCCAAGGTACACCATCTTCTCTGTTATCTAAATTATTTCCCTTGATTGCATGAGCTCCTATGGGTTAAATGGTCATATCAACACAATTTCTAAATCTATTTATCCAGTGCTAATCTTTCCCCTGACTTCTAGTCTTCATTTCCAACTGCCTGCTGGACATCTTCTCCTAATGGCATCTCCATCTGAACTCATACAAAATAGAATTTATTCTTCCTTTTCCTGAAATCTGTCCCTTTTCCACTCTTCCCTGTTTCTGAGGGTCACCCAGTTTTTGGAGTCATCCTTTACTTTTCTTTCTTCCTCATCTTCCTCTAGTCAGTTGGTACCTCTGTAACATCTTTCATGTGTAGTTTGGCCTTCTCTCTCTACTCTTATGGTTGATACTCTACTTCACTCCCATTCCAGTGAGTTAGTGTAATGGCTTCCTAAACATTCCCCCTGGTTACTGCTTCTCTCTCTTCTTTAATCTAACCTCCACACAACCTGCGGAAATAAGCTTCCTAAAACACAGGTCTAATCATGTCCCTCACCTGCTCAGAAGCCTTCAAGGGATCCTAGTTGTCTCTAACATAAAATATAAATGGCTCTACCTAGCATTTAAGATCATTCACAATTTGCCTCCAACATTCTCCTTTTTCCTGGCTTTTTAAAAATCATGTTCCCTAACTCAAATGTCATCTCCTTCATGAAGCCTCCTCTGGCCTTCCAATCAGTAACAACCTTTCTAAACCTTCAAGACCTCACAAAGAACTTTATTTTTCAATAAGCAATTACTTTGCAATAACTGGAGCACTCTCCAATGCACCATGCATTCTTATGAATCTAACTGGCTTTTGAGATGGGCCCCTGAAGGCAAGGAGAAATCTGGAGAACCTAGCTGCTCCTGGCCATGTTTTTTGGGGCTGAAGGATGTGGCTGACTACCATTTCAAAACACTCATGTCCTTCACTTTAGCCCTGAGCCACCACAGGGTTGGAAACAACCAGACTCCAAATATCTCTGTTTCTGGGGTTCGTCACGAAAAACAGTTAGATGCATGCAATGTGTGTTATAGTTTTCTGTCTTGTTCTCCTCCAAGCAAGAAGCACCATGAAGGACAGGCCTTGTGCCTTGGGTGGACCAGAGCAGTCTAATACTGGATCTTGCTGATTATTAATTTTTCAGTGTGAGCATTTACGTCTCAAAAATGTGCAAAGGCCTCAAATTAGGGCATGATTTTTTGTTTTGTTGATCATCCAGACTCAAGAAGGTAATGGTGAAAATGTTAATAATTCAGATTAAACTTAATTATTTTTCAAATAACTGCATTATTTTTCAAAAGGCCAGTTGTTAAATATTTACCAAAACATCCCTACCTGTGTCTCATATAAGCTTTGTGTCTTCCTCAGGGACTTGCACATGCTCTGTAGGTAGTAGGCACTTGTCAAAAAGAAAAGACTGGGGGCAGCTAGATGGCGCAGTGGTTAAAGCGCTGGCCCTGGATTCAGGAGTACCTGAGTTCAAATCCAGCCTCAGACACTTAACACTTACTAGCTGTGTGACCCTGGCCAAGTCACTTAACCCCCATTGCCCCGCAAAAAAAAAAAAAAAAAAAAGACTGGTTTTCTGAGCCTATCTTTCTTATGACAGGCTGACTCTGTGCAGCTAGGTGGCACAGTGGATAGAGTGCTGGGCCTACCGTTAGGAAGACCTGAGTTCAAATCCAGCCTCAAAAACTTACTAGCTGTGTGAACCTGGGCAAGTTACCCAACCTCTGTCTCAGTTTCTTTCTTTCTTTTTGTTTTGTGGGGCAATGGGGGTTAAGTGACTTGCCCAGGATCACACAGCTAGTAAGTGTCAAGTATCTGAGGCTGGAAGTGAACTCAGGTCCTCCTGAATCCAGGGCCAGCGCTTTATCCACTGCACCACCTAGCTGCCCCTGTCTCAGTTTCTTGATCTATAAATGAGCATAATAATAGCATCTACATCAGGGTGTTGTTGTGAGGAGAAAATTATATATATGTATATGTTTGTACATCAATGCACATACATATATACAAAAGCAACAATAAAGTACTTTACAAACCTTCAAATGCTACCTAATTGTTGGCTATTACTATCTTGAGGGACTGGTGGGTTTAGAGCGCCTGACTAGAGATATTGTCTAGTCTCTGTTGGACTTGGAGATGCTCCAGGTCTGGGGCTCTCCAGGGTTAATAAGGTAATAACCACTAGGAAAAGGAAATGGGGTCTGCAGCTAGTTAGAACTCTGGCTTGTGATATAGGAGATCTGTCATTCCGCTTCCCAGGTGCACCACTAGCCTTTCCAGGGTTCCCTTTCTCATCATTAAACTGCTACAGGCGACAGAAACGCATGAATCACAGTAATGTTCCCCATATATTTCTCTTCCTGTTCCTCAAGGGGCTCAGGAACAAAGTGCACAGCTCAGATTTTGGCCGTGTTGGTGGTGAGTGGGGTCCTTGTGTTGTAATCTTTTACTCAGAATTCTTTCCATGAATCTCTTGGTCATTTATTGTATCAGCCTGGTTTATACAAGGCGCTTTGCCATCTGACCCCAAACTACCCTTTTATTTTATGGCTGCCACCCTTGATGGTGTGGCATTGGATATGGAATGTAAGGATGTGGATCTAAATCCACCTTTGCTGATTACCACAGGCAACTTACTCCCCCTCTTTCTGGACCCCGTTTTCCTCATCTCTAAAATGAGAGGTTTGGATTGTTTTTTAATCACATCTGACTATTCATGAACTCATTTGGGGTTTTCTTGGCAAAGATACTGGAGAGATTTACCATTTCCTTCTCCAGCTCATTTTACAGATGAGGAAATTGAGGCAAACAGGTTAAATGACTTGCCCAGCGTAACACGATAAGTGTCTGAGGCCACATTTGAACTCGGGTCCTCCCGACTCCAGACCTAGCAGCTCTAGCCACTGTGCCTCCTAGCTGCCCCACCTAGATACTGGTCACCCATTAAGATTCAGCTCTCACCTCCTGGGAAAACCATTCCTTGATGGCCCAAGGCTGATTTAATCATTTCCTCTTTTGAACTCTCCCAACGCTATGTGTCTCTCATATGGCAAAATTGTGTCATCTCTCTTGATGTCTTGAACATTCTATTACTTAAATCCTTTTTTTGGGGTGGGGAGTCATTTAATTTTTCAGGCATTTTTTTTATCTCCCTCTCCCTTGGTTAGATTGTAATCACCTTTAGGGCAAAAATGGGGCTTTTTCCGTGAAATCAAGCACAGTACCTAGTAGATTTTCCATTTTGAGACCATTCCACTCTGCTTTTTTTCCCCCCACTCTGCTTTAAGTTACCATTGTAAACTTCATCACTTCAAGGAAAATTAAAAAAGAAAAAAATCAGCTTCCTTTTGAGCCTGATGTGATCAGTAATTTGGTGTACAAACCCAGAGTCAGGAGACCTTTGTTCTTGGCTCAGTCCTGCCACTAAGGAAGAAGCAATAACTCACACCTCATGTCGTTTTCTATTTACAGAGCACTTGGCATAAGCTTGCTGGGGCTTCACAACAACCTTGTGGAACAGGAGGTGTACATTGGACAGTAGGAAGGACAGCGGTCTTTGAATAAAACAACCTGGGGTCAAGCACTACTAGCTAGCTGGATGACCGTGGTCAAGTCAATTAACTTCTCCAAGACTTAGTTTCTTCATCTGTAAAAGAGAGGAAATAATTCTGCCACACATTTATATGGTTCTTTCACGTGCTTTATAAAACTTCAAGGAACTACATCAATATAAGCACCACATAAAAATGGCTATTGAAATTCTCATTTTGCAGAAGAAGAAAAGCACGTTTAGAGGGTCTGAGGTCACACAACTGGTAAGTGACAAAGCCACAACTAGACCCAATCCCAGTACCTTCTATTTCACCCCCAGAGCTGCTTAGATAATGTGCACAAAAAGCACTTTGCAGAGTCTTGTGTAAACATGAGTCATTAATTTCTACAATTCCTGCTAAATTCATCAGTAGCCACGTCCTTATCAGCTACGGACACCACATCATCTTAACTGCTATTGCTAGGCTAGTAAGGAACTACAGGCAGCTAGGTGGCTCAGTGAGGCAGGAAGACCTGAGTTCAAATCCAGCCTTAGACACCAGGCAAGTCACTTCGCTTCTGTTTGCCTTAATCCACTGGAGAAGGCAATGGCAGACCATTTTTTTTTTTTTTGGCCAAGAAAACCTGACGGACAGCTTTGGAGTGCTATGATCTACAAAGGGTCATAAAGAGTCAGCAACAAGGTGGCACTGTGGATACAATGTGGGGCCTGGAGTCAGGAAGACCTGAGTTCAAATCTAGCCTCAGATGCATAGGAGCTATGCAACCCTTGGCAAGTCACTTAACCTTTGTCTCAATTTCTACAACTGTTTAATGGAGATAACAGTACCCACCTCCTAGTGATATTTTGAGGATCAAATGAGATAATATTTGTAAAGCACTCAGCACAGTGCCTGGAACATAGTTGGTTTTTAGTTGTCTTTCCTTTCTTTTTTCTTTTTGTTTTGGTTGGGGTAATGAGGGTTAAGTGACTTGCCCAGGGTCACACAGCTAGTAAGTGTCAAGTGTCTGAGGCCACATTTGAACTCAGGTCCTCCTGAATCCAGGGCTGGTGCTTTATCCACTGTGCCACCTAGCTACCCCTTGACTTTCCTTTCTAACAAGAGTAAATTCCTTCAGACAGATTCCCCAGATACACACCTGCCCTTGACAAAGGAGGTGAGTGTCCCAAAAGAAGTCATTGTTAGGATGCCCCTGGTAATCTCTCCCATAACTTCAGCTCTTCCTTAACTATTTTTGCTGAAGACTTAGACTCCAAGAAGGGCCATCTCTGCCTACTCACATCTTCCCTATCTTTCAGGGCCTAACTCAAATGTCACCTTCTTTTTCTACACCCTCCCCTTTCCCCTAAACTCCAAGTGATTGGTCTGGGAGTACTTTTGAGTCCTCTTAGGAACTCCTCATATACTACTTTGCACACAGTGTTTATCAATGTACATGAGCTGGCAGCATATGACAATTGATAGAGAGCCAGCCATGCTGTCAGAAAGAGCTGGTTAAGTCCTAGCTCTCCTGCATATAGTATTTTTTTTTTTTGGTAAGGCAATTGGGGTTAAGTGACTTGCCCAGGGTCACACAGCTAGTAAGTGTTAAGTGTCTGAGGCCGGATTTGAACTCAGGTACTCCTGAATCCAGGTCTGATGCTCTTTCTACTGCACCACCTAGCTGCCCCTCCTGCATATAGTATTGACTAGCTCTGGGACAAGGAAAAAGCCAGTGAACCTGTCAGTGCACCAGGCACTGATGATGGTAAGTTGCAAGTGAGTTGCCATTGGTATCCTCTGGAGGTAGTTTACACCTGGGGAATTCCCTGTCCTGATGAAATCACAGGTCCAGACTAAAAAAAAAAAAAAAAGACGCCTGTGTTCTATTAGATTACAGATTCCCTGAGGGTGAATTCAGTTTGATTCATCTCTACAAATCTCTCCCCCACCCCCACCCCCCCCCCAACCCGGTACTCATAGTGGGTATTGAGTCAATTTCTGTTGAAGAAATACATCACTGATCCCAGAGTTCATGCTCTACCACTGTAAGAGAAAGTGGCCTTGAGAAAGTGGCCAGAGGAGGCATTTTGCAAATTAACTATGAAATCTCAAAAAATGCCTCTGTTTGATGCCAAGCATTCACCTCTCCCTCCTTCCCTCCCTCCCCCAAAAAGGTTTAAATGTTCTCCATCTTTCTTTAAAATCCAAATTATGGTGCGCATAACACACCCCAAAGGCGCCAGGTCTTGGTTTAAATGGTCTAAAAAACCAGAAAACAGGTTTTTTATGTGCCAATTCTCCCTGTTTGTCATTGTAGTCAAAGCATATGAGATGGGGAGCATTCGTCCAAATTCCTAATTTCCTCTCAGCTAAAAAGACATTGTCTGCAGATGCTTGACTTTACATATGGCTGCAATTAACTCCAAAGAGAACCTGCCTTCTGAGGAATTATTTTGTATTCTACATATTATAAAATTGTTACTCATCTATTTCTTGCTGTAAATTCCTACCTTTGAAGGTGTTTCATTACAGGAATGGCACAAGGCATGCTTTCTGGGGCAACTGCTTTCTTTGCGAAGATGCCTGAAGGCTAGAAATTGGGGTTCTTTTTTCTTTCTTATTTTCCTCTCATGAGGGGTGGGTGGTGGCAGGAACAGAAAGGCAGCCTCAAAACCAGAAGAACTGGGTTCATAATCCCACCTCAGACATGTCCTGGCTATGCCTTCTCCCTGCCATTATCTTCATTTTATCTTCTAGATCTCTCATTTGTACCTGGTTATTTGCCGGTGGTGTCCCCCATTAGACTATGAGCTCCTGGAGAGCCAAGACTGGTTTTGCATTTCTTTCCACCCCATTTAGCAGAGTGTCCTGTACATGCTGGGTACTTAATCTATACTTGTAGACTTTCCTTGACTTGACTTAATATCTCAATGTTCTAGGTAATTCTCTAAGATTGTAAAATGCAAAAATGGCACTGACCACACCCCAGTGAAATCACAGGTCCAGCCCTTATTTTTTTTCTCTCATCCATTATTTTAGGGAAGGTTGAGCTTTGGTCAAATGGGGAAATTGCCCAGAAAGCTCATGCAGGACAAGTCACATCTTCAGCATCTGTAATACATGGTTGGGTGCTTAAAAGCATAGAATTTTAAAGCTGGCATGAAGAATAGTCCAGAGGGGAAAGAAAAAGGTACTGGGAATGTGCTTTTTTTTTTCCTTCAGAAGTGAAGGCTTTCCAGCTAGCTGCTTCTGGATTAGATAAATTTATTCCTTGAGAAATAATCCAAAAACTCTATCCTGGTTGTTTTTTTTGGTGTGTTCCCTTTCTGCTTCTAGTATGATAACTGTATCTGGAGACAGACATTGGAGCCAAAAGAGTAATGTCAGGATTTGTAAGTGGTGATATAGCCCTCCAGATTCCACATTTCAGAGAACAATAACATATGGGCACTTTCTGGTACATTCCCTGATTCAAACCATCTTGATGTGACGAGGTGGCTCATTGAAACCAAGAGGAACTTCCTCCCCCTTCCATCAGTGAAACTGGGATCCTTGGTTTTTATCTTTTCTTTGGGAAGAAAAAAGAAGAAGGTGGCCCATTTATCCTGGATGTGATGTATACCAAGGTCTGCCCCCGGGACAGACAACTAAGGCCAAAAATTAAAATGTTGGACAAAGCTGAGGTTGCTGTGTCTTGTTTTAAGGAAAATCTGTCATGTGAAGACAAATCCATCTTTGGAACAGTGGTTAGACTTTCCTATGGGATTTGAGGTCTGGAGTGATTGTTCAAATCACAAATCTGGCCTGACTTAAGGGAATTTGCTCTGAACGATGCTATTAAAAGGACTGACATTCAGAAAAAAAAAACCCTGCTAGGTTTCAAATAGTCCATCCACAAACCTTGGAACAATGCCTTGAATAATCATTGATAATCCCCTAATTCAACAAGAGACATGAGGTCCAGGTTACTGCCATTCAAAATGGTCTATCTTCCTCCCTCCTGTTCCTCTTCCTCCTCCTCCTCTATTTACTTGTACTCTCTCCATATTGTCCAATAGAAGATGAAATCCCCAGCCTGGGTTGGAGCCAGAGCACCAGGTTTCTGTAGGCCGATAGTGTTTGTTGTGAAGCCTCTGGATGCTGTGCACATTTTAATACTTTAAAGAGGCCTGTTATTTTACAGGCTCCTTTAACCTCTGAAATCTGCTTCTTCTCTATCTCCATGGGTTTTAAAATAGAAACAAGACTGGTCCAGTCTTTTCCCTGAGTTGGCAAGCCACCAGAGGGGAAAATATATTGCCGCCTCTAATTCATGGTTAGAAAAGTTAGAAAAGTCATAATGATAGACTTCTTAGTGCTGTCTGGATGTTTAGAGATCATATAGTCAGACTTGTTTTTGAAGATGAGGAAACAGAGGTACAAAGAGAGGAAGTGAGTTACTGCAAGGGTTGGGAAAACAATTCTCTGATTCCAGTGCTCTTTGTGGAGCAAAAGGAGATGGAGAGATGACTCTTCCACCCTCCTCAATTCCAAGGGACAGAAAAGTTGTGGGCTCAGTGGAGTAGATAGAAAGGCACTGGGATGAGCTGCTACATCCCTCTCTGATGGGCCCTAGGAGTTAGGGGAGAATGGATGGAAATATAAAATTCAACACTTGGGTTAAAGAAAACCAACTTAATAAGGATAGGATGTCCTCCTAATTCTGAGGACAATAATTCCTCTGCAAAAGAGGATATAAGGGATGACATCATAAAGACATCAGAAGGGCAAGGAAGAAAATACCTTTCAGATCTAGGGGTAGGGGAAGTGTTTGTAACTAAAAAGAAGATGGCATCTCAGAAGATAAAATGCACAATTTTGATTATATAAAATTAAAAAAGGTTTTGAACAAACAAAATTAATGCAGCTAAAATTAAAAGGGAAGCAGGTAAACAGTGGGAAAAATCTTTGTTGCAAGTTTCTCTGATATAGGACTCATTTACAAGATATGTAGGGAACTAACTCAAGTTTATAAGAGTAAAAGCCATTCACCAATTGATAAATGGTACAAGGATATGAACAGGCAGGTTTCAGAGGAAGAAATCCAGGATATCAATCACCATATGGAAAAATATGCTCCCAATCATCAAAAATTTGAGGAATGCAAATTCGAGCAACTCTGAGGTTCTACCTCAAACCCATCAGATTGAAAAAATTGATCAAAACATGACAAATATTGGAGGGGCTGTGTGAAAACAGGCACACTAACACGTTCCTGGAGCTGTGAATTGGTCTAGCAAGTTGGAACTACTCCCCTCAAAATTACTAAACTGTGTATACCCTTTGATCCACTGTATAAGTATATAGTGTGTGCCAGTGAGAACAAAGAAAGAGGAAACAGACCTCTATGTAACAAAATATTTACAGTAGCTCTTTTTGTATTGGCAAAGGATTGCAAACTAAGGGGGTGGGGTGTGCATCAACTGGGGAATAGCTGAACAAATTATGGTATATGAATACAAGTGAATACTTTTTTACTATAAGAAATGATGAAGGTGATAGGGTCAGAGAAACCTGGGAAGAATTGTATGAGCTGATACAAAGTGAAGTGAGCAGAACCAGTCGAACAATTTATAAAATAACAACATTGTAAAGACAAACAACTTTGCAAGTATTAAGAACTCTGATGACCTTAATCACCAACCATCTTCAAGGATTGACGATGAAACATGCTGCCCACTTTCTTCAGAAAAGTGATGAACTCAGGGTTCAAACTGAGACATATATTTGGACATGGTCATTGTGGGAATTTGTTTTGCTTGACTATGCATATTTGTGACAAGTATTGTCTTTCTTTCTTTCTTTTTTTTGATGAGGAGGGGTGGGAATGTGGGAAGGAGAGAAAATATATTTTTGTTATTGAAAAAAAATTTTTTAAATATATGTGGGTTCAAGGGGACTGGAAACTATATATAAATCATCCATGCAACATGACAACCAAAAAAAATCTAATCTCTTTGGCTGTATTTAAAAAGACACAGCACCCCCCCCCACACACACACACCCCCAAAAGAGGAAATGAATAGTTCTGTTATTTTCTACCCAGGTTAGATCATATTTGTAGATCTAGAGTCCTGTGCTCAATTCTGGGACCATATTTTAGGCAAGATATAGACAAACTAGAGTAATCTAGAAGTGATCAGATTGGTGAGGGGAGAACATACCTTATGAGGACTGATTGGTGAGGGGAGAACATACCTTATGAGGACTGATTGGTGAGGGCAGAACATACCTTATGAGGACTGATTGGTGAGGGGAGAACATACTTTATGAGGACTGGGTAAGGAAACTGGGAGTGTTTGGCCTGAAGAAGGAAGATTCAAGGATAGACACCATGGATGTCTTCAAGTGTTGAAAGGCCTGCCATGAGGACAAGTACTTAGATTTGTTTTTCTTGGCCCCTGTGAGCTCTCTGAGAGCAGGGGATGGAGGGGGGAGGGGGGTTACTTGGGGCACTTGCGGGGGGGGATTTTGTTTGTTTATTTTTTCCTTTCCTTGTAGCACTGGAACATAGTCTGACTCAATGACAATGGGTGGCAGGTACCCAAGGCAAATTTTGGCTTGACATAAAAGAAAAAATCCTAACCATTAAAGTGGTCCCCAAATGGAATGTGTCACCTCAGAAGCTGGACTGTTCCCCTTCATAGTTCACAGCCCTTCTAGGAGGAGCTCAATGACTGCTGACTGGGGATCCTGCAAAAAAAGGAGTCTTGAACTAGCTGGCCTCGGAGGTCCCTTCTGGCTCTGAAATGAGCAGGTCTTCCTCTTAGAGTAAGAGCCTCCCAGTGTATCTCCCTGCATCCAGTATCTTGCCTCTTCAGCCCTCCATTGAAAACTCCTCATCCAGATCTCCATGCCCAGCACAGATCTGGCTATGCCCTTGTTTACTTTTATTATTACCCCTCTTCTCCCATTCACTGGAAACATTTTTAAAGCACTGATTAGGTGCCAGGTACAGAGATAAAAGTCAGATAGCCCCTGACCTTAATTAAGGAGCTTTCATTCCAAATATATTCAACAGGGGCAGCTAGGTGGCAAAATGGATAAAGTTCTGGACCTGGATTCAGGAGGACCTGAGTTCAAATCTGACCTCCAGACAATTGACACTAGCTGTGTCACCCTGGGCAAGTCACTTAATCCTCACTGACCTGAAAAAAAAAAAAAAGGCCAAATATATACAACAGATTTAAGGGAATGAATACAGGGATGGGATATTTTTATTTTGGAAAGGCAGTGAACTAATGAATGAAGCCCTTGGGAGAAGACAGAGGGACCCAGTCCAGAAGAGACTGGAGTACTGATTTAATTAATTATGGTTCTGGAATGGGGGCTGGGAGGTGGTAATTGGATAGTGAGCTGAGAGGAAGGGCACCCTTAAGGAGGCAGGACAGTTGGTAAGAAGATTAGAGCCTGTTGATCACAACCTCAAATTTTGCATTCCTTCTCCTACTTCCATGATATATATCATATAAGGTTTCCTTCTCTTGCACTTAGAATCCTTAGATTTCTCCAAGGCTCAATCCAGGTGCTTCTACCCAAGCCTTTGCTGATTCTCCTAGATGCTAATTCTTTCTCTCCTCAAATCAACAAACTCATTCTTTGGATTGCATGTATTGAATGTAAGTTGCTTGAGGAGTTTGATTTTTTATTTCTTTTGGAGGGGCGGGGTAGTAAGCCCCAGAGTTTAGCTTGAAGTTTTGCAGGTAGTTAGTTGGCATTGAAGTGTTTGTTTGAACTGAATTATAAAAAGGCAATGTTTTTCTTGATTAAAAAAAAGCTTCTAAGAGTTTGGGCTGGCTGAACATTTCAGGTTGCCAATCTTTTTGTTTATCTGCTCTTTCGTGCATAGCTTGAGGAGAAAGAACTATTTGAAGGATACTGCGGTTTGAGGAAGGCCAAGGAGTTTGAAATTTATATATATATATATATATATAAGCTTACATTATTACTCACTCCATAGAGCTTCCTCAACATATTTAGGATCACAAAAATCAATTAAATGCCCAGGGCTCTGACATACAGATGTAAAGGGAGGTGCTGAAATTAATAGACAAAAGATCAAATGCTTGTCACATGCTTGCCAGACAGCTCTGTGTTGGGAAGACATTCAAGCTGGTTCTAGGCAGAGCAGGAAATTGGAGAAAAGCAGTGGGCCCTCTGAGGACCGCTGGACTATACTAACATGCAAATCACTTAGCACCATACAAATGACACGTTTTTAATTTGGATTATCTGGGGAAATAATGAAATAACTGCCCTTTCCTTTTCCGATGATACCAAGTAACAGTTCTAGTTTGCTGTCACCTTTTTTTTTTTTTAATGCTCTGTAACAGAATTGGATTTGTGATAAATGGAGGGCAAAGAGCATGATTAGTCCTATCAGTAACTTTAGGAGTCTTAGGAGAAGCTTTAATAGACCAAGAAATGTCTCACGTGCAGGAGTATTGGTTAGGGAAAAGGGCTAGAAAGAGGCAGATAGCTTGGAAGAGAATTGGGAGCTTCAGCAGCCCAAAGGAAGGAGAGGGAAGGGTGTCTGGCCTGTGAAAGCTAAGACTAGGAATAATAATGCCATTTGGTAGCACTTTTTTATATATATTTTTTAACATAAATGTATTTTATTATTTTCCAGTTACACGTACAGGTGGTTTTCAACATTTGTTTTTATAAGATTTCTAGTTTCAAATTTTTCTCGCTCCCTCCCCCCTCCCCAAGACAGCAAGTAATCTGATATAGGTTATATACATACAGTCATATCAAACATATTTCTGCATTAGTCATGATGTGAAAGAAGAAACAGAGCGAAAAAGGAAAAACCTCAAAAAAGAAAAACAACAACCAAAAACAATATAAATAGTATGGTTCAATCTGCATCTAGATTCCACAGTTCTTTTTTTTTTTTTTCTGGATTTGGAGAGCATTTTCCATCACGAGTCCTTTGGAACTATCTTGGACCATTGAATTGCTGAGAAAAATAAAGTCTATTACAGTTGATCAACACATAATATTGTTGATACTGTGTACAATGTTCTCCTGGTTCTGTGGTAGCACTTATTTTAAACTTTATCCCCTTTGCTCCTGTAGATCCTAGTATTAGAATGGGAAGGACACAATTGAGATGGAAAAACGATGAAATGAGATATAGGCATTCATAAGGCCAGATCTACCTGTTGGATTGTATACTTTGATTCTGTGGAGACAGTATGGTATAGTAGAGTCAGGGGGCTCTAGGGTTTAGTCCCAGATGCCCCCCTCACAAGCACTGGGCCCTAAGTTATTTTCCTGGTTTGGGTCATTTATTTTCTCATCTGCAAAATCATCCCTGCTTATTATGTCCTACGCTTACTGTTAGGTTCCAATGTGATCATGGATATCAGAGTGTTTTAGAAGTGTTTATTCTCTGTCCTTCCCCTCCCTTCCCCCCCATTCTCTCCCCTTTTAAGCCGTTATACCTGCATCTGTCACTAGTTGCTGAGGTCTGACAATAGAAAACCAAGTGACTGAGAGGGAACAGGGGAAATAGAAACTCTGATTATTTATTTTAGACAGTTAATGGCTGCTTACATTATAAAATGTATTTTTAATTGTGGCGGTCCAGGAACAATGGGGAGGATGGGAGACGAGGGTGGGGGATGGGGAGGGCAGAGTGGCCTTACAGACCGTAAGCTGAATGTTTTGCAAACTCACCATCCCCAAGTGCCTCAGGAGAATGACAGGAAAAAACAACCACAGTCCTTTTCCATCTCCCGAACGTTCTCGGTTCTAAGGATAAGCACAAATGGACCCTCATGAGCTGTAGTGTTTCATTACACTTTTTCGGAACCCCGGTCCCTGGCACTCTCCAGGGAAGCCGGGGCTGTAGACTCCAAAGTTTGCCAAAGGCAGCCAGCATTTGAAAGGGCTGCTCCCTGAGAATCGGCTCTTCCTCCCGCCCTCCCTCGCTTCCACACTGTTTTGATTTACCCTGACTTCCTCCTTGAGGCAAGGGAGGGAGGAGGGAGGGAGGGAAAGGGAGTGACTTACTCGTGTGTAAGAGTATGTGTGTAGAGTAGTGGTGTCCTAAAATACTGTAATGGGAGGAGGCAAAGCTCCGTGAATGCTTTGTGCTGCTCCCCTGCTCCTAATCAGTGTGGCACGTAAGTAGACACGCGTCAGTGCCAGCGCGAGCCTGGGGTGCACAGGGTTCACCATGTCTTCTTAAACGCCAGCGAGAAAAGTGTCTTTGAGAGCACTTGGGGCCAGTGGGCTGCATGGCACGAAGGTGTGGGGGGTTGTAGTGAGCCTATTAGGCAGGGTCCTGTGTTTACATGCAGCCTGGGATGGGAGCCAAGGCACGAGTGTCTGTGCCCTACCAGCGTGGAAAGGGGCTGTAAATGCTGGGAGTGAGCGTGGGAATGACCGCTTTGCTTAGAGTTGCGGGCGGGCAGGGAGGTTTTTGTCCAGTTCTATGGGCACGATGCATGTCTACTTAAAGAGTCTTTGCCAGGCTACGCGTTCGACTCCGGACTTTATCTGTATATGCTTGTTTGTTCTGAACGGGGAAGGGGCTGGGCCAACATGCATGTATGTATGTTTGCATGTATGTATGTATAGAAAATGTGCCCACTGGCCGTGTGTGTACATTGTGTGTGTGTGTGTGTGTATGTACGAACGCGCACGAAGGGGGTGGGGGTGGGGGCAGGTGTAACTCAGAGTGTGCACACAGCGGGGGTGGCGGTGCGTGTCCACCCAGGGCGTACACGGCGTGTACGGGCTCCGGAGATGGGGAGGAGGCGGCTCCGCCCCCATACCTGCCCGGCCACGCCCTCGGCCCCCGGCTGGGCTCTTCGCTGGCGTTGGGACTCGCTCCTCCAGGTCTCGGTCCCCACCTGCTCGGCAGCAGCGGCCGGACTGGACGGGAACGGGGCGGAGCCCAGAGCAGGCGGCGGCGGCAGCGGCGGCGGCGGCTCCTCATTCCTGGGATTCCTGGCGCTCCTGCTCCCGCTCCAGCTCAGGCCGCACGGTCCTTCCCCCCGATCCCGCCCTCGTCTGCGGCTCAGGCTCTGCCCGCCGCCTGCTCACGCCTGCCCGCTTCGCAGCCGGAGGAGCTCAGCCCCTGCCGCAGCCTTGGCCCCTGACCCTCTCGAGGGGAGGTGGGGGGGAGGGGGAAGGAGAGGGAAGGGAGCGCCCCGTCCAGACCACGCCCACCAGCGCCACGCCTCCACGAAAGCCACACCCCCCACTAGCGGCCGGGCCGGGGCTGGAGGTGGCGGCGGGGGAGCCGCGCACTGGCCGGTGAGTGCATGAGGGCAACTGGAGGTGGGGGCCAGCGGGCAGAAGCGCGTGCGTGTGGCCGGGGGCTGGCCGGGGGGCTGTGCCAGCCTAGGGTCCCGCCGCTGCTCAGGCTTGAAGGTCTCACCCGGACTGGGGGAATTCCTTGCTGATGGGATCCCTCCTCTGAGCGGGCGCAGCCGGAGGAGGTTTCTTATGAGGGGACGGGGATCCTTAATCTTGGGGGAGGATACAGGGGATCCCCTCTTCTGAGAGGGCGAGGGGAGTCAGAGGGGTCACTCTGAAGAGGCGAGAGAAGGCAGGGAGTACTTCCTGTGAGGTGGAAGGGGACAGTGAGGGGATCACTTGTTTTAGGTGGGGAGGGGGAGCTCTTCTTAGAGATGGCTCCCCGCTCCCCGCAGGGAAAGGGAGTCCCTTCTCTGAGGGGCGGGGTGTGAGAACGGCAGCGAAGTGAGTCCCTTCTCCAACGTAGGACGGGAGAAACTTAAGGAGCTCTTCCCTTGAGGTTTGATGAAGGACGAAGAGGGACTTGGAGAAGGGGAAACTGATGGGATCTTTTTGAGGTGGTGGATGAAGACTGAAGGACTCTCTTAGAAAGAGAGGAAGGGGGAAACGGGGGAAGGGAAGGGGTGGGAAAGAACTGGAGGAAGTAACTTCCTTGTGAGTAGGGGGAGCAATCAGCTGAGGTAGTCCCGTGTCTGCATGGAAGAACCTCCAGTTTCCTCATTTTGAAGAGACCTGGGGCTGAGGGCAAGTGTGCAGTGTAAGGTCGTAAGGAAATTTCTGCTCTACTGGGGGCAAATAGAATGTACTACTACTATGTGGTGGGTATGGAAAGAGGTTGCGGGAAGCCTGAGATGCGGGTCAGCCTGTACTGGGTTAGAGAGAAATGAATGAGATTTCAGGTGGTGCTAGGCAACGGGGACTCCTTTTCATTCATCTATCCTTTCAGCACCTGAGGAAAAAACAAAACAAAAAGCAAAAGCGCCACCAACACCGGGCTTTCCGCATTTCTTACTCAAAGACAGCTTCCCGGGGGGGGGGGGGGGGGGGGGGGGGGGGGGGGGGGGGGGGGGGGAGAAAGTCATTTTCCTTTTCCAAGACTTGTTGAGCTTATTGATAGTTAGCTTTCTTTTCTTTCTTTTTGTAATGATGATGACAGGTCTTGCTGAGATTGCTCAATATCCTTTAGGTGCATTACTTACCGATAGAAATTTGAAATTTTCTTTAAATTGGGATGACTTTTTAAAAAATCTGTTGCTTTCATCATTGGTGCTATCTCTTTGTTAGTCGTGTTTCCTTCGCTGCTTAATAAAAACCAGTAGCCTGGTGGTCTATTTTTAGTTTATTTCGGCAGTTAGTCACCCATTTCTTAGGAATGATCTCCCGTTTTGGAGTTTTATTTTCCAGTTGGGGAACCCTGCTACCTTATTATATAAAATAAAGATCCCTTTCCCTTGAGCATTCTAAGACATCCATCATCAATGCTAACTTTCTTCACAGGATTCAAAGTTCAGTTCCGCACACTCTACCAAACTTGAACTCCGTCCTTAGAGACAAGACAAAGCATCCGTTTGGGGTTCTAACTGTACTTGGGCAATGCTCCCTGCAGAGTTAATGAAGAGTGTATGCATTCTTGTGAGCTTTTTCTTATTAGGGCTGGCTAGGAAACAACCCCCTCATTATAACGAGGTAGGCTGCCCAATTTGTGGATTAACTGGGAAAATTTTAATTACTTCTGGACTGAAATGCAAACTAGTTTTAATGTTGATCCAAACAAAATACAGGAAGATAAATATGTTAAAAACAACCATGGGATACATTCAAAACAGAACTCTAAATGGTTTAGTGGAAAGAACGTTGGTTTATTAGTTGGGAGAACTGGATTTAAATCGTTGACCTAGAACAAAGTTTTCTCTTTTGTAAACTTACCATAACTATACCCATCCTAGCTTTAAGGATTAAATACAATTTCCTGAAAAGCATAAAATACAAGGGTTATTTTAAACTATTTGGAATTGATGTGAAAATAATAAAGTACTCTCTAACGGTATTTTAAACCATATGGTTGCTAAATTGGATCATCACTGTTTTTGCTAGTACTTTTAACAGAAGCTATCCATGTTATCCAATGGATACCAGAGCAAAAATCTCTTCTACAGTAGCATGCCCTGTCCCTTCTTTTATATGGATAATTGAAAATCGACCAATTGAGTACAGTAATTTAATGATAAAGTCAGATGTTATTTAGGATGTGGGAAGGGAAGAGACCTTACCTTTTAATATATTTTAAGTACAGATATGCTTACGACCAAACTGAAGTTTTCATACCCTATTCTATGATACATCTAAATGTGTTTTCCCTGAGCATTCTAAGACTTCCATCATCAATATTAACTTTCTTTAAAGGTTCTTTATAGTGTTAACATCAGATAGATATAGAGATGTAGATATAGGTGGGTATCTATATAAATGTATATGTGAATATGTGTTGATAGATGGATAGAGGTAGATATAGATATATGTGTATATCTATATAAATATATGTGATATATGTGTAAGTTGATGGTTGATAGATATATGGATGGGTGAATAGATCTGCTGTAGTAATTAGTTGTTTAAAAGGCATCCAGCTATAACCTGGACTTTGAATTATCCTATTTAAATTGCTTTTCATTCCAACTTTTAATGTCATTTGAAATACAATAGTTATACTAAAAATATGAGGAGCTATTAATTCTTAGGAGGAAAAAACCCCAAGTAAATGAAAAAAACCTTATTATAGCTTAAAAATCAAGGAATTTGTGTAGTAATAATTCTCTTTTTTTGGTAATAATTCTTTAAGCATTATAGTAACCCAAAGTTATGGTCTGTTTAATGCCTTGTTGGATAAACTCTGTCTCATATATTAGAAAACCTAATGAAGAGAAAGGTTTCAACTATATGATAGCTCCTACAGTAAGTTTAGGAATGGTTAGGAAAAGATAATTTCTTGCATGAGAAATAGCCAAATTAAGGGAAACTCACTTACCTGTTCTTTTGGAGAATCCCAAGGTTAATTAAACCCATATATAAGAGTTTAAAATGGCCTTTTAAGGTAAAACACTGTTAAGGAAATTAGAAATCTGGAAGGCTGTATTTTAACTGTACAATCTGGCAAGGTGGAAAAGAGGAAGGAGAACATGTATGGAAGCCCTGAAAATTAAAGAGAGATTTCATGCTTTGGCCTGGAGATAAATAACAAGCTGTTTTACAATGGATTAAAAACGCCGCAGGATGTATTTCGGGAGCCTGCTGGCTCAAGCCTGATAACCAAATCTTCATTAGGGCTAATCATGGTGCTTTTCAATTGTACTGTATGTTTTAGGTTAAAATCCTCCCTTCAAGTCCTGAATCAGCTAAAAGAAAAAAAGGAGACTTATCTTTCTTAGACCTATGTATTCCCTTTGTTACTATAGATCCCGTGTGAGGAAATGAATGAATGAATGAATGAAAAATAATTTATTAAGTGTTTACTATGTCCAAAGTACTGTGCTAAGCACTGGGGGGGCGGGGGAAGGGGGGGGTGCAAATAGACACACAAGACAGTCCCTGTTCTCAAGGATCTCCTATTCTAACAGAGAAACAACACACAGGAGATTTGTGTTGTGAGGCTAAATGGAGTGGTCCCATTGGGCTTGGTTTAGTGGAAGGAAAACCGAGTGTGATGGAAGAGGCCCAAGATCTGTAGCCCGATCTTACCATTGCCAGGTATTACCTGCGTGAGTTCCCATGGCTTCCATTTCCTCATCTGTTAATATAAGGGAGTTAGATTACATGACTTCTAAGGTCCTTTCCAACTCTTAAATTTTATGATCCCATGATGAGTGGGTTGACTACCAGCAAAGTAATATGTTCTCAATTCTTGTCTTTTTAAAAAAATCTTTGTGGTGGTAGGTCTCTTCTTTTCAAGTAAGTTGACTAGATAGGACACCTCATTTCTCGGGTGTGAGAAGCTCATAAGCAACCAAATAACCAAATACAAATTAAATACCCTCATAAATGAGTGCTTAAGAATGTAGGATTTGGAGCCAAAAGATCTGGGGTAAAATCTGGCCTAAAATACTAGCTGTGAGATCACAAGCAAGTCATTTAACCTCTGAGCCTTAGTTTATACACGGGCGAACCGGGCACACTCGTATTTGTACTCCACCTCAGAATAGTTGTGAGGAAAACATTTTGTAAACTTTCAACCATTCTAGAAGTATTAGCTACTGTTGTTGCTATTATTACTCTAGCGTCTCTTTTCACTTTGTAACCCAGCTAAGTGAAGAAATAGTTCCAGGAACCTAAGATCAGAGAAGTAAAGAGAGACCAAAAAAAGAGTTAATAAAGGGAGCATTTTTTCAGCAATTCAGATGAAGGAGAAGATTCTAGCACGTAGGCCTGAGAAGGTAATGATAATTAATGCTTTACTCAGGGAATTATTTGAGTCTGGGTTTGATTCTTATAAAACTGTCCTTGCTGTTTTATTCTTCTCTATCTGCAGAAGAATCAAATGACCCTTTCTATAACGTGCTTCCCAAGGCAGTGTCACCACCCTACTTAATAAACTTCAGTGGTTCCCTACTCTCTGGGATAAAATAGAAATTCCTTTATTCATCTTTAAAGCCCTTCACAACCTGGGGCCAACCTCTCTTTCTAGCCTCTTTTTTTTGTTGTCCAATCGTTTCAGTTGCATCTGACTCTTCATGACCCCATTTGAGGTTTTCTTGGCAGAGATACTGGAATAGTTTCCTATTTCCTTCTTCAGATGATGAAACTGAGGCAAAGAGTTGTGACTTGCCCAGGGAAGTGTCTGAGACCAGATTTTAATTCAGGAAGTTGAGTCTTCCTGACTCAGGCCTGGTGCTGTATCCATTGGGCCACACAGCTACCCTAAGGCACCATATAAATGTTAGCTATTATTAGTATCATTATCATGTAATAATAATATATTTATTCTATGTATATAACAGTAATACATTTATATAATGTTTATTATATAATAAAACATATAATGTTTATTATATATGGTCTGTTTGGTTGTTTTTCAGTTGTATCTAACTCATCATGACCCCATGTTAGGGTTTTCTTGGCAAAGATACTGGAGTGGTTTGCCATTTCCTTCTCCAGCTCATTTCACAGATGAGGAAACTGAGGCAAACAGAGTTAAGTGATTTGGCCAGGGACACACAGCTGGTAAGTGTCCAGGGTTTGAACTCAGGAAGATGAGTCTTCCTGACTCTAGGCCAGGCACCCTAGCTGCCCCATACTATATGCCCCATACTATACTATATATATAATTTATTATATACATGCATACTTTTACAGAATGCATACATGCATGCATATTGCATCCTCAAATAGAATGTAAACTCCTTGAGAGCAGGGAATGTTTCATTTTTTATATTTGTATCCCTGGCATCTAGTGTA
This sequence comes from Dromiciops gliroides, assembly GCF_019393635.1. Lineage (NCBI taxonomy): Eukaryota > Metazoa > Chordata > Mammalia > Microbiotheria > Microbiotheriidae > Dromiciops > Dromiciops gliroides. Next base: position 708,090,435 of record NC_057861.1, read on the forward strand.
GTTCTTGGTACTTGGTTTGATGAATATTATCTGACAAATTGACCGATCGGTTAATAGGAGAGTAATTTTTGGCCTGAACTAATGTAGGGCAGATGAGCTTGAGAATTTGTGATATTTGGACAGCTGGGCCTGAAGTGATTCCTTAATACTTCCTGAGTATTATGCTTATAAGTTCTAGTAGCTGTCACCAGGGTAAAATGGCAGCCTTAATTATGGTTGTGGATACCATCTTCCTCTTAGACTTTCCATGAGCACGGCTAAAGAGAAGACAGTCACGGCCATGAAAATAAGATAAAATACTTTTTTTTTTTTTTGGTCAGGGTGGAGCGGGGAGAGAAGAAATTGGGGTCCTGACCTGCAATGTCATGAGTGTGGGGTAACTCAGTATGGAAGCTGTTCTCACTGATTCAGATCAGCAGCTGGTCTGTAACATACAGTTTGGAGAGCTGCCTCAGGGTACAAACAGGTTAAGCAACATGCCAGGGATCACACAGTTATTAGTAGGTGTCAGAGGCAGAATTTGAATCCAGGTTTTTGTGATTGAAAGGCCTACCCTCAAATCCATCAATCAATAAGCATTTATTGAGCACCAACTGTGTGCTGGACACTGTTGAAGATGTGGGAATGCAGAGGCAAAAAACGAAACACTTCATGTCCTCAAGGAGCTTATACTCTGTTGGGGGAAGGGAGGATGACGTATATATGTAGATATACATATGTGTGCATATATATGTGTGTGTATAACAATAAATAGATATACCGAATAAATGTAAAGTAATGCAAATTTCTTACAAGAACCAGGGAGGAAGAACAATAGTTTTTTGGGAGGATGAGAAAAGTCTCCATGTATCAAGTGGTGCTTGGGTTGAGTCTTGAAGGAAGAGAGATTCTATGAAGTGGAGATGAAAAGGAAGTGCATTCCAGCCATGGGAAACATTTGTTTGCTATATCTTGCTACCTCTCAAATACCACAGAAAATAGCAAAACTACTGATTAATATAGAATTTCTTCATTAGCATCTTAGTAAGGTGACTACTACTCTTGATGGTGTAAACAATTTATAAAAAACTTCGAAGATCTTTTACATTTTTCTTCTGTTTGTCCTATCCTTTTCATCCTTAAATGTCCTTGGGATGAGTTTGGCTACTTGGAGCTCTTTTTAAATTGGTTTTTATTTTTATTGCTTCATGACGAGATATTGTTCATAATCTTCCATAAGTTTCATAAAATCCAAAATGCTGGTTTAAAGACTGTCTTCCTGGCTACTATTTCTAAGCCACGCTGCCTGTACTCTGCCAAGTATCCTTATCCTTTTCATGATCATCTGTCCAAAATCTCAGACTCTGATTCAGGGACCACTCTGATTTATGAGCCTTAGATTATACGAGCCTTTGCCTTACATTGCCCAGAAGCAAGCATCCACAGCATTTCCTGGCCACCATTTCCAAACCATGCCTTCTGTAAGCTGTCTCCTCATTTTTCACTTTTTGGATTTCCTTTGGGTTTTGTCTTCCTCTGTTAGAAAGTAAACTCCTTGGGGCAGCTAGGTGGTGCAGTGGATAAAGCACCAGTACCTGAGTTCAAATCCGGCCTCAGACACTTGACACTTAACCAGCTATGTGACCCTGGGCAAGACACTTAACCCCCATTGTCCTGAAAAAAAAAAAAAAAGAGTAAACTCCTTGAGAACAAGGAAGGTCTCATCTTTTTTCTTTTTTCTGTGTGTAGCCCTAACCCTTAGCACAGTGCCTGCCACGTGCTATTTAATAAATGTTTTAGCCATTCATCTTTTACACAAACACCAACATCATTCAGGATTCCTTGAAAGATATAACCACATACACACACTTTTTCAGTGACTCTTTGATCATAAACATCAGGTGAGACCAGAACATGTAGACATACATCCCCCAAAGGTGTTGGTCATTGAGACAGAGAAGGTCCAGCCTAGAGTCTAAGTGGAAAAGAAATTCTTTATGGATGGTGAGGTTCTCTAATTGTTCTACTTCCTGATGACAATATTCAAAGTTTCATCAAGCTTGAGAATATTTCACTGTCTCCTGGAGGAGATCTGTAAACTCCCAAAAGAGTTTGGTTTGAGAATCCACAAAGAGTAGGACAAATGGATGAAGAGTATCTATTGCCAGAATTATAATTTGGGGGGGGGGGGCGGGGCAATGAGGGTTAAGTGACTTGCCCAGGGTCACACAGCTAGTAAGTGTCTGGCCTCAAGTGTTTGAGGCCCTATTTGAACTCAGGTGCTCCTGAATCCAGGGCTGGTTCTTTATCCACTGTGCTACCTAGCTGCCTCTATTGCCAGGTTTATGACATACAATTCTATGGACAGACAATGACACTGGTGCATAATTTCGTATATCTGCTGTCAGACAGTACAGAGGCAGCAGATTGGGCCCAGAACTAACCAGGAGGGGGAGAGTAGGCTGGATTGTTTTCAGGCACTTGAGAAGGTCCTTTAGCAGCCTCTGCCAGAAAGAAAGTCCCACCTTTTTAATACCAGTATTATTGCTTTATTCTGAGACAAAGCACATAATGGTCTCAAAAGAAGTGAAACTGGGTAACGCACATTGGGCACTAGAAAGGCTTATGGTGGATAGGAACAGGCTGCAGTGTGTAAGAAATGAAGAATTTCCAGGAGGAGTTAGAGGAAAAGATGGCATAAAGTTAATCTATGGTTAAAACACAGTAAAAGAAAAAATGGGCCGGCCACATGTGGATCACAAGTAGCATCTCAAATGGTCCATTGACATCCTCAGGCTATCAGGAGAAAATAAGAAAAACTTCCAACATGTTGAGTGGGCTCCACTCTGATGAACCTATTGGGAGACCTAAGCATGGTCCCACAGAATGGACAGCTGTGGAGGGGTTGTAATCTTTACCACTGCAGAGAACATCCAAATGGATGAGGTCACAGGTGCATTTGATTACTGGACTGTAGACAACATTATATACGACTTAGATTTAAGGTTTAAAGAAATATGAGTACCTGGGTACAAGTGAAGTACATTACTCACAAAACTCTGTTATTAATCACTATATAAACCTTGTTTTTCTTTACCAGAGATAAATGGAAAACAACGTTCACTCTCTCTGAAACTTTGGTTAGTTGGAAACCTTTGAAGATTATGCTCAGCTGTGACTCAGACCAGGTTCTAAGCTATATAACTTTGGTCATTTAAAAAAAATCCTCATGTTTCTTCTGCTGCCAGGTTTAATTACCCTAATAATAGCTTCAAGTGCCTTAGAGGGTTGACCTTCCCTTCACCAACTATTTCTTCCCACCCACACCCACCCATGCCCCCAAAGTGTGGTAAGATTTCCTTGCTTTTAAGAAGGGAAAAGATGCTATTCCACCCCCCCCCCCATTGATTTCAGAAGGTCCTGAGGTCTTACTTGGGATCATGAAAAGAACACTGGAGTGGAGATCTAAGAATTTACTCTTATTTCTCATGCTTTACTTGCTCTATGACCTTGGAAAAGTTACTATTTTTTATATCTCATTTTTTTTCTCCTATAAATTGGGGATATTAAGACCTGTTCTACCTACCTATTCAAAACTTTGTTGTAAAGATCAAATATAAACTTTATAATGGCAACATCACTTGCCTGGGAGTCAGGAGAACTCAGTTCTAGTCTTGCTGCTAACAAATTGTCTTGGCATTGGACAAATCGCTTAATCTTTCTGGGTCTGTTTTCCTCTTCTATAAAATGAGGGGATTGAACTCAATCATCTGTTTTCTTCTTGCTGTAAAACTCTTTGATTCTGTGATAACTGATGTGAAAGTCTTTTTTAAAAACTAAAAAGTGTCATAAAATGCATTTTTGTCATCCTTCAAGTTTGGGTTTTGGTTGTTGTTACTTTTGACCGGGGCTTCTTAAATTTTTTCTGCTCAGGACCCCTTTTTGCCTGAGAAATTTTTATGTGACCCTGAGTAGATAGGAATATAAAATAGGTATATATGACCTTTTACTGTTGCCAAATATTTTGCACCCCCCACATTCAGTTACATAACCCCATATGGGATTGGTTTTTTTGTTTGTTTATTTTGTGGGACGATGAGGGTTAAGTGACTTGCCCAAGGTCATATAGCTAGTAAGTGTTAAGTGCCTGAGGCTGGATTTGAACTCAGGTCCTCCTGAATCCAGGGTCTGTGCTTTATCCACTGTGCCACCTAGCTGCTGCCCCCCCCCATATGGGGTTATGACCCATAGTTTAAGAAGCTAGGCTTTAGACAAACCACTTAACTGCTCTGTTTCCTCGTTTGTAAAATAGTGATAATCATATTTGCCCTACCTACCATAATTAGATGAAGTTATTGACATGAAAACTGGAAAAGTGAGGTGATGTTATTAAAATGAGATGACATATAGAAGTAGTTTGAAATCTCATAATCTCTATCCAAGTGTAAGGTGTTTTTTTTTTAAGAGGAAAGAATATATAGAGAAAGGGTGAAAGTGTAGTGTGAACAGAGTCTTTAGGTTTCAGCAGGAGGGTATTAAGGGACAAGTAGAGACTACTTAGGAGTAAATGCAGCTAGAAGGAGATAAAAGTAGGACTGAAAGTGTTGATGGAGACCAGATTTTTCTAGTTCCTTGAAATTTTTTTTTTTACTTAATAAGCATTTGTTCTCTCATATCCCTCCTCCCAATTTGAAAAGATAAAAGAAAAAGAAAGTATTTGTAAGAAATAAACATAGTTAAGCAAAACATTCCCATGTAGGCAATATGCAGAAATGTGTATCTCATTCTCTGTCTTGAGTCCTGTACCTCTCTGTCAGAAGCTGGGTTGCATCATTCATCATCTGGAGTTAAGGTTAGTCACTGCATTGATCAAAATTAAGTCATTCAAAGTTGTTTGTCTTTTACACTATGGTTGTTGTGGCATAAGTTGTTCTGGTTCTGTGTACTTGCCTCTCTATCAGTTCCTACAAGTCTTCCCAGGTTTCCCCCCAACTTATCCTTTTCCATCATTTCTTTCTTTCTTTCTTTTTTGGTGGGGCAATGAGGGTTGAGTGACTTGCCCAGGTTCACACAGCTAGTAAATGTCAAGTGTCTGAGGCTGGATTTGAACTCAGGTCCTCCTGAATCCAGGACTGGTGCTTTATCCACTGCATCACCTTAGCTGCTCCCCTTTCCATCATTTCTTATGGTACAATCATTTTCTGTTATATCTGCATTCTAGAATTTGTTTAGCCATTCCCCAGTTAACGGGCATCCTTTACCTTTCAATTCTTTGTTACCAACATACAAATAGGTGCTATAAATATTTTTTAACATATAGGTTCTTTTCCTCTTCCTGTGATCTCTTTGGTGTATATAGTTAGTAGTGGTATCATTGAATCAAAGTGACTTTTGGGGGATAGTTGTTTGCTTTCTCAAACAGCTAGATGAGTCTATAGCACATTAATATGCCTCTTTCCCTTCAACTCCACCAACATTTGTCATTTTCAGTTTTTGTTATCTTTTCTAATCTGATGGATGGGAGATGGAACCTCAGAGTTACTTTAATTTGCATTGCTCTAATTATGAGTGATTTGGAGCATTTTTCATATAGCTATTGATAGCTTGAATTTCTTCCTCTGAAAACCACCTGTTCATATTCTTTGATGAATTATCAGTTAGGGAATGACTCATTCTTATAAACGAAATCAGTTTCCTATATATCTTAGAAATTAGAAGTTTACAACTCTGAGGTCCAACTGACACCTATCAGATTGGCTAATGTGACAAAAAAGGAAAATAAAAAATGTTGGAGAAGCTGTGGAAAAATTAGAACACTAATGCATTGTTGGTGGAGCTGAACTGATCCAACCATTCTGGAGAGCAATTTGAAATTATGCCCAAAAGGCTATAAAGCTGTGCATACCCTTTGACCCAGCAATACCACTTTTGGGTATTTTTCCCAAAGAGATCATAGAAAAGGGAAAAGGACACCCACATGTACAAAAATATTTATAGCTGTTCTTTTTGTGGAGGCAAGGAATTGGAAATTGAGGGGATGCCTGTCAGTTGGGGAATGACTGAATAAATTGTGGTGTATGAATGTAATGGAATACTATTGTGCTGTAAGAAACGATGAGCAGATTTCAGAGAAACCTGGAAGGACTTACATGAACTGATGCTGAGTGAGATGAGCAGAACCAGGAGAACATTGTACACAGTATCAACAATATTGTATGTTGATCAACTGTGATAGACTTGACTCTTCTCAGCAATACAATGGTCCAAGATAGTTCCAAAGGACTCATGATGGAAAATGCTCTCCAAATCCAGAAAAAAAAAAAAGGAACAATGGAATCTAGGTGCAGATTGAACCATACTCTTTCTAATTTGTTTTTGTTTTTGTTTTTTGAGGTTTTTCCTTTTTGCCTTGATTCTTCTTTCACAGCATAACTAATGCAGAAATGTGTTTAATGTGATTGTACATATATAATCTATATCAGATTACTTGCTGTCTTGGGGAGGGGGAAGGGAGGGGAGGGAGGGAGGTAGGGAGGAAGAAAAACTTGAAACTAGAAATCTTATAAAAACAAATGTTGGGTTGGCTAGGTGGCGCAGTGGATAGAGCACCAGCCCTGGAGTCAGGAGTACCTGAGTTCAAATCCGGCCTCAGATACTTAACACTTACTAGCTGTGTGACCCTGGGCAAGTCACTTAACCCCAATTGCCTCACTAAAAAAAAAAAAAAACAACAAATGTTGAAAACTATCTCTACATGTAACTGGAAAATAATAAAATAATTTTATGAAATAAAAAGAAAGAAATTAGACCTTTATCAGCGAGACATGCTGCAAAGATTTTTTCTCAATTACCTGCTTTCCTTCTAATTTGAGCAGCTTTGGTTTTGTTTATGTAAAAACTTTCATTTTCATTTAATCAAAATTGTCCATCTTATCTTAAGAGATCCTCTCTATCCTATCCCCTGTATGGTCATGAACTCTTTCCCAAACTGTAGATCTGAAAGGAAATATCTTCCTTGTTCATATGTGTAAGTATCTATACATACACATACACATATAACATACATGCTTACCTATAGATACAATTTTTAAGATACAAAGTTTTAATATATAGTTTGTGTATCCATTTGGAGCTTTCCTTATTATTATTATTATTATGTGAGGTGCTTATCTAAATCTAGTTTATGCTTGACTGTTTTCCAGTTTTTCAAGGACTTTTTGTCAAACTCAGGACTTTCCCTAGTAACCGGAACCTTTGGGTTTATCAAAAACTAGACTAAGTTTGTTTGCTTCTATAAGTTGTGTTTATAATCTGTTTTGCTGCTGATGCAGGCTAGTTCTGAATTTTGATACCAAATAAGATAATTGCTTGAATAATCCTGTTCTTTCTGTTATCTTTACAATCAAAACTGATCTATGGCTAATTCAGCTACAAGGCAATCCACCCTCATTCTTAAGCGCCTCAAGATTTTTCAACAATCCAACAGATTTTTCTATTAAACCCATAGTTCAGTGAGGGAAGAACTCTATCTTATCTTAGCTTTGTATCTCTCCTAGCACATATTCTTTGCATAGTAGGTATGTATTAAGTGTACCTTGAATTGAGTATTTATTATTAACCTGCTATGTATGAGTCAATGTTTGTACTACACCCTATGTGAGTTATATCAGTGCTCAGATATTTTTATTAGTGGTAATGTGGTTAATGTGACAACAAAAATTACTTAAGGTGAGTTGATACTCAAGATAAATAGAAAGATAGTAAAAGAGCCCCTAGTAGCCCTTGATGAACTCATCACCAGGATCAGAGAGTTGAAAGAAGTGGTAGATATGATTAGTAAATACCTTCAGCTATCTTGACTAGATTAAGTTGCATGGGAGAGGTATTGTAGGCCTGAAAAAGAACCCCTGTTCCTGTTTTGCTTTTTTTTTTTAAAGAAGAGACCAGAACCTTTAAAATCTAAAGTGAAATTACTTCCATTTTTTAATGTAATAAACATTTTTATTTATAGTTTGGGGTTCTAATTTTTATCCCTCCTTCCCTCTCTCTTCTCACCCTGCCCTGAGGCTGCAAGCAATCAGATATGGGTTATACATGTACGATTATGTAAAACATTACCATATTTGTCATTTTGTACAAGAAAACTTGATTAAAAGAAAAAAAATGGCAAAAAATGAAAAATAGCATGCTGATTCAGTCTGTTACATCAATATCTGTTCTTTCTTTGGAAGTAGATAGTATGTCTCATCAATAGTCCTTTGGGATTGTCCTGGATCATTGTATTGTTGAGAATAATGAATTCAATTATTAACAAAGTCATAGCACATGTTTGGTAAAGGGATGATCAGTGAACAGCTCTAAAAGGAAGTGACAATCACAAAAGTAGCACAATATCATCATAAACAGGTCATGTCAAGCTAACCTTATTTCCCTCTTTGGCAGGGTTATTTGTTAGGTAAATCACAATAAGCAAAGCAGTTGTCAAAGGCTTTGGTGATATTTGTGTGGACAGGATAACTCAGTGGGTGGACTTAGACTCAACTGAATGGCTAAACCCAAAGAGTACAGTAATCATTAAGAGTTCAGTATTCGTTTGGAAAGATGCCTCCAGTGGAGCACCCCTTGGGTCTGTCCCTAGCTCCACACCATCTAATAGTTTTGTAGGTGATTTATATGTCACGCTTATCTGATTTGTAGATAACATAAAGGCAGGAGTGGTAGCTAACACCCAGGTGACAGATGCCTGGTCTCAACAAGTTTGGATGTGAGGCTGAATCTAATAAGATGAACATTAAGAAGGAAACTGCAAAGTCTTAATCCAGGGTTCAAGGTAAAATCAACAGGACTTGGCAGCTGATTGGACGTGAAGAGTTGAGGGTGACACCAAGATTGTGAGCCTAGGGGACCAAGATGATGATGATGATGGCTACTATTGATATAGTACCTACTATGTGTCAGGCACTGTGCTAAGCACTGTGCAAATATTCTCTCTCTCTCTCTTTTGGGGGGGGGGGGGCGGGGGCAATGAGGGTTAAGTGACTTGCCCAGGGTCACACAGCTAGTAAGTGTCAAGTATCTGAGGCTGGATTTGAACTCAGGTCCTCCTGAATCCAGGGCCGGTGCTTTATCCACTGTGCCACCTAGCTGCCCCTATATAGTGTTTTAAAAGTGCAAAACACACTACAGATATCATCCCATTTGAGCCTCAGAACAACCATGAGAAGTAGGTCCTATTATTATTCCCATTTTACAGGTGAAAAAATAGAGGCAGACAGAAGTCAAGTGACTTGACCAGGGTCATATGGCTAGTAACTGTCTGAGGCAGAATTTGTACTCAGGGCTTCCTGAGTAAAGTTATTTGCCAGTGGTCACATGACTAGTGTTACTGTTGGGATTAGAATCTTGCCTCTTAAAACCTTTAAGTTTTTTCTCCTCGTGAATTTTGTTTCCATCCAAAATTGATGTCTCCTTCCCCCCTCAAATTGTTTTTGTTTGTCTTATATTGCTCCCAAATTATTCAGTACTCCTAAACATAGCTGTCTGGTATGAGTGCATTGTTGATTTCAAAGAAGCATGTGTGATAAGCAAATCCATTGTCATTCATAAGATTGCAGATTTAGAATCTGAAGGAATCAGAGACCATTAAGGCCAACCCCCTCATTTTATAGGTGAGGAAACTGAGAAAACAGTACAGTTAAGTGACTTGCCTAGGGTCATACAGCTAGTAAGTATATGAGGTGGGATTTGAATCCAAGTCCAGTGTTCTATTCATATTATTGTAAAATTATGAAATAGAAATTACAGAAAAAAGTAGTAAATCTTAAGTTACTGACATTCTCTTTAAAATACTTTATAATCTTTTTTTTTTCCTGCTGTATAAAATTGGTTCTTTACAATTCTGATGTTGATGTGTACATGCAGAATGACCAATTTAAAGGCAGTGATCTACAAGGTCCCTTCTAGCTTTTAAAGACAACCCTATGAATCTGTGAGGCCAGACGTTCACTTTTAATATAGTGCAATTCCGCATTTTATATTCCATTTAACTTGAATTATTGTGTTAAAGGAATTGTATAAAATATACTCCTCAGTATCTCTATATTATTACTCTCATTGCCCTCTTTGTGTTCCCACTTCTGCTGTTGATAGCTGATACTTAGCTCTGGATCTAGCCCTTCGCCCTTGGATTATTACTACAACAATTTCCCAGTTGATCTCACCTCACACCTGAATTATTGAAAAAGGCTGATCTCATTCCAGTCTTCCCTTCTCCATCCCCCTTTGTATATGGCCAGAATATTAATACATCTAATATAACACTTTAAGCATGGCATTCCCTGCTCAAGAAATGTAATAGCACCTGTTGCATAGCCTACACTACATAGTCTCTCCCCACTCCAATCCAACTTCTATTCAGCCACTGAAATTATTTTCTTAAAATGCAGGTCTGGTATCACATCTCCCAACTAAAAAAAAACCCAGGGGCTCCTGGTTGCCTCCTGAAGCAAATACAATAGGCTCTGTTTGGCATTCAGAATCCATGACCTTTCCCCCTCCTACCTTTCCAGAGTTCTTACACCTTAGCCCCCTTGACATATACTCTTCAATCCTGTGACACTGGCCTCCTGGTTGGTCCACAAACAACACACTCCATCTCTTGGTTCCAGACATTTTCTGTAGCTGTCCCTTGTGCCTGGAATGTTCTTCCTCTTCTGCTCTGCCTACTGACCTCCCTAACTTAAACCCCCACTGAAATCCCTATTTCTACTGGAAACCATCCCCAACTTAATTCCTCTACCTTTCCTCTGTTAACTACTTCCTATTTATATTTTATATAGCTTACTTTGTATATATTAGTTTACATGTTGTCTCTCCCTTTAAATTGTAAACTCCTTGAGGGTAGGGAATGTCTTTGCCTCTTTTTGTATGGCCAGGGCTTAAGACAGTGACTAGCACATAGTAGGTTCTTTATAAATGTTTATTCATTGATCGATTGGTACAATAGCTTTCCATTTCATAGAATCAGAACTAAGAAGGGATCTTAGAGTTCATTTCTTACTTTGTCATCTTCTTCTTGGTTTACAAGTACAGTGTGTCAATAATCTGGCCCAACCCAACCTATCCCAACTTCAGCTTCTACCATTTCCCAATAATGATACACTACCCCAGACAGGTTAGTCTCCTCATCAATTATCTCACAAGATTGTTTTAGGGGAAAATGCTTTTGTAAACTTTCTTTTAAATTTCTTAAAATTTTATTTGTATTTTCAGTTACAAATTCTCTTCTTCCCTCTACCCCTTCCTCTACCCATTGAGATGGTAAGAAATGTTGATACCCATTATAAATATGAAGTGATGTAAAGCATATTTTGACATTAGCCATGTTCCAGGGGAAAAAAAGGCACGAAAACCAAAGAATGGAAATGCTTCAGTCTACACTCTATCCATTTTTTCTCTGAAGGCAGAAAGAAAGCATTTCTCATAAATAGTCCTTTGGAGTTCTGGTGGATCATTGCATTAATAAGAGATACTAAGTCTTTCAGAGTTGATCATTGTTATAATATTGCTGTTGCTATGTCCAATGGTCTCCTGGTTCTCACTTCACTTTGCATCTGTCTATATGTGTTCCCGGGTTTTTCTCAAACTAACTTTATCATTTCCTTTTTGTGAACTTTCAAGAGGAAGCTGGCTAAAACCACTGATAAATTCAGCAAGAGTTTAGGCTTTTTAAAGATTTATCAAAATATATATTATAAGTTAGTGAAGAGAGAGACACATTGAGAACAGATTCCTTATAGCATGGAAATCCTAGCTTAGATCTAATTCAGTATAGCCAGAGAGAAAGAAGTCAATTTCCTTTCCTAGAAGCCCATGTGAAATCTCTCACCACCAAACCAATGCCCCCAATGACAAGGGGGACTCCTGTTCTCCCTCTCTTGCCAGGCGCCTCTTCCTCACCAAAAACAAAAAACAAAAACAAAAAACAAACTTCTCTGAGGTAGCATTCACTTCCTTGTTCCTCTCTCCCTCCCCCAAAGGGGAGGTCCTTCAAGCTGAATGGTTGAGGGTGGTCTCTTGCTGCCAGAAGTAGTATACCAACACATCACTCAGGGTTGGTTAGGTGTGGCCTCCATCCAATCATCTTTAAGTAGGTATTTAGTCAATGTCTCATTCTCACCCAATTCAAACAATACTAAATCAATCAGGTGGGGCTCCTGGGCATCTGCCAAATTCCATTATTTTATCATACCCCCTCCTCCATGAAAATTATTCCTGACTATTCTAGCCTATTGATTTTTTTGTGTCTAAATATACTTCAGTTGATTCTATCTTTTGTCCTTTTCTTTTTTTCCAACGGCACACTATGTAAGACATATTACCTTTTTGGTTTTCTGTTTTTTTAAATCTCTAAAACATAGGGGTTGAATTAGATTCTCCTTTAAAGTCTCTTTCCAGTTTCAATCTTGAGACTGAGAACTCCAGTCTAGAATTCTGATTGTATACCTTCTTAATTTGTTGTTGTTGTTGTTCAGTCATTTTCAGTTATGTCCAGCTCTTCATGACCCCCTTTGGGGTTTTCTTGGAGTGGTTTGCCATTTCCTTCTCCAGCTCATTTTATAGGTGAGGAGACAGAGAAAAGCAGGCTTGAGTGACTTGCCTAGGGTTACACAGCTAGTAAGTGTCTGAAGCCAGATTTTAACTCAGGGAGATGAGTCTTACTGATTCTAGGCCTAGCATTCTATTTGCTGTGCCACTAGCTGCCTTCTTCTTAATTTATTAGACAAATAAAATCTAAGGAACTTTTGATGGCAATGTTATAGAATCATTATGTGTTCATAAGAATTTCCCTTCTTAGTATTCTCTATGGAAAAAAAAATGAGTTTGCATTGAGGAATGTTGTTTTAATTAGGAATTGGTATGGTAAAAGAATTTAGCAAAGAAAGTACTATATCACAAAATTAAATGCTAGACCTGTACCATATTCCTGTGAAGTTTTAGACTATAAACCCTATAGTGGACGGAGCCCTTAGCATTGTACCTGGGACAGAATAGGAACTTAAGAAATGCTAGTTGACTCGTTGGTGTGACTTTTGCAAAGACTTAACTGTTCTGTCAATATCCTTGAACAGATACAGTTAAAGGATTGTTTTTCTTTCTTGCTAAACTAATATATGTGACTTTTCACTTGGATTAAAGGATTTTATTGGATTCTTTGGTCATAAACATGAAAGGGGACGGTTGAAATAGGGTTCTCTTTATAATGTTTTTCTTCTTAGGGGTTGATTTTATAGGCATGGTCTATTTTTAAAAAAAACAATTTTACAAACATAAACAAAAATATTCATCCATCCATCCATCCATCCAACACTTTCTGCCAGAGACTTTTCCTGTTCCTTCATCTTTCTACCCCTTCCCCCAACTAGTTTCTTGAGCCTTCCCTTCTAAAGTTACTTTCCATCTAAGTTGGATGTATACCTGTTTACATCCCTCTGGTAACTCCTGTGGCGGCACTGGTGCCAAACTGTATTGGCTCTGCCTCTCCTTTGGATCCACCAATGTCGGGGAGAGGGAAAACCTGCTGCATGGGCAATAGCTTGTTTTCCATATTGATCCGCCCAGGCCAGCACCCTGGAGAGGACACTCTAGCTACTCCTCATGGGGTAGATACAACACGGGATGCGGCAGTTACTGTTTATAAGTCACTCAGGAGCTGTGGCTCCTGTATCGGACTGCACAGCCACACTGTGGCCTGTGGCTCTTCAAGGCGCTGATCCATGACCGGTGGAGGCCTACTACTACTAATCTCCTCCATTAGATTGTGATCTCCTTGAGAGCCAGAGGTATTCTTGCTTTATTTGAATCTTCAGTGCTTAGCATGGGACTTGGCACATAGTAGGTACTTAAAAAATGCTAATCGATTATATTTTTATGTACACACACATATATATGCATACATATGTACATATATAATGGGCATCAATTATATCACAAAAGAATGCTTCACTTTATAAAAGAATTTGATACATGCTACTTTTAAATTATAAATTCTCTTATTTGGTTGGTTGGTTTTTTTGCGGGGCAATGGGGGTTAAGTGACTTGCCCAGGATCACACAGCTAGTAAGTGTTAAGTGTCTAAGGCCGGATTTGAACTCAGGTACTCCTGAATCCAGGGCCGGTGCTCTATCCACTGCGCCACCTAGCTGCCCCCCAAATTCTCTTATTAAACTAAAATTGTCATATAATGAATACACCTTATAAAGTGAAAAATCCACCTTGTAAATAAATTAACACACATCTGCCCCACAGTCATACAGAGTACTTTTCTACCATTCATGTTACTATCCTAATTTCTCAACTTACTGGATTGGTGATATTGGGCAAGTCACTTAATTCTCAGCCTCAGTTTCCTCATCTGTAACGTGATAGGGTTGGGCTAGATTGCCTCTGAAGTCCCTGTCAATTTTGCTTCTTTGGAGTTGTGAAGCCAACCCTACTTCTGGCCATTATGGGGAATTCTTTCTTGACAACTTCTGACACTATTAACCATGCCTTCCTCCTGGATAGATCTTCTCTCCAGCTTTCTATGACAATACTATTTTGTAGGCTCAAGATAAGGAAAAATCTAATACTTCAAGTTTTTTATAAGTGGAGGAGTTGCCTCGGGAGTGCCCTTTATCTCACCAGAAGTAAAAACTGGGTGATATTTGGTGGGTATTGGACTTTAAGGTTCTTTCCAGCTCAGATGCTATGATTCAACGAGCATTAAAGGCTTAATGTGATTAAGTCACTGGGGGCTACAGAGAAAAAAGAAAATCCCTTTTTGCAAAGAATTTATATTCCATTGAGATGATCAAAATGACTTTTAAAAAATTATTTATATTATAAATTTAACCATCAATAAACACAAATATTTCAACATAAATAAAAATCAAAACACGTGTTTATATACCACATGTACATGGACCCATGAACTATTTTTAATTTGTTTTTAAGTACATGTTAAATTTAATAAGACAGGGGCAGCTAGGTAGAGTAGTGGATAGAGCATTGGCCCTGGATTCAGGAGGACCTGAGTTCAAACCTGGCCTCAGACTCTTGACACTTAGTAGCTGTCTGACCCTGGGCAAGTCACTTAACTCCTATTGCTTCACCAAAAAAAAAATTAATAAGACAGTAAGAAAATTGGCCTGTGTGTCTTCCATTCTGAACTTCTTTTATTCTGAACTTTTTTGTTTTGTTCTATGTATTTTTTATTTATTTTTTTAGTGAGGCAATTGGGGTTAAGTGACTTGCCCAGGGTCACACAGCTAGTAAGTGTTAAGTGTCTGAGGTCGGATTTGAACCCAGGTCCTCCTGACTCCAGGGCCGGTGCTCTATCCACTGCGCCACCTAGCTGCCCCTGTTCTATGTATTTTTAAGGGTCTTGTTGACGCTGGTTTCTTTTTTTTTTTTAACTTCATTTTTAGAACACATTCACAGACTCTAATAGAAGTCCCCTTCCCCTTATAAGAAATTGTTGCTGTTCAACTCTTTGTGACCCCATGCACCGTAGCATGCTAAGCTCTTCTATCTTCCACTATCTCTCGAAGCCTATCCAAGTTCATGTTCATTGTTTCCATGACACTTTTTATCCATCTCATCCTCTGCCATCCTGTTTTCCTCTAGCCTTCAATCTTTCCCAACATCAGGGTCTTTCCAAAGAGTCTCATTTTCTCATCATGTGACAGAGTATTTAAGCTTCAGCTTAGTATTTGATCTTCTAGTGAACAGCCTGAATGAATTTCTTTAAGTATTGACTGATCTGACCTCCTTGCCGTCCAACAGACTCTCAAAAGTCTTCTCCAGCAGTGCAGTTTGAAAGCATTGATTCTGCAGTGCTCAGCATTCCTTATAAGCCTAGCTTGCAGAAGCTTCAGCATTCATTTGAACATTCCTTGCTTGGCATTGCTTTCTTTAGGATGGGGATGTAAATTGACCTTTTCCAATCCACTGGCCACTGTTGTGTTTTCTAAATTTCTTGGCATATTGAATGCAGCACTTTAACAGCTTGTAGCAAATAAAATCAATCATCTCTTTGGCCACGTATGAAAGTGTGCATCTCATTCTATACCTTTGGTCCATCACGTGTTTGACAAGAGATGAGATGCCAGCTTCTTCATTAATTTTCTCAAGTCATGATTGGTCACTGAATCGATCAGTTCTAGAGTCTCTTGCATTTGTTTTCCTTTATATTATTGGGGGCATCATGTAAATTGCCCTCCAAGGCCTGCTTATTTTATTCAGCATCAGTTCATACAGATCTTTCCAAGTTTCAGTAAATTTCTCATATTACTGGGGTTTTTTTTATGGTACAATAATATTCCATTACATTTTGTATGTCAAAATTTGTCTAAGTATTTCCCAGTCAGTGAGCAAACACTTTGTTTCCAGTTTGCTATAACTTTTTTATAGTAACAAAGAAGTAGAAAAAGAATAGATATCCGTAGATTGGAGAATAGCCAAATAAGTTGATTTCTGTGCAGGCCCAGCATTCTATCTGCTGTGCCACTAGCTGCCTTCTTCTTAATTTATTAGGCAAATAAAATCTAAGGAATTTTTTTTGTTGGTTTTTTTGTTTTGGGGTTTTTTTTTTTGTGGGGCAATGGGGGTTAAGTGACTTGCCCAGGGTCACACAGCTAGCAAGTGTCAAGTGTCTGAGGTCAAATTTGAACTCAGGTACTCCTGAATCCAGGGCCAGTGCTTTATCCACTGCGCCACCTAGCTGCCCCAAAATCTAAGGAACTTTTGATGGCAAAATTATAGAATCGTTATGTGTTCATAAGAATTTCTCTTAGTATTCTCTATGAAAAAAAATAGTTTGCATTGAGGAATGTTGTTTTATTTTAATTTTGGGGGGGGAATGTTGTTTTAATTAGGAATTGGTATGGTAGGAGCAGCTAGGTGGCACAGTGGATAAAATATTGACCCTGGATTCAGGAGGACTTGAGTTCAAATTTGACTTCAGACACTTGACACTTACTAGCTGTGTGACCCTGGGCAAGTCACTTAATCCTCATTGCCCCACAAAAAAAGAGAGAATTTTTTAAAAAGAATTAAAAAAAGAGAATCGGTATGGTAAAAGAATTTAGCAAAGAGAGTACTATATCACAAAATTAAATGCTGCTAGCTATACCTGTCATATTCCTGTGAAGTTTTGGACTATAAATTCTATAATGGATCGAGCCCATATCATAGTACCTGGGACAGAATAGGGATTTAAGAAATGCTAGTGGACTCATTGGTGTGACTTTTCCCTCTGTTTTTAATCTCTTTGGTGTCTGTGCCTAGATGAGGTATTATTTCTGGTCCTAGTTTAGTGACTTTGGAGCATACAGTTCAAAAATGTTAAAATTACATTTTCAGAAGATGAATTCAGTTCTTATTGGGTCAAAATGCTTACTTATATTGACATTTTTCTTTTTAAAATGTAGACACTGATATTCGAACATTCTTTTTCTCTTTGTCATCAGAACCCTTTATGAGTGATAGTCAGTAAGCATTTATTAGGTGTTTCCTGTGTATCAGGCATTGTGCTTCGAGAAGGGGATACAAAGAGGGGGGAAAGCGTCAGCTAGGTGGCACAGTGGATAGAGCGCCGGCCCTGGATTCAGGAGGACCTGAGTTTAAATCCGGCCTTAGATCCTTGACACTTACTAGCTGTGTGACCCTGGGCAAGTCATTTAACCCCAATTGCCTCACCAAAAAATGGGGGAGGGGAATGTCCTTGAGAAGCTCACATCCTTTTTTTTTTTTTTTTTTGTGGGGCAATGAGGGTTAAGTAACTTGCCCAGGATCACACAGCTAGTAAGTGTCAAGGGTCTGAGGCCGGATTTGAACTCAGGTCCTCCTGAATCCAGGGCCAGTGCTTTATCCACTGCACCACCTGGCTGCCCCAAGAAGCTCAAATTCTAATGAGGGAGACTATATGTTGACAACTATGTCTGAGCAGCCACAGTTGGACACACCATACCTTGACTCCAAGAGTGGTGTAATTTTGTTCCTCTTTGAGAATGAAGGACAACAAATAGCCAACCGACCAACCAACAAAGACGTGTAATAGGGTAAATTAGACACAATCAAGAGGGAAGACACTAGATCTGAGGGGGAAAGACCTCGGGGAGAGAGTAGAATTTTGACTGAGATCTGAAGAAAACCCCGAAGCCAAAATGAGGTAGGAGAACATCCCAGGTATAGGAGCAGCCAGGTAAAATCTGCAATTAGGTGAAGAGATGTCTTGTTTGAGGAACAACAAGGAAGCCGCCGTCACTGCATCATAAAGACAAGTGGAGCAGAGTAAAGTATAAGAAGGCCTACGAGCTTGAAAAGCCCCAAATAAGATTTTCTATTTGATCCTGGAGATAATAGGGATCAGTGGCATTTATTAAATTCGAGGAGATGATACAGTTTTAGGAAGATCACACTGATAGCTAAGTGGAGGGTGGACTGGAGTGAGGACAGATGAAGCAGGAAGGCCGAGTAGCAGGCTATTGAAATAGTTCAGGTGAGAGGTAACGTGGGCCTGCCCCAGGATGGTGGGAGTGTCAGAGGAGAGAAGGGGGTATAGACAAGAGGAGTTGCAAAGGTAGAACTGAGAGAACCTGGCAACAGATTGGATATGGAAGGAGAGAGGGGTTGTGAGTCTGGGTGCTTAGTAGCATGTTGATGCCATCAACAGAAATTTGAAAGTTCAAAAAAGGATAGGGATTGGGGTTGGGGGAAGAGATAATGAGTTCACTTCTGGACACGTTGAATTTTTTTTTTGGGGGGGGAAGCAATGAGTGTTAAGTGACTTGCCCAGGGTCACACAGCTAGTGAGTGTCAAAGTATCTGAGGTGGGATTTGAACTCAGATCCTGCTGAATCCAGGGCCGGTGACTTGTCCACTGCACCACCTAGCTGCCCCTAAGGACACATTGAATTTAAAACATCTATGGGATATCCATTTTGAGATGCAGTTGGAGAGTCAAGAATGGAGGTGAGGGGGCAGCTAGGTGGCGCAGTGGATAGAGCACCGGCCCTGGAATCAGGAGTACCTGAGTTCAAATCCAGCCTCAGACATTTAACACTTACTGGCTGTGTGACCCTGGGCAAGTCACTTAACCCCAATTGCCTCACTAAAAAAAAAAAAAAAAAAGAATGGAGGTGAGGAGAGAGGTTAGGGCTGGACTACTACATCAACATAGAGGCAAGGGAGTTGATGAAATAGAAGAGAAAAGAGAGGATCCAGAACAGAGCCTTGGGAGATACTCATGTTTAGAAGGTGTGATCAGACAGGGAGGAGGAGAACCAAGAGAGGCCAGGGTCACAAAAACTAGAGAGAAGAGAGTAGCAGGAAGAGGGTGATTGACAGTGTCAGAAGCTACAGGGAGGTCAAGAAAGAGGAGAATTGAGAAAAGGCCTATTCCACTTCAATGAACATATATTGCTTGCCTTAAGATATTTCTCTGATGCCTTTCCATGATGAGAAGATGACCCTGGTTTCTCAAAGGTTATACCTGCAAAGGGTTTGGTGCAGCAATCTGCCAATCCAGTACAGTCTTTATTGATGAATATGGTGGATAGATGTCTGGAACCCAGGAAGATCTGGGTTCAAAACCTGGCTTTGACACTCACCAGCTATATTACCCTAGGCAAGTCACAACCTCTGTTTCAGTTTACTCATCCGATGAAGTTCTTCTTTCCATAGGGCTTACACTCTAAATCTTCATGGTGTTTCTTTCAGGCTCCAACCAGGAATGGAGACCCCATTGGATGTTTTGTCAAGAGCAGCGTCCCTAGTGCATGCTGATGATGAAAAACGTAAGTCGACAATTTGTTTCAAGTACTTTACAATGTACTTTCCTGCAATCCCTAGCATATGGTGGTCACTGATGTGGTGTATTATTTTTTCTTGATTCTCAGGGTATTTGTAGGCTCTTAATGTTGGTATGTATGATTTTGTGTGTTATTTTCACTGATAATTCAATGATCAATCAATTTCATATTCCCTCCAACAGTGAAGATCCCAGTCTATCCATACCTTCCCATCTTAGACAATTTCTGTTCATGCCCTTCAAAAATTTGCCTCAAGAAATACATCTTAAATGCAAAGAGCCTTCTTCATGTTTTTTAATACTCCCAGTGGAGTACATGGGCTGCTGAACTTTGATCTTGTAGCATGATTGGCTTAGCCCTTTTTTTCCTCCCTAATCCTGTATTTTTGGGATGATAACCTGTAGACCACTTCTCTAGTATTTCCAACATGATGTAGCCAGCTCATATCCACTAAGTGCGTCTCCATAGGACATTACCAGGACAATGCTGGTATTAACAAGGTAGGTCTTTGTGTCACAAAGAAACTTGGCATCATTTCAAGCACTGACCAGTGTTCCGAGGCAATCCAGCCCCCTATCCACTTGATGCTTAATCCTGAGTCAAACTAGCCCTTTGCATTGTCTGTCCCAAATACAGGTACTAATGGATGAGCTCCCAGAGGCCATCAATCCATCTGTGTGTCAGAGGTTGGACAATAGACATTCTTCATCCACTTGATCCTTCTCCTGTATGTGTAGTCAGTCAGTCAAGTCCACAGGCATTTATTAAGTGCCTTTTATGAGCCAAGAGATGAGATTACAAAGGAAGGTAAAAAATAGTCCTGAGTCTCAAGGAACTTTCAAATAACTTTGTGCAAATAAGACATAGAATAGAATAAATTGGAAATATTCAACAGTGGGAAAGCACTAGAATTAAGGGGGGTTGGAAAGTTGAATTTTAGCTGAGACTCAAAGGGAGCCATGAGACAGAGATGAGGAGGGAGAGCATCCCAAGCATTAGGGGCACTCAGTGCAAATGTCCTGAGTCATTCCTTCCCTGTTTTATGCCTCAATTAATACTAATACTCAAAGTGGGGGGGCAGGTAGGTGGTGCAGTGGATAGAGCACCGGCCCTGGGGTCAGGAGTACCTGAGTTCAAATCCGACCTCAGACACTTAACACTTACTAGCTGTGTGACCCTGGGCAAGTCACTTAACCCCAATTGCCTCACTAAAAAAAAATACTCAAAGGGAAGTCCAGCTAAGTTATCTTTGTGGTTACATGTTTTGCAGTATGTTGTGTGATTTTGATCTATCCTCAGTGCCTTCAAGACTTTATCACCTTCAGCACTAATCTCTCCTAATTGTACTTGGTATCATCATCACATAACTACTTTCCTATCCATGTTTTCTTCTGTACAATTTCTATTTCATCAGCAACGACTCTGGAGTGGTGATGGTAGAGTCCAGATGTAATGATTCTGCTGCCTTTGGTGAATAAAAGAATTTATAATAAAGATCTTCACTTATCTTTGCAAGATTTGATTTTATTTGTCCTTCTCCTTGGAGTTTTAGTTTTGGATGTTCTGGGAGCTCTTACAAAGCTTTCTTTACATTGTCCCCCTTCCACTCCTCTCTGTTTTATGAAGCAATCCGCTTCACAATCCACCATTCTCCTCTGTTAGATTTTATAAATAAATTTATATTCTAAACCAGTATTTCCCTTGACTACTATATCTGTCCACTTGGTAAGGAGTTCTAGTACTTGTTAGAGGAGGTGGTTTTCTAGGATCTTTTGGTATCTTTGCTATGGCAATTGCTTCACACGGATTAAATTTCTGTAGGAAATTATTATGTCAATCAATATTCTTTCCTCCATTCATTTCCCATTTTTCAGGATCAGTAATTAATTTTAAACAAGTCAGGTTGCAATTTTAGTTATGAGCCATACCTTTATTCATGTTTATTCTTCTATGTTTAAATTACTTTTTATTTTCTAAAAAGTTGGTGCTCTGACTCTGTAGAGGGCTGATTCATGAATGATTCTCCCAAGAGGAATGATTTATTTCCTGTGTATTAATACATGATTAATTTCTTTTTTGTAAGTTTTGTAATTTGGTGCGTGCTGCTGCGTTCATTGACTTCTACTTCTTTTCTCAAGAACCCATTCCTGATTGGTTGACATAAGGCTTATGTGACATTTATAACCCCCGGCTTCTCTCATTCCTTACTTCTGAACCATAGTATTTCACCATTCTCCTTGTACCTTCCTTTGCTATGTAGTTACTGAGTAACAAAATATATGTTGACTTAATCTGGAGGGTCTTACCAAGTGCTTAGTCAAATTTCTCTACCTATTCATTTTCTGCAACAAACATCAGTACATGGGCTTTCATGAATTTTTTTCTTTTGCAAATAATTATCATGAGTACTGCAATTTAAAATGACCACTTAGCTGTCCAATGGAATAATGTTTTTTTTAATGTCCTTGTATACATGATAAAATCCATCTCCACAAACTTACTTCTCAGGAGTTCTAGGTGGGAAGCAGGGTGTTATCTGCTACCTCCACTCCCATACCTATGCTTTGAAAGCTTCAAGCATTATAATTGGTTGAGAACATAGAGAAGGCCAAAGGGAGGGTAGTGAGAAAATCTGACTCATCCTAAGGCTGACTTGGGGCTTGTTCTCGAGATAGCAGCCTGCTCTTCCAGGTCTTGGCTGGACTCAGAAACTCTCCCTTGCACAGGTGGTCATGAGCTCATCGCTAAGAACAAAGGTGCCAGCATTTGTTTGTGGCCTGAAATTCTGATTTAACTCTTGATGCTCCTGAGCCAACCTCCCTGCCCTAAAGTGTACTATAGTTACAGTGAACAGTGACATTCACCTGAGGCTTGTTGATCAATACTTCATATTAGATATACTGCATCTGTGAAATGGGCCATGAAGCAATTGCCCATGGAAGAAGCCCTAACAGTGCAACAAGAAGGAAGACATATAAGATAGCTCAAAGGGATGCTAAAGTCAAGGGAAACATTTGTTTGAAGAATGAGAGAGACTTGAATGTACTTGTAGGCAGCAGGGAGATAGAAAAATAAAATAAAAGAGGAGAGGAGAGTAAGAGAAGGGGAGGGAAGGAGGAGAGAGGCAAAGGAAGAGAGAGGGCAAGAGGGGAAAGAGGGAGAGAACAGAGAGGGAGAGAACAGAGAGGGAGAGACAGAGGGAGGGAAAACAGAAGGGAGAGGGAAGAAAGGGAGGATTAATGGTGCAGTTTCTCAAAGGAGTTGGGGAAGGAGGAAATGTAATTAAAGGCACAAGCAAGAGGGTTGATCTTGGCAAGGAAGTTTACCTTTTTCTCAGAGACCAGGGCAAAGAAATAAAAGACAGGTGAAAACATAAAGAGATCTGAGGAGTGACACAGGGGAGATGAGGAAACTCATGATGCTTGACTTGAATTTTCTCAGTGAAGCAGAAGAAAGGGGGTGGAGTAGAGGAGGGGATTCTGGGGGTTGGAGAGGAGAGAGGGGTTAGAGCAGTTACTGTGGAAAGTGTGGCAGTCAAACAGGAAAGAATGAAAGGACCATTGTGCTGCAGTTGAGATTAAATGACATGAATTTGAAGTGGACTCAAAAGGCATAGTTGTATGACATCCTCTATTAGCATTCACCAGCATGGGAATGGTTGTGCGGGATGTGGATGGCACAAGTGAGCCAGCTTTAAGGAATGGCTGATTGTGCATAGTAAACAGACAATAAGCAAGGGATTCCAGGGTGAGGATGTATTGAATTAGTCAACTATTAGGTCACGATCATGAGTAAAGGAAAGTGAGTCCAGAGTAGGGTTGATGGAACTAGGAAAAGAATGAGGAACGAAAGAACAGGAGGGAGAGAGGGAGGGAAGGAAAGTGAGAGAGGGGAGAGAAAGGATGTGTCATACAGATGACACATTTTGATGATAATTATGAGATAGAAGGTATGATGACCCTTATGGGTAGTTTAGGTAGGTGGATGAAGATGTAGGTCATGGGATGTTGATGAAGTGTGAGGATGGGATGTTCAAGGGTACAACAGGATACCTATTGAAGGCCCCAAATGTGAGTGTAGGAGCTGGGTGGAGAGCACACCTGTCAGCTACTATGTTGTTGAGTCATTTCAGTTGTGCCTAACTCTTTGTGACCCCATTTGGGATTTACTTGGCAGAGATACTGAAGTGGTTTGCCATTTCCTTCTTCAGCTCATTTTACAGGTGAGGCAACTGAGGCAAACGGGGTTAAGGGATTTGCCCATGGTTATACAGCTCATAAATGTTCGGTGCCAGATTTGAATTCAGGTCTTCCAGAATTGCATGGTGCTCTATCCACTTTGCCACCTAGCTGTCCGTAAGCTCCTTATTAGAGCTACTTGAGAGAGAGCGAGTGAGCGAGCACAAATGCGCAAGCACACAAACTGGATGTCAGTAGATTATGGCCAAAAAAAAAAGATCTAGACTGGGTAATTGGTGTAGATTGATAGAGGAGAAATTGCAGCAAGATGATGGCAGAGGGAGGATCTAGAATTAGCATTAGGGAACAAAGTTTATGCCTATTCCTCAGAACCTTCATTGAAGAAGTTGGTCAGGGATGAGGTGTCTGCTAGAGATGGCTGGGTTTCCAGGGGTTCAGGATGAGAAGAATGTAAGAGAAGTAGAGCGGAGGGACACTTGTCTGAGGAGTTCCAGTTCAGAGGGCATAATAAAAGTGGTAGGTAGAGGGGAATGAGGGGGAGGGGGAGTGGTGGTAACATAGAAAAGTACTTTTTATCTTGGCAGGTGGTGGAACCAAAGAGGCCTTGCTTTAGGTGTTACTGTGGTAGGGAGACACTGGTTTTCCCGTGACTCCTTTCCTTTTTGTCCTTTGCTAGCCCATGCTGCCATGTGGGTCTTTTCTTTGAGCATCTTATCACCAGGACACTCCTGTCTTTCAACTAGCCTTTCCCCCCACCCCAACTCATACACCAAAGTCCTGAAGGTTTTGTTTTGGTTTTTGTTTTTTGCAGGGCAATGAGGATTAAGTGACTTGCCCAGGGTCACAAGGCTAGTAAGGGTCAAGTGTCTGAGGCCGGATGTGAATTCAGGTCCTCCTGCATCCAGGGCTGGTGCTTTATCCACTGTGCCACCTACCTGCCCCTGCCCTGAAGGTTTAAAGTCCATATTCTTTTTTTGTGTGTTTTGTTTGTTTGTTTGTTTTTTTGGTGAGGCAATTGGGGTTTAGTGACTTGCCCAGGGTCACACAGCTAGTAAGTGTTACGTGTCTGAGGCCGGATTTGAACTCAGGTCTTCCTGAATCCAGGGCCAGTGCTCGATCCACTGCACCACCTAGCTGCCCTAAAGTCCATATGCTTTAAGAGAAAAAATGCTCCTTCCAGCCTGACTTCAGCCATGGTCAGATTATCCTTGGTACTGCCCCTCCCCTGCTCCCAACACACACACACACACACACACACACACACACACACATTCTCTCTCTCTCTCTCTCTCTCTCTCTCTCCCAGAATCTGCCCCAGGTACAATCATTCCTAGCCACAGTTACTGTAGATATTGACTCTGAATAAGGGATCAGGTAGTCTGGGCCATGGGACAGAAGAAGTACCAGTTGACTGACATCCGACCTACCTTCCTGGCCTTGATACTGGAGTGGGGTCTGGGATAGGGGCATTAGCTCCGAGGAGTGTTCTCTTCAAACATGAGAGCTGGAGTGGGAGCTGGGGGATGTTTGGATTGGACCTCTCCTAATCTACTGACTCCTTCATTCTTCCTCATCAAGAGGAAGGAGGAAAGATGTGAAGAATTGTACAACGATGGAATCATTTTCATTGACATAATGATTGTTAATATTAAGACAATGCCTTGGGAAATCTTTTCTTACTTCAGAGCCATGTACACCAGCCTACACTGCTCAGAATGTAGTGACCGCTTGGTAATTCCTATTGCCTAAAAGTCTAAATAGGTGAAAACCATACTTTTCACAGACCTGGACTTTAATATTTAATTTGTTTTTAGGTAGATTCCTGAGAGCCATGTGACTTAGATAAGGATCTCCTTCCCTCTATTCATTCTAGCTTGTATTTAAAAAAAACTGTTCTAACTTGTCCCCTCAATCCTTTTTTTCCCTCCACTTAAGGACTATTTGTTTATCCAGAAGCATGATTGATTGGATAGAGGTCTAGTTCTGGAATCTGAAAGACATGAGTCCAGGTCCTACCTTTGATACACATACTAAGTGTGGGACCATGTGCAAATCACTTAATATCTCTTTGCCTTCCTTCAGATAACTGCAAGTTATGGAGGGAATTTCCATTCCTCCCATCAGTGGAATCAGAGGTCTGCTTATTTCCCAATTATAGACCAGAAAAACATTTCTCATTTACTTTCCCAAATTATGTAGTGAGAGGTTGCCCTATTCTCTTTGAGTCATAGTCAGACTGCCCCATCTCCCCTCTCTCTTCAGAGAGCTCTAGCGAACAGCCCAAGGGTTGCTGGTATAGTCCAGCCCAGTTGCTTCAGAAGAAAGGTGGCAGAAAGAAAAGTGAACAGGAATTGCAGAAGTACCCTTCCCAACACCAAAAACCCAAAATGTGATGATGACACAAGTGTGAGGCACATGGTACATGTTCTGGGGGGAGGGGAGCAGTAAATGGCCCTGGGACTCCCTGTGAGTTGACCTGGAGAGGAAATCATCTTTCTGTTTGAATGGTCAAGAAAAAGACCAAGTAGCCACTGGCACAGGCGCTTTGTATGGAGGGGAAGGCTGTGGGACCTGAGTGTAAAAGAAGAGGTTTTTAGAAAGTGAACCTACTCCATGGCCCACAGGTATGGGGAAAGAGCTGTCTCCCTCTCTGCTGAAGGCTACTGTTCCAGTTGAACAAGAGACTTGGTTCTTGGAGAGGAAGCAGTAGGATCAGCTGTGAGGAGAGTCAAACACAAGGCATCCAAAATGAAGATAGAGTTGCATACTCTGGGCAGAAAACAAGAGCCCCCATCTGTCACCATTGAGACCTCTTTCTCCAGAGTTCCTTGTCATTCCTCTATATCTCACGTATATCTGTGATCTTATTAATACAGGAGTTATCTCCGACAGTGCAGATTACAACTCATCCAGGCCTACCTGTCCTGTGCATCCTCTAGAAGTCTTTATGAAAATCAGCACACAGAGGGCCCAGCCAACATGCTGGACCTCTTCTTCATTTTCTCCTCACACTGGGAGGGTACCAGTGGAGGACTCTGGCCATCCACCTGCTGTCTCTGAGTCTTCACCATGTAACCAGCTCATCTTCTTTTCCAGTTTCTTGACAAAATCCTTTACTCCTTTCCTTGGAGTCTTTCCCTCTCCATCCCACACGTATTGCCTTCTGTGCCTGTCCTTTCTTCCCATTAAAATGTGAGATTCTTGAGGGAAGGGGTTGTATGTATCCTTTTTGTCTTTTGAAATCTCAGCACCTAACACAGTACATGACACATAGTAGGTATCCGAAGCTTTGCTGGAAGTTTTATGCATTGGAATTTTATTGGGTGCTTATTTTGTCCAGGCCACTTACTAATTTTTTTTGAAGAAAATGTTCCTAATATAGAGGTGTGAGGCTTCTATATAGTCTACAAGTCTAGAAAGACTAAAGTCTTTCCCATTTCTTCCTTCTGAACCATGGTTTTCTATATATTTCTCCTCATTCTCTTCTTTTCCCATCTTTGCTTTGACGTAGCCAAGCATCAGAGTACATGTTCTTTTGAAGGGTTCTATTCAATTGAATTCAGTAAACATTTATTAAAGCACCTACTATGTGCCAGGCACTATGCTAAGTGATGGGGATGCAAAAAGAGGCAAAAGACAGTCCCTGTTCTCAAGGAACTTGAAGTCTATGGGGGTGTCAGTGTGCAAACAGATACATGCAAAGTAAACTATATATAGAATAAATAGGAAATAATTAACAGAGGGAAGACACTGGAATTAAGAGGGTTTGGGAAAAGCTTCCTGTAAGAGTTGGAGCTTAAAAGACTCAGAAGGTCAGTCATGGGATTGGAGGAGGGAAAACCTTCTAGGCACAGGAGACAGCCAGAGAGTGCCCCGAGCCAAGAGATGGAGTATCTTGTTTGTGGAACAGCCAGCCGGCCAGTGTCACTGGATTGAAGAGTACATGCTGGGGAGTAAGGATTAAGAAGACTGGAAAGTTAGGAGGGGGCTAAGTTACAAAGGGCTTTTGGTGCCGAACAGAACATCTTGTATTTGCACCAGGAGGCCATAGGAAGCCACTGGATTTTATTGAGTAGGAAGGGTAATATGACTGGCCCTGCATTTTAGGAAAATCCATGTGATCATCAAGTTAGGTAGCATAGAGGGAGAAGAGAGGAGGACTCAGGACAGAATGTCTGGAGCCCCGGGAGAAGAAGCAGCTTGCCCCCAGTACACACAACCTCTGCTGTCCAAGTGGGACCTGGGTGTCGATCTTCCTGGCCATTCCACCATTATCAGCATTTCGGTCCATGGGGAGTGCTTTAATCAATCCGTAGGGCAGTGCTGGAAACTACTTCATGAAACACACATTCAGACTGGCCGGCATACTGGGATCCTGAAGTTACTGGTGTTTGATTTAGAGGAAGCCCTTTTATTTATTGTTGTTTTCTCAGTGATCTTTTCAGGCACTGGGAAATCCCCGGCTTTTCTCACTATTTTCTTCTTCTGAGTCATGACTGATTATGAAGGGAGATAGAGCATTTTAAAATTTGTTTTTCTCTTCCTGGGAAGCCTGGATGCATTGAACATTTTCAGTATTGATGCTTTCTTAGTGACTTTATAAAACGGTGATATGTTCCAACCCCGATGATATGAGATTGGAACATATCAGTTACCTCTGCTAAATTCTAATCCATTTGGAAGATCATTTCCAGTTTATTCTTTATATTTCTGGTTTGTACATAATTATTTGCATATCGTCTCCACCCAAAGTCTGTGAGGTCCTTAAGAGCAGGGACTGGTTTGTTTTTTGCCTTTCTTTGCATCCCCAACGCTTAGCATTGTGCCTATTAAGCCACAGGTGCTTAATAAATGCTTAATGACTTGACTCGACTGACTTGTTCTTTGGCTAATTTAGGCTTTCGGTACTTTGTTCTTGTACCTTCTGGGTATTGGGGAGAACTGGTTAGCCAAGGGTGTTGGCCTTCTTACTTAAAGGTAAAAGAAATTATTTTAGACACATGTTCAATGATGAAGCCTACTATCCACCTCCAAAGAAAGAACTTGTATTGATTGAACACAGACTGAAGCATGCTATTTTTCACTTTCTTTCTTTCACTTTTTTCCTTTTACTTGAGTTTTCTTGTACAAAATGACAAAAATGGTGATGTTTTACATAATTGCACTTATATAAACCTATATCTGATTGCTACTGCCTGGGGTAGGGGAGGGAAGGAGGGATAGAATTTGGAACTCAAAACTTTAAATAAAAATGTTTATTATTTTTTTTAAAAAAAGAAATAAATTATCCTTGGCCTTTCCAAATTAAAGGATGTTTGTGTAGAGAGTACTATTCTGTTTTATATGATGTGCACATAGAACTCTGATCAGGAATGGAAAAGTCACATTTGAGGCCAGTGTGTCTAAACTTAAGATGAATGTTTGGGTAGTTTTGAACCCAGGACTTCTAGAAACGTTGCTATTGCCTATATGGACAACGGGGATAACAATGTAACAATCTACTTCACTAGGTTGTCTCACAGAAAGTGTTGTAAGCCCTTCTGTGAGTGTGAGCTATTGCGTAATCTGGGCGCGTTCTATAGGTTTGCGCTTCCCCGCCAACCGCTAGTGAAGGAATCCTTCCACAAAGAACATTTCTGGGGGATATCGCTGGAACCCCACAAATGTTGTTGCATGTTTTTAGTTTGTTTTCTTTTAAGTCATGCGCATGACATCATTGCTCTCACCTCTTGTTTTTCCAGGTTGTCCTTAAAGACTTTTGAATCCTGTTTCTGGCTGCACCTAAGTAAATAAAGCCGAGGCTGGCGGTCACGTGTTCGGGCTGGGGCTGTTTGATGTGCTTTTACAAGCACTTCCCTCTAATTAGACCCGCGGTGCCGACACCCTCTCCCTCCCTCTTCTCTTCTGCTCCTTCCCTTTCTCTCTTGGCATCCTCTTTCCTGCCCTCCTCATCTAGTGTACACCATTCATCCTGTAATCCTGTGTCAGTGGCGGAATATGGGGGAGGGATTGGGGGGGTGGGGGGGGAGAGAGAGAAAGACACACACACACAGAAAGAGTTTGTGAGTGTGTGTGTGTGTGTGTGTGTGTGTGTGTGTGTGTGTGTGTGTGTGTGTGTGTGTGTGTGTGTGTGTGTGTAAGCTCGGGACAGACCGACCCCTGCTCCTGTGCCTTGTTTGGATCTTGGGAGTCCATGAGCATTGAGCAGCCCGGCCCAGAGGGGAGGAGCTCTTCAGGAGCGTGGCTGAATGGGTCTGCCTACTGCAGACTGGCTCTTTACTGTGGGCAGTGACTCTAAAAAAGCAGGCACTGAACAGAAAGGGGCAGTTTCGCTCCCCCCCCCCCCACCTCCCCAGGGGCCATTGTTGGCTTATTATCAGTGAGCAAAGTCCTCGATTACACTTGAAAGAAAACAATGTAATGATGTCATTCGTGTCCAATCACCTCGTGCGCGCGCCCGCCGGGTCCCAGCGGTTGCCCTTGGTGAGGGAAAGGCTGCCCGAAAGTCTTTGCAGCTGCTGTTGGCCGTGCTGGAAGTCGCTCCATGAAACTAGGGGGAGAATTTCATCAGTAAAAGCTTCGATGTTCTATGTGGTGCATCAGAGGTGGCTCTAAGCTCTTACTGTTCGTAGGTTCATATTCTTAAAGTTTTTTGCTGACTTTGCAAAAAATTCTCCTTTCTATGTTATTTTCACAAGTATCCAATTATACAAAAAAATTCAATTTTACTTTAAAAGTATAGGGGAGGGGCAGCTAGGTGGCACAGTGGATAGAGTACCGGCCTTGGATTCAGGAGGACCTGAGTTCAAATCCGGCCTCAGACACATAACACTTACTAGCTGTGTGACCCTGGGCAAGTCACTTAACCCCAATTGCCTCATCAAAAACAAAACAAAACAAAAAAAAGTATAGGGGACAGGGCAGCTAGGTGGTGCAGTGGATAGAGCACCGGCCCTGGAGTCAGGAGTACCTGAGTTCAAATCCGGCCTCAGGTACTTAACACTTACTAGCTGTGTGACCCTGGGCAAGTCACTTAACCCCAATTGCGTCACTTAAAAAAAAAGTATATGGGACAGTGAAATGAAGTTTGCTTAGCGGTTCCATTTTATGATATTAATTTGTTGTTGTTCAGTCTTTTTTTCAGTTGTGTCTGATTCTTCATGACCCCATTTGGGGTTTTCTTGTCAGAGACACTGGAATGGTTTGCCATTTTCTTCTTCAGCTCATATTACAGATGAGAAAACTAGGGTTAAGTAACTTGCTCAGGGTCACACAGCTAGTCTCTGAGGCCACATTTGAACACAGATCTTTCTGATTCCAGGCCCAAGACTGACTACCTAGCTATCCCTAGTATTAATTAATTAGGTTTGATTTATCACTGAAAGTATCCATGATGTTGGGCTAATCGAAATTTCACATGACATATAATAACAATAATAGCTAATAATAACAAAGTCCTTTTTGATTGTTGATGTATATTATCTCATTTGAGTCTTGTAAGCACCCTCTGTGAGTTAGGTAATATAGGTATTATTACTGATGAGGAAACTGAGGCTCAAACATGTTAAGTACCTTGTCTGTAGTCACACAGAGAGTAAGTGGTTTAAAAAAAAAAACATTCAAACTCAGTCTTGCTGATTTCAAGATCAGCACTCTATCCACTAGGTCATACTGAATATGTATAATAGGAGGCTGCTTTCTCTGCCCTAGAGCACTGGGTATCATTGAAGATGCTACAACTTTTATTATTTTATTTTATTTTATTTTTTGGCGGGGCAATGAGGGTTAAGTGACTTGCCCAGAGTCACACAACTAGTAAGTATCTAGTGGATTTAAACTCAGATCCTCCTAAATCCAGACCCAGTGCTTTATCCACTGCGACACCTAGCTGCCCCGATGCTACAGTTTTTAATCGAAGATTTGTAAACTCTGAATGACCACATGGAAACATTCTCCAAATCTCTAATAGTAAGAGAAATACAAATTAAAACAAATATAAGGTTCAGTAAATACTTCTTGAAATATTGATATTTTTTCCTTTGTGCAAATTGAAGATCAAAAATTTGGGGAGAATCTTCGTGGGAGAGTCAATGGGAAGGCAGGCACCCTTGTGCGTAGTCTGTGGAACTCCAATGTGGTCTGACTCTTTTGTATTCCAACTTGGAATTAGGCAAGGACAGTGGTGAAATGTTCTGAGTCCTTGGACTCAGAATTCCCATGACTGGGGCACATACTCCAAGGAAGTCAGTCGGAAAGAAAGGTCTAATATTATGCCAGCGTTTTTCATAGCAGCACTCCTTGTGGTAGCAAAGAACTGGGAACAAAACCAGTGTCCATTCATTGAAAAATGACTGAAATACCTGTAATGGCATATTGTGTAGCCTGAAATGACCAAGAGAATTTAGAGGAAAGTAGGAAGATTTGTATGAATTGATTCAGGCTGAAATGATGAGAATCAACACAGCAACATCTTTGATGGCTATGACAATGACAATGAAAAGATCTGCCATTCAGTCAGTCAGTCAGTAAGCATTTATTTTGAACTTACTATGTGTCAAACACTCTTCTAAGGGCTGGGAATACAAAAAAAGGCAAAAACTACCCTTGTCCCAAAGGAGGTCACATTCTCACTGGGAAGACAACACATAAATAACTAGGAATAAAGAATAGAGGGAAGGTAGTCTCAGAGGGAAGGTGTGGGGCTGAGGGAGGGAGAGAGGGAGACCAGGCAAAGGGTGGGATTTGAGATGAGTCTAGAAGGAAGGGGATTGAGGAGGAAGAACATTCTGGGCAAGGGACAAAGCCATTTCAAAGGCAGGGAGACAGTGTGCCCCATATGAGGAACTGCAAGGTCAGCATTGTCCGACTGTAGAATACACTGAGTGGAATAAAGTATGAGAAGGCTGGGAAGGTAGGAAGGTGTCTGGTTGTGAAGAGCTTTAACTACCAAACAGACAACTTCATATTTGATCCTGGAGGTAATAGGGAGCCAATGGAGTTTATCAAGTAAGGGGATGATATGATCCTACCTGAACTTTAGGAAAATCACATTGGTAGTTAAGGGGAGGATGGATTAGAGCAGGAAAAGACTTGAAGAAGGGAGACCAGTTAGAGAGCAATGCAGTAGTCCAAGATGAGATCCTGAGCTGGGGTGGGGGCTATGTGATTAGAGAGAAGGGGGTTATATAGGAGAGGACAGTTTAAGTTGAGTGATGAGGTCAGAAGTCATATTGCTGAGCTTTTAGAAGTGAGAGGAGAGGAAGTTGAGGGAGCTAGTGTAAATGACCTGAAGGAGTTTAGCTGTGTGTGACAGGAGAGCTATAGGAAGCTAGCTAACAGGGATGGCCAAATCAAATGATTTTTTTCTTTAAAGGGTGAGCTAGACATAAGCACATTTGTAGGCAGCAAGGAAGGAGTCAGCAACTAAGGAGAGAAAGTTGGACTTTGGTCCTGCGATCATAATATTTTTGGTATTAGGTAAAGCATAAAGTCAGTAGAATTGCTCATTGGAGGTGTTTGCTATTGTCACTGAGAATGAATGAATGGCCTCTGCACAGTCTGAATAGAAGGGGGGGGTAGCTCTCTTCTCAAAGAAATGCCCAAAACAGTGTTTTGAGGGAAAATAAAATATTTGAGCAATTCTTCAGTATTTATTTGCTAGCGTTATGTTGGGGTACAATGCAGTCTTTTTATGTGGAGCTATTTAAGTTACAGTACATTAGCTGCAGTATGCTCTAACCTATACTATTACTTAAACTTGTAGTGGATGTTATGATGATTGAGAAATATATTTTGTCTGGGTGTGGTGGGCCAAGCCTAAGGGGAAGGCTGAGGCTGGTGAATTGCTTGAGCTGTAGGTTCTGAGTTGTAGTCAGACTAAAGCTGTTCTGGAGTCCAGGCTAAGTCTGGCACTAGTATGGTGAGCCGCCACCAGTGCGAGTCCACCAGGTCAGCATGTCTCAGGCTGGAAAAGATGAAGCAGGTTACAACTTCCTGCTGATCATTCTTGATTTTGGACCATGAGTGACCACTGTACTTCCAGCCTGGTAGGGATAGGGACATTCAGTTTCAAGAAAAAAGAAAGGAAAAGGAAATTCCCAGAATGCTATAGGTTGAAGACACATAAAAAGCATAAATTGAGAACTGGAAAAGACCTTAGGGTCCATCTAGTTCAACCTCTTCGTTTTACAGATGAGATGGAGGGGAAACAGGTGAGGGGTGATTGAGAAATGGGCCACTTCAGTCCCGTGGGAACCCTGGGCCGAGCTGGCCAGATTCTGCTTGGATGCCTGGGCCAGTATATCCCTGGAGCAGGACAAGCTGGGTGGCTTGCAGATATAGTCAATAGTCAGTAAATATTTTACATGCCTACTATGTGCCAGGCTTTGTACTCAGTACTGGGGATACAAATTTAAAAAAAAGGAAGTCCCTGCTGTTAGGGGGCTTAAATCTAATGGGGAAAGATAATACACAAAAGGAATCTGGAAAGCTGGGAGTTGGGGAAGGGCTGCCACTGAGTATTCAACATGGGGGCATAATGTTCCTGAAATCCAAATCAAGAAGTGTAGCTGATGAAAAATGAAGTTACCTAGAAAGTTCTTCTACAAAGGAAGTCTTTGAAAGGAGTTTGTTGGTCTGTCCTCCAGCCCTTCACTCAGAGAAGGGAGAGTTGCCGAGGGTGCTGAGAGGGTAATCAGTATCAAAAGCTGAGGCAGGGGCAGCTAGGTGGCACAGAGGATAAAGCACTGGCCTTGGATTCAGGAGGAACTGAGTTCAAAGTCAGCCTCAGACACTTGACACTTACTAGCTGTGTGACCCTGGGCAAATCACTTAACCCTCATTGCCCTGCCCCCCCCCAAAAAAAAACCTGAGGCAGTTTTGCATGATGATGAGATTTCTGGGGACCAAGGTTATCTTGAGGTGTGGGATGGTGGGAAATGATGTTCAAAGACTGAAATGAATCAGAGGGGTTGATGGAAAATGAAGGGTGTGTGTGTGTGTGTGTGTGTGTGTGTGTGTGTGTGTGTGTGTGTGTGTACACACATATCTTTGCTCTATCCTTTGTATTAATTTCAGTAAACTGTAGTTTCCCTGATGGTAAGAAACATCTCTTCCTTAGATCTCTAACTGGAATATCTTCCATCTAAGCATCAGGACACTTAGCTTTGAGAATACAAGTGTACAAATATGACAATGAGTAAATTGCTTGTTTTTGTTTCTTGCTATGCACTTAACTGCCATTCCCCTTATTAATAGAGACACAATTCAACTTTAAAATGATATATAATGAATTCTCATCTCCTGATTGTGAAAATGTATCCCTATACTTTATAGTCACACTTATATCAGTGTGACACTTATGACCTGGTTAATGTTTGATGTAAATTGCAACATAAAACTGTTTAAAACGTAAGCCCTTCTTCAACTGAGTCAATATAACTTTTATGATTGAATTTTAGTCAATTAAACTTTTTAAGAGGTATGGGATGTTTATTTTGTTGTTGTTTAGGATTGCATTGAATATTGAAAATTACTTGACCTTTCATACTAAAGTCGTTAGGACAAAACTACCCCAAAGGCTTAGAATTCTGGGGGATTGGATCGTGGAAATTGGGATTGAGCATTGGCTAGTCTAGCTAGACTAATGATTTTGTAGAATCTTTGTTTTCTCATCTCTCATAACAGCTATTCTTATTTTGTGCTGTGTACAGATACACAGAACATGCCTTTTATATCATCGGGTTATTAATAAAAATGTTGATCAGGACAAGGGGGAGACCAGAGCCCTAGTGCATATTGTGGACTGTCTCTCTAGGTTGCGGTCAGTCCACACATCAGAAATCTCTGGGTTCACTTGTTCAGTTTGCTAGACTTGTGACTGGAGATGAAGGTGGGGGTCATCCCCAAGAAGTGATCATTAAAGCCCTCAGAATGGATCAGCTCCCTAAGGGACAGAGTTTATTTACAAGAATGTTTAGATCGATTCATTTCTGTTAAGGAATTAAAGTATTATTTAGAAATTGTCTAATGAAATCTGTATAAATATTTTAGATCAAAGGTTCTTAACTTGCAATCCAGGAACCTGGGATTTAAAAAATTTGATAACGGTATTTTAATAAAATTAGTTTCCTTTGTTCTCATGTATATTATTTTATTGTATTTAAAGATTTTGTTTTGAGAGAAGGGATCCACAGGCTTCACCAGACTACTGCTAAAGGGGTTCATGATACAGAAAAAGGTTAAGAATCCCCATATATTCTTTTTTTGTGTGTGTGTGTGGGGGCAATGAGGGTTAAGTGACTTGCCCAGGGTCACACAGCTAGTAAGTGTCAAGTGTCTGAGGCTGAATTTGAACTCAGGTCCTCCTGAATCCAGGGCTGGTACTTTATCCACTGTACCATCTAGCTGCCCATTGAATCCCCATATATATCTAAATGAATGTAGAGTGCTGAATAAGACTAATTAAACTGAACACTTTATCATTATGTTTAATAAGCCATCTAAATTAGATGGAATGCTTTGACTGGGGGGTGGCAGTTCTTAAAAAATGTAGAATGCAGAAGGTCTGTTTTGAAGCACTGGAGATTGCCTTTGTTGATGATCATTTCATCCCTTAGTTTATGCATCTTTGGTCTTTGAATGAAGAGTGGTCTGTTTCTAATAAAGTTGTGATTAAGGGGGAAAATCTTCTTGATAAATGAGAAGCAGGCCCAATAGCTCAAGCTGGTTAGTAGCCAGCAGGGAAATTCATAGAACTGGTTTGTTTTGTGTAGCCAAGGTGAGAAATTAAGTAGTAAATAAATGTTAAGCCAGATGAAGTAATGACTGTCATATTAGAAAGGGGAAACCCCTGGGTATGTGTCAATACTTATTTATGTAACAAATAAAATACTAAACATTATTTTACTCAAAGGTGTTATACTCAAAATATGACAGTATAAAATGTGGGGTTCTTTGTATACTGAGTGGAAACGAATGAATTAATATTGGAGCAATCACTTAATCATACTTTTAGGAGGCATTTCTCAAGTGCTTATTGTATAACAATTGCTCTATACTAGGTGAGCAAGGACCAGTAAGATATGAATTCTGGGTCTTGTAAGCCTGAGGCATTGTCTTCCCCGATGGACCTGTTCTGTGCTCTAGGCCAGGGCTTCTTAAACTTTTTCCACTCACAACCCTTCTTCTCCTCCTCCTCCTCCTCCTCCTTCTTCTCCTCCTTCTCCTTCTCCTCCTCCTCCTCCTCCTCCTCCTCCTCCTCCTCCTCCTCCTCCTCCTCCTCCTCCTCCTCCTCCCCCTCTTTTGGTGCAGGGCAATGGGGGTTAAGTGACTTGCCCAGGGTCACACAGCTAGTAAGTGTTAAGTGTCTGAGGCCGGATTTGAACTCAGGTACTCCTGACTCTAGGGCTGGTGCTCTATCCACTGCGCCACCTAGCTGCCCCTAGTTTTGTTTTGGTTTTTTTTTGTATTTACATTTTTATTTAAAGTTTTGAGTCCTAAATTCTAACTCTCTCTCCTTCTGCTCCCCCCCTCCATGAGATGGTAAGCAATCAGATATGCATTATACATGTGCAATCATGTAAACCATTTCCATATTAGTCATATTTTACAAGAAGACTCAAATAAAAGAAAAAATGAAAGAAAGTGAAAAATAGCATGCTTCAGTCTGTATTCAGTTCTTTCTCTGGAGGCGGATAGTATGCTTGATCATTAGTCCTTTGGGATTGTACTTATATTACTGGGAATAGCTAAGTCATTTATAGTTCTTCATCGAACAATATCCCTAGGGTTTTGAATTTGTGTAGAATATTGTTATCTTGCTGAAATATCTGAACATACACATTTGTCTTAATTTATGAGTGGATGAGTCAGTGGCATTTGGGTAAGCAGCAGAAGTTTCCCTGGAACCCATTGAATATGCTATTTCATAAGTCATCAGCCACAGCCAGATCACCACCTTTGTTCCTAGCATGCTGGGCTTTGTTTAAAACTGAGAAGGCAATAGAAGTAAAGTAATTAAGAAATTTATAGTGTTTGGGTCTTTACTGATCAATGAGTAATAACACTTGGCATCACTGAGGCAAGATATGCTTTAAAATTTATTATAAACTTAATAAACATAAAACAACCATATACATCTATAAAATACAGAATAAGATCTCACTTTTAACACAACCCATAGTATTTGACAGAGTAGAATAGAGCAAGGTAATAGCATGTTATGGCCTTGCTCAATGTTCTTCTCCGAGTCTATTTGAACTGTATTCCAGAATAGGGCTTCTTAAATTTTTCCCGCTCATGACCCCTTTTTGTTTGAGAAATTTTTACACATCCCCAGGTATGCAGGTATATAAAATAGGTATACATAACCTTTTTTTTTTTTAAGTGAGGCAATTGGAGTTAAGTGACTTGCCCAGGGTCACACAGCTAGTAAGTGTTAAGTGTCTGAGGCCGAATTTGAACTCAGGTACTCCTAACTCCAGGGCCAGTGCTCTATCCACTGCACCATCTAGCTGCCCCATAACCTTTTTACTGTTGCCAAATTTTTTGCAACCCCCACATTCATTTACCCACAGTTTAAGAAACTAGGTTCTAGAGGATGGAGGGTCCACCTTCACCTTAGTCATAGAAGGCCCAGACATCTCAATTGAATTAAACAATCGAAAGTAACCTAGGTATGAATAAGCTCTTAATCAGTTTTTTTTGTTGTTTGTTTGTTGGTTTTTTTTGGTGAGCCAATTGGGGTTAAGTGACTTGCCCAGGGTCACACAGCTAGTAAGTGTCAAGTGTCTGAGGCTGGACTTGAACTCAGGTCCTCCTGAATCCAGGACCAGTGCTTTATCTACTGTGCCACCTAGCCGCCCCTCTTAATCAGTTTTAAAGTATTATTGGGGCTTTGGGTCATTGGATAAAATCAGGTGACCCCAAGCAGGAAATATCTTGTGATTGGTTGAAGATCAAAACAGACTTCCTGAACTATATATACAAGCAACAAGTCAATCAATGAAATTGGGAGGCCTCTAGATTCAGGAACTGAGGATTCTGGGTCCCTGAGAAGGAATATGGGGCCTTGTGAACGGCTAATCTGAGGGCGCCAGTAAGTTTGCAAACCCCTAATGGGGTCCTTAGTCCCACTTCCTTTTCCTTTTTTCTATCATTTGTTTTCACTTCCCTTTTCTGTCTTTCCTCACTGTATTCCTTTTACCCTCTTCTTCCTTGCTGCCATTGGTAATTACCCTTCTTCCTCTTTGACTTGTTCGAACACTTCATTTATATGTCTCTTAGGTACTTAACACATCCTATTTTCTGCTATGTTATATGCTAGTGTCCATACTTTAGAAGGGAGGATAGTGACACTGTAAAACTGGATCGGAAAATATCCCTCTATCAAAATTACTCGCACACACGATCCAGTCAAAGTTTAAATAAAAAGTTTTTATTTGGCACACAGAGGTATGGCCGGGAGAAGAAGTCTAAACTTCAACTCCTGGGGAGGAGCAGATTTATGGCATCAGTCAGAGTGAAGACAATGTTTTTATAGGGGGATTGGGAGAGCCTTGAAACTGAAAAGTTACAGCTGTTGGGGAATGGGGGTGCTTGAAACAGTTGGGGGCCATGAGGTTATTGTCACTACCTGGTCCTAGTCATGTAATAAGAACATCTGGGTTCCAATTAGACTCCTGCTATAAATTTCAAGGTGCCCAACTTTCTGGGCACCCATGACATGGTTGCTTCGTTATCTGTTTGAATAACTTGTCTGGTTAATTAAAGGCTTTGCTTTTCCAAGGGAAGAGTACCCTCTAACTGACCCCAGCAAGTGGATCAACTCTATTTATCATGGTCAGAGTATCCCTAACTGGACCCAGGCCTACTAGGCTGCCACTACAGTAGCACTGTGGAAAGAACACTGGACTTAGAATGGGGAGACCTGGGTCTGAGTCCCAGTTCTAATATCCCCTAACAAACAAGTCAGTCTCTCAGAGCTTCAATGTTCTCATTCATACAGTGGAGTTGGGACTTTCCTTACAGTGTTTTAGGATCATTTTCAGGAGAGTTCTTGGTGAACCTTAAAGTGTTATGTGAATGTGAGTTATTTAACTAGCCTACAGGCTTATTGAAGGTAGAGGCTGTGTAATCTCTTTAAAAACTGTTTTTCTTATTTTTATTTCTTATCTCATCTTATTTCTTATATCATCATAATTATCTCAAATTTCCCTCTTCTAGGGAGCAATTTCATATAATAAACATTTTTTTTATTAAATTTTTTTTTCGGGGCAGTGGGGGTTAAGTGACTTGCCCAAGGTCACACAGCTAGTAAGTGTCAAGTATCTGAGGTCAGATTTGAACTCAGGAACTCCTGAATCCAGGGCCGGTGCTTTATCCACTGTGCCACCTAGCCACCCTAAACATTTTTTAAAGAGGATAAAAAAGCAGCCTAACTGATCCATGCATTAAAATGTCTAACAACACCAGGATGATATATATAATTCATATATAAATTTCCATTTCTAAAATTTCAATTAAAATATATATTTTGAAGTGTACCTGGGATCCAGGCACAACCACTCTGCTAGTAGATGTGTCATTTAACTTGTTTCCCCAATGGGAATAATACCCGCCCTATGCATTTCACAGAGCTAGTGAGCAAGTCAAAGGGAATGTTACCCATATGGTTGTTTAACTGTCCTGGGAGGTCAGTGGCATGAATAATACAAGATATCCCAAAAGCATTAGTGTGGTTTTTTTAAGCTCAAATGGCTTAAAGCTAAGCCATTAACCTACACTAAGACTTTTCTTTTCTTTCTTTTTTTTGGTGAGGCAATTGGGGTTACGTGACTTGCCCAGGGTCACACAGCTAGTAAGTGTCAAGTGTCTGAGGCCAGACTTGAACTCAGGTCCTCCTGAATCCAAGGCCGGTGCTTTATCCACTGAGCCACCTAACTGCCCCTGCACTAAGACTTTGGGGACAACCTGCATCTATACCAGGTTAATGAATAGCCTCATACTCCTGATGTGATAATTGTCTTTGAAGGCAAAGGATTTGTAAGATATTGTGACATGCAAGATAATCTATAAACAAAATACACACAAAATCATAAATTTAGGTCTTGAGGGGCAGCTAGATGGCGCAGTGGTTAAGGCACCGGCCCTGGATTCAGGAGTACCTGAGTTCAAATCCGGCCTCAGACACTTGACACTTACTAGCTGTGTGACCCTGGGCAAATCACTTAACCCCCATTGCCTGCAAAAAGAAAAAAAAAAAAGAAAAAAATTTAGGTCTTGAAGGCACCTTAGAAACGGTTTAGTCCAATACCCTCATTTAAAGATTTGAAAACTGCAGTCCTGGAAGGTGAGCTGCTCAAGGTCATGCACAGTATTGAAAGTCAGCTTCTCTGTGCCTCCAAATCCAGTGGTGACAGTCCTTCTTCATCACCTCCTGGGTATTTAAGAGCCTGCTCACAGTGTCTTAATTTTGGGAGAAGCAGGCCAGGGACAAGGGATGGGAGGTGAGGTGCTGTGTCTACCTTTGGAAGTCAATTTTTATGATGTGGGGTTTTGTTTGTTTTGCAGGGCAATAAGGGTTAAGTGACTTGCCCAGGGTCACACAGTTAGTGTCAGGTGTCTGAAGCTGGATTTGATCTCAGGTCCTCCTGAATCCAGGGCTGGTACTTTATCCACTGCACCACCTAGTTGCCCCCCAGTGATGTTATTTCCAATGTTCAGTTCAACTTGACTCAAAACATCTATTAAACACTCACAGGGAGCAAAGCACTGGGGATAAAAGTACAAGAAGAAAAAAGTTTACTTCTCCAAGTAATTTACACTCTACTTGGGAGATAGAAGATTGACACTTCCAAACCCATAAAACAGAATTATAAGAGGAAGAAAGCTGAAACAAATGGGTGGGGGGGCTGGAGTTGGGGGTGGGGAGCAGGTAGAAGAAGGGATCCAGAATCTGCCCACAGGAGGTGGTATCTC
The DNA here is from genome assembly GCF_019393635.1 of Dromiciops gliroides. Lineage (NCBI taxonomy): Eukaryota > Metazoa > Chordata > Mammalia > Microbiotheria > Microbiotheriidae > Dromiciops > Dromiciops gliroides. The sequence goes on from NC_057861.1 coordinate 708,132,446, forward strand.
ATATGAGCCTGGAAGGAACTGAGAGGTTCTAAGAAAGTTGGGAGGAAGCACATTCTAACCTTCTAGGCATGAGGCTGTGCAAGGGTGTGTAGAAGAGGTTGCAGGTGCAGAGAACCCAGGCCAGACCATCTGAATGGAAAGTAGAGTGGATGGAAGGGAGTGTCAGGAAATAGGTCAAAAAACGAACTGTGAAGCTCTCCCTCACACCTGCCACCAGGCTCTCTCCAGTATCCAGGAGTCTTCTCCCCAAAATGGAAAACAACTTCAGGTTTGGAAACAAGATGCCCCAGGGTTCTTCATTGGAGGGTATGCTTCAAAATAGGTTTCTATAAAATGAAATTTTGGAAATGGGGAAGTGTATGTGACTTATATATGTGTGTGTATGTATGTGTGTATAGACACATATAATTATTCTAGTGTTTGTTCTTAAATTAGGTGATTAGTACTTGGGGGCAGATCCCCATTCATCCACATACACTAGTAGACTCTTATATCAGCAAGATATAAGGTTTCAGGGCAAGGGTGGGGACCCATAGGCATGATGTGATTCTCATTTTGATTTTATGAGCACTCAGAGAGCATAGGACTAATTTCTTCCCACTGCCTCAATTCAAAATAGCCTCTGAAGTTGTGTGGATAAAGAATATTGGTGATCTATTAATTGAATTAAAAAGGCGCAATGATGTATTTAACTGACCAAATGACCATCAGAGCAGCAAAGACCTCTACCAACATCTGAAAACTTAATGAGCTCTCCTTCCCATGTTTCTGCTTTTAAAAATTGTTTATATTTAATAACCATCATCAAGACAAATCATCAAATAAGCATGCAAAATAATGAATGGATATCTTGCATAGGGCTCTTAGTACTTAACATGGTAAATGAATAACAAACAAGAAAGAAGATTGTTTTGTTCTGTGCTCTTTTCAGGACTGTCAAACTACTTTCCTTTCACTCTCCCTCCTTCCTTTCCCCTCCCTTCCTCCCCCCTCCCTCTCCTTCCTCCCTTCTTCCCCTTCTCCCTTCCTTCCTTCCTTTCTCCCTCCCTTTCTTTCCTTCCTTCCTTCCTTCCTTCCTTCCTTCCTTCCTTCCTTCCTTCCTTCCTTCCTTCCTTCCTTCCTTCCTTCCTTCTTTCTTTCTTTCTTTCTTTCTTTCTTTCTTTCTTTCTCTTCCTTCCTTCCTTCCTTCCTTCCTTCCTTCCTTCCTTCCTTCCTTCCTTCCTTCCTTCCTTCCTTCCTTCCTTCCTTCCTTCCTTCCTTCCTTCCTTCCTTCCTTCCTTCCTCTTTTTTTTTTTTTTTTGGCAGGGCAATGAGAGTTAAGTGACTTGCCCAGGGTCACACAACTAGCAAGTGTCAAGTGTCTGATGCCGGATTTAAATTCAGGTCCTCCTGAATCCAAGGCCAGTGCTTTATCCACTGTGTCACCTAGCTGCCCCTGCCTTTCTTCCTTTCTTTCCTCCCTCCCTCCCTCCCTTTCTTCCTCCTTCCATCCTTTTCTTCCTTCCTTTCTTCCTCTCCTCCCACCAATGGGTATACTGTTTTATTTCTCACTGATTTTGCTGCCTATCTTTTTGTAAATAAAAGTCTTTCCATATTGTACACTTGTACAATTCAGAATGGTTGCTTTATGGCACCATATATTTAAGTACATATTTTGTGGGGTCATACCTGTGATTTCAATGGTGTAAGGAACTCCAAAGAGATAGTTGACTTGCCCACAGTCCCACAATCAGTCTGTATAAGCCAGAAATGAAACTAGAACCTAGGCTATGCCATTAATATACATTAATATAATACAATTTATTTAGCATATGACAACTACCTATTAATATCATATTTAACGTATTTTAGCCATTCTCCAATGATTGAGCATATAGATTGTTTCCATTTTTTTTTTGCTTTTCAAAATAGAGCAGCTATGAATATTTTTGTACAAATAATTGGAGGTTTTTCATGATGATTTTGAAATAAGGGGCTAACATTAGAAATGCTAGATTGTTGGGGCAGCTAGGTGGTGCAGTGGATAGAGCACCGGCCCTGGAGTCAGAAGGACCTGAGCTCAAACCCAGCCTCAGACACTTAACACTTACTAGCTGTGTGACCCTAGGCAAGTCACTTAACCCCAATTGCCTCACCAAAAAAAAAAATTTTTTTTAAGTGCTAGATTGAAAGGTATGATCAGTTTTATGATTCTTCCAAATGCTACACCCATCTACAGTCCTATCAACAATGTGTTAGGATGCCTTTTTCTCCACAGCCCAGCTGACATTGGTTTTTATCCTTTTTCTCCCATTCTCATATGTATAATAAGGTTTTCTTGATTTGCATTTCTCCACTTCTTAGGGAATTTGAACATCTTTTCATAGGGTTTTTAACAGGTTTGATGTCCTCTTTGGTAAAGTGTCAGCTGATTCCCTCTGACTGTTTTTCAGTTTGGAAATGCACATTATTAGTTTTCCATATATGTATCATTTTGGATGTTAGAACTTTTGTTACTCTCTCTATTGCCAATATTTCCCCTGATATATTTGTTTCCCTTCATTTTAGAGATACTGTATTTGTGACAGATACTAGCCTATGGTTTTGTTTCTCCCTTGTTTGGATGTTGGGGCTCTTTTTATGACATCAAAGTAATTTGGTGGAATACTTTCTTTCCCTTTTGGGAAGTTTGTGTAGTATTGGAATTGATTGTTATTTGAATGTTTTATGAATTTCACTTGTGGATCCATCTGTACCTGGGTATTTTTTTTTCCTTTTGGAGTTAATGAATAGTGTGTTCAATTATTTTGTTTTTCTTATATTGAGTTCCTTTTCTCTTATTCTGTTCATCTGTGTATTTCATAGTTTTGTGAATTTCTATTCATTTCATTTATTACTAGTCCTGTTGGCATATAATTGGACAAAATCACTTAAGTTTTTTTTGAGACAATGGTTGGTTTTTTTGCTTGTTTTTTAAATTTGCTTGTTTTGTGTAACAACTGAACTGCTGGCTTGGTTCAGAGTACAAGGCTGGGGATGTATCTCCCACTAAAGAGACTCTCAATTCTGGGCTCTCCTAGACACTGGGTTCAGCCTTAGGGGAGCCTAGCCTCTAAAGAGAGGGGTCAAGGTCTGTTTTGTGTCTCTGCCTCTTTATGTCCAGATCTTAAAACTTTTGGGTGGGAAAGCCACTTACAGAAAGCTTAGATTTGGCCTTTTTTAGAGTCTCCTTAAAACAGAACACAAAGGTACCCAGTGTCCATTGCATAACAAGTATAAGGTAGCAGTTTCTTTTCTGCTCTACCAGAGAAATGTTTAAAGCATAAAAGACTACTAAGCATGGACCGACCCAGACTTAAACATGCTAGGGTCACCTCTGACTCCGATTTTATTCTCCCTGTAGGTTGCTGCCTCAACCTATGATGTAAGACTATTGAATAGAGGGGATTACCTTCAGAAACAGCTCTGCTCTTTCTGAGCAGCACTCTCAAGTACATGTCTCTTGGCAAGTTGGGGCATGGCCCGGGATCATCTTCCTTTGGTTATCTTCTCCAAAAGGAGTGTAGGTGCAAACAGTTCTTCTTGCTGTCAGTCAACTCCAAGTGAAGACCCCAGGGGTTCTCACACTCTTGAGGTAGCCAGTCCTAAAGGGTCCATGTCCCAGGATCACCGGTTTGGTCATCTTTGCTCAGGGAAAGAACCAGACAGAAGAGGTGGCCAGGAGCAGAAATGTAGGCTATGGCTCAATGAGGCAGCAGCTGCAATGGGGGAGGAGGAGAGTTACTATTCTCTGCACTTGGGAGGTCCAGGAGAGGGCCTCCACAGAACCCCCACTCATCAGATGGGAAGAGATAGGACATCAGAAGGAAGGCTCACTCCTATTCAGGTCTCCTGGATGAGTGTCTTCCGGGCTCAGTGATCAGTTCTCTTTTTGACATTTGGGTTTTTGGTTTGGTTTGGTTTGGTGAGGCAATTGGGGTTAAGTGACTTGCCCAGGGTCACACAGCTAGTAAGTGTCAAGTGTCTGAGGCCGGATTTGAACTCAGGTCCTCCTGAATCCAGGGCCGGTGCTCTATCCACTGTGCCACCTAGCTGCCCCCATCAGTTCTCTTTTACACACCTTCTTCCCTGCTGCCATCATGAGATGGCCAAGGGATTATGTTGGTGGTCCAGAGTCCTTCAGCACTGAGCCCATGTAGCTATCCCCAGAGGTGGCCAAGAGGAGCTCAGGTCAGCTTTGCAGAATGACTCCTGCTATATTTGTATAATCAGACCCATACGTTTTGTGTGTGCTGTGATGTTTTCTATTTGTTTAGATGATAAAACAATTTTTTTTCTTTATAAACTGAGACAAATGTCACGACTTTTTCTTCTAGTTTTTGATTTTTAATGATTAGATACTCAGGAGAGCACTCCCCCCCCCACCCTCCCATCATTTCTATTGAATATAAATTCTACCATCCCCTCCCCTCCCCACCCCCATGCTGCTGGGAGTCATTATTCAGGTTGCTTAGGGCTCCTTTCTTTTTTTCTCCCTCCCCCTTTTTTTGCGAGGCAATGAGGGTTAAGTGACTTGCCCAAGGTAACACAGCTAGTAAGTGTCAAGTGTTCGAGCTCAGATTTGAACTCAGGTCCTACTGAATCTGGAGCAGGTGCTTTATCCCCTGCGCCACTTAGCTGCCACCCCCCCCCCCCTTTAGGGCTCCTTTTGAAAACACTTGAGGCAGAAAGGGAGCGGGGCTGACAACAACCTGGCCAAAAACCCTTTCCTGGTCTTCACACTAAGCAATTGGATTATCTGCTTTTTAGGTCTCTCCTAGTCCCACCAGTCTATGGCTCTGTAATTCTAGGTGGTGGTAAATAGATGTGTGTTCTTGTAATCAGCTGACTCTCTCCTGCTGCTGTCCAAATGATGCTACCAATCATGGAATGAGTGTGTAATGACCCTACCGAAGCGGCTTTCCGGGTGGTAGGACATGTTGTGACTTGGTGTTGAAACTTGCTTCTGTTCTGGAAAATGATTTGGGAGGCGAGGAGAATTCCACTTGGGAACATGTGGTTATTGAAGAGACAGATGTTCTTGGCATATTAAAGTCAGAATGCAGTGGCTTTTAAAAAGAAGAAAAAAGCAGAATGTCTCTTCTCCCCAGGATAAAGCAGGGTACAATTAGAAGAAGGTTTCTCCAGCCCAGGCATTTCCATTAAGAGTTAAATGAATGCCTGGAGTTTAAAGTTATTTGGGCGTGAAAAGGTGACAAGTCTATGTGATTGAATATTTTGTACTTGATCTTAGAGGAAGACTTCTGCTGGTAAATGGCCTTCTCCCTGAGAAGTCACCTTATGGGCTTTGAAAGGATGGTTATATCAAACAGGGACACTTTGCTCTTTTGGTGCCAAGGACTCCTCTGGTGGCCCAATAGACCCTTTTTCCAGAATAGTGTCTCAATGTCTATGTTTAGACTGAAAGGAGATGCTAAATTTCAGTTAGAGGACAGTGAAAATAAAGATATAATTTTCCCCCCATCTAAGTTCCCAGACCCTATGAAATCTATCCATAGGCCAAGGACCCCAAGTTAAGAATCCCTTAGCTAAAATATCTTTGTACTTTCAGGAAAGTGAAAGGTTTATAGTTTTCCTAATTCCATCATTTTTTTCTTTCTTGATAATGTCTCAGAATTTGAGAATGTACCCTAGAGATCTAATACCACAGATCAGCAAACTGAGGGCAAGGTCACATAGAAAGTCAGGGGCAAAACCCACAACCACTATGCTTCATGACACTCTTCTATCAAGTCACCTTGAACGTTTCGAAGGCAGTGAGTGGCTAAGCAAACTTACCTCTATCAAAGGCAAGGTATCTGACCTCAGATATTTACTAATTATGTGATCCCCGGGCAAGTCACTTGGCCTCAGTTTCCTCGTTTATAAAGTGGGGATAATAATAGCACCTTCTCCCCCCGGGTTGTTTTGAGGAACAAATGAGATAATATTTGTTGAGTGCTTAGCACAACACCAAACTTCGAAATCTGACTCTCTTTCCTTCCCCCATTTTTTGTAATAAAAGGAAATAGAAAGAAGACTTAGTTTTGCAAAATGTCAGGGTTGGGAGAGACCTTAGACACCATCTAGTCTTACCCTTATTCTATATAGATGATGAAACTGAGTCCCAGAGAGTTTGTATTTTTGTTGCTTAAGGTCCTCTAGATGGTAGAACTGGGATTTGAGCCCCAGCTTCCCTCTGCAATTCTTTTTCTCTAAATACCACTCTCTCCCTGTGGCTGCAAACAAGCTTTAGGATTCCACAGTTGGGAGGTGTGGTGTGGGAATTAAGAAGTGAAGATCTGACCTTAGGGTGTACTTAACCAGAAAGTAATGACTGGAATGAATGCTTTGAAAGGTTGTATTTTTGTTGTTGTTGTTTTTTGCCAGAATTCTAGGCAAATACCACAGTCGTATGAAAAATGTGAGGCATTCTGAAAGCCCATTTTTAAAAGAGAACTATCTTGTCTTGCTGATCCCTAATACAGTTTCTGGCTTTCATGGAATTTTACTGGTTGAGGTAAGAAATGTGTATTTTATAGATGTTATAATTGCAGAATGAGACCTGGTAGCTTATTACTGGTTTAAGCAATCCCTGAACCCTAGTGAGGTATTATTTTTCCTTTTTTTTCCTCTCCTAAGTCATACCTAGTAGATTAATAATTGAGAGGGCTTGTGTTTGTGTGTGTGTGTTTGTGTGTGTGTGTGTGTGTGTGTGTGCTGTCTAGCATGTGACTATGACTTGAAAAACACATTCAGTAATGAAAATGTGACATTTATATCTACATGTTGGAGAAAGGCCAACATTACTGCATGAAATTTCAATGAAAGAACTCTAGAAAAATGTCTTCTGAAGTCACTGAAGTCAATCTCAGTCTTTGGGAGACAACTGAAGAACTTTAAAAGTCACAGAACTGAAAGGGACCTTAGAGAACATTTAGTCTCTATCATCAGCATTTTTCCATGAGAAGTCCAGTTCAGAGATGTTAAGAGAGTTGCCCAAGGTCACATAGCTAGAATGACAGAATAGGAATTCATATCTAGCTTGTCTGACTCAGAATACAAGGGTTTTCCCACTATAAAGATGCTGGTCCTTTTAAAATATATATTTTTTCCAAGTACATGTAAAAATTTTTAATATTTATTTTTAAAAATTCTAAGTTTCAAATCCTCTTCCTTTCTCCCCTCCTTGATCATAGAGAAGGTAAGAAATTTGATATAGATTATACATGTGTAGTGAGGCAAAACATTTCCATATTAGTTGTGTTATGAAAGAAAACACAGACCAAAAAAAAAATAACCACCCCACAAGAAAAATAAAGTTAAAAAAAAGTATGCTTTAATCTGTATTCAGACTCCATCAGCTTTTTCTCTGGAGGCGTTTGGCATTTTTCATAATGATTTTTTTGGAATTGTCTTGGATCTTTGTATTGCTAAGAATAGCCTAGTCATTCATAGTTGAAAATCCTTCAGTATTGCTGTTACTGTGTACAATGTTCTTCTGGTTCTGCTCATTTCACTTTGTATCAGTTTATGTCTCTCCAGGTTTTTCTGAGAGTATCCTACTTGTCATTTCTTATAGCACAACAGTATTCCATCATAATCCAATACCACAACTTGTATGGCCATTCCTCAATTGATGAGCATCCCCTCAATTTCCAATTTCTTTTATGCTTTTTTTCCCCTGGGGCAATGAGGGTTAAGTCACTTGCCCAGGGTCACACAGCTAGTAAATGTCAAATGTCTGAGGTCGGATTTGAACTCAGGTCCTCCTGAATCCAGGGCTGGTCCTTTATCCACTGCACCACCTAGCTGCCCCCAACCAATTATTTTTTATTTTTTATTCTTTTGGTGGGACAATGAGGGTTAAGTGACTTGCCCAGGTTACACAGCTAATAAGTGTCAAGTGTCTGATGCTGGATTTGAACTCGGGTCCTCCTGAATCTATGGCTGGTGCTTTATCCACTGCGCCACCTAACTGCCCCCTATGCTATTTTTTAAATGCTATTTCTTTTAAAGAAGATCAGACATGCTTTCAGAAAAACTCAAAGGTGCTTTCATAGGCATTATTCATTCTCACAGTCTTTGTGACAAAGAATATATGTGTGTGTGTGTGTGTGTGTGTGTGTGTACAATATACATCACACACAGACACATATTGTAAAACCTTATTAAGATTACATTTTCTTTATATCAGGATCATTCTGGATAATTCTGAACATAGGGTTGCCTGATGGTGATGATGATAGTCATAATAACAGCTGGCATTTATATAACACATTAAAATCTGCTAAGTTCTTCACACGTGTTATCTTATTTGATCCTAGCAAGAGCCCTGTGAGGTAGGTTGTCCCCATTTTACAGATGAAGAAACTAAGGTTGAGATATGTTAAGTGACTTGTCCATAGTCATATAGCTAGTCAGTTTCTGAGGCAAAATTCAAATTCAGGTCTTTCTGACTCCACATCCAGCATACTTTGTGCTGCATCAGACTAAGAGAATGTTATACTGTCAACAAAGTACATTGGGTATTGGTCATGTTTTTAGTAATTTAGTATTTTAGTATTTATTAGTATTTAGCATATTGGTACTAATAGATATTAATCATTTCCCCATGGTTTCAATGGAATGTCATCTTCCTTAGGTCCAGTGATGTTGGAGCCAATATTGGTTCCAATTGTCCCCATTCACTAATTTGACAATTTGTCATGGGGCAATCAGCCTCATATTTTTCTCCTATAGAGTAACTATAGAATTGTAAATTAGGGAGTGACTCTAGAGCTTACCACCCTCGAGGAGAAGCTCTACAACATTCACAACAAGCAGGCAGACTTTGATTGAAAAAATATCCACTAATGGGAAACTCATAACTTCCCAAGGTTCCCATTCCATTTGCAGATAGTTCTGATGATTGAGAAATTTTTTTTCATTCTGAGTTGGAATCTGCTTCACCCCCTGGTCTTAATTCTGTCCTTTGAGGCTAAGCAGAAGATGTCTAACCCCTTTCCGCCTAACAGCCCTTCAAATATTTGACTTCCCAAGCCTTCTTTTTCCCTTCCCTGGCTAAACATAGTTTATCCAGTCTTCTTAAGGCATGGTTTTGAAGCTCCTCACTTTCTTCCTGCCCTCCTCTAAGCATGCTACAGATTGTTAACATCCTTCCTAAAATTTGGCACCCAGAAGGGAACAAAATATTCCTGACATAGTCCGATTAGCTAGCGAGCATTGATTAAGCATCCACCACTACATGCTTAGCACTAGGTCCAGTGCTAAGCTCTGGCTCAGTGGGATGATCACTTTTTTTTTGCTGGGCAATGAGGGTTAAGTGACTTGCCCAGGGTCACACAGCTAGTTAAGTGTCAAGTGTGTGAGGCTGGATTTGAACTCAGGTCCTCCTGAATCCAAGGCCAGTGCTTTATCCACTGCATCACCTAGCTGCCCCCTGATTATCACTTTTCTTATTCTGGATACCCTACTTCTGTAATGCAGTAGGTTTTTGTTTTTTTTTTTGGTTGTCATATCAAAGCACTGGCTCATTGGCTTTTCAGGACACCAAAACTCCTAGCTCTTTTTCACATAAACAACTTTCTAGCAATAACACCCTAGTCATCAATCTAGAGCTGGGTGGGCCCCCAGAGGCCAGCTAGTCTGACCACTTCTACTTATGAATGACTTTACTTTTTACCTCTATTAAATTTCCTGTTATTGATTTGTTCCAGCCATTTGAGCTTGTACTTTGATCCAAAGTTGTCACCCAATGCATTAACTCTCCAGTGGAGGGATAAAACTCTGGGTCATTCACAACTTTGGCAAACATTACTTCATCTAATTCCACAATAGTCTCTTTAGGTAGCTTTCCTTTTTTTTTTTTTCTTCAGTGGAATAATTTTCTACCAATCAGGTTTATTCTTTTTTTTTTTTGGTGGTGCGATGGGGGTTAAGTGATTTGCCCAGGGTCACACAGCCTATAAGTGTCAAGTGTCTGAGGCTGGATTTGAACCCAGGAACTCCTGAATCCAGGGCTGGTGCTTTATCCACTGCGCCACCTAGCTGCACCCCCCTGCGCCACCTAGCTGCCCCCTAGATTTATTCTTAAGACCTTTTTGTCCAATATTCCTTTTGGATCTCAAGCCATCCACTTCTCTGTTTTTTGAATTTTTCTTTTCTTTTTCAATTTTCTCTCATCATTCTTTTCTCCAGACCCAATTTTTAAAAAAGAAAAACAAAACCCTTGTAACAAATATGCATAATCAAATAAAACAAATTTCCATATTAGTCATATGTCTAAAAAGGTATGTTTCACAGCCATCTGTTTTCTTAGAGTCAGGTATACAAGTCATATTATTCAAGTGATTGCCTCTTTGCCTCATTTAATAAATTGTTAACACTTACATAGCATTTTAAGGTTTGTAGAGTGCTTTACAGATATTATCTCATTTGATCCTCCCAACAACCCTGGAAAGTAGACGCAGTCATTCCCATTTTACAGATAAGGGAACTGAAGCAAAGAAAGGTAAAGTGTCTTGCCCAGAGTCTAACAGCTAATAAGTGTCTAAAACAGAATTCAAATTCAAGTCTTCTTGACTCCAAGACAATCAGTCAACCAATAGACATTTATTAAGTGCCTACTATGTGCCAGTCAGGGCAGCTAGGTGGTGCAGTGTATAGAGTGCCAGGTCCTGGAGTCAGGAAGACTCATCTTCTTGAGTTCAAATCTGGCCTCAGATACTTCCTAGCTCTCACCCCTGCCCCTCCCATGCCCTTCTTGCTGAAAAGCAGATTGAGAATGAATCTAACTTTAAGCTGCCGAGTTTGAGAAAAATCAAAATTGTGCCTGCATTCTTGTGTAAAGTCATCCAGCCGATTGCCTGGGGATTTAAAATATCTCCACATTAGAAGTACTGTCCTTAGCAGGTTAAACAGGTTTGTCCTGAAAGACAGCAGGGAGCCAGGTTTTTTCTTTTTAATTATCGGCCTGCATTAGGATAATGATGTTGAAACAATTGTAACCATTTCCATAAGTTTTATTTCTTTCCCTTTGTGTTTAAATGGTCACATGATTTTTAGGATCTCAGGGTCCAGTGTGTAGAGCGATCAGACATTAGACATTTGTAACAGACGTTCGAGCCAGATTCTTTTAACCGGTGAGGAACCCAAGTTTATGAAATGATCCATTTCAGTGGTACCTGTTACTTGAAATAAGGAGAGTACAAATTAGCATGTGTGGAGAACAGCTTCCAGCCCTTGTTTATTTTTATTCTAGTGTGGTGGTTTGTTTTAGCCATACTTTAGCCTGCAATGATTGGGGTGATCCCCCCAACACTTTCTGTAACTGGAGACTATGGAGACATTTAATTTTTTTTCTATTTCCACATTTATTGTTATTTCCACTATACTCACACTATAAAACAGTGAATTTCTCCTTTGTTGTTGTTTGTCCTCTGTTCTTAAAGGGTAATGTCATGACTTGCAGTGAATTGTATTTAAGTGAGGGAAGGCTGTGCAAGATCATCAGTCTCAGTCTCTCCTCCAGAGTCATCTGGGTCCAGTGCCAAGATATGCATCAGGACAAGTGGAGATGCCCCTGGATTTTTAAGACAATTTGGGTTAAGTGACTTGCCCAGGGTCACACAGCTAGTAATTGTCTGAGGCGAAATTTGAACTCAGGTCCTCCTTAACTGAACTCAGGACCACCTAGCTGCACCACCTAGCTGCCCTGAATTTATCTTTTATTCTCTCTTAGAGTCCTCAGTTCATTGAAGATGCTGGTGATGTCCTCATTCAGGATTATGAGCCATTTAATTTTTGACAAATTCAGTAGGGTTATAGAGCTCCTCCCCATACTTCTGAGAATGCTGGCTAACTTCTCAGCAGCCCATTCTAAGCTCCACCTTTCTTGAGGAAGGCATCCTTGGCAAGAGGCTGGCTGACTTCCTGGTACATAAACGTCTACCTGTTGGGTGGGGCTGCTTTAAATGTCACTAGGCCAGCTTTGGGGTATGGGGGAAGGGGGGAGGCAGGCAGAGAAGGAGGCGGCAAAGGAGAGGAAATGGGAAAAGGTTACAGGAGCTCAGAAAGCAAAGTGTAAAAAGGAACCCTTGGATACAACTTACTGGGTGACGTCACCCTCTTCCCCAGCTTCCCTTTCAGAAGGTGACTTCAGGACATCTATGGATTGAAAACATTACAGCTTTTCATGTTTCCTTTGGCTTAATAAACAGGTTTAATAAAGTATGACAATAAATAATTAAGAAATGTATCAAACTTAAACCATAATTATAAATATAGAATTATCTAATAATATACAAACAATAAAACATACCCAATAAAGTATATAATAAATATACAAATATCTAATAATGCATAAATAATAGCTACATTTAATAAAGTATATAATGATATAGAAGTATAATACATAGCCAACAGTATATAAATAACAAAATATATTTAATATAATAGAAATGCATAAATAATAAAATATACTTAATATAAATATATTGCTATAAATAAATAATAAAATATACTTATTAAGTTACACAAATATATTTAACAAAATATATAACCATATAAACATGCCTATGTAATAATATATAAATAGTAAAATATAATGGCCATTATACTTAATAATATATAGCCATGAGATCATAGATCTAGAGATGATAGAAGATTTGGGGGGTTTCCTTAGGTGGTAGCTATGAATTCTTCAGGGTTGCATAGATTTGTAATTCAGGGTCAGAGTATTGTGTCCTTGACACAGAGTGTGATACTCCTGTGACATGACAGGTGGCCTTTGAGAGTTTGGGAATCCATTGGCCAGTGACCAAGAACTGGTGATGAGTCTCTTGGGGCTTAGAGAGCCTGCTCCTCAGACAATGAGTGCACTGTAAATGTTGGCCCAGACTCAAAGCCTTTCCAGCTTGGTGAGGCTTGCCACTGCTTGTGCTTTGCCAAGAGAGCCTTTGAGAAGCCAGGGTAGCTATGGGTAATATTTAAAATCTTCCAGAGAGCAAGTCTGTTTTGACTCCAGGCAAGAAATTCCCCTCCATTTGCTTTCCTTGTTCCTCGAACTGATTGATATTTTCCTTATGTGGATTTTCTTTTCTAAACCTGCATGCATAGGCAGGAAGGGCTGTGTGTGTGTGTGTGTGTGTGTGTGTGTGTGTGTGTGCGTGCGTGCCTGAGCACTCACACAGGAGCATGTTTGCCCTGTGTGTTCTGCCCAGCTTCCCATCTGGTTGGCTGTGCCCACTCCACACTCTCACCCTACAGGGTGCTGGCTGACAGCTCTGTATAAAGTGGCTTTGGCAGCCTGACAGGTGTTGGGAGGCGTGTTGAGATTTGAAGTTGATATTCAATGTGGAGTTTTTAGAGTGAGGGAAAACATTCAAATTCCACCATTTGGCAAACAAAATGAGCTGCACATTTATCTCTTAAGAGTTAATCAAAAAGCGTTTGGGAGAACACAGTAGTTGAAAAAAAGGGGAAAGAGGGAAAGCAAGTATTCCTTGCTTTGCTGGAAAGGTAAGACATTTCCAGCTAATCCAAACGACATTTATTAAGTGACTGTTACGTGTAAAATATCGTACTAGGTCTGGGAATACAAGGCCACAATGTAGAGACACCATTGTATAGTGGAAAGAATCAGAGGACGTGGGTTGAAATCCTAGTTCTTTACCTTATTACCTAAGTGACCTTGGGCAAGTATTTGAACTTTTCTGAACTGTGTAATCATATCTGTAAAACAAAGGGAGTTGGGCCAGGTGATCTGTAAGGTCCCTTCTAGCTCTAAATCTATGATCCAAAAAACCCAACCCGACTCCCTAAAAGTGCTTTATCTTTTTTTTTTTCTGGTGAGACCAAGCTTGTAAAACAACAAACAAATAAATAAATGAATAAACAAACAAATAAATAGATCATTATTTTTTTAAGGAAAGAGATTCCTTACAAGTAATGAGATCAAAAAAGTCTTCCCACAAGAGGGGTTTTCTGAGTTGAGTCTTGAAAGAAGAGGTGAATTCTAAGAGGACTGGTGAGAAGTGAAGGCACTCCTGAGACTAAGGGACAGCCTATGTATGTAAACACCTGTGTCTTTGTAAAGATGATATGCTGAGTTAGGTAGCAACAAGTAATCTAGTTTGATTGGCTTGTAGAGTGTCTGGGGGAGGAATAATGTGAAATAAGTCAGGATATATCATCTGGGACTAGATTGGAAGAGCTTGTCCTTTGTAACCCGATATATTTTATTTTTGTGCATTTAAAAACATGATTCTGAGAAGGACTCCATGGGCTTCTTCGGCTGGCCAACGGGGTCCAGGACACAAATAAGATTAAGAACCTTTTATTTAAATGCAGAAGGGGCCTTCTGAATCACCTAGTCCAATCCCCTGTTTTTTAGATGAGTTCCAAAGTAATTGATTCAAAGTCACACATGGTAAGAAATGTATGTTAGTCAGAATCTGAACCCAGATCCTCATATTCCAAATCTAGCACTCTTCCTACTGAACCACACTGTCTTCTGAGGGAAGTACTTCTATTACAGTACTTTTAACCAGTAATAAGGCTTTTGGACATTTTTCTTGAAGGAAAAGAAAGAAAAAGGAAAAACTGTCCAATGATAGCTGTTTTTAAGTGAAGAGGAGCCAGTTTTTATTTACTTATGCACTGACTAGAGAGGAAGCCCTGGTGTAGTAGGGTCAAATCCTGCTTATGGGAGATACTTGCTGTGTGTCTCTGGGCAAATCTCTTAATCTCTCAATGCCCTGCCTGAATAATTCTCTAAGATTAATTGAGAGCAGATGCCTGTCTGCAATTGGTAGAAGGCCTTTCTTCTTTGGAAATCTTCTCTACCAGTTTCATCATTAAAACAAACTTATTATTCATTGTTCAAGTTCTAAGAACACTTATTGGTCATCTAGTATTTTTAGGAACCTATATAAAGGATGCAGAAAGAGACAAGTGCATAGGATTTACACTTGTAACAAGTAATATGCAGACTAATCCTGACTGATATCTCTGTCTCCAGCCTCCCCTTACCACTAGAAGATCCTATACACTTTGGTCAAATTAATCTGCCTAAAATACTCTCTTCCCTTTCATCATATTATTGCCATGCTGAGTGTTAGAAGTTTTTCCTCCCCTTTTTTGCAGAAAATTCATGATTTTTGTTTCAAGACACAGAGATGCTTAGTTTTGGTCTTGAAAACTCTTTAAATATAATGGTATTAGACATAAGTCATGACAGAAATCACAACAGCAAACTCCCATCGAAGTGTCCTGAGACAGTAATGGTATGGGAAGAGGGGACCGCTTCCATTTCAAATGGGTAATACTGTCCAAGAAGGCAGATAATGGGGAAAACACAGGCTAGTGAACTTTTCTTTAAATGGTAAACTAAGACAGAGATTATTGTTCCCTTAGGTTCTATAAAGAAGCACCTAATTACAGAGTGCATTTGAAATATAGGCAATGTGGTGCTTGGTGCAGGCTCAGTAAGTTTCAGTGACAAAGATGTTTTTTACATTCTGCTTATGATTTTCAGAGTTGGGTCCAATAAATAGTAGTAAGTTTCATGGTCTTTTTTCTTGGCTTTTCCCCTTTATTTCTTAGTTACCTAGAAGCCAAAAGCTAAAGGCAAAGTCTTTTTCTCTCCTGGGAAACCTTTTAGCACTTGTAAAACTCATATTGGCTTCTTAGAATTTGGTTGATACTCTACCCATGACTATGGCTGGGGTCTACACAGAGATGAACATATCTTTAGTTGGGCATCATATTCTAGGCCAAAACCACATGGAAACACAGGTAATGTCACTTTTGTTATTGTTGGAGAAAAGGCTACAAACATGTTTAAAGCAGATTATAATTAAAGAAACTGCTTTTCATAGAAAACCCTAGATTTTCTTTTTTCTTTTTTTTTTTTTGCGGGGCAGTGAAGGTTAAGTGACTTGCCCAGGGTCACACAGCTAGTGTCAAGTGTCTGAGGTTGGATTTGAACTCAGGTCCTCCTGAATCCAGGGCTGGTGCTTTATCTACTGAGCCACCTAGCTGCCCCTCTAGATTTTCTTAATAATTAATTTGCATGTTTGAGCCCTTGAGGGACTTCTAGCTTTTAGTCAGTTTGAATAAATTTGATTCATTGGGAGCCCCTCTCCTTCCCCACCCCCTACTATGTACTGCCCAGCATGCTGGGGCAAAGGAGGACACATACACCTATATTAATACCCTTTGGCATCTGCTTCTCCTCTTACTTTTATGAGTGAAAATAAAATATTGTGACCTGCTTTTAAAAAAAATTATTTTACATGCTTTTTTTCTCTGAGTAAGCAAAAGGAAAGTTGGGTGTACGAATTATCCCTGACTAAAGTTGAGAATCTGTGTTATTCGATCATGGAGGTTAGGGAGATACAATAAATTATGCCTAAATAGTTTGACTTGGACTTTTTAATGTTGTATTTTTAAAAAAATTTTAATCTTATTTTTAGTATCTTTTTTGATACCTTCATTTCCAAATACATACTTTTCCCCTACCCAGTGAGGCATCCCATAGAATACAGATTTTATTAATTTTTTATTCAATTTTGTTTTCAATTTCAGATTCTCTCTCCCTTCCTCCTTCCCTCTAACAGATTTTAATGAAAAAAGGGGAAAGAGCATTTCAGCAGAACCAACACATCAGCTCTAACAGTATGTGTAGTATTCCCTAGCCATTGGCTTCTCCCCCTGCAAAGGAGAAAGAAATGATTTTTGTCATATTTTCCTGAGGACCAAGTCTCGTCATTATAATGATACAGTTTTCGGTTTCTTTCTTTGTTGTTCTTTCCATTGCCTTTGCCATCATTGTGCATGTTGTTTTTCTGTTACTCCTTACTTGACTCTCCAATATTTCATATAAGTCATCCTTTGCTTTTCTGGATTCTTCCTATTTATTCTTTCTTACAGCACTGTCATATACAGTTACATTTTTGTATATCATTTGTTTAATCATTTCCCCATTAATGGGTTCCTGCTTCACTTCCACTTCTTTGCTACAACAAAAATTGCTTCTGTGGATATTTCCTATATACTGGGACCTCTTCCTAACTTCCCTGTTACTGCCTGGGACACCACCATTCTCCCTTCCCCCAGGCTAGAGACCTACGTGTTATCCTCAGCTCCTCAACTCTCTCTCCAATCTATTGTCAAGCCCTGTTGATTTTATTTTTGTGGCGTCTGTCCTATCCTCCCCCTTCCCTCCTTTGGCACTGCCACTATCCTGGTGCAGGCTCTCATCCCCTCATGCCTAGACTATTGCAAAAGCCTGGAATAGATCAACTAGGTCTCCCTGCCTTAAGTTTCTCCCCGCTGTAGTCCATTCTCCACCCATTTGCCAAATGCATCTTCCTGAAGTGCAGATCTGGTTATGTCATCCCCTTATTCAGTAAACTCCATGGTTCTCCATTCCCTCCAGGGTAAATTAGAAAATCCTCAGCTTGGCATTTAAAGCCTTTCACAATCTGCCCCCTCTTCTGTGTACTTTGAGATCCTGGCCTCCTTTTTTTTCCTCTAACAAGATACTCCATCTCTAGCCTGGACATTTCCACTGGTTGTCCCCCCTGTCTGGAATACTCTTCTTCCTCACTTCCACTTCCTGGCTTCCCCGGCTTTCTTCAAGTCCCGGTGAAAACCCTTCCTTGGGCCTGAAACTTTCCCAATTGCCTTTAATTCTGGTGCCTTCCCTCTGTTGATTATCTCCAGTTTATCCTGTCCTTAGCTTGTTTTCTTTCTTTTATTTTCTTTTTTTGTTTGTTTTTTTGGTGAGGCTATGGGGGTTAAGTGACTTGCCCAGGGTCACACAGCTAGTAAGTGTCAAGTCTCTGAGGCCGGATTTGAACTCAGGTCCTCCTGAATCCAGGGCTGGTGCTTTATCCACTGTACCACCTAGCTGCCCCCTGCACATAGTTTTCTTACTGCCTCCCCCATTAGACTGTGAGTTTCTTGAGGGCAGGGACTGTCGTTGTCTTTCTTTGTATCTGCCTTGTTTAACAGTGCCTGACATATAGTGGGAGTTTAATAAATATTTATTGATGGATTGTTTGACTTATTTCTATTTTGACTTTCCTGAAAACAGGCAATTAAAGGCTTAAAAATGATTCTTGCTTACAGTTTATAGTTCAAAGGGAGAGATTAGATACAGAACATTTTCACCTAGGAGACTATAGGGCCAAGCCTAGTTCAAAGAAAAGTTTATTTTAAAAGCCTGACATCTTGAATGGCAAATATTGTGTACCATTTATGGCAATAATTCTCTGAACCTTGAATATAATCATAGGTTTCATTAACAGCAGTATAGTGTTCTGAGCCCTAGGAGGACAGAGCTACTACCTTCATCTGATCCTGGAGTATTTTCTTTAGGTCTGAGAACTATATTTTATTTTATTTTAATTTGGGGGAGCAGGGCAATGAGGGTTAAGTGACTTGCCCAGGGTCACACAGCTAGTAAGTGTCAAGTGTCTGAGGCTGGATTTGAACTCAGGTCCTCCTGAATCCAGGGCTGGTGCTTCATCTACTGCACCACCTAGCTGCCCCCTTGAGAACTGTATTTTAAGAGTAACTAGGAGGTCTCCAAAGGAAAGTGACCAGCATGGTAAGGAATCTGAAAATCCCTTGGGTGGTAATGTCTAAAGGAAACGAGGCTGTTTTAGTCTTGAGAAGAGAAGAGAAAGGGAGGGGGAGGAACACAGCTGTCATGTAGAATGGCAAGGTTTTTTCTGCATGGATGCAGAGGGCAGAATTGAACCAATGGGTCAAAATGTAAGGAAATCACATTTTAGCTCAATAAAAGGAAGGCAGTTGATTTTTTTTTTTTTGCAGGGCAGTGAGGGTTAAGTGACTTGCCCAGGGTCACACAGCTAGTAAGTGTCAAGTGTCTGAAACCGGATTTGAATTCAGGTCTTCCTGAATCCAGGGCCAGTGCTTTATCCACTGCACCACCTAGCTGCCCCCTGGCAGTTGATTTTTTGGACCCAAATATAGGACTTTATATCTATTAACATTAAATATCATTTCATTATATTTCACCTATTGCTCTTTCAAGCCCACTAAGATCTTTTTGGTTCCTCTGTCTGATATCCAACATCCTAGCTCTGTGACATCTGCATATTTGATAAGGTGGCAGCAATTTCTCCATCCAAAGTGTTAACAAAGGGGGCAGCTAGATGGCAGAGTGGATAAAGCACTGGCCCTGGGTTCAGGAGGACCTGAGTTCAAATCTGGCCTCAGACACTTGACACTTACTAGCTGTGTGACCCTGGGCAAGTTACTTACCCCTTCTTGCCCTGCCAAAAAACAAAAACAAAACAAAAACAAAGTGTTATCAAGCATGGGATTAAACCTCACATAGAGAACCTTACTAGAGGCTTCATCTAAGTTGACATCAGCTCAATCATGGCTTCTCTTGGGTGTAGTTGTTCAACAAGTTCTCAGTCTACCTAACTGTTCTATTATCTAACATACTATGTGGTTGGGCTGCATTCTCTTCTAATTTCTTTTTTTTTCTTCTTTAACTGTACTAATGTTTTCATTAGTTTAGAGAAAACTAAAGGATAAGAGGAAAGGAAAGGGACAGTCCCAGAACAGAAATGTCAGTGGCTTAACAGGTTCTGATTACCTTTAGTTTTTGAACGATTGTGGGATGTGGTATAGGATGTTGGTCTCAACCTAATTTTTGCTGCACTGCTTTCCAGTTTTCATATGAGTTCTTATCATATAGAGAGCTAATTGGGGAAGCTAGGTGACACAGTGGATTCAGGAGGACCTGAGTTCAAATCTGGCCTCAGACACTTGACACTTACTAGCTGTGTGACCCTGAGCAAGTCACTTAACCCCAATTGCTTCACAAAAAAACAAACAAAAACCAATAAAATGGCTGAAGTTCTGTCTAGTGCTCCTAATCACAGGAAGGCTCTGATGTACCTTCAGGAGAAAATATGATTCATTCAGGCAGAAGTTCTAGTACTGGGCTTCTTAAGCTTTTTCCACTCATTACCCCTTTTTGCTCAAGAAATTTTCGTGTGACCCTGGGTATATAGGTACATACAATAGGTATACAAATCAAACATTTACTGCCAAAATTTTCACAATCCCTATATTCACTTACAGGACCCTATGTAGGGTTGTGACCCACAGTGTAAGAAGCTTTGTTATAATGCAATTGGTTGTGAGTTCAATAATAATGAATCAACTATTGTTATTGAATATGGTATGTCCAGAAAAAGGTGTGAGGCTAGGCTCAAAAAGTGCTAAAGTAAATGTGACCAGAAGCCCTCAGGCACCTAATCCTGTATTTCCCTAGGAGCAATGATTCATCATTTGCTAACCTCTAATGATGAGAATAAACTCCATGTAGTATATAGTTTACAATATAATTTATATAGATATATAGGGACTTCTGTGGATAGAGTGCCAACCTGGAGGCAGGAAGACTCATCTTCCTAAGTTCAAATCTGGCCTCAGATACTTATTAGCAGTGTGACCCTGGACAAGCCACTTAACCCTGCTTGCCTCAGTTTCCCCACCTGTAAAATGAACTGGAAAAGGAAATAGCAAACCACTCCAGTATTGTTGCCAAGAAAACCCCAGATTGTGTCACGAAGAATTATACATGACTGAAATGACTGAATGACAAACTTTGTAGTACTTATAATTTGTATGGAAGTTCTGTTCTCCCTTCATCCCTGCCTTTTTTTTTCTTCAAAATTTCCTTTGATGTTTTAGATCTATTGTTCCTCCAAATGAATTTTATTATTTTGTAAACTATAATCTATAAATTAATTTTGGTAGTATTTTGATTTTTTATTATATTGCCATGACCCAGCCATTGACTGCAGATTGAAGCATTTATTTTTTAGACATGGCTGATGCAGGAATTTGTTTTGCTCAACTATATTTGTAATGGGTTTTATTTTTCTTGCTTTCTAAATGGGTGTGGAAGGGAGAGGCAGGAGGAAGAGAATTCAGAACTGAAAATAAAAGAAAATCAAGTTAAAAAAGAATAGTTCTCCAGTTATTTAAGTTACTCTTTAAGTAGTATTTTGCACCTGTATCTATACAAATATTGAATGTATTTTTAGTATATTTCTTGTTATTGTTCAGTCGGATCTGACTCTTCATGACCCCATGGATCATCCTATCTGTGGGGGTTTCTTGGCAGAAATACTGGAGTGGTTTGCCATTCCCTTCCTTCCCTAATCAGTGGGTTAAGGTAAACAAACATTAAGTGACTTGCCCAGGGTCACACAGCTATTAGTTGTCTGAGGTCGGATTTGAACTCAGGTCTTCCTGACTCTAGGCCCAGAGCTCTATCCCCTGAAGCACCTAGCTGTCTACTTTATTATATAGGCCTGGCCCCTGGATATTTTATGTATTTTGTGGTTATTTTGAATGGATCTTCCCTTTCTATTATTGTCTCCCAGATTATCTTATCATTATGATATAGAATGCTATTCATTTCTGTGGATTAATTTTGTATCCTACAGATTTACTGAAGCTTTTAATTGTTCTGTTGTTTCTTTGCTGATTTTCTAAGTAAATTATCATATCCTTAATAAAGAGGGATAGTTTTATCTCCTCTTTGCCCATCTTTATTTTAATTTCTTTCTCTTGTCTTGTTACTATTTCTAGATCTTTGTAAAATAATTCTGAGTATTCTTGCTTTATTTTTGTACTTATTGTGAAATGATTTGCAATTCATAGGTTTTAAGGAGCTACCTGGGACTCTGAGAGGTTTCTTTTCTATCTTATTAACACATAAATAGTGTATGTTCCCTGAACCATGTCTCAGTGTCACTGACCAATATTATTTCTTTCTTTCTTTTAAAAAAATATAATAAACATTTTTTTATAGTTTTGTGTTCCAATTTTTATCCCTCCTTCCCTTCCTCCCCTCCCCCCTCTCTGAGGCAGCAAGCAATCAGATATGAGTTATACATGTATGATTATGTAAAACATTACTATATTAGTTTGTACAAGAAAACTTGATTAAAAGAAAAAAAATTGAAAGAAAGTGAAAGACAGCATGCCTCAGTCTGTTTCATCAATATTCATTCTCTGGAAGTGTTTCATCAATAGTCCTTTGGAATTGTCTTGGATCCCAGTGTTATTTCTTAGCCTAGTTAGCTTTATTTATTTATGTTTTGGCAGGACAATGAGGGTTAAGTGACTTGCCCAGGGTCACACAGCTAGGAAGTGCCAACTGTCTGAGGTTGGATTTGAACTCAGGTCCTCCTGAATCCAGGGCCAGTGCTTTATCCACTGCACCACCTAGCTGCCCCCAGTTAGCTTTATTTTTGAAGAAAGCAAAAAACCTTGGATCTGCCACTTGACTCCATATGTGTGCCTTGGTTCATAGACATTTTTACCATTGCCAAAGAGAAATGGGTTTTGAGTGCCTGTTATGGATAAGGCAGGAAAGAACCATGTCCAAGTGGAAATTTACTTTGCTTTTTTGTAGGAAGGATGTAGGCAAAGGAGTCCTATTGATGCCAGTGGCAAAATACTCTGCAATTCCTCAAACTAATCAAACTCGGGCTTGGTTCCTCTTCTTCCCCGTTACTTCTACACACCCACAACCAAAACAAACAAACAAAAAGTTCAGTGTCAAGAATCGACTTTTCTCTCTTTGCTCATCTTCCATCCAGAGGCTAGTGTCATTTCCAGTTCTCGTCTTTGAGTCTTTTTCCACTCTGGATTTCCTTGTTTGGCAGAGAGTGTTTTGGATACAAATATAATTAACTATTTTACAAAGAGCAAGCAAAACATTCCAGTCTATTTTCCCATATGAATAATAATATGTAGTAGCTGACATTTATGTAGCATTTTGTGGTTTACAAAAAAAAAATGCAGAATTTAGAAATTAGGCCCTTCCCATTCTGCTCATCCCAGAAGTGAGAATTCTTCTTGATATGTGTGTATCTCACAGAAATGTCCCGATTGCTATATTTTAACTCGCTTTTTGTAAGAACTGGTTTTGGGTTTTGGAAGCTAGAGAATGGGTTTAGATCAAGTGGGTATACATTTTCCCCCTATCTGTCTGTCTATCCCAGTGCCTCATTTCTCCTAAACCTATTCTTTGTTCTCAGCACAGACCCCAGTATTCTGTCCCTTTCCCCCTCCAGCATCTCTACCCTGGCTTCACTTTACTGCTGCCTTTAGTGTCTTAGCCCTGTCTAGTTAATCCCTGTTCTCTCCTTTTGAATTCTTTTTCTCCCAGTTCTTTCTCCACTCATGCCTTGCCTAATGTCAGTCCTGGATTTCCCACCATCTTTTCTCCCCTCTTCTTCCTTAGACCCCCACACCCATGCTAATTGGGTGTATTACAAATTGATGTTATCTCATCTTGACTGGATCCTCACTGCTGCATGTCAATCCTTCTATTTTTCTCCAATTGACACACACACACCTCTCACTAGCTGTGTTAAACCTCTTCTTCCCAGCTGTGGACAGAAAGGACTTGGAATAAGGTAGACTCATCTTCCTATGTTCTAATCTGGCCTTAAACACTTACTAGCTGTGTGACCCTGGGCAAGTCACTTAAGCTTATTTGTCTCAGTTTCTTTATCTGTAAAATGAGCTGGGGAAGGAAATGGCAAACCACTCCACTTTCTCTGCCAAGAAAACCCCAAATGGAGTCATGAAGAGTCAGACACAAATGAATAACAATGATGACTAGGACAGCACACCTATTCCCTGCTTCCTCTCAGAGGGACCTTGCCTCCTACTTTACCAAGAAAGTAGACGTTAGAATGGATTTTCTCTTTTCCTTTATCTCATACCCCAATATCATCTCTCATTTCCACCTTTATTGTTCCAGTCTTCCTCAAAGAAGTGGTGCTTCTTATCAAGATCAGTCCTAGGGGCAGCTAGGTGGTACAGTGGATAGAGCACTGGTCCTGGATTCAGGAGGATGTGAGTTCATATAAATATGACCTCAGATGCTTGATACTTACTAGCTGTGTGACCCTGGGCAAGTCACTTAACCCCAATTGCCTCACAAGAAAAAAAAAAGAAAGAGATCAGTCTTTCCCTATGAACCCTTGATCCCATCCCCTCTCTTCTCCTCATGTGCTACAAGGACTCTTCATGTCCTACAAGAAAGCTTACATGCTCTTCCCTTCTCAAATAATCAATTATACACCTCTGTTGTTTCTATCAGTATAATGTAATTCCCTTGGGAACAGGGACTGTTTTCTGTTTTCTTTTTGTGTCTAGCACATGGTATCTTGTCCATATTAGTCCCATCTTGACTAGTGTTTGCTGTCTTGGAATGAATTTGACTTCCCCAATGAAATTGAAAGCTTTTTGAGTGGAAAAACTCTAGCATTTTTATTCTCCACCTCTCCTAATAGCTAACTAATTTGTTGATTATTTAACCCTCACTGAATCAGTTGTTGTTCTAGGCATATGTATCTGAAAGTCGACTTGAATTTGGAGTTAATAATTTATTACATTATTTGTTACATTTAGTCCTAATCTCCTATCCAGAGAACACATTTTCTCCCATTTCAGAATAAAATTCAAGAGCCAAGAGAATTCCGTTGACTAGTACTTGAACAATTAATAAGCAGTGAGCGACTCAGACCTTCACTCCTGCGAGCAGAT
Organism: Dromiciops gliroides; assembly: GCF_019393635.1. Lineage (NCBI taxonomy): Eukaryota > Metazoa > Chordata > Mammalia > Microbiotheria > Microbiotheriidae > Dromiciops > Dromiciops gliroides. Next base: position 708,157,094 of record NC_057861.1, read on the forward strand.
GTTTTCTTTCTTTCCCATCAGCCCCTAAGTCCCTCAAATGGAAGTGTCCTCTGACAGCAAAGATTGCAATCTACCAAGCCTGTCTGTCCTGTGTATGCTAATATGCCTGGCCCCTGCTTCTAATAAAGGAAGAGAAAGGAAGAATCCTTTTTAACAAATGCCATCTGTATTTTTCACAATGCAGTAGAAAGCTGACGTGAACGTGCCCTGTTACAACGGCCCAGTGTTTTCTAACTTCTTAAAAAACAGCCTCTTCTATTTTGGAAACACAAAAAATAAAGTAGTATAATTTTTAGCATTCTTATACACACACCCAAATCCTTGAGGATGTTTTTTTTTTTTTAAACCAATGGTGTTACTAATGCATTGTTGGTGGAGCTGTGAGCTGATCCAACCATTCTGGAGAGCAATTTGGAATTATGCCCAAAGGGCAATAAAGCTGTGCATACCCTTTGACCCAGCAATTCCACTTTTAGGTCTTTTGCCCAAAGAAATCATGGAAGGGGGAAAGGGACCCACATGTACAAAAATATTTATAGCTGCTCTTTATGTGGTAGCAAGGAATTGGAAGTTGAGGGGGTGCCCATCAATTGGGGAATGGCTGGACAAGTTGTGGTATATGAATACAATGGAATACTATTGTGCTGTAAGAAATGATGAGCAGGAGGAGTTCAGAGAAACCTGGAGGGACTTACGTGAGCTGATGATGAGTGAGATGAGCAGAACCAGAAGAACATTGTACACAGTATCATCAACATTGAGTGTTGACCTACTGTGATGGACTATATTCTTCTCACCAATGCAATAGTACAGAAGAGTTCCAGGGAACTCATGATAGAAGAGGATCTCCAAATCCAAGGAAAAAAAAAAGAAAGAAAGAACTGTGGAGTATAGATGCTGATTGAACCATATTATTTCTTTTGTTTTGGGTGCTGTTGTTTTTTTTCTATTTTGAGGTTTTGCATCACTGCTCTGATTTTTTCTCTTGTAACAGGATTAATGCAGAAATAGGATTAATGTTATTATGTGTATATATATATGTGTGTGTGTATATATGTATATGTATATGTATATGTATATGTATATGTATATGTATATGTATATGTATATGTATATGTATAGAGATATATAGATATAACCTATATCAGATTACCTGCTGTCTAGGGGAGGGGGGAGGGAGGGGAGGGAGGGAGAAAAATCTGAAATTGTAAAGCTTGTATAAACAAAAGTTGAGAACTATCTTTACATGTAATGGAAAAAATAAAATACCTTATACATTAAAAAATAAATTTTAAAAAAAAGTGAATGTAAAAAAAAAGAATTTGAAAAAAAAAACCAATGGTGTTAAAAATCAGGAAAACCCCAGTTGTGATGGAGGTGTGCTGAGATATGCAAGGTAAGCACTCCAAGTGAAATTTCACAATCTGTGTGGATTATGTATATACTGTAAACATCATAGTACATTTTAAGAAATTTTCAAGATACAAATGGTTCAGAAGTTCAGTAGAAGGATTGAAAAACTTGAACATTTTATATTGTAGAGTGCTGAGTGACTAAATTTCACTTGCTACTGTTATTACCGGCTAGCATTTATGGAGCACTTTAAGGTTTGCAGAATGCTTTGCCAATGTTATTTTCATTTTTTTTATCCTCACAGCGACCTTGGGAGGTAGGCACCATTATTGGCCCCATTTTACAGATGAGGAAACTGAGGGAGGCAAAAGTTAATGAGACCACAATGAACACATCTACTATCTCCTGATAGTAGAATCAGTTAAAAAACCAGGACTTTATTTAGAGTATTATAGCCAACAAAAGAGATATTGGCATGACTTCAGTCATGTAAATGAAGAAAGCTGAGCTCTGAGTAATTATAATGTCTAATCTTGGTTCCAGGGAATAGATAATGAAATATGTCTTCTTTCTGTCAGCAGGAAGGTGGGAAGTTGTGTGGGCCAAATGTTGTATATACTAACAAACATGATAACTCTGCCATTTGGCTTTCCTTTGTTTCCAAGAAAAGTTAAATACTGGGAAGATAGGGAAATTTACCTGGAAATGATTACAAAATATTTTTTGAAAAGGGTTCCAACGTAATTTTAAAATTAAATTAAATTTTTTGTTTTGGTTTGGTTTTGGGGGGGGGGGACGGGGCAATGAGGGTTAAGTGACTTGCCCAGGGTCACGTAGCCAGTAAGTGTCAAGTGTCTGAGGCCATATTTGAACTCAGGTCCTCCTGAATCCAGGGCTGGTGCTTTATCCACTGTGCCCCCTTTAAATTACATTGTTAAAAAGAGAATTGGAAACTAAAGGCAAATTAAGGTGAGATTAACTCTTGACTTCCTATTCAAGTCACTTAATTAGCCCATGTAGCCAGTGTGTCTGTATGAAGGAAAATCGGAAACTCCATTTTTCTTCCATTAAGTGAAAGGAGAAACAAATCCAGGAGAATAGGAGGAAAGTTGTTAGGAGAGAGTATGTTTGCCTCTGCTTCGTGGCTTTTGGATTTTTATTAAAATTGCAGCTGTTTCTTCTGTGAATCACAGCAGTAACAGAAAACCACTGCCCAGCTTTGTGGTCAACGTGCATGGGCTTTGGGCTCTGCCCGATCAAACCATAGGAAGAAGGCTTTTCTCTGTTTTCCATGCAAAGTCTGGCAAAAGAGGTCAGGATGGGCCGCCTCTGGTTGCTCCATCAGAAGCTAGAAAGGCTTTTCCATTCACCCTTCAGGAGCAGCTGTGCCCTGGAAACAGCCCTCAATAAGATGTCACTTGTCTTGTTTGGGAAGCTCTATGCCATTGAGTCTGTAGGCACAATGTCATATTCACTTATAATTTATGCTATTCCCCCAAAAAGCTGTTGTACGATGAAAATGGAGTAGGGGGCTGGGCAGGGAGAGGGAGGAGGAATTCTTGAACCCAACAGCAGTGAACACTGACACTCCTGATTGCAGCTGGTGCATAATTTTCTCCGTGGCAGGCTGCAAGGTTGTTAGCACAGACATGGGCATTGGCTTTCTTCTGACTAATCAGAGTTTCAGAGGTGAATGATAACCATTTAAATGTAATAGGATTATTCTTTTTTTTGGCGGGGCAATGAGGGTTAAGTGACTTGCCCAGGGTCACACAGCTAGTTAAGTGTCAAGTGTCTGAGGCTGGATTTGAACTCAGGTCCTCCTGAATCTAGGGCCAGTGCTTTATCCACTATGTCACCTAGCTGCCTCTGATCATTATAATTTAAAGATAATGGATTCTGGTTTTAATTTGTTTTAATTTGAGCTCATTCTGGGATTTTTTATTTGAAATGCTGCTGTTGTTCAGTTGTTAGGTCATGTTCAATGCTCCTATCTTCTCTGTCCAAGTCTGCCCAAACTCATGTTCATTGCTTCCATGATACTCTGTGTTTCATCCTTTTGCCTTCAGTTTTTCCCCACATCAGGGTCTTTCCCAAAGAGTGCTGCCTTCTCATTCTGTTACCAAAGTTTTTAATCTCCCACTCCAGTATTTGACCTTCCAGTGAATAGTCTGGATTAATTTCTTTAAATATTGACTGATTAGGGGCAGCTAGGTGGCTCAGTGGATAGAGCACTGGCCCTGGATTCAGGAGTACCTGAGTTCAAATCCAGCCTCAGACACTTAACACTTACTAGCTGTGTGACCCTGGGCAAGTCACTTAACCCCAACTGCCTCACTAAAACAAACAAACAAACAAAAAAATATTGACTGATTTGCAATCCTTGTTGTCCAAGGGACTGTCAAAAGTCATCTTTGAAAGCTTTGATTCTGCAGCACTCAGCTTTTCTCATAGTCCAACTCTTATGGTCTAGCTTGCCTCATGAAACCAACCCTGTATTACTGATATAAACCCAAACCAACCGTAGCATATAATCTTTTAAAATATTTTGCTATAGTCTCTTTGCTAACATTTTATTCACACACTATTACATGTAAAAAGTAAAAAAAAAAAAGATATAACATCTTTTAACAGTGCTGAAAATGGATTATCTTTTCTTAGGGAAAAAAGGAAATTGTAACCATGATACTTAGTATTGTCCTTAATATACCCTTAAGAAACTCAACTGAGACCCAAGTAAAGAATTAGTAATCTTTAAAAAGATAAACATTATCCCACCTTTCTAAAAACATCAATCTTTCAGTTGAAGATGATTTGGTGGATCTAGGGAGTAGAGTTACTTGGGTGCTGGCAATAGGTTTTTCCTTGCCTTTGTAGTTCTGTTGTTTTAGTTGTGTCTGACTCTTTGTGATCCCAACTGAGGTTTTCTTGGCAGATACTGGAGTGGTTTTCCATTTTACTTCTCCAGCTCATTTTCCAGATGAGGAAATTGAGGCAAACGAGATTACATGACTTAGCCAGAGTCACATAGCTGGTTTCTGAGGCCAGATTTGAACTCAGGAAGATGAGTCTTCCTCACTCCAGGCCCTCTCCTCTATCCACTGTGCCATCTAGCTGCTCCTCTTTAGTAAGGAAATGCCATCACGTATCCCAAATACCAGTAGTCTATTCATTTTTTCTTTCTTCATTTTTTTTTTTTTAGTGAGGCAGTTGGGGTTAAGTGACTTGCCCAGGGTCACACAGCTAGTAAGTGTTAAGTGTCTGAGGCTGGATTTGAACTCAGGTACTCCTGACTCCAGGGCCGGTGCTCTATCCACTGCGCCACCTAGCTGCCCCAGTCTATTCATTTTTAAGGAGCAGAAACAAGTTAATGTTAGTTATCTCCATGCTTTGCTAGTCTTCCTCTGTCCCACTATCTGCCGTCCCCCTGGGGCTGACCAGACTCTCTACTTCAATGGGGCCTCTTGGCCTCATCCCCTCAGGCAAGATGTCTGTCTCCTGTGCTTCTTGACTTCAAGGTTGCACTTTAGTGTTTGTGGTCCTATGGAGGTAAGCCGTTAGAGTAGAAGTGTGCAGACACTGGAGCCTTGGGTGCCTTTGTTCCCCTCATGTTTTCATGTCTGATTGTGCTTAGAGTGCACAAGTGTAGCATATGGTGCAGTAAAAAAAGAGCCCAGACGTGGAAAGGGGGAACCTGCTGAGGCACTTCCTTACTTTTCACCTCTATTCAGATGACTACAGAATCACATAGCTCTGTGTTCCCAAAATAGTAACGTGCTTCTAGGTTATAATGACACCACAGCTGGATGTTACCCTCACCGCTCATCAGATCAAGTCAGTATGAGGGAAGAGGAGGAGGAGGAGGAGATGGAGTGAAAGAATCACATGACCTTCCTGTCTCCCGGTTGCCTCACTCTAACACCCCCCTTTTCAGTCCTTCGTGTGTGTGGTTCAGTCCCTCACATCTTAACATAATCATCCTGAATTTGTCACAGTTCTCTTCCTTCTGCTGCCGCCGATGTTACCCTCAAAAGGCTAGGGAACTGAATGAAGGAGGAACTCCACTACCAGGAAGGCTCCCAGCCAACAACTTCCAGTTGTTTTCTCTCTTCCCCCGTGGGGATTACCTGACTCCAGATACTTTTTATGCATTTCCTCTGTTGTCCTTCTCTTTCATTTGGCTAGGCATTTTATGGTGGTTGCAGAAGATTTAGGGAGAGCTGGACAGGGTTGGAATCTTTACCCACACCTCCATCTGACTGTTTATTAATGTCTCTAGACAGGAATCCATCAGTGTCAAGTGAGGGGAATTTAGCAACTTTTCCTCTATTTGTTATCATTTATTTTACTTTTTTTTATTTTTGAAGGGCAACAGTGGTTAAGTGACTTGCCCAGGGTCATACAGCTAGTGTCAAGTGTCTGAGGCAGGATTTGAACTCAGGTCCTCCTGAATCCAGGCCAGTGCTTTATCCACTGTGCCACCCCCAACAACCTTTCCTCTAGAAAAATGATCCCTTGTGAATTTTAAGAATGAATATTAACCTTGTCTGTTCCCAAATGATCACTATTCATTAGAATAAGATCTTTCAACTGAGTCTATGTTGGAGGAAAACTTGCAATGCTAATCCTCTTACCCTATCTTACCATAGACTTTTTTATAGTTTATTTTTAATAAACATTTTTATTTAAAGTTTTGAGTTTCAAATTTTCTCTCTCCTTCCTTTCCCCCCTCCCTGAAGCAGCAAACAATCAGATATAGGTTATACATGTATAATGATGTAAAGCATTTCCATATTTGTCATTTCGTATAAGAAGATTCAAGTAAAAGAAAAAAAAGAAAGTGAAAAACTGCATGTTTCAGTCCATGTTCAATTAATATCACTTGTCTCTGGAGGCAGATAGTCTGCTTTATCATTAGTCTTGGATCATTGTATTGCTGAGAATAGCTAAGTCTTTCACAGTTCTTCATCTTCATCAAACAATATTGCTGTTACTGTGTATGATGTTCTTCTGGTTCTATTCACTTCACTGTATATCAGTTCATGTAAATCTTTTTCGTTTTTCTGAAATCATCCTGCTCGTCATTTCTTATAGCACAACAATATTACAATTATATACCACAACTGGTTTAACCTTTCCACAATTGATGGGCATCTCTTTGATTTCCAATTCTTAGCCACCAAAAAAAAAAAAAAAAGAGCTCTATAAATATTTTTGTACAATTAGGTCCTTTTCTCTTTTTTTGAATGTTTTTTTGGGGGGGTATAAACCTAGTAATGGTATTGCTGGAACAAAGGGTATGCATAGTTTTATAGCCCTTTGGGCATAGTTCCAAATTACCCTCCAGAATGGTTGGATCAATTTACAATTCTACTAACTGTGCATTAGCTTCCCAGCTTTCTCACATTCCTTCTAACATCCAATATTTTCTGTTTTTGTTATATTTGCCACTCTGATAGGTGTGAAGTGATACCTCACAGTTGTTTTAATTTGTATTTCTCTGATCAGTAGTGATCTTGAACATTTTTTCCTATGATTATAGATAGCTTTGATTTCTTTGTCTGAAAACTGCTTGTTCATATCCTTTGACCATTTATCAATTGGGGAATGACTTGTATTTTTATAAATTTGACTCAGTTCTTTATATAATTGAGAAAAGAGGCCTTTTTCAGAGATACTTGTTACAAAAATTATTTTCCAGTTTTCTGCTTTCCTTATAGTCTTGGTTGCATTGGTTTTGTTTATACAAAAGCTTTTAAAATTTTATATAATCATAATTATTTTGCATTTTTAATAGTCTCTATATCTTCTTTGGATCTCAGTTCTTCCCCAGTCCATAAATCTGACAGATAAACTATTTCATGCTCTCTTAATTTGCTTATGATATTACCCTTTATGTGTAAATCATGAACCCATTTTGACCTTATTTTGGTATACAGTGTTAGGTATTGGTCTATACCTAGTTTTTTTCATATTGTTTTCTAGTTTTCCCAGTGGTTTTTGTCAAATAATGAGTTTCTGTTACAAAACCTTGCATCTTTGGGTTTATCATATGATAGATTACTATAGTAATTTACCATACATACCATGTCTATATCACTGATCCACCACTCTATTTCTTAGTCAGTACAGGATTGTTTTGATAATTATCACATTATAGTACAGTTTGAGATCTGGTACTGCTAGACCATCCTCTTTTGTATTTTTCCATTGATTCTCTTGATATCCTTGAGCTTTTGTTCTTCCAAATGAATTTTGTTATTATTTTTTTCTAGGTCTATAAAATAATTTTTGATAGTTTGATTGGTATGGCACCAAATAAATAGATTAAATTAGGTAGGATTGTAATTTTTATTATATTTTCTTGGCCTATCCTTGAGCAATTAATATTTTTTCTAGTTGTTTAGATCTAACTTTATTTGTGTGAGAAGTGTTTTATAGTTGCATTCATATAGTTTCTGGGTTTGTCTTGACAAGTAGACTCCCAAGCATTTTCTTATTGTCTACAGTTATTTTAAATGGAATTTCTCTTTCTACCTCTTACTGCTGGCCTTTGTTGGTATTATATAAAAATGCTGATGATTTATGTGGGTTTATTTTGTGTCCTGCAACTTTCCTAAAGTTGTTAGTAATTTAAAGTAGTTTTTTAGTTGATTCTCTAAGTATAACATCATATCATCTGCAAAGAGTGATAGTTTTGTTTCTTCATTTCATATCCTAATTCTTTTTATTTCTTTTTCTTCTCTTATTGCCATAGCTAACATTTCTAGTACAATACTGAATAATAGAAGCGATAATGGCATCCTTGTTTCACCTCTGATTATATTGGGAAAGCTTCTAGCTCATCCGCATTACAGATAGTGCTTGCTGATGGTTTCAGATAAATAGTACTTATCATTTTAAGGCAAGCTCCATTTATTCTTACATTCTCTATTGTTTTTTTAAGAAATGGGTGCTGTATTTTATCAAAGGCCTTTTCTGCATCTTTTGAGATAAACATGATTTCTGTTGGTTTTGTTATTGATATGGTCAATTATGCTGATAGTTTTCCTAATATTGAACTAGCCCTGCATTCCTGGTATAAATCCCACCTGGTCATAGTGTATGATGCTTGTGATATATTGCTGTAATCTCTTTGCTAGTATTTTATTTAAAATTTTTGTATCAACATTCATTAGGGAAATTGATCTATAATCTTCTTTCTCTGTTTTGGCTCTTCCTAGTTTGGGTATAAGCACCATATTTGTCTCTTAAAAATAATTTGGTAGGACTCCTTCACCTATTTTCCCAAATAGTTTATATAGTATTGTGATTAATTTCCATAGACTTTTAAGAGCAACACAGTCAAAGCAAGTCCCCTCAACTCTGTAGAATGATTTAATATACCTATATGGAGGTGCCTTATTATCTCCCCTAATAAGTAATAAATAAATTCTTTTAGTATAGAATATTTAAAATATATATGTATATGTAGTATAATAATGTGTTATTGATAATTATTATTATTTTACATCAGAACACTTGAAGAACCACAATGTAGGTTTTCCCTTTGCCTGTTTCCTATTGCCTATTGCCAACAGTAAGAGAACCTTAATTAAAACTGACTCATGTAGCAGTACAATTAAACCAGTGTTGGTTTAGTCTGCTGAAATTGCCAATAATGGTTCAGAAGATTTTTAATGCCCTCTGTTTGCAAAGGAGTAATTGACCCTTCACCGTTAGAGAACTTAAGAAAAAAGCATTATAAGACTTGAAGAAATCCATTACTATCCGTTAGCAAGCCTTTACTTCCTGTCTGCAATGTGCAAAACTAACTGCCTAGGCACTCAGAGGGGTGAGATACAATCCCTACCTGCAGTGAGTTTGCAGTTTAATAGTGGGAAAGAATACACACGTTAAGTAAATACAACACAAAGTAGATCATTAAATAGATTGTGCTTATGAGATAGAAAATGAGGGCTTTGAGAGTTCACAGGAGAAGGTTTATTTCTGACTTGTAGAGCAGGGACTTTTACAAGGTGAGGTAACAGAGCTGAAATTTAGAGAGATTACCTAATTCACCCCCTCATTTACAGATGAGGAAATAAAGTCCTTGAGAAGTTAAATGAATTACCTAAAATGACATTTGAGCCACACCTTATAAAGTACCTGTGATTTCAGCTACCTGAAATGTGAGAATAAGGTATTCTAGGCCTATGGAATAATGTGAACAATTTCCTGAAAAACACCAAGTATGTCATTCAGGGAATAGGGCATACATTTCTTTTTTTCTGCAAGAAGCTTTTCCTGATTCTCCCCAGTGCTAGTGCTTTCCCTCTAAGATTAGCCCCAGTTTATCCCATCTGCATCTTGTTTATATATACTTGTTGTATGTTATTAGACTATAAGCTCTTTGGAGCAGGATTTTTTTTTTTTTGGCCTTTCTTCAAATCCATCCCAAAGCACTAAATGCAGTGTCCGGTGCTTAATGTTTGTTAACTGACTGATCATAAGATTTAGACCTGAAAGACTAGGTAGTTCCCTCACTTCTATAAATGAGAAAACAGACTTGTTTGAAGTCACATAGTAAGGAGCACACTTAGCATTTGAACTCCAATGTTTTCACTAAAAAACCCAGCCCCTAACGCTATGAAGATAGGTGAAGGGACTTTTTTGAGCAGACAGTCTAAGGAAGATGATTGACGGACTGATTTGACTGCCTTATTATGCCAGTAAAGGCGGGATGCAAGACTGGAAGTCAGGAGAGAGGTTGGGCTGGATAAATAGATCTGAGAATCGATTGATCATGATAATGCCTTCTATTTTACATGTTGATAGCCTCCCCTTTCAGTCACTTCCTCCATTAATTAACCCTTTCTTTATCTCTCCAGTTGGGGAAGATTTCCTCTTCTTTCATTGCAATGAAAGATCCAAGGCATTATTCTTTTATAATATCCTAACATTTATTTGTATACGTGTTATGTTATTCTTACTAGATTATAAGATTTTGAAGGCAGAGATCCAAATGATTAGATACCTGGGAGTGGGAAAGAGTGAGGAGCAAGGGATGACACCTAGGTTGTGAGAGGGGAGGGGGGACATGGAAAGAGCATGAAATAAAGATGAAAATATAACTTGGATCCAAATTATACAGGACACTGAATTCCAAGGTTGAGCTTTTCTGGTGAGGTATAGGGAGCCATTGAGGTTTTTGTGGAATATAATCCTACCTCTGAATTAGGAAGATTACTTGGTAGATTCAGTAGGATGGATTAAAAGGGAAAGAGAGGAAGAGATTTTAGGGGAGACCAGAGGTTCTTGCATTAGTTCATGGAAAAAGCAATGAGGCTAATGACAGAGAAGAATTATTACTGCATTCCAAAACTCAAAGGTACCAGTCACTTCTGATGTCTGGTTATGAAAAGCCCAAGAACCAATCTGAGCTAGGGCTACTTTTGACACAGGTGAGGTGATTTGTTTATGGCATACGGCTGTGGAGGGAGGCAGGGATGGGCACAAGGGCATGGGGAACCTGCCCAACTCATTTTTCCTTTTAGTTTTGGACCCTGAGTGAAAAAAGCTAGGGCGGTCCATCTCCTAGGGGTATCTCCAGTTGAGTTCACTAGTCCTTCTTGCCTCAAAATCAATTGAATAAATGCAAAGTTAGTTAGCCACTTTGTGAACTGAGGTGGAGAAATTTATCCAGGGTCACATTGGAAATCCAGCCCTATTTAGCTGATCTCCTTCCATAATAAATGATTGTTGGTTCTCATGCTTTAATTTTTCAAAGCTCACCTTTTATTAGTGCTCTTTTTCTAAAATTCTTTGAAATAATCCATTGTAAAAAGAAAATTAAGTTCATCATCATGTGAAAGGTAAGATTGAGGCAAAGGTTTCACCAGGCTGCAAGTTTTAAGGAACCTCTAGGGGGTGCTGATGTACTGAAAGTACAAGGCTTTGGTATGGGAGGTGGAAATAGTTCAAGGGAAAAATATTTATTTGGGTTTTAAATATAATTAATATATTAAATGGTAGATCATCTAGCACAGAATGCTACTTGATAGCCATTAAAAATATATTACCTTACAAACATTGAGCTTTCATTGATAATAAAGCTTGAGAGATACTGTTTAATGGTGTACATTTTTATGTATACCATTTGTATTTAACATCATTTTATCCTAAGTTATTTAAATGGATGAGATGCCCATGATAAGTGGAGGAACAGGCCGATGATGCGACAATATACTTTGGTGTTCACTTAACCCTCACTGTCCCGCAAATATATATATATATATTATAATATTATAATATTTTATATATATGTATATATACACATTTTGGTGTTTTATTGTTTTAGGGAATCTGTAGCCGTTGTCCCATAATTGGAGGGTCCAGCCCATGTACCAAAGACCTTCCTTTACTTCTTTTAATGTCCCATGGTACAAGGACTGTCCATTCAATTATTCTTTGCTCTCACACCTCCCTTTTAAAATCTTCTATTTCCCAGACAAATCATTTATACCACTCTTTTACATAGGTCATTGTTGATCACATGCCCTAATCTAGCTTTGCCCACTCAATGTCCTTGTCCTTTTGATTCTAGAGATTGGTTTTTTCCATAATCTGCAGCTGTGTAGCATCATTGTTAGAATATTGATGATTTTTTTTATTAAGACAGTGCTTTCAAAATTTTATATTAAAACAATGATTCAAGACAATTCCAAAGGACTCATGATGGAAAATGCTCTCCACATCCCAAAAAAGAACTGTGGAATCTAAATGCAGATTGAACAATACTATTTTTACTCTTTTTTTCTTTTTTGAAGTTTTTCCCTTTTGTTCTGATTCTTCTTTCACAACATGACTAATGTGGAAATATTTTTAATGTGATTGTACATATATGACCTTGCTGTCTTGGGGAGGGGGCAGGAGAGAGAGGGAAAGAGAAAAATTTGGAACTCAACGAATGTTGATAACTATCTTTTGATGTTACTGGAAAAAAAGGAAATTCTATGAAGATGAAAAAAAATTATATTAAAGAGAAAAAACCTTGTGCTCCTTAGCTTGCTGTAGAGCAGAGAGCTTTTGAATCAAAGGAGAAACTGAGTCTCTTAGCCTCTTAGGGTTTTGTTTCCTTCCCAGGCTCTTTGAAGCAGCAATTACCATCAACTTTAACATTCAGAATTTTCCTTTCTCCAGAAGCATGTGACTGTCTCATTAAATTTTTTTTAACTTGCCAAAGTTACATTTTAAAAACAAATTCCATGCAAGGGATGATTTTCAGAAAACTGATGATATACAGTTATACAAAGTTTTTGGAAGGCAGAAACTGGTAGGTAGAAAATTTAGTGATTCCTCTCTTCTGTGTGGTGAGATCCAGTGATAATCTATAAGTATTTATTTGCCAGTGGGAGAGGCATGGAGTCAGGAAGATTGAGTTCAGATCCTGCTTCAGATGCTTACTAACTGTATGATCCTTAACCTCTCTGTTTTAGTTTCCTCTTCTGTAAAATGGGGGGAAATAATAGCACCTATTCCATTGGGTTGTGAAGATCAAATGAGATCATGTATTATAGAGCTATATAAATGAGCAGTTTTCATGCATGTAGTGCTAACAATCGCAAGAAAAAAGTATGACAGTCTTTTTTTCCTTAGGAAGATTCCATTCTAATTGAGGAGACAGAAGACACCTATGAAACAATCAATGGACAGTTTATATAATTATAGAAGTGCTAAATAATTATGCTAGCTTCTTCTCCTTACAGATGTTTATAATTATAATTGTAATATTAATAATAGCACTCATGGTGATGACAGCTAATATATGGTACTCAGGTTTATAAAGTGCTTTTCCTACTTTATCTCAGTTGAGCCTTCAGATAGTAAGGTCGCTGCTATTATTAGCTCCATTTTGCAGATGAGGAAACAGGCTGAGTAAGGCAAACAGTATCTTAAGTAAGTAAGTAAGTATCTTAAGCAGGTTTTGAACTCAGGTCTTTCTGACTCCAAGTCCATGATTATAGCTACTAACAGAATTTAGTACAGGCTTCACTCTTCTTCCTTCAGCTGGTTCTTCAAAACAGATAAGCAGAATTTGAATAAATGAAGAGAAAGAAAACAAAACATTGCAGAGCTAAGTGACTTGCCCAGGGTCACACAATTATTGGAGGGACCTAAGTGATTTTATATCTCACCTCTCCATATTGGTGACCAATAAAAAAGATAGACTATTTAAACATTTTAATTTAGAGAGTTCATAAGCCTTGGGAACTAGAAGGAACCTTAGAGATAACCTAGTACAATCCCTTTATTTTACAAATGAGGAACCTGAGCCATCCTTCTTCCAGAGGTCAAATGACTTGCCCAGAGTCACACAAGGAGTGAATTAGGTCTAGAAAGCTAGGTCTCTAGATTCAGATCTGGTACTTTTTCCCACTCTTTCAGTACTTTGGTGGCTATGTGATTTCCTCATTGTGGCATGCCTTTCTCTGGTACATAGCAAAGTCAAGCTATTCTTGTTAATGTCTTATTATTAAATACTATTAAATCCACACCCTTTGCTATGTTCTCTATTTTCTTCCCATAAAAAACTGGAATCCAGGTACTTCTGTCTAGTGGCAGTGATACTTCCTATTCTATTAACTTCTCTCTGTTGTATAAGGTCAGTCAGTCTGTAAGTATTTATTATGAGCTTAATATATTCCAGGCACTGTGAGAAGTGCAAGCACATACAAGCAAAAAGAAAGATAGTTCCTTTACCCATATTTTAAAACTATCCAAATGTTTTCTACGTAGCACATTATTTACTATTCACTGTTGGTAAATATGTACAACATATTGCTTCTTTGTTACTTGTAAATACATGCAGGAGAGAGACAGCTTAGAGTATTGGATGGAATGCTAGACTTGAAATCAGGAAGACCTGGGTTTCACTCCCATTTCTCTTGCTTACTAACTGTGAGATCCCTGGGCCAGACTTTTTTCTTTCCCTAAAGCCAGTCTACCAAGACTTAGACTCCCTTCATCCTCAATCTCAGGGGAGGGAATGCTCTAAACTGAAGGAATTGCTGATCCTCCATGTACTCCCAAATGAGTGTGTACATGTAGTCTGTAGGAATAATAATGTGGAAATAACCAGTGGTTTCCTAGTTTCTACAGTTAAACACAAACACGTGAAGCCTCAGTGTGTGCAATGCACTGTATTTGGTACTGACAATAAGAAGAGAAGTCCATTATGGGTCTGACTCAAGGCGTTTATGGTCTTACTGTGAAAGACATGCACCCGAATAACTCTGATACAAGGGAAAGTGACATAAATGTGAAGTAGAGACACAAGCAGACTATTATAAGAAATTTGGGGAGAGAGATCAGTTGTCAGGTTGGCTTAGGGTTATTTTGGAGGGGAGGGGCAGTGCTTCACAGAAGAGCTAGTACCTCAGGTGGGCTTCAAAGACATCCACAGATAGATTCCAGTGAGGGAGAAGCCCTTCCAGGAATGGGAGGATCACTTGAATAGTGGTGCATAGACTTGGAAAGGGTCGATGGAGAACATAACTCCCGAATATTTGGAGATGCAGGACTGGAATGTAAGGACTTTGTTCATATCTCCTTAAAATACTGAGAAAGTAGAGCCCCAGCTCCCCACTCTCTCAGGAAGGGAGCACCTGATAGAATGCTACTGACCTCGAATTCAATTCATCTTGTTACAAAATGCAGAATTTTGAATCCAATGATGTGGGCTTTACCTCCCACCATGACACTGGCTATCTGTGTTCTGTGTGATCCTGGGCAAGTCACTGAACATTTGGATCTTGGTTACATCACAGGTGGCTTTTAGCTCTTTTTTTTTTTTTTTTTTTTTTTTTGTGGCTGGGCAATGAGGATTAAGTGATTTCCCTGGGTCACACAGATAGTAAATATCAAACATCTGAGGCCGGATTTGAACTTAGGTCCTCCTGAATCCAGGGCCGCTGTTTTATCCACTAAGCCACCTAGCTGCCCCTTTTGGCTCTTTTTTTAATTAACTGAATTGAACTGAACCTAGAATACAGAGTTGGGAAGCAGGTCACTATCTGCCGGAATGGAAAGATGAAATAAGAAGAATTTTTTGTTGTTGTTTTTCTGTGACTTAAAATAGGATTTAGTATGCCTGTTAGATTTTTTTTTTAAGTTAAATTCTTGGGGCAGCTAGGTGGCGCAGTGCATAAAGCACTGGCCTTGGATCAGCCTCAGACACTTGACACTTAACTAGCTGTGTGACCCTGGGCAAGTCACTTAACCCTCATTGCCCGGCAAAAATAAAAAAACAAAAACAAAAAACATAAAAGTTAAATTCTGAATAGTCTGTGATATTATAGTCGAAAGAGCAGGAGATTAGAAGTCAGGAGATATAAATTCTAGTAACTAGTAATAGTACTAGTCAATAGTAACTGGTAGTTTTAGTAACTAGACTTATGATCTTGCATAAGTTACATTTCTCTACCTTTCTGTCAATTTCCTTATCTGTAAAATTGATTGTGTTCGACCTCCATTATATGGTGGTTTTTAGGACCCAGCAAGTTAACAGATGAGAAAATATTTAGCAAATACATATGTGTGTATGTGTGTGTATATCCTTATCTCTCTTTCACTTATTGCTTACACTACTCTTTAGGTCTGCCTTGTAATCTGAGCACTTAATAAGCAAGTCAATAAGTGCAACAGATTCAAAGAAAGCTTTTTACTGAAACACTTCAACGTACAGCAAGTAGGGAAGGAGGGGATTTCTAGCTTCAAAAAACCAGATCCTCTCTCACAAAGACAAATGATTTACTTGATATAATAATCTCTATATAGCTATAGCTATAGGTTGTTAGAAATGCCTCTGTGCACCTTTAAGTGATTTAAAAGGTTCAAAAATTGCCTTGAGACTTTTGGGATATGCTAATTATTCTTATTGTGAAAAGTTATAATGCCAAATGGAAATTATAAGCTGAGAAAGAGTATATCAAGTTTAAGTTCAGGAAAACTACACTCTAAGAATGTTTTCTGGAGTTGAAGAATTGAAGTCAAACTCTCTCCAAAAGTTAAATCCTTCTGTTTGTTTGCATGAAAAATTTAGCGTTTTTACTTTCTTCTTAGCTCCCGGTGGGGAAGAAGTCCTTGTTGTTTTGTTTGTTCTTTTTCTTTCAAAATTTTGCAGTGGCAGAGCTGTGTTCTATCAAGAGAGCCTCTGACATGGCTCCTTCTGTAAAAACTCTCCTCTTCCTCCTCCTCCTCCTGCCTCCTTTCTCCTTCTCCTCCTCTTCCTCCTGCCTCCCTCCTCCTCTGCCTCCTCCTCCTCTTCCTCCTGCTGCTTCTGTTTCCTCCCTCCTCCTGCTGCCTTCTCCCTCCTCCCACTCCTCCTCCCCCCCTCTTCCCACCTCCTCTTCCCTCTTCTCTCCTCCTCCTCCTCCTCCTCCTCCTTTCTTTCAAACACTCAATACATTTAGAGCCTGATCTTGTGCAGAAAATATCTCTGACATTTGAAGAGCTCCAGGGATCCAGTGAGCATGCTCAGTCCTTCCCTCCTGCTAGAAAGAGGAAGCTAGTTTACATACGAGTCATACCTAGCATAGCCAGCATGTCAGTGCAGTTAACTTGCAGCGGGGCTGTGAGGAAAACTAGCGTGTCTTTGTCCTAGGAAATGTGCCTCGTTTTTTGGCCTTTTTTTATTGCTTTTTTAATTTGAAGAAAGATTCGTACAGACTTCTGAAACTGCATTTTAATCCTAAGGCAAGGAAAACGACACACAACGGCTTCCGAACAGACCGTGGAGGGGTTTGGTGTGTCTCTCTCTGTGTATGTGCGCGCTTTGAGGTTTCTTTTTGTGTGAGTGTTTTTTTTCTTTTTTAAAAAACTTTTACAGACTTTATTTTGATACTCTGAGGCTGGGCCTCTCGCCTTTTTTTTTTTTTTTTAATTTGGTGAAGTTAATACAGAAGAGCCAGGCGCTCCCGAGCAATAATTGATTTTTGAATCCTCTTTACCGTTTTGGGGCAAAAGCAAACAAGCTGGTTTTCTCTGCTAAGCCCGATAAATGCTATTTATGAAGATGGACCTGTTGAACTACCAGTACTTGGACAAGATGAACAACAATATCGGCATTCTGTGCTACGAAGGTACATACCGCCCGCGCCTCCGAGAAACTGACCTCCTCCTGTCTGTCTGCCTGCCTGCCTGCCTGCCTGCCTGGGGGAGGCCCCTCCCTCTGATTAGTATTCTAATAACATTGTCTCAGAGGTGGTGGTGGTTGTTGTTTTTCTGTCCTTGGAGCCCCCTTTGGGCTTGAAAGGGTTCTGTGAAACGGGGGTCGGTTTATTCTTTCCGAAGCAACAAAGTTGCCTTAGCTCTTAGGTAGCATTGAAAGGGAACTTGATTGCAGTAGTCCCTCCCTGGGAAAGAGTTTGTTGGGTACCTGCTACAATCGGACTCTGCTTTGTGTGCAGATCGGTATATGTAGCGATTTCACTAATACGTGTATATATATACACACACACTAGAGTTGTTGGGGGTGGGAGGGTGGGAAGGGAGATCCGTCGGTTTTGTTGTTATCACTTATTCTTGTGAACAAAGAACTCTTAGTACAAGTCTAACTGGGAAAAAAAATTTATATATATATACACACATATAAAATATCTCTCTCTCTCTCTCTCTCTCTCTCTCTCTCTCTCTCTCTCTCTCTCTCTCTCTCTCTCTTCTATATCAGGCTATGGTAGGGATCTGGCATTTGTTCTAGATAGTGTACAGTATTTGTAGGCCTTCCAGAACTCGGGGATTGTTGTTGTTTTTTTAATCCTTCTGTGTGTGAGAACAAACAGTTACACTGTGTTTTTGTTTTAACGGAGTGATGGCACAAAACCATAAAGATTTTTGCCATTCATTTTGGAGGACTGGTAGAGCACCCATGGTAGATAGTACAGACTGGCCCTTTGTTTGATTTCTCATTTCCTGTACAGCTCTGACATTGAAGGATGTTTCCCCTCCCTTCCCCACTCCCCCACATTCTGTTCTCTTGTGGAAATAATTACACACAACACCCCAGAAAACTTGTTTTAAAATTTTAGAAGATTTTTTTTCGCGGCAAAAAAAACCCCCCAAACCCCCAAAAACAAACAAACAAAAAAAACCTAACCAAAAACCCAACCTAGATTCGAATGTTGTCATTCTTCAGTGCCTAGCACTTTTAAAATTGTTGTAGTGAAAGGGAAAAGTCTATTTCTTTAATTGGCATTATCTACGTGCAATTGGTAGAAGGGGTAATGGCCTGACTTGGAGTGGCTAGGAAGGCACCACTGAGGGAATTTGCCTTGGCAGTGGGAGTGTTTTTGTTGTAACCACATACAATAGTGCCGATTCTAGAAGAGCATTTCCCGTGTTCTTTTAGAAATTCAACTTAGCATTTCTCTTGGACCAGAAAGACGTGGGGGTTGGGGTGGGGAGGAGACTATAATCCACTGGAGGATTCCATGAATTCAAATCACATGCTGGGAATATTCCTTAGGAAAAGGCTTTTTGCCTCAAACCAATCACAAACCTGTCCTCCCTCCTTTGAAAACATAAACACAGAATGCTCGCTCAAGTTGGTTGTTTTTCTTTGTCCTTGTGGGGGAGGATCTGGTGTTTTGGAGTTAGAAATCCCCTCTTTCCCTACTTACTGTAGGTTGGAGTGTTTGAGTGAAAAGCTTTCTTTGAATCTGCTGCACATCGGATCGACTTGCCTTTTAAGTGCTCAGATTACAGGGCAGACCTAAAGAATGGTGTAAGCAGTAAGCGATCCATCTTGTTTCCTTGGTAGCTTAATACACCCGTCGTTTGTTTTTGAAACTTTTTTTTTCAATAGATGGTGAACACAAACCTTTGTTTCACGTTTCTCTACCCCTATTGGGCAATTATCTTCTGAGATAGAGGAAATAAAGTTTTTTTTTTTTAAAGTACACGAACATAGCTGTCAACCTTTTAGATGAGTCCAAACCTTGTTAGGAAAGCTGATATCGAATGAATATTTGATGGCTCCAGCTGGCAGTGGAGGGGCTAGGCTGATGGAGGGCCTGGTCTTAGTTGTTTCACTGCTATTTGTGTACATTTGAGCAGTCCCAACGATAGTTTTCTGCTGTGCCTTGCTTGGTTCCTTAGAAGAGACTCTGATTTTGAAAGTAAAAGAGATATATGGGAAACAGGAGATAATAGGCCATATAGTCTTGTTTAGTTTAAACATCTGTTACTATTTTCCTTATTATGAACGTTAACATTATTTAACACCAAAATAAACACACAGGAAATGAAGAAAAGCAAAGCAGAATGTGAGTGGTGTTTATAGTGAGCTGTTTATGTCCTGGTGGTTTCTTTAGTATAAACACTGCTCACAGCTGCACTGAACCCCAAAGAGTGTTGTCTGGAGATGGGCACAGACCTTCCATGCCAGATCTTGTGATTTCTTCAAGGGTACCTGACTTAATCAGTGAAGACACTTCCTGCACAGAAGCTGGTCAAGACTCCTCTAGGTCTTTGTAAGATACTCCTAATTACCTGATGACAGGCCCTCTGCTGATGAGCCTCCCCAAACTTAGGCAGGCTGATCTGGGCCTGTTAGGGGAAGGCCTTCTTGCTAGGTTAGGAACTGCCCAGAACTCTGGTTCTGCCCCCATGGCCTTTAAGAACCCTGTGTCAGCTCCAGGTTTCCTTAGAGTGCCCAGGGTCACTGCCAACTTGTACACATGAAGTAGATCCTTTGGGCCTTCTGGTGATGAGGTACCATGGAGGAGGATACTTGAACTCACCTACCCAGCTCAGAGAAGTCGTCTTGTAACTGTGACCTGGAGCTGGAGGGCCCTTCTTGACTCTTCGGGACTGTTGTTTTCCATTGTAGACGTATGGCAGTACCTAATTTGATCTCACTTCTTATTGGAGGCCACTTCCATGCCTCTTCTTAAAGAGGAATTCATAACACTTGATAGTATAAATCAGGATTTTTTTTAAGTATTAAGGTTTTCTTAATAAGTTATTTTTGTTGACTTCTAGTAAATTGTACTCTGTTGGTTTTTGAGCACTAATAAAAAGAAACTAGTGTCTTTATTCAGGAGATAAAGTTCTAGAACTATTAAGTTTACTTAGCCAGTTCTTTGTTCTTTTCTTGGTCAAGATCTTTCTGAAATTCAGCCCTGCAGATACCTCTCCTTGAGTTGGGAGGAGAATAGCACTCTTCTCTAAATGTCGCTTGGACCTTGCCTTCCTCAGTATCTGCCTCTGCTTGACCAAATCAGGAAAAATGAAAAGAGAATGAGAAAACTAACCATAGTGTGTGATTTTTTAAATAAATTTTTTGGAGGGATGGGGGTCAGGTGGAAGAGAAGAGGCAGCTGTTCAGTGAAGAGGGGAGATAGGGCCATGGTCTAGCAACTGAACTTTCTCATTACAAATGAGCAGAATAATAAATTAAAACCTTTGTTGCTAGTACATTTATTTTAAGCCTAAGGATTTTTTTAAACTAATGATCCCCAATGAAACTCAGCAGTTAGTCCTGGACCAAAAAGTTAAACAGAAGCATAATTTATCAACTATGTAGTGGTTCAGCTACTATAATTTATTAACTATACATATTCCATGTAGTGGTTATTAGGAAAGCAATAGAGAGGTGGCCTTAGAAGAACTGAATTTTGATCCTGACCTTCATGCCAGCTGGGTGATGTTGGGCCAGTCCCTTAACTTCCCTGTGCCTCAGTTTCTAAATCTGTAAAATAGGAATACCAGTGCTTGGACATCACAGGGTCATTTTGAAGAAAACACCTTTAAAATATGAAAGCCACTTACTTCTTTTAAATTTTGATTGACTTTGTGACAATCTACATAGGTTGCTCCAGGTAGGGAGCTTCTCCTGATGCACTTGGGCACTTCTCCATGGCATTCGAAGCCCTAGAGTTTGCTGAGGGTACTGATGGATTCAATGATTACCCCCCTCACTCTAGCAGCCATTAGATGCCTGAGGTGAACTTGAACCTAGGTCATCTCTGTCCACCATCCCATACTGCTTCTCATTATTATGATTACCTTTCCTTAAATAAAAACAGCAATAACAATGATAACTAGCATTTATAGAGTGCCTTTAGGTTTGCAAAAATGCTTTATAAACATTATCTCATTATCCTCATAACAGTGAGAGGTAGGTTCTATAGAAGCTACACAGTATAGTGATTAGAGACAAAGATCTGGGTTCAAGTGCTACCTTTTTTTTTTCGGGGCAATGGGGGTTAAGTGACTTGCCCAGGGTCACACAGCTAGTAAATGTCAAGTGTCTGAGGCCAGATTTGAACTCAGGTCCTCCAGAATCTAGGGCTGGTGCTTTATCCACTGTGCCATCTACTTGCCCACTAATTATGTTTCAATCTGGTTCTTTGACACTGGAGTGTACCCAGCCAGTGTCTGATATGTCTGCTCTAGACTACTCCTCTCTCAGGCGATGAGTAGCAGAGAAGGTGATGACTTGGCCTTGGTAGAATGAGTTTCCTCACCTGGGAATTTCCTGTACCAGTGAAGTCATGAGCTTCATCCTTAGCCCTCCCTTTATCCTTTAAAGCTAAGATCAAGTTTCACCTCCAGGAATCTTTATGTATTTTGTCTCTCTTTGCTTTCATCAAATTAATAAGCATTTCTTAAGCATCTATCACATACATACAAGACACAGAGCTAGGTGCTGGGGATCCAAAGACAGAAACAGCTTCCCCTGTCCTCATGCAGATTACATACTTGTGTGTACATGGAGGAGAAGACAGCACTTACACAGATAAATAAGTGCAAGGCTGATTTGTGCAAAGAAGGCAGCACTAACAGTTTGGGAAGGGTTCGTGTGGGAGGTAGATGTTGGTGGTTTGCAATTAGACATTAAGCAAAACCAGTAACAGGTTAATTCCTTAGCTTGCCCTCATCCGGATAAGCCTTTGCACCTGCCAATGGTTTTGCTTTCTGCTTCCATAATTGTGCAGTGAAGGAATTAATGAGATAGTGTCAGATAATATTTGTGAAACACTTTGCAGACCTTCAAGTGCTATGTAAATGATGCTGTGGTCATCATCATCAGTAATGCAGGCATCACTAATACTAGTGGAGTCCTGTTTCTCACATCAGGGAGGATAATCACATAGGAATGATTGAAAATCTCCTAGTAAGGGTTTGTCCACTTACATTTACATAACTTCCTGGTGCTAACAGACTAGCAACATGATACAGGGGAAAGAGCCCGAGAAAGAGGACCTGGGTTCAAATGCTTGCTCTGGCACTCTGTGTGACCTTGGACAAGTCACTTATTTTCACTGCATCACAGTCTTCTCTATAAAATTAAGGGCTTCGGACTACAGATAGTAGTTGTATAGTGGAAGGAACATTGGCTCTGGAGTCAGGAACCTATGTTCAAATCTCACCTCAGGCACTACCTGTGTGATTTTAAGTAAGTCATACATAGCTTGTCTGGGTTCAGTTTACTCATCTGTACTATGGGGGGTTATCTTTTTAAACTTCTTCCACTTGTGACCTCCTTTCTGCCAGAGAAAATTTTTACTGACCCTGGGTATATAGGTATATAAATAGGTAAATATAACCTTTACTCGTGACAAATTTTTTCATCATCCCCACATTCATATGGGGTCCTGACCCACAGTTTAAGAAGCTTTGGTTGTAGATTAGGGGTTCCTTAACCTGGGGTTCTGTGAACTTTTCTTTTTAAAAATATTTTTCCAACTGCAATTCAGTATAACTGGTTACTTGGTAATCCTGTATGTTTTATTTTATGCACTTAAAAGCAGTATTGGGGGGGGGAGGGGGGTTCGTCACGGGCTTCTCCAGACTACCAAAGGGTCTCAGTCTCTGTCTCTCCCTCCCTTCTCCCTCCTTTCTCCCTCCTCTGTCCCTCACTTCTCCCTCCCTCCCTTCTCTCTTCCTCTATCCCTCTTCCCTCCCTTCCTTTTTCCCTCCCCCCCCCCATTGTCTTGGAGGTCCTTTTCAGCTCCAGAGCTGAGTCAATGAAAACCTCCCCTCCAGCCCTGACTCTAAACCTGGAGCCCTTTAAATCCTTTCCTGTAGACCGATCTTAAAGATGCCTTCCTTGTGTGCATGGAGTCACTTGTGTGTCGCCTGGTGGAAAATTTCTCTCCCTTTTAATACTATGATTGACACTACGGAGACATGCCACATTTTCGAGTATTCTTAAAGTCCCACAGCCTGCTAAGTTATAGGACTATTCATGGTTGAGAAGAGAAGAGAAGAGAATTCATAGCCAGGGGATGGCTCTCCCTCTGGCCTGGGAGTAGCAATTTGCTGACTTGAAATCCCTGTATTGGGGTTTACATGAGTTTTAGTGAATGGATTTGGGGGGGGGGCGGGGTTGAGGAGGGCAGATTTGAAGGGCTCCCATGGTAATGGAGTCTCGTCCTCATTGTTCTTTCTCTAATTAGCTCAGCAATCAGGAAGCTGAGGGGAGTTCTGGGCCCCGCCTGAGGTAAAAAGACCACGGAACAGAACTAGGTTGGACCCTGGTCCGCCAAGTGCTGCAGATCAAATGACCAAACACTTAATCTGGAGGGGGGAGCGGGTGGGGAGTGTGTTGGAGGGTGGGGAGCTGCCGGGGAGTGTGCTGGGGGGGGGTGCCTTCTGAGGTAAAACATCTGTAACTATTTTACCGTGGAAACTCATTTTCCTTTAACTTCACATAGCTGTGCCCTGGGAGTGTGAGTACACGTGAATGAGGTCACTGGGAGGGGTTTGGGCTTCTAAAACATGCCCAGGTGAGCCAGGAGTGCTGAAACCTCAGCAGGAAGAGGAGGGTCATTACAGTTTGTGAACATTGAAGCTCGAGGTATCCGTCTGCTGGCCTTCATCTCCCCCTCCCTCAATTTACACCCTTTGCTCTCTTTTCTCCTCCCCACCCTGTGTCCCTAGATCATTTTCTTTGGCCGTTTATCTGTTGGAGTGTACAGATGGCTCTGTTTGGGAAGACAGATTTGTCTTCCTCCCTATCTCTCCCTCGTTTCCCCC
The DNA here is from genome assembly GCF_019393635.1 of Dromiciops gliroides. Lineage (NCBI taxonomy): Eukaryota > Metazoa > Chordata > Mammalia > Microbiotheria > Microbiotheriidae > Dromiciops > Dromiciops gliroides. Next base: position 708,181,469 of record NC_057861.1, read on the forward strand.
CCTCCCCCTCCCCATCTCTATTGTTTAGATGTGCACTATTGCTGGGTTCGCGGGCCTTCAGATTTGTTTCTTCGAGAGACAGAAAAAAATGTTGAAAGATACAAAGAAATTCCCATCAGCCTGTAAGGAGGCTTCATCATGTGGATGTTGTAGAAAACTGGGTTTTGTTATGATGAAAATTAGATACAGATTTATCTTGTGTAGATGTGTATAAACAGTTCCTCTGAGGGAGAATGTGTAATATTATATATAGATATAGACACACAGAAATAGAGCAGGCACTGTTGATGCGATTTAGTTGTAATTGTGTATTACATATCTAGTACATCATGACTTTATTATTTAGCCCACAGTATCAGCCTTGCCTGGCATTGGAGGCTTTGGGACTTTTTTTTTTTAAGAGCGATCATGTATCGGTTCCAAAAAAACTTCAGTGGAAGCTTAATATTAAATTCAGAGCCTGAAAGTAATTTTACAAACTCCATTTGCTCATTTCTTTCCCTCCTAAAAATCATGTGTTGGGTTGAGTTCTGAAGAATGATTTCCATCAGTTTGCCGCCTCCATCCTGCACTGGAACATGAGTTTCTACTCAACTCAGTAGGCTGTTTTAATTTTAGTGTATTGTGTCTACATTATATTTTACCCCTAAAGAACGAGCCAATTTCTGGTAGTTGAAAGGGTGTTTATTTACTCAAATAAAATATAACTTATCTTCTTAAGGTCCTCTCTAGTTTGCTGCTATTTATACGATCTTTCAGTAGGCTTACATTTCACTCTGTTGTTTGCAGAGAAGTTAAGTAAACACAGCTCACTGAAATAGTTTTAGTAAATGATTAGAGGAAACTCCATAATGTCCTTCCACATTCAATTCCCAGGACTCTTTAAGAAGAAAGAGCACCAAGAACCCCCAAGAGAATGTCTTTGCTCCATACAAAACCAGTAGAAGTCACTTGGAACCCACCCACCATGTATCTTGGGAGTTTCTTCTCTTTCCTCCTTTATCTCCATGTCCGTGATTTACTCCATAGGAGCCAATAATGGTGTACATCTTCCTTTCTTCCTCCCCGGCCCCCCCCCCCCCCCCCGTCCATGTTTACTGGGAAGAAAGAAAATACATTACATAAATAACAGCACAGTTTTGGAAAGGACAAAGTAGAGAATCGTTTTGGAGATTCGTCACTTAATTAGTGTCTGTAAGCGGTAAGTTTAGTTCTGCGTTAATAGGCAATTTGCTTCAAGGCAGCAACTGTTACTAACAAGTCAACGTTGTGGTTGTGCCAGGTTTCTTTGGATTTAAATCCAGGGACTTTCTGGATACATAGAAAAAGCTTAAATTGCTCCAGTGTTTAAACAATACACTACATTGTCTAGAGGACTGTTCAAAAGCAGCAAAGACCTCCAACAACAGAGCGCATTGTGTACACTGTGAAATTATGAATGAAAAAAAAAATCATCCATATGTATTGGTTTTGATTTTTATTTTGTATCTGTTTTGCATGAAAATAGTTGCCTCTTAATTCTTTCTAGACACTAATGCAGATGGAGCACTATGATTTGATTCTGGCAGAGTCAGGTCCAAATTTTAATATGCTTGTTGCATATGCACTCTGCCAAGCAATTTAGCAAAGTTGTTTACACTACCCATAAGCCAGTGGGACAGATCCTATAATTCTTGACTGATAATAGTAGAGGGAATGATGAGTGCAAATCTTTGGAGTTTTTTATTCCCCTGCTTTAAAAGAAACAAAATTCTAATTATAAGGTAACTGTTAAAGAGGCATACATTTGATTTGAAATTTTGTTTTTAAAACCAGGCACCTTTCCCCGCCCTTCCTTCTGTATTGAGAATACTTGTCTTTACATGTGTTTTTCAGATGAGCAACTGACAAAAGTATTGCCTGATCTTAGAGAATTATTATTTTCTTTTTTTCTGCTCTGTTTGGCAGTTCTTGAAATAACTGGCCAGGAGAACCATATCTATAAAAATGTTTCCTTGGAGTGTTCTGGACAGTTTTCAAAGGCACTAGATTCTGAGGAAGAACTTCGTGTAGAGTAAGGTTAAACTAATAGTGTACAATCAGTCTTTGATCTAGAACAAGTATTATAGACTGCTTGTTTAGGGCTGAATTGAGCTCTAGGGTTAAAGTTCTCCATCCCTGTTATGACCAGTTAAGAAAGAGAGGCTGGTGTGGGGAACCAGAGAGAAGAAAAGAGAAAGGAGGAACTTGGGAAGAGAGGAAAAGATGCTAGCAAAGAAAAAAGAAGGGAAGGACTGGGGTAGAGAATTAAGGGGAAATAGAGTCTAGGATCAGTGTTGGTGAGAAACTGATTTTGTCCCGTTATGATTCTGTTCCCTTGAACCATGGGCATTAGAGTAAGTTATCAGTCATTATCCCTCCCTGTTAAAAGTCTAATTTGTTCCCTAGGGAAATTTAAAGTAATACGTTCAGCACCAAGAAGAAGCTGGCCTGGTTTAATTTTCAAGCTTTAATTTTGTTTTCTTAAAGTAAATCTCATGGATTTTTTGAAAGTTTCTCATGTATTAAAAAGAAATAGTACTTGTTAATTTTTAGACATTTCCTTTGAAACCTTAGAGGGGTCTGTCATTTTGCTAGTATTTTGATATAAAAATCTCTTTTGATTTCCTTATTTTTTCCCCAGATTTCTGGAACAATATCTGAGAGCTTCATTGGGAACAAGCACTCTATTGCATTGTTTGAAATATATATTTTTTTAAATTCATAGGTAATGGCAGCAGCTAGGTGGAGCAGCGGATAAAGCACCAGCCTGGATTCAGGAGGACCTGAGTTCAAATTCAGCCTCAGACACTTGACACTTACTAGCTGTGTGATCCTGGGCAAGTCACTTAACCCTCATTGCCCTGCCCCCCCCCCCCAATCATAGGTAGTTCTTTTGGTCTGTAGGCTTCAGTTTCTTCATCTATAAAGTGAGGAAGTTGAGGTAGCTTCCAGCTTTCACTCTATACTATTCTGATACCACTAGATGAAATATATGGTTGTGTTGTTTTGGTCTGGATTTGTGATTTCACTTGTGTAGGTCTCCTTTGTGTCTGTTTCTTCCACAGATACAGACCTATAATTCCCTGGGTCACCTCCATGGTCTCACCCTGGGTATAGATAAGTTTAAGGAAAGGAATAGCATAGGGGGAGTTAGGAGTACTAGAAAGACTTCTTCAGGAATAAGCGGCTGCCCTTGACATGCCTGCAGAGGTTCAGTTCTGAATGTCCTAGCTCCAGGTACCTTAGGTACAAAACTCAGAGCACTTGGGTTCATTTCCTAACTCTGATGATTACTAGCTGTTTGACCTTGGGCACATAACTAGACCCTTCTGGAATTCCATTTTTTTTTCCTTTATAATATTCAGAAAATGGATTAATGACTCAAAAGTCTCTTCTATCTGGCATTCCTGGGTTCCATGATTCCCTGGCTGGTGGTTCATAGTCAGAATACTATTAGACAAATATGATATCTGCTGAGGGCCACATAATATTAAGCCTAACAAACAGATGTTCAGCACCTCATTCTTAGGTTTCAGGGAAAATACTTAAGCGGGTGATTGTTCATCATGTTCTTCCCTTTTTTAAGTATTTCTTTTTTTCTTTTTTGCAGGGCAATGGGGGTTAAGTGACTTGCCCAGGGTCACGCAGCTAGTAAGTGTCAAGTGTCTGAGGTCATATTTGAACTCGGGTCCTCCTGAATCCAGGGTCAGTGCTTTATCCACTGCACCACCTAGCTGCCCCTTTTTCTTATTCATGAGACATTGTTTTTGTTTATGGAATTTAGAAAAGACATGAGTCCTAAAATGTAGAAAAGACCTAGACTCCTAGAAGTTTAAAGGAGAAGTCAGCATATGGTTCTTTTCCCTAAGTATAATTTCCAGGAAATAGTAATTTACTATTATGAATTTTTTGGTAGTCATTTATCTGCAGTAGGGTGTTAGTGAAAGCATTTTAACACAGTGCTTTGAACATAGTTGATGTTCAGTAAATAGTTACTGAATGAATGGAAGGTAAACATAAGTCAAAGATTTTAAAATTGAATGGCACCTTAGAGATCAGTTTGGCCAGTTCCCCTCATTTTACAGTGAAGAAACCGAAGCCTGTGAAGAACTTAGTCCTGGTGCCTGAGTCACCCAGGAAACCAGAGGCAGAGCCAGGGTTTGAACATGGGTACCCTGTCTTTGGATGCACTGCTCTTTCTGTTATACCAGGAAAGCTCTCTGGTTCATTTGGAGCTGTTCAGATGCTGCTCAAGACATTTAATCCACATGAGGCCCAAAACAGGTGAAGAAGAGTGAAGTAATGAATCATTATTGGGATAATTTGCTGGATACAGATGGCCCACCTGGCTACATCAGGGCTTTCCAAATTGGTAAAAGGGAAAGAATTCAGTCTTTCTAGTTGGAGAGCTTGGGTTCAAACTCTGCCTCTGTTGTACATCTTACCTGTGTGACCTAGGACAAGTTCCTTCATTTCTCTTCATCTCTAAAGTGAGTGGTTGTAATGAAGCAGGGCTTCTTAAACTTTTTCCACTTGTGACCCCTTTTCACCTGAGAAAATTTTACATGACCCCAGGTATATAGATATATGAAATAAGTATACAAATCAAACATTTATGGTCAAAATTTTTGTGACGCCCACATTCAGTTACGCAATCCCCGTGTGGGGTTGTGACCCACAGTTTAAGAAGCTTTGGACTAAAGCATCCGTGTCAGACTCAGAATGGGGCCACTAAACCATAGGTAAGCATCCCCACAGACCCCATATTGCCTTAGAAAACCACATATTAACATATCTATGTTTTTTGTCTTTTTATTTTGTGAAATATTTTCCAATTGCATTTTAGTCTGGTTTTGGGCACACCCAGGAGTGTTGCTGACTGTGTTTGACCACCTCTGGGTTAGATAATCTCAGTAGCAAAGACCAAGTATCTTTCATATCCCCTCAGGTACCTGGTATAATCCTGGACACTTTGTTGTTCACTTAATTTAGTTCCTTTCAGTTCTAAATCCTGTGATCTTTGGTATGAACTGGGGAGTGGGGCCTGAATCCCTTAGCTTTAACTCTAGTTATACAAGGTCAGTGGTAAACAGTGATTTTTGTGTTTGTAGTCAGGACAACCTTTTCCATTCACCTGGTCTCTGCTTCATACGTGAAGATCAACTGAATTATCATTTTACATCTTTAAGTCAGTAGCCACATGCCCAGGCTTAGGCTGTGTTCTTGGCAGGGTATGAAAGAAGAGATGGTCTTGGCTTCTGGGGAGGCTAAGTGGATGGATGTAAATAAAAAAAAAATAGGGAATAAGCTCTCCTTTTCCTATTCATCCTTAATAATATGCCAAAATCATCTTCCCTTTTAAAAATTCTCTTATTTGCACTGATACCTTTTGGTTTCATGTCTCATTTGATAACCATTGTTAATATTTATTTAGTACTTTAGGGGTTCTAAAGCCCTGTATATCTTTTACCTCATTTGATCTTCACAACAACCCAGTGGTATAGGTTCCATTATCGCTATTTTAAACATCAAGAAACTGAGGCTAGAGAGTGAAGTGGTTGGGCAGGCTTCTACAGCTAGGAAGCATCTGAGGAGAGAATTGAATTCAGATTTTCCTAACTCCACATCCAGTGCTCTATTCACTGTCACACCCTTATTTGTTTCTAGTTATATTCCTCTTCCTCTCCCTACCCTGTGAGCCATCTCCTAGAACAATAATTTAAAAAGAAAGAGGAGACAGGCAGTTAAGCAAAACACAACCAACAAATCTGCTCTGACAGTATATATTCACCATTTCACACCCACATTCCCTTCCTTCTCCCCCACCTCCCCTTTCTGATGAAAGGAGGGAGATTCATTTTTCTCAGCTCATCTCTGGGACTAAGCTTGGTCCATTATTATTATTATGCAGTATTCACTTTAATTTTCTAAAGTAATCTTCCTGCGTCATAGGTCTGATGGTCACTCCCCTGCTCAAAAGCCTTCCTTGGATCACTGTTGTCTCTTGGCTAACTTAATACTCTTCCACCTGGGTATGTAAGACCCCGGGCAGTCTGGTTCCTATGCAGTTTCCATACGTGTTACACATACACTTGACACATTTTAGAATGAGGGCAGCCAAGTTTTTCCTTTTTTTTTTTCACTTGACACATTTTATATTCCAACAAAACCAGACTACTAGCTTCCACATTCCATACCCCACCTCTTACCTCTGTGCCTTCACTAGGTTACTACCCCCTTTCGGCCTGAAATGGCCTCTTTCCATCTCCACCCCTCTCCAAAGAATCCTTATCTTCTTTGAAGGCTTAGCAGGTGCTACTTCTTCCTCAGTTTTTCCTGACTTCTTCACTTCCCCCACTGCCCCCCCCCCCACTGTTAATGCTCTCTTCTCAAGTTATCTTGTATTTATTCATCTGCATTCATGTTGTATTTCCCTAACCTGGCAGAATTCCTTGAAGTTCCTTGGGGTCAGGAATTGTTGTGCCACATGTATGTACATAAGTGTACATACATAAGCATGTTTGTATCCCGAGTGCCACACATTTAATAAATGTTTATTGGGTTTAATTGACTTAAAGGCTATGATTTTCTAATCAGTTCAGTTCCCAGGCATTTCGCACTAATACAAAGATGGCAGACCCCTTCAGTACTGCAGTGGACCCCTCTGTGTTGGTCATAGGACCATAGATCTATAGCTGGAAGGAATCTCAGAAGCTACCGAGTCTAAACTGCCCATTTTATAGATTTCAAAACTGATACTTAGAAGGCCTAAGTGATTTATTTGTTCAAGGTTACACAGGTAGTAAGCTTCAGAGGTGGGATGAGACAGACAGTTATGCAGTTATCACAAAGCTGTGGGAAGGAAGGCTTTCCGTTGGTCCAGATTTCAACCCATTTATATGCCTCCTTATTTCTGTCAACTTGCTTGTGTTCTTTCATGAATTTTCTACAAGGCATCTACCCCCCAACTTCTGGGGACCTTCTCCTCCATCTCTAAGTCACATGACTAGCAATAGGTCCTGCGAGATGCTCATTGGATGTGCTTTACTCTTGAATAACAACTCTCTGAGGACATTCTTCGACTGCTTCTCTAGTGGGAACTCTCGTTACTGATGAGCTGCAGATCACTCAAACCTGCTGTGTTCCTTTCCCTTTCCCTTTGGTTGACTTTTCCCTTTATTTCTTTGAAGATGATGGGACTCTATGACTTGAAGCCGTGCCATATGGTACCACTGGTGGTAGCATGCTGATGTTAAAAAGGAAGGAGATGGGGACTAGACCCATGATTTCGTTGGCATAGGGAACTTCTAGGCAAGGAAACTCCCTCTACTAATGTAGATGGGCACCTTCTCTGTACCTTGCTAAATAAATGGATGGACTTTGTATTTCAAGGAATACAAGCTTGGGTGATTAAAAGTCCTAGACAGTTCCCCAAAGGCAATGCAGCATTGTCGTCTGTTCAATTCTGGATGTAATGCCCATCTGTAGTGTCTGTGAGAAATCTACTGGCCAACCAGTTGTAGGGGTTAATCATCTAATGATTCTTTATCCACTTGGTTTTACAGTGTGCATATGTTGGCTGAACTCTTTGAGTTCTTAGGGATCCCATTTGAGAGGCTTTATAGTGTTGCAAGTTTGATGTGATCAACACATAGTTTATAAACATGAACATCTGGAGTACCTTAACATCTCTAGGAAGTCACTCTATTGTATGGTCCATGTACTGAACAACCTTAGTGATCTCAAGTGGCAGAACTAGGAGAATTTGGGTAGGGTACAGGGAGATAGATTTAACTCCATGTAAAGAAAAACTTTCCAATAATGTGAGCTTTCCTAAAGTGGAGTAGATTTCTTGGAGAAGGTAATGGGTTCTCCATCACTGGAGATCAAGTGGAGTCTTCATGACTATTTGTGTTGGATGGAAGGAGATTCCTGTTGAGGTATACATAAGACTAGATGCATATCCAGATGCCTTGTAGAACAGAGATTCTGGTGTTTGATCTTTCTCATCTTGTGATTATACTCTCTAAATCAGGGCTTCTAAACCTTTTTTTGTGTCATGGTCCTCTTTGGCAGCCTGTGGACCCCTTTTCAGAATCATGTTTTAAATGCATCAAATAAAACACATTGCAAAGGAAACAAATTATACTAAGATGCAGTTATCAGAATATTTTAAAATGAAAAGACAAGTTTGAGGATACCGGGTTAAAAATTAAGAACTTTTGCTCTAAATGTTAGGAACACGCCTTTGTTTTTCTGTATTCCTGTACTCCTTCCTTGTTTCTAGGACCCATTTGTTACAACTTTGGATTGTTAGATCTCTCTTCCTGTGTATAAAGCTGTGACTATACAGAAATGTGATTTTTTTTTAAAAACAAAGTAGCAGAACTTATACATTCAAATGAGTTAATTTCCTTCAAAGTACAGGCAATGGCCTCATCCCACAATTCCAGGAAGAAGTGAAGTTAGATAAAAAAATGTCATTGGAAAACAATATTACACGAACAATATTATAAATTGGTGATTGGCCAAGTTAAATTAAATTAAACAAACATTTAAGTTTTAATTATCTACAAGGTCCTGTGCTATGCACTGGCAATATAAAGCTAAAAAATAAGGTGGTTCCTGCCTTTATGGATCTTTATAGCCTGTGGGGTTGGGGGATGGATTCTAGAATTATATATATGTGTGTGTGTGTGTGTGTGTGTGTGTGGTGTGTGTGTGTGTGTGTCTGTATACACACACACACACACACACATATATATATATATTCTTTTTTTAAAATAAAAGTATTTCATTATTTTCCCGTTTACATGTAGAGATAGTTTTCAACATTTGTTTTTATAAGATTTCCAATTTCAAATTTTTCTTCCCTCCCTCCCACCCTCCCCTAGATAGCAGGTAATCTGATATAGGTTACATACATATATATTCTTAAATTATCTGGAGATCTCTCTGTCTCTGTCTCTCAGCAGTGGTTGCAATGGATAGAGTGCTAGCTCTGGAACAGGAGGACCCTGAGTTCAAATCCAGCCTCAAGACACTAGCTGTATGACCTTGGGCAATTCACTTAACCTATTTACCTCAGTTTCCTCATCTGTAAAATAAGCTGGAGGAGGAAATGGCAAAATGCTCCAGTATGCCCCCCCCCCCAAAAAAAAAAACCCAACCCAAATGGGAGTCAGACATGACTTATCAACTAAACAACATATACATATGTTATACACACACTACAGATCATTTAAGACCACAAAGAGCATTAACAACTGATAGAAGGGGCCCAGGAAAGCTTGATGAAGGAAATGACACTTGAACTGTCTTGAAGGAAGCAAGGGATTCTGAGAAGGGGGCAGTAAGGATGGGCGTGGTGGGGGGAGGGCAGTTTTGTGTAAAGGCACAGACAAGGGAGATTAAGGTATATCAAGTTGGGGGAATAGTGAGTAGGCAAGCCTGGCTGAAGCATTAAATACGTGAATGGGAGTAATAGGAAATGTCTGGAAAGGCGAGAGCAACTGTTGTAGGACTTTCAGTGCCAGACTGAGGAGATTTCATTCTATTCTAGGCAGCTGTGAGCCATCAAAGATTATTGAGCAAAGAAGTGACATAGGAAGACCTGTATTTTGGGATATTAATTTTGAATATCAAATGACACTACAGCAGTATTTTACGACTTTACAGTGGGGTTTGGCTTTTTATAACTTTACAGTGAGTTTTAGTTATAATATCCCAATATATTTGAACTCATGTTGACAATGGCAACTTCTGTAAATTTTGCCGTAGTTGTCTTGGAAGACTGTGCACTTTGGTACTCTGCTGCTGCTACTATATTTGGGACACTCCTTTTCAAATTGCCTTCAGAGTGTTTGCCCTTGGAGGGTAGATTTAATTTTTGTAACCTAAAAAAAAGTCATTAGGACTCGAGTCTTGTAAACAAGATAGCTTGAGGAATCTTGGTTTTAGTCAAAAAAGAGAAGGAAGAAGTGTGATCACAAATAATAGGTTTAATGGCTCATAAATTGATCTTGAAAATATTTTCCAAAGAGGCAGCCCAAAAATGTTTTTAGCAGTGGCAAAATCATTTAGAATAAATGTCTAGCTTTTCTAGACATACAAAGAGGCAGTACTTAATTGCACATGTAAATTCTCATGAGTTTTTCTTTTATGTTTTCTTGCTTTTGCTTCATACTTTGTATATGTCTTATCTCCCCAAAGTAGTTTCAGTGGATTTGTTTTTCCTAGATTTCACTCACTGGTATGGGCACCTGCATCTTAATTAAACTCTCTCTCTGTTACCTAGAGAGGGTTCCCAACCTGGGGCCTATTGAGTCCATGAATAGATTTCAGTGGTCCAGGAGCTTGGATGGGGGGATATATATATATGGATGGGGGAAGATATATATTAATAATAATAACAATAATAATAACAATAATAATAATTTTCATTAACTCTAACAGATAATTTAGCATTCCTCTCAATAATGGAATGTCAGTAACAATATGTAGGGTTTCATAGACTTCACCAGACTGGTGAAGGGGTCTGTCACATAGGAAAGGCTATAAACCCATGGCCCAAGGTATAGTTTCATTTGTCTGTCTGTCTGTCTGTCTATCTATCATAGCAGGGCAATGAGGATTAAGTGACTTGCCCAGGGTCGCACAGCTAGTAAGTGTCAAGTGTCTGAGGCAGGATTTGAACTAAGGTCTTTTGAATTCAGGGGCCAGGCTTTATCCACTGTTCCCATCTAGTTGCCCCCACTTGTATTATTTTAATGCAAATGTGTACAAAGTGACTTCATTTCATATCATCTAGGACTTTGCATAGAGGCACACAGTAAACATAAATTGATTGATTCCCTGAGTGGTCTCCATTTGAAAAACATTCAGACCTAATTTAAGGACATTGACTTCTCTTGCGATGGATAGGGCACCATTCCTCTGACCTGTCTTCACAGCACTCAGTTTGGCTCATACATTTTTGAGGTGTTTAATCTATCTGGTATGCCTCTAGAAACATCTGGGCACTCTCACTTGCTTTTTGTATGGGTGTTTCTCACTTCTACTAGGGACACTATAATGGCTATGAGTTTTGCCAATCAATGAAACTTGCAGTTTTAAAGCTCTATGCCCCAGGTAAGAATGAGAGGCTGGGTGGTATAGTGGTTCAAGAGTAGCTGTAAAAGTCTGGAGGACCGTATGCAGGTCCCGCCCCCAACCTTAGGCAATCCACTGGGGGGGGGGGCGCGGTGTTCTCAGTGTTCTAAGCAACTCTTATCTAAGAGACCCAATCATTCTATCCACTGTCTCCTACTTTCCTCTTGGAATTTAAGTTCTTGAGGGCAGGGACTATGTTTCTTTTTGCTTGTACTTGTACTTTCAGAGCTTAACACGATGCTTGGTATATAGCTAGTAAATACTTTGTCTAATAGGAGGTTTCTATACCAGTGAAATAACAAACTCAGCCTGTATCTCCATCCTAGTTCCTATGTCCCAGACACCACCCTCAGCCCCAAGGATACAAATACAAGGTGTCCCCAAAGTCTTCAAAAATAGTTAATACTATAAATTACAAAAACCACATTTGGAGGGGTTAATTATTTAAAATTCTTTGGGGCTTATTTAGGTTTTGCATGATAAATGTTTAATTTTCATGGAGTTTTATGGATGACTTCTCAGACTTGTGGATAGCAGTAGAGGAAGTTCTCTTGCTAGTAACCATGGTTACTTGATCTATTCCATTAGAGCTTTTTTTCATGGGGGGTGGGGTCACATCAAGACTGTCATGTAATGCATCAAAACCTTATTCTTTGGATCATCTTAATAAGGTTAGGATTACAAAGGGCATTCCATCACCAAGCAGCAATGGATGAAAGTTTTTTCTTTCTTTCTTTCTTTCTTTCCTTCCTTCCTCCCTCCCTCCCTCCATGGGGCAAATGAGGGTTAATGTGACTTGCCCAGGGTCACACAGCTAGGAAGTGTCAAGTTTCTGGGACCAGATTTGAACTCAGGTCCTCCTGAATCCAGGGCCAGTGCTCTATCCACTACGCCACCATAGCTGCTCCACATGATGAAAGTTTTTTATAAAGTTTGAACATCGACCATAGTGACATAAAGCATAAGATGTAGTTACACTGAATTTTCAATTTTAAAATGTTAATATTTTAAAATGTAAATAGTTTAACTTTCAAATGTTGGTTTTTATAACATTTGTGGTTTTATAGCTTTAGAATTTATACTTTATACATTTATAACATTTATAATTCTGAAGTTATTAAACCTTAAAATTGCACTCAGACTTTTGGGAAATCCTATATAAAGAAACAATGAATGCCATCGTCTCACAAGAGTCAGAATTACCAATAACCCCAAAAAGGGAATGGAAAGACACATAGTAGCTATAAGTAGACAGCAAGATGTTACTGACATTGGCCAGAGTGATGGAATTGGCATCTTTGAAGACATAGATGACCGGGAAATGAGAAGGATGAACCATATGTCGAGGATGAGAGGCAACAGACAGAGGGTCCTGGTGCTATCATTGAGATTTTAAGAGAACAAGAGGGAGGCCTACAATGTGTTGGTTAGATCCTTTACAAAAGGCTTGTGGAAAATTATGGACAAGAATCATGCAGCAGGAGAAGATGCAGATGAGTTGTAACCTGTCCTTGTGTGGGAGTTCCACAAAGATGGAACTGGGGATATATCAGAACATCTCTCACTTTATGAAAGAGGCTTTTTCCTCCATTGACATTGGTCATTGAGAAAATTTGTGGAAAATTAGTCCATTGTAAAAAAAATGACAGCTACAGTAGCATAGAACAGAATGCTCCATTAGAATGAGTTGAAAGTTTTGGATAAAGAAGAGCTTAAATGGATCATGGCCAAATGGGTAGCATGCTATGCTTTAAACCAGGATGTAACCCGAGGCTCCCAATCTCAGATCTGGACTCACAGAAACCAGCTGGGTTCGATCTCTGTATTCTCTCAAGAATAACCCAGACACACCCCAACTCCCACCCAGGGTTCCAGCCATGGGAACATCTGATATTTGGCATCTGCCTCTCTAAGAATCTTGGTCCCCACTCCCCACTCCCCTTCATACTGTCTGGCTTACAAAACATTTCAGTAAAGAACAGGTTTATTAACAGTCAGGAATAAAAAGAAAAGAAAAATCTAAGTAGCTCTTCTCTCTCCCTTTTTTTTCTTTGCACAGAGCTGGCCCTGCCAAGGTTTCTGAACTGTCTTCTTTCTGTCTTAGGCTCTGCCCTCTCTAGGGCCTCAGGGAGAGGCCATGGCTCACTCCACGCCTCCTATATCTGGAGCCTACTCACTTTCCGCCCACCGTTGCTGACATGTTTTGGCTCTTTCTCTGTTCTCTGGGTCCCTATGAAGTCTCTCTCAAGCAATATGGTTGCTTCCTCTGTTTGACTACATCACTTGTTCAAACAAAGCAAGATGGAATTGGATAGTATTTTCCCCCAAGTCCCACTAGAATGAAGGCCCCACTAGAAGCCTGGAGAGACCCTCAGAGAGCTCCTTCAGGGTACACCTGAAAGAGGAAGATCATGCCTTGTCAACAGTTCTTTTCCTTGCACTACCAGTCTGCCAAGACTACATACAACTTGTGCATCGAGTACTGGCTCTTAGCACTTCATTAACTCAGGGAATCTCCCTCCTTAGAACCACCTCTGACATTTCAATTTCCAGAATTTCTCTCCCTCTTTTTACCTAGTTAGAAACCACTAAAGACATCTACTAGGTGTGTGACTCTGGTAAGTCGCCTAACCTCTCGCTGCCTCAGTTTCCACAAGTGTAAAATGGGGATAACAGTAGCATCTACCTTAGGGATTTTGTGAAGATCAAAGGATGATAACAGATTTTAAGCATTTTCTCTTCTTTTTTGGGGGGGGGCAATGAGGGTTAAGTGACTTGCCCAGGGTCACACAGCTACTAAGTGTCAAGTGTCTGAGGCTGGATTTGAACTCAGGTCCTCATGAATCTGGAGTTGGTGCTCTACCCACTGCACCACCTAGCTGCCCCCTGTAAAGCATTTTCTAACATTAAAATGCTATATAATCGTAGCCGATATTGTTGGCTTGTTTCTTGTAACAGGTGTTTAATCAAGCAAAACGAGTTCCCTCGATTGCTCTATGCAAAGAAAGATGTCTCTTTCTGTACCCTAAATCCATCCCCTCCTGTAATGAATGGTTTTAGCACGTTTCCTTCTGATTCATCCTCCGGAATCATGAATTATATTGGTCATAGTTCTTACAGGTTTCGAAGTATTTTTCTTCACAGTGTTGTTATTATTATATAAAACTCTTCTCTGGTTCTCATTTTCATTTTTTCATCAGTTAACGAAAGTCTCCAAATTGCTCATTTTTATTTGATGTTATCTATTGGTTGTCTTTTTGTTCTGCTCACCTTCACTCTGCATCAATTCTTTTAAGTCTTTGAAATAATCTCTTGTATCCCACAAATTATTCAACAAAGTATTCACAACTATTCTCAGTTCTTCAGTATCCCCTTAGTTTCCAGTTTTTTGTCACCACAAAAAGAACTGATAAATACACAATGTACGTATGGGATATGTATATACATGTGCATGTATACAGTACATATATATGTGTATATGCAAGTGTGTATGTGTATGTACACACATATTTACCTAAAGGCCTTTTTCTGCTTTCTTTGATTTCTTTTGGATATAGACCTAGTAGTAGTAAAGCTGTTGATATTGTTAGAGTTGATTTGAAAAAATGTTTCACCAGTTGAAGCTACTGTGTACTTTTGCCTAATTTTTATTTAAATTCAAACCTTTGAATTCTGTAAAAAAAAAAAAAAAGTTACCCACCTATTTTCTCAGTAAAATATTCAGTAATTGTCAATCACTGATGTATACCTGTGTTTTCTTTGTACTTAGATGAAACATTTTTCTGCTACCTTTCACAGAGTGGGTGTTTGTTATTGAATTGAATGGAATCTCTGGCTTTAAGAGAGGTGGGAAGGAGGTTATTAGCTCTTAGCACACCAATGAAGCTCATAGCAGAGCTCAGTCAACACTGATTCCACTTAAGAAAGGGTTGAGCAGAATTTCTTATTTGATAAGTTATTCTCTTATTATATGGGACCTTATGTGTTATTAAGAAAAGGCTCTTGCCAGAGCATGTTTTCTAAGTCATGGGAAAGAAAGAGATAAGACATACAGATGTGTTTGTCCTCACCCTTTAATGCACAAAGCATCTCTGTTTTTATTCCAAACTGACTCCCTGATTGTCTATTGGTTGTTTTTTGCAAACTCTGTGGCTAATCTTTCTGCCCAGCCCCTTCTTAAAGTCCGGTTTACATATCTTTGGGTCGAAAAGTTTTCCCCATGTTTCTGCCGCTTGAAGTTTAATACTTATCACCACAGGGGTAGCCATTGCTTGATTGCTCTCTGGATGCTTGATTGGCCTAGGACTCAATGAAGACTCTTTCAAATTTTATAGGACCTTATTATAGCTCCATGCTGGCTCTGTCTCACTGCAGTCTTTGAAGTTGATCATTTAAAAAAAAAATCAGTTGTCAAGCATTTTTTTTTTTCTCTCTCTCCGACCCTTCTCATCTCCTCCCCTCACCAAAGAAAAAGAAATAGCTGACAAACAGCTTGGAAGCCGATAGATCTTTGCAAAAACTCTCGTGGCAGTCCGGCAGCTCCATGTGCTGGAGAACTTCCCCATTTTTCCAAAATTTGAAATTGGAAGAGGAAAAACCTGCCATCTCCCTTCCCTGGCAGCATTCCAGGAAAGGTGACAGCCAACAGTTACAATGCCACGGGAATCGAGAGGCATATTTTTAGTACCTGTCAGACACCAAGTTTCTGTAAATGGCTCGGGTCAAGGCAGACACGGAAACTTGTAGTTCCACGAAGCTGAGATTGAGCCACATATGCAACCTAAACCGGTACTGGGTTGTAAGCCAGGTGCTGGACAAGGGGGCATGTTTTTAATAAACGTATTTTTGTTCCATGCCATCTGATGAAACCAAGGCTGCCAAATGCAGGCAATCAGGTTTACAAGGCCTGCTAGAACTATTTAGGAAGAAGATGGAAGGCTGTGTATGAATGGTCTGGCTTAAACAATTAAATCTTTTTTTTCTGAGTCTTTTGTAATCCACTCTGACAAAGCGCCCAATTAAAAATCCTGTTTAGGACATAGCAGAGTGAAGATCTTACTTACTCTTGAACTTTTATAGAGGGAGTCCTTATGGATTCCCACGTTAAACACTCCATTTCTTCTATCTGGATGAAAGGGGGTTGTTTTCAGATGGTGCCTCTTGGTGAAGAGCTTGGGCTTTGTCTTTCTCTTTTGACATCTGGTATGTGGGGCTGCTGTTTGACCCCCACCCTCAGCTGGCCTGCCTCGGCATCTCAGAAAGCTATCACAGTCTCGCTCTGTGGTTGACTTAAATTAAATCACATGAAACCAGCCGGACGGAGAAACGCTGACATACACATTTTCTGCTGAGCATGCTGCAAACCGGTGGCTGTGTTATAAGGGTGAACGTTTCTGTGCTCTCGCCTCTAGAGCCAGGAGGATGAGGGCTTGGGAAGAGCTACAGATGAGAAACAGGAGCTTGAAACCTGTCACAAAAGGGGAATAGACTTCAGAATTACTTTTTTTAAACCACCTTTGTGGAATTCCCGATGAATGAAAAATATGTTTTTGTTTATTTTAAAGTGTTACCGTTGGATCATAGATTTTCAATCTGTAAGTATTTTAGTCCCAGCCTCTTTCATTTGACAGATGAGGAAACTGAGCCCCCCCACCCCAAAAGTTATGATTTGCTTATGGTCATACAGGTATTAAGGGGGCAGAGGTGGGATTTGAACCTCTGACTACAAGAAAGATCTGTTGATCTTTCCACCAGGCCATAAATGTACTTCTCATTGAATGAATACATGTATTATATATGAAAGTGTATTTGTCCAAAACAAATTAAGAAAAAATAACCACTTGATTACCTGCTTTGTACCTAGAAATGTTTAAGGTATGTAGCACCTGAGGGGATGAAAAGGGCAGTAAGACCTCATAATTGTATTTCTGTAGTATCTCTAAAAAAGGTCCACTAAGACCATACTTCTTCAGATAGTAATAAACCCATTCTGCGATAGGAAAACCAAGGCTGAGTTAAGTGTGAGTTCTAAAGTCATACATTGAGTCAGAGGCCCAGTCAGGACTAGAAAATAGGTCTTCTCGTTCCCTTATCCATTAGGTATCTTGGCTTTTCATTATGATAATAGCACTCGGCTTTATTTAATTTTCTTTTATTACCTATCTAAATGTATTCATCCTCCAACACAGCTACCATAGTAATATTTCTAAAGCTTAGGTGTGATCATGTCACTCCCTAGCTCAATAATCTCCAGTAGCTCTCCATTATCCCTAGAGTCCAAATGTAAATTCTCCTGGGTGACATTTAAAGCCCTTTCTAACCTGGCTCCAACCCAACTTTCCAGGAGTATTAAATAGACCACTTTCTGGTCAACCAGTCTCCTTTCTTCTTCCTTTTCCTTCCTCCTTCCTTCCTCCTCCCTCTTTCCACAGTTCTGCTTTTGCACAGACTTTTCCCCCCAATTCCTGGAATGCTCTTCTGCCTCACCTCCACCTCTTTGGATCTCTAGCTTCATTCAAAGTTCCATGAGGCCTTCCCTGATCTTACCCTACCCCCATTCCTGCAGCTCGTAGTGCCTCCCTACTGAAATCACTGAGCATTTTTTCTTTGTATTCCAGGACTGCCACAATGCCTGGCCTACAGGAAGTGTTTTGACATATGCTTGGGGTTTTTTGACTGATAGCTATTTGAGGCAGTGGTTCCCAATTTTTAAATTATGAGATTTTTTTTTTTAAGTGAGGCAATTGGGGTTAGTGACTTGCCCAGGGTCACACAGCTAGTTAGTGTCAAGTGTCTGAGACTGGATTTGAACTCTGGTACTCCTGACTCCAGGGCCGGTGCTCTATCCACTGCGACATCTAGCTGCCCCTTGAGATCTTTTTTTAATAACAGTAACAAAAATTGTAGATGTAACAGAGAGATACTGCCCATAGACTACTGAAATGAAACCAAGGGCCAGGTTAGATGTTTCCCGACCTCTGCTTCAAACAGAAACTCCTGTGGGGCATTTAAAATGTGACACAAATTATGTGTGTGTGATAAAAATATATATTTAATCAACAACTTTTTAAGAAAATTCTATCTTAGGCAAAGTTTATAGATTTTCAAAAGCTAAACAGACTAAATTTTTATTATTTTACCTACCATAATCTCATGATTGGAAATATAACTCCCAGCCTTTCCATTTCCTAGACTCAATTTCTTGCCTCCCCAAAGCTAGAGCAGGAATCCCAAACCACAGCCTCCTTGGTGCTGTTTGTGGGACACCCCTCTACACACACACACACGAGTTTTTGTTCTCCTAAGTGTGTAATCGAACTAACAAGTCTTTGTGGAGAGAAACAAAGATTGAGATTGTAGCAGTCCAAATAGAGTAGTGATATAAACTTAAAACAAACAGGCAGTTTGAGTTTGAGTTTATATCATTGGTCTGGAGTCCATTCAGTTCACAAGTCTCCTAATGGATCAAGTAGATCTCTCAAAGAGGCCACTTGAATCCACATGGGCTCCCACTGAAGCCAGGATTTGGATAATGGATGATGAGGTGATGTCATTCTCTCCATCTGGAAGCTTCTCATGTGTGTGTGCTTTCAAGCTAGCACTAAAGCAAGAATTTCAGATGAGCATCTTCTTAGGACAATAAAGGCTGAGACTCTACCCCCTTAAAAACCATGCTGAAATACCAAGTCACTAATTAAGTTTGCCCTTCCACGTCTGACCAGAACCACGTTGGGCCAGGAGAGGGCATGAGCATGTTGGGGGAATAAATTGAATAAAAAGCAGAAGCCATCCAACAGATGGAACCTTCTCAATTACATTAGCTCAGCACCTGCTGTCTCCCATTCAAACACCCATGTGCCTTTCAGATACCACGGAACCGCAAACTCTGTTGTCTCTCGAAAGCGTGTTGGGGAGAAAGCTCCAGGGTCTAAAAGGTGAACTGTCCAGGAGCAGCCTGGAGGATGGGCAGTGCCATCGTCTGTGCCAGCAATTAGAAGCCATTGACCTATCTAGTTTGCTAGACTCTAATAAAACCTAATAGACCCCAAATGAAAATATTTCAGTTTTCCTTTCTTTCCTCATTAGGATAATTTCCACTGATCTTGTGTCAGGGCCGAACCAATTTGGGATTATTCTATCAGGGGAGCAGTTTAATCTGTCAGCATGTTTTTCAGGAAAATAGTATTGCTCAAGTAATACGGTAGCACTGTGCTTTGGTGTTTCGGAAACCCACTCAAACAGGGCTTTCAGAAGACTTCATGCATTTCCACGTAAGCACGATTATCTCTCCTCTGGGACTTTAGGACATCAGTCTTGCACAGTGAAATTACTTAGTATTTTTTTTTGGGGGGGGGGGCGGCAATGAGGGTTAAGTGATTTGCCCAGGGTTACACAGCTAGGAAGTATCAAGTGTCTGAGGCTGGATTCGAACTCGGGTCCTCCTGAATCCAGGGCCGGTGCTTTATCTACGATGCCATCCAGCTGCCCTAAAATTACTTAGTATTTTAAAGTTTCATTTCCCTGGTTGTATAACAGGCAGTGGCACTGGCCCAGTTCCAGAGGACTGTCTGGCTTAGCAAGAGAGGGGGTAAATGGATGGTGGCTATTTTTTTAGTCTGCAATTCAATCTTTCTCCTTCAGATGCTGCTGTGACGATTTGGATCAGATTTTGTGGAGCACAATCCTTTAAGCATTTTTTTTTTTTAGTGAGGCAGTTGGGGTTAAGTGACTTGCCCAGGGTCACACAGCTAGTAAGTGTTAAGTGTCTGAGGCCAGATTTGAACTCAAGTACTCCTGAGTCCAGGGTCGGTGCTCTATCCACTGCACCATCTAGCTGCCCCGAGCACAATCCTTTAGATGAGTGGAATGGCTGCAGTGATAGATAACCGAAACATGCAAAATATAATTTAGTTTAGAATGATCTTTGTGAGTGCTATTTGGCTTATTAATTTTCTCCTTTAGAAGATCACTGCCCAATAAAGTGTGTTATTTTGCAGAGCATCATCTGCTGATAAGGTGGAGTAGTAGCTATTGTTTGTTTTTATTCCCATTTCAGTACGTTTAGGCCAGAGGTTTGTAACCTTTTTTGTGTGTCCTGGACCCCTTTGGTGGTTCAGTGAAGCCCTTTGCAGAATCATGTTTTTAAGTGCATAAAGTAAAATCCATAGGATTACCGAGGAAGACAGTTATATTGAAATATTGTTATCCATTTTTTAAAGCACACAGACCCCCCCCTCCCCCCCCACTCACATAAAGACCCTGTTTAGGTAGACATAAAAAACACACACAACACTCACCATCCATTGATATCAGAGACATATCCTGAATCAGATGATCAGAGCTTGTTCATGAACACTCCAATCAGCAGGCTAGACCTTTAAATGTGTGCATGCGTCATTGGTGGTGCTGGGCGGGTCAGGAAATATATTGTGCTCCATTTCCTCTAGAGGATGCCAGCTGACCCTTTCTACTCTTCCCCCATTACCTCAACCAGTCACCTTGACCTTTGGGGATCTTCCTCCCAGGACTGGCAAGGGTTTCAGTTGGGAAGCAGCCATCCTAGGGGGTGTCTCCAACCTTGCAAGGCAATCAGCAGTGAAGCAAAAACATAGTAACTAATCATAAGTATATAGAGATTGATTACCTTTCTACTAAACTGAAATTCAGAGTTAGAACACATTATATGAGAGAGCTTAAAATGCTTTTAAAAAGAGAAGTTCCTGATCTTTTCATGTCCCCTTTAGTGGGTCAGTCTGATGAAGCCTATGGGTCCCTTCTCAGAATCATATTTATACATTATTGAAAGACATGCTAAATTTCAGTTAGAAGGGAGTGAAAAGAAAGATCTGATTTCATTCCACCCAAGTTCATAGACCTCCTAGAACCTAGCCACACATCCCATATAAAGAATCCCTGGTTTAAAATATAACTGGGCCCTAGAAAAAAATGTTTCAAAGCAGTTGATTTCATATTAATGTCTAGACCTGAAACTTTGTTAGCAGTCTGCCACTTAGACTTCAGTTTTAAAGGTATAGCCTCTGGGGCAGCTAGGTGGCGCAGTGGATAGAGCACCAGCCCTGGAGTCAGGAGTACCTGAGTTCAAATCTGGCCTCAGACACTTAACACTTACTAGCTGTGTGACCCTGGGCAAGTCACTTAACCCCAATTGCCTCACTAAAAAAAAAAAAATTAAAAAAAAAATAAAGGTATAGCCTCATCTGTACTTCACTGGGAATGCTCCCATTGGACCTCCCATATCCTCCAAGCACCTTAATGCTTCCCCACCAAAAAAGCTACTGAATTTTCTATTTTTGTTTTCCCCACTAAAAGTAATTCTATGAAGGCATATTTAATATAAGCATAACTATCTCTGGGGAGGTCATCCAGTCCATTAAGTTACAGTCAAAAGCTTCTGATCTTGAAAGTCTCTTCCTATTGTAACCTTACCCTTACACAGATTTGCCTTTGAAGTGGGAGAGGAGCCTTTAATCTTTGTTCATTTTCACTTAATGACAGATTGCCCTTTGATCAGCTCAGTTTTCTTCTTTCTTTTGTTTCACAATAAGTCACTTACTTTGGTGGTAGGGAGAGACCTGAAGTAGACCCAGAAAGGGTCCCAATTTTGAAGAGCTCAGTGGTTATTTAAGCTCCATATCTTAAGGAAGTACAACCAAACAAAGCCAACCCTTCCCGGCCTTGATTAAACTTGAACACCATAATGTAAATGCAGCCAGCTGCACTTCCCTCCCCCCCCCAAAAAAAAAAGCACAACCAACCAAAGGCAGCTCCCCAGGAATATTTTAAGTGGTTTTCATAGCTTTGAGAATAACTATGAAAGTTTCCATCAGCATCAAGCTTATTGATGCAGGTGTTTTGAATTTTGGAAACACAACCAACTTTAAATGTTGATTGGATATTTATTTTCAGATTACATTTTATGACTTCTTGGTTTATTATTTAACAGTCATTTGCTATCTGAATATGAAACAGAAAGCCTTCCCTAAGTCATCTCCTTGACTAGAAATCTAATGTTTTCAGAAAGGAACAGTGGAAATTGGTTCAAACCCAGTCTGATAACTTCCTGAGGCATAGTGACAGGGACATAGTAGATATTTAATAAATACTATTTATTGGGTGACTGTACCTCACCTGAAAAAAGAGGGGTTTTTGAACTAGTTCATCTCTGAAGTCTGAATGAATGAATGAATGAATGAATGAATAAAAGCATTTTTTAAGCAGTTTGCTAAGAGCTGAGGATACAGATAGAAAAGGGATCGCGTTCCCTGGCCTCAAGATGCGCACTCATATGGAAGAGTGGGCTGAGCAGATGGCAAGGCCTGGTGGTCTTTAGGGTAAAGAGGCAAGGCAGATGCTATTGCATCTTCCTTAGTGTCATTTCATTGATATACTATTTGGGTTTCTGAAGTTGAACCATTTGACAATCCTGAGGACTTTGGTTATGAGAATTTCTTTTCCACATCTTCAGTGGCTGTTACTCATGGAAGGGGGTGGAGAGATGTTGTTGAACACCTGCAGGGGCCATTGCCAAATTTCTTCCCCAAAAGGGTAGGTCCCTTGGACAATGGCTTTGGGGGCCAGACTGGAAGCAGAGCAGGTGTTAAGGGATGGGTAGAGGGCTGCACAGTTGCCATTTCCAACCCTCTTGGGCCCAGGTCCTGGTCTGCTTCATTGAGGGGAATTGGTCAAAAGGTGGTTGTCCTACCAGCCACATGCTAGCTTTAGTCTCTCCTTCAGTGCATATTTCTGCTTCTTAGACTAATAAGTGGATGGAAATTAGTTGGTTGTTGATGGCATGGCCATCAGGGTTCAGAAATACTGGAAGTTTGGGAGGAATGATTATGAAATAAACCTTTGTGACCAGCTCTGAGATTCATTCCCTTATTTGCAAATACTATGTTATTCTGTAGTTGTCAATTACAGATTCACAAGGCTATTTAGATTTTACTATTAATTCTGAATCATGTGCCCATCATTTCCTGAATCAGAAGATTCAGAATGGAAAGGATATAGATATCATCTAGACCATACCCCCTCTTCTAATAACTGGGAAAGTGAGTTACTCAAAGTGGGACAGTGACTTGCTTAAGGTTACTCAAATAGTAGATTTGGAATTCTAACCCATCTTTGAACTCCATAAGTTTATATTTCCTTCAGTTGGCTAGCATGCCTTGGGGCTTCAACCCATCATTATTCCTTAGCTCAATATATACTCAGGCATTGAAATTAATTTTAATATTATCCTATGCACAATAATAATTAGGGAATAAGATCTCTATAAAAAGGTACTGCTGGTCAAAATTATGTTTTCAGTTGTGTGCCCAATAAGATTTTTTTTTCCCAATAAGATTTTATGTGGCAACCAGGTGGTACAGTGGATAGGGCACCAGGCCTGGGGTCAGGAAGACTCCTCTCCCTCAGTTCAAATCTGATCTCAAAAACTCACTTTCTGTATGACCCTGGGCAAGTCATTGTTTGCCTCAGTTTTCTCATTTGTAAAATGAGCTGGAGAAGAAAATGGCAAACCACTCCATTGTCTTTGCCAAGAAAACTCCAAAATGGGGTCATGATGAGTTAGACACATCTGAAACAACTGAATAACAAGATTTATGTCCCATTGTTTCTTTCTACTCCTCTCAATCTACTCCTTACCTATCTGACCATTGACTATACTTGGAAATAAGTAAATAGAATCCATTTAAACTCAGATTTGGATTTCTGTGGGTTCAAATTATATCTTTGAAATGTTATGTCTGCAAGTAGTGAAATGCCATCTAAGGAATGTTAGTTTTGTTTTCTGACTCTTTAAGGTATGGCTTTTGGGGGTGGTGGTGAAGGGGAGGTTCTAGTTTATCATTTTATGTAGCTTGCACCTCTAGAGTGAATCTGATTTGAACCAAAAATTTAAAGTATTAATCAGACAATTTCCCTTATGGCACTAGAATTTTATTATTTAGTGTAAACTTAATATCTTCACAACCAAGAAAATAGGTTTCATTTATAGAAAATTATTAAACATTTGAAATAGCTTTTTAAAAACTTAATTTAGCCCTATCAGAGAAAGGAATGATTATAGGACTTTGGAGGGGACCCTATAAATCATCTAATCCCAAGGGGTTCTTAATTCAGAGTCCATGAACTTGGTTCTTTAAAAACATGTTTTTTTGTTAACTATATTTCATTTCATTGGTTCCTTTTGTAATTTTTGTATTTTGTTAGAGACATTAAAACATTATTTGGAGGAGTCCATAAATTTCACCAGACTGCCTGAGGGATCTATGACACAAAAATGATCAAGAACCTCTATCTAGTCTCAACTATTCATTTTTATACATAAGGAAAAAGAGTCCCAGAGAGCTTAAGTGAGTTGCCTCTGGTCCTTCTGTTTAGTTTAGTTTAGACTTGCCATCTTTCCCACCTGGGACACTGTCACTGGTCATCCTTCTAGCCTAGAACTCTCTCTCCTTCCTCACCTCTACCTCCTGGTTTCCCCAGCTTCCTTCAGATCCTAGCTGAAGTCTCACCTTCTGCAAGAACTCTTTCCTGATCCCCCTTAATGCCATTGCCTTCTCTCTGTTGACCGTCTTAGTTTATTCTGTATATATCTCGTTTGTAAATAGTTACTTAGTGGTAACAGTATTGTCTTCCCCATTAGACTGTGAGCTCCTAATCAAGAACTGTCTTTTGCCTTTTTTTTTTTTTAGTATCCCCAACTCTTAGCACAGTGCCTGACACATAATATGCACTTTTAACATTTTTTGACTTAACTTGATACTGACGATAAGTGTCTGAGAAAGTATTTTTACTTCAAATCCAGTGTTCTTTCTAATACATGATACATAGTGGCCAGGCTGCTACTGTTTGTGAAGTCATTGATAATAATTAACTAACCATTTCAAATTCAAGATATTAAGCACAAATTCAATTCAAGTCAACCAACATTTGTGAAATGCAGGGTCCTGTGCTAGATATTGTGGTAAATGTGGGGAGCAAAATAATAATAATAATGAAAAGCAAGCATGCTCTTAAGTAACTTCCATTCTAATTGGAATTCAGGGAGATAAGGTATATGTTAGAAAAGTAAATACAACATAATTGGAGAGGGGAGAGAAAATGAACAATTGAGGAGGATTGGGGTAGGCTTCATGGATGAACTGACATCTGAATTACAACCCGAGGGAAAGTAAGAATACTGAGATGTATACATGTGGCAGTGTCCCCAAGTAAATCACCAGAAGTGGGTACTGGTCATCAGGTTTCACAGGTCTTGAGAGGTTCTTTACACAACTCGGGTGTATCCTGGATGCATGCAACTGACCTTTTTAGTGTTGATTTCAGATCAGCAAGTAGCTGTCTTGCACAGGAGGGAGTCCACTATGATTTTTTTTTTTCTTTACTGTGATCCTTCCTGGATAATCCTTAAGTATCTCTCCATTCTTACCTTGTATCTTTCCTTGGAGCACAAACAGCTGTTTCCTTCTCAGAAGGTCCTATCTTCCATCGCCATTGCCCTTAGGAAGAATCTTACCTATTATTTCTCAGTACTCAGTGGCCCTTGCTTCCTTTCTCCTTTTCAACCAGACATTGCTCAGGATTCCCTTCTGTCTTTTAGAGCCCTTTCTTCCCTTACTTTGACCTTGAAGCCCTTGCATTTTTTTAAAGTAACATTTTATTTTTCCTGAATTCCCTGAGCTATTTTACCTTCTGACCCGCCTTCACTTTGGGCATTAATGCTACTCATTTGGCTATGGTAACACACAAGTCACTGTAAAATCCTTCTTGCCCTTCATGCATACTGAAAATGAGCTTAATCCTTAGTTATTCTTGTTGGTAGCTCTTGTGACCAACTTCCATCCCAACTACTTATTTTGCTTTGAATTGAGGTAGCATCTCTTAGATTTGTCCCTTCTTCCTTCCCATACCCACCAAGCTAATTGAGGCTCTTTACTCCATAGCTGTATTGCTGTGTGGATATCTGATTCCCTTTCCCCCTCCAATCCTATCCTGTATGATGATACTACTTTTATCATGTGTCTCCCCTGATAATGTCTCCTTGCTGCTTACCATGTCAAATCTGAGTTCTTGTCTCACACTTGAGTCCTCTGTTGTGCTTATCAACAGGAGCCCTCTGATTTAGTTGAGTGCCAAAATTTAGGAGCAATATGACCAGGAGCCAATCATTTAACTTTTCTAAACTTGTTTCCTAATAATTTGAAATGGATACATATCAACCACTCAACAAACATCCTGTATGTAAATACAGGACGGGCTTTGGACTAGGTCCTGGGAATATAAAGACAAGATGAAATGTCTCTTCCCTCAAGGGGCTTACATTCCATCGTGGGAGATAACATGCACAGATAAGAATATACAAAATGTATGAAAGGCAATTTGAGGGTGAGGCACTAACATCTGGGAGATCGGGAATGACCTTATCTTGGGTCCTAGAGGTAAAAGGGAGCATTGGAGTTTATTAAGGAGGGGAGTGACATGGCCATACCTTTTGCTTTGGGAATGTCACTTTGGCAGCTGTGTGGAGGAGAATAATGCTCATACTATCTCCCATATAGGGTTTTTGTGAAGAACCTTTCAATTTCTACATAAATGAACTATTCAAATGATTATTAGTCTAATTGCCCTTTTACTTTCCACCCCCTTTCCCCAATCCCTAATTCCACTCATGTTCATTCTCACCTCCATGACTCTTCTCTTACCATCCCCCTTCCTGGAGTTCTGTCCTCTTTGCCCCTCTAAATTACAGTCACCCTTTGGGTTCCAATTGTACCATTTCACTGGAATTTTAGGATCCTAGATTTGGAGTTGTAAAAGAACTAGCAGACCAACTTATTGGAGGCACAGGGTGAGTCTCGGAAGGTCTTCTTGCCCATCTCACAAAGTTCTTCCCATCAGTGCTCAGCAACCTCAAGTTGTCAACCTCTGGAAGGCCACATTATTTTGTAGTCCATTCAAGCCACTGTTAGGCATTGTTTTTCTCATCTCTAGTAGAATATAAGAGAATGTAAGCTCCCTGAGGGCAAGGAGAGTATCATCTCTGTCTTGAATCCCCAGTGCCTTGCACTGGATACTATAGTAGGACTTAAAAAATACTTTCTGAATTGTAGTTGAATTGGGGCTGCCAGGTGGCAAAGTGGATAGAGTGCTGGGCCTGGAGGTGGGAAGACTCATTCATATTCATGAGTTCAAATCTGGCCTCAGACACTTACTAACAATGTGACCCTGGCAAGTCATTTAACCCTTTTGGCCTCAGTTTCCTCATCTGTAAAATGAGCTGGAGAAGGAAAATGACCAATCTCTCCAGTATCTTTCCAAGAAAACCCCAAATGGGGTCATGAAGATCTTTGGCTCTCCTGTAACCATTGAGGAAAGCAGTGTGAACTAAGTATGTTGGAAACCGAAAGGGAATGAAGTGTTGAATGGGTATTGAGCAAGTGGAGCATGGAGTGGGGAAGGAAGAGAGGATAACAACATTAGCAAAAGCACAAGGTTTCTGGGAAAGCAAAGAGACCTGCCTCAACTTGAGTGGAAGGCTGATGTTGGGGAGGAGATGGTTGATAAAGATAGAGATTTGTAGAGAGCTGAAAGCCAGGCTGAAGAGTTTGAACCTTAGCCTTTATTTTCATCACATTTCCACAGCATGGTAATATGACATTGGTATTCTAGTATGAGTTTGATAGCAGCCAGTAGAATGGATTGGAAGAAGAGGGGGATCAGGCAGAAGTTTTTCTCAGTAGTCTAGTTCGTATACACTTATGGGGATGGATGGACCTGGTGAATACCTATGGCACTTAAACAGTCAGTAATGTAGTTCTTTGCTTCTCATTGATAAATTTCTTCCCCCCCTTCATAGGGCTAGAACTAGAAGGGACAAAGGACATTCTAGTATAATTATCTCTTTTTACAGTTGAGGAAATTGAGGCCCTGGGTGGTTAAGTGAGGTATCCCACGTCATACAGGTAGTAAGCAGCAGAAACAGAGTTTGAGCACAGTTTGGCACAGTGAACAGAGTACTGGACCTGGAATCAAAAAGACTCATTTTCATGAATTCAAATCTGGCCTCAGATACTAACTTTGTGACCCTGGGCAAGTCACTTTGCCCTATTTGTCTATTTCCTCATTTGTAAAATGAGCTGGAGAAGAAAATGGCAAACCACTCCAGTCTCTTTGCCAAGAAAACCCCGCAAAGAGGTCACAAAGAGTCAGACACAACTGAAAAATGACTGACCAACAACTTTTGACACTAGAACTAGTGCTCTTCCCACCACACCACATTATCTCCAGATTGTAAGTCCTGTGAAAGGCCGGTGACAAATTAGATATTGAACACCTAGCACATTCTGACTGTTGAACAAATTGATAACTATGAGTTGCAAATCCTATTCCTTCATGATATCCTTCAGCTTTAACATAGTTGTGTTTAGTTTCTTTAAGACATTTAACAAGCATTTTAAATGTCTGATTTAAAATTTAAAAATCATTGATACAGAATTTACAGTAGAGTTTGTTTCATCCATGCACAAATGCTTGGCAGAGTTCTCATTTCATCAGTATGGTAGAATCTCTGACTTTGTTTAGCCTCTTTTAATATTTAAATGGTTCTTTTTTATTGTAATGAAGCCAACTGTCATTCTGAGTCAGTGTATATTTGTGGTAAATCAGTCAAATATAAGCTGAAGCATATGTACAAACATTTTTTTTAAAATGATGTTTGGCTTGAGAAAGTTGATACTTGATCCATTGCCTCAACACCTGGTTCCCCTCTCTGAGCTGGGGAATTCAGGATTATGAGTGAGATTATATAATTGAAACAGGTGGTGAGGAGCGTCCACAGTAAAGCTGAGGTTCACTTCTGTGTGGAGTGGCATCGGTGAGAAAGGATATTGTTTTACTCATGGGGACCTAAGATGGTAGTTGTCCCTTCTGTTTAAGGAGGGAGGTGGTGATGGCGAAACAGGAGCATGAGGAGCATGTTACTGTAATGGTGTACATGGTGGGACATGGATTCGAATCCTCTCTCTGCTGCTGGCCTGACTTTTGGGCTTCCCTTCCCAGAGCTCAATGGTCATCTCCAAGACTCTTTCTTCCCTGAAATTCTCTGACCCTATATAAAACTTTAACTAGCTATAGTCTTATGAGTTTGGACTGGATATTAAAATGTTCTTCACTACTATGGGATCCTACCTGTAGGAGAAACTTGATGAAGTTCAGTAAGTCAGTGGAGAGGATGTTGAGTAGATAAGCAGTAATAGGTAGAAAAGGAAGGCTCATCTCAAAACTTGAGCTTTAACTGTATTGTTGGCTGGCTACTGACAGAGAAAGGAGTGAAAAGGGTATGGAATGTTCCATTTACAATTTTTGAAGGTCTTGTTATTCTGATGACAAACACCAACAAACATGAGTATTTCAGTGTACAGAGAAAAACCAAAAAAGAGGATCTGATAGTGTAAATTTCTTTTTGCATATGGTTTTTAAAAGTAGATAATAAACCCAACATGTCAATTTCCAAACTGTCCTGCTTACCTGTGTCTGTCTCCTTTAAGACTTGGTTCTATTCCCTTTGCATTTTAAAAAAAGTTTCAATATTGGGCTTTTCTTTCTTTTCCTCTTTGCTCTCTTCCTTTTCCAGACTTCTCCAATCCTACTTTAGAAACAAACACACATTTCCTTTGGAACATAAGAATAGTCAAGCAAAACCAACCGCCATATTGGACAAGTCCACAACTCTCTCATTCTCCACCTTTAGGCAGGTGGTGAGTAGCATGCTTTATCATTGCATTGCTCAGAGTTCTTAAGTCTTTCCAGTTGTTTTTCTTTATGACATGAGCATCATATAAACAAATTGTTCTTTATTTCACTCTTAATTCATATAAGTTTGCCCAAGTTTTTTCTGAATCCATATGGTGGATAGAATACTGGGCTTGGAGTCAGGAAGAACTGAAGTCAAATTCAGCCCCATATATTTACTAGGTGTGTGACCCTGAGCAAGTCACTTAGTCTCTGTTTACCTCACTTTCCTCATCTGTAAAATGGGTGAGGATCAACTGAGATAATATTTATAAAGCATTTAAAAGCAGAATGCCTGGCACATAACAGGCACTATGTAAATGTTAGCTGTTATAATTATAATCATAATAAAGATTATTATCCCTTTTGTCATGTCTTACTCTGAAATTATATTCCCTTCCATTCAGAGGTGATGGGTATTCTGGACTGGGTCCTAGCATTTGGAGTTCATCCACTCCATTCTCCTCATTTTGCAAATGAGGAACCTGAGACATCTGCACAGTTGGGGCCCCATGGGGGGTGGATTATGGAGGACTGTAGGCTTAGAGGTGTGTGGGGGCTGGGGGTGGGGTGAGTTGTGGTAAATAGATTACCTGAGCTTTGCTGGAGCAGAGTGACGAGACTTACTTGAGTTCATTTCACCAAGCATGAAAAGCATCCGTTAAGTGTGTGCTACAGTCTTGTATAAAACACAGCCCCTATCCTCAAGGAATTTATGGTCTATTAAGTGAGAGACATGGATGCAAATGACTGAAATACAAAAAGTGTGAAAGTATTTGGGATACAAATAAAATGCTTGGAGCTTACTCACAGGAAGGGGACTCATACCGGCTGGAGAATTTCAGGGCTTCCTCGGGAATGGTCCTGTATTTCTGGACTAGGGTACATGCCTATAGTAATGAGAGTTTCATCTGTAAAGGCAGAAGTGGGGAATAGTGAATGCAGGGCTTTTAATACTAAGGTTTTTCAATTTGATAATGTTGTAAGTAGGAAATGATAAATTCTTTTTGGGTGGCAATTTGGGTTAAGTGACTTGCCCAGGGTCACATAGCTAGAGAACTCGGGTTCTCCTTACTCCAGGGCTGGTACTCTATCCCCTGTGCCTCTTAGCTGCTCATGATAAATTCTTAAGCAGGAGAATGTCATGACCCATTTTATGGACATACAAGAAATCCAGGCTGGATTATTCACCATTCTCCACAAAAACCCTGACCTTGCCATTGCTTTCATTTTTCCCTGTGACTGAGTGTACCCCTACCCTTATTCTCCTATGTAAAGGAAAGGGCACTGAACTGGGGATGAGTCAGAAGATGTGGATTGGAACCCTTGATATACCCCTTATTAGGGGTGGGACACAATCTTTCTTAGCCATCAGTTTCTGCATCTGTAAAATGGAGATGATATACTCTCTACTTAGGTTTTTGTTTTTTGGGGGGGTGCGGGGTAAGTGACTTGCCCATGGTCACACAGCTAGTATCAAGTGACTGAGGCTGGATTTGAACTCAAGGTCCTCTTGATTCCAGGGCTGGTGCTTTATCCACTGCACCACCTAGCTGCCCTGAGATGATATACTCTCACTACTAATCTCACAGGTTTGTTACAGTGAGCATGAGATAATGGATATAAAGCTCTATATGGACTTTAAAGTGAAATAGAAAGGTAAATTGTTAATATCCACTCTATAAGAATTCTTCAGAGCCCAACCCGGATATCACCATGAAATTTTCAGTCAGTAATGACTTTCTTTGACTTCACATAGCATTTGTTTTACACTTCTCTTGTGCATTTATCATATTTAATTTTATAGACTTTATATTGGGAGGAGACTTTGATAACTGAGTCCAGCCCTCTCATTTTAGAGATAAGGAACCTGTCATCATTTCCCCAGGGTCTGGGATTTGAACCCAAGTTCTCCCATTTCAAATTTAATTCTCTCTCCATCACCCCATGCTGCCTTTTCACCTGTGGCATTTTAGATTGTAAACTCCTTGTGCATTGGGACCTTGTATCCAATCATTGTGTCTGTTCCATCCCTCCCCCAAGTACCTGGCAAAGTGCATCAAAAATAGGAGGTACCTAATACACATTTACTGAATAACTGAATATTAATGGGGTGGAGAAAAAATGAAAGTAAATTTCTCCCATTGATTGGCTTAATTTAAATGTGAGTGTATGTAAATATGCATCGTGGCCTTTCCGAATACTAGGCCATTCAATGTTTATCTAATTGAATCACACATATAAACATGCTTCCTCAATAAATATAGCAGAAGGGACTAAGGAGCGATGCACAGATATGAAACCTAAGAATTCTGATGAATTATGATGATGGCTTTGATTCATGTGAGTTACAATCATGGGGTGTGGGCACTGAAAGGGATTTCAGGAATCATGGTAGCCATCTTTTCTTATACAGATGTGGAAAACCATTCCTAGAGATGTAAAATGACTTGTCTAAGGTCACACAATTTAAGGCAAGGGATGAGACTCAGACCCCCGATCCTGAGTTCAGCTGGGGAAAACGATAATATTTTGCATTGATTAACAATCATTTATTAAGTGCCTCCTATGTGCTAAGTACTGGGGATAGATCCAAAGGCAAAAACAAGGAGTTTATAATGGAATGGAGTAAACAACATGCAAATAGCTATGCACAGACAGAGCCTAGAGCGTCATGTTTTCCAGAGGGCATTTACATATGTTGTCTGAACCCTATTGGGTAGGCAGGGTAGATATTAGGATCTTCATTTAACAAGCAAGGAAACTGAGACCTGGTTTGTTTAAGTGATATCACCCATAAAACGGGATTAATGAATGCAAAGTGTAATTCAGATAGGGACAGAGACTACAGGGTGCTCCCAGCTGAGCCTGCCACCTCCCTACGTGCAGATCGGGACCTTAGAGCTTCCCCAAAGGCTGAGAGGGGTTAAGGAATTTGCCCAGGGTCACATGGCCAGTATATGAAAGAGGGAAGATTTGAACTCAGTCTTTCTGGCTTTGAGGCAGGTGCTCTGCTGTCATCTCCTACAGCCTCTTCTGATAGATTAGAACAGTTCTAAAAGTTGATTCTCTATCAACCCTACCAGGCTGCCTCTCCTGCAGTGCAGCAGCTTTTGGCAAAGTTTTAGCAAAAGTTGAACTTGTTATAATTGTATTTCAAATGGCTTAAACAGATCTATTCCCCCCACCTTCCCCTTTTCCTTGTCTAAATTTTGAAGACATAAGTATGCTATTTTCCCTTTTAACTAGTTTTCCCCTTGTGAGCTACTATGGTTATGCTAGTAGAAGCATCTCAGAAGACATTCCTTCCTTCCTTTCTTCCTTCTTTCCTCTGTCTCTGTCTCCCTCTGTCTGTCTCTCAATATTTATTGAGCCCCTACTATGTACAAATAAATGTGTGAGGAACTGAGGGAGACATAAAGAAAACCCAGACCATGTCCCTCTTCTCATGGAGTTTATAATCTACTATATAAGAGCTGGGAAGGGGGTATGAACAATTCTTTTTTTTAACCTTACCAGGCTTTTTACAAGTCCCACCAGGGAAGAAATTATGCTCCAGCTCGGTCCCTGATTTCACTGCTCTCTGGGAGCAATTTGCTTTAATAATTCCCCTCTTCCCCATTAATAGTAAACCTTCTACTAAAAGGAGGGAGAGTGGGACTCTGCAAATAAATGCAGTAGATTTTTAAGTGAGATGCAAAGGGATTTGCCTTTTGAAAATGGGGACTCAGCATGGATGTGTTAGCAAGAAAGGACTCTAAAGTACTAGAGTCATGTGATCAAGCCAGGTCTCCTTGAGTCTTGGGTACCATGTGTTTAGGTACTCCCTCCAGTAAGGGGTTTCTATTGTTGGTCATTTAAAGTCGGTGTATAATAGAAAGTAACAGGTCATTTGCCCAGTAGTAACAGCTCCTGTTGTGTATGAAACATTGTACTTACAAAATGTTTTTCTCTTAATAAACCCATGAGTACATGGGGCAGGCAAACATCAGTCATTTTACCAGACACTCAGAAAAATTTGGTGACTTGTCCAGAATCATATCAGAGCTGGGCCTCAAAGTTAGGTTTTTTTCCCCTGACTCCCCCAGGTCCCCTGTTCCCCTCCCCCATGCTACTGCCTCTGGGGCAGACCTGTAGGCATTATTTTTCAGATGAGGGAGGTGGGTTTGGTAGCCAAATGGTTTGTCATCTTTTTTCCTTAATTGACTACACAGGGGCCTTGTCTGAAGGATGCCTTCTGCCCATTAGAGCTTTATTAAGCTTTTTCTTTGGTTTTGGGGGTATAGTGGAAGGACCAAAAGTCCTAGCTCTGACACTTAAGCGATTTTTGTGACCCAGGAACAATTGACTTAACAATCACTTGTGCCTCAGGTTCCTTATCTATAAAATGGGCATAATAAGACTTCTTGTGAAGCCTCAGAGTCTTACAGAAACATGAGCAAATAACCAATACAGAAAAGCATTTCTGTATTCTTGGAAATTAATACATGGTAATAATACTTGGCATCTTGCAAACCTTAAGGTATTTTGTAAATATGAATTATTATTATTAATTGTTTTCCTGAAGGAAAACCCACCATCTTATCCGTAATTGTTTGCTAATGATTTTATACCTGTTTTATCCCAGGTAAGATTTAACTCACACATTCTAGTGAAGTTGGGGGCTGTGTATATAATATTCTCATAATGATCACTTTGCTGGTAACATGGATGGACTATAAATGATGGGTTAATTTCAGTCGAAGCCATTTTCCTTACTCAGTGGCTAAGATTACTGACATTATGAGCTTCATATGGTAGTTTCCGAAGGTGTTTGCCTGCTTTCTCCCCATTTAGACTGTGAGCTCCTTGAGGGCAGGGACTGTCTTTTGCATTTCTTTGTATCCCAACTGTTAGCACAGAGCCTGACTCATAGTAGGTGCTTAATAAATGCTTCTTGAATTGCCTTGGCTGGTACATATATGAAGTCTTTCATTTTCTTCCCACCCAGTTATTCTGAGTCAGAACTGACTTTCCACAATTGTCTGGCCTAGGGGTTCTTAACGGAGGATCTGTGAACTTTAAAAAAAAAATTGGATAACCATTTCAATATCGCTAACTCTGCAATTTATTTCACTAATTTAAAAACCTTTATTCTGAGAAAGGGG
The DNA here is from genome assembly GCF_019393635.1 of Dromiciops gliroides. Classification (NCBI taxonomy): domain Eukaryota; kingdom Metazoa; phylum Chordata; class Mammalia; order Microbiotheria; family Microbiotheriidae; genus Dromiciops; species Dromiciops gliroides. Next base: position 708,216,607 of record NC_057861.1, read on the forward strand.
TCCTGGGCTTCCCCAGACTGTGGCCCCCTGGTCCAGAGCCTGTGGCTTCACCCTCACTGCTGACAATTGGGAAGCTGTTCCTGCCAAAGCCAGGACCAGTTCCAAAAGTAGAGAGATGTGACCGGGGCAAATATTCCCTGAAGTTGATAAGAAAGTGAGGGCTGGCCCAGCCACTGGTTCAGGGAACATAGGAGATGGGACAAGTAGCTGCCCTGACACCATCATATTCACAAGTAGAAGTCACTAGAACTTGGATCTGTGACCTTCTAGGTTAGTGCTGGCATTGAGGCCAGGCCACCTGCTTCTCTTGGGGGGGGGTGGTACGGGAGGGGCTCTAAAAGACCTAGTGTAGAACAGGAAGCCTGATACTATTCATCCTGAATTTTTGACAATTCCATGCAGGCTTTAGTTTTCCTTTGTATGATCTATGAAGTTTGTTAAACAAATCAACAGTGTAGATATTTATTATGGGACATTTTTTTAAAGGTACTTAAGAAAATGATTGGTTTTAAGCATTTTAGGACTTGCTGATTATAATTGGATGTTTCGGCTGGAGTTCTACTTGGAGGTAGGGAGTTTGTTAGGTCCACAAAGTGCTCAAAGGCAATGCCTACTGAAAGAGACCGAGTGTCCCAAAAGTCTTAGTGCAGTCGTAAACAACTGGCTTACGACTGTGCTAAGACTTTTGGGAACACCTAGTACCATAGGACAGTTTTCACTCATTCAGACTGTCGTCCCCATCTGGTTAGTCTAAAGTAGAGACTTTCCCGTGTCCAGGCAATATTTAAGCAGATCTGTGATCTCATCAGTGCAGGTATTCCTTCCAATAATGACTTTAACCCATGTATTTTGCACATCCTGTTTGACTGTCCTTCCAGAAATCCAATGACTGGGGGTGGGTGGGGGTAGGTCGATCTGGTGCTCTGGAAACCTCCCTCAAATTCTTTTGATCTCTTCACTGGCCTTTGCAATCCCCTCTTTCATAGTTCCCCCCCAGTACCAGTGAACACAGCAAATACATTTTAAAAATGGCAGCCCTAGGGGCAGCTAGGTGGCGCAGTGGATAGAGCACCGGCCCTGGAGTCAGGAGTACCAGAGTTCAAATCCGGCCTCAGACACTTAACACTTACTAGCTGTGTGACCCTGGGCAAGTCACTTAACCCTAATTGCCTCACTAAAACAAACAAACAAAAAATGGCAGCCCTGATTTCTTGCAGTACTTTGGAGATGAGGCATAGACAAAATACACGTCCTAGCGTGCATCCAGAGACCTTTCTCTCTGTCCAAGTCTTTACTGTATTCTTACCCCTTCTGGTCCAGCAGGGGTGGAATCTACATTGGGAATTTCTTTGCAACAATGGCGGTTAAACATGAGATACTGAAGAGCTGGGGTAGGTAGAGGCAGAACCTATTTCTATCTGAAGTAAAGGTTTTGCGGAGGAGCATTACATAGGAGAGAGGGCAGCTCTGGGTATATTTGGGAGGGTGTACACTGGCAGGACTCTGAAAGGGGGAGGATGGCAAGGGCCAGTGGAGTGCTTGTGAGGGCTGTGGATGTGCATAGGATTTAGGGAAGGAGTGTGCCTTTTCATGAAGGAAGTAGTCATTTTCTCCTCCCATTAGGTTGGTTCCCTGGGGCAAAGCCTTATTTACCACTTGGTAATGATGGCTCTGGATTTAGGTCTGAAAGAGCAGCTTTTCAGCAGCTGAATTTAATATATTAGGTACTCGTGACCTCAGGTGCTTATGGCATTAGGTCCACATAACCTTCCTTGCCACCGTTTTCCAAACAGCAAGACCCCTGTTCCAGTCCTGTTCCCATGGAATGACTATCCCCTTGTTGTCACTAGTTGTTCTAATAAGAGCTTATATTTATGGAGTGAACCATAGTGGTTAGAGGAGAGCCAGCTTCAGTATTTGGAAGACCTGGTGCAATGGAAAAAACCTGACTTTGGAGTCAGAGGATCTGGATTCCAATCTGGCTCTGTTACCTGTGTGACCTTGGGCAAGTCACTTCATTTCTAGTCTTCAGGAAGTCTCAAATGTAAAATGAGAGAGTTGGTCTAGATTTCTTCCAAGATTCCTTCTAATTCTAACCCATGATGCTTTGGGCTTAAGTCCTATCTCTGACACACCAGCTATGTGACCATGCATGGGTCAGTGCCAGGCTACCCTCTGAGACTATGCCAAGAAGTTAACTGATCCATATTGGTGGAGGGAGTTTCCACACCAGGACACCAGAAATCCTGGCTATAGAGCTCCCCTCCCTGCAAAGTAGCACTTTATGCTTACAAAGTGCGTCATATATGATACCTCATTGGATTTTTACAATCACCCTGTAAAGTGTATTGTGAGAATATCATTTTCCCTGTTTTATAGAAGTAGTTAAATATTTTCCCCAAGATCCTGTAGATTGTAAAGGACAAAGCTGAACCTCAAATTCAGACCTTCCAACTCATAAATCCCTTGTTTTTTCTACTGTACCCACTAAGGATACAGGGCTGTTGTTATGTGATATGTGTCTCCACCTGGGGACCTTGGGGTTAGAATCCTAGGAAAGGAAGTACAAGTGAACCCCAGGAAGTACTTAGCAAAGGATGGTTTCCTGAAGAATCATAGTCTTCCTCTTGTCCAGCCAGGTGATTCAGTGGTTAGAGCCTCACACTAGGAGACAGGAAAACCTGAATTTCAGTCCTGCTTCCAGTACTTATAAGTTGGGTGACTCCTGGCAAGTTGTTGAACCTGTCAGCCTCAGTTTTTTCATTTGTAAAGTGGGGATAATAGTACCTACTGCATTGGGTTATTGAGGGTTAAATAATATATTTTGAAAGCACTTTCCAACCTTGAAGTACTATATAAATGCTAGAGGTTATTATTAGAAGTTCCCCCTTCTTTTGCTGTTTAAGAATGATTGGCCCAGTTTAAGAACACAGAGTCCTGTGTTGTCAGCTAGCACTGTTAATAGTTAATTACACAGGGCCAGCTAGGTGGCACAGTGGATAGAGCATCAGCCCTGGATTCCAGAGGACCTGAGTTCAAATTCGGCCTCAGACACTTGACACTTACTAGCTGTGTGACCCTGGGCAAGTCACTTAACCCTCATTGCCCTGCCCCCCCAATAATTAATTACACAGATTTTAGAGTCATAATTTTTTCAGTACCTCAGTTTCTTCATCTGTGAAGGGGGAGTAATCCTCCCTTAGTTACCTACAAGAACATTATAAATAAAATGCCATGATGTTTGAAAGTATTTTTCAAAGTAAAAGACATGCAAATTCAAGGAACAAGCAAACTGATGCTTGGGAACTGGAGTATTCTGCTTAATTAAATTTCAGGTTAACCGAGAATCAATCAGAAAAGCTTTTTTCTTTCAATTTAGAAAAAAAAAATTTTCCCTCAAGTGCCTGCTTTCCTCCCATGGTACAATGTACTGAATATGAACCATTCTCTCCCTGATGGTTTTAGAATTTCCCAATGCCCCAGGTCCATTATTAGCAATATTCTTCTTAATTGAACAGTAGTTATAGTTGTATCCTGCATCCCCTCACGCTCCCTTTGAGCAACATCACTTCATAATATCATTGTACAATACAATATTGTTGATGCATTTTAACCAGATCCCACCATGGTACTGGGAAGGTCCCTGTGAGATGTTTGTTTCTTTCCTCCCTCCCTTCCAGCAATGAGGGTTTAAGTGATTTGCCCAAGATCACACAGCTAACGTCAAGTGTCTGAGGTTGAATTTGAACTCAGGTCCTCCTGAATCCAGGCCGGTGCTTTATCCACTGTGCCACTGAGCTGCCCCCCTCCCCCCAGCTTGTTTTTTACTGCAGATGTGGACGAAGTGCAGAGGTATCAGTCCTGAGGCCTGTGCACAGCCCAGAACACTCCTAAGTGGGGCCCAAATCAGATTAAAATGTAATTGGGCAATATTTAACAAAATAAATAGAAATACAATAAAACAGATAACAGTACATTTTAAAAGTAAGTCAGGGGGGCAACTAGGTGGTGCAGTAGATAAAGCACTGGCCCTGGATTCAGGAGGACCTGAGTTCAAATCCGACCTCAGACATTCAAGTCACTGAACCCTCTTTGCCCTGCAAAAACAACAACAACAACAAAAGTAAGTCAATAAGTCAAATTCCTGTAGGGATCCTCACATATGATTTAGTGGCCCCCATTTCTATTTGAATTTAACACCACTGGGTGGACATTGGCCTGACTCAATACCACTGTCAGCAAATACACTTGGAGTGATATTCTTGAATGAAAGCCCAATATCAGTATTTCTCCTTGTCATCTATCTCCTTTTCCTAAAAATTAGACTATAAGTGGGGAAAATCTTACATTGAGTTTATTGATATTTTACTGAGCAATAATAATTTTGGGGCAGCTAGGTGGCACAGTGGATAGAGTGTGGGAGGTGGAATCAGGAAGACCTGAGTTTGAATTCTACCTCAGACACTTAATAACTGAGTACCCTGGGCTTTTCCAACTTTAGCTGAGAGATAATAGCAACTACCTTGCAGAGTTGCTGTGAGGAGCCAATGATATTGAGATCTCCTTCCATAGCAAACATGTAAAATGTTCTGCAAGCCTTCTACCACTTTATAAATCTGGATATTATTAATAACCAACAAGGCAGATTGCCCCCTCAGCAGATCTCATTACTGTTATTCAGCATTTAATAAATGTTCATTAGTTGATTGATTATTAATGCCCCATTAGTCACTGAGCACTAGCTCTCAAGGAGTTCCAAGTTTTGTAGAGGAGATAGGACATGGCCGCACATCACTATGCAGAGTACAGAATTACAAAGTCCTCTGAGTTAGGATACAGGACAAATAGAAATCAGGACTCATCAAAGGGGACTGCAGAATGTTTCTGGGTTCATCCCCGGCCCCCAACCATGTTATGTTTCCCATGCAGGGATGGTTTAACCACCCTGCTGGTAGATTAGACTCACTGTGCACACACACACATACACGCCCACACACACGCTTGCAAACACACTCCTGGCTGGCTGAGGAAGGCTCTGTTTGAGTTATGTCAAACTGTCGGGCTCTTACTGTGTCCAGGCAGACACTACGTCACATGGTTATCTCTGTTTGCCTTCTATGTATTTCATCATGTTGCCCAACAGCCCTATTCCCCCCCCCCCCCAAGTTAAATGGGATGAAAAGGCACAAGCTGAACTATTTGAAAGAGGCCTATCCCCAGCTGCTGCTCTGGGAGACAGAGAAGTATTATTTGGAAGAAAGTGAATCTGTCCTGGCTGTTGGTGTTTCTGCTCTTGCACAGACACTGGTCTGTACAGTAATGAATTGGGGAGATCTGAGATGGACCTTGAGATGGTACAGGACAGTTGTTTTATCAGAGTCCTGCCTTGTCAGGAGGGTGATGTCAATTCTGGGTGCTGTGGCCTGGGGTCGAACAGAGGGAGACAAATTTGCTCGAGCCCGCAGTGTGCTCTGTAGATTGCTCATTGGTAGATTGGGGTGTGGTTTAATTCTCTCATTGGATCCACACGTTGTTAAGGGGAAGGGGAGGTAGCAGAAAACAAACGTTTTTAAGTCTTGGAGGCCACAACAGATATTTAGTTTGGGATAGGAGGGAAAACCTTGAATTACGCAGGGTTTATCCTCACAATTTGTCTTCAGGAATCATGACAAAGCTATTTTCTATGCAATTGTGTCCATTCCTTCCCTTTATAAATCTAAACACTGGTCTTTTTTCTAATCTTGACCAGCATATTCTTTAGAAAGCTGTAGTAACACATTATATTGCTTTGATTAATGGAGGCAATGTGAGAGAAACATTAGGCATCAAATCAGATCAAATAATGCATTTTCAAAGCACTTTACAAACCTTGAAAGTACTATGTACATGTTAGTAAATATTAGAAAAAAAATTCCTCCTTCCTTTGCTGCCTAAGAATGATTGACCCAGTTTAAGAACATGAGTCTTTTTTTTTTTTTTTTTTTTTTAGTGAGGCAACTGGGGTTAAGTGACTTCCCCAGGGTCACACAGCTAGTAAGTGTTAAGTGTCTGAGGCCAGATTTGAACTTAGGTACTCCTGACTCCAGGGCTGGTGCTCTATCCACTGCGCCACCTAGCTGCCCCAAGAACATGAGTCTTAGAGTTAGGAGACCTGTGTCCAGCCCTGGCTCTGTAACTAAATCACACTCAGTCTGGGCAAATGAATTGCCTCTACCTCAGTTTCCCTGTCTCTAAAATGAGAAAAATAATGCATTTTACTCTGTGATTTTATAGCATTGTTTTAAGGATCAAGTGAGCTTAGCGAATTCATTTTGTAACTCTAACGTTCCATGTAAAAATTAATAATAATAATAATAATAATAATAATAATAATAATAATAATAATGTTAATCATTATTCAGTGGGTCATCTCACTATCTTAAATGCTTGAGTCCCAACAATCTAGTTGTGGGAGACAAAATTAACAAGGAAGTATGAAATTGTGAAGCTTCCAGTGGGATAAATCCACAAATGCAAGCACTTTGTCAGCCAGTCCACACAGCCCTGTTGTGGGGTGGGAGTGGGGTGCATGCGGAAGGAGAAGAGGACACCAATTCTTTGAGAATCATGAACAACTCCAGCATTTATTTGTGCTTCCACATAGTGGACCACATATGTGGGACCCACCAGGACAACTTGGAGCTTTGCTAGTGGTTAGCCCATACATAGTAGGTGCTTACTAAATGTTTATTGACTGACTAATAAGTTAAACAGCATCATATGAGTGCCTGTCACCACCACCTGGGGGAGGGGTGGGTAAGCCTCTCCCTTCCTAAATCCCATCCATGCTCTAAACCTGGACTAAGGAAGGTCCTTTCTCCCCTCTGAAGTTTTCCCCAGTCTATTCCAGCTTACACAGATCTCACCCTTCTGTAAACTCCTAGTGTCTCCTTTTAGTATAACGGAAGGAGCATTGTGCTTAGAATCAGAAGATCTAGGAACAAATCCCAGTCTCCTGCCTCCCCTCCCCTGCCCCAGTACTACTTGTGTGACTTTGGGAAGGTTGTAGCTTTCTTGGGCCTCAGTTTCTTCATTTATAAAATGGGGTTGTAGGCTGTTACAGTTTCTTTCAACTTTCAATCCCATGATAGAATATGGGGGTGGTCCGAATTCTACATGTGACAAACTTAAGGAGGCCTAGATTTCTGAATGTCCCAGGCCAGAACAGGTCCTGGTTTTTTCAACATTTAGTTTGAAATGGAAAGTTCCACTTGAGTTTTTCTGCCAGTGTCTCTTAAAGGAAGTCTGACTTGTGGTGTATTATGGGTCACCATATATTTGCTAGTTCATATCGTGCTGACTAAATTGGCAACACGTTTATTTTTCCTGGTAAACATTCAGAGCGCTTGCTTCTTGCTCCTCCTTTTCCCAACAAAATCACACTTGTCATACGTGAATGCAATAGATGACTGTTAAAAAAACCATCCACGCATCAGTGATGATATGAAAATGAGTAGTGGCAGACAAAGATTTCCTTTCTCGGGGACCACAAGGCCTCAGATGAAGTTGACTTTATCCTAATATTCCTCCCAAATTGGGACCAAGTGGAAATAAAAATGGTTTGAACCTCAGATTTAAAAAACAAAACCAAACCCCAAACTTTACTTTCTGAACTCTTACTGCCTGTGGAAACATTGATTATTCTTCCCTTGCCAAAATTCTCTCCCACCACGCCACCCCCATGTAAATTAAAACCTTTTAAAAGTGTTGTTTTAACTTTGAATTTAAAGCAGCTTGGTAAAGAAAAAAGCACAGAGACCCTGGAGTCAGATGACCTTGTTTCAGATCTCACCTTGGGCAAATTAAGTTGCTCCCCCTTTGATGAGCCTCAGTTTTCTCATCTGTAAAATGAGGACATTGAACTTGTGGCCTGCTTGCTCTCTTCTAGGTCTTTGTTATCTTGTGATCCTGAGAGTATATGTATATTTATTTAAACAATACGGGTTGTATTCTTAGTGAAAAAAATAAAAAGCTAAATTGATTTCCATTTTCAATAAATGAGTAATACAGCTTAAATTGTTTTGATATGTGAATGGTCAAGGGCCAGAGTGTTACACTGGGTCAGAATTCCAAGCTAGGTAATCTTCCACTCTCTTGCTTTAACAATTTCACCTAATTCCTGGTGTGTTCAGTTGTGAGAAGCTTTGTCATCACCTTGAGCTATGTTGGAAGTCTGTTGTTTTTCTTCTTGTCTCTCTGGGTGCTAGTGCCTTCTCCTCTGAGGTACTTCCATCTCTTCTGTATATACCATGCATGTGCCTAGTTACTTCCATGTTTTCTTCCCTCTTATCTGGTAAGCCCCTTGAGGGCAGGGACTTTTTTGGTCTTTCTTTGTATCTTCAGTGTCTGGCATACAGTAAATGCTTAATAAATGCTTGTGGGTTGGTTGATTATACCAGAAATGAAGAAAATGTTTCTTCTGCCTTGATTTCTTTTTTTTCTTCTGCAAATAAGTGAACTACTAACTCATAAATTCTTTTTAAACCAAGTAACATGCCAAAAAGAGCGATAAAAATATAACCACCAAGAAAAGTTAATTTGGCATTCTGGTTTTAATGAGCTCAATACTGAGTTTTGTCTCATGCCATGAGCCAGGAATCAAGACCCTTTCAAAACCTGTGTGTTTGATGAGGTTTTGAGATTACTTATGGCAAACAGGCTCTGTTATTTTATTCCAACTTTTATTTTTAAACTTTACCCTAAAGACTACTTGTGCTTAAAAAACCACGTCTTATATAAAATGGTTCATGCTTGGCTTCTAACCACGTTCTGAGCATGGCAGGCATCTGGCCAAAATGCCAAAGCTTTTCCAGTGGGAACAATTTTGGAAGGAACCAGAATTGACTTGGGGTGGGGGTAGGGGGTGGGGAAGGGATTGAATTGTGGGCATGTCCTTGATGATTACATCTACTCTCTTCTTGCAGGTGAAGCTGCTCTAAGAGGTGAACCCAGAATGCAAGCCCTCCCTGTGTCTTCTGCCCTCACCAATCATCGGACAGGGCCCCCTCCCATCAGCCCCAGCAAGAGGAAGTTTAGTGTGGAACAAGGGGATGATGACCTAGACTGTGAAAATGACCACGTTTCCAAGATGAGTCGCATCTTCAACCCCCATTTGTGAGTGTCGTCTTTTTGTTCTATGTAGTCCTTCATGCACAACTCGATCCCAGGATTCTTCAGAGCCCATCGGCTGAGTGTGGCCATCAGGGATTCTGAAATCAATTGTTGTTTGGTTCGGCTGTTGATAGTGCTAGGGGTGAACAACCCCTAAGCAAACTAATACAGTGTAAAAATAATCTGAATGATTGATAGAGAATTTATTTCCAAATGACTTGTATGAATATTGATATTCTTTTTCAAATTTTTATATGGCCACTCTAGATGCCTTGTATCTTTCAGCCATAATTTCTTAGGTTACTTATCCTGTAGGTCATGTTCTCTCGTCTGTATCCACACACACACATACACACATAGCATGTATCTTTCTTAGGAAAAGTGACATTTGATAGATAGTTAGTGTGGCACACAGGAAAGAGCCTTGGATATACAGTTAGCACATTTGGGTTCAAATCCCGGCTCTTCTACTTACTGCCTGGGTGATCTTGGGCAAATCGCTTTATTTCTTTGTACCTGTCTCCTTATGTGTAATTTGTGGGAGTTGGGCTAGAGGTCAATTTCAAGTGCTTCCTTTGACCCTGGGTTGTGTCAGTTATGTGCTAGAGAAGGAAGGAAAGGTCCTTTTCTGTGAAGCCCTTTATAATTTTTTCTCTGTAGGGTTACAGCATTTAAACTTACTCTACCCCATGTGTTAAATATTCATTCCGATCCTACGATATTAATGCCCAATGAATGAATGAATGAATGAAAAAGAACTAAGCTTATGTACTGCCTGTATGCCAGGCACGTCCTGATGGGGGTGGCACCGCATTTATAGACCATCTCTACCTGTATTGGAAAAGCAGTTTCCACTGTACTATGTTCGCTGCCTTCCCAGCATGCACGCTCCTTGGAAAGAGAGAGAAATGCTTTCCATATTTCCTGGGCCTGGAGACATCGCACCAGCTGCTCTGTAGAGTCTGGTCCGACAACTGTGTGGGCACCAGTTGTTATCAGACTTTATTTGTATGATCACATTCAATCCCCGGCAGTCCATCTGTAAAAGATCAAAGGAGTGACTGACGTTGGTCTACGTAGCTCCAGAGGTGCCTTCTGCTCGCCCCATCCTGGCTCATCCTCCCGGCTGTGTCAAGGATGGGGAAGAGGGGCCCAGAGACAAATTGAGAGCTAATTGTTTTGTAATTAATCCCCATGCTGTTCTTCCCCAGTTCTTGTTTCTGGGAATGCTTCTATTTCTGGCAGCAATCTGAAGCGCAGAGAGTTCCCCTTTCCTTCCTCACTGGAGGAAGTGATCCTGAGCGCTTGAGCAATCAGAGGTAGCTTGATAAGTGGAGCCTGCTGCCCTGGCCCCAGCAGCCTGCTGCATTCCACACATTCCACCCTGCTTTGGCCTGTTGTGTTCAGTCATAAGACACTGACGGAGGTATTTATCTTCAAATAAATCACTGTGGTGTTAGTCAGAGGCTGAGCCTGCAGTCTGTAGCTTTGGAATTTGCTACAAATCAGGAATCCAGGACCAAGGCAATGCAAAACAATGAAATCTCACAAGTGGAGAGGAGGAGAAAAAATCTTGTCGGTTTAACTGTTTAGAGCCCTTTGTTCTCTGGGTAGCTGGATGGTGGAGTGGAAAGCCTTGAACTTGTCCTCCAGACCCGGTTCAAGCTCTACTTCTCACCACCTGTATGGCCAAGGGCAAGTTAATGAAACTTTCTTTTTTTCTTTTCTTTGGAGGGTAATGAGGGTTAATCAACTTGCCCAGGGTCACATAGCTAGTAAGTGTCAAGTGTCCGAGGCAGGATTTGAACTCAGGTCCTCCTGAATCCAGGGCGGGTGCTTTATCCACTGCACCACCTAACTGCCCCCATGAACCTTTCTAAGCCTCAGTTTCCTCATCTGTAAAATGAGGGGGTTGGACTAGAGGTTCTCAGAGGTCCCTTCTGATTTGATGAATCTCAATGGTATTCCTCTGATACCTCTAATACTCAAAGGCAGCATTTGTGAAATTATTTTGTGATTTTTTGGTGGGGGGGGTATGGAAAGTAATTTCAGAATTCCTGTGTTGACTTGAAATGTCACTGACCATTGTGCCAATCATAGTACTTTATTTGGCATTAAGTCTGATATGATAGAGTTGGAAGGACTCAATTTCATATACTATTTTCTTTTGGCTTCATATTGAGATAGTCAGAAGCCAAAAATAGCATCACCGGCCACCAGTCTTCTCAGGCCAGATCTATGAGTAGCTAGGCAAAGGGTGATGAATAATCTTGTTAACTAGACCCTCAGGTCTCATAGATTTGCCCTGGAGCTGTACCAGGGACTCTACTTGAGCATTTCATTAACCTGTATCATCTATTTTCTTTTTCTTGTTTCAGCTAATGATTAATTTCAAGGATGTTTCTTAATGCTCTGCTCATGCTTTAGAAAAAGTTAGTGTAGTTTTCATGTGCAAATATTAAGGACGTATTACCTTGCTGCGGTTCTGTAGTGGTATTTGGTAAATACAGTTGTTTGATTTGATAAACGTTTTTCTATTGTTGTCCCCTAAAACAAAGGTTTTCTGTAATGGCTTACAGACCTCTTTTCTTTTCTTCTGGAGCAGAATTATACCGACATTGATAGGATACTATATTTAATCTCTATAGGAGTTCATAAAAATGTGCATTTGGTTTTGTGCTCTTAAATCTAAGAACTTGTGATTAAAATGTGTTTTGTTTATTTTATCATTTGCAAAATCATAATAAATCTGGGGAAGGCGCAGTGTTCAAAAACAGATTTGGCATCTGGCTCAGAGGTTTCAAAGATATATGGTTTGGCTGCATTTCATGAAAACAATTGTATTTAGATAACTTTCCAAACTTAGATTGAAGATCTGGCTTTGTTGAGTCCAGAGCAGGAGGCTGCAGAGAGGGTTATTGAATTTCATTGTATTTTACCCTAGAGAAGATAGTACCTCTGAGCTACAAACCAGGAACTGAGCTCTTATTCCCCTCCCTGCTCATTTAGCCTCTGGATGGATTTCCCTATCCATACAATGCCCATGAGAAATTCCTTTCTCCACCAGAGGGAAAATTTCCTGTATATAGAAAGTCTTGGGCTGGTAAAAAGTACAGTAAGAGCAATTTTAAAGGGTGGATCTTGGGGGTGGGGAGCAGAGAAGAGTAAAAATCAACCAGATTCTCCAAATGTGATCTGGGGATCTTTAATAGTCTGCAAGGATTCCCTAGTTTTCTAGGTTTTCTTTTGCAGTTTAATAATTAATAATAATGTGACAATGTCGGGGCGGCTAGGTGGCGCAGTGGATAGAGCACCGGCCCTGGATTCAGGAGTACCTGAGTTCAAATCCGGCCTCAGACACTTGACACTTACTATCTGTGTGACCCTGGGCAAGTCACTTAACCCCTATTGCCCCGCAAAAAAACAAAAACAAAAAACCCCAAACCAAATAATGTGACAATGTTGCTATTCTTTCTCAGATCAAGTAATGACTCGCTTTTTATGTGTCTTATTGAAATCAGCCCCTAGTCTAATCATTAATTTTGTCTCTTTTCTGCAGTGGAAAATCGAATAACTGATCTGGTGGTTTTCCCACTTAAGTGGCATCATATGGGTTTCTTTTAAAGATCAAACATACCTGAAGATTGGGACAGATACTCTTTCCCAACCAGCTCGAGTCTTTGTTTGCTTTTTCGGTCAATTGTTGTAATAAGTTTTATTGAAGCCTTTTGCTTTTATATGGCAGTCATTTCTGGAAATAGCAATGATAGCAATTCCCCTGCCCCGACCCTGCATTGAATCCTTTCTTATATAAATAAGAAAAATAATTAAGCAAAAACACCTGATAGAGAGACTGTTTCAGATAAAGACACATAAACCTCTCTGGAGTTCTCCGACCCAGTTTGTGAGCCTGTAATTGTCATTTCTCCCAGGGAAGAAAAGAACTGTGTGGTAGACTGACGAATTAATATATAATCTTTAGTTAAGAAGTTTGCTCCTTACTCCCCAGTTGAAATAAACCCAATGATACAGTTAAAAGGAAATCAACCCTAAAGTTCATGTGAAATTACTGGGGGTTTTAAAAAAGGGAAATATGGAAACCATTTATAAATTTGGTGTGGTTGTAAATTAGGAATGGTATCTCCCTTTGCCTTGAGATATTGCAAGCCTTAAAAGCAATGTGTTTGGTGATCTCCAGAGGTCAGATTCTGAAGTGACTCTAACGATTTGTGTAAAGATCAAACATACCTCAATATTGGGACAGATACACATAATTCAATTGACTCTACCTGGCCACTTTTTTGTTTTGTTTTGTTTTTTGTTTTGTTTTTAGTGAGGCAACTGGGGTTAAGTGACTTGCCCAGGGTCACACAGCTAGTACGTGTTAAGTGTCTGAGGTCAGATTTGAACTCAGGTACTCCTGACTCCAGGGCTGGTGCTCTATCCACTGCACCACCTAGCTGCCCCTACCTGGCCACTTTTAATCAGGTTCTTTTTTGCTTAGTAAAAAGGCTAAGTGTTTTTGTGTCAACAAGAAAGTTGAAGTAGCTAGAATAGGTGACTCAAACCAAGTTGACATAGTGAAAAGAATATGCCAAAGCAGTGTTTATTTTAAAGAGACTTATTCTGGGCTGGCTGACAGGTAGAATTTGATGGGGAGGCCTCTGAGCTGAAGAGTTTTGGGTACAGTAAATCACACTTCAAACTCAAGTAGTTTTTACTGGTTTAAGTATTCTATTTGTAATGGAGTTACCCTACTAGGTTGTCAAACCTTGGAGGTTGGGCATGAATTTACAGTTCTTAGCAGTTGAAATTTCTTACCATGCTGTCCCTATACAAAGAATGCTAATAATCCTTCATCCATAGCACATGAGGAGTGGTTTTTTTTGGGGGGGGGTCCACCAGGAGAGAGATGGATACTCATATTTTATTTTATTTTATTTTGATGAATACTCATTTAGAACATGCTTCTTAGCTTAGATGGGACTCATTACCAATGATATGCACTGGGAAGGCCAATAGAAGTAAGCCTTATCTATGGCCATGGAATGGAGCAAGGCTCACCTCATGTCATGACCAACTGAACCAACCATCTTTAATAGACTTTGAGGAACAAGGAAGGACTAAATGAAAGAAAACATTTCCTTGTCCCCCTGGTCATACTGCTTTGGGGTGAAATATATCAGTTGATGCTTTCTTAGTAACTGTAGTCATTTCTTCCCTAAAGTTGGATCCTAGAAAATTAGACTTGAGAGATCACCTAACAGGGTCACCTCATTTCACAGAGTAGGAAACAAATGAATTCTTCATTATTCAGGAGTGAATCTTCCATTTCTGGATAATGCCTTTGCTCTTCCTCATCTTTTTCTGGATTTGGCTCATTTGCTGAAGACAGAGAATTGGAGGAGAGAAATGTAAAACAAGTAATTTTGTCAATTTTAGGCACCGAGAAAGGAATGGGGGAGGAGGAGGGGAGGAGGAGGAAGGCTTCATGTTGCTTGAGCTGAATAAAACCAAGGATTATCCACTTAAATTGGGAGCAGGACATTCTTCAAGTTCCTTTTACCAGTGAACTCACAAATCAAGAGCCCCCAAAATGCTCTAGACAACATTAGGTTTGGGGTAAATATAAACATACAATCACACATCATAAGCTAGTGACAATATTTGGATGTTAATAGTGAAGAACAGGGGAATGGAAAAATTTTAGGTTGGCTATTTAATTGTAAGTAATTTCCCTTCAGGGAGTGCTCAGAAGAAACTAAGTAGCTGTAACCTTGAATAGGCGTTAAAAACATAGTTTGATTGTAGAAATGCTAGAAAGCACCTATGCCAGGTGCTTTTCTATTCTTCGTGTTTGGGGGAGGACTGATTATGGTATTAAAACTCAGATCATGATTTTAACATAGTGATAGAGACTCATTGTGGCCTTGGTTGGAAAATTGTTAAATTGAGTAGTTTTTGACTGGCATGAAAAGTGTGTGATTCCAGCACAACGTTTTTTTTCCAGTTTCCTAGCCCAATTTGATTTCCTTAAATAGTATGTTTTCTTTCACCTCCTTCTTTCTTTCTCTCCTCCCAACCCCCTAGCCCCACTCTAGCTCTCTGATTCATATTGGGAAAAATTTAGTTTTGATGGAGGTATTTTCTATAAGTGCAGAGTCTACACCTTCCCACTGCCACCCCACTTTAAAACACCTCGAAAACCCTATTTCATAGCTTTAATTATAGTGACCCACATGTCCAGTTTATTCAGGGACAGATATAATATTAAATGAACATTTTTTTCTGATTTTCCCTAGTGGTATCAAGCGTATGTTACTTCCTCGTTGATGTTATAAACCTTACTTTTAATAATTATCCCATGTCAGAAAATTGAAATCTAAAAACTGTTTTGTTCCAAGGCTAGTTACGCCCCCATCACTCTAGTAAAGATTATATAATGTCAGCTATGATGAAAACGTAGCTAAGTTTGGGGAGTGATTTTGTTTTCTCTTTATGGCCACTGCTCTGTAATGGGAAATGCATCTGTGGGTTTTGTTGTTTTTTTTTTAATATAGAGAGAAAGAGATGGAAGTGTGAGGCTAATCAAGTGTTGTACCTTTAAATAAAGGTCCCAGGCCTGACCTATGTTGTGTGGGTCTCTTGTTTGTCAGGCAGGAGGCATTTTCTCATTTTCACAGTTCAGCTGAAAACAAAGACCTCCTTATCCTTGCAGGGAGCTGTGCTCTTAAGAGCTGACATCAGCTTTTTCCCAGCAGGCATCATTTCTGCCTTAAGAGTCCTCCCAGGGAGCTTGGAAAGCTGGATAGCCATTTCTTCTCCTGGAGTCTTCTTTGCCAAGTAACACACACACACACACACACACACACACTAAGTGAATGCCAAGGGTGCCAAGAGTCAAAGGGGCAGAAAAAAGGGAATGAAGTTCGTTTATCTAATGTGTACCTGGGGCTTCCACAGTCACCTTATTGTTTCACAAGAGACCCTTCAGCCTTTATTGGCTAGAATTTTATTTTGAACTCTACTAAAGTGGGGGAGGGGGAGGGAGAGAAGAACAATGAGAAAATCCCAGCCTTTTAAGTAATAAGAAACACCCACCAAAGAACAGAGTTGTTATCTGAGAGCCTGCTAGTCAGCACACATAAAATAGCATTTAAAAAAAAAGATTTTAATGGCACTGGAAAAGGACAAGTCATTTCTGCTGAGAGATTCTGGATGAGACCAAATGCATTTCTTGTGGGATATGAGAAAGGAAGTTCTGTCTCTGTTTATCTTCTGAAATGTGGGGACTCCTGTGTCCCTCATTCTCTGTTTGCTGTCTGTCTCCCTTGGATCACTTAGGTTTGTTTCCAGTAGACGCGAAGATGCCACACTCCTGGAGCAGCAAATTGCAGCTGTTCTGCACAAGTCATGGGATTAATCCTGCTTTGGCTTTTCTGACCTCCTCTTATTTGTTACACTGGGGAGCTGCTCAGTGCTCAAAGTGAACACAAGTGCCATTACCTTCAGGAGAGTGGGAGCAGTGGAGGGCTGGAGAGAGGGAAGCCAAAGTCTGGATGATTTGAGATATAGATATAGATATATAGATTCCCCCCCCCCCCAAGTTTTACCTGGAAGTTGAGAGAAATACATAGAATTATGCTCTGAACGATAGGATTTTGTGGACAAGGTTTGGGGATTTTTGTTTTTTGTTTTTAAAACAATCCATTCCAGGCATGTTGTTGCTATCATAAAGAGAAAACAAGGGTATAGAGGGAAGGGTTTGGTTGGTCTCTTTGGTTTGTGCCTTGCTTTTTCTGCATTGTCTTGTTTTGAAACCAAAATACAACCAAACTCCACCCCCCCCCCCAAGAAAAGAGGTTCATCAATTTGAAGTTTCTTCCGAGTTTGTCTCCAAAACACAATTAGAGAACTTAATGATGCAGTAATATAGTGGATCTGGCAGTAGCTCTCAGCACTGCCAAATAGGGGATCCAGATTCTGGACCAGAGCCTCCAAATCTTGACGGTCTTAAGTGTGCTGCCCAGAAGAAGGAACCAAATCATGTTGTCGTCCTCTGTTTGAACTCCCCTCCTCCTCACCTTCCCATCTCTGGAACCATTTAAGAAATGATATTGATGGATTGGAATAGGGACTACGTGAAATTGAGTTCCAGGAGTTGGCCGAGTTGCTTGAGAAGTCGCTATCAGGGGCAGTTCATTCAAGCGACTCAGAAGTGAGTGGATGCGCTTCCCACAGTTTATCACGGCTGTTTTCACACGAACAAGTGGTGCTTGGGCATTTCCTCTGCTTGCTAGTGAGCTAAGACATCTTGGCTGTATTTTGGATTTAAGACGCCATCCCCAGTGAAGCAGTGACCTAGTGTGGAACTGACAAGAGAGAAAATTCTCATATGCTCCTGGAAGTTGGAGTGACAGAAAAATCTCATGTTTGAATTTATGTAACCTTTTGTTTTTCTGGGGGGTTTCCCCTTAAGTTAAACGAGTCTTTTTGGGTGGAGTGTATGTATATAAACCCGTGTGTGTGTATGCATATGTGCACACATGTATATTCACATGTGTAGTATATATGCATGCCTGTGTGTATACATGACACAATACACATAAAGAGATACACACAAAGGGTGTCCCTGTTCTAATGCAGTTTGTTGTGTTTTTTTTTGGCGGGGCATTGGGGGTTAAGTGACTTGCCCAGGGTCACACAGCTAGTAAGTGTTAAGTGTCTGAGGCCGGATTTGAACCCAGGTACTCCTGACTCCAGGGCCGGTGCTCTATCCACTGCGCCACCTAGCTGCCCCCTCTAATGCAGTTTTAAGCTTTGAATAACAGAAAACTGCATTAAGACTTTTGGGACACCACATATATGTACATATCACATACATACATATAGTGCCTCTGATTCATAATGAGAAAATAATTTTGTATTTGCCTAAAAATTTAATAAAGAACCCTGGATAAAAGTATCAATTTTTTTTTTTTGGTGAGGCAATTGGGGTTAAGTGACTTGCTCAGGGTCACACAGCTAGTAGTGTCAAGTGTCTGAGGCAGAATTTGAATTTAGGTCCTCCTGACCCCAGGGCTGGTGCTCTATCCACTGTGCCACCCAGCTGCCCCCTAAAAGAATTGATCTTAGACATGAGGTCTTAGGCCTATTTATAAGACTATTACTAAATGGGGAAAATTATTTAGGGCCTTTCAAGACTATAGGACAGTTTTCTATTTATTTATTCATTTGTTCGTTCATTCATTCATGTTACATTTTGAGTTCCAAGTTGTCTCTCTCCCTCCCTCCCAACCCAGCATTAGAGAAGTCCAATGTTTTAATTTATGTATATGTATACAAAATATTCAATTGCACAATACATATGCAATATATACCATGCATGCATATATACATGCACACACATATGTACATACATACATTCCATACTTCCATATAACAAATCTTTCTCTGGAGGTAGATGGCATTTTCCTTAAGTCTTCATAGGAAATGGTCATAGGATTGATCATATTACTCAGAATTATTTCTCTCTATTGGCTTATACTTTTAAGGAGACTAATTATTAACCTCTGTCTCTCTTTGTTCATCTTTTCTTTTCTCTTGGAACCTTTCCACCTACCACAAGCACGATCAGGTCTTCCGTATTCTTTTTTTTTTTTAAAGTGGGGCAATTGGGGTTAAGTGACTTGCCCAAGGTCGCACAGCTAGTGAGTGTCAAGTGTCTGATGTTGGATTTGAATTCAGGTCCTCCTGACTCCAGGGCTGGTGCTTTATCCATTGCACTACCTAGCTTCCCCCAGGTCTTCTGTATTCTTAAAACAAAATTTTAAAATCCTACAATCCAGCTTATGTTCCATATCTCCATCTGTTGAGGTCCTTTTCATTTTTTCTAAGTCCCAGTTCTGATGCTACTTCTTCCAGGAAACCTTTCCCACCTGAATGTGACCTCTTTCACCTCCAAAGTTTTTACAGCATTTTGTCTGGATCTCCCCTTTACCACTGCTCCGTGATATCCCATGTAATACCTTGTTTCATGCTGATTTCTGTACACAGTGTCTATTCACACAGAGGCACCCTTAGATTGTAAGCTCCTTGAAGACATGCCCTGAAACTTATTTATTTCTTTCCCCCAGACGCCTAGTATAGGGCCTGGCATGCAGTAGGTTTTTCATTAACAAATATAAGACTTCTGCCCTGAAGTGTGCCTTGTCATATTCAGAACCTTTGGGGTTTCTCAGTTGGACTCTCATTCCTAGTATTGAATGTCATGATGAACAATGTCCTGAGGGCCAAAAAATACCTCCCAGGCCTGGAGCCTCTCTCATTGTAACAGGTCAGAGTAGGGCTCAACAAACAGGCCAGCAAAGGGCATTTCAGTACTGCCACACAGATACCCCAAGGTCCTTTCAACTCCAGTGATAGAATGTGACAGCTGGAATGAAACCTGTGAATTGATGTTTATAGGTGCTTTAAAGTTTTCAAAGCACATCACCTCCTTTATCTCACTGGATACTTACAATAGTTCTGTGAAGCAGGGTTCTGTTACTGTCACCGTTTTACAGATGGGAAGACTGAGGCCAGGAAACATTAAGTGACATGTCCAGGGACACAGAGCCAGTAAGTGTCTGAGGTAGGATTTGAACTCCATTCTTCCTGACTATGAGGGAGGCATTCTATTTGCTATATCATCCAGGGCTGGCTTTTAGGATCCAGTATATGCTAAGTGGACAAATGTGAGTAGGCTATAAATCTTATAGGAGTTTAAAGAACATCAAAGAGATCATTGAAGGTTTGGGTAGACCCAGAGGTACTTCAAAGACCCCTTTTAGTCTCTGATCTTTTCCCCTTTCCCTCCCTCCCTCCAAAGGAAAACCCAGACACAGGTGGAGGCTTGGAAACGTGGGTTAAGATGGAACTCTCTCCCCTGTTGTCTTGGCAACTGTTAGCTTGGGAATTCGGGGCAGGACTGAGATCTCTCTTGCTTATCTCCCCCCCCCCCCCCCCCCCCCCCGCTCCCCGATATTCCCATTTGTCAGGCCTGACTTACAGTGTAAGCTTCCCATAAGCTCACAGGGTGTAGTGACCTGTGGGCACTGTTTTCAGGTAGATGTGTAAGGAAGGCTTTTTGATGGGGAATTGAGATGGGAGAAGGGAACTCTGAAGATAGACATTTGTTATGTCTTATCAAAAATATGCCTGTCCACCTCTTCTAGAAAGCAGTTGGGAATTATGCTAAGAAAATTATTAAAAATGTTCATGCCCTTTGACCCAGAGACCATACCTTTTGGCTGTTAGGCATATACCCCAAGGATGCCAGTTTTTAAGAGAAAGACCCCATATATACCAAAATGTTTGTAGCAGCAAAGAACCAGAAACAGAGTAATGCCCATCAATGAATGGGTAAGGGTGTGTGGTGGTTATGGGTATAGAAGAGTACATGTGATGCCAGATGTTTCTGAAGTGTTGGTTAGTTTTCCCCAAACTGTTCCCCCTCCTCTTTTTTATTCTTTATTTTAGGGAATGACTCTCTGGGAAAGGAAGGAGGGAGAAATACAATGGGAAAGAGATGAGATGTAAAAATAAAATATTGATAATTATTTTTAAAAATAAATATCTCACCAACAGAAAAAAATTAAGCGTGAGAACAATGTGAAAATAAACACATTTGGAAAATTATTTAGGTTATACAGGATGGGTCAAAAGTCACAAAGGGGTCTGATGTTTTAATAACTTTTTGAAAATTATTTTTTCTGTATTTTTTGCCATTAGGAGATTTAATTTTTTATACACAATGTGAATTCATTTCCTATATATACTGTATATGATGCTGTGGTATTGTAAGTTAAAAACAAAAAATAAAGGACTTATTAAATATTCATGACTTTTGGCCCACCCTGTATATTTAGGTGTGTGGTGTAAAATTATATGATGGAAAGTATGAGTTCAGAAATAGGGAACAACAGAAGGAAGGGAACATCATTGTCTTAAGGGCCATACTGTTGTAAATGAAAATGCAGTTTAAGTGGAAGAATTGGCATTTGATATCATAGGCAACTATAAATGCTGTAGAGATAGAAGTAAATTTTATTTTTGCCAGGCTGTAAGATAACATGTGTTTAAAAAACAACAATGAAAAACTGATAAAATCAAATTGCCTTTTCATAGGCTTAGAATTACTCAGTCTGCCTTATTTTCTTCTTATCCTTTTTCCTTCTCCCATCCCGAGTATGTTTTTAGTCCATGTTTTTTTCACCTTGATAGACTGAAGGAACAAGTTCCATCCCTCTGCTATCAAAGCCCATTAAACAAAACCAAATCCTATTAGACCAATATTCTGTGAGATCCACCATTTATTTCCTGCTCTCAGTTTTATTACTTGTCAGTAATTCATTTGAAGCTCAGCTGCAATCCCTTAGAGATAAAAGTTTTCTTTTAGCTCCTGTGGCTGTATTCTCAGTACTGAGTATTTGATACATAAGATTCTTTTTTTAAAAATCATGGAAACTAATTAAAAAAAAACTTAATGAGTACAACTTTTTAGGAGGAAAATGAAATATCTGTGCCCCAAAATACAAATGTATGTTAAAGGGTTTTTTGCAGACAAGACTCATAGTAAATATTTACTGAATGAATGAATGAATGCTGTTAATCAAAACTGAAGAGAGTTTTTAACTATTTTGGTTATTAGTCTGATGTCACATGGTGGGGTTAAAAGAACCTGACAGGAAAATATTGATCCATCCTTAGCAAGTTTTGACTAGATAGTATTTAATGAGATCTTATGTGTTTGTGTGTATGTGTAAGTGTTTTAGGAAAAGATTTAATGGCCATTACGTGATGGTGGGGGAAGCACACCTTATGCAAAGCTGAAATATTATTTGGACTATCAAATTGTCGTTTGTTCTTGACACTAACTAGTTGGTACTAACGTTGGTGGAGTCTCTTAATCTCTATGCATGTCAGTTTCTTTTTCTGAAAAAAGGAGGGTGTTGTCTTAAGTGACCTCTGAGGTCTTCCTTCCAGAGCTGATATTCTGTGATCCTACTCTAACTGACCATTACTAAGGGAGCTTGTTGAGTCTGACTACTCAGATTTGGCTTGCCAAAATTAGGGAACACCATGCCTTGTGAGATCATCTCTCTCCCTCCCCTCCCCCTTTGTTGTCAAGGACATTTCAGAAACTAGTGAAAATCTAGAGTGAATTTAGAAAAATTCTCTTGTTGTGTCCCATAAACAAGCTCTGAAACAAAAGTTTAAAGTCACAGCTCTCGTTTAACCAGTTTACCAGATGTTTCCTGAGGTCTGACAGATGTACCATTTACTAGAAAGTTGCACTCTGGAGATTTTGCGTGTTATGGACACCGTTGCTATAGACAGTGCCTCTGCAAGGGTAGGATTTGGAATATAACCTTAGCTTCAGTTTAGGATTGAAAACGGGGTTTCTCTTTCATCCTCAGGGCTTCTTTCGTTGACTTTATTGAAGAGTGATCGAAGCAGAGATTGCCCATAACTCATCCCTCTGTACTGTTTGTTAGTGACTCCCTAAACCAAACGGGCCTAGACACACCACCCTTCCTTAGCCTGCAGAGGCTGCTTTGGCAGTGAAGGCCATGCATGGGGAGATAGACAAGTCCTTTTAACTCTCAGGAGCGTCTCGTCAATGAAGGCTTCGGGAAACTGCAGATGTGTATGTTCCTGGCAGAAGCCAGAGGAGGACGATTCCATGAGAGACCTTGTGCGCTTCGGGTGCCAAGAGCCAGGATTTCTCCTTAACAGAATAGCTGCAATTTCTTTTTTGCTCCAAGAGAAGGGGAGGGCCCTGGGACAGGCTGGTGGGGACTCCCATGACTGGGGGCAGGGTAGGCTGTCCTTCACCTTCCTCTTGCTTCCTCCAAAACACAAGTGTGACCCTGACTGCAGCCCCGGTGCAGGACTGGGACATTTTACCCTGCCGCTGCCTTCTTCTCATCTGCGAGGGGGGAGAGCCGGCTTCCTGGCCGGGAAGCCCCGAGACTTCTTCCGAGGGCCCAGGCAGCCCCGGCCCCTGGCCCCTCCCTCGCGGCTGGGGTTTTATCGTTAGAGGTTTGGAAAAAGCCGCCCCAGAAACAAAGAAAGTGGGCATCATGGGCAGGAATGCCTCGTTATAAAATAGACCCAACGTTCTGGCCCTGCGGGCTCCCCAAATAAACAGGCCTGGAATTGATCGGGCTCGCTCAGGGCCCCTGCTCTGTGCGGGGCCGGCTGGCGGGCGGGCAAACAGGCGGGCGCTTGGGCGGAGGGGCCGGGGCCGGGGCCGGGGCCGGGCCCGGGCCGGGCAGCGGGGCAGGGGCTGGGCAGCGGGGCCGGGAGGCCGGGACTCTTATTTTGACGGGCCCACGGCCTCCCCAGCCTTTCTGTGCAGGAGACGGCTTGCCAAGTTTGTGAGGCCCAAGGCTTTCTTGTGGGAGGACGCTGGGCTGTCTTCATGCTCTTTGGCAATGATTAAAGTGAGGTTAGTACCCAAACCCCCTTTCATTTCATTCCCTTAGCCTTGCTTTTTCAAACCAGATGGCAGCCTTGTATTTTCAGCTGCAATTAATTTAAACGATGAGGCAGCAAGTGCTGTAAAGGAGTCAGGCGATTAGTTTGTTAGCCAGGAGGGACAGCGGTGGTTGCTCTCCCTCGCGTCCATCCATCCTCTCCTGGCTGGCTGGCTGCATGCACCTTGGCTGCATCATCAGATCCATGTCAGAGATGCCAGGCTTTCATCCCCAACCGGCAGGAGGGGGGAGGGTGCTTCCCCTCCCTTCCCCTGCACCGCCCTTCCCCCCCCTCCACCCCCCCTCACTCCTTTCCCCTCTCTTGCACTTGGGGTTGCCTTTCCAATGGGCCCTTGTGACTTGCAAGGGTTAATGCCCACTGAGTAATTGTTTCCTTAATGAATTGGGAGTAACAAAGTTTCAGGTGATGGCTGACTTGTTACTGCCAGGCCGGGCTATCATGTGACCGTCCCCAGACAATGGGGCATAGTTTTCAAGTGGCGGCTGATTTGGGGGAGAACAATGTGCTTTTTTTCTCTGCTCCTTCCAGCTGCTAGGACTTCCTCCTAAAGGGGTATGTTTTAAGTTGAGTATTTATCTTTAAAGAAAATTACAAGGGGGGAATAAAAGCACTTGGCTACAATTGAAGTCTCAAGGTTCTGACCTCAGTTATTCGACCACTTCCCTCAGTGGAAATTTTATTTCTCTATAGTTGCCTCAGAGTGTAGGATCAATTAGAGATAGAGAGATCTTTCGTGTTTAATGGAAAATGAATGCTTTTTATCGGCCTGCAACTTATAAAGTAACTCCCTAGCATAGAGCCCTTTACTACTTTCTTTTCCTCTTGTGGGAAGAGAAAACTTAATTTAAAATGGATGTGAAGTAATTGACTATGTGCTTTTGAACACCGGGTGTCAGCAGACACACACATGCCTATACACATAGGTGCAATTGAATTTTAGGGTGTTTTTTTTTTTTTTTGCCTTTCATCATTTGAGAAACATTTTCTTGGCTCGGCTTGAGCCAATGAAAGGACGCCTATTTAACATTAACCCATTTCGGATGAATTTAATTTTGAAAGTCTCAGGGCGAAAACAAGAGCTCAAGAATGTTTCCTTTGCTAGACTTGAAAGTTACTCACTGTACAAGGAAATGGCAAACCACTCCAGTATCTTTGCTAAGAAAAACCCCATGGACAATATTGGGGTGACATGGTCCTCGGGGTCACCAAGAATTGGACACAACTGAACAACCACAAATGTGTTAAATTCAGATTGTGTGTCGATAAATTGAGTGAGCTAAGCTGATGATATGAGGAAAAATTGTTGTTTTTATTTAATTTTGCTTTATTGTCTCTTGATGACAGGTTTTAATTGATAATCTAGTTTAATCCTCCTGTCAAACTCAAGCCCATTGGTGAATTGGCTTTGTCAAGGTCACAGAGAGGGTCAGGATTCAGACCCAAGTCTTATGATTCCAAGCCCAGTGTTCTTTTCACAACTCCACAATGCCTTCCTTGCCTCTTACTCGAAATTTGAAATTATATTCAGGAGCATTTCCTTGATGAAAATATTTGGACTGTTCTTGTCAAAAGCTGAGTATTGATATGAGACATCTTTTTTGGAACTGATCCTGTAGCTCCAAAGATAACAGTAGATCTTTGATTTTTCTATGGTAAAGAAGGACAGAAGGGGAATAAAGTCTACAGTTCATCAAAAACTAATTTCCTTCAATAATTTCAACTTTCTTCTCCACCAATGATTTGCCAGAGCTGCTAAAAGGAAGGAAATGAACTGATTTTTTACCATGAGGTCTTTTTATTTCCCTCTGCTATAAGGAAGATGCGATCCAAAAGGCAAACAGCCTGGAGGAAGAAGCTGGGGCAGCCTGAGTAATCCAAGAACTGGGTAATTAGCCCTAAATAATAAAGTTGATTGTATGATAAGAACTGGAATTTGGGTAGTTTTGATATAGTGGGTAGTTGAATACTTATTTACAGCATTGGCTTTTTGGAGGTCCCTGAAAAAAGATTTCTTGAGATACAATACTGAGAAATTGGCATAGTCTACTAGAGATTCTTAATGATTCACCTGAAGTTAGGAGATTGCTTTTTTGGGAAAGGAATATTACTTTGCCACTGAATGCAATTATCTTACTGGGCGTTCTCTCTGTCTCTGTCTATCTCTGTCTCTTTTTCTCTTGACTTCTCCATGTGCGTTAAATACGATAGGAACTTTTTTCTATATATGCACTTTTGTATGCATTATTTCATCGAAGCATAGGGACTTGACAAACATTCGTTTGGATTAATTTAAGTAATTATTGAGTTCAGTCATTTATTTTTTTTTCCAACAACTTGGTGAGGTAGGTGAAGTATTAACATCATCATTTGATCAAGGAGGGAACCAAGGCTTAGAGAAGCAAAATACTTTGCTAAAAGTAGTACAACTAACAACAGCAATGCCAGCTAGCATTTACTAAAGATTTGCATAGGGCTTCAAAAATATTTCATTTGATCTTCATACATTTCCTGGGAGATGGGTGATATTATTATCCTTATTTGACAGATGGGGAAACTGTGGCAGGCAGAGGTTAAGTGACCTGTTCAGAGTCACACAACTAGTCAAGTGTCTTAGGCCAGATATGAGCTCAGCCTTCCTGACTCTTGTTCCAGAGCTCTCTCTCCACTATGATACCTAGTTGCATGGAAGGAGGCAAGCTAGGTAGACCTTCTGCCTTCCCGTCCATTTTTTCCCCCTATCCTACCAGAAAGCCTCTTTGGACTTGGCAGTCAGGAAATCCCTTTTAGATTGAATAACACTGTACAGTAAGAATTTACTAATTAGGGACCTTGAGGGAAGTTCATTCTGAATAGATTAAGAGTGTGAGTTTTTGTGTTTTTTTAAAACTCCGTTTTATTACTTTCAAATACTGGAAACTAAATAACTGGAAGCAAGCCTTCTGTGTTGTCTAGAGGAGTCTCTGGGGGACTTATTCTAGTTAAGATTTATTTGTAGTCCGCATACTTCAGTTCTTCAAGGATCCCTGGTTTTGTTTGTGGCTGTGCCTTCAGCTAATGGTGCTCACCAGCCCTCTTTTGACTTGGTGCAAGGCTTTCTGTTTTGGTCTGTGGCCAAAACTATTCATCTCTCTAAAGCCCACCTGGTGATGAGCTTCTTCCAACCGAGTTTTGTCCTTAGTCAGTATTTTTCTAATTTACCAGTACTGGCTACAGCCTGTGCCCACCAAGTCCAGCCTTTCAGAATCTAGGGTCCCTCCTTTAAAAAACGTGAGGTACATAGCCAGTATTTACATGTAAACACATACTTTGAAATTTGATTGAAATCAGTTTGTTCTGTCACTTAATTTAAACACAGCCTTCTACAGCTTTCTTTCCCTGATTGATTTGGTCAGCAAGCCCTGTCTTTGTAGATATTAAAGACACAGAAATCAGCCCAGCTCCTGTCTGAATAAACACAAATTCCCAACAAGTGAAATGTAGATGAATCCTAGAAAAAGAGTCTGTATGTCATGGCGGAGAGCTACCCACAAAGCCAGGAAGACTTGGCTTCCAGTCCTGCCTTTAAAACACATTGGCTGTGTTAATCATTTAACGTCTTAGTACCCAAAGCAACTCTCTAAGACTAAGTGGCAGGGGCAGCTAGGTGGCACAGTGGATAGAGCACTGGCCCTGGATTCAGGAGGACCTGAGTTCAAATCCGGCCTCGGACACTTAACACTTACTAGCTGTGTGACCCTGGGCAAGTCACTTAACCCCAATTGCCTCACCAAAAAAAAAAAAAAAAAAAGACTAAGTGGCAGAGAAAATGCTGAAATTGGCATTAGTGGAGGGGGTTTCCTTAACCAGGAATTCCCTATAGCAAGGAAATCACAATCCAGTCCCTCCCTTAGGATGTATAAAGGAAATACTCACACTGATGACCCTGCACCATTCCCAGGTATAAAATGTTTTATTATGTAGAAAATGTATAAGGTTTGTTTTTTTTTTAAGACCCAACAGGTACCTCACTTGTCAGGTGGACTAACCATAGCCCTTGTCCTCTGGTGAGAATCAACTTTTTTAGACGGGAACAATTCATTTAACCCAGCTCAACTCTATGTTTAAGTATTTGTACATCAAAATATGCTTTTATTTGAGGACAAAGTTATTTACATTTATATAGAACCTTGTAATAAAGTGCTTTCCTAGTAGCAATCCTGTGAGATAAGCATTATTTTTAAAAATGTAATAAACTTTTTTAGTTATAGTTTTGGGTTCCAATTTTTATCCCTCCTTCCCTCCCTTTGCCCCTCCCTGAGGCAGCAAACAGTCAGATATGGGTTATCCATGTACGATTATGTAAAACATGACCATATTTGTCATTTTGTACAAGAAAACTTGATTAAAAGAAAAAAAATGAAAGCGAAAAATAGCATGCTTCAGTCTGTTCCATCAATATCAGTGCTTTCTTTGGAGGTGAATAGTATGTTTCATCAATAATCCTTTGGGATTGTCTGGGATCACTGTATTGTTGAGAATAGTCTAGTCATTCCCAGTTCTTCATCAAACAATATTGCTGTCTCTGTGTACAATGTTCTCTTGGTTCTGCTCACTTCATTAGACATCAGTTCATACATGTCTTTCCAGGCCTTTCTGAACTCATCCTGCTTGTCATTTCTGAGATAAGCATTATTATACTCAAGTTGCATATGAGCAAATTGACAGGCAGAAATGGTCAGTGACTTGCCTGAGGTCACATAACTTGTCAATGGCTAAGTGAGTCCTGGAACCCAGGTCTTCTATCCCCAGTTCGAGGAGGTCTTTCCACTGCAGTATTCACTCTGTTCCTTAAGCTTTGCCAACAAAGTAAATTACTCCAAGAGAAGGCGGGGATCGCTTTTTCCTAAACCTGTTTCCTGGTCTTTGTTAAGTTTTTTTTGAATCACTTCCATTTGTTGAATCAACTTTTCAAGTTAAGTTAGTTGATAATTTTAAACTACCTTCTAACATCAACATGCTATGAATATGTAAGTGCTGGCTAATAACTATAGTAGCTGACATTTATAGCTTTATAGTTTATAAAGTACTATAGAAACACATCATCTTTTTTATTTCATTTGATTTGTTCTCACATAGGGCTTAGAAACTTGGGATGGCTGCTTCTGCCCAGTTGTGGGAAGAATTCTTTTTGTTTGTAATAAAGCAAACAGTAGGAGAAAGCTTGCATATCGCTTTATTTTCCTTGGTAACAAATCTCATGCTCTTATTCCCCTCCAGCTTGCATATCAGACTTTTATTAGTGGGTCAGAAGTATAGATCAATTCAAAAGACCCGGAGGGTTTCAGTTGACCACAGGTTCAATACGAAGCCAGCTGTATGATGCGACTGCTTAAAAAAGAAACAGCTGATGTCATTTTGAACTAAAATAATAGAAGCACAGTATCCAAATAATGGGAAGGGAGGTGTCCCTGTATGTAAACTGGTGGGGCATTTAGGGCCTTAGGTCCAGTTCTGTTTGTTGTGATCCGAAGACAATGGAACATCAGAATTCATCCAAAGGAAAGTGAACCGGGAGTTTGAGGAGTTGAGAAGCTGGACTATGGGAAGAATTGCGGAGGGACACCCGAGCTGTCTGAGGCTATATGGAAGTCAGATCCAGGACTGATGGAATGATTATTAGGAATCAGATTTGGGCTCAGTACAAAGAGCAACAATTAGAGTGAATCTGGACAGCTTCGTGGAGTATACATAGAGTACTGGGCCTAGATCAGGAAGACCCGAATTCAAATCCAGCTTCAGACACTTGATAGTGGAGTGATCCTGGGCAAGTCACTTAACTTCTCCTTGCCTCACTTTCCTCAAATGTAAAACGGGGATGATAATAACACCACCTATCTCTCAGGGTTGTTGTGAGGATCACATGAGATAATATTTGTAAAGCATTTAGCTCAGGGCCTAGCACAAAGTAGGTGCTATTTGAATGCTTGTTATTATTAACCAGCTCTCAGAACATGGTGAAGACCATATCATTGGAGGTTTGTAGGCAGAGACCCAAACATCCTCCCCTCTGGTTGCGATGTTGACAGTGGAGGCCTGTATACACAGCGTTTTGTGATCATGCAAAGAGTGGAGTCACAAGAGACTTGACTTTGTCTCTTGCAAAATAGGGTTGATAATGCATGCAGTATCCACTTCATGGCATATATGTATGTATATGTATATGTGTGTATGTATAGAGAGACACACCTACACATACATATAAGCTCCAATAAGATGATACATGTGAAAAGTTTTTGTAACCTTTAAAACACTCTATAAACATCAGCTATTATTGCTGTTGTTCCCAAAATTACTCAAAATATTACAAATATCACATCACATATATTTTCAGACATTGGACTTGCCTAGTCAACGATTCGTTTTTGAATAGGCTAGAATTTGCCTTTTCTTTGAGTAACAGATGATACTATTCTGAGGCTGGTGGTTCTGAATTAATTTCATCCCCATATCTTTCTAATGAGGGTCTCTAAAGTATTTCATTTAGTCACTCCAACATCATCCATTTATTAAGTGCTTACTACATGTGCCAGCCATACAAGTACAAATAATAAAACAATCTTCTCCCAAGGAAGTTATGCTCTAATGGAGGAGATAAGTACATATAAAATGCATAGCATGAGTAGAATGTGAATAAATACAGATGTATGGAAAGTAGTTTAGGAAGAATCTCACTAGCAGTTCTGGGGAGTTATGGAAGGCTCTATGCTGTATCTTTTTTTAATAGATTATACATTATAATCATGTTAAACATATTTCCACATTAATCAGAACAAAAGGAAAGAAAAAAAGTAAGAAAAAATAAACAAGAACAATAACAACAGAAATTAAAAAAAAAATGCATGGGGCAGCTAGGTGGCACAGTGGATAAAGCACTGGTCCTGGATTCAGGAGGACCTGAGTTCAAATCTGGACGGCCTTAGACACTTGACAGTTACTAGCTGTGTGACTCCGGGCAAGTCACTTAACCCTCATTGCCTTGCAAAAAACCTGAAAAAAACCCAACCCAATAACAATAACAAAAAAGCAACAACAAAAGTGAGAATAGTATGCTTCGGTCTGCATTTAGACTCCATGGTTCTTTTTCTGATTGTGGAGTGTTAAGGGCTAAAATTCTAGCTAGTCTGTCTAAAATATCTAATGAGTGGTCGCCAATAAATTATAAGCTTTAGCAAGAGTTAGACTTTTAAGCATTTATTAAGGAGAATAAGAATTTGGTAAAGAGAGAGAAAGGCCTAGATTCCTATCTATTAAAGGGAGAGCACATTTCTAGCTCCGCTCTCCACCAGAGTCCAAAGGAAAGAGCCCGAGAGTGAGTGCCAGTCTCTTCCTTCCTCCTCCCACTAGTCCGCGTCACTTCCTGATGCCAAAGAAAAGACTCCTGGTCTTGCCCTCAAAGACCTTCGCTTCATGGGCAGAACTCTTCTACAGTAAGTATCCAGCAGGTGGCGTTATTCCAATCGTTACAGGAGAGATTTTTCTACCATAAATCTTTTGGCATTATCTTGGGTCATTGCATTGCTGGGAAGAGGCAAGTCCATCACAGTTGATCATCACACAATATTGTTACTGTGAACAGTGTTCTCTTGGTTCTGTTCATTTCACTCAGCATCAATTCATATAAGTCTTTGCAGGTTTTTCTGAAATCCATCTACTTATCATTTCTTACAGCACAGTAGTATTCCATTACATTCATATACCATAACTTGTTCAGCCATTCCCCAATTGATGGGCATCCCCTCAGTTTCCAATTCTTTACTACCACAGAAAGATCCATGCTATATCTTAAAGGATAAACAAGGACTCCATGAGGTGGAGATAACAGCCATGATAATGGGCAGCACTCATATAACGCTTGAAGGCTTGCCGAGTACTTTCCAAATATTGCCTCATCTTATCATTTTACAATAACCGCAGCAGGTACATGCTGTTTTATCATTCCCATTTTACAGATGAGGGAATGAAAACAAATGTCATGACTTGCCCAGAGTAACACAGCTAGTTTGTGTCTTATGGCTGCCTTATAGGGAGGGAAGGAGTGCATTCTAGGCATAAGGATGGCCACTGTAAAGGTGTGGAGGTGGGTGGTGGAGTCTCCATGGTTCTCTGAACTCTGAGGAACAGACAGAAGGCCAGTTTGGCTGGACTGAAGAGGGCAGTTTTCAGGTTGTGTCCCCCTTTAGACTGAGCTTGTGGAGGAAGCGGGGCTGTCTTTTGCCTTTCCTGTATCATCAGCACTTTGCACAGTGCCTGACATAGAGTAGGCCCTTAATAAATGCTTGTTGACTGACTGAATAATGTCCAGCTGAGGCTGGAAAGGTGAGTTAGGGCCAGGTTGGGTAAAGCTTTTAAAGCTTAGTAGAAGACTTGATTTTTTTTTTTTTAAATCCCAGATGCAATAGGAAGCCACTGGAATTGGTTGAGTAAAGGGAATCACATGATCAGATTTTCAGTTAAGAAGAACTATTTTGGCAGCAGTGTCTGGGATGGGAGTAGAGTGGTGAGAGCCTCAAGGCAGTGAAACCCATTAGGGGCTGTTGCTGTAATCGAGGGGAGAGGTAACAAGTGTGTTTCAGTGGAGAGAAGGCGTTGGGCATGTGGGATGCTTGGCGGCGGATCAGCCTGTGGGGTGAGGGGCAGTGAGGAGGGAAGGATGGAGCCAGAGGGAAGAGCCCAAGGACCAGAAGGACCGTGGTGGGGTTTGGATTGTGGGGGTGGGGTGGGGAGAGACTGAGTTCAGTTTGGAATATGCTGCATTTCAGGTGTCCCTGGGACATCCAGTCTGAAATGTCTAATAGGTGATTAGTGATGTGGGCCAAAGCTCAAGCGACCCACTGGGCAGGTCTGGAGATACACACACACATGCAGGGATGTAATAATGTATTTGGATATATGAATATAACGATTATGTGTGGGTATACACACACACACACACACACACACACACACACACACACACAGAGAAAAAGCTTAAGTGGCTCATTGGGTCAGAGGTGCAGAGCTGGGAGGGACCTGAGAGATCATCTAATCAACTGCCTTATTTAGTTTAGAATGCTGGAAGATCTAAGTGTAAATCTGGTGCCGGACACTTAGCAGTTATGGGACCCTGGGCAAGTCATATACATGCACACGAGTGTGCCTATATATGTGTATACAACACACATGTAACAGCCTACACACATGTATATAGTGTGTGGTCACAACCTATGGTGGTATATGTACATGTGCATAACATGTATGTGTAAGTAACCACACACAAAACACCTATGCGCATATATGTAGATAGTGCGTACAACATATATATAGGTATAACAAGCTACACACACATATATGGTGTCTAATACGTGCATGTATATGTATATATAGTCTGTATAACATACATAGTATACATATGTGTGTGCATATACACATATATAATATATGTGTATATCTTATGTATCTGTATATAGACACACACATGCTGCTTTTTCACTCTTTACAGTACCTTTCCTTCTGTTCCCTTTCCTTTCCACCCCGACCCCAGGGTTTCGTTTTTTTTTTTTTAAAGGGTCCATTCACTTCCCTAGGCAGCACCTCCTGAAAAGGCCCTGCTGAAAGGCTGAGCTAGACTGGAAAGATCCTTGGCCTTGGTGGGTCTGTGGAGCTTAGAAGACTGGCTCTGATATTTCTTCTTTGAACTTGGCAAGTAACTTATTTTGAGTTTCTTTGTAAAATGTGGGGAGCAATGCTTGTACTCATAACCTCCCAGCGTTACTGAGAAAAAAGGGCTTTGTAAATGTACATGATGATGGTGATGACGACGACGATGATGATGGACGATTGATGAAGAAGCAGCATTGAGGAAACAAGGGAGAACCTGGCTCTTCATTTGACTGCAGCAGATACGGAGCTCATTATCCTGGCCCTCTGTGGGCTCAGCCTCCAAGCTTTTCTTTGTTGGTGTAGGACAATACCCCCTTCCTTCACCCAGATTCATCCCCTCAACTCATCCTAGACTCTTCTTTATCCCTCATTCCTTTTCTCTCTCTCTCTCTCTCTCTCTCTCACACACACACACACACACACACACATTGATGCAGTTTGCTTTGACATAGCATTCGCTTCTTCCCCTACTACCCAGTATATTGCCAGATAAGAGTTTATCTATTGTAGGGGCAGTTAGGTGGCACAGTGGATAAAGCACCGGCCCTGGATTCAGGAGGACCTGAGTTCAAATCTGGCCTCAGACACTTAACACTTACTAGCTGTGTGACCCTGGGCAAGTCACTTAACCCCAATTGCCTCACCAAAAAAGCCAAAAACAAACAAACAAAAAGAGTTCATCTATTGTTAAGAGACAAGGGAGATGTGTCCTGGAACCTCAACAGTAGAGTACAGAACTTGGCCGTTGCATCTGGCCAGTTTCATTACCTTTTAGTACTGACTTTGTTTACCCCACTCTAGTCATCATCTGTGTTCTTTTGGCCCTGCTTTCTTTCCTCTACCTCACGTTATTCTTGTCTCCATGGTTCTCTGAACTCTTCCCATCCTACTGTTTGTTTAAGCATTCCCCCGTCCTCAGGCAAGCATTTTATTTCCAGCTTTTTGTCATCACACATAAGGCTGCCATGAATATTTATTTAGAGATCTGTATGTATATAATATAATAGAACATATATGTGTGTGTGTGTCTTTTCTTTCTGCTAATAGTTTCCTTGGGGCCTATTCCCAGCAGTTCTTCCTTGCTCTTGACTCTTCCTTAGTTCAGGTCATCACCTTCTGCCTGGATTACTGCACTAGTTTCCTAATTGGCCCTGCTTCCAATTTCTTCTCTCTAGGTTACACCCTCCACAGAGCTGCCAAAGTCATCTTCCTCAAGCAGAGGTACAACCGTGTTACACTTCTGCTTAAAAAGCTTAAATGGCTCATAGGGACCTTAAAGTTCAGCTAATCCAACCCCCTCATTTAGAGCTGTGGAAGACCTGAGTTCAACAGCTTTAGACACTGCTTGTGTGACCTTGGGCAAGTCACTCAACCTCTCTTTGCTTAGTTTCCTCACCTGTACAGTGGGAACAATAATAGCACCTACCTCCCAGGGTTGTTGGGAGGATCAAAGAAGATAATATTTGTAAAGCACTTTTGCAAACCTTAAAGCACTATGTAAATAATATATTACTGTTAATATGCTATCATCATTGTTATGCAGATAAGCAAACTGAGGCTGAGCAAGGTTAGATGACTTCTTCTTACATAGGTGGAACTGTGATTCGAACTGGGGTACTTTGATTCTAAATTTAGGACTCTTTCTGCTGAACCACATCCTCTGCATAATGAACTGCAAACTTCTTTATCTGGTATTTAAGACTCTCGGCTGTATTCCATAATCCTCACTTCTGTGGACTCTCTGTCCTGGTCCTCATGGATAGCTCCCCAATTTTCTGACTATGACATTCCACCCCACTCCACTCCCTGTTCCATTCCATTCATTCCCACAAGCACCCTTCTCATGGCTTCCTCTCAGAGTCTTTGTCTTTCTTGGAGACTCAACTTTGTCACCTTTCTGGAGGCCCTTCTTGTTGCCTCCCGCTAGTTAGCTTCCCGTCTCCTCAGCATCTTCTTCTGTGGACAGGTAGCCTCTTTTCTGGGTCTGGGTCGGCCTCCTAGAACGTTAGGTCCTTGGGGGCAGGGACAGGTTGTGATGCCTCAGGTGTCTAGCCACAATGCTTTGGATTTAGCAGGTGCTTCATAAATAAATAGTTACTGAATTAAAGTGAAGTAAGAGATAGCACTGCCTGAGGGCCAGGTGCTAGAGCAGGAATTCCTAAAAGTTTGTATGGCATATTCCTATTCTTGGCATCACCTTTCCCTCCTTATGCTGCATGCAGGCTTGTGCACATGCGCGCGCACGCGCACGCGCACACACACACACACACACACAGAAAAGAAAAAAGGCACCAGACTGTTTTCGACTGCTTATAAGAGCACAGAAATGGGCACCTTTCCCTTTCTTCATCCCTTTAGTAAATGACCACAGTTTTACCTGAAGTACAGCTAGAGCTGAGGGAGGGAGGGAAGAGAGAGCAGTTGATCTGGAGGGACCAGACAGCTTCAACACAGACAAAGGCATCTCGTAACATGGAGGTAAAAGTTGGCTTTAATAAGCTCTGGCAGTCCCTGGGGATGATAATAACAGGAGTGACATCACAGGGTTTTTTGTAAGGATCAAATAAGATAATATTTGCATAGTGTATGGCACATAGTAGGTGCTGAATAAATGCTCATTCCCTCCTGCCTTCTTCCCAAACAATTATAGAAAAAATAGTTTTTTAATACTTAGATAAAAATTATTTAAATGTACATGGAATCCACGTCATAGAACTTTAACAACCATCTAGTCCAGCTCCTCCCATTTTATAGATGAGTAAATTGAGGGCAAGATAAGTTCATGACTACAGAATCAGGATCTGAACAAGAAGCCTGGTTTTGTTACTTCTTGTCCAATGTTCTTTACATGCCATTGTGAAAAGAAGCTTAGCACAGTTCCTGGTACATAGTAGGCACTTTTAAAAAGTGGAACAAATGAATGAATGAACGCATGAATGAATGGATCTAGGTTCTGGAGTCAGAAGGCTTGGGTTCAAATTTTACCATCAACACCTTCCTTCCACCCATATGATTTTGGGTGAATCACTTCATGTCACTTGGCTACAGCTTTCTCATTGGTATAATTAAGGGAATTGGCATGGATAGCCTCTGAGATTTGTCTTCCTGCTCCAAACTTTCCATCCTATAGCTGGCTGCCTCTCATATCCTCTTCATCCTGAGTAATGACCTCATTTATTCAAACATCTAGCATGGTCTCTGGCATATTAGAGTAGATGCTCAGTTACGTTTCATTGATTGAATGAACAAATGAATTGGGAGGCCCCTTGTCTGTGACCTTGGATCTCCTGGCAGGGGACAAGCAGGGAGCCAGTGTGTCTCTGAGCAGCTAAAACAGATGAAACCAGGACATCATCGGGAGCAAATGGGCATGAACACTTCTTCCCCACTTAGTGGGAAAATAATGGCAACCCCCTCCCAGGCTGAGCACAGCAGTTGGGGCTGTTTGGTCTGAGCTGTGTTTGCCTGTGGGAGGTGAGGGTCCTACTGAGGACCTGAGGGCATCACTGTAAAGCAGCCATGCACACTGATTGATGTATGGAGCTCAGATGATGTTGTTATTCTTACTGGCCTTAGCAGAGAAAGTATTGGAAATGACTGCAGAAGGCACAGTCTGACAACACAGGGAGAAAAAACTTTTATGTAGAATATTCTTCTTCCCGACACCTTCAGGTTGGATTCTATGCATTCCCCTATGTACTGCCAAAGAGATTCACTTTTCCTTCACACTGGTCTGTACACACAAATCCCTTGGGATGAAGTTTGTGGTTGGTGAGTTAGTTATACTAGAAGTTTTACCCAGAAGAGGTGGAGAAGGCTTGCTTATTTTTTCTAAGATGGGACTAAAGAGGTTTATGGGATAGAGAACCCAGATGAGGACTTAGGAGCCCTAGAGCCTGGTCTCCAATGTGCTACTGACCAAAGATGTAACTCCAGGCAAACTCCTTTCCTTTCCTGGGCCTTAGTTTCCCTAAATGTAAAATGTGGGGGCTGGACTAGGTAACCCATAAAGTCTCTTCTGATTCTGTCAGTCTCTCATTTTGTTCCTTCCTGTGAAGAAAAGAGCTATGAACAACAAGAATGGTTTGTGTCCTTGAAGTAAAGTAATCTGTGACTAACATTAGTCTTTCCTTGACCTCTAGGGAGAGTGAGTAAAAGGATAAGGCTGGGGAGGAAGGAAAGATATTTCAAGTACCGAAGGCCTTAGGTTGGATGTTCCAGGGTGAAGAGGTCCCAGGCACTGAGGGAAGTTTCAAGATGAGACATCATGCCCTTGAAGTGTGGGAGCCAGACTTGGAATAATTCCTACCTCATAGAGTTATTATGTACTGTATGGATTGTAAACCTTAAAGCACTTTTAGAGATGTGCGAGTTGTTCATCCTTACACGGTCACCTGCACCCTAGCAGTAGGAAGTAAAATATGCCTCCAATTAAAGAGCTGTTAACTCTGGGCAAGTTGTTTAACCTGCCTGAACCTCAATTTTCTCATCTGAAAAAATAGGGCTCATGGATCATTCTCAAAGGGGCAGTGTGGTGTAACAGGAAGAGCTCTAGGCTTGGACTTGGGAAACCTGGGGTCTGACATTTAACTGGTTGTGTGACCATGGGTAAGCCACTAACCCTTTACCTTTGTGGTCTGTGTTCACTTGTTTCAGCCTTGTCTGACTCTTCCTGACCCTATTTGGTATTTTCTTGGCAAAGATACTGCAGTGGTTTGCCATTTCACAGATGAGGAAACTGAGGCAAATAAGGTTAAGTGACTTGCCCAGGATCACATGGCTAGTAAGTGTCTGAAGCTGGATTTGAACCCAGGATGATGAGTCTTCCGCACTACAGGTTAGCATTCTATCCACTTGGCCAACTAGCTACCCTGGCATCTGTAGGGTATAATAACACCAGCCCTCAGGGTTGTTGTGAGGACTTGACTTTGAAAACCTTATGATGCTATATTTATCTCCATCCATGTAGGCTGTTCTCATTCTCTGTCTGTCTGTATCAAGCCTATTGTTCTTTGCTTTTCAAAGACATCTTTATTAGTGCTACTCGTGTGTCTTTATCTCTTGATGAATTTTAAGTGTTCAAAATAATGGCAAGAGTTATTTCAGGAAGCCAATTAGCATGTGATCTCTTTCATATTTCCTAGAGAGTCAGTCTTTTGGAGTAAAGCAAAGGGGAATATGGCGGATAGGCTGATTCTGCTTTTAGACATGCCTTGTTTCAGGAGATTTGAGTCTTTAGGTGATAAAATGCACATTTCTCCACCTGGTGTTTAAAGCTCGCCATAACCTGGGCTCCACCTCCCTTTTTCATGTCACTTCCCTTACCCTCTGTTGCAGTCAAACTTGCCTCCTGGCTGTTCCCTTCCTTTCCTTGACATTCCACATCCTTCTCCAAACTTGACTCTGTACAGATGGTTTTCCTCCATACCTCTGTCTTGTAGAATTCCTGCCACCCCTCGAAACGCAAGCCAGGTTCCATCTCCTGGATTCAGCCTTTCCCAATCCTTCTTGCCCCACTCGCCAGTTTTTAGTTAGCATTCTCCCTCTTGAAATTATTTGGCATTTATTTCTCTATGGGTATATGTTGCCCAGTAGAATGTAAGCCCCTTGGGGTCAGGCAAGGGCTGCTTTTTTGGCGGGGGGGGGGGGGAATCTTCCTAGGCTTAACACCTAGTTCAGTGCCGTGTGAACTGCTAACTAAATGTTCATTGGATTGCAGCAAGGTGAAATACTGATTGCATTTCTTTATGCCCTGGTCTGGTTTAATTGGCTGTTTGGGCTTTGACATTTTCAAATGAGTCAATAAAGGCATCAGAGAGAAAAGAGCAAGTCACTCTGCAGCTGGGCTCTTTGAGCTAAGTAGTATGCCTTTAAGATAGACTCCTTTTCTGGGGCGGCTAGGTGGCGCAGTGGATAAAGCACTGGCCCTGGATTCAGGAGTACCTGAGTTCAAATCCAGCCTTAGACATTTGACACTTACTAGCTGTGTGACCCTAGGCAAGTCACTTAACCCCCATTGCCCCACAAAAGAAAAAAAAGGAAAAAAAAAAAGATAGACTCCTGTTCTATCAGAGAGCCCAGAAAGATGGTGGGTGTTTGCCAGCTGACACCTCCACCTTCTCCCTACTCTGCCTCTCTAGGCCCTGCCAGTCCTGCTTCTGAGCCCACACTCACTGAAGCTGCCCTCTCATTGTTAAATTCAGTGGGCTTGCTCTTTTCCAGTCCTTATCCTTGTTAACCTTGGAGCACCATTTGGCATGGCTGACAACTCCTTCCTTCTGTAGCTTCTCTGTTCTTGCTTCTAAACCCTCACCTTGTCTCGCTTCCCCTCCATCTTTCTAATCACCCCCGTCTCTCACACAGTCACTCCTGTTGCCTACTACTTATGGTGTCGGCTCTCTTCTCACCATTCGTGTTCTCCTTTGACGGTTTCATTCACTACCATGACTTCTCTTGCCTCCACAGTTATGACTTCCAGTCTTTCACCAATACATGTGTGACTTCGAAATCCCTAGCCTTTGTTACCACATCTCATTGATTCTCTACTTATTTATGCTCTCTCTCATATCCAAACTCTCCTCTCTCTTCCCACTGCCGTTACCTACAGGAAGGGCTCTTGTTACTTCCTGCCTAGATGACAGAAATCACAGGGCTCCCCATCTTTACTTTCCTCCTTTCCAATCTGCTGTTCATTCCTCAATCAGAAAAGTCTTTAATCA
The DNA here is from genome assembly GCF_019393635.1 of Dromiciops gliroides. Lineage (NCBI taxonomy): Eukaryota > Metazoa > Chordata > Mammalia > Microbiotheria > Microbiotheriidae > Dromiciops > Dromiciops gliroides. Next base: position 708,256,698 of record NC_057861.1, read on the forward strand.
CAAAATCTGGTCATTGGAACTTCAATGACTCCCTATCACCTCCCAAAAGAAATTGAAATGCCTGACATTTAAATCCTCCCACCATCTGGAACTACCTTACCCGACGTGCTCTGCTTTTTCTGATTCCCTGTTTACTGATAATATTTCTCTTCCCTAGAATATTCTTTTCTTCCCAATCACATGTCCCATTTCTCTCTGGGCTTTAAAACCTAGCTCACGTGTTACCTCACCCCTATGTCTTTCCTAGTAATATCCCTTTGACATTGATGTGTTAGTCCCTGTAACTTGTACCTACTTTAAGTACATATTATGTATTAGTTTATATGCGTGTGTCATATTCTTCTACTAGACTGTAAGCTGCAAGAAGGCAGGGGGGTGGTATCTTCGCCAGTTAGCTTTTGTTAAGTACCTTCTGTGTGTCAGACACTGTGCTAGGAAAAGGGGAAACAGACCTTGCTCTCAAGGAGCTCATGGGTATGATGGGGGGAGACCTGCAAACAAATATGTACAAGCAAGACATAGGACAAACTGGAGGTGGTCTCAGAGGGAAGACACTAAGACAAAGATGGATGAGCTAGGAAGCCAAGCTTTTTATCTCATACTAACAAAAAGCTCTGCAATCGTCAAAGCACTAAATGATGATTAATTGAATTTACATTGGAACTTGGCTAGGGCTGTATCCTGATGGTGCATCCTAGATAGGAGGGAGGGAAGTAGGGAGACCTGAGTTCTGGACTCTGTCTGTCACAAGCTTTCTCTGTGACTCTCTCAAGCCCTTTGCTTCTTAATTTGTAAAATGAAGCAGAGGGACTAGAAGACCCTACAGAGTGTTTTCTGTCAACCACTGGTTGATGGTAGATTGTTACTGGTCTTGGAAAACCTTTATTATGTAACATCGGTCCTTTTTTCCCTCCAAATATTAATTTTTTATGTTTTTTCTGAATTTCATGAACACTAAAAATAGTATTTCCATATTCAAAATGGAAGCCAAAAAGACACTATTTGCAAAATGGCTATTATGAATTGCATGTTTTAAAAAATACCATAATAAATTCAGTATGTTACTTTCAAAGCTGTCCTGCTTGTTTGTGTTCCCTTCTGAACTTTCTCTGTTCTCTTTTGTGTATCTTAAAACAGCCTTCAATGACCCTCTTTTCTTTTTCTGGTTCTTTTTGGGTAACACTGGTTAGTTCTCTTGTCCCCCCAAATGTCACCCCATAAAGAAAGAAAAACACAAATATGCAACTGGTGCAAAGGAAGACCACACATTTGGCAGGTCCAGAAATGCGTGTCTGTCTCATGCACACTGAGTACAAGAAGTGAGGGGTGGGCTTTGTGTACTCTGCTGTTATGGTTGGTCGCTGTGTCTCTCAGTCTTTTAAAATCTTTCAAAGTTGTTTGTCTTCGCAATGTTGTTGTTATTGTATAAGTAATCTATGTGCACTTGCATTGGTTCTGTTTCTTGACTTCAACAAAAAGAGATGGTGCTTTTTAAAATCTACGCACTTAGAAGCCCGACTTCTCTTCCTAATTCTCCTGGTCCCCCACCTCTGATTGACCCTTTAGTCCCCAATGGACTGATTCTTGAGCTCTGGGCTTTGGTATCCTTTGCGTTGGGAAACATTGCTTCAAGCTCCCATGATATTGGCAAGTTGAGAAGCCCTGAGGTATCCTTATAGGCCTCTCTCAGGGCCAATAATGACTCAGCTGAATGCCTTGTGAATTGGTGAAGATGTCTGGTGAAGCTTACATATTCCTTCTCAGAATAATGTTTTTAAATGTATAAAATACAATACATAGGACCACTCTGGAAACCAATCATACTGAAACATACTTATTTACACACACAAGAACTTTTGACTTAGAGCTAGAAAGGACCTGAAAAGCAATCTGGTTTAACCTTTTCATTTTACAGGTAAGTAAACAGAGGCCCAAGTGGAGCTAGTTAAACTGAGGCTTTCAAGGGAGCTAGTTAAATGACTTTCCCAAGGTCACACCAGCAGTGTCATACTGAGGAGACAAAGAAAGGCAAAAAACAGACCTTTCTGTAAAGGATCTCATAGTTTAATGGTAGGAGTGCGGGTGGTGGTGGGGGGGGTGAGTCCAGAACAGACATGCAAACAAACATATACAAGCAAGACACAGGATAAATTAATAAAGAATAGGTACTAGATGATTATCTGCCAAAAAAGATCACAGTAGGTGCTTTTTCAACTTTGGTTTCCACAAGGCAGCTCAAGGGTTGGTGCGATAGTAGGACTGAAGCATAGGCTGGAGTTTGGAGTCTAGACAGGTGATTGTTGAAAGATGGCAGTCCTGTGGGGATTAAGGGGGCTTTATGGGAATAGCTTATTGTTATCATTGTTATTATCAGCTACCTTTTGACAGGGCTTTGGGCTGTGTTTTAATAATTGTGACCCTAGGAGCAGCTAGGTGGTGCAGTGGATAAAGCACCAGCCCTGGATTCAGGAGGACCTGAGTTCAAATCCTGCCTTAGACACTTGACACTTACTAACTGTGTGACCCTGGGCAAGACATTTAACCCCCATTGCCCAGCCCCCCCCCAAAAAAATTGTGACCCTGGGCTGGAAAAAATCAAGTTTTCAAGAAATAGCTAAATTTTGTAAGCTGATTAGTTCAGTGACCATGGGTAAGTTATTTAACAGCAGTAGTACCTACTTTGATGGGTTGTTGTGAGGTTCAAGTGAGATAATGTCTGTAAAGGACTTTAAACACCTGCTGTTATTGCTATTGAAAACTTAAAGATTCCTGGAAGGTAATAACATGTAGAGAAATGCTTTTACCTGGAAAAAAGAACAATAAAAGAATGGTCCAAAGAATTCTTAAGTTAGGGAGACTGGAATGGCCATGTTGGGCTTTTTTCTCCCTTCTGGCCTTCTAGAGTAGTTGGGGTGTGTGCCAGTGATGGTTTTTTCTTTGGAGATTTCATTCTCTGGTCGTTGTTACGTAGCATATCCAGGGGGTCCAGAGCACATCTTCTTGCCTGTCTTCTCTCCATCCTCCCCACCCCCTCCTTGTGCCTAGTATATGTGCTGAGCACAAAGACATTTCCTTCCGAAGGCAGATGTTATCTTTGTTAGTTGGAGGGATGAATTTGGACCGAGCCACAGGTACCAAGGTTTCCTTTCCTTTTCCCAGTCTTTGATATACTCATTAATTTGCCAGGTGATATATTTAGAAGTGGTGTCCTTTCCTCTCCTTCCTCCTCGCTCCAAATCCAGACATTAATTCAACAAACATGTATTATGTCTCTACTGTGAATAGTTCATAGTCTAGTCATTTATCTGTATGCTCAGCCCCCAGCCTCCCTCTCCTCCCCCCCACCCCCCCACAACAGCTACTCTTTCTTTATGACTGCCTCTCCAGCTCCTCAGTCAGAAATTGGCCAAAGAAATGAGGAAGTCCAGGCTGCTGTAGCCCATCCAAGATGTCCTTTGCGACACGCCAAAGGGTTATGATGCAAGGGTTTGGGAAACAGTGAATTCGCCAGTTCAGAAGGGGTGGGGGAGATGGGGTGGGGAGAGGATTTGGAAGCAGTGTGGGGATGATGATTAACGTAAAAAGAAGTGGTTTTTAGCTGGAGTTTTCCAAAGGCCAAGATCCTATTTAAATTGCTTCTGAAATTATACCTCTTCCAAGAAGACTTCTCTGATTAATTCCCTCCTAAATGAAATTCCTATAAATCCTTCACCCAGCACCACCTTCCATAAATGAATATGTCCTATAAACAGTTTGTTTACTATAGTTTAATGGGTATTTAGGTTTTCCTGCCCCTTACTTTTACTATCCATGGGAACCTTGGGCAAGTCTTAACTTCCTTGGGCCTTAGTTTCTTTAGTTGTAAAGTAAAGGGGTATAGTAGACAGAATACTGGACCTGGAATCAGGAAGACCTTAGTTCAAATCCTGTCTGAGATACTTTTGCCTCTGTGACCCAGGTGAGTCATTTAATTTCTCTTTGCCTCAGTAATAACAGCACCTACCTCCCAGGATGGTTGTAAGATATTTATTTTGTAAAGTGCTTTGCAATGCTTAGATATTATTAGTTATTATATGTAAATAAGTACTAATACTAATAGTAACTTTTTAGTTTACAAAGTACCCTTCTAAAAGCCTGTTAGGTGCTTCATTAGGCTGGTTTTTGTTGTTGTTCAGTAGTGGCCAACTCTCCATGACCCCATTTGGGGTTTTCTTGGTAAAGATCCTGGAGTGGTTTGCCATTTCTTTCTCCAGCTCATTTTACAGATGAGGAAACTGAGGCAAACAGGGTGAAACGACTTGCCCAGGGTCACACAGGTAGTGAGTATCTGAGGCCAGATTTGAACTCAGGTCTTCCTGACTCAAGGCCTTGCACTCCATCCACTGTGCCACCTAGAAGCCCATTAGGTATGTAGGTACATAGGTAGGTAGGTAGGTATTTATTACATTCAATAGTTTTCCAGTAAATGAGGAAACCAAAATGATCTATGATGTCATTACAGCCTCATAGCTAGTGAGTCTCAGTCCTGAAACTGGAATTTGTGTCATTGTAACCCAAGCCAGGCCATGTGGTGATGGATCCCAAATGCTGTGGGAGAGGAACAGGGAATAGAATGGTTGGTAGGGGGCTGAAGGAGGAAGTGGGTGGTCATTGGTTATTTTCCTTTATGTTAAGGATGATTGGACAGAGGAGGGCAGGCTGAAGACCTGGCCCAGCTGCTTTTGAATGAGCTGATGTTAGACTACCTGCTTACCTGCTTACCTGGGCTTCAGCTCCCTTCTCTATAAAATGGGAATAATATTAAGAGCTGCCCTGCCGACCTCATAGGGATGAGTACAGATTAAAGAGAGAGAGATGTGCTGCTGTATGTAAAAGAGTTTTGTTCCCAGGAGAGAGTAAGCTCTTAGAAAGCAGTGAGGGAGCTCTGAATAAGGCGGCATATGCAAATAGAAGGAAGAGGCTGAGAGGCTGGCTGGGACATTTTGCTTGCTTGGCCTTGGTCCCAGCGCCTGCCTGTTTCTTTCTGCTGTGCCCCAGCTCCTGGGGCACTACCACTTTCCCCAGTAGCTCATGCCTAGGCTGGGTCCAGAGTGGACATTGTCACATCAGTCTTGAATTCACTGCTGCCAGCAGAAGCAGGCATCGTGAAGAGCTAATCCGGGCCTCTGGATGGATGCTTTGTGTGGTGTGGGTGCCAGGCTGTGGGAAAGACAAGGCGCTCAGGCTCCCTTCTCTCCCCACAGGGGCCTCCCCTCCCCCCGTTTGGGTTGCAGCACCGCACCTCCATTCCCCAGGAGTGCTCGGTTCCATGCCCCTGAAAAAAAGAAGTTGCCATCCTTCCTAAAAGCATTTACAGAATCTGCCCCTTCACCCCACCTGCCAACTCCAGAACTCTTAGAGACTGGGAATCGCAACAAAGAGTTCCCAAAACTCCAGTCCGACCCTTAAATTCAGCCCTAAGTCTGATGTCAGATGATACATTCTGAAGAGGAGGTCCCCCCCCCCAACTCTGCACTTTGGGTATTTGCTTAAGGAAAGAGACAATCTCCTTTTAATGAGAATTAGCTGTGGAAGCAGGCCTCCTTCTTCATGGGATGGATACGTTTACAGTTCGACTGTTGGGAATCTCCGATCTTTCTGCCAAAGATCGTGGACGTTTCTGATTTCTCAATGCAGAGAGTATAGTAACATATTTGGCATACATTCCCCAGGAAACTTTGTACTGGAGGAGAGAGTACAAAAGCGGTTCCCTTCATAGGGCCTCTCCTTTTTTCCCCCCTCCTCCTTTCCGCTTTCCTCTCCTAAAACACTTGGCCAGAGGAGCCCGCTTCTCTGGGATGGTGTGAATGCTCCAGCATCAAGCCAGTTTGCTGAGCGGCAGCTTTCCAGGCGGTATGAGAGGAGGGCTAGCTCTCAGGCGCCCCGCTAACTTGCTTACCTTTGAACCACTTAAACCTTGGTGGTGCTGAAGCATTGTTTTTAATTAGCAAGCTTTATTTTTAACCAGAGCGCAGCAGACTTTTATCTCCCAGGCAGGATGTGTGTGGTTTGGGTCTGACATCCATGGAAGCACATGATGCTTGCTAAGCGCTGGAGCCTTGGTTATGATTCATTGGGGAGAAACATGGAAAACAATGTCTGTTTTTGAGTCCTGGGAACCGGGAAAATGAACTAACTAGAGATGCGAGCAATGTATAATTTTGCTAAAATTAACCTACGAGCATTTCGGAGGCCTTTCTTTTCGGGTGTCGTGTCCATCTCCCATTGGCCCTAGAATGTCATTCCTCTTTCTCTCAGCTCACATGGTTAGCTTTTGGTTTTTCTTTCCCAATCAAGTCATGAAAAAGTCATATTCTGGCATTGGACAATTCCCTGGTGTTGAGCAGACTCTCTCTGGTCGTTGCAGGTATGCATTCTTTGCTGTCCAATATAGTTCCCAAACTTGACATTGGCAGAAATTGGTCCCCCAAATCCTTGAATCTGCTTCCTGCTCATCGAAAGTTTCTCTCTAGAAACGAGCCACTCACACGCAGTGTCTTGGGTAGATGATTTTGGAGGGGATTTTGGATCTCAGTTTCCTCATTTGTAATAATACAGTGGTTGGGTTGACTGGTTGGTAGAGTCCTTTTCAGCTTCAGCGTGCCAAGTGACTCAAGTTTGTACCAAGGGCCATCGCATAGAGAAAAATTTTATCTCCACAGGACAAAAACATTTTGCTCTTTCTTTCAAAAATAAAAGAGAGGGGCAGCTAGGTGCTGCAGTGGATAGAGCACCCGGTCCTGGAGTCAAGAGTACCTGAGTTCAAATCCAGCCTCAGGCACTTAACACTTACTAGCTGTGTGATCCTGGGCAAGTCACTTAACCCCAACTGCCTCACTTAAAAAAAATAAAAATAAATTAATAAGGCGGACCTATGTAGTGCCGGGGAAGCAAGCATGTGTACTCACGCAGTGCCTGCCCACATCAATGGATTTTGTGTCTCTGAGTAAATACTGTAGTACAGTAGAAGCCGCTTTATCTCCTGTTCTATCAGTCAACATACCATCCACAGGCCCTGTTCCACAGCTGTTCCACAGTGATCACTGACGCTTCAGATGAGAACCCTAAGGCACCACCCCAGCCGTCCTGTCATGCCTTCTGAACCATCAAAGAAAGATTAAATTATATCCATATCGGTTCAGTGTTAAATGAATTAAAAAAAAACTGTTCAGATTCTTTTAACACGTCCATATAATGGGCAGCTATGTTAACTCATAGCCAGAGTATCTGATTAGTTGTAAGACATCATTCCCAACCAGAGGCCCATACAATTTAAAGTCCAGCAGGATGAAGAAACTGAGATGCAGGGAGGGGAAGTGACTTGCCCAAAGCTACATAAACAGAACCAGCATTTAAACCCAGCTCCTCTGTACTTGGGTCTAGTACTTGTTCCAAAAAGCCATCTTGAAGCCTACAGGATTTATAGTGTAAGAAGCCAGTCTATAGTTAGTACCAACCTCCCCTCCCCCACGACCCCAATTTCCTAGTCCAGCCCCAGAGCATAAAGGGAAAACAACGTAAATAGCAATGGTATGTATATGTGTCAGTGTGAGAGAATGTGGGGTTTAGTGGCCAAATTACATAGTGTTCCTGAAAACCAGGAAATGAATCCATTCAGCCTTTGTGGATAGTCCTGCTCAGGCCTGCATGTTTTCTTTACAAAGAGATCTTAGCACATGGAAATGCTATTTCAAAAAACAAACAAACAAAATACTGGACAGAATAATATTAAGGTAGTAATAGCTGGCATTTCTATAGCACCTTGAGTTTTGCAAAATATTTTATGAATATGAACTCATTCTTTCTGCAGCCCTGGGAAAGTAGCTGTTTTCATCCCACCCCCCCCTTTTTTTTTTTGGTGGGGCAATGATGGTTAAGTGATTTACCCAGGGTCACACAGCTAGTAAATGTCAAGTGTCTGAGGCAGAATTCTTTCAAGTCCCTGGAGACACTTGGCTGCCTTTACTTCCCCTTGGAGGAAGATGTAGCCTTTGGGCATTTTTCGCCTAGGGGGAAAAAAGAATAACTCTAATCCTATCTATTGTTCAAGGCCCAGTTTAAGTCATATTTGTTCCATGAAACCTCCCTTAACTCCTATTTCTGATAGCTCTTCTTACCCTTAAAGCCCCTGGAATCTAGTAGGCGGCCCTAAAGTAGATAAGGCCTCCTTGCTTGCTAATTAAATTAAATTAAATTAAATTAATTAAATTGGTCTTGACCTACCTGTCAGGTCACTGGTGTCGATCTCAGATAGAAACAGGGGCTGCTCAACTGTCATAAGGATTCTTGCTGCTCTGCATTGACCTAGAACCTGTTTCCTATTGTATTTTTATTTCTTTTGTTAAATATTTCCCAGTTACATTAGGTCCCACTCCAGGCGTTTGTGTGTGCTGAAGGGGAAAAAACCATAACTTACCATTTCTTCTGTATCCCCACATTAATTTCCTTCTCATCTGAACTCCAATTTAGCACTTAATTCTATTGTCTTTTAAAACAAATGTTTGGTGTATTCTCCTTTCTCTTCCTGATTAGGTTATAAAGTCTTTGAGGGGACTGTTTTGTTCTAATTCTGTCTCCCCACAGAGCCTTTACACAGCTCTGGGCTCTGACAGTGACAGTAAAAATTTGTTGATTGACTTATTTCAAAAACAAGCAAACAATCTCTTACCTCATAGTCCGAAGGGAAGGAAATATAGTGCTACTGTGTGCCAAGCCCTTTTTACAAATATTATCATGTGATTTGCCCAGTGTCTGTCTGTCTGTCTGTCTGTCTGTCTCTCTCTCTCTCACACACACACACACACACACACACACACACACACACACACACACATCCAGCAGGATGAAGAAACTGAGATGCAGGGAGTCCTGCCGGAGAGAAACATAGCCTTATTAAAAACTAATTGGGGGGGGGGGCAGCTAGGTGGCACAGTGGATAAAGCATTGGCCCTGGATTCAGGAGGACCTGAGTTCAAATCTGGCCTCAGACACTTGACACTAGGTGTGTGACCCTGGTCACTTAACCCTCATTGCCCTGCAAAAACAAAAACAAAAAGGAAAAACTAATTAGAAAAAAAAGAAATGTAAATAAGCATTGACCTTCATGTTTCCATGTTTCCTTACCAGAAGCAAGAATGGGGATTGCCGAAAAGAACACCGGGAAAGGAGCCGAAGCCCCATTGAACGTGCTGTGGCTCCCACCATGAGTCTGCACGGCAATCACGTGTACGCCTCCATCCCTAGCATCACCATGGAGCAACCCCTTGCACTGACCAAAAACAGCATGGATGCCAACAGGACAGTTGGCATCTCCCCAACATTGACCCCTGTGGAACGGCAGCAGGTATGTCCCTTAAGACGTGTTTAAAAACATTGTTCTGAGAAGGGGTCCATGGGCTTCTCCACACCACCCAACAGGGTGTGGGGTTAGCAGCTCTTGGAGTAGGTGATCTTTACGGTGCCCTCCAACTCATAACATTCTATGGCCTGTGGGATTGGGGCTTCACCTACTCTTTGGCATGACATACCAAGAGGCAGAGCAGGGATTTGGCAGGGAGGGTGGGGGGAATAAGCATTAGATGTATATATCTTTGGATGGACCTAAAGTCAAGATCAATAGCTCAGAATATCCTGTTTTGGAAGTTGGGAAAATGGGATGGCCAGAAGCCCTTTATGTGGAGAAAGAACCACTGTACCAGTTGGCCACTAGTTCATCTTGTAACCATGAGCAGTTTTCCTTAACTTCTCTGAGGCCTCAATTTCCTCGTTTGTACAAATGATGGGATTACACCAAGTCATCTCTTTTGGTTCTGAAAGTTTGGTTTGTCCTGGGAGCAGGAGAGGAGGGAACCTTTCAGGGATCCATCCTTCAGAGGATGTTGTGAATGGTAGGGAGGCTTAGTAACCTCAGGAGGCTTCCATTTTGGGGATTTGTGAGGGTGCTGTGGCAGATACAGAGAGAGATAGGATAGTGTAAATCAGTAGAGGTGTCCTCTCCAATCCTGGGTCTTCTGTCAGCAAACATTTACTAAGGACCTTCCAAGACTGGGTAACATGGGAAGCACAGGGTAAAGCCAGCCGCCCCTGCTTGAGGTCTTCCAAATGCTCTTCACTTGGACAAGCTCTGGCTGTTTTCACAGTGCTCCTCTAACCACCTGACCCAATGGCATGGGCTGCCATTTTTCCAAAGACTCAATGACAACTGAGGAGGAAAAGTCTGGTTCTTAGCTTCATTCCTGGTGACATGTGATAGTGGAGCTATCTCAGACTGACTGCCAGCCCTGCCCAGTTATACACTTCTCCTCTAGGTGTTTTTCCTAACCTGCCTCCCCCTGACCTTTAACACCTCATCTACCCACCCACTCTCATGTTCATCTGTTTCCACGCATTTGTCTTGATTTCATTCGTTTGATTAAATATTTCCTGTGACTGTTTGGCTAAAAGTGACAGAGGCATGGGGAAACTACAAGAGAGGAGCAGCTTTGTGGTCAGTGGGTCAGGGAGGACAGGCAGTGCTAAAGGAGGTCTCAAAACACCTCCCTCTGGAGCATGGGAAATGTGACCGATTAAGCAAAGTGTGATAGGCAAAGTTGCTTGAAGAGTAAGTTTGAAGTGGATTATGGAAAGTGACACAGGTACTTCACGTTCTTGTAAATAGTAGCTATGTGGGAGCATGTGCTGAACCTAACATAATGTGCAGGGAATGCCAGGAGGTGGGAGGGTTTGAAGACACCATTAATGAAGATGAAGCTCAATAAAGTCTGGGTTTTAGAAACAAGAGGAAGAAGTGTCAGCAGGAGATGCCATTCCTTGCTGTTTTTAAGGCTGCCTGGATTAGAAGTCCATCCCAAATAGCCATCAAGGGTTGGAAATAACATTGGGACCCATGTGACCATAGGCCAATGACTTGATCTGTCAGGGCCTCTATTTCCTTATCTGTAAACAGAGGTTGGACTAGATAGTCATAGACTGTAAGATCCTTATTGCTGTCAGGGACCTTGAAGATTTCTCTTCTAGTCTGATCTCACTTGATCTCACCCCCTCATCTCCTTTCTAACATTTGAGGATTCCAAGTGAGGCATGTTTTCAGTGTCAGTGGGAGTGTGAAAAGTGTGTGTGTGTGTGTGTGTGTGTGTGTGTGTGTGTGTGTGTGTGTGTGTCTGTGCTAGTGTTCTCTACCTTTTTCTTTCCCCTGCCAAATGAAGATAACATCATAGGGTTGGAAGGTCACTGGAGAGGACTGCTAGGCTGTGCCCCACCTAGAGAAGGCTAGAGAATGCCACTGGAAAGGGAGTCTGTTCGTTCTCAGCCCTCTGGGTTTGGCTTTTAGAGGACAGCATTTCATAAGTAGGAAGGCGGACAGTTTGATGTTAAAAGAACATGAACAATCCCAGTGGTAAATTATGCCATGACAGGCCAGAGTCGGCTCCAGCGTAGACCAGGGCCAGCTGTTGGCAGCCGTGGTCTCCTTCCCTTTCTGGCATGGCCCCATTTTGTATTCTACAAAATATCCATCTCTTCTGAGCCCACAAGAGGAGATGGATGGCACAACCCCCAGGTGGACACAAATTGGAACTTAGAGAAGAGTTATGTTCAACCCCATTAATAATTCAGATTCTTTCCCCCCCATAATAGGATTCATACTGATCTGTCTGTACTCCTTTCTTTGACTTCTTTTCGATGTATCCTTGGGTAAGCGACTAGGTCTTATTTTCTAAAATGAAGTGGTTGGAGTCAATGATCTCCAAGGCCCTTCTGCCCCATAAGCTATGAGCCCCACGAACATGCCTAATGCTGTGTAATTGTGCATGTACCTACTGTATACACGAGTACTGGGTAGCTTGGAATGACGGATATCCTCAGAGCTGGGTGGGATTGGCGTAAGAGTGTGGATCCCTGCATGTACAGGCAGGTGTGTGCACATACACACACCTTTGACAAGTGCTTTGCCTGAGGACTGAATCTCTGCATATCCAGGGGGACTCCAGTTTTTATGGGAGGACACCAGCATAGCCAAGTGCCCTGTGCAGCAGGCATTTTAGATTGGAGGCTCTCTCTGAGCCTACCATCACACACCGCCCCTCCCACAAGAGGCTCCCAGGGAAAGTTGTGGACACTTCTTTGGAGTCACTGTGATACCAGGACGAGTTTTTGACTTGTTCAGGCTACGTTTATGGAGAGGACGTCGTGACAGAGGAGAGAAGGCCCAGAAGGGATTACTATTTCCTAGAATCCAAAATGGGATGAGAAAACAGCACGGTTAAGAGCTGTACTCGGCTGGATCCTCATGTGCTCCATACAGTCACGGGCTCCTACCCGATGTGCTCAGGTTCTTTACTAAACCTGTCCACCCCAGGGCTTGTTCAACCTGAGGTTGCACTCTCTGAGCTTTTGGCTGGTGAATATAAAACTAAAGTCTCCATTTTCACTCTTAGAGAAGAGAACGCGGCTCTTCGGTTTTGTAAAGTGGTGGGTGGGTCACAGAAAGGGGAATGTTAAGAGCTAGTTAGTCCAATTCTAGAAACACAGATTAATAGCTTATTATGTATATGGTGCCTGGGACTGGGAATAGTGATTTAAATAAATGATTTAAAACTGGTCCCTACCTTTAGAAACTATAATAATGATGGTGATAATAATGATGTTGAGAGCATTTATATAGAGCTTTGAGGTATGCAAAATGCTTTACAAATGTCTCAGTTTATCCTCCCAACACCTCTGGGAGGTAGATACAATCATGATCTTCATTTTACAGATGAGGAAACTGAGGCTTAAAAAGGTCAAGCGACTTGTCCTGGATCACACAGCTAGTAAGTGTCTGAGGCAGGATTTGAATCCAGGTCCTCCTTGACTCCATATCAAGCACTGTATCCACTGTGCTTCCTTCTTGCCTTTGGCCAGATCCGAGAACCGGAGACAAAACAAGCATCTTCTTTCCTAATTTCTTGTGAAGTACATCATGCATCAGCTTGGGTGGGAATAGGGTTCATTTCAGGTAGCTCTTTTGGAGCGGAGGAGGGGAGAATGAATTGCTAGTTGGTAGCAGTTTTCCAAGTGATCTAAACTTTTGTCCTTTCTTGCCCTGTGTCCTTAGAACCGCCCCTCAGTCATCACCTGTGCCTCTGCAAGCAATCGTAACTGCAACCTCTCTCACTGCCCCATCGCCCACAGTGGGTGTGTCTCATCTACGCCAGCAAGCTACAGACGGCCTCCAAGTAGTAAGTGAACCCTGTGTCCCCCACCCCCCCAACCCTCTTCACTTTGAAAGAAAAACAGATCATGGGGAAATCCTGTTGGTTCAAAAAGTACTTTGTTTATAAATACAACTCTTTACCAAGTTAAAAAATTCATTAGTCACCACGCCTTTGTTGTCCAGACCCAGGGATAATTTGAATAGATTACAAGAAACCTCCTTTATCTTTCATCACCACCAAGTATTTATTTCATGTTTTTCATATTTCTACCTCCCCCCAAAAAATTGTTGATATTTTGCTTTGACACAACAGACACTTCCCAACAAACCTTCCCAAAAAGTACATCCTCTGAGAACCATTGTGGAACACTGCCTAATTCAGGGGTTGTGATTGGGATGTGTCACTCATCACATCCAGAGTTAACCAACTTTTAATTGAAAGGCTGTGTGCTTTCACTCAGTAAGGAGTGGTATCAATGTTGTGCGTTCTGCTCCCCATGGGTGTTTTTGCCAACAAGTTTTCATTGAGCACATCCAGAGTGCATGGGCTTGGTAGACTTTCAGGCTAATCGGAGAGCTGGGGTGTGGGAACATGGGACAATTAATACATGATGGAAGATAGTAAACAAGGAGATATTCAGCTGGGTGGTAGAGGACATAAGGACTGGTCATTCAGAGAAAGAAGTATAGCAGAGTGGCAAAGACGAGGAATAAAGAGGAGGGAGACCAGAGAGGTGTGGGATATGTAGTCCTGCCCCCTGAAATTTTATAATCTAATTGAGGGGGCAATGGAAACACATATCAGGTAGGTGACGTGTCAGATGAAGGATAGAGAGAGTTAATTATCTTAGAAGGTCAAGGGGCCAGGACTCCCCATGGGCTGGGGTAGTCAAGGATGGAAAATTCTGGTCCTCTTTTTTCTTTTTAAAATTCTGGCCCTCTTCTTGTGTTTTGGGTTCCTTCTTCTGTGGAGGAGACTTTGGGGTTAATTTGCCATTATCTGAAGTTCACTTAGTAAAAGAGTCAGACCTTCCACGTCAGAGTTCCTGCTTTAATGACGTGTGGAGGAAATGCGGGTTGAGGGATATGGGGTATGATGTGTGTGGGGAAGCCTTCAGCTGGGCTCCCCAGAATAAGTGGACCTGTGTTCTGAACACATTCTGCCTGCCTTCCAGCTACCACTACCTGTGACCCCGTGGTAGAAGAGCACTTCCGTCGGAGCCTCGGCAAGAACTACAAGGAACCAGAGCCCGTGGCAAACTCCGTGTCCATCACGGGCTCAGTGGACGACCACTTTGCCAAAGCACTGGGCGACACGTGGTTGCAGATCAAGGCGGCCAAGGATGGAGCCTCCAGCAGTCCTGAGTCAGCTTCCAGGAGGGGGCAGCCATCCAGCCCTTCTTCCCACATGGTTAATCACAATCACTCCCCCTCGGTTGTCTCATGAAGAGAGGACCACCAACACCTCCTCTGTTGGAGAACAAGTGAATCTGCATGGTTTGCCTGAGCTTTGAACCGGCGATGCTTAAATGGAAAATAGTGTGGGGGTGGGGGTAGGCGATGGGGTGGGGGTGGGAAAAGGTTAGTTTGCAACGTCTTTTTTTTTTTTTGTATTCGCTTGGTATTTTGTACAAGAGTGCCCTCAAACATGATAGCAGGAACTATGTGTGAAACATCTGTACAATGCAGCATCCTTACTTCCTGCCTCAGTTACCAAAGAAACCTCTGATGCAGGTCTGCTGACCCTCCTAACAGAACCGAAATCTGCAATGCGCACGCGGCTCGCTCGCTTGCTCACTGAAAGCCATTACGACAGGTGGTTGACCCAAAATGCTTTGTGCTTTCAATTAGCTCCTTGAGACTAGACTTGTTGTGGTTTGCTCCCATTGCTTTTATTTGTTTTTGTTCAGTCATTTTGTATGTAAATACTTGAAAAGAACTGTCACGTATGATTTGCACTATTGGAGGAGGCTTAGTTGCCTGGCAACTTTAGGCAAGATGCTAGTATTTCGAGGGCAAACTGCTGAAAAAAAAAAAGGGTTTAAGAATGACATTTCTGTCCATTTATGTGTTGTTGTTTTTTTTTTTTAACAAAACCGCTTGGAAGGGGAAGTCTCATACAGGTTATAGGTCTTTCTCTCTCTAGATTTCAGGTGCTTGGTGCTTGCAACTGGACTGCATTACTCAACCGAACACGGGCATTTAATTTTTTTTCTAAACACTGCAGTTTGTTAGAATAGAGCTGAGGCTGGAGGGTTCAATAGTGCTTTAAAAGATGCATGTTTTATGGAAAAAAATAGCTGGTATCTATTAATGTATAGACAGTTTTAAAACCATAATACTTACTAGCTTCTGTTCAGAATTAGTTTATTTTTGTCAGTTACAGTCCTAGGTATACTCACTGCTGGTACAGTTGTACGCTAAGATTTTTTTTTTTATATTTGGTATTCACTTTACTCACAGCTGGCACCGGAGGGAACTCCCGCACAGGCCTCCTGAGCCTCAGAGGAGTTCGGTAGGCGATCATCCATGTTACAGGATGATCTAGGTTGCCCAGGCCTGACTCCATCATTTGTTTGTGCATCACTCTGTGCTTTTGACAGATTTGCTTCCTGAGGCTTCAGGAATTTGTCCTCAAACTCCCCTAGATGCAGAAACTGCTCCTTCCACTCTATTGGCTGAACGACAGATTACGGACAATCTGTGAAGTGATGTTTTCAATGCTTACTCGTAAGCCCGGGCCAAGGTAGTGTACATTCCTCCACGAGAAGACTTTATACAGTTATTACTGCATTTATTATCATTTGCTATATTAATAGCTACTAACTAGAAATTAGGTAAAGAGGAAAGTGTGGCAAACAACACGGCTGTGGAGTGCAGCAGCTTCTCTTTATTTTGTTTATTATGCCCCCCCATCCCTTCCTCCCTTCCTTTTGTAACCTTCCCCCTCCCCATACTACATTCCAGCTTCCCCCTGCCCCCAGTGCAGTTACATCATGGACTTTGGATTCTGGGTCACCTGGCCAGGCCCAGGGCCCTCTAGGAAATTGCTGCTGAGTTGAATGGTGACAGCAAGACACTTGTGTGGGGGCCCTTGTCCCTTGTTTCAGTTTGAGAAGCTTGAAGTTGAGCTGTTTAATTTGGAAAAGGTGCAGGGAGGGATGATAAGAGACTTGGCTCTCATTTGTATTTATATAGGGTGGCTGCTGAGGTGGAGTTCTTGTTGTTGTTTGTTGTTATTGCTGGTTTTCATTTTTTTTTTTTTAAAGAGAAGGTCTCTCTCTGCACCCTCCCCCCCCCCACCCCAGCCCCCTATACATTTCACTACCATCTTCCTGGTAGTCAATGCTTCCTTGCTTTGGCATTCAGGCCCCTACTCTCTGTGGGAAAACAGTTTGAGAATACATTTTTTTATATAGGGAACTTTAAGACCATCATTACGCTGTGCGTAAAGAATGTACAGAGAAATTTGTAGGTATTTTTTGAGGAACAATTAATTTGTTAATGATATGTAGCTATTTAATTTTTCCCTTTCCTATTGTAATCATTCATTTTTTTTTTGTTTGGAGAAAAAAGTTGATCTTTTTTTTGTTTGTTTTAGAATTGTCTGTGATACAGTAAAAGTGCAGGAACACAGTTATTCTATGAGAACACTGCATTTGCATTAATAGCCACTAGTTTGTTATCGCTACAGGCTACTGAGTGTTGTAACAGGAAAAAGACTAACACTGTAGATGGGCTCTGTGGACAGTGTGACTCCTAAGGACATTTCTTGAACCACGTGGTGAAGACCGTCCTCATTCTATCTATTGGGAAAGCAAACAGTGTCAGTAACAGCTGGGTCCCCAGGGGGCTCCGACTTATCTGTGATAGGTCAGGATAGAGGTGGGTGGGACGGGACAGATTGAATGGGATTGGATGTGCCCCACAGCCCAAATGCTCTGACCCGAGGGAGTGTGGGGAGAGGGGAACCAAACATTTCACGGGAAGGAATGAGCTCCCTGATTTAAAAAAAAAAAAAAAAAAAGCACAGTGAAGTTTCTTCACCAAGCTGAGCTATCTGCAGTTCATTCTGAACCATTCTCTCCATGTTTGTAAATCTGTAATATACCATTCTCTGTGGCCTGTTTCACCTGGACGAAGAAGAAAAAAAAAAAGGTTTGGCAGGCCATCTTTTTTTGTACTTAAAAGTAGCCTTAAAGAACAATAAAGTGCTCTTAAAACCACATACTTGTTTCTGACCCTTCATGCTTGAAGTTCTGATGGGGCCGCCATGGATGGGGTGGGCAAGGGTTGGTGCGTGTTCTGAGACGTACCGGAGCTGGCCCATAGCAAGAAGGTGCAGCCCAACCTTCAGGCTTGGAGGTAGGAGTGTCTGCCTTATGTCCCACAGACCCAAGACTCCTTGGATTGAGAGGATGAAATGGAGTTCTACATGAGGTGCCAGATGGGTCCTCCCACTAGCATGAAGGCAAGCAAAGATCAGAGCCATCTCTCACTTCTAAAATGAAAACTTTTTAAAAATGAAATCCCTGTGTCCTACTGGCTAGAGAAATGTGCCTGAGGTTCTAGCAATGGTAACATCCCGTGGCAGGCAGAGGAACAAGCCTGTTCAGGCCCAGTTGGGTCATTCAGGGTGATTCACCAGGCTACAGCCTGGCTGAGCTCTGCTGATGCAGATGACGCAGGCCTCCTTAGGACACATTCTCCCTTGAGGCCTCCAGCCAACCAGGAGAGTGACATTCCTTTGTCTTCTCTGGGATACATTGGCCTTCTCTGGTGACTGGCTGCTTCTATTTGACTGTGTTTGCAAAATCATTTTCCTGAGGGCATTGAGGAGTTAAACCCTGCCCATGCCTAGATCATGCAGGGGACAGCCGGGCTGTAGGGTTGCCAAGGCTTCCACTGGCTCTTTTGACCACCACTGCCACCATTCAAAACATTGCACGTAGGATGGTAGAGGACCATGGGTTTCCCAGTCCAGTCACCAAGCCCCTTGTGATGTCCTTCCTATCTCTGACAAACCCTTGGATATGAATACACAAAGGGTGATACCTACGTTGTGCTCAACAACTCTATGAACTGGATCCATGGTGAATTAACAACAGATACTGCAGTTAATGTTTGCTGGTAAGTTAATAGAATGCCTGGCTGGTGTCTGATGGAAACCAAAAGTCAAGAAAACCCCACCTCCCCATCTCAAATTGTGATCAGGGTGGGTGGTGCGGTGGTTAGCCTGCTGGGGATGGAGTCAGGAACATGAGTTCAAAAACGGCCTCAGATGCTTCCTGGCTGTGTCACCCTGGGCAAGTTGCTGCTGCCTGCCTCGGTTTCCTCAACTGTTAAATGGGGATAATAGCACCTACCTCCCAGGGTGTCTGTGAGGGTCAAATGAACCATTTGACAAGCGCTCAGTGCCTGCCAGATGACAGCACTTAATAAATGCTTGTTCTCTTCCTTTCCCGAGTCTCTCCTGAAGGGCTTAGTTGTGAGCCTGGTCACCCCCTAAAGTCGTGTCTTCTGCTTACCTTTACAAGGCTGCAGCAGACACGAGGGACGAGTGTGAACCTGAGGCTGGTGGTGTGGGAGAGGCTGGCTTCCCAGGGGCCTCATGGGGGCCTGGGGCAGTAGCCACACACCCCTGGTCTGGTTTTCCAAACTGGCCAGGAATGTTCCACACAAAGGTTCAATCCGATGACTGTCATTTGAAAACGGGGTCAGGAGAAAAACCCCGTCTTGTACTGTATCTCCCCAATCCCAGATACCCAACAGCCAGGAACAGCTAAAGGAAGAAAACACCAGCTGGGCCAGCGGGGGCCTCAGGGTAATCAATGAAACCAACACGCAGGGCTTTGCCGACTCTTTAATCCCTGCTCCCCTCGGTCATATGGCTTTCATTGCACCCTTCTCACAGGCTCTGATCCCAGGGGCCCTCCTCTCCCCCATCCCATTCTGCACCCAGTGCCACGGTAAGCTGTTTCTCTGGACACAGGGAGAGGTGAGGAAACGACCACGAGTCGACCCCCATGGGGTTCTTTCTTAATGAGGAAGCCTGAGGCTTGTCAGACTGGCCACTAGGCTGCTGGAGCTGGAAGGGACTTTAGAACTCCATCACCAAGCACAGCCCCTTCATTTAACAGAGGAGGGAATGGAGAACAGATGACCTGCTTGGGATCTGAGTTTGCTGGTGAGGGCTGCACTCTGTAACGTCTGCAGGCTCCTCTCTGGCCTTCAGGACAGGTGGGAGAGCGGAGCAGGTCAAAGGTTTGGGACAGCACCTCTGGGCCCTGGCTCAGTGCTGGTGAGCTTGTAGCTGAGCCAAACTCAAGATGCTGGCAGAAATGGCTTTCCATCGGTGTCTTTGCCCTTTAAGGGCATTGTGGGTGCTGTGCACACCAGCGGGGGGAGGGGATGAGAAAGCCCACTGGGGAAAGTGTTATTGCTGTGCTTTTGGCCCACAGTGGGGTCTGGGAGGACACTAGAACTCCTGGTCCAAGAGAAGAGGAAGACAGGAAGGGTTTGCTTCCCCTCTCCCTCCTAGCCTGCTGGCGGGGCAGTGCCCACACCCAGGGGCTCTAGAAGGAACAAGAGCATGGTGTGAATGCTCCCTTCCCAACATGCATCGTGGCACCCGAGGTTAAAAGGAAGGAATGAGAAGGTGGCAGGGACATTTTGGTTCTGGTCAGGAATGACAGGAAGCAAGGCATTATTCTTTAAGTGGGGGTAACAATGTACCTGGGGAGAGATTTCTTTCTTCCTCTGGGACTTTTCTGAATGCTGTGAACTAGGAGCCCTCAGACCCACAGGCCAGTGCTGTCTTCCTACTGCTGAATGACTGGCTCTCCCCACCTGTGGGGGTGGGTAATCCCGGCTAGTTTGAATATCAAATATTTGCCAAGGTGAAGGAAAAGGGAAGCTGGAGGGAGATTCCAAAGCCCAGGACTGATGGGAAAAGTAAGTAGAAAAATGGAAACAGCCTGTTATGGATAGTAGGCATGTATGTGACCCATGAGTCACAGCACAGAAGCACACAAGGAGCCAATGTCTGTCGACACTGGAAGTGTAGAAGCGGAGGTGAAGCATTCCAGCTCCCAGAGGAGTCAGTCTGGCCTTGGGCCTGGAGGACACTGGCTGTGTCCGGGTGGGAAGCAGGCCAAGAGGGGAGATGGTGGCTGGTGAACACGGCAAGGGACTGGGGGCTGGTCACCTTGAGCCAGAGGCCACCAGGAATCTGTCCCTGCTTCAGACGGTGTCATCATCACTCATGTCCCAGATCTGCAAGGAGAAGACAGCGGCAAAGGGTTACTCAGGTTGGGGAAAACCTGTGTCCTGATTCAATCCAACAAGCAACTTTTGGGTTCAAAATGTTATTATTATTATTATTAATTTATTAATTTTTTTGGTGTCTAAAGGGGAAAAACATCCAGCATCTTTCTTTAGAAAAAGGTCAGTCTGACCAGGTCATAAAAGCGCAGGGTTTGGAAAAGGTGTAGTACAACAGTAGACTGAACAGGGACCAAGAAGGCAGCTGGGGGGGGGGGCTAGTTAACTGAGCACATTGTTTCTTACTACCCCCATTCATGCATTCTCCATTCTGGTCACGCTGGCCGCCACCTATTGCCTGTACAGGACTTTCCATCTCTGGCCTGAAAAGTATGGCCGTGGCAACATCTGGAACGCACCCTTCCTCACAGAGTTGAGGCTCAGGCACCCCTGCCTCCTCTGCCCAGCCTTTCCTACACCTTCCCTCCCCCCCCCTTGGTGCTTTCTCCCTCTTCAAATTACTTTATATTTACTTACTTCTCTTCATATTGTACCACCCCCTCCCCCACACAGTTCCTGGAAGGCAAGGACTGTTTGGCTTTAAGCTCTATACCCTGAGCACCTAGCACCTAATAAGTACTTAATACAAGCCTGCTGAATTTAGCAACTTCCCAGCTAAGGGACTCTAGTGTTGTGGAAGGACCAGTGGCCCTGGGGTCAGAAGACCGGGCTCAGACACTTATTAGATCTATCGCCATAGGGGAGTCATTTACTCTCTCTCAGCCTCAGTTTCCTCATTTGTGAAGTGGAGATAATATTCATTTTTCTGCCTGTAGCGAGGAAAGTGCTTTGTAAACTATAAAGTCAAAGAAAAGTGTTATTTTTAGTCTAAGAAATTAGATGATGTCAATAAATTAGATAAATCATTTATTAAGCAGAAGAATTAGCTGAATAGTTAGATCTGAGCAATGGTATAAAGCAGTCATCAAGAATTCTCATTAAAACAGCTGAAGACAGATTAGAGGTGGCCCCCCCCCAACCTATGAGTGGGAAGGAGCACCATAGTGCAGGGTTGGGTCTTCATTCAGGAAGATGAGTTCAAATTCAGCCTCAGACACTAGCTGTGTGACTCTGGGTAAGTCACTTAACCTTCGTTTGCCTTCATCCATTCGAGAAGGAAATGGCAGACCATCCCAGTATCTTGGCCAAGAAAACCCATGTGGGGTCATAAAGAGTCAGACATGACTGAACAAGTGGTGAGCAAGCTGTGGACAGACAGGTCAAGGGGTCTGAAAGTTGTAACCAGAAATGTTTGGGAAGCTGGAGATGAAAGTAAGGGAAACAAAGTCTTCTTTAAAGCAGTGACTGATGCCACTTTTAAGTTTAACGGGAGCAGGGAAACAGAAACAGAATTTGAAGCTGGACAGGATCTTTTCAGCTCCATCACTTTTCATGTTCTTATTTTACAAGATGAGAAAAGTAAGCCTGCCCAGTCAGTGAGTGACATAGCTGGGAGAAAACCCTGGTTTTCTGCTCTCCCACTTCGTGTTCTTCCCATTGTATGGGCTGAGCTTTTTTTCTTGTGACTTTGCGCTAGGCGGGATCTAAACTTGCTTGTACAACAAATATTTTAAAATATTCCATGGGTTATGGTGTCACAGCCAGTCTGTTCATCTTCTCTCCATCCTTCTCACTACAATCTACCCACACAACACCTTGGGTGGTCATTATGTACCTTAATGCTATTTCTTTATGTCCAGATCATTGTTGGAAATGGGCCACAGCCTACCAACACCTACCACATTCGGATGGATCATTAGCCAAAGGAGACATATTTCTTGTTTTCAGTGAGCTAAGTTTCCCATGTTTCAAGAAAAGTTGGGATAACCTTCTACCAAGGAAGTTATATAGGGAATTCAGGAATTGAGTAGTGTGCTGGATTGGATTCTATGTGTAGTAATGAAAGACTGTAAATAATAATAAAAAATACTTCAATATTAGAGAAAAGATCTATTTATTGTTAATGTGCTGTTGACTATACTATTTCTAATCTCCATTTTCTACATCTGAAGTCTATCGACTATGCTCCAAAATTCTCTTCATTTACTAGTAGAAGCAATGTCACCTTTTGATTATCCCTCCCCGTCTGTCCCTTCCTCAGTTCCCCTAGCCACACTCCTGAGTCCACCCACTGTGGGAACTAGATTAAAACGTAATTGGGAGGGGGCAGCTAGGTGGCCCAGTGGATAAAGCACCAGCCCTAGATTCAGGAGGACCTGAGTTCAAATCTGGCCTTGGACACTTGACACTTATTAGCTGTGTGACCCTGGGCAAGTCACTTAACCCTCATTGCCCTGCAAAAACCAAAACAACAAAACAAAACATAATTGGGAGATATTTGACAGAATAAATATGTATTTAATAAAGCATAGTATTACATTTTGAGTTAAATCAATATGTGCAGCTCACAGGGATCCACTCAGGTAGAAATGAGTGGCCTCTAGTTTGCCGCTGCAGTTCTATGCCTCTTCGTCCTCCCCTCTACTCTCGACTCCCCTGGTGTCTGGAATGTGGCTCTCTGCTGCTTCTCCTACATGTCTCGCTTCCTTATGCTGCTTGGCTTGTTAGTGGCACCCCAGTGTGCTAGCCTGGCTCTTCTCTTTCCACTTCCTCTTCCTAGGTGGCCTCACCATCTCACTGAGGGTCAGTGATTATCCATATGTTGATGAGTACAAAATTTACACACTGAATTTTTTTTTTGGAGGGGAGGCAATGAGGGTTAAGTGACTTGCCCAGGGTCACACAGCTAGTAAGTGTCAAGTGTCTGAGGCCGGATTTGAACTCAGGTCCTCCTGACTCCAGGGTCGGTGCTTTATCCTAGCTTCCCCCTACACATTGAATCCTAACCTCTCTCTTGAATTCCAGTGAAATGAAATACCTGCTTGATGGTTACCCTTGGATGTCTCATCAGTCCTTAAATTCCACATGTCTCAGGTGCAACACATATTCTCCCCTAAAGCTTCACTTCCTGCAAATGTCTCTCTTTCTGCTGCCTGATCATCTTCCCTGTGAACCAGCCTTAGGAGCTCAGCATTAGCTTTGACCCTTCTTCTTCCTCACTCCCCCATCCAGTCAATTGCCAATCTACTGATGCTAACTCTGTATTGTTCCTCCGGTTCCCTCTCAATCACACAGTCCTCACTTTAGTTTGGGCGCTAAGCATTTCTTACATGGATTACTATAATAGTCTCCTGATTGGGCTTCTGGCCTCCATTCATTCATTACCTTTTCCAATCCAAATCCTAAAGAGCCATCAAATAATCCTCTTAAAGTCCAGGTCTGACTATATCTCTCCCCTGCTTAAAAAAAGTTCGGTGGATTTTTTATTGACTTTAGGATGAAATACAAACCCTCAGCCCAGAAACTCAAGACCCTCCCGAATCTGGCTCCAGTCTGCCTCTCCACACTTATTTGGTATTAGGCCTGGTCCCAAGCTCTAGGTGCTGGCCTCACCTCCTACTTCAAACATCGGCATGAGACTTAGCCATGTCTGTAATGAATTCCACTCCAGTGCCATCTCTCTGCTGAAGCCTTCTTTGGTCCCATTCCCCAGTGCTTCTTCTCTCTTAAGACTACCCCATATCTACATCTCTCTGTACGTGTTCAAGCCCATTGAAGAACAGGTGCTCCTTGAGAACAGGGATGGTTCAGTTAGTTCGGACACAGCATGGGACATCACACAGAGCAGGTGTTTAAGAAACGCTGACCGAATCAAGTTCAGCTAAGGGGGGAGTAGAGGCTGGCTCACTTGGGCACTTGTTTTGTTCAGCCATTAACTCTCACTTACAGAATCATCATTTTAAATTTCCAATGAATATGGTCCAATATTAAACATCCACTGTGAATCTAGCAGTACGGAGGCGGCTTTGAGGGAGACAAAGGGAGAAGACAAGACCCTCCTCTAGAAAGTTTCCATTCTTGTTAGGGAGTTGTGGTAAAAAGACACACTGACGGCTCAGCGGAAGCATGAGAGTGGGGCCAAAGTGAAGGCAGAGCTGTGAGGGGATGCCTTAGACTCAGGCTGTTCAGAGATGGGGTCTGGAGATCACCTTCCTTCTCACCTTTTACTGCCCTAGAATCTACTGCTAAGTTTTCTAGACCAATTCACTTCAGCAAAGGGTCTAGCAGCACTAGGGGTGGGGCTAAGTGAATGGTTATACTCCATCTGGGTCCAGAGTCTCAGATGCCAAACCTTTCTGCTCTTGGGCACTACTCAAGGCCAGAGCCTAAGGCATCTTACCTTTAGGACTTCATCCCAGAGTCGGGCTTCCGATACTAGACCTCATGCTTGGATTCTCTCTCTCTCTCTCTCTCTCTCTCTCTCTCTCTCTCTCTCTCTCACACACACACACACACACACACACACACACCACATCTGATTGTGTATCCTTTACTTAACTGAACACAGAAAAAGAAGATGGAAGATGTTGAGTGATATTGCCTCAAAAAATTGTAAGAAACAGTGCAAAGATAATTTGCAGAAAGCTTGAATTTAAGCCAGCTCCTTCCAAGAACATGTAAAGATGAACTGGACAACCAAGAAATGAAACACAGAACAGATCTGTCAGCATTTGATTTTTTACCGCATTATTTGGGCGTGAATGGACGGGTTTATCTGGAGTTTGTGCAGCATTTGTATTATAAAAAGATTTGCTTCATCATTAACAATGGAACCACCATATTTGGACTCACACATCTCAGTCCCAGAGGTGCTTAATGAGGAAATGGAAGGCAGAGCAGCTAGACCCAGCCAAGATCAGAAAAAGGAAATCCATGTTGAAGGTGACAAAATATTGAAGACATTAAGGGATCAGTTCTCAAGATAGCTGAAATCAGGTGAGATAACCAGTTTGGGGCGGGGGGGGGGGGGGGTCACAGATGGTTTTACTACCCAAAAAAGGCAATTGAGAAGACATCTGTAACCACCGACTCATACACACCTTTTTATCTCTTTAGAATCTCTGACAATTTCAAGACTATACATATGGGTTTTGTTTTTCTTGCCTTCTCATTGGGTGGGGGGATGGAGAGGGAGGGAGAGGGAGAGAGAGGAAGAAGGAAAGAGAGAATTCAAAACTGAAAGTAAAATTGAATTAAAAAAAAAAAGACTAATCTATACAGGTACTTAAGCGTATCCTTGATGAGGAATATCAGAAGGAAATAGGCAGGCTTTCACAAATGACATTCTACCACAAACCATATTTTCACTGTCACAACATTGAATAAAAGATGCAGAAAGTACACAGTGCCACTTTTCATTAGTTGTTGATTATAAAGGAATATTTGATCAGTGGTGTAAAATGAAGTCCTTATGTCTTTGTTCCAACCAGGGGTCTGCAATGCATATGTTAAGATTCTACAAGATTCCTCGATAACATGGGTCTCTGGATATCAAGGCCTATCAACATGCCTTAGCAAGTAAGCCATAAAACAAGGAGAAAATGATCGCCTCTATTAGGAATGACGTCCGAGGCCGGGTCTAAATGGAAGCACGAATCCTCACGGATAGAGGTCTCCTCCAAAGGCACCACTAGCAGATGACGAGTTTCCTACATCAAATGCAAGCACATTCAGCAGAGTGTGGCCTAGCGATTCACATTGAGGGGTAGAACAGGTAGGTGAGAAGGCATGTAATGAAATGGGAATTTGGAGCCAGAGAACCTAAAGCCCAGATCCTGACACTTCCTCCCTGGGTGAACCTGGGCAAGCCATTTTCACTTCCCTGAGCCTCAGTTTCCTCATTTGTTAGGGGGTTAGACTCTAGGTCCCTTTCAATGCTAAATCTGTGGTCTACGAATGCTTCACGTCCAGACCAGAGTTGAATGCATAAGGCTCTGGGCTAGTCCATCACTACCTGTGTTTTGGACACACTGCTTCTGAACAATGAATTGAGCTCAGGATGGAACAGGAGGAAGAGTCAGCTGGATGGCACTTGGGAAAATGCCTGGCACTTTCAACCATCCCAAATTGCTCATGGGAACAAAAAAGCCTTCTTTTAAATGCCCATATTCTTCTGGTAATGCTAAATGACTGCAAATTGCAAAGCAACACAATTTCCAAGGAATCACAACTATGGATGACCTAAAGGTCAGTGGAGAGACATGGTGGATGTGAATCAGCTATGGGCATGTCACCAGCTGTGACAGGCACACAAGAAAATCCCATGGAGTATTGCCCTTGGGCCCAGGCAGTGCTAAGAGGCCTAAACAGGGCAAGGTCTCTAGCACATTGTGGAGCTCCTCACAGAGGATTTACAAGAGAATGTGGATAAGACACCCCAGATCTGCAGGGTGCCTGGGGGCAAGGATGCCTCTGAGGGACCAAAGTGGGAAGAGCCCTGGGAAGTGGGCTATTTCTGAGCCTTTGGGAGACAGATTCACCCTGATTCCCCTTCTTGTTTCCCTTTCTTCAGCTCCTAGGAGTGGGCCACCAGTAGCCCAGGATAGGTCCCATCTGGAAGGGATACCTGATTTGGCTGGGGGGTTCCCAGTCATACCCAGATGCTGATGGCAATCTGGGACTAGCTTAGAGAAAGATCAGGCTGCTAAGTTGTGCCAGTCCAGAGACATCTGGAGAAACTCCAGGGAAATGTAGTCGTAAATGACATTTCCCAAAGATCCCCAATAGCCCAGGGGTTCTACATCTTGTTTGTGTCATGGACTTCTTGGATGGTGTGATGAATCCTACAGACCCCTTCTCAGAACCATGTTTTTAAAGTTCATAATTGAAAGCAAAGTTAATTTCAGTTAGAGTTTAGGGAGAATAAAATGGAATTATTTTCCCATCCAAGTTTACAGACCCCTCCCCCCAAAATCCTTCCACAAGCAGGGTCTGTGATTAAGAGAATCAGATTAAGAGAACCTTCTCTAGGGCACCCTTAAACCAACCCACTTTCTGGGATACACTGTGGTTGTGGGGCTGGGGAGATAGGGGGGAAATCCTAGATCTGTCTTGGGCCCTGACCCAAATTATCAGAGCAAAAGAGGGTCAGTCATAGTGACCCGGAATATGAAAAAGAACCAAGACCTGGGGTAGGAGGGCATTTGGGGGGCTCTAACTCACTATCTTGAAGGAGCCTTCTCTCCCACTGGAGTTGCCTGAGAGGGCCTGGCAATAGGAGATGCCTATTGATGACCAGTTTCCTGAACTCTAGAGCTGGATAGGCCCCTGGTGAGTCCCTAGGCTACAACCCATAGATTTTATAGGGAGAAACCAGAGCTTGCATTTGGACGGTACTTTCAGTTCAGGCAGCTTGTGCAGTGGAAAGCACACCAGACTAGGAGGCAGGAGGCCTGGGGTCCATCCCCGACTTGCTGCTTAACCTGGCACAAGCCACTTCCTGTCTCTCACTGTCAGCTTCCACATCTGTGACATGAGGGGATTCAAGGAGATGACTTCTAAGGGTCCTTCCAACTTGAAAATGGACAGCTGAGGAGCCTGGTCTGAGCAGGCCCATGGTCAGCATTAGAGAAATGGAACACAGTGCACGCTGGCCTCCAAGCCTCTGCCCACTGAGCCCAAGGGGCGAAGGGGAGGGGAGAGGGGTCTGGCTGGCCCTGCCCGAGAGCCTTCACTGAAGGTAAACTTTTCACTAGGATTTGCAATGCTTCCACTCCAGGAAATGTGTCACTTGAACCAGGCCCCGTGGGCCCTCGCTGTGTCCCCAGCTTTCTGGAGATGTGTTCACCAACGACGCATGCAGCTCTTCCGAATTCTGAGAATGAGTTGCAAAACAGCACTAACGTGAATGGAAAATATTGAAGGAACAGTTTGTTTACACACGCATTTTCACCTTGCCCTGGCTAAGGGGCTGAGAACCTGCCAAGGTAAATACAAACACCCTGGCTGGGATTTCCAATCGAGATTTATAGAGGAATAAAGCACATTTCTTTTCTACTGAGGCTTCTTGCTTGACTCAAAGGCAAGGGGGCCTGGGCACCTCCCACCGCTCTGTATTTTTTACTGGATGTCTTGGCCAAGAAGATGGGGATACTTGTCACTTCTGGCTTTTCTGTCCTGAGTAAATAACACATGCAGAAATTCTCTGGGGAGAGAGCTGAGGGTCTGGTGGAATAAGCCAGGCAGGAGCCCCGGGCTGCAGCCTCTGTTCTGTCTTGCGGCCATGTCTCTTGGCCTCAGCATCCTTAGGTGTCAGAGGGAGTGGCTGGCCTACGTTCTAGGGCCTGAGCTCCGGGCCAAGCTTCCTCTCACCTGCCCATTCTCCTCCCACCCTCCTCCATCTCAGCCTTTTTTTTTTTTTTCCCCTACAACATTCTTTAAACTTGGGAGGGTCTGCTCTGGATTTATCTCTGCACTTCTTCTTACTAGCTTGGGAGCTTTGTGATCATAACTGTTATTATCATAACCACAGCTCGCCATTTCTATGTTATCTTAATGTTTGCAAAGCACTTTACACTCATTTTATCCTCAAAACAACCCTCTGGGGTAGGTGCTACTGTTATCTCCATTTTACAGATGAGGAAACTGAGGCTGACTTGTCTAGGGTTATACAACTAGTAAGTATCTGAGGTAGGATTTGAACTCAGGTCTTCCTGACTCCAGGTCCAGCACTTCATCTATAGCACCACTTAGCTGCTTGATTCAGTTAAGGACTGTTATTATTTTTCATTGCTGTATCAAAATGCTGAACACGCATTTTTTAAATGGGGGAAACTGAGCCCCGGAGTTTCAGTGACTTGCCCAAGGCCTCAGAGTTAGGATCTGAGGGCTCTTTCCAGTGGAAATGAATGACCCTTTATGGTCCTGCAGACCGTAGAGCACATCTGGGCACTCCAGAACCATAGTCTTGATGGCCAGCTGGGGAAGCTGCCCACTAGGTGAGGGTTGAAGCAAGGTGGGTGACTCCACTAGAGCTTGGGCTGATGTCTCTGGGATGGGCTGATATTCATCAGGCTCAGTGGGAACAGTCCTAGGGGGACCATGAGTGAGGCAGGCTAGCAGCCTGGGGCCCCTGGGGCTGAGCCTGGTACTCCCTGCTCCCCGCCCCCCTCCCCCCATGCTTCCCTCCTCAGGAACGCTGTGGGAACTGCCCAAAGCCTCAAACCCAGCAAGAGGGAGGGAGAGGAAGGGAGCGTATGGGATGTGACTCACAGGATACCAAGAAGCAAGGCCTCTGCCCAGAACTGACCTGTCGCCGGTGCTTGGAGCCCTGCCCTGCCCAGCTCAGGCCTGGGCATTCGGCTTGTACACCTCTCCCCAAGGCGCCTGTCTGGTGGGACTGTAGATGAACGTCATCTACATCATGTCTCCTGTGTGCCCCATGGGGGCATGGCCTAGCCCAGGGCAATGCTATGCTTCATTCATTTTTATACATTCAGGTGAACCAGCTTCTTCCACTGGGAGGTGAACCTTGCTGCCTCCCCCACATCCCTGCCACTAGAGTAGCAATGGTGCCTTTCAGCGTTGGGAGAGTCTGTAGACACCATCCTCCTCATCTTACAGACAGGGAACTGAGGCGTGGGAGGGAACGTGAAGGCCACACAGCAAGCTCGGGGCAGAGCCAGGAGCAGAATGTAGGCCCCTCATGGCCAGCGCTCATCCTCATGGGCCAGTCATCAGCTTCCCTCTTGAGATGAGAGCTGGCAGAAGCAAGCTGGGCCACTGACACGATGCTGAGGTGTCAGAGGGGATGCAGGATCATGCGGGACAAATCCTGCCAGGTCTGTCAGGCTGGGGGGAGGCTGTCAGGGCACAGTGGGAGCCCTGGGCAGAGCAGCCAGGCTCAGGAGCCCATCGGGGCTCTGTATACTGTCTCTTGGGAGCCACTTGACTTGATCTAGTCACTGAACCTCTGCCTCTGGGCTTCAGTTTCTTCCTCTATTAAATGGGTATAATGAGACATGTACAACCTACCTTGCTGTGTAGGGCTGATGCCCATGGGGACCAAATCAGACAATAAGCACTTTGTAAACCATGACCCCTGTTGTCACACTTGGTGCATGGTGGGTAGGGCAGAGACCCTGACTACTTTATAGCTTGGCAGGTTGGGCACAAAGCATATCTGGGCGATCCAGAACCACAGCCCAAGGAGAAGTGCGCGGCTCTGCCCGGCGTTTGGACAATATGCCAACTCTGAGATTTCCTTCTTAAGGGATGAGGGAGTGAACTGTTGCCTAGTGAGCCTAAATGGGGTGACACCCACTGATAAGAAACACTGTCCACCCTTCCTGGAGAACTTCAGAGTGGGAACCATACCAGTGGCTGGCAAAGGTGGTCATGGGCAATTAAAGTAGACAGAGTTTGTTCTGCATTATGGAATAGTGAAAAACCACATGGTATCTGGACACAGGATGCCTGGGTGCTAGTGCCGGCCCTGTCACGGCCTGGCCGAGTGACCCTGGGTCATCACTTCTCCTTTCAGGGCCCTCAGCACCATACTCTTTAAAATAAAGGGCAGTGGCCAAGTCAGTATCAAAGGGCCTTCCCAACTCCAACACTCCATTGAAAGAATCCTCCTTCTTCCTTTCCAGGCCCCCTCTACTTCCCTTTGGCTGCCTTGCCCCTTCTTCTCAGGTACCTGACCCCTCATGTGTGGCTGCCAGATTATTGGGAACCCTCCCCACCACGACACTTCATCCCTCCCCCTTCACCATGCCCTGTACCATCCTCGAGCACACTGCTCTCCTTCTGAATAGCCAGGGGTGGTGACCATCTAATCCACTCCTGATTACTCAGAATCTATTCTAGCTCGTACCCAGGAGTGGAAAAATACTTCCTGCCCAGCTCACAGAAGCTGTGGCCGAACTCAGATGCTGAGCGTCATAGAACCCATCGACATCCGCAGCTACCACCCTTTGGGGCAGGAAGGCCAATGTGGGACACACCTCTCCAGACAGCACTTCCAGTTAGCAGCCTAGCCTCCTTCCTGACAGCAGAGGCAGCTGTTCAAGGTGGGGTGAGAACTTCCCTTTACCATCAGATGGGTCAAATTCATCCAAAACACAGCTGAACTTTGGGGACATCGAGAGAGAGGAGGAAAGGGCAGGACGCTCCACAGGGAGGGAAATGGGGTGTGTCTACACTCAAGGGTTGGATACTTGGAATTAACCATGGGTAAATGCCTGGTGCAATTTTTTTTTTTTTTTGCTACTGGAGCCTTCTTAAACCCCTGTCCATTGCTCTCTGATTGGTGTTTGAGCAAAGCCATTCATGGAAAGAGCAGAAAGTTCAAAGGATAGGGTGGGCCTGCCTAGACTAGGATCAAGGGCAATGGCATTTCGACCTGGCTCAGTCTCACTCAGTGAAAGTGCTGGCTTTTCCTTGTGGCCTCTCTCCAAAAGGAGAAGCAACCAGGGAACAGTGATCAGAGCAGAGCAGAAAAACAGGCAACTAAAGCCGCCTCCTGTTAACCTCTCCCAACCTTCACGGGCCAAGTCATGTCCCGATCCTTCCATGAGACCCTCCTGATCATTTGGGCCTTCCTTAATCTCTACTCCTTTAAATTCTTAGAGCACTCACTGTCAGAAACTCACAACTTAACCCCTGATTACAGACTCTTGTATTGCTCATTGTTGGCGCATTCAACAAGTGGCATTTACCAAGCACAAAGAAGGCACTGCACAGGGCTGGGTACACAGATGAACAAAAGGCAACAGGCCCTGTCCCCAAGGAGGGCCTGGAGTCGTAGGCTTCTCTTGGGTCCTGCCCAGTCCTTCTGGGTACAGCAGCTACTCACGAGGGCCCATTTATGAACATTTCAACATCATCTGGAGTGATTCTGAAGGAGGCCACCTGGGCAAGGTCCCTGGATGAGCTTTTGCATTTCACTCCCAGGGACAAAGAAGTCAGTCTGACCTGAGGAGGCTCAGTTTGTCATGTGACTGCCCTGATAGTTTCCCTCCAAGGACACCCCATAGTCCTAGAGACAATGGAGATGGAACCTTATTTCTTCCCTAAAGGCCTGAGAAGGAATGCACACATCATGTCTATTTTGGGGGGTGGGTGGGGCAATGAGGGTTAAGTGACTTGCCCAGGGTCATACAGCTAGTTAAATGTCAAGTGTCTGAGGTCGGATTTGAACTCAGGTCCCCCTGAATCCAGGGCCGGTGCTTTACTCACTGGGCCACCTAGCTGCCCCCCACACATCATCTCTACCCATGATGGGAGTCTTACTACTCTACCTGGGCATCTAAGCCTAAGACGCAGAGAACCTCAGCTTCATAGAAATTTTGAGCTAGTGGGAACCTTAGAAATCACCTCAATCAGCAGTTCTTGAACTTTTTGGTCTAAGGACCCCTTTATACTCTTAAAAATCACTGAGAACGGGGCAGCTAGGTGGCACAGTGGATAGAGCACCGGCCCTGGAGTCAGGACTACCTGAGTTCAAATCCAGCCTCAGACACTTAACACTTACTAGCTGTGTGACCCTGGGCAAGTCACTTAACCCCAATTGCCTCACTTAAAAAAAATCATTGAGAACCTCAAAGAGCTTTTATTTATGCAGGCTGTATCTACTGATACTGATCATATTAGAAAGGAACACTGATGTATTAAAAATATTTATTAATTCACTTAAATGATAGTTATTTGAATAATAACAAACACTAATAAGCCCAGTATGTTTTAACATCTCTTGAAAAAAAATCAGGAAGAAGAGTGGTATTTTAAAAATTCACATATTTTTGCAAATCTCTAATGTCTGGATTAATAAAAGAGCTGGATTCTCATATCTGCTTCTGTATTTAATGTGTTATTGATATCTTGTTTTGGTTGAAGTCTGTGAAGACAATCTAGCCTCACATAGATATGTCATTGGATAATGGGGAGCATTTTAATAGGCAAATAAAGTCTTAGTATTATTAGGAAAATAGTTTTAGCCTTGCAGGCCCTTTGAAAGGTTCTCAAGGATCCCCAGAAGACCATGTACCACACTAAAAAATGATCATCTAAATGAAAAATTAGGGGAAAAATGCCACAGAAGGCAATATATAATCAAGTGTGTTAGACTGTGTGCCACACACTGGAATGCTAAAGACATTCGCAGAAGAGCACTCTGGGCTGGGAAACAAGCCTCTGTGATGGAGGTGGGTCTTGGCTTAGTTAGGTCTGAAAGATTGGGCAATATCTGCACTGCTCTGGTAAGAAGGTGAGAAGGAAGAAAGGCACAGAGGTTGGATAGCACAGGAGAAGTGGGAGGGTATGTTGGGAATGGCCGACTAGACTGAAGGGCCCGTAGTAAGGAGTTTGAGGTAAGGGAATTGAGGAAACTACTTGAAAACCCTGAGGAAAAGCCAGACAGACAAACCACCTTGCAAGCACCCTGCTTGCTAGTCATATTCATAAGGCTCTGGGTGAGCACACCATGCTGATGGGCAGTGATGCCATTGTTCATACACTGGTCATACCCTGGTCAGATCCCAGACTAAACACAGATCCTGGCCAGCTACTGCTTCATTGGACAGATGAAGGACCCACGTCCCATAGAGAGGGAAGATCATGAAGAGGAAGAAACTGAGCTAGTCAATGGCTACTTTATAGGATCTCAAAACTGGGTGGGAAATGGAGATATTTTTTTTGCACCAAAATGATGCTTAACTACCCACATCAGGGCACAGACTACTAGGGGGATAAACGCTAAAAGAAAGCGAGCAAAGAAAGGAGACATCTGCACAATTATCTTTCCTAGCAAGTGAACAAGAGATCACTGTGGAGAATTGGTCGCACTGGAAAGTACTCTATGCCTGGAGGCCAGGGGCAGAAAGGTTACAGGTGTCACCAGGAAAGCCCAGGTGAGGGACAGGCCTTTCTCTTGCAGAAGATGAATGATAGAAGGGTGATGACATCTTCACCCAAAGTTCACAAGACACCTACTAAGTGCAAGACACTAGGTGCTAGGGGAGATGCCAACAAGTAGAAAGCATAGTTCCTGTTCATGGTTCCTGTTGATGAGGCAGCCTTGTGCAGGGGAAAAAATAATGAACCTGGGATCCAGAGACCTGGGCTTGAGTTCTGGTGCTGCCATTGACCTTGCTGTGTGACTGGCTAAGTCATATCTCTTCTGTAAGCCTCAGTTTTCTCCTTGAAAATGAGAATGATCTTTTTCACACTCCCTCCCTTACTGAGCTTTTGTGGAAAAGAAGCACCCTGTATGTTTCAAATTGCTGGTGAGATGAGCTCTTGTCTTGTGGAAATGGAGCAACTGAGTAGGAGTGCTTCCTGCAGGGCCATGGCAAAGCCTCCTCAGGAATGGGGCTCCAAGCCTTGGGCAACGATTTCAGCCACATGAAACACGGTTAGACACGGGCCCCCCACACAGGAGAATTGGGGAGATAGCCGGGTCTAACTACCTGCACGTACCACAGAGATGGTCCACAAAGGGAGAGCAGCGAGTGGCTCCTCACCACTGGTTCCCATCGCATGACAGAGGGAAAGCTTCAGCCAATTCTAGAATATTCAGGACTCATGAAGCATGGGCTGCTATCAGTAACAGTAGACAAGTGAGCAAGTCAGTCTTTTCTGCCAGCCCTTGAAGGGCAGGTGGGGCAGGCCAGGGGATGGGAGTGGCCAAATCAAGATTGTGAATTTTAGTTAGCAGGGCTGGTCCTGAACTCTGCTTGCAGTTGATAACAGAGCCGGCTACAGGAGATCTGGAGTTTCCTGTGTTATCCTGAAACTCCCATTAGCAAGGACTTAGAGACTGTAGCCTCCTCCCTGCCACTCCCCTCTTCCCCTGGTAAAACAACTGCAAAAACAGGATATGAGGCCCTAGTCTCTCATCAGGTCCCATCTTTTCACAAAGACACCTGATCAGGGATTAAAGCTGGGAAAGTAGATTGGTGCTTTGAGCTTCTTTTTATCCTCAAACACACCTGGGATAATGTGCTTGAGATACAGCTTCTGATAATAAGGGGGGAGGTCCCTGCAGAGGCAAAGAATGATCTGGTTGTCAGAGCTCACACAGTTCTCAAGCTCCAAACCCATTATCTGAACACACCTGCTATCTTTCAGGTCTTACTTCATGCTTAACTTAAATTTGGGGGTATGGAAATTTGGGGGTTCTTAAATTTCAAATGCAAATTAATTCTATTCTGGAGCACAGGGTCATATCCACCCCCCCATTTTAAATGACAGTATTACTTTTCTCCATAACAGGAAGGGGACCCAACAATGCGTGTGTTCCTGGGGCAGTCCCTGGGCCAAAGGAGGGTTACTAAATACTTTTCTATTAGGAGGACAATAAGCACTTTTCTTCTTCTTCCTGCAACAATGGCCTGTCTACATTCCCCTCAGTCCTAGAATAATGGAAGTTATTATTACGGTTAATTTGTGGCAACTTTCACACCTCCAGGACATCTCATCACAGAAAAACACATGTCCTGATTGTGCTGAGGTTAGGAGGATTTTCCAGAGTCAGGGTGAACAGTAGAAGGGAACTCAGGGCAAGAGGGCAGGAAAGTTGGGTTGGAAGCCTACTTTTATTTTTAAATTTTCATTCATTCATTCATTCATTCATTCATTCATTCATTCATCCATTTATTTATTTAATTTTGCAGGGCAATGAGGGTTAAATGACTTGCCCAGGGTCACACAGCTAGTAAGTGTCAAGTGTCTGAGGCCATATTTGAACTCAGGTCCTCCTGTATCCAGGGCTGGTGCTTTATCTACTGTGCTACCTAGCTGCCCCCTAAAACCTACTTTTGCCACTAATTCTCCACATTACTTTGGGTACGTCAGTTTCCATTTCTGGGCCCCACTATGCTCATTTGCAAAATGGGAGGTGCAGGAAAAATAAAATGAGATTGTTGATGGAACTGTGGTATATGGGAAAGAACATTGGGTTTGGGGTCAGGGGGAGCTCTGCTCACAGCCTGGCTCTGCTACTCACCACCTGGGTGAATTGTGGCCAACTTAACCTCTCTAGCTCATGGCCAACATATTTCCACATTAGCTATGTTGCAGAAGAAAACACAAAATGAAATAATAAAATAAAGTGTTTATTTTTTAAAGCATGCTTCAATTTGCATTTTCATCATGAGTCTCTTAGAATTGTTTTGGATCACTGTCTTGGTCAGAGTAGCTAAGGCTTTCCTAGTTGTTCATCCTTACAATATTGCTGTTAATGTGCACAATGTTCTCCTGGTTCTGCTCACTTCAATTTGCATGAATTCATACAAGTCTTTCCAGGTTTCTTTTTTTGAAACCACCTTGCTTGTATATCTTATAGCACAATACTTCCATCAAAATCATATACCACAACTTATGGAATTTCTCTATCTCTTGCTGCTGGGTTTTGCTGAAAATTGTTTCAACTAGTTTTTTTGTTTGTTTCTCTTCTTTCTATATCATTTGTAAAGAGTTTTATTTCCTCATTGCTTATTTTTATTCCTCCAATTTCTTTTTCTTGTCTTAGTATTATAGCTAGCATTTCCAGCACAATATTGAATAATAATGTGATAATGGACATCCTTGCTTCACTCCTGATCTCAATCGGAAAGGATTCAAATTTATTCCCATTACAGATAATGCTTGCTCTCGGTTTTAGATAGATGCTGTTGATCATTTTAAGAAAGGTTCCATTGATTCCTAGCATTTCTGATGTTTTCTTTTAATAGGAATGGGTGCTGTATTGTGAAAAATGCCTTTTCTACATCTATTGATATAATCATATGATTTTTGTTGTTGTTATTGACACATTCAATTATGCTGATAGTTTCCCCAATATTGAATGAGCGTGTATTCCTGGTATAAATCCCACCTGATCATAGTGCATGATCTCTCTGATATACCATGGTACTGTCCTTGCTAGTATTTTGTGAAAATTTTTTGCATTTGCATAGATATTCACTAAGGAAATTGATTTATAGTTTTCTTTCTCTGATTTTGCTTCTCCTGGTTTATGTATCAAGTCATATTTGTGCCATCAAAGGAATTTGGTAGGACTTCTTCCCTCCCCCCCCCCCAAAGAAATTATATAGTGTTGGGATTCATTGTTCTTTAAATGTCTTGTAGAATTCACCTGTGAATCCATCTGGTCCTGGGGATTTTTTCCTTAGGAAGCTCATTAATGGCCTGTTCAATTTATTTTTCTAAGATAGGTTTATTTAAGTATTCTATTTCCTCTTCTGTTAATCTGGGCCATTTATATATTTTTTTATTTTGGGGGGCTATTTATATTTTATAAATATTCATCCATTTTATTTAGATTGTCAGCTTGACTGACATATAATTGGGCAATATAACTACTAATAATTTCTTCAATTTTGTCTTCATCAGTGGTGTAGTCACCCTTTTCATTTTTGATACTAGTAATTTGGTTTTCTTCTTTTTAATCCAATTAACCAATGACTTATCTATTTTGTTGTGTTTTTTTCAAAACCAGCTCCTAGTTTTATTTATTAATTCAATGTTGGGTTGGTTTAAATTAAACTTTCAATTTGATTGTTTCCTTTGGTTTTTCAGGATTTCCATTTTGGTGTCTAATTAGGGATTTAAAATTTGTTCTTTTTCTAGGTTTTTTTTTAGTTGTATGCTTAATTCACTGATCTTTTCTTTTTCTCTTTTATTGATGTACCCATTTAGAGATATAAATTTTCCCCCAAGTACTGCTTTGGCTGCATCCCACAAATTCTGGAATGCTGTCTCACTGCTGTCATTCTCTTTAATGAAATTATTGATAGTTTCTATGATTTGTTCTTTGACCCACTTGTTTTTTTAGGATTACATTATTTAATTTCCAATTAATTTTTAATCTCCTGTTTCATTGTCCATTAGTGAATGTAATTTTTTTTGTTTTTTGTTGTTGTTGTTGTTGTTTGTTTGTTGTGCAGGGCAATCAGGGTTAAGTGACTTGCTCAAGGTCATACAGCTAGTGTCAAGTGTCTGAGGCTGGATTTGAATTCAGGTCCTCCCAAATTCAAGGCCAGTGCTTTATCCACTGTGCCACCTAGCTGCCCCCCGAATGTAATTTTTAATTACATTATGATCTGAAAAGGATGCATTTACTATTTCTGCTTTTCTGCTTTTGGTTGTGGGGTTTTAATGTCCTATTACATGATCAATTTTTGTATAGGTGCCGCATACTGCTGAGAAGAAGGTAGACTCCTTCACACAGTCTTCTGCTGACTTCCTTGTGGTTCCACACACGCTATTTTATCTCCTGTCTCTACCACAGTCCTGGCTGCCCCTCATGACTGGCAGGCATTCCTGGATTGCCTCTTTCTCTTGGAATTGCTGGCTTCCTTCCGGATTCAGCTTCTGTGTCACCTTCTTTCTACCTGCTACTTTTCTGCATCCCCCAGATCTGATGCACTCCCTCCAAAAGTTCACTTGTCTTCTTTCTGTAGGGATTCTGTATCTATTTACATATGTGCATGGAGTCCATTAGAACATTAGCAGGTAAGCTCCTTGAGGGCAGGCACATTTGCTGTTTAATCCCCAACACCTAGTACAATGCCTGGCACTTAACAGATGTTTCGTATATTCTGGCTGATAGACTGAAGACTCAGAAGAAGGAATATTGCCTCTATTCCTTAGTGGTACAGTAGGAGCACCAGGGGTTGGCTGGCTCCTATGGCACACAGGTTGATTTTTGCTTCGACCTAAGTCCTCCTCCCCATTTGATGCTACCTATAGCTGTGCTTTTCTTACACCTTAGAACCACTGCTCATGAGTTGGCACATTCACCACTTGCATCCCCCCTTTACTTTCCTGCCCCTGTTCGGGAGAGTTGACATAGTTCCTTCTGGTCTCCTATCAGATCCTCTACCTCCCCCATCCCCCACTCCACTTCTGGAATGAGAGAACAAGAGTTTCAACCTTGGCGTCTCAATCCATCAATGAACACTTATTCAACAATTATTATTTCAAGCACTTTATTAAGTGCAGGGGATACAAAAGGAGGCAAAAACCAGTTCCTGCCCTCAAGGGATTCACAATCTAATGAGGCAGACAGCACACAAATGTATACAAACAAGCTATACACAGGATAAAAGGGAAATAATTAACAGAAGGAAGGTGCTGGCATTAAGAAGAGTTGGGAAAGGCTTCCTGTAGAAGATAGGATTTTAGTTGGAACTTGAAGGAGGCCAAGGAAGGTAGTAGGTGGAGATGAGGAGAAAGAGCATTCCAGGCATGGGGGACAGCAAGAGAAAATGCCTGGAGCTGAGAGATGGAGTGTCTTGTTAGTGAGAAGTCAATGCTGATTTATTGAAGAGTATGTAATGAAGACTAAGAGAGACTTAAGTCAGGCAAACCCACCAGCAGGCTGTTGATGGCTCCATGGTGGAGGCAGGGTCAGAGGAGAGAAGGGGGCATATTTGGAAGATGCTGCAAAGGTGATATCAACAGGCCTTGGCAGCTTGGATATAGGGAGTGGGGCGGTAAGGATTTGAAGATGACACCTGGGTTGCCAGCCTGAGGGACTGGGAGGATGGTGTTGCCCTAGACAGTAACAGGGAATATAGGGTGAGGGGAGGATTTAGGGAAAAGACAGTGAGTTCGGTGGCAGACATGTTGAGTTTAAGACGTGTACTGACCATCCAGTTCAAGATGTCTGAAAGGCCGTTGGAGAGGCAAGATTGGAGGGAAACAGAGAAGTTAGGTCAGGATCTAGATTTGAGAATCATAAGCATAGAGATGATCCTCAGATCCATGGGAGCTGATGAGATCCCCAAGTGGAGTAGTATAGAGGGAGAAGAGGAGGCCCAAGACAGGGATTTGGCAGAGGAGACTAAGGAGGAGGGCTCTGATCAGGAGGGAGAGAACAAGGAGAGAGCTGTATCCCCAAAAACCTGGAGAGAAGAGAGTATCCAGGAGGAGAAGGTGATCAGCAGTGTCAAAGGCTGGAGGGAGGTCAAGAAGAATGAGGACCGAGCTAGGGCCACTGGGTTTGGCCGTTACAAGATCAATGATAATTCTGGAGAGAACGGTTTCAGGGGAATGATAAAGCTGGAAGACAGACTGGAAGGGGTTAAGAAGATAGTGAGGAGAGAGAAAGTGGAGGCATCTATTGTCATTGGTCATTTCAAGGGCAGAAGAGAGATAAGACAAGAGTTGTTAGTAGGGATGGAAAGATCAAGTGAGTGTTTTTTGAGGATGGGGAGACATGGGCATGTTTTGTAGATAGTAGGGAATGAGTCAGTAGATAGGGAAAGATTGGAGATAAATGATAGAATGGAGGTGGCAGAGGGGACAATCTGTTGGAAGAGATGTAATAGAATGGGGTCACTAAGCAAGTCTAGCCTTGGTAAGGAGCGAGGCAATTTCTTAGGGTGAGACAGGGAGGGGAGGAGATAGTGACAAAAGGCATCTAAGTGATATGAGATGAGGAAGTGGGGAGAAGAGGGAGCTCACAGCTAATGGCCTCAATGGTATCTAATGTTGGGATAGTTTTGACTCCTGGCTTAGACGTTCACCTGTCTGATGTCTACACTCTAGACTAAGTGATCTTTGGAGGCTCCAGCTCTGGAATCTTGTGAAAAAAGTCTTTGTTTGCTTTTAGTCAGACTTGAATCATCACAACTCTCAAAGACACAAACCCTAGAATCATTGGGCAATAACTCTCTGATACCCAATATAGCTTAGAGATCCAGAACAATGGTGGAATATTACAAGAAAGAAATTGTCCCGGCTAAAGCAGCTGGCAATCTAGCAGATGACTTACACAAAGAATGACAAACAGCCAACAAAATGAAAAGAGAAAATGTCTAAAGGCAGCAGCACTTGAGTCTGGCTGTCCCTGCCCTAGGAAGGAAAGTTACAGTTACTCATAATGGTTTCAGGGTACTTGAATTTGCAGCTCAGTCCAGAAAATGAAAAGCATAACAGGGAAGAAATGATGACCTTGGGGACTCAGGACAAACACCAGCTGCCACCCTGCTTTCTCTCTGGACTCTCGGGACAGCAGGGCAGCATCAGAACAACACTTAGTAGCACTGCCACGGCTACCTGTGTCTCTCCTGAAGCTTGCATCAAGAGGCCCTGGCTGGGGAAGCACGAGGAAGCAGGGGCAGCTCTGGAGGGACCCCAATACCCCCCAAACCCCCGCCTAACCTAGAGGAGAAGGACGGACAAACAGACCCTTTACTTCATTTCTGAAGTGAAAGCCCTGATGAGTAGCTCAAAGGAGTTTGGAAGGAGGCTGTCCAGCTGGCCACTGTCTGTAATAAAGGGAAGTAGAGAGGGTTCAATGGAGGTGCTTTGAGACCTCCCTGACCCCATTTCATGTCAGGATTTTTGGTAGAAGGGGCCCTAGAGGTCAGTGAATTGAACCCCTCATTTGACGAGGAAACTGAAGCACCGAGAGGTTACTCGTCTCTGGCCATTAGAGGAGTAAATGGCAGGTCCAGGACTCAAACCCAAGCCCTCTAATCCCAAACCTCCTGTTATTCCCACAAGATCACACTATGAGAAGTGGGGCAACGTGGCCTTCACACTTTTCTTGCTTAGAGTATAAGTAATTGCAGGACAACCCACCATTTGGGGCAGGCTTTTTTTCTCTCTATCTAGCGTCTGCATGACTTAAAATGTCTACCGAAATAGACTGCTAATACATACTGTGCATTGTCAGTGGTGGCAGTGCTATATAAATGCTAAGTTATCATTAGTCTTACAGCAGTGTTCTTGTTGGGTGGCGGATGGCAAAGTGCTCCTGTCTCAGCCCATGAGGTCCAATACAAACTGGAATTATCCAAAATGACATGTGAAGCCA
The DNA here is from genome assembly GCF_019393635.1 of Dromiciops gliroides. Lineage (NCBI taxonomy): Eukaryota > Metazoa > Chordata > Mammalia > Microbiotheria > Microbiotheriidae > Dromiciops > Dromiciops gliroides. Next base: position 708,298,919 of record NC_057861.1, read on the forward strand.
CAGTGGGAATTGAGGCTAACCAAGACACTTGGAGCTATGGATGCTTTCACCAACCCCCCTGACCTGCCTTTGTCTCCATCACCCCATTTGTTTTTGGTTTTTTGTTTTTTGCAGGGCAATGGGGGTTAAGTGACTTGCCCAGTGTCACACAGTTAGTAAGTGTCAAGTGTCTGAGGCTGGATTTGAACTCAGGTCCTCCTGAATCCAGGGCCGGTGCTTTATCCACTGCGCCACCTAGCCACCCCTCCATCACCCCATTTGATTAGCCTGGAAAGTATGCCTTGAGACCCTGTCTCTAGTTAGTGTTGTCCCATCCCTCAATGATGCAAAATGAGCAGCATTCACTCTCAGGCTATCACCTGAGCCCATGTCACATAACCCCCTGAGCATGAAGGTGTTCTGGTTATCAATAAGTGGCAAGATGGGTTATTTGGGCTCTAGATTCTGACTTTAAAATGACATGAGAAGTCCTTGAATGTGAATGGCCACCAGCAGCATGTGACATTAAGTGACTCTCATGCTCTTCTTGGTATGAAGAGTGTAGATTTATTTCTGGACAAATTGCAGGAAAGGGGATGTGTGGAAAGAGGGAGGCCAGACTCCAGACTTGTTTTCCTTCTTCCAGTCTTCAAAACATATTTTTTAAATTAGGTGGTAAGAATACTGGATAATTTTTGTGGCACCGACATACTTTCTTTCAAGATATGATTTATATGTTTGGCCTACATTTTAAATGAAATGGTTATTGAGATAAATGGCTGTACTGAAGGTTGCAAAATGGTTTCCATTATGTAGCTGCTTATTTTGAGTTCCTTATAAAATTTCCTGAAGAAAAAAATGCCCCTTTAAAGGTAGACACTTTCCATGCTTGGTCTCTGCCCCAAAGCCTCTGAGGGTGGACACAGGAGGGAAGAGAAGGGAGGGAATAGCTTGAATGCAAATGCATTTAGCACTTTAGAAGACATGAAGGGGGAAAAAAAACCCAACACCTTACAGATTTCCCATTGAGAAAGCTGTTTTTTTGAAATTTAAAATAATTCAAATGCAAATGAACTAGCTTTTCCGAACAGATAAATATTTCAATAAGCAAAATGCTTCTATGATATATTTATCACACTACGAACTTCATATTGAGCTACTATGCCAGGTGAGTTACATACAGTCTCTTCTCTCTGGGAGTATGCAGTGGTAGTCTCATGGGATTCAGAACTGGGAAGCACCTATAGTTTATCCAATCAAACTCCCTTCATTTTATAAATGAGAAAACAGCATCACTGAGGCAAGGACTGAGTGCCACGGAGGTCAGGTCACTAGCCTCAAGTCATATGAGATAAGCAGAAGAGTTGGGATTTGAACCCCAGTGTCTCCTGTCTCAAAGTCCCCTTCCATAACACTACCCTACGGTGGCCAAAAGCATGAGGATGATGGGACCAAAGATGCCTCTGGGGAACACTAATGTCTTTTTAGCACTTTTCCACTCTTTTCCACAGAGATGCCTGGTGTGATGCCGAGCAGTTCACAGCTTCTTGGTGAGTGTGTGTTGATCGATTACTTAAGATCTTAGGAACACAATGAACTGAAATCTATGGAGAACAGAAGGTCAGCCGTGCTTCTGGTTTGATAATGATGAGAAAGCAGTTGGTCTAGAGGAACAAAATGCCACCTTGCAGGCCCTATTACGTACAACACAGTGTCTCCCATCCATACATCAAAATCACTTAAGATTCCTTGAAAGAGAACAACTGAAATAACTGATCATAAACATCGGGAACTACCCACAGTTTGGGGGGGGAACCACTGTGATTGATGGGGGAGACCCAGAGTCCATGTTGAGGAAGGAGAGGTCTTTCCTTTCAGATGCTACTATTGGCCAATGACACTGCACTGACTACATCAAATCCCAGGTGACGGCAGAGCCTATTGGCAAAGATCTGTAATCACTCAAAGGAATTTGGCCTGACCGTCCACATAGGAAAGAAGAAGTAGATAAAGAATGTCCATTGCCCAGGTCTCAACATTCATCTGGATGGAAAATGTACACAGGACTTGCTATTAGTATGTATGCCTGGGGCACAGAGTTTAGTGAGACAATGAATTAGGCCCAGAGTGGAGCAGGATCTGAAGAGCAGAGTGGGTTGCCTTTGGGAAACAGCAAATGACCCCAGTCTTTCCAAGAAAGCAAAGGCCCATTATTTTAATATGAAAATTCTGCTGGTGGTGTCATGTAGTAGTAGGACACAAAATAGGACCGTCTGCAAAGGAGTAAAATGAATACTCTGTAAGAGGCAATGGAGAGGTACACGGTGGGTGGAAGCCAACCATAACAGGTAACTAATGAGGAACTCCAAAGGAGAGCAATAAAAGGTGTCATCAAGAGATGATATGATAAGAACAGGAGAAGGGCTGGTCACAGGGAAAGTGAGAGATGCCAGATGGGCAGGCAGAATGCTTCCTTGGCACCCTCTCGGTACCACTTTCCCTTGTAGTGAACTTACAGGAGGACATGAACAAGAGTCATATGCGATGGGTGGACAGGGGTAGTCTGTGACCTGCATTGTTGGAGAGGGAATGTTCAAACTGATGAAATCGCAGATCCATTTAGATGTCTGAGTGTTTGGGAATCAGAAGGCTACTTCTTCCCTCTCCTGATTTTTCAAAGGCTCCTGCAACCTCCCATTTCTTCGAGGAAGCCTTCCCTAAGTAAGCCAAGTGAAAGCAGTAGCAAGTCCTTAATAATGGCTTCTTCCCATTCACACCACATCCTTCCCAGCCGCCTCTTCACCACGATACCTCAGTTATGGTTGGCATTCTCCCTGCCGCCGTGTGTCACCCGACTCTGACAGGTGGGAACCAGGTCTTCCTGGCCATCTTCATGCCATGCTTCTTCAGGCATGGCCCACCCTACTGGAGAAGCTCTCCTTTGCTGGAATTGTCCTTCATTAGAATACAAGCAGTTTGATGATGGGGACGATTTTGCATGCTTGCGTTTATATCTTCAGTACTTAGCATGGTGCAGGGTACATAGCAAGTGCTTAATGCTCCAGTCTGTCCGTCCGTCCATCACCTTCAGGAGTACCTATAGCATTGGTCTGACAAAGAGAGGCACTCTAGTAGAGAACATCTATTCCTGTCCCCTCCACTATTTGTGATGTGGCAAAGATTTTTGAGCTGGTCCCTGCATGGGGCAAACCTTTTCATCAGCTGAGACCGCATCAGCGTTGAAAGGGCTGCTCTGGAGGTTTCTTGAGTGCAGCCGTGAGAAGACAACAGCATCCAACCTACTAATGTGCTTTTCTAGAATAACTGATTCCTCTAGGAATCAATACCTAGAGACCGTGGAATTCTGGAGTGACATTTGATATCCTGGGCATGCCTGCCTGCTGAGAGGAGCTGGCTCTCTCTCCTCTAGAAACTTCATAGTTCTTCTGACCAGTTCCCATAAAACATAGTGACATTATCAGTCAATCTTGGAATTCTTATATCTCCCAGAGGAACATGAAACTCTAACTTCCCTTAACACTATGTTCAGAGTAATTTGAAGTCTCGCATCTGGCAGACCTGGCATTTCCTCTACTCATCCCCCAATTCCCTTCATCTCTTGGCAGCCACTGCCCCTCTAGGATCCTGCCTCAGATCAAAGGCAGCCTGGTATTGCAGGAAGAGCTTTGGACTGGGGGTCAGGGGGTCAGGGGGTCAAGGCATAGTTTTTAGTCCCATTCACTTTCTGTGTGATCTTGGGTAAGTCATTTTTCCTCCTCAGGGGCCTCAGTTATCTCCTCTGTAAAAGGCAAAGTAGGGGGAGAGGATGGGGACATTGCATGATTTTTGAGGTCTCTTTCAGCTCTCAAAGAGATCAAAGGGTTCAATGTTTGGGTGCCAGAAGGGGCTGCAGACCTAGTTAAGGTTAAGGGTCAATTCTCTATCTCCTCCTCTGTTTCAAAACCTATATCCCAGACTTCAGTTCTTCCGTGTGTCAATAATCATCTCCTGCTTCCCACCCTGAGAAATGTAATCTCTTTCCACCCTTCCGTTTCTAATCTGTGCCTAGTTTCCATATGAGAATTGGGGAGGGGGGAGGGTGGGAGGAAGGAGGGGGGAGAGAGAGAAAAATGGAAGAAAAAGAGAGAGAGAAAGGAAGAGAAAGAGAGAGAGGGGGAGACAGAGGGGAAGAGGGAGGGGAAGAGAGAGGAAGAGAAAGAAAGGAAGAGAGAGGAGAGAGACAGAGGAGGAGGAGGAAAAAGAAGGGAGGGATAGAGATAGAATCCAAGTTTTGAGCTATTGTTTTATTGACTGTCTAGACTTAAGAAAGTGATCAGAAAAATCTTAATAACGCAGATTAAAATGAAAAGTATGCTGTACGTACATTACTTCCCTTGCCCACAGAGCCTGTTGTTCAACATTTTCCAGTGCACTGTTGAGTGTAACCTTGGCCTTACCACTCTGCCTACAAAGAGAGGAAGAGAGGTCCATTTGCTCTAGGGTTCCAATCTGTATTCCCATCTGTACAATGGGGGTAAAAGCTGAAAACCTTTCAAAGGGGGGCAGCTAGGTGGCGCAGTGGATAGAGCACCGGCCCTGGAGTCAGGAGGACCTGAGTTCAAATCCGGCCTCAGACACTTAATACTTATTAGCTGTGTGACCCTGGGCAAGTCACTTAATCCCAATTGCCCCACAAAAAAAAAAAGAAAGAAAGAAAAAGAAAAAGAAAAAAGAAAACCTTTCAAAGGACCCAAGAACTCTTTGGAGAGAAAGGTGTTATCAGGCACTGCTACTTGGAATGGGCCTTAGAAAGCATCTACTTCAAACACTTCAGTTTATAGAAGAGGAAACTGAGGCCCAGAGATGTTCAGGCATTGTGTGAGGGGGTTGGACCCTATGGTCTCTGAGGGTCCTTCAGGTTGTAAAACTCTACCATTCTCACTCCCAAGGTTAGCTGGTGAGCTGGGCCTGCTTCTCAGTACTGGCCTTCTCACATGGCTCCTTCAGCTGGCCTAGTGAGGCTCTTCTGACGAATCAGAAACCTAGAATGAGGCCAATCTGAGGATACAGAAGTGAGGCATGTGGCCTCTCCATGGAATCTTTCTATTGACTATGCACACACAAACATTTACTTTGAAAATAAAGGGGCAGCGACCTCCGTGGAACACAAACACCCTCCTCAGGTTTGCATGAATCTTTGCCATTTTCTCAGGAAACGTTGTGTTGATTTGCTTCTGCTGTAATTCTCCACCCCCACCAGGCCCCTGAAATAGCCTGGGATACAGAGACTGAAGGGAAGAAGTAGTTGGTTGTTTGGTGTTTTTTTTTGCATTACCCTCTAAGGAAAAGTAAAAGGAGTAATGTCCCTAGTCCATTGACCTATGAGCATTTATTAAGTATCTACTATGTGCTTGACACTGCTGGGTGTTGGAGGGATCAGGGAAAGTCTCCTGCGACAGATGGTGCTTGATTGGTACACTGAAGGAAATGTGAGGAGGGAGCACAATGGTTCCTGTCTCCTCAGCTCTCTGTTAATGCATTTTCCATTCATTGTGTTTTTACGAAGGCCTAAATGTACCACTTGTAGGATTTAACTGACTTTTTAGGACGAGGTGGGTGTCTTCATCAACCTAAGTGTTGTCAAGCTGTATCTCCCTTTCTCTCGCTTCTTAATTCACTCCCAGAATGCTTTTCTCTAGACAGCTTGGCAGTCTCTTTTTCACTGATCTTACTTTGCCTACCAAAACAAAGTCCCCATTTGGGAAGGGGGAGGGAGGAGGGAAGAGGGGGGCGGGGAAGAGAAGAGAGCTCTGGAGGGGATTTCTATTTCTAACTTAGCCCTGGGTCCTTCCCATTACCACCCTCCTTCATGCTGTGTTTGAGCCTACCTCCTGACCTCTTCTACAGCAAGCCCCCAAGTGACACAGTGAAATCACCCACCCCCCAGAGAGTGGATAGCACCAACTCCAGTGACTCAATTAGCAATTTCTCCCCCCATGTGAGGCAGCAGTTACGAACCTGGAAAGGCCCCGGCCTGCCAGCGTAGTAGTGAATAAATTCAAAATTCTGGACTGTTCCTATCCTTCCCCACCCCCAAGAAACCAACTGGCTGCTCCCCCACCCCCATATGGAATCACTTTTATCCTGTTGAGGACAAGCTATGAGAGTCATTTTTATGGGATCAATGGGAACCCTGAAAAGAACTTATTCATTTCGCCATGAGGGTGGGAGTGAGAAGCCACTAAGAATCTTTAGTCTGGAGGGAATTTCAATGGACTGCACAAAGGGGAGCATGTGATCAGACTCTAAGATTCCTTGGAAAGCGGGAAGTGAGAACCACCATTAGAACACATCTCTTAGTAGCTAAAAAGATGTTCTGCCTTATCAAAGCATTGTTCTCTTTCTTTAAAGACTGTAGATTCTTTATGCATTTAAAATCCAGCAAAAAAAAAAAATGAGCAGAGAGCACAGCAAAGGGTTCAGTGTGCAATCCTAACATTCTGAGTTTCAGAGACAGCAGGAGCAGCAAGGCGAGGGGCTTACTCATGCCTTGGCCCTTGCCCGCCTTGCCCTATGACCTGGAGGAAGTCTCTTCCTAGCTCTGATTCCTGATCTTCTCATGGGTCATCCATGAGGGTTCTTTTTATCCTGTTCCTCTCCCAGGGTGACGTGAAGCAAGTGTGCTGCAACGGGGCTGTTGCCATGCAATGACAGCTCTGTATGTTACTATATCTGATACTGCTCTCACAAGCTGGTTTGTCCAATAGCTTCCAGATGAGGAGCCACACCTCATCACCTGGGGATGCCTGTGGGGAGCCCCGCTCCGGTCACCCTTTCCACTCAGCCATCCTTTGGGCACGTTCCTCACCCAGTCAGTCTCTCCCCATCCCTTGTTCCTTGAAGGAAGAGGCTGGTTTTGGCTTTCTTTGTAACCCCAGCACTTAGCGCAGTGCTCACAGGTACACTCACTAAGTGCTTGCTGACCGGACTTGAGCTCACCACGAGCTCAGTAAAAACTCAAGTTCTGCAGGGGGAGGTGGGCAAGGGCCCAAAGAGCACCTTCATTTGGGAAGCAGAAAGCAGACCAGGGTCACTGCAGCAAACGTGTGAAGAGGCAAGAACGTAGGGAGGCTGGAACTATTTGTTCCTGCTCAGCTCTACAATGAAGACGTTAGTCTCAGTGCCCACAAAGGGGTCCTTCCTCCCAGCTCGGAATCCTTGATCCCCTAACCATGGCTCTGGCTAATGACTTCTTTGCCCCTCCCTTAACTGACCTCCTCGCTTCCACATAGCCCCATCAGCTTTATCTGGGAATCAGAGAAAAGGACCAATGGCATCCCTGAGGTTGGCTGCTCCAACTTCCCACCCAGAGCGGAATGCACACTGGTTTTGCTATCTCTTCCGGAATTCATTCCACTTATGCAGAGAAGATTCTCGGTCAGAACAGAATACCTTTTGGTCATAAAAATGGTCAAGAGAGTGTTTTCCCTGAGGTTCAGCATTTATGAGCAATCACTGGGGAGATATGATAAGGACCCTTATCTTGTCATTATATTCTTATCTTTTTCAACCTGCCTCATGTTTTATTTACGGCTAATGAAATTTTCCCTCTGAATCTTTTTGATGTTTTGGACTATTCCCCAGTTAAAAGAGCCAGCTTAGCTAAAGGCCACTGGGGGATTGGCTACTTCCTCTCTGGAGGACCTAGACAAGAAATGTACAGGAGGAGGTGATGTGGATGAGCTGTTAGCTCCACCACTGGTGGGAACAACCACACAGAGGAGGCCCCGACCCACTGAAGGAAGAAGATCTGCCACCCCATAATACCATCCCTGCTCAACAACCTTCAGTGGGTCCACATTGCCTTTTAGCCTGGCATTTAGGGCTTTCTCATTCTTGGCGCATGTAATATCCATCCTTTTAGGCTGAGTTCAAACATCACCTCCTCAGGAAGCCTTTCCAGATTCTGGACCCCACACAAGTTGCTGGGAGCTCTCGTAAGACCCCATATATACTTGCTTACTTGTCTGATCCTTCTAAGCTGTGACTTTCTCAAGAGCAGCGTCTTATCCATCTTTGTCCCTCCAACAGTGCCGGGCACAGCCAGCATTCAAGAAATGTCTGTCATGCAAGTCAATGAATAAGCACTCCAACAGGCAGGAGCAGATGAAGGGCAGTCTAGGGTTGGAGGAACCGAGGGAGCTTCCAGGAGCAAGTGACAAATGGAGCTGAGAGCTCAAAGAGAGAGAGGACTGAGAGAAGATCTTAGGGGCTGATAATTATAGGTTATTGGTGATTTTGAAGAACACAGTTTGAGGAAAATAAAATGAAAACAGGCTGAGTGTAAGAATACTCTCTCAAAATTACTTAATGATGAAAGGCAAGACAGAAGATAGTAGCTCAAGGGCATAGGATTATGGGAAGACTTTTTTTTTTTTAAAGCTGGGAAGGCAGGGACATGTTGTTAGGTACATGGAAAGGCCCCAGTGGAGAAGGAAAGCCCAAAGATGCAACCCCTCCCCCTAAAAAAGCCAACCCTGACAAATACAGGCCTGGGCGGGGGGCAGAGAGGAGAGGCAGGAGGGGATGGTATCAAAGAGCACATCTCCACAGGCTTCAGGAAATGTCTACCCTAAATAACTCTGGTTTTGAGTTAATTCCCCCAGTGTTGGTCTTGTCTTCAGCTTGAACAAAGCCAGGTGCCACCTCCACAAACACGGCACCATCTATGTGACAGTCGTGAAACCTTAGCTGGAAGAGCCCTTGGGGGGAATCTGGTTCAAACTCTCACTTGATGAATGGATGGCTATCCTGCTTCTGCTTCTGCTGTCTGGGTTAAGTAATCACAGGTCCTTTAGCTAAATAATCTAAATTCTGTCAGTCTTTTATTATGAGAATTCCACATACTTTGATCGCTATCCCCTGGAGCCTCAGTTGCCCAGTGCTCACCTGCCCAATTATCATCTTGCTTTGTCCACTGAGCAAATAGAAGTGAGGGGCAGGGTGGCTCAGTGGAGAAGGCTCATAGTATCTGCAGTCAGAGGCCCTGATACTTCCTACCAGTATGACCTTGGGCCAGTTATTTTAACCCTTTAAGTCTCAGTTTCCCTGCATATAAAAGGAAGAGATAAGATGAGATGACTTACTTCTAAGGTAGCTGGGTGGTTTAGTGGGTAAGATACTGGAACTGGAGTCAGGAATACTGGAGCTAAAATCCATCCTCAGCTATTACCTAGCTGCGGGACACCCTGGGCTAACCTGTGTGCCTCAGTTTCTTCATCATAAAATGGGGATAATAATAGTACCTACCTTCTAGGGTTGCTGTGAAGATAAAATGCAATAATATTTGTAAAGCATTTTGCAAACTGTAAAGTACCATGCAAATTAATTATTTATTAATTTCTTCCAGCTCTAATTCTATGATCTATAACCCATAACCTTGTTTATTACTACTGGAGAGTGACACCAGATGATGCTGGATAAACTATCTTCTTTGCTAACAGGGTAGAAATTACACTGAACACATAGCAAGTGTTTAACTACCCGGCACGTGTTGTGCGCCTGACCTGCCATGTGTAGTTTGCTCCCACGGATGGAAATGAAGAATGTCATTTTAATGAAGACTGTGACACTGTGGTGTGGGGAGACTTCTTCTGCAATGAAAGTGGCTGATACATAGGCCAACATAGGATTGGCCTGTTCAAACAAAGACGGACAGACTGACTGTGGAAAACTCCTTTCCAAGCCAAAGAGAATTGAGTGGGTGGCATTGATTCTGCTTCTCTTTACCCTGGCAACCTCTCACCCCAAACCGAAAAAGAGATGGCTCACTTGGTAAAGCAGGGCATCTCTGTGCTGCTACGAAAGAGCCTGCAGGAGATGCAGCAGCCATAGAACGCCAGGGGGGTCAGTGGCATCAGGGATCTTTCCCCTTGCTTCTGACAAAACACCAAAGTCGAAAGCTTCCTTTTCACACACAAGCCTCCCCTGTGGTAGCATTCAAGAGAGACAGTGCCTTGTTATATATGCCACTCCCCCTCCTCCTCCTCTTCTTCCTCCTCTGGCCCTCTTCCTCTCCTCCTCTTCCTCTTCCTCCTCCCCATCTTCCTCCTCCTCCTCTCTTTCTTCCTCCTCCTTCTCTCTCTCTTCCTCCTCCATCTTCTCTCTCTTCCTTCTCCTTCTCTCTCTTTCTCCTCCTCCTCCTCTGTCTGTCTGTTTCTCTCTCCTCCTCCTCCTTTTCCTCTTCCTTCTCTGTCTGTCTCTATCTCTCTCTTTCCCCTACCCTTTCCCATCTATGATTTCACTGGTGGGGGAATTCTTTGTGTAGAAATTCCTTCCAACATCCAGATCTGCAAGTCAGCTGTAACCTACAGTCCTAGAGAGTTGTCTGGGGCAACTGAGGGGTTAAGTGACATGCCCTGGGCCACAAAGTTAGTACATATGAGAGTCAGGACTTGAACTGAGTTCTTCAGAATTCCACGGGCAGCCTTCTTTCCAACATGCAAAGCCTCCTCTGTCCTGTAAGACTAGGAAGAAGATGCACACCATACAAAAACGGTATATTTCCTTGCCCTTGTCAGTACTTTTCCAGAGCAGAAGCTCTGAGAAATGGTGATTCTTGACTTTTTTCCTGCATGGCTCCAAGAGCTGCCTTAGATTTGGTTTGTTGATTTGATTTGTGTGGCATTTCACTTTTTAAGAAAGGAAGAATTTTTTTTTTTTTAACAAAAGTTTTATCTTCTCATACTACTGAGAGCCAAAGTGTGATGATTTTAAGAGTGATTTAAGCAACAGTCACTGAAACCTAAAGATGTCTCTGGGAGATGACAAGAGGCCTGCATTGGCCTGGCCCTGTGGCATGGGGCTCTTTTACCTGTTCAAGGTGCCCTGAATGGCAGGAGAGCCTGCAACAGAGTCACACAAGACTTCAGGGTTTGCGTGTGACTGCAAGGTCTGGGGAGACCCAAGCTGAAAGGAGATAAGGGAGCAGCATCGGTCCCCAATAGCCAGCCTCACACAAAACTGGCTATCGGGTGACTACAGCCTTTAAAATCCCACTGAAAAAAAATCATTTTGCCCTTCCTAATAATCATTTCAGGCTGGACAGAATAAAATCACTGGGCAATGTTTCCAGTATAAATAACCACAAAGATCATTTTCCTTGTTTTGATTGGCACTGGTCTGGCTGAGTTTAAACTAACATCCAGAGTGATGATGAAAGGGAGGATTGAGGGGAGACCCAGAGGGTAAACAACATGATGGGGCATCAATGAGATAACTTTCCAAACAAACGTCCCTCGACTTCTCTGGAAAAGTACACACTGGGGAAGTAAGCCTTTCACATTGATACAAAAACCATCACTTCAGCGAATGGATGCCAAGACAGGCAACAACATTCACTGTGTCCTTTACAGCCTCCTCTCCTCTTCCTTCCTCACATAAACCCTCCAAAGCAGCTAAATGGGCCTCCTCATGGGCCCCCAACAAGCCGTCTATTTCTCCCTCCATCCTTTTGCCTGAAAATGCCCTCCCTTTTTCTTCCTAGCCTTCTCTCACTAGAGTGTAAGCTCCCTGAGGGCAGGAATTACTTTGCGGCTGTTGATGCCCAGGCTAAAACACAGGGACCTGTACATAGTAGGTGCTTTCAAAAAATGCCCTTGTTTTGGCCCCATATCTGCTGTGAAGCTTTCTCTAAGTGTGGCAGCCCCAGGAATCCTTGCTTTCTCTAAACTTTTTAGTACCTCCTTTATGGGAAGCTTGTTTGCTGCCTAACAATTCTATTATATAAATAAATACAGATATTTATAATGTGTATTATAAGTCTATATTAATAAATATATTTCTATGCATATGTGAATTCTCTCATTTAATTAGTCTGTGAGGTTTCGTAGAGCAGGGTTCATATTCAACACTTCCCTCAATGGTATAGGGCATCCACAGGGACACAGAGACTTGTTTTGATTGGTCAGCCTGGTATTGAAAATAACCTTCTGTTCTTTGGGTTTTAGGAATGGTCGGTGATTCTTCTCTGTGGCTCCATCCATTGCTAGGTTGGCTTACTGACCCTCACCAAAGCCTCTTCTCCCTCTGGTACACAGTCTAGGTAAAAGCAATTGCCAGACTTTATGAAGTCATCCTGTGGCTCTTTGGCCTTTGTCTCAACAAATGTTTAAACGATGGTACAAGAGGCTGCTCAGGTGACATCTGTGAGGAAGGTGCCATATTTCAGTCACTCTCACCACATGATGGCTCTGGCTCTGTCCTCAGAGACTTCAGAGCCAAGTACCCAATCATGTCTGTCTGAGTCTCCTTGGAGCTGGCCCTGCCCAACTTCCTGGGCTCCATTTCCCACTGCTCCCCAAATACAACCCTCCTACTCACACTAGGATAAGTTTTCCACCATATCTAGCTTCGAATGCTCTCCTTGACATCTAAGCTTTGCATCAGTTGTGCTCAAATACTGTCCTTTCCTTCTTCCTTCTGCTCAACACTATCTTCCAAGAAGGAAGAAAAGGTCATTGGCTGGGAAAATGTCATGACTGATGCTGAAGACAGTATTGTGTGTGTGTGTGTGTGTGTGTGTGTGTGTGTGTGAGAGAGAGAGAGAGAAGTGGTAGGACAAAGAAATTAGGGGTAAGCAGGGAAGAGAGGATTCAGAGCTAGAATCAGAGGTCACTTAGTCCAGTGGTGTCAAACTTAAATAGAAATGGGGGCCACTTAAATATACATTGGGCAGCTAGATGGTGTGGTGAATAGCGGGTTGGCCCGAGAGTTGGGAAGGCTCAGCTGTGTGACCTGAAAAAGTTGTTTCACCCTGTTTGCCTCAGTTTCCTCATTTGTAAAATGAGCTGGAGAAGGAAAGGGAAAGCCATTCTAGTATCTTTGCCAAGAAAACCCCAAATGGGGTCACAAAGAGTCAAACGTGACTGAAATGACTGAACGACAACAACCTATATACAAGGATCCCTGTAGATGTATAGACTTAGAAAACCACATATTAACACTATCTATATTTTATTATATGTTTATTTACTTTGCTAAACATTTCCCAATTACATTTTAATCTGGATTCAGCTGCACTCGGGAGTATTGCCAGCTACATATTTGACACCTCTCGTCTTGTCCAACTCCCTTGTTTTATAGATGAGGAAACTGTGGCCCCCAAATCAAGCGACTTGTCCAGGATCACACGGGTATTGTCAAAACTGGGATTTGAGATGAGAAGTAGCACAATGAACACAAGAACACACACTCTGGGGTTGGAAGGAGTCTCGGAGACTACAAAGGTCCACTCCCAGCTGAAGTATAAAACCCTTCTCTAGCTTACCTGCTAAGCCTTGACTTAACCACCCCACTGAATGGGACTCCCTAGCTCCTAGACCAGCTCATCTGGACAGCTCTAATTGTAATTAAAGTCTTCCTTTCACCGAGCAGAGAGCTGCCTTCCGGTTTCCTCCCCTCAGGGCCAAGTGAACGAATCCAATCCATCTTCCTTATTACAGACTTTCAGATACTTTAAAAGGGCTAGCATGTCCTTAGTTACCTCTTCTGTGGGCCAAACATCCCCAAGTCTTTCAACTTATTTTATGGTTTCCAGTCCCTGCTCCATCCTCCCATATTGGAAGGAGTCCATAGGCTCATGGGTCGAGAGCTGGAAGGGACCTCGCAGGTCATCCAGTCCAACTTCCCCTTTTAATACATGAAGGCTCCGAGGCCCAAAGTGGGGACGTTCCTTTGTAACTCTGTGAGAAGGCCCAGACTATAACTGTTCCCTAAGCAGCCGATATGAGCTAGACTTGGGGACCTGGCAGGCTGCATGTTGATGAAAGCATTTGGGGTTTTCTGGCATTTCTGTTTTCAAGAAAAACAAAGATTGCCTCATAGCTAATTAAGCTTTCTCTCTTAGGAAACTAATAAAGGGAGGTCTGGGAGCTACATTTCGACAAAGACTTGACTCGGGCCTTCCTTTCGATGACAAAGGTCATACTTTCTAACTGCCCTTCAGAAGGCTTTATACCCAGACTGGCAACATGGTCTGTGGGGGAAAAGCAGGCCCCAGACACCCCAGTTGTCTTTTCAGGGTTCAGCGTGCTGCTGCTTGTAAGGGGCTCGGCTCTTGCGGCAAGCTGAGCTGACAAACAGATTAATTGTTCAAAGCAGACAAAGTTTGTTTAGTCATGTCTGCTAAGGTGGGAAGCATATTACAACATATCTGTGTGGTGGCTTTCTTAGTAGGTCATCCAGTTCTCATGTCTGGCTTTTAACTCACTACCCTCCAGCCAAAAGAAAGGCATCACCCTCAACTCCATGCACACACCTGCTTAATGGAAAAAGGGGGAAGGTATTTTGGGGGAGGGAGTGGGGGAAGTTGGGAGACAGAAGAATCAAAACACATTTTTGGAGGGGAAAAAAGTTAGATTAAGCAAAGGAGAAGTATCTGGGTGTTCAAGCACATCAGGGCTGCTGTTCCTAAGAGAGGAGAGAGAAGGAAGGAGGAGGCATTTGTGGGGGACCAATGACAGAGGGGAGACAGCAGGCAATCGACCAACCACAACAAGCATGGGAGAGGCAGTATGAGCCTGGGATTGGGAGCTGCCTCAGGCCAGGAAGCCCTGGGTTACTGCTGCCTCCTTTGCTGTGTCCTGGCTATGTGGGGGACCCAGGATAAGTCACTCCAGGCAATTCTCTAAGCCCAGAGGGTACAGAGGAGGTGCTGATCTGTGTTGGCAAAGGGGGCTTCCTCACCTGGGAGTGCCCTGTGTCATTGAAATCTGAGGCCTAATCCCATCCCTTACTACGTGCTGGGCACTGGACATACAAAGACCAGAGTGAGATCAGTCCCCAATGCCAAGGTACGTGCACTCTGGCTGAAGCCCACACTCACATCTACAGGTTATATAAAAGAGAGGGGCAGGGATGGCGGCCTTCATGCAGAAGGGGACACTGGAGTTGAGCCTCCAATGAAGCTCGGGATTCTGAGACATGGCAGAGAGGAAGATGAGCATTCTGGTCTGAGGGGCAGCCAGGCACATAGGCCCTGGTCTTGTCATTCACCCCCCCTCTCAGCAGTTCCTCAGGGATGCTCCTGTCAGCTGGGCTTCTTTGCTTGGCACTGGTGATGCCCCATTCCTCATCTCCATCTTTAGCTCATACATCAGAGAGGAAGAATGGAAAGAACCTCAGATGTGGGACTAGGAGGTGCTCGAGTCAGAGTTCTACCTTAGATGCTCACTTTTTCCTCTCTGGGTAACCGTAGGCAGGCTGCCTTGGGCCTTCTTGGCATCTGTAAAAGGAGGGGCCCTGCAAGGTCCCTTCTCTGAACCCTTCCTGTCTCACCAGACTGCTCTAATCATTGTCCCTCATCTCCCTGCCAGTCACCCTGCCCTCTTCCCTCTGACAGGCCACTGCCCATCCAGGATTTGGGTCCAATTCTACCGTCTCTGACCTGAAGGGTGCTCTCCTTCCACACTGATTGTCCATACCCTTCTCTGTGCCCCTCACTGCATAGTTAAGCGGGCACCGGCCAACCATATGTATCTTCTCTTATACCTCTCAAAAGGCAGGGACTATACAAGCTGTGTCTCTGTCTCCCCTACAGGGCCTTGACAAGGCAGGTGCACAACAACATGTGCTGACTGGATTCAGCACAGATGTGCATGGAAGGAGTGTGCAGAAAGCACCAGACCCTGAGTCAGGAGATCTGGGCTGGAGTCTCCCTTTGTGTACTCGAAGGCAAGGCTCTGCTGTCCCATCCCAGGGCTTTTCTGCAAGGTGATGGGGCCAGAGCCAATGATCTAGAATCTGAGGCTAATCAGGCCCACTGATTTAGAGGGGGAAGCACACACCAACAAAACAGATGGAGGTGACACAACACAAGTGCCTAAAGCAGAATCTGTCAACAAAACAAGCACCAGAATTTTAAACAAGGGCCTAATATGTAAACAGCACAGTGGAAGCTTATTGAAGAAATAGAGAGGCAATCACAGGGTTTATAATGAGCCAATTAGCAGCCAATGGAAGGCAGATTTTACTCAGGGCTTTGGTGTGTAGTACATACTTGAGTAAATTCAGAGAAAGGCTTCATAGAGGAGATGAGACTTGAGTTAGGCCTTGCTAAAGTACTATAAAGAAGGGCATTCATGTGGGAAAATGTCGGTGTGGACTTGATGTAAGGTCTCGGGAAGGAGTGGGAAATACAGTTGAATGTGTAGCATGGGGTAGGGTTACAGAGGGTCCTGCTCTTCACCCTCATCTGTACTAGACGTACGATTCTACTTCAGAAAATCCCAAGTATATATTGCAAAGAGACAGCTCCCTTCTCCAGAACATAAGC
The DNA here is from genome assembly GCF_019393635.1 of Dromiciops gliroides. Taxonomy (NCBI): domain Eukaryota; kingdom Metazoa; phylum Chordata; class Mammalia; order Microbiotheria; family Microbiotheriidae; genus Dromiciops; species Dromiciops gliroides. The sequence continues at coordinate 708,315,231 of NC_057861.1, forward strand.
AACAGCCACTCTCCTGGTCTGTAGTCTTATTCTCTAAGAAGTCAGGAAAATACCTCAAGACTTTGGTACTTCAAAGATCTGCAATTTCATCCACGTGAGCAGTCCCTTTACTAATGCCGACTGTAACTAACACCTCGATACCTTAGGAGCTAATTTATGGAGTTGCTAGGTGCAGTCTTTCTTTCCTCCTCAAAAAAGCTCATCACCTGGGGAGCCACTTCTTGTTGATTAACTTTGCCAGACTCACCCTTGCACCAAAGTCCTAGTCGGGCACCAGGTTTAGACCAGTCACTGTTCCAGCTTGCCAGGTCCTCCCAGGACATAACCTCTACCAGAATCTAGAATCTCCACCAGGAATCTAGAACCTCCATCCTCTGATGAGGCAGGGCCTGGAGGAGGACTCTTGACAGAGGCGGGAAAGTACACAGCCATTTATGGCATGTATGAGGCATCTCTCTTTATACACAGACACAGACACACCCCCAAGTATAAAGCAGACTAATGGCATATAAATGGAGAATAGTTATTAGCAAATTCATTCATTACTGTTAAGTTTGTATTTCTATTGTAATTATTTCTTAGTCTGTACTGGAGTCTCCTATAATTAGCCTGAATTTCTTGAGCATGTGTGCTAAGTTTAGCTTTTTCTAGTAAAGACCAAACCTCAGTAAATATTTTCACATAAAGACAGTCGTCAGGAAACTGCTACCTATTAAACTCACAAACAATAGAACCTCTAACAGAATGGTAATTAGAGAATTTTCTAATAGCTGGAGTCAACCACCAGCTAAGCAGCCTGGTAGTGTGGAATAATAAGCAGAGTCATGAATTGGAGTTCTGTTTACATTTATTGTTTTCCATAGCAGTTTGCTTTAATTAAGGCCTTTAGTAGCTATGTATAGAAGAAAAAGTGTTTGAATTTTCACAATCTAGTCTCAGCTAACTCTTCCGTGTGCTTATCTTGTTGTTGTTCAGTTGTTTCTGTCACATCCAACTCTTTGCGACCCCATATGTGATGTTCTTAGCAAAGATACTGGAGTGGTTGGCCATTTCCTTCTCCAGCTCATTTTACAGATGGGGAAACTGAGGCAAACAAGGTTAAGTGACTTGCCCAGGGTCACACAGCTGGTAATCGTCAGAGGTTGGATCTGAATTCAAGTCTTCCTGACTCCAGGCCTAGCATTCTATCCACTGTAACATTTAGCTGTAAAATCAAAGGGCCCTGAAGAAGAAGACATTGTACAATACTCAAAAGGAAATGGGTGCTCTGGAAAAGACACCTGGGTCCACAAAGTCACAGAGATGAGGAATTGGCCTAAGGGGAGTAGAATGATGCATTGAATGCAGGAAATGGCAGGGTTGGTGTAATTATGGGTGCTGGGCCCAAACTTGGTGGGGAGGGGAATTGCGGGAGAGGCAAGAGTGAAGAGGAGATGGTTAGAGAATAGGGAGTGAAGTGACACTATAAGTTACTTAATTCAATGAATTTAAGTTGTGTGTGGCCACAAAAAAGAGTGATACACTCAGAACTTAAAGAGTGATATACCCCATAATTTATTTTATTTTATTATATTTTTGGCAGGGCAATGAGGGTTAAGTGACTTGCCCAGGGTCACACAGCTGGTAAGTGTCAAATGTCTGAGGCCACATTTGAACTCAGGTCCTCCTGAATCCAGGGTTGGTGCTTTATCCACTGTGCCACCTAGCTGCCCCTATACCCCAGAATTTAAACATTAACACAAGTAACTAGAGGCACCCAGAGTAATTTAAAGCAGCCAAACTGTTGCCCATATCCATATTCACCAATGTGAACAGTTCTGTGGTGCTTGTGTTAATTCCCTTCTAAAATACCAAATTACACAGCTATCAAAAATGCTTAATAGGCATAAATTTTTTGGTATAAAAGCAGAAGTAATTTCTTCTTCCTTACTCTAAACCCTGCATTCTCCCTTTTATCCCAGGAATTATTCCATGTCTCCAATCTGCCCCAGATTAGCAATTATGCCTTCTGTGCAAAGGTTAGACTAGGAGACTTGGTCTTACAATGATACACCAAGCAGCAGAAATTTTTAATGATTTCAAATGATGGGGGTGGGGAGAAGAACATCTGACAAGTCACAAATCAGTTCATTTCAGCATTTTTGCATCAAGTGGAGTCAGGGATTCTTTTGTTTGGGGGTCACTGGACAAGGAAATGAAATTGCCCACTCTGGAACTCAAGACTCTACTTATTTATGGCACGACTGTTTCCAATACTGAAAAAAGACAATTCCTCCTAAGGCCACAAGCAGACCGTGTGAGACAAGGAAAGGGCGTCTCAAACTCCAGGCAGGGCTTCCACTTGGGGAAGCAAGCCATTGTTTCTTAGACGTTCTTCCTTTCCAGGACAGAACACTGAGATGTTAGTGTGCTCTGTAATACTTAGCTTAAATACCATTACGGTGACAACACAGTTTTATCTCAACTATGGACCTTTTCCGGCACTTATAACATCAAGGATTTAATAAATATTTGATTGATTTTGTATTTTACCCATTAGTTTGCAGATTCTTGATAAATAATTATGCCCATTTTTACTGTGTTAATTACTTACGAAGACCTATATCTGACAAGTACAGGTCTACCCATCCCCCCTCTAATACAGACAGGTCAAAGTCACAGCTGCCTTCCACACATGGTCCATAGAACTCCTGAGTGTGCCCCAAACCAGATTAAAATGTAACTGGGAGGGGCAGCTAGATGGCACAGTGGATAGAGCACCGGCCCTGGATTCAGGAGTACCTGAGTTCAAATCTGGCCTCAGACACTTAACACTTACTAGCTGTGTGACCCTGGGCAAGTCGCTTAACCCCAATTGCCTCACTAAAAAAAATAAATTAATTAAAAAAAATGTAACTGGGAAATATCTAATAAAAATTAAAAAAACCATCCACAATACAACATAAATGCTATGACAAATCCTAAAACTTGGGGGATATAGTAATTCACCTAAGAGAAAACAATGGAAATTTAGCAAAAATGTTACAGGTTGGGAGATGAATTTTGAGTTCTATACTTAAGGTCCAAGTTGCCGTACCCCCTCCCCCCCCACACATTCACACAGGTTGGGTGGCATTTGAATCCTAGGATCTGAGTTGGCATTTAATTTCGTACTCATCATAACAAGGAGGTAAAATCAGCCAACCCACAAATATTTACTGAGGCGCCGACTTATATGCAAGGTCAAATACTCAGAAGAGAAGGAACCAAAAAAACCCTCTAATTTTGCAAAAAGAGGAGTGTTATATGATTTGGGTAGATAAACGAATCGCTCCTCATTTCGTAATGAACCCTGCCTGAGCTGGGGAGAATGTATGATCCCAGAAGTTCCTTTATATTTGCTCTCAGCAGAAAGACATGTTCTTAATTATCCTTCGGAAACAAAACTTAACTAGAAGGTGAAGGGACACTGGGGAATCTGCTACAGACCTGGAATGCATGGCATTTATGAGTACAATCATAAACAGTCTGTACCTTCTTTATTAGAATTCTGTTTTGCAGAGAAAAGTACAACAAATGCCATTGGTTTATTTTTGTTTTGTTTTGCACAGGGTTAGAACTCACTGGAAGACAGAATCAGAAAGCAGACGCTGAGAATTCAAATACAAATAAATATCCATTGGTAACGACACAGGACTAGCCTCCTTTGTCAGAGATGGGTGTCTAGGAGGAAGAGCCTCTTGGTCTCTCCATTCCACCTTCAGCCCTAGGCCTACCACACTGTGGCTCAAAGCCCCTGCTCTGGCCTTATTTCATAGTATTCTGCTTCCCAGACGCCAACCCAGCCTCCTTGTCATCCTCTCTCATGTCCTGCACCTTCTGGTGTTGCTGCCTCTTTACATGCTGTCTGTCCCTCATGCCTGGAATGCTTTCCTTCCTCATCACTGCTTGATGAACTCATTTTCTTTAAAGCTAAGCTGGCCTGTTCCACAGACTTCCTTAATATGTCCCAGCTAAGGGAACTCTCTTACATTTCATATTTTCCAAGAGTACTTTGTCTGAGTGTCTTCTTTGTGTACATCATGCCCTACTTGCTATGGTCATACCTCTCTGTGCACATCCTATCCACTCCTGATTATTAGATCCTCGAGGTCATAACTGGGTGGTTTTCATCCTTATATCTCTACCACCTAACACAGCACCTCAGACATAGCAAAGCTCAGGAAATAGTGCATTTAATTCCACCCAACACTGGTTAAGCACGTATCACTAGGCACTAGAGATGTAAAGACCACAAACTAAATGGTTGCTGCCTTCAAAAAACCTGCAAGTTATTTTTTCAATGTACTGATCGTTAGGCTGTTTCTTTTTTCTTTTTGGTCTTTATTGATATTTATAGCAGCTCTTTTTTTGTGGTGGCAAAGAATGGGACACTGAGGGGATATAACACGCACAGTAAATATGAAGTATGTCCAAAACAACCACATTAAGTTCAGGAGGAGAGAGGGTACTAATACCTGGAGGGATCAGATTAAGAAGGGGCTGGGAGTTTTTGAGAAGGGAGAGTGTCCTAGACATCGGGACAGAAAAGAACATACAATATGTGGTGTAAGGGGAACAGCTAGTAGGTCAGCTTGACTGGAATGGAGAACGGGGCAGGGGAGGGATGGCCGATTAGACTAAGGGGCAGATGATGGAGGGCTGTGGTTGAATTCAACTGAGCTAATGATGGCTAGGAGCCCCCAGATGGGACAACACAGGAGGAAGGAAAAAGGCTAGAAAGGGGTTTTGCTTGGGGATACCTCTGATAGGTACCTTCACAAGGGGTCACACAGGAACATTTCAAATTGTGTTTGAACCAAGACTTTTAAAATGGTTTGTCAGTTTTGGCCTGAGGCTTCATGCTAGAGATGAAAAAAGCAGTTCTTTTAACTCCATTTTAAATCAGAATGCTCCCATTGCTAGTGTCAACATGACAGAGTGCTTATGGCTACAGAGAAAAGGGGGAAGGGAGAGGAAGAGAAGGAGGGGACTGCAGAAAAAGCCCCCCCTGAAATCAGTACCAGACAAGAGGGAACTCAAGTTCTTCTGTCCAATCCAAGCCCATCCACATCTCCCCTTACCATTCACCTCCGAGGCAGCTGGATTTAGTAACTGTTGTTTTGGAAGTAATTACAGATCAAGTTCAGTATAATTATTCTAACATCATAAGGTGAAGTTTTGTTTCCAGAGCTGACATCTTAAAGCCCTTGTTGCTTGTTCCTTGCCAATATCCCCAGAACACTTCCTTTATAGCATGTGAAAGGAAATCAGTGCTGGGGCAATACTGTAAATAATGTTTTATTTCTCCCTCCCTCCCTCTCTGCTAAAGGCCAGTCAACGCTGAGTACTCCCGGCGGGGCGGCCAGAGCAGGTTTTCCCATTACTCTAAATCAAGCACCTCCCAAGCATTTCACCTCTGCCTAAACATAGAACAACGTGCTGCCTGGTGTTTGGACAGTAGAGATGGAGGGGGGGAAAACCCCCCCAAATTAAAAAAACCCTCATACCCCATCTCCCTTTCTTTTTCTAAACTTGTTTGGAAACTGGAGGGGGGATATTTTAGATTAAGGATTTTTTTCCCCACAAGATTCAGTTACCTTAATGATAAAATTAATTTCAAAATGATCAATGTGACAATGAAAAAAATTATCTTTTCGCTGCTGCAAGGATAATTTTTCCTTATGCATAGGTCTTATCTTGTTACTCATCAGCTCAAAACTTTTTTATGCTTTCTTAAAATTCAAACTCCTGGGCAGCTAGGTGGCGCAGTAGATAGAGCACTGGCCCTGGATTCAGGAGGATCTGAGTTCAAATGTGGCCTGAGACACTTAACACTTATTAGCTGTGTGACCCTGGGCAAGTCACTTAACCCCAATTGCCCCGCAAAAAAAAATAAAAATAAAAAATTTAAACTCCTTGTCTGGTATTGAAGGTATGCCATAATCTAAGGTCAACCTGTTTTTCCAGCTTTATCTCAGATCATTCCCCTTTCTCCATGTTCTAGTCAAACTGAAGGATACCCCCACCCCATTCTCCATGCTTATCCCACTTTCGCCCACCCATGCACCTTTGTGCATGTCCTTTTATATTCTTGTCATGCCCTATTTCCATCACTCACTCTCCATCTCTGTCTACTGAAATAAATGCTTATTGATTGATTGCTTATTGAAATTATCCTGGAACCTTATGATCCAGTTCAAAGGCCATGGAAAAGCCCATTAAATCTTCTTCCCCCTTCCCTCTTTTAGAAATATTAAGAAATATTTCTCCATTCTGATATCTTTCCTAGACTTAGCAGAATGAAGAGACCTTATTAATACTTAATCAAACTTTTAGGAAAATAATCTTCTGCTCTAAATCCTTTTCCTCCCCAGGGGAAACTGGGTAAAAGTTTAAGAAGCAACTCTAAAGGCCCAAGAGAATGAATCAGGGGTAAAGGAATATTACTGTGCTCTAAGAAATGATGAATGTGATAAATACAGAGAAGCATGTAAAGATCTACATGAACTGATGCAGAATAAAGTAAGCAGAGCAAAGAAAACAATATACCCAGTACTTACAATAATATAAAGAGAAAGACCAAAAGAATCAAAAGTAAATGCTGTAAATTTATATAGAAAATTACATTGAAAGAAGAGATATAAAAAGACACTCACCCCTCCCCTTGCCAGAGATTCACAAATGTTCTACATTTTGCATATTTTTAGATTTTTTCCAATACATTATTGGAAAATAATTTATGCTGATTTTTTCCTTCTTGTCTTAAAGATGCTAATTGATATTTATAGCAGTTCTTTTCGTGGTGGCAAAGAATTGGAAACTGAAGGGATGCCCAACACTTGGGAAATGGCTGAACAAGTCATGGTGTAGGAATGGGATAGAATACTATATTGTACTGTACTAAATGAAGAAGGGAACCGTTTCAGAGAAGCCTGGGAAGACATGTATGGACTGATGCAGAGCAAACAGAGCTAAGAGAACAACGTGCATAGAAACAATATTATAATAATAATCAACTGTGAAAGACTTAGTAACTATCAATACAATGATCCACCACAGTCCCAAAGACCTCATGATGTAAAATACTATTCACCTCCAGATGGAGAAGTGATGGTTTTAGAGTACAGATTGAAGCATATTTTTCTTTCTCTTTCTCTCTGTTATTTTTTCCCCCTTTTGGAACATGGTTAATATGAACGTTTGTCTTGCATGACTTCATGTTTGCATTTCTTGCTTTCTCAATGGGTGAGTGAGAGGTAGAGGAGAAAAAAATAATCTGGAAATGAAAATAAAATAAAATAGAATGGAAAAATATTGGCTACATGAGATGATTGTGGTGAGGGAAAGACATTGGTAAAAACTGAGGTGATAGAAAGACAAAATACATCAATGAAAACTTATTTAAAAACAATTAAAAATTATAGGGAAAACAAAATGGATTAAGGTGCTAAGTAGCCTTGGAGCATTAACACTTTAACCCAGTTATGGTCATTACCTATCTCTACCCTTGATTAGAGTAAATTGTTTGGGGAAATGATTCTCCAGGATGCATCAATACTTTTAGTGACTAGTATTCTGTTGGATGATCCAAACTCTTAGCTTTCATCTGAACTCAGTGACTATGTTTTATCTTTTTGTGGAATTTTGTCTTTGTTTGGGAAGACTGTACATTGTAACCAACAAATGGCTTATGAAAGATTTTTAAAGGCAGGATGTATATTTGTGCCTCCTGATTTTCTCTCTATTTAAGTAGAAATGCTTAGTACTAGAATAATTTAATTACACATTGTCCCTAGCAGGCTTTTCTCCAAAATGCAGAGTACCAACTCTTTCTTCCATGGCTGCCAGATCAATACATTAAATCCCTTATCAGCTAAAAAAATGGCCTAGGGTTTTGTTTTTCCTATTTTTCAAGTAGCATTGAAGGAAGGAGGGATGGGAGGATGGGAGGCTGTTGGAAGGAGAGGGTATCAGGGATACAGCCACTACACACACACACACACACACACACACACACACACACAGTGTGTGTGTGTGTGTGTGTGTGTGTGTGTGTGTGTGTGAGAGAGAGAGAGAGAGAGAGAGAGAGAAGAAAGACAAGAAGGAATCACAAACACAAGTAAAACAGTTTTGAATATTACATGTGGAATTACTAAGGAAAAAAAAAGTAACCATGCTAGACTTTGGGATAGGAAGAGAAAAAAGGACAATTCCTGCCCTTAAAAAGCTTCCATTTATGGGGCAGCTAGATGGCACAGTGGATAAAGCACCGGCCCTGGATTCAGGAGTACCTGAGTTCAAATCCGGCCTCAGACACTTGACACTTACTAGCTGTGTGAACCTGGGCAAGTCACTTAACCCCCATTGCCTGCAAAAAAAAAAAAAAAAAAAAAGCTTCCATTTACAGAGGAGATACAACATAATATGAGTCTGTTCCATCATTTTCCTGACATAAAATCATCATTCACGAGAGCCAGAAACACCAGGAATGCATAAAGCAATAGGAGTTAATTATTTAATTCACCAAAGGGAAGGACCAAGACCTATACATGATACTGTAGGGTAGGATTCTAGCAGGCAGGGGGTAATCAAGGGAAGGATACAATCAAGGAAGTTGCCAGAACCTTTGGTACGGTGTTCTTCAGGCCATGGCCGTAAGAGGAATGGAGTAGTTAATAACAGTTGGTAGGGGCTGAACTTAGATGTGACACTTTGTTATTGTTGCTTAGTACTTTTTCAGTCACAACCAACTCTTTTCTTTTCTTGGCAAAGATAGTGGAATGATCTGCCATTTCCTTCTCCAGCTCATTTGATAGATGAGGAAACTGAGGCAAATAGGGTGAAGTGACTTGCCCAGGATCACAGTGTCTGAGCCTGGATATGAACTCAGGTCTTCCTGCTTTCAGACATTGTGCCACTCCTTGGATCCCATCCCATCATCTCCAGCAGATGGACCCTTCTATTATCTCCATTTTCTAGCTAATCCTCAATCCCTCCCTATCTTGTGGATATTTCCTTGCTGCCTATATATATATATGCCCATGTGGCCTCCATTCTTTTTTTTTTTTTCTTTTTCTTTTTGGTGAGGCAATTGGGGTTAAGTGACTTGCCCAGGGTCACACAGCTATTAAGTGTCAAATGTCTGAGGCCAGATTTGAACTCAGGTCCTCCTGACTCCAGGGCCGGTGCTCTATCCACTGCACCACCTAGCTGCCCCATGGCCCCCATTCTTAAAAAACCTTAACTTGATCCTAATGTCTTTGCCAGCTATTGCCACATCTTTCCTATCTTTCTCAGTTAAACTGCTGGAGAAAACTACCTCCACTTGCTGCCTCCATTTCTTCTCCCTACTACTTAAAAAATTTTTTTTAATGTTTCTCCAATTTTTAGATGTCTTTATTTGTACAAAGTGTTTTTCCCCATAACAGTATTTTATTATTTTCCAGTTACATGTAGATAGTTTTCAACATTTGTTTTTATAAGATTTCTGGTTTCAAATTTTTCTCCCTCCCTCTTCTCCCTCTCCCCTCCCTAAGACAGCAAGCAATCTGATATAGGTTATATATGTACAGCCACATTAAATGTATTTCAGCATTAGGCATGCTGTGTAAGAAGAATCAGAGCAAAAAGGAAAAACCTCAAAAAAGAAAAACAACAAAAAATAGAAATAGTATGGTTCAATCTGTATCTAGATTCTATAGTTCTTTTTTTCTGGATTTGGAGAACATTTTCCATCATGAGTCCTTTGGAACTATCTTGGACCATTGTATTGCTGAGAAGAGTCAAGTCTACCACAGTTGATCAACACACAATGTTGTTGATACTGTGTACAATATTCTCCTGGTTCTGCTCATCTAACTCAGCATCAGATCATGTAAGTCTTTCCAGGTTTCTCTGAAATCTGCCTGCTCATCATTTCTTACGGAACAATAGTATTCCATTACATTCATATAACACAACTTGCTCAGCCATTCCCCAATTGATGGGCATCCCCTCAATTTCCAATTCCTTGCTACCACAAAAAGAGCAGCTATGAATATTTTTGTACATGTAGGTCCTTTTCCCTTTTTTATGATCTCTTTGGGAAAAAGACCTAATAGTGGTATTGCTGGGTCAAAGGGAATGCACAGCTTTATAGTCCTTTGGGCATAGTTACAAATTTCTCTCCAGAATGGTTGGATCAGTTCACTGAATTTTTCCACAGCTTCTCCAACATTTACTATGTTCATTTTTCGTCATATTAGCCAATCCGATAGGTGTCGGGTGATACTTCAGAGTTGTTTTAATTTGCATTTCTCTAATCAATAGTGATCTCCCTACTACTTCTAAACTCTGAAGTCTGGCTTTCAACCCCATTCAACTGAAACTGGTCTCTCCGAAGTTACCAATGATTCCATCATTGGCAAATCCATTGGGATGGGGGAGCAGCTAGGTGGCGCAATGGATAGAGCACCGGCCCTGGATTCAGGAGGACCTGAATTCTAATCCAACCTCAGATACTTGACACTTTCCAGCTATGTGACCCTGGGCAAGTCACTTAACCCTCTTTGCCCTGCAACGCAACACAACGCAACACAACACAACACAACAAAACAAAAAACAACCCTAGGAAAAAGATGAAAACCTTTCAATCACCCCCAACTTTAAAAACAACAACGCCAAGATAAACCCACTGGGGTTCCCCCCCCCCCCATCCTCACCCTTCTTGAACTCTCTGCTGTCTCTGATACTGCTGTTGTCCTCTCCTGTATACTTTCTCTTCTCAAGACTTTTGTAACACTTTTCTCTCCTGGCTCTTCTCCTACTCATCTGACTGCTCCTTCTCATTCTCTTCTGCTGGACCTCCCTCCAGGTCCTGCCCATTAACTATGGGCACACCCCGAGGTTTGGTCCTAGGCCTTCTTTTCTTCTCCCTCTGTAGCGGGGATTCCTGACAAGACCTTTCGTAACTCATTCTAGACTTTTGTCAGATATTAAAGTCAAGCTCACTGGACGGTACCTCTCAGATTCCATTTTCTTTCACTGCAAAAACAAACAACTATTACAAACTTCACCTCTGTACCCACTGTAGTATGATACTTCTCTCATGCCCAGCCAGTGGTTCAGCTTTGACATCTGCCACTTCGTTTGGGATGCTCTTTACTAGACACAGCTCATCCTGAGCAACAATCATGACACTATCCTCACCGTGTAATACTTTTGTCCTCTTCCTGTTACATGACCTTTCCAGGATTCCAGGCCTTGGGCGACCATCCTTCATTCCCTGCCTGGCTTTGCTTCTGAGTTTCTGGACTTCTCCATTGTAACTCAACTGCCTTCTCACCCTGGTCCTTCCCTCTGCACTTGGACCCTTCTCACCCTGGCATATTTCTCTCCTCCTCTGACCCCCTTCTTTCACTGCTGAGTTCCTTGTGGGGCTTTCATTTTGGGAAGGGGCCAAGGCTGGCCTCCCTTCTGCTTCTGACTGGACTTAGCCACCATGTCCCCACATGGCTACTTCTTCACCCCTCTCTTCAGCTCCCTTTAGTTTCTTGTCTTCCTCCAAAAGAATGAAAGACCCTTGAAGGCGCAGACTAGCTTTCTTTTTGCTTGTATTTCCATCTCTGTAGTTTAACAGGGTGCCTGACAAACATGAGGGGTTTAATATAAGCACGTTGCCTGCCCACCTGTCTTGGCTTCCATCTTCTGCTCTGTTCATCTAAGTTGTTTGATGAGACTCCTTTGCTTCTAGATTGGTATATTTGGACACCTCCCCTTTTTCTTCCTCATTAGATGTTTTTCCTTGTAACTCCAGAATTTAATTCTTGAGACCTTCCCATTTCAACAGAGTTGATCCCTTATAGAACTGTAATCAATAGAATCCTAACTTCTCTTTTTATGAGCCCTTCAGAATCTGCTCTCCTAAAGTCTAGGGTCTGTATAATACTACTCCCACCTTTCCTCTCCTCTATCACAAACTCTAGGATACAAGTTACTTCCTATGTAGGTTACCCTCATTTCCACACTGGCAGCCAGTTTCTCCCTACAAAACCTATTAGTAACTCCTTCTAACCAAATCTTTAGTGATTCCTTTGGCAAGCCAAGAAGAACCATGAATGTCATGTGGTTTATCTTCTTGCTATTTTGACAGGCTCAATAAGCCATGAGTTTATGTGGGAATTCCCCAGTCAAGTATATCATCTTTGAAAAATAGACAGACTTTCTAAGTTACCCATTGGGAAGCACCTTCAAATAAAGTTATAGTTAATTCACCTTTGATCTTTGCCAATGGAACAATGGGCATGGGTCATCCAGAGCAGAAGATATTCAAACAAACATTTGGGCTCTGGTTTATTTTAAGGTAGTTGCCTACCATAGTTATTTACTTCAATAAACTGGTTCACTTCCTTCAAGAGAAGCTTATAAAGGGCTGCACGAGAAAGATCCCTTATTTACCTCAAGAGTTCAGCTCCTAGGACTTGCAGAATTCCAAATGGCCATTAAGCTATTGAAGTTCAGAAATGTGGGGAAACACCCCATTCTTGTAGAATGGGAACTCACTGGGAGGTGGGGGAGTAGACTGAGGAGAAGGAAAGAACAAAAGGGCTCTGATAGAGCAAAGTCCCCCCAAACTGATGATGAAGGGAAGAGGATCCAGCTTGGAACCAAGAGGCCATCCTTCAAGAGCAGTAGGGGAAGAAATTATTTATGTCTTTTAGGACATCCATCATACAGTGATGGTTGTCACTCACATTATTCCTAAATGTCAACAGTGACCCATCTACACACAAACAGGGCAGAAGGGGAGCACAGTGGATAGTGTTGGACTTAGAGTCAGGAAGAACTGAGTCTGAATTCTACTCCAGATGCTTAGTAGATGCGTGACTTTGGGCAAATCACTTCTCTCAGCCTCGGTTTCCTCACTTGTAAAATGTGAATAATACTAGTGCCGTTCTCAGGGTGTTGTTGTGAAGATCAAATGCATTGCAAACTTTAAAGTGCTTTATAAATGCTCACTGTTATTACTATTACTATTATTTAAAATGCCATTCATCACAAAGCATCACTGATTCCCAGGATCATAGATTTATAGCTGATGCCATATAATCCAATCCCCTCATTTTACAGATGAAGAACTGAGGCCTAGAGAGGCTTAGTGACTTGCCCAGGATCACCAAGGCAGCAAGGCAAAAGAACTGGGATTCAACCCAGGTGCTCTGACTCTAAATACAACAATCTTTCTACTGTACCATTTTGCTTCTCTGATTTAATTGCTTTTTACATCTGAATTATGACTGAATTGAAATTTATTGTTACAAAAAAGTCAAGACATTATTTTCATTTCTCCTCCCCTCCCCCAATGGCAGCTAGGTAGTACACTGGACCTGGAATTATGAAGACCTGAATTCAAATTTTGCCTCAGATACTTACTAGCTGTGTGACTCTAGGCAAGTCACTTAACATCTGTTTGCCTGAGTTTCTTCACTCATAAAATTAGGAATGATAATGATAGCACCCACTTCCAGCATTGTTGTAAAATATATGTAAAGTTCTTGGCACAGTGCCTGATACATGTTGGAGTTTAATAAATGTTTCTTTCTTAGTTTTTTAAAGCAAGTTCTTCAGCATCCGGTGTATTGTCAAACATTAACAACTTATTGGGGCAGGGTTTTTTTCCACTAAGAAAAATTTGACAAAGTAGAATGAAGATCTCTGAAGCGGAAATGTTGAACAAAACACAATAGAAGAGAACCTAGACGTTTCCTATCATCTGTGTGTCTCTATATACCTTTCTATATCTTTTTTTTTTTTAAATTTTTAGTGAGGCAATGGGGGTTAAGTGACTTGCCCAGGGTCACACAGCTAGTAAGTGTTAAGTGTCTGAGGCCGGATTTGAACTCAGGTCCTCCTGACTCCAGGGCCGGTGCTTTATCCACTGCGCCACCTAGCTGCCCCCACCTTTCTATATCTTAGTGAAAATATTTCTTACTTTCATTTTCTTCAAGTCACTGTGTTAATTCAATTGATTTTGAGTCAATCACAGTTAATCTTTTTAAATGACCTGTGTTCGCTTAAACTTTTGACATACTTTCTCTACTTTATCAAACTTTCCCCTAAACTTGGGCAATTCTTGCCTGCCACTATGAAAATGGGCCACTTTTCATATATTTTAAATTGTTGATTTATGACTTTGACCTTTGCTCTAGCTAAAGCCTAAGGTCAAAAAGAACAAAGGAATAATAACAGTAAACTGCAGCACTGCTATGCCTGTCATTGTGAGCATAGGGCCATAGACCCTGAGCCAGATCCTACAAGAGCATTGAACCTCCGTCTCTTCCAAATCTACTCAATCATACCCTCAGGTCCAGTGCAAGTGTTACCTTCTCCAAAAGGCCTTCTCTCACTGTATCCTACATTAGGTTCTACTTCTCTGAACCCTAATGGCATGTATGGTCTGTGTCACTCACTGCACTTTAACCACATACAAACAATTAAGTGACAACATGTGTCTTTTATATGCAGCTAGAGTGCAAGTTCTGATAGGACAAAGACGATCTACTCAGAATGATGAGGTAGGTATCTTCTTAAGGTGCAACATATCAAGAGGAGGTAGGAAGAGGAGAGGGTGGGATGAAGCAAAGGATTTGCTTTAATATGACTTTTTCTAACCACACATTTTTAAGGCCAGAAAATTTCATTTTCTATGTTACGTAAGTATTAATTTTGTATTATGTCAAGGTACACATATAATAGCAGGGGCTCAACGTAACACACAGAAGGACACACTTTATAAGCCTCTTTCAGGGTGTAAGAATGTTTCAAAGATGAGCGCTTGATAAGGAATTTTTAATGAATCAATCAATTTCATGGCATTCATAAGAAAGCCAGCATTCATCTTGGAAAGCGTGGCCATCCTACAAACGTGCATTTCCAAGGGTCTACCTTCAACAGCAAAGATGATAACTATGGGCTGGCAAAGCTTTTGGGACATTCTAACAGCCAGTTGTTTAAATGGCAGCATCACACCTGAATCAGCTAAAATATAGTATAGGGGAGCTCCAAGTGTGGGCAACAATAGATGGTGGTGCTTCCTGAAATAGTCTGTCACCTCTCATTTTAGGGTGGAACACACACCTATCACAGAGGTTTCCTGCAGGCAAGCACAAGAAATGAGTGACTGGTTTGTTGGGAGTTGCTATTCAGGAACTTGAAAGTCCAATGTGCAGCCCACGGGAAAGGATACAAAATGCACATCTCTGAAGTTAATTATGTTTCTCTTTAAAAGTCTAGGGTGAGAAGGAGGAGGAGGGGAGGACAAGCTCACTTTCTTTAGCATGGAATCCTCTGTTTCTCTGGCTTTGGGCCCAGTCTGAATTGTTATAATTATTTCTTATGGAGAAATTGACATAGTCCAATGTCCTTGATGAATGTTTTTAATGGTTAATCTCAGCTTGAAGTCTATTGACTGGCTCTGTAGCGCCAAACTGGCCCTGCTGGGGTCACAGGGTAAGCTGGAAAGTATCTTGATGTCGCCTTTACTCTCAGCATTCTGGTAAAAGAGGCTCCAGCCTTGATGTCCTTTACAGGGCTGATGTAAAGCAGGAAAACAACTGGGCTAATTTCACTTAGAAGCAAGCTGTGCCAGGAAACAGTGAAAAGTATTTTGAAAAGAATATTCAATATGGCGCTACCCTCTGAAGACCAATTCAAATACTCAAATCTAGGAACTTCTGTATTTTCTTTTCATAGTCCGCTGAATGTCAATAACATTAAGAAATGAAAAAATTATTAGTTAAAAAAGGAAGGTGAAATATAAGACCAAGAAACATTCCCTAAAAGA
This sequence comes from Dromiciops gliroides, assembly GCF_019393635.1. Lineage (NCBI taxonomy): Eukaryota > Metazoa > Chordata > Mammalia > Microbiotheria > Microbiotheriidae > Dromiciops > Dromiciops gliroides. Next base: position 708,331,072 of record NC_057861.1, read on the forward strand.
TACAAGTGGTCAAAACACAGTTCTCAAAAGAATAGCAAACTAACAAGTAAAAGATTGCTTTAATAACTAATAATGAAAGAAATGTGAAGCAAAATATCTCTGACATTTCACCTCATAATGCAGCAAACTGGCAAACATGACAAAAATGGAAATAGTATTGTAGGGACTGAGGAAAGAAAGACACACTGATATACTGTTAGTGTAGTGATGACTTAACCCAATCATTAAAGATGCAATCTGAGATGAGGCTTTAAAAATGACTAAAATGTCTGTTCTTTGACCCAGAGATCCCACTGCCAAGCACATACCCCAAGGAGGTCTAAGACAGAAATGAAGGTCTCATCTACATAAAAACACTTGTAGCATTACAGTGGAAACAAAACAAAGTAGGTAACCACTGTTTAGAGAATGGTGGTACATGAATGCAATGGAATATTCTTGTATCATAAGAAAAGATTTATCACCGGCTAACTGGATGATCTAAAGCACATCATTAAACCTTTCTGGCTTATGACTTCATCTTTCCCACAGTTACCAATGACCTCAGCTGCCAAATCTAATGGTCTTTTCTCAATCCTCATTCTTCTTCACCTCTCTCCATCTTCTGACTTTGGTAAGCCAGTTTTATGGCTTTTATGATTATTGTCCTCTCGTCATTCTTCTCCTACCTGTCTGAATGCTCTTTCTCAACCTCCTTTTCTATCATCGATATCACTTCTCTTAACTGTAGGTCCTTTCTATACTCTCAGTGACTCCATCAAAGGGGACTGGACTGGATGACATCCAACATACCTTTCAAGCTCTAAAACTGATGATCTACAACATATTCAGATGATACCCAGATCTGTATCATCCTGCTTTAACCTCTCTCCCAAACTCCAGTCTGCCTACTGGACACCTCAGACTAAATGTCCCATTTGTATCTCGCACTCAACACATCCAGAACAGAACTCATCTTCTCCTCTCAACTCACTCCTTTTTCCAGCTTCCCTGTTTCTGTTGAAGGCATGCATTTATTCAAGTTCTTAACTTTAAAAGGCAATCCTTGTCTCTTCTCTCTCAACACATATCCAAACAACTGGCACATGTGTTATTTTCAACTATACAATATCTTTGTGAAATATGGAGTCCTAAAAAGTTGGCTTTAAAATGAATTATAGTTAATTGCATCATATTTTCCTGGTGACACATTATTATATAGCCTTGTGGGAAATAGTGTGCCCTCAAAAATTTACCTTTCTATTACAAAGTTTTAAAAATCATTGGCAGGTCCCTTAGCCTCTTTTGAGACTCAGTTTCCTCAACTGTAAACTAGAGAAGCAGCTTTATTACAAGGTTTGGTGGCTCTACCATGATATATGGGTAAATGCTTTACAAACCTGAGAGCACTGTAGAAATATTAGATATTACACTGGAAAGAAAATTGTAGTTCCTGATGAACAACATACGGTCAATTCACCAATCAACAACATGTGAAAGTATAGTACATAGAAGGGATAGTGTCCCAGTAGAAGGTAAGCTCCCTGAGTGCAGGAACAATCTCATTTTTGTCTCTGTATCCCTAGCACCGGTCACAGTTCCTTGAACAAAGAGGGTACTTAATCACTTGTCTTTTCTAAATGTGACCCTCTTCTCAACTTCTCTGCTTTTTTATTGAGGATACCACCATTCTCCTATTAACCCAGGTTTTTAATGAGTCATCTTCATCTATTCCCTCACTTAAATAATTCAACCGGTTGCCGAGTTGTGTTCATTCTACTCATACAGTCATTCATGTCCTACCTTCTTCCCCTGACACAGCCCCCACCCTAGTTCAGGCTCTCACCATCTCTTGCCTGGATTATTAGAACAAATCTTTAATCAGTGTTCCTGTTTCCAGTGTTTTTCCTCTCTGAGCCACCCTTCATAGACCTGCCAAAACAATCTTCTTAAAGCCCAATTCTGACCACGTTCCTTCTTGTACTCATGAGTTTTCAGCCACTCTCAAATGCTCCTGAGGTAAACAAGACACAAACTCCTTAGCTCAGCTTTTAAAGCCCTTGACAATCTGGCCTAGTTTTTCAGACTTATGGCACATTACTTCTATTTGCATATTCTGTGTTCCAAACTGACCTCCTTACTGTTCCCCCAACTCAGCATTCTATTTGCCACCTTGCTGCCTTCCCCAAAGCCCTCCTCCATGCCTAGAATACTCTTCCTCTTCATCTCTGTTTCTGAGCTTCCTTCCTCCAAGCCTCAGCTCAAACCCGGCCTTCTTCAGGAGGTCTTTCCTAGTCCCCCGTCCCCCCCGCCCCGTCCCCCCTGCCCTGCCCCAGTGCCTTCCCTTTGAAGTTACCTTTCCTCTATTTTGTATATATCTTGTATCTTCTCAGCTATTTATATACCCCATCCCCACTCCCCACTAGAATGGAAACTTCTTGAGGGCAGGGACAGTGGGGGTTTTTGCCTTTCTTTGAATTCACAGTGACTGGCACGGAGCAAGTGCTCAACAAAGGCTTGTTGACTGGCTCAAATCTTAATTACATGGCATCCAAGTTAAGTATTACCCAGGAATTAAATACAGGAAATGAGGGGCAACTTACTATGAATTCCTTAATACCAAAATGGAATCTATTGAGCCTGGCACAGAATAACTGCTTAATGAATGTTTACTGAAGGACTGAATGGCACAGCACTATAAAGCAACACAATAGAATGTTAGTGGAAATATCCCTTAAATATCTATATCTATATCTCTAATATTATAATGGAGGAACAATGTGGTATAATAGAAAGAGTCCTGTACTTGATGTTAAAAGATCTGAGTCCTAACTCTGACACTGCCTAGTTATTTGACTAGGGGGAAACAGCCTCTCTGGGTCTCTATCTCCTTACCTGTGAAAGAGGGATAATAATTCTTATCCTATACAACTGTGAGGAAATCATCTTGTAAATTGTAAAGTACTATACAAATGTGAGTTCCAGAAGCAACAGTAATAGTGGTAGAAGTATACAGTAGTTAGTAGTGATGGTAGTAGAACAATCTCCAAACTATATAGAATAAAAATATAATCAATCATCTCTCAAAATATAGAGGCCTTAGGGAATAAATCAGAACCACAAAGGAACAAAATGGAAGATGTATCAGTTCGTCCTCTATTGGTGTCCTGAAGATGCTTTCAATGTGCCTACAGAAGATGAACATACATACTCATATCCTAATATTTTGAGTCAACTACAAAAAACAACCATTTTATCAACTTGCCCATAGTCCCCTAAATATTCAACATAGAACAATAGTAGCATAGTCACTTGTCCCTGAACCATTTCTAACAGAACTACATAACATAGGTTTTTCCTTTTGTTCTGATTCTTCTTTCACCACATGATTAATGTGGAAATATGTTTAACATGGTTGTGCATGTATAATCTATATCAGATTGCTTTCTGTCTTAGAGAGGGGGAAGGAGAAGGAGGGAGAAAAATTTGGAATTCAAAATCTTATAAAAATGAATGTTGAAAACTATCTTTACTGGGACAATAATCCACTGCTGGTGGAGTTGAGAAAAGATTCAACCATTCTTGAGAGCAATTTGGAACTATGCCCAAAGGGTCATAAACTTGTGCATACCCTTTGATCCAGCAATACCACTGCTAGGTTTATAGCTCAAAGACATCCACAAAAAGAGAAAAAGACCTATTTGTACAAAAATATTGATAGCAGCTCTTTTTGTGGTGTTAAGAATTGGAAATCAAAGGAATACCCATCCATTGAGGAATGGCTAAACAAGCTGTGGTATATGATGGTGATGGAATATTATTGTGCTGTAAGAAATGGCAAGCAGGATGATTTCAGAAAGGCCTGGAAAGATTTGTATGGACTGATGCATAGTGAAGTGTGCAAAACCAAGCGAACATTGTGCACAGAGACAGCAATATTGTTCGATGAAGAACTGTGAAAGACTTGACTATTCTCAACAATACAATGATCCAAGACACTCCCAAAGGACTATTGATGAAACATACTATCTACCTCCAAAGAAAGAACTGATATTGATGGACCACAGAATGAAGCATGCTATTTTTTACTTTCTTTCATTTTGTCTTTTATTCAAGTTTTCTTGTACAAAATGACTAATATGGCATTGTTTTACATAATCATACATGTATAACCCATATCTGATTGCCATATCAGGGAGGGGGAAGGGGAACAAAGGAGGGAGGGAGAAAAATTGGAACTTAATACTATAAATAAAAATGTTTATTACTTTGAAAAAGAAAAGAAAAAAGAAAAAACTATCTTTACATGTTATTGGAAAAAATAAAATACTATTAAGTGAGGGGAAAAGAATGATGAGAACAATAATGATGAACACAATGTTGTTGTTGTTGTTGTTTCGGGAGTCTGCAACTTCATCTTTCTCTTTCAATGCCCAAAGTTCCCATTTCTTATGAATCCCAGATTCAGGGCCTAGGGTTGCCCATATGTACTGCTCTTTGAGGCCTGCCTCCACAATTACTGTATGAAAAAATGCAAGTAATTTCTCTTCTCACTAAAACCATGCCTAAAACATTTTTATTCCAAAATTAAAACCAAGCATAATTTCAAACTTATTTTTTATGAGCAACAAAAGAATCATTCCTTGAGTACCAATCTACATAGAGTTCCAGACAGATTTAACTTGGCTCTGTATCTCCACGTTGGAATACTAGTACCAGCCAAAGCTTTGATCTCTCACTTGGAGGGGAGTTAGATACATGTCCATCCTAGTCAATGCAGCTCTTTCCAAGCCCACATCACCATGTTCTACCTAATTCTGCACATCCTTCTTCAGAAGCAGAACTCTCAGTTTTTGTGACCTTGGGCAAGTCATTTAACCACTGTCTGCCTTAGTTTCCTCAACTGCAAAATGAGGATAATAATAGAACCTCTCCAGTTTAGGGCAGTATCTGGCACACAGTAGGTGCTACATAAATACTTGCCATCATCCTCATCCTCATCCTGATGCCCATGATGTTGTTTTCTACTAGAGTTGGGATCCTTTGGTGCATACCTCAAGCACCAAAGATATACATGGAAAATGCAAAAGGACAACTTTTGGGAGACTGGAGGGCTAGAGCATGAGTGGATATCATTTGTTAATCTACCCTATGGCTGGGAAATAGTAAGGTTGAAGAAGTTTGTCTTCCCGTCCTCTTAAGAAATCTAGTGTCTTCTGAGTCTCTCTGTTCTTCTTATCTCAAGTAAACACTGACCACCCAGCTGTCAAAGCGGTGTTTGTAAAGTGGTCCAGCTCCCTATATATACTCCACATGCTCAATATGTACCCCTTAAGAGGGGATTTGCATTTTAGCTGTAGGGACACAATTTTAGACTAAAGGAATGATTCTCTAAAAATGGAATTTTAGTCATTAGCCAAGAGTGCAGCCCAGCTCCAAGAAGATGTGATATTATTGGGAACACACTGTCCAGGGAAATGGGAAAAAGCCAGAAAGCCCTCCCAAGACCAAACGAGACTGCTCCAATGCCCAAGAAGCTCTCTGTCCCTCAATCAAAAAAGAATGAAGTCGAAGTATACTTCCCTATACTTCACTGAGAAAGTCTTCCCTAAACCACAGAGAGAGTAATTTCATGAGTAATATGAGAATCCCTAGGTCAAGTATTATGAGATACCCTAACATATTGATTAGCAAAATTACTATGAAGTCAACTTACAAATTAAAACAAAAGTCAACCCACGAATTATGAATTTTTATGCCTAGCTGAAACTGAATAGTATGGCATTTGTAAAACTTCTCTGGCATTTATCCTATACTGTGAGCTTTTTATGTTTATGTTCAAGTAGGCTGCCAGTTCTTTGAGGGTGGGATCTATATCCTCACAGTGCTTTTTATAGAGACAACAGTCAATACATATATATTTTTTAAACAGTTGGAGGATATTTCAGAAGTCATTTAAGCTAAGCTGTGTTTGAACAGAAATCTGCTTTAAATTTCCCAAGATGCCTATTCAGGTTCTAGTCTGGGGTAGTCCTTCAAAGGAGCCATGAGCCTACTTACACATTCCCAAAAGCTTCTGAGGGAACCTGAGATGGCCCAGTGTCTCTGGAACTCTCATGATCCTTCTACACTAACTAAAGTTGGAAGCAAACTCCTGAGAGTGGGTACACATAGTGGTCCTGCCTTGGATCTTGAGGGTGGCCTTAAAACTGTTTAGGTAAGAGGACACCATCATCTAATAGAAAAATAGTTCACTGACAAATTATTACCATGAGAAAAGAGAAGGGACTGAAGGATTTGAGAGGGGCATCCAGGGAGTGTATTGCCTGCCTTATCACCTTATGGTGGTACCTTTCCCAGAAAGGGGGAAGTGCACTCACTGGGGCTGGCAGTCTATTGTGGGTGACTCTTTACCACCTGTAGAAGCACTGAATGCAGAATGACAAACTGAAAAAAAACATTTAGACGAGGAGCCGGAAAATCTGGCTCTATCAGACTCTATCGTTGTCCCTATGACCAAGGTCAAACCACTCGATCTTTCTGTGCCTCCTTTTTCTCATCCATAAAAGGGGAATGATCACGTATGCTCAATTTACATCACAGAGGTATTCTGAGGATCAAATGAAGTAATATTCTGAAAAGCAAATGTAAGATGGGATTTTCTTCTGTCTACTTTTATCTCTTGGAGTCCAAAAAGAAAAATATTTCCTCCCTGGGATGGTGGGATCCTCTAGTTGCTTCTGGATTGATAATATGCCAAACGTATCACAATCACTCACATGTGATTACCCACATAGGGGAAAAAAAAACCCAAAAGGATAAAGAAGTCTGCCTCCTGTCCATATTATGTTGGACAGCAGGATGGACAACAATAGAATTGTTCCATCAATGCATATATCTCGGGCAGGCAAAACCCTTACTTGATACAGCTATACATAAAAGTGCGAAATGCCACCCCTTCAAGGGCTTAAAAGAAGAATGATACAGGTCTAAGTATGCTTGTAGGCAATAGAGAAAGGGCTGGTAATTGGGAAAGATTGAAGATGGGAGTGGAAATGATCAATAGATGGGAGCAAATGGGAGCTTGATGGGATTGAGTGCTAAGGTAAAGGGTCTGGGTGTGGCAAGGAGAAAGGCTACCACTTCCTCACACTCAGGAGGAGAGGATGGGTTAATATGAATAAGAGTTTTGGGGGATGGATTTGAGGAAACCACGAGAGTTCACAACGAAGAGCTGCTATTTTCTTTTTTTTTTTTTTACCCTTTAAGTGCTTTTAAAAATGTTTTCTTGATGCTTCTTTTCTTTTTACATCAAAGTCAACTTCCACATCAAAGTTCTCTCTTGTAACAAAGAAAGGGAGTAGAGCAAAACAAAAAGACACTTTGACAATGGCGTTTTCCTTTACATTGCTGAGGTCACTACCGACATTGTTCCCTGGATTCTGCTTTTTTCATTCTGCACACAAGGCTTCCCAAGCACCACTGAGTTTCTTGCATTCATCTGTTTTTGCAGTATAAGAATATTCCATTCACTGGCCACCGTTTTCCCCAAGCATTCCGCAATCAATAAGCACCTACGTTGTTAGCAGTTCTTTACTACCACAAAAAGTATGGCTCTCAATATTTTGGTACATGTGGGACCTTTCCCTCTTTCTTTGACCTCCTTGGGATGAGTGATGGCTTCTATTTTCTCAATAAAGTAGGAATTATGGGTTGCCAAAAAGAATTGTAGGGGGATCACTGGGGAGCTGAGAAGAGAAGTTTGGAATGTTCTACCAAGTGGCATGGAAGATTGAGTCTGTCTCTTCTCTTTTCAGTGACAAACTCTCAGAAAGAATTGTCTAGACTTAGCATTGCCGTTTCTTCACTACCCTCTTAGCTGAATGAAATTTCTCTCTCCAGAGGTATCAAAAATATCTTAACTGTTAAATCTGAGTGCCTCTTTGGAATCCTTATGTTTCTATGTTTCTCCAGCTTTAAATACCATTGAACCTCTTTCCCCTTCAGCTCCCATGATTCTGCTTTCTTCCTACCTGTGTTTGATAGTCCTTTTCAGTGTTCATTGCTAAATTATCTTTTACTTCCATCATTACCTTATCTTTGAGGGTGGGTACTCCTTAGAGCTATCCTGGTCCCCTTCTCTTCTCTTTCTATATTCTCTCTTGGTAAATTCAAATGAAGATGACTTCCAAATATACATATCTAGCACTAATCTGTCTCTTGTCAGTGAACTGCTAGAAACCTCTACCTGGATTTCTCAAACAGAGCTAACTCCTGAGCTTCAAACTTGCCACTCCTTTAAATTCCCTATTTCTGTTGAGGGCACAACTATCCTCAAAGCACCCTGATTTGTAATCTTGTTGCCATCTTTGATTCTTTTCTCTCCCTCAGTCCCTACCCTCAAGTATCTACAATTCTAACTGGGGAGACAGCATGTACATATTTAAATATACGTACAATATGTAGAACATGAGTACAAAGTAATTGGAGGAGGGAGTGGACTGGGAGTTGTAGAAAGCGGTACGTGAGTTTTGAAGAAAATCAGCAATTTTGATAGGCAGCAATGAAGGTGGATTCTATTACATGCATGACCCATACCCAATTCATTGCTAAATCTTTTAAATGTTAACTTCACATGTCTTACATGTCTCTTCTCTCTACTTGCACAGATATCTCCTTCCCTCATTACCTCTTATCTGAGTTATTATAAAATGGCCTACTTTGTCAGCATACCTCATCTTTTTCCTCTTCTCTACCTCTCTGCCAAATCCATCTTCATGGGACATATTATCTGGCTCGTGTCACTCCCCTCATTCAATATCTTTAGTGGGCCTCTCTAGCCCACAGAATAAAACACAAATGCTTACAGCCCTTCACAACGAGGCTCCACTCTTCCTTTGTAGGTTTATTACATAATACTCTCCACACACTCTACATTCTAGCCAAAATGACCTCCTGGCCACTCCCCAAACTCAATATTCCCATCTTCTGCCTCCTGTGAATTTGCACAGACTGTTCCCCATTTCTGAAATGTATGTCTTCTTAGAATCCTTCAAGGCTTAAATTCAGGTGTCATTTTATGACATGAGATATCAATGCCATCCCTCCTCCCCATGTTGTCACTGTTTTTCCCCACTTCAATTTTCCTCATAGTCTCTTTATTTGGGTATGAAATTGTTTCCTTCCAGTAGAAGAATGTAAGTGAGATGAGGGTGTTTTTGTCTGAATGCCTAGTGCTTAGAACATAGTAGGTACTCAATATGTTTGTTAAATTGAAACTCTACAGTCAATACAAAGAGTTCTTTTATACTGGCTTTGTAAGAATGTGCAGTGCCAGGATGATCCAACTCGAAAGTCCAGAGATATCTGAGAGTACTCTTAATCACATTTTTTTATTCCTCTCTCAAAGTCCTTTCTTTTGCTACAAAACAGAACAAAGGCCAGTACAGGGGAGGATATTTGATTATCCCCATATTGTGCTCCAGTTTCCCATTTTCCTCTGTTTTGATATCACTAAAGACACAACTCTATGGGCCACAGAAAATGTGGCTGTTGCTATTTATTTGTGGTTTGACCTCAGGATAACAAAATAGAAACAGAAAAAGAATAAATAACTAAGTCTGCACTTTGAATGCTCACTCAACTATTTTCTATTGAATCTTGACAGAATAAGCACTGTTTTTTGTTATCCTCCTGGATTTCCCATTGCTCAAAGTATCTGCTTATCTTTCCAAAGCAACATTATTTGGGACTGGTGACCCAGGGCCCCAAGTCGGGAACACAAAAATGTCCAGTGTTCTTCACCACAATGACCATTGCCCAACATAACTGCACGAGGTCTAAGGAGGCTGTAAACCAATGTGCTGCTCCTTAATGTAAAGCTTTTATCAATCACCGTACCATTGGAGCCGAAAGAGACCCAGCAATTCACTCAATGTATTGATAACCCAGTAACACAGAGAGCTAGGTAAGAAATGGGAAAAGACCCTAAAATGTTTACCTAAAATCTCTATCATTATCCATTCAAATGAAATGAGAACCAAGTTCTAACATTCCAACTAGTTCTATCAGTTGTTTTAGAGTGGGGTGCTAATTATCCCTGCCTATTAAGATTCTCTGTTTTATTTATATATGTCACTGTGAGGATCAAAGCAACCAACACTGCATCCCACTTACACTAATTACTTTAATCAGCTGAGCAAACCTCTATTAAAGTGATCAAAGATACCAAACTAAGTTTGAAAGGTCTTTGGTCACTTAGGAAAGAGTGAAAATCTTGGAGGAAATGAAGAGATGCTACTGATGAAGGGTACTGAGATTGACTGAAGAGACTCAGTCATACCCTGTGGGTCTTGGATAAAACAGCAAACCAGTTCAGAATCCAGGTATTTGAGTACAGGCCAGCTCACTGGTAGATGGAATTTCAGCCAAGCCCCCAAGAAAGAATTGCGCGAGTGTGTGTGTGTGTGTGTGTGTGTGTGTGTGTGTGTGTCTGAGAGAGAGAGAGAGAGAAAGAGCGATCCTCTATTCCTTTCCTCCCCCACTCCCACTGCTTTGACTAGATGATGACCTTGTAACTTTGAAAGGACAGAAGATTTTGGCCTTCCCATTTGGACTCTAGAAAGAAAGCTACCAATAGGGAATATTGAGGGCCCAAGGAAGGAGAGAAATGTATTTTCAACAAAAGGACTTCTGGGAGCTCCCAGTTATCCTTTTTGCCACATTTCTTTTAAGCCTGAGCCTAATTTCCCTTTGATTCTGTATATATTTAAGAGAGAATGTGCCTTGACTTAGGGGAAGGGGTGTTTCATACCACCTATTCTTAGTATGCTGCCTTAGTAAATACTCTTCTCTAAAAGCTGATTAAGTCTGGCTGGTTAATTGATATTAGCTGATAATCAGTGGAATAAAGGCACCAGTGGAGCCTTGTAAGCTATATCACTAGAGAAAAAATCCTCCCACCCTTAAGGATTACTTCTAGAACTTTGAGGGGAGAAGTAAACAGGAACTTTCTGGGGAGCCAATGAGAATGGGGATTTGAGTAGTGAACCTAGAAGACTTGCCTGTTATATCTATATGTCTGCATCTGTCTCCTTTTGTATATGTGTATACATATATGAAAAATAAAATTATAGAAGCTCAGAGTTATAAGAGACCTTATAGGTCACCTAGTCCAACTCCTTCATTTTTATATATAAGAAAACTGAGACCAGACCCAAAGAAGGGAGTGATTTGTCTAAGGTCACATTAAGAGTCTCCTGACTCTAACTCCAGTGCTTCAGACCATTATAAAGTAGTGGTAGAAGTAAAAGGTCCCTACTCCATGCATGGCCCCTGGCCAAGAGAAAGCCAACACATCTGTGTAAACAGCTTTCCATTCTTATTGCCCTATATAGCTCACTGAGCTGAAGGTGAAGCTTTGTGTCACGGCTCTTGTGCAAAAAGATCAGTTTAGAGAAAGAGCACATTTCTTTGGTGGCACAAAGGAGAAGGACTTGCAGTCATGCCGAAGGTACCTTATGTAAATATTTTCTTGTTTTCCTGGCTTGCTGCACTGTATTTCTGCAGACAAATGCTTTAAATCAATGTGTTTTCTCGTTAAAGAGCCAATAAAAACAAGCATTTCTTCACAGGCTCTCCAGACTGCAGAATTCTATTTAATTACCCTCGTGCAGTAGAAAGAAAGAACACATGCTGCTCTCTGAGCAGAGAACCTGAACTCTTATTCCAGCTACACCATATTCTATTCAGGAGCTTTGAGCAAGGAACTTAACATCTCTGACCAAAAACCAATGAGGGCTTGGACGGGATGATTTCTGACATCTCTTAGAATTAGTTCACTTCTGCAGCTATGTCATAGTCACTTTGTTGATTTATGCTCAACATTTTATCATGTATTTTTCACATGGCACAGGGTCAGGAGACTTCACTAGCCATGTGACTTTGGATGCAAATTACATGGTCAAATGAAGGCTTGGACTAGACCCCCTGATCTCCAAGGCTCCTTCCAGCTCTGACATTACAAATTCTAAGCTCCCTTTTTGTGCCCACATTCTATTTTCTGTAAGATTCCTTCCAGTTCTGAGACTACATTCTTAGGTTTCTTCTAACTCCAACACTTCCTGATTTTGCCCCATTCCCTCTTCCCCACTCCTTACCTCAATTAAACTAGGAAGCAATTCAATATAGGAACTAGAACTTCAATTTCCTTTATAATAAATTCTACACAGGACTAAGATTATTAAATCTAGTTAGTACTCAGTAAATCCTGTTGGATAATATAGGTCCCATAACACCTCATTTGTTGGACTGTGCCCAGAATGAAGGTAGTGTTCTACACAAATAAGTTTTCCAGGAAACTAAAACTTGCCTTTTAAAGTATATAAATGATATCTTTTGCCTGTCTTATTCCTCTACCAGAAAACAAGCTCTTTTAAGGCAGGAACAACATCTTATATGTATCTATCCTAATGCAAAGCACAGGCATTGCTTGGTACAGAGTAGGTGATTACTCAAAGTTTTTTGTACAAAGTTTGTTGTAAGTCCCCAAATTCTTAGAAACTGTGTTAACCTTTTTGAATGGCAATCTTTCTAAGAAGTATTTTGCGGGAATTAAATCAAATTTATAAGACTCCAAGTCATTCCCCAATTGAGAAATGGTCAAAGGATATGAACAGGCAGTTTTCTGATGAAGAAATCAAAGTTATCTATTGCCATGTGAAAAAATGCTCTAAATCACTATTGATTAGAGAAATTCAGATTAAAACAACTCTGAGGTATCACCTGACACCTATCAGATTGGCTAATATGACAAAAAAGGAAAATAATAAATGTTGGAGAAGCTGTGAAAAAATTAGAACACTAATGCATTATTGGTGGAGCTGTGAACTGATCCAACCATTTTGGAGAGCAGTTTGGAACTATGCCCAAAGGGCTATAAAGCTGTGCATACCCTTTGACCCAGCAATACCACTATTGGATCTTTTTCCCAATGAGATCATAAAAAAGGGAAAAGGACCCACATGTACAAAAATATGTATAGCTGCTCTTTTTGTGCTGGCAAGGAATTGGAAATTGAGGGGATTGCCCATCAGCTAGGGAATGGCTGAACAAGTTGTGGTATATGAATGTAATGGAATTCTATTGTGCTGTAAGAAATGATTGAACAGGTGGATTTCAGAGAAACCTGGAAGGACTTACATGAACTGATGCTGAGTGAGATGAGCAGAACCAGGAGAACATTGTACATAGTATCAACAACTTTGGGTGTTGATCAACTGTGATAGACTTGATTCTTCTCAGCAATACAATGGTCCAAGATAGTTCCAAAGGACTCATGATGGAAAATGCTCTCCAAATCCAGGAAAACAAACAAACAAACAAACAAACATAACTGTTGAATCTGGATGCAGATCAAACCACACTATTTCTTTTATTTTTGGTGCTGTTGTTTTTCTTTTTTGAGGTTTTTCCTTTTTGCTCTGATTCTTCTCTTACAATATGACTAATGCAGAATTATGTTTAATGTTATTATACATATATAACCTATATCAGATTACTTGCTATCTTGGGGAGGGGGAGAGGGAGGGAGAAAAATTTGAAACTAGAAATCTTATAAAAACAAATGTTGGAAACTATCTCTACATGTAACTGGAAAATAATAAAATACTTTTATAACCTTGATTTCCAATTCTTTGCCACCACAAAGAGAGCTGTTGTAAATATTCTTATACATGTAGGTCCTTTTCCCTCTTCTGTGATCTCTCTGGGATACAGACCTAGCAGTGGTACCACTGGGTCAAAGGGCATGAACAGTCCCATAGCCCTTTGGGCATAGTTAGGATTAATTTTATTAAGCATATAGGGGGTGTCTCAAAAATCTTAATGTAGTTTTAAGCTTTAGTAATTTAAATAGTAGCTTAAATAACAGCTTTAATAGTATTCTATGTCCTGCAGGCATCTCAAGCAACATGACAAAACAGAACTCATCACTGTTCCCCACCCAACTCACTCCTCTTCTGAATTTCCTTATTTCTATTAAGGTGACCACTTTCCTTCCAGTAACCTAGATTGACAACCTTGGTATCTTCCTCAACTCCTGGCTCTCCTTCATTCCCAATGTCCAGTCAGTTGTCAAGTCTTGTTGATATTGGGAGTCCAAGAACTGGAGTTTCAATCTTACCTCTACTCGTAACTATCTATATTACCCCAAGGAAGTTACAGGGGTTCCCTGGGTGTTAGTTTCCTCATGTGTAAAATATTGAAGTTGGACTCAATGACCTCTAAAGTTCTGTTCACTTCCAGATGCACAATCCTGGGAACAACTCTGCCACCTGTACCCTTCTCTGCACTCACACAGCTAACAGCCTAGTTCAAGCTATTCTTTCCCTTCCCTTCCCTTCCTTTCCCTTCCCTTCTCTTTCTCCCCCCCCCCTTTCCTGGACTATGGCAATAACTTCCTAATTGATCTTCCAGTTTCCATTCTCCAATCCATCCTCTTCCTGGCTACCAAAGTGATATTCCTTAACTACAGTTCTGACCACGTCTCTACCCTCTACAATAAGCTCGTGACTATTGCCACTAGGAAAAAATACAAACTCCCCAGATTGACACTGAATGCCCTTCACACTGTATCTGACATGCCTTTCCAGGCTCATGATATATTACAAACCTTCATACATTCTACATTCTAGCCAAATTCACCTCCTTGTTTTCTATACATGACATTCCACATGCCGTCTCCATGCTTTTACACTCCCTTCTTACATCATCTCTTAGATTCCCTAGCTTCCTTCAAAGCTTAACCCAAGTGCCATCTCCGACATGAAGCCCTTCCTGATGCTTCAGCTGCTAGGGACCCTCCCTCAAAATTGCCTTGTGTATACTCAGATGTGAATAGATTGTTTCCCATTCCCTGTCCTCTTAAACGTAGAATACTAAATTTAATCCACTAGCCAGGATCATCAGAGTAAGCATTAATTACTGTATAGGGAGAACCATAACACAACAATGTCCCCACTGTCTGCCGAGGTGTGTGCTAGGGTTTTTGCTCCCACGATAAATGGTCTAACTTGCTGTGGTTTGGGCTTCTGAGTCTGCTTTTTGATGGTTCTCTTGTGTCCTGTGCTTTGCTATTGATGGGCACTACATGTTGTGAGTGTCATTGTGTCCAGCAACATCCCGAATTTACTGCTTCTAACTTTTTTGTAGGGTAGGAAACTAGCTCTCCTAGTTTATTAAGACTGTACAAAGTAACAGTAATTAAACCAAGAGCAGAAAAAGCTGTTTTATGAGTAGAATAGAGAGTTTTAGTGCATCTGTGTTGAAGATGATGACTTTGGTCCATCTATTTCGGTATCTTAGAGACCATTTTTGTTTCCTTCTAGTTGTTAGGTGAGGGAGCTTGAGATTCATGTATATTCTTCAACCAACTTTTACTGAGCAATTAATATGTCAGCAGATACTGTGAGAGGCATTTGAATTATTGAGCTATGACTGTACTTTAGAAAAGGAGCCCAGATAGATAAAAGGCAGACTGGTGTGATGAAAAACAACAACAAGACCAGGAAGCAGGATCAAAGGATTCTAGCACAGCCTCTACTGTTGATTCCCTGTGTGACCTTGGGCCTTCATCACCTTTCTGGAATCCATTTTCCTCATATGGAAAATGGCCTGGGGCAAAATTCTTTTTATTTTAAAAATATATATTCTTATTTATTTTATTAAATAATTCCCAATTACATTAAAAAATGAGCATTCATTTAAAAATTGAATTCCAAGTTTTCTCCTTCCATATCTATTATACATGTGAAATCATGCAAAACATGTTTCCACATTAGCCATGTTGCAATAAGAACACACACACACACACACACACACACACACAAGAAAAAGAAAGTGAAAAAAGTCTGCTTCAATCTGTTTTCAGAGTCCATCAGTTCTCTCTCAGGAGGTAGAAAGCATTTTTCATCATGAGTCCTTTGGAACAGTCCTGGATTGTTGCCTAGGGCAAAATTCTGAAAGCAAAATGGGTCTTAAGAGTAACTGTGCCTACCATCCCTTTTCTGACCTGTTTTCTCCTATATCTAGGTTCATCATGCTCCAAGATACTTTGTGCTGGTAATTCTGGTTATTCCTGCTAGGAAAACAGCCAGGAGGCCATGGGCACAAAGAGCCCTGGTCTGCATGTCAGGAGATTAACATTAACCATTTGTGCGACCTTAGGCAAGTCACTAAATGTCTACAAATGAGGTGATCGGGCTAAATCACTTAGAAGGTTACTTCTAGCTCTAGCATTCAGGGAGTCTATGATGAATCACTAACACTTTGGGAAGAGTTTGTTAACCTTCCTAAGAGCATTTGTATTTTTAAAACAGAACCCACTAGAAAGGAACTCAAAGGAATGAATCTCTAATGGTTGAATGTCACAAAGTGTAATGGGAAGTGGGGACACTATTTCTGGATCTTCCTGGGGCCCCACAAACTAGACCACACAGACCATCACCTCTTCCACCAGCCCTGCTATTTGTACAACACACAAGGAACTGGGTGACTCAGAAGTCTTATTTCCTGACTCCAACTTTAGCCGGGGGCGGTGGGAAGTGGGAGAGAGGCAGTAGGTGATTCTTTCCGGTGCAAAGGTAAACAAGCCATTGATCAAGACTCTTCCAAAGAAAATCTCTCCCTGAGGTCTGAGTCATAGTGAAAACAGGAAACCGACTCCTCTTTCTCCTCTGTGGGCCATCCCACATGCCCACTGCAGTCAACATGACTTTGAAAACACCCTCGTAAACTCCCCCTGCATCCAGTGCCAAAGTGTGGCTACGTGCGAGGGGCTGTCATGGCAGGGAACACTAAATGCACAAGAGTGCTGCTGGGTCTTGAAAAGATTAATGTCAGAGGCAGGGAACTTTTAAGGGAGAGTGCCACAAACAAGAGGGGATTTCCTAAGCATTATCCTTGAGGCATCAGGTTTAATTTACTCAATTAGGGCATAATTGTGAAACTGAACCCAGTACACAGCATTTGGAGTCCACCCTTTCTCTTCTCCTCCTCCTCTCCCTCCACCTCAGCATATTCATTGTCTATACTTTCTTTTAAGTTGGGGGTAGACATTATTAAAAGATGTTTCATCTCTACCCTCGATATATAAACTGTTATGTTCAGTTTTTACAACATAGGTCCGATATAGAACCACAGATTCTCATGTTGGAAGGGGCCTTAGAAGTCATTTAGTTCAACTGACTACTGAATTTCCAAATCCCCTTACGACATCCCCAGTAGAGGGCCGTCCTGCCTCTGTTCAGACTGTTCCAGTGATGGGGAGCAACCTAATTTGCTTAATGAGCTATTGGGACCCTGTGGGGGGAAGCTGGCTACTCCAACGATCACTTGAGCAAAAGAAACTGTGTAACAGAAATCCTGGACGTGTACAACCAGAGAAGGAGGTGGGGGTAAGTAATGTGGCAGAAAGGAAGGGAGAAGAGACAAACAGCTCAAGTGTTGCATGCCTATCCATAAAATATGAAAAGACCTGGAAGAAGGTCACGGGCTCATTGGGGAGATAGGTCCTCTAGAGCAAAGTTCCTTGAACTGTGGGTCTGAATGGGGGGGGGGTCAAAGAAAAATTTGGCAACAGTCAAAGGTTATGTATACCTAGTTTACATATCTATACATCTGGGGTCATGTAACAATTTCTTGGGCGAAAAGGGGTCTTGAGTGGAAAAAGTTTAAGAAGCCCTGCTCTAGAGAGGATTTATATGTCAACATGGGTGAGACCTATTCAGGATGACAAGGCACATGTGGGTTGCAATTTGCACCAAAGAAAAGAATACCCACATAAGATAGGATCATAGGTCCAGTGATGCATCAATGTGTATCCATGGAAAATAAGAGGTTCTAACAAGCTTCTATACTACCAGCAGTAATTAGGTGGCTCATTCATTCAATATGTAGCTATTGAACAACTACTAGAGGACAATGCACTGTCCTAGGTGCTGAAGGGAAATAGGAAAGATATTTAAGATGTGGCCAATGACCTGTAAGGGCTCTGTCAATCAATAAGCATACGCCAAGTGCCTACCATGTGCTAGGTGCTATGGCTATAAAGACAAAAATGGAATACACCTTGCTCCCTCAAGGAGTTTCCATTCTGCTGAGGGAACCACATGTCCACATTTCAGTATCTGTAAAAATATTCAAAATAAATATAGAAAGTAATTCTGGGGAGGAAGCAGCGGCAGCAGCTGGGAAGATGGGGAAAGGCTTCCTGAAGGTGAGCCTTGAGCTGGGCTTTGAAGGAAGCTAAGACACAGGGGCAAGGAGGTATGGGGGGGCAGGCTGCACAAAGGGCTGGAGATAGGAAATGAATCAAGACCAGTTTGGCTCAAAGGGTGAGTAATATATAACAAGCTAGTTGGATAGACTAGAGTCAGGCTACAAGGGCTGAGAATACCAAGCAGAGAACTCAGAGATAACAGGAAGACAATGGACCTTATGTAGCTCACACTCTACTTGGGAAGACCTACACAAAGGACCACACTGCCTACTGAGTAGTCATATAATGAGTGTTTGGTGAATAAATGAACAAAAAGGGAAGAAAGGGCATAGAATAGCAAAATGTATACTAATACAGATAATTGCTAAAGCAGTTTGAGGAAGGAAGAGTAAATTTAGACAGAATTAGTTGGAGGAAGACCACATTAAGGGAGAATTTGATTTAGATTTTGAAGGATGGGAAGATGTGGAAGTTTGGAGGAGAATAGGCAGGCTTTCTAGGAAGAGGGAACAGCATGAGCAAAGGCATGGCAGCAGGAATCATAGAATATCAATGATATAAGGTAATTATAGTTCAAGCTCTTTACTTTATGGATGAAAAATATGAAGCCCAGCAAGGCTAATCAACATGGCGCAGTTGTAGCTGAGGATGTTTATAAGGGATTGGGGGAGGCATGGTTGGATAGGAACATAAAAGAAAATAGGAATGTAGGATTTAGAGCTGCAAGGAGATCGGGAGATCATTCAGTCCAATGCTGTCACTTTTACAAATGTCTTTTTTCCCTTCTCTTTAAAGGAAGTTTTTATTGATCTTTTTCTTTTTTACATCACTAGATTTTCCCCTAGTATCTCTCTTCCCCAGCTTTCTCTCAGAGAACCTTCTTGTATAGTAATTTTTTAAAGACAAAAAGAAAAAGAGGGAAAAATCAGCATAATTGATTACTACATTAAAAAAATCTGAAAAGATGTACCTCTTACCTCTACAAAGGGGTAAGGAATAGGGGTGTCTGCTCATATTTCTTTCAATTCATGCCTTTTCGTTATAATTTTTTTTCTTTTTTGCGGATGTTCTTTCCATTGACAATTTTTTTTTTTTTAGTCATTGCATATAGTGTTTTTCCAACTCTACTTACTGCACTCTCCATCAGTTTATGTAGATCTTTCCATGCTTCTCTGGATTCATAATAGTCATCATTTCTTACAGCACAGTAATATTACGTTCCATCCATGTACCACAATTTATTTAGTCATTCTAAAATCAATGAGCATCTACTTTGTCTCTAATTCTTTGCTATCACAAAAAGTACTGCTACAAATATTTTGGCATAGATGGGGTTTTCTTTTTATCAATGGCCTTCATAGGTTATAAGCCCAGTTGTGGAATTTCTGGGGCAAAAGGAATGGACATTTAAGCTATTTTATTTGCATAATTGCAAATTGCTTTTCAAAATGGTTGAACTGATTCACAGCTCCACTAACAATGCACTTGTGTGTCGATCTTCCCACAACCCCTCCTACAACACTGACTATGCCCTTCTTTTGTTATCTTAGTCAATATGCAGGATATGAAGTGAAACCTCAGTTTGCATTTGTCTTATTACTAGTGAGCATTCTTTCAGATGTTATAGTTGGATTCTTCTTTTGAGAATTGTTCATATCCTTTGACCATAATATATATATGTATATATTATATATAATTTGTGTGTGTGCATGTGTGTGTATATATAAATATATATATACATATGTGTGTATATATATATATATATATATATATATATATATATATATATATATATATATATATATATATATATATATCTTGGATACTAAATCCTTATCTAAGAAATTTGATACAAAGAAGATTTTCCCTCACTGGACCACTTCCTTTCTTCTTCTAAGTACATTAATTTGGTTTGTGCAGAAGCTTTTCAGTTTCATGTAATCAAAGTTATCTACTTTATCTTTTATAATTACTTCTATCTCTTCTTTGGCTAAGAATATATCTCTCATTGTTAGCTGCAAGAGACATACGGTCTGCTTCTCATCTAATTTTTTTATAGTATAATGTCTAATATTAAAGTCACCTATCTATTTAGAATGTATTATGGATGGAATATTCTATAAAGTGTTGATCTAAGCCTAATTTCTGCCAGACTACTTTCCAGATTTAGCCAGCTAGAGAGTTCTTTCCTGAGTGATTTAAATTTTCTAGTTTATCAAATACTGGGTTATTGAGTTCCATTATTTCTGATTCTCCCTTGTCTAGTTGGTTCCACTGATCTACCTTTCTACTTTTTTAACCAATACCAGGGGCAGCTAGGTGGCGCAGTGGATAGAGCACCGGCCCTGGAATCAGGAGTACCTGAGTTCAAATCCGGCCTCAGACACTTAACACTTACTAGCTGTGTGACCTTGGGCAAGTCACTTAACCCCAATTGCCTCACTAAAAAATAATTAAAAAAAAATTAACCAATACCAGATGGTTTTAATGACAGCTACTTCATAATAACATCTTGAAGTCTGGAAGTGCTCTCTCTCATTCCTACCTCTTTTCATTATTTCTCTTAATATTCTACATAATTTATTTTTCTAGATTTTATTGTTATTTTAGCAAGGTCTATGAAGTAGATGAGAGATTGTTACAGTATTAAAACTGTAAGTTAACTTTGGTAGTATCAACATTTTTTGATTGAGGTCATAAAATTATAGATTTAAACTAAGAAAGATTATCAGGTCCAGTTCCCTCATTTCATAAAAGAGGAAAGTAAGGCTCAATGAGCTTAAGTGACCTTCTCTAGGCCACTTGAATAGAGGTTTTTTTTGTTGTTGTTTTTTACGGGGCAATGGGGTTAAGTGACTTGCCCAGGGTCACACAGCTAGTAAGTGTCAAGTGTCTGAGGCCGGATTTGAACTCAGGAACTCCTGAATCCAGGGCCGGTGCTTTATCCACTGTGCCACCTAGCCACCCCCACTTGGATAGAGTTATAAGGGTCAGAGGTGGGATTTGAGTTCTGGTCCCTAGGTATCAAAGCTGGAGTTTTAATTATTTGACCCCAAATTTGGCTCTGTTGTAAAGATCAGGTACCAGATTAAGAAGGGCTTTGAATGAGGAGTTTGAGCCCTATTCTGGGATCCTCTTGCAGATATGGAGCAGAAAAATGACATGATGCCATCAGGACTTTAGGAAGGGAGAATCAACAGTAGTATGAAGGATCGCTAGGAGGAAGGAGAAGCTGTCAGAAGGACCAGAAATATCATGGGTTAAATCATCTCTCAAAAGGACAGCTATCTAAAGGAGAGTCTACTATAATAGCTACCTTATACATAGCAGGTCTAAAGTTCTGGTCTGTGACAGCACAATTATAAATGGGTCCCACACTATGCATTGGTGCTGGAATCATAAGTCACAGTGACAAGAATGTTATCTCAATTATAAACTTTGAGGATTGCTATTAAAGAAATTCTCTTTAATTGGGTCAAACTGAAACCAGTTTGTTGGAAAATTGTGCCTGAAGACATGACTTAACAACTAAGGATAGGTTTTGGGAAGAAAAAAATAATCATAGGAGCTCAGCTTCCCACAGTGATTTAGGATTTGGAAAACGCCTTCCTCCCAACTGTAAGGCAGGTGGTGCAAGTGTTACTTGATCCTCTTTAACTATAATGGAACAGGGGTTCAGAGGTGTTTGGTAACTGACCCAACCAAGGACCTAAGGCTTGGAGCCACCACTTCAACCCAAGGCCTTTTGCTCTGACTCTAGCACTCTTTGAACTATATTCACACCAACAAGCAAGTGGTACTGACTTCACAAACACTGAAGGAGGCACCAACGATGGCTGGACTCTGACAGTCACAGTAAGTCGGCCCCGTGTGTGCAGTGCACTTATCCACACCATTAACGTTCAGACTTAAATAATTCATCTCAAAATGTCTTTAACACATGCATGAGAAACTGATTTGGGCTTTTATAAGGTATCATTACTGGGACTCTGATCACATACGGCAGACTTTAGGATCAGCACAGACTTCTGGGGAACCAAGATGAAAGCTCTTCCATGACAACATACACAAGCCAAAATTTTTAAACAAAAATTAAGCTACTGGTCCTGTGACCTTGGCATCTCAAGAGAAAACAATTTCTGTATAATATGCCTTCGAACCACATAAGCATATTTAAACATGACAGGGTAAAAATGTGCAAAGGAAAGCACTGTTCAGATTTTATAGAGAAAAAGATCACCTCTTAAAACTGGAAAGCATTTATAACGTCTGAAACGGAAACTACAGCCAAAGAAGATGGGAGAAAACGTGCTAAGGGGTTTGTTTTTTCTCATTGATTTTTGGTCTGTTTTATTTTAAATCTAAACATTATTCTGGGTGACTTTTCCTGTGCCTTTCAGTGGAAATGGATGCAGAACAGTCAGAGCGGGAGGAAAGCCTGCTTCTGCCTATGAAAACTCTTGCTATGCCATTCCAAATAGGATGACACTGGGCACAAAGAGGTAAAAAGCACTGGCCTTGGGGCAGCTACGTGGTGCAGTGGATAGAGCACCGGCCCTGGAGTCAGGAGTACCTGAGTTCAAATCCAGCCTCAGACACTTAACACTTACTAGCTGTGTGACCCTGGGCAAGTCACTTAACCCCAATTGCCTCACTTAAAAAAAAAAAAAAAGCACTGGCCTTAGAGTTGGGAACCACTAGTTCAAATTTGGGCTCTGAGTGTTTTACCAGCAGGAGGCCGCTAGGTGGTGTAGTGGGTAGAGTGGGGGTGGGGGAGCCTGCAGTCAGGAAGACCTGAGTTCAAATCCAGCCTCAGACACTTGCCAGCTGTATGACCCTGGGCAAGTCACTTAACCTGTTTGGCTTACCCCACTGGAGAAGGAAATGGTATCATTTGCCAAGAAAATCCCATGGACCACATTGGTGTGCTATATGGAGTCACAAATAGTGAGATACAACTGAAGAACTGGAAAACAACAAAAATAATCTACAGTAACATCCAGAACCTAATCTGAGTCTGATTACTTATCTACAAAATGGGATACTAATCCTTATGTGGCAGCTAGGTGGTGCAGTGAATAGATCCCCAAGCCTAAAGTCAAGAAGCTTCATCTTCCTGATTCAAAAGCAGCCTTAGATATTTACTAGCTGTGTGACACTTCACCCTCTTTGCTTCAGTTTCCCCATCTGTAAAATGACCTGGAGAAGGAAATGGCAAAGCACTGCAGGATCTTTGCCAAGAAAACCTAAAACTGGGTCATGACTGAACAACAACCATGACCCAATGAATATGTATGCTGCTTATATCACAGAGTTGTAAGGAAAGCACTTTTGTAAACCTTAAATTGTGATAGTAGGGTGTGAATATTTTCAGTGGAAAAGGACATTTGCCCTTAGCTAGCAGCTTCCACCCACTCCTGGTGAATGATGATGGCCTAAGTAGCTTTTGGAAGCCAATGGTGTGGGAGATACTGTAGTGGCACCAAGGATGCCCAGAGAAGACCCAGGCCTCCCACCGTCAAATTCACATAGAAAACCATCTCTGGGCTGTGCTTTGTGCTGCTGTGGGGAAGGAAAAGCAGGAGTCAGCATTTTCCCACTGCTCTCAAACCTGCTGATGATTCCCTCCCTAATGTTTGCAGAAAACAAATCTTCCCCTCCCACCCCAAACCTTCCAAGTCAGTGACGGGCGGAACTTGTAGGTTGGGACGTGACCTAAAAGTGTCAGCCATAAGGAGAGGCAGCATGGTCCAGTGGAGAGACTTGGAGAGAATGCTATATCCTGTTTGATTTGGCTATGGAAATGCCAACCCCCTTCTGTGTGAAATGCAGTTTGAGTTCATTTAAGTGATAACATCTTCATACCACTGACTTTCCTTTTCATGAGGCTGACCTATTTTCCATACTTAATGAATGACTGTCATCAAGCCACTTGAACTTTCATTTCCTCATCTGTGAAATGGGCAAAGGAAGCCCTGCTTCACTGGGTTGCTGTGATGGAAAAGTCCTTGAAATAAAAGTGCCTAAGGATAATTATTGTCATTAAAAAAATCCTTAGGACACAGCTTGACTAATAGCTACTGACTCTCTATAAATCCTAGTGCTGAGCCACCTACGAGAAGGTAAGGAGGGGAAATCTTAGGAAGCCAAGAGTCTAGCCTAAAGGGGAGAAGAATATAAGGTCAAAGAAATGATCTCCAAGCACAGGATTAGGAAAAATGGCCCAGCAGGGACTTTTCTCAGAAAAATTAAGGTGGTGAATAAGTTGATATCAGCCTTTAAACACTTGCTTTAAGAGTGACCTAAAAGGGGAAGCTAGATGGCGCAGTGGTTAAAGCACTGGCCCTGGATTCAGGAGTACCTGAGTTCAAATCCGGCCTCAGACACTTGGCACTTACTAGCTGTGTGACCCTGGGCAAGTCACTTAACCCCCACTGCCCCACCAAAAAAAAAAAAAGGGCATCAAAGAGTGACCTAAAACCTGAAGTTTTCTGCATGAGACTGATTTCATCTGATTCTTTGGTTACTGAGAACATTATGTTAACAGAACTCAGGTGATTTGGCACAGCCTTGCCTTACAGTGCCTCCCTCTGCCAGGTGGGATGTGCAGAGAGGAAAAGAGGGCTCTACAGCCTACCAAGCAGGTCCTTTCTTTTCCCTGTTTTTCTTCCCAATACTTTCTATGCAGAGTGGGCAGGGCAAAAAAAAAACCACTGGGAGTCTCACTAGATTGCAAAATTTGCAGGTTTCACTTAAGGCATGCCTTGGTCTCCCCCTTCACTTTCAAGCCTTTACCAATGCTGTTCTGACCTGAATGACTTCCCTTTTAGGATTTGCATCTGGAAGCAATCATCTCATAAGAGATCTGCATGGTGCCACAGATAGACTGCTAGACCTGTAATCTGGAAAACCTGAGTTCAAATCCAGCTCAGACACTATGTGATCCTGGACAAGTCACTTAACCTCTCTCTCCATCAGTCTCCTCACCCGTAGAATGGGGGTAATAGCACCTATTTCACAGGGTTGTTGTGAAGATAAAGTGAGATATTTGTAAAGTGCTATCTGTAAAAGTGCTAGCTAGTAATTACCTAGCAACTCCTTCTTCATTTTGCACATGAGAAAACATTGCCCAAGGTCAGATAGGTAGTAGCAGAGTATGAATTTGAATCCAGCTCCTTTGATGCCACTACACCAGGTCTAACTCTCTCCCATGAAACCTTCCCCATACTCCAGCCTAAAAAAGTCCATCCCCTGATCTTACCCCCTGAACTAGATTACTAGCCCTGCCAGGGCAGGCGGTACCTTATATGTCTTCATATGCTTCTGTAGATACTGTAACATGGTGCACACACACTGATTCTTTTTTTGTCTTTGTATCCATAGTCTTTAGTATAGTGCCTTACACATAATAATCGCTTAATAAATACCCCCTCCCCCACCTTTTTTTTTTTTTTTGGCGAGGCAATTAGAGCTAAGTGACTTGCCCAGGGTCAGAAAGCAAGTTAATCAATGCTTACTGGATTAGAAGGAAATGTGATTACACCAATGTGGTTATTCCCTTCCCTGATGTAGATTCCTTCCCCTCAACCCTACAACCTTACTTGGCAACCCACAAAAAGAAATAAATGAATGGTCACCTCGTAGTAGCCAGTCACTCTACGGATAAGCCTCCCCATTAGCTAGACTCATCCTCAGACAACAGCCTAGATGGCAGTTCATAGCCGGGTCTGTACCTCAAATTCTTCCCATCTGGGAGGGCCTGCTAGACCTTCTCTCTACTGGCATAATCTTTGAGAGCCCAGGATCCCTTATCTAAACATCCACAAGAGCACATTAGTAGAAGTGGTCCATATATCAGGTGGTTTGCAAATACTAATATTCGTCCATGAGGCAATGATAAGACCTGGCTTATTTCTTTCTTGCTGGCCTCATTTTCCCCCTGCTTCCCCCCCTCAGCCAGTCTATGTAGCTTGAGGAGTTAGCTCCTCACAGCCTTCACAAAGAAGCACCATATTTTTCATGCAGCTTGATGAGAAGCCAGAGTGACACTAAGTCTGTCATTAGATATAAATTGCTGCTTGTCGATTCTATCCTACCATACAGTGAAGGGAAACGAAGCCCTGCATCTAGACTGGACATGGAACTAGTTTGTAGAAAACACACCATGCATTCTGCATTAAAGCTGATTACACGTACGAATCCTTGGATTTCCTGTTTGGCACCAAAGTCAATACAATAATAGCTTCATGTGGATATTTTTACTGTAAGATAAACAGACAAGAGCTCTGCTTTTAGATGTTTAGGATTTAAGTACAGTGCTCAGACACACAATAGTGATTTCTGTATACCTTCCTGTAAAAAATAATGCCATTATCAGGCAACAATCTAGGAACAGTGACAATGAACACGAACACACCATGTTTCAGAATTCAAAAGTAATTCCAAATAGTGAGCTGGATTTTAAAAAAATTATAATTTATTCAAAAGACCATTTGGTACATCTTCTGAGGAAAGCAAAACTCACGTGTTATGAAATTAAAAAAAAAACAACAACCAGCTTTCTTTCCCTCGATCTATACTTTGCTAAAACCTGAGGTTCAAGTCATCAACAGCTCTAGTATTACTCAAGAGCTTTTCTTTCTCTCCACTCTTACAGAGCCCAGACATCCAGGCCAACTCTGGCCACCACATTTCAATCTTGATATACCCATGGCAAGGGCATCAGGCAGATGATTATAAATAGATGGTCACTATTTCAGAAAAAATAGGGAGTCTCAGAAATTGACCAACTTTGCCATTGCTGCTTGTCCTCCTGGGAGGAAAATTAGCCAACTACCAGGCATGATGAGTTGTAGGCCTTGGTTAGACTTGATGGAAGGACATCTGAAGGGAAAATCAGGCATGACAACAAGAATGGAACTGCAGAGAAGGAGGGGGAGGCTATTCCATGGGCATCCTTCTTGTGTACTGGAAGCCCAGGGACGGCGTGATGGAAATCAAGATCTGAACCCCATGTTTGGGGGCAGAGGGGCTGGGCACCCCTCTGGTGCTTCCTACATAAGTGAACATGAGCAAATCACTTCACCTCCTGGGATTCATTTTACTCAATTGTAAAATGGGGGGTTTAGACAGGATGGCTTCTGAGGTTCCTTCCAGATCTATGACCCTCTGAATTAACGCATTCAGATATCTTCAAGTAAAGGAGCAGAGAATGGCAGACAGGGATTATGACCACCAAATAAAGGGGCAGGATTCCTTGGCTGGTCCTTGGCTCTCTCTATGCCTTGGTTTCTTCCTCTTGTTCTTCTTTTCCTCTTAAGTTGAAAGTTCATGATATGAATACATTGATGTTATGTGAAGGAAAGATGACTAGCCTCTGGGCCCCAAGGCCCCACTCCAGCTGCAGCTGTGGAAACATAGTTCTCAGTGTCTCATGGAGTTTTAGTTTATTGCCCTTTCAAATATCCTTTAACACTCCAACCTAAGTATCTTATTCCTCAGACTCACCACCTTCCTCTCACTTATATTAATGCCTGTTACACTTGTAACCATTTGACCCCTTTAACTTCAGTGTCCAACTGACCCCCCCCAAATTCATATATGTACATGAATGTGTACACAAATATATGTGTGCAGCTTTATTCATTCAGTCATTTCCACCACAAACCTGTTTATTTTAAGTTGGTTGTGTCAGCATAGAGGCACAGATATACAGAGATGCTAAGGATCTTAGAAATCATCTACTCTGTATCCCCTTTTCTTCAAGGGCAATGAGGGTTAAGTGACTTGTACAGGGTCACACAGCTAATAAGTGTCAAGTGTCTGAGGTCACATTTGAACTCAGGTCCTCCTGAATCCAGGGTCAGTGCTTTATCCACTGTGTACTCCCTCTTTTTATAAACCTGGAAACTGAGGCTCTGGAAAGATTAAGCAATCTGCCCAATGGCACACAAGTAATGAGCATCAGGGTGGCATTGGCACTCAATCCTTTCAGCTTTAAACTTTATATATCAGCTCTTCAGCACAAAGGTCATTGCATGTCATTATTATTTAATAGAGCCTCCATCAGACCATAATCATAAACTAGTCATTAAGTCCCCTCTGGGTACACGGTATTATAGGAGCAATATCAGGGTTAATGCCTGAAGCAGAAGAAAGCAATTACAAAATTTATTTCTATTTCTATCAAATGGGATATTAATGTGTGAGTTTTAAGACTCTATGCCTTGATTACTAGCATAGTGGAGCTTCGGCCTAGGTCCCTGCTATGAACAAAATGTGTTCAATGTAAATTTCCGTGGGAAATGAATTCCTATTGTCAACAGTATCTGTTTGTTTCCACTAAGATCTCTTGCTTTCAGTAGACTCATTAGATTTGGTAGAAAAATTAAAATACTGGTTGAGGGTTAAGGAGCTGGACTGTCACTGAATGGACAGTGACTTGGTGTTCTCATTGAAGAAGCTTCTTTAATAGACTTGTATAACTTGGCAAAGACCCTGCAATGGAAATTTACTGAGGAGCCTGAATTTGAAGCCTTGGTAAGCAGAGCCTTTAGAGATGTCCAGAAGAGGCCAAGCACAAGAAGAAAGTGAGTGTTTCCCTACTAGCTTTCTGGGCAAGGCCAGATCAGGTCAGATGTCCTCCTCAGGATATTTCTTGTGGCTGTGTCAGGAGCTGGGGGAAGCAGAAATTATTCCCCTAAGTACTCCCTTGGTTACCAATCTGGGAAATACATCCAAGGCGTCAGTAAAAGGGATGAGATTTTTACTCTTCTCAAGAGGACATAAAATACCTGATTGCACTTTAGAAAACTGGCCTCACAGTCATGCCTGTAGCAATGATGAATGGCACCAAAGCTCTGCCTCTGATTTCTCTGGTTCAACTTCTTCCCCTAGAGAAGACTATTTTCTTTATTATTCAACACACATTTTAATGGTTCCTCAAATAGCTTTGATTTGTCTTCCTTAAGAACCACGTCTGACACATTTCACTTTGGGTTTCACACCAAGAACCCAGCACTCCCACTCTAGGAGACATCCTTGTTGATATTCTGGCTGACTGGTACTTAGAAAAAAGTTGCTCTTTTCTCCAGGCGAGGGACTGATAAATGCCTGGGCTTTGGGAATTGGCTTTGTGGTCCTTGAATTTCATATTGGCATATCGGGTTCCATATGTTAAGCTGGGCTATCACACAGTGGTCTGCTTTTCCAAGAACAGCTTTGTGAAACTAAAATACTTCATGGCCATGAACTTAGACTTCTTGCAATTCCCACAAATATTGTAATCTCTTGCACCATTTACTTCATTGAAAATGCACTTCGCTAAAAAGAAAAGATTAGTTCTTAACCTGCCCAGTTCACTTTAAAAGGAACAGGCCTTTTCTCTGGTGTCAGTGTTTGGTTTGTAATGTGCCAAAAGGTTATTTTGCATATGTGAAAAGAAAGTTGGCACCTGGTCCCTATGAAATAAACTCCTGGCAAAGGCCAAGCTGAAGCTTGCCATTGAGAAGATTAGATTCTCAAGAAAGCCCTTCTACAGTTTCCAAAATCCACAGGCTTAAAAAGTATAAACATATACATATTCACATTTTTAAAAAGAAGATGTATTTTTAGTATTTGGTAGTATTCTCTTTACAGTCATTTGAAGTATCATGAAAAACTTCAATATCTCAGTGGCATATGCTCGTATCAAATCACTTGTGCATTCTAGTTAATGAGATGAAATGGGAAATTATTAATTGCTTTATAAATTTTATTCAAGTGAGAACTTGCAGATCACGGTTGTCTTCCTTATTTGCTTAATAAGTGGTATGATTCAGAATTTCCCCCATCAGCAAGGCTAATTATTAGCTCATGTTTGGTGTGTGTGTGTGCGCGCGCGCGCGTGTGCATGTGTCTTTCCTTCCAATATTTCGATCCATGTTTTGCTTCACTTTTCAGGGATGTCTTAGTTATCTACGATAGATTGTCTCGCCTCTTCCCTCATAAATTCAAATATGCAAACCAAACCAAAACGGAAATGGAGACGTACCATCCAAAACTGTGGTGAGTGGTTTGATGTTATAAAGCAGGAGGTTCAAACGAGGCTCCCTTTAACTTCACACAGCATCCCTATGGGGATCCTTGAAGGACAGAATAGACATGGTGGGTACGTTAACGCTAAATCAGGGACCAGAGCCTGGGGACAACACTTACCCCACTGAAAAAGGCTGGCAGCCTTATAAAGTATGAAATTGCTGCTGGGAGGCATGTCACTTTGCAGCTTCATTCTTACAAAGCTAGGATGTTTCTGGAAGAATAGCTGAGGACCTACTGCAGAAAAAGAAACTAAAGGGCATTTTGCAAGTGGCCCAATTTGCGATTTGTATATTCATGGGTTATGATTGCTTTGGAAGTTTAACAGTCCCACTAGAGCACCAGGTGCTGCTGCTTTGACTTATCAGCACCGTGATCAAGCTAGTTTCTCTTTATTTCAACTTGGCTTTGGTAGCATTTTACATTTTAATTCATGTAATGTAGGGAGAGATATTTTATTGAAATGGAAAAACTGGAAGTTGGGAAAAACACCCACATGCTTTTAGTGTGATTCTTAATAAATTCAGGTGTACTCAGTCAATGCTTCTAGGCACATGACAAGTAACACTCGCTACTGAATTTATCTACTGATTTCAAAGTTTGAGGTCCTGGGGCCTTAGCACACCCCCTCTCTAGTTCCATTTCTGATGCACCTTCTGGACAAAGGAGGCCATGCACCAGACTGAGAAAGAAGAAAAGCTTCCATTCACAGAAAGGCTGTTCTTATTTGTCCATTTGTTCAGCCTCTGTGGTCCTGCCTCCTCCCCTTCACCCCCAACCAAAGCAGAAATTCTGAAAGATCCTGGCAGGTCCAAAACATGTTCCCTTTTAATTACACTACCTACCAAATTGCTGCATTAACTGATTGCCAGTTAAATAATGATAATCAAGTGCCCATTGTGATAACAATCATTTAATGGCTGTTATCCTAAAATGTTGTAATAAAGGGGGCTGTTAATGAAGAAAACGGAAGCCTGCCAAGGGTTTATGGCAGAATGTTGAAAGAGAAAGAGAACCATAATCTGTATGTAAGATTAAGACAGGCCTTTAATCCAGATGCTCAAAATTAAACAAGGGAGTGTAGTCCTGTTTTGATCTAAAGTTATTGCAAGCATAAAAGAAAGTAAAGTAAATGTTCCTTAAAAAAAACTACAGTAAATTATATTAAGTAAGTGTTTGTACCCATTTGCTTTGAAAAATGAAAAGAAGAAAAACATCTGATTTTCATTTTGGACAAAAATACAGGGCTAAAATAAAATATACTGGAATAGCATTTCATTTGAATTGTAAAATATCATTGAAAATAAAGCTGTTACCATTCACATCCATTTTATTACCAGGAGTTATTTTCTTTCATTGGGCCTCTTTTTTTTTTTTCATTCTCAGTTTGGTAGGTCTGGGCCTATCTTTGGGAAGTGCAATTAAAATCTCACACAAAGTTCTAATTGAAATGATTGTGATGATCTCAGCTCTAGTGAACAGTAGTTCTCATCAGGAAAAAAAACACACCACATAAAACTCAGATCAACTGGCAGCCACTGATGGTGTTTACGCAAGGAGAATTTGG
The DNA here is from genome assembly GCF_019393635.1 of Dromiciops gliroides. Lineage (NCBI taxonomy): Eukaryota > Metazoa > Chordata > Mammalia > Microbiotheria > Microbiotheriidae > Dromiciops > Dromiciops gliroides. The sequence goes on from NC_057861.1 coordinate 708,362,970, forward strand.
CTAACAAATTAAGACTGGAATTCCTAGAACTTGTAGCAGTTTTCTATGAATTGATGCACATACTCGCCAAAGACAAACAGGAGCCTCCCAAGTTTTGCTGAAGTGAAGGTCAGAAAAAATTAGGAGGACCAACCCTTTTCACGGGGAAAGAAATACTATTCCATGGGTTGGACCAACAATTGGGGTTAACCATCAGTCTCCCTCTTGTCCCTAGTGAAATGGGGTCCACAGGTGGTGGTAATGGCCTCTGGGAACCTTGCAGTGTAATGTCAATACTACAGTATTGTAGCTTTCCATTCACAACCCAAGGACCTTGGAGAAACTCTTAGCAAGCACAGAAGTGATAGGGCAAAATATTATCAGAGAAACCCAAATTAAATAAAAGGTCTTCTTTCTGTCCAGGTTTGGTTCTTATTTTGAGAAACTCAGAGTCAGAAGCAGGTTTAAGGTCCTATATATAGTTTAGGATGGACCCTCCACAGGTGTCCCCTCCTCACATCTCTCCCTCTACACCAACTCTCTCAGAATATTCCAGAATCTCCAAAGGGATCTTCAAAAGCATATCCCAAACTCAAACTCCACACCTACCATGCCACAGCCAAAGCCCAATACAAGCTAATTCTGCTCCAAGCAAAGGTACAGGGAGGGAGTCCCTTGTACTAGGTTGGGTTGTGAAGGTGGTGGGAACTCACCCACAATGATTAAAAAAAATGTCTTTGGAAGATAAATATTCATTGTCAAATATGTCAATATTCCTATGTCAAAGAGGCTATAGGGGAGATGATTTATAAAAGGAACACACACAATGTTTCCTAGCTATAGTTTCTGGAGTCCAACAGAATAAAGCAGCACACAAAAGTTCTCAGGCCAGTTTCTGTTACATGTTCAATTTATGATTGCTAATTGAAACTCATTTCAAAGGATGATGGCCTCCTTTATATTTATGTTGCAGAATGACTAGAAAACAGTCAGACTTCAAATTTCCTCCTCAATTCTTGTCAAAAACAGAGTCCTTTGGGGGTGGAGCCAAGATGGCGGAGAGAAGCTGGGAAGTTGCCTGAGCTCTTCCTGAGTTTCCCTCAAAAATGGAGTCCTTCAAGGAGTTTGTGTTCTTGGTTTATCAACACTAGACTGATAAGTTCAACCTTTTGTGTTCTTGCTTATCTGGTCTGATCTGTTAATTTACTTTTCTATTTTGTAATCTGGATGATTATTGCTTTACAATTTAATTTGAAGTCTGGAAAGTGCTACTATATATTCATTTCTACATTAAAAATTACTTTCCTTGATCTTCTAGCTCTTTTGTTCCTCCAAATGAATTTTTTCTATATAAGGTATCCCCTTGATAGTTTGATTACCATAGCACAAAACCTGTAAATCATTTTAGGGAGGATCCTCATTTTTTTACATTGTTGTAGGGTCAACAATGAATAGCTCCACAATTATTGAAGACTTCTTTTACTTCTGTAGTATTTTGTAATTGGTATTTGTATAAATCCTGAGTGTCTTTGTAGAATGTATCCCAAATATTGCATGCATGGTGGATGTTATTTTTTTGTGTGATGTGATTTTGAATGAGATTTCATGTTTCTATCTTTCTGCTAGGCCTAGGTTTTTGACACATGGATATGCTGAGCATTTTGTGTGATTAGTTTGGTATCTTGAAACTTTAGATGACTCCCTCTTTCCACCTTCTCTTCTCATCACATTACTCAGATTTTCCTTCCTATCTTATTTTGTCCTCTTCATCCCCATCTCACAAGAGGCAGAACTTCTCCTTGTCAAGAAGGCCAAGCGCCCTCTACGTGCACCCGTGAGACCAGTGCATCTCAGTCTTTCCAACATATTCCTCTTCCCCACAGCCTTGGTCATTCCTACTCTGGTACTCATCTTCATCCTACACATATCATCGTTTGTCTAAACTCTCACGATCAGTTCTGCCACCTTTCTTCCGATATCACTTCTGCCCTTTGAGGACATACTCTTTGAGAAGGCTGTCTATCAATAGGTTTGCGAGCTTTTCTTCTCTTACTTTCCCCCCAGTTTTATAGAGTCTGGCTTCTAACCTCATCAACTAAAATTTCTCTTTCTACAGTAACTAATGATCTCTTAATTGTCAAATAAAAAGACTTTTTCTCAGTCCTCATCCTTTCTGATGTCTCTGAAGCCTTAGAAATTGCTGATCACCCTCTTCTCCTAGATCCTCTCTCCTCTCTTGGTTTTCATGACACTGCTCCCTCTTTGTTCTTCTTTCCTATCTGTCTCAAAAGTCCTTCTCAGCCTCCTTTGATGGATCTTTCTCCAGCTGATCAGTAACCATGGGTGTACCAGAGACTCTATCCTGGGCTCTCTTCTCTTTTCGCTCTGTTTGGTCTGACTTGGAAAGCTCATCAGTTTCTATAGATTCAACTGTCATCTCTATGCAGACGATTTCCAGATCTGTCTGCATCCCTAGTCTCTCTTGTGAATGATAGTGCCACATCTAGTCACTGCCTTTTGGACATCTTAAACTGGATGGCATGTAAGCCTCTCAAACTCAACATATCAAAGGCAGAATTCATTCTCCACTCCTACACCCCCCAACTTCTTCTCTATCAAATTTTCTAATTAATGTTGATGGTATCACCATCCTCCCAGTCAAACAGGTTAACTATCTCAGTGCCATCTTGGATTTAATTCTTGCACTCCCTCCATATATCCAATCTATTGCCAAGTTTTAGTTCTACCTTCACGATATCTCTAATATATGCCCCCCTTCTGTCACATAGCCACCACCTTTGTGAAAGCTCTCATCATCTCAGGCTTGGACTACTGCAATAGCCTTTTTTTTCTTTTTATTTACTCATCCATTCGTTTGTTCATTCATTCATTTATTTTTTTTGTGGGGCAATGAGGGTTAAGTGACTTGCCCAGGGTCACACAGCTAGTAAGTGTCAAGTGTCTGAGGCTGGATTTGAACTCAGGTCCTCCTGAATCCAGGGCTGGTGCTTTATCCAATGTGCCACCTAGCTGCTCCTGCCATAGCCTTCTGATTGGTCTCCCTGCCTCAAGTCTCTCCTCACACCAATCCATTCTCCTCCACTCACTTTCCCCCAAGTGTTACAGGACAGATCTGACTATGGCACTCCAAAATCTCTACTAGAGGCTCCCTATTCCTTCTACTCTAGGTCTTCTATCTTCACAATATGGGGCTTTTCCAGTTTATTTCCCCTTACATACTCTTCAATCCAGCCATTTCCCAAGTCTGTGCCTTCTCATTGGCCTCCCCACCCCCTAGACCTAGTGTGGTAAAATAATGGAATTTGACAGACGCCCAGGGGTCTGGCTTGATTGACTTAGTAGTGTTTGAATTGAGTGTGAATGAGAAACTACTAAGTACCCACTTAAAATGATTAGATTTTTAGCCACCTAGTTTAAACTTGGTCAACCCTGAGAAGGAGTGTCCTCAGAGGCTGTGGACTTACTTCATCATCAATCAACAGGGAACCAGTCTCAGCCACACTACTTGAAGGACCTCCCCTTTGATGGAGGGAGAAAAAGGTAAAAAAGGGGAGCCCAACAGGAAGTAACACACACTTTCACTCGCTCTCTGGCCTTGAAGGAGCTTCAGAGCGCACGAGCTGCCATAGAAATTACGGACACCTGATGGTGAGTTACATTAGCCCTTTGAATTAGCTGAGCTAAAAGTGAGTTTGGGTTTTGAGACAGCCTTTGCTAGAACCAAGGAGATGATGCATTTTCCTCTTTCCCTATTCCGTTGTCCTTGACTTTATTAATTTCACCTTTGCTGTGTATTTTATTCCCATTAAATAAAACCTGATTTGTTTGTGGAAAAGAGGCTGTTAAGCTCCTTTCTTATTGGCCTGGGAGAAATAACTAAAAAAGGCAGTCTGGAGGGGAGGAAGCTTTGGACCTGGAGGTCCCTCATTATTTTCTGAACCCCAATATTATGGCGAGCCACCCAATTAACTCTCCCCATATTAAATTTGGCCCCTACGCTAGCATGCTCTCTCCTTCATTCCACCTGTGGCTTCTCTGAAGACTGATCTCAAATGCTATCTTCTTCAGGAAGCTTTTCCCCAAGCCTCTTACTTCCTAATAGTTCATTCCCTTTGAAATTGTCTTCCATTTCCTCTGTATACATCTCGTCATTTACAAGTTATCTCCCCTATTATAATGTGAACTCCTTCGGAGGAAAGGCTGTTTTTCTCCCTTTCTTGTATCCCCAGTATTTAGCACAGTGCCTGGCATATAGTTGATGCTTAATCAATTCTTGATGAATGACTATTAATTGTTTCAATTAGTTTCTTTGCCACTTCTCTAGGATTTCTAAGTTGACCAGCATCCTGTCTGTAAATAGAGATAATTTAGTTTCCTCTTTACTGATGTTTATGCTTCTAATTTCCTTTTCAGCAGATGTTAGGATTAACCAATGTCTTATATCATATATACCACAGTAAGTTGTAAATAGACCTAAATATAAAACATCACATTATGAGAAAATTAGAGGAAAAATGGAAGAGATACCTCTCACAACTACAATTAAGGAGAAGATTCTTAATTAAACAAGAGATACAGGAGATAACAAAAGATAAAGCAGATGATTAATTACATAAAATCTGAAATCTTTTGTATGAACAAAATCAATGCAGTTAGCATAAAAAGAGAAATCTTTTTTGTTTTGTTTTGTTTTTTGTTTTTGCAGGGGAATGAGGGTTAAGTGACTTGCCCAGGGTCACACAGCTAGTAAGTGTCAAGTGTCTGAGGCTGGATTTGAACTCAGGTCCTCCTGAATCCAGGACCAGTAACTTATCCACTGCGCCATCTTGCTGCCCCCAAAAAGAGAAATCTTAAAGGGAAAAATTCCTGCATGGGAATTAACACAAATTTATAAAACAAGAGACATTCCCCAGTGATAAATGGATAGAAACAGTTTTCAAAAGAATTTCCAACTATTAACAACCACATGAGGGAACAAAATAAATGACTAATAATAAGAAACATTTAAATTAAAAGAACCCTAAGGTTTCAAGTCATGCTCAACAATTTAGTAAAGACGTCAAGACACAAAGTCAGTGTTGGAGGAGCTATAGGAAGACAGGCACTGTGGGTAGAGCTGTAAATTGATCCAACCATTCTGAAAAACAATTTACAATGATGTGGGGGAGAGGGAAAGGGGGAAGAGCTTAAAACAGCCATACTTTCTCATCCAGTGATATCACTGGTAGACATATACCTCGGGGCCATTAAGGCAAAGAGAAATGTCTCACAAACACCAAAATACTAACTGCAGCACTTTTTGTGTTAACAATGAACTTGAAACGAAGAGAGTCCTTATCAACTATGTGATAGCTTTAAAAAGATCAGAGGAGGGAACAATGGAGGACTAGATAGCAGATTAGATAAATGCCCACTGACTACTTGGATGAAGAGGACTGGTGGCAATGTCATTTTGTGCAACAAAATGACAAGTATGAGGTATTTGGAGAAACATTGGAAGATATGCATGAACTGATGAAGGTCAGTAAACAGAACCAGAAAAGCAGTATACACAGCAACTACAACAATGTAAACAAAGAGAGAAACAACATAGACCAGACTGCTATTTAATGTGAATATTAACTTTAGCCCCAGAGAAGATGTGAGAAGTAAGTTTTTATACGGAAGGTGAGATATCTCTATGGCTGAAAAAGACTGGGCTAAAACAAGGGGTACTGCTAGAGGAGAAGCAGCTTGGGCAACCAGGGGTAGTAGAAGTCACTGGGTACCAGAGAATTAGGATGGTGGGAAACAAAGCTTGATCCTGGGTATCCAGCACTCCCACTGACAAAGTTTTGACTGTAAGCAAGGCATTCCTCTAAACATCAAAAATATCATTAACACTTATCAAGAGGTACCAACTGGAAGCAATAACACCAGTGAAAAGGAGATCCCTTTACCCAATTTCTCAAGCCCAGCCATTCTACAAAGATAACTCAACCAAGCAGGAAGAACATTAAGTACTATAGAATACCCACTCACCCTTGGTACCCATGTTTCCCCAATAGGCACCCATTAAACAACAAAGGTAAAACTAATAAAAATCAAAGATAAGGAAATTGGAAAATAGAAATACAGAGAAATACTCTTAACTCTAAACTTAACCTATGCACTCCCCAGACCAATTATTTCAGTCCAATTAAGCTAGTTCAAAGGAATTCAGGGTTTTCCTTAATTAACTCACCAACACCTGGAAGTCTAGGGTTGCTTGTGCCATCGGAAAAGCAGCCGCCTGAGACAGAGTGAACATGCTCCACCAACGCAAGGGCCGAAGAACCAGAGAACGTTCCAGAAGATGCCTAGTGTTCCGGAATCCCCTCCATCTCCCTTCAGGGATCGTTCAATCTTTTCCTCCCCCCAAAGGGGAGGTCCTTCAAAAACTGCCTATAGAGAGTTCTCCTTCTGACTTCAGTAGCATACGTAACCTCAGAGTGGGCCAGGTGTGGTCCCTCCCAAATGAGTCAGCTAAAAACAGCAATATTAATCTTTACCACAAATAATTTTTTTACCACATTACTCAAAATGAGCTTATATTCTACTGGGGGAGACAGTGAAGTAATAGATCATAGGATTTAAAGAGGCTGAAGAAATGCAAGGTTCAGGGAGTTTGAGAGAACATCTCCATGGCCATCAAACTATCCTAGTACAAAGAAAGGACTTTGGGGAGGAGAAGATGTTGAGCCACATATGATCGTTTTTGTGTTTTGGTAAGGCAATTGGGGGTTAAATACTTGCCCATGGTCACATAGCTAATAAGTGTCAAGTGTCTGAGCTGGATTTGATCTCAGGTACTCCTGATTACAGGCCGGTGCTCTAGTCCACGTCACCACCTAGCTGCCCACATTTGGAACGTTTGAAGAAAAAAAAGAGAAGTGATGTGAGGGCTGGTATTTTACAGCTACCATGATTTGGACTGGGTTGAAGATTTGTTTGTATGACTTCACAAGAAGAAACGTTACTGAATGGAATGTGCTCAGCCCCCAGTCTCTCCAGAGCTCAAATCCCTCATGTCCAATACAGAACCTGGGGGAATCTTTCCCCAAAACGCATTCCCTGTTCTATACATTCCGATGACTACTGAAAACACTACCATCAGTAAAGTTATCTAGGTTTGCAACTTTGGTGTCATTCTGAAGTCCTCAATCTCATACAACCCTGCACACCCAATCAGTTGTTAACTCTATAATCATTTCCATCTCCATAGCTCCCTTCCTATATATGTGTATATACATATTTGTATATATGTATATACATACATGTATATGCATAGCCCACTTCTCTCCATGCATACAGTCAATAGCCCAGGGTTAGGGCCCGTTATAGCGCTTACCCTGATTATTCCTAATGAGCCTCCTGACTGATACTGTCCTCAAATACCTATTCAGTCCCTCCCTCCACACAGAGTGCCACAGTGTTGTTCACCTCGTGTTGGTCTGGGCTTTTGCAGGCTCCATTCAATAAATTCCAGTGGCTCCCGACTGTCTCCAGGTTCTGTTACAAACTGGCCTTGATGTGCATTTCCATCGAGGAAGTGTTTCACTTTTGTCTGTGTATTCCCAGCACCTAGCAGAGCATCTGACTCAGGGATGGTACTTTAAGAAGTTCTTGTTGACTGATCGATTCCTGATCCAAAATAATGACTCTTCAGTGGTGGAATTTAAACAGAGTAGAAGGTCAGGGACAAAGATATTTTTGGGGCAGGTAGCTCTGCTAGAAGATACATGTAGGCAGCTACTTATCCCGCCTATATAAAAGGCTGGCCTTGCCACCAAGCATTAAATTACTGGGCTATAAGTGGTATTCAGGAGGATGGAGTGGATTCTGGCCCCAACTTAAGTCACAACTCTTTTTGCCCTCATAAATACAGGTAGTAGGTTGGATAGTCCTTCAGAAGGGAGTGATAAGGTGCAGAACCAGGAGATCAATGTTATATAGTAACAGCAGTAGTTGTAAAAACAAATGACTTTGAAAACTTAAGAACTCTGGATCAATGCAGTGACCAATCAAGACTTCAGACCACAATGAAACATGCTGCCACTCCAGAATGAGAAGGGAGAGTCAAGACACAAAATGAGCTGTTTGTTTTGTTTTGGATAAAGCCAATGTGGGAATTGTTTGTTGGACTTGGCTTATTTTTACAAGGGCTTATTTTTTCCTTCTCTCCTTAGTTTGGGAGAGGGAAGGGAGAGAAAGTGGGTCTTAGTTATTTGAAAAAATAAAATAAAATTTAAAGATTAATATGTGATGTTTCATACAAAATGATTTGCTAAAAATCTAGGGAAAGGCTGTTTACAGCATGCCTGAGATCTACAATCTTAGTGGGATGTAGAGGATGACATGCACTTGAATGTCCTCTCAAAAAAGGAAGTAAGGTCAACATGACACAACTTGTTCCCTAAAGAAGACATAACAGCACTTAGTAATCACAAGCTCCTTTTCTAGATCTTCACTAACCATCTCTTTGATGATCTGGGCTAGAGTTGGAAGGAAGGAAGGAAGGAGGGAGGGAGGGAAGGAAGGAGAAGGGAGGAAGGCAGAGCACCAGCCCTCTTCCGTGTCTTCCTCCTCTTGTGCCATCACCCACCAAACTTCCAATGTCACTGACAGTGGTTCGGTAATCTCACCTACTGCTCTGTCTATCTGACTGTATGGTGAGCCTTGCATTATGAACACAGAAATAACAGAGATTATCTAATCCAGACTTCTTCCTCTACAAAGAAGGAAGCAGGTTCACAAAGGCAAACTGTTTTCCCTTGGGTCGCAGAGGGAGCATATGGCAGGGCTAGGTCTCTTAACTTCTGGTTCACTTTCCACTCAACCACGTGTACATGTCTTATTCACCACCCTCATGAGACCATAATTTTTCAAATATTTTTTCTGCATTCCCACCTGCACCAGGCACAAAGCTGCTAAATCCACAATGCTTGTTAAGTGACCGATTGGTAAGGTAGGTCAAGAGCATGAGGAAAGCTAACACAATGCCAATATAGACAACCCTTCTGATGGAGGCCATGTGCAGTGAGGCTGACACTCTGTTGACAGTATTTCATGCTCGTAAGAAATACACAGGCATACTCACACCCAAACTGGGCTTTAGGTTTGCCAGTATTTCCAGTGCTTCTCACTGTGTAGATCTTTTATATGTGCCTGAGTTCTAAAAATAAACACAGCTGTCAAAAGAAAGCAGAAGCAATCCATCGGATAGTTAAAATGTGCAGATTAACACAGGCTTGCTGGCTCAAGACCTTCAAAGAAATTAGTCCAGGATGAAACAAAATAAGTCTAGGATGGTGTATGAATTTGAATATATTTAAATATGCAAAGCATAGCTCTGGCCCTTCCTCATACTCTTGCTACTCACAACGGTTAGATTTGCCACATCAACAACTTCATGGACATGGGACTATTTAAGGAACATTCTGTGGCTTGAAGAAACCCTCAGGGCACAGGTTGGCAGGGCTATGTTGTCGATTGGAGTTGCCCCCTCTCCATAAAATCTTCTCCCAGGCCACTGCTTGCTGACAGTATGTCATGGTGTGATTACCTGCAGTCTGGTTTAATTGCACCCAATCATGAGAAAACATTAGGCAGGAAGAAAAAGGCAGACAGCAGGAACCTAACAAGATTGGGCAAATACACACTCCTTCAACATTTACATCTTCTACCCACACAATGCTTTATATGCCAGAACTACAAATCTGCAGATTGGCATAAGATCCCAAGACTAATAAGTTGGTCTCCTTGCAGAGAAATATTCTGAACACTCTTTTTTAGAAGCACATTTATTTTTTCAAGGTACTGTTTAATTTGTAATATCTTTATCACAAAGTATATTAGTGGTGAGAAAGTGTCAATGATATAGAACTACGTATATCCCAAATATTTCACTGTGCACATGCAGATGCTGGATGATGTCAGGTGTCATGGCTCTGCTTGGCACTTGAACTTTGGGAGGCTACAGAAAAATGAATTATGGTGCCCCACATATTTGTAGCAGCACTTTTGGTGGCAGGCAAAGAAATGGGGGGAAAGTCGGGGACCATCACTTGGGGACTGGTTAAAGAACTGTTGTATGTAAATATGATGAGATATCACTACATTGTATGTAAGAAATAAGGATTGTGAAGAATTCAGAGAAGCGTGGGAAGTGTTGCATGAACTGATGCAGACTGAAATAAGCAGAACCAGGGAAAAATGCACAATAACTTACAATAAATTAAAAGAAAAAAAATCAGGATAATGCAATTATAATGGTCAGTGTTGGCCCCAGAGAAGAGAGCATGTACCTTCCATCTGTTTTTGTAGAGATGAGGCACAATGAATGTAGAACATTACATACAGTCTCAGAATCAATGGATGTGCGCATTCATTTTGCTGAACTGCTTTTTTCCTCTGTTTTATTCTTTCTTAACAAGGGATATATCCCTGAATAGAGGAGAGAGGAGGGATATATTTGGAAATAAAGGTGATGTAAAATCATTATTTTCTAATTAAATACTTTCAAGGCAAAAAAAAAAAAGGAAAGTAATGTGGTTTAATTCCAATGAAGGTACTACCAACACCGTACATGTACATGTAATTTCTGTTGCCATTTACTATTGCCTTCATTTACCATAGCTAATATATTGTTGTGCTTTTGAGCTGCTTGATAGGCTGTCCACAGAACCCCAATACCAGCAGGTTGGGTCTAGTTCAAAAGTATTTCCCAAGATAACCCCTGGTTCAGCCTTAAGACTCTCGAGTGCTGTCCTCGTATTTCAAGTGATTGTCAGGCTTATTAGCTACTTACTGGATTTGACTCTGGATAGTGCTCTTGGAGGCCTGCTTTCTGGTCACTGGTCACTATTCTTTCTGCAGAGTACAATTGGGTTCAAATTATAGTTGCTGTTTAAAAAGAAATTAGGATTTCTAAATGATCTGGAAATTACACCTTCCAAAGAATTCTTGCTCAGTGGGACTTAGTTCTCCAGTCAGTGTTTTCTGTTGATGCAGAGGCTTTTTGGATTTCAAATATGAATTTGTACTAAATCCAAATGGTTAAAATGATGTTGCGAAGAACCTGCCTAGGCAAAGTGAAACCTAAGAGTTTTTGAGTCTTGTCCAGCCATACCTCAAAGATAAATGGGTCGTGAAAGTCATGTTCTTTACAAGGCTGAAATTCCTGAGTCATACTACTGACCTCGGATCTCCTCCTGTCAAGGGCCAAATCTTGCCATTAAAAGCTTACTAAGCAACAGTTCCCTTGTTGGTAAATAAAATTTAATAGTAAGAACAGAAGCATTTGCAGACTCAAATATCCTGAGCAATCAATATTGTGCATTTCTCATTCAGGTTGCTATGCTATAAATTTAGCAGTGGTACTCAAAGTTTGTTTTTTTTAAAAGACAAAAACCTTGTGTGCTATAATAGAAAATATTATAGAACTGTAGATTTACAGAATGGAAGGGGCCTTAGAGGCCAATGGGCCCAACATCTTTATTTTACAAATGAGATAACTGAGACAGAAGTTAAGTGACTTGCCCAGAGTAAGTGTCTGAGGGCAAGATCTGAACCTGGTCTTACTGACTCCAAGTCCAGTGTCTCAGCTACTACACCATGCTGCCATTCAATACAATATGTGAAAGGGGAAGAATCTCAATAGAGAAATGTGAGTCTGGAAAAATGGATGAGTGCCATTCCTAGTCAAAAGTGAGAAAACCACTGCTCGCTTTTTAGAAAAACACTACACTGTAAAGAATTGAGGTCGGAACGTGCCAGTCTCAGATGCTAGGATGGGCATCTGATAAGCCGCCATCCTGATTCCATAAGAAGTTGAATTTGTCTTTTTCTCCAGGAAAAAGGCAGTCATTTAAGTAATGCGGAATGGTGAATGGAAGTGAGTAGCTCTGAGGGTTTTCTGCCAAACAAATGCTCTGGGCTTTCTCAAGGCATCTCGAACACAATACCCAATTCATCCTCAGCAGCTAAGCATCCTGGAGTTTGCTGAGGAGTTCTCAGCTTCCCCGCTGAGTTTTCCAAAGTTAAGTGAGAAAAGAAAGCTTTTTATGTTTACCCAGAAACAACAACAACAACAACAAAAAAGGCCATAAATCCTTCAAGACCCCTGGCAAGGCTTTTAATTCACAGTAACCAAGCTGCCTTGCCAGAGCTAGTCTTGTGATGTCGAGATAGTGGCTTGCCATAGGAACAATAGTCTGCATGTTCCGGTTCTTCCTTACATGCCCGGAATATTAATTAGCGTTTCACATGAAGGGTGAAGTTCTCCATCCATACCAGATAGACTGATTAGGATTCAGACTCACCAGAGTCTGACCAGACGAAACAGAGGTTGAATTTTTTATAGCCCATGTGTAGCATGTGATCATATAGGATGTACCTGCCTCAAGAATACTCGTCCAGGAAGCAAAATTACAACAAAACAAAAATCACAAATAGCCTTCTAGTCACTGGTCAAGTGGACTGTCTATACCTAGACAGGCGCTCCCTGCCTCTAAACACATGTACACAGCAAGGTGAGCAGAATTCAAAAAGGCAACAGAGGGGTCACCCAGAACACAGGTTTGGTTTTTATTGAGGTTCCTGAGAAGTAATAGAAGGTTTGCCATGAGAACTTCTCCAAATCCTCAGGTTTTTTTCTGTGGTAAACAAGCAAAATATCCCATGGAGAGAGAAAAGAAAGGGTTCATGTTCATCTGGACAAACTTGGTTCTTATTTTGCTCCAGGATTTCTGAAGATATTCAAAAACATCAACACCTGTGAACGTTTTCAGTGACTCTGCGGACAAATGGGATTCTACCTTCCCTGTTTAAAAATTGCAAAGTCCTTTTCCTAGTCTAAGCCCAGTCGTGAATAGTTTGTACCCACTCTGATGCAGGCCTTGCTTGGGGCATGTGTTTGCTGACGAGGTGACGTGCATCCAAAGTGAGCCCATTTGTAGAATGATTTCATGTGGGTAAGTCATGGAGGCCCTACTCCTATGCATCAGACAAGACTTAAGATCTGCTGCAATGATATTGTCTGTTGTAAAAGTGTGGCCTCACAAGAAGAGCAAGTGAACTACAAAGTTAAGAAATGAACTTGGATTTGATTTGATAATTATAACTTACATTTATTGAGTTTTTAATAACTCTAAGAAGCAAGCATTATTAGTCCCTCTTACAGGTAAGAGATCGATGACAGAGAGCTCAATGATTTGCCCAATGTCATACAAAATTAGATAATTGCAGAACTGGAGGCTCAGCCTTCAACACCAGTAACGCTCTGTTCATCACACCTCACCTCTTCTGATATATGCGATACACATGTCCTCAATCAGTCAATCACCAAACAAGACTTTAAATAGTGGCCTCATATGTGAATTGTTCTGCAAGATAGATGCCCCCAAGTCCTTGTTGCAAGGGTTACTCTGCCTTTTTCGAATGAGAAACAATGAAACGATAAATTCTGTCACTTAGCCAGCGTTCATGGCACCTACTGTCTGTTCACTCTCATGAAAGGCCTCTGCTGTGCCCGGGCACCAGGGCTAGGGGGCCTTTCACATGGCATTTCCTGTTCAGAACAGAAAGCCCAGCTCTCTATTTCATGTCTGTAATTACCCCCAGTTTTCATCTTCCTGGGTATCAAAAGCCAAACTGTATCTTTCACTTCAAAGGGGCAGCTGATCATACCCAGTGATTTACTGAATGCTTTAAAGCCGTTCACTGGCATCAAAGTCAGCATGTTCCAAACAGAACTCTTCACATCAAACCTTCCTCCTTACACCTTTCCCTATCACAATGGAGGCATCGTCCATCTCCCAGGCATCCAGGTTCACCACTGAGGTGCTGTCCCCCACTGCTCATTCTCACTCACCCCACTCGTCTTGAGTCTCAGGCCTTGCCCTAGTTCATACTCTTGTTACCTGTCACCTAAACTAAGGTAAGAGACTTATAAATGATCTCCCCAAGCCTTTATCCTCCACTCTGTTGCCAAGGGTTTTTTTCTTCTGACTGTGTCACCTCCCCTTGCCCCTGCAATGACCTCCAGTAGCTCTCAGTCACTTCAGGATCAAATATAGAGTACTCTGGCATTCAACACTCTTTATGGCCTGACTGCATCTGACCTTTCCAGCCTTCTGACAACTTACTTCCCTGCTCTGGGTGTTGTATGATCCAGGCACAACAAACTACTTGCAGCTTTTCTAACAGGAGTCTTCATCTCTCCTGGGAGATGCAGACTTTTGCACTGGATGTCCTCTCTGCCTGAAGTACTCTGCCCCTCCCTTCCACTTCTTAGCTTCCCTAATTTCCTTCAAGGGTTCAAATCCCACCTTCTTGAGGGAGACTTTCCCAGGACAGATTGCCTTCATCCACTCTGTATATATCTTTTTGCATCCAGTTATTTCTGTTACCTACCCCAAGAGAACACATTCTCTTTGAGGGCCCTGACTACTTTTGGCCTATGTATTCCTAGCACTTAGCACAGTGCCTGGCAAACAGTAAGTGCATAATACATGTCTGACTCAAAATAACTGACTCAAGCTCTTTCCTAGAGATTTAATCATTGGGGAGAAAGAGGCACTTGGAACTCTGCTATTTCAGTCATGTTATATTTAGAAACATTTTCTCAAAATGGTACACGAGCAGTGTGCAGTCACCTGGGGGAGACCAACACTGTGTGTTGATCTTTTTCCAAATTGTAAGATCATTTCTAAGCTACTATGGGTAGCTGTGTATCAGTTGAGACTAGGGAAAAATCAACAGCTCTTTTTTTTTTCTTTTTTTGGCTAGGCAGGCAATGAGGGTTAAGTGACTTGCCCAGGGTCACACAGCTTGTAAATGTCAAGTGTCTGAGGCCGGATTTGAACTCAGGTCCTCCTGAATCCAGGGCTGGTTCTTTATCCACTGTGCCACCTAGCTGCCCCAACAGCTCTTTCTTAAATGAACATTTATAAAGGGAAGCAGAGGAATTAGGAAAAGATGGCATCCAGGCAAAACAAAATTCTTACAGAAGGTCAGAATTTTACAGGATCTAGTTACTCTTCTATAAGCAGTACACATAAGTACGCTTCTTTGTGAATCTACTAAATGCAACTTATCTTGCCTGATTCCCAATTCTGAGATCAATCAAATCAAATTCACTGGGCCTTGACTAAGTGCCTCTGAATGAGCATAGCACCTTGACATATAACATGAAGGACTACAAAATGTGTTAATCTAGGACACTACCCTCAAAGAGCTAATACTCTTGGTGGGAAGGCATGGCATAAATTTATGTAAGTAAATAATTACACAGCACTGTAAACAAAAGCTTGAGACAAAAACAAGGAATAGTACCTGGTTAGGAGATCCACAAATTCTGGATGAGATGATTCTCAGATCACAACTCCTCAGTAAAATGTAAGCTGCTAGAGGTGAGAACTGTTCATATTTGTAAACTCTGAGTACTTGCCTAGGGTCTTACAACGTGGTCAGCACTTAATAAATATCTAAGGAATTGAATTGGTAAATTAATACGCAAATTTTAAAAACAAACTATAAAGAATAGAACGTCATAGTTTCAATTGTAATTATCTTTCCCTTGTTTGGGGATTGGAATATTTGTTTTAATGATGGAAGTTACTGTGCTTATAATAACAAATTTCCTCCTCCATAAATTTTCAGGATTTTACTAGGTGAGTAAAAAAAATCAAATGTAAAATCATCACCTTTTTATAAATAAAGGCCCAAGGGAATACCAACTTCTGCATGTGTTAAGCTTCTTGGCTAACAATTTGTTCTTGCACTCAGAACTGTTCCATTTATTCTGTCAAGTAAGACTGTAATGAATACTACTTTTTTTTGCTAAACTTAGCTCATTCTCTTGTTAGATATGAGTTTTAGTAGCTTAATTTATAATACTGCTGTACCTGCATGTAATATAAGTGGATTCTTATAATTCAGGGTTTCAACAGATCAGACGATCTTTCTAAACATGATTATGAATTAAGGCTGTGCAGTAATTTCAAAACAGACAACTACACAAAGAAAGCCTTGAACTAGTCATATTGGTCAAGAAGCTAGCAACCAAAGAAAAAGGACAATTGAAGGGGGGCAGACTGAAGCAAAAACAGTAAAAACGATTAGTTACATCGATCTTTCTCCAACCACTCCTGATCTTTGATAATTAGTGTTCATGAGGCCCTGAAGGAAAGATTAAGGCTCTGATGTCTAGAATAGTCCCTGAAAGAAAATAGGCAGCAATAGAGAATATTATGAAATACAAAAGGGATGATTTTGATTCATTAAATTAAAAAGTTTTTGTACAAACAGAAACAATGCATCCAAAATTAGAAGGGAGACAGAAAACTGGGAAATGATTTTTATAGCCAGTATTTCTGATAAAAGGCCTCATTTCTAAATATATCAGGAACTAACTCAATTTATAAAAATCCAAGTCATTCCCCAATTGAAAAATGGTGTAAAGCATATGACAGCAGTTGTCTGATGAAGAAATCATAGCTATCTATTCCTTATGAATAAATGCTCTAAATCACTATTAATTAGAGAGATGCAAATTAAAACAACTCTGAGGTATCACGTGACATCTTTCAGATTGGCTAATATGACAAAAAAGGAAAATCATAATGTTGAGAAGCTGTGGATAAATTGGAACACTTGTTGGGTGGAGCTGTGAACTGATCCAACCATTCTGGAGAGCAGTTGGAACTATGCCCAAAGGGCTATAAAGCTGTGCATACCCTTTGACCCAGCAATACCACTATTGGATCTTTTTCCCAATGAGATCATAAAAAAGGGGAAAAGGACCCACATGTACAAAATATGTATAGCTGCTCTTTTTGTGCTGGCAAGGAAGTGGAAATTGAGGGGGATTGCCCATCAGCTAGGGAATGGCTGAACAAATTGTGGTATATGAATGTAATGGAATACGACTGTGCTGTAAGAAACGATGACCAGGCAGATTTCAGAGAAACCTGGAAGGACTTACATGAACTGATGATGAGTGAGATGAGCAGAACTAGGAGAACATTGTACACAGTATCAACAACATTGTGTGTTGATCAACTGTGATAGACTTGATTCTTCTCAGCAATACAATGGTAGGAAATAGTTCCAAAGGACTCATGATGGAAAATGCTCTCCAAATCCAGGAAAAAAAAAAAAAAGAACTGTGGAATCTGGATGCAGATCAAACCATACTAATTTCTATTATTTTTGTTGTTGCTGTTTTTCTTTTTTTGATGGTTTTTTCCTTTTTGCTCTGATTCTTTTCTCATAATTATGTCTAATGCAGAAATGTTTATTGTGATTGTACATATATGCCTATTCAGATTGCTTGATGTTTTGGGGAGGGGAAAGGGAGAAAGAGGGAGGAGAAAAATGGGAAACTGAAATCTTATAAAAACAAATGTTGAAAATAATAAAATATTTATGTGGGGGGAGATAAAGAGAGGAAATAGGGCAGGAGAGGGCAACTAACCAATGACTCCACAGTCAGTATTAAAATTCAAAAACAGAGGTCCAGAAACCATCTTCTCCTATTGTGGATTGAAAGGAAGGAAGGAAATTTTTTGAAAAGTCTTCAGGAAATCAGGCTTCTCTTATAGCAAAGGACACTTGATAGTCTCTAGATGTGGACTTTTCATAATGTAAGTGACTCCCCTATTGTTAATAAGCTATAGCTTTTTTTAAAAAAAGGTTTAGCTTTTTAAAATAAGATTTCCCGTGGTGGTGGTGTTCAGTTGTGTCTGACTCTTCATGACCCATTTGGGGTTTCCCTGGCAAAGATGCTAGAATGGTCCTGCCACTTCCTTCTCCAGATCATGTTCACAGATAAGGAAACCAAGGCAAACATGGTCAAGTGACTTGCCCAGGGCCACACAGCCAGTAAATGTCTGAGGCCAGATTTGATTTCATGAAGATGAGTTGTCTTGATGCCAAGCCCAGTGCTCTATTTACTGCTCCACAATCTGCCCTTTTGTTGTTGTTGTTGAAATGTTTATGTTGTTGTCATTCAGTTGTGTCCAATTTTTCATGATCCTTTTTGGGGTTTTCTTGGCAAATATACTGGAATGGTATGCTGTTTCCCTTTCCAGCTCATTTTATATATGAAGAACTGAGGCAAATAGGGTTAAGGCATTTAGCCAGAGTCACCCAGCTAGTAGGTGTGTCTGAGATTGGATTTGAACTTGGGTCTTTCTGACTCCAGGGCTGGCACTTTATCTTCTGTGCCACCTAGATGTTCATTTAAAAAAAATATAACACCCTGAGAATCAGAAGCGAGGACGGGAGGGAGGGAGGGAGGGAGGAAGGAAAGCATTTATTAGGTCTTTACTATTTGTTAAATGCTGGACAAAGCATCAGGAATGCAACTAATAGAGTAAAGCAGTTTCTTCCTTCAAGGAGGTTACAGTCTAACTGGGGAAACAACAATATAGGCCGTGGGGCCAGGGAAGGCAGTTATAGTCTGGGGGATCATAGAAAATGAGTAGAAGAGATGGCAAGGCCGTGGACATGCCATTTCCAGGGACAAAGATAGTGTTGGTTGGAGTATTGTTTTCAGAGCAAGAGGTGGAAAAGGATGGGGAGAACAGAGTGAAAGTGAGAATGTCTAGTCCCAGGGATGGCAGAGCAGAGTGGCTTAGCTCTTCCCTGGCCTTGTCTCCATTGATCCTGTTCAGGGTGGATGGAGCAACATCCAGCCACACTGGCCAGCAGTATTCTTATTTTTTTTTTGAGTGGGGCAATGAGGGTTAAGTGACTTTCCCAGGGTCACATAGCTAGTAAGTGTCAAGTGTCTGAGGCTGGATTTGAACTCAGGTCTTCTTGAATCCAAGGCTGGTGCTTTATCCATTGCACCACCTAGCTGCCCTCAGTATTCTCATATTTTCAAAGCTAATCTGATACGTTTTTCTTAAGTGCCTGGGTGCTGTGGAGGATATTAAGAAGCATGCTGTCTGTGTAAAGTCCCTTGAAAAACATTTACATTTTAACCAACTCAGTTTTAGTCGGATAGGATCTGTCTATAACTGACACCCAAAAGCAAATTTCCCTGTGATTAAGAAAGCTACATTACAAAAGTATATTCTAAGTGTCCTTATTTGGGCTCTTGTGACAAAAAAGAAAAAACAACCTGGAAAATGGGAAGGTTAATAAGTCGCTGCCTCATGACAATGAAGGTAATCACAAGTAACTTTTACACAGCCCTTTAAGCTTTCAAAGCATTTAGGGACATTATCTCCTGTCAGTATCACAACCACCTCATCAGGCAGGGGTTACAGGTATCATTATCCCTGTTTTACAGATTAGGAAACTGAGGTTCAGCAGTTAACAGTCCCATAGTGTCAATGGTGGATATAAAAGTAAGAGTCCACATCGACTTTGAAGAAAACATTCCCCACAAAAAAGATGATAGATTCTCCCCATGATACTGATGACAAACAATTGAGTTGAAAGTTTCAAAACTGCACAAGAACTTTATGAAGACTCGCTTAATAAAGGCTCTTTGGGGAACTCATAACTGAGGTGGATGGATTTCATCTGGATCAAATGATTCTAGAGTCATTTGATCTTTCCTTTTCTTTCTTTGTCTTTTTTTCCCCCCAAAGTGAGTTACCAGCTGGCTTCAACTGATGCCGGGCCTCTCTGCCACTGCCTGCGGCTTAGACACCAGAGCCTCCCTCTATTCCCTTGTCACAGATTGAACACTTGGCCCTTGTAGGTTCTGATATGCATGTGGACTCAGAAAGAGTTGGCCATGCTTCGCCCACCCAGTGAAGGACCTCCCAACGGCCAACTCACACGATGCGTGTGCGACAGTGTCTGTTTTCTCAAGTGCTACTACTGCGAGGGAGACTGTTTGTGGGCAGAATGACTCATGGGAGAGCTAAGTGAATCTACCCCACCTAGAAGACAGTTTAGAGCTTCACTGAAATAAGGAAGAAGAGTCCCTCCTCCACACAGCTGCAATAGACTCCTTCTGCTCCCTGGCCCTTTCTAGCTGTTTTCTCTCTTATTAAACAACACAGGGGAATGTTGCTATTGTTAGGACTGAGGGAAAAAACATTCACTAGGGAAATCTGAGCAAGCAGTAGACCTCTATGAGAACTATACTTTGGACTACTCAAAATTTTCCCTGCTTGCTCTTGGGGAGAAAAGAAAGTCTGAATCAGTGGACACAACTTTCCTCTTCTCAGTGACCAGCTAGATGAAATGGTCAGTGCTTGGTCGTTAGAATCTGTCCACAGGGCAAGGAAGTTACACCTCAATGGGCCTCTTTCTTTCCTAAGTATGCTCTGTGGTGCATCATTAACATGAACATCTCTTATTTTATCAGTAAGGATCTTACTGTCCTCGTCTTTTCTAGAGAGCTGTTTTTAAGGATAAAATCTGAGAACTTATGTGAAAGGGCTTTTTTTTTGGTTAATGATCAAGTTTCATTTCATTTTGAGGGTGACATTTCTTTATACTGCATTTTCCAGTCAAATCAAAATGATACGTTTATTTAAAAATGTGTCTATTCGGTTAAAGAAGTATGCTAAGTGAGAGGAACACTGACAAAAATTAAATGTCGCTGTCCCCCAGGGAGCTCATGGAAGTGTGGAAGGAGAGGGGAGGAATATGCAATACAGGTTTCAAATCTTGACCCTGCAACTTTACACTTGTGTAACCTCAAAACAATATCATCATCATTCTGGGCCTCAGTTTCTCTTCTACAAAGTGTCCCGGTTCAATTAAATGACCTTTATATTCCCTTCCCAGCTCAAAATCCTATGTCCCTCGAACTAAACTGTCTTTGTGGGAACTTTTCTGTAATCCCAGTATCTAACAGAATCACAGAGTAAGAACCAAAGAAAGAGAAAACTTCCACAAGAGCAGGGACTGCAGAGAGGATGGAAAAATAATTATCCCTCTTCTCTCTGCGACATGTGAAAGGGCTTTCTAAAATATAGGAGCTCTTACTCAACTGTAGTTATCATTTGAGCTGTCCTCATGTGGGTCTTCTAAAATTGGGTTAGCCTGTTCTGAGGTTTGGGCAAGAGAATTGGATAAAATATTCCAGATGCACAGATCATACATGGATCATATATTCAGGGACCTTAGAGGTCACCTAGTCCAGCTCCTTCATTTTCCAGAAGAAGAAAAGGGAGGGCCTGGGGGGGTTCAGGGATTTGCCCACAGTCCCACAGACTGTAGGCAGTGGGGCCAGAATTCAAACACAGCTCCTCTGGCTCTAAATCTGCTTCCATGAATAGACTGCATTTTGTAGGATAATGAGATACTGGGTGTTTTGTTTCCAGGCTGTTCCTTAGTCAATGAGAGCTCAGAGACCATATCTCCAAGTATAGTTAGGTCCCCGCTGTTGAACTGCACTTTATTACCTGGAACAGCTTCATGTCTGGGCATTTCCTCTGGCTACCTCCCAAGCACTGAATGCTGCCCCTCTTCATCTCTGCCTCCCGGCTTCCCTGGCTAGCTACAAGTTCCAGGAAAAACCTCATCTGCTCAAGGAAGCCTTTCCCCATCGCTCTGAATTGGAGTGCCTTCCCTCTGGTGTGGGCAGCCAGCCTCTCCTACCTAATTATTTGCACGGTGTCTCCTACATTAGTTTATAAGCTCCCCCAGGGCAAGGGCTGCCTTTGACCTCTTTTTGTGTCCTTGGAGCTTAGCACAGGGCCTGGCCTTGCTAGGGGCTAGCTACATGTTGACTGACTGACTGACTGTGCCAGCTCCAAGACTTGGCTGTGTAGTTTCTCTTTTCAGCCCATCCAGCCATCACTACCTTGAGGTCCTCCCTCAATGGGGAAGCAGTCCTGTTCTTCACCTCTGTTTCTTATCTCTAAGTCAATTCTCCTCTCATGGCCAAAAATAAACAACTTCTTTCTCTGTTATCCTTGGGTGTGAAACCTTGACAAAGACTTTGTGAAAGTTTAAACTGACAGTCTTGGGGGCAGCTAGGTAGCACAGTGGCCTTGGATTCAGGAGGACCTGAGTTCAAATCCAGCCTTAGACTCTTGACACTTATTAGCCATATGACCCTGGGCAAGTCACTTAACCCTCATTCCCCACCCCCCCAAAAAAACCCCAAACAAACAAATAAATAAATAAAATGACAGTCTCTAGAGTTCCCAGTTCTCTACAGGTTCATTTACTTCCTCATGCAAATATATTAGTGTAGTCAGATTTGATTATTCCTTCAAATACCATGCTGCCTTTCCCCCATCAAGTTACATTTGCTTACATAGTTTATTTAGGACTTTATTGCTCAAACCAAAGTGTTTGCTCTACAAAGCACTCATTTCACCCTGTGAGGGATGGCCCTGAGGGGTTATTATCCCATTTTACAGATGAAGAACCTGAGGCTCAGAGAGAGCAAACAACTTGTCCATACTAATAAATACCAGAGGTAAGACTCTTTCGGCTCCCAAGTCCAGTGCCCTTTCTATTTCTCTTCCCAACTCTCAATAAACCAATGGAGATAACGGAAAGGTAACAGAGCATTCACCTACCCTTTCTTACATATGCCAACATGCAAATGAGTCATCAGTGTGACTACCAAGTATTTATTGCCTACTGCATAAAAGACTTCCACAATTTCCTCTGGAACTTTTTTTTTTTTTGTATGGATGAGAGAATCCAAACTCCTTGTGGGGAGATACTGTTTCATTTTTGCCCCTGTGTCCTCAGCATGTAGCACAATGCTTGGAACAAAAAGGTACTTAAGAAATGGCTCTTAATGAATGATGGCCAGGATGCTGGCAATAAACTAGTTCTCTGGGTTAGTGACCATCAATAAAGCCAGGTTACATACCGTTTAACCTCAGCCTCACAATTTCCTTTAAATTCTTTTGAAAACTCCAAGTGGATACTACTCAGTCCTGGTCCTGAAGAGTTGAGTAAATCTAGTGTGACAATTAGGCTGAGAATATCCTGTGTGTTTACCTCTGGTGGTACAGTACCTCTTTGCCAGCCCATTGCATAAGATACCACCCTTCATATCTTCTTCAGTAAAGAATCCAATGAATCACTTTTTATTCCTGAGCCCAGTGATTCCAATAAGTCTCAGGCTGACTTTTTGCTTTTGATGCATTTAAAGACCTTTGGAGTCCTTTGCAAAGTACATTTTGAGAATCTTTTTTGGACTACTTAATTTCTAGTCTGTACTTGACTTGCCTTACTTTGTGGGCTTCTCTGTTCTTATTCAGGAATCTTTTCATAAAAAAGATGCCTATAAGGCTTGGGGTTAAGGGGTGGTGCCTTAGATTTAAAAAAATATATATATTACCATGGCATGCATTTTTTCCTAGACTTCTATTCTGGTGTTTAAAATAGTCTCCAGGCTTCCTGTGGGTTATTGACATTATTTCATTTTTAATTTCTTTTTCTTTCTTTCTTTCTTTTTCTTGGCAGGGCACTGAGGGTTAAGTGACTTGCCCAGGGTCACACAGCTAGTTAAGTGTCAAGTGTCTGAGGCTGGATTTGAACTCAGGTCCTCCCTGAATCCAAGGCCAGTGCTTTATCCACTGTGCCACCTAGCTGCCCTCATTTTTAATTTCTTGCCATTTTTTTTCTTAATGATTGGTCACATTTTTTCATAGTTCTTTTGAAAATACTGTAAGACTGAATTTCTCTTCCCCTACCTTCCTTGTTAAAACTTAAAAGTGTGCTTTGGATAATTCCTCATTGTGTAAAGCAAGACTCTGTGAGAGCATAGTAAGGAGTCTGGATGCTGACAAAGAATGGTTGAAGAAGCTCAGAGGGTTTAGCTTGCAGAGAACAAGACTGAAGAAGATTGGTTCCATAATCCTCCAGTGGGGTAGACCTAGGACCGTAAGGGGAGACTTACAGGGATGAAGATTTTGACTAATAAGAAAGAATTTTCTAGCAAAGGGCTGTCCAACAGTTGAAGGAGCTGCTTCTGAAGTTCTGAACTTCCTTTCATGGGATATGTTTAAGCAGAGGATAGAAAGGACAATGCAAAAGCTGGAGTGAAATGAGCTGAACCAGGAGAACATTGTACAGAGTACCAACAACATTGTGTGATGACCAACTGTGACAGACTTAGTCCTTCTCAGCAATACAGTGATCCAAGATAATGCCAAAAGACTCATGATGGAAAATGCTCTCCACATCCAAAGAACTATGGAGTCTGATGCAGATTGAAGTATACTATTTTCCCTTTTTTTCTTGTGTTTTTTTCTTTTTCTTTTCTTTTCTTTTTTTTTTTTAGTGAGGCAATTGGGGTTAAGTGACTTGCCCAGGGTCACACAGCTAGTTAAGTGTTAAGTGTCTGAGGTCGGATTTGAACTCAGGTCCTCCTGACTCCAGGGCTAGGGCTCTATCCACTGCACCACCTAGCTGCCCCCGTGTTTTTTCTTTTATTCTAAATCTTCTCTCACAACATGACTAATGTAGAAATATGTTTAACATGATTGTAATATATAACCTATATCAGACTGCTTGCTGGCTTTGGGGAGGAGGGAGGGTGGACAAAAATTTGGAACTCAAATATTACAAAAGTGAATGTTGAAAACTATCTTTACATGTAATTGGAAAAAATAAAATAAGATACTATTGGGGGGGCGGGGGTGAGAGAAAGAAAGGACATCTGCCAGAGATGGTGATGAAGAGAATCCTACACAGTGTGGGAGGTTAGACTAGATGACCCGGGAAGTCCCTTTCACTTCAAGGATTCTACGAATTTTCTATTTTGTTGTTTCCATAAACACTTGTGCTGGATGTTTATAACTGATAGCCCTGGAAGAAGAGCCATCGAACTCATGATTCTTTAATATCAGAATGAGGTCTACCCTGCAGCCAGAGCCCATAATCCTTCAGGCTAATTATTTAGCTCCTTCATGAAAAGTTAGTTTGAGCTTCCAGAGTACAAATGAAATCCACAGTCAAAGGGACAAAAACGCGCAGTATCCTTGGCTCTGTTTCCAAACTTATTTAGTGGAATTCTGAGTCCTTCTACTTTCTTTGTTCAGGCTTTCTCCTTCCCTTGCTGTGAATATTGTCGATCTAAATTCAATACATTCTTCAAATCCTAACTCAGATTCAATCCTGAGGAAGGGACTTGAGAGATCACCTTGTAAGTACTCTCAGATTACATATGGAGAAAATGAAGGCACAAAAAGATAAAATAACTTGTCCAGGGTCCACCCCGGTTTTTTAAGTGGCAAAGCCAGGACTGAACACCAGAATCCCTGACCTCCTAGTGCAATACTCTTTCTGTTCTGTCAAGCCCTGTAATGTCTTTTCAGACCACTCTTCTGTCCATTCGTTCAGTCAGTCAATAAGCACTTATTAAATGCCTACTGTGTGCAGATCCTATGTTAAGTAACAGGGACAGAGAAAAACAAAGGGACAGTCCCTGCTCTTGAAAAGCTCACAGTCTAACAGGAGAGACAACATGTAAACAATTCAATACACAATGAAATGATAATAAAAAAAAAGAGAAAGTCACTAGAATCAAGAAGCATCAGGAAGGCTTTTTGCAGAAGATGAGATTTTCACTGGACTTGAGAGAAGCCCAGGAAAGCCAGAGATGAGAATCAAGAAGATTCCAGGCACCAGGGGACAGCCAGTCAAATGAGAATACCCAGAGCTTGGAGGATGGTAGTCTTTTTTTTTTTTTTAGGCTTATACTGTAAAATCCATGTTAAACATATTTCCACATTAGTCATTCTGTAGAGAAGGATCAGAATCAAAAGAAAAAACACACAAAAAAAGAATAAACAAGAACAATAACAAAAAAGCAACAACAAAAGTGAAAATAGCTGCTTCCGTCTGCACTCAGACACCACTGTTCTTTTCTGATGTGGAGAGCATTTCCCACCGTGAGTCTTTTTGGCAGTGTCTTGGATTATTGTATTGCTCAGAAGAGCTAAGCCTATCACAGTTGAACATCACACAATGTTGCTGATACCATGTACAATGTTGGTTCTGCTCATTTCACCTCAGCATCAATTCATGTAAATCTTTCCAAGGTTTTTCTGAAACCCATCTGCTTAGCATTTCTTACAGAACAATAATATTCCATTATATACATATACCACAACTTGTTTAGTCATTCCCCAATTGATGGGCATCCCCCTGAATTTCCAATTCTTTGCTACACAAAAAGAGCAGCTATAAATATTTTGTACATGTGGGTGATAGTAGTGTCTTGAATGAAGAACAGAAAGTAAGCCAATGTGACTGGATCACAGAGTACAGAGAGGTAAGTAAGTAAAGTGTAAGAAGCCTGGAAAGGTTGAAGGGCAGCTTATGAAGGGCTTTGAACACTAGAGGATTTTACATTTGATCCTGGAAGTATAGGGGAGCCAAAAGGCATGATGTTTTAATCACTTTTTGAAAATAACTTTTTCTTTATTTTTCACCATTTAAGAGATTTGATTTTTCACATATAATTTAATTCATTTCCTATATATACTATATATGATGCTATGGTACTGTTAATTAAAAACAAAAAATAAAGGAACCATTAAATATTGAAACCCCTTCATGACTTTTGGCCCACCCTGTATTAGGGAACTACAGGTGTTTACTGAGTAGGCAAGTGACATGGTCAGACCTGCCCTTTGGGGAGATCAGTCTGACAACTGCATGGAGGATGGACTACAGTGGGAAAAGACACCAACTGAGCAGACTGCTGTAACAGTCCAGGTGTGAGGTGATAAGAACCTATACTGGGCTGGTGGCATTGTCAGGAGAGAAAGACTTGGGATTGAGAGGTGAGAGTGAATGAGGGATTAAAGATGACACCCAGGTTGTAAGCCTGGGTGACTGAGAGTTTAATGGTGTACTCAGTAGTAATAGGAAAATTAGGAAGCTTTGGTGAGGGGAAGAAGGGAAGAGAATGAGTTCAACAGTTGGCATGCTGCATTTAAGATGTCTTTGGGACATCCCAAGTCAAGATGCCCAAAAGGGAGTTGGAGATGCAGGCCAAGAGGTAAAGAGAGGTCCAGGAGAGAGGTTAGGAATGGAAAAGTAAATCTGAGAATCTTCTGCCTAGAGACAACATGGAAGCTGATGAGATTGCAAAGAATATGACATAATACAGAGGAAAAGAGGAAAAGGGCCTGGAACAGAGCCCTGGGGGACGCCTACAGGAAGCAGAATTGGATGAAGACTCAGCAAAAGAGAATGAAGAGTGATCAGACACCATGAGGAGAACCAGGAGACATCAATGTCAAGAAAATCTAGAGAGAAGAGTGATCAACGATGTCAGAGGGAGCAGAGTTCAAAGAGGAAGAGGACTAAGAAAGGAGTCTTGGATTTGGCAATTGTGAGACCATTAGAAACTTTAAAGAGGGCAGTTTTGGTTGAGAAAGTAGGCAGGGGGCCATATTGTAGACATAAGGAAAGAAGCAAAGTGGAGCCATCAATTGTAGACAGCCTTCTGAAGAAACTGAGCCACAAAAGGGAGGAGACAAATGAGATTATACCTTAGCAGGAATGGATGGATCAAGTGAAGATTTCTTGAGGATAGAGTATGTTTGTAGGAAGCAGGAAGCAGCCAGTAGATAGGGAGTTACTAAAAATAAGTGAGAGAGTGAGGATGACAAAGGGTCATCTGCTGGAGACGACAGAAAAGAACGGGCACGTAGAGGGCTTTGCCTTGGCAAGGAAAAAGACCAATTCTTTGTGTGAGACAGGTGGCAAAAAAGCCATTTGGGTGATAAACCCCTTCAACATTTGCTTCCGTCTCTCACTTAGCTATGTCTTATCTTCCTTCAGAGTTTGGCTATGCCTTTTTCTGAACATCAGTGTCTTCACCTCTAAAATGAGCATAATACAGACTGTCCCAAAAGCTTGAGTGCAGTTTAAAGCTATTCAAACAGCTGGTACCTGTACTAAGTACTACTTAGAGCTGTGATGAAAGAAAAAAGGCATTTTGGAAACTACACCACCTCACGCCTACATACACACGCTACCCAAATGTTGTTTCTCAGGGAGATGACCATGCCTAAGTGTGTATGTGTGTGAACATTTGTACGCGTGAACTTTATTACTCTATCTTACTTCTCTTGGAATCTCCCCCAGCTCAAAAAAGAGCCTTGCAAGTGGTATGTGGAATCAGGAGACCTGGCTCTCATTCCAGACCTAGTACTTCCTGGGTGGCTATAGGCAAAGCATCCAACCTCTCAAGGCCTTGGTTTCTTCATCTCAAAAATGAAGGAGGTAGGGGGCAGCTAGATGGTGCAGTGGATAAAGCACTGGCCCTGGATTCAGGAGTACCTGAGTTCAAATCCAGCCTCAGACACTTGACACTTACTAGCTGTGTGACCCTGGGCAAATCACTTAACCCCCATTGCCCTGCAAAAAACAAGACCAAACAAACAAACAAAACAAAAATGAGGGAGATGGACTGAATGGTGGCTGAGGTTTCTTCAATTTAAATCTTGTGTATTTTACAGAAAGCAGCTGTTCTGAGTGCAAAATATGGCCAGTGATGATTCTCAGATCGGCTGGGGGGACTGCAGAAGTTCATCACGAGTTACAAAGTCACCATTAAATTTAGCAGCATCAAGTCTGAATTCAAGCCCTTCATGGAAAATATGAGGTATTCCTTTTTGCCTTTTGCAGCTTTCTGAAATTTGGGGTTACGGTATTGTGGATTTGAATACCCAGGGTCCATAAGAATTTTCCAGTTCTAAGGGGTACTCCTTAGGAGTGGTTGTGGGCATTTACAACTAGGTTTAAAAACAAACTGTGATCAACATGTCCTCTCATAATCTTGATGAATTCAGTGCTATACTATTCCCTTTTAGAATTGTATAGAATTATTGTTATTTGAGGTTTTTATGACCCATCTTTTGGCTAGAATTAAATAAAACCTCAGTGTGCGGCACTGGCCTGGGCTCAGGCCAGCACCTCCTCAAACGACACGGTGCTCCACCTACTGGTGTAGCTGTTGCCATGGCGTGGCACCTCACGTCATCACCACTTGCCCACTTGCTGATGCCTACGTGGGCCCTGGCAAAATTATAAAGACTGGAAAGCCCAGTGAGGGCGGTGTCATGTGACTGTCGGTCAGAGCTGCCGGCCAATTGTCTTGGGGCTGTGTGTGGTCAGCCTGGGGTTTGCTGGAAGAAGGGAGGTTTTTTCCGCCATTCTAGCTTGAAACTGGAAGGCGACAGGATGCTTCTGTGTGTTCTCAGCTGATTCTGGGCGGTGGTGTTATACAGGTTGTATTATTTCCTTTTCCCCATTTTATTTCCTTTTCCCTTAATCCTACTGATCCTATTTCTGTTTTTTTTAAGTTCGTTCTGTTAAATAAATCCGCTCTGTTTTGAGGGAGGCTGTCGGTCTCCTTCTTGCCCCCAATATTGCGGCGAGCCGCCTAGCTAACACTTCCCAATTAAAAATTGGTCCCTACAGAATGTAAAGTGAGGCAAGTGGTAAAAGCAGCAGGTTCTCATCTGGCTTCTCCAACTCCTCCTCCTTATAACTGACTCCTCAGACTGGCCTGTTGGAATTTGGGCAATACCTTTATCTACTGACCATTCCTGAGCTTAGGCTCTTGATTCCACTGATTTTCTCATGTTAACCAGATTTCACTGGGATAAAAATGACATGTGAGGAAAAGCATCTCCACACCCTCCTAAGGAAGGAAGGTCATGTACATTAAAGGCTACAATATTCAAGAACATTGAATGCCAGGAGGTGGGGCAGACCTACCCATCCAAGGGGCACATCCATTCCTATCTGAACAGGCAAACAATTGACTAAATGCTCTGTCATCTCAAGAGATTCACAGCACCTTTGGGCAAGGAGCAACAGTATGTGTTTATTGAAATCTACATCTGGTAGCAATTTGTTCAGCAGCAACCAACTCCTTTTCTTTTTTGCCCAGTCAAATAACCCACAGGGGCCCATATACCCTACAACTGCTCATTTGTGCTGGGTCTGCATTGTACAGTTCATTGTGTTCATTATAGGCTTGAGTTTATCAACATGCTTCAGCAGGGGGAACAATTTCTTTTTCTACACTGGAGAATAAAAGAATGTGTATTCAGGCAACTACATGGTGTTTGACCAACATCATTGTGGGGAACGTCAGAGCTGGATCCATGGAGCAGGTGGTGTGCTTTCTCAGATTCTGGATCAGCAAGAAGAATCTAAAGTGCTCTCCTTCCCCTCCACAAACCCATCAAAGTACAGCCCAGATGGGACTTGGACATAAGAACAACAAACCAGCTAAATCCTCCCTAGAATATCTGATAGTGGCCTTCAACTCACGGGGCAGATTCCCCAGGGGATGGTAACCTCAGATTCAAGGTACTTTGTGCACATGCACTCTCTGGATTTATAGCTTACAGCCTCCCGCCAGATAGAGATAGTTTTCAAAAGTCATCCAGAAGGCACAAGGAAAAAGGTAC
The DNA here is from genome assembly GCF_019393635.1 of Dromiciops gliroides. Lineage (NCBI taxonomy): Eukaryota > Metazoa > Chordata > Mammalia > Microbiotheria > Microbiotheriidae > Dromiciops > Dromiciops gliroides. The sequence continues at coordinate 708,393,377 of NC_057861.1, forward strand.
AAACGTAGAGTGTATGTGTAACCAGGGTACATATAGGAGAGACATGTATACAGGGCACTTGCGTCACCCAAGTGTGTACACTGAGGGACAACTCACACTTCTGATGCTTATTATAATATTACACACACAGCAGTCACTGTTACTGTTACTTCAGGGTTCACAGCTGCATTCTGACCCAGGCAGAATACTGCACAGAAAACTGTCTTCTTCCTTCTCCATGAAGCAGGAAGCAACAGGAAACCTCTCTAGAGCAGGGGTTCTCAATATGGAGTCTTAACCAGGACCCCTTAAAGGGGCTGTGAACAGATTTCAGGGGTCCAGGAATTTGGATAGGAAAAAATAACATGTTGATTTTCACTATCTTCTACCTAAAATTTACGATTTCCTTCAGTTATTTAAAAATACTATTCTGAGAAAGGGTCCATAGGCTTTACCAGGATGCCAAATAGGTCCATGACACAAAAAAAGGTCTAAAAATCTTCTCTATTAGGGAGCAGCTAGGTGGTGCAGTGGATAAAGCACTGGCCCTGTATTCAGAAGGACCTGAGTTCAAATCCGGCCTCAGACACTTGACACTTAATAGTTGTGTAACCTTGGGCAAGTCACTTAACCCACATTGCCCCCCAAAAAAAATCTTCTCTATTAGACTCAAGTTAGGAAATACCAGAAGCAGCCAGAACAAAAGAATTCAAGTATAGAAGAGCCCACATGATTTAGCACTCACTATCATAACAAAGGGGAGAGCTTGGACTACCATATTCCAGAAGGCAAAGGATTTTGGCTTATAGTCAAGAATAATCTACCGAGTAAAACTGAGTATAATCCTATAGGGGAAAAAATAGATTTTTAATAAATAAGAGGACTTACAAGCATTTTTGATGAAAAGGCCAGAGCTGTGGAGAATCTTTGAAGTTCAAACAAAGGACTTAAGGGAACAACAAAAACATTAAAAGAAAATAAGCAAGAGGGCAGCTAGGTGGTACAGTGGATAAAGCACTGGCCCTGGATTCAGGAAGACCCGAGTTCAAATCTGGCCTCAGACACTTGACACTTACTAGCTGTGTGAACCTGGGCAAGTCACTTAACCCTCATTGCTCCACCCCCCCCCAAAAAAAGAAAAGTTAAAAAGAAAAGAAGCAAATGAACAGCAATAAAGGACTAAACAAGGATGAACTGCTTACATTCTACTATGGAGAGATGAAATAAATGTTCTCTTTGAACCCTATCATCATCAGGGGTCACAAAGGGAATCTAATTAGAACACATGGGAGTGGTTCCATTGTGTCTTTACCATCTTAAAAGATGAATGGAAAGGAAGAGGAAGAATGCACTGGGAGAGAATGCAAGTAGGGAGGGGGAAAGAAGATTAGGGAAAATAACCTCATATAATCAGTACAGAAGAAGACATCCATACAAGTAGAAGGGGGTTGGGGGAACACCTGCCATTTAAATATCACTCTCATTTAAACTAGTAAAAGGAGGGAAGAACATATATACATAGTTGGGTACCAAAACTTTCACTCAAAAGGAAATAGGAGGTAAAGAGGAGAAAAATGAAGGAGAAATCTGAAGGAGGGTAGATTAAGGGATGTTAGTCCTAAGCAAAATAAACCCTAAGAATGTATGAAAATATTTATAGCTCTTTTTGAGGTAGCAAAGTATGAGATTCTGAGGGGGTGACCATCAGGTGGGGAGTAGATGAACCAGTTATAGTATATAGTGATGAAATACTATTGTACTGTAAGAAATAATGAAGGGGATAGTTTCAGAGAAACTTGGGAAAACTCACATAAACTGATGCAGAGTGAAGTGAACAGAACCAGGAGAACAATTTATAAAAAGACCACAATATGGTAAAACAACACTGAAAGGATTAGGAACTCTGATCAATAGAATGACCAACCACAGTTCTAGGAGACCAATGATGAAACATGCGACCCACCTTCTGATAGAAAGGTGAAGCACTCAGCATAGAATTTTATCTACATCTATAATACACACATATATGTATGTGTGTATATATGTTTGTTGTTCATCCTTCGTGCTTGAAAGGGACCAATGACATCACTTGTTCGTGAACTGGATTTGAGTGAGGCAGAGCTGCACAAAGTCGTCAGCCTCACTCTCTCTTCCAGAGTCACTGATGTCCAGGGGCAGGACAAAAGTCAGGATGGCCTGTAATGGTCTTAAGACAAAGTAAAGAAAGAAAGAACGAACCCTGGCCCAAGAGTAGCTTACATTCAACTGGAGGGTTTCAATACAGATGAATAAACAACGGATGTACAAAGTTGTGCAAAATCTTTCAAGGTGCAATGGAGGAGGGGACCACAGAAGGAAAACTCTCCTGTGGGAAGTGGTGCCTGAGCTTAATTTTTATTCTTTTCCAGTGTCTGGGGTTATAGTGAGAACCTGAAACCCCAAATTAATTTAATTTGGGAAGAAGGAAGAGAACTTGCATCAAAGTGCAAAGAAAAGTGCAATGGGAGGAGACACTACTAAAAAAATGTTCTTTCAACCCAATGCAAATATGTGTTGAGGGCCTTTGGATTGTAAGAATGTAGAAAAAGAGCTGGGAGGTCCCCAGGGGTGCTCTAGTACACTCCCTTTAGATAAATGACTGAACTGAGACCGAAGAAGGTTGAGACAAGTATTCAGGGTAACACAAATAATAAATCAGAGGCAGCATCTAAACCCAGGTCCTTGCCTTGAGAACTAATGCTCTTTTAACTATATCATACTCCTCCATCTATATAAATTGCTTTATGAAAAGCTGGGCACCAAGGGAACCAAATGGGTTAATCTGCACAATGCAAAGTGACATGAAAACGTAAGAGATCATAAAGCCCATGCTCAGCAGGTCAGTCCCTAGCTCCACTCTCCCTTTTCAAATCCAATGGTGGAGCACAGTGGTTCTCATTTGGTAGCCTACGAATCCCTTGGGGGTTGGCAGCAATGGTCCAAAGGGCTTGTGCTAAAAATGCTGAGATCAGGAAATCAGTAAAAGTCATTTGATGAGTCACAATTGGGAATTCATATACAAAGATGTTTGAGATGCCTGTATTACAATGGGGATGGAAGGGGAAATATAATGAAGAATATATGAAAATTGGTTTCTCATGTCTTGGAGATGATGAATCTTTACAACTTCAATGCCATAATTTGTGGAGTTTTTACCAAATATATGTTTAAACCCCTTCCTTTGGTCTTGATATTTACAATCAAAACAGGAAAGCTTGCTTGACAAGATTGTTGATTTTTTTTAAGTGGAAAGAACAAGACTAAAAAACTCAATAGAAAAGAAACTGAAGCTTCATATTTAGTAAACTGTCAAGTTGAAGGAAAAGGGGAAGCTCATCTGATTGCAGAAAAATTTTGCCACATGCCAAACAACTGTATGTTTGGAGATGATTCCATGACCAGGTTAGAGATGACACTTGTTTCTAACAATACTCTCCTCAAGAAACATATATCTGATTATGTTGAATAGGTCATTGTAGAAAGAGGTTTTTAAAAAGTGACATTTACGATTTTCAATTTGATGAAACAAATGATGTTTATAATATAACGATTTTAATTATATATATAATTATATATGATATATATTATATCATATATAATTATAATATATATTATATATATATATATATTTGGGGGGGGGGCAGGGCAGTGAGGGTTAAGGGACTTGCCCAGGGTCACATAGCTAGTAAGTGTAAAGTGTCTGAGGTCACATTCAAACTCAGGTCCTCCTGAATCCAAGACCGGTGCTTTATCTACTGAGCCACCTAGCTGCCCCCGATTTTAATTACATTTTAAAGATATTTGCATGAAAGAGGATGTTTTCTTGTCAGTTAACAGGGGAAGACTTTTTTTTTTATCTAATTACATCATGTTTTGAAGGAAAAGAAATCATTTGGTCCTCTTGTGGAATATACAGATGGAACAAAAATCTATGACAGGGAACTTTTGTGTGTTGAGTATTAAAAAAATTAAGATTTAGAACTGACACAGAAAAGCATACACAAACAAATGCTGGCATCAGAGAGTGCCACAATAACTTCAAAGCATGGTAGAGGACACTGCTGAAAGAATAAATTTTATAAAATCAAGACCTCCTAACTCTGAACTGTTTACTCTTTTATACAGAGAGATGGACAGGGAGCATATCACACCTTTAACACACAGACATTAGGTGGCCTCCCAAAGCAGAGTTATTTCTCATCTATTTGAATTCAGAGAAGAGTCAGTGGCCATCTTCACTGACTATGCTTTTTATCTAAGTGAGTGTTCAAATGATGGGACAAAGCTACAAAGATGAGCATGTTTAGCAGATATCTTCTAAAAAAATGAACTCATCACATCATTACAAAGTATAAATACAAACAAAATGAAGACAAAGTAAAAAAGTACGATCAAGCAACTAAATTTTGGAACCACACAACTGAAAACAATACTGAGTGCTTTGAGATATTACAAAATTTCTTTTAGAAAATGAACTATCTTTGGGTCAGATTGTCAAAAAAGACATCAGTGATTGTCTGATGTTTTCAGAAGTGACTTTCGGTAAATATTTTCCTGAAATTTTCAAGAAATTAAATTGGACTTGCAATCCATTTGATGCCTTTTACATATCTGGCTGTTGAACTGATGTTTGAAAAAGAAAATTTAATTGCCATGTCAATACATTTTAGATCATAAATACTATCCAAAAATGACAACCTTATGCATTTTTGACTAAAAATAAAAAAATACTAATTTCCTCAACAAAAGAGTTTATAAAATCCTCCTGTCATTTTCCACTACATATTTGTGTGAGTATATTCTTGTTTTAAATAAAAATACAAAAATAACCTTGATATGAAATCAGATTTAAGATTTGTGTTTATCTGGAATTAAGCCAAATATAGCAAACCTTTCAAAAAAAGTCCAATATTGAAATTAAGCTTACATAGGATTATTATATTATGTTAAACATCTTCTAAGTTATAATCTATTTTATTAAAATATCATTTATAGTAAAAAAATGTGTGAAATAAAGAAATTTAACACAAAGTCTTCTAGGTAATAGTAAATATCTAAGGGCTTCCTGGATTACTTTTAATTCTTATATAATGACTTACATAAAATGTAATTATTTTTCATACTTAGTGTTTTTCATAATTATAGGCAGATTAAAATTTTATATTATATAATTATAATCATATAAAAATTTTAATTTGGAGCTTTTCAGGGCAAAAGTTATCATAGTTCTTATAAGCATTTAATGAATAAATCTAAAAGAATATTACAAGTAGTATATTAAGTTAATGTTTTTTTTTTTTATTTGGGGTTTTTTTTTGCAGGGTAATGAAAGTTAAGTGACTTGCCCAGAGTCACACAGCTACTAAGTGTCAAGTGTCTGAGGCTGGATTTGAACTCAGGCCCTGAATCCAGGGCCAGTGCTTTATCCATTGTGCTACCTAACTCCCCCTTAAGTTACTGTTTTTCAAAAGGAATATCATTAACAATAAGCATTGGCAACTACTGGTGTAGTCAAGTCTCAACTCTTGTCACTTACAAGCTCAAGTTGTGTGAAATGGGGCAGTCATTCTCTCTGACCTTCAGCTGCTCCATCTGTGATATGAGGATGATAACACTTGTTCCACCAACCTCAACCAATGGCTTTAATTGAAGGTATTGTGTAAAATATAAAGTTCTATCTAAATGATAACCATTATATATTGGTCAACTCTCAATAGGACAAAAACTTTCACTTCAATTGTTTGAAGTTTTGGGCTGCTTTTATTTTTTTTGTTTTGTTTTGTTTTTATTTTTTTAGGAGTGGAGATGAAATCCTCTGGGATAATGTGCACTCTTTGGGAGTGGGGGGGTGGTGGTGGAAGGTACTGCTTAGTTTTTGTCTTTGTCTACACGGGTCTGGCACAAGGCCTTACAAAGAGAAGGTGTTTAATTAATGTTTGTTGAACTGAGCTGAACTAAACTGCTAGTTCTATTCTTGGTCAAATCATTCCTGAGCTTCTTTAAAATACTTGAAAACCTGGACAACCTAGAGAGAGTGTTTGTGGGCTGCTCCAATTGTATTCATCAGTTTGCTTGTAGTAGAAAGAACACTTTGCTAGCGGTCTGGACATCCAGGTTTTGAACTCCCTTTCCCTACTTGCTCTGTGACTCTTAGCAAGTAACTTCCTTCCTTTGGGTCTCAGCTGTTCCATCTACAAAATGGGTTTAATACTCCTATCACTACCTATTTCACAGGGTTGTTATAAACCACAAAGCAGGACATAAATGTGAGCTAAAATAATAATCAAATAGGAACACCGCCCTCATCTGACAAAAGGCTCAGAGGGGCTGGATCAGACCATTTCAAAGTCCCTTCTAGTTCTAAGAGCTGTTCTGCAGTCCAATTAACCCTGCGGGCCTTTAATCAACCCCTCAAGTCACGTCCTAGGGTTCATTTCCAAGTGATGACCTGACAATAAAGTGCTTTTAGTTCGGAGCAGGACAATTCCTGTAAAGTCCTAGTGCCAGCATTAGGCCTTCCTCATTGACGGCCTGGACATTCGAGACAATGAATTCAGTTCATTCCCTGAACTGCTTCAGCCAGCTTGCTCTTGTTCTTGTCGATGAAGAAGCTTGGCTTGGCTGGAAGGAGATGGGCTATGAGACACAGCAAGTGTTCCGTGGCTGGGATCCTGACACTTTGGCATCCTTTGTACAACTTCTTTTCAGTTCCTTACTGTTTTCTGCTGATAGGTGTCTGCTTTGTCATGGTGGGTTATCAAAATAATAAATGTTTTATCATTACTGAGTAAATTAGCTACTGAACCCAATTTCTCATGTTTACTCCAAGTTTCTTCTGTGTATTAAAGTATGGAGTTGCCTTCCTTTTATAACATTTATAAAAATAGATTATATTTTTACCAAAATAAACCAAAAATGCATCCAGGTGCATTAAGGTTAGCCTAAGAGTATGAAGGGTAACACAAATAAAATACCAGAATTATGTAAGTTAGGGCATCACAGGGTGGTTACTTTATGTGTTATCTTTATAACTCAATTGTAAAAATCTTAAAGGCTTTCCATTTGTGTGTGGGGGGGTTGTTTTGGTTTCTTTTTTGGTAGGGCAATAAGGGTTGAATGACTTGCCCAGGGTCACACAGCTAGTATCAAGTGTCTGAGGTCAAATTTGAACTCAGGTCCTCCTGAATCCAGGGCCAGTGCTTTATCCACTGGGTCACCCAGCTGCCCCAGGGCTTTCCATTTGTATTCCAGTTTAATATCATTTACATAATTCTCCCTTATCAGAATTACAAGTACAATTTTTGTGCTTAAGGCAAGAAGAAGATGCAAATTGCCTGCATTATGGTCACCAGGCAGCCAGGGAAGAAGACTGAGAGGTTTATATACTATTAAAGGGAATGGCTGTTGTTAGGGAAAGAGGTAGGGCAGGAAAGCTGTAGGTATGACCACTGAGGCAGTGGTGGGGTGGTATAGTGTCCCTCTGAGACAAGCCCATTCATTGAAAGAAAGACTAAGGCGTTGTGTTTGCCCTTCCTTCTAGAAGGGGATTGTGACACTGGGGTAAAGTCATGACTTTCAGTGAATTAGATTTAAGTGGGGAGGGTGCAAGGTCACCATCCTCACTCTCTCCTCCAGAGCCATCTGGGTCCAGTGGCAAGATATATATCAGGACAAATGGAGACAGCCCCAGATGTTTGAGGTAATTGGGATTAAGTGACTTGCCCAGGGTCATATAGCTAATAAGTATCACATTTGAACTCAAGGCCAGTGTTGTATCCACTGCACCACCCAGCTGACCCAAGGCAGCAGGAGAAAGGTCATCCTGCTGTGGTAAAAATTATTTGTGGTAAAGATTAATATCGCAGTTTTAGCTGAATCATTTGGGAAGAGCCACACCTGGCCCACCCTGAGGTTACTTATACTACTGAGGTCAGAAGGAGAACTCTCCATAGGCAGCTTTTGAAGGACTTCCCCTTTGCAGGGAGGAGAGATTGAAAGCTCCCTGAAGGGAGGCAGGTTGCTTCCAGAATGCTAGGCATCTTCTGGAACTCAGTCTTTTCAGTCTTGGCCCTTGCTCTCTGTCTGGCCACTCCCCTTGTGGTGTCCTGTTAGCTGTTCTGGCAGAGCAACTGTAGACTTTCAGGTTGGGTGAGTTAATTACAGAAAACCCTAAATTCCTTTGAACTAGCTTAATTGAGAACTCAGTGAATAGGTTAAGATTAGAGTTAAGAATATTTATCTGTATTCCTATTTTCCTATTTCCTTATCTTTGATTTTTATTAGTTTCACTTTTGTTGTTTAATTAATTCCCAAGTAATAAAATCTGATCCTTTTGTGAACTAAAGCTTAGAGGCTCCTTTCTTATTGGCCTGGGAGAAATATCTAAAAAGGGCAGTTCAGAGAGGAGGGAGAACCTAAAAGGTCCCTCATATTTCAGAGACCCCAATATTAAGGCGAGTCACCCAAATAATGCTCCGTATATCAAATTTTGGCCCTCACACTGCCATTGGGTTGTTGGTCCCCTGGAATGGAGCTCTGATCACCCTGCCATAGTTTCAGTTGTGTTCTGCATGTAGCCTATTGAATACTGCCATCCTAAGAGTCTCCAGGCAATTGGCTACTTAGCATAAACTAATTAAAATATGTTCATTTGCTCAATCGGTATTTATCAAACAAGGCAGGGGTCTTGATTCATTCCCCTTTCAATTGTCTCATGATGATACTGTTCTCCTATCATAAATCCTGGTTAAGAAATTAAATAATCACAGCAGGGAGAGGTCTGCAAAAGGAACCAGTGGACCCAGGGAAAGACTGAGCAGGGTCAGTGCCTCCACCCAAAACTAAGAAAGAAGCAGAGCCTGGCTTAGCCATAAAGCCAGCTCCACTCTATCTGGTTCTCTTTTCTCGAATCCCTTGTCCCTTTATCATACTGCCGATAGTGCCCAGCCAAGCCTCAGCCCTGGATCTCTCCACCATTCACTGCATTCACTCCTACACACGTATGCTGCTGGATGAACGTGGAAAAAAGCAAACAACCTTTTTGACGGGATTCACTCTGAGTTCATGTTACTTAACTTCAACTGAGTCCTCACAGTTACTCCTCAAACCTTCTACAACTCTCTTTATCAACTCACTATCCCAGTCTCCACAGCAGTTCTTCCAAACCTTTTCACCCCTCCTCAAATTCCTCATGGCTCCCCCTTTCCCAGTGTCTCAAGCCAAGGACCCTACCTTATATTGTATAGAAGAAAACTGAGGGGGGCAGCTAGGTGGCAGAGTGGATAAAGCACCAGCCCTGGATTCAGGAGGACCTGAGCTCAAATCCAACCTCAGGCATTTGACGCTTACTAGCTGTGTCACCCTGGGCAAGTCACTTAACCCTCATTGCCCCCCGCAAAACAAAACAAAACAAACAAAAAATAACTGAGGCCATCTCCTATCACTCCCATGCCAACTGCCACTCTGTTCTCATTCACCCCAGTCTCAGGTGATGAGGTGGCCTTATTCCTTACCAAGGCTGACTCCTCTACTTGTCCAAGTGACCCTATTCTATTCAGTCTCTTCCAACAGACTGCCCCCTCTGTGGTGGCTTCTCACTTATCTCCAATCTTTCCCTACTGCCTTTAATCATGCCCAACCTCCAAAAACTCTCACTTGATCCTTCCATCCATGCTAACTATGATCCTATCTCTTTCACCTTTTGTACCTAAATTACTCAAAAAGCCTGCCGACAACAGGTCCCTTCACTTTCTCTCCCCTTGTTATCTTCATAACCCCCTTTTTTTGTTTGTTTGTTTGTTTTTGGCAGGGCAATGGGGGTTAAGTGACTTGCCCAGGGTCACACAGCTAGTAAGTGTCAAGTGTCTGAGGCCGGATTTGAACTCAGGTACTCCTGAATCCAGGGCCGGTGCTTTATCCACTGTGCCACTGAGCCGCCCCCCTTCATAACCGCTTTCAATCCACATCGACTAGCTATGTGATCTCATGTAAGTCATTTAACTTCTGACTCAGTTTCCTCATTTGTAAAATTAGACAACCTCGAAATCTATGAGCATGCCAAATAAAATGTAAGATTGATCATTAATTTTGTTGCAAAAATTTGGTATAGCTATTTAAAAAAATTTAAATTAGACCTCTGTGCCATCGAATTCAAGAAATCCAAGAAGAGTCTCCACTACAACGTGTGTAACAAGGACACAAGGTGTGGGTTTGTATAAGACCTGTGGCAATGGGAACCCCCACACCTCTTTTCCAACTGACAGCAAGTCTGTCCCTCTAGGAAGCCTCAATTTGCGTCTTTAAAACTTGCCGTCCTCTGAGCCAATCAGAGTCAGTTTATCCCCTGGGGTCCCACACAGCCCTGCAGATATGACCAGCTTCTTCCTGCAAGTCTCCTCCAGGCTAAACATCCTTACTTCCTTCAACTGATTCTTCTGTGGCAGGAGTTCAGGGGCCTCTACTCTGGCCCCCTGGTCCCAATCCTTTACCTTACAAGCCCCTCGCTTCCTCCTCTCCTCCCTGAAGTCACCTCAAGTCCTGCCTTTCTTTCTGGGTGTGGCTCAAGCACCATTTTGTGCATAAAGCCTTTCCTAACCCTCAAAGCTTGGTGCCCACCTTCCCTAACTACCTTGCTATTTATTCTTCATGTGTGTGTTGGTTTCCCTGGCGAAGTGTGAGTTCCCTGGGAGCAGGAATTATTTCTTTTTTCTTTTTTAGTCTTTGTGAGCCCAGCACAGTGACTAATACAAAGTGGGTTGCTGACAGATGGTTGTGATGGTAGAGGGGAAAAAACACGTTGATCCCTCGTGGCAGAGACCATATAGGGTCTATATCTGATTCTGTTTGTCATTTGATTAAAAGGAAAGAGACCTGTCTTACATAGGTCTTTTAATCTTAAACTGTTCATCAAAAGCACTGGGGGAAAAATGTGGTTTGAGTTACTGCTATCTGCCCGAAGCTCTAAACATCTAAATCGATATTTTTAATCTTCTAGTTTAGTATCAACCCTTTAAAGATAACATCAAGTTTCTATTAAAACAAACAAACAAAAAACAGCAATTCATGGATAGTTCATTCATGTGCCCTCACAATTTTTTCTCTTTACTTTTTTCTTATTTTTCTGTAGCTAGTGACTAGTATGCATATTACTTTGCCCTCATATAAGCTTCAATACTACTTTGGATTCAGATGTTTATTTGAAAGGAAAACCAAGTTTGAATTGTTATTATGCCTACCCTACACAGTATTTAGGGACTAGGAGATGTGAGCCAAACACAAATGAACCTAATAAAAAATGAGTGTATTAATTACTTTTTCAACCTAAGGAGTCACCAGGTAATTAAATGCAGTCATTAAATTTAAGATGGAAACATATATAATAAATAGGCCAGTGGCAATGGACTGTGTTTTCATTGCAAAAGTCTATTACAAGGTAGTTACATGTACAAAGATAAATAATGACATATGCACATGTGGCTATATTATTTAAGCCTATGTAATAAAAACAAATATACACATAACCAGTTGATTGAAATCTCTGCGAATCAAGTTATTAACCAGAGAAGAGATAAGGAGGGAATTAACTGGAAGAAAAATACCTTTAAAATGCTTGGAGAGTCGGGGCAAAGATCGAAGAACAAAATGAAGAATTGGGCCTTTTGGGAATACAGAGAAAGGTTGACCAGGCAGATTAAAAACAAAAACAACCCACCATATTTGAAGTCATAACTTGGTCTCCATCGTAATCCTATGGATTTTATTTTATGTATTTAAAACATTATTCTAGAAAGGGTTACATAGGCTTTACCAGTCTGCCAAAGGGGTCCATGACCCCAAAGTCTTGGCAGCTCTTTTCTAAACAGCATGTCTGGACACAAGAAGGCATTCGACTGATGGAACCCGGAAGTGAGGCTTATCCTATTGCTGTCCAGTTTTTACTGAAAGCCCATGCTACAGACCAGGCTCAAATGAGATGAGAATGTGAGTGCCAAGGAAAGGACAAAATGGGGAGGATGATTATGCCAACACACACACACACACACACACACACACACACACCCCTCAGGTCCTCTTTTTTGGGCCATTAGCAGGTTTTTCAGGTGAGTTGGCTCAAAAGTGGCCAATCTTCATCTTTAAAATGGAAAGATATTATGTGAAACCCAGTCTGACAAGGATGGTGATGCGTGGGATTCGCAAGGAGGTGTGACTATAAAACAAGGAAACTGACTTGCTGGTGTGCCTACGAGGACAACGTCCAAGGAGAATAATGACAGCAGCATCTCTGGGATAAGCTTCCCATCTCCTCAGGTCCCTGGCACAAAGGTTCTTAAATAAATACTGGAACTGCTTACACTGAAGTGTTCATTTGGATGTGTAAGTTCTCATGTGTTTGTAAAAAACAAGTCTTGTTAATTCGTGGTCATGTTGCATCCATATGATATTTTTTTTAAATGTAGGCTTGGCTTTTAGATTTTATGTTTCCTCTTTCTTTCTCCCAGGCTCTTATAGGATTTTCAAGAGGATTATGCAATTGGGAACCCCTCATCTGGAGAGAGGGTTTCTCTGGCCAAATTCCCATCAAGGAAAGCCTTTGTCTTCTAATAAGGTCTTAAAGTCTGTTGCCCTAATACCAACTCACATCATCTTTACAATGCCTCATCTTATAATGATGATAATCCAGGTAGCAAATATAAATGTCACATTTTACAGGATGAGCCTTGACTGGGATACTACTGACCATCATTTCAAAGACCAGCCATGTGGCTTCTTGCCCACCCTTTCTCCCTGGCAAAGCAGACAACGGTTAAGGCACTGTTTCTGAGAGATGTCAAGGCACAGTCAGACACGCAGGTTAGAAGCAGCCTGGCCGAAGGCGTGGGGACAAGCAAGCCCAACTCACAGGCAGATCTGTCAGGTACCAGAGTAATCTTTCTCTGTTAGAAATGGGGCCCAAGTGCTGATGTGGGAGTTTCCCACAGCTTCAACTGGCCTCCAAAGGCATATTTGTCATCAGTGGGTCTTGATGAAGCTGTATATCAATATCTAACTGCTGTTAAAAAACAAAACAAAAAAAAAATTGTTCCATAGGAACCAAATCAAAACCAGCTGTTAGAGGGAGAGGCCAAAAACTCAGTGTAATTGCAAAAAGTCCAGCAGAAACACTTGTTAATTGTGTTATTTACTTTGCTGAACAGTAAATTGCCATGCCAATTTAGTCCTATCACATGACTATAATGCTTTTCATATGACTTTAACGCTATGAGAGAAATGAGCATTTGTTTTCTAGACTCCTGAGGCTAGTGAAAGATGAATCAAATTCTCTATCCTTATTCAGGATCACACTATCACCCCCGCTCCTCTGTGTGGGGCAGTGGAGCTAGGGAAGAAGGTTACCAGGACTAATCCACAGCCCAAAAGTGTTCCATCCACCAAGCCCCAAGGCTGCTCTTTTTAAGAAGGAAAAAAAAAAAGAGATTGCAAGGAATACAAAAGGCACTGAAACTTGCCTGGGAGGACTGATAACAGTGCACTAAAAAACAAAGAAGTCCCAGGCTCACAAGTATATTAAAAAAACAAAAGCAAAGTCTGATATTCCAGAGAAGGAAAGGTCATCATTGACCAAGGAGGTGTGGGAAGACATGACATTTGAACTGAGCTTTAAAAGATGGATATGGGGGCAGCTAGGTGGAGCAATGGCTAGAGAACCGGCCCTGGAGTCAGGAGGACCTGAGTTCAAATCCGGCCTCAGACACTTGACACTTACTAGCTGTGTGACCCTGGGCAAGTCACTTAACACCAATTGCTTCACAAAACAAACAAAAAAAGATGGGTATGAATTCAACAGGTGAAGGAAAGGGTGAGAGGAAGGGAAAAGGAAGAGTATGTCAGGCATAGGAACAGCACACAAAGGAAAGGAACAGAAAAACAGAAAAAGGGATGTGCAGCAAGTGGCCTAGTTTACCTTGCTCAAATAGGAGATAGGAGGGAGGGAACAGTGTGAGATACTGTAGAGAAGAAAGGATGGATCAGGTGGTACAAGAACTTAAATGCTGAGCTAAGGAGTTCGAACTTGACTCAACAATAAACAGGGAACCTGTGAAGAGTTTAGAGGAGTAGTGACAGATATCAAGAAGGTAAATCTGAAAGCGGTGTAGAAGATGATTCGGAGGAAAAATAGAGGGGGGAAGACCTATTAGCAGGCTACTGCAATAGTCCAGGGGGATGGTAGGTCACAGGGAACTGAGCAGAGGGGAAGGACTCAAGAAGCTTTGGAAGGTGAAATCCAAAGGACTTTTTAGCTGTTTGGGTATATATAGAGAGAGGAAAAAGAGAGTGAAGAGCCAAAGTTAACCCCAAGTTGCAAACATGGTGTCACATCTGACAGTTAACATTGTCATCTCATATTGTTCTGTTTTCTTTGTTCCCTTCCTCAGGGAGGTGATAATTAATTCCCTTAGAAGGCAACTGGGTCTTATCCATCTCTCAGGTGCCTAACATGGCTATGATATTGCAGGTGCTTAATAAAGGGACAGAGAATTGAAAAGACCAGAAACCACAGAACAGCTGAATGACTCACTTGTCTTATGGAGAGTGTCCTTTATGGGCGCTGTTTCTTTGTCAGTGTGACCCTTTCTAGCATCCAACAGGAAGAAATTGAAACACTTCAAATAAGTTGTTCTTTATTTCTTGGCTTAGCAATGGAAGGTGAAATGAGCTAAACTCTAAAGCCCCTTTCCTACAGAAACCTCGGGAATCAGCTTTTATCAGCAATTGCTCTTAGGCTAGAAAAAGGACGCTGGGAGCCCATAGGTTTTGGTAGTGAGCCAGGATTAGAGTTTCAAACTCTGAGGGAAAGAGGGTGAGAGAGTCTTGGTGGTGGGATAGGATTAATTGAAATTAAGATGTATAGGACCTGTAACTCTGCAAAGGCATTTGATTCTTGTAGCTAGGGCCTAGGTTGTGAGAGGATAATGGGATGAGGCAGACAAGGGATTACACAGTTGGGAAACCCTCATACGGCTAGAGGCTTCCTCTGGCCAAATTTCCATCAGTGAAGGCCTGTCTTCGAACAAGGTCTTGGGTTTTAAAGGCTACTGCCTCAGTACCAACTCGCATCATCTTTACAGTGCCTCATCTCACACAGACGATAATCCAGGTAGCAAACACAAATGGCACCTTTTACAGGATGAGTCTGGGGGCCGGGATTCAAAGCTGAACAGGTCCTTGTAAAGATCCTCAAAGATGAGTGGGATTGGGCATCCACACTGATTGTCTCCCTGAACACTAAATGGGGAGTACACCTATAACAAATGGTTACATCATGAAGTGTCCAAGCTTCTTTGAGTCAAGGAAGCCAGGCCTTCAGAAGTGGATAGTGGAGTGGCTAGGTGGCGCAGTGGATAGAGCACCGGCCCTGGATTCAGGAGGACCTGAGTTCAAATCCGGCCTCAAACACTTGACACTTACTAGCTGCGTGACCCTGGGCAAGTCACTTAACTCCAATCGCTTCACCAAAAAAAAAAAAAGTGGATAGTGGTAAAAACTAATACCACCCACTTCTTTACTTGCCAAAAGGGAACAAAGGTCAGGCAAGAGACCACTGGTCTTATGTGGCAGGCAGAGTTCTCAATAGGGACAAGACTAGACTGTGATTTAATTAATAGGGGAAACTCCCAGGCTAGATACATACCGATACTTGTCAGAACTCTCTTTACAATTTACAGTCTTAGTTGTCTGTGGCCCTAAGAGGTTGAGAGACCTGCTCTGGACCACATGGAAACATGTGCCAGAAGTAAGACTTGAACCCAGGTCCTCCTGGTTTCAAGGCTAGATCACAACCATATACTCTACTCCCTCCTGTTGCCTCTCAAAAGCTGTATTTAATGGGAATTCTTGACTCTCTGGACAGCTGTCTTGATTTCTGTGAAGATAAAGTACTTGTCCCTAAGATCACAGGTAGAGAGGGGTCCCTTATTGTGCTAATCCCTTCATCTTAAAGATGAAGAACTTGTGGCTGGCATTAAGTGGCTTGTCCAAGGTCATGGGAGCATTAAGCGCATCAGAGACAGAATTTGAATGGAGGTCCTATGACATACAACAAACTAAATCAATAAATAGTAATGGTGAATATCCTTTTATAATTAAGTTTGGTTGGTTAAAACTTTTAGCCCAAGTCAAGAGATTTCATGAAGAAGCAATTTGGCAAGTGAAGAAAAGGGGTGTGCTGGAATGAGTGTTGGCCTTGGAGTCATGGAACCCGAAAGTCAGATTGCACCTCTGACATTACCAGGGTGAATCAATTTCCTCATCTGTAAAATGGGGCCAATGAAAACTGTGGTATCTATATTACAGAGTTATTAGAAGGCTCAAATGAGATGAGATGTAAAGCACTTTACAAACCTTAACGAACTACAGAAATGTCTAGAAGTTATCACAATATAGAGAATTAGTAGGGCAGCTGGGTGGCGAAGTGGATAGAGCACCGGCCCTGGATTCAGGAGGACCTCAGTTCAAATCCGGCCTCAGACACTTAACAATTACTAACTGTGTGACCCTGGGCAAGTCACTTAACCCCAATTGCCTCACCAAAAAAACCCAAAACCAAACCAAAACTAAAAAAAAACCCAAAAAACAATATATAGAATTAACTTGGGGGGGGGCGATGAGGGTTAAGTGACTTGCCCAGGGTCACACGGCTAGTAAATGTCAAGTGTCTAAGGCTGGATTTGAACTCAGGTCCCCCTGAATCTAGGGCTGGTTCTTTATTGACTGCACCATCTAGCTGCCTGAGAATTAACTTTTGCTAAATGGCTAAGCTAGGACCATGAAATCCTGGAGGAAAGAACTTGGAACTTCCATTGGTCCACCGTAAATCAGAGCTACAAACCAAAGCGCTTTCCTCATGCAGAGAACTGTTTCCCCATGTTTTTTCCGCAAGGCTGTCTAGAGAGTAAGACAATATAAGTAAGCTGTTAGAATACTGTGGAAAAACATCAAGATACCACACTAGCACACTGGACTTCTGCCATCGATACCCAACAAAAGGTTACTTTTAACAGGACCCAATGAAAACAACAACTGCTCTTCTTCTTACTCGGCTGATGGTTTTTAATGGACTCCAGAATTACAAAAGTAAGCAAGGGTATGCTGGTAAATGTTTAACAACCAGCTCTCCAGGGGGAAGAAAGTACACAAGACACACTTTTCAGTTTAATCCACACTACTCACATTTTCTTCATCACTTTCTTAAGCTTAGCTTTTGCCAGTTTCCGAAGGGTAAATGCAAATCCTTGACAAATCTGTGAACCAGCATGAGCTAGCTTCAGCTCACTTCTGAAAGGAGGTCAGTAGAGACAAGTTGGGTAAAATGTCCCAAAATCATAGGTAACGGAAGCAAGGATTCCAATATGAGTGGTGCTTATTTTCCCAATTTGTTCACAGTGACTTCTTTCTCTTGCCCTGCATGTACTCTGGATCAAATGGCCAAACTGATTGCCAAAGCTTGACAATTAAATAAGGAGTCTCAGTGAGACCTCAAGGATGGAGCTTCACACCCTCCACCACCTCCCTGGGGATTCTCTGCATTGTATCAGGTTAGGCTCAGGCACTTGCAGCTATTCCCAGCTCTGGGACACTAACATAAGCTCTGTCTGAAAGGCTGAAATGTGAGTTCAAGAACAGGGCTGAAATTCACCCAGACAACTTATTAAGTAAAATGCTTGAGCAACTTCCAGCTAAATAAAAGAATAATGCTATTTTCAGGGCATGGCTATAGAGTTCTATACACTACTTACATACTATGAAGCAGGGTCAATCAAAAGAAAAAGCATCTGTCACCAAAACAGTGGCATGGACCCCCCACCTGAAGGACCCCAGAAAGAGTGGAGATATTCCTGCGGATTCCATGTCAATTCCTAATTGACTTTAGAAGACCACAATCACAGTAACACTCTGGGACTTTGTGAGTATCCCAAAGTAAATTCACAAGCCTAAGATAAAAAATGTTTCGGGGCCCCTGGATTTCACAGACCTGAATTCTTCTAGGGCTTCCTTCTTGATCTGCTGACCTGACCTTCTGTCTCAGATTACTGGAGCTGAGATAATTCCTGATCTCAGGTGAAACAGATATGACCCTCGAGTTGATGTTCAATACTCAAGTAGCACAAATGGAAACCTAGGAAATGCTTCTGTCTTTGTCTATCCAACCCAATATACAGGCAGTTGAAGTTTTGTTTGTATGGCTATCTTCTCACAACTCCAAAAGTTTCTCATTTTTCATTTGAACAATTTCATCACCGAGGTAACAAAGTCTTTGTTGCCATATTTCTATTTATGGAAACTCTCTACTTGTCCAACTAACCACATTAACATTGACTTGGCCATAAATCTATCTTTAGCCAGAGTACTCACTTGTCTCATAACAATGACCATTCAGGAAGGCAAAATAAACAGTCCATCTTGCAAAAATAGGCTTTAAAAAAAGTCATTTCCACCCCATTCCCTCTGCCACTTGCTGTGTGTCTACCCATAAGGTTATGATTTTCTACAAATGGTTTGCTAGTGAACAAAGAGAACCACACAAAACAGTCACTGTCAGTGCTTCAAACACATACCAAGCTAATAAGCATCGGATCTTCTAGAGAGGGGCTTCTTAATCAGGGATCTGCAAACTTGGTTTGTTTGTCTTTTTTAATATATTGTAATAACTGTATTTCAACATAATCGGCTTCCTTTGTAATCCTTTGTATATTATGTATTTAAAAGTCTGATTCTGAGAAGGGGTTCTAGACTTCTTAGCTACAGACTGCCCCCTGAGGGCTCCCTTACACAAACAAGGTGCAAGACCCCTGCTCTAGAGCCTCACTTCTTAAACTGTAGGTCATGACCTCATAAGAAGTCGCATAACTGAATGAATAATTTGGCATTAAATGTTTGATCAGTATACCTATTTTATATGTCTATATACCCAGAGTCTCATAAAAATTTCTTGGGCAAAAAGTTGTCTTGAGTGGAAAAAGTTTAAGAAGTCCTGCTCTAGAGCCACACTCAAGTCAATCCTTACTTGTTAAAAAAAAGGATAACTTTTTGAGGCTGACAAAAGAGAAAGCGCTGAGAAAAAGGGCCTAAGCATCCTTCTTTTAGAATCAGTATGCATTCTTTTGTAACAGCTTTTAGAACTTCCAGAATTCTTTTAAAATGAATCTGCCTTTCAAATAAAAGCCAGGTTCTGCTTTATTAGCATGATCAAGTCCAATGTCTCCATCATGAAACTGATTCCCAGGTCAAGATCATACATGACCTTGCTGGAGATTACTTGGATAGCAACTGGCCCATCCCCACTGAGGTATGAAATACCTTCTGAGGGCATAAAAACTAGGAGTTGTTGGAGATGTTTAGTACAAGGTATTTAGTGAGTAACACAACTCACACAGCCCTCCACTGATCTAAGAAAGTTTCTGATAGCCAGGTGATGACCATCAGATGTAATCAATAGAATCTGCTCTAACACAACATGATCACTTTCTTCCTTTTTCTATGTAGCTAAATATGACTGCAAATAGACTTCAAACACAGTGGGGTCCTTAACATAAGAAGCTTTGTTTCCTTCTTACCTCAGCAGCTTGAGTCTCTTGATGCAACAAAGTAAGTCCAGTCAAGTCTTCTAAAAAGGAATGTGAAGAATTAAACACTTTTGCCAGGAAATTAAATCCTTCTTTCTCATATTGATCAAGGACCTGTAAAACATTTTTTAAGAAAAAAAGGTTTATAAAATATATTATGGATTTAGTCTTTAACAAACACCTCCCCAAAGTGCTGTCAGACATGAGGCAAAACTAGAACGGAATCTGGTAAAAGGAATGTGCAGGATTCTGGGGTCTGCTTCATTTTTAAAAGGGAAAAATTAATTTGAGGAGAATTGTTGTTTCCCATTTTTACCTCATAAGAAAAAGTTTCCAACCACAGCTGTCAGGTGTGCCAAGTGCAGACCCCTTTGCCCTAAATGGTTTCACAAAAATCCACCAGGACTGGGGCGGCTAGGTGGCGCAGTGTGGATAGAGCACCGGCCCTGGAGTCAGGAGGACCTGAGTTCAAATCTGACCTCAGACACTTAACACTTACTGGCTGTGTGACCCTGGGCAAGTCACTTAACCCCAATTGGCTCACACAATAAAAAAAAAGAAAAAAAAGAAAAAAATCCACCAGGACCATGCCATACTTCTTTATCCTCATATTCACACAGTACCTTGCAGTCAACTGGTCAATAAGCATTTATTAAACACCTACTATGAGCTAGACACTCTGCTAAGCACTGGCAATATAAAGAAAGGCAAAACCATTACCTGACTCCAAGGATCTTACATATAAAAGGTGCTTAATACATAGTCAATGAATGAATAAATCAATGTTCCAAGTAGTTCTGATTTAAACCTAACCTCAAGGAGTATATTAAATGTTAGCTAAATTTCTAAATCTTTTGTGTTCTTTAAAGAAATAAAGTACAACTTAAATAACTGGAGGGGTAATTTGGAGCTCATGGCTGCCCTGTGCCAATATAATAAAAAGAAAATACTTTCTGAATTAATTTGTGGAGTTAATTTAACCAATCAAATCACCATAGGTACATTTTATAGAACCAGGGCAGGTAGGTGGAGTAGTGGATAAAGCACTGGCCCTGGATTCAGGAGGACCTGAGTTCAAATCGGACCTCGGACATTTGACACTAACTGTGTGACCCTGGGCAAGTCACTTAACCCTTATTGCCTTGCAAAAAAACAAACCACCAACCCACGACCTAGATAAGATAATTTGAAAAATTCATCTGAAGCAATAAAGATTTAGACTCTTATAGGAAATTTTTTTTTAAAAAAAAGAATGATGTGTGAATAATATTTTCCAATTATATTAAAATTATATTGTTAAGTAATACTATTTGGTGCTGGTTAAAAAACAGAAAAGTTAATCAGTTGAACAGACTAGATACAAATAAAATCAGAAATAACTGAATTTAACAATCTAGTATTTGATAAAACAGAGACTAAGTTATTTGGGAAAGAACTTCCTATTTGATAAGAATTTCTAGGAAAAACAGAAAGAAATTTGGCAGAAATTTGATTTAGACCAACATCTTTTACTGTACGTAACAATTAGCTTAAAGATTTGTGACCTAAATATTAAAGTTAGGCCAGAAAAAGTTACAAGCAAAGAGAACCATACAGAAACAAAGACCCTTCAGCAGAACAGGCTGGCTGAGGGCAGAGAGCTAGGTCTGAAATGGGAATTTACCTTAAGCTCCAGAAACAGAGGAATGCCTAGCAGTGACTGGCCCAATATCCATATCTCCCCTATACTTGTTCCTCCTATTGAGTCCGCTGTTGATTTTGAAACATCTTCTTCTACTGAATGCAAAAAACTTTCAACAAATTCTATGAATACACTAAGGGTCTATGATTTCAACAGTTGAACTCCAGATGTTCGGGTCTTAGGAAGCTGCCTGAGGCACTTAGAAATGAAGTGGCTTGAAAGAGCCAGTAAGGACCATGCCAAATCCAGCACTCTATCCAGTTCTCTGAACTCTCCCTACAAAACTAATTCACATTCAAATAAAAAAAGAACATTTATTAAGCACCTGCTACATACAAGATGCTGCACTAGGAGCTGGAAATACAAAGACAACAACAACAAAAAAGGCCTTGTCGTGAAGGCCTTCAGCCCCTACTGGAAGGATATAGGAAGTACACAGATAGGTAAACAGGAAGTACATTCAAAACAACATGAAGTCATAATAAAGTAATCCTGAGACAGTGAAAACACTGGAACCATGAGAAATACAGGATGGCCTTAGGTAGGAGATGAAAAACGCTAAATTCTTAAGGAAGTGAGAAATAAGTAGGCTTTCCAGGAAGCTAGGAATGAGTGAACTTTTCAGGTAGCTGGGGTTAAAGTGAAAATCTGAAGCCTAAAACATACAGTCGGGTTTGAGCTTGGGAGGAGGGAAGAGAATGATCTAATCTGCTTTAGTGCCTACATTCCAAAGCACTCAGAGAAAAGACCTGGATAAAAATGTTCTTCCAGACCAATTCAAGTGTTTGCTGAGCATCTATCTATAGTGATCAGACAAGAATCTTTTGGAGGACGAATGTCCTCTCACATTCATACTGCTATTCACCATCAAAAGCCCATCCTTGATGCTTTATAAAAGTTTCCACTAATCAGACTGTGTACTACTCAAGGTTCTGTCTGTCCTTTTCCCCTTTCAGCCTCCTAAATGCCACAGTGATGCAGTTTGAGAAATAAGGTGATGGCTGAAAAAACAAGGGGCCTTTAAGTAGAGTTTTCAGTGAGGAATTATTGTTCCTACCCAGGAAAATAAATTTTTTCAAAAGTTCTCTTTTTCTAGCTGACCAGCATTATGAGGTTATAAGTAAAGAATCTTTAATCCTCAGTAAGCCACAAAGCCAAAACCTTCTTTGCCTAGCACAATGAGCCCCTGCATGCCAAAGTTTCCAATTAACAGTGAGAAAGGAGAAGCAGGAGAAAAATCCAAAAAAAATTGAGCAATTCCAGAGGTGAGGCTTTGGGGATCTTGACTGAACTTTTGACTTTTCAATGCAGTGCTAGAAGGAACCTCTCAGTAATAGAAATCAGATGCAGGAAAAGCAAAAACTACAAAAGAAGGAAGTACACAATTTGTCCATAATCAGAACACAGAGAAAGTCAAGTGCTGAAACATTATCAACAGTACTAGCTAAGTCTTGAGCCCCCTAAAAATTTTATTTTGCAAAAAAATAATCTTCTGAAGGTACTTTTCATCATGCATTTTCTAGTATTCTCTTTATATGCTTCAAAACTAATCTAATTAATAAGACAGAAACAGCCCATAAATGTTCAAATTATTTCTTTTGTAATAATTTAACATTCCTAAATAGAAGAAAGGAAATAAAATCCATCCAAAAATTATCTTTCCAAATGAATGGGGTATGGATGAACTCTTTTGAAGGCATACTTCACATAAAAAGTATGCTTCATTTCATACAATAGACATAATGCTGAAAAATATGCCCCAAATCAATTTTGACAAATTAAACTATATTTTACATTCATTTAAGAGAGGCTGGCTTCCTATTTAGAGCCATCTTTCAAGGGCTCCCTTGGTAACATGAATAATTGTTCCCTTTCATAAGGTAAATAATGACTCCAAAGCTTTATTCAATTTGTAAGGCCGACTTTTCTTTAAACAGGGCACAGCTGTATACATATCCTGGATAATGCTACATCTTCTTCAAATATTATGCCTTTGACACAACAGGTGCTCAGTACGTATTTGTTGACCTGAATTTGTCATGTCTCCCCTTCTCAAGAACCTTTGGTGATTCCCTAATATCTATTAGATGAAGCCTGTATTTCTCCGATTGACATTCACTGTCCTCCATTAATAGGTTATTATCTAACCACAACTTTTACTACCTCTGTATCAGAGCCAAACCAGTCTAGTTAGCATTTTAAAAACATTTCCCACCCCTGAATCTCTCTTTATGTTATTCCTCTACCTAAAATGGTATTCCCTTCTCTCACTTGTCAATTCAAATCATATACTACTATTTTATAAATTTTGGGGCAGGGCAATGAAGGTTAAGTGTATCCACTGGGTCACCTAGCTGCCCCCTGGAATGGGGAGATATTGACTTGATGGGCGTTAATTACCCAGGATGTTGTCAGGATAAAATTTAATTTTTGTGAAACTAATGTTGTAACTATAAGCTTATGCAAATATAAGGGAAATGAAATGTTATTTATCTAGAATAATTTACTCAAAATATGTGCAAGCATGTTAATGCATATGGTTATTTTAGTCATATTAGTGGCAGACCCAAACCCGGAAACCCACTTTCCAGACTTCTGTTGTGGTTTTCTAATATGCCACATTGATACTTGAGTTGACCTTTGAAAGAAGTATATGACTTGGGGGCAGCTAGGTGTCGCAGTGGATAAAGCACCGGCCCTGGATTCAGGAAGGAGGACCTGAGTTCAAATCCTACCTCAGACACTTGACAAGCTGTAGGACCCTGGGCAAGTCACTTAACCCTCATTGCCCATTCCAACACCTCCCCATTCCAATAATTCTGAACCCCCAGCTGCCATCATTCAAACCCCTTTCATTATGCTCTGCCCCCCTAATCCCTGCTCCTAGTTCCCACAAGAAAGAGTTTGAGCTTTATCTCCTTTGATGTTCTCTTAATCCATATCTAGCAGCTAAATTTAGGTAGTAGTTGTCTACCAACCTCCAGGACACACCACTTCTTTCCTCAATGAGTTCAGTGCCTAGCTTACAGTCTATCTTCCTTTACTCCTGTTCTTATACTAGGGAACTTCATCTTAACCTCCCATTTCCTCAATTTCCTCATCTCCCATGACCTCCAGACCTTGATCCTGCCATCACCTACAAGGCACCACTTCCAAATTCATGTCTTTTGTCAGCAAGAGTTTAGGCTTTTAGGTATTTATTAAAGTGTATTAGAAATTAGTGAAGAGAGAGATATTGAGAACAGATTCCTTATAGCATGGAAAATCCTAGTTTAGATCTATTCAGTATAGCTAGAGAGAAAAAAAAACTTCCTTTCCTAGCAGCCCACATGAAGCTCTGCCACCAAGCCGATGTCCGAACGAAAAGAAGGACCCTCCTTTTTTTCTCCCTGTCTGCTGCCACATGCTGTTCCTCAATGAAAAGAGCAAAATCCAGCAAGCCAACTTGACCTTCCTACTTCCTGTCTCCCTCCCCAAAAGGGGAGGTCCTTCAAGCTAATTGGTTGAGAGTGGTCTCCTGCTGACGTCAGTAGTCCACAGCCTCTGAGAACTCAGGGCCAGCCAGGTGTGGTCTCCATCCAATCCCCCTTAAGTATGTACTCAGTCAATTTCTCAGTCTCACCCAATTCAAACAATTCTAAATCAATCTTCATGTGGGGCCCCTGTGCGTCGGCCAAATTCCATTATTTTATCACACAACTGAGACCCTTCACTCATATTTAGCTGAAAAAATTGAAGCCATTTGATAAGAGCTCTCTTTTCTCTCCCTTTCTTCATCTCCCATCACTCAGATGCCATTGGCACCATCTCATTCTTCACCTCTGTCATCTCCTGAGAAATGGTGGCTTTTCTCCTTGCCAAAGCAAACCCTCTACATCCACAACTGACCCCATTCCACCCCATCTTTTCCAACGTATTACCCCTACTATCATCCCCACTTATCTTCAATCTCTCCTTGTCTACTGCTGCTCCTTACTGACTACAAACATGCCCATGCTTCCCATATACTTGAAAAGTCCTCACTTGATTCACCCATCCCCATTAGCTCTCCTCCTTTTTGTGAGCAAAGTTCTTTAAAAGACCATCTGTGGGGCGGCTACGTGGCGCAGTGGATAAAGCACCGGCCCTGGATTCAGGAGTACCTGAGTTCAAATCCGGCCTCAGACACTTAACACTTACTAGCTGTGTGACCCTGGGCAAGTCACTTAACCCCAATTGCCTCACTTAAAAAAAAACAAAAAACAAAAAAACAAAAGACCATCTGTGCTTCCACTTCCTTTCCTCTCTCTTCAGTTTGGTTTCCAAGTTCATCATTCAACTGAAATTATTCTCTCTCAAGTTACCAATGATCTTTTTTGTTTGTTTGTTTGTTTGTTTTTGCAGGGCAATGAGGATTAAGTGACTTTCCCAGGGTCACACAGCTACTAAGTGTCAAGTGTCTGAGGCCAAATTTGAACTCAGGTCCTCCTGAATCCAGGGCTGGTGCTTTATCCACTGGGCCACCTAGCTATCCCCACTAATGATCTTTTAATTGAAAAATCCAATGGCTTTTTCTCAATCTTCATTCTTCTTGACCTTTTCCATAACCTTTGACCCTCTTCTCCTAGATCAAGGGTAAATAAAGCTGAGGCATTGATTGCAGATGGACTTCTCAAGGAGTAGAGCCACAAAAATAAGAAGAAATACAAGACAATAGCTAGCAGGGACAGATGGATCAAGTGAGGGTTTTCTGAAGTGCGGAAGACATGGACAAATGTGTAGGCAATTGGGAAACAGCTAATAGGCAGGAAGTAATTGAAGATTAATGAAAGAGTAGAGATGATAAAGTGGGCAGTCTGCAGAAAACAGGTTAGAATGAGATCACCTGTGTACAGAAAGGGGTTTGCCTTGGTAAGGAGAATGGCCATGTCTTTGTGTGAAACAGAGGTGAAAAGGATGTAGTTGCAGAAAGCATCTGAATGAAATGAGATGGAGAAAAGGGGAGAGTTCTCTGAAAATTGGTTCCATTCTTGAGACAAGGTTTTCAGCTGAAAGGACTGGGGGTAAGGGGAGTTCTGGGAGGTTTGAGGAAGGATCAAAAAGCTTGGGAAAGCCGCTGTCCTGAGTGGGACACTGAACTGACTAGGAAGGCATGAGAAAACTGCCCTTTTACAGAAAGGACCCAGGGACCTAACACAGACATGTTTTAACCGCACAGGTTTGGAGCCAGAGGAGACTTTAGAGGCAATACAATATGACCCCCTCATCTGTAAGATGAGGGGCAGAGGCCTAGAGCAGTCATGTGACTAGAAAGGGCTAAGAAACAAAGGAATCGACAAGAAAAAATGAAGGCTGAACAGAGAGGATAAATACTAAGAGTGAGGATTATAAACTAAACATTGGAAGTAACCACAAGGAGAGTGGAGGCCAGTATTCACTCTCATTAAGTGACTGAAAGAGAAAATGTAGAAGGCCATTTTTGCCCCCACCATCACCCTCCCATCCCCAATAACCATGTGTTCCCAATGATGAAAGATGACATCATTCTTCCCTACCCTGTTCAGAAAGCAAGGGCTACTTTCTGTTGAAATGGGTTAGAGCCTGGTCCTATTCCCCAGTAAATTTAGTTGCCCAAGGGAAGGGGGCAAACACTCCATTTCCCAGTGTCTTGCATAATCAAGAGTTCATCTTATTTTTAAATTTCAACCAGATGTCCAATAGCTTTTGGTTCTGGTTCTCTGAGATTCACGGTATATGTAAGTTATATAAAGCAGAGATAAAGAATAAAGTAAAGAAACAGTATCACATGATTCATACATACAGTTATCATTTTAATCAAGTATGTTATTATTAATATACTTGTTGGAACCACAATATAGAATTTGTAAGACCACTCTTTTTAATAAGGAAGGCCAGATTAGGGTTCATGATATGCAACAGTAAAAACTATAGTATTTTCCAGGATAATTATTGGCATGTTGTAGTACAAAACAGATAAGTCTTTTGTTCTTTGCCCAAGGCCATACAACGGAAAGTGCACATTACTTTGAGACATCCAAACACAAAGCAAGGCACAAGTATCTTTTACAGGATGTAATAAAGACTTCAGATCTCAACTTCCAAAAGTTTAAGATTCAAGATAATATTTCAATTTTGTACAAGAGACTTAACTTTCTACTATTTTAATTTACGTATTTGCAAATACTTATAATAACAAGCCTCTATAAACAATCCTAAATTCCCTGCTCTCACATACCAACATCAGAATTCTACAAAAAAAAAAAAAAAATACGATAATTACAACCAGTCAGATTGGTACATTCTGTCTAAGTTGCACATGGACAAAAAATAGGTGAAAGAAAGATACTCGAAGAGCAGCTGAAATGGTGAGCCAAAGCAATTAGAAAGAGCATACGCAGCTGAATTGTTACCATTATCAGGATATAATTTAGGAGAACCTCACATACAGAAGACAATGAATGGCTGGCAAGTAGCAGTAGCATCAAGACTGGGATGACATGGGATAGTGTCAGGGTGGCTCATTTTGTACAAGAAGGGGAAGCCGTCTATCAGAACTTAAGAGCTGGAAAGGACCTTAGAGATCATCCAGTCCAGTTTCCCAGTGAGGAAACTGAGGGCCAGAAAGGCCGAGTCACTTGCCCAGTGCAGAATTAAGACAGGAACCCAGTATTCCTTTCACTGTCCCCATGTTGCCAGGATACAAAGCAGCTGAAGAACAAACAAGAAGAAGCCCAAGAAGCAGCAGCTCCAGTCAATGAAACCAAAAGATGGTCTTAAAATAAAAGTATTGCTATTCACAAGCATCACTGGTCACACGTCAGCCAATCACTGTGTCATCTTTCAAAAGCAGAGACAACATAAAAGACTTGTAACGTTAAGGTCCTAAGTTACTAAACACATTGTTTCTAAAAGCATGTTTTAAACCTATTGTTTCCCTTTCCAAATACTACATATAAATCACAACTTCAACAAGTGAGTTTTTACTGAGTTTTTTCCGCACATTTGTCCCTGTGATAAACATTTTGGGAAGCAGACGAGAAGCCCTTCTTATATTTAAGGAAAAGACAATCTAATTGGGGACACAAGACTCACACATTTGAAACAATTAGAAAACAATGACAGTATACAGTAAAGTGCTCAATGCAAAACGATGGTGAGCCCAGACTTCTGCATGGAGCATTAAGCAATCAAGCAAACGATGAGCATTTATTTAGTACTTACTATGTGCCAGACACTGGGGATCCAAATGAAAGTGTGTTTTCATTTAGCACCCAGCCAGCCAGGACCCCAGAGTCCTCAAGCTGGCAAAGACTTCAGAGGTCATCAACCCTCCCCATAACTAGACAAGAATCCCTTCTAGAATGACCTCAGACAAATGGCCACCCAGACACCACATGAAGACTCCCACTGATGGGAAACCCTCCAGGTCCCAAGGCAGCCCCTTCTACCTTAGGACAATTCTAACTGTTTAGGAGTTTTTCCTTCTATCAAGCCCAATTAGCCTTCAGTTCCTAGTACAGTCTCTCCCACGTGACGGCCCTTCAAATACCCGAAGATAACTAATCCACACCTCCTCAGTCTTTTATTTGCAAGTTAAACCACCCTAGTTCTTCATCTATTTTCACATGGCATTCACCATCCTGGTTCCCTTCCTCTCAATGTAACACAGGATGCCAATGTCCTTTCTAAAATATGGCACCCAAAATTGAACATGGTACCCAAGAGCAGAGAACATCTGGACTATCACTTCTTTTCTACTGGATACCATGCTTCTGTCAGTGCAACCTAAGGATGTATCATTATGCTGACCTGTCAGAAACCTAAAGTCTATTTAAAACTCCCACCTCTTTCTCACATTAACTTATGTGATAATTTTGTTTTACCCAAATGTAAGACTTTATGATTATCCTCTCCGTTAGTATCAGATTTGTCCCACCAAAAATATGAAATTGCCTCCTCTTCTGTGTCAGACACTTTAGCAGGGTACTAAGAGTTATCATTTTTAGATCTGTTAATGTAAACTTCCTCACATCTAGAATACTGGATATACTCTACATGTGAACAATTCATTTTAATGCCAATAAACTGATATGCTCCTGGAGGAATATTAATAGTCTCCTTTGCATTGAATCAGAAGAGATGGATGCCCAGAAAAGGGGGTGGATCATCACACATCAAGAATCAATGTAAAAAATAAAATAAAAAAAAATCCATGTAATATTAGGAGATCAAGAAAAAGCCCCTTGATACAGTGGATATATTCTCTGTGGAGGATTTCTGCTAGAACATGGGCAAAATCTGTAGGACATGACATGGATGGTGATGCAGATCTGTACCTTCGGACAGTGGAGAGCATCTGAAGATCTGTGAGGTCACAGATCTATTGAAGTATTAAAGTGTAAACAGAATATAAAGTTAGCTTTTTCTGGGCCTCAGCTTGCTCACCTATAAAATGAGGATCACTAAGGTCCTACTACCTTATGCCCTCATGACACTGTGCTGTGTCATGAGTGGTTAAAATAGGTATAGACGTGCTCATCATTACAGAAAACTGTGGAGGAAGTGGCATTTAAGTAGCGATTGAAGGGATGAGCTGGACTTCCTTGATGGGCATCCTGTACTGGAGAAGGGATATATGGCAGATAAAACCAGTATAATCCAGCTCTGAAACTCTATGTATCTCTAAGTTGTCACATTCCTATCTGTAAAATAACAGTATTTAAGGAGGTGATGTCTAAGGTTCCTTCTAGAGCTAACATTGTATGAAATGAGAAAAAGGACAAGGTAAAAGCCTTAAGCTCCAGACAGAGCCGGGCACAGGAGCTCAGGACATGCGTCTTGGGGGTTCTGATAATCGTAATAATAGTATCTCATTTGATCCTCACAACCACCCTAGGAGGCAGGGACAATGATTATTTTCATTTTACAGATGAAGCATACGGAGGTGAAGTGATTGTCCAAAGCTCACACGGCTACTAAGTCTGGCCTCCAGCTGAGGCCCAATTTGAGCTCAGGCCTTCCTGACTCCAGGTCCTGTGTTCTATCACCGCCCCCCCCCCCCAGCTTCCTCACTATGCCAGTTAAAATGAATCCTCATGCTATGGGCCTATGTGCAGTGGGCTATCAATGTGTGTTGGCAGGTGAGAAACAGCTCCACGAGTTTCCTTCTCACTCTTAGTCTGCCCCTCTACAGCCATCCCTTTCACCTTCCTTCCTCCCCTCCCCATAGCTCCCTATCCCATATGCCCCTGGGGTTCCAGCTGAGGCTGCTTCATTGACCTTTTAGGTACCTATAGAGACAAGCAGCCATTCAGGTCTGGTCTGATGACCACTTAATACAACCAAGATACCTCTAAAGTCACCATTGTACTGGGATTCCAGCCTGAGATAACTCTCCTGTATGTCATTTTCAAAATGACAGTTACTCTGATGGAGAGAAACTTCAGAGGAGAAGCGTCTTAGCCCCGGACCAAGTTGGATCATACACTTGTCATCTGGGGTCCTCTGAGAGAGGCTGCTTTTGCTCTGAGGGCTTCCCATTCAATGGGAAACCACAGGAAGCCGGGGAGACAGCCTGCACATGTGGGCTTTACTGAGCTCTGGGAGCCGGCCAAACAATGATGCCACTGCTCATTCCTGGGCTCCTGGAATGCGGGGGTCCCACTCTTTCTGCAGTGGTTTCTGAAAACCACCTGGACTGCATTCTCCTCCGGGATGACTTCATGCGTGGTGATTTCATTCACACTTCGATCGGCTTTACAGTGGAGTGGACAGCAGGCAAACTAGCCCTTGGAAACCCACGGAATTCCGGTCGCATTTTCCTAATTCAGTAAATGCAAAACAGAAGCATGTGCATTTGTTCTACAGGCCATTGTCTTAGGATCTGGGCAGCTGTATGCCCCGCCCAACCCATCCCAGCCTCTAGAAAACAATACTTTTCTCAAGTTGAGGATTTACTAAAATGAAAAATGAATGAGCGGGCGGGCAGCAGAGCCTCGATGGATATCAGAAGGGGTATGGCCTTGAGGCCTGTGGAAGCCATTAAAAGGTAGCGGGCAACTCCTTAGTTCTAACTACTTCTGAACTCCAACCTCAACTTACTCTGTGACATCCTGGCTTATGACTCGAGATGTCTTACACCTGCCCCTTCACTCTGTTCCCTCAGGCCCTTAAAGCCTCCGGTGGCTGGTCCCCAGCTCCGCTCAGAGCTCTAACTTGCTTGTTCTTGGCCCCAAGGCACTGCCTGCTTCATCCCAGAAGAAAGTACCTGTCCTCAGGTGGCTCTCTACCGCCCTCTGCTGCTCCTAGGAAACCCCAAGCTGGCTCTGGACCTGCCTTTGGGGTCTCTGTTCAAAGGCCTCCCCACTGAGACCGAAAAAATCAGGAAGGCACCAGGAAGTTGGTTCTCTTTGACAAGAAATATTCCACCTCCCATCTCTCCACCCTGCCCTCGCACTAAGCTGGTCCCACTGCCTGAAATTCTATCAGTAGAGATGACTTCTTTTAGCTTCACAAGTATTTACTGAACATCTATTGTATACTAGGTCCTGGAGGCAGGCACAGGTAGAGAAGGCTACAACTGGCCTGTCTTGAAGGGGCTTAGAATACTGTGGTTTTAATGGAGGACCTCTTAACTTGGTGTCAGTGAACTTGTTTCATTTGTTATCTTTTTAAAAAAAGTATTCTGCTAACTATGCCAATATCCTTGGTTTCCTTTGTAATCTTCGGTATGTTATTTTATACATGTAAAAGCATCATTCTGAGAAGGGATCCCCAGGCTTCACAGACTATTGAAGGACTTGAAGACACCCAAAGGGTGAAAAAGCTCTTGTTAAAATAATGAGAGCAGTTCTTTGACAAAGAGACCAGAACCAAATGGGGGCAGTGTCAATCTCTTGGGACAGATGTGTGATCCTCAGTGTAACTGCTCCAAAGAGCTTAGGATACAATCTCTTTGTCAGAGAACTGACCTCACTCAAGTCACACCACCATGTTTATGGCAACTGTATTTAAAGTTCCCAAACAGTTACACAGGGCATTCATTGCACACCCATTCCTGAGATACAACCACAGCACAAAACAGACATGGAAATCCTCACGTGGAAACCACCCCAATACCTCTCAGAGATCCACTCAAGTGACTGATCCCTGCCCAACTGGGTGAGGGTGAGGAGGAAAAGAAAGAGTAGGACTGGGTGGGTAGCCTTAGAGGGGAGATCTGGAGACACTCAGGGCTGCATGAATGCCCTGGGCTTTTGGGGGAGGGAGGTGCAAGACAAACTAACAGATGGGCATACAAGACGCCCTTGGCATACTTCACAGTTCTATCTAGGGCCTCCATGATCCCTAGAGGAGCCTGCTTAGGAAGAAGGAAAATACTATTGAGTCAGACAACCACAGACAAGCACACCAGGCTTGTGAAACCCTATGTGAGTTTGTCCAAACTTATCTTGTTTGGTAATAACCCTGTAAGTACACTGTAACCAAATTACACTGTAAGGTTTTTAAGACCCTATTATAACATCTCTTGGCCATGCCAATTTCTGGGGTTTATACACCGTGTTCCTTTGGAACTAACTATTCCTTAAAATGCTTTGCCCAACATTGATTTTTCTTGGGAAAACATCAAGGATATTGTGCTTGCCCCTACGAACAGCTGACAGGCAACATCTAGTTCTAGAATTCTCTGGTTGCTAAGAGCAGGTCCCTGAAAAGCCAAAGCTTCAATTTGTGATTTTGCCTACCAATCTTACAACTCTGAGATGGAGTTATAAGAATTATCTCCTTATTTTCCATATATATTCCATATGTACATATGTATATACACATATACATATATGGAGTTATACTCTGCAATCTGTCAGGATCATGCCTGGTCTTACCCATCCCCTTTGAAAGTCAGGGTCCTGGGAGAAGTCCTGGTGGCCATGTAAGGATGTGATGTGCCATATTTCATAATTTTAAAAATGCTTCATTTCTTTTCACCTTGGCTTCATGTTCTGCTCCTTTCTCTTACATTATGTGCAGAC
The DNA here is from genome assembly GCF_019393635.1 of Dromiciops gliroides. Classification (NCBI taxonomy): domain Eukaryota; kingdom Metazoa; phylum Chordata; class Mammalia; order Microbiotheria; family Microbiotheriidae; genus Dromiciops; species Dromiciops gliroides. The sequence continues at coordinate 708,426,724 of NC_057861.1, forward strand.
ATGAAATAGACTTCCAAAGGAAAGTTGCCTCCCATGAAATAGGAAGAGTGTCAGACAAGAAGCCAGAGGACCTGGACTCTAGGCCTCTCCCTATCACTGCTTAGATCTTCAACAAGACAAATCACATAAGTCTTTCTGGGTGTTTTCTCAGCTAAAAAATAAAATAGATGAACCAGAAGATTTCCAAGTTCCTACATCCTAAGGCTGCAATCTCAGGACGTGCAGAAGCAGGGTACAAACCATGCTTTGAGGATGAGAAGCCGACATCATGTATTCTTACCATTATCTGTCCATGTTAGGAAACGCGCTCAAGAGCCACACAAGGTCTGACCATGAAATCACACGCCCGACTTTTACTTTAAAGCCACCACAACTTATATATGTTTCCATCAAAGTAGTCATTAGGATGTCACAAAGAAGACTACTATATAAGAGAACACCAATGGAAGGGAGAGAGGAAGGGGAGGGGAGGGGAAGGAAGGGAAGAAGGAAAGACTGCTACTTCTCAAGAAACTTTGGTGATTCCTCTACTGGAACTGCCTTTGGAATCTGTTAGCAAAGCCTCAATGGTGAACTCTCTTTTAGAGAAGATAGCTATAGCTGAGTAAACCAATTTAACCTGTAAGACTGATGAAAATTCAGAGAGATGACCGTTTCTGGTGTGTGCGCACACAGGTGAAATGTCTTCCTGGTGATGCACTATGGGTAGGAATCACTTAGCCCCGAAATCTCTGAGGAATCAAAATCGAAGGTGACACAAAGGCATTCATGGAGAGGTACATGAGGCAAAGTCGGCTACCATTTGTTTCCCATGATAACTCAAGCACTAGAAGAATAACAGCATCCAGAAAACGTACAACTGGAAAATGAGGCAGGCTCATCATATGGTGAGAGCAAGGGATAAGCCCCAGTGCTGTTCTGATGAACCGTTAAAAGACCTAGACAGGAAGCCCTCTCCAGCACATTGGGTAAATGCCCTAGGGAAGATTTACAGGAAGACATGGACAAGAACTGAGCAGGATGAGATGATATGGAAGGTTTGTAATTGGCACCATGAGAGGAAACAGTCACGTTGATGACAGACTGAATTCATTGCAGGATAAGTACTGATGTATCCAAGGGTAACCACTGAGTGTAAGTTACCTCTACACTCCAGCCAAACTACACTTCATACAAGACCTCACAACCCCCACCTCAGTGCTTTGCACATGCTCTTGCTTCTAAGCTCTGCCTCTTGAAGTCCCTTATTCCCTTGAAGGCTCAGCTCAGAGACCTTTCTCAATTCCTACAGTTGTTAGTGTTCATCTCCGGTCCCACCAAAGCACTCTGTATTAAAAAAAAAACAACAACATCCTGAATTTACTTATCTATGAATATGTTATATCCACCCCTCCCCTCGCTACACACACACAAAGAATGTAAGATTCTTGAGGACAGGGACTGTCTCCCTTATATCTTTTTTGTCAGTGCCTCGCAAAAAAAGCCAATAGTTGAAAACCATATAGATTGGCCACCATAACAGTGACTGAGTTTAAGTTTAATGCAACAGCTAAGAAGGTGAGGCTCTGGATATCTGGGACATGTGTGTTATTTCCCTAAATCCCCCATTCTCTGCTGAATAATGAAGGAAGCTCACTGACAAGCTACTCTGCAGAAAGTTTAGAAGGAATCCTGGGAAAGTATCTATAAAACATTTTCTAAAGGAATTAATGACTACTACAGCACTTGAGGAGAAGATTAAGCCAAAGCAGCTGCACAGAGGTGTCCCTTAGGCGCCTCAAGCTCAATCATTTAAAACAAAACCGTTACCCTATTCCTAACTTCCCTATTTCTGTTCGGAATACTACTGTTCAGCTAACTGCTCAGCTTCACTACCTCAGAGTCACCCCTGACTTTTTACACTAACTCGTCCCCTTTATATAACCAAGCTCCAAATCTCGTCAATTCTCCTCTGCAATCTCTCTCCTTGAATTCTTTCCCTGTCCCCCTTCTCTCCACTCACGTGGCCACAGCCCTGGTTCAGGCTCTCCTCACCTTGCTGGTGTTCCTACCTTCCCTCTCTCCTCCTTCCAGCCCATCTGCCAAAGAGACATTTCTAAAACAGAGCAGATCCAGTCACTTCCCTGCACAAGCCATTCTAGTGGCTCCCTTTTGTCTGTAAGGTAAATCACGGCCTCCTTTGCCTGGCACTGAAAGCCCCAAACCATCTGGATCTCATCTGCTCTTTCAGTCTTATTTCATGAACTCTGGCTCCCAAGCCAACTTGTCCCCTTGTTCTTGCCCATCTCTGGCCTTGGCCACCATGATCCAAGTGCTTCCTCATCGTGAAATGTCCCTCCACCACGACAGCCTCCCTCTTCTCATTCCAAGGCCTCCATTCTGGGGATGGGCCCAAACTGGCCGTGCTTCACTGCCCTCCTGGCTGTGCTCTTGACTCTCGGTGCCATGACTCAGCTGCCTTTTCACCTTGGAACTTCCCCAAGCACCTGGAAGAGGTACCTTCTCTCACAGGGCATTGGTCACGTCACATAACTTCTTGTTCCTCAGTTTCTTCACCTGTAAGATCTGGACAGTAATACCAGTCCTATACAGCTTCTTGGGTAATGTGAGGATCAGTCAGTCAGTCAACAAGCATTTGTGAGGTGTTTACTATGTGTCAGGCACCATAATACACATAGTAGACAGAGGAAGACAAATGAAGTAAGGTATGTCAAAATGTTTTGAATATGATAAAGCACTAAATAATTTTTTCAGTTATATGACTATTTTAAGGACTTGGAATCAAATAAGCAAATTCTAAATGGCTTCTGAAGAGAACCATGAGAAAGTGCACATTTTCTGAGCCTCTCTTAATTTAAAGGGAAAACTATTGGCCAGCATCTTTCTTTCTTTCTTTTTTATTTCATTTTTAATTTTTTTTGTGGGGCAATGAGGATTAAGTGATTTGCCCAGGGTCACACGGCTAGTAAGTGTCAAGTGTCTGAGGCCAGATTTGAACTCAGGTACTCCTGACTCCAGGGCCAGTGCTCTATCCACTGTGCCACTTAGCTGCCCCACCCCATGTGTTTTTAAAAGAGCAACAGACTAAGCAGTCTTCTGAATTCTAAATGTGGGTTCTAATCTGTCCCCCCTCCCCAGTTTTTGGGGGAAACTGACTAAAATCATTGATAAACGAGTTTAGAATTTTTTTGAGGGTTTATTGAAAGATAGTAAAAGAAAGAGAAAGATTGAAAAGAGATTTCTTATAACCTGGCAATCCTAGCCTTCCTAATCTCCCACTTCTGAAGTTCCCTGCCACCATGATGTCTCACTGCCAAAAAGGAAGCACAGTCCCACCAGCATATGCTTCCTCCTTCATGTCCTCCTCCCAGAAATGGGAGGTTCCTCAAGTTGATTGGCTGGTAGCCTTGATAGATAGTACCCACAAACAAACGTCACATCCTGAGGCCAAGGACCTTGACCGCATGGTTTGCCTTCAGAGGCCTTCTCCTCATGGCAGAGCTTTTCTACAGTAACTCTCCAGCAGGTGGCGTTATTCCAATCGTTACACCCCCCCAGCATCTTTCAAGATTTTATGCCTGTTCTACCTAAAGTTGTATGAATGCATATTGGCAGACACTGCCTGGATTGACGTCGTCCATTAGGAAATAACAAGATGCACCCCACCTTAAAGACATAATGATTATGTTTCTGTGTTGGCCAAAAATTTGATTTTCTGGCTTGGCAGCTTATTCAAAGGGAAAACATAAGATAAAAGACAGTTAAAAGGGAAATTCGAACACCTTCAGACTAATTATTTTTAAATAATATTTTCTCTCCTCTCAATAATTTTGGAAGTTACTGATTTCAAATCAGAGAGTATTTCACAGCTATAAACTGTAAACATGTACATCTAGAAAGGAAAATTTTCAGGAAACCTGCTTTCTAGTTTACACACGGTATCATAATATCCAATCATTCAACAAAGCACCTCTCAGTTCATATAATGAGGGTGGTTTGAGTCCCATACTACAGCATTCTCTTGATTAGGCTTATCTTAATCATTACATTGCCACGTGTCCTTTTAATTTATTTATAAAAAGAGTAATTTAGGAAATTGTAAGAATTCTCATTTTTCAGAGACACATGGCATTTATTAGAATTGTTCAACTCCAGAAAATCTATATCATCTATATAGAACTTTTACTCCCCAGCTAGGGTGAATGAAGTAACACACATACCCCCTTTATGTTTTATTTTGAGCTTTGTGAATTCCCTTTGTGGGATTTTCTACAGATTTTTCTCTACCGGTGAGTCATTTCATTCCAATGTACTCAAAATTCCTGCCTATGTCATGGCTGAAACACTACAGAGCGTCACATCATTTGTATGTCGATTTAGTCACATGTACTTAAAGAAAAACATACATACGAGTGTGCTGACAATTTTAAGTCTGGTTCTGTTCAGACCAGCAATTGTCTATGTTAAGAAATCCCAGTGCTGGTCCTATGCTCATCTGCTGGGAGGGTAAGGAGTCTGAAGCGACCACACACCATCTGCCTCAGCTGTTCCTCTGCTCCTGTTATCCCTCATTAAGTCAGTTAAAATAAAGAAGCCGACAAAATGTCATCATGAACTGAGAACCACATTCACTTATGTCTGTGCACAGCCATCCTCCTTAAGTCTCTGAAATGAGCACCAAACACACTACCATCCACTCTCTTCACTCAACTCAGAGAAGGCAACACTCCAAAGCAATGCCCAGGCTGACCATGAAAAGTGCAGGGAGCAAATGCCCAAAGGGGGTGACTGCGTGAAACTGGTGCCAGCTTGGGGAAGGCCACAGGAGTCTGGAATCATAACCAAAGAGGAAAAAGTCATGGGAATGCTTTTCTTTTCTTAGGAAAATAGTGAAATCCAAATCAATGCTGTAACGTTCAGAGCAGCCATAGCCACACATTTATTCTCATGAGGAATTTTCACTGCTCAGCATTTTGTTTCTTGGGCCCAATATACTTCCTAAACAGATCAGAGAATCCCATAATGCCAGAGTTGGAGAAGCCCTTAGCAGTCATCTAATCCAATTAAGATGGAAAGAATGCCCTCTATAACACACCCTCCAATGAGGCAGGTCCCTCTGCCTCCTGAGACAGCCTAGTCCACTTCTGATAGCCATTAGGAAGTTTTTCCCAGTTCCCTTACATTAAAGAAGGTGCCAACATTTGTTCAGCCATCAAGTCTCCAAAGTTGGTACAAGCACTGAGGTTACAGTACCATTTTATTTTTGTTTTTCGTTCATTCATTCATTCGTTCATTCATTTTGTGGGGCAATGAGGGCTAAGTGACTTGCCCAGGGTCACACAGCTAGTAAGTGTCAATTGTCTGAGGTCACATTTGAACTCAGGTCCTCCTGAATCCAGGGCCAGTGCTTTATCCATTGTGCCACCTAGCTGCCACTTCAGTACCATTTATAAAGTGTTGGCCAACCAAGTCTCCTGGCTAAAAATTAGACAAGTCAACTGGGTTTTTGGTTTGTTGTTTTTTGAGGTTTTTTTTTTTTTTACATTTATCGGCAATATGATGTTCTACAGAAAGGGTAACATCCAGTCTTATCTTCCTTATTTAAAAAAAAAAAGTATACCAACTTTTTATAGGGTTAGAATTACTTAAACTAAAAGAGGCCAGTCATTCTATGATTTAAACATCATTATCACACAAAATGCTACATAAAGAAGTTATACGGGCATTGACTTAGGGAATGAGATTTTCTCAGACAGCACTCTTCATATCCCTAAGGATAAGAATTCTACAATGTAAGTACTTTTTAAAATACCTGAACAGGGCAGTGGAAGACCCTTTGGAAAAAAAAAAAGGAAGAAATAATAAAATATCTGTGTAAAGTAAGGCCTTATAAAAGCTGAATGCCAGACTGTGACCTTTCATAAAATTTTAAGTCATCTTTCTCTGCTGAAACTCAAAGGCTTGCTGTTCCCAATGATTCCATATTTAGAAATAACCTTCACAAATAAAAGGCAAAATGTAGAAAGAATCAAACAAAACCAAGGGTGGAAAAACTCTAAAAGAATATCCAATAAACTACAAAGCAATGAATAGGAAATCACACCTCCCCAGTACTTGGTGGTAAGTGGCTGCCATGATCAAATCCTGCTAAAACAATTATTTTAACAATCAAACTCTGGGTATGATATTAAAAATTTCCTGGCACTAAGCTGACAACCCACTTTTTTCAAGCAATATCTGAGACCACAACAGCATCTGTATAGATCCTTAAGAAAATAATAAAATACTTTTATGATAAAAAAATTAATAAAGAGCTTAAAAAAAAAGTTGAGTGTAAAGCAGGGATTTCGCAGCTGATCAATTCGATGCAATAAATATTTCTTAAGCACCCACTATATGTACAGCACTGTTCTAGGAGCTAAGATGACAAAATTCAGATAAAACATTATCCTCTGCTTTCCAGGAGTAAAGGAATAAGATGCAAACGTTTTAGCAGGGGTCACCCTTCCCTCCCCTAAAGCCCATGAGGCACTGGGAGATCCCCACCTGGTGCTAGCACCAAGCTGTTGTCCCTTTCCCACCACAAACCCGGTTGTCTAGGGCACATCCCAAGCCTCCCTCCAGGCTGGATACTTACCCTCCCCTCTTCTCACACCTAGCAGAGGGGAATGGGAATCTCTGCTCTACTCTCCCCCAGTGGTGGGATACTCCTGTCCAGTATGCCTTCTCTATAGGACACATACTCCCACATACCCTAAGAATTCCTGGGCCTTCCCATCTTCCCTGTCACTGCATCCATGAGATCTCTGGGCCTTTGGATTTGCCCTACAGCTGAACACTCTTAGATGTGTTGTCTACTCTAATTAGAGCAGGGACTATTATCTCTTTCTCATAGTGCTTGGCACAAAGTAAGTGCTTAATAATACTTTTTTCATTTAGTTTTCATTCAACTTGTTGTAAACAAAGAGAGGAGCCTTTGCTTGAGGGAGAATCTAAGAATCTCAAACCACTGGAATAGTGGATCAGAGAGGTAAATACAGTGTTGGGTGAGGTCCAAGAGGTCATTAGTAAAGGAGGAGGAGAGACGGAGGAAGGCCTGATGGAGACAGTGGCACCTGAAGGGAATTTAAAGGATAGGTGATAGTCGGCAGGTATAGAGGACGAGGAAACACTTTCCAGTTGTAGGAAATAGCATGAGGAAAGACATGGAGGTGGCCAAATTATACAGTATGTACCAGAGCAGCAAGTAGTCCAGTTTGGCTGGAGGACAGCACGGGGTGGCAGTAATAGAAGATGGGACACGTGGGATGGAGCCAGATTGTGGAGGAACTAGAAGGCTGAGCAAAGTATTCTGGGATAGAGGGAGGCAGGAGCAGGACTCTGAAGGGCTCTGAATACAAGAGTGAAATGATCAAACCTATACAGGAGGAAAGCAAGTCTGACAGCTGTGTAAGGATAGAGGGGAGACAATGGAGGTGGAAGGACACGGCAACAGTCTATGGGGTTGGTAACAATGGCTTATAAAATGAATGAGGCTGAACTGGCAGGACTTGGAAGCTGATTAGATATGAAAAGTGAGGGAGAGAGAAGGAAGACAGACAACAGCAGAGTTCCAAACATGGGAAACTGGGGAAATGGTACCAACAGTGAGGTTTAGGGAGATGGGAAAAGTCTATCCCTTCATGGAAGGAGTGGGGAGCCTTCTTTATGATGAGAATTTTACTGTCTAATAGAATAGGATATTAGTTACAGAAGGGACCTATGAGATTGTGTGACTCCATCTTTCCATTTTTCAGATAAATGAACCAGACATGAAGAAAGAGAGTGATTTCCCCAAGCTCACAGAGATCATTAGTGGCAGAGGACACTGAAGCTAAGAGGGGCCAAGTGGCTTGCCCAGGGTCTAAGAGCTAGGAAGTGTTTGAGGCAGGATTTGAACTCAGGTCTCCCTGTTTCCAAGACAAGTGTTTTGCCCACCCCACCACCTACCTGTCAGATAAAAGAAGGAACTGTGAGGAATCTTTAAAACCAGAATAATTTGTAGTTATTTAAAACAGATAGCAAGGGGGCAGCTAGATGGTGCAGTAGATAGAGCACCAGCCCTGGATTCAGGAGGACCTGAGTTCAAAAGCGGCCTCACACACTTGACACTTACTAGCTATGTGACCCTGGGCAAGTCACTTAACCCTCATTGCCCGCAAATAAAAACAAACAAAAACAGACAGCAAATGTGGTATCCAGAAAGACTGTTTTACAGCTCCTCTGCAAAGCTGTAAGTTTCATGAGGGTAGAGACCGTCAAGTTTGATTAAACATTTATTAAATGTCTCCCAAGTGCAAGGCCTTGGGGTTAGCAAGACGATAATTAAAGGACCCTGCTCTCAAAAGCTTAAATTCTCATATGGGAATACAATAAAACACACACAGACTATGTAAATGCCAAATGGATTGTCCCACATAGACATGGTACAGGCTTATCACAGAAGGTGTTAAGTTTTCTGTGGGAGTCCTTTTGCCTCAAAAATCACCTAACCCTACAAATTAGGGTTTGATTCTCATTTTGTTGATTGTCTAGACTTGGGAAAGTAATGGAGAAAATGTTAATAATGCAGATTAAACTTAAAGTTTATACTTTTAGTTTATACCATACTTTTTTTCTTTTTTCTTTCTTTTTTTTGGGGGGCAGGGATAATTGTTAAACATTTACTAGCACACCTCTGTATATAAAGTACACTTTGTGTAATTTAAGATTCTAAATGTGGATTCTAATCTGTTCCCCCAGTTTTGGGGGAAACTGACTAAAATCACTGATAAAATGAGTTTAGGTTTTAAAGGGTTTATTGAAAGATAGAAAGAAAAAGATTGAGAACAGAATTCCAACAGCCTGGCATTCCTATCTTTCCTCAAATTTCCTGTGAAGTCCTCTGCTGCCACCACCACCATCAAGTCAGGAACCCAAAAGAGCGAGAGCTCTCCACCCAGGCTCTCTTTCCTCCTTCCTGTCTCCTCCCAGAAAATAGGAGGCTCCTCAAGTTGATTGGCTGGTAGCCTTGATAGACAGCACTCATGAGCAAACACCATTTCCTGACGCCAAGGAAAAGCCACATGGCCTTGCCCTCTGAGGCATTTTCCTCATGGCAGAGCTTTCCCATAGCAAGTCTCCAGTAGGTGGCATCATTCCAATCATTACAACCTAAAAGGTCAGTTTAACTGGAATAGAGTTTGTGTGACGATAAGTAATATGAAAAAAGACTGAAATTGTAAGTAGAGGCCAGGATCCTTTCTGTTTTAAATGCGACACTAAGGATTTTGTATTTTATTGTAGAGACAACAGGGAACCAATAAAGCTTTTTGAGAAAGGCAGTGGGGGCTGGGGCCAAGACGGTAGAATAGAGGAAGACTCAGCTGAGCTCTCTCAACATTCCCCTCCAAACAACCTTAAAATAATACCTTGGGGGCAGCTAGGTGGTGCAGTGGATAAAGCACAGTCACTGGATTCAGGAGGTCCTGAGTTCAAATCCAGCCTCAGACACCTGACACTTACTAGCTGTGTGATCCTGGGCAAGTCACTTAACCCCCATTGCCCTGCAAAAAACCAAACCAAACCAAAACAAAACAAAAACCCTCACAGTCAACAAAAGGCCAGAGTGAGACATCCTTCCAGTTCAAGACAAGTTAAAAATTTGGAAAGAGAGATCTGTGACAGTGGGATGGAGGCTAATCTAGAGACGAGATGGATGAAACACCAATGGTGGGAGTAGGTGGTGGTGACAAGAGGCAGCAGCAGCTCTGAGAGCTCTCAAGTCAGAGATAATGGTAAAGGGACCTGGCAACTGGTCAGAAAGAGATTACAGAGTACCTCTGTGCTATGGATGCAGGACCAAGAGTAACAAAGTTCCAAATCAAGAAGTAGTGTGGAAACATAGCAAACAACCAAGTACCTCACTATAAGCTACTATGGTGATGGAGAAGATCAAGACACAAATTCAGAAGAATAAAATGAATTCAAAACAACCACAAGCAAAACCTCTAAGAAAAAAAGTGAAATTAGACATGTGGCAAACAAGATTCTTAGAGTAAAAAAAAATGATTTTCAAAATCAATTAAGAGTGATAAGGAGGGGCAGATAGGTGGCACAGTGGATAGAGCACCTGCCCTGGAGTCAGGAGTACCTGAGTTCAAATCAGGCCTCAGACATTTGACACTTACTAGTGTGTGACCCTGGGCAAGTCACTTAACCCCAATTGCCTCACCAAAAAAAAAAAGAGTGATAGAGGAAAAATTAGGTAAAGAAATGAAAGCAAAAGAAGAAATCAAGAAAAGATAACAGTTTGGTAAAAGAAAATACTTTAAAAACCAGTGTTAGTCTAATAGAAAAACATACAAAAATTCACAGATGAAAATAAGCCCTTTAAATGCAGAATTGGTCAAATGAAGAAAAAAAGGTACACATGTTCACTGAAGAAAATAATTCCTTTAAAATAAGAATTGAACAAGTAGAAGCTAAAGAATGACTCCATGAGACACCAAGAAATAATAAAACAAAGTCAAAAGAATGAAAAAAATAGAAGAACATGTGAAATATCTCATTGGAAAAATAACTAACCTGAAAAATAGATCAAAGAGAGATATTTTTAAAATTACCAGATTACCTGAAAGCCGTGATCAAAGAAAGAGCCTAGACATTATATTTCAAGAGACTGTCAAGGAAAATGGTTATTTAATGAAATAGCAGATTTTGAAGCATTCCTGATGAAAAGAGGTAAATAGAAACTTTGACTTTCAAACAGAAGACTCAAGAAGAATATAAAAATGTAAATATGAAAGAGAAATAAGGTACTTAGGTTAAACTGTGTACCTTTCTATATGGAAAGATGATCCATATGCCTTATAAGTACTTTATCATTATTAGGGCAGTTAGAAGGATTCTACATAGAAAGAGGGTGCAGGAGTAATTAAATTATGTAGGAATTATATTAAAAAATGGATAGGTGAGAAAGAGGGATGCCCTGGAAGAAGGGAGAAAGGAAAGGAAGAATGGGGAAAATTATCTCACATTAAAGAAATGTGTGGGAAAGAGCTTTTATACTGAAGAGGAAAATGGTAGTAGGAGGGGCAACACTTGAACCTCATTCACATCTAAACTGGTTCAAAATGGGAAGAAATATATATTCGAAAGGTAACAGAAATCTATCTTACACAACAGGGAAGTAGAAGGTGAAGGGGATAAGGGAAAGGGGGTGTGTGTGTGTGTGTGTGTGTGTGTGTGTGTGTGTGTGTGTAAGAGAAAGAGAGAGAGAGAGAGAAAGAGAGAGAGAGAGAGAGAGAGAGAGAGAGAGAGAGAGAGAGAGAGAGAGAGAGAGAAGGGAGGGCAGATAAAAGAAGACAGCTGTCAAAAGGAAAACAGATTTTAAAGGAGGGAACAGGACAAAAAGAGAGAAGAAAAACAAAAAGAAAATAGGTTGGAGAGAAATGCATAGTTAGTTATCATAATCATGAAAGGCCTCATTTCTCAAATATATAGGGAACCAGGCAAATTTATTAAAATAAAAGCCATACTCCAGTTGGTAAATGGTCAAAGGAAATAAATAGGTGGTCTTCAGAAGAAGAAATCAAAGCTATCAACAGTCAAGTAAAAAAGTTCTAAATCGCTACTGCTGAGAGAAATGTAAATTAAAACAACTCTAAGATACCACCCTACATCTATCCAATTAGCTAATATGACAAAAAAGGGAAATTATAAATGTTGGAGAAGATGTGGGAAAACTGGAACACTAACGTACTGGGGTTTTTTTTGTTGTTGTTTTTTTTGCGGGGCAAAGGGGGCTAAGTGACTTGCCCAGGGTCACACAGCTAGTAAGTGTCAAATGTCTGAGGCCGGATTTGAACTCAGGTACTCCTGAATCCAGGGCCGGTGCTTTATCCACTGCGCCACCTAGCTGCCCCACTAATGTACTGTTGATAGAGTTGTGAACTGATCCAACCATTCTGGAGAACAATTTGAAACCATGCCCATAAGGCAATAAAACTGTGCATACCCTTTGAACTACTAGGTCTATATCCCAAAGAGATCAAAGAAAGAGAAAAGGACTTATTTGAAAAAAAATATTTATAGCAGCTCTTTTTGTGGTAGCAAAGCATTGGAAATTGAGGGGATGCCCATCATTTGGGGAATGGCTGAACAAGTTGGGGTATATGATTGTGATGGAATACTATTGTGCTATAAGAAATGATAAGCCAGATGGTTTCAGAAAACCCAGGGAATGCTTATCAACTCATGCAAAATGAAGTGAGCAGAACCATAAGATTACTGTGCACATTAACAGCAATATTTTAAGGATGATTAACTGTGAAAGTCTTAGCTACTCTGATGAAGACAATGATCTAAAACAATTCCAAAGCACCCATGCTGAAAAATGCTAAACACTGCCAGAGAAAGAAATGATGATCTCTGAATGCAGATTGAAACATGCTTTTTTAAAAACTTCATTTTTGTTTTATATTGTTTTTCTTTTGCAATATGACTAATATGGAATTATGTCTGGCCCTCTGAAGGAAGGAGGGGGAAGACAGGGGGGAAGGAGAGAATTTGGAATTCTAAATTTTACAAAATGATTGTCAAAATTTTTTTTTACATGTAATTGGGAAATACCTAACCAAAATTAAAAAAAAAATTTATAAAGAGAAGGGAAGTGACATGATCTGAACTATGTTTTAGGAGTATCAATTTGGAAGCATATAGAGGATGGATTGGAAAGGGAAGAGATTAGAAGCCAAGTGGCCAACTGTAATAATCAAGAAAGCAGTCAATCCTTTCTGTGGCTTTCTGTGCCAGATGAGGTGTGCCAGGCAGTCAACAGTGGCAAAAGATGCATAAAGACATCAAGAAAGATGAAGACTGAGAAAAAAGCCCTGAATTTAACAGTTAATGGACTGCTGAGAACTTTGGAGAGAGCAGTTTCAGGCAAGTGGCAGAGTAAAAGCCAGACTTCAACGGATAGAGAAGAGACCATGAGGTGCCAGAAAACAGAGGCCGTTGAGGTAGGTGACCTCCATTTGAGGCCTTTGTCTGTGCTAGTGAAGGTAAAGCTTTACCTCTCTCAGTGTCTTCTGCAGAGCTGATCCCATGGTACATTAAAACAGGACACTATTGGCATATGAAGGACAGATGCAGCAAAGCTTCCTGGAACCTTTGGCCAGTCATTGGAGCTAGTAACTGCTTCAAAAGTGAGCGCTCTGGAAGTTTTTTACCACCATTTAAGCTAAAGCATCTCTGAGTGTTGTGTTAGCTCTACCCTTCCCACCTAGTTTGGCAGGAATTTAAAGGACAAAGCGCCCTCCACGTCAGTATCCTTTGCATGGAGCATCTTCTCTGGCCCCCTTCTTGTCACCAGTGTTACTGTATAGGGGCTGAGGAAGTCACAGGTGTCTTGATACACATCGGTCACATCATTTCCCTTCCCTGGAAAAAAAGCAGCTGCTTCCCATTTGAAATGAAGAAATGGAGGCAAAGAAAAATGTAGTATTACTTTCTCAAGGTTTTTCTAGGAAGTGGAGGAAGAGCCAAGAGTGTAAGAAGCATGAGCTCCTGGGCCAGGGCTTCTAACTCCCCTATGATGGTTCTCTGTGAAGAGGCTTTTCACTGGGGTGATTAGGCAGTTCTAGAGACCAGGCAATTAGGGGCTGCTGAGAAAGAGTAGCTATCTGCTGCTAGCACCATCCAGCCACACATATGGAATGGATCATACATGAAAATAGAAGGCTGGAGGTCCCTCTGGGGAGAAGAGATAGTAAAAGGACACTTAGGGAGTTACTCATCATTTTCTGAAACACAGCAGTAAGGAATGGCCACATCCAGATTTTAGTAATATTTGCCACAAATCAGCAGGATTCAAAAATTCCTGGCACGTACAGGGAGGGACCTTTAGAGTAGGATGTAGTAAGTACTTTTAAATGGTTAAGAGTTAAACCACATCGGGGGCAGTAAGGTAGCACAGTGGATAAAGCACCAGCCCTGGAATCAGGAGGACCTGAGTTCAAATCTGGCCTCAGACACTTGACACTCTCTAGCTGTGTGACCCTGGGCAAGTCACTTAATCCTCACTGCCCCACAAAACAAACAAACAAACGAAAAAGAGTTAAGCCACATCAAACAGGAAGGTTGCTTGATACATCATCATAAATCACTCTCCAAGTGAATTTAAAATAAAATGGAAAAGTCCAAGAGCACAGCACAAAGGACATTTGGATCAGAGGGCTCTTCAAGACCACCCAGCCCAACGGCCTCATTTGACAGATCAGGTCATTGCCACTGCAAGGACCAGAACCTGGACTTTGTGGCACTTTTCCCTGTGATTCCATGTTTTCTGTGTGGCATCAGGAGGCATGGGAGCTCTGTGGGACTAGATGAGGTGATAAGGGTTCCAAATGGAATTTTTAATTAGTCATAGCAGCTTCAAACATTACACAAAGGTACACAGGACACAAGCTCAAGGAATGCCTGAATCTGTAAAGGTGTTTTTGAGTGGGATAGCCCCTTTCCTTCCATGTCTGTGTAAGAATGTGTGTCAGTCTCCCTGGGACTGCCTGCTAACAGCCTAAGAATCAGTTCTGAGCTTGACTGGCCAAATCTATATTTGAGCTGCCTATCTCTGGGCTCATTGTGTCCTAAGATGGTAAGTACTAGTACTAGTACTCTACTTCACAGGGCTGTGGTGAAGATGGAACTTTGGAGAAACATGAGTTGTTCTTCTTGGTGGTTTCTCAGGATAGTGGTTGAAGAGGAGAGTTTGAAGGGAAGAGGCTATGGTTATGGCCCTTCCTACATATTTATTAAGCAACCACAAAAGGAGACAGAAGGATGAAGCTGCCGATGACTTCATTCATTCAACAAAGACCAAATGGTAAATGTAGGGGCGAGTCATGACCAACACAAGAGTGTGAGCTATCAAAGTCTGCTCCAGGCTGGCGTTCACCCCCAAAGGCCGAGTAACCAACCCCAGACAACAAGTTTAAACCAAACCCACCTGCCCTGACACAGAAAAGCCAATCTTATGCTAAGCATAGGAGCTCTTATTATTAAGACTACTCATCACTTATTAAAGTCTTGAGGTTGGGTTTCTCGGCTCCTTAAGCTGTATCTGCAGAGTAAACAGGCAAGTCCCAGGTGAGATCCAAACGAAGACCAGCAACTTCCAGCTTTTTAACAGCCTGTTCCTTCCATATCACAGACAAAGGTTATAGCAGAAAAGTTGTGTAACAAGAACAGAAACACTTCTCAGGCAAACTCCTCTGAGACAATCCTCTGCTACACTCTGACGATGTGTGGAGAAAGTTTCTGGATGAGTTCCTAGGTCTTAGAAACAAGTTTATTGTTGGATATATCACTTGAAGTTGCCTTGCTTCACCTTTTATAACATGAAGGCTGCAATTGCTGGTATGCTTTGAAATATATATATATATGCACACACACACATATATGAAATATGTGTATGAAAATTGGTTGTGGAAAAAAGTATTTAAAGGGAAATACAGGGGCAACTAGGTGGCGCAGTGGGTAGAACACTGGCCCTGCAGTCAGGAGGACCTGAGTTCAAATCCGACCTCAGACACTTGACACTTACTAGCTGTGTGACCTGGACAAGTCACTTAACCTCAACTGCCTCGCCCCCCACCCCAAAAAAGGGGAAATACAGCTAAGAAGAAAATTTTAGTGACATTAATTATATTAATAAAGATTCTACATGGGATTATTGGCTTCAGAATTTTCCTTTCCCAGAAGTAACAATTTTGCGTTATGCTAGATGACCCTAAATTCCTTTTCTGTACTCTAAAAGCCTCCTAGACAATACAGGTTTTATCATGAATCCCTTGTTTCCTTCAAAATTCTGCTCAAACTATGTCTCTTATGTGAGGTTTTCCCTGATCTCCCCACCTGCGAGGGCCCTCCCCCCAAAATAATGACCTGGCCTTTATTTTGTATACATTGCTACAGGTACATGTGGCCTCCCTGGATAGAAAGTAAACTTCCCAAGGACAGAGGAGATTTCATTCCTGTCTTTGTATTCCTACTACCTGGCACATAGTAGGTGCTTACTGGAAATGTGTTGACTGGAAATCCAAAGGACTCTGAAGTTATGAATGGAAGGTCTACTTCATAATATTCAGAGAGGCCCCACACAAGAATCTCTGTGGAAGAATTTACCTACTCCTGACCACTACCTCTGGCATCCTCAGCGTCAAGAAAAGAATGTGAATTAACTCAGCAAGTTAGCCAGGATCCAACAAGGTAAACCTGCCTGGTGCCCTCCAAAACCACAGACGCAAAAAGAAAGGGGGGTAAAAGTACTCAAGAAAAAATGTATCATTCTCATCACAATTAGAGCAATGGGTACAAACAAATTCTTAGCATTTAAGTTGGCTGCCTGTCCTAGTTACTTTCTCTATCCATACTAACAACTAAATCAAGAAATGAGAGGGTTTGGGTTTTTTTTTCACTACAGAGGAGCAGAGAAGAAGAAAATGGCCAAAGGAAAAAGTTATTTCATCAGGGAATTTAAAATGGACATTTTTAATCTTGAAGAATCCTCCTAAAACAATGACAACTATGTGTGACATGATTCAGTATGAAAAATATTGTGATATGTACTAAGAAAAATTCATATTCTGTAGAAAGATGGAAATATAATTGGATTTGTCATGTCAAAGTATTTGTATCAGGTTTGCAGATAATATGGAATGACATGCTCCTCTGCTAATAAAGAGTAAAGTTGGCCAAGTAAATAAACTCTTTTTCTACTGTAAGGAAATACGTGCACCAATGAAGCAATCTTTTCAGCACAAAAGAAACTTAATACGCTAACCACATGAAAAGCGATCTCTATGGGAATAGCAGAGTTGCTAAAATCCAAGTCAGTTTGTATTAAATCGTCAAGCGTGTTTATGTAAAACAGGCCTCTTTTAGAATGACCACCAAGAGGAAATCATTTTGTTCAAACCAAAAAAGTGATACCTGTATTTCATTTAATACTTACTACCATAAGCATGAAAGAGAGAGAGCAAGAATGAGCCTCTGTTTCAAGATTTGGACTCATCTCATCAGCTTTCTGTCGAGAGGCATTATTCTGGATTCTTTTGTAAACACAGTCTCTAAAGGGGTAAACATTACTAGAAGTATAACAAGGAAGAATGAGAGAGATTTTGCATCCTATTTTAAAATAACTCCATTCTCTTTCACCAAACAGGGAGAGACTACATAAGACAAGGAAAACTTCTGACACCTGTGCCAAACTATTTCATCATGAAAATTAATGCGATTACACTCTTTTGTGACTGATTAGCTCAGCCATTCAAAGAAGGCAAGATGTATTCCTCTAGAAGTAGGTAATCCAAAAGCCTGTATTTCTACAGGCAAAAGTGCACGTAGACACCCATGGAGTCCTACACTGAGAGAGTGTAAGCTACTTTTCTAGAAGCTACTGAAAACCAGAAATGGAAATAAAGGCATAATCCACGTGCATTTGTATCACTGTTCACAACTGTATTCTTGGTGGCAGCCAAGAATTAAAAACAAAATGGGAACCCATTATTTGGGGAATGGCTAAAAACAACAACTATGGCATATGAATATAATTGTGCAGTAAGTTACAATAAATATGAAGGATTCAGGGACATGAGGGAGCACAGATACAAACTTATGAAGAGCTCCTAGGTGCCTACAGGATCAAACAGAAAGACTTATGGATCAAAATGAGGTAGTACTGGTCAAGTGCTTAGCACAATGCCTACACACAGTAGGTGCTTAATAAAGGCCTGTCCCCTCCCAGAATGTAAAGGCCCTCAAAGTCTGGCCCCATGCTATCTTTTCATTTCACTCTCCTCAGAGAACTCTGGGATCCAGCTGCCCTGTCCATCTCCCCACGCTGACTTTGCACTGGCCTCCCTTGGGCCTGGAATCCTCTCCTTCTTCATTTCTGCCTCTCAGCTTCCCTGGATTCCTTCAAGACTCAGCCCAAATTCGACTTTCTTCGGGAAAGGAGGCCTTTACCTTCCCTTGGCTGTCAGTGCTTTGCCCTCGGCGATGACCTTATATCTGCTCTATATGTGTATATTGCATGTCCTCCCCATTAGGAGAATGCTCCTTGAAGGAGGAGCATGTTTTTCTGCCTTCCTCTGGATCCCCAGGGCTTGGCACAACGAATGGTACACAGTAAGAACCTAACAAATGCTTGTTGACTGACTCCAATCTTAACTATACAGCATCCAAGTTAAGTGTAACACGGGAATTAAGTAGAAGAGGGATGAGGAATCCTACTGGGAATTCCTTGGCACCAAAATGGAATCTATGACAGCTGTGTGTTTGTCACATGAGGAATTAAGCTACAAACTTTCCCTAGAACTCCATCGGAAGGGGGCCTCTCTCACTGCAGGGCCCAAGAATGTGGCAAAGAAGGTTCAAGATTAAAAAAATGGAAATTGCCTTTAAACCTAACCCCTCATCCGCCGCCCCCCCATCCAAAATACACTGGGCAGGGCAAACAATCCCCAAATCGTGATGGAGAGCACAGATGTAGCACAATTTTACACGTAGCTTGAATGGAAGGATCTGGACCCATCGAGGATCACAGGTCAAAGAAGGCCCTAGTGAAACCACTTGGTGTTAGAAGGACTGAAAAGGTACCCGAAGGAAATCATGGATGGCATATGTACATGTGTAAAAATAAAATAGCCAGTATCTTAAAGACTATTTATTTTTAAAACCTGCCACAACTATGGTCTAAAAATATGTTAGACAGTTTCCATGACCATGGACAACATCCCAGCTCTATTTTTAGAGACTTTTTGGAAAGATCAAAGCTGAAAGTCCCTTCTATTGGCTGCCTCCCAGGACCCTAATCTTTGTTTACTTTTCATTTACTACACAAAGACAAAGGGGGGGATCTGCCTGGGTACCCCATCCCTTGGGTGAGACACAGGACAGACATAGGGGAAGGCAGGCCGGGGGGACAGAAGTAAGGCTAGAGAAGCTGAAGGTGTGAACAAAAGTGTGGGGCTCCAATAACTGATATGGATCCGAGGTAGGAAATCCAGCCTTTTGTCCTGACACCATAAACCAAACCTTCACAGGCTGGTTCCTTTTTTTGGCAAGAACAATGTGGGTCAGTGAGCTTAAGTAGACGGAAAAAGAAAGATGCTGAACCCTAGTGTTTCCAGATAGCCTCAGTCCTCTCCCCACCCAAAGCCCCTGCAGTGGGGCTTCGTGTCTCTTGGAATATTTATGGGAATGGAGAAGTCAAGTACAAGGCACCATGGTGGTAAATAAAGCAAGTCAAGGGGACGCATAATGACTTACTTTAGAGGAACAAGCAGTACACTTGTCAAAGGCCAGGCTGACAGGAAGGACGTGATCAAATCTTGATAGAAACCCTCGGATCTGAAAACAAAAGAGGAAAAATCCACATGAGACTACAATGAACAGCTCCCCCAAATCCAAGTTTCATGCCTGCCAAGGAGGGGAATGGGCCAGATAGGGCAGCCTGGCTTCCCATCATTCCCTTAAAAACAACAGTGAATACAGAACTTGGCCCTGCAATCCCTCTGGGGGCAGCAGCTCTGAGACCTTGACATTTTCCACCATTAAATTCATCTGTATGTGTTTGACTTAATGTAAGGTAGAGACACAGCAGTGTTTCAGGGCAGGCTGCTCCTAATAAGTAATGGAACAGCACCACCTGGAGTAAAAGACTCTTGACTGCAGATGATTTAAGAAAAGTCTGATAGGGGAAATCCAAGACAAATGAGCTTCAAAATCTAATGGCTAAAAAAAAGGTGATTTAGACCAGTGTTGTCAAACTCAAATAGAAATGGGGGCCACAAAAGCATACATAAGGATCCCTATGGGCAGCAGAGTGACTTATCTGCAATGTTTTAAAATGTAAGATTATCTGTTTCATTGGATTATTAGTCTGCTCAACATTTCCCAATTACATTTTTTTGTGTGGGGGGCAATGGGGGTTAACTGAATAGCCCAGGGTCACACAGCTAGTAAGTGTCAAGTGCCTGAGGCAGGATTTGAACTCAGGTCCTCCTGAATCCAGGGCCAGTGCTTTATCCACTGTACCACCTAGCTGCCCCCTCCCAATTACATTTTAATCTGGTTCAAGTCACACTTTGGAGGGTCATGGGCTACAGGTGGCCCACTGGCTGAATTTCTAACACTTCTGATTTAGACCACAGAATACCTCTTAAAGTCAATTAATATTGCCAAATGTCCTGTGCTGACCCGTTCTATTTACCATATAGCATGAAAAAGCATCCTCCATGGTAGGACTGGGAGGGGAGGGGAATATAAATTTGGAATGTTGTACATAATGTCAAAAATCTTTATTTATTGGTTAACTTTGCTGAACACTTTTTTCGTTCTTTGTTATAAGAGTAAATCTCTGGGAAGGGCTGGGGGGAGGGATAAAATTGGAAATGTTAGTGATATAAAAACAAAAGATACCAATAAATTGTATTTTTTTAAAAATGCACTTTTTACCTTTTAATACTTAACAATTTTTTGAGAACATAAATCAACAGGAACATATTAAACTTTTCAAAACAGCAAAAACAAACAACAGAAAGTGTTCCACCAACAGAATGTGCCAATGTAATAACCACCTGCCGTACTTTTGAGTTAGGCTAGTTACATGTTGGCATTTCCCAATCTGTAAAATGAAAGAATTGAAATAGGTGATCTCTAGAATCCCTTCTGGCAGACAGGTGGTATAGTGAATAGAGCTCTGGACCCTGGAGACAAAAAGACCTGAGTTCAAATTCAACCTCGGACCACTGCTAGCTGGATGATGCGGGATGAGTCACTTAATCCTTCTCAGCCCCAGTTTCCTCATGTGTAAAATGAGAACAAGAACAGCACCTACCTCCCATGTATTTGAAAAGTGCTTTATAAACTTTAAAGCGATATATAAATACTAGCCATTATTATTAACATTCAATAAGCCTATGGGGATGCTTATAGCAAATATCAAACCATTTCATTACTAGCGGTAAACTTACTATTGGAAGGATATACTTGGAAGGGACTATCCCGATATTTTCATATACCTAGCACTATGCAACACGATCTAACTTTAATCGAAGAACAGAGTTTGTCTCTTTTAGAAATAAGCAATGATTAATTAGAAATGACGATGATGAATCTTGGGAAATGCAGCAGTCTCTCAGTTTCACATACCTCAGCAGCACCACACTGACCATTTCCCAATGCCAGGCCCAAATCCTTGGTAGTTGCCAGCGAAGGGCAGGGCAGAAAACATTCTGTTCAGGGCCTCATTGCCTCAGAACAGAGCCAGAAGAACTGCTTACACAAGGGCTACAATCATGTAAAGGAAAACAAAACTAAGACATGAGAGTTCTGCTTGGGGCAGTGGGGATGGAGCATGGGCTGTCTCCCTCCTCTTGGCAAAGGGGGCTGTGGATGCAGAGAGAAGCATTCTGTGGCTAGCCAGAGCCAATGGGCTTTTGGGTTTTGTGAAAGTATATCTGTTCCAAAGAAGGGTCCTGGGGGGGTTCTTTTAGCAGTCGGGGGGGGGTGGGTAGAGAAAAGGGAAGGGGGAGTGACAGCAATATAAAAAATTACATTTAAACTAAAAAACCCACAAGAGCTCAGTGCATGATACTAAACAGAGGTTAATAAATAACTATTCAAGTGGCCCATAGGAATATTATTAGTCTTATGACAGGACTTGGCAGTTATAGATGCAAAAGAATGTTGGAATTGAAAGAGTAGTTCGAATCCCCTGTACCTCAATTAAGAATCTTAATAATAGCCTTTTGCATTTACTTTGAGTAAGCTTTGTCTTCTGTATCAAAGCTTGCCATATTTTACTTTAATTAAAAAGCATACATAGTTATCATTAATAGTTTAATTTTCAAAAGCTTACCACTTTTTTATGCACACAGAATAATACTGAGATGCCTTTGCTAAAGCAGCTCATGTTGAGCAAAAGAGAGGAAAGGGGTGGGGGAGATGAGATGGGGAGAGAAGAGAGGAGAGATGGAGAGAGGGGAGGAGAGAAGGAAGAAATGAAAGGGGGAGAGAAGAGGGGGGAGAGAGGAAAATAGAGGCAGGGAGAGGGGGAAAGATGAGATGGAGAAAGAGAAGAGAGCAGGAATGGGGGGAAGACAGGGAAAGAGGAGGGAAGGAAAGAGAAAAAGAAAGGAAAGGGGAGAACTAGGTGCCACAGTGGATAGAGTACCAGCCCTAGATTCAGGAGAACCCAAGTTCAAATCTGGACTCAAACACTTGACACTTACTAGCCGCGTGACCCTGAGCAAGTCACTTAACCCCAATTGCCTCACTAAAAAAAAAAAAAGAAAAGGAGAGGGAAGGGGGGACAGAGGAAGAGATAAGGAGAAAGAGGAAAAGAGATGGAGAGAGGGGGGGAGAGAGAAGAGGAGAGAGGAAGAGAGGAGAATATTCTCGTCAGGCAACACCTTTGCTACACAATCATCTGTGCAAACTTGGTGTGCCCAGAGAGTGGTTTTATTAGGAAGAGGTGATTAATTTTCAGAAGGAATGGTGTTTAACAACAACTGCAAGCACATTTATATTCATAAAGCTGAGAAAAGAAGGCCTAAAGCTAAGCAGACCTGATTCCAACTTAGGGTAAATCAAAACAGAAAAGCTCCTCTTGGGGCACTCGAATAACCTACTTTTTTCTGCCTCAGGTCTCCAGGCTTAACCAAGGTCCAAACCAAAAAGGAGAAAAGGGCATTTCTACACCTAAATACTTACCCTATTTAGTTCTTGTCTATAATGCTGCAATTCAAGTTTTCCTTTTATTTCTACCTTTTCCCCTCACCAGCCTTTAAATCTTTTGTGCTGCTAACTGCACTGTTTCCCCACAACTTGTGCTCAGAAACAAAAATGAGGAACAGGTAAGAGTGAGCTCCCTGATACTTTTTTTTTTTTTTTTTTGGCGGGGGCCATAGGAGCTAAGTGACTTGCTCAGGGTCACACAGCTAGTAAGTGTCAAGTGTCTGAGGCTGGATTTGAACTCAGGTCCTCCTGAATCCAGGGCCGGGGCTTTATCCACTGTGCCACCTAGCTGCCCCCTCCCTGACACTTCTTTCAGTCCTTCTTTAGCCCTGCACAGCTTGCCTCTAGTGAGCCCACATGCAACAGGAGTCCTCAGACACCTAGTTGTAGCACTGGCCCCTTGGGAAGCAGTATGGTCCAGCCTGTGGTCCCCTTCTCAGAATCATATTTTTAAATGCATAAAATCAAATGCATAGATGGACTCAGGGGACAGAATGAGACACACCAATGTGTGTCTCATGGCCAATGCTGGAATTTGTTTTGCTTGACAGTGAATATTTGTTACAAGGATTTTGTTTTTATTCTGTTTTGTTTGGGGTTTTTTTCTTTTTGGTTTGTTTTGCTTTTTCCCAATGGAGAAGGGTAGGGAAAGAAAACTGATTTTTGCTAATTAAAATTTTTTTTTTCAATAAAATACAAAGTGCTACAATGAAAACCGATTATTGAAATAAAGACCTTTTCTCCCATCCAAGTTCATAGACTCCCTGAAATCTGTTAAGAACCTGTGGTCTACAGAATCTGACCAGTTTCTCAATACCTTTAGGGATGCCTCCTAAGTCAATGCACACTTGTGACCTTTCCTGGCAAAGAACACACGAGCATGTTCCAGACAACACTGCCATGACTGAATTCCATCAACATGTGAAACTTCACACATCACTCAGTTCACTGCACACTGTTAGCACTGTTCCTGGGTTCCCTTGTTTCACCTAATGTGTATTTCACAAAACCAACTACTAGCATTAGGAAGGCATCCCTAGACTTGGCCAGCTGTCCTGAGATCTCAGCCCTTGCTATTTTCTATCTGGAGGCTCTCATCAGTCACTCCCCAATATGGAGCTGTGTCATTATCAACTCTCCTTTGTGACTCACTGCTCGGTAATCTTTCTTCAAACAGTAATTTCCCTCCCACCTCCATTTTATGACCCTTGAACTTAGCCTGGTATTGCAGAAACTTCTTCTTTCCCCTCTCCCACTCCCAATGTAGTTATTTTAAAACCCAGCTAAACACAAACAGAACTCTACCCGAAAGGAGAGAGTCAGTGTTTCCCCCTGGTTGAGATGCGTGGGTTAAAGATCCATCAAGTGACTCACACAACTGTTCTCTATGCCTCAGGTTTCTACCCTCTAAAGTAGAAGTGGTGGGTATTTGGTTATAACAAAAAATCAGAGCAGGAATGTTATATCCTCACAACAACCAAACTTGGCTCCAGAGAAGAGCTGAGAAAACATGTCTCTTACCCTTTGTTACGGAGGCTATGTACGTGGCATGCTGCATTTGCAGACAGACAAAATGTACTGGATAGTGCTTTATTCCCTCTTTCTGTTACAAGGTATGGCTTACTGGATAAAGGAAGGAGAAGGGATATATTTGTAAATGAATGCAGTTAAAACAAAAGGTATGAAAAAATAAAATAAAATGGGTTTTTAGGATTTTTAGGGTGGATAGAGAGAGGCAGCCTGGACATGAGGAAGACCTGAGTTTAAATCCTGCCTCTGACATATATTGGCTCTAAAATTTTAAGTGGCAAAACAGAAATTAATCTGCATTGGTAGGAATATTCTTGCACCAATGAATTCATAGATCAAGTTACCACCACCACCAAGAAATTTTTCATAATGGTGAACAAGGTTAGAATATATGTGTCTGTGTGTGTTAGTTATACTGAAAACCAAAACAGACATATATGAAAAAAATAAAATGTCTCTTTTGATCTTGCTTACACCCACTGTTTTTCTGTCTCCAGCCAGTGAGATAATTGCAGTAGCCCTGATTGGGCTCATGAGGAGCACACAGGCAATTAGCTATGATTCCAAATGCCTCCTTAAAAGACAAAAGCATCTATGAGGGGAAAGAAGAGAGCAGAAGAAACAAAGTTTCATTGTTTTTCTAAACTTTCTAGAACAAATATTAGTGTTCCATCAATAAAGATTTGTATGGTCTTCTTTGTATGGTTCTAAGAGGTTGGTCATTCACATGTGCCAACTGCATGTTATAAGCCAGTCTTTTTTTTTAAATCAACTTTAATAAATGGCCACTTGGCACTGAAGATGTGTGCAAGCACAAGTAATTTAATAATAATAGCATTTATATAGTACCTGATGTGTGCCAAGTACTGTGCTAAGCACTTTATAAATATTATCTCCTCTGCTGCTAACAACAACCCTGGGAAGTAGGTCCTAGTATCATTCTCATAGTAAATGTCTGAGGCTGGATTTGATTTCAGATCTTTTTGACTGTTGGTCCAGTGTCACTATGGAAATCCAGAGCTCCCACTGAAAAATATTTCCAAAGAAAGATCCATTTATCTCCTCCAGCTTTCCTATGCCAACCTATCCCTACCCTTGTGCCTCCTTACTTCCCATTCTCAGCATAGAAATATGGGGAAAATGGGGGCAGCTAGGTGGCACAGTGGCTAAAGCACCAGCCCTGGGTTCAGGAAGACCCAAGTTCAAATCCAACCTCAGACAGTTGTGTGACTCAGGACAAGTCACTCAACCCTCATTGGAAGGGAGGAAGGGAGGAAGGGAGGAAGGGAGGAAGGGAGGAAGGGAGGAAGGGAGGAAGGGAGGAAGGGAGGAAGGGAGGGAGGGAGGGAGGGAGGGAGGGAGGGAGGGAGGAAGGAAGGAAGGAAGGAAGGAAGGAAGGAAGGAAGGAAGGAAGGAAGGAAGGAAGGAAGGAAGGAAGGAAGGAAGGAAGGAAGGAAGGAAGGAAGGAAGGAAGGAAGGAAGAAAAACATGGGAAAAGAAAGTGGTAAGCAGACAGCTCTTTATGTGTAGAGGTCATTCCTTCTAATTCCCTCATTTTACAGATGAGAAAACCAAGGCCCATATAATATGTATATGTGCACGTGCCCCCACCCCCACCAACTGTAACCTGTTAATTTAACTTTACATCAGCTTCTTTCAGGTTTAGAAATATTTCTAGGGACTAGAGTTCACATGACTGCAAACCAACCTCCAATGTAAGATACATCTTGGCTGAAGAGAGGCCTTTTAATTAAGTTTAAGGCCCAAATGAAAAAGGTTGCTATTGCACAACTGCTAGCAAGCCACAGGGCCCCCTCCTTTACAGAACAGCTTCAGTCAGTATCACTGTCACACCTTTCCTCAAAGCACTAAATCTCTAAGGGGTAGAAGAACCTGGGTCCAGCTGGCTTTGAGCCATCATCCTAGGAAACGTCAAGAGAATGAAGTCGGCCCTTGATTGATTCCTTGGCAGTCTTTCAGTTAGTTCTTCTACCCCCACAAACTCCTCTGTTTTGAATCTCAGCTTAGTTTTCCAACTTGTTTCTTATGAGAATAAGTGGGCGCTCACATTTTAGTCAGGATTGTTTCAGCAGCTAATCACCCTAAGTTCTTGGACTCTTGCAATATATCAATTTGTTCAACTGGAAGAGTCATTCATAAATCCTTTAGAGATGACTTATGGTGTATAAGAAAGCCCCTCCCTTCCCTTTCCCCCTTGTTCCCGGGGGTATTGTGGGTCACAGAAGGGGCTCAAGGAGAAAAGTGCCCCTTCTCTTTCTCTGGCCTCACAGACTGCCTGGCCTGGCAGGTCTGCAGAACGCTTCCTCTTGCTCTGTGGTCTCCCCAGTTTCTTCTCCTGGGCTTCCCGAATGAATTGTGCTAGGCCTCCATGAGCCTTGGAATATTTCAGAAGGTAACTGTCCCCTTTTTTAGGTGAATACACAAATAACCAAGAAGTCATAAGCTCGTGGAATTTTAGCTGGATCACCTAGATTTAGCTAGAGGAAATAGACCATCTATTAGGCAGTTAATGGGAACATGGATTGGAACAAAGCTGACTGCGCTCTCTGATTCAGGGATTCCAGTGCTACATACATTCCAATGCAAATCTGAGTCCACCTCAGCCTCATTTTCCTCATCTTTAAAGTGGGGATAATAATAGCACCTACCTCACAGAGTTATGAGGACCAAATGAGTTAATAAATTTATTAAGTGCTTTGCAAAGCTTAAAGCACAATATAAACACTTGCTGCCACTATGCAGACAGGAAAATTATTAAAAGGGGGAAAGCATCTGTACAGAAACAGTCCCATATGCTTTATCTGTAAAACTGAAACACTGGAAACAAATCTATGTCCAGTGACTAGGGAACAGTCAGACAAATTATGCTATGGTAATTTAGGAGAAAACCATTGTATTGTATGAAATTAAAAAAAAATTAAACCATGCAAAGAAATACCAAAGGATTTAAGGTGATACAAAACAAGGTCAGAAGGATAGGAATAGAAATAGATTATAACCATACATATAAAACATAAGAAAAGCAACAACGCTTTGTAGATACACAAATGGATTGAAAAAAGGACACAGAATAAATTAGCACAGTTATTCCCTTGCTAAAATGGATATACTTTTCCCTAATCAAAATGTGAACAGTTTAAAGGTTTTAGTTGGTGCATTACTCCACATTTTCATTTTTGTGGATTTTTTTTAAAGTGTACAATTTTTTTAAAAAAATTAACATTTGTGAAGAATCTTCTAAATTATGTTCAAAAGCATTTATTATGTTCCAGGCACTCTGCTAGGCACTAAGAATGCTGAGACAAAAATAAAAGTCACTTTTCTCCAGGCAAAATCCATTCTGATCCAGCTCAAAGATTGCCCAGTCCCTGGCACCGCCCCCTTGTTCCCAATAGACCCTACTCATCAGCTAGGGCTTTGCCCTGTCTTCCAAGAATGACCTAAGCCTTTGAACTAAATCCACTGAATCAAAGAGCAGAATGGAAGCTCAGAGATCATCTAGCTAATTCTCATATTTTACTGCCTGGGAAACTGAGGAGCCAAAAGTTTAAATCACTTGTGTGGGGTCATATAACTAACTAGTTGCAACTGGAAATTAACGCCTTCTAGTTCCATCTTGGTGGAGCCCAGGGCTTCTTAAACTTTTTCCCTTTTTCCCCAAGAAATTCTTATGTGACCCCAGGTATATAAAATAGGTATACATGGGGCAGCTAGGTGGCGCAGTGGATAAAGCATCGGCCTTGGATTCAGGAGTACCTGAGTTCAAATCCAGCCTCAGACACTTGACACTTACTAGCTATGTGACCCTGGGCAAGTCACTTAACCCCCATTGCCCCGCAAAAAAAAAAAAAAAATAGGTATACATAACCTTTTACTGTTGCCAAATTTTTCCACACCTCCCCCCACATTCAGTTACATGACCCAATATGGCCTTGCAATCCCCAATTTAAGAAGCTTTGTTCTAGCACATAGAGCTTCACCTCCAAGCGCTCCCTAGTGAATGGGGGACAAAAAGTCCTTTCTTTTCTGTCTCTCTCAGGTAGCCTTCTCAATTTAGGCTGACAGGCAGTCTTCTAGCCTAAGTATCCGACTATCCCCCTTTAAAAAAATAATTGGTCATAAAAGCGAACAAAATGAGGAATAAACACTATGCACAAATTAAAACTAAACTACACCAAAAACTAAACTATTTACACGTTAATAATAACTCTTGCTCTGTTGTTTTCTAGTCTCCTTTCTGTGTATTGAAAAGATTTTGTTGCTTTTTTATGTAGTTTTGTTTTCTTTGGTATAGTTCATGGGGGGTTTTTTGTTGTTTTTTTGTTTTGTTTTGGTGTGTGAGGCAATTGGGGTTAAGTGACTTGCCCAAGGTCACACAGCTAGTAATTGTTAAGTGTCTGAGGCCACATTTGAACTCAGGTCCTCCTGAATCCAGGGCCAGTGCTCTATACACTGTGCCATCTAGCTGCCCCCATTGGTTTTAAAAAATATAGTTTTATAAAGAAAAACCCAATATTCATGGCTTTTTAAAAAAACTGATTCTGCTCTCTTCTTTCTATATCACTTCATACAAGACTTTTCATATTTCATGTTCACCATTTTTAGTGTGCAATACATTCACAGGCTTTAGGCTGGGATGGACTTTAGCAATCATCTACTCCAATTTTTAATAACATTCCCTTGCAATATTCTAATAATATACATTTTATCCAACCATTCTCCAACTGTTGGAAAGATGGGTTGTTTATAATACAAATAAACACTATGAATACTGTTGGATACATAGACCTTTCCCCCTTCTTAATAACATTAGAAGATATTACTAGGTCGAGGAA
The DNA here is from genome assembly GCF_019393635.1 of Dromiciops gliroides. NCBI lineage: Eukaryota > Metazoa > Chordata > Mammalia > Microbiotheria > Microbiotheriidae > Dromiciops > Dromiciops gliroides. Next base: position 708,455,931 of record NC_057861.1, read on the forward strand.
ATAGTCCTGGTTGTAGAACCAGTAGGTCAAAGGACTGTTTTGTAACTCATTGTGTATTGCCAGAGAGCCCTCCAGAAAGATTGCATCAATTCACTGTGTCACCAACAGTGCAATAGTATGCTTGTTTCTTCAGAGCCTATCATCATTGGATTTTACCATTTTAACTATCACTACTAATTTCATGAATGTCAGGTGTAATTTCAAAGTTGCTTTAAAGGATATTTCTCCAATTATGAGAGTTTGAACAATTTTTCAAATGATTAACAATTTGTGTTTCTTCAAGAATTATCTGTTCCTATCTTTTATCTTTTTTGGACATTTTTCTTGTAAATTTGTACCACAGCGGGCAGCTAGGTGGCGCAGTGGATAAAGCACCAGCCCTGGATTCAGGAGGACCTGAGTTCAAATCCGGCCTCAGACACTTGACACTTACTAGCTGTGTGATCCTGGGCAAGTCACTTAACCCCCATTGCCCTGCAAAAAAGAAAAAAAAAAGAGAAGCTATAAAAATATATATATATAGTGTATCACAGAACCATGGGTTCATAGATCTAGAGCTGGAAGGGCCCCGAGAGGTCATCTGGTCCAACTCCCTCATTTTATGGATAAGGAAACTGAAACCTAGGGAAGGTAAGTGATTTATCCAAGGTCACACAGGTCAAGTTGAGATTCCAAGCCTAGATAGACTCCAGTTTCAGCACTCTTGCCAGTATCAGGCTGTACCTTTTCCTTAGAGATTGTGGGAATCACAGCTTCATCCTAATGTGCACCATTTTCTTTTCTTCTCCTCTCCCATAATGTCAGTTGATAGCACCGTCTTGCCAATTACCAAGGATCAAAAACTTAGAGTCATCTTTGATTCTTCCTTTTCTTTCTAGCCCCACCTCCAATTTGTTGTTAAACCTTTGGCAACATCTCTTGAACCTACCCCCCTTCTCTCTACTCCACCCCACTCAACTCTATCCTCCTTGTTCAGGCCGTTAGCACTCCTCTCAGAGATAACTGTGAGAGACTCTAGGCTACTCCTTCAAATAACACTGAAGATCTACAAGGAAACCAAAGCACCTATCTGCAACTCAACTTCCAGAGCAATTCATTAGCATGCATTGTACCATTTTGTAGCTCAGGGTTATAAATTCTCACCAAAGTAATAAAAGGCATGTTTTGGTTTTCTAGAATCCAGTCATAGACGCAGGAGCCAGAATAGGATAACATTTTGGGAATAAGAACTTTCAGTTTATAGGGATGAGCACACAATGCTTAATTGTCCTGAAGAATGAATTTGGTAGAAAGTAATTTCTCCTGTGAAGACTCTAACCCATAGGTAAATGGACCAAACACTGAAGACTAGTGCATGTTGTACTGACGTAACTGCTTTGCTACTCATTAATAGTAGGTTTTAAAAAGTTAATGTCATTCTATTTGGGACCTAAATTAAGACTCTCCACATGTGACCAATCCAGAGATGAGCCCATTTCTGTTTGTTCTAAGTCCCAGAGGCAGTGTGACATGGTGGGAAAAACAAGGAGCTAGAAGTTCAAATCCTGGTTCTCCTACTTTGTAGCTGAATGACCTTGGGCAAGTGGCTTCACTTTCATGAATGAACTTCAATTTCCTCATCTACAAAATGGGCACAACCCCTGCCCTAACTACTCTCAAAGGGATAGTGTGAGGATGAAATTAAACAATTCTTTGAAGGTACTTTGTGACCCATAAAGCACTAAATAAACGCAAAGTATTGGTAATAATATGGAAGAATAATTGCCTAGAGAAACTAAGAAACTTTGCCCAAATTACACAATGAGCCATGGGGGCCCTTGTGACGTTGAGTCCAAGAAGATCATATTTATAAAACATCCCACTCCACAGAACACAATCAAAAACCTCTTTGAAGAAAAGGAGAAATGAAGCCCAAGAACCAAGGCTGTTTACACCGTCTCCATGGCCATATTGTACATAAAGTGCGTGATGAGAAGATAACAAGTACCTCTCCAACAGGAAATCATTTGTCCCAAAGACCCAGGGAAAGTAGAAATAAAGTGTTGAGCTTGGGTCAAAATATTGCAACACAGCTCAGTGTTATTGTGGAAATGATGTTCCTCTAATCACAACAATTGCATAAACTGATGAACTCTACTTATAAAAATTCCAAGTCCTAAGTGAAGACACAAAAAACCTGATTAATTTATAAGGTTCTTTATAGACTTTCTTTTTAGAGCATGGCTAAAAATAAAAGCTTAAATCTTTCAATAACATAAGCAAGCAATTACACAAGTGCTACAACCCTATCCATATATGGTTGCTTGTCTTCAGTCTCTGAAAAGGCCAAATGAAGGGATGACCAACAGCTAAAATAATCCTTCAGACACCAGAAAGGGAGAAACATGAAGTAGGGGACGTAAAAGAATGGCAAATAGCTGTGGGGTTCAATGGGACAAATATAACACTGAGTATGCTTAGCTGACAGAGTACTTTAAAAATCAGGATTCTTGAATTTTGACATGGCATCTACTATAAAGAGATTTTCTGCCTTCTGGTCTAGGCAGTGAGAAAACTGTAATTATAGTAATTTGCCACAAAAGACAGAAAGAAGGACACTAGTGTTGGGCTGTGATTGAAAATTTAATTAAGGTCATTTGCAGTCAGAACCAACAAAGTGAAAATGAGGACACATCTCTCAAGGTCACCAACGAGAGGAATTAATGAATGTAAAATGGGCAGGGTGGTTTGAAATAAGATCTGGGATTATAGGTCATTGCCTTATCTGCTCACCTACATAAATGTTCATTACACTATCTATTTTGTCTTACTTGATATGTAGACAGAAGAAATTTGATAAGATTAACATATCTCTGTCAAACAAGGCAACATGGGATACATAAAACATGACTTGTCTGGGAGTTAGCTGACCTGGCTTCTAGTCAGGGCTCTGCCACTAAGTCCATGAATAACCCTGCGTAAGTCCCTTTCTCTCTTTAGTCTCACTTTCTGTCTCTGTAAAATGAGAAGCCTACAAAATTCAAAAATCTCTGAAATTTCACCTCTTCCCTTTCAAAATGGTAAAGATGATAAAAGATGAAAATAGTCAATTGAAGAAAGTCAAGTATACCAATATGCTGCTGTTGATGGAACTGTGAACTGGATCAAACCTTTCTGGAAAAGGATTTGGAATTATTTGAGAAAAGTTCCTAACCATTTCACACCCTTTGACCTAGCAATCCCACTACAGGACATGTACCCCACAGACGTCAAGGACAAAAAGTTAAGTCCCATACTTGACAAAATGTTCATAGCAACATTCTTTGTGGTAGCAGAAAGTTACCGACAGGATGAGTGTCCACAGTATGGGGAAAGGTTTAACAAAGTGTGATGGAGGAATCAAATGAGATGCTATAGCTCTGCAAGAAATTAAGAATATGAAGAATTTAGAAAGAAACACGGAAAGATGTATATGAACTGATGTAGAGCAATATAAACAAAACTCAAACAATACGCACAATGGCTAAATAAAGTAAAGAGATGCCCTGGCATACATTCTCTGGAGTAGAATGGGTCAAAAAGTACAACCTATTTTAGTGACTATACTTACAAATGGATTCAGAATAAATGCAATGACTAATATTGAACCCTTAAGTAAGCAGAACCTGGAAAACAATATATACAATAACGTAAGTGGAAAGAACCAACTGAAAAAAACCCAACCCAAATCAGAACTGAATGCTATAAAATGATGACAATCAAGTTTGGTCTCAAAGAAGAGATTTAAAAAGGCACCTCCCGGGGCAGCTAGGTGGCGCAGTGGATAAAGCACTGGCCCTGGGTTCAGGAGTACCTGAGTTCAAATCCGGCCTCAGACCCTTCACACTTACTAGCTGTGTGACTCTGGGCAAGTCACTTAACCCCAACTGCCTCACAAAAAAAAAAAAAAGAAAAAGAAAAAAAAAAAGAAAAAGGCACCTCCCTCCACTTCTTTGCAGAAGTGGGAGTATGGGTATGTATTACTTATAATGACAGGTGTGGTTTTTTTTCCTCTGTATTGGTTAGTTTTGCTAAGTTTTTATTTTCCTTGTTTTTTATTCCTAATCTCTGGGAGAAAAGGTAGGTGGCATAAGAATATGTCAATAAAATTTTATTTAAAAAAATACTGAACCCAGATGTCATCTGACATGTACAACCACAAATTTAATGTTCAGTTATGCTTGACTCTTTTCCTTTATAACAAAGTAGGTTTGGGAAAGGTGGGGAAAGGGCATCTGGGAAAAGAATTTGGATGTAAAAATTAAAAACATCAATAAAATTTTAAAGGTGAAAATTGAGGGCTAGACTTTCTTTTTAAGATCTTTTCCAACAATAAAATCGTATGACTTTTTTCACAGCTGATGGGCAAGGTTATGCTTTCATGAAAGCACTGGTTTTGATAACTTTTCATATTCCATATTCTAAATTAAGCTATACCCAGAAGAAAAATGATTCACAAAAACCAAGGAAAATTTTCTTCTTTAAACATCTCTGAAATCATAGCAAAGGGGGCAAGAGAAAAGATGATACAACTTCCAACTGAATTTTACTGGCACTTAGTTTTGTATTGGAAATGACTATCCTTACAAGGCTTTTCCAAATCTATTATCTACAAAGACATGGGGGTTTTCAGCCACACTATACACGTCTCAGTGTTTATACAGGGTGGGCCAAAAGTCACAAAGAGGTGTGATGATTTAATAACTTTTTGAAAATTATTTTAAAATAATTTATTCCATTTATGATGATTTTTTCATATGTAATATACGTTCATTTCCTGTATTTACCATATATGATGCTATGTAAATTAAAAACAAAAAAAAAGGAGTTATTAAAATTCTTGGTGACTTTTGGCCTACCCTGTACTTCCACACAGAATAGTTTTATAGTTGATGAGTGAGTCAATATGCTAAATACTTCAAGTCATCTAAGTGATTTTCTTTGATAATTCCCATGAATTCTTCATGTAGAGTAACCTTCTAGATGGTCATAAATCCCCTCCCCCTGGAGGCCTGGGGCAGTTCCCCAGTCTCACACTCAAGGGATGATAGAGTGGTCATAGGGTTTGGGCTGGGCCAAAGTGATGGAAGAGCTGGAAATGACCCAAATTGCCTTTTCCTTGCATCATCGGGCTCAGGTCCAAAGTTTTTACTTCATTTCCAGATCACTAACCTGATGAGGCACAAGCCCAAGTGAAGTAGGAGGTTCATTCATGCGGTCATCGCTGCTACTAGCAACTGCATAGCCCCTGGGAAAAGGAAAGAATCACAGCCAGTCAACAGTTTTATACTTAACAGATGTGAAGATGATCCAAGAGGTGAGCTTCTTAAACTGTGGGTCTGAATGTGGGAGTCACGAGAAATTTGGCAACAGAAAAAGGTTATCTAAACCTATTTTATATACCTGCATACCCAGGGTCACGTAAAAATTTCTTGGGTGAAAAGGGGTCATGAGTGGAAAACATTTAAGAAGGCCTGGTCTAAAGCACAATCTTTGTTAAAACACAGCATTCTTCTCAAGAGGACCCCAAAGAAAAGACTACTGCTGAGGGGACTTTCACTCCTCCATATCATAGGCTGATAATAGAAATACTCCCCAGAGAAAAAAGAAATAGATTTGTGGACACCAAGTAAGCAGAAAGTCTAAATCACTCCTTCCTGAATAATGATGGCAGATGGCCTATGACACTAAAGAAATGTATCAAAGGACCTTCACTTCACCCATGGCCAAGATAGAAAACATCATCTTGAGATGTTTAGATTAATGGATAAGGGGATCAACTAACAGTGTCCTCTCAAATCGAAATACTCTCAATCAGGAAGCTGTCACAGACTTAGCTTGGGCTGAGGAATAAGTAACTTAAAAAAAAAAAAAGACTGCAGCTAGGTGGTGCAGTGGATAAAGCACAGTCACTGGATTCAGGAGGTCCTGAGTTCAAATCCAGCCTCAGACACTTGACACTTAACTAGCTGTGTGACCCTGGGCAGGTAACTTAACCCTCATTGCCCTGCAAAAAAAAAAAAAAAAAGTGAGATGGAAAAGCTGCTTCCTGACCTGAACCTCTGCAACCACCACCTACTCAATGACTTCTGCACTTCTGAATTTTGTCTGTCAGTGTTTAATGCGAATTCTACATAATCCATTGTATTTAACTGTTTGAAAAAACTCTGGGCCACACCTCAAAAATAGGGTACTAGTTCATTTTCATTGTGACTTTCAGAAAAATTAGGGGAAAAACCTTTGAAGACTGTTTTTTCCTAGTTTGCATTAACTATAGTCCATGGCCCAAGCATTAGTGTTGGCTCAAATGCAGTCTGGCTTGCCTATCTGTGATCTGGCATATCAGTCTTGCCCAAGTGTTAAGAAAATCTTTACCAGGATGCTATCAGAAAAACCTGGAAAGACCTACATGAGCTGATGCAAAGTGAAATGTACTATATACAAAATAACAGCAATACTGTAAGATGATCGACAGTTATTTTCAGCAATACAATGATCCAAGACAATTCTGAAGGACTTATGAAAAATGAAATCCATCTACAGAGAAAGAACTGATGGTGGCTGAATACAGATTGAAGCATAATTTTTTTTGTTAGTTCTTTTATCTGAAGTTTTGTTTTTGTCTGTTTTCTTTCACAGCATGGCTAATGTGAAAATGTTTTCCATGACTACTCATGTATACTTATATACCATTTTTCAAAAGTCAATCATATTGTAATTAATAAAATACAAATTCATTTAAAAATAAAACAAAGCATTATTGAATACAAAGTAGCTCTGTCATCATTTATTTTCTCAATCAACAGACACTAGTAGTGCAATTACTACCACCGGAGGTCTCCCAAGTGTTCTAACTACAAAAGACTTATTGACTAAAAAGCTCACTCACCCTTCTGGATGCTGTAGGACAGAAACCATCAGCTCCACTGCCAAGGATCCCGCGATCATGGCTAGTCCCGGCCGGCTGACTGTGCACTGCTGGTCTAAAGTCCGATCTCTGGTTGACTATCAACAAACATCAAAGTCTGTTACATGCTGAGAAGAGTTCCATTCCACCCAACACCCAAGCAGATTGAGGCAGCCAACATAAGGGAGAGCTCCTCAAACATCACTGCCACCTATTTATATGGTAGAACACATGGTGATTTTGGAAGGGCTGTCCCATGCAAACACGAGCTCCTTTCATACTCCTAACACTCCTGGGGCAGGTGTTATCAGTCTTATTTTGTGGGTGAGGCAACTGAGGCACCAGCAGGGAAAAATGATTTACCCAAGATTGGTGATGCCGCTAGTTGGCAGGAGAGCTGGGATTTGGAACTAAGGGCTCCTTCACCTCAGACAAATGCTCCATCACTACACCACATGCAAAAGAGAATGCTCCAAGAGCCCCCTGGTCATTTTTGACCATTTGTATGTGTGGGATACTGCTTAATGTAGTCCACTTGTACATGGGCTCATTGACATGTCTATGCTGCCTCTGCAGGCATATGGTGGGATGACAGCAACCCAGAAAGAATTCTTTGTAAAAGGTCAATAGTATGCTGACATAAATGCAGCTAGATAGCTCAGGGGGTAGATCACTGGGCCTAGAGTCAGTAAGACTTGAGTTCAAATGTAGTCTCAGACAGTTACTAGCTATATGACCCTGGGCAAGTCACTTAACCTTACTGGAGAAGAAAATGGTAAACCACTTCAGTATCCTTACCAAGAAAACCCCATGAACGATACGGTCCATGGGGTCACAGAGTCAGACAAAACTGATCAACTAAATGATGACAACAAACACATTCTCCTGCCCCAGAGAGTCAGTCACATGAAATGGTTCACAGTTGGCTTCCCACAGAGGAAAAGGTCTCTACTTACATCCCCTGGTGCCACAACATCATTGCAGAAGTAGCAGCCCAATTTGTAGCCAGGGATGTTGGAAAAGAGGGACGATCCTAGGTCAGCAGATGCAGTGATTTGGCTGGGTTGTGGGTCCCCGGCCCCATGTTGTTTGGGCTTCTTCAGTCCATGTCTCATGACAACAAATGTGTCAAATCCCAAGGCAGCATTAATGACCAGCTAAGGGTTTCCAGAAAGAAAACAAAAGAAAAAAGCAACACACACATTGACTTTAGAGGCTCACAGAATAAGGGGCTTAGCCTCATTCACTGCACACTACCAAGGTCAGGGAGCTCCAATTGCTCCATCTTTGGGATGTCTCCTCCTCCCCCTCTGATAGCTGCCAGCTCAGGTCCTCAGCATCACAGGCTGAAGCACTGCAATGGCCTCCCGATGGGTCAGCCTGGCTCCAGTCTCCTCCCAGTCCAACCCAGCCTCGACATAGCTGCCTAAGTGATTTTTCTAAAACAGGCCCCTTCCTCAATAAGCTCCAGGTGCCTCCAGCACCAACTATAAAATGCTTTCTTTGGCATTTAAAGCTCCTCAACACCTGGACCCTTCTTACCTCTCCAGGCTTATCACACAGTTCTCCTTCCCATGCCCTCATAGCCATATTGGCCCTTCACCAGCTGGGCACGGAGCCCTCAGCTCCACCTTTTCCACAGGCTCACTCCCTCTCTCCTGAACTCCACCTGAGAGTGCTTCTTTTCCCTCCAACTCAGCTCACCTGCACCTTCCCCAGGAGGCCTCACCTCCCCCTCTCAGCAGCAAGGGCCTTCCCTTCTGATAATACCTTCTATCTCTTCCCCATGTATCCTGCAACACCTATTGATGCACACACTGTCTCCCTCACTGCAATGCAGGCCTTTTGAGAGCAAGAATTGTTTTCTGTTTGTATTCATATGCCTAACTCTTTACCCAATGCCTAGCACATCATAAGCCTTTAATAAATGTTTTTTTGGTTGACTGACAGGCATTGGGACGAGACTTAAGATTTCATTTGCATAGGAAGACACTGTGAGGTGAGAGAATTCCCTCTCCCAGTGCAGGCTGGGAGCCACTCTAATTCAGTCTTAGAGAGTGGGCACGTCCAGAGAGGTTGGGAGACTTGGCCAGGGTGAACAACCAGCATGGGGTCAGAAGCAGGACATGAACTCAGGTCTTCTTGCTTTTACACTGTCTCTCCCTCACCCCAGTAGACTGGTGCTGGTGTTAAGGCTAGATCAAACTTGGCTTCAGTTTCACTATTTGCAAAATGGGGATAATAACACCACCTACTCCTAGGGTTGTTGTGAGGATCAAAAGAGACGATATGTGATCGATGGATAGCAGATAATTAATAGCTATGTGTTGAATGAAGGAATGCATGCACTTAAGTTTAAGCAAATATGGAGAAAATCTAGAGAGAATAAAAATGTTATTAATAAAATAATATCTGGCTATTTAGACCTTCTAAATGCCATGTCATTTGTCATATTCAATCAATTTTTGTTTTGGTTGTAGGGTTTTTTTGGTTTTGTTTTTTTTGTTTTTTTGCAGGGCAATGAGGGTTAAGTGACTTGCCCAAAGTCACACAGCTAGTAAGTGTCAAGTGTTTGAGGCCGGATTTGAACTCAGGTATTCCTGAATCCAAGGCTGGTGCTTTATCCACTGCACCATCTAGCTGCCCCCTTATTCAATCAATTTTGATTCACTTTATAGATATTTGCATAAAGTAACAATCGAAGCCTACAAGGCTGTCCCAAGGGATTATCTTGTTCACATAATACAAGGAAGCCTTTTTCATCATTAATTGAATAAATATCCCTCTAGTGCCAATGTAGTCAAACACTGTTTGAGTTAGAAAGGAGGCTGCCTGATGACCAGGCCCAGCCTTCTGGTTCTCAAAAACATCCCAGGGACCATTTTTAAATAAACCAAGCAGTAACTTTCTATCAAGGTCATCTCGTTACCTACAGAACAGCTTTTTTTCCTCTTTCACTTGCCTCCTTATACCACAAAGAACAAACACTCCTCTTAATTCCTTCCATTTCTAGGTTTCTGTACGTATATATATTTCTACAGAAGGGTTGTCTTAGATTGTAACTTTTCAGAGGGCAAGGCCTACATCTGACTCACTTTATACAGTGTTGAGCACAGTGGTATGTAAGAAAAGTGTTTCACCATTGCTTTGGATAAAGCATGAGAATCTACTGCCATCTCTCCTATTTTTGAAGATTTCCAATTCCCTGAAGGCCCTTTAGTGATAGGAGAGGGACACACGTAGACTTCCAGGGATAAGCTTTGTGGTAGGAGCTGGAGCAACTCATTACTCAGCTCAGATTCACAATTTGTTTTGTTTCTTTTTACAGTAAACAGAAAAAATTGGCAGTGCTGATAATAAAAGGCTCAAATAGGTACAGAAAGGAAGAACTCTGAATACAAGGCCAGAAGGAGAGGTGAGTTCAGCCCAAGAAAACTGGAAAAATTAGCATATGGAAATGGGGTATCAGGCAATAAACATATCAATCTCTACTAAGCACATGTGTGCAATGCAATCTGAACAGTAGAAAGAAGAGTAAGTCCCAGTTAGTCCCTGCCCTCAAGGGACATATATGTGTGTGTGTGTGTGTGTGTGTGTGTACAGCCATGCAAAGGGGCCAAACCCAAGACGGCATGTGCCAAGTGTCAGATAAGGGGACCACAGAGACAGGAGCCTATTCAGAGAAGGCAGGGCTCACTGTACTAGGCCATTTAGAAGAGGTTGGTGTCATCAAGAAGGTGGGCCTTGAAGGACAGCTAGGGATTGGAGGGGCAAGGAGGAAAGTCGAGGACATTTCTGGGGTGGGGAACAGTGTGAGAAGAACGGAGCCAGAAATAAGGAAGGCCTGTTCAGAGGGACACTGAGTAGATCAGCCTAGCTACAGGAGAGAGGGGGATTGTGCTGGAGGGGATAAAGTTAAAAAAAAAAAAGGCTGAAGGGGAGGTTGGACCCAAATTCTGCTGGATACTGAACACCAGACTGCAGAGTTTGGACTTATCAGGTGGGCAGTAGGAACACACTGAAAGAAACACTTAACTCCTCGGCTGACACCCATCATCACATTAACCTGAAGAGCAGGTTTTTCAAAGGTTTAAGATAAAGGGGATGTCAAGGTGATTGCACAATTTGTGGGCTGATGGGCATTAGCCCAGGTGGCTGCTTGTTTTGAAGAGAACGGTTCTTCCCAGAAGAGGCGAATCTTACCCGTTTTACATGGGTGGCAAGAGAAGAAAGCTACAGGCAGGAAAAGCTCATAACCTAGTTAAAACAAACACACCACTATCATCTCTCAAATCTCTTTTTACATGGACTAAATTGGCCTCTGAGCAATAAGGGTGAATATGTATTCATTCCCACAAAGCAATGATAGCAGAATTTACCTTTGCCACCCCTCCCCCAAGGCTTCAATTTGCAGATGAGAAAATAATTTCCTAAAGCAGAAACAATTTTCATACTCTAATTTCCAGTTGGATGATTAGATTTTAACATAGAATCAGCATCCTTATTACTGTTACTGAAACAAGAAACAAAATCTTGGTTATTAAGAATGTCTTCCTTCTACCATCCAGGTTAAGCCCTGTGACAGACATGATAAAGAGCTAAACTCAACAGACCTTTGGACCAGAAGAACAGGGTGGAACCCCAAGGCACAGAACTGAAGGGACGGCCTCCACCGTGACAAAAGTAGGTCTCCAGACTAGGAGGTCTATGGAAGAAACCAAGAGAAGCTCAGAATGTGCCTGACTAGGCTGTGGGGGCCCTGGGTCCAAAGGAAGTGAGCAAAGAGATATGATGGAGTGGATCATGGAGGAGACCAAAACCTGGAAAAACAACCCTTCAGCCATCTCAACTGCTGCATATTCATTATCCCCCGTGTGCTGTTGGCTCTTCTTTATTGCTGTTTCTCTACTTCTCAGTAGAGTTATACTAATTTCAGGGGTAAGGGATACATCATGACTTATTTTTAAAAGCTGATAAATTTCAAAATTCCCTGTGTCGGGGGCAGCTAGGTGACACAGTGGATAGAGCACTGGCCCTGGATTCAGGAGGACCTGAGTTCAAATCCAGCCTCAGACACTTGACACTTACTAGCTGTGTGACCCTGGGCAAGTCACTTAGCCCCAGTTGCCTCACAAAAAAAAAATAATAATTCCCTGTGTCATATCACCTTGGATTCTTCATAAAAAGAATGCTGCATAAGAGTGAATTAAACAAAACTACAAGACAAAACTATACCAGCACTGGAACTTCTTCATGGTAGCCCAAAATTCAGCCACCAGAGTTTAACTTCGTTATCCTTAAACTTTTTGATCAAGATCTCATAAGCTAGCAGCACAATGCAAAGATGGAAATGGGCCCTGTTTCGTGAAACCTTATAATCTAAGACATTTAAAAAATTATACAGCTAGAGGCAAATGACACAAATGAAGTCAATCCTCAATTATAAACTCTAAGTAGGGACTCTTCTCCCTTCCCCCATGGTACTGATAGACCCCAAATCCCCCTCCTTCTGAGTGGCCTCCAGAATCCTGCTACTCTAGGGGAATAACACTGCTGGAAAGAAACTGGGGGGCCATGGGGAAGTGTTTCCTGTGTTCTAGTTGGAAAATAAAATGAGTTTTCACAAGGAAACTGTTATAAGGGGTAGCTGGTTCTACATGACTAAGAATGCTATAGTTCAGCTAGATTACAGTTAAATAGATTTTGTAGGCTATTCTGGGAACCCAGTCACCATTTATAACATAGTTTCTATGAGAAAATGTGTTTTGAATTTTAAGCAAATGACTTACTAACTTCTGGAACACAACCTGTTTGTAAGTTGGCACCTACATGTATGCAAATTAAACAGAGTATTTATAACCTTTAAAAAACAGAGGGCAGAATACGGAATGGAGTGGGGAGTAAAGGGCACTCTGTCCTCATGCCATGCATATTTACCTTCCTCTTGCTTGCTGCAATGACGGCAGGAAGCCATCGGCTTTCCCTGGTGTCCATCAATAGGAAAATCACATCATGGTCCTCAATGAGCCTCTCCAGTTGTTCCACATCTTTTTGAGCTTGTTCCATGGTGACGTTGGAAAAGTTGACGGGGTGACCCGGCATGGGGATGCTCATGTTAAATCCTGCAGCATTCTAAGAGAACACCCAAGAGCACTTGACATCTGAAGTCAATACGTGTAGACGTGTAGCGGCTAATGTGCATCTAAGGGACAAAATACTTCCGTGTGCCTGCCTTGTTCCCCACTCCTCACTCAGGCAGGATGATGGGACAAGAAAGCTCACAAGGATACCCTCCTTCTTGAATCTTTTATGAATAAAAGACCAGTCCCCTCTCTAGTACAGGGATATGCCACCATCTTGGCAAAACAGTGACAAATACAAAGGTTACCCTTGGCACTGTGTCCTTCCTCCTGAACCACTATGTCTTGATTCTACAGTCCAAGTATTTGGGCATTAAGAAAATCCGGAGCACAAAGGGTTTTGGAGGGTATCCAAACTTGTTCTGGAAGCCTGGTTAACTTGTCCGCCCCAATCACTTCCTAGAGCATGTCTAGGACTATTTTCATCCCATAGGGTCGAAGACAGGTAGAATACTTCACCAAGATAATGGTACAAGACAGTAAGCAAGTGATGTGAAATGGTACAGATAACCTGTGTTATTATAGCTAGGGAAGCTGAGGGCTAGAGAGGATAAGTTATTTGCTCAGGAGAAGCCGAGGAGCAAGAGGCAAAGTCTGCATTCCAACCCAGACTAACTCCAGACTTGGTGCCCTTTCCATCACACTACGTGGCTGAAGATACTCAGTGGCAAAATGAACCAAAAGGAGAAAGTGGAAATCATTTCTCTTGTTTGGCTGAGGCTGGCTTCCTAGCAGGTGTTTTCAGGATAAGTAGATGCTCTTAGGACACCTGGTTTGAGTCTGCTGGGAAACTGGTCATGAACACTACAGATAGAACCTTGTTTGGATGACCTCGAGAAAACCTGTAGTTATAAACTGAATGAGCAGAATGATTTGCTTCATTAGCTGGTGACGTTAAGTGAATGATGCCACACACACACACACACACACACACACACACACAAAACAACCACACCTCCATGGTAAAGCACAAAAGATAGCCCAAAAGCCTCAAATACACACACACATACATTTGGGGAGCAGGTAAGAGCTGAATTTCCAGAAAATCCTTTACTCACCACTCCTGGGAATATTTTCTGCAGCCTATCTGCCGCAGCAAGGGCCTTTGGCTTTCCTCCTCCCAAGCAGTCCTCAAATTCATACAAGGGCTGTCTCACAGGGTTTGAGTAAGAGATCTTTGCGTTGTCCACGAAGGTGATATGCCTGACTCCCCAACCCTACATAAGAAGAAAGAAGAGTGTGTTTTGAATGATCCTGTAAACAGGGAGTCACTCTGGATTCTCTCAAAGGGTTTTATAGCCATAGTCACCTGGGGACTTTAGAATAAAGGAAGGTTCAAAACCTGATGTACATTAAGCACTTTCTGTTTCTGTTTCTTTCTTTTTTTTCTACAGGGCAATGAGGGTTAAGTGACTTGCCCAGGGTCACACAGCTAGTAAGTGTCAAGTGTCTGAGGCCGAATTTGAACTCAGGTCCTCCTGAATCCAGGACTGGTGCTTTATCCACTGCGACACCTAGCTGCGCCCAGCGCTTTCCATTTTATCCTAAAAAAACACAGTGTCCTTTTTTGTTGTTTCTGAAAATAACTACATTGTTAAGTCTCTAGTACCTGGATATCATAAACAGCATGCTGGGTCAGACTGATGCTCTCACACACCACTATCTCTGACAGTAGCAACTTTTGTGGGAGTATCATCGCCTAGAGGTTTGACATATTTCCCCAACGCCAGGAGCTTCCCTCAGTTACTCACCAGAGGACCATCCCTCTAAATCTTTCTTGAACATATCTGTGTGTTGAGCCTCAATGACCAGAGATGTCATCTCCATGTTTACTGCTCACTGTGTAAAGCAGTACTTTTCAATTTGCCCTAAAATGATCTCAGGTGATCTTGAAAGGGGCCTTCCAAGATGGAGTGAATGAAATCCATGGAGAAGGATGAGCTGTCCATGTTCTTCCCGAGTTCCTACCCTCCTGTCAAAAAGTCTCCTCAGGCTTCCGAGCATCAAGGGCCCTTGAAGCCTCATGGCTCAATCCTATCAGAGAGGTTAAATAACTTGCCCACAACTGGTTAACAGTAGTGCTAGAACAAGTCCAAGTGTCCCAAGCCTCTCCCCAATTGAAGAGTCCTAGTCTTTCTAATACAGAGACAGTGTGGCAAGTGAGCAGAGGGCCAGCCAGCATTGACAGCAGGAAGGAGGAGGTGCAGACCCCACCCAGGCCCCTCCCACACACAAACACGGGCTGACTGGGTCACACAACGACCCAGTGTCTTCTCAGGTTCTAAGCTGCCGAAGAGTTGCTGATGTGCATTGGTGGAGGAAGGCTCCTCACCATGAGTGTCCCGTGCTAATGACACCACAGATCAACTAAAAGCTGCTTTGTGTACACTGTCCTCAGAGAGAGAAGAGCAGTGTGTGTGTCCTGGCGATCAATCACTTACTAGTCATGTGACCTCAGGAGAGCTATTAGAGAGTGCGCCTCTCTCAGTCTGTTTCTGTATCTGCAGAAGGAGTGGACTGGGATGAAGGATGTCTAAGGTATTTTCCAGCTCAGAGTCTATGAAACATCTTCATCCAGAAGTGGTCCTTCTGACTGTTTAAGCTGTCTGTACTCAGGAGCTTTTCTACCTCTGACGTGTTTATGTCTTTTTACTAAGGTTTAGCGACCAGAACTAAGCAGGCATTTCACCGTCAAACTGATTCTGATCTTACACAAGAGTAAAGTCATGCTTTTTGGCTTTATTTCCAGTGCCTTCCTGACGCTTGGCATCTGGGGTCCTTCTCGGCTTGGCTTAACAACATTTGAGTTTAGCCTCAATGCTCAACTATGACCCCTAGACTCTTCTACCAAGACACTACAGGGCCAAAGAGGACCCTGAAACAGGCTTTAACAAAAGGAGTAGTATCTGGATCAAAACTGTTAGCTCAGGGTCCATGAAGCTAAAAGCCTAGTTTGGAATGAAGTTCATCTGTCACTTCAGCTTTTTATTTCCATCAGAAAAGCATTTCCCTATGGAAGAGAACAGTGGCATGGATAATCCAAAAAAAATTTGTATTTGGTTCTAGATTATTTCTTTTTGAAGGATTTTAGCATTCCTTAAGCATACACTAACTAGACCAAGGGGGAAAGCAGTGGGATGTGCTGCGTCATGGGGAAAAGGACAAATGTGTGAAACACACACCACAACCAAGCTATATACTGGTCAGCACCTAAGTTTTAAGTTCCTGGAATATCACACAATTTGAATCATTACTCTGGAAGAGTGATGGTAGAAATGTAAATGAACACAGGAAGAGGAAATACAGCCTCACAGGCTAAAAGTAATTTCCATTGGCTACTCCACACCTACCATTAATGTCCTGGCTACATTGCAGCCCAGGGTACCAGCTCCAAGTAGCAAACATTTAACAGACACAACTTTGTCCAAGTCCAAAGTAGGCACCAACCGCCAACACATCAATTTAAGATTCAGATCCACAGATGACTCGGCCAGCCTGGATAATGGAGAGTAATAGCTCAGGATCATTAGGGCACTTTTCCTAGAAGCATTCACAGTGTATGCCAAGACCATGGCCCAGAAAGTCCAAAAACTGAACAATTTTTTTTTAAAAAGTAAACTTACCTTTTGGGGTCCATACATTCACTAAGGTTCACCATCCTTGGGCCCATGCCTCCTTTCTGGTTCTTTTCCCAACCTACAGCTTTTGGGCAATCTGCAAAGTTAAATAAAGGTAACAAAGAAAAGATGAAGAGCAAAATGTTAAAGCCACAGATTTCCCCTTTTAAGAGCCCAGATAAATGATATAGCACACATTCTCTTCCAGGACCCTGGTAAAAGCAAATTCCCATTTAACTGAAGTTTTTACATTTTTCTATGTTTTTGCAAAACTCCACTTACCAAAAGCCATGCCAGACAACCCCCTCTGCTCAAAAGAGCTAAAGGAATGGGGGCATGCAGGAGGAAAGTGAAACGAAAGAAGGAAAACAATGGCAGAGAGTTCAGGTCATGACATCTTTTTTTGTTGGTTGTTTGGTTTTGTTTTTTTTTTCTGCAGGGCAATGAGGGTTAAATGACTTGCCCAGGGTCACACAGCTAGTTGAGTGTTAAGTGTCTGAGGCCGGATTTGAACTCAGGTCCTCCTGAATCTAGGTCCAGTGCTTTATCCACTGCACCACCTAGCTGTCCCCAGTTCATGACATCTTGGAAACACTCTGGACTCCTTTCCCAGGTGTCTCAGGAGAAAAAGCTACCTGATGGTGACCTAGCTGAGCTATTCCTTTGCTTGGAGGAATTTGCCCAATCTCCTCCTTGTCTTTAATTGCTTTATGGTACTGCACTAATGCACTCTGATCTACATTACCTTCCTCCCTAAAAAAAGTAGTTTAACTTTTCTGGATTGACAATGCCCTTGGACCTTTTTTTTTAATTGGATGGCATCCCAAACTACAATTTTATGAATTTAGAAATTAAACAATTTAAAGCTGAGCGTGATCTCAAAGGCCATCTAGACCTAGCTCCTCACTGTTCAGATAAGGAAAGTGAGGCCTTGAGAGTTCAAATGACTTCCCCAAGGTCACACAGTACAATGACAGAACTGGGATCGAAGACCCTGAGTTGGCAGTGGATTGTGGTACAATGACTTCAGACATGGCAATAATAGTATTGCTGTGTCACAAAATTTCTCACCCATAACTGAGGACACCATTTGGAACCATGATTCTAAGTATGAGAAGACACATGCACTCTACTTTGGGGAGGTCTATACATTTTCAGCAAAGAGGTGACTCAGGAAATGTTCAGTCACATTGGGGACTAAGCTGTAATTAGTTTTTTCCTGGCTTAGATCTATTTCCAGCATTGAATACTTAAAATGGAAATGATATAGCTGGCACCATTCCCAGGGAATATAAGAATTTAAAATACCTTCTCTGGAAAAATAATTGAGGTTTATCAATCCACATTATTGGACTTTTTCCAATACGCTTATACTTAAATATGCAGGGCTCTTGGTAAAGCACAGAAAACAACTCAATCCTTCTCTGTCCTCCTCCCCACAGAAGCCTTTTCAAACGGTGCCATTTCAGGTCTCCCCCAGTACCAACTTTTTTCATACTTCTGGCTGCATACTTCATTGAAAAAATTGAAGCTATTTCTACAAATATTCCCTCCTTCCCCTTCTCCTTATCTCACATCCCTCAAACATCTAACCTATCTCTCCTTCAATGCAGTCTCTAATGAAGAGGTCTTCTCCAGCAGATTGCCCCCACTATTACCCCCACTCACTCTCTCCTCTTCAGCCTCTCCCTGCCTGCTGAATAAGACCATGTCTGACACCTGTTGTCTTCCTCCATACTTAAAACAAAAAACAAACCCAACCCTCTTCAGACCCTACTGTCACCACTAGGGATCTCCAGCCAACCATCCTTAAAGAGTCCTCAACTCACTGTCTGCAAATGACAAGTTATGATACCAGAGGATTTTAAGGGAAACGTGTTACCCACCTCCCGACAGTGAGGAGATGGACTCAAGATACAGAATAAGACATATTTTCAGACCATGCCAATCTGGGAATTTGTTCTTCTTGACGAAGTAGATTTGTTACAAGAAATCTGTCTTTTTTTTAATGGTGCTTGGGGGAAGATGGAAGGGAGAGGAGAAGTAGGAATAGGGCTGCACCCTGCTACCCATCCCAAAAAGAAAATCCCAACTCAAAGAATCACTGAAGCATGTTTTAAAAGCACAGGAATAAAAGGAAGGCCAGAAGGAGTCACAGACAGGTAAGACACCTTTGAAAGTAGCATAATGACCTCACTCAACACTTGGAAAAAAAAAAAACACAAAACAAAGCATGCATCCTGGACATTCACAAGTTCACACGCAATTCTCTTTTTCTATTCTACTATGTACGTGGAAATGTTTATTCACTTTTTAAGTTTAGAATAAAAATAAATTCAAATAAAAAATCTTTTTATCAACTCTTGGCAATCTGGCTGCTGACCTTATCTCTCCGAGGTTACCAGGGATCTCAGTTGTCAAAGATAATGGCCCTTCTCCTGTCTTCATTCTTCTAGATCTCTCTGGGGCCTCTGAGTCTGCCGGCCCCCCCCCCCCATCCTCCTGGCCAATCCCTCTTCTCTGGGTGTTGATGAGATTGCACTCTGGATTCTCCTCTGACGTGTCTGACCCCATCTCTCCACCTCCTCTGATGGATCCTCACCCGTGTTACAGTCACCATGCTCTGTCCTGGTCTCTCTTCTCTCTATATTACCTCACTGACTGATCTCATCAGCTCCCATGGTTCAGTGATCATCTCCATGCAGATGATTCTCAGCTCTCTACAGCCCGATCTGGTCTCTTTCCTAAGTTCTCGTCTCCCATCACCTCCCAAGATGCCTGCTGGGCATCTTGACCTGGACATCCCTGAACATATGGAAAGCAGAACTCATTATCTTTCTCTCCAAACCCTCCTCTCTTCCAAACTTTTCTATTACCATCAAGGGCACCACCATCTTCATACGTATCCAGATTTGAATCTTGGTGTCATCATTGGCTCTGACCTCTCACTCAATTCACATATTGAATCTGTGGCCAAATATCATTGCTTCTACCCTCCCCATTTCAGTCCCATTCCCCTTCTCTCCACTTAGACAGCCCATCCCCTAATTCGGAACCTCATCACCTCTCACCTAAACTTGGGACAGCCTTCTAATGGGCCTTGCTGCCTCAGGCCTCTTCCCACTCCAATCCATCCTCCCCTGGGCTCCCCAGATGATTTTCCTCAAGTACATGTCTGCCCGTGGAACAACTCCAGGGGGGCTCTGGATCACCTCTCAGATCAAATTCAAAGTGTTTTGTTTGGCATTTCCTGACCTTCCAGTCTCCTTATACTTTCTTGCCCTCCACAAACACTGCGTTCCAGCTCCCTCAGCCTGCTTGAGGATCCTTGGAACACAACACTCCCTCCATCACCCCTGGGCCTTTGCACTGGCTGCGTCCCATTCCTGACACGATCACTCACTCTTCTCAGTTCCACATCTCAGATCCCTGACGTTCCCCCCCCCCACCTCCCCCCAGCTCAGCTGTCACCTTCTGCAGGAGGCCTCCCCCCCCCTCCCCCGCCCATCAGCCTTTCACCTCTACGGCATGGATAGCTTGTATGGAGCTCTTTCTTTCCACATGATCTCCCCCATTAGAACGTAAGCTACTGGAGGACAGGAACTAGTTACTTTTTGCCTTTCTCTGTACAGCCAGCATCTGAACGGTGCCTGGCCTGTGGTAAATACTTCATCAGTGCTCACTACCTGAATGAAACCATTTTTAGACCCTAAAGACCCATAGTTTAGGATTGTCTCATTTACGCAGAGAGAGGATGCTGACTCTGCTCACATAAATAGCTAATATTGGACACCAAACATAAGAGGCAGCCTAAGTGTTCACCAAAAATACAAAGCTGATTTCTAGACAGACCAGTGTAGATGCTGCTCATCAGAAACGGCTCCTTTATAACCAAATAAGTCTACACTTGATGCTGACCCATTTCATCAAGGAGGGCAGACTGCTCATGCTCCCACCTGGGAGCTCCTGGCTGCTCGGCCCCAACAGGGCTCTTCTCCTTGGGCACTACCCCCATGTGTGACCTCTTCTTCTTCCTTGTGCCACAGTTTCCTCCTCATCCTGCCAGCACGGGTTACCCTCTATCTCACCCAAACCCCTTGTTTCAGGGTCACGGGCTCCAACCCCTTCATTTGCAAATGAGAAAAGAGTCCCGGAGAAGCTAAATGACTCCCCCAAATTACACAAGGGAACGGCTGCAGGGTAAGGGTTCCAACCCAAATTCACTGCACTGTATCACCTCCTCTCACTCCCGCAGTCTGAGATCTAGGGCTGGGAGGGGCCTGCGGATGGTGAGGGAGGAGAGAGACTTCTCCAGGGTTACAAAGAGAGTGATGAGAGGGGAGATCTGAGCCCAGGTACCGAGCCAGGGCCCTTACCAGGCTCTCCCTGCCTCACGACAAGACAATCACACAACGCAGTCAGTTTGTATTAATGGGCAAATGGGAAAAGACTAGAAGATTCTGTCAGGGTCCTCCCTCTAATTCTAGCAAGCGCCTTCCAGAGACAGCGCTTATTTAGTGCTTCTGTGTTGTATTAACTGGAATATAATAAATTGAGTGAATTTTGAAAAGCACGAACCAGGACAGATGAGGGGAATGTAAATCTGCCTGGCATCTATTCAAATCTCTATATACACAAGTGCACACACACATATGCACACATATGATGGCTCTTCAAGGACTCTCTCCAGCGAGCAAGGTATCACAGACAAGGGGCCACTCAGCCCTCTGTAAGGATCCCTACAAGCCATCTACTGGTTTATTTTTTAAATGTCAGTGCCATCTTAAGGTAGAGGTCTCAGAGATGCCAGGCTGCAGAGACAGTGGCATCCTGCATTGGATGGGGAAGGCTTCTCAACCAGGGGGTCCCTATACTAAAGACATCTCAAGCCTAGTTCCTACGCCTCATTATTTAAAGAAAAGACTTGGAAAAAATATCTTTGAAGAACCATATATGGTTCCAAAATATAACTCCCCTTAAAAGGTTGCCAACCTCTGGTTTACTAGAACAAATCTTTATCAAGTAACTGCCTGGGGAATGCATGTCATTTTAGAATGTGCCAGAAGAGGGCACTGGTGTGTTGAACACGTCTGAGGAGGCCAGAGGAGAAAGGAGGAAGCTGCCAAAAACTCAACTCTAAAAGGAAACTGAGGCAGTCCAGGAAGTGATCAAGTCTGCAGAGGCCCCACCCATTTCTGCCTGGTGGGAATGATCTCCTGGCATGGTTTCAACACCCCCTTACTCCCTGCCACCCAAAGGCCCCCAGACCCAGAATGCAGAGGTTGGAGCTGTAAGCAAAGAACATGTCCCTTTCACAATCACTCTTCCCATTACCAGCAGGTCCACTGCCAGAGATGCAGTTGCAGTGGATCAGCGAGCACTGGGCTCGGAACCAGGAAGATGCGGGTTCATATCCTGCCTCTAACACATTCCAGCTGTGCAAGGCTGGCACAGGCAGACACTGAGTCTCTCAGGCCTCCCAGCAACTCTCTAAGACCAGAAACTGGAGAGAAAGTTGTGGGTGAATGGCAACATGGGTGACAGAGGGCACGTTCTCACCCAGGAGATATCCATGAAATCATTGCTCTGGTCCTTATTCCCTACTGCATGAGATAGGCTCAGACGGCCTTCCGGGTGAGCAAAGACATGCAGCACATCAACCCCCAGATGTCTGGCATGAACCATATAAGGGAATGAAAGCTTTGTAGTTCTTTTTTTTTTTTTTAAACCTCTGCCTGAATACAATTCTCTTCATTTCCTAAGGATGCTTTTCATTTGCTCTCTTCTGAAGAATAGATTGATGGGCTCAGAGCAGCTGTTCTTGCCAGCAAAGATGGGGAAAGGGCTTGATTTCTGTCACCTTAACGATTGCAGAAGAGGAACAGGAAACGAAAGCAGTACCAACCAGCTTCTGTCTTAAAGACAAGAAGGCCGATCCTTACAATGGGTGATTACCTGAGTGACATGCTAGCCGTGGAAGCTGGACTTCGAAGATGATGC
This sequence comes from Dromiciops gliroides, assembly GCF_019393635.1. Classification (NCBI taxonomy): domain Eukaryota; kingdom Metazoa; phylum Chordata; class Mammalia; order Microbiotheria; family Microbiotheriidae; genus Dromiciops; species Dromiciops gliroides. The sequence goes on from NC_057861.1 coordinate 708,478,613, forward strand.
TGTGGGTGATGTCCCTCATCCCCTGCAGGGTCCGGTCCCGGAAGCAGAGGACTTCAACTGACTGGAAACGGTCACTCCTGTCATGGCCCCCATGCCCCAGAGAAAAAAATCAGATCAGAGCCCAAGAGAAGTCATTTTAGTATTATTGTCACCAGATGCCTTCACCTGGAAATGGCCTCATCCTTCTGAAAAGTTAAACGCCTTAACTTTTACTTGCTTCCAAGTACCCAAGGAGGAAAAAAGTGAGCTGATGGGGGTTTTGTGCATGAGTTTTTAAAAACACAACCACATTATATGTAAATACACATGTATGTGTGTGTGTATATATGTAAGAATTTTTTTTTTTTGCGGGGCAATGGGGGTTAAGTGACTTGCCCAGGGTCACACAGCTAGTAAGTGTCAAGTTGTCCGAGGCCGGATTTGAACTCAGGTCCTCCTGACTCCAGGGCTGGTGCTTTATCCACTGTGCTATCTAGCCGCCCCTATGTAAGAATTTTTACAAGGCAGAGTAAAAAGAGTCAAGGGAAGTCCTCTATGACATCATCTTCTTCTTCCCCTATTTGGGATCATATTGCAAAAAAAGCACCTCTGTAAAAAGCCCCAGAAACCATCTTTCAAGGTGTTTTATGGCACCTATAAATATTTGATTACAACTAAATGCCATTTTTTCCTTATCTGAAAGACATTAAGTGTGCATGTTTTTCATCACTAACCCGATAGAGGAAAACAACTCACTTTATTTCTTTCTGCCTCAGTTTCTCTGTATATAAAATGGGATAATAATTAGACCTATTTCCTAGGGCTGCTGTGAAGATAAAATGAGGTACTTAAAAAGTGTGTTGAAAATCTTAAAGTGCGCATGACTAATGTGGAAATGTGTTTAACACTATTGTAACGTATAACATATCAGATTGCTTGCTGGCTTTGGGAGTGGGGAGGGAAGGGAGGGAGAAAAATTTGGAACTCAAAATCTTACAAGAATGAATGTTAAAAACTATCTTTACATGTAATTGGAAAAAATAAAATACTATTTTTTAAAAGTAAAAAAAGCTTAAAGTACTATATAAATACTAGCTATTATTACAAATGACAACAAATCAAAACTAAATCCTGCAATTTAGTAGTAATTGAACTTAGGCCCAATAAGAGACAGGATAATACATTTCCCTTTCTTATTCCTAGAAGTAGAAAAATATGGATGTAGAATGTTGCCTATAATAATTAGTCAGAGTAGCTCCGTATGGCTAATTTTGCCTTTTTTTTTTCTTTTTTATTCTTTATTTTAAGGGATGGTTCTTTGGGTGGGGAAAAGAGGGAAAATATATTGGGAAGTGAAAGTGATATAAAAATACTTGCAATGCAATAAAAATGAAAGAAAAATGCCTGGTAACAATAAAACCATAATTTAACCTGAAATTTATATCTCTTTTTTATTGTGGGAAAGAGAGAAATGATAGGAAAATCCTGTTGGCAAACCACATCTAGTCTCTGGCAACACAACCTCCAAATTTCTGATCATATGCCCTTCCTGCCAGAAAAGCCTGTAGAAAGAAATGGGGCCCACCAATGATCTCAGCCCATGTCATTTATCTTTATCCCACTGGCATAAAGAAAAGGGCCTTGCCTACCTCCATCTGGTCCATTAACATTTTAAATCCAAATTTTAAATGACATATGACTAGTTTTGAACCCCTGCAGACCAGATAAAATCTTCAAAGGTGATTAAATTGGCAAGAACCTCTGGTTCATATGCCAAAAATGAAAAAAAAAAATTTAAAAGCAAAAGTTGAATAAGGAACTACTCTCAACCCCAATAAGATGTGTGTGCACACATGTGCATGCATATACACACACCCCTACACACCCATGCGCACGCACAGCCCCCCCCCCCCACACACACACAGAGTCAATACCATTTGTATGCTGCCAGGACCAATAAATTCCTCAATGGCCATCCGGGATATTGTGCTAAATTACAGGGATCATATACTCCAACTGTAATCTGTAAAAAGAAAAGAATTCTGAACGGGTCAAGTATCATTTCAGATACACAATACAGTAGTTGCTAATGCCCCATTTTCCTTGTTTAGACCATGCTGGGAAGCAGGAAAAATAAGACACCTGGAAAAGGGCCAAGGAAATGAGGCCAGGCCAGAAAACATACACTCACTTGGAAAGAAGAGTTTCATGTACGCTTAAATTCACATTCAGGGAAATGATATAAACGATGCCCAGGTATTAAGAAGAAAATCCCAGGAAGGGCCCTTGAAATCCATCTGTACTAAGATCAGACCATGAGAGGGGAGTTCGTCATATGTACAAGTAAGTCCAAAGTTCAATAACCAGCTGACCAATCAGCTAAGCAGCAGAAAATGAGGGGTTAACAAACCTGGGTTCTAAAGGGAAAGACTGAACTTGCTTGGAATGGACCTAGAACTCTCCTTGTACACACACCAGCCCTTCCAGGAGACCTAGCCACAAAGGAATACGGTTCCCAATGGAGCATGGGTGATTTTTAAAAGCCTATCGTGAATACTAAGATAAGTCTACTCAAGTCCTTCTTTGATAAGAGCCCTCATGGCATGGGGGTGACCATGGGTTCCAGAAGGTTCTTCGACTACAACACCATCTCTGACCAGGCTACCACACCAGAAGGTGTGGTACACGAGCCGAGAAGCAGCTTGTGAATCTGCTGTCTGAGGAGCCGTCAAGCCTAGCTTGGCTGGAAGGGAATGGAATGTGGGGCCAGAGTAGTACCTACAGACCGCTATCAGGGAGACAATGTGGATTCAATTCTGAGCCTGGCCCTTTCTACCCTCCTGAGCCAGGACAAACCACTCGACTTGGACCTAAGCATTCTCATCCGTAAAGTGAATGAGCCACACAAACAGCCTCAAAGGTCCTTTCTAGCTCTAAAGCTATTATCCTGTAATCCTAACTCACTTTTCTTATGATGCAGAGGCCATCAGGAGGTGCAGTAGACACAACACTGCACCAGGCCTGGCACAGGAAGACCTGAGCCCAGATCCAGCCCCTGGGCAAGTCACTTGACTTCTGTCTGCCTCAGTCTCCTTGACTGCATAATAGGAATAATAATGCACCTATCTCCCAAGGTTGTTAAGATCAAATGAGCTAGGGCAGCTAGATGGTGCAGTGGATAGAGCACCAGCCCTGGAGTCAGGAGTACCTGAGTTCAAATCCGGCCTCAGACACTTAACACTTACTAGCTGTGTGACCCTGGGCAAGTCACTTAACCCCAATTGCCTCACAAAAACAAACAAACAAACAAACAAACAAAACCAGAAAAGATCAAATGAGCTACCTGCAAAGTGTTTAACACAGTACCTTGCACATAGTAAGCATTCAAATATGTACTGAAAGGATATCATTAGGCATTTTATTAGATAACTATTGTTTTTCCTTCAAAGGCAGTAAACCATCAAATGTAATTTTTACACTGTATTTAGGTCATTTTTTTCCCTGTGGAGCATAATTCTATTTTGTAAAGCAAAGGAATAAGAAATATGATTCTCTTTTACAAGCATGTTTTCAGGAAAGTGAAGTATACCTGTATAAAACTATTTTTTTTCCTTTTCCAAAGAGATAACATTAATCCACTTCATTTAGACTAACCTAGTTTTATGTTTTTAAATTTTTTTCAGTTAATGAAGATCTACCTTCTCTGCCTCCCACCCCCCCACTGAGAAAACAAGAAAAACAAACCCCCTACCATAAAAATGTAGTCAAATGTTAGACATATCTATCTATATATAAACACATATGTATACTATGTAGGCATTAACATCGAATTCTTCCATACTATATTTGTAGTATATACACTTACACATATATGTATGCATGTCTGTATCTGCACTCTGAATCTATCACCTCTCTGTCAAGAGGTGGGTAGCATGTTTCATTATGAGTCCTCTGGAATCGTGGTAGGTTATTGCATTAATCAGAAATCTCAGGTTTTTAAAAATTGTTTTAGGGGCAGCTAGGTGGTGCAGTGGATAAAGCACTGGCCCTGGATTCAGGAGGACCAGAGTTCAAATCCAGCCTCAGACACTTGACACTTACTAGCTGTGCGACCCTGGGCAAGTCACTTAACCCTCACTGCCTCCTCAAAAAAAAAAAGGAAGGAAGAAAAAAGAAAAAGGAAAAGGAAAAAAAGAAAAGAAAAATTGTTTTATCTTTACAATATTGTTGTCATCGTATAGATAATTCTCCTGTTCTACTTGCTTCACTGTGCATCGGTTCACATAAGTCTTCACAAGATTCAGGGACAGCTAGGTGGCACAGTGGATAGAGCACTGGCCCTGGATTCAGGAGACCTGAGTTCAAATCCAGCTTCAGACACTTGACACTAACTAGCTGTGTGACCCTGGACAAGTCACTTAACCCTCATTGCCCTGCCCCCCCCAAAAAAAGTCTTCAAAGATTCTCTGAAATGGTCACCTTCATAATTTCATATAATACAATAATATTTTTCTACATATTTATCTGCCATAACTTGGCCAGCAATTTCTGAACTGATAGGGAATCTCTCAGTTTCCAATTCATTGCCACCACAAAAAAGGGAGGCTACATTTTTATATGGCTCTTTTATTGTTTGGGGGCACAGATCTAATATTGATATCATTGGTTCAAAGGGCATGCACATTTTGATACTTTTTGGGGCATAGTTCCAAATTGCTTTTTAGAATGGCTAGATCTCTTCACAGTTCCACCAACAATGCATTAACATAGCTGTTATCCCATAGTTCCTACAATATCATTTTCCTTTTTTTTGTCAACTCAGCCAATCTAATGAGTGTGAGGTGGAACCCCAAATTTATCTTAATTTGTATTTCTCTATTAGTGACTTAGAGCATTTTTTCATATACCTGTTTATAGCTTGGATTTCTTCCTCTTAAAACTACCTGTTCATAAGCTTTGATCATTTATCAAATGAAGAATGAATCATTCTTATAAATTATGTATGTATCATTTCCCTATGTATCTTAGAAATGAGACCTTTACCAAAGAGACTTGCTGAGAAGAATCCCCAATTTCTTGCATCTCCTATAAATTTAGCTCTATTGGTTTTGTTTGTACAAAAACTTGTGAATGTTAATCAAAATTATCTATTATCTATTTTACCTCCTATGATGCTATCTCCTCTATCTCCTGCTTGGTTATGAATTCTTCCCCCATCCAGAGAACTGAGAGATAATTTCCTTCTTGTACCCCTAATTTATTATGTGTGTAAGTATATGTGTATATGTATATGTATGATGTATATGTCATGTAGTCATTTGGAATCACCTTTTTTACATAGTGTAAGATGTGCCAGACTACTTTTCAGGTTTCCCAACATTTTCTGCAGATGCTGAGTTCTTACTCCAAGAACCAGGATTTTGAGGTTTACATAAATGTTACATGATATGTGTATATGTAATACTTAATAATTCAATAAAATGTTTGAGGGTCGTCTATAAGCAGGGCACCATGCTCAGTTCTGTGCAGACCATAAGGAGCATAAGCCTTAGTTCTTGCTCTCCATGAGCTTCTGTTCTAACTGGAGAGATGACATGTACACAAATAACAACAAGGCGTCACATGACCAGCATAACTTGACTGATAGAGAGGGACTCATCTACTCAACAGGAGCAAGTCTTCTAGGAAATGGCCCCAGGTGAGATCCTGGATTTTCTGTCACTTATTTTCCTGCCTTAGGGAGTAGCTCTTTACAAGTCCTGAGAAGGCAGAGATGACTTCTGGCTAGGGTGATCAGGGAAGATTTCATGGAGGAAGAAGTCAGCCTAGGCTTTGAAGGAACAGTATAAGTACAGGCACTAAGGTGTGCAAGTTTAAGAAGTACCTGTGGATGATAAATAGCTCAGTTTAATGGAGGCAAAGCATTCACACGGACAAACAATGAGAATGCAATCATGCAGGAGAGGCTGACAGGCACAAGGTGGAAGGCCCCACATGCCAAGAGCTAAGCTAAGGAAGCTGGATTATATTGGGCAGGAGAGTAACCCAGATAAAGTGATGCTGTGGTAAGATTCATCTGGCAGCAAGGTATAAAGGAGAATAAAGGTAGAAAGAGACAGCAATCTGGGAGAACAGTTAAATAAACATTGTAAAGGAAGAAATAACAAGAATCTAAATAGAAGAAATGCAAGAATGATTGATTTGGATGGGGAAAGAGGGCAAGAGGGAGTGGATTAAAAACAACAGGTTTCAAGGCCTTAGGACAAGGGAAATGACATCACCCTTATCAAAAATAAGGAAGTCAGAAGGAAAAAGAAAGGGAACAAATGCAAGGCAGACAGAAATATTTTAAATAGACTTTAAGTTAATAAATCTAAGAGTTAGAATTTTACTTATAGCTTATCATCATATAAAACCAAGGGGTTCCCCTCCCCCCAAGACCACAATCACAAAGTTTTTCTAACCTTTTTCCTTTGATCTTGGAAGAAATCATTGCAGTGTTTAAGCAAGGAGACCAAGACGGAGTTTACATCATACTTAATTAAAAAGTAAGGCAATGCTGTGACTCCTTCTTCCTGGCAAAGATTATCATATGCACATTCAAGGGCTTGAATCTGAAAACAGAAAACATTACTAAAGACTGTGGAGAACATCATTAAGGCTGCTACAATTTAAGAACAGACTTCAAACCAACACTCGTAAACAACCAATCACATCCCATAAGGATCTGAACTGACACAATGACTAAAGATCAGCAAAACATGCCCATGGACATCGTACCCAGTATTCTATTCCTGATTCGGCCAAACAAGGGAGTTTCTTCAAGGAGAACAGTGATACTCAAGGGAGTTCATTGTTCCCTCTGATGCCAAGTTCAAAAGGTTAGACTGTACCCAGAACACCGCAATCATCCCTTCATAAACCACCGGTGAACTTGACTTCTAGCTTTTGGAAACTTCTCTATTTTCTGACTATGAATTTTGAGGGAATAAGCTCCATGAGTTCTCTATCTCTGCCAACCCCGTTATCCCAGAACTAATTATTTTAAGCTCTAATATGACAGTGCCATGATTTCGTTTGGTGAACAAACCTATGTTCAGATTGCTGATATCCTTCACAATTGTATATATGTTTACCGCCTGCTCCTGTGATCTTTGTCTTTAGGGGCTAGAGAGTCCCAATGTTTACAGTTTTCCTCCACTTGGTTATTGTAAATGTCTTTCTTACCCTTTGCTAGTTTTCTCATGTCTTCCTTGAAATCCAAAGACCATAACTTGAGGCAGTATTTCAGACGTGGGACCACTATGACTTGGTATAAGGGGAGAATGCTTTCTGCTGTGTTCCTAAACCCTTCCTGATGAGACCTAACATTCTGTTGGCTTTCTTAGCCACCATGTTGGGTGGACAGCTCCAAAAAACAAGTTAAATGTTGGTCAGTTGGTTGTGCTTAACTTCTTTTGTTTGTCCTAAGGATAGGTCCAATGTACAAGTGGCTTGGGGGAAGCGGGAGTAACATCAGCAAATGACTATGGGGAGAAAAATGAAAAGATCATTATGTAAAAAAATTTAGAGCTTTAAGGGATGTCAGAAGTCATCTAGTCCAGCCCCCTCATTTTACAGATGAGGAAGTAGAGTCAGATAGGCTGGGTGATTTCTGCCGGTGTCACAACCAGGCCGTGCCCAAAGCAGGAGCTGATGTGAGGCCTTCCTGATTCTATCCACTGCACCCAACTGCCTTCCTTACAGATATCAGTAAAGTGTTTAAACATAAAAGGAACAAGCTTAAAACAAAGGAAGAGTCCAATAAAAGCAGAATCAAAGAATAATCAAATATGGGGGAAAAAAGGTCTAAATAGCTGTAAGCTAAATCTCTTTCTTGTGCCGTAATTGATAACTTTGGACCCATCATCCAAAAAACCATAGTTGGCGATGCTTTTTCCAAAACCTCATGTTTGCCTACGCTGAAATATGCTCCTTTACTGCCCACCTCAACCATCTCCATTGTCATTTGTACAGCTTGCTCCTGTCAACTTGGTATTCCATACCACAAAAGACTTCAGTGCATAGTGAACTGCCCAGGGTTTTAGGTGACATGACCACCACTGAATAATTTATAAGAATGCTCAGATTACTAGCCTCCAGGGGACCACAATTAACAATTTCTTTACCCACAAATGTTACCCTTGTGCCCAGAAAGCACAGAGTGTGCAATAATAGCTCATAGCCTACGGTCACCTTTTTGTTCTGTTTTGTTTTGTTTTGTTACCTGGCTTGGAGAAAACTTCTGATCCAAACGTATTGGCTCCTGAAGAAGGGGCACACCCTCTGGAAGGCATAGGGCAGGGTAGCAAAACCAGTAGTAGAAGTAGTATTTCTTTAGATCCTAAAGAAATCGAAGAATTAGGCATTAGAACATTAATAACACAGTATTGTTATATTGGCCACTTAACTTCTCAAAGCTAATTTTTTTAAGGATTGGGGGAAAAAGTATAAAGAAACGTGGAAGTTTTGTCAAAGTCTATCCATTCTGAATAAACTTTACATCACAATCCAAATCTATCTTTATTTTAATATAATAAACCTTTATAATGCCATTTGTGAAGGCAATAGTAAGAGCTAATAATAGCATTTACATAGCACAAAGTTTGCCAAATACTTTGCAAATATGATCTCATTTTATCCTCACAATAATCCCGGGAGGAAGGTCTTATTAAATATTTCCATTTTACAAATGAGGAAACTGAGGCAGACATGTTAAATGCCTTGCCAAGGCTCATAGAGCTAAGAAACTATGCAAAGACAGATTTGAACTCAGGTCTTCCTGATTGCAGGTCTAGTGCTGTATCTGCTGCTGCACCAAGACTCCAAAGCCCAAGAATGAACACTGTTCTTCACTTCTGTATAAATTGATCTCACTAGTAAAATAATGACCCTCGAATTGCCTTGTAAGTGAAAACCATCTTGCTAGGAGTTTCCTTTGCTTTCCGTAGTAACAAACCTCCCTTATTCTTTCATTTGTTAAGTATTCTCTACTTCCGTGTGTGTGTGTGTGTGTGTGTGTGTGTGTGTGTGTGTGTGTGTGTGTGTGTGTGTGTAAGATATCCCACTAAGCAGAACGTAAGCTCCTGAAGGGAGGGGTTGCTTCACTTTTCTATTCTCAGCACCTCACATAGTAGCTGGAGCAGCAGAGAATAAGACAGAAAATGGACTTGCTTATCCCAAATTCCACTCTACAGTGGAATATGTTCCATAAAGTATCTCACATAGCTAGGTTACAAAACTAAGGCAACTGCAATTAAAATTGTGCTTCAAAAAATGGAATTCTCTTCCCTGAGACCTACAATGTAAACATGAGGTCTGGAAGCAGAGAACCCAAGTTCAAGTCTTGGTTCTCCTGCTTATTAACTATGTGGTCTTGGGTAAGTCAATCCATTTCTGTGGGACTCAGTGTCCTCCTCTGTAAATGAGATTAACAGCTTTTATATCTGAGCAAATTCCTCTCAAGACAAAATTAGTATTTAAGCTTTTATTTTAAAAAAAATTACCCAATCGTATATAAAGAAAATTTTAACATATTTTTTAAATTTTGAGTTCCAAATTTTCTTCCCCCCTCCCTCCTCATTCCTCACATTGAGAGGGCAAGCAATTTGATAGTTTATACATCTGCAATTTTGCAAAACATATTTCCATATTATTCATACTGTGAAAGAAAACACCAAAAAAGACCCCAAGAAAAATAAAATTTTAAAAAGTATGCTTTGATCTGCATTCAGACTCTATCAGTTCTTTTTCTGAAGGTGGATAGCACTTTTCATCATAAGGAACTGTCTTATTGCATTGCTGAAAATAGCAAAGTTATTCATAGCTGATCATCATACAATATTGCTGTTACTATATACAATGTTCTCCTCGTTCTGCTCACTTTACTTTCCTACTTTACTTTCCTACTTTCCTTTAGTGTGTTTGTGTTAGTCCCTCTTTGATCTAATTCCTATGAGAGTAGGGAACATAACCCCCTCCCCCCCCCCCCCCCGACTTCCCCTGCCATATTCCCCTACACTGTAAAAACTCTTTGGGGCCTCTTTTACATAAGATAATCTATCCCATTCTGCCTCTCCCTTCCCCCTTCTCCCAGTGCATCACTCTTTCTCAACCTTTAATTTTTTTTTATATCATTCCATCATAGTCAATTCACACTCAAGCCCTCTATGTGTACTCCTTCTAATTGCCCTAATAATGATAAATTTCTTAGGAGTCACAAGTATCATTTTCTCAGGTAGGAATGTAAAGAGTTTAACCTTATTCTATCTCTTATGACTTTTCTTTCATGTTTACCTTTTTATGTTCTCTTGAGTCTTGGGTTTAAAAGTCAAATTTTCTATTCACTTCCAGTCTTTTCATCAGGAATGTTTGGAAGTCCTCCAGTTCATTAAATAACCATTTTTTCCCCTGAGGGATTATACTAAGTTTTGCTGGGTAGGTGATTCTTGGTTGTATTCCTAGCTGCTTTGTCCTCTGAAACATATTCCATGCCCTCGAAACCTTTAATGTAGAAGCTGCTAAATCTTATGTTATCTTGACTGTGGCTCCATGATATTTGAACTATTTCTTTCTAGATGCTTGTGATATTTTCTCCTTGACCTAAGACCACTGGAATTTGGCTATAATATTCCTGGGAGTTTTCATTTTGGGGTCTCTTTCAGGAGATGATTGGTGGATGCTTTCCATTTATATTTTATCCTCTGGTTCTAGAATATCAGGGTAGTTTTCCCTGATAATTTTTTGAAATGTGACATCTAGGCTTTTTCTTTAATCATGGCTTTCAGCGTCCAATATCTCTCCTCAATCAATTTTCTAGGTCTATTGCTTTTCAACGAGATATCTTATATTTTCTTCTATTTTTTTTCATTTTTTTGACTTTTTATGATTCTTGATATCTCATAGCTTCTACTTGCCCAATTCTAATTTTTAAGGACTTATTTTCTACAGTAAATTTGTGTACCTTCTTTTCCATTTGGCGAATGCAACTTGTTTAAGGAGTTCTTTTCTTCAGTGAATTTTTGTACAACTTTTTCCATTTGGTCAATTCTGCTTTTTAAGGTGTTATTTTCTTCAGTATTTTTTGTATGCCTCCCTAACCAGGCTGTTGACTCTTTTTTTCATGATTTTCTTGAACCACTATCATTTTTTCCCCAAATTTTTCCTCTACCTCTCTTCCTTGATTTTTAAAGTCCTTTCTGATCTCTTCCAGGAATTTTGGGGGAGGAGAGGGAGTATGAGACCCATTCATACTTTTCTTTGAGGCTTTGCATGTAGCTGTTTTGACACTGTTGTCTTCTCCAATACAAAATTAAATCATGATGCTGTTCTAGTTTCCCAACTGGATTCAACAGTGGAAGAGGCACCATTCTAAGATATCAACAGCAGGAAAGTATTAAAATATTCTACAACACAATCCAGGTTCTTGTATTTGTGATCAGAGTTAATAAGCCATCTCCCCCTGAATATTCTTATACCTCCAGAGATAAGACTAGGGTTCTGTGTGTGTGTGTGTGTGTGTGTGTGGCAATTAGGGTTAAGTGACTTGCCCAGGGTCACACAGCTAGTAAGTATTAAGTGTCTGAGGACAGATTTGAACTCAGGTCCTCCTGAATCCAGGGCCAGTGCTCTATCCACTGTACCACCTAACTGCCCCCATGGGGTTCTATTCTTTACTGATCCTTCCATTCCTTGGGCCTCTGGTAAGAGCAAATGTTACAGAATACACAAGACAAAAGGAACAGAAGTATACTCCTGAGGTTAGAAAAAACAAAACACAGACATCCTGACTGCAAAGACAGATTTGAACTCAGGTCTTCCTGATTGCAGGTCTAGTGCTGTATCTGCTGCTGCACCAAGACTCCAAAGCCCAAGAATGAACACTGTTCTTCACTTCTGTATAAATTGATCTCACTAGTAAAATAATGGCCCTCGAATTGCCTTGTAAGTGAAAACCATCTTGCTAGGAGTTTCCTTTGCTTTCCGTAGTAACAAACCTCCCTTATTCTTTCATTTGTTAAGTATTCTCTACTTCCGTGTGTGTGTGTGTGTGTGTGTGTGTGTGTGTGTGTGTGTGTGTGTGTGTGTGATATGACATATGACAAAGGACTTAACTCTGACAAGAAGTACCCTCTGAGGGATCCCTGTCCCCAGATGCTAGGTCTCATGCTCTGATGTTACTGATTCTTTTCCTGCTACTAACAATCATTCTTCCCAGAAGCCACTAGGGACTTCTCAAGGGGCATAGTAGTCACAGTGGCATCAGTCTGGGCCAGGGTTAGTTAACCTGTTTCATGATTAAAAAAAATTAATGACTATGTTTCAGTTTAATTGGTTCTCTGTAATCCTATATAGTGTCCTTTACTCATTATTCCCAGGGGGGATCCATAGGCTTCACCAGAGTGCCAAAGAGGTCCAGGACACACAAGAGATTTACAATACTTGTCTACACCTTCTTTTCCTACAGGATGGCACATGACCTTCAAAGGCTTCAGCAGCCAGATGTGCCTCCACTGCTAGTTTCAGACAGAGCATGGTCCTTGAGAATCCCTTCAGTTCTGAATCTACAATCCTGTGACCTTTATAACAATCAGAATATGAGACTCTCCCAGCACAAACAAGTGAATATTATGACTCATCACCACTTGCCTTCCATGATTTCTACAGCACAGACTGTTTTTGTTAGTCCACTCCAGACTCATATTGTGCCATCCTCTCTTCCATCTATAGCTGCTCCCATCCACCTCTACAAGGCTTGTTTTTACAGCACCAACTCCTCTAAGGTCTCCACCGCCCCTCACACCCTCTCCTTACAGAGCCTTCTCATTCCCTCCAGGCACTCCTCACCACCCTACCCCCCAACTCCTTAGGGGCCAAAACAAGAAAAAGCACAAATGCTAATCACTGACACCCAGAGTCATCTTCTTAATGTCATTTCAATGGGATTTCAGCTCGAAAAAATGCAAGAACCATGGGAAAAAGAGGCAAAGAAAAGGCTCATTAGGAACTATGTGGCAATTATTCTCTTCAGACACATATAAAGCTGCAGAACATGAGATGATGGATGATGATGATAACTCAGGAGTTTTGCAACAATGGTCAGATAGGCTGAGGTACCATTCATTAGCAAACCACATGGCAGCTAATTGAAACCCCTGCTACTGAGAGCCAACAATGAGAGAGTGAGGAGGAGTAATGAAGATTTGTAGCATCCTCAGGACTCATGTAACAATATCATCATACTGGTACTTAGGAACTTTTGTATTAATAATATGATTATGTTTTCTACACGTTTCTACACAGTGTTTACCCTACAATACTAAAATGTCATTAAATATAGTAAGTCATGTGCTTCACACAAGATAAAAAAAAGCGTCTTGCTATACTTCCCATCTTAAGAAACGTTAAAAACTTAAGGCCAAGGATTTCACAATGTCCTGGTATCCTCATCGAGTCATCTTCAAAGCCACAAGGGTTGAATTTCCTAATGTTCTGTCCCATATACCAAAAAAAAACCCCAAAAACACCAGTCCCATACTCCAACTCAGTTAAACTAAACATTCAAGAACTAATGCCTGAAGATGTTAACTGAGGGTATCAACAATTAAAGCAATGCTGAAAGATACCTAGTAAAGAACAGAATACTTCTGCAAAAGGGGAAAAAACCAATTCAATAGAAAAAAATCTTTACTGAGAAATATTTTAGAACCCTCAAGTTTAAATTGATTAAATTTGACAAATATTTATCATATATCAAATACGTGTATAGAATATACTAGGAGATGAGGGGGCTAAAAAGTTTAAATAAGATACCAGTTACTGCCCCACAGAACTTAAAGTCTAGAAAGGGGATATGGCTCATACACAAATCACAATACAAAATAAGAAGAGACAGCTGTTTAGTACAAAGAGCAGTACTAGACAGTATCAAAAGACCTGCCTGCATCTGAATCTCAGCTCTGTTCCTAACCTTCACCCTGGGTAAAGTCACTTCCTCACTCTAGGCCTAAGTGTCCTCATCTATAATGAGGGAGTTAGGCTAGAAAATCTCTAAGACGCATTCTAGCTCCACTTTCTATGGTCCTATAGTGGGGCTGGGCTTTTTTCCCTTTGGGGAGGGCAGGGGGTATTGCAGACACACTTTTAGGCTTTATTCCTTCTACAATTCTTGATCCCCAGGGGATACTAGTCTCTTCTTCTCCTGTGAATAATAAATACTTTATCATTGTTTATACACTTCCAATGGCTTAAATGTATCTACTTTTCTGGGTATTAACATTCTAAGATATACTTTCTTTTGGTGTAGTTGCTATCATATCTTGTGCCTTTTGGAACATCATTTTCCAAGATTTACTTTTCTTTACTGTAATTGTTGTCAAGTTTTATGTGATTCTAACTATGGTTCCATATCATTTGAATTCTTTCTTTCTAGCTATGATAATTCTGGGAGTTTTCAATTTGTAGTTACTTTTGGATAACCAGTAGGTTCTTTCTATTTTTTATTTCTCTAGTTCTAAAAGATCTGGAAAGTTTTCTTTTATGATTTTTAGAAATACAGTAGTCAGACTGTTTTTGTTTGGTCATGATTTTCAAAAAGCATAGTGACCCTTAAGTGATCTCTCCTCAACACGGTTCTTCAGTCTGTTGTTTTTGGTAATAGACACCTAAAATTTTCTTTTCTCTTTTTTTTTTCAGTCTTTTGATTTTGTTCTAATATTTATTGTTGCCTCTTGGAGTCACTGAATTCTATTTGCTCCATTCTAATTTTCGAGAGTCTACTACTTAGAGAAGATTTTCCACCTTCTGATCTAAGCTATTTATTCCTCTTCCAATTCTTTCCATGAGTGCTCTTATTTCCCTTGTTCTTATTTCCTTTCTAAATCTCTTGCTTCATTTCATCCAGAGACCCTTGGAGATCTCATAGCCAAACCATTGGTTTGTTCCTGAGGTTCTAATGGCATCTGTGGAGTACCTGTAGAGCACCTCTTGTGAATATGCTTCTTGGGCATCTCTTGACCCACAGCATTTCTTTACTCTATTAAGCATTTTCTCCACTTCTGGTTTGGGGTTTGGAGACAGGGCCAGGCTTTACTTCCTCCTATGCCCTTGAATGGAGAGGTAAGGTCTCGGTCCAGAGGCAGAGCAGAGGCAGCACCTGCCTTCAGCCTAGCACACAAGGCTGCCGCACAGGAACAGGGGAGGAGGGTCCCAGAGCTGAGGGGAGCCAGCAGTTTGTTTGTTCTCAAACTTTAGGACCTTCCAACAGGCTCACAATGGCCAAGTCCAGCAGCAGTCTCCTGAAACTACTGCACACAAGCCAACAGACCCAAACCTAGCTCAGGAACTTGTAAGAACCAGGATGGCAGTAGACAGATCCCAAGAGAGGTGAATATTTCTTCCTCCAGGATTTTTTCAGAAGCCTGTATGTTGTTCAGTTTCTGAAGGACATTGCTGATAATGAGATTGAATCAACCTTTTCCTCAGTCTTGTTCAGACCCCACCCAACCTTACAAGGAATTTAATCTAAGGTGGGGAAGCCCATTGTGCTCCACACAGGTACAGGTGGGGATAAATTCTTCCATTAGATTGCCCAAGGATGGGCAATCAAAGTTATGTTCCCCCACTCCTTCATTAGAATAGGCCCATCTCTCATTGTAATATTTATTATCTCTCATTAATTAATAACTAATCATAATTGATTGTCACCCTCTGGAACACCCACTTTTCCAAGGGCATATAAGCTGTAAGCCTAATTTTTCTTGGCATTTGAGAATGTCAATGACCCATTTTATTGGTAACATACTAGCATTATTAATAAAATGATTGATTGCCCAGAAATTATGTCTCTTGAATATTTTAAATGTCACAATCTCTTGCTGGATCACAATGCTTTGGGAGCAATGAAAACTTGCAGGCCCCCTGACTGAGCCAGGGAAGCAAACAGAGCATACAAGGACAGAAGCTCAGGCCAGACATCCCCCCAACTAGAGGGACAAAGGGCCCAGCAATAACAAAATCCAAAGTCAAGAAAGTGGCAGGGAAAATGGGTTTAACCAATGCAGATCCACACAATGTAAAGTGTCAGAGAGTTGCCTGGGTCACTGAAAAGTTAAGTGATTTATCCAGGGTCACGTAGCCAAAATGTATGAGAGGAAGAGGCCAACTCTCTATTCACTATACCACACTACCTATTTCTCTCAAAATAAAAGAAAATTATCATTAATGTTACTCAGCTGGCAAATTTTCCATTCAAATGTACATCTAAGAACTATTTCTTGCTGATTTCACCTGAATCCAAATATTTGAAACAGAAAAATGTGAGGTATGATTTTCCCTGACCCAGAAAGTCCCCTGGTCAGGGTTGGAGTCCAAGCTTCTGGGCTGAAGGGCCTAACAACTAAGCTCTGTGTCACTACATCAGTGAAAGCATTAGGAAAGATACCAAGGCGCCACCAAGGTACACCCTGGTGATTTCTTTGTTACTCACCAACTCCAAGCATGTGTCTTGAAATAAAGGGAAACAGATCAAGTGTATCTCACGGCTGCTCCCGCACCTCTTAAGGGTGCCCAGTGAAGGGTGTGCTGCCAGCAAGGGCATCTGCACTCAAACAGATAAGGTTCTTCCTTTCTGAAGTTGTGGCTAACAACCTGTCATTTCCCCAAAGCAGCAAGAAATGCATTTACTTACGGAAAATGTCAAGAGCAGGAACTTGTTAAGGAGCACGGGGTTTTCAAGGGCAGTGCCTGATTTTATTGATTCCCAAATCTGTCATAAGAAAGGAAAGAGTCAAGGCACAGAAGAAGCAAGTATCTCTGAGCTTTTGGGTCTTGTGTCAAATACAAAACTAACCAAGAGAAGAGCAAGTGGGGATGTGGGCTTGCCCAGCGACCTACATCTCAACTGTTGGCTCTGCTTTGTACAGAACTGGCTTAGAAGTCGAGAACACTTGTGCCCACTATGGCCAGAGGGAGTGGGGGGGACAAAAACCATCCCCACCCTCAAGGAGCTTACAAGCTCTTCTTAAGGGATTGAGGGCAGCAGCATCAGAGAAGGCAACAATCCTGGAGAAATAACTGGCCAGGCCCCAGCATTCCACTGACCCCCCACCTTGACCATAAGGCAAGTGGAGAGAACTGCCATCTGCCTCTGCAGTGGTCAGCAAAGACCAAGTCCAAAGACCCTCCTGGCCAGGCCTTCTGCTCTGCTGCAATAATCTACTCAATAATGGAGTGAGGCCTGGAGGGTAAGTAGTACCTCAAACATGCCTCCCCCTTTATAATCAGGCAGTCCCCAGACTCAGCAGATGCCTACCTTGACCATCTGGAAGATCCAGAGACTTGCTATGTATCTATCAGAGTATATGCTAGGACATAGACTGATTCAATAGAATAGTGGGAAAATCTATTACTTCTCTCTCTCTCTGTGCTGAATCCAGTTGAATTTGAGTAAATCAAACGTTTTCATGATGTGACTCCATTATATGTAATTATACCTTTCCCAACTAAGAAGAGAAACAAACATCCAACAGAAAAAGCCCACACATCCCATTTCTTTCCTTATTTGGAAAAAATCCTATATTAATAAAGAATAGGTACTCCTCTTTCTTTCTTTTTCTTCTTCTTCTTTTTTTTTTTTGGTACTCCTCTTTCTTAAGAGAAATCTAGCTCACTACCTTTCAAGGACACACAAGACAGAGTCCAAATCTAACCAGGTATAGAATCAAAGTGTCTTAGATGTTAGTCCAAGATCCCAAGAAAGACCCAGCTTGCAGAAAAACAAGTCTCATTGGATAACTTCCTTCCCATCAATTTCTAGAGTACCCAAGGGTGAGCATCAGGGCCCTGGTGATCAGAGAGCTCTTTCTTCCACCCCCACCAATCCCTTCCCCTCCCCCTTCACACTAGAGCTACGGCTAGAGAATAACTGAAGAATAATGCACCAAAATAAAATCAGCAAATACTTCCTTAATGCCTATGTATAAAGCACCAGGGCTAGGTCAAGCAGGCCTATGCCAGGCTAAAGAAATACTTAAGGAAAGTATGAGAGACAGTCTTCCTTTATATCTGACCTCCTCTGCTGCTTTTTCCAAAAGTAGCTTCTTATCTGAAGTCTTGAAGGACTCGAGAGTGTTGGTGTTAAATAAGGTTCCAACGGCTGGACAGCAGCGGGCTGGGGTAGGAGCATTGCTAGGGAAGAGATGAAATGGTCGCCACACAGAACCATCACTACCAGTAAATAAATGGAAAAGGCATCAAGACTAACATTTCATAAGAAAACCCCAGGGCATCGGGGCAGCTAGGTGGCGCAATGGTTAAGGCACCGGCCCTGGATTCAGGAGGACCTGAGTTCAAATATGGCCTCAGACACTTAACACTTACTAGCTGTGTGACCCTGGGCAAGTCACTTAACCCCCATTGCCCCGCAAAAAAAAAAAAAAGAAAAGAAAAGAAAACCCCAGGGCACGAAAACTATATCTTCATGTCAACATAACTATTCACATTTCTATAACACTTTCCGGTTTCCAAAAGGATTTCCTTATAACCATCCTGTGATATAAGTAGGACAAGGATTGTTTTCTTCATTTAAAGAGGAAGCTAAGCAGGGGTGTTCAACCTTTTTGTTTCATGGAACCCTTTGATGAAACCTATGAACACATTCTGAGAATAATGTTATTAAACAAAGAATGGAAACACTATTTTTCCGTAATAAAGATGTATTTTTTCCCCATCCAAGTTTATTAAACCCCTGAAATCTATCCACAGACTCCCAAAGGATCAAGAAACCTTGCTCTCTGGGCCGAGTGACATGCAGATGACCCCAGGGCTAATCAAGTATACAAGACAGATTTAAACCAAGGCTCCTGACTCCAAAGTCCAACCCTCTATCCACGTACCCCATGCTGCCTCTCATGCCTTATTATTAAGTCCAGAATGGTATTTTTCCAAGAATGCACAAGATTCTCCACTCTGAGAGAAGCTGGTAGTCTCCCTCTATTCATCTTGCTTATGCCCGCCTTTATGCCTCTGCTTGTTTCCCAGTCTATCTTCCTGAAATCCCCTCTTCTTCACTCTCTGACCATCCCTATCGACCACTCTCATCAGATCTTCTCACTAGTCCAAACCTCATTCTTATCCCCTTCTGAAATCCAAAAGTCCTAACAGTTTGGATCACATATTTTAGCATTTTACTATATGCTGCCTTATGTGTTTCTTTAAAAGGCTTCACAGGGGCAGCTAGGTGGCGCAGTGGATAAAGCACCAGCCCTGGATTTAGGAGGACCTGAGTTCAAATCTGACCTCAGACACTTGACACTTACTAGCTGTATGACCCTGGGCAAGACACTTAACCCTCACTGCCCCACCAAAAAAAAAAAAAAAAGGCTTCACAGCTATTAGTCTGGCCTCTCCATCTCAACTCTAAATTCCTTGGGGTCAGGAATTATTATGTAATATAAACTTTTGTATCCCTACTCCCAACACAGTGCAGGGCACAAGACTGTTGCTGGCTAAATACGCTCAGGCTGGTTCAAATCAACAAGAAGTAGGCAGCGTCTGACCGTTATATACACATGGGCAGTATGCAACGCACAGGTCCTCACAGAACTGAGGTCTCCACTACAGATATCAGTCTCAAGAGGAAGATAAAACTTGGAAATTGGGAAACAGATCCAAAATTCCTCAGAGGGAGAGGAGCTGGTAAGTGAAGACTTCCTCATTCTCACTTTCCTCATCCTACTGATTGCTTGTAAGGAGTAATGTGGAAGTGTTACCATTATGTGACAGGCACTCTATCAAGTGCCCCAGGGGACATAAAAATAAAGAAGGCACAGTCCCTGCCCCAGAGTCTTCTCCAATGACTCCAGTTCAGTAAACTTTCTGAACTCCTAATATACGTGTATTTTCCTCAAATAGTTGTATATGCATTAGATTGCAAACTCCTCCAGGACAGAGTCCAGGTTGTAACGTTGGGTGATACATTCATTTAACTCTGTGCAGTCCTGGAGAAGACACGAAGTTTAATAAGCCATGGGCTCTGACCTTACAAAACTTATAGAACAGGAAGAAAATAAGACACAAATGGGTACAATAATACCTAAGGTAGGATTTGGGCTGAGTCTAATAGGCTAGAATTCAGTGGGAGAGGGAGGAGAGAACCCTTTCGAGTACATTTTATTCTACACATTATCCTTTTATTGTAAAGCCCACAGCATGGAACATAGGAAAAATCATTAGAATCATGGAATGTTGTCCAGTCTTTTGAAGGACTAAGGAATAACATTTAGAGAGCCAATGCTGTGACAAATACAGGTTTTCACAGGTGCTCTGACATCGAAGAGCACTTCAAAAGGGATTGACAGAGTTCAACAAAGGCTGGGGATACCATTGACTATTATTAATGAGCACTGTCTCTACAAATGGCCTTTTCAAAAAAGTGTCTCTGTGGGAGTAGCTGAATGGAAAGAGTTGTTTGTTGAGGAAGCCCTAAGCACTTCCCATGAGCCTCTCATTAATGCTTAGGCCCACCCTCAAATGCAGGAGAGCCGTTCTAGAGATGGAAAGACACTGACAAATGAGGAAACTGAGGTTTCAGAGAAAAGCTTAGTGACAGGATTAGCAGCAGAACCAGGGTTAGAAGTGGGAGCACCTATCTCAGTGCCCAGCCCTGAGTCAGGTAAGCATTGTGGTAGATATTGAAAAGTCTAAGACATGACCTGTGCCTTTAAGAAACTGAGAACCATCATCTCTGTTGTAGCTATACTCATCCCTCATTCATCTGTGGCACCATCAGGGAACAAGTAGGGATGTAATATAGAAGAGTGTTCTAGCTTACTAAATCTTAACCCTTTAAGTGCTAAGACATTGCTATCATTTTGAATAAAAATCTTACTAAAAAGTAGTTTCAGGGGCAGCTAGGTGGCGTAGTGGATAGAGCACCGGCCCTGGAGTCAGGAGTACCTGAGTTCAAATCTGGCCTCAGACACTTAACATTTACTAGCTGTGTGACCCTGAGCAAGTCACTTAACCCCAATTGCCTCACTAAAAAAAAAAAAAGTAGCTTCAACTTGTTTTTTGAACCAGGGTGAATGGAAGATAATTTGCAGTTCTTGGGCCCTCAGGATTATTACTAACAATTATCTTGGTACCCAATTATAGTACAATAATGCTATGAGGGGCTAGTGAAATTTGTAGACAGGCTCCATAATGGCTATACTTTGTAAGATTTCCCTCTCCTGCTCTTGGCTAAGAAATAAGATAACTCAGGTTTTTAGTTTTGTGTTTAAAATAAAAATGTAGGTTTTGAGTAAGAGTGCACAGTGGATCTCCCATGAGTGAGAGGCACAAAGAATCGAGCTCCTCAGGGGCCTTTTTTTTTTTTTTTTTTTTTGCTTATTTTCTCAACTATGTTTCAGGAACTTAAGGCTGCCAAGCAAATATCCATCAGATGAATGAGATGTCACTTTCAAAATTCATGAGAAAACCACTGGCACTGAAAATACAGGGCACATCACCAAATTCCAGTGCTAACCAGCAATTCCTTCCCTTCAACAGCCTTCCTGATCACCACTCCTTGGGATGCTCAAGTTTTGCAATAAAGGACGGAGGCAGGCCACTTGTCTAAGTTCAAACAAACTTTTTTGACCTACTCTTTCCTACAACCATTGCTCAACAGCAAAAAATGTTTTCACAAGTTATTGAAAGAAAATAAGCTTCTGATAAAGTGGAATTTAAAAAAAAAAAACAACCCACAAATAAACTTCAAGACAAGCTTCTAAATGAAAAGAGCTAGACTGGGTTGAATTTAGATAAGCGTCTACTATATTTCATGTTCTGGGCTTTGCCCATCATTTAATAACTGTCTATGCCTTCTTATAAATCTGCAGGCTGTTCCTCATTGTATCTTCCTTACTACAGAAGTAAATTAATAATGAATCCTTGCTTGATGAAGAAGAGAGCACTTGAATTTAATTTAATTTTGGCAAGATATCACAGGAAATTAATAATAGAACAAGAAGCTGTGGAAATTCTGGAAGGCAACAAAGCATACAAACGTACATTTCAAGATAACTAATGATGATAAATACCCCCTTAGATTTAGTTATGTTACTAAATCTTACAACTTGATTGGGGAAGAAAAATAATAAAAGTTATGATTTTTGGAGAGGCAAAAACAAACAAAAAAAGTGGGGATTTCCTTTGAAACTCCAACTGAGGACCTATGCTCAAAAACTGTTTATTAGTTGCTAGGGTGAAAAGTTAGATGTTCCTTAACAAACTTTAACTACATCTCCCAACAAACTCATTAAGCAAGACTCTGCTCAGAAAGATTCTTCCAGTCACTGCTGGAAATATAAATTCTTTTCTTTTTGTTTGTTTGGGTTTTTTTTTTCTTGGGGGGGGGGGAGGTTGGAGGGTGGGCAATGAGGGTTAAGTGACTTGCCCAGGGTCATACAGCTAGTAAGTGTCAAGTGTCTGAGGCCAGTTTTGAACTCAGGTCCCCCTGAATCCAGGGCCGGTGCTTTATCCACTGCACCACCTAGCTGCCCCCAGAAATGTAGAGTCTTAAATTAAACTTCTTAAATGGTCCAAACCCATTGCCTCTGCCTCTTTCCCATCTATTCTCTCTCCTAAACCTGTGGCAATACAGCCTCCACTGAGACCCATTCCAGTGACCCCCGACTCTCAAACAGCTGTTACCAGTAATTTCCAAACTACAAAATTCAGTGTCTTTTCCCATCTCTAATCCTGCCTGCCGTGGCTACACTGTAGAGCATTGGTGCCCATCTTGAGACTCTCTTCCTTGTTGAGCTCCTCTAACACTAGGCCAGGCTGGTTCTCCTCCTGACTCTGACGGCTCCTGTCTGGTTCCTCTTCTCCATCCTGTTCAACAGCCATGAACATTCTATGGTTTAGTTCCTGGCCCTCTGCTCTTCCTGTTTTATAATCTTCCTCAGAGACCTAACTCATCTACTTCAAAACCATGGCCTCAACAGTAACCTCTACAAAGATAACTCCTAAAACATACATCTATAGCCCTCAACTTCCTTCCAGTCTGGTCTCACATCTCCAGCTGCTTGCTGGGCATTTCTGCCTGTATATCACCTCCGACTAACTATGTCTAAAACTGAATTACTTCTCTAACATTCTTCATACAGCTATCAGACAAATCTTCCTAAAATATCGCTCTGGCTCAAAACGTGTCCATGGAGTTCCCCAGTCAAACTCTTTTGCTTGGCATTTGATGCCCCTTTTTCTTCAACTCTTCTTCACCTGAACCCATCTGGCCTGGCCTGCTGACCCTACCCTGGCCTTGCCCATCTTTGTACCCATGCTAAGGTTATTCTCCGTCTGAAATGCCCTCCTCTCTGCCTCTCCAGGTCCTGTCCCTCCTTCACAATCGAGGGGCAAGTCTCTTCTCCTCTGTGAAGCCTTCTTTAACCCTCTCAGCCCAGACTGATTCCTCCCTGCCTCTTTTGAACTCAGAGTTGTATGATGTCCTGCTTTTTGATATTTCTTATGCTGTTATTTTGAAATGCTATTTAACTTTTTCATTTCTCTGGGTCCTATTTCCCCAACTCAGCAACTATGTTCCAGGAGGGCAGAAACCATGTCCAATATTTCTGCATCCATCCCAGGGACTAGGACACATTGGTGCTCAATCAATTTTGAATGATGGCTGTTTACAGTAGAAAAAGCCAGTTAATGTACAAGTACAAAGGCCCAACATCAGGCTGAAAGCAAATTGGGAGGAAAGTCCAAGTTTTAATTAAATGCATATTTACTGAGCACTTACCAAGTGCCTTAGCCTCTGCAAGATTTCAGAGAGTGGATAAGTATAAAGTCCCATAGTCCAGCCCAAAGGGGCTGACCACTTCCCTATGTGGTACCCCACCCCCCATAATGACAGACTTCATATCATAAAAGGCAAACTATATTTCTTAGTTTGGACCCTGACCATGTACTCACATATCAAAAGCACTGAACTCCAAAGTTAAACGTGCTGGCAGGCCAGCTGAATCGCCTGGAGAGAAACAAGAGCAAATCAGTAAATGGGCGCTCATACAGCGAGCTTGTGGGCAATGCTGATCTTTCTTCAAATGAGATCATATGGGTAAAGTGTGTAGGCCAGTGCCTGGCACACAGCATAGGCACCAGAGCAATGCGTATTCTCTCTGCCCATCCCGGAATCATTGTTCAAGACTGTTCATGATGAGGAGGACTGAGAAGACAGTACAGAGAATTCATAGATAAGAAACAACAACATTAAAGGACATTAAAAAAAAACACACACCTTATCTCAGTCAATATCTTCTCCACCCTTAATAAGGAATGCAAATGTCCTGGGTTTTGTTTTTACTTTTCCTTTAGGTTGTGGGGGAGAGATGAAAATGAGTTTTATCACAAAACTGGGCAAAAGAGAAACTGAGGGTCGTAAACCAAGTGTATGATTCATAAACTGGGAAGGTGATTCTGACATACACAAAATTAACTGTATATTTCTTGGAGGGAAGCAAGCCATCATAAAGAAGTTTAGGATAGCCTACCATTATAATAATAACCCTTGATGTCCTTTGGTGCCTCATCCAGGCGATACTCATTAAGCTTTTTCTGGGTCAGTTCATGCCAGAATCCAGCATCCAAGGCACTAGTAAATGGAGCAAACTGCAACTTGGTGAGTCCGGAGCCTGGGGAACGACCTGTCTCGCCAGCAGCTGTTGCCATTCTTTATTCAGAGATCTGTATTTGAGAAGTACATACAAAAAAAAAAATACAATCCTTATGACAGCCTCAAAATTTTACTTTATCAGCCCCCGTTTTTTAAAAAACACTAAATTTTTAACCAAAGAAATCCATCAACTTTTATAAGAAGAAGCAGCATGGTATAGTGGGAAGAACACAAGACCTGAAGTCAGAAGACCTGGGTTCCAATGCTGACTCTTTTCCTTACTGCTGCGATCCCTTGGAAGTCTCTTAACTTCTCTGGACCCATTTCCCCATCCGAAAAATATGGGGCTTGGAGATCCATGGGTCATGGATATCTTGGGTCCATGTTTTTTTTAAATATTTTGATAACTATATCTTAATATAGTTTTCTTTGTAACTCTATGTATGTTATGTACCTGAAAATATTCTTCTAGGAAGATGTCCAACAACTTTGCCAAATGACCCAAGGTGCCCATGACTTCCAAAAAAGCTAAGACCCACCCTGGTCCAGATGATCTCTAAGGTCTTTTAAAACTAATCTACAGGGGCAGTTAGGTGGCACAGTAGATAAAGCACCAGTCCTGGATTCAGCAGGACCTGAGTTCCAGCCTCAGACATTTGACACTAGCTGCGTGACCCTGGGCAAGTCGCTTAACCCTAATTGCCTCACCACAAAAAAAAAAAAAAAAAAGGAAAAAAAAAAAGAAATCTAATATAGATCCCTCCACTGGGCACCTACTACATACCAGGCACTGGATTGGCCATGCTAAGGACACAAATACAAAAATGAGAACGTCCTTACTCTAAAAGACTACACTTAGAGAATGCTCCTTACATCACAAGTAACAGATTGAAATGGACCCTGGACTCATGAAATGTTTGTCTGCACCAGGATGAGATCCCAGTTCTCAAGCTAAAGTGTTCTCTTAGATTCTTCCCACTTTTCAGTCCCTGCCTATACCCCCATCTATGTAGTCATTAAATATTTCCTGTGAGGGCCAGCTAGGTGGCGCAGTGGATAAAGCACTCGCCCTGGATTCAGGAGGACCTGAGTTCAAATCTGGATTCAGACACTTGACACTTACTAGCTGTGTGACCCTGGGTAAGTCACTTAACCCTCACTGCCCCACAAAAAAAAATGACTTGTCCAGGATCACATAGTAAATGTCTAAGGCTAGATCCAGGCCCAGCCCTCTATACAATAGCCACATAGCTGCCCCTGAATGCTTGGGGTTAATTACAGGTAATATCTTTCAAGTGTCAGTGATTTCTAATCAGATCTAAATAATAAGGAAACAACAGCAGTTATCAAAAGAAGAGGCAGGAAATCTGCAAAACAGGAGACAAAAGGGACAGATCTAAATTCCTTTTCACTAGGAAGAAGCAGCATCTTCTCCCACCACCCCCTCCTCCAACACACACACCCAAACTCCCAACTAACAGTAATCATTTTTCATTTGTTTGATAACCTCTGACCAGTTTCACTAGTGCTAAGAAACCAAATCAAAAAAAAACCCAACAAAAACAATAAACAAAAAAAGACTTACTGCTCAACACCACACTACAGCTGTAAGGGAACCACTTAGAAGTCTATGCTTCCACAAGAAGAAAGTGTCTTACATAAGGGAGATTTTTAAAATGTCTAAAACACATGGCCCTTGAGAAATTATAAACAGGACAAGACTATTTCACAAGAAAACGTGCTCAGTGGTTGCAAGTACTAGCTAACTCCAAACCACTTCTCCAAAATTTACCAGCTCTGAGATTGCTGAAGGGCCTTAAGCAATGATGAGAGCATGTGACAATGGCTGGATATTGTGAATCCAAAAAAAGTTCATCTATATCATCTATATCATGAAAGAATGCATATGCTTATATGTGTTTATGTATGTATATGTGGGCCTCTGTATAAATGTGTGCATATACACTTTTCCCCCTAACCTGAAGGGATAAACCTTAGAAGCAATGATTGGGGACCTCTGGGGCAAAGACCTGGGTTAAAAGCCTGGTTCTGTCCCCTAATACTAGTGGGACTTAAGACAAGGCGCTTAACGTGTATACAGCATCAGTTTCCTCAACTGTAAAATGACGAGGGCCACTAGATCCTACTACTTCCTAGGCCCTTTCCAGCTCTAAATCAATCCTCCTGATAAAATCCTAGCAACTAATTTATTTCTATATGACTCATCTGCCTCTTCCCATCACTTGCTTCTGATCTGGGGGCGTGGGATGGGCTTCCTTATGTGGTGGCTTATGGGCACACTGCACCATTCAGGCTCTGTATGCTCTCTAATCCCAACAGCCTCGCTTACTTTTATTTTAAAAAGAGACGAGCGGGGGGCAGCTAGGTGGCGCAGTGCATAAAGCACTGGCCTTGGATTCAGGAGGACCTGAGTTCAAATCCAGCCTCAGACACTTGACACTTAACTAGCTGTGTGACCCTGGGCAAGTCACTTAACCCTCATTGCCCTATCCCCCCACCCCCAAAAAAAGAGATGAGCAAGTGGATAAAGCACCGGCCCTGGATTTAGGAGGACCTGAATTCAAATCCTGCCTCAGACACTTGACACCCTGTGCCTCCCTGCCAAAAAAAGAGAGATGAGCAGTACAGCCAGGCAGGACACACCCTGATAACAACATAGACACTTCAAAGGTCTGTGACCTAACCACTGATCAATCAGCTACCATTTGTTCAGTGCCAACTATGTGTCAAACATTGTGCCAGGCACTGGGGATAGAAAAATCCGAGCAATCTCTGCTCTGAAGGTGCTTACACTGCAGAGGGAGAGAGGACAAGCAGAAGTATGTGCAAAATACAAACGGAAGCAATGTAGCCAAAATTAGAAGGGAGGCAAAAAACTGGGAAACAATTTTTACAGCCAGTGTTTCTGATAAATGCCTCATTTCTAAAATATATCGGGAAATAAACCAAATTAATAAGAATGCAAGTCATTCCCCAATTGAGAAATGGTCAAAGGATATGAACAGGTGGTTTTCTGATGAAGAAATCAAAGCTAGCTATTGCCATATGAAAAAAGGCTCTAAATCGCTATTGATCAGAGAAATGAAAATTAAAACAACTCTGAGGTACCACCTCACACATATCAGATTGGCTAATATGACAAAAAAGGGAAAATAATAAAAGTCAGAGAAGCTGTGGAAAAATTGGAACACTAATGCATTGTTGGTGGAGTTGTGAACTGATCCAACCATTCTGGAGAGCAATTTGGAGCTATACCCAAAGGGCTATAAAGTTGTGCATACCCTTTGACCCAGCAATACCACCATTAGGTCTTTTTCCCAAAGAGATCATAAAAGAAGAGAAAAGGATCCACATGTACAAAAATATTTATAGCTGCTCTTTTTGTGGTGGCAAAGAATTGGAAATCGAAGGGATGCCCATCAATAGGGGAATGGCTGAACAAGTTGTGGTATATGAATGTCATGGAATACTATTGTGCTATAAGAAATGATGAGCAGGCAGACTTCAGAAAAACCTGGAAAGACTTAAGTGAACTGATGCTGAGTGAAGTGAGCAGAACCAGGAGAACACTGTACACAGTAACAGCAACATTGTGTGATGATCAACTGTGATAGACTTGGCTCTTCTCAGCAGTGCAGTAATCAAAGACAATTACAAAGAACTCATAATGGAAAATGTTCTCTACATCCAGAAAAAAAGAACTGTGGATTCTGAATGCAGATTGAACCATACTGTTTCTACTTTTTTGTTTTGTTTTTTCTTTTTCAAGGTTTTTCCCTTTTGTTCTGATTCTCCTTTTGCAACATAATTAATGCAGAAATGCATTTAATGTGACTATACATATATAGCCTATATTAGATTGCTTTCTGTCTTGGGGAGGTGGAAGAGGAGAAAAATTTGGAACTAAAAATCTTATGAAAACAAATGCTGAAAACTATTTTTCCATGTAACTGGAAAAGAATAAAATACTTTTATGATTAAAAAAAGAGAGGTAGGTACACAATCAAGATAATGCAAGGGTGGAGGGAAGGGAAGGAGAGCGCAAGAAAGGCCTCAGGCAGTAGGCAGGTGGTTTTTGGACTAAGCTTTGAGGGAAATCAAGGCTTCCAAGCAGCAAAGGTAAGGGTGGAGGGGTCAGCCAGGACAAAGGCATGGGGACACAGAGTCACATGTCAGGAACAGCAAGATGGCCGGTGAGACTGTCCCACAGAATGCATAAAGGGGAGTAATAGAGAACAAGAGACCTGGGGTAGTGAAACTGAGGAAGAGCCTGTAATAGTCCAGGCGGTGGCCAGGCAGAGAGAGAAGGGGGCAGATGCTGAGTGTTGTAGAGGCAGAACCACAGGATATGGCAGCCCGTACCTCTGGGAGAAGAATCAGGGACAACACGAAGCCTGTTAACTCAGATGACTTGAAGAATGGTTGGTGCCTAGACAGAAATAGGAAAGCTAGGGAAGGAACAGGCTTGGGAGAAAACAGTAAGTTCTGCTTTGGATATAGTGAATGTTTTCTGCCTGTGAAAAACTCGGCTTGAAATAGCAACCAAGGAGTTAGTGAATCAGGACTTGAGCTTAGATTGGGGCTGGAAATGTAGATCTGCAAGTCACATGAAGAGATTGGATCATTACAAGCATGTATGGCCTGAGGAGGCACCATGCAAGCGTGGGGAGGGAACAAGAGGAAGAAGGGGAGAAGATTTTGACCATCAGTAACTTAGTAAATGACCTTAGAGTGGCTATAGCTAAAAAATCCAGCATTGTAGCCAACCTAGTGTGGCCTGACCTCAGCAGTCCGAAGACAACAAACTGACCTTCACCCAGACCATATGTTGTTGTTGTTCAGTAATGTCAGACTCTTCATGACATCTTCGTGGGGTTTTCTTGGCAAAGATATTGGAGCAGTTTGCCAATTCCTTCTCCAGTAGATCACCAATCCATAGGCAAACAGATGTTAAGTGATTTGCCCAAGGTCACACAGCTGAGAAATTTCTGAGGTTGGATTTGAACTCAGTTCCTCCTGACTGAACCCAGAACTCCACTGTGCCACTTCACCCAGCCCATATTAAAATTCTATTCTGGCTTGGTTAAAAACCTGCCAGAAATTGAATTGTATTATCCTCTCTGGGTCACAATGAGGCATCAAAGTATGTGGTTGAAGGAATAACACAAACATGAATTTATTAGATAAATTTATTATTTTATATTATTATTAAAATACTTAAAAATGCATTGCATTAGCATGCTTATGCTACAGAAAATAAAAATTGAAGGATTCATTATGAGTCACAAGGCAGGAAGGTAAAAACAATTATAAATAGGAATTTGGCCAAATTTGGGGAAATATTCAATGCTATAATGATTATATTGCACTCTGCCTATAACATGAAAGTTTACGGTTAATTTGTGATAACAGCTATCAAATAGTACTACACTATTTAGACCATACATCTAACGTAAACCTATTCACTTGGTCCAAATTTCAGATAAGAATGAAAACATTATATGTCTTTATTTTATAATTCTTCTGTGGAAGTAAATCCTAAACCTATATATGTGTTGCCTTTTCTGGTCTTATCATAACAAATGAAACTGGTAATGAGGGGGAAAGTTAAGACTACCCAATAAAGTTTCTTGTTCCTTAGAAAAATGAACCCTTTCTTCTGCCTCCTCTTCTACAAATACAAAGGGTTTATACCATTGTATTTTGAGACTAATGTGTTTGACAGGACTAGGGGAAAGGGCAGCAGAAATCTAAAGTATCTGCATCAAATTACACATAAATTCTAAATCTTATTAGCCAGGGCAGAAGGTACGAACTTGGGGCACATTCAGGCCATAAAAATATAACACGCTACAGACAATGACTTTTAGAAAAACCAAAGCACATTTAGAAGAAAATAAGAACCCACAGATCCTTGTTTATGGAGTATCTACAAGAGCTGGAGAAAACACCATTCCTGAAGCCCAGTATACATCTTAGCACAGCTCTAATGTGTTCTGAGACTTCCCATTGGCCACAGCACCAAAAACAAGCAAGCCCTTGGGACCAGACTTGCCAATCAGCCTAACCTGTATTTTAGTACACAAGTCAGTTTCTTCTCGCTGATGTGTCCCGTAATTGTTGTTTTGATTTTGCAATCATACTTGGAAGTAGGAGGGGAGCACTCCTGGAGAGATGTTACTCAATAAATATTGATGACCTGGATAGCCACCGGTGAAAGGAGCTGCCTCTCTTCGGGAGGGGGAAAGTGCTTTGTCAACACTAAAGTTGTATAGAAATGTGAGTGACTATAGAGTGCAGAATCAAGTATCAGAGCCTAGGCCCTTGCTGCCTGGCTCATTGATTCCTGCTTTGGGACCCTGAAAGAAGCCTAGCAACCTAATTATTTTTAGCTTCCCACCCAGGGACCCACAGATCCCTTGTGGAAGGCAGAAAACAAGTCAATTTAAATTAGTTTATGCCACAAAATATACCTTAGGCAAAAATGAACTTTTTCTTCTATAAATTTTGCCCATCTACAAAACTTTCTAATGCATGTAAGGCTAAAAATAGGTTGAAAAGTGCCCAGATGAAATGAAAGGTATGTAAGGACAAAAAAAACAAAAAACCAAACCAACCAACCAGCCATGTATTAGACAAGACTAGTTTTACCTAGTGTCAGTTGAAGAAATGTATGACTTTGATTCAGGTACCTACATAGAATATCATTTCTATAAGTTGTTGGTGTTTAGTAACAGATTTGGACAATATAAAAACATTTTGGTTTTGTTGCTTCTAATATGCATCTTTGCTGGAAAGCAGTGTTTCCTGTAGATCTGCCTCTTAATTCTCCCCAGCAGGGCTCTACTGGGATTTGGATAAAACAAGAACCCTTGTGGATTTCTGAAAATGCCTAAGAACAATGAGAACAAAATGAGCAACAATCCTAAGCAATGTCTGTCCTTTGAGGAAACCAAGCCAAATGACTGCTTTCTCTTAAATCATATGGAACCATTACTTCAGTGAGAATGGTGGAATTACATTAACAACCTCCAACTGTTTAGGGAGTGTAGGCTATCTCCCCCTACAACCCCCCCCATGCCAATACGCTTACAGGTATCTCAAACAACATTGAACACCTAGTGAGTCTCCCCAAAACCTGTCCCATCCCTTAACTTCTCTATCTCTGTTAAAAGCACCATCATCTTGTTAGGCATCTGGGCTTGAACCTTAGTGTCATCTTTGAATTTTCCTGCTCTCTTTCCCACATCAGTTGGCAAGCTTTATTGAGTTTATTCTTTGCAACACAGCATTCTTTGCATTGTTACTTCATTCTCTCAACTATTCTCATCCAGTTTATTGGAACAGCCTACCAATTATTCTTCCAACCTTCAACCTATCCCTTCTCTAACCACCCTTCACATCATTTTTCTAACACACTACTCCTCTACTCAAAAATCTTCAGTGGCCCCTCCCCGCCCACAGAATAAATGATAAAGCTTCCTTCCTACTCCAAGCCTCTACATACTTGGATTGGTTTTACCTGCACTTTCGTATATGCCTTTTTGCCCAGAAGAGACTGTCCAAATCTCTACCTGCTGAAGTCACTTCCTACTTCAAGATTAAATTCAGTCAGGCTTGAAGTGTCCCGTCTGCGTCTGCCCTATGACCATCTTCCATTGAGCCAAGGCCTGAGAGCAATTGCCAACTAGTGGAAAGCAAGAGGGAAGACATACCAAGTAACAATGCTTCCCTCCCTTCCTTTCAACAATGGTCATCATACCCTGCTGCCAAAGTGATCTGCCTCATGTATAACTTATATTGAATTGCTTGAGTTCTTAAGGGGGGAATGGTGAGGAAGGATGAGAATTTGGAACACAAAGTTTTAAAAATCAATGATACAATTTGTTTTGACATGTAAGGTGGGGCAAAAATTCTAAATAAATAAATAAATAAGGAGGCGGGGAAGAGGAGGAGAAGGAGGAGGAAGAGGAAGAGGAGGAGGAGAAAGATAGGATAGGAAAAAAAGTGATCCGCCTAAAGTGGAGGTCTGACCATATCACACCCGCTCCTCCAAAATTCAGGGGCTCCCTATCACCTCCAGGGTCAAAAACAGAATCATCCGTTTAGCATTCAAAGACCTTCACCCCAACCGTACCAATCTTCTCACTCTACATCCTCCCATATACTCCATAATACAGTGACACTGGTCATCTTGTTGTTCCTCAAACAAGACACTCCATCTTCTGACCGTGGGCCTGTTCCCCTACCTGGAATGTTCTCCCTCATCTCCACCTCCCACTTTCCCTAGATTCCTTTAAGTCTTGGCTAAAATCCACCCTTCTACAAGAAGTCCTTCCCAATCCCTCTTAATTCTAGTGTCTTCCCTCTGTTGATTTGCATTTTTCCTAATAATAATAATAATAATAATAATAATATCAGTTAACATATATATCATACTTTCTATGTGCCAAGCACTGGGTTAAGTGCTTTACAATGATCTCATTTGAAATAATAATCTCATAATCCTGCCTATACCTTGCACAGTTGTTTGCATTCTGTATGGCCCATTAGGCCGTGATCTCCTTGTGAGCAGAGAGTATTTTTTGCTTTTCTTTGTACCCCATTGCTTAGCACAGTACCTAACACATGTTGAGTAAGTGATGGACACCTCTGTGCATTGAACTGTACCAGATGCTGTGAGGTAACAGAGCAAGACAAAAATCCTACCTTCAAAGGGCTTAGATAGTCTAGTTGGAGAAACAAGACATAAACAGAGCCAGAAGTCACACAAATTAGAATGTATTAAGTGTGTAAGTATAAAGTTTCCAAAAAATCAACATCTTTACCAACCTTACCAAGCTGGCTTAACTCATTTGGGTTCCTTTAAATCAGGGTCAGTGAAACATAGCAAGCACTTAGTAAGTTTGTGCTGAATAAAATATGGAATACATAGAGGTTTCCAGGTTCATTGGCATAGCTGTTGTGTTGGAAAGACCTGGGACCACTGAATCCCCATTAAAGTAAGTCATGACTTACATAACTAAGGCCTAAGGGAAGACAGAATGAAAACAACTCTACCAAGTATAAAGAGAAGGCATGCCTAAGAGAGGGAAATGATGTCTCTGGCAAATGTGGTCAGTACATATTTGGCAGAAAAGTGATATGAAATTTAAAGCTATCTCTCTTGAGATAATATAGTCCAGCCCCTTCATCTTCCAGATGTTAAAACTAAGGCCTAGAAATGTGAGCTGACTTGCCCAAGATGAAACAGGTGACAGAGCCAGTATTAAAAACTGTGCCTCCTGATTCCCCAATCTTTCACTTCCCATAGAAGTATTTCTGCCCCATGTTTTCAGTTTAGTGATTACAAGCCCATTAAAGGGTGTTTAAAATATCTGTCCCACCAGAAGAAAAGAAAATGTTTCTTAGAAAAAAAGACTTTTCCAGATATAAACTGACAAACCTTCAGTGGGAGTACACTGAGCCCAGAAACTTAGTTAAAATTACATTCCTACATAAATACATAAAAGATAAGTTTTATAGTTAACAGCTCATGTAGCTAAAACACTTTATAGTCACAAATACATGGTAACAGCAGGTATTACTCCTTTTTTCTTTTTTTTAAACAGATGAAGAAACTGGAGTTACAAGAGCTTGTAACTTATCTCAAGTCACAAAGCTAGTAAGTGGCAAAACCTTGATTCAAACCTTGATCTTGACCACAAAGCCAATGCTTTTTTCAGGGGCTCACGATGACCCCAGTTCAGTCAATGGCCCTTGTTAACTTTTCGTTGCCTATGCTATGTCAGAAATAATCCCAGCTCCCACTTCCTTTATTCCACTATTCAGGGTCAATGTCTGAAAAGAAAATTCAACCCCTCTCATCCTGACCCCTATAGTCTACATAATTCTGTCCTTATCTTCTGCAGAATCTGCTAGAAACCCCTACTCTACTGTTAGCAAACTCCCTTTTATCCTAGATCTCTCACATCACATTTTCTATCTTCTTACTAATGGAAACCTGGGTCTCCCCAGATGATCTAACATCCCTATTTACCCTCTCCAAAGACTTTTTAAATTTATTTTTTATTATAAGCATGAACAAACATGAACATTTAAATATACAAGGAACAAATTATGATTATATATGACAGTGAACTTGTTACATACAGTTTGGTTTTTTAAGTGTATATTTAACAAAGTAGGAACACAATTGCCCTGCTCATCCTTCTGAATTTACTTCTGTTCTTGTGTATTTTCTTTACATTTCACTGATGCTCTTTGCTTCCCTCCTCCCACAATACCGAAAATGTGTCTCATTCTGCACAAAAACAGAGAAGGCTCTACCAATGTGCAGGTCATCTTGGCACATGCTAATCTTCCCTGTACCATTCCAGCTTTAGTGGTGCTAGCAAAGCAAGGGCCCGAGTACTTCCTTCACATGTCCCAATGCCCTGGGCCAGAAGGAGTCGGATCCTTATTGCTCTTTCCTCTTATTTCCAGGCTTCACTTTTGCCACCATCGCTCAGCAACCTCACTATCCATCTTTAACACCAGGCCCAAATTCTCATCACAGTCACATATTGACTTCTAGGTCATTCTTCCTTTATCCAACTTCCTCCTTGGCTCAGAGTTTTTCTCTCCCCTCTAACCCATGCTCTCATACTTGGGGACTTTTCTCTTAGGCATTCTGTCCTTCCAGTTCATCACGGTACTAAATTCCCATGACCTTCCTTTTTGCTCCTTCTTGGTCACATGAAGGAATGGTCATACCTTTGCTATGAGAATCATTCATAACTCTTCTACCTCCAAGATGCAGAAGTCAAAACCCTCTGCTCTGACAAATTCTTCGACCTCTTCCAACTCCTCCTATCATCCTTGTGATCCCCAGGCCATCATCTATATAGTAACCTCAGTTCTCCTGTTTAGTTCTGACCCCAAGGTTGACCAATCTGGCCTTAATACCATCAGTAATCCTTGAAGCCCTTACCC
Source organism: Dromiciops gliroides (assembly GCF_019393635.1). Lineage (NCBI taxonomy): Eukaryota > Metazoa > Chordata > Mammalia > Microbiotheria > Microbiotheriidae > Dromiciops > Dromiciops gliroides. The sequence goes on from NC_057861.1 coordinate 708,514,290, forward strand.
CTCGTTCTGTCTCTAGTCATGTCTTGCCCAGTGCTGAACGCTGCTGAGTTAACTACTAATCAAAACTGGTTGGCATTGCTGTGAAGCAATCCTTTCCTTCTTCCCCGATTGGCAATTCCAAACCTTAGCCTCTCTTCAAACCAACTTCACCACTTCTTCCTTCCCCTCTCCCTCCACCTCACCCATCCATCAGATTGGCAAAGTTGACAAAAAAGAAAAATTACAAACATTATACAGGCCGTGGGAAAACAGGTACATTAAAGCACTGTTGGTGGAGCTGTGATCTGGTCTGCTTGCTTTGGAAAGTAACTTGGAACTGTGGCCAAAAAACCATTCAACTGTAACTGTAATCGACCCAGCAATACTAGTATTAAGCCTATAAACCAAAGAGATGAGAGAAAAAAGAAACATATGCACAAAAATATTTATGATAACTCTGTGTTGGCAAAGAATTGAAAACTGAGGGAATACCCATCAATTAGGGAATGCCTGAACAAGTTATATAAGAAACAATAAAGGGAAGGGTTTCAGAGAAACCCGTGAAAACTTATGTGAACCGATGAGTGAGAAGTGAGAAGTAATAGAATAGAATAGAATCAGGAGGATTTACAACCACAATGCTATTATAAGACAAGTAAGTCTGGAGGTGATGAACTCATCTGGCAAACAGGAAAGTTTTTTTTTGGACTTGGCCAACACAGAAATTTGTTTTGCTTAATTAATATTTGTAACAGGGATCTTTCCTTCTTTCTTCCTTCCTTCCTTCCTTCCTTCCTTCCTTCCTTCCTTCCTTCCTTCCTTCCTTTCTTCTTTGCCTTCTCAAACGGGAGGGGATGAAATAGGAAGGAGAGAAGGATCCTTGTTTGGAGTGGGGGGAACAAACTAAAGTTGAATTTAAAAGTAAAAGAGGACCCTGTCTTCTGCTTTGCTTGGAAAAGAGGACAGACTTCCTCTTCTCCTCTACTATATTCAGCAAAAAGCCTCCTCATTGTCCCCAATTACCTCCCCATTTTTTCTAATTTCTGATGAAGAGGTTTTTGCCTTGCCAATGCCAATCCTCCACTTGTCTTGACCCCATCCCATAGAATCTCCTCAAGAACTTGCCCTTTAAATCATTCCAGCCTTCTTTCATCTTACATCTCTTTATACAATGCCTAAATGCCTTCCACTGTTCCCCTCCTACTTAAAAAAGACACTTGACCTACATTCCTGCAAGCTATTACCTTCCCCATCTTCCCTCCTGCCCTTTCTCCTGCCTCCTCTCCTTTCTTTTCCTTTTCCCTTTTCCTAGGAATGTTTGTCTATATTGATCACCTCTACCTATTCCCTTTCCCTTTCCCTTTCCCTTTCCCTTGTTTCTAAACCCTTATAATCTGACTTTCAACCTCAACACTGGAATGAGACTTCTCTCACCAAGGATAAGAATGATCTCGTGACTGTTAAATGCAATGGCTTTTTTTCCCCTCAGTCCTCATCCTCTTTGGTGGCTTTTGATGTTTCCCCCCACCCCATCCCCCAGCTCTATTGCCCCTTTTACTCCATTCCATTGAACTCTTGGTTCTCCTTTCTGATCATTCTGTTTCCGTCTCCATCTCCCTGGCTGGTTCATCCTACTACTCCTACCTATCTACTAATACTAATTATGGGTATCCTTGACCGCCTCTTCTCTAGCTAGCCTCTCTTAGTGATATACCTCATCAGTTCCCAAAGCCTCAATTACCCAAATCCTAATGAGAGGCAGCTGGGGGCACAGAAAATGGAGTCCTGGGCTTGAAATCAGGAAGACCTGAATTCATATCCTACCTCAGATAATTCATATCCTACCTCTGTGACCAATGAGCAAATCACTCGATATGTTTGCCTGTTTCCTCAACAATCATAAAATGGGAATAATAACTACTTCTCACAGTTGTTGAGAGGATCAAATGAGATATTTCTACGAAAAGAAATATTTTACAAGTGCCTAGCACATAGCATTATATAAATGCCAGCTAGTGCCTGTGAACACACACACACACACACACACACACACACACACACACGAATGTCCTAAAGCCATTTCGACTCAAAATATCCCAAAACTACATTTATCAAAAAACCTATCCCTTCCCCATTTCTTTGTATCTATTCTGGACACTCAACACCTTCCTTCCAATCATCCAGATTCACAACTCTGGTGAGCAACTCTTCTCTCTCCTTTATATCAAACCAGTGGCTAAATCTTGTTGATTTTACCTTCACATCTATCCCTTTTTATCTGTTCATGTTACAAATCCTTCCCTAGTTCATGCCCACACCTTGTCTCTGAATTACTGCAAAAAGATGCCTTGACATTCCTTCTTCCAATTGTGTCCCCTCTCCAATCTACCCTCCATCAATAAATAATCATTTATTAGGCACCTACAATGTGACAGATTCTATCCTACTGAAAATCATAAAACACAAAATCCTCAGTCTGGCACCAAAAAAGCCTTCCAAAATCTTGCCCCACCTATCTTTCTGGACTTATTTGTTACTACTTCACAGACTCAAAGTTTCCTGCCACCTGTTTCTCCATATACAAACTACCATCTTTGTATAAGTGGTCCCCTCATGTCTAAAATGCACTCCCTCCTTAAATCTGCCTCTCAGGCATCCATCCAGGCTTTGGCAAGTGCTCTCTCCCTCTTGACATTACTTTGTATGTATTTGGAATGCAAGGGGAATTCCCTAAACTGTAGGATGAGATTACAAGGAACAGAACACCTGTTTGCTACTCTTTCAGATTCCCCTTACAGAGTCTCCCCCCCCAAAAAAAAAAGGGTAGCTTGGTCCACAATTCAGAGTCCAACAATTCATCCCCGATCTTTGACAACGGGGCATTCACAATAAGTGTGCCCCGTCTCTCCAAAGAAGAAAGTCAAAGTCCCAAACAAAGGCTCCAGCTCTCCACGGCTTCTTTCAAATTAAGCGAACTCCTCGGATCAATCCCCCGCAAGGGGCTGACTACCTTGGATCACTGGTCTCTGTGAATAACTCATTTGTGCTTCCGTCTCCCCCAGCTCTCCAGGGGCTACATGAATGTTAAATAAATTCCAGGGTTCGAATTCTACGGTGGGAAAAAGGGGGTTTAAAAGAACAGATCAAGGGCCATGGAAAGCGAAGGGGATTTGGCGCCCGAGGCCCGGGTTCCCGGCCCAGGGCGGCCCCTTGGCCCCTCGATCCTCAGTTTCCCCGTCTGTATCAAGAGGGGACTGAACTAGTCTAGCTCCGAGGTCTCTGCCCGCTCTAAACCCTTTGGGCTCCCGGGGCTGGGTGAGCGCGGGGCCTCGGGCACACGCAGGCCGGGCCGGGCGGGGCCAAGCCGGGTCAGGCCGCCTCATCTCCGTCCCCCCACCCGCGATAACGCGGGATGAGCCGCGAGTACTGAACACACTCTCGACCCCGAGCCCAGCGCCGCCCTCCGCTCCCGGGAGACAGAGCATGAAGGCTGCCCTTGGGTTTCTAACTGTCACGGTCACAGACGCCTCGGCGACCCCCGACTCTCCCTCGGAAACCCCCGGCAGGAGCCGGCTGGCGACTAGCTTACCACAGCGCCTCTTCCCCGCGCTCCCTGATGACGTCTACCCACCCCGCCCCCTCGGGGGAGGGGCTGGATCAGGAGTGCGCACGCTCCAGTGGAAAGGTGGGCGTGGCAGAGAAAAGCAAGTGAAGAAGTGGGAGGGACACGAGCCTATAGGGGAAAGTGGGCGGGGCTTCATGTTGCGTGGGCGTGGTCTATCAGGGAAGGGCCAATCAAGAGAGACCAACAGCTGAATGAAATGTGTCAAACTTTTGTCTCGGAGATAGGTTATTTTGGTCATTCAGGTTCCAGTCCTGCTTCTGAGCCCCAGGATGGTACAGGGACAAGTTTACTGGACTGGGACTAAGGTTCGAGGTTGAATCCTGCAGCTGGCCACAATTCCTACTTCTGTCACAATAGCAAAGTCACTTAACTTGGCTGGTCCTCAGTGGCCTCATCTGTAAAATAATGGGGTTGGATGCACCTCTTTCTATTAGCGTCTCCTTGAAGATGACTCATATCTCTGTCTCTAGCCGTGTTGGACTCTTTGTAACCCCACGGATCATTGCATGCCTGGCCCTTCTATCCTCCACAGTCTCCTGAAGTCTGTCCAAGTTCATATTCCTTGCTTCCATGACACTATATAACCATATTATCTTCTGCCGTGTGCTTTTCCTTTTGCCTCCAGTCTTTCCTAACATAAGTGTCTTTTCCAACGAATCCTGTCTTCTCATTATGTGACCAAAGTATCTAAGCTTCCACTTCAGTATTTGAGCTTCCAATGAATAGTCTGAAATAATGTAAATATTGACTGATTTGATCTCCTTGCTATCTAGAGAACTCTCAAAAGTCCTCTAGCACTAAAATTTGAAAGTCAATTCTTCAGAGCTCAGCTTTCCTTATAGGGCAACTCTCATAGTCATTCAATGCTACTAGGAAAATTGTAGCCTTGTCTCTACCAAATAAAAAAGACTTGGAAACCAATTGCATATGAGGGTTGAGTTAGAGTGAAGGGTCTACTGTGACTCCTTTGATTGGTTGGCACCTGGGTGAGTAGAATAGTGGAAGTGCCCTCCATGACAACAGGGTATTTTGGAAGAGGCGTGGGTGAAGGTAATGGGTTTTCTTTTGCAAGTATTAAGTTGGAGAGACTTCTATAACATCTGATGTGAAATGTTTAATTGGTGGTTGATATTGATGTGTGTGTGGGGAGGGGTTAATTGATTAGATTGATCATGAGGCATCCCAAAGAATTACAACTCAGTGACTCAGTTTCCCAAGTTTTATTGAAAGACTGCTGACCACAGGGAGAGCACCATGGAGATAGGTGTCTCCAATAGGGGGAGGAAGAATAGTTATATTTATAGTGAGATAAAGTAGGTTATCTCCTCATTATCTTAATCTCCCCTTGTAGGAGGTTCATAGTAGGTCTTATCCTAACTTGGACTTCCTGGAGTCCTGATACAACCTCCAAAGAGGGTACCTTTTCCCTTGGAGGTGTGTTTTTGGGGGTTTATGTGCCACAAGGTGAACCTAAAGATACATTTGGTCTTTTCTTCGCATGTTCCTAAAGACATCCTTAAACTTGTCAGATCCAAAGGGTCTCTGTATTTATGATATCTCTTTACTTAAGATCTGGTTTCTAGGTGTTCTGTCATCTATGAATATTAATGGCTATTAATGATCAATGGTCCCTAGTTACTGTCTCTGTTGATGGTGAGGGTTGTTAGGGACAAACCCTCTTGGTTACTGTAAGAACACAAACTTCTCTGTTAACCCTTTTAGGTACTATTGATAGCTACTATTGATAAGTTATCTGTTAACCCTTTTAGCCTCCTCCATCAATATGGGACTGGGTTTTTAGAAGACTGGAATCATTTAGGGTGGGCACCTGCTCATCAAGAACAGGGCCCAACTGGGTTATCAAGTCCCTGGACAGTGGGCAGCAGTGAAGAGGTGTGGGTGAGAGTATTTATTTAGAAGCTTGAGGATGTATCCATGTTGGTGAGCAGAGGCTGTCAGGGACAGACACATGTCCAAGTATTCGAGTGAAAAGCAATATTGAAGCTTACCTAAAAAACCGCAATTTGGGGAACTAGTATTTATATGGAGATTCAAGGTTTGCAAAGTGCTTTTACAAATATTATTTCATTTGATTCCCATTTTATCAGTGAGGAAACTGAGGCAAACAGAGATGAAGTGACTTGTCCGAGTCACACAGTTATTAAGTGTCTGAGGTTGGATTTGTACTTGGTCTTTCTTGACCTCACAGTCAGGGATCTACCCACTGTTTTACCTATCAGGGAAGAAAATAGTGGCAGGGACCACAAAATTACTGCCTTGGAGCCTTTTAAGACCAGCCCTTCCCAGCTGGTTCAGGATAGTCTCCTGAGCATGTGCACAAACTTGTCCAGGCCTCCAGACTATGTTTCCCAGAAGTACTTGCTTGTCCAATGCACAGCTGGCCAAGATTCCTGAAGGACCCTCCATGCCCAGGCAACAAACCCTGGAAATGCTTTGGGGGAGGGGGGACGTGGCTCTTCCCAGTTTCCTCCTCTTCCCCCGGCTCCTCCCCCTGCTGTTCTTTCTGATTGGCACCCTCATGGGTCTTGGGGCTGACTCTGCTCTGGAGCTTCTGGGACTGGGAGGCGCATGGGAGGGGCAAAGAGGGGGTAAAGCCTCCTCTGGACCTGACTTTCTTTTTTTCTCACCTACCCACAGTCCTCTCCTCTTTCTCACCCAAGGATTACCAACTCCCTCTGCCCTTCTCCCTTTACTCTTTTCCCCTGCCAGGTCTACTTCCCAAAGTGGAGCTTTCCCCTCTCCAGTTTTCTCTCTCTCCCTCCTTACTCCTCATCCTCATCCTCACAGATCTGGAGCACCAGATGTGTGCCAGGCCCCAAGGCCTGCCAAGGAATGTTAGGGCAGCATCTGCATCGCAGCCTGTGTCTTCAGCCCCCATCAGTCTTTCCTACAGCTGCCAGAATCTTTCCAAGGCAAATGGCCCCATGGGCTCCTTCCCATTACCTGTAGGATAAAAGCCTGCTATTTAAGGGCCTTCCCAATCTAGCCAGCTGACCTGACTGCTTTCCTCTTTACCCAGCCCAGCCCAGCCAAACAGAAGTACTCCTTGTTTATGAAGTCCACATCCCATCTCCAGCCTCCGTGTGTTTGCAAAGGCTGACCTCCTTGTCCAGGATGCTCTGTACCATGCTCCCTCAGCTTCTCTTCTCTGAATCCTTGTTTTCTTTCTAGGCTCAATTCAGGGGCTCCTTCCTCTGTGGTACTGCTCCTGATCCAGCCATCACTCCCATCACTTTAACATTTTTCTTTGCACATGCTCTGTTTCTGTGGAATGGAAGCTCCTTGAGGACTGAGACTTTCATGTGGTTGTCTTTGTGTCCTTCCTGCTTAGTACATAGAAGGCACTGAATACATCTTTGCTCAGTTGAATTGAATCATGCACTCCTTCTGACCTCCCCTTCAAGCTGGGTTGTTTCTGTCCGGGTCTCAGGTGAGGAGGTACTTGTGGTCATTTGACTTGCCTGGCAGGCCTCTTTGTCTTTCCCTTGTGTCTTGATGCTGTTCAGCTGCAAGAGAGATTAGATTTACCCTATCTGGCCTCACAGAGCAGAGCTAGGATCAGTGAGTGACAATCGCAAAGAAGTTAATTTAAGCTTTATATTAAAGATATACTTTCTAAAAAATAATGCTATCTAAAAAGAGTGAGGGATGCTTCAGGAGGTAGTGGGTTCTCACTCACTAGAAGCCTATAAGCAAAGGCTAGATGGCCACTTGTTAATTCATTCAACAAGTATTTACTAAGCATTCAGAAAAGGAAGCTAAATGAATGAAAAAGCATTTATTACATGCCTATAGTGTGCCAAGGACTATATTAGGCTCTAGAAATACAAAAACAAAAGTAAGGCAGACTATTCCCTTAAAAAAAAAACACCTATGTTTTAATAGGAGGGAGTGGTGGACAGGAAGGGGAAATTTTGTCTGGGGAATCACAGGAATTGTGAGCAGAGCCACAGAGCAATTAATTGTTGTGTCCTGACCGGAGGCAGTGGTAGTATTTGCAGTGCCAGGATTCCTAATAGTTCTTATCTTATTAACAAAATGTGAGGAAAAGGTCAGAAAGATATGAGGTAGCAAGACTGATAGCAAAATTTCTGGGGTGATTAGAAATAAAGCATGATTCAGGGATGGCTAGAGAATAGTGAATTTGGTTACTCTCTACTAGTCAACATCCAGGCAGCTCAGCGCTAGATGGAGTTCGAAAGCTGAATGGGTAACTTGCTCTGAGATGTAGACATGGTCTCTGGAGGTTCAATCTGAAGGGGAGAGGAAGACAGTAGCAGTAAGGCAGATAGCCAGATGTCTTTGGGTGGAGAGATGGCTACAACCCTTCAGTGGACTCTTAACTTTTCCTTTGTCTAAATCTTTTCCCCTTGAGCTAGCATAGGAGTAAACATAGCTGGACCATACCCAAGATTAAGTGAGGTACAGGGAGAACATTAAGACAGCAAGACTAATTACTATGAGGCAAGTGTAATAAGGGAGATCAATGAGTCCTGCCTGGAAAGGATGTGAGATTAGGAAAAGTCTGGGTTCCAATCCCCACACACCACTGATTCGCCAGCTATGTGACCAAGTCATGTTTTTTCTTCTGTTAGTAGCTGTAGTGCTTCGGGGTGCAATGAGTACCATATGAAAAAAGGTATATAATTCAGTGAAAAAGTACAAGATTTGAATCTGGGCTTTGCTATTTATTACCTGTGGGATCTTGGGCAAGTAACCTCAGCTGCTCAGCTGTGAAGTGAAGGAAGCTGGACCTGTAAGGTATCTTCTAGCTTTAACTCTAAGATCCTTAGGTTAATGTATTTTAAAATAATTTGAAGTTCAGTATAAATGTGAGCAATTATTGTTATAACATAAATAAAAGTGCTTGGGTAAAAGAAAATTTGGGAAGCACTAGTTATGAACTTCCAATGTTTGGCTAAAATATGTGCTCAAATTAGTTTGGGATTGTAAAGGGGAGAAGTGCTACTTGGGGTTACTTACAGCAAACATCTTTCAATTAGTCTGAAATTGTGCAATTAAGGAAATATGTTTGTTAAACAATAGAAATAATATTTCATAATTAGGAATCATTGAATGTTGTCTTTAATTAGAAGTTAATATTTGGAATAGGGTGGCTAATGTTAGGACTGTAATTTAATTATATGTATGTTGAATATATCAATTCTGTGGTTGAGAAATTGAAGAGTAAATAACATGACTAAATTATTTTCCATTGTGATCTACAGAGCAAGAGACAACATGGGGAAATGGAAAGAGATTTGGACTGGGAATGAAAAGATCTGATTTTGGAGTCTCCTACTGTTTAGCCTTTCTTAGACTGTTTCTCACCCACAAAACAGAGATAATAAATATTTGCAATTCCTGTTTCACAATGTTGGGAATTGTGAGGAAGTACCAAGCTTTTCTAGCATGAGGTTCTTCCATCAAACCTCATCATCACCTCAAAAAAATCAATTTCTTGATATCTTTCTACTTCCTGTCTTTCTGTTCTTTGAGAAGGAATTATTCTTCCTTTCAGAAGATGACAGATGATATATCTTTCTCTTTCACTTACTTATGCGGTTATCATATCCTAACCACCCATTTGTCTGCTTTAACTCCCACTCTCTCTTTTTAATGTCTATATTAACTTTAACAAAGTAAAAACAAAATAGACCTGTTTGTTTCCAAATCCCCTTCTGATCTTTTTCTTTCTTTATATTCTTGTTGCTATTGTTTTTTTAAAAACATGGTTGAAGTCAATATTTATGCTGATTTTGCTTCCTTTGGTCTAGATCACCTCATGTTTCCTTCCTTGTCTTCTTAAAAAATGACAATTCTGCAGGCATTCCTATACCCAAAATGGTTAAATGAAAATCCTGGCATTGGAGTCATGGGTTGTTAGAAAGACTCTTTTGTTGTTGTAACAAATCAAGTGGGTATTACCATGATGATAGAGAGGGATGTTTCCTTTCATTAACATACTTATTGTTTGGTGCCTGTAGTGAGAATGTTGAGTCTAAGGCTTTGTTTTGTAGCTCTTGATGTCTGTTGTCATAGTGTTTCCCAATGATTCGTACCATAATCATAGCCAACATTTATAGAACATTTGATGGTTTGGAATAGAATGGAAAAGCATGTAAGTGCTGTGCGCCAAGCACTGTGCTAAGGGCTGAGATTACAAATAAACAAGTGAAGAGCTCACATTATAATAAAGGGAGACAACATACATAGCAGAGTTCAGTAGCAGAGCAAATGGAAAGGCCTCCAGGGGTTCTTGGACAGAGAAGAAAGCCCAAAAATGGTGCCCCCAGTTTGATTATTTTTGCACTTGCTTCTCTAGCTTATTCTCCTTATCTAATTTATTTATTTAAATTGGGGGTGGGGGGTGGGGGTGGGCAGGGCAATGAGGGTTAAGTGGCTTGCCCAGGGTCACACAGCTAGTAAGTGTCAAGTGTTTGAGGCCGAATTTGAACTCAGGTCCTCCTGAATCCAGGGCTGATGCTTTATCCACTGCACCACCTAGCTGCTCCTATCTAATTTATGTTTTTTAAATCATGTTTAGGTTTTATAATAGTTGATAACATATATATGTTATAGTATAATTTATAATATATAATATAATACACAAATACACACATACACTATGTGTATATGTGCATGCATGTTTGTGTATTATATATGTGTGTGTGTATGTGTATATATAGTCAAATATAGTTGAGTCCTGGTAATATTAGTCTTTCTATATTTAAAAATATTATTTCTCTCCAGATTCCAGACATTTTGTTCCTTCAAATGAATGTTGTCTATTACTAAACAATAACCTATTGATTAACATGGCTTAAAATGGTGAATAAAATAGCATTACCATTTTTATTATATTTGCATTAATTCATTTTTGAACACTTAATTTCCAATTAGTTAAGATTTCCTTTATTTCTATAAGAAATGTTTTATAATTACATTCATATGCCCTCTTTCTGAGTTTTGTTAATTACAAAATACATAAAATACTTGGGTGCTATTTTTGGTGGAATTATTTCATATTTCATTTTTCTTAGTTTGTTGGTAATAACAAGAAAGGCAGATAATTTTAGCAATTTATTTTGTATTCCATCACTTTGGATTAATTTTTAAATAATAGTAAGGAAATATACAGCAGTCAAATTAGTATGATAAAAAGATAAGCAAGGAAACTATATATTATGCTTAAAAGACCACAAATAGTGAAACAATATCAAGCATTTAAATAACCTTTATGCTGTATCAACTGTTTACAGAAGTAGAGAAATGATATCCTTTAAGAAACAACTTCATGAGAAGATAGCAGTTCTGATACTTAAACCAGGACAAGATAAAGCAGAGAAAGAAAGCTGTAGACCAATATATTAGCAAAGAGGCCACCACCATATAAAATAAAAAATATTGACTATTGCCATCTACATGCTTTCAGCTCTTGAGGACTAGCTCTTCATCTTTTATAATTTATCTAGTGTAGATTGCAATAAGTGTGATAGGACAGGAATGTAATTATTCCTACCCCAAACAGATACAATAATGCTAACATGAGACAGAAGCACATGACCATAGGGGAGATGTGTCTGTAGAAAGCCTGAGAGGGGAATTCAAGGGCATTGCTTCCTGAACCCCAACTTTCTATGTTGAATAAGTGGGATTCTGAATATAGTATAATTTTTAAATGTAGCCTTTTGTCAGAGAAAGGAGATTTCCAGATCAGCACCAGCTTTGGAATTTACCTTATGGGTAACTCAAGTTAAAAAATGTGTAGGTTTTAGATTTCTAAGTACTGAATCTAAAGAGATATATCTTGGAGCAACTTTATAAATATGATATGCACAGTAAGAAGTTCACACTGTATTCACTTAATATAATACAATTCTATTTACTAAGTAAATAGAATCTGCTCAGAGAAAATGTTTTCAAATTATAATGAAGGTGGGAGGTCTTTCGGTTATAATTATAACTTTATTAAATATCATAAAATATATGCTGGAGAAAAAACATATGAATATAATGAATTTGGAAAAACATTCAACTACAGGACATCTATTACTCATCAACAGATAATTCACATGGAGGAGGAAAAGCATAAGCATAAGGAATGTGGGAAGGTTTGCCCCCAGAGCATTCATCTTGTTGAACACCACAGAACTCATGCTTGTGAGAAACCTCATGAATGTAACAAATGTGGGAAAGCCTTCCACCAGTGGGCAAAACTTATTCAACACCAGAGTATTGATACTGGAGAGGAACCTTATAAATATAGCAAATGTTGGAAGGTCTTCTCCTGGAAGGGAGAATTTGCTTGACAACAGACAATTCATACAGAAGAAAAAACATACAAATATAATGAATGTGGGAAGGCCCTTCATTGTAATTAATCTCTTATTTCATATCATAGAATTCATACTGGAGAGAAAATATAATAAAGAATGGGAAGTCCTTTCACCAGAGAGCACATATTACTCAACATAAGAATGTTCATAATAGAGAGAAACCTTATGCATATAATGAATGTGGGAAGGCTTTCCCCAGGAGAGTGGAATTTACTCAACACCATACAGTTCATACTGGAGACAAACCTTATGAATGTAATCATTGTGGTAAGGCCTTCTGCTTAAACACACAGCTTGTTTGACATAGGAAAATTCATTCTGGGGAGGAATCTTATGTGTATTATGAGTATGGGAAGGTTTGTAGTTGCAATTCATCCCATCCCTTCACAGAATTCATACCACAGAGAAAACATAGTCTTGTGATCAATGCGGGAAGGTCTTTAATAATAGCTCATCCCCTGCTTGCTATTAGAGAATTCATACTGGAGAAAAGTCTTATGAATTTCAATGTGGAAAGTCCAGAACACACTACTCACTCAACAACAGAGTAGTCACAGAGGAGAAAAAGCTTATAAATGTCACACATATGGTAAGGCCTTCCCCTAGAGGGCAGAACTTACTAGAAATTAGACAATTCACACTGGAGAGAAACCATATGAATGTCATGAAGGTGAGGAAACTTTCTGTCTAAGCATACAGAGAATTCACACTAAGAGAGGAGGCTTTGGAATATAATGAATAAATGTAGTCATCCTGCCACAGTAAACACAGTATTCAACATCATTAAGTTAATTCTGAAGAGGAAGATCTTAATATAGTCAATGTGCAGAACCTCCAATCAGAGCACACAGCTTAATGAATTTCAAAGCTTTAGGAATGTGGTAAGATATCCTCCCAAAAGGAGAAACTTCTTTGCTATGATAGAATGCATACTGCAGAGAAATCTTAAGAATGTATTAAATGTAGAAGCTTTACTAGAATATATAGCTTAATTGATATTAGACAATTAAAACCAAAATGAGAATGTATATATACTTTGAAGTTTTACACATGTGGGAAGACTTTCCACAAGAGCTTCATCATCTTTAATATCTTAACATTCGTATGAGAGAAAGTATAGTAAAAGTGGGAAGACCCGCCTGTGGAAATTTATTTTGATTTGGGGACCCTGCCTTTGGGCTGAGATTAAAAAGCCTTAGGCTCCCAGGGGTTTTTTCTGTGTGAGGGGCTGGTGCCCTCCCCCTCCACTTCAGCTGAGCCAAAAAAAAAAAGCCCCATGGGCTTTTCAGGGCGCCAGGTCAGACGGCTGGGGAAAAAAAAAAAGCCTCAGCTCCCTACGCCCCGAGGGGAGCTGCCGCAGAGATCCCAGGCTTGTCCTGCCAGGCCCTAGCATAGACCATATGGAGGTCCCAGGCACGCAGCAGGGGTAATGGGCCCCTGGAGCCCTGCTGGGCACAGCCCTAGTGAGGCTTGCAGATTAGCTTGGTGTGTGCAGGGGCGCAGATAGCCTGTGGTTTGAGGGGAGAGAAGGAACATATATACAGGGGAACTAGGGAGAGAGGGAGGGGGGACCCCAGAGGACTAGGAGGGCCCCAGGAGGCTGGAAGATTAAGAGAACAGAAGAACGCTGGAGGATACAGAAAGCGGGAGGAGACTAGCGATGCTAAGAGGTTGGTGAAAAGGGGATGCTAGAGACGCTGAGGGGGAGACAGAGAAAAAGCTAAGAGCAAGGAAGGAGAACAAAACAGTGAGAGGCTTTTCAGGGGGTGGAGAAAATGAAAGGGGCTTGGAGTTAGAAGAAAGGAGCTGAGCAGTGAAAGTGAAGCAGGGGAGCAAGAGTGAAAGTTGGAGAAAGCTGGAGCATACCCTAAGGCAAGAGGTGGCAGACAGGTTGTATAATTTGCATTTCTTAACCCTTCTCTTTTACGTTTATTTTTATTTGCTTGTTTGTTTTTTTTAGTGAGGCAATTGGGGTTAAGTGACTTGCCCAGGGTCACACAGCTAGTAAGTGTTAAGTGTCTGAGGCCAGATTTGAACCCAGGTACTCCTGACTCCAGGGCCGGTGCTCTATCTACTGCGCCACCTAGTTGCCCCGTTTATTTTTATAAATAAATTCTACTTTGATTATTTAATTAAGAGGCTTCTTAATTGTTTGCTTATCAATTTGAGAGCAGTGTGGAGAAATTTTGTAAACGGCCCATATTAAATTAATAGCAGTCAGATAGCCAGTGAGTCAAAAGCCCACAGTCAAGTCCTCCAGTCAGTTTAGTCTCCCCAAATTAGGCAAGCATGTTAGTTAAAATATTTTTACATTTGAATGGCAACCACAGCAGGACTTGCAGCCCAATTAAAATATTTCTAAAGTTATAATTTTTCATATAATCATAATTTTTCATATAAGCACAGTTACAAAATTTTTCAGGTTAGACTAGATTATAGTTAATACTTTTTTTTTCTTTACACACCTGAAAATAAGGCTTACTGAACATCAGAGAATAATCTTCATTTCAAAGGGCCTTCAGTTGTAGGTTATTGCTTCTGATCACAGAATTCATACTGGAGAGAGATCCACCACAATGCTTTGGCTAGGGAAGAGACCTTATTCTATATAAGTTCATCTGGGAGAACTCCATACATGAATGAAAGTAGTAAAGTCTCCTGGCAGAGTTTATTTGGCATTGGAAAATTTTTGCTTGAGAGAAATTATGGTCACAAAGCCCACAGCTGTGAGAAGGATTTTAAGCATAGATCACTCTTCATAGAAGGGCAACCAGGGATCCTGGAGACTTGGGTACCACTTGAGAGATCAATCCTTACAAAGTTTTGAATTCCAGGAAATGTTAAAGAATCTCACTTTGCAATCAATTGATGTGGAAATCTGAGCAAAACTTTCTCCAGCCTGCCAGCTGTAATGATGACATTTCCCATTTCCTGGCTCTCTTCTCTTCCTCCTCTTTCTCTCTCTCTTCCCCAGCTCCACTGGGAGGGGTGGGGGAGGAGGGGGGGGGCAGGGAGCTTTCCTCTGTTCTGGCACACTTTGGCTACTCAGTCACAAAGTCTGATCCCAACACCTGCTCTTACCTTCCAGCATTAGTCACAGCCAAGGACCCAGATTATTCCTGCAGCATAAAGGATTAAAGCCAAGGTCCCCAGAGAAGCAGAGGGATAATAAAGAAATGTCAGCAGCCTCAGAGCAGGTGGAACTGGGGTGGAGGTCCAGCATACAACGGAGCGGCCATGCCTGGAACCTGTGGGATCATGGGGGAAAGGTCGACCCAGACAGAGGCATCAGGCAAGTTTGACCACTTTAGAGAACTGAAGAATACAGAGATGTTATATAGGTTTTTCATTTTTGATTCTTTGAAGGGAAGGAAAAAGAGGCTTTTCCTTATTTGTATAATTACATCTTTGCTTGTTTTTTTTTTGTGTGTGTGTGTATCTGCAGATGTTTCTCTTCTCCCTCCCTCTCTCTCTCTCTCTCTCTCTCTCTCTCTCTCTCTCTTTCTCACTCACTCTCCTCCTCCTCCTCTCTTACTCTATCTCTCCCTCTTTCTTCCCCCTCTCCATACACACATATGTATAATACATGTATATATGATTCCTTCTACCTCTGTCTCTCCCTTTCTCTGTATGTCTATACTCGTGTGTATCCATCTGGGTTTTAATTTGAATTTATTAACTGATGTATTTGTTTCATTTAAGGAAGTGACAATAATTCAAGACCATTGCCTCTTCTTTTCAATAACAAGAGCTCACCACTGAGGACCAGTCACTCCAGTATTCATCCTTGGGAAGAGAAGCAGTATTCTTTCCAAAGCTTGGAAACCACAGAGATGAATTGGCCAGGATGGGATTGCTGCTGAAAACCAATACTCCAGGGAGGACCACAGGCTTTCCTTCAGTCTTGGTCTCATTTGTTTCTTCCATTATTTATTGCTTCATCTCTTCTCTTTCCTTGTCCCTTTGACATCATTGTAATGATGAATTCTATGAACTATATTAGTCCATAGGATAATAGATTTAAAAATATTTTTTTGGCAAGGCAGTGAGGGTTAAGTGAGTTACCCAAGGTCACACAGTGAGTAAGTGTCAAGTGTCTGAGGCTGGATTTGAACTCAGGTACTCCTGAATCCAGGGGCAGTACTTTTATCCACTGCGCCACCTAGCTGCCCGGCCCTTAGTGATCATCTAATCCATCTAGTCCAAGATTGGGCAAGTGATTTGCATATGACAGTCTATGACAGTCGAGCTAGTGCGGAGCAAAACAGAAATTCTCCTTGTCAGAAGGGATAAGGACCTATCCATTCATTTGTCCTGTATTTTCTTTGCCTTTCTAATGTCAAACCATGGGAACCTCCAGCTTCTTGTGCCTGTAGAAGGACTGTGGATTTTCCCCATCCATCCAAGAAAATATTATCTTGGCTTAGCTTTTCTCAGAGTACAAAGCTTTGTTCAGGACCTCTGCCTTAGAGTATACAATCTAAGATATATTGTCCCTATGCTTAGCATGGTTGTCATATTATAATTCTAGAATGATAAAGTAGTGATGGGGAGGGGCTTTCAAATATCTGGACATCTGCTAGTGTTCTTTCTCTGTCAAAAGAAGAACAGCTAGTAATTTTTGACATTCTTTAATAATATTTTCACTCTTTAAGAGTTAGAATAACTAATATATAGGAATTCTGTCTTGGATTTGACTCTCACCAAAAAGGAAGAACTGGTTAATGGCATGGAACTGGTTCATGGGAACTTTGTGTGGGTGTGATCACTTCATCTTAAAATTTGTGATGGTGGGGTAGCTAGGTAGCACAGTGGATAAAGCACCAGCCCTGGATTCAGGAGGACCTGAGTTCAAATCTGGTCTTAGACACTTGACACTTACTACCTGTGTGACCCTGGGCAAGTCACTTAACCCTCATTGGCCCCCTCCCCCCACAAAAATCATTAAGGGGTCGGCTAGGTGGTGCAGTGAATAGAGCACCGGCCCTGGATTCAGGAGTACCTGAGTTCAAATCCGGCCTCAGACACTTGACACTTACTAGCTGTGTGACCCTGGGCAAGTCACTTAACCCCCATTGCCCTGCAAAAAAAAAAAATTGTGATGGTGAAGAAAGTCAGAGACTTACAGGCATACTAAATTTGGAGAGAACAAATTTTGAAGGGTTCAGAGAAAGGACAGAGAAGATACAACAGAAAAAAATGTATAGGGTTAGACAGCCCAAGAGGGACAGGAAGTTCTTAAGAATGAAAGTATAAAGACACAAAGAGAACCACTTCAGTTGAAGAGACAGCAGTCTGTAAAGACTGATGTGCTCTTTTATGCATTTCATAGTTATTGAGCCCCACTACGACCAGGTCACCCCTTCCTGCTTGATTCATGTATGTTCTTTCCTCTTCAACCCTTTTCCTCAGTGGCCCTTGTGCTAATCCAGGCATTCAGCCGTGTCTCCAGGGGAGCTTATTTTCATAAACCTGAAAGGGTTTATGTGGGGCCTGAGAGCACTGTTCCAATCCAGTGGGGTATTTTTTTGAGATCCTATAAGACACAGAGAGAGAGAGGAAAAAGAACAAAGAAGAACCTTCTTCTACTACTTTTTCTCCAAGATCCTTCTAACTTCCTTCTAACTCAGACCTCCTTTAGCCACTCCCCCATGCTCGTGGTCTCCTTGCTTGATGGTCATTCAACAGGAAAGTTGCAGGGGGAAAGTCTGTGACGATTACTCCATGTCGTTGGAGTTCTGGGGCAAGCACATATGCCCTTCTCATTATTTGGGCTCTGCCTTGGGGTTGACCTTATCAAAAGCTGCAGAAATGGCTATGGCCCCTTTGTAGTCTCCTGCTGTTGAACATAAACCATGAAAGAGGCAAGACTCACTTTTTTGTGTGCTTAATGGGGAATCCTCCAAGTGTCCTCAAGTTACCCTCTCTGTGTAATCATAGATTCATGCCATTGACTGTTGATCAAAAGGTAATTGGTATAAACCAATTGGTGTAAGCTTTGCTTAGGAAGACCTGAGTTGCTGTTCTCTGACTCCATCTCAGTTCATCTTCTCAGATTTCTGAGAGCAGAGACTGGATGACCACCTCCTGGTAATGTGCACAGTAGAGTCATTTTCAGGTCTGGGTTAGACTAGGTGGCTACTGAGGTCTCTTCCAACTCCAACATTTTGATTCTCCAATTGTGTAACTCCTTTTCAACAAATGCAAAGTTCATTTGCATCTTAAACTATTTTGATTATGTATGAATCTTTTCTACTTTTCCAAGTGAATAAATGAGTGGTCAGAACAAAATTAGTGGCTTTTGCTCACTATTTTGTTGCAGCATCTTACAGACTTCTAATCCTGGGCTCTTCCCCCAAGGATTGATGAGTAGTAGACACAAAGTGATCTTACAGGCACCACGGAAGAAGTTGAGGATAATCTCATAATTTTTAAATCTGATGTCTTTAATGGCCATCAAAGGAATCTTGTTCTTCCCACAATTACAGTAATAAAAGAAGAAAAGTTTTCCTGGCCTAGAATCAAAGTAGGCCTGCAATAGTGAATATTGAACCTAGACGACTTGGAAAAAGGTCCACCACTCCAGAAGAGGAATAATTCATCTGGATGTCTCAATATCCCTTCCCATTCTCTTTCCCTCCATGCCAGAGTGTGTCAGCTTTTTCTTTATTGTTTACCTGAATTCTCAAGAATACTGTTCAGCACACTAATTCATTGTTGGTGGAGCTGTGAACTGATCCAACCATTCTGGAGAGCAATTTGGAATTATGCCCAAAGGGCTATAAAGCTGTGCATACCCTTTGATCCAGCAATACCACTTTTGGGTCTTTTTCTGAAAGAGTTCATAAAACAGGGAAAAGGACCCACATGTACAAAAATATTTATAGCTGCTCTTTTTGTGGTGGCAAGGAATTGGAAATTGAGGGGATGCCCATCAATTGGGGAATGGCTGAACAAGTTGTGGTATATGAATACAATGGAATACTATTGTGCTGTAAGAAACGATGAGCAGGGGGGCAGCTAGATGGAGCAGTGGATAAAGCACCGACTCTGGATTCAGGAGGACCTGAGTTCAGGTCCGACCTCGGACATTTAACACTTACTGGCTGTGTGACCCTGGGCAAGTCACTTAACCCCAATTGCCTCACCAAAAAAAAGAAAAAAAAAAGAAACGATGAGCAGGAGGAGTTCAGAGAAACCTGGAAGGACTTGCATGAACTGATGATGAGTGAGATGAGCAGAACCAGAAGAACATTATACACAGTATCATCAACATTATATGTTGATCAACTGTGATAGATTAGATTCTTCTCACCAATACAACAGTACAAGAAAGTTCCAAAGGACTCATGATGGAAAAGGCTCTCCAAATCTAGGGGGAAAGAAAAGAACTGTGGAATATGGATGCTGATTGAACCATACTATTTCTTTTGGTTTTGGTGCTGTTTTTCTTTTTTGAGGTTTTTCCTTTTTTGCTCTGATTCTTCTCTTATAACATGACTAATGCAGAAATATGTTTAATGTTATTATATATATGTATATGAACATATATATTAAAAATATGTAACCTATATCAGATTACCTGCTGTCTAGGGGAGGGGGGGAAGGAGGGGAAGGAGGGAGAAAAATTTGAAATTGGAAATCTTATATAAACACATGTTGAAAACTATCCAAAAAAAAACAAACTTAAGGGATAAAGAAATCAATGTGAAGAATACTGTTCAGCAGGGAACTGGGCATTTGGGCTCTACTGACCCAGACACTTGTTTTCAGGAGTTAAGAGATCTCCACCTAGCTGGCTCACCAAAGACTAAATATAATAAGATGGAATAAACATGAACAGAATGAAAATGAGGATAGATCAAAATTTACAACCCAAAAAAGCAAGAGTTGCACTCATGCTATCAGACAAAGCAAAAAACAAAACTTTATAACATAGAGATAAGAAAGGAATATTATATTGAAAGGAACCAGAGACAACAAACCAATATCAATATTAAACATATGCTCCCAATGCCTTAGCATCTGAAATCATAAAGGAAAAATTAAATTAAATTAAATTAAGACATAGACAAGACTCTAATAAAAGGAGACTTCAAAGTCCCTTTCCTAGTTTTGGACATTCTAACAACAACAACAAAAAGGAAATATAGAATCGTATAAATTGCTAGAGAAACTTGAGCCAAAAGACATGGCGTTTTCTAAACTGGGCTGCTAAATAATACACAAGTTCCTCAGCATCACATGAAACTTTATGAAAACTGATCAGGTATTAGGGCAAATAAATACAAAAAAGGCGGAAATAGAAAACATCCTTTATAGACCATAATTCAATAAAAATACTTAAGAGTTCAAGGGGCATAAGCAAAAGACCAAGACCTAAATGGAGATCTAAAAATGAATTCCTAAGTAATGAGTGGCTAGGCTTTACCACTATTCTAAAAGTAAAAATGCAGGGAGAAATTTTGGTGATGTAAAAACAAAAGATATAAAACTTTGTGTGTGTGTGTGTGTGTTTTTAAAGCTATTATAGGAGTCTAAATGAGGTCATCTTCAGGGAGAATCCAGGGGACTTGGCAACTGGAGAGGAGGGAGAAGTGGAGTGGTAGCCTCAGTAAAGTCTTTTTTAAAGGAGTATATAGAGAAATGGGAAGATGTGAAGGAGAACAGAAAGGAAGGAAACCAAAAAAAAAAAAAAAAGGCATGTAAGGGAAAAGATGGGAAATTAATCATAAATGAAAAGGCATTTATTAAATGCCTAATATGTGCCAGCCACTGTGCTTGGCCTGGGGAATATAAATACAAATGTGCAACTTAGAAGAGCTTATAGTTTAGACAATTATGACATGCATATACATACTGAAGTATATAGAAAATCGATACAAGTTAATTTGGGGAAAGTCACTAACACCTAGGAGAAAGGAAGAAAGGCTTTCTAAAGAGGGTGGCACTTGAATTAGAACGCAGGGAAAGGGACAGGGAAGGACCAGAAGAGAAAGGTGAGGAAAAGGGAGAGGGTAGGTAGAGAAAAGGAACAGGAAAGGCACCTGAGTAAGGTGAAAAAAAGGCTGATTTTGGAGTCCTTATGATCCGAGTTCAAATCCTGTGTCAGATAGTTCCTTGCTTTGTGACCCTAGGTAGGTCACATAATCTCTCAGCCTCAGTTCCCTCAAGTGTAAAATGGGGATAATAGCATCTTTTTTTTTTTCTTAAGTGAGGCAATTGGGGTTAAGTGACTTGCCCAGGGTCACACAGCTAGTAACTGTTAAGTGTCTGAGGCCGGATTTGAACTCAGGTACTCCTGACTTCAGGGCCGGTGCTCTATCCACTGCGCCATCTAGCTGCCCCTAATAGCATCTTACTCAGAGTTGCAACAAGATCAAATGATATACTATAAAGTCCTTTGCAAAAGTACTACATAAGTTCTATTATTAGAGGCTCATGATTTTAGAGGCAGAAGGGACCTGAGACTATCAAGTGCTTTAATTTGCAAAAGGGGAAAGATGTCCAAGGTCACATAGGTTGTGAACATTTATATAGTGCTTAACAAATATCTCTCTGGTTCTTCCCCCACCTGAAGAGACAGGTGTTCCTGTTATCGCCGTTTTACAGTTGACAACATGGAGGCAGTCAGAATGCAGTGACTTGTCTAGGGTCACCGTGCTAGTGAGTGGGCCCGGATTAGTACCCAGGCCTTCCCGAATCCAGGTTCCGTGCCCAGTGCACACCAGGATCCGCAGCCGAGTCACAACTACTCAAAGTCTCTGATATCAGAACGATTCCTGAACTAGAAAACATGCCGTAGGAGGAAGAGGAAATAGATGTGACATCAGCATGGTGCTCTTGTTTTTTCATCACTGGCCCGCGTTCCCATGGTAACAAGAACGCGTGACATGGAATCTAGGGATTCAGGGCCCTATGCTGGAAAGGATTTCTGGGAAATGTAGTGCGTAGGAGGTACGGGCTATTCAGGCACACTTCCGGGAATCTTCCCGCTTGCCCCTACCTGTCACATCCTGTTCTTGAGTCCTCCAAGTCATTTCTAGGACACCTACCTTCTCAATACTTTGAACAGGACCAAATTGAGATCTAGAAGTGCTATTTATATTCCTATTTTTCACTAGTTTCCTTGAGATTTTAGAATTTTAAAAAATTGTTTAGCTCTTATAATGCAATCCCTTGATAACTTGATTGGCATAAAACAAAATCTGTAAGTTAATTTAGGTGTCATTTTCATTATACTTTTATGGTTCAATCATGAAAAAGTAATACCTGTTTTATTTTGGTAAAGCTAGTCTGTACATTAAATTCTCATGTCATGTGTCTTGATAGATTTGATTCCTAGATATTTTATATATCTCGTAGCTATTTTGAAAGACATTCTATCATTTCCCCTTTAATTGTTATTGCTGTAAAGAAGTACTTGAATTTTATTGATTTATTTCATATCCTACTTTCCTAAAGCTATTTTACTTATTGACTGGAGTTTTCTAAGTAAACCATTACATGCAAAAAAAAAAAAAAAGGATTTAATCTTTTTACTTTCTCCCAATATTTTTTGGGAAAATTTCTAGTGTGTCATTCATTCAGCAAGCATTTATAAAGTACCTATTATGTGGCAAATACTAAGGATATAGTTCCCATTCCCTATCCTCAAGGAGAGCTGCTTAAATTCATTGTTTCCCTATTTCTAGCACTTGGTTTTAGAGACATACTTTTTAAAAGTATTAACAAAAATGACTTCCCAATGCTCACCTTTTAAGGTTTCATTGAGCTACACAAACTCTTCTACCACAAAAAGTCAGTGATCTGTGTGTGTGTGTGTGTGTGTGTGGGGGTAACACTTTAAAAAAAAAAGAAAAAGAATGGATAAATGGTCAAGGAAGGTGGGACATAGGAATAGTTACTAAAAATAATTTTTAAAAAAGATGGAGAAAAAAAGATCTGTTGCTTACTGAAGGTACCTCTTTCTATGAGACTGGAGTAATATACAACTAGAGAGATGGGGGAATACACCACTAAAAAGGAAATTAAGTTGTTGGGGTGAAGTTCACTCTTTGAAGGCATTTGTGCCAGACAAGCCTGGGAACAATTGTGGAAAATAGCAATAGTAGGGGCAGCTAGGTGGCACAGTGGATAGAGTACCGACCCTGGAGTCAGGAGGACCTGAGTTCAAATCTGGCCTCAGACACTTAACACTTACTAGCTGTGTGATCCTAGGCAAGTCACTTAACCCCAATTGCCTCACTAAAAAACCCCAAAAACCCAGCACTAGTAACCAAAGACCTGGGGTGCATTCTCTTACTACACACAGCATCGGTATTAAGAGCAGGCAAACACGTAGAGTACTGTAGGGGATGCACATTTAGGGGGGCATGTATGGCCAAGGGGATTCACACTGCTGGGACTGCAGGGTGCTTGTGTACTTTTTCTTCTTGTGAGGTCCTGTTCGCTTCTCCCAGATGTAGCTTCTTGGCTTCAGTCCCTTAGCCTGCTCCTTTCTACACTATCCAGGGATCTTTTGGACTAATGCCTTAAATGGCTGGGCCTGCCCTATCTCTTTTTATATTCTTTCTTTTAGAAAGCTCATTAGCTCTCATTAGTTCAATTATAAATCTCTATGCAGATGATTGCCAGATTTAACTGTCCAGCCCTAATCCATCTTGTGAACTCCTGTCCCACATTACCAAATGCCTGGAGTGCCACCACCCTTCCAGTAATCCAGGCTTACAAACTTTAAGTCCCGACTTTTCCTTCTCCTTCCTCTCCCAATACCCCACCCCATTCCATCAACTGCTACCACTACATATCTTTTTACCACTCACAAGGTCGTTAGTTTAGGTCATCATGACATATTTTCTGGGCTGCTGCAACAGTTTCTTTTTAAAAAATTTTTTATTAATAAAGTATTTTATTTTTTCCCCGTTACATGTAAAGATAGTTCTCAACTTTTGTTTATACAAGCTTTCCAATTTCAGATTTTTCTCCCTCCCTCCCCTCCCGCCCCCCTCCCCTAGACAGCAGGTAATCTGATATAGGTTATATATATATATATATATATATATACACACACACACACACACACACACACACACACACACAATAACATTAAACATATTTCTGCATTGGTCATGTTATAAGAGAAAAATCAGAGCAATGATGAAAAACCTCAACATAGAAAAACAACAGCACCAAAAACAAAAGAAATAGTATGGTTCATTCAGCATCTACACTCCACAGTTCTTTTTTTCCCCCTAGATTTGGAGATCCTCTTCCATCATGAGTCCCCTGGAACTCTTCTGTACCATTGCATTGGTGAGAAGAATATAGTCTATCACAGTAGATCAACACACAATGTTGATGGTACTGTGTACAATGTTCTTCTGGTTCTGCTCATCTCACTCATCATCAGCCCACGCAAGACCCTCCAGGTTTCTCTGAACTCCTCCTGCTCATCGTTTCTTACAGCACAATAGTATTCCATTGTATTCATATACCACAACTTGTTCAGCCATTCCCCAATTGATGAGCATCCCTTCAATTTCCAATTCCTTGCCACCACAAAAAGAGCAGCTATAAATATTTTTGTACATGTGGGTCCTTTTCCCTTTTTTATGATCTCTTTGGGAAAAAGACCCAAGAGTGGTATTGCTGGGTCAAAGGGTATGCACAGCTTTATAGCCCTTTGGGCATAATTCCAAATTGCTCTCCAGAATGGTTGGATCAGTTCACAGCTCCACCAACAATGAATTAGTGTTCCAATTTTCCCACAGCTTCTCCAACATTTATTATTTTCCTTTTTTGTCATTTTAGCCAATCTGATAGGTGTCAGGTGGTACCTCAGAGTTGTTTTAATTTGCATCTCTCTAATCAATAGTGATTTAGAGCATTTTATCATATGGGAATAGATAGCTTTGGTTTCTTCATCAGAAAACTGCCTGTTCATATCCTTTGACCATTTCTCAATTGGGGAATGACTTGGATTCTTATAAATTTGATTTAGTTTCCTATATATTTTAGAGATGAGGCCTTTATCAGAAGTACTGGCCACAAAAATTGTTTCCCAGCTTTCTGCCTCCCTTCTAATTTTGGATGCATTGCTTCTGTTTGTACAAAAATTTTTAAATTTAATTTAAAATTTAATCATCCATTTTGCATTTTATAATATCCTCTATCTCTTGTTTGGTCATAAACTGTTTTCCTTTCCAAAGATCTGATAGGTATATTCCTTTCTCTCCTAATTTACCTATGGTATCACCTCTTATGTTTACATCGTGTATCCATTTTGACCTCATTTTAGTATAAGGTGTAAGATGTTGGTCTATGCCTAATTTCTGCCATACTATCTTCCAGTTTTCCCAGCAGTTTTTGTCAAATACTGAGTTCCTATCCCAGAAGCTGGAGTCTTTCGGTTTATCAAACACTACATTACTAGTGTAATTTACTACTGCATTTCCTGTGCCTAGCCTATTCATTCCATTGATCTACCACTCTGTTTTTTAGCCAGTACCAGATAGTTTTGATGACTGCCGCTTTATAGTAAAGCTCCAGGTTTGGTACCGCTAACCCACCTTCCTGTGAATTTTTTTTTCATTATTTCCCTAGATATTCTTGATTTTTTGTTTTTCCAGATGAATTTTGTTATTATTTTTTCTAGCTCTATAAAATAATTTTTAGGTAGTCTGATTGGTATGGCACTGAATAAGTAAATTAATTTAGGCAGTATTGTCATTTTTACTATATTAGCTCCGCCTATCTATGAGCAATTGATATCTTTCCAATTATTTAGATCTGATTTGATTTGTGTGAAGAGTGTTTGGTAGTTGTGTTCAGAGTTCCTGGGTTTGTCTTGGCAAGTAGACTCCCAGGTATTTTATATTATCTACTGTTACTTTAAATGGAATTTCTCTATCTCTTGCTGCTGGACTTTGTTGGTCATGTATAGAAATGCTGATGATTTATCTGGTTTATATCCTGCTACTTTGCTAAAGTTGTTAATTGTTTCAAGTAATTTTTGAGTTGATTCTCTAGGATTCTTTAAGTATACCATCATATCATCTGCAAAGAGTGATAGTTTTGTTTCCTCCTTGCCTATTCTAATTCCTTTTTCTTCTCTGATTGCTAAAGCTAACATTCCTAGTACAATATTAAATAATAGGAGTGATAATGGACATCTCTGTTTCACCCCTGATCTTATTGGCAAGGCCTCTAATTTATCTCCATTGCATATAATGCTTGCTGATGGTTTTAGGTAGATAGTTTATTATTTTAAGGAAAGCTCCACCTATTCCTAAACTCTCTAGTGTTTTTATTAGGAATGGGTGTTGTATTTTGTCAAAAGCTTTTTCTGCATCTATTGAGATGATCATATGATTTGGGTTAGTTTTTTTATTGATGTGGTTGATTATGTTAATAGTTTTCCTAATGTTGAACCAGCCCTACATTCCTGGTATAAATCCCACCTGGTCATAGTGTATTATCCTGGTGATCACTTGCTGTAATCTTTTTGCTAATATCTTATTTAAGATTTTAGGATCAACATTCATTAGGGAAATAATTTTCTTTCTCTATTTTTGCTTTGCCTGGTTTTGGTATCACCACCATATTTGTGTCATAAAATGAATTTGATAGGACTCCTTCTTCACCTATTTTTCCAAATAATTTGTGTAATATTGGAATTAATTGTTCTTTAAATGTTTGGTAAAATTCACCTGTAAACCCATCTGGCCCTGGGGATTTTTTCTTAGGGAGTTCATTAATGGTTTGTTCAATTTCTTTTTCTAATATGGGTTTATTTAAGGATTTTATTTCCTCTTCAGTTAACCTGGGCAGTTTGTATTTTTGTAAATATTCATCCATTTCATTTAGATTGTCAAATTTATTGGCACGCAGGTGGCCAAAATAATTCCTAATTATTGATTTAATTTCCACTTCATTGGTGGTAACATCACCCTTTTCATTTTTGATACTGGTAATTTGGTTTTCTTCTTTCTTTTTTTAAATCAAATTAACCAATATTTTATCTATTTTACTGTTTTTTTTCATAAAACCATAAATCCTTTAATTTTCAGGATCTCTAGTTTAGTATCTAATTGGGGATTTCTAATTTGTTCTTTTTCTAGCTTTTAAAGTTGCTTGCCCAATTCATTAATCCCCTCTTTCTCTTTTTTATCCATGTAAGCATTTAGAGCTATAAATTTTTCCCTAAGCACTGCTTTGGCTGCATCCCATAGATTTTGGTATGTTGTCTCATTATTGTCATTCTCTTGGATATAGTTATTGATTGTTTCTATGATTTGTTGTTTGGCCCATTCATTCTTTAGAATGAAATTATTTAGTTTCCAATTGATTTTCATTCTACTTTTCCCTGGCTCTTTCTTACATGTAATTTTTATTGCATCATGATCTGAGAAGGATGCATTTACTATTTCTATTTCTGCCTTTCTACATTTGACTATGATGTTTTTGTGCCCTACTACATGGTCAATTTTTGAAAATGTGCCATGTACTGCTGAGAAGAAAGTATATTCCTTTCTATCCCCATTCAATTTTCTCCAGACATCTATCATGTCTAACTTTTCTAGTAATCTATTCACCTCTTTCACTTCTTTCTTATTTATTTTTCAGCTAGATTTATCTAATTCTGAGAGGGGGAGATTCAGATCCCCCACTAGTATAGTATTACTGTCTAATTCCTCTTGTAACTCATTTAACTTCTCCTCTAAGGATTTGGATGCTATACCACTTGGCGCATACATATTTAATATTGATATTACTTCATTATCTATAGTACCTTTAAGCAAGATGTAATTTCCTTCCTTATCTCTTTTCATGAGATCTATGCAATAGTTTCTTAATTGATGATGCAACCTAACATCTAATTGGTCTTTACACCTTCCAGTTCATCCTCTATGCAGCTGCTAACTTGAATTCCAATTACACAGTTCTGAGTGTGTCACATCCCTAGTCAGAAATCTTCAGGGGTGCACTGTGGCTTCCTTGAAAATCTGGCATTACTTACATTTCTAGTAATTTCGTATTATTCCTCTTCAAACATTCTTCA
Organism: Dromiciops gliroides; assembly: GCF_019393635.1. NCBI lineage: Eukaryota > Metazoa > Chordata > Mammalia > Microbiotheria > Microbiotheriidae > Dromiciops > Dromiciops gliroides. Next base: position 708,542,317 of record NC_057861.1, read on the forward strand.
GTACAACCAATCTGAAACTACCTTTTATTTGCTTTAAAGTCTACACTTCGGATCAAGAAGCATTTTATATTTGGTTTTATATCCCTAGCACCTAGAAAAATCTAATTACTTATAACAGGTGCTTAAAAATGTCTACTGAATTAAGTTGAACTGTGGCTTGGTACCAGCCATAAATATTCATCCCCATAAGATTCCCTAAGGCCTTATATGCTCTGTCTACTTGGCTATGTGCTCACACTGTCTCCCATTGTCCAGTGGGTTGGTCTCTGAGAAAAGCTGGATCAGTGCCTATAGCTCACAGGCTGTGCCTCCCTATCCTTGTTTCAGGAGCTGGGTCCAACTATCCCAAGAGCCCTGGAAAGTCACTGTCTCAGGCTCTATTTATGGTGTACCTGGATGGTTGAGGTGTACAGACAGGATGTAGACACTTTTTCTTGTAAAAATTATAATAGCTTACATTCATAATATTGCATTTAAAATTTTTAATAATCTTTGAATATATATTATCTCATTTGCTCCTTACTTTCATTATCTCCATTCTACAGAAGAGGAAACAGAGTCTAATCCCATCAATCAATAACTATTTATTAAGCAACTCCCATGTTACAAGCACTTTGCTAGGTCCTAGAGATACAAGGACAAAGAATAAAACATTTCATAATCCCAGTGAATTTACATTATAACAAGGGAGACAACAAACACAAAAATATATACAGCATAAATATGAAGTTAAGAAATAATATACACATAGAAAGTGTGAAATACAATTAGTTTGAAAGAGAAGACAAACAGTGGGGGGAATGAGGAAAGGCTTTGGACAGCAGATAGTGCTTGAGCTGGACCTTATAGGAAGAAAGGGACTCTGAGGCATAAGTAAGGAGGGAGTGGATTCCATGTATAGGGGATAACCGATGAAAAAGGCATGGAGGGATGAAGTGCTCTGAGTGAGGAAGAAAAGAGGCCAGTCTACTTAGATCACACAGTACAGAAGAGTAATATCCAGGGAGGTTAGAAATAGAGGTTGGGGCAAGATGTGAAAGGTTTTAAAAGCTAAATTGAAGGGTTTGTTTTTTATGTTAGATGCAATAGGAAGCCACTGGATTTGGTTGAGTAGGAAAGTCACATGGTCAGGAAAATTCTTTGGCAGTAATGTGTAATATGAACTGGGATGGAGAAAATCTTAAAGCTGGAAGATCAATGAGGAGGCTGTTAAAATAATACAGGCAGGAAGGGAGAAAACCCTGAACTAAGAAGGTAGCTGTATCAGTGGAGAAAGGGGGCCTGATGGGGCATGTGCTGTACAGATAGAAACATAAGACTTATTGGATTTATGGGGAGATGGAAGTGAGGTCTCCAGAATGATGTCAAGATTATGAACCTGAGACAATGGAAGGATGGCATACAAATTCAACATGTTTTAAACAAGTTTAAGATATTTCTGGGGACATCTGGTCTGAAATGTCTAGGAGACAACTAGTGATGTGGGAGTCTGGAACTATATATATATATAGAGAGAGAGAGAGAGAGAAGAGAGAGAGGAGAGAGGAGAGAGGAGAGAGGGAGGGAGGGAGAGAGAGAAAGAGAGAGAGAGAGAGAGAGAGAGAGAGAGAGAGAGAGAGAGAGAGAGAGAGAGAGAGAGAGAGAGATTTTGTGTGTGTGTGTGTGTGTTTTCTGGGAGTCATATGCATAGAGATGATGGTTAAACACATGAAAGCTGATGAAGTTACTGATTCAGAACACAGAGGATGAAGATTAATGAGAGAACCTTAGGGAACTACCACAGTTAGGAGTTTGTGATGTGGGTGAAGCGTCATCAGAGGAGACTGATGGAAGATAAACAAAAGAGAGAAGTGATATTGAAATCTAGAGAGAATAGAGCACCCAGAAGAAGGTTGTCAGCAATGCCAAATGTAATATATAGGCTTTATGGACCTATCAGACTTGACAACTAAGAAATCATTACAATTTTAGAGAGCTAAGTTTTAGTTGAGTGATGAGGTAGAAAGGGGTGAGGAGTGAGTAAGCAGAGTAGAAGTGGAGGCAGTGAGTATAGACAATTTTTCAGAGTTTGGCTGAGAAAGGGAAAAAGATATAGGATAGTTTAAAGGAATGATGTGGTCTAGTGAAGATTTAAAAAAAAAAAATTTGGTGAGGCAATCGGGATTAAGCGACTTGCCCAGGGTCACACAGCCAGTAAGTGTTAAGTGTCTGAGGCTGAATTTGAACTCAGGTCCTCCTGACTCCAAGGCCGGTGCTCTACCCACTGCACCACCTAGCTGCCCCTTGTAAGGGGCTAAAATTCTAGCTAGTCTGTCTAAAATATTTAATGAGTGGTTGCCAATAAATTATAAGCTTCAGCAAGAGTTAGACTTTTAAGCATTTATTAAGGAGATTAAGAATTTGGTAAAGAGAGAGAGAAAGGCCTAGATTCATCTATCTCAGGGAGCTACAGTTCTGCTCCATTCTCCATGAGAGTCCTGGCGAAAGAGAGCGAGAGAGCCAGCCTTGCCCCCTCTTCCTCCCACAAGCAAACGTCACTTCCTGATGCCAAAGAAAAGCTGCATGGCCTTGCTCTCAGAGGCCTTCTCCTCATGGTGGAGCTTTCCTACAGTAAGTCTCCAGCAGGTGGCGTCATTCCAATCATTACACCCTGGAGATTTTTTAAAGAATAGGAGAGACTTGGGGCAGCTAGGTGGCACAGTAGATAGAGCACCAGACACTTAACACTTACTAGCTGTGTGACCCTGGGCAAGTCACTTAACCCCAATTGCCTCACTAAAAAAAAAACAAAAACAAAAACAAAAAAAAAGAATAGGAAAGACTTGAGCATTTTTGAAGGTAGTCAGGAAGGAACCAGCAGCCAAGGAAAGGATGACATTAAAGGATGCAACCTGCTGGAGAAGATAGGAGGGAATGGAATCAAACATGTATGTTGAGGGGTTGGCCTTGGCAAGAAGGGCTACCTCCAAAGACTGAGAGAAAAGAGGAAAGATGGGCAGATGATATCAAGGGGTTCTGAGATGAAAATGAAATGATGAAGCTCATGTTGAAGGGCTTCAATTTTCCAATTAAAGAGATGAGATCCTCAGCTGAGAAAGAAGGCAGATAGAAGAAATGCAGGGAATGTGAGGAGGCAAGAGAAAGATTAAAATAACTTTTATGGGAAATGAGCTATAGAACCAACTGGGAAGCAATAAAAAGACTGCCTTGCTGGGTGAGGGCTCAGTTGAAGTTTGATAATATGGATTTGTAGTGTAACCAGTTAGCACAGTTATGGGAGTTCCTATAGCTTCATTCAGTAGCTGGCAAGTATGTGAATGATGGGAATAATACAGGACTGATGTTTGACAAAAGAACCACATATGGGACAAGTGGGGAAGGGAATAAAGAGCAGGGGACAATATAGAGTTGAAATGGCTATTAGGCTGAGGTTGGAACAGGTAGAGAGTGAAATCAGACAAGGGGGAATGGGCTGGAAAAAGTATTGAAGGGTAGAGGGTATGGAGGTCTCTATGAGGATGAAGAACAGATATTAGGGGGAAGAAGCATATGAAGTGCGGTTAAGTGAGGCTATGTGACTTGCCCTGGGTCACATAGGTAATGATTGATTCAAATCCTTTTGAACCCAAGTTTTCTAGATTTCAAGACCAGTAATGTATTCATTAAGTCAGAGGAGATGGTTAAGGGAGAGTTAAGCTGTACTCTCTCCTGAACTAGGTGTGATAGTCCCAGGACAAAGTGAACTCTTAGACAAAGTGTGAGCTCACTCTGCTTGTGAGTAGCTAGCTGTTCCCCTCATGGATTTGGCCTTTGCTCTGATACTGATGATGGAACTGTATTATTGTTTCTGGGGGCCAACTTCTGGTTATTAAATGAAAGGCAGGACCACATGGCCTCCTTTCCAAGGGGTGGCGACTCAGCTCTTTTGGTGCACAGTCTCAGAATTATTTTATGGCTTTTGTGAATTAAACTCGAAGATATCTAAGCTAGCCCATAGACATGTAAGGCTTATATCTAGTCTCTTTCCACTCCTTTTTGTCTTCTCATCAGACATTCTTTGAATTCAGATATGTAAGATGGTGGTGTGAGTATATTGCTTTCAACTCCTACTATGAACCTGGTGGCTGGATTAAGTCCATAAAATCCATTCAGGGAATGCCATCTGTTGAAGTGGCATAAGTAGGTGGAGCCAATGACCTTTAGTCCAGTCTGTCTTCATGTACCTATTAAGCCCTGCTAGGCATATCCTACATAGCATTTATAAAAATATAAGGCAATGTATTATTTTCTGTGCAGTGGGGCTGCAAACACAGTCTGAATATTTATCAAAGTCATTTTATAGGCAAGAATTCCAGTTTATATATGAGCATGTCTCATGGTCAGTAAATCCTCAACTGGCACATAACAATTGGCTATTTTAAATTACTAAATTTAAAGTAGTAAATTACTACTGCTCTTCTGGAATGATTCCCAAGACTTCTAGGTTGGGTTTGCAAAAGCCAAGATCAGTGCATGCATGATGCTGCATGATGCATGACTAAGTTTTTGAAAGCCTGCTCATATTTCTCATCCCAACAATATCCAAATGCTGCCACATTGTACCTTTTTGTCCTTAACTGTTTTTTTATTCATCTTAACCATACACCTAAGATCATTGAGAGGTTTAGTGATGATGATATAGTTCTTCACAAATTTCTGATATTAACTGCCACATTCAGAGCATCATGAACTCATGGTATTTCATACTGATCCATCTTAATTCTCTCTTTTTCCTTCAAAGTCCAATAATCCCCATGTACTCAGATCTTCAGTCTTCTTTTGGAAGACTCCTTATTGTAAGATTCCATGAGACTATTGACTTAACAGTTCTTTTGACTTGTTCCCAATGTTTTCCATCTCATAAAAAGTAACTTTTCAAGATCACTCTTGAAAAAGTCAAGAGACACTGAGGGGTTCAGATTCATTGCTCTTTGATTATATTCTCCCCCATCTCACTTTTGCAATGAGAACATCCAGCTCATGCTGAATTCCTTCATCAGAGGATCCTTCTATTACTCTGGCATTAAAGAGTCACTAAAATTTAAATTCTTTATATATCCTTTTGAGGTGGAAATTTCTGAACTTCTTTGAAGCTCACTACCACCTTTGCTCTCTATCTTCCTGAAAATTTCTACATAAGAGGCATGCTTCATCAGGGTATTCAGGTATTGACCCTGGTTTGGTGTCTTCAATACTGTCAGTATACTGAGTAAGATAGAGCTGATCCCAATCAATGCTGCCACTCCATTATTATTTGCAGTTATATACATATACGTATCACACTTAAGGATACTCTTAGGAGGTTCAAGGTCACACTGATATAACTCGATATGAGAAGAATTTCTTCTCCAATAAAACAATAATCTCCCTGCCTGAAGGGTGGGGACAGAGATGAAAAGACATATTAGTTTCACTCATTTGAGAAGCCTACTCCTTTAAGAGGTCAGAAAGGATACAGAGGGGTATGTTCCAACAGAATATATTGCTGCATTCACATGATTTACCTTCTATTATGTTAAAGAAGCAATATGCTCAAATGGAGGACTTTTCTACCTGTTATATTAATAAAGTTTACCTTTAGTATGAATCATGTGGTTAGAGGAGATGACCTACTGGTGAAGGGCTTCCCACAATCATTATATTCATAAGTTTTCTCTTGGGCACTGATGTCTACTAAGTTGCATGCTCTTGTGAAATGCCTTTCCACACTCATTGCATTTATAAGATTTCTCTCCAGTATGAACATGCTGATGCTGAATAAGCAATGCACTCAGACGAAAAGTCTTCCCACATTCATTACATTCATAAGGTTTCTCCCCAGTATGAATTGTCTGATGTTGGGTAAGATGTGCACTCTGGCTGAAGGTCTTCCCACATTCACTGCATTTATAAGGTTTCTCCCCAGTATGAATTCTCTGATGTCGAGTAAGCAGTGTTCTCTGTCGGAAGGCCTTCCCACATTCATTACATTCATAAGGTTTTTTGCCAGTATGAATATTCTGATGTTGAATAAGCAGTACCCTCAGGCGGAAGGCCTTTCCACATTCATTACATTCATACGGTTTTTCTCCAGTATGAATTCTCTTATGTCTAATAAGCTGTGTACTCAGGCGGAAGGCCTTCCCACACTCATTGCATTCATAAGGTTTTTCTCCAGTGTGAATGCGCTGATGTCGAGTCAACAGTGTGCTCAGGCGGAAAGCTTTTCCACAGTCATTACATTCATAAGGTTTCTCTCCAGTATGAATACGTTTATGTATGGCAAGTTCTGCCTTCTGTGAGAAGGCCTTCTCACATTCACCACATTCGTATGATCTCTCTCCGGTATGAATTTTCTGATGTCTAGCAAGTTGTGTGCTCTGTCGGAAGGCTTTCCCACATGTAATGCATTCATAAGGTTTCTCTCCAGTATGAATTCTCTGATGTTGAGTAAGCATTGTGCTCAGGCGGAAGGCCTTTCTACAAATATTACATTCATAGGGTTTCTCGCCAGTATGAATACGCTGATGTTGAGTAAGTTGTGTGCACTGGCGGAAGGCCTTTCCACATTCATTACATTCATAAGGTTTTTCTCCAGTATGAACTGTATGATGTCGAGTAAGCTGTGTGCTCAGGTAGAAAGCCTTCCCACATTCATTACATCCATAAGGTTTCTCTCCAGTATGAATACGCTGATGTTGAGTAAGTTGAGTACTCTGTCGGAAGGTCTTCCCACATTCATTACATTTATAAGGTTTCTCGCCAGTGTGAATACGCTGATGCTGAGTAAGTTCTCCACTCCAAGTGAATGCCTTTCCACATTCAATACATTCATAAAGTTTCTCTCCAGCATGAATACGTTGATGTTGAATAAGTAGTGTCCTTCGGTGGAAGGCTTTCCTACATTTATTACATTCATAAGGTTTCTCACCACTATGAACATAGAGATGTTGAATAAGCAGTGTGCTCAAGCGAAAGGCCTTCCCACATTCATTACATTCATAAGATTTCTTTCCTGTATGAACAATACGTTTATGTAGAGTAAGTTCTGCCCTCTGGGAGAAGGCCTTCCCACATTCTCTACATTCATAAGATCTCTCTCTAGTATGACTTTTCTGGTGTCTAGTAAGCTGCATGCTCTGGAGGAAGGCCTTTCCACACTCATTGCACTTATAAGGTTTCTCTCCAGTATGAATTTTCTGATGTTGAATAAGCAATGTGCTCAGGTGGAAGGCCTTCCCACATTCATTACATTCATAAGGTTTTTCTCCAGTATGAATACGATGATGCTGAGTAAGTTGTGTGCCCTGGCGGAAAGCCTTTCCACATTCACTGCATTCATAAGGTTTCTCTCCAGTATGAACTGTATGATGTCTAGTAAGTTGTGTGCTCAGACGGAAGGCCTTCCCACATTCATTACATCGATAGGGTTTTTCTCCAGTATGAACACGCTGGTGTTGAGTAAGCTGTGTGCTCTGTCGGAAGGCCTTCCCACACTCCTTACATTCATAAGGTTTCTCTCCAGTATGAATACGCTGATGCTGAGTAAGTTCTCCATTCCAAGAGAAGGCCTTCCCACATTCCAGACAATGATATGGTTTCTCTCCAGTATGAAGACGATGATGTTGAGCAAGCCCCGCCTTCCGGGAGAAGGCCTTCCCACATTCAGTGCATTCATAAGGTTTTTCTCCAGTATGACTAAGATGATGTCGAGAAAGTGCTGACTTGTTACAGAAGGCCTTCCCACATTCGTTACATTTATGGGATTTCTTTCCAGTACGAGTTGTCTGATGGCAATAATTAATGAACAGTGGATGAAGGTTTTCCTATATTCATATGATTTCTCTCAAATATATACTCTCTAGTTTTCAATGAAATTTAAATTATTTCAGAAATATTTATCACATTCATTAGTTTTGGAAAATATCCCCTTTGAGCATATTCTATTACATTTACTATGGCCCAAATATAATTGGTCACACTTTCTATGTCTACACATTTATGGGGATTGTTTTGTATAGAAACTTTCTGTTGAGCGACGAAAGACTGCTTTCTGACTATGGCTTTTGACATTTATTATCCTCATGGCCTTTCACTTTATTGGTTTATTTTTATTTGTCCTAAATTTTTCTCCTTATTATTCTGGTACCCCTCTCACCTGGTAATCATATTCCTGGGCTCTACTTACCTTGGAGGCACCGAGATCACGCTTTGTGAGTCTTTCTTGGGCTAACTGTTCCACAGAAACAAGCAGATTTAGAGGTGATCCCTTGGCTTCAGGCTTGGTGTCCAAAACTAAAAGAAAAAAAATTAAATATTCTTCCTCCCCCCACCCCTCCCACCCCCTGTACCTTCTACTAAATAAATACTTAGTCCTGTCTTCATCAAGAAACAATGGATGGGGGCAGCTAGGTGGCACAGTGGATAGAGCACCGGCCCTTGATTCAGGAGGACCCAAGTTCAAATCTGGCCTCAGACACTTAACACTTACTGGCTGTGTGATCCTGGGCAAGTCACTTAACCCCAATTGCCTCACAAAAAAAAAAAAAAGAAAGAAACAATGGATGGCAAACTTTGAACACTATAAGAAATCATTAATAATAACATTAATATTTGAAGAATCATTTATAATTTGTAAAAACTATCACATTGTGGTTACTGGAAGCCTAAAGCTAACTGTCAGCTCTCCACTACCCAGTGGGTTCTAGTTTTACCTTGTTACCTATAGGATTAAATATAAAGTCCTCTGCTATTTGAAGCGCTATGTGACCTGGGCCTTTCCTACAGTCTTCCTATACTTTACTCCCCTCCATTCACTCTATGATCCAGCCACATTGGTCCACTTGTCATTCCTCAAAAAAGACCCTCCCTCTCGTGTCTCACTGCCTTTGAAGGAGCTGCCTCCCATTCCTGGAATGCTCTCTCTCCACCTCAGTCTCTGACTTTCTCTGGCTTCCCCCAAGATTCGGCTTCAATACCACATTCTACAGGAGGCCTTTCCTGGTCTCCCTCACAGCTGGCACCTCCTCTCTAAGATAAGCTTTCAGCTACACCACACCCATCTTATGTCCCTGGTAATTTTCACTTTTTTCTCCCTGATTTGAATGCGCTCCTTTTGGGCAGGGATGGTTTTTGCCTTTCTCTATCCCCAGCACTTAGTACAGTATCTGGCACATAGCAGTGCTTGTAGAGTGCTTCTGGACTGACATTTTTAACTCGACATCTTGTTAATATTTCAAACTCACCATGTCCAAAAATCAAACTGGTAACTTTCCTCACCAACTCATCCCTCAATGTGTCTACTTTTGTGGACACCGACATCACCATCCTAATCACCTGTGTTTACAACCTCTCTGTTTCAGACTCATTCACCTCACATATCCAGTACATGGCCATTTTTTCACCTACGACATCTCTCAAACCTGTGCCTTTCTCTCCCCTCACAGCAGCACCCAGATCAGGCCCTTATCACCTCACCTTGGCTATAGCAACAGCTTCCTAATTGTTCTTCCTACTTAAAGTTTCTCCCCACTTCAGTTCCACCTCCACTCAACTGCCAGAGATTTTCCTAAAGTTCAGGTCTGATCACATCACTCACCTACTCAGTAAACTTCAGTGGTTGCCTCTCACCTCAAGGATCAAATATAAAGTCTCTCGTGTGACATTCAAAGTCCTTCACTACCTGGCCCCAACCTATTCTGCCTGACTTCACATTGTTGCCCTTCACACAACATGGTCTAGCTAAACCAGTCTTCTCACTGTTCTTCCCTACTAGGCATGATGTCTCTTGTGCCTCTGCATGAGTCATCCCTTGTGTCTTTTTTTTTTTTTTTTGCGGGGCAATGGGAGTTAAGTGACTTGTCCAGGGTCACACAGCTGGTTAAGTGTCAAGTGTCTGAGGCTGGATTTGAACTCAGGTACTCCTGAATCCAGGGCCAGTGTTTTATCCACTGTGCCACCTAGCCACCCCCTATCCCTTGTGTCTTAGCATCAGTCTGTCCCTGCCTGGTTCTCAAAATCCTAGTTTTCTTTAAGGCACAGCTCAAGTACCACCTCTAAAAATCACCTTATATCCATCCTGTCTTATATCACCTTATATCCATCCATATAGTCTTCCATATGTACAAGCTGTCTCCTTTGGCCAGACTGTAAGCACCTTGTGGCCAGCAACTGTTTCCATGTTTGTCTTTGTGTCCCCAGTGCCAAGCAGTGTCTGGCACATTACAGGAGCTCAAGAAATGTTTGATCATTATTGTGTAGTGAGTAAAAAAACAGTTAAATGACAGGAAATAAAAAAAAGCAATACATTAAAAACACACATATTGATGAAATATTTATATCTAGGAAGATACATCTAAGAAAATCCCTAAATCCAAAATTCTATCAGTAGTTACAGAATAGATTTCTGATCAAATATATTTCTAATTCATATCATAAACAGTAAAAAGTACGTGAGTGGATTGATTTAAAAACAAAAGTTAGAATGATTAGTAGTGGAAAACTATTGGAGCCTTTCTACTAAGAATACATATTCTATTCCCAGGACAATATAAGTTCCTAGAAGGCAGGGCTTGTTGCATTTCTGTATTCAAACCTCAGTGTCTTGCCAGCAGAAGTAGCCTGGTAAAATATTTGCTGACTTGAAGGATAAAGGCAGAGCTATTGAAGTTCACCATCGCTATTTTACATGGAACGAAGAAAACAGAATCAGAAAAACAATCGACACTAAGACTGCATCAATGTAAACAAAAAGAACAAAGTGAAGCTTACCACTATATAGTTATCCCCATACATCCCCAAAGAAACATTAACATGAACCTCTCTCTTTTCACTGGAGAGGTAGGGGAATAAGGGTGTGGAATGATGACTATGTAATGATATGTGGCTGATGTCCTAGTTAATTTTTTCTTAATGTTTTATTTTTTCTTTGTTACAAGTCTCTTGGTGACTCTGATGTAGTAACAAAAGTAACAATAAAACTTTTAAAAAAGTAAGCTTTTTGAGGGCACAGACAATTTCATTTTTGCCTGTCTCCAGTACCCAGCACAATGTTTAGCACATATCATCATTTAATAAATATTCACTGAAGTGATGAGTCACTTGATAGGAGAGGGAAGATATATTCAGAAATATAAAAACACCCATAAAAATGTAAAAGCCACCACCAGACCAGTAAAAAAGGTTTAAATTGACGTGAATCAATTCTAAATAATCAGCAAAGACAAGCCATTGTTTGCAATAACACCTCTATGGGACTTTTTGACTCTTATTCACTCACCTGGGCAGCTCCATCTTAGAACTTCTCCCTCTGCCCTCCATGGTACTCCCCCTTGCTCCAGATGGCAAATCACATCTGGCTTGGAAACTGCAAGTCCTGCTCATTGGAAATGGGAAACTGGTGAGAAAGAAGAATCTCAGAATTCAATCCCAACACCTCTCTCTTTGGAGAAAAGCAGGCATAATAGGGAGGTCCAGATTGTTGTAAAAAGAACCCAAAAAGTATGCTTTATATTATTTCCTAGTAAGTATAGGGTCACATACTGGGCCTGGGCTCAGGAAAAAAAAAGTTAGAATTGGACTCATTTCATGTTTTCAAGTATTTATAGTGGGTCTTTAAAGAAGAATCTTAGACCTGGGGCAATAGGTTCTTACAAGATGAGCACTGAATTTGTAGTTTGGAAGATCTGGATTCAAATATCAGATTTATTAATGATTATTTGTGTGACCATAGACAATTACCTTAACCCCTTTCAGTCTCAGTTATGATGACTGCCAAGGTTCTGTGCAGCTCTAAATTTAAATCTACTTCAGGGGAAACAAAATCAAGGGGATAGCAATAAAATGCAAAGACTTTTTATTTGGGAACAGTTAGCACAAACACTCTGTCTCTTAGCTACAAAACCAGCAGTCAGTAATCTCTGGTCTATGTATGCCTGGTAACGAGTCCAAAATAAAGGCTGAAGACAAGTTTCCAATGGACTGAGTTTGATGTACAGAGGCATCTGTCCTTACCTAAGCAGACCAGGTTCTTATAGTTCTCCTGCATCACATCTCTGTAGAGCTCCTTTTGAAGAGGGTCCAGGTGATCCCACTCCTCCTGGGTGAAGTCCACAGCCACATCCTCAAATGTCACTGATTCCTGAAATGCCAAACACAGTTGTGCCAAACCAGGCAGCATCCATCCCATGGACCTGGGAGAAGTAAAAGGATCAGGAAGCAGGCCATGGTTCCCGGTGTTCGGGTTTTGGGACGTTCTGTGTCCAAGGTCTACTGAATGTCTGCACTGTGTCTCAGCTTGTAATGGATCCTGAATCATGAGACGACACAATGCTAACAGCTCACATTCACATAGTTCTTCTGGCTTACAAAGTACTTTGGGGGCAGGTTGTCAATAAGCATTTCTGGATCTTGAAGTGTGTAAGGGGGAGTGAAGGATAACACCAAACAGATATGAAGTGTGGAGGAGAGGTAGTAGTGACCTTAGAGTAAAGGCTCAACAGAGGATTTTCTATTTGATCCTGTAGGTAATAGGAAGCCACTAAAGTTCACTGACTGAGATCTAATGGTGACAAAGTCAAACCTGAGATTTAAGAAAATCATCTTGGCAGTTGAGTGAAGGGAGACATGAGTCAGGGAGACAACTTCGAAGGCTACTGTAATAGTCTGGGCAAAGGGTGATGACATCCTGAAGAGGATTGTGGATTTGTGAGTGGAGGGGAAAGAGGGCACAGAGATAGAGGAGAGACTGTGAAGGTAGAAACAAGATTTTATAACAGATCAGATACGTGGGGTAACTGAGAGGATGACACTGACATTTCAAACCTTATAGGATCCTGGGGCCCTCAACAGTAATAGGGAAGGGGAGAAGAGAGGAGGGCTGGGGGAGGGATAAGGAGTTCTTTTTTGGGACATGTTGAGCTTGAAATACTTACAGGACATCTAGTGGGAGATGTCTAAGAGACAGTATGTGATTTGAGACTGAAGCTCAGAAGAAAGACTGAGGTTGAATATGCAGATAGAGGAATCATCAGCAGAGAGATAATTATGATTATTGAACCCGTGGGAGATGATGAGCTCACCATGTGAGATAATATAGAGGACAAAGAGGGCCCAGGACAGAGCCTTGGAAGGTAATCATGGTTAGTGGGTATGACCTAGATCTAGTCAAAGAGACTGAGGAGTGTTTAGACAGGCAGGTGAACCAAATGACAGCAGTGTCATAAAAATCTACAAAGGAGAAAGTATCCAGGAGGAAGATGGCAAAGGCCAGTGTCCAAGGCTGTAGAAGTCAAGAAGGATAAGGATTGTGAAAAGGTTTTAGATTCAGCAGTTAAGAAATCATTAAAAAGTTCAGATGATTGAGGATGCAGTTTACTGAAGACAGGAAGGAATTGGATCCAGTGCACATGCTGAAGGCTTATCCGATTGGAAGAAAGGAAAGAAAGTGGCAAATGGTATCAGGGAATTTTGAGGTGAAAAGAAGAGCTCATTTCCTCAATTTTCATGGCCTCTTTTCTCAGTAATATAAGAAATTAGATCTTCAACAGGGACACTGGGGGTGAAGTGTGGGGGACTTGAAGAGGAAAAGGAAGGTTTTGAATGGCTTTTGTGAGGAATGAAATAGGGCATTAGGGAAGACTGGCTGCAGTGAGGGCCTAGTTGGGGTTCAGGTAATGTTAATTTGCAATGTACCCTGTCAGAACTGGGGTAAGACTATCTAGGTTTGCTCAGTGACTAGTGAACAGAAGAGGAGGCAGATGGAGGAGTAATCAAGGCTGAGGTTTGACAGGATAAGGGGGGAAATTTTCCTCTTACTTAATTCTCTGCAGTCTGGCTCCCAAAGCTCATCAGTCAGCTTAAATGGCTTTCTCCAAAGTTACCAGTGCTCTTTTAATTGCCAAATACAATACCCCTTTCCCAATCCTCATCCTTGGCCTCTTGGCAGCTCCTCACTGTAAACCACTCTCTTCTCTTTGGTGCTCTCTTCCCTAGGTTTTCAAGACACTGTTCTACCCTGGTTCTCTTTCTACCTGACTGCTTCTTCTGTCTCCCTTTCTGCATTTTCATCCTGGCCATGTCTGCTGCCTATAGGTATCCCTAAGACTCTGTCCTGGGCCCCCTTCTCTTCTCCATCTATACCAGAGATCAGAAAACCATGGTGGAGGGTCAAAGTCTGTTTTTGTACAGGAGATGTGCTAAGAAGGATTTTTACATTTTTAAATGTAATAAAACTTAGTTTAAAAGTGTAAAATCCATTCTTAGGCTGCAGGTAAGATAAAACCATACAGAGCACACAAAAACAGGTGTATGGATGGTACCCATTCTGTACTACTTTGTTTGGTGATCTCATTGGCTTCCACAGATTTGATTATCTTCTCTACGCAGATGATCTCAGATCTATTTACAGAGCCCTAACCTCTCTCCAGATCACCAGTTTTGTATGTCCAACTGCCCTCTGGACAGCTCAAACTAAATATTCTGTAAACATCTTAAACTCAAGTAAAATAAGTTGAACTTATTATCTCCCCACACTCCCCTTCCTTTCTTATTATGGTCCAGGCTCCCACCATCCTCCTAATTATCCAGTACTGCAACCTAGGTGTTATCCTCCACTCTTCACTCTCACCTCCATCCCACCCCCATTTCCACTCAGTTGCTAAGTTTCTGTCATTTCTACCTTAGTAACATTGCTCTTGTACATTCTCTTCTTTCGTCTGATATGACTACCACCCTGTTGCAGGTTCTTATCACCTCACACCTGGACTATTGCTGCTGGTCAGTCAGCCTTCCTCCAGTCTCTCCCCACCCAATCCATCCTCCACTCTGCAATCAAACAATCTTCCTAAAGTACACATCCGAACATAACACATGCACATACCCTGTGCAATCCACGCCAGTGGCTCCTTATTATCTCCAGATCAAACATAAAATCCTCTGTTTGGCTGTTATAGTCCTTCATGACCTGGCTCCTTCTTCACTTTTTCCCTCTCACTCCCCGTCACAAACTCTATGATCTGTCTACACTGGTCCTGGTGCTCTATGATCTGTCCATACTGGTCCTGGTGCTCTATGATCTGTCTACACTGGTCCTGGTGCTCTATGATCTGTCTACACTGGTCCTGGTGTTCTATGATCTGTCTACACTGGTCCTGGTGCTCTATGATCTGTCTACACTGGCTCTGGTGTTCCTTTGGGGCATTTCCTCTGGCTGACCCTCCCATTTCTGGAATGATTTCCCTCCTCATCTTGGCAAGTCCCACCTTCTGCAAGAAGTCTTTCCCAGTCCTCCTTAATCTCAGTGCTCTCCCTCTGAGACTACCCCCAGTTTATCCTCTATATATTTTCTTGTACCTTGTTGTTTGCCTGTCGTCTCCCCCATTTTGTCTGTGGGAACAAGGGCTCTGCTTTCCTCTGGCCTTTCTTTGTACCCTCAGCACTTAGCACAGTGGCTGGCACATAGTAGGTGCTTAATAAATGCTTGCCCATGGGATTTGATGACAATGTAGAGTTGACCTGGCTAACTACTGGGCTGAGATGGGAGAGAGACAAAATAAAGTCAAATCAGAGGTGAAAGTACTGAGTTGGGGGAGAGACTGGGGGTCTACCTGAACTGAGAACATGTGTAGGAAAGGCAAGTGATGACAGATGATGATCAGATAAACGAAAACCAGAATATCTAATTGGGGAACAATGTTTGTGGGTTATGGGGAGATGGAGCGTGAGACCACCCCTATGTGTATGTGGCCAAGGGGGATCAGTCAAGTGAAGACATGAAGGAGCAAAACATGCTTAAGGAATAATTGGGGGGGGGGGTTGGAGGGAGCATTTACGTGGTCAATCTGGGTTCAAATCCTGCCTTAGATTCCCACTACCTGGGTGACCTTGGTCAAGTCATTGAACCTCTCTATGCCTCAATTTCCTCAATGTGAAACGATGGAATTGGCCTAGAGTGGGCTCTGGAGGTCCCTTCCCTCTAAGGGAGGGGAGTGTACAAAGAAAGGAGGGAAGAGAGAAGGAAAGGAGGGAGACGAGGAGAAAGGGGAGGAGGGTATGCAAGGAAAGGGAAGAACAAAAAAGGATGTGAGGGGGAGGGGAGAGAAGAAAGGGGATGAAAGAAGGGGATCAAGAGAAGAAGGGGAAAGGAGGGGGAGGGGGATCAAGGGGGAGAGGGAAAAGGTAAAAGAGGAAGGGGAGGGGGGAGAAGGGGGATGGGAGAGGAGGGGGAGGGGGATGAAGAAGGAGGAGGGAAAGGGGGAGGGGCATAGGAAACTTGGGGAGGGAAGGAGGAGAGAAGGACAAAACCCAAGGTGATGGGAGAGGGGAAGCTCCCACTTTCGAAAATAAAGTGGGCGACGGGGAAGGGAAGAGAGGGACAGGGCAGGGAGCACACGAGGAGGTTTGGGCCGAGACCGGACGCACGCGGGCCGCTAACCTCCCAGCTCAGCTGCGGCTTCGTCCCCATCCTCCTCTGCATCTCCCCGAGCTCAGAAGCGACCCGGAGAACCCAAACGCAGCACGAGGAAAGGTAGGAGGAAGCGGAAATCACGTGAGAGAGCACCTTCCTCCCTCCATCCTTGGAGATCCCTCCCGCCTGCTGGTATTGCCATGGCAGCCACTTCTGCGCCTGGGTAAACAGCTCCTCTACTTCCGTCCGTCGCTGGCAACGCCTTCTGGGAAATGTAGTTCGGAAGCTCAGGCAAGGCTTTTGTGTTTATTCCCTGGAGAGCACAGACCCCCTGGGGCCTCTGAGTCTCTTTGAGAGAAGGTGTCCTGTCTCCTTAGGCTGAATTCAGCCCCTAACAAACTCTCTTGCTCTTTAAAAGTCCTGTCTCATACAAGCATCAGCGTGTACTCCCAGTGCCTCCTGGACTGGGGTGAGGAGGAGGGAACCCCCTCTCTATTTGGGACCTACTCCTAAATGGTGGCTTTGTCCCAGGCTCTGGCCATTCTCCTCCCCACCAGAAGAAACCCCAATTCCTTAAAAGTCCTCCTTCAGCCATGCATCTACACTGTCTCCACAGGCTAATGGATTCTTTGTCTAGGAAAAGTTGGACCTATGTATTTGACTTACAGCCTCTACCTCCCCCTGATGTAGGAGGCAAAAAAGGGGTTAATAGAAAAACCTAAGACCCAAGCTCTAATTCAGATATTAGCTCTAAAAGGGATTCAGACCCCATTTAATGGATAACTTAAGATTTGGGAAACAAGGCAAGACCTAGTTTCTCCCTACCCACATTAATCAGTACCCATAACAAGAACATAAAGAGGCAGGTCAAAGAGACTTTAACCATAACAATAAAACATTGACAGGGTATAGAAATTCAATGATAAATGAAGATATTTTGAAACTAGCCATGGGAATCAAAAAGTGACATGCGCAGAAAAGGCCAAATTTGTCCCCAGATTCACCTTATGATACATAAACCCCCGAAACACATCTCCACAGAAAAAGGTACCCACTTCAGGGGTTGGCTTAGGACCCCAGGAACTCCAAATTAGGTTAAGTCCTCTCCTATACTTCCCTAAGGTGGAGATTATTATAATGAGACTGATAATCAATTTATCCATTCCATAAATGTAACTATTTTCTTTCCTAATTCGAGAGATACCTTTCTACTTTTCTGATTCTCTCCCTCTGTTCACTCACATTATTGCAATAAAACTTGGGGAACTGAATCATTGAGTCTTATGATTCTTTTGAGACGAGTCATGATCAATTTGACCCTAATTCCGTCCCACATCATTAGGGGTCTCAGAGGAAAAGCAAAACCAGCTCCTGCCCTCAAGAGGCTTACATTCTAATGAGAGAAATAAGATCTAGAAGTCAGTATAGCCATTAACCATAGAGGGGAGGGCACTAGCAGATGAGGAAACCAGTAAAAGCTCCTGGAGAAGGTGACACTTAATCTGAGTCTTAAAAGGAGGCCAGAGATTCCAGGTATGGACAGGATCAGAGATTAAGCCAGTATGGCTGAATCAGGGATGTATGGGGGCTCAGGGAGGACTAGCACCTCTGGTATGAGTGTTTGCCAAGCCCTGTTTTCAGGGATGCTCATTCACCTTTGTCTACCTGTCACCCATCTTTCACCTGTGGCTCCAAGAAACTGTAGGGTGGGCAGCAGCCACACCCCAATAAAAACATCTTAGCAGAAAGGACTGAAACTCCTTGGTGAGTTGGTGGGATGTCTACCCCAAGCATGTGAAGACTTCCCCTTGGTGGAATGGGCAGATGAGAACAATTTGATCCAATGGCCATTAAAGCAGCTGAAGCAAGGATTGTGGAGCTTTTAGAGCTTTATTGGACGTCCAAGAAGTTAAGGTCATCCACTTCATCCTGGCTATTGCCATTTATCTTGACTTTTGTCCTGCCACTGGACTTCAGTGACTCTGGAAGAGTGAATGAGGCTGATGACTTTGGGCAACTCTGCCTCACTTAAATCCAATCCACTCAAAGGTCAAGACACCACTTGAAATGTCATTGGTCTTCAAAAAGGAAAAATGAACGACAAAAACAATGGCTAGATCAAAATGAGCTTGGGGTGTGGTGAGGGTGGAAAGAGAATTAGAATGTGAGATGGATGGAAGGTAGGAAGGATGAACAGAGGAATTTATACTTAATTCTGGAAGAAACTGGGGTAGCTAGGTGGCACAGTGGACAGAGTGCTGGGCCTGGAGTCAGGAAGATTCATCTTCCTGAGTTCAAATCCAGCCTCACATGCTTATTAGCTATGTGACTCTGGGCAAGTCACTTAACCCCATTTGCTTCAGTTTCCTCATCTGTAAAATGAGCTGTGGAAGAAAATATTAAACCACTCCAGGATCTTTGCCAAGAAAACCCCAAATGGGATCACAAAGAGTTGGACATGGCTGAAAAATGAATGAAATAGCTAATAGAATAATAACAGAAAATCTCTGGAGTTAACTGAGCCTGGAGTGTTATGGTCAAAACAGTGTTTTAGGAAAATCATTTTGGCAGCCATGTGTAAGATTGTTTGGATTGGGGAGAGACTTGAGGCAGAGAGATCAATTAGGAACTAATTGTGATAGTCTAGAAGAAAGGTTTTAAAGACCTAAACTAGGGGACTGGCTGTGTGAGTAGAGATAAAGGGACCTGCAGGAGAGAAGTTGCGAAGATAGAAGTGACAAGGTTTGGTAAATAATTGGATATGTGGGTCAAGTGAAAGAAAGGGATCAAGAATGATACTGAGGTTGTGAAGCTGGGTGACTGTAAGGATTATGGTTTTCATGATAGCAATTGGGAAATTCAGAAGAGGAGGACTTTTGTTGGAAGGGAAAGTCTGATTGTTACACATTCTTTGACCTAGCAATACCACTACTAGGTTTGTTTCCCAAAATGATTAGGGAAAAATGAAAAGAACCTATATGTGCTAGAATGTTTATAGTAGCTCTCTTTCTGGTGGCAAAGAAGTAGAAATTTCGAGGATGCCCATCAATCGGGGAATGGTTGAACAAGTTGTGGCATATGATTGTGCTATAAGATACTGTGCTATAAGAAACGATGAGCTTGATGATCTTAGAAAAATATGGATAGACTTTCACAAAGTAATAAAGAGTGAAATGAGCAGAACCAAGAGAGCATTGTATACAGTAACAGCAATATTGGTTGTTTTGTTTTTTGTTTTTTTGTTTGTTTGGGTTTTTTTTTTTGGTGAGGCAATTGGGGTTAAGTGACTTGCCCAGGGTCACACAGCTAGTAATTGTTAAGTGTCTGAGGCCGGATTTGAACTCTGGTCCTCCTGAATTCAGGGCCGGTGCTCTAACCACTGCGCCACCTAGCTGCTCCTAGCAATATTGTTTTAAGAACAACTTTGAGTGACTAAGTCATTTTGACTATTTATAATTTTATAAATTTATAACTTGGGTATTTATTACCCAATTTAACTACAAAGGACCTAGGAAGGAAGGACCTAGAAGGAAGATGCTATCTGCATCCAGGGAAAGAACTGATAAATAGAGTTATGTATAGAATGATTTTACATATATATGTATGTGTGTATGTATGTATGTGTATAATGATAGCCATCTCTACGGTGGGGATCAGGGAGGAGGGAAGAAAGGGGGGAAAAAGAAAACTACACGACAACTTTATTATATATTTTAAAAGAATAGCAAGTTGTATATAGCAGATTTGCAGTTTTGTGGACAATCATCTTTTTTTCCCCCTATTCTACTATGTTATGGAAATGCTTGTTTTATTAAGTTCAGAATATAACAAAACTTTAAGAAATGAAAAAAAATTTCTTGATATCTTTGTTTTTACATTGACTAAGTTTCTCTCTGTATTCTTCCCCTTCCATTCTCTTTAGGGCAGTTCTCAAAAATACTGGGCAAGGGTCAAGAACAAAAAAACCCCTAGCTGTCTCCTTCAACACTAAGTACTCTTTAAGGATCTTTTTCTACAGAAATATCCTTCATCTGTACCCTTTGATATTATCAATTACAACTGATTCCCCTGTTGAGACAGCTTTGTGCTATTTTTTTTAATCATACAGAAATCTTGTTTGACAGATTTTCCTGGACAATGAAAAAACAATCTAATTCCATCTAAATGAAGAATATCAGTATGGATATAGTTGACTTCCTCCAGTAGTGTATCAATTTGTTGGTACAGTAATTGGACAAAAATTACTCATTTAGACAGGTTAATTATAAAGACAATCTGAAAGCCATGATTATTAGGCCCTTTGATTCTGTTTCTCCCTCTCCACCCCTATTGCTACAGAAAGGGGCTGGATGGTATTGAAAACCATCTTCTGTTTTCCTCTAATAGGTAACTATAGCCAAACAATTTGTCATGTCTAGCCAACAGGTGCCAAATATGTTGAGTATTAGACTGGTCCTCGGACAGGACATTATCTGTACCATGACCATATTTAAAGCATCTCCTTCATGGTAGCGCCTACTATAGCTTACTCTGTTGACAATCATTAATAACCCATTGTCCCCTCCTATGCCATGAAGAAGCATCAAAATTGGAATTTTGTAAATTGTTCCTTAAAGGGGCAGCTGGATGGCGCAGTGGATGGAGCGCTGGCCCTGGATTCGGGGGTACCTGAGTTTGGGTCCGGCCTCAGACACTTGACACTTACTGGCTGTGTGACCCTGGGCAAGTCACTTGGCCCCGGTTGCCTCACCAAAAAATAAAAAATTGTTCCTTAAAGGAAAAAAAAAAAAAGAACAAAAAAACCCTTCCTATGAATATGAACTTTTCTGGTCAGTAAATAGGTCCAGGTCCAGGGACAAAAGGAGTCCAGAGATCATTGGGATAAGTAAGATTGACCTCAAGGTCTCCACGTATTCCAGGTCATTGTAATGGGCATGACCAGCAATGTCCTAGAGGAGACAGTAGAGGGGAAAGTTCAGCCTCTTTTGCCATCTGAGTAAAATATAAAATTCTCTGGACAAACTGAATTCTCTGAGAAGTTGTGAGATCACTTAGACCCAGGTACCTGTTGTCCCTTTGACTTACACCTTTGTTCTGGGCCTCTGAGACAAGTTATTTTGGCAATCACCCGAACGACAATGGGTCCCTTATACTTGCATTGATAATGAAGTCCATGGCTACAATGAGGAGCACTCATGTGAACACTAACTTGATGATGCTTACAAATTTAAGCTGTCCCTTGGCTAAGCACTTAATAGGAAACAGAATTTGGGGAAAGCAGAATTATACGAGGAGAGACAGACACACAGACACACAGACACACAGACACACACACACAGAGCCACTAAGGAGGGTGGCCCCCAGGGCTGAGAAGTAGTTGCAGAAGCACATCGTAACAGAGGAGATATTCCCACTTAACAAAGACACAGGGCTAGAATAAGGCACAGAGGAAGCAAGAGTTCCCTTAAGAGATACTTCTGTATACTTGTAGCTTTCCAGGAACCAAGGAAACTGAGACTTGAAGTAGGAGCAACCTGGACTTAATCTCTTCAATAAACAAAAATGGATAATAGGGAGTTAATCCCCAATCAGTCAATCAATGAACATTTATTAAGTACCTGTGCTGTGCCAGGCACTGTTTTAAGTGCTACCCTGAAGGTAAGGAGATCATAAGAGTGAACCTATTTGCCGTTTAGAAATTCAAGTCATCAAGCCCTGATGGAAGGCTGTATGTATGTATGTATGTAGTGTGATAGAGTGCTGGGCCTGGAGTCAGGAAGACATCTTCCTGAGTTTAAATCTGGCTTTAGACACTTACTAGCTGTGTGACCCTGGGCAAGAATTTAGAAAAGCATTTTGGAAGGTATCTCATACTATTCTTGTGGAGATGACAGAGAGATATGGCTTAGATCAATATTGAATTGGGGCTTGTACCTCAGCATTAAGAGTTGTGTAAGCAGGGGACAGCTAGGTGGCGCAGTGGATAAAACACTGGCCCTGGATTCAGAAGGACCTGAGTTCAAATCCGGCCTTAGACACTTGACACTTACTAGCTGTGTGACCCTGGGCAAGTCACTTAACCCTTATTGCCCTGAAAAAAAAAAAAAAAAGAGTTGTGTAAGCTCTGGACAAGTGGTGGTGAGGTAGAGGCCACAGCTTGTATGCAGAGTGCCCTCTGGTGGTCAAAGGTTTACCCGACCCCATAGCTGATTAATAATACAGTGACAGCCAGCTTTCCTTTAGGCTGGAAGAAGCAAGGAAATGAGCTAGATAGATTTAGGTTGTTAATTGTCCCTGCAGCATCACCCATTCCTCATGACCAATCCACACAGAACATGGCTCTTCAATCCATTCTCTCCAGACAAAGGAAGGAAACAGGTTTTATGATTATTATCTCATCTGATCCTCGCAACAACCCTAGGAGGCAAGTGCTATGGTTGTGCTTATTTTTACAGTTGAGGAAATTGAGACAAACAGAAGCCAAGTGATTTGTCCAGGGTCACACAGCTGGTAAGTATCTGAGTTCAGATTTGAACCTCGGTCTTTCTCAATCCAGGTCCAGTGCTCCATCTCTTGTGCCACCTCGTTGGCAGAGAGGACAGCTTAGCCAGGGACCTTCTCATTGTGAAGAGACTCCTGAATTTCGTGTCGCAGTAACCAGCGACAAATAAGAAGAAAATTTCCTCCTATTACTATTTATTTCTTAGCAATGTGGGATTTCAAGCAGAAAGTTTAGTTTTGGCTGGACTTTGTACCAACAATTGACCGCTGAATGCCTCTTGTGCTGTTCCCAAACTATACAATGGAAGGACAAATACACCAGTTGTACTGCCAAAGAAGGAAAAAAAAAGATGGGAGGCTTATTGTGAACATAATGGCAAAATTACTATTTAGTGGCCTCCCGGGGTTCTGAGCATCGTCATGTATTATTTAAAATGGTTTGATGTTCCCTCCCCCAGCACATGCCTTGTGATAACAGGGTGCAGTGAGGAATGGTGAAAAATTGGCTTCAAATCCCAGCTCTGTTTCTCACTACTTCTAGTAGTCTATCCAGCACCTGGGGGGGGGGGGAAGGGCGGGTCTAGCTCACTCCCCCCACCTACTCTACTTTCCTTCAAGTCTGGCCTGCTGGCATTTCCTCAAACTTGATACTCTGGTCCCCATGTCTTTGTACTAAAAGATCCACAGGCCTGGGATGCTCAGCTCCCTCACCTCTGCCTCTGGCCTCTTAGAGTACTGGTGAGTTAGCATATATGCAAGCCTCAGGTATCACAAGCTCCGGTCCACTCTCTCAAGAATGAGGCTATATCTTCCCATTAGGGTACTAGGGTTCCCTGAGGGGATCTTTTCTCTACTGCAATTGGCTCAAGCTAATTGTCTCTGTCTTTGTTCCCCCATTTGTTAGGGGGCCACTTGTGTTCTCCCCATTTGTTTGAAGTAGAAATGGCAAGATTTGGCAACTAATTAGATCTGTGGGTTGTGAGAAAAAGGAATTAAGAACATTATTGAAAGGAATCTGGAATGTTATTGAGATTGTGAACCAGGGGACTGGGAGGGTGGTGGTGCCCCTGACATTAATTAGGAAGTTTAGAAGAAGAGGATTTTAATTGGAGGGGAAGTTTGGACTAGTAGAGGCAGTAACTAACCCTCACTTCTACTAAACAACTTAACATTAACTTTTGTGAAGGGATATTTAACTCAAAGCTAGAGCAAAAACAAACATTTCTCCCCTCAAACCTTTGAATCATATTCCCTCCTACAGCACCTCAGACTCATGGCAGGGTAGGCTCAAGTTAACTAAGTTCCTAAGCACTGATTGCATCAATTTCATGTCCAAAGGCAGAAATAGGGGAGAAATCCGAGCATCCTTCCAAAGATCACCTCTTATTCCTTGAGGCATCATTTCCGAGACGGTTGTAGGACCAAGCCTGAAGTCTGACTTTTGAATTCCTATGCCTTGCTCTCCTTATTTTATGCAACTTCCAAGTTTTAGAGACTCCACTCCCTTTATGGAATACCATGAAGGAAGAGGTTTCGGAGTTATGTCAGAAGGGAATGAGGCAAAGGGGATTCTAATGCTGACTGAGGCCTTTTTAAGACACCGACAGTACCAGCTATAGAAGCAAATGTGATTAGCCAATCTGAACCAGTTACAGAATGCCCATCCATGCTTCACAGTGTCTCCAAGGTGCTTCTCTTACATAACTGTCCTAGAATACATTTTCCCAGGATCTCCATGCAGAAAAGTTATGTCAGCAGACTGATGAGATCAGCTCATGTGCTGGACCCCCATTATATTCCTTCATTTCTCTGACCTCCTTCTCGACTCAGTTCAAATCCCACTTTGCTCTAGGAGCTCTTTCATGGTGCCCCCAGACTGCCTTCCATCTCCTCTGTTTTTATCTTGTACCTACCTAGTTGTATACATGCTATCTTCCCCATTAGAATGTAAGTTTCTTGAGGGCAGGGACTGTGTTTTTGCCTTTACTTGTATCTTCAATGCTTGGCACAGTGCCCGGTACATAATAAGTGCTTAATAAATGCTTATTGCCTCCCTAGTGTGACTTAGAGCAGATTACATAAGAGTTCTTGTCCCTAAAACGAGAGAGCTGGATTAAAGTCCCTTCAGTGGCAGATGAATGATCACCACCAGCAGTTCTAATCTAAAGACGTTCCCTTTTCTCAAAGTACATGGCTTCTTATAGGAAAGCCTCAGCTAATCCTTGGTGTAAAACATCGCACCAGTTCTCATGAGGATGGCCTTCTTGGAGGATGAGCACCATTTAAAGATAAAATCCTAGTAATGCACAAAATTTGAATGGAGCATTTGTTAAGCAACTGCTACTGGCTCCAATGGACTCTGCTGCTGATTTTGGTTGGTTACTAGTGGCTCTCCTGAACTCATCAAGTTACCTCAACACATCTACCTTGGAGTCATCATTCATCTAATATCAGGAAAGAATAAATTTAAGAAAACACAGAGATTCCACATGCTTAGACACATGGTGGTCGAGAGGGAGATGGGGCAGCCCTCTCTCACCTCACTCAGCTATTCAGATAAGTCCCTGCCCCACTAGATGTCAGGAAGGAAAAGGTACCAAAAGATTGGGAAGTTGTTGTTTTTGTATATCCACTCAGTTCTGCCTCAGGACCTTCTCAATCATCTGCTCTCCTGGCTGTGTAGCCAGTTAGAAAACATGCTACCAACGTTCCATAGGCTGGATGGGAACCAGGCAGGGAAATTCTACCTGTGCTCTGAATCACCCATCGGGAAGGGCAAATACAACCTCTAAGGCCTGGGTCCTCTTTGTCCAGTCCCTCCACCACAAAAAGATTCTGCTTCGAAGAATGTAGTGTAAAAAGCATCATGAGGGCAGCTAGGTGGTGCAATGAATAAAGCACCTGTCCTGGATTCAGGAGGACCTGAGCTCAAATCCGGCCCCAAACACTTGACACTTACTAGCTGTGTGACCCTGGGCAAGTCACTTAGCCGAATTGCCCTGCCCCCCCCCAAATGTTCAAGGTGTAGGAGTCAGGAGACCTGGGACCCAAGTCCCAGCTCTGCCCCTCACTCCCTGTGTGTTGTTGGACAAACCTCTTCTCACCCTGAGCCTTAATTTCTTCCACTACAAAATGGAAAGATTGGACTAGCTGCACTCCAAGATACTTTTTGGTTGTTTTTAAAAAATTATTATTCTTTTAAAATTAAAAAAAAATTTTGAACTTAAATACAAAAGAAAAAAGAAAAAAAACACATTGCCATGTACACAGCAGGACTTAGGAGAGGATTCAATATAAAACAATGAATTTCCATTTCAAGAAAACCTATATAATAAATACTGCACATTGTTTTCATATCTGCCCAGCTTTTCTTCGCTTCTTTGCTGGTCTTCTTTTGTTCTCTGCTGTGCACTTTTTACTTTGTTATTTTTCCCCCCTCCCCCTCTCTCACCCTAGAGAAGGATACAATTAAATGTGGATACACACACACACACATATACACATATACATAGATATCTGTACACTTTCCCATATATAGACATAAACACTCATACACATATATGTAAGACTATACTTTGCTTATTTCTTCTCATAATCTGTTTTTCTGAAGGTGGATAGCATCTTCCTTCACAGGTCCAAGTCCTTCTATGCTCATCATCTACTACACCACAGCAATATTCCAACCCAATCACGTCCTAACTGGGATATTGTCCATGAAAGTTTCCCCCCAATTTTCTGCATCCCTTCTTCTTCTTTTTCTGCATCCCTTCTATTCTTGGCTATCTAGGTTTTATTTATACAAGAAAAATTTAATTTAAAATAATTGAAATTATCCATTTTATACTTCATCAAAGCTCTCACCTTATAATATCGTTTAAAGTCTGATATTGTTGAAACTATTTCCTTTACATCTTTTTTCCTGGTTTCTTTGAAGATCCTGACCTTTTGTTCTTCCAAATGAACTTTATTATTTTTCTAACTCAGTCAAATAATTTTTAGTAATTTAATTGGGATGACATTGAGTCCATAGATTAGTTAGGTAAAATTATCATTTAAAAATGATTTTGGCTTTATCTACCCATGAACAATAATTATCACTTCAATTATTTGGATCTGAGTTTATTTGTATAAAAAACATTTTATGTTTATCTTCAAATAGTTCCTGTGTCTGTTTTGGCAGGGATATGCTCAGGTATTTTATACTACCTAGTTATTTTAAATGGTCTAAAACAATATTGAATAATATTCCTGACATATAATGTATTTTCTCTTTTTTTCTCCTTTGATTAAATCTGTTTTAACTTTGTCTGACAGCATGAATACCATTACTGCCCTTTATTTTCTTTTTGTGTGTGTATCTCTCATTTTTATAAAATGTCCTGAAATTCAAATTTGTATTCTGCTACCCTTTTCTGTTTTATGGGTAAGTTCATCCAATTCACATTCTAAGCTATAATTGCTTGTATATTTTCCACCTTCCTATTTTATCTCACTATCCTTCTCACCCTATTTGTACTATCCCTTCTCACTCCTCTGCTTTACTTCTTTTTTTTTTTTTTTTTTTTTTTTTTTGGTGAGGCAATTGGGGTTAAGTGACTTGCCCAGGGTCACACAGCTAGTAAGTGTCAAGTGTCTGAGGCTGGATTTGAACTCAGGTACTCCTGAATTCAGGGCTGGTGCTTTATCCATTGTGCCACCTAGCTGCCCCCTCTCTGCTTTACTTCTACCTGCTACCTTGACCTCCTATTCCTTACTTTACCCTACCCATCCCCATAAGAGTCCCTCCCTTATCCTTTCCCAAGTTCCTATTCCCCTTTAACCCATTCATGATGAGAGTAGTAGAGTTGCTACCTGCCCTCCCCTACTACCTTCTTCTGTATAATTTTTTTCCCTTTGTGCTTCATTTGTATGAAATAATTACTCCTTTTCCTCTTTCCCTACTGAGTTTTATTTTTTTAGAATCACCCCATCATGGTCAAATCAGTTGTGACCTTCAATGCATCTATGCAATTTTGTACCTCTGAGAGCCAGTGAGTCTGGGGTAAAACAGCCACTCTGAGCAGTCCAAAGCTTGGAAAGGGCGGCAGGAATGAAAGTGGCAGAGAAAGAGAAATGACTAGGGCTGGATTCCCTTGGAGGGGAAGTTTTTGTAAGCTGCAGTTCCAAAGATGACCGCACCTTAGGGAGGGCAGCAGTTACCCATCGACGGCTGGAGCCAAAGAAGCAAGTGCAGGGCTTCTGGCTATGTTTCACGGGAGCATCTTTGTGTGGGGCCTCTGACATCAGTTGGCCCCTTCTCTCTTTTCCTCCCTTGACCTCTCTGTGAACTTGACCATTAGGTTTTCTGCCCTGTGCAGAAATCGCCAAGTTCTCCATTTCCCAGAATACAGTATGAGATTAATTTAGACAAGGGTCAAGGCGTTTTCTTTATACTTGTTCCCTCTGCCTGCCTGAGCCCAGGAGCAAGGCCACTGCTCTTGGCTAGGAAAGAATAGCTTGTCAGATGTTCAACCCCCGCCCACTCCCCTCCCCCCCCAACACACAGTGGACTGTTGGAAGCCAAGTGATCTCCCATCTCTGGCCAGTCACCTTTTTACATACGTTCCTATTCCTACTTTGGAGCCCATAACTTCAACTCCTCATTCCCTCAACTCGTCCTCCCCCATATCCAATCTATTGTCCAGTCTTTCCTATTCTACTTTTATGGCTTTTCCTATACATATTCTCTTCTGTCCTGGGACACTGCCACCACCCTATGATAACCTCATTAAGGTACCATTGCAATAGCCTTCTTCTATTTTTGGTTGGGGTCCCGTCTCAAGGCTCTCCTCCCTTCAGTCTACCTTTCCCTTGGCTACCAGAATGATTTTCCTAAGGCACAGGTCTAATTATCTCCAGTGGATCTCCATTACCTCTGTGATCAAATCTATAGTTATGCTGGACTTTTAAAACCCTTTAAAACCTGCCTCCTTCCAACCTTTCTACTCTTTTTTTTTTTTTTTTTGGTGAGGCAATTGGGGTTAAGTGACTTGCTCAGAGTCACACAGCTAGTAAGTGTCAAGGGTCTGAGGCCAGATTTGAACTCAGGTGCTCCTGAATCCAGGGCTAGTGCTATATCCACTTCACCACCTAGCTGCCCCCCAGATATATTTTTTCCTTCAGTAATGATGAATTTGTCTAAGGAAATGCCGGTGCTTTATCCACTGCACCACCTACCTGCCCACCTTTCTAGTCTTTTTTACACCTTACTTCTCTCCACGTATTTTATGATCCAGAACATTGGCCTCCTGGCTGTTTCTCACAGAAGACACTCCATTTTCCTGACTCTCTTAATTTTCACTAGTTATCCCCACCCTCATACCTAGAATTCTTTCCCTCTTCACCCCCTCTTCCTGGCTTCCTTCAAGTCTCAAATAAAATTTCATTATCTGCAAGAAGAATTCCCCATTCCCCCGTCATGCTAGAGCATCATCACCAAATTATCCTGTTTGCATGTTGTTTCCTCAATTCTAATGTAAGCTCTTCAAGAGCAGGGACTATTATTGTTTGTTTGTTTCTGTTTAGAATTTTATTTTTCAAATTACATGTAAAAACAAATTTTGACATCAATTTTTTTTCTTTTTTCTTTTCTTTTTTTTGGCAGGGCAATGAAGGTTAAGTGACTTGTCACGGCTAGTAAGTGTCAAGTGTCTGAGGTCAGATTTGAACTCAGGTCCTCCTGAATCCAGGGCCTGTGCTTTAACCACTGTGCCACCTAGCTGCAACATCAATTTTTTAAAACTTTGTGTTCCAACTTCTTTTCCTCCTTTCCTTCCCACCCCCACCCCCAAGAACTCAAGCAATTCAAGTTATACTGTTTGGTGTTTTTTTTATCCCCAAGGCTTGCCATGGTGTCTGGCACATAGTAACTAGGCAATTAATAAATGCTTTTTAATTTAATCTGAGTAGGCACATCAGAGGCAATTCCATCAAGTGCCCTGCAGCTTGGACCCCAAGATTTGTAACTCTTTGGTGAGCAAAGCCTCCACTCAATGGAACAAAGAATTTCGCCTGAAGGTGCTCATTTCAATTGACCCTTGAAAAACTGAGGAACAGCTGTGAAGGGTTTTTACTCCTCTCTCTCCCAACTGTCTCTATTTGTTTCCTGATGCTAGAAGGCACTTTATATGAGTTTTCTCAATATTCACATAAAAAAACCCCTGTGATTGAGCATAGCTATTTTGTCCCGAATATCTGCATATTTATTCTATACTAAGGAATAGCAATGGAGGACAACAGTGTATAGCTGGAAATTCATGGAATTTAATCAGGCCAGAGATCTTGATCTGTTCAATTTTTTTTCTTCCTTAAGCAAGTACTGTATTAGCAGTATGGTGAAAGGATCTTATAGTAAGCATTTTTATTAATAACTTTTATTAATAAACTCTTAAAACAGGAGAGAGAGAGGATAAGAGGGAG
Organism: Dromiciops gliroides; assembly: GCF_019393635.1. Classification (NCBI taxonomy): domain Eukaryota; kingdom Metazoa; phylum Chordata; class Mammalia; order Microbiotheria; family Microbiotheriidae; genus Dromiciops; species Dromiciops gliroides. The sequence continues at coordinate 708,572,699 of NC_057861.1, forward strand.
GGAGGGAGAAAGAGACAGAGACAGACAAGAGAGAATAAAAGGGAGGGAGAAAGACAGGGAGAGGAAGAAGGAGAAGGAGAGAGAGAGACAAAGGGAGAGAAAGAGAGAGAGACAAAGAGAGAGAGAGAGAGAGAGAGAGAGAGAGAGAGAGAGAGAGAGAGAGAGAGAGAGAGAGATGAACTAGGAGCAATTATCCTCAGTCCATGAGTGAGCTGTGCTGCAACTAAAGCCAGGTGTCTTAGTGCATTTTTCTTCTTCAGGAGAGGGGTGAGGTAAAAGTGGAAACAAAAGTGAAGGCCATTCTTTTTTGCCTCCAAGGGAAGACCATGGGAAGAGAAATCTATGGTCTATTAAGAAAGAGATCTTTGGGGGCAGCTAGGTGGCACAGTGGGTAGAGCGCCGGCCCTGGAATCAGGAGTACCTGAGTTCAAATCCGGCCTTAAACACTTAACACTTACTAGCTGTGTGACCCTGGGCAAGTCACTTAACCCTCAATTGCCTCACTTAAAAAAAAAAGAATGAGATCTTTCTCTTTCCTATTTGGAAGAAGGAGTGAAAAAAGAGTACCCATATAAACTTGGTCCCCAGCCCACTTGCTGGTTATAGCAGGATACCTACCTGCTGGATACATTTGTAGCCCTTCCTACCTTTCCAATGCCTTACAGAGGTCTTTGCACGCACTAGCTACTTACTTAATAACTGTTGAACAGATGAAAGAGTCTGCAAGTGAATCAGTAAATAAAACAATGACTGAATATATTTATTTTGCATGCTCCTAAGTCCCTGGTAATCCTGGGAATCAGCACTCTGGAGGGAGACAGTTTTGAGGAGACCATTAGTACCCTGGGAAATTGTGTACCACAGCTTCCAAAGCAAGGTGCTGGAGTTCTTAGCCTCCCTCAGTTCTGAGCAGGCAATAGTTGAAGGGGTGGGGATAGACACAAAGTAAACAATAGGAATGAGAGGTTTGGGTTTCTGTTTTTTTTTTAATAAAAAATAATTCATTTTCTAAATGAACTTTACAAATGTAAGCAGACGTAAACCCTGGAGCATTTGGCAGTGCATTTTGGGGTCCCTCAGAAGTACAAGGTAGACTCTGCTAAATATCAATAAATAAATAGGTATTGTAACAGGACAGCTCAAACTTCATATTTAAACTATACACACATTGCGTCCTAAGCACGAACACAAGAGACAAAACACAAAATGTTTGCAGATGACTCCTGTTTTCACTGAGTATATTACATCCTAATGTGAGCTTTCTGGTGAGAAATCCCATCTCCTTGGCAACTTTTTTGGTGGGGGTGGGGCGGGGAGGGGTGTTCTGGCCCTTTGAGATCATCAGTATAGGCAACTCCCACTGTAGAAACCTCATTGCACTGATGCAGATCAGTAAATTGTTTTCTGGGACACCGAAAGGTTAAGTGATTTACGCAGTTGCACACACCCGGTTTGGATCAGAGGTTAGACATGAACCTGGGTTTACCTGACTATCTGGCTGGCTCTCTATCCACTACCCCATTCTGCATCTTGATAGGAACTAAGAAAAATCATAATATCATAGATTCAGAGCTGTAAAGAATTTTGGAGATCATCTAGTTGAATTCCCATCTCCACACCATCTTACAGATGAGAAATCTGAGGCTGTGAGAGGTTAAATGACTTTCCCACAGGCGGCCAGATGATGTAGTGGGTGAACTTCAAGACAAGAAGACCTGAATTCAGATCCCACCTCAGCCAATTACCAGCAGTGTGGTCTTAGTTAAGTCTCCGCTTCAAGCCTCAGTTTCCCCATCTGTAAATTGAGGATAACAATAGTATCTACCTTTCAGGATTGTTTTAAGGATGGCATGAGATTAAATGTAAATTGCTTGGCAGACTTTAAAACACAATATAGATGGTAGCTAGTTATTAAGAGGGAGAATCAGGATTTGAATCTGGATCCTCTGACTCAAAATTCAGCCACTCTAGCACCCTTGCATATAGTCATTGCTTTACTGGAATGATGGACTTAGAGTTGAATCTACATTCTACTGCTTATTACCTGTATGACTTTGGACAAATCATTTAGCTCTCTGAACCTAGTTTTCCTCATCTGTAAAATGATGGGGTTGAGTTAGATGAGCAAGGTCCCTTTCAGCTTTAAATCTACAATTCTATGTTTCTTTGTGTGAGGCCTTGCTCCAAAGCCATCTCTTAGCTCCAGGCTCTGGCTGCCCCCCATGCCTAGAAGACTTTCCCTCCTCCTCTCTTCCTCCTGGATTCCCTGGTTTCCTTTTTTTTTTTTTTTTTTAGGCAATGGGGGTTAAGTGACTTACCCAGGGTCACACAGCTAGTAAGTGTCAAGTGTCTGAGGCCGGATTTGAACCCAGGTACTCCTGAATCCAGGGCCGGTGCTTTAACCAGTGCGCCATCTAGCTGCCCCCTCAAGGTACTCTTTTTTGTTTTTGTTTTTTATTTATTTTTTAGTGAGGCAATTGGGGTTAAGTGACTTGCCCAGGGTCACACAGCTAGTAAGTGTCAAGTGTCTGAGGCCGGATTTGAACCCAGGTACTCCTGAATCCAGGGCCGGTGCTTTAACCCCTGCGCCACCTAGCTGCCCCCCCCCCCATTTCCTTTTAAGTTCTGGCTAAAATCCCACCATCTACAGGAAGCCTTTTCCCCTCCCTATTCATTCTAGTGCCTTCCCTCTGTGGATAAACTCCTATGTATCCTGTATACAGCTTGTTTTTATATAGTTATTTGCATGCTATCTTCCATATTAGATTGAGAGCAGGGATTGTCATATGCCTTTCTTTGAATCCTCAGCACTTAGCACAGTGCCTGGCACATGGCAGACATTTAATAATGCTCATTGGCTCTCTCACTGACTGAATATAGTATAATATGATAGGGTGGTTTTTTTTTTAAACCAATGGAATAGAAATAATATGCTCAGGGGCAGCTAGTTGGCACAGTGGATAAAGCACTGGCCCTGGATTCAGGAGGACCTGAGTTCAAATGTGACCTCAGACACTTGACACTTACTAGCTGTGTGACCCTGGGCAAGTCACTTAACCCTCATTGACCTGAGGAAAAAAAAAAGAAAGAAAGAAAAAGAAAAAATGCGCTCGAGGAGATTGTTGTCCCTGTTAAAGTAGTCTCCTTCGGAGGTCACACACCTATTGCAGTGAGACTACCATTGTTCACTATATTGTGGGGACTCATCTGGAATGCCCTAGTGAATTCACAGTACTTTGGGATCCCTTCAAGGGTAACAAATCTTCATTCCTTGAGAATCAGGGTGGAAAAGTAGACAGCATGCTAGATTTTGAGGTCAAGAAGACTGGGGTTCAAATTCTGCTTCTGACATTTACAATTGCATGACCCTGGGTAAGTCACTTAACCTCAGTTTCCTTATGTGTAAAAGGGAATAATAATAATTTTAGTACCTTTCTCAAAGAAGTGTTGTGAGATAGCATGAGTAAAGGCTTTGTTACCTTTAAAAGGCTAAAGAACCACCAATTATTCTTATTATCCTTAGATGGTCAATTTTGTTTTTTTTTGGGGGGGGCAATGAGGGTTAAGTGACTTGCCCAGGGTCATACAGCTAGAAGTGTCAAGTGTCTGAGGCCAGATTTGAATTTAGGTCCTCCTGAATCCAGGGCCGGTGTTTGATTTTCTTTTTGGAAACTGCCAAAATTTCAATTTTGGAACCAAGTTGGGTAATCCTGGTATTTTATGTAGGGAGGGAGTGAGTGTGGGGTAAGAGGACTGAAAGCTCTGTATGATGTTAAAATAACACCACGCATTTTAAAAAGATTTTTGGCATAGCTTGTAAACTAGTTAAAGAGGATTATACATTTTGAGCTAGAAGGGATCTTGGAGGTCATCCAGCAACTCCCCAAGGGCCCTCCCTAAATTGTCTGAGCAATCACAGCCTCTCGAGCACATATGTGTTGCCTCCCCAGGTGAAGCGACAGCTCTCATGCAGCTATACAAGTTCCAGCATGTTGGTGTTAACTAACACTCAGTGTGGTTAGATCCCAGTCACACTGTGAGCCTGTCTTTTGTTTGTTTGTTTGTTTGTTTTTGCGGGGCAGTGGGGGTTAAGTGACTTGCCCAGGGTCACACAGCTAGTGTCAAGTGTCTGAAGCTGGATTTGAACTCAGGTCCTCCTGATTCCAGGGCCGGTGCTTTATCCACTGCGCCACCTAGCTGCCCCCGTGAGCCTGTCTTTATACATCTTGGGCTTCCTCTAAGGTTCTGACCATCTCTCCACTTGAGTTTGAGGCCACAGAAACAAAGGCATTACATCTACCTCCCAAATATCTGATCTACAGTCAAAACCCTGGAATTCCTCAGACGCCCTGGAGAGGTCAGGAGCCAGGCTCTGGCTCAGCTTGAAACACTGTGAACTTTTAAATTGGCTTTCAATTCCACCCCAATTCCATTTCAACCAGCCATTGGTACCACCTCCAATGAGGAAGAGGGGATTTTCAAGATTTCTAGCCACGTGTCTCTTCTTGAATCCTTGGAAAGTTTGGGTACTTTGGAAATCCAAGCAGTCCCTTTGTACTCATTTATTTCTTCCTTCAACATCATTTTCATCTGTATACTCCACCCCTGAAGTTTCCCTTTAGGAGCGGATATGGAAAATCTTTTTGAAAGCCTTCTTGAAGTTCTCATTGCACAGGGGGTAAATGAGGGGGTTCAGGGTAGAGTTGATGTAGCCCAGCCACATGGTGAACATCTGGACGTGGTCATTGCAGCATGTTGTGCAATAAGCAATGACCATGAAAAAGATAAAGTATGGGATCCAGCAGAGAATAAAGGCCGCCATGATGCAGCCAAGCTGTTTGGCGGCTTTCCGCTCCCGGCTCATATGCAAACCCTTTATGTACTGCCTAGAATGGGAGCGGAATCTCTTCCAGGTGAATGTCAGGTAATCCAGGCCAAAGGTTGTTTTGGTCTTGGCTTGGTCTCCAGCAGACAGGTCTGTGGCTGATTCAGTGATAGCATTGGGGTCTACTGGTTGGGAGGGTGCCTCAGTAAATATGGTCTCCTCAGATGTCTCACTGGCATATTGAGTGGCCGGGGACAGTTCCTTGGAGTCTGGTTGGTTCTGTTGGATGGACATGTATCTTCCAGCCTCCTCCATCCGAGGCTGAGTCTGCACAATTTCAATAGGGAAGTAGTGGTCCTTGACCATCACTTCCTCATCCTCTTGTTCAAAACCTCGAGGGATTTTCTTCTCTGGGGGCAACTCTTTTTCTGGGTCCTGGGCCTTCATGGGGATGCTGTTATTAATGTGATAATAGGTGCCTTCTGGCTTCCTTTTCAACAGCTCCAGGTTGGCATCTTTCCCCTGCTTTGGGAGGCAGATCTTATGCTTTTTGTGACTCATGTTGCCATCTGAGAAAGATGGGAAGGACCCGTTGATGAATTCTCGGTGCTGGCAATGCTGTCGGACAGCCCTGTAAATCTTGGAATAGAACCAGAGCATTAGCAAGGTAGGCAGGTAGAAGTTGATGATGGCGGTCATCACCTTGAACCAAGTGACATTGTAGAAGTCTGTCTCACACTTGTCCCCAGTGGCAGTGGGTTTATCATATGCCTTGCTCTCATTGTTATTTGGCCAAAAGCTTCTCCATCCCAGAATAGGGATGATCCACAGGGAGGCCAGGAACCAGGTGACCAAGATGGTGACTAACGCTCTGGTCTTGGTGCGATACCGTAGGTACTTGAGGGGCTGTTGGACAGAGCGGTAGCGGTCAATGCACAGAATAAAGACACTAAAGATGGAAGCGGTGCTGGCCACGTAGTCCATGGAGAGCCAGAAAAGGCAGAGGGGCCGGTCTAGGGACCTAAAGAGATACACAATATTCAAGGGCATGACAGCTGCGCCCACAATCAGATCAGCTACAGAGAGGCTGACAATGTAGAGATTTCCCACAGTGTGCAGTTTCTTCTCTGTCCTCACTGCGTAGAGCACCAGGAGGTTGAGCCCCACTGTGACCAGGGAGATGCTGCTCAGGACCACCACCAAAGGCACCAAATGGGGCTTATTAGCTTCAATTGTCCTGTTGACCTCACACATGATTCCTTCTTGGAGACAGGAGGAGGTGGCAGGAGTCATCGGGCACTAGAGGAAGCTCTTGCTTCTTCTGGTGACTCCCTGGAAGGAGACAGAGAGTGATTTCAGTAAGTGCTTTGATACATGTTTACAGTATGGTACAGCCGAAGTGTGAAGATTTCCAACTGTCCCCATGTGCTTTATTATTTATTTATTTGCAGGGCAATGAGGGTTCAGTGACTTGCCCAGGGTCACACAGCTAGTAAGTGTCAAGTGTCTGAGGTTGGATTTGAACTCAGATCCTCCTGAATCCAGGGCCAGTGCTCTGTCCACTGTGCCACCTAGCTGGCCCTGCCGTGGTCTTTAAAAAAATAGTTCCCCAATCTAGATTTCTTCTAGTTTTAAAATGCTGATTTTATGATTTTATGATTCTGGTTTTCCTCTTACCTCTCTGATTACCCTCTAGCTGGCTTCTCTGCTGTCTTAATGTTGTCTTTCTACCCCTGAATGTGGGCATATCACAAGGTGTAATTGCTGCCTATGCTCACTATGCTATGGAATTAATATAGTCTCATGACTGCAACTTTCATGCAGGGGTCTTCTAAATTTACCCTTTAAACCCTAATTTTTCTCCATAGTTCCTGAGCAGTCGTCTGACCAATCCATCCAACCACAGTCTCAAGGATAAGATTTGGGACCCATTCAGCAGGCAACCTTGCCTCATACTTTACTAAAAAACCAGGCTACCAGTTGTCAGCTCTCTCTCTCTCTCTCTCTCTCTCTCTCTCTCTCTCTCTCTCTCTCTCTCTCTCTCTCTCTCTTCTTCTTCTTCTTCTTCTTCTTCTTCTTCTTCTTCTCTCTATCTCTCCTCCCCTTTCTCCCTCTACTTCTTCCTCCCTTCCTCTCTCCCTCCTCCCTCTCCCCATTCAAAACATTTTCCAATTCACAAGCATTCTATTTTTCTCCTTCCTTCTGCCCCTCCCAACAAGGAATAAAAGAAAAACAAAACTCTTGTAAAAATATGTACATTCAAATAAAACAAATTCCCACATTGGTCACATTCCCCTCCCCACCAAAAAAATGTACATTTCATTCTGCATCTTGAGTCCATCACCTCTCTCTGTCAGGAGGGAGGAAGCATATGAGTTCTTTGTTTTCCCCAATTCTAGCCTCAAATCTAAATGTAATTTCTCATTTTTGGCTCCTTTGCTTCAGTCCTTGAGGAAGAGGTGGGCCTTTTCCTTGCCAAGGCCAGCTCCTCCACTTATACCCTTGATCCCATCCCTTTCTGTCTCTTCCAGGAACTTACCCCTTGAATCCTGTGTTGTCTCTTCTTATTTTTCAATCTCTCCTTTTCCATTGGTTGGTTCCTTTCTTGCTGACTCCAAATATGCTCACAACTTCCCTAACCTTAAAAAGCTTTCACTTCATCTTACCACTGCTTCAAATTATCGTCCTGTATCTCTCCTTCCTTTTATAGCCAACCCTCTAGAAAAAGCTATATATTGATCCTTATCACCTCTTCTTTCTTACCTTCTGTTATTCCTCAATCCCTTTCAGCTAAGATTCCATTTCCACCAATCAATTGCTTTTCCTCAGAGGAAGGTTCACAGAGGCAATGTGGCACAGTACAAAGTGTCCTGGATTTGAAGTCACAGGACCTGGGTTCAAATTCTGGCTCTGTGACTTACTGGCTGGTGTGACTGATTGCAAGTCACTTGGCCTCCTTGCAGGACCTCAGTTCATCTCTAAAATGATGAAGTTGGGCTAGATGGCCCATGAGGTGTTTCCCAGCTTTAAACATTATTCTATTAAGAGCAATTTTAAAAATCGCTAAATCCACTGGCCTTTTTTTTTTTTTTTTGGTGGGGCAATGAGGGTTAAGTGACTTGCCTAGGGTCTCACAGCTAGTAAGTGGCAAGTGTCTGAAGCTGGATTTGAACTCAGGTCCTTCTGAATCCAGGGCCAGTGCTTTATCCACTGCACCACCTAGCTGCCCCCCACTGGCCTTTTCTTAATTCTCATCCATCTTAACTTTTTCTTAGCGTCTCTGACACTGCTGATGACTCCCTCCTCTGAGATATCTTCTCTCCCTGGGTTTTGCTGACACTACTCTCTTGGTTTGACCAATCCCCAGGCTAATTTGTCAGATCATCCAGAAATTTGCAAAGCTTGGAAAATCCAAAGGAATGAAGTCCTGATGGTGGGATCTGAGAACCCCCCAGGAATGAGGAGATACCTCTGTACACAGAAGTCTGTTCAGAGTCCCTCACGTTATTTCTGGCCAGATATGAGGATGGATATATGCTGCCTCCATAAATCTGATGACCAAAAGGTTCTTTTCCTCACTACTGTGTGAGCTTGTACATGTCATATAACAACAATTGTAATAACTGGTAGTCTGTACTTCAAGGTTTGCAAAGTGCTTTAAAAATAACTCATTTTATCCTCATCACAACCCTGGAAGGCAGATGTTGTTATTGTTCCCATTTTATAGATAAGGCAACTAAGGAAGACAGAGGTTGCCCAGAGTTACACACCTAGCAAGTAGGCATCTGGGGCATGTGTGTTAGGCTGTGTGTAATGCTGCCTGAGGTCTTGGGACTATCCGCTGATGGCTCTGTATCCCAAGGTCAGTAACTTTTGGTGTCTTTCTTTAACAATTCTACTCTCCCAGAGGTAGCAGGACCCTGGTAATGTTTCACTAAGGGGGAAAAACCCAAGAACAAGAATAATAACTCCCTTAAAGGCTTACAAAGGGCTTTGGTTTCTGCCATAGCCCTGTGAGGTCCAGTTATTATTCTCTCCATTTTACAGTTGGGGAAACTGGGGCTGAGAGGGCTTAAGTAATTTGCCAACAGTCAGAGAGCTGCCTGGAATGCTGTCCCTCACTTATTCCTTATAGGCACTGAGAGGCAAAATTGGATTTGAGTTCAAATCCAGCCCCAGAAATAATATTTGAAGAGCTATCAAGGGGACATTATACAGAAGAGGGGGAATTCAGACAGACAGCCTCCCCTTGAATGCCTATAGTGACAGTTAATGATATTTCTCTGGTATGCTAATTCTATTTTTGACAGCTCTAATTGCAAGTATGAGTTCTTTATATTTAGCTGAAATCTGCCTTCACTGTAACTTCTAGACATGGTCTACACCCCCTTTCATATGATAGCTCTTCAAATATTTGAAAACTGTTATCATCATACCCCTAATTCTTTATTAGGCTGAATATCCCTAGTTCCTTTATAGGACATAATAAATTAGGCTCAGATGAGGTTCACATTTTCCATTCCAGACTAGTTTGCCCTTCTCCTTCATTTATTTTTTATTATGGCATTCTGTTATTAAATCAACAGGGATGCTGACTCTCTAGGGTAATAATAAAGCGACCCCTCCTTCTTTTTCATTGTCTTCATTCAAGAACTGGCTTCCTTCTAGTCCTGGCTAAAATCCCACCTTCTTCAAGAAGCCTTTCCTGAAACCCCCTGAATTCTGGTGCCTTCCCTCTCTCAATTATCTCCAATTCATCCCATTTGTATCTTGTTTGTGCACAGTTGTTTGCATATTGTCTGCCCCATTAGACTGTGAGCCCCCTGAGGGTAGGGACTGTCTTTTGTCATTCTTCAAAGCTTATACAGTGCCTGGCACATAGTGGGAGCTTAATAAATGCTAGTTAACTGACTGGCCAAACTGACTAATGGAGTGGTAGCTTGTATCCACTGGAATAAACATTGACTTCGCATTTGCCTTGAGTGTGCTATGGACGGGGAGTTAGGAGAACTGGGCTCTTGTTCTAGTTTTATCGCTTATTATCTGCATCACCATGGGCATTTCTCTGTTTCCTCATTTGTTAAATGGGTCTGTGCATCTATCCTGTCTACCTCACATGGTTGTTGTGAAATTCAGCTTCATTCATGGATACCAGCTTTGAAATCAGTAAAGGTCTTATATGGACATACGGGATGGTGATAAAGAAAGAGAATGATGATAATAAAGATTGCCAGAGAACAGGGATTGTAGCCTTTGTAGGAAGAATTCCTGCCTCTATGGTCATTCTAGGGAAAAGATGTCCAAGGCACGTGGAGGTGAGAAGCAGGTGTTTTCTGCCTGAGTGACCTCTTTCAGCTTCTTGAGGGCAAGGATGATGAACCTTGGAAGGTCACCATCATTATTGACTGTCTTGAGCAATAAAGAGAACAAGCACCTTTTTGGTGATGCTTCTTCTCCAAAAGTTTGTACGTTCTGCAGAGTATAGCTGCTTGTGTGATTTGTCAGCTCTTTGCTGCCAGCCAACTCAAGGGTCTGGTGTCCCAGGGGGAAAACCCAGACCTCACACAAAGAAGATTGCTGAAGCTTTAGCCAGAGCACTTCTGGGATGGGGCTATGTGACTCACCTTCAGTACATCTGTCTTAGCCCCTGAGCTCCCAGGACAAAGGGCCAGTGGTTAGCTAACCACCTGGAGGTGAGGCCCTTGCTTCCAACAAGGGGGTCATGTGGATTTTGGTGTTAGGAATTCAAACAAGCAAAACAGAAAAAAAACAGCAAAGAGGGAGGGAATAGGCAAAGTAAACAGGGAAGAGAGAAGATAGGACAGGAAAGTTACTCGGGTTTATTCACCTGGAATTCCAGATCACTAAACCCTCTAGAAAGGTAATGGGGATAGAGAAGGTAACAAGCCATGGCAGTGCCAATATGTCATCTCTGATTAAGAGAACTTGTAGGTCATCTAGTCTAACCCTTTAATTTTACATGTATGGGAACAGAAATGTGAATCTGCACAGGGAGGAAGAGGCAGAGTCAAGATTTGAACCCAGGTCCTTGACTAAAAATCTGGCATGTTCTAATATTCTATTGTCTCCAGAAGAGTAACAGAAATGACAAGCTCAAATGCTGCCTTTTTCAGGAAAGTTTCCACAATTTCCTTCCACTCCTGACCAGATGTTATTTTTTTCCTCCTTTGAACCTTCATAATATGATGTTCCTCTCCTATCACATTCTGCCTTTTATTATAATTATTTGTGGACTTGTGTTATCTTCCCAATGAAACTATTACATTTTTGTTTGTTTTGTTTTGTTTTGTTTTTGGTGGGGAAATGAGGGTTAAGTGACTTGCCCAGGGTCATACAGCTAGTAAGTGTCAAGTGTCTGATGCCGGATTTGAACTCAGGTGCTTCGGAATCCACGGCTGGTGCTTTATCCATTGTGCCACCTAGCTGCCCCCAAACTATTACTATCTTGAGGACAAGTATTATTCATATTTGTACTTTGCACAGGACCTGCCATGCAGGAGCCAATCAGTAAATGTCAAAGATTAATTAATCAATCAATCAGTAGTTGTCAAGCACCTACTATGTGCCAGGCACAGCACTAAGCACTGGGGTCACAAAAAGAGACAAAAGACAGTCCCTGCCCTCTGGGAGCTTACCATCTAATGAGAGAGACAATATACAAAATATTTACAAAGCGAATTGTAAACAGGATAAATAGGAAATAATTAATAGAGGAAAGGCAATGGGATTAAGACAGGTTAGACAAAGCTTCCTGTAAAAGATGGGATTTTAGTTGAGATTTAAAGGAATCCAGGGAGGTCAGTCGTTGAAGCAGAGGAAAGAGTGTTCCAGGCATAGGACCCAGCCAGAGATATGGAGTGTCTTGTTTTTGGAATAGACAGGAGACCGAAGTCACTGGATCAAAGATTGTGGTTTGGGGAATAAGGTATAAGAAGACTAGAAAGAAAGAAAGGGGATAGGTTATGAAGGGCTTTGAATGCCAAATAGGATTTTGTATTAGATTCTGGAGCCAATAGGGAGCCACTGGAGTATTTCGAGTGTGTATGTGTGGTTGATGTGTGACATAATGGGACATGCATTGCATTAGATGGTGTATAGTGTGGTATATTCTGACAGTTGCTGGTTCACTTAGTTAATTCACTAATCTTATGTCATCACTAACATCAACAACAATACCAATTCCCATTTATACGTATTATCTGTTTCCTGTCTCTGGGACTCTATGTCTATTTGTCAAAACGAAGGGGCTGGATTAGAGGATCCATTTCCAGCTCTAACTCCTCTAATCCTAGAGAGTGCTTTGAAGTTTACAAAGCACTTTCCTCATGCCAGCCCATGGAGATTTAGGAGGTACAAGTGTCATTCTTCATTTTATAGGTGAGAAAACTGACTCAGAGAGGATAAGTATCACATAGGTAAAATGTTAATGGTGGCAGGGGAAATGTAATCTGGTCTTGTGGCTAGAAAGACCATAATTCATTCTACTATACCATACTATACATTTGCCATAGTAGGATTCCGTACTAGACATTGAGCAGGAGTAGGGCACAAAAATAGTTGGTGACTATTTAAAAAAAAAATTGTTTAGTTATTCAGTTATATCCAACTCTTTATAACCCCATGGACCATAGCATGCCAGTCCCTTTTATTCCCCACTATCTCCCAAAGTCTGTCCAAGATCATCTTCATTGTTTCCATGACACTATCTAGTTATCTCATCCTCTGCCATCCCCTTTTCCTTTAATTCTTCCCAACATCAGGGTTTTTTTCCCCAACAAGTCCTGTCTTCTCATAATGTGACCAAAGTATTTAAGCTTCAGATTCAGCATTTGACCTTCCAGTGAATGACCTGAGAGTGTTGTTGCGAGAAAAAAAATGGACTTAGCAATCAGATTTTCACTTGCTTCATCTCAGTTCTGCCATGTGGGGTTGAGAAGAATAAATCTAATCACTCTTTCACACAATGGTGTTCACAATGTTCGAATGCTTGAATTGAAGATAGTTATTACCTGCTCCAAAAGCCTTCTCTTCCCCAGATTAAACATCCTTAGTTCCATCAACTATCTTCATAATGCTTGGTTTCCAACTCTTTCTCCAATTCTTTCTTTGGACCAATGTCAGTTTTTGTTTTTGTTTTTGAATTGACCAACTGATTATAGACCTTTATCAATCATCATGGCTCACCTTTCTTTAGTACATACATTATATTTAACAACTCTCTGAAGTAAGTGGAGCAACTATTCCCATTTTACAAATGGAGAAACTGAGTCTCTGAGACATAGGGTCTGGGACTTGATCCCAGGCCTTCTGAGTTTATGCCAATCCCTTCCTCAGAGTCACCTATGACTCTTTCCTTTCCCTCACCCCAATAGCCAATCAGTTGCCAAATCCTATTGATTCTATTCCTACTCTCTTTTTTCTTTTCTTTTAAAAATTCTGAACCTAACAAACATCAATAAATGTGATCATTTCCACAAACAAAGACAAAGAAGACTGTATATATGAAACTAGGAGTCTCTAGTACGTACACGTTTCTTAAAGGCATGTGTAAAATTTAACATGGTGGTGACAACACCATCCTACTTATCTGTGTCCCCTTCTGAACTTCCTTCTAATCTCTTCTGTGTATTTTTATCAAAGGACCACATCTCTTGAACTGGAGCCTCTCCCTGCTTCTTTCTATTCGCATTGCCTAGTCCAGGCCCTCAATACCTCTTGCCTAGAGTATTGTAATGGCCTTGTCTAGCTTATTTCTGTAATCTATCCTTGATGTAGCTTCTAAAATAATGTGTCTCATGAACAGGCCTGACCATGCTATTTCCCCTGCTCTGAAGCTTTGAGGGGGTTCCCATTGCCCATGAGATAACAAACCAGCTCCTTAGCTTGCCGCTTAAGGACCACCACGATTTACTTCTCTGACACATTTAATGCACCTTAGGTTTTTGCCTAACTGGAGCTGGCTGTTCCCTGATCTCATCCTGACCTCCCCTGACCTTTCTGCCTCTGCACAGATTGTCTCTCATGTCTGGAAAGAGCTCTTTCCAGATTGCCATCTCTTGAAAATTCTTTCTCTTCCTTCAAGGCCCAGCTCAGGTATTCCCTCATCTAAGAAACCTTCTTGGATTCCAACCCCACTCTGCAACTAAAAGTCCTCTCTCCCTCCTCCATGCATAGAGAATTTTGTCTTTATTATATTCTTTGCCCTTATCACATTCTAGCTCATGCCTAATTGAATAGATATGAGGTATATGAGGTCTGACCATCACCCTTATTAGATATAAACCCTCTGGAAGAATGGGGCCTGGGTTATTTTTCCAATTTTGTAATCCCAGTGCCTAGAAAAGGGTCTTCTTAGGTATAGCAAGTGCTTCCTGCTTACTTGTTGATTTGAATTCTGGTTCTGATAGTCTGTGTCTCAGACTATGAACTCTAATGGGGCAACTTCAGGCACCATGATCTAAAAAAGGATATTTGCTTATCTGTGTATAGGCTATATCCTGCAAGTAGAATATAAACTTAATGAGGGCAGGGGGTGTTTGTTTCTTTGGTCTTTGTGTCCTCAGGGTTTAGCACAGTGCTTTGCCCATAGGCGTCACTTAAATCTTTGGACAAAGGGATATTTCCTAATATTCTGTAATCCTGCTATGTGAGTTACCACATTCACACAGGTGCTTCTGAATAAGATTGGGTCTAGTTTCTTTGTATATCAAGAGCCCAGGGCTTTGGTTATGAGGGAGGGGAGGAGGGAACAATCATTTATTCAGCACCTACTATGTGCCAAGCACTGTGCTAAGTGCTTTATAGATACTGTCTTATTTAATCCTCATGAGGTGTTCTTCCCTCACCTTATTGGAACTCACTGAGGGTTTTTCCTCTCGACAAATCTTTCTCGACATTAAAAAAAAAATTCCTGTTTTTCTCCATATATATTCTTTTCTATTTTGTAAAAGTTTAGCTATTTTTCCACTATGAGAACTTACTAAAATGCTCATTCATTAGAAATGATGATTTAAACAGTGCTGTGAAATCCTAGGAGATGCACCATGAATGTTGAATAAATGAATGAATAATAAATGCCATTAGGTTCTACTAATTTTAGTTAAAAATTTCAAGTAGCTACTGGGATTTTGCAGTTACACGTGGGAAGCCACTTCTTTTCTTGCAAAAACAATCAATTTGACATTAAGAATATCTACTGGGGGGGGCAGCTAGGTGGCACAGTGGATAGAGCACCGGCCCTGGAGTCAGGAGTACCTGAGTTCAAATCTGGCCTCAGACACTTAACACTTACTAGCTGTGTGACCCTGGGCAAGTCACTTAACCCCAATTGCCTCACTAAAAAAAAAAAAAAGAATATATACTGGGAAATGACTACACTTTGCATATGTCTTTGTCAAGGGTCTCCTGTTTTTGACTCTTCCCTCCCTTCTGATCCTTGATGCTAACTGAGACCTGTTCCCAACCTTTTGCAGATGGCTACTGCAGTGACTGAATTCAGACTTAGTGGGCTCAGTGTCTTTCTGGGATTATAAAATTTAGAGTTGGGGGCAGCTTTGAAGTTAGTGTGGTAGAAAGAACACAGGATTCAAGAATCAGGAGGTTTGGATCATATTCCCATACATTTTATTCCATATATATGTATATGTATATATGTGTGTGAGTTTTTTGTAGAGAGAAGGAGCCATTGCCTGGAAGCATTTGGGGGTCAGAAACCAATTCTTGTGAATTTCTCTGTTTTGGAGCATCTCTAGAACTCATCAGCACTCATCTCCTCAAATGGGAGGGTATCCTGAATAGATATACTAACTTTATGTAGTTGACATATGCCTGAGATAGACATGAATTGAATTTTAAAATTCAAATTATTTCCCAGTTGACATACATGACCATTTCAGAGACACTTTCTCTCCCCCCCACTCCACTCCCAAACTACCCAAAGAACAGTAGCCCTAATATTTTAACTTTTTTTTCCTTTCAACCTCTCTGTTAAATTTGTAAACCCAACACTTAGATGTCCTTGGAAAGCTAAATTTTCAAAGCATTGCAAAAATGTATCTAAGTTGTCAATCAGCCAACCTAAAATCATTTTATAAGGTGTCTATATGCTGACTAGTTATGTAGTAGACAGAGTCAAGAAGACCTGAGTTCAAATCCAGCCACTCATTAACTGTGTGACCCTGGGCAAGTCATGTCATCTCTTTGCCTCATTGTGGTGTGATTTTGGTCCTCTCTGAGAATGAAGGACAAGAACCAACCAGCCTTAGTTTCCTCATCTGTAAAATGGGCATAATAATGGCATCTACTTCTCACAGTTGTTGTGAGGCTCACATAATATTTGTAAAGTGGTTTTCTAAACCTTAAAACACTACTAGCTGTTATTATTATTGTGCTGTTATTATTCTGATGATGCCAAGAGTCGTTGTTATTGTTGTTGCTGCTGTTATTCTGATGATGCCAGAAACTGTGCTAACCAATGGGGACACTACCAAAATTTAAAATTTATAAGCATAGAACAATGCAATAAAGATAACATCAGGCAAGCATAATATATGGTCAACAACGCAAGAGAAGAATTAAAGTACCATTGTTTCCACTTTCTTGTGCTCCCTCTGCAAAAATCAATTTGCTGTCTCAGTTGTGTTGCCAGGATAGATTTTCATCTCCTAGAGGGTGTGTGCTGGGATATATAATTCTGCACTTCTCCTTCCTGCTGCTTCCTGAAATGACACTCCTGGCTTATGGATGCTTGGGGGACCCTGAGCACTCTCCAGGGACTTTTGGCAAGAACACATACTCTGTATATAGTCCAAGAAAATCAGTCATCAAGGGCAGATGCTGCCAAAATGCTTTGCAGCCTGTAGTAAAGAGGCCAAGCCTCCCAGGTTGTTTCTTGTTTTTTTTTTTCTCTAGTCCAGTCTATCACCACCACCCAAGGCTTAATAAGAACAGGTGTGAGGGGAGGGAGTGGGGAAAGGGGTTGAGAACTCTTCTCTAGAGAAATTTAGTTCTTATCCCCTAATTCACAATTCTGCCTCCCCTGACTCATCACACTTAGCCAGGCATTTCAGAGGGGAGAATTTCCTTTCCTACTAGGTGAACATCCTCACAGATAAACTCTGGCCAGTTAAAGAATCCAGTCCCATCCCCTGACATTCCCCTAAGCCCCCTACCCTCTGGAAAATGAAACAAGTCCTTTTCAGTGCTTATTCTTCTTGGATGCCTGAGGCCACAACTGCCAAGCCCAGTCTTCTTCTTCTTCTTCTTGTCTTAACAGAATCAACACTTAGTTTCTCTTTTTTTCTTTCTGACTCATCTTTTATTTTCTGCTGCTCTTCGGGATTCTCCCTTCCCCCACCTCTAGGTCTAAAACTTCTCCTTTCCTTGTCAAATGGGGATGTAGTTGTTTACCCAATGTGTACCTATAGTCATACATGCCTTCATTTACAAGGAAGCTATATAATAAGAGCTGTAGTCCAAAGGAGGCATGCATAATATGGTCTCACTAGGACCTCAGCACATGTGGCTCTGTGTTCGGGTGTGTAGCTGTGGGTGTGCATGTTTTCGACACCATCTATGGTTTTATCAGCATAGAGAACTCTTGGTGAAGAAACTTCCTTTACCAATGCTGAGAGCTCCTTGCTTGCTAGCCTTTTAGAGAACTGCCCAAGGCCATTGAGAAGTTAAGTGAAATCCTCCGAGTAACGAGTAACGTTACCTAGAGGCAGCTTCGAGACACAGTGGATACGATGCAGGACCTGGAGTCAGGAAGACCTGAGTTTGAATCCTGTCTCAGATTTTTTATGGTTGGACAAGTCATTTAACCTGTTTTTGTCTCAGTTTCCTCATCTGTAAAATGGGAATGATGAGGCGAGCACCTACCTCCTAGGGTTGTTGAGAGCATCAAATGAGATAATATTTGCAAAGTCACAATAATGATACCACCACTTAGAATTCATGTAGTGCCTACTGCGTGCCAGTAAGTTCTTTACAAATATTGATTATTATTATTGTGACATTACAAATATTATCTCATTTGATCCTCACAACAACCCTGGGAGGTAGGTGCTCTCTTCATCATTCCCATTTTACAGATGAGGAAACTGAGGCAAACAGTGCTTTGCAAACCCTAACATGCTATATAAATGCTAGCTTTTTATGTGTCAGACGTAGAATTTGAACCAAATTTTCCTGACTTGGAGGCTGGCCCTCTGTCTACTAGGTTTCCTCTGGTTATCATCTTTTATATGCGTGCCAAATAGACCACAACCAAGGATTTTTTTTCATTTCTCAGTGCCCAAGACAGTGAGCTGGCAATAACATATGTACAATATGGGAGATATCTATCTATCTATCTATCTATCTATCTATCTATCTATCTATCTATCTATCTATCTATCTATCTATCTATCTATCTATCTATCTATCTATATCTTTTGAGGGGTAATGAGTGTTAAGTGACTTGCCCAGGGTCACACAGGTAATTAAGTGTCAAATGTCTGAGGCTGGATTTGAACTCAGGTCCTCCTGAATCCAGGGCCGGCGCTTTATCCACTGTGCCACCTTGCTGCCTGGCAATACTTTTGATGCTAATGATGAGGGTGATGTTGCTAATGAAAATGACGAACAGTTGGGGGGAAGCTGTCTATTACAGAACCACCAGAGTAGACTGTGCTCTTTTAATTGAGTCACACATGGTTATACCTGAAAGGGATAGCCCAGACTCTCCTTCTTAAACAGACTCAAAAGCATTTTGGAAACTTTAATGTATCTTATAAATGACAGTTATTTATGATGATG
The DNA here is from genome assembly GCF_019393635.1 of Dromiciops gliroides. Taxonomy (NCBI): domain Eukaryota; kingdom Metazoa; phylum Chordata; class Mammalia; order Microbiotheria; family Microbiotheriidae; genus Dromiciops; species Dromiciops gliroides. The sequence goes on from NC_057861.1 coordinate 708,591,342, forward strand.
ATGATGGTTGTTGTTGTTGGTAATTATAGTAATATTAGCAGAAACCTGTCATTTCACTTGTAGAAAGAACTCTCTGGTGTGGAAACCTCCTCTACAAATACAGATCTGCTACTTCTCTGCAACTTGGAGCCTGAGGGAGTCACCTGGGTGCAGGGTGATAGGTTTAGTGACTTGCCTAGGGCCACACATCCAGTATGTCTCAGAGGAAGGAATTGAACTCAGATCTTGACTCCAAGGCCCACCATCCATTGATTCTACCATACTAACTCTCATCATTGTCGTCATTGTTGTCGACGAGTCTCAGACAACCAAAGGGTCTGTCCCCTTGTCAATTCCCCTCCTTGTGCCTTTGGGGTGATCCCCGACAGTCTAAGAAGCTTTTTCCCTTTCAGCATCCTCTCTGTGTCATGATACTTGCCCACGTAGGAGTGAATTTACTGGACAAATTTCTTTGGTGTAGATTGAGGAGAATCAGGTCACTAGGAAGGTGGGATACAGGTGACCCTTGAAGACAGGAAAAAGGCCATAGAGATGAGGATACCAAGATAAACTTGACTGAGGACTGGTTTTGAGTTGATTGGCTCTTTGGGACTTTGGACTCTCCCTTAAAAGAACCTTAGAGGGGGCAGCTAGGTGGTGCAATGGATAAGGCACTAGCCTTGGATTCAGGAGGACCTGAGTTCAAACCCAGCCTCAGACACTTACTAGCTGTGTGACCCTGGGCAAGTCACTTAAACCCCATTGCCCTGCAAAACAAAAACAAAAAGAACCTTAGAGGAAGCTAAACATTTTATGAGGTAGGAAAAGAGCATTCCAGGCATAGGGGTCAGCTTGTCCAAGGGCAGGAGATGGAATTCTAAAGTTAGGCCATGGAAGGAGATGGGTTTGGCTGGAACATAGACTGTGAAGGGGAGTGACAAGAGACAAATTTGAAAATACAGGTTGGAGTCAGACTGTGAAGTGCTTGAAATGTGAAGGAGGAATTTAGATTTCATCCTAAAGGCATGAGGAAGCAACTGAAAATTTTGAGCAGGGAATTGACAGGGCCACATCTGTGCTTCAGGAATATCTCACAGCTGTGTAGAAGATGAATTAAAGAAGGAAGGAGGAGGAGTCTGGCTATTGAGTGCTGGGAGACAAGCATCTCTGTGCCTTTTGTTCAGCTGCCTCAGGGTCCAAGGCTTTCCCAAAATGCTGGAGTTCAGTGTGTGTAATAATGATGATAACGCTACTACTAATAATAACTGACATTTACATAGTGCTTTAAAGTTTGCAAAAGGCTTTATATTCATTATTTCCTCAGAACTTATAAGGAACTTGGGAGGGAGGGACCGATGAGGAAATGAAGGGTCAGAGACTTTAAGTAACTTGTCCACAGTCACACAACTAGCAAGTATCAGAAATGGGATCTGACCTCAGGTCTTTTGACTCATGCCTTTTGGAGGACCCAAGTGTTTCAAGATGTTTGCCCAAGGATTTGTACTTCTGAAATGTTTTCTGAAACACACAGTTTATGGCTCAATGGAAATTAATCTTGCACAAATGAGAACAATCCCATTGAGCCTCCTACTACAAATGACTCCGTGACTGACTTGCCATCTCAAGTTGAAATGACTGTGTGGGACTTATCCATGTGATGGACAATTTAGGAGAGTCCTGTATCAGGGGATAAATGCCTGGCTAGGGTTGCTATGGCAACCCTTTCCTTTGTGATCACTGCTTCTGCTCTTCCCCTCCCTGACCCCAGAGTAGCACTTCTTCTTCTTCAGATGGGCTGCCCTTTGGCTGGGCAGTCTTCTGGAGTGGCTGCTCCAAGAGACACTGGGGTGTGGGATAGGGGTATACATCAGAGGAGACCTGAGTACAAGCTATGCTAAGGACCCTCAGAGGTGTTAGCACCTAGCCCTCTTCCCAGGATGGATAGATGGATGGATGGATGGATGGATGGATGGATGGATGGATGGATGGATGGATGGATGGGCAGATCATCCTAAGAGGCAGGAAAACAGCCTGTCCAAGTCAATAAGAGTTCAAGGATGGGCACATAAATACCTATCCTTGTGAATGTTGAGGGGTTCGACCTTCAGCTCAGGTTGAATTCACAATACAGGCCAGCTCAGAGGAGGTGACAGGCCCCACATCTCTGCTTATCCTGACCTACAGACAAAATCAGAACTAGGAATATCTGGGACTGGGACAAAGATGACAAATCACATTCACGTCATGAGTCACAGAACCAAGCTAACTCAATTTGGATGTGCAGAGTGGGGTAGAGCAGGACAGGGAAGGAACTCATTCACTTTTTAACGACATGCTAAGTTTTATTATTTCACCCTGATAAAGACACTACCTGTACCCTCAGGATTTAAGACCTCTGGACAAAGTTCTAGTAGTCCTGCCTACTTATGGCTTTACTTTCTTAATTACTTGGAGCTAGGTGTGAAGGCAGGTTCTTGAACACTCAGTACCACAGTGCCCAATTGTTGTCCTTATCTTTGTAAGCCACCTTTCTTTTAAGGCAGAGCTCAAGTCTCAAGTCTTGGGGCACCTAGGTAGCACAGTGGATAGAGGGCCAGTCCTGCAGTCAGGAAGTCCTGAGTTTAAATTCAGACACTTACTAGCTGTGTGTCCCTGGGTAAGTCACTTCACTCTGTTTGCCTCAGTTTCCTCATCTGTAAAATGAGCCAGAGAAGGAAATGGCAAATCACTCCAGTATCTTTGCAAGGAAAACCCCAAATTGTGTCATGAAGAGTTGAACACAACTGAAACAATTAAATAAGTCTTATCTCTTCCAAGAAGCTTTTTCTGACTCCTCTGGTTCACAATCATCTGAAAGTCTATGAAATTCAAAACATTTTTTCCCTCCTGAACCAGAGGCAACCTCTTTGTCCTCTGAACACTCATAGCATTTGGAGCTTCCCTTTTTTCATGCACAGGGCAGGAGTTCTTCCCTTTATTTGTGTTATGGCCCCTCCCTGACAGTTTGGTGAAGCTGTGGACCCCTTCTCCAGATAATTTTGTTAAATGCATACAATAAAGCACATGAGATTACAAAGGAAATCAATTATATTGAAACATAGTTATCAAAATATATTAAAAAATAACTTCATAGACCACAGGTTAAGAACCTCTGACTTCTTTTTGGTACTTCCTGAAAGGTAGTGTGGCAGAATGGAGAAGACACTGGATGCGGAGTTGGCAGAGACCTGGGTTTGAATCCTGTCTCTGACACTAGCTGTGAGCCTGTGGGTCATTCATTTTTCCTCCCTAGGCTTAATGTCCTCACCTATAATGCCTACCCCACAGGGGCTGTTGTGAAATTCAAATGAGACAATGCCCATAAATGTTTTGTAAACCTTGAAGCAAGACAATCATACTAGTTGAAATTAAGATAGCCCCTATTAGATTATAAGCAGCCTGAGGGTAGGAACTCATTTCTTTTTTATCTTCCCCATAGACTAGAACAGAGTAGGCAGTGGTCATCTGTGTGATGACCATGTCATTTCTGATACTGTTTTAATTTTCATGTGTATATAAACACAAGCCATAAGCATTTATTAAGTGCTCACTGTTTGCCAGGCACTGTATTAGGTGTAGAAAATAGAAAATGGAAACAGTCTTTGCCTTCAAGAAGCTTGCAGTCTATCAGGGATGGATTGATCAAGATAGATACAAAATCCTTTTTGGGGGGAGGAGGTAGGGCAATGAGTGAATGAAAAAAGAAAAGGCCTTTATTAAATGCTTACTGTGTACAAAACTAAGTGTTTGGGATGGAAATAGGAATTCCTCCCTCAGGTAAATGACACTCTGATTAGGGAAGGCAATTTGCTTAGGAGAATTCAGGTAGAGGTGAATTGGAGGGCACAGAAGTCATAAGGATGCAACTCTAGGACTGATGTCAAAGCCTGGGAGTGCTTAGGATTCACGGGGCATCTTTTGGGCCCACCACTATCGGGGAGGGGAGAATGGGTCAGGGAGGAAGGAAGATTCTGCTTCTATATGGCAGGGGCAGCAGTGGGTGTTCAATATCCTTCCAGTAGGAGAAAAAGTGAAAGGGGCATCAGCAGGGAGGTTAGGAGTAGGTGATGGCAATGGGGAGGGGAAATGGGATCCTGCTGGGCGTCAGTTCTGGTACCTAGCTTCTGGGTGCCCTTGGATGGGGTCTGGTAGCAGCCTGTGTGTGTGTGGGGGGGATTACAGCTCGGACCCTCCAGGTACCCCCAACGGGGTCTGTGGAGGCCTCTTGGCAGCACACGGGGACATCGGGACCCTGCAGTTACTGGGGATCAGGAAAGACCTCATGTCGAAGGTAATGCTTTTAGCTGAGTCCTGAAAGGGGACTGGGGAATTGAAGAGGCAAGAGACATGTATATGACTTGACTTTTCTTCAGCTGGATTATAAATCCTGGAAAGCCGGGGTCTATGCTACTGAATGCTCTGTAGCATTCAAGGCTCCCAGGATAGGGCTGGACCCATAGAGGATATTACTGCATGAAAACTGCATAGAGACCTTTTCATGATGAGATGACCTATGAGCAAGATGACAGAGGAGGAAGAGATACATCCCGACAATAGCTACCGCAAGACCTACCATAACAATTATAGGTAATATACTGCTGGATCGGTAACTGTAATAGAGGGCCACATTCTGGGGCTTTGCTGTAATTGCCTTCTTGAAGCCGGGAGACCTGACCTGAGAAAGAATGACTTAACACTTTGTGTTACTTTGTAGACTCTCAGACACCTTCGGAAAACATGCCCTTTGCCAAGAGGCAGAGAACTAATGAGAGGCAACATCTTACATGAGTCACTAGAGAGAAATGAAAATTGTGTCCAGGCCGGAAAAGAATCCATCTGAAAATGACACATCCACTTCTAGCATACATTTCCACCCTCCTCTGATCTGAGGAGAGAACTATCGCACACCCACACCCTTTCTCGCACATGCACACACACGTAGACAGCATGACAGGAACAAAAAACTTATTTCTTGTCTCCAAGGCTGAAATAATGCACAAAGCAATGGACAAATTTGGACTTGTAACTAGAGGCCCCTCTCTCTCTGTCTCTCAAAATTTTTCTCTTTCCCTTTCTTAATCCCTCAGTCAGTCACTTCTCTCTGTCTTAATCTCTCTTTTTGTCTTTCTCTCAATATTCCTATCAGTCTCTGTCTTCCTGTCTCTGTCTATCTGTCTGTCTCAATATTCCTATCATTCTCTGTCTGTGAATATTCCTATCATCAGTCTGTCTCTGTCTTTCTCTGTCTCTGTCTCTCTCTCAGTATTCCTTTCGGTCTCCGTCTTTCTGTCTCTGTCTGCTTTTCTGTCTGTCTGTCTCAATATTCCTATCAGTCTCTGTCTCTGAATATATTACAATAATCAGTCTTTCTCTATCTCTCTGTCTCTGTTTCTCAGTATTCCCATCAGTCAGTCTCTGTCTGTTTCTGTCTGTCTCTGACTCTCTCTCTCTCTCTCTCTCTCTCTCTCTCTCTCTCTTTCCTTCCAATGCCAGGTATTGAGATACTCTGGACCATGGATTTTATTGTGAGGATATAGTGTGGGGTGGGGTGGAGAGAGAGAGAACTGAATCAGGTATCATGAACTCTGGGATCTAGTCCAGCTCCTGCTGCTTATAAGCTATCTGACCTTGGGCAAATAGTTAAGCAATAGATCAGTTGTTGTTGTTGAGTCATTTGAGTCATGTCCAACTCTTTGTGATCCCATTTGGGATTTTCTTGGCAAAGATATTGGAGTGGTTTGCCATTTCCTTCTCAGACTCATTTCACTGATGAGGAAACTGAGGCAAACAGGGTTAAGTAACTTGCCTAGGGTCACATAGCTAGTAAGTATCTGAGGCTGGATTTGAACTCAGGTCTTCCTGACTCCAGACTTAGCATCCACTGTACCACTTAACACTTATTAAACACTTACTATGTAACCTGGAGCCAGAGATAAGAAGACAAAAATGAAGCAATCTTTATCTTCAAGGGACTTTACATTCTATAGGGAAGACAACATGCACATGGATAATTATATACCAAACACATATGGAAATAAATACAATTTTTTTGTGGGGGAGGACACTACCTGCTGGAGGGGGTGAGGATCAAGAAAAGCTTTACATACAAGGCATCATTTGAGCAGGGTTTTGAAGTAACCAAGGGATGCCAAGAGAAGAGAGGAGGTGAGAGTGCGTTCTAGGCACGAGAAATAGCCAGCACAAAGGTGTAGAGATGGGAGATTCAATGTAAGACCAGTTTTTCTGAGTCCTGTAGAAAGGGATGTAAAATAGAATAAAGTTGGAATAGCAGTCCAGGGATCGGCTAAAAAGGTCTTTGAAAAGCCAAAGAGAAGGTTTTTCTCTTAAAATCAATAGAGAGCTACTGGAATTTGTTGAGTTAGGGAGAGACATTTTAGAAGAATCACTTTGGTAGATGGGTTGGAGAGGGGATTAACTTGAAATAAGGGGACTAACTAGGAAGCTTTTGCAGTAGTCCAGGTGAAACAGCATGATGACCTGCACTCCAGGAATCTCTGTGTGAATGGAGGGGGGGGGTGTATGATTTGAGAGATACCGCAGAGTTGGATGGATAGGTAGGGTGAGGGCCAGGGTGGCATCAAGGATAATGCCAACATTGCTAACCTGAGTGACTGGAAGGTTGGTGTTGTCCTCAACGGAAAGAGAGAAGTACAAAAAGGAGAAGGGGTGTGAGGGAAAGATAATGTTTGGTTTAATATAATGTTGAATTTGAGATGTCTATGGGAAATCAATTTTGAAATATCCAATAGATAGGAGGTGACGTGAGTCCAAAGTTCAGGAGAGATTTGATATAGATTTGGGAGTCATTTGTAATGAGATAATGATTAAACTAATGGGAACTATTGTGGTCAGTGAGTGAATGTAGGGAGACTAGAAGAGAACTCAGGATAAAATCCTGGGATATATCCATGTTTAGGGGGAATGCTATGGACATAGAAAGAGAAGGAATGGTTAGATAGGCAGAAAGAAAATAATGTCATGTAAACCCAGAGAGGAGGGAGTATCCACAAATGCTATGTATAACATTTCAGGTAATTCACATAACCTGGTTTGGGGCCCAAATTCTCTTTTGTTGTTCCAGACTATTCTCAGAAGCAAATAGCTTTTGTGTGTTCTTGGTGGAGGGAATAGGGGTGGGCTAGGATGGGAGCGGGGAGGTCATGGCCACTCTCAACCAAGGGGGATAGCTGAGTAGTTGTGCTGGTTCTATGCTTCCCCAGGGTTTTCTAAAATCAGTCCACTCCCAGCTATCTTTTAAAACCCTAGGATGGACTGAATCTGAAGACAGATTTTTCCCACAGTGCTTTGGGGGCAGAGCTGGGTTCTGAGGCCCAGATCCTTTCCTGAAGGGGCTCTAGGTGGCTGCAGGCTGGCTGAGAAGTTAGTCCAAGGACTCTCATGAAAGAAATTTGGTATCTCGAAGCTTGTGGCCAGACACTAGGTGGCAGGCAAAAAAATGATTAGGCAGCTGAGATACCTGAGTGCTCACAGTACAGTAATGGATTAACACCCTCTAGGCTACAGATGCTAGGCACTCATTTGCTAACAGCTTTTCTTCAAAAGTTACAATGCTTTTTTTTTAAAAGAAAAGAAAAGAAAAAAAACAAAGAAACACCCTTCCTCAAAACTATGGTACCATACTTTAAAAAATGGAATTGACAATTAAAATATTATCCTCAAAGAATAAAGAATTATAACACTTAAAAATGGAAAACAAGCTTGTTCCATCATTTCATTTACCCAGGTTACAAAAACACCCACTGAAAATGCATTTCGAGATCAAAATATAAAAATAATCCATTAATATATTGTCAGAAGTAGAAGGGGGCAGCTAGGTGGCGCAGTGGATAGAGCACCGGCCCTGGAGTCAGGAGGACCTGAGTTCAAATCCGGCCTCAGACCTTAATACTTACTAGCTGTGTGACCCTGGGCAAGTCACTTAACCCCAATTGCTTCACTAAAAATAAAAACCAACCCCCCCCAAAAAACAAACAAAAAAAAGAAGTAGAAGGAAGTTTCTTAGGGATAATTTACTTCAGCCTCCTCCTTTGACAGATGAGGAAACTGAGGTCCAGAGAAGCTAAATGATGCCCAGATTCACATAGCTAATTGGAGACAAAATTTGTCTCACCTATTCATTAGAACACCAGACACTGTATTGAATGCACAGCTTGTGGGAGTGGAGAAGATGGTGTGGGGAGGTGGTCAATGTTGAGCCCAAGCAGAGGGCACATGGCTGAGGGTCGGGCAGGGAAGTTGTAGATGTGGAGATAGCATCTTCCTCTTATACATTTTGGAGTCTTGTCACAGCCTACTAATTTGTCTCTCTGCTTCCAGTCTTTCCCATTTTACAATCCATTCTCCACATAGCTGCCAAAAAAACCTTTTCTAAAGTCTGAAAATGTCATCCAATTGCTCAGGATCACACCTTAGCTTGTCATTTAAAGTCCTCACAAATTGGCTTCAGTTTTTCCAAGTTTATTTCAAATTACTTTCTTAACTGACCCACTTAATGTTCCTAGAACTCACTATGTAATCTCTTGCCTCTCGTTGCAAGGATTGACCCCCGTGTTTGGAATGCATTTCCTTCTTGTTTCTTAAGAATTCTTGTGTAAGGGTTGGAGTGTTGATGGAGTACATCACCAAAACTACTTGAATTAAGAGAGAATATGCTCTGATCTGTTAAGGAGGGGAGGACAAGCCTCAATAAACTACTTAGAGACTTTGGATCAAGTATGAAAAGACCTTCCAGGAATGATCTGCTTGGAAGAGCATTCAAATTGGCTGAGGAAACTGAGTCACACCCTGTGGGTCTTCTGTAAAATAGCAGACCAGTGCAAACCCAGGAAATGGGGATTCAGAAACAAAAACAAATTGAGACCTCTGCTGTCTTCCATCTCTTTCCTGGGGAAATGGCAAATCTCAGGAGTCCCCAGACCTCCAGACCATAGCCTAGTCCCAAGAGCAGGAAAGAACAAACACACAGAAGCAAAGGAATAGGTGCCATGTTGCTGTGTCCAGATTTCAGGGGCTGGGCGGAGCAAGGCTCAAGACCTCCCTTTCCATATGGAGTCTTCCCAGGAAAAATGGCCCAAATCATTCTGTCAGTGCCTTTTGTAAGCATCTCGGTTCTGGCTCCTGAGCCAATCAAAAGGCTCCTCTTCGTCATGTGGTAAGCACACTGGAAACAATACTTACGCATGTTCTGAACTCCACAAGGGGATTGCATCAGCAGAGTATGCTGCATATGCTGATATGGCTAGTCCTTCCCATTATATGGCCTTCCTTTAAGGTTCAACTCAGGTGCTACTTAGTAGTAATAACGACAATTAATATTGATATAGCTCTTTAAGGTTTGCAAAACACTTTTCATACATTGTCTCATTTGATACTCACAACTACCCTGGGAGGTAGGTGCTATTATTATCCCCATTTTGCAGATGAGGGAATTAAGGCAGAGAAGTGATATAAAATGCCTGGGGCCACAAAGCCAGTAGATTTCTTAGGCTGGATATAAACTCAGGTCTTCCTAATCCCAAATTAAGATCTCTACCATCTAGGTCACCAAGTCATTTCCTGATTTGTTCTTTACTGAAATCCAGCTCGAAATCCTCTAGATCCCTCAAATCTCCATACTCTGACTAAATCAATAGGATTGATGATTTTGTTGTCTTTCATCCACTCCCCCATTTACTTGCTATATCCCTGAGAGGCTTCTTGAGGATGATGGTTTTTTTTTTTCCATTTCGTTTCTGTATCCCTGGCATGGGGCACCATGTTTTGAACAAAAGTAGGAACACAACAAATGCTTGTTGGTTCAGATTGGCTCCTCAGCCATAGATGCTAAAGGCAAAGGACCCCAAGGCTGGGGTAGAAGATAAGAGTATTTCTGCTTGCCAAACCACTTCTGCAAAACCTTAAGGGTTTCCAGTCATGTGCCCTGAGTACTGATTGGGCAATCTGGTCCCACATCTGGAGAGTCCTCAAAGCTTCTTTGCTTGGATCAGCGGACGTTTTTAAAAAATGCTGTTGACAGGAATTTTTGTTACATGCTTCTAATAAGAAATGGAATAGGTGTAACTTTGGGCAAGTCATTTCAACTCTTGGTGATTCCATCACTTATCCTCTCTAAGGTTCTAAGGTGTTTAGAAGGTGCTGATTTGCATTGGCACAGGAAGTTTCCTTATTCAGGACTTCCCCCTACTGATAAAGGAACAGATCCCACCACTATTCTTATCCTTCTTCCTTCATAACTTTTTTTTTTTAAAACCAGAACATTTTGGGGTCTGTTTTTACTTAGTGAATTTAATCCATTTTATGGATCCATTGAAGTATATATTGGTTTCTAAGTCATAATTAAGCCTTTTCTACTTGTTGTGATAAATTACCGATTCTAAATTCGCAAATGGGCTAGTTTCCCAGAAATGGGTTATTGCTATGCACGTCAGTATATAACATCTGGCTTTTTTTGGTGGGGTCTGGATAACACTCATTTTATCATGAAAAGGAGAAGAAATCTGAGATGGCCTCGTTATTGTGCCTCCTCTCGTTATCTTCCCAGTACATTTAGCTCCACTCTGAAAGGTGAGACCCTCAGGCATGTTCCCTGGATGCCTGTTTGGGATTTCAGTTCTGGGTTATGTTAAATCCACAGTTATATTCAATTTCTGATCTCAATCAAGTCAAGAGGTGCTTTTATTTATCTTCAATCATGAACTTGAGTATGCTAAAGACCAATGACAAGACTCCTCAAAGCTCTTTGCTAGCAGAAATTCTACTTTACAGATTTTAGGATTAGAGGATCAAAGAATTGTTGATCAAGAGCTGGAAAGGACCTCAGAGGCCATCAAGTTTAACCCCCTCCTTTTATAGATGAGGAAACCGGGGCCCAGGGAAGTGGAGGGACTTACTCACGGTCACACCTACAGAGGGTAAGCTGATCTATGTGTAACAACCAGCTCTCTGAAAAAAAAAATACAAACCACAAATTCTAATGTTTAATCTGCATCATTAACATTTTCTAGATCACTTTCTTAAGTCTAGATATTCAACAAAACAATAAATCAAGCCCTAATTTTCATAGTTTACAAAATGTAACTATCAGCTCAAGAACTGGCTGCAACACAACTTGCAGGTGGCTTGTCAGGGCATGGAGGCTCCTCCCTTTGGACCTGAGAACTCTGGTTCCAGGGCCAGGACTTTTCCATGGCAGCACACCGATAATGATTTTTATGGAGGAGGAATAAAAACCAGGGACTAAAGTGATCCTGGCCACACGAACCCCCCAAATGCTAAAACATCAATGGAGACTTGGAGAGTCGCCAGCATACACTGAGTGCCACCCATGTCCCATTTCCTTCCCCCCCCCCTTTTTTTTTGGGGGGGAGGGGGGCAATGAGGGTTAAGTGACTTGCCCAGAGTCACATAGCTAGTGTCAAGTGTCTGAAGCCAGATTTGAATTCAGGTCCTCCTGAATCCAGGGACAGTGCTCTATCCACTGCACCACCTAGCTGCCCCCCGCACCAGGTCCCATTTCTGAAGGAATACAAGACCTCAGGATCTCTGAGCTTGAGAAGGTGTCTGGTGGCTCAAGGAAACAGCTACGATGCTACTAGCAACCCCTGCTCTCACTGCTGTGGGAATTTGTGTACCATGAACCTATGCTGTGTGTGTGTATGTATGTATATATGTGTATGTGTATATGCATATGTGATACATCATGTATAAACACACATGGTATATACTTGATCTATACACAAATTATATATATGGCATAAACACATATACATATATAATTAAGTATAATGCAATACAATTATATAGATTATATAGCATTTATATAGCATTTTAAGGTTTGAGAAATGCTTTACAATATCATAAGCTTTGATCCTAACAATAATCCTTGGAGGTAGGTGCTATTATTATTCCCATTTTACGGATGACAAAAACCGAGGCAGGCAGACGTTAAGTGACTTGTCCAGAGTCACACACATAATGTCTGAGACTGGATTTGAATTTAGTTCTTCCTAATTCTGGGTTCAGCACTCGATGCACTGCTATACCCCCATATATATGTATATACATACATATTATACATATACAGAGACACGTATATAGATGTGTATGTATGTAAGTAAATGCATGTGTACACATGCATATGAAGGTGTGTGTATATATGTATATGTATATATACACACATATATACATTTTAATCTCCCTTCCACAATCCATATAGATATATACTTATGTATATATACATCTTTGTTTTGTTGTGTCTATATCTTGTTTGCATATTTTCTTTCCCATTAAAATATGATGATCCTTGAGAAGAGAGGCTGCATTTTTTGTTTGTTTTTCTTTTTGCCTTTCTATTCTCAGAGCTCAGTAAAGTGTCTGGCAAATAGTAGGCATGTTGGGGTCTGTGCACCCAGTGTGCCCCTATACAGACATATATGCATCTATACACATATACACACATGTACACATGTGTATATGTATGCCTGTGGATATATACACACAAATATATACACACACATGTGATTATCTATATGTCACTTATATCTTCTTTGGTCTCTCTCTCTCTCTCCCCTCTTTTTTAGACTATGGACTCCTTCTAGAGGGAAAGAACACCATTCATTGAATCATAGAACATTCGATCTTGAGCTGATCTCAGAGATGGTCCAGTGCAAGGGTTTTTAACTTCTTTTTGTGTCCTGGCCCCCCTGGGCAGTCACTGGTGAAGCCTATGGACCTCTTCTCAGAATAATGCTTTTATTTATTTATTTATTGGTGAGGCAATTGGGGTTAAGTGACTTGCCCGGGTCACACAGCTAGTAAGTATCAAGTGTCTGAGGCCGGATTTGAACTCAGGTCCTCCTGAATCCAGGGCTGGTGCTCTATCCACTGTTCCACCTAGCTGCCCCAGAATGATGCTTTTAAATACATAAAATTAAATACAGAGGATTACAAAACAATTTCATTGATCCCAAAGAGCCTACTCTTTGCCAGGCATTTTTCTGAACTCTGGAGATGCAAAGAAAGGCAAAATATCAAGAACAAGCCTAAAACACAGCCCCGGCTCTCATGTTCTTAGTCTATTATCTCCTCTCTGGAAGTCCATGCTCTCCATTTTTATGGTCAGAGGGGGGAGTCAACATGATCAGGGAGATAGAGACATGAGAAATTAGAGATAGTCAATAGTAGAGAAAAGCACTGGCCTTAAGGGGAATTGGGGAAAGGCTTCTTGTCAGAGGTGGGATTTAGTTGGGACTTACTTGAAGGAGCTCAAGTTAAGAATTCCTGATGCAGTGCAATCTCCTCATTTTACAGAATAGGAAACAGTGGGCAGCTGGGTGGCTCAATGGATAGAGCACCAGCCCCAGAATCATAAGGATCTGAATTCAGATCTGGCCTCAGACACTTGACACTAGCTGTGTGACCCTGGGCAAGTCACTTAACCCCTATTGCCTCAACACCCTCCCCCCCCCCAACAAAAAATAGGGGAAAGGAAGCCAGGAATAGTTTAGGGATTTTCCCTAAAGTCACACAGTAAGTTACCTGAGTAGCCAGGTTGGCTCATGAATTCAGGTGTCTCTTCTACTTTGTGTCCTTACTGCATAACTTCCCAATAGACCACCCTTGTCAGTTAATGATGGTGATGTGACAGCAGTCTTCTCTACATGATTGAGCTCTGACTCTGGGCTCAAGGCACATGAGTGAGGCTTTCTCGAAGCCTGTGCTTTCAGAGCTGATTCCTTTTTAGATTGAGTCTGTGATTTCATTGATGTAGGCAATGTCCGGTAAGGAAACTCCCTCTACCAGGACCCATGGGCAACTGCTCTGCAACAGATCATTTTGGAGAGATGCCTAGACACTGAAAAGTTAAGTGAATCCCCCAGGCACAAAGCCAGCAAGTGTCAGAAGAGCAACTTGAACCCAGGACCTTCTGACTCCAAGGCCAGTTTTCCATATGGCATGTTAGGTTGTCATTCTGGGTGAGTGTTAACCACTTGCAATCTTGCACACTTAGACTGATGATGACAGTCAGTAGTCACTGGTGAAATTACCTCCTAATTACCTTCTTCATTAGCTGCACTAATTTACATCTTAATTAGCCTTAATGATGCATAATAATGAATACCAATGTTTGGCTCTCTGTTACCATGGCATAGAAGGGATGGAAGGCCTCTAAGACTAAATGTGATGCCAGTATAATGAGAGAGCCTGGCAAGGGATTCAGGAGGGAATCTTGTTCCCGGAAATAAAAGAGGAGACACAGGTCCTGGCATTTGGTTCCGTGGAATTGCAGCCTGTTTATCTTCAGAATCACCTTCTTCTCTGCCCCCCCCCCATCTAGCCTTTGATCAAGACAGACCAAGATACAAGGCCATAAATTGAGTTAGCCTAAGGAACTGCACATAGCGGGGTGGGGGGGGATCCTTGGCCGGGACTAGGTCTGAAATGGCCCTATAGAAAGCTACCTACCTCAATAAAGACCCCATCAACCTAGAATGTTAGAGCTGGAAGGTCCTTTAGAGATTATCTAGTTTAATCTCATTATTTTAAGGATCAAGATGAGGATAAGAAGTAAAAGTCTGTAGTCGATCAGTGGTAACAATCAATGCAAATAAACAAATGAAAAAAAAGGGTTGGGTTTTTTTTTTGGAATCAAGATGATCTGAGTTTGAGTCCTGCTTCACACTTTTTACTAGCTGGGGGACCCTGGGCAAGCCACTTAACTAGCTGAGAAAATCATGTGTCTGTGGTGAGAATCAAATGAGTTGAACATAGGTAAAGCGCTTTGCAAATCTTAAGGGCTATACAGCTATCATCAAATGTCTACTGTACAGGATGGGCCAAAAGTCGTGAATATTTAATAATTTAATAATAATTCCTTTATTTTTTTGTTTTTAATTTATAATACCATAGCATCATATACAGTATATATATAGGAAACAGATTTGTTACACATGAAAAATCAAATCATGTAAATGGCAAAAAATAAAGAAAAAATAACTTTCCCAAAGTTTTTAAAACATCAGACCCCTTCGTGACTTTCGGCCCGCCCTGTATAAAAAGAACACTATACCAGGAGGTAGGAGAAATACAAAGATAAGCGGTTATTTCTGTCTTCAGGAAGCTGACTAGTCCAATAGGGCAATGATGTCAAGAGAAATTACATTGGAAGGATTAAAAACTATAAAAGCAAGTGTCCAGTGAGTTGGTGCCCCAGTCAGAAGTAGTGTATCCAGAAGTAGAAAGTGGGGGAGGGGGGTTTCTCATTGCTTTATTTGGCCTCTTGGCTTGGCTTAAAGCAAATATCTGGGTTTGGGATTTTGATAAAACTGATACTCAGGAAATGATACAGTCACGAGCTCACTGGTTATGTAATGCAGCAAATAGGGAAACCAAGCAGATGCACATGGATATAGAGACGGGTTTGTCCTCACGTGAAAGAAGCTGACCCTAACCTGAAGGGGAGGGAGACATGATGGGGAGGGAGCATGCTCAAATCTGGGGTTCAGGTGGTAAGATTATATACTCTAAGAGTGGGCTTGGTTGAGAACAGATAATTGGTGCTAGCTGTAGGAAGGGGCATTCTTCTTCTTTTTTTGGCTGGGCAATGAGGGTTAAGTGACTTGCCCAGTGTCACACAGCTAGTGTCAAGTGTCTGAGGCCAGATTTGAAATCAGGTCCTCCTGAATCCAGGGCCAGTGCTTTATCCACTGCGCCACCTAGCTGACCCTAGGAAGGGGCATTCTTTTTGTTTGTTTGTTTGGTTTTTTTTGCTGGGCAATGGGGGTTAAGTGACTTGCCCAGGGTCACACAGCTAGTAAGTCTGAGGCCGGATTTGAACTCAGGTACTCCTGAATCCAGGGCCGGTGCTTTATCCACTGTGCCACTTAGCCACCCCCAGGAAGGGGCATTCTTAATCAGACCCAAGGTTTTTTTGGATCCCTTATTGATATACCAGGCTTGGGTGAAACTCGGGTAGAGGAGGTTTCTTTGTCTGGACACACAAGCCGGTGGGAAAACCTAACATTAACTAAGGCAACAGAAGGAAGATGGCTCAAGCCCCCTGCAGCAGGTCAAGAATTCATCTAATCAACAAGCTGTAAGTCTTCGCTGCCTGACATAGAGGTAGCAGTGGGAAAGTATAAACTGTCTTTTTGGCCTCTATGCTTCTAGGGGCATTAGGGAAATTTAGCCTAAATGACTTCTTTTTGCAGTCCTATCATTAGAAATATAATATCAAACAATATGATTCACAAAATGACTAAGTTGAGACTGAAACCCAGGTTTTCTTACTCCCAGTTCAGGGCCCCTTCTACTAGACCCTAGTTACTTTTCCCAAATGTAAGTCCTTATTGTTATTCTTCTAGTGGGATAAGATGTTCACTCAATCAACCAACATTTATTAAGCACCCTGTATGTGTCAGGCATTGTCCCCTAGGACGCAGTCCCTAGACCGTGGGTACAAAGACAAAATGAAAATCAGGCCCTATCGTTCAATCAATGAATCAGTCAATAAACATCTATTAAGTGCTTACTTTGGGATAGCCACCATACTAAGCACCAAGGATAAAAAATAAACCAAAAACCAAAAAACCAGCCCCTGCCCTGAAGGGGATTAATTTCTAATGGAGGAAGACAATGTACAAGTAAATAGGTACCTAGAAAATACATACAAAGTAGATACAAGGTAACCTTAGAAGTGAAGGTACCAGCAGTTGGGGATCCTGGGTAAGGCCTTCTGCAGAAGGGGACATTTGAGGGGCAGCTAGGTGGGACAGTAGATACAGGAGGACCTGAGTTCAAATCCTGCCCCAGACACTTGACACTAGCTGTGTGATCCTGTGTAACCCCAATTGCCTCACCCCCCACCCCACAAAGAAGGGGGCATTTGAGTAGAGTTTTGAAGGAAGTTTGGTGTAATTAAAAAGATTGGTGGTGTCCTCATCAGTAAGAACAAAGTTCAAGAGAGGTGTAATATTGGGGGTGGGAGGGAAGGAGCATGAGTTCAGTTTTAGAAATGGTGAGTTTGAGATGCATATGGGGCATGCAGTCTGAAATACTCAGGCAGTTGGTAATGTGAGTCTGGAGCTCAGGAAAGAGACTCCAGCTTGAAGTAGCTAAATGGTTCAGTGAATAAAGTGCTGGACCTGGAGTGAGGAAGGTCTGAGTTTAAATCCATCCTCAGATACCTAACAGCTGTGTGACTCTGGGCAAGTCACAGAGTCACTTTCCCCATATGTCAAATGTTGATAATAATAGCACCTCCCTCTCAATGTTGTTGTGAAGATAAAGTGAGAGATGTGTCAAGTGCCTTGCAAACCTCAAAGCACTATTGTTGCTGCTATTATTATATAAACTATAAATTCTCAAGAGTTTACATTCTGATTACTGGTATAACCTCTCTGCTGATGTAAACACCATGTAATTTGAAGAGGAGAGAGCCTTAACTAGAAAAATCAGGAAAGGTTTCACAGAGTAGGTATAGACAAAATGATCCTTGAAGCTAAGGATTTTAGCAGATGAGTATGAAGTGGGACTGCATTGTGAGTGCAACACTAGGCATCACTGTGGAGCAGAGGGGACAGTGCTTTCTGTACTTTCTCTTCCCATTCCAGCTTACCCATTACTCCCAAGCATGGGGTTACCATGCTCCTGTGGCTCATTCTTTCAGGAGAAATCTAAGGGAGCCCCAAGTTCAAATGTTAGGGTTCTGCTTAGGAGCGTTATTGGATTATTCATAAAAAATAAACTGTGAACTTTTTTGTGGTGGCAAAGAATTGGAAATCGAGGGGATGCCCATCACTTGAGAAATGGATGAACAAACTGTGCAATGTGATTATGATGGAATGTTATTGTGCTATAAGAAATGATACACAAGATACTTTCAGAAAAAACTGGGAAGACTTATATGAACTGTTGCAAGGTGAAGTGAGCAGAACCAGGAGAACATTGTATATAGTAACAGCGCTATTGTAACGATGATCAATTGTGAAAGACTTAGCTCCTTTGAGCAATACAGTGATCCTATACAATTCCTAATGACTTATGATGAAAAATTATAGTAGCCTCCAGAGAAAGTACTGATAGAATCTGAATGCAGATTGAAGCATTCTTTTAAAACATTCTTTATTATTCTTTTTTTTGGGTCTGTATTCTTTTTTGCAACATGGCTAACACGGAAATATGTTTTGTCTGACTGCACATGTACATACAATCTTTATCAAATTATTCGTCTTCTTAAGGAGGCAGGGAAATTTTGGAATTACAAAATTATAAAAATCAAATGTTAAAATTGCTTTTACATGTAATTGAGAAAAAAAGAAATAAAAAAATTCTTGAAAAAACAATAAACTGAGAATTGATAGCACCCAGGGAGGTCTGAAACTCATATACTCAAATTGTGGGGTCTTGGTGTAGATAATTTGTGAAATACAAAACCCCTTGTGGCTGAACCTCCACATACTTTTTGATCTCAAGTCATGATAAGCTTGCAGACAATGCAAACAAACTAATATATAAAAGAAGAATCAGATTTATAAAACACTACCAGCTGCAGTAAAGCAAAGGAATATATTGTTATTGTTGTTTTTTCAGATGGAGGCAGAGGATAGAAGAGGAGGTAGAGGCTTCTCGGTCACTAAAGCTGAGGGGTAGGGGAGAATCTACTACTGGTCAGGGTCTTCCTCTAATCCCAATGCTTGCAATCCCACTTGCCTCCTGTGGATGATGATTCTGGCTGCCTCAGGGGATGTCTGGATTGTTTTCTATTTTATTAAAAAGTCTCTGTCCTGTTTCTTAGACTCCCCTCCCTCCCATGATGCTTCCTGGCTGGAGAGTCTTTTTCTCCCTCCTTTCAATAGGTGCTCCCAGACTTTCTGCTTAGGCTAGGTCTCACCATCTCCATCAAGTTCTAGGCAGCTGTTATTACCCATGGAGCCAGCTCTTTGGTCTGTGGGAGCTTGTAAGAGGGGCTACACACACCCCGGGGAACAAAATGTGGAGGCAGGGGATGGAATGTTGAGTTTGGATAACAGGAGGCAGGCTGATTTGTCTGGGGAAGTCAGAGAAATGAAAGTTTCTTTGGACCCATAGGCTCTGGGAAATAATAATATCAACACTCTGAACTCACACAACACCATTTTTTTTCTTTTTTGAAGAATTCAGAGAACTATTGATTTTTCAGCCTGCTTCTCTGTTTCCTACATTGGAGACTGGGGCAAGTTTTTGTCATAAAAATACTATAAGGATTCAGAGTTGGAAGGTAACCTTAGAAATCATCTAGTCTAATCCCCTCATTTTATAAAGGAGGAAGCTGAAATTAAAACACATGAAGTGACTGTTCCACAGGCAGTAAGTGATTGAGCCAAGATTTGAATACAGCTCCCTTTAATGACAACATGACAGCATTCTTCTGTTATGCCAAACTGCCCTACTTTAGAATTATGCAGCTGTGAATGATGAAGGTGTTGTGTTTCCCTTGTAGCTCTTCTAGGCACACTATCATCTCCCTGTCTCTCTGTCTCTATCCCTCTTTCTCTGTGTCTGTCTCTGTCCCTCTCCTTTCATGCTACCATAGATCAGAATGCCTGAACTAGCATGATTCACCAACTTCCCACCTCCTCCAGTAGCAGAGATTACAGCTGTGTGCCAACATGCCCAGCCATTCCCTATTTCATCAGTGCCATCATTGGTCTGCCTGTTTCCAGTCTCTCTTCATTCTAACCTGTTCTTCAGAGTGGGGCCAGATCAATCTTCCTATACCATATTTTGCTTAACAGCAGTCCACTGTTCAACAACATTCAGTGCTATCAAGTCCAAAATTTGGACTCATCCAATCTCTCCAACATCGTGACATGCTACTCCCCTACATAAACCAGTCAATCAGGCAATAAATATTTATCAGGTGCCAACTATGTGGAAGACACTGTGCTATGTTCTGAAGCTACAAGAAGAGTTCAGACATGCTGGTTGACATACTCCAGACACATTTCTGGTCTTCATTCACATAGTTTTCCTTGTCTAGGATATACTCCACCATTCTTTTCAGTTATCTCCCACCCAGCTCAAATACTTCCTCATCAAGGAAATCTTCAGGGATAAATATTCACTTCTGTTTTCATCCTTTGACGTCCCATGGAAGGTCTTTGACACTTAACATGTCCTGTCTCATACACCCCACTCATATCTCAACCCTTTGTGTACTCCAAGTTCTCTTTATTTGCCACATTGCCACCCTGGAAAAGCTCTGCCCACTGGGGATTCTTTCCTTGAGGCCATCATTTTGGGAATTATTTTAGTCATGCTTCACCTCACCTTCACCTTGACTTTCTGTGGGTTCTACCTCCTTCTCCTTGTGTGCCATGTTGTCCCCAGTGTGTACCTTTCTTTTCCCTACATTCTTTCCTGCACTCATATGTATTATCTTTTTCCATTAGAATGTAAGTTCCTTGGGAGGGGACTACCTCACTTACTTATATTTGTATTCCAGAATTTAGCACAGTTCCTGGCATACATGGTGAGTGCTTAATGAATACTCTACATATTATCTATACATCTATCTATCTACCTGTCATCTATCATCTACCTATCATCTATCTATCTATCTATCTATCTATCTATCTATCTATCTATCTATCTATCTATCTATCTATCTATCTACCTATCTATCATCTCTCTATCTCTCTATCTATTATCTATCTGTCATCTATGTATCTATCATCTATCATCTATCTATCATTCATATATCTATCACCTATCATCTATCTATCACCATCATCATTATTACTCTCTCTCTATCTGATCAATCCATCCACCCACCCACCTAGTAGTCAGTTAGCTAACATCCTTATGCAGATTACAAATTTCTTGAGAGTAAAGAATAAGGTTTATACTTCCTATGACCTCCACAGTGTTAAATACAAAGCAGATGTTCAAAAAATGTTTATTTGTTTTCATGAACATCAGTAATCATAATTCCCATTTGCTCAGGGCTTTAAGGATTACAAAGATTTTTCCCAAGCAGCCCTTTGAGGTAGATAATACAAACATGACCCTCATTTTACAGATGAGGAAACTGAAGCTCAGAGAGGTTAGGTGCTTGCTCATGGTCATTCAGATAAAAAATGACAGAGCATGAATTTGAACCAGGTCTCCTAATTCCAGGTCCACAGCTTTTCTCACTGTGTCATGGTAATTAGGAAAAGGGTCTTTTCTCTTTGATTTAAGATAATGCAACAGACCTAATATTATGAGGGGAAAAACCAGAGACACAAATTAATTTGCCCCCAAATCTCTCAGTTCCCTCAATCATTAAGCCAGGACTAGCACCATGTAGATTCACTCTAGGCACAACTATTCAATCAACTCTTTTTCAGTCTGATCATTTTGAAGTTTGTCCTAATGAATGCATCGCTGCACAAGCCTCAGGGATTGGCCAATTGGTCAAATGAGATCAAGATAAACAAAAATCCTCAAGAAAACATTTCTCCATCATTGTCCTTCCTACCTGGACACAACTAGAATCTCCCAGGCTGTTCTTTCCCACATCACCCAATTTGGTCTGTGTTTAATAAACAACACTTCTGGGTAGCTGTTGATAAGCAGCACTTCAGCTACCTGAGAAGAGAAAGCAGGTATGTGTGACGAGTCAGAGACTATTGAGCATTTAAGTTGAATGAATCCTGAAAGATTAAACTGGAACTCACCCAGAGGAACATCAAGTTAATTAGATTTGTTGAGGCACCAACCAGAGTACAAATGCTCTAAGGCCTCACAACATGAGGCGGAGAATCTCTCTCTCTCTCTCTCTCTCTCTCTCTCTCTCTCTCTCTCTCTCTCTCTCTCTCTCTCACACACACACACACACATACACACACATACATACACAATCAGTCACACATACTACTACCATTCTTTGCTGACATCAGAGATGTCACCATCATTCTAACAAGCTAGGTGGTGCATTCCATAAACTGCCAGAGTCAGGAAGACCTGAGTTCAAATCCTGCCTTAGACATTTAGACCCTGGGCAAGTCACTTCTCAGTCCCAGTTTTGTCATCTGTAAAATCAGGATCATAATAACACCTTCCTTACAGAGTTAATAGGATTAAACTAGATGCTATATGTAATTTGCAAGCCTTAAAGAGGCTTATCAACGGGAGCTGTTATTATTATTATTAATTCTGCCACTTCTTGATCATCTGGGTCCTCTTATGATCCACCATTGGTCCAACCGTTGGCTCTGCAAAGCCATTGGATATAAGATCCTAGAACAAAAAGATGTCAAGCTAACGTGGGCCTGAGAACATGAACATGGAGGGTCAGAGTTGGAAGGGATTTTGAATATAAATTAGTGCCAAGGGAGGCTTTGGAGACTAGTCCCATTGCCCCATTTTACAGATGAAGAAACAGAGGTCCAGAGAGCAATGCCTCTACTTCTCTGTCCATTTGTAAGTTGGATTATGAATGCTTAGTGCTGCTGGCATCTGGCTCTAGGAATGGGAAATGGGAGCAAACATAACTGGTATATTTCTTTATAATCTTTTTTTTGGGGGGGCGGGGAATGAGGGTTAAGTGACTTGCCCAGGGTCACACAGCTAGTAAGTGTTAAATGTCTGAGGCTGGATTTGAACTCAGGTCCTCCTGAATCCAGGGCCAGGGCTTTATCCACTGTGCCACCCAACTGCCCCCTATAAGTGGTATATTTATGATGGGCAGTGCTAGACTGATCTAACTTTATTGTTTCTTGAGATCAGGCTTGGTTTTTGCCTCTTTTTGTATACCTACCGCTTAGGTTCTGCTGATTCTATGGCCTTCATAGAACTCACAATATTTGGGGGAGTTAAGACACTACTTTATTGAAAAATAAATCCTCCTGTTGACACTCAGGGAAGAGGAGAGCATCACTTGGATTATTTATATTTACATATTTACAAATAAATATTTATGGGGATCTCCCTGTCTGGGCACTCTCTCCACCAACAGAGATCACATAGCCTGTCTATGACTTAGGAGGCAAGTCCTAGTGAGTTGCTCAAGGCACAGAAAGGTTAAGTGACTCCCATGCCTGGATGGATCTCCCTCCTCTTCTCTGACTACTGACCTCTTTGGTTTCCTTTAAGTCCCAACTAAAACTCAATTCTACAGCAAACCTCCCCCAGCCCCTTTTAATTGCAATACCTTCTTTTTTTTATTATTTCTGACATCCTGTGTGTAGTTTGCTTTGTAGATATTTGTTTGCATGTTGTCTCCCCTATTAGATTGTAAGCTCCTTAAGGGCAGGGACTGTCTTTTGCGTCTTTTTGTATCCTCAGTGTTTAGCACAGTGTCTGGTGTGCATTGTAGGTGCTTAATAAATGTTTATTGAATTGAATTAACTTGCTCAGGGTCATGTAGCCAAGTTACCATTAGAAGCAGGATATGAGGTCAAGTCTTCCTGATGCTGTCCAGGGCTCTTGTTAACTTCCTCACATGGACTGTAGAACTTGGCAAACATTGGCAATAGTAGTCCAAGAATAGTACCCATGCTACTATTCATGATTGTTCAGTTGTTTTTTCAGTCAAGTCTGACTCTTCATGACCCTATTTGGGGTTTTCTTGGCAAAGATACTGGAGTGGTTTGCCATTTCCTTCTCTACTCTGTTTTGATGAGGAAACTGAGGCAAACAGGGTAAAATGACTTGCCCAGGATCACACAGCTTGTGTCAACAAGCTCTGAATGTCAACATTCTTTTTATCTTTCACCCCAGCTAAATACCTTGCTCATTGTAGGCAATCAATAAAATTAAATAAACTAAAAGGACAAGCATTTATTTATCATGCAGCTTCTATGTTCCAGGCACTGTGCTGGGCTCTGGTGCAGGAGGAGGCACTTGGGGTAACCTCTAAAGGAAGCTGGGCATTCTAGGAGGTTGGGGTAAAGAAGGAGGGTATTCTACTTTTTTTTTTTTGGTGAGGCATTGAGGTTTAAGTGACTTGCCCAGGGTCATACAGCTAGTAAGTGTCAAGTGTCTGAGGCTGGATTTGAACTCAGATCTTCCTGACTTCAGGGCCAGTGTTCTATCCACTGTGCCACATAACTGCCCTATCCTTGATAAGAACAGGTAAGTCTTGAAGAGGGGTGGGTTTAGGAGGGGAAAAATGTAATGAGGTATGCAACCTATCCATGTTTTGTCATCCTGGGCAATTCATCCCCACTCCCAAGGGCAAAGGAGGGGGGCAGGGCTCTTACTAGTCACTCCAGCAGACACAGAGCCCACCTTCCAAAGGGCATCAGCAGGGACATATGGGTGAAAGGGCTTGGGTGGAATTTTCTCAATGACACCTGTACAGCTGTTGTTGTGACTGACCATGTAGTAATAAGATTATAACTGCCCTGAGGGTCCTGTGCTGGCATTAAGGAGGTTGGGGAGCAGCTTGGAAGGTTGCAACACATAAAGAGAGGCAGAGTGGGATTAGAGTGATGGATAAGGGTAGGTATGGTATAGTGACCTTAGAGATAATCCTCATGATTGGCCATTGTAGGGAGGGGTGGGATGCCACCCATCTTCCCACTCTCAGATTGGCTGATGACACACCCAGCTTTGTCTCCCATTTTGCAACAAACATTTATTTAATTTTTTCCAGTTACATGGAAGGATAGTTTTCAACATTCATTTTCATAAGATTGAGAGTTCCAGATTTTTCTCCCTCCCTCCCTTTCTTCCCCCCTCCACAAGATTGCAACCAGGTTATAAATTTACAATCCACACGTTCTTTTTATCAGTTCTTTCTATGGGGGTGGATAGTATGCTTCATCATTAGTCCCTTGGGATTGTGTTGGATCATTGCACTGCTGAGAGTAGTTAAGTTATTCACAATTGTTCATAGAACAATACTGCTGTCACTGTGCACAATGTCCTCCCAGTTCTGCTCACTTCACTATACATCAGCTCATGAATCTTTCCAGGTTTTTCTGGGATCATCCTGTTTGTCATTTCATATAGCACAATACCATTCCACTACAATCATATACCACAGCTTCTTCAGTCATTCCTCAATTGATGGATATTCCCTTGATTCCCAGTTCTTAGCCACCACAAAGAGTTGCTATAAATATTTTTTGTACAATTTCCCCCCTTTTCTCTTTTTCATGATTACTATTGTGAACTGTTTCCCTTCCATCCTATTCCCTTCCCCATGATATTTATTCTATTATCCATCTTCTTTCATCCTATCCCTCTTCAAAAGGGATTTGCTTCTG
The DNA here is from genome assembly GCF_019393635.1 of Dromiciops gliroides. Classification (NCBI taxonomy): domain Eukaryota; kingdom Metazoa; phylum Chordata; class Mammalia; order Microbiotheria; family Microbiotheriidae; genus Dromiciops; species Dromiciops gliroides. The sequence goes on from NC_057861.1 coordinate 708,616,637, forward strand.
TCTATCCCCTCCCCCAATCTGCCCTTCCTTCTTTTGCCACTCTCCCTTTATCCCCTTCCCCTCCTATTTTCCTGCAGGGTTAGAAGGATTACTCCATCCAATTGAGTGTGTATATTATTCCCTTCTTGAGCCAATTCTGATGAGATTGAGGTCTTTGAGCCAATTCTGATGAGTGCTAGGCTCATTTACTGCCCAGATTAAATAGACTACTCCACCCAATTGTGTGTGTGTGTGTGTGTGTGTGTGTGTGTGTGTTAATCCCTCCTTGAGGCAACTCTGATGAGTTTAAGGTCTTTGAGCCTTTTCTGATGAGTTTAAAATTCATTTATTGCCCTGCTCCTCCCCCATCTCTTCCCCCACTCCATAAGACATTTCCTTGTTTCTTTCAAGTAGGATTTCACCTCATGCTACCTCTGCCCTTCCTCCTCCCCCAGTGCATTCCCCTCATCCCTCAATTTAACTCTAAAGATATCATCATGGGGCAGCTAGGTGACACAGTGGACAAATCATCCACCCTGTACCCAAGGGAATCCCAGCAAAAACCCAGCCTCAGATACAAAACCCACTGCATGACCCCAGGTATGTCCCCCAACTCCAATTTTTTATGGTTCTCTAGGGTCTTGTATTTGAAAGTCAAATTTGCCATTCAGTTCAGGTCTTTTCATCATGAATATCTGAAAGTCCTCTTTTTCATTAAAGTCCCATTTTTCCTCTGAAAGATTATGATCAGTTTTGCTGGGTAGGTGATTCTTGGTTGTAATCTCAATTCCTTTGCTCTCTGGAATATCATATTCCATGCCCTCTGGTCCTTTAATATCGAAGCTGCTAGATCTCATGCTATCCTGATTGGGGCTCCACAGTACTTGAATTCTTTCTTTTTGGCAGCTTGTAATATTTTCTTCTTGACCTGAGAGCTCTGGAATTTGGCTATAATATTCCTAGGAGTTTTCCTTTTGGGATCTCTTTCTGGAGGTGATTGGTGGATTCTTTCAATTTCTATTTTACCTTCTGCTTCTGGAATATCAGGGCAATTTTCCCAGACAATTTCTTGGAAGATAATTTCTAAGCTATTTCCCTGATCATGGTTTTCAGGTAGACCAATAATTTTCAAATTATCTCTCCTGGACCTATTTTCCAGGTCAATAGTTTTTCCAAGGAGATATTTCACATTTCCCTCTATTTTTTATTCATTTGGATTTGCTTTATTGTGTCTTGGTTTCTCATAACATCACTAGATTCCATTTGTTCAATCCTAATTCTTAGGCAATTATTTTCATCAGAGAGCTTTTGTACCTCCTTTTCCATTTGGCCAATTTGCCTTTTCAAGCTGTTGACTTTTTTCTCTTCTCTTTCCTGCATCACCTTCATTTCTATTTCCATTTTTTCTCTTTACCTCTCTAACTTTATCTTCAAAGTCCTTTTTGAGCACCTCTATGGCCTGAGACCAATTCGTATTTTTCTTGGAAACTTTAGATATGGGGGCCCTGATGTTGACATCTTCCTCTGAGGGTGCCCCTTTGTCTTCCTTGTTACTGAAGAAACTTTCTATGGTCCTCACCTTTTTCTGTCTACTCATCTTTCTTTTCTTTTACTTGATTTTTACCTCCTTAAAGTGGGGCACTATTTCCAGGCTGCAGTATCCCAAGCTTAAGAAGTCCCAGGTGGTATGACTTAAGGAGAATCAGGTTCTTCCCTTGCCCAGCCTGTTTCCTGGTCCTAGATGACCCCAGACCAACTTGCTAATCAACCAGCTTTGTGTGTTGTGGTTGTTAGCTCTGATGAGCCTGTGCCCCTCCCCCACTTGGGCCACTGCTACTCAAGCCTACCTCCTGGTTCCCAGCAGGGGTGAAACACCCAAGTTCTGCCTCAGCACCAGCATAGACCCCCGTAGTCTCCCTCCTGCCAAGGACTCAGCCCTCTCACCAGACTGTGAGCTTAGTTCCAGACAACACTGGCACTTCAGCTGCTTCAGAGGCTCTGGGGGGTCTTCTCTGGTGAGGCCTTCCTCGGACTGGATCTGTGTCAGGGTGACTGTGGGGTTGGGCTCCACTCCTGTCTTAGCACAGCAGCTCCCTCCTTCTGACCTTTCAAGCCGTTCTTGGTTAGAAGATGATTTCAGGGGCAACTAGGTGGTGCAGTGGATAGAGCACCGACCATGGATTCAGGAGGACCTGAGTTCAAATCCAGCCTCAGACACTTGACACTTACTAGCTGTGTGACCCTGGGCAAGTCACTTAACCCCAATTGCCTCACCCTCCCCTGCCAAAAAAGATAAATTCAGCACATTCTTCTGTGGGTTTTGCTGCTCCAGGCATTGTCCTATGGCTTTATTTGGATGTTTTTTGGAGTGATCATGTCATGAGTTTGAGAGCTCACTGCCTTTCCTTAGCCATCTTGGCTCTGCCCTCTACTTATCCTTGGTCTCCCATTTGGGAGACCTCATCCCAGGGAGTACTGGGCACTGTAGTGTGTCTGAATCTATACATATTTAGACCCAGAAAATACATACAAGAAAATTTGGAAATCCAAAAAAGTACATAGCTAAGTCTCTCTTCTGCCACTAACCAGACAGGTATGAGCTTTGTACACCGAAACAGAACTTTCTAAAAATAAATAAACATTTTCTATAAAGTGAGGCCCAGTTGTTTCCCTCTATCTTCTTCCTTACCTCCATTCCCCACCCTAAGCACTCTCAGAGGTCATAAAAAATGACAATTTATTCTCAACCCTTGCTTAAAATCTGGCGCAGTCTAATGAATGGATATTGACTTTGAGCTCTGTTGGAGTAGAAAGACCTGGCTTTCTCCCCATACTGTGGGAGGGTTGCTTCCTGGCCAACAGAGGTGGGGGGATGGTCCAGGAATTTTTCTGGGCGTTGGGGTGGGGGCTTAGATAAGTACATATGACTAAATATGCTAGCACTTCGGGGGCTGAAGCAGCTTTGATAACTCCTTCCAGGAGCTGTTCAGCAAACACAGGTCCCAAATGTTTCTTGTTTCTGTAATATACACATGGAGGACTAGGTTTACAAAGGGCTGAGCTGAATATTAAAAATTTAAATGGAAGATGGTTAAATTTTAAAAGGAGCCATTACTGTTTTTCTTCTCTAAAGGAAAAAAAAATGGCAGGAGAACAGGGACAAGAAGAAGATTCTTGTTAGAAATGAGGAGCAGCTTCACAATGTAGTGAGTGTATTGGCAAAAAGTCCCAGGCTTGACATCATAAGGCTTGGTTTTTAATATCAACTCAGACAGCTGAGTGACCTTGAACTGGCTGCTTAACCTCTCTGAGCCTTCTCTGTAAAATGACAGGATTGGATTAGATCAAGGATTCTTAACTTGGGGTCTGTGAAGTTATTTTAGAAATATTTTGATAGCTCATTTCAATAGAATTTATTTCCTTTGTAATCCTATGTAGTTTATTTGATGCATTTAAGAACATTTTTTTTTCTGAGGAGGGGTCTGTAGGCTTTACTGGACATTGTCAAACCCTACCCACTTTCCCTATTGCTGTAGAGGGCAACACGATCTTTCCAGTCCCTCAGACTCACAAACTGGGGGCTATCTTGGATTCCTCACTATCTCATCCACCATATCCAAGCTGTTGCCAAGGCCTGTTGATTTCATCTCGAGAACATTTTTCAAATATTCGCCCCCTTCTCTCCTCTGACACTGCCCCAGCTCTGGTGCTGGCCCTCATCACCTCACTCCTGAATTACTGCAGTAGTTGGTGACAGTCTGCCTGCCTCAAGTCTCTTCCCACTCCAATCCATCTTCCACTCAGCTGTCTAAGTGATTTTCCTAAAGTGCAGGTCTGCTCATGTTACCCCCTCACTCAAAAAATTCCAGTGGCTCCCTATTGCCTCCAGGTACAAACTGCTTGCATTCAAAGATCTTCATAATCTCCCTCCCTCCCCCATAGCCAAGTCTTTCCCACCCCCTTTCCAGTCTTTTTATATCTTACTTCCCCAGTGATTCTCTTCAGTTTAGAGACACAGACTCCTGGCTTCTCTACAAAGAAGGCTCTCCACCTCTCTGCATTTTCTTTTCTTTTTTTGGGGGGGGGGGTGAGGCAATTGGGGTTAAGTGACTTGCCCAGGGTCACACAGCTAGTAAGTGTTAAGTGTCTGAGGCCGGATTTGAACTCAGGTCCTCCTGAATCCAGGGCCGGTGCTCTCTCTTCATTTTCTCTGGCTCTCCCCCATACCTGGAATGCTCTCCCTCCTTAGAATTGCTTCCTGGCTTCTCTGGGTTCTTTTAAGTCCCAACTAAAATCCCATCTTCTAGAGGAAGCCTTTCCTAATTCCTCTTACTTTCAGTGCCTTCCTTCTCTTAATTATTTCCTATTTATCCTGTATATCGTATATTTGTTTTCTCCCTGTTAGATTTTGAGCTCTCTGAGGCCAGGGAGGTTCTTTTGCCTCTTTTTGTATCCCCAGTACTTAGCACAGTGTTTGGCAAACAGTAGGCATTTAATAAATGTTTTTTGACAGATTGATTGTAAAAAGGTTATGGAACCCTTGGTCATTATGTTTCCAATTCAGTCAGTTCTCCCGAAATGAAAGTATCCTCTGCCCATTGTATATTAACTTAAAAAAATACAATGAACAATTTACCACCTGTTAATTAACCATTACCTGGCCTTCAAATCTTCATGAAATATATACAACTCCAGGCCTGCCAGAACAAACAATGAACCCAGGGTCTGCAACATTCACTGCTAATTCTTTCATTTGTAATGGGTTGCCTGGCTCCCTGTTCCTCCCACTTTCCTATGTTAGATGCATTTAGTCATCACTTGTCCCAGAATCTAGGGCCAGTCCATCCCCTGGATCAGGGGGACACAAAAGAGAAACAGGAGAACAATAAACACAACGATGATAATATATAAATTAAATGATCACTGAAAGAAAGTTGGACTTTTGGTGCTAGAGAATAGATAATGAAACAGCTCCCTCTTCTTGGCAGATGGGTGGAGAACTATAGAGGTAGAGTGCTGGATACAATGCAAGCAGAAGTTCCTGTATTGTTTTTGTTTAATTGACTTTCTTTGATATAAAGAAGAGTTAGGGGCAGCTAGATGGCCCAGTGGATAAAGCACCAGCTCTGGATTCAGGAGGACCTGAGTTCAAATCCAGCCTCAGACATTTGACACTTACTAGCTGTGTGACCCTGGGCAAGTCACTTAACTGTCATTGCTCTGCCAAAAAAAAAAAAAAAGAAAGATATAAAGAAGAGTTTAGTGATGGGGGAAGAGAGGTATAACTAGAAATAACTAATGTAAAAAACCCCATTGGTGATTAGATTTTGCATATGATCTTTAAAGTCCCTCCCAACTCTAATAATTTGTGAATGAATGAGTCAATATCACTTCTCCTGCTCTAACCTTGATACCCCCAGTTCTCCATTTGCTAGATTCCACACTTACAGCTCTTTGGGTTGGTGACTATCTTGCTAGTGTTAGGAAGCCTGGTTTTGAGTTCTGCCTCAGACACTTACCAGCTGTGAAATCATGTGACATCTCAAAACCTCAGTTTCCTCATCTGTAAAATGGGAGTAATAAATATTTGTACTCCCTCCCTGACAAGGTTAGTGTGAGGAAATAGCTTTGCAAAACTTAAAGTATTCTAAAAATGTGAATTATTATTATTATTTCAGTTCCTGGGTACCTGCCTTATTCCCATGTGACCAAATTTCGACCTTGTTCCCCAATTCATTAAATAGTAGGTTTTATTTCCATATGTCTATTACCCAAGTTCCTCCAGACATCAAATTTCCTGCCCTCGAACCTCATTTTCTCTGCTACTGGATCTCTACCATTGGATGCTAGATCTGTCCAGTATCAACCAATAAGTATCCAAACTTTTCTTATTTCTTGGCCCTTGGAACTGATTCAGATCAGATTTTATTTAACTTTTCACTTCACCTGTCCATTTACTAGGGGACTGATTTCCTGGTTTCAGACTCAGATCCTGTGGAATAACTAACCTTGGGCTTTGGTCTTCATACAAATGAATGAGGCTAAAGTCAGTCCCCCACACAAATGGGGGATAGTGAGAATAGGAGGCAAGCAGGTTGTAGGTGGGATGAATTGTAGCTTGTGGGGCTAGTAATTATATGGAGGGCATATAAATCATAGGTATGAACAGTGTAAAGTTGCTGCTGCTTAAGATTGGCCAACAAAGTTCTAAAATCAGATCAGAGACAGTCAATGGATGCCATATTGTACTCGAAGGCCAATTTGGGTTCTTGGTGTTATAGAAAGGAGCACCAGATTAGGGATAACCATTTCTGGGTCTGAATAATGGTTCTGCCACTAAATGGCTATGTGACATTTGGCAAGTGACTTGCTCTGTCTGAGCCTCTGGCTCCTACTCTGAAAAAATGAAGGAGTTTGATTAAATTTTTTCTAAGGTCCCTTTCAGCTCTGACATTCTATGACTAAGTGAGAACATAGCTTTCAAGCTGTCAGTCTTTGCATAGTGATGTAGCTGAGGTCAGAGAAACCCCAGGGGAAGAGAACTATTTGTGTGTTCTCAGAGAAAATGAGGTACTGGGGGAGGTCTCTTTAGCCCTTTCTTTCTGGGGCTTTTCCAGGCTAGAATGTTGGGCCAGATCTAATTGCGGTGACAATCAAAAGAGAGAAATGTTAAAATTTTATACTCAAAATGGAAGCCCCCCTCCAGCTTTTCAGGCATAAGAAGGGGAAACCATGGCTGAATGGAAGTTCATCTGATAATATCTGAGGGTTTTGATAAATTTTGGTGTATATGGGGTCTTTCTTTTCATCACTGACCTTTCTGGGATATATGGGACAGACATTATTGCTCCCATTTTTCAGATTACGGATGAGGAATTTTAGGGAGGTAAGTGACTTACCCAAGGTCATGAAGCAGATCATATTTTTCAGATAATATTTCCTTATCTATAAGACAGTTGGAATAAATAATCTCTAAGCTCCCTTCCAACTCTGTCTTGTCATTCTATGATTTTTATGCTTTGTTTAATTTTATATCATGAAGCTCTATCCTTCCCTTTCTTTTTCCATCCCTATTCCCCCCCCCCATATCAGATGAATTGTCAAGTCTAAGTTGTCAATTCTACCTCCACAACATCTCTTGTATCTATCTCTTTTTCCCTCTTTTTTGGGAGGCAGTCGGGATAAGTGACTTGTCTAGGGTCACCCATATAGTAAGTGTCTGAAGCTGGATTTGAACTCAAGTCCTCACTACAGGGCTCATGTTCTATCCAGTGCACTACCTACTTGCCCTGCATCTATCTTTCCTCCACTCACATGGCCACCCTCCTCATTTGTTCCCTCATCACTGCTCCCCTGGATAACAGCAATAGCCTCTTAAAAGCCTCTCTGCTTCCGGTTTCTTCCCTCTATAACCTATCCTTCTCATAGCTTGCAAAGTGATATTCATAAAGTATAGGTTAGACTATGTCACTCCCTCAACTTAAGAATCATCAGTGGCTCCCTATTGTTTCCAGGATAAACCACAAACTCCTTAGTCTGGCATTTGCAGTTCTTCATAGTATGACTCCATTCTACCTTTCTAGACATTTCCTATTACACGGTTCATTCCAGTTCAACTGGCCTGCTTTCTGTTCCTTGAACTTGGCATTCCATTTCTGACCCCAGTAATTTTATATGAGCTATCTCTAATGCCTGGAACGTACTCCCTTCTTACCTCTCTTTTTTGGAACTTGAAGCTTCTTTTTTCAACTCAGGCACCACTTTCTATGGGAAGTCTATCTGATCCCATCAGTTAATGGTTTTCTTCCCCTTCTCAAATTATACATTCACACATTATATACATACATATATATATATACATAAATATAAAATCACATGTACAATATAGTATACAATATATACTATATTGTATATAGTATAATATATTATCATTATATACCTACATGCATGTTTACATTTCATATATGAATATATTGAATATATATGTTTACATTTATTTAAATTTTGTGCCTCTCACCTGTTCTCCTTCCCTCCCTTACCTCCTAGTTATAATATGAGCTCTATAAGGGTAGTAACTGTTTCAGTATCTCCAAAGACTTGCATTGTGCTTTGTACATAGTTGACATTTAATTAATGCTTGTTGAATGAATAGCATACTTTGTGGGGATGTGTGTAACCATCAAGTGGTACAGCAGATAGAGTGCCCAGCCTGGAGTCAGGAAGGCTCATCTTCATGAGTTCAATTCCAGCTTCAAACATCTATTAGCTGTGTGACCCTGGAAAAGTCACTTCACTCAGTTTGCCTCAGTTTCCTCATCTGTAAAATGGGCTGGAGAAGGAAATGGCAAACCACTCCAGCATCTTTGCCAAGAAAACCTCAAAGGGGGTGACAAAGAGTCAGACATGACTAGAAAATGACTGAACAACAACTGCAACCATCTGCTTCTCTTATTGCTGATGTTTTCACTTCCAAAATGCCCTTGCAAAAGAGTATCTGTTGACAAGAACATCAGAGCATTTGACATAGATTCTGCCTTTCTTACAGCATCAGAACTTCCTTATGCATGAGTTGGACCCTGGTAGATATCTTTCTGAGGTTATTCTGATCCAAAGGGATGCTGGGGTGAAGTGCAGATGATTCATTCACGGAACTTCTTACATTCATTCTTTCCCACCTGTCTTGTGTGAACACAGAGCTTCAAGTGTTTTGCTTAGCAGCCCCAAGGGACTCATAATAGCTGCTTTGCCCCAAAATCACAGAACCTCAGGGTTGGTAGGACCCTCAAGAGGCTGTGCAGTCCAACCTGTAACTCAAATCAATCAATAAGCATTTACTTAACAACTACTATGTGTCAGGCACTGTTCTAGGCACTAGGGATACAACAACAAGAACAACAAAAATACCCAGCAAAAAATCCAACAATTCAACAAACAAACAAAAAAACATGAGACAGTCTCCACCCTCAAATGGCTTAGCTTTTTTTTTGACAGGGCAATGAGGGTTAAGTGACTTGCCCAGGGTCACACAGCTAGTAAGTGTCAAGTGTCTGAGGCTGGATTTGAACTCAGTTACTCCTGAACCCAAGAGAAGTGCTTTATCCACTGCACCACCTAGCTGCCCTGCAAATGTATTATTTTATCAAGGATTCTTTATTAAAAATGCTTCATTCAACTACTATTTGAAGACATCCAGGAAGGGAGAACTTGTTGTCTCCATATTTGGACAGTTCCAATTATTAGGAAGTTTTTCTTGATATCCATTCTAAATCTGCCTCTTCATGTCTTCCCCCTGTTGCTCCTCATTCCAGCCTAATTGCTTTCCCAAAGCACCTTCAAGTTGTGCTTTGAGACAAACATTAAAATCAAACAAAATGAATTAATACTTATGATTGAATATCATTGACATTAGGGAGTACACAGGATCTTTGTTTTTTGGTTTTTCCTCTCTAATGGAGAATAGCAAACCATCCCTGCATTTCCTCCTACTGGTTTATAAAGTGCTTGAGTGAGGAGAGACAGCTTGGCATGGTGGATAGACTCCTAGACTGGGAGTCAAGAAGACCTCAGTTTAAATCCCACTCCTGACACTCAGATGTGCCATTGGAAAAACACTTAGCCTCTCTGAATATATTTTCTTAGCCATCTAATCTCTAGAGTCTCCACCTCATAGGGGTATTGTGAGAACCACAGGAGATAATGCATTTAAAGTGCTTTGCAAACTAAAAGCAATATTGGTGTCAGTTATAGTTAATTGCCAAGGACACAGAAATTGATTGTTCTGGACCATGAAGCCTGGATTCTACTTCAGGCTTTGTCATTAGAACTGCATGACCTTGGATAAGTTGATTGTCCTCCTTGGGTCTCAGTGCCACCATCTCTCAAATGAGAAGGTTGGATTAGCTGGTAGCTAAGGTCCTTGCCAACATTGAAATTCTATGAATCTAAAATTCAACACAGATGCATCCAGACCCACATTCTAGATGGAATATTTTAAAAATAGCTCATGACATCCATTACTTTATCTGCATAATTTCTTGCAATGCAGACCCCGTGAAGTGGCTGTTATTTATCTGATGGACAATAATTATGAACAGATAAGAGCCAAGTTCATTCCTGAGGTGAATGAAGCCAAGGGACCTTTTCTGTTATCTGGATATTTCAGGTAAAAATGGTTTTATTGAAACCATCTCTCTGGTTGTCTCAATTTTTCTAAGTCTCCAGCTTACTATAAGTTACTCTATTTCAGGAAGATTTCTTCTCGCTTCTGATTGAGAGGGATGAGCCCATCATATTAATTCTAATTTCATGAAAATACTTAGGAAGGGAGAAGACAACAAGAAACATTTAAAAAGAACCTACTATATGCATAGAACTGTAGTCAGCACTGAGGGAGATATAAACTTTGGATAAGACATACATAGATACATAGAGAGCTGACCTCTGTGTCAGAAAGACTTGGGATCAAGTCCTGCTTTTGACACATACTGGTGATGTGACTCTTGGTAAGTCACTGGGCCTCAGTTTCCTTATCTGTAAGATGTATGTGAGTGTGTGTGTGTGTGTGTGTGTGTATATTAGATGACTTCCCTTCAAGTTCTAATCTATGATCATATTTATCTTGTATTTGAGAATATCATGTTCATTTTACAGACGAGGAAATTGAAGCACTGGAGGTAAAATCCCCTATGAAAAGTTGCTTGGTAAGTATCCGAGATGTGAATTCAACTAAGTTATCTTTATTTACTACAAATTCAGTGATCTTTCTAACATTCCAGAGATGTAGATACAGAATTTTTAGGGATAAAATGCCCAGAAATGTGGTGCTGCATTTGTATGACTATATCTAGATTTTAGACATATTCTTTAATTTCATTCCTACAAAGCAAGGTAACATCATCTGGAAACTGTGTCCTACAGAAGCCAAGAAATTTGCATAAGGTCATACAGCTGTTCTAATGAGCTCTATGGTCTGAATGTCCAAATGACAACTGGTTGACCCTCTGGAAGCCAAATGTCTTAAGCCATTGAAATTGGGATCAAGGTAATTGGGATTAAAGTGAGCAGTCCTTGAGTCCTTGAGTTTGCAATTTGGCTGGGGGAGACAGCATGTACATCAATAAGGATACATAAAACAGATACAAGACAATTTGGTGGGAGAAGGTGCTAGTAGCAGGGGGGGGGGAGCTCCTCGTGGAAAACATGGTGCTTAAGTTGAGTCATGAAGGCAACTAAGGATTCTAAGAGAGGGAAGGAGAAGGTGCATCCCAGGACAGTCAGTGCAAAGGCATGAAGATGGGAGATGGTGATTTATGTATGAAGAAGATTAAGATGTACACTTTGGTGGGACTGTAGTGTGTATGAAAGGGAATAATATGTAATAAGAATGGGAGGGTAGGTTGGAGCCAGATAATGAAGCTTTCTATGTGAAGCCACATTGAGGAAGAAATTGTCAACAGTGGGTTCCTCTGTTGAGACAGTTTGGACAGAGAGGTCTTCCAAGAGACTCTCAAATTCTGTAAGACAATACAATGCTCTAATACCTCAATACAACAAACATTTATACACCTATTACATGTAGAGCTGTGGGACCAAGCAAGGGGGATGAGACAAAGTTTAGGTAGTTCACAGTGGCTGTTCTTGTTGGGCCATTAGGGGGAATCAGACACCAATTCAGATGACTGTAATAAAAAGTATTATATGATAAATGCTTTCAAAAGTCACAGACCCCAGGGTACAGTGTAAATTCCATGGGGAAAGCCATTAACTATCAGGGAAGTCAGGAAATTCTTCCTGGAGGAGCTAATACTTGAGTTAAGCTTTAAAGGTATGGGCAATAAATCAACATGTTCAAAAGGGGAGAGACAAAATAGAAAAGGGCTTGAGATATAGAGGAGAGGCCAGGATGTGTTTGGGGAGTAAGGGAAGTTTGGCTGAAGCATTGAGTGCATACAGGAGAGTAATAGAAGACTAGAAAGGTAAGGAGACTTTAGTTTCTATAGGACCTTGAAGAGCAGGAAAAAATGGAACTTAATTTGGTAGACAAAAGGGGGTCATTGAAAGTTTTTGAGTGCAGGTGTAGCATGACCAGACCCATGCATGCAGCCTCAATTAGCAAGCACTTCATAAATGCCTCCTTTATGACAAGCACTGGACTAAGTGCTAGGGATATAAAGAAAGGCAAAACCATTCCTGGCCTCAAGGAGTTTGCAATCCAATGGGAGGGAACATACATAAATAATATATATGTAAACTATAGATATTAATAATAATAAATATAATGACACATTGTAAACTATATATGAATAATAATTATATGTGCAATAATGAATATATATGTAAACTCTATATTAATAATAATCTCAGAGACAAGTAACTAGCATTAAGGCAGGAAGACTATTGCACAAGTTCAGGAAGAGTATGATAAGGATTTATAGTAGGGACTATATGCCTAGAGAAGAGGGCATGTCAAGCTCCCACCTACCCTGGTGGCAACAACACCTCCTTTTCAAGACACCATGTTGTCTGCATACTGATGTGAAGAATGTTCAGTCTTAGATTCCCAGATTGCTAGAGCTGGAAAGGACCTTAGAAATCATCTCATCTGGCTTCCTCATGTTATAGAGGAAAAAACAGGTGCAGAAAGGGAAATGACTCATTTAAGGTCCCACTGCAAGTTCTTGGCAGTGTCTGTTCGAAAAACTACGAGTCTCTGATAATACCTTCTGTTCTTCCTCAGCTAGGCAGGAGGACAGATAACTTTCAAATGTGTAATATTCCCCAAAGAAGAATACAATCTCCATCTTCCTTCTTACTTCAATTTGGACCTCTTCAAAGTGATTTTTCCAGGCCTTTGGGAAGAGTCTTTTTTTTTTTGGTAAAAAACAACTGTACTTTAGCATGAGCCAGAAGCTCTCTCTCAAATATGCTGAGGAGCCATCATCTCTTTGATGTGGGTATTCTCCCTACTGATCGATACAGACCTCAAGCCATCCATGCCTGCCCAGCCTATGTTACTCTTGTACACACTCTCCCAGTGTGCTGGGGTGGGCTATTTAATACCAGCTGGTATAAAAAAGGAACTTATGTTTGAGGGAGAAGTTTGGGGTCATGAAATAACTTTGCAACTTCCCCAGAGTGATCTAGCCAGCTCTCCTCCTTCTATTTAATTTTGGGCCCTGCTTATAGTCTGTTTGAAATCAGACCATTCAGGGCACTAAATACTTTTGATTTGCTGAAACAATTATGTTGGTGCCTTAAGTAGCACAGAAATGTCTGTTTGCCCCAGAAAGTCCATGTTGATGGTGACCTAATTTGGGGTTGTTCAACGTGCTTGGCTCCAGGTCCCTTCTCAGTAATAGGCCTCTGGGATTAGATACCTTTGAATACAAATTTCCTAATGCTTACAAAGGCCTGCCAAGAGAACCTTCCAAGAAAGCTCAGAGAGTGGGGAGAAGACTAGACTGCTCCTGTTAGTGCAGACAGGCTTCTCCTCCCAGACCCATAGGATCATAGATTTAAAGCCTGAAATCACCTTAGGGAACATTTACTCTAATTCATCTATCCTCTCCAGCTTCTGTTTTACAAATGAAACAACTGAGGTCTGGAGGTAGAAAGACTTACCCAAGGTCACCTACAGAAATGAATATCAGAACCTGAATTTATCAAGGTTGCTGACTCCAAATCCAGAATTCCTTCTTACCTCATCTGAAATAGTACCATTTTATTCCAGAGTCAATAAACAATGGAATGTAAGCTTCTTGAGGATAGGGACTGTCTTAGGACTTTTTGTTTTTGTATCTCCAGTATTTAGTGTAATGTTTGGCACAAAGTAGGTGCTTAATAAATGGTTTTTTTAAAAAAATGATTCATTTATTTTGATCCTTTAATTCTGGACAGTGTCCTCAAAATGTTTTGTAAATATCTAGAAAATGCATTTTGATCTTCTAGGTGAGATAAATCATACACTTTGCCAATACTAGATTTGTTAAAGATGAGTGCCATTACACCAATATTATTGTATAAATGGTCGTTGAATCGAATTGAAATGATGCCTTGAATTATCTGACAGCATGGGAGGCAGGAGACCTTTTCAGAGTCCAGAAACAAAGATTAAGCAGAGATCTTAGAAGGATAGATTCAGGGAGAAGGTTTGGTGGGCTAATACAATATAATATGATTGTTAAGGCTAAAATTCTAGCTAAACTGTCTAAAATATCTAATGAGTGGTCGCCAATAAATTATAAGCTTTAGCAAGAGTTAGACTTTTAAGCATTTATTAAGGAGAATAAGAATTTGGTAAAGAGAGAGAAAAAGGCCTAGATTCCTATCTATTAAAGGGAGAGCACATTTCTAGCTCCCTTCTCCGCCAGAGTCCAGAGGAAAGAGAGTGAGACCGAGCGCCAGTCTCTTCCTTCCTCCTCCCACTAGTCCGCGTCACTTCCTGAAGCCTGGTCTTGCCCTCAAAGACCTTTGCTTCATAGGCAGAACTCTTCTACAGTAAGTATCCAGCAGGTGGCGTCATTCCCATCGTTACATGATAAATATTTATTAAGCGCCTACTATGTGCTAGACCATCTAGCAGAGTGCCAGGCATGAAAGAGGTGCTTAATAAATGCTCATGAACTGATTTACCTTTTTGGGTAAATCTCATTTAGGAGGCTCTGCAAAACACATTGGCTATAAATAAGAAGACAGGACTCATTGGAAAACACCCTTGTGTTGGGAAATATTGAAGGCAAAAGTAAAATGGGATGGCAGAGGATGCAATGGATAGTGTCATGGAAGCAATGACCATGAGCTTGGATAGCCCGAAGGGCCTGGTGTGCTATGGTCCACAGGGTCATGGAAAGTTGAAGAAGTGGCTGAACAACAACAATCAGCCAGCAATCTTTTGGGGGCCTTATTTCAGCACCATCATTGTATGTGAAGTGGAGCTATTGCAAACCTCTCACTTCACATGAAATTCTTCTATTTGGACTCTGAACATGACACTTCCCATGACGGCTTAAAGGTAAACACTTTGGTGGGTATCTCCCTGTTTTATGACCCATTTGGTATTTATAAACAATCATTTTTTTTAATTTCAAGAAGCAAGAGATGGCATATGAGGCAAACATTGTCATTACTAATATGCACGAGTCAGTGTGGTTACAGGGCCAACTGCAGAGTTAGGAAGACCTGAGATCAAATACCACCTCTGACACATACTGGCTATGACTCGGCAAAAGTCCCTTAACTTTTCAGGATCCCAACAACCCTCATCTAGATTATATATTGTGTGTCAGGTGCTAATCTGCATTGGTAGAGGGGTTGGCCCAAACAGGAATTCCCTCCCTACCCCAATGGGGGCAATCTCCAGTAGTCCTGATGTATATTTTGCCACTGGACCCAGATGGTTCTTGAGGAGTGAGTGAGGTTGGTGACTTTGTACAGCCCTCCCTCACTTAAATCCAGTTCGCTGCATTATCACCATGATGTCATGGTCCTCTTGGAGGATGAAGGCCAAACAACAACAGCAACAACAATCTTACCCCAACAAAATCACAGATACTGTCCAGGGCTCTGTTCTGCAGCTGGTATAAAGTATAAGAGCACAAGGGTTTGTCCTTTTACTAAAAAAATTCAATAACCTCATGGAGAAGTCATTCCCAAAGAACATAAAAACGGTTCAGAAAAATAAAAGCCATTGGCAAGGAGGTTCTCTGGGATCTCAGGAGCTCTGCTCCAAAGTTCTAAAATGGTTTTTATATTTTTTCTTGCTAAAAGGGCTCCAGATAGGTCTCAGAATAATCTGATTAGTGGAAGGGTTAAGTCAAACTGTCCCAGGTCTGCACCCAAACTTTCTTTCTTGGCAACAATCTTGGCTGGTATTGTGTGTGAGGTTAACTCATGCTTCTTGGGTTCTACTAATATCTGAGCCCTAAATATGCAGACTAAAAATAATAATCATGTACATCCATATAGCATTCTAAATTCTCCTCACAACAACCATGTGAGGGAGGTAATGTATTTATCACCTTCATTTTTTTTTTTTGGTGAGGCAATTGGGGTTAAGTGACTTGCCCAGGGTCACACAGCTATTAAGTGTTAAGTGTCTGAGGCTGGATTTGAACTCAGGTTCTCCTCAATCCAAGGCCAGTGCTCTATCCACTGCACCACCTAGCTGCCCCTCACCTTCATTTTGCAAGTGAAGAAATAGAGGCCCAGAGATGCTATGTGAACTTCCTGTGGTCACATACCTACTCAGTTTTGGATCTAGTCCTTGAACTCAGCTCTTCTGAGTATTTTTTCCTCTGCACTGCAGAGACTCTTCAAGGGCTTTCTGCAGAGGGCTCTGACTGAAGCATTCTCTCAGCCTCCACCTCAGAGCCAGGACCATGGCCAGGAGCCAGGCAGCCTTTGTATCTTGGAAAGGAGCCTCTTCAGGGTGGGAACACACTATATTTACATAAAATGGTTTGTTAATCATGAGCTCAGCTTCCTCCTCTCAGCCAGCAATACTTTCTCTGTAAGTAAAAAGTGGAAAGAAAACAGCAGGAGATATCATATATTCCCTCCAAGGCTTGCAGGTGGCTTGGCCTCTTCTTGCAATTGTCTAGAGAGTCACATTCAGCCAGGGCTGGGCCCTCAGCAAAATTGCAGAGTTTTTTAGGGCTCCCACTGCCTCCCAGGTTATCTTGGTCTGATTCCCATGGGACCCTGTTTTCTGGTAACAGTTGGCTATGATGTAGAATTACAGGATTAGCTGAAAAGGTCTATATAGTTCAACTTTTCTTTCTCTACCCCATTTTACAAGGACAGAGCCAGTGAAGGTTTTTACTAGTCAAAATATGACAAAGCTGGAAAATATGCACAGTAACAGCAGGAATGTGCATCACTTGGGCAGAGAACACTGTCCTTGCCTCCTTAACCTATCCTTTGTCCTGGTTCAATTGCCTGGTAAGTCAGAGAGGATCTTGGGAATATCTAACACTAAGTGAGATAGTTTTCTGGGATAGTGAACTGCCTTCTCTGTTTAGACATAGGGATCTAAAGGAAAAGACAAGTCTTAGCTTGGTTACCTTATGCCTGATTTTCAACTGCTGTATATAATAACAAGTCTGTAGACCTGCCTTTTTCCTAACAGATTTATGCTGAGATGGCTAGCAGGTGGCTCTAGATGAAGCCCAGAAGCTGTTAGCATGAAGCAATGCCAAGCAGACAGAATGCACCCAGTGGAGAACAGGCCCAGTGGGAGCAGCAGAATGACATCACCAGGAGACACTGTTTTTACACTCCATGACACCTGTCTACCCCACATATTGTGGTCTCAGTTCTCACTCTTCCCAGTGATGGTGGGAGAGTACATCCCTCTTTATGAGGGGGAGGGTGTTTTCATTTCTTTAATAACAATAATAATAGCCCACATTTATGTGGCACTTCATACAGGTTACAAGGTTTTTGTTTGTTTGTTTTTCTTGCGGGGCAATGGGGGTTAAGTGACTTGCCCAGGGTCACACAGCTAGTAAGTGTTAAGTGTCTGAGGCTGGATTTGAACTCGGGTACTCCTGAATCCAGGGCCAGCGCTTTAACCACTGCGCCATCTAGCTGCCCCCAGGTTACAAGGTTTTTAGAGTGCTTTACATACATTATCTTGTTTGACCCTCACAAAAATTCTGAGGTGTTAGTATCATCCCAAGGCAGCTGTCCAAGGTACAAAGAAATAGCATCTGTAGTAGTACTGAAGCATTTCTCTTGGAGGAGGGAGGCAAAACTGTTTGGAATGGAACACAACTGAATTTTCTCATGGTCTTGGGAGACTGGGATGGTAGGAAAAGCATTTCAATTCCATAAACAGCTCCTATATCCTTTTCCAAACCCTCTCTGCAGATTTGCACTTAAGAGATTAGATGAGTATATGTCTCAGTTTGTTACAAGAGTATTGCACTTTGAATTAGCAGGTGGCATTTGAAAGTAGGTCTTCCTGACTTGAAGTCCAGTACCCTATCCACTGGGCTATGCTGCCTCCTAGGGCACCCATGCCATGTTCTCCTGGCTTTGTTGAGACGATACTCAGTACTTAGTGGGTACTTGGTAAAACTGGGCTTTGGCCCTTGAATTTCCAGGTTGGCCTCAATCAAACTTGGCTCTTCAGCCTTCAGGGAATGTGTTTATATTGTGTTGGTGAAGTTGTGTGTGTGTGTGTGTGTGTGTGTGTATGTGAAGAGTCTGAAACTATAATGTCACCAAAGTTGTTTTGCTTAACTCTGTTTATCCTTTAAGCATTACAAGATTTTTCCTCTTTCAGTGGGAGGGGGGATAAAAACTTGATAATAGAAAAAATTTATTTAAAAAATTAGCCAATTCTTACCTTTCATCCATTCAGATTATGTTATTCTTTATGATACAGCATGACAAGACTAAGCTAGAGTGGGGTGGGGGGCAGGAGAGAGCTCTATGGACCTTCCTGGTTCTTGGTTTCTTCAAGGACAAAATGACAAACTTCTCAGCCTGGGATTGAATGCCCTTCACAATCTGCCTCCAATTTCTTCTTCCTGCCTCATTTATATCACTTCTCTTCACAAACTCTATGTTCTGGCCAATCTGACCTGCTAGATGTTCTCTCCATTCCCACCTGCCTGCCTGGGGCAGACTCTCTCTTTTTCTTTGCCTCACTGAACCCCTAGTGACTTCCTTCAAGGCTAGGATCAGGTACTATGTCCTCTAGGTGAATTTTCTCCCTCTTAAAATCATTTTGTATTTAGAACTCTCTGTATGTGTTGCATTCCCTTGTAGAAAATAAACTCCTTGAGGGGAGGGACTCAATCTTATCTTTGTATCCCCAGAGCCTCTCATAGTGCCTGACATTCTGCAAATGCTTTATTACACAAATGGTGGTTGGATTGCACTGGTTGGATTTCTTTTTGGTGCCAAGAGGTCAGTGGATTTGCTGGTCATCACCTGGAAGCGTTAATTTCCCGAACGTTTTATTCAACATGGCTGATCCCAAAATCCAAAAGATTTTATGAACTTGATATATATTACTAAACATCAACAGAAAAATAAGATTGCATGGGAAACTCTGAATCTCCATTATGAACTGTTTTCAACTATGATTAAGAGCTTAATATATACAAAACACTCCTGGGCAAAAGAAATGCAAAGACAGAAAACAAATGAGAGTCCCTGCCTTCAAGAAACTTACATTCTATCTGAATATTCAAGAATGTTAATCACTTGAGCAGATTGACTTGACACCTACAGGTAGACTTTTCATGTCTACATGTAGACATAAGGTCACTGGACTTGGAGTTGGGAAGACCTGGTTCAAATCCTGTCTCAAATAATTATTACCTGTGTGACCTTGGGCAAGACAGTTGCTTTTCGGTGCCTCAGTTTCCTTATCTGCAAAATGAAGGTTTGGATTTGGTAGCATCCAAGGTCCTTTCCAGCTCTAAATCTACAATCTTATGAGCGTGGCTATTGTTCCCTCTCTCCTTCGGATCTGGCAGGACATCCAGACACTTGGTTAATGGATACCTAAGGTTTTGTTTTCCACACCCTAAGGGTGGAGAATTCCCAAGGTGGCCCCTTAGGAAGATTTCAGAAAGATGGAGCCCTTCAGTAAGTGGAATGTGTTATAGACACTAACCCTGAAGAGAGGCTAATGGAATTTTGAAATGGGCTGGGATCCTGCGATGAGAGGAAATTCATTAGCAGAGTTTCTGGTTGGGGAATAGGAACAAGGAAATTCTTGTCAGAATTAGAGAACAAAATGAAACAATAAAACACACACACGGTTCTTGTTGTTATGATCAAAGTGGATTTTAAGAACAGATTCTTGAGAAAAGGAGCTTTTCATGATTGCTGGCAGGACTGGCCTTCAGGGACCATCACTTCACTGAAGCTTATGGTCCAGACCATTGAAATGTAGAGATAAAGCCAATTCCATGAAACAAACATTCACTAAAGACTTACTGGGTATGCAGTGGAGGGCTCAGTGGGGGCCATAGGTAGAGGATGGATAGCTACTAACTAGTGGACTAGGTTTACGCATAAGCAAAATAGGAAGTTACCTCAATCTAATTTGGAAGGATCCCTGCTCCAAAATATTTCATTGTCTGCCTCTTGGAGTTTCCCCATTAGAGATTTCTTCCTCTGAGTCTCATTTCTCACTCCTCCCCCTTTCCCTGTTTCCATCTTTGAGAGCCTCTTGTTAAACAAAAAAATCTCAGAGAGGGATAATATCTGAAATTATTAGCTAATCACTTTTGTGGGGATTCCCCAACCCATCTGTGAGTAAGGAAAGATAGGTCTAGGTTGGGGGGGAGAGGTACCAGATTAGGCAAGATGGGTACTGGAATGGGGAAAAATGCCAAAGGTAAACTGTGGCATCTGAAATACTCTCAAGATAAGAAGGCTTCCTGCCTTCCTTCCTCTCCCTCCTTACTTCCTTTTGTTCACCAAAGATCCTTTGGGGGAAGACCACAGCTATGAGAATAAGGGTCTAAATTATTAGCATGAGGAAGCTGAACCATTCATCTGATGAAAGGGAAAAATAAATCTATTTTTGGTTCTATTCTTTCAGCAACAGTTATCCTGATGCTTTCCTGCCAAGCTTTTCCCCAGAATATGCCATGACACATCCTGGTGACAGTTAATGGCTAGGATGTATGTAGCAGGCAGCTGATTAATATAACCAGTGTTTCCCTTAGTTCAGTGTGTGGGATGAAAAGACATTTCCGGGAAGCTTTCCCTGTACCCTATATCAATTCAATAATGACCTTCCTACATAAACATCATGGGCTCAGGGATTTGTTTTGCCTCTTCCTTATGCATGATCACTGATCATTCTAAACTATATTTATCTGTATATTATCTAAAATTTATATTTCTGCTCTTCCCACCAGATAAATGCAATAGTGTCCCCCACAGAGCAAGTACTCAGAAATGTTTGTTGAATTGAATCAAATATAAGTCCAGAAAGAGAGTGTGGAATTAACTGAAATATATGTTTTTCTTAACACCATAGGAGATGCACAATGGAAAACGAAGTGCACACAGTAGAAACTCTAACCTCTCCAGGCTTAGATTTACTCATCTGTGAAATGGGGAAGTAGGTGGCCTGGATGCTTCCAAGGTCCTGTCTTAGTTAAACATCTATGATCCTATGATCTATGATCATATGTATTGAGGTAGCAGTCTACACTGTGCTGCCTCTCTAGGAAGAGCTTTGGACCCAACCAAGGAGAATCCACTCTCTTGAAGTCCAGAGTAACTTTATTACTTCAAAAAACCAATCTCCATCTTATCTTCTTTTCATGAATCCACTGTTCCCATCACAGCAGGATTCTCACTTATCCTCATGTACTCTATTTTCATTGACTTTTCTACACTTAAGATGGATTCCCTTCTGAAGGATCAATTATGTTGAAAACAGAACTCAACTTTCTCCTTAAGCCCTTTCTCCCTTCCTTATTACTGTAGGACAGAGGGAAACCCAGAAAACCTTTGACTTTCTTTATTACTGTACAGGGCAACACCATTCTCCCAGTCCCTCAGGCTCACAACTTTGGAGTTATCCTAGATTCGTAATGATCTCTCACCTCCCATATCCAAGTTATCATCAAGACCCACTGATTTTGCCTTTGCATCATCTCTTGAATACACTCCCTTCTCTCCTCTGACACTACCACCCCTCTAGTGTAGGTCCTCATCACCTCACACCTGGATTACTGCAAAAACTGCTGGTGGGTCTGCCTGCCTCAAGTCTCTCCCTACTTCAATCCATCCTCTATTCAACCACCAAAGTGATGCACTAAAGTGCAGGTTGAATCATGTCATCCTACTTACCCACAACAGTGGCTCCCTATTGCCTCCAGGAGTAAATATGAAAAGCTGTGTTTGGCATTAAAAGTCCTCCATAACCTACCTTTCTAGACTTAGACCTTACTCCCCAACATGTACTCTTCAATCCAGTGACACTGGCCTCCTGACTGTTCCACAAACAAGATCCTTTAAGTTTTGGTTCTGAGCATCTTCTCTTGTTGGCCCTCATTCCTGGAATGCACTCTCTCCTCTTCTCTGGCTACTGACCTCTCTGGTTTCCTTTAAGTCTTAACTAAAACCTCACCTTCTATAGGAAACCTTCCCCAACCACTCTTTAATTTCAACACCTTCTATTAACTTTCCCCCTATTTATCTTATAGAGACAGCTTGCTTTGCATATATTCGTTTACATATTGTCTCCCCCATTAAATTCCTTGAAGACAGAGACTATCTTTTGCCTCTTTTTGTATCCTGGGGCTTAGCACAGTGCCTGGCACATGGGAGGTGCTTAATTAATGTTTGTTGACTTGAATGAACTGTTCAGCCCAGTCTTGCCCATTTTTCAGGATCCAACTCAAGTCTGCCTTCCATGAAGCCTTCTTAAACTCCTGGATCCCTCTGCCATCTTTTCCTCCTCTGAGTTCCCATTACAATCATCATCTGTGCCACTCCATTTTTCTTTTAACATAATCAGGGAGTTTTGATATAGTCACATCTTCCCTTTTCTTCAGTTGCTATTTAACTGTTTCCCAGAATAGTCATAGCCTACCTCCTCAACTAGATTATAATCTCTTTGAGGAGAGGGAGAGATTTTCAAGGGGTGGCTGGATGATTATGGTTCCTCTTTTAGCATCTCTTGAAGCCTAGCAGAGAGATCGCTGAAAAAATTTGGAATTTCTTGTTCTGAAAATCATTCCTTTAAAAAGCAACTCACATTTCCACAATACCTTAAGGTTTACAAAACACTTTCTCCACAACAAGCCTTTGGGGAAACATATCCAAGGATGGTTGGTAAATGGTTAAAAATCAAGATCTGGGGCAGCTAGGTGGAGCAGTGGATAAAATACCAGCCCTGGAGTCAGGAGGACCTGAGTTCAAATGCAGATTCAGACACTCGATACTTACTAGCTGTGTGACCCTGGGCAAGTCACTTAACCCTTATTGCCCTAAACAAAAGGGTGGGTGTGGATGGATATGAGTGAAAGTGGAAGTGAAGACAGAAGTAAAGGTGAAAGAAGGCAGATGGAGTAAAGGTGTATATCTCCTTCAAATCTAGTCCCAGAGGATTTCTCCTTCCTCTGGACTCTTAAAGAAATAATTCTATAAAATCAAGATCTGGAAAAATGTGCCCCTAACAGTTGAATCTGCATTATTTACATTTTTCCTTGTCCCTTTCTTAAGTCTAGACAATTGACCAAACAATAAATCAAGGCCTGATTTCTAGCTTTTGCCCACTTATAAGGGCATTATTACATTATAATACATTATTATGTATATGCTCATGCTGAAAATTTTACAATTGGCTTTTGGCTCCACCCTACCCCTGAAGGTAATACAAATATCATCTCTATTTTACATCTGGGGAAACTGAGGCACTAAGCAGTTGAGTCTTGGCTCCAAGATGTGCTCTTTCTACTATACCCTGTTTCTGCCTCTCCCTTGCCCCTTCCATGAAGAAATCATAAGTAGTGAAGCAGTGGGGACATTCATTATCTAAACGGTGGATCCTTTCTTAACTACCAGGGGACTATGTGGCTAGATGTAAGTTAATAAAATTTATCCAATGCTTTTATTTTACAGATAAGGAAGAGACTGAGGTCCATGCTGGCTCAGTGATTTGCCAAAGGTCACACAACTGGAAGCAAAGCCTGAATTCAAACCCAGGGTTCCTGACGCCAAATGCAACATTCTTTCCACTATACCATACATTCATCAGACTGGTTCATGTCTGAGGTATCCGGGGCTTAGCATCAAGCGCTTAGTACAGTGTTTGACACATAGTAGGGACTTGTTAAATGCTTTTTGACACACCTTGAATGCTGGGGACACACTCTATAAGTGGCCCATAGCCATTTATAGAGAAGATCTGTGTGCGGCCAGCCAAGTCACACATTTTTATCTGAAAACTGGCCTTTGAAGCATCGGGAACATTTGATGTACTTGTTAGAAACACTCAAAGATATTTTTCATTTGTCAAAGGTCGTGGGTCATCTGCTGTCCCTGTCTCTTTTACGCTGTCCCCTTACCAACTCTGCTCCCATTCTTGGAGGCTTAGAGCAGGTCCTCATTATCTTCCACAGAGGATTCAAGTAATATACTTCAGTTTTCTATGACTGCTTTTTTTTCTGGCCACAGCAACATTACCTCCTTTCTTTTGTTCTTTTCCATGGTGCATCTTACACTCAGGAAAGAGGTGAGAAGATGGTTGGGTTTAGGCCTGTATTTGACCTGATTTTCAGACAAGGATGCTCATGTAATTGTTCTCAGAAGCAGGCAGGGATTAGGATCATAGCCTTGGAGCCAGAAGGTACCTAGGAGTTCATCTACTTCAACTCCATCATTTTAGAAATGAGGAAAGGGAGTCAAGTGACTTGTCTAAGGTCAAACAGGAAATGTGTCGGAGGTGAGATTTGAAGCCAGGAATGTCAATGAAATGGAAAGATTATCGAAAATAAGTAGGGTATGTTCTGATTTTCAAAAAAGGAAAGTGAGGAGAGTCTGTAAACTAGAGCCAGTTAGCATGATTTAAATTCCTGGGAAATGGAAGGATATTTGTCCAACATCTAGAAAAGGCAGGGGTGATTCTAAAGAGCCAACATGACATCATTAGGATCTGGTCATACTTGACTGATCTCACTTTTGTTTTTAGCAGGGCTACTAAACTAGTAGATGAAGGACACAGTGTGGTTACAGATTGCCTAGATTGTAGCAATGCTTTTGATAAAGTAGCTCATATTATCTTTTTTTCTTTTTCTTTTTTTAGTGAGGCAATTGGGGTTAGGTGACTTGCCCAGGGTCACACAGCTAGTAAGTGTTAAGTGTCCGAGGCTGGATTTGAACTCAGGTACTCCTGACTCCAGGGCCGGTGCTCTATCCACTGCGCCACCTAGCTGCCCCACTCATATTACCTTTATAGAGAAGATGGAGAGAAATGAATTAGAGGATAATACTGAAAGACGGGGCCCAAAAAAGGCTCCAGGGCCTTTATCTAAAGATGGGGCTCAGCCCACTTTTTCTTCCCATTTTCTACCAGTTACACTGCTTTTGTACTTCTCTGGAATTCTCCATTACGCTTTACTTCCCCAGGAAATGCATCATTGGAAAAATTTGATTGTGCTACAAGATTGAATCTGCCTGGTACTCACATTGCATCAATGCCCTCTGCTCTTCTGATTGAATGTAGTGGATAGAGCACTGGCCATGGAGTCAGGAGGACTTGAGTTCAAATCTCACCTCAGACACTTACTAGCTGTGTGACCCTGGGCAAATCACTTAACCCCAATGGCCTCAAACATCTAGGGTTATCTCCAGTTGTCCTTATATATATCTTTTGTTTCTATTTTTTTAGAATAAGAACCAAAGACCATGAAGTTTTAAAAAATATTATCTACATAAAAAATAACAAGTGATTTACAATTCTCTCTCTCTAATTGGAACCTCAAGTATATATAAAAGGTGTGTACTATATATAAACACTTACATCCAGCACATCCACATTTGCTTAGCATTTCAAGGCCATGTTGCTAAGTCATGATACATTAAGTACAGAGACATGTTCTTGGAAAGGAAGAGCCACATCAGAATGACAACATATGACATCAAAGTTATGTCACAGTTAACAATGAAAGAAAAAGTCATTGTAGAGTTGTGGACTATAGGGAAAATAAACCAGTTTGGTGGCACTAAATGCTTAGTTTATAGCATATCTCTTCATTTTGTTCTATAAACTGTTGTAAATCTTGCCACTGGACCCAGAGAGTGAGGTGGGTGACCTTGCACAGCCTTTCCTCACTTAAATCCAATTCACTGCAAGTCATGGCATCACCTTCTGATGTCATGGTCCTTTTCAAGAATAGACAATACATACATACATACATACATATGTGTATATACACACAAAAATACATAGATACACATATACACATAACTAGAAGGTAGACCTCTTTTCTCCTTTTCCATTTCTTTTTAATGTATTTTCTTTGCCCATCAGATTGTAGACTCTTTGAGAGTGGTGACTGTCTTTCTTTTTTGTTTGTATTTGTATCTCTAGCACTTGGCACAATGCTTGGCACATAATAGGTGCTCAATCAGTAGTTTATCAACTATTATTGACTCTATATTGATATAGAATTTGTCAACCATTTGGACCCAAAAAGTAGTTGTTAATGGTTCCATGTCAACATGATGGGTCTCCATTGAAATACTCCAAGCATCCATGCTTGGCCCTGTGTGTTTAACATTTTTATTAGATATCTGTAAAGCATTTATGTTTTATTCTTTGTGGGGCAGACAGGGTGGGGTGTCTTATGTCTGGGGCCAGACTTGGGCTTGGGGCCTCCTGGGTCCAGGGCTGGTGCATTGTCCATGGTGCCACCTAACTAACCCATGATGACATCTTTAAAATAGGGTTGAGGTGTAGGAGAAATAGACAGGGGGAGGGGGAAGGGGAGAGATGGTCTGGGGCAAGGTTTTTCACAAGAAGGAAACAAGAAAAAAGCTTATGGAGGGGAGGGGAATGGGGGAAGGAATTGGGGAGTGAGTGAACCTTAATATCATCAGAATTGGCTCAAAGAAGGACTAACATACATAATAAAGTAGGTATAGTAATATACTTTTGCCCAGAGGGAAGGGAGGGAGATGGGGGAGGGGAAGAGGGGAAGGAGGGAAGGGCAGATTGGAGAAGAGAGCAGTAAAAAGCAAAACACTTTATAGGAAGGTGAAGATGTTCTGCATAACTACACAAGTATGACATATTGAATTGCTTGATTTCATAGAGAGGGTTGAGGAGGGAGGGAAGAAGAAAATTTAGAACATAGAATTAGCTCAAAGACCTTAAACTCATCAGTGGAGGGAATAACATTCACACCCAGTTGGGAGGAGTAATCTATTTAACTCTACAGGAAAGTATGAGGGGAAGAGGATAAGGAAGGAAGGGTGAAAAAAAGGGAATGCAGAGTAGGGGAGGGGACAGTCAGAAGTAAAACACTTTTGAGGAGGAATAGGTAAAAAGAAGATAGAAAATAGAGTAAATATCATGGGAAGGGAATGGGATGGAGGGAAATAGTTATGATGATTGATTATAATGGCAAAACATATGGTACCTACTTTGCTGGGCTAATATACAGAAAATTCTTTGTCAAGTTTAAGGTATTTTATATAGGTTATGATGAACAGGATACTATCAGAAAAACCTGGAAAGACTTACATGAACTGAAGCTGAGTGAAATGTACTGTATACAAAATAACAGCAATAGTGTAAGATGATCTGCTGGGAAGCATGTGGTTATTTTCAGCAAGGTAATGATCCAACATAACTCTGAAGGACTTATAAAATTGGCAACCCATCTACAGAAAAAGAACTGATAGTATCTGAAAACAGATGGAAACACATTAAAAAAATTTTTTTTTCCTCTTTGACAATTCTTCAATTTGAAGTTTTGGGTTTTTTTTGGGACTGTTTTCTCTCACAACCTAGCTAATGTGGGAATGTTTCCCACGACTACTCATGTATAACTTATTTTGAAATACTTGAGTTCTAGTGGTTGGGGGGTGCGAATGGAGGAGGAAGAGAAGTTGGAACACAAATTTTTTAAAAAATTGATGTTAAAATTTGTTTTTACATATATTTTGGAAAATAAAATTCTATTCAATACAAAAACACATTTTTATTAGTGACTTGGACAAAGACAAAGGTATTATACTTATCAAATCTTCACGTGATACAGAGCTGAGAGGGGTGGCTAACACACTAGATGACATGATAAAGATCCAAAAAGATGAAAATGCATCAGAGCATTGGTCTGTATCAAATAATGTGAACTTTGATAGGAAGACACACTTGAGTACCAAAAAAAAAAAAAAAAATCAATTTCACAAGTATAAGATGGGGAAGGCATGGAGAGATATCTGAAAAAAGATCAAAGTGTTTTGTAGACTTCATGTTGAATAGGAGTTACCAACCCATTGTAGTATTCCCTCCTCCCTTCTCAAAAACAAAATGCTAATTTGATCTTGGGCTGAATTGAGAGACAGGGTTTTCAGGTGATGGTCTCATTATACTTTGCCCTTCTTGGGTCTTATCTGGGGGATTGTGCTTAGTTCTGGGCACCATGGTATTTTTATTCTATGTGTGTGTGTGTGTGGCAGTTGGGGTTAAGTAACTTGCCCAGGGTCACACAGCTAATGTCAAGTGTCTGAGGTCAGATTTGAACTTAGGTCCTCCTAACTCCAGGGCCGGTGTTTTATCCACTGCACCACCTAGCTACCCTGCCCACCATGATAAATTTAAGATGCATATTGTGAAATTGGAGGGTGCCTGAAGGAGGGCAACTAGGAAAATGAAGAACCTATGTGATGCATAAAATTTAATGTAGGTCCTAACCTAACCCCCCCAACCCCCATTTTGGGGGTGGGGGGAACTGGCTAAGATTTACTGATAAATTCAGCAAGAGTTCAGGATTTTAAGGATTTATTAAAGAGTAAAAAAACCACATGGGATCCCGTAATGCCAGAAAAGTCTATCTACTTTCTATCTATTTTCCTCTCTTTTTCTCTGTCTGCCTTTTCTCTGTCTCCCACCATGCGCCGGTTCCTGAACAAAAAGAGAAAGATCCAGCGAGCCAGCCTCAGCTTCCTACTTCCTGTTTCCCTCCCCAAAAGGGGATGTCCTTCAAGTTGATTGGTTGAGAGTAGTCTCCTGTTCATGGCACAGTCCACAGCCTCTGAGAACAACACCCCACTCAGGGTGTGGTCTCTATTTAATCATTCTTAAGTAGGTTCTCAGTAAGTTTCTCAGTCTCACCCAGTTCAATCAATTCCTAATCAGGTGGGGCCCCTGAGCATCTGCCAAATCCCATTATTTTATCACACCTATGAGGATCAGTTGAAATATTTATCATGTTTAGCCATGAAAAAAACGTGGGGAGCACTTGATAGTTGTCTTCAAGTTACTTGAAGGGTTGTCATGTAGTTGAGATATCCTGGTCTGTTACACTTAACCCCAGAGGGCAGAACCCTGAGTAATGTGGAAGTTACAAAGAAGCTCATTTAGGCTTGGTGTCAGCAGAACAAAACAAAAGCTTCCTAAGAATGAGAGTTGTCCCAAAGTACAATGACCTGTCATGAGAGGTGGGAGGTCCCTTCCACCCCCTCCTTCCTTTGAGGTCTTTTTTTTTTCTTAATTTTTTTGTGGGGCAATGAGGGTTAAGTGACTTGCCTAGGGTCACACAGCTAGCAAGTATCAAGGGTCTGAGGCCAGATTTGAACTCAGGTCCTCCTAAATCCAGGGCCAGTCCTTTATCCAATGTGCCACCTAGCTGCCCCTTCCTTTGAGGTCTCTAAGCAGAGGGGGGATGATGACTTGTCAGGTACATTATAAGGGGAGATTCCCTCTTGTGTAGGGGTTGGACTAGGTGGCCGAAGTCCCTTCCAACTTTTAAAATCTGTGATAATGTAAGTCTGTTACCTGGGCTCCAACAACTGTGTCTTTTCCTCCTCATGTGATCTTTGGTGAGTCCCTTAAACTCCTTAGACCTTAGTTTCCTCATCTGTAAGATGAGGGCATTAAAGTGGACAGCCACTGAGGTCCTTCTCATTCTAGACTGATGGTTCTATGTCTATAATGCTCTGAGTCTTTCATCCTATCAATACTATGCAAAGATAAGTGCAAAAATCTCTTGGTTTCACATTTTTCTTTTTCTTTTGTCAAATGAGAGGTTTGGACTAAATGACTTCCAAGGACTCCTTCATGGGTGGAACCTAAAATCATAGAAATATTAGGGTTATGAAAGGGGAAGCCCAAACTTGCCAACTGATGAGCTGCATGACTAACCTAGATCATTCAGCTTGGAAAATCAAGACTGCTCCAAGAACAACTTTGGAGACGGTGGGCCACTGAGCTAACTTCTATTTCATTTTGGCTAAAGGGACTGTGATTGGCCTTGATACAGTCTTCTCTATATGGAAGCTGTTGGCACTAAGGAAAAAGAAACTGTTTTAGCCATTGCCCTTCATTGACCATGCCTGTTGGCTTTCTGGGTTGGTTCCCAGCCTTTGCAAGATAAGCACTGTCCTCTCTGGGTCTTAAATAATATTCTCTATTTTTTATTTAATGAGTGTCCAGCTATGCCCAGGGGTGTTTAGAGCCAATTCACTGATGACTGATGTAATTAGAGTTCATAGAGGTACTCAATAATTTGTCAGTCTTTTAAAAAATAAATGCAACAGCCCTTACATTCAAATGAATGCTATCCCAGCATGGTGTAATGGAAAACACTCTAAATATGTCTTCCCAGGCCTGGGGAGTTCAAGCTCTGCTGCTTACTATTTGTGTGACCCTCAATAAGCCACTTAACCTCAGTTTCCTTATTTGAAAAAAATGAGCGAGGTAGACCAGATGACCAAAAGAATCATCTCACTTTATCTAAATCTATGGTTCCTTTAAATCATTGGAGAATTAATTCTAATGTTCAACATGACCTGGGAACTCTGGTTTGAGGACTCCATTCAAACCTGGGGCATCCTGTTATGTTCAAGGATGACATATCTTTTAGAACAATACATAACATTTGTATGTGCAAAGCACTTTACATATCTTCCCTCATTTGATCCTCACAACAGCTTTGGGAGGTAGGTGCTGTTATTATCCCCATTGTGTAGATGAAGAAAAAAATGAAAGGTTTATTGACTTGCCCAAGGTCCCACAATTAGTAAATGTCTGAATCAGGATTTGAACTCAGCTCCTCATAACTCCAAGTCTAGTTTCCTATCCATTATCTTACCTCAATGCTTCTTTTTATCTACAGACCTGATTTCTGTAAATAGCCAAAAGTCATTCAGAACCCCATAGGGTGTATAAGGTGGGTGATTAACCCAAAGAATCCTGATCATAGTCTAAATCAAGCTTTGTCTACAAAATAAGACTGATTTTCTGCTGAGGTCTGTAAATTGCCTCTGAAGGCAATTTTCAAAGAGGGACTTGTAAATTATTTTGAGAAAGGAACCATAATGATAATGATGGAATAATAATGTCCATGTTGATGATGATCATAATAAGTATTCACTCCCAATTCAGGGGAAAAGGAAGAGAAGGGAATGGGCTTTTATTAAGTGCCTATTATGTGCCAGACAATGGACTAAGTGCTTTCCAAATATTATCTCATTCATACTCACAACAACCCAAGGAGGTAGGTGTTATTATTATCCCCACTTTACAGTTAAGGAAACTGAGGCAGACAGTGGTTAAGTGACTTTCATTTTGAGAAGAATTTATTAAGTGTCTACTATGTGCAAAGGGAGAGATAGCCTGGTACAGTGAACAAAGGATCGGCTAAGTGGAATAAGGCATTTTCTACTCAACAACCCTTTGAATAATTGACAGTCCCTGAGTTTCCTCTAGGCAAACCGTCTCCTGTTCCTTCATGCAATTTCTACATATGATCACAACAATAGAGCTGTAAGGAATCTCAGAGACCATCTTGTCTAACTCCCTCATTTAATAGATGAGGAAACTGAGGCCAAGGGAGATTAAATGGAAAGGTTGTATGTTCTACCTCCCCCAGTGAATTCCATCCTTGTCACCTCCTCTCCAAAATATGGTATCCAGTGGGGCCCGATATTCCACATGTAATTAACAAGGTTCAGAACCCTTAGCATAAAGGATAGGTTCAAGTCTTGTCTCTAACATGTCCTGGTTGTGCAAACTGAAAGTGGGCCCCTCAGTAGCCCAATTGTTGTTCATTCATTTTAGTTGTGTCTGATTCTTTGCCAGCCCATTTGAGGTTTTCTTGGCAGACACTAGAGTAAGTTTGCCATTTATCCAGCTCATTTTACGGATGAGAAAACTGAAGCAAACATGGTGAAGTGACTTGCCCAGGGTCACATGGCTAGTAAGTGTCAGAGGCAGGATTTGAATTCAGGAATATATCTTCTTCACTCTAGGCCTAACACTCTATACACTATGGTACCACCTAGTTGCCCCAGGCAGTGGCCCAGGCAACTCTTCAAGACTATAGGTTCCAGGGGCAGCTAGGTGGCGAAGTGGATAAAGTACTGGCCCTGGATTCCGGCCTGACACTTGACACTAGCTGTGTGACCTTGGGCAAGTCACTTAACCCTCATTACCCCACCAAAGAAAAAAAAAGACTATAGGTTCCAGAAAAGGTTTATGATCTGCATCGGTAGGAGGCATTTCTTAACCAGAATCTTTCCCCCATACATTTATATATCAATATAATTCAAGTCTAGACCAAGTTAAAATTAAAAGGGGCAGGGGACAACATTAGCTTGTTTGGTAGCTATGACAAACTCAAGCTAAGCTTGGAGAAGACAAAACTTTTAGGCCTTTATCATATGAATTGCTGTCTAGCCATTTCTCATCTGTTCCCCTGTCCTCATTCTATTTTAACCTAAGAACAAGACTTTAACAGGATGAAATTTTAATAGCAACAAAGACTCAAGGCTGTGGTTCCAGCATGAGTTATTTTGGGGTCTTAATTCTTTCATCCATCCTAGCTGTTAACAAGTTCTTAAGTCAGAGAGGGTCACCAAAATATACCAACCCTGTATCATGGGCCAAGAAACTAGCTGCTTTTAAAAATATGTGTTTTAAAATATGCATTTAGTCTTTCTGCTTAAGTACTCAAGTCAAAATGTCATCTCAAACTTGGAATCATTGGTTTAGTACTAGAAAGGACCTCAGGATCATCTAGTCCAATCTTTTCATTTTACCAGTAAGGAAGCTGAATCTGAGAGAAGTGAAGAAATTTCCCCAAGATCACATAGGTGGTAAGTGGTAGAACTAGGACTTGAACCCAGATCTGCTGATTCCAAAGTCAACACTCTTTGAACTGTATCACACTGCTCTGCCAAGCAAATAGGACATGCCATCATCTCACATAAATTGATGCCTATTGCCCAATGTAATGCATGGCCCTTTTTGTTATTGCTGTTGAGTCATTTTTCAGTGTGCCAGACTCTTTGTGACCCCATTTGGGGCAAAGATTACTGGAGTGGTTTGCCATTTCCTTCTCCAGCTCATTTTATAGATGATGTAACTGAGGCAAACGGCTAAGTGACTTGCCCAGGGCCACATAGCTAGTAAGTGTCTGAGGCCAGATTTGAACTCATATCTTCCTGACTCCAAACCTAGTGCTCTATCCACTGTGCCCACCTAGCTGCTCAAATACAATGTTTTTAGTACCTTTCAATTTAATATAAGAAGCAGTAGCTTTAAATGACTCATCAGCTGACCTTCTGGCAATGACACATGCACATTAATAGCCAGTTGTATTCTTCACCTGACATCAGAGAAGCATCATGGTATAGTCCAAGGAGTAAAAGATCTGGGTTCAAATCCCAGCACTGACACTTCTGGCGTAAATTGCTTGTTGAGTAAATTACTCCTTGTGTAAATTATGTAACTTATCTGAACTTCAATTCCTTCCTCTATAAAATGCAGGGCTTGGATCAGGTGGCCTTTTAAGGTCGGTCCCAATCTATGTCCTAAGAATAGATAGTCTCTAAGGTCCCCTTCAACTAGGCTCCTATGATTCAGTCAAATCCACAATAGCAGGAAGAGGAGGATGGGAATGCTGACAGACTCCAATAATTTCAAAATATTTTCATCTCTTTAATTTTACATCTTGAGCTTGTGCCAATGGCCAAAGGGCAGAATCAGGGCATACAATCATGCCAGCATGCAATTCTTCTCCCCTCCCCAATTTAATAAGAAATACACTTTCTGAAATATGCTGAAAAGCAGGGGGCAGGCATCATAAATCAAGAGGAAATGTCAACAGAGAATTTACTGACAATTGAGCTAAGTTCCTAAGAAAAGAATTGTTTAAATTAAATGTCAGTTCCCTTCTATAAATATCCTTTGTCCAGCTGGTATTCAGTTGACGTGTGGTTGTATAAAAATTCACATTACCAGCATGCGAAAATCCCTTCTTTTCCTCACATTCTCCACCTGCTTCCCAGCAACCTCTCTACCCACTTGTTAGAAGCACCCCAATGTTAGGATGAAGTCTGGAGGCACTTGGGTCCATTCAAATCACACCTCAGATACTTTTGTGAGAAGATTGGACCAGATGGCCTTTGATATCCCTCCTAGCTTGAGATCGATGACCATAGGACCACTCTCTGTGCTCCTAAACTCCTCAGGTTTTTGCAAAGGAAGTCCTTTGATAACTATAGAAAGGTGACTTGTTCCTATCAGAGATTTGGTGCTGTAAGGACACTGGGAACTATTGATTCAAAACATTTCATTTTACAGAAGGGGAAAGTAAGTTTGGAGAGAGGAAGGTCCCACAAGTAGTAACTGGTAGAGGTCGGGTTTGAACCCTTGATCTGGGGTTCACTTTTTCCATTTTTTGGAAAATCATCATTCTTGCCCATTTTCAAGGTTTTCTATGAAACCTTCCTCTTTACTTTCTCCCCTCAATCAGATATTAATTCTCCCTTATCAGAACTCAGAGAACATTATTTATTCTAATTTGCCATTTATTTCTTCTCATAGGTGATGGGATAAGCCCCTTCAGCCTTCCTTCTCCAACTGTGGGGCAGTCATGACCATGCATACCACTTAGATAAGCACTACCTATAATCCTTCTGTTAAGGTGGAAGACCCTTGGGCATTTCCATCTGCCCTAAAGACCACTGTGTCTTGCCATTTGGTATGCTGCTATGCACTCCAGATCTCTGGCATTGCCATCTGATCTGATGATGTATTTTAAAGGCCTCTGGGCCATGCCTGTCACCTTCCTACAGAATCCTAAGGATCACCGGCTTTGTCATTCTCCCTCCAGCTAACCCTTTCCCCAAGTTTTATCTCCCCAATTAGAATGTGAGTTCCTTGACAACAGGGTCTACCACCACTTAGCACAGTGCTTGGCAAACAGTATTATTTAATAAATGTTTTCCTATTCATTTATTTCTAATAATTGACATGCATATCAACTATGTTGGCAGAGAGATTCATGTCAGGCATAGGAAGGATGTCAGCAAAGGGACAGAGGTATGAAAATACTGAGCCTACTTAGGCTCAGCCTACTTTGGGTGAAAAGCAGAGTTTGTGGAGGTCAGCTATATGAGCTAAAGCTGGAAATGTCAGATGGTGCCAGGTTGTGGAAGCCCTTGGATGCCAAGCAAAGAGAACCGTGGAAGTATCAGTATCAGAAGAGTGAAAACACACAGGTATGAAATCCACCAGTGGAAAGGGTTTCCTCAGAAGCTGGTGAGTTCTTTGTCACTGGGGCTGCTCAAGCAACATCTGGATTAAAGAGGGACCCCTGGTGTGTATAGAGGAAATAGTCCTTGTATCCATTGGTTGTGGTTAATCTTATTGCTTTTACTGAGGGAAGGAGCTGCAGGATTACTTTGCTCACCATATTTCCTTGGCTGTTTGTTCATGCTTCTCACGTCTGTGTCTCTATTTTTCAAACAAGCCTGTTCAGGTAGCAGATACAGCAGGGGTCTTTCTCGTCTTCTCCATCCTCTGCACTCAGAAACCCCACAGAAAATCTCAAATAGCACACTTGAGTAATCAGGCAAAACCTGATTCATTCCCATGGCACAAAGTGAGAACAATCACAGATTTCCCAAGGAACGACATTGTTCTCTTTAGGTACCAGACATCTGAGCAGAACAGGAACCTGGAGAGATTTTGTGACCCCTTTTCTTTTGGGGATGATTTAGAATTTTGGCTGTCAGAAGAGCCCTTAGGGTAGCTCCTTCCTGGGGAGCAGGGGCATAGGATAGCAAGAATTGTGGTACCTGCTCTGGGTCTCATGCTTTATTTAGTAGGGGATCCTGGGTTCCTGGTGCTTGGGTAGTGACTCAAAGAGGCAGCCAGTGAGGGAGGCGGAGGTGACTGTCATCTGATTTTTTAAAAAACCAAAAGAGAAGAACTTGACATCACATTGAATGTTAGATCTAGAACCTCAGTGGTCTTCTCGTTCAGCCTGTATCCAACTATATCTCTAGCAAGTGGCCATCCAGCTTCTTCATGAAGACTTCCAGTGACAGGAAACTTGATCCCATTATGGATGGCCCATTGCATTTCTAGCTAGTTCAGAGTGTTAAAAAGTTATTCCTTATATTGAACTGAAACTTGCCCCTCTGCTCCTCTCTCTGTCCTCTGGGGCCAAGTTGAATACATTTAATCTCTCTTCCACATGATAGATTTTCAAGGAACCAAAGACAGCTGGCTATCATGCACATCACTTCCAAACTCTTCCCTTCTTCAGGGCAAGGATCCCTAGTTTCTTCAACTAATCCTCATTTAGCATCAATTGTACTCACAAGCTCATCATGTTGGCCATCCTGCTCTGGACTTGCTCTAGTTAGAACATAAAACTTAGAGCTACAAGTGACTGAAGATCATCTCCAATTTTGTTTTATAGATGAAGAACCAAATCTCAGAAAGGTAAATATATATTTACACGTGGTCCCACATTTAAAAAAATAGCAGGGCTGGTAGTCTAACCCCAGTCTTCTGACTCCTAACCCAATTCCCTTTCTACTACATCATACACATTTTGTCAATGACCTTCCTAAAATAAGGTGTCCAGAACTAAACCTAATATTCTAGCTGTGATTTGACCAGGCAAGAGCACAGCAGATTGACCATTGCATTCATTCAGTACTCTATGTTTCTTTTAAGGCTGGCTAATGTGACATGAACTTTTTTGACTGACATGTTGTGCCACTGAATCATATTGAGCATGGAGTCCACTAAAACTGCCAGATCTTTTTCAGATGAATTGTTGTCTAACCACACTTCCCACATCCTTTACTTGTTTTTTGAACCCATAAGGGAAGGCTTTATATTTACTCCAATGGAACTCTGATCTTATCCACTTGGGTATTTCCTCTGATGATTCAAATCACAACCTGTTCAAGCCTACCCACCCTGCTCAATTCTCATCTATTTCTTTTTATAAGTTTATCCAAAGGTATACATTCCATATATCTTTTAAAAGTTCTTTTGATATCATAAATGTACCAGTAAGACAAAAGGGTGGTCCGTTGGCTATCTCACAATCTAACCACATGGTCTGCTCATCCTTTGTCAGTTGTACACTTCTTTGATGACGTCCTTTATGCTAATTCTACAGCATCATGGGCTGTAGTCTACTCATATCCATCATATTCTTATCCAATGCCCTTTGAAGGTAAGACAACTTCCGTGCTTTGGCGACAGTAGACTTTATGTTTATTCTTCTTACATTTCACTGTATTAGATCCAGCTCCACATTATTTATATGTAATCAACCCCTGAACTCCTATGACAATATTATTATAATCATCATAATTAATAACTATAATTCTATATGATAGAACTATAATGAATAATTGTAGCTCCTGTTTAAATAGCATGTTAAGGCTTTCAAAATGTTCTTTATATTAAGTAATTTGACCTTCACAACAATACTGCAAGGCAAATACTTTTATTTCCACTTTCCAGTTTAAAAAAAACAAACAGTGACTTAAGATCACAGCCATTCAATGGCAGAGCTGTGAGTAAAGGATCACAGAATTGGAATTGGCAGGAATTTTAGAGATCTTCTGGTCCAATCCCCCCATTTTACAGGTGAAGAAACTGAGGTCTGGAGAGATAAAATGGCATATGTCAGGTCACACACGTGGCAAGTAACAGAGTTAGGAAATTGATCCAGTCTCTGACTCCAACTACATATACTGATTCCCAATCCATTTCTCTTTTCACTAGTGCAGACTTTTTTCCATCCTATATAACCACAGTTACTGGTGATATCTTTGATGCTAATTCATTTTATTGCTGTTTTGGGGATAATTGCGTTTAGCACGTTTTTTTTTTACAGGGCAATGAGGGTTAAGTGACTTGCCCAGGGTCACACAGCTAGTAATTGTCAAGTATCTGAGGTTGGATTTGAACTCAGGTCCTCCTGAATCCAGGACCAGTGCTTTATCCACTGCATCACCTAGCTGTCCCCTCTTTGATGCTAATTCAAATGGCATTTCTTAATTTTTGTTCTCTCTGCAGCTTTTGACACTGTTTGGCACCCATTCCCCAGGATACTTCTTCACCTCATCCCTCAACCTCTGGCCTTGATTTCTAAGACACTGTTTTTCTCTCTCTTTCTCTGTCTGTCTGTCTCTCCCTCCCTATTTGTCCTCTTTCCCCTCAAATCTTTTAATGATTTATAATTCCTTTCCTGACATCTAAACATAGGTGTTTTTAAAAGCTCTTTCCTGGGCCCTTCTCCTTTCTTTCTCTTGATGACTTCATCATGGTCAATGGTCATGAGTCAATTATCATCTCTATGAAAATGATCCTCAAATCTGTATTTCCAGTCCTAATCTCTCTCTCAAACTTCAGTCCTCCAGCACTTTGAATTCAACATGTCCACCACATAAGTTTATATCATCCTTTCCCCCAAACTTCTTTCTGTTGAGGGTACCAGCATGTGCTTCCAGCAACCCAGCTTTGTAACCTAGTAGTTAATCAACCTAGATTCTTCCCTCTCCCTTGTTCCTCGTATCTAATCAGTCATCAGATCTTGTTGCAGTGCTGTCTCATATCCATTATCTTCTCTTGACTTTCATGGCTAGTTCAAGTCCTCTCACCTTGACCATTGTTGTTGTTGTTGTTGTTTTTGCTTAGCCATTTCAGTCATGTCCAACTTTTTGTGATCCCATTTGGGGTTTTCTTGGCAGAGATACTGGAGTGGCTTGCCATTTCCTTCTCCAGTTCATTTTTCAGATGAGGAAATGAAGGCAAATAGGATTAAGTGACTTGCCCAGGGTCACACAGCTGGTAAGTGTCTAAGGCTGGATTTGAAGATGAGTATTCCTGACTCCAGGCCTCACTTGCCACCTCACTGGCCATTATAACCATCTCTCAATTAGCCTCTAGTTTCCTGTCCTTACCCACTCTTAAATCTATCCTCCACAAAACTGTCAAAGTAATTTTCCTTTGGCAGAAGTCTGAACTCATTACTCCTTTGCTCAAAAAGCCTTATTGCCTTGAGAATAAAAACCCACATTCTTCAGTCCAGCATTTTAATCCCTATCCAGTCTGAGCCCAGCCTCCCATTTCCAATCTTATTGCATGTAATCTAGGTTCTAGGTGTTCTCTGAGCTCACTACTCTATCATGTCCCTATGGGAACTTTTTCATTTCTGTCTCTCACTTTTCTCTTCCTTGAAGGATCATATCAGGGCCACATCCTCCATGAAACTTTCACTGACTCCCACAAGACTTAGCATTCTCTGCTTCCTCAAGTCCTCCCGTATTTATTTGTCAGCATGCACATTGTACCCTATTCATAGCATGTAGTCTAACCCCAGTCTTCTGACTCCTTGAAGACCTTTCCTCACAACAACCCTGGGGATGAGTCTTGTTATCTCCATTTTGCAGAAAAGGAAACTGAGGATCCAAGATGTCAAGTCATTTGCCCATCAACACACAACTAGTTAAGTGGCCAAGCTAACGTTTGCACTTGCATCACCTGACTCCTATTTTTATCGAGGCTGGAACCACTTCCTGCATTTGCAGCCTCAAGATGGGACACAAACACACAAAAAGCAGAAGATGAAAACAAAATAGGGTGTGGACATAAGAGGAAGCATCATTTGCTGGTCTAAAAATTAACCGATGCATTGCTAGCCTTTCTTGTGGGTAAATTATCGAATCCCAAACCTAGTTCCCCCACAGTGTTGCAGTGGATATTAAGGCCAAGGGGAAAAAACCCCAAATGCCCTCTTCTCATAATTGAATGGTGACAACTCTTTCCTATTAAATCTGAGGTCCCCTTGATCTTTTTTTTTTTTTTTTTTTTTGCAGGGCAATTGGGATTAAGTGACTTGCCCAGGGTCACACAGCTAGTTAGTGTTAAGTGTCTGAGGCCAGATTTGAACTCAGGTACTCCTGAATCCAGGCCCGGTGCTCTATCCACTGTGCCATCTAGCTGCCCGGTCCCCTTGATCTTAATCCTGATGTCTAGTGGTTCTCTTGGTTCACCTGAATTAACCCTACTGGATTCTAAGGGGAACACTACAGAGCCTATTGTATGCTAGGCACTGTGCTAAGATCTTTTTATAAATATTATCTCATTTGATCCTCACAACAACTCTTCAAGGTGGGTGCTATTATTATAGCCATTTTATGTGGAAACTGAGACAGAGGATAAGTGACTTTCCCAGGGTCTTTATAGCTATTAAGTATCTGAGGCCAGATTTGAACTCAGATTTATCCTAACTACAGGCTTAGTTCTCTGTCTACTGTGCTACCAGCTTCCTCTAATTCTAATTATAAAAACAATAAAAACCTCACAATTTTACAATAATAATTTATATCTTAACCCTGTACAATTTAGGAGATAGCATTAAGAGTTACAAAGCACTTTTCTCAAAATCACCCTGTGAAGCACATATACTATTAAGTCTCTTTTTTGCAGATGGGGAAAACTAAAGAACGGAGAGGTTAAGTGACTTGCCCATGGGTACACGGCTGGTAAGTGTTAAAGCCAGGATTTGAATGCAGGTCTTCTGATTTCAAATCCATGACCCCTTTCAGGATGGTGGAGATCAACATGGTTCACTTCAGAAAGGTTCATTCCCCTTTAACTGGGCTATGCTTTTTTTTTTGGCGGTGAGGCAATTGGGGTTAAGTGACTTGCTCAGGGTCACATGGCTAGTAAGTGTCAAGGGTCTGAGGCCAGATTTGAACTCAGGTCCTCCTGAATCCAGGGCCAGTGCTCTATCCACCTGGGCTATGCTTTTTAATCCAGGAGTTTTTACCTCTGCAGAACATCCTTAAGAACCTCAATCAATTACTATAAATTTCTCCAAAATCCCTATAAGGATTTCTCATGTTTAGAAATAGCTTTCTCCAGATTCCACCTATACTTTTTTCCGGGCCCCTTCAATCCCAGAGGTTGGGTACTGTTCTCTCCGTTCCCATACAATAATATCTTTATCTTCTGGTTGCTGCTGTTGCACAGAGGGGATCAGTTGCTTTTGGGGAAAGACAGAGATACTTCCTGATGGTTGGATTTATAAATGACAGGCAGGGTTTTTCTTGGCAGAGAGACTGGTAGTTAATCAACCTGGATTCTTCCCTCTCCCTTGCTCCTTATATCTAATCAGTCATCAAATGGGGAAACTGAGGCTTGCTTTAGTTTAGTAGCTCTAAGCTGCAATGTGCTTACAGCTAATAAACTCTCCTTCCAAGTCTGGCATCAATATGGTGAACCCCCTGGGAGTGGAGGGCCATCACACTGATTATAGTAGGACAAACTGGCCCTGGGTCAGAAGTGGTACAGGTTAAAGGTTTGGTGTTTATTAGTCTTGGAAATGGGCCAGGGAATGGCTGCCGCTCTTTCAGTCCCAGAAAGATGGGGAGAACCAGTCATTCTCCCCCAAAGCAAAAGCAGAAACAAACAACACTCCCTCCAAACAACACATCCAAATCCCAATGTCATAAGCCCCTTAGTGCACCAAACTTCTCTTCTGGTTTGATTTTTCTGTTCCAGGAAGGATCAGTAGGCTCAGCTATATGTTCCCATCTCAATACTATTGTAACCTGGGTTGTGCTATTTTGAGTAAACTGAGAAAATGGAGAACTTAGAAATTTGAATGTATTGTGACCCAATAGGGCCAAGTAGGTGGTTTCTTCTCAGAAGGGAGATAGTTTATTTAGGTCAGTGGTGGAGCAAGGGGAAGGTCTGTGAACTTAGTATATTTTGATACATATATTTCAATATAATTGGTTTCCCTTGTAATCCTAGATGTTTTCTTTTATGCATTTAAATATTTTTGAACAAATAGATTCTTGTCCCCCACCCTTGTTTTTTGATCTCTTTGGGATACAGTGGTAATATTGCTGGATCAAAGGGTATGCACAGTTTTATAGCCTTTGGGCAAAATTGTATGCATTTAATGTTGCCAAAGGGGCTCAGGACACAAACAAGGTTAATGATTTCTTGTTTAGGTGAGCCTTGTAAATTCTAGGAGAAGGAATTTCTGTTTAAAACCAAAATTTCTGCTGTTTTTTTTTGTATATTTCAATATTCTAAGAAGTTATGTTTTCATCAATGTAGGTGCTGCCTATATCGATCATGTTAATTCCCATCCTTTTACAATTTAGGAGATGGCCTTTGAGAGTTGCAATAGTCACAAGAATTCACTGCCTTGCCTTTGGGCCAATCTGTTAGTCATTCAATTATTAAGCATTTATTAAGCACCTACTATGTGACAGGCTGTGTTGGGTACTAAGGATACAAAGAAAGATAAAAAGACAGTGCCTGCTCTTGAGGACCTCACAATCCAATGGGGGAGACAACAAGAAAATAATGTACAACCAAGCTACAAAAATTGGATAAAAACAGGGAGGATACTTCTCTGAACACAGGCAGTCTAGGCTTCAGGTGA
Source organism: Dromiciops gliroides (assembly GCF_019393635.1). NCBI lineage: Eukaryota > Metazoa > Chordata > Mammalia > Microbiotheria > Microbiotheriidae > Dromiciops > Dromiciops gliroides. The sequence goes on from NC_057861.1 coordinate 708,659,056, forward strand.
CAAACATGGAGCTTCCTCACTGTGACTATTCTTGAAACTGTTTCTTCTTGGTAAGATCTGCCTAACCTGGTACATTGTTCACATGGCTTATAAGCACCCAAGGTTACTTGCAGGCCACAAGGAGGCATCAGAGGGTATTCAGTGTGGGATCTATTCTCAACTCATGAAATTGCTGCTCTCAAGTTTCAGGGGAAAGGAGATCAGGGTTATTTTGCCAAGTTGGTGGGGAAGTTAATTTCCATGCCTCAGTTGAGTACCAGCCCATTGAAGATGTCCTTGGCACACTGAACTGGGTCACAAGGCAGGTGGGTTTCCAATTCCCATTGACTTTTCCCAGAAAGCTGAACAGGAAGGAAGATACAACACTGGTCTTGCAGCTACTTTCATGGTGACTATCTTGAAGTCTTATTGCCTAACTCAGTACTTCACTGGAAGGTTATTCACTTCCCCTACACTGGGAATACAAAGATGAAATTTGTGCCAATGGCTCATGACATTCCCATCGTCTACCTCGATCCTACCCCATTGTTCAAAGTACAGCTTAAATTCTGTCTCCTCCATGAAGCCTTCTCTGATTATTTCAGTCTTCTTTGGGTTCCCTTTCTAGGGAGTTAGAGGTTCAAGAGATTTAGAGCTAGTAGATCATGCAGTCTAAAACCTTCATCTAGTTATTACCCTACAATTTAGTAGCCAGTTTCATAGTCATGTACTTTAATGGTTTCATGGATATTGCCTTTTTCTTTCCAACTAGATAAGAAGCAGTGTGGAGGGGTTACAGTGGTTAGAGCACTGAACTTGGAGTGAAGAAGACCTGAGTTCAAATATGGCCTCAGATAATTACTACTTGTGTGACTCTGTGCAAGTCACTTAACCTCTTTTGTTCCAGTTTCCTCAACTGTCCAATGGAGATGATAACAATGCCTACTTCAAAGGCTTGTTGTAAGAGTCAAATAAGATCAGATTTATAGAGCAATTTGCAAACCATCAAGTGCTAGATAAATGCTCAACCATTATGACAAACTTCTGTTTATAAGAATCATTAGTTCTACTACTAGAAGGAAGGAAACAAACATTTCCTAAGCACCTACTATGTGCCTTACACTTTAATCTAGAAGGGAATTTAGGGACCAAAATGCTCATCCCTCCCACCTTTTTTTTTTTTTTTTTTTTACAAACGAGGAAGCAGATTGCAAGTAGAAAAGTGACTCATCCAAGATCAAACAGCTAGTAATTCGTGGGGTTGAGATTTAACCAAGTTTCTGGGCTCTCAGTGAAGTACTATCCAAAGTTCTTTCTTATGGATACTTTCATAGTCTTAAGATAGTTAAAGATACTTCTTGTTGAAGACCAAGGGTCTTGTTAAGCACTCATTGATTGATTGTATTTAAAAAAATTTTTTTTAAGTGAGGCAATTGGGGTTGACTTGCCCAAGGTCACACAGCTAGTAAGTGTTAAGTTTCTGAGTCCAGATTTGAACTCAGGTACTCCTGACTCCAGGGCTGGTGCTCTACCCACTGCGCCACGTAGCTGCCCCGATTGTATTTTTTTATCCAAGGAACAAGAGGAATTTTTTTTTTCACCTAAAGGTTGAAGCAAGCCACCTCTCTCTTCCTCAGAAAACTTCTCAAGATTGGGGGGTCTGTAAAGTCCTCAGCATCTCTGACTAAATTCTTGGGGACCCAACTTTATAGTGGAATAGAAAGAGAGTTGCATTTGGAGGCAGAGAACCTAGGTTTGAGTTTAGTCTCTATATTGGTACTGTGCTAAGTGCGTTTTACAGAAATTATCTCATTTGATCCTTAAAACAACCCTGTGAGGTAGGTGCTATTTTAATATCTATTTTACAGTTGGGGAAACTGAGGCAAAAAGTAGTGGAGTGACTTTTCCAAGATCACACAGGTAAGAAGCACCTGAGGTCAGATTTGAACTTAGGTCTTCCTAACTCTGAGTTTAGTGCCCTATTTTGTTGTGCCACCCACCCACCTACCTCAATGGAAGAAGTGTCCTCCCCTGAGGTTCTTTACAACTTAAGATCGATCACCTGATTTTTAAGGTGCTTTCCAGTTTTTAAATCCACTCAATTAAGATGGTGAAGGGTCTTACATTGATGCCACGTAAAGACTGGTTTAGTTGTAAGAAAAGATGATTTAGGGGAAAGCTGATGGTATCATAGAAGATTTGAAGGGGAGTCATATGGAAGAAGGATTAGACCTTTTCAACTTGGTCCCAGAGGGAGAATAGGGTCACTCAGTAAGATGTGGTTCTAAAGGGGAATTGAACCGTATAGGACCCTGAAGAAAGGGATAAGCTACTAAGGGATGGTATCAGGCTGCTCCTTTTCCTGGGAGGATCCCAGAGAATCTAAGGGTTGAGAGGGACCCTTGGGATCTTCTGGGGGATAAGTAAAAGGTTTTGGTTTCTCAATGTTCTTTGGAAAAAAGGTGCTGTCTGAGTGACTCTGGCATATAAGCAAATGAGTCACTCCCTGTATTTCCCCTCCCCCTCTTGCTCTGTATGAGGACATGAAGCCAGTCATGATTTGGCATAGTCAGGTGCTTGCGTGTCATCAGTGGTGCATATTACTCTATGAGAAAAGCTAGCAGTCTCTTTGTTCTTTTGACTGTCTCATCTCCCCCTCCCCCTCCTAGCATCAGCCCTAACTCCAGCTATTCTTTTTCTGATGAATGGCTGAGACTGGTCAGAGAGAAAAGAAGTGGTATCTTATCCAGCTTCCACATGGAAGAACCTGCTTCTCTTTGGGTCTCTCCTGACTCTTGGTTTCCCATATGGTGTTAGGTCTCAACATGTCACAGACATAGTGAACCACAGAGCTAAGACTTGGCATGGGCCTCAACTGAAGTTAACAGGGAGGCAGTGTGGCCCTCTAAAGAGCTCTGGCTTTGGAGTCTGAGGACTCGAGTTCAAATCTGAGTGTCCTTGGGCAAGTAGTTCACAGTTTCTCCAACAACCAAATGAGCAGATTAGACTATCTGGCCTCTGAAGTTTCCATCTCAGTTCTGGATTTCTTATCATGTAAGTATTTATTTATTTATTTGTTTTGTTTTGTTTTCGCAGGGCAATGAGGGTTAAGTGACTTGCCCAGGGTCACACAGCTAGTAAGTGTCAAATGTCTGAGGCCAGATTTGAACTCAGGTCCTCCTGAATCCAGGGCCGTGCTTTATCCACTGCACTACCTAGCTGTCTCTAAGTATTTATTTTGTGCTGACTATGTTCCTGGCACTGTGTTGGGTGGTAGGGATTCAAAGACAAAAAAAGAAAGACTTCCCCTCCAATCTTTAAGGACATCACATTCTACTGGAGAGATCCAACACGCACATGCATGAGAGAACACAAAATATACACTCAATAAAGATGGAGTTCAGAGAGGTAAATAATCAGAGGGATCAGGAAAGACCAAAGGCACTGGAACTCATTATTCCAAGAGGATTCAGATAAGAACCAGAGACAGGAATATGTTTTAGAATGGAACTAGGGAGTGAAGATGGTCATAGGGATGGAGACTGACAATAGGAAAGAGAGAAATGGGGAGAATTGATATAAAGGAGACCTGGGGTTCAGAATGGACATGGGGATTGCAAACCTATGGGGATCTGGATTGAGCATGATAAATAAGGCTGGGCACTGAGGAAGAAGATGAAGACAACAGCTGGGATTGACCATGGGAAAAACTGGGGAAGAGGACTAAGATCTGAGGATGGAGACCAGTGTGCAATAAAGAGTAAACCCCACTGTCTATTTGCTTAGCTCAAGTTAGGTCCTGAGAAATGGACCAATGACTGAACTGTTTGGGGCCATATTTTTAGCTCTATGTCTTAGGTAATTTCATAACTATTCAGAGGCTTCATGGCAACAGATGAAATGAGAGACTATTAGCTGCCTCCAACGAACACTTATTCATTCATTTTAATATTGATTGAACACCTGCTATGTACAAAGCACTGTGGTAGGATCTGAGGGAGATGGCAGATATATTTCCATTCAGAAGTGATGGTGTGTCAGTGAAGCAAAAACAGACAGGTGGGATTACAACAGGGCAACATGACCTCATCTGGCAAAATTCTCTTGAAAGAATTGTGAATGAAGCATTCATCACTATGTGCCAATGGTGTGTTACTGCTAACCACTGGAGGCTTTGTTGTAAGAGGGAATTTCATCAGTCACAAAATAGGAGTCTGCCTGACAAGAACAGTGGCTTAGCAAAATTTAAAAGCTTGCATTTACAAAGTCATTCCTTATCAAGCTCCCATATTATAAATCAAACATTTATTAAGCACCTACTATGTGCCAGGCAGGGTTTCCAGGAACAGAGACAAAGCCTCACACTCATTGATCTAACCACAAGGTTTACTGAATAATATACAAACCAAAATGTCAGACTCATGCATACAAGCGTACAAGGAGATATGCACACCCTGGTCTACCTCACTGCTACCTGCTAGGTCTTGGTCTTTGTTTACTTATGTAATTGCTCCCAGGAAGTCAGCTTGACACAGACAACAGAACCTACAGAGGTTTCTGAGCTGTGAAGTTTTACAGTGAGGTTGACAAAGGGATATGTCTGTTCCAGTCTAAGGTAACCAAATACCAGGTACCCTTGCCTTCTGTGAAGAGGCCAGTTAAGGCTAAATGGGCATTGGTAGAATTCTTTTGAAGAAAGATCTTTGTCAGTTACTATACCTGTATCTTCTACTCTTTTCTCCCCATCCTACTTCCCCTGACTGCATGGGTCCAGCTCTGAATTTATCTCAGGACCAAATTCATCCTTCAAAACCCTGACATCTACAGGGATATGACTCTTCAGGGGACTCCAGTAAAATGCTGTGGCTGTTACAGTGAGAGGAGGAAAGCTATTTATCCATTTGGATCTCACAAAAATTGAGACAGATATTTACACATAGTATTGTCCCCATTTTAAAGATGAAGAAAGGGTGGTTCTTATAGCCTGATTTAATCAGACTTTATCAGCCTTCCTCTGGGTTACTTCTGATGTAGCTATTCAATTTGCTTACTCCAGTCCTTCACCATCCATGCAAGAAGTTTGTGTATATAGGTGAAAGGAGATGAATTACATAAGGGGACTTTGCCCAAGTCCTCTTGGGTATGTGCCACTTTTCCTCTCTGGCTCTCAAAATCAATATCAAATTACAAGAAAGAATAAGATTAGAAGTCACTTCATGTATCATTCTTTAACTAACTCTGAGAAATGGACAAAAAATTAAAAATATTATGACCATCACATTCCTCAGAATTTAAACCAAAACAAAAGTTACCATGACAAGGAGGCAGAAAGATGCCAGAAACCCTAGCAAACACTTGAACTTGGCCAATCAATCAACAATTATTTAGTTAAGAGCCAGGTCCTTTCCTAGGCTCTGAAGATAGAAAGACAAAAAATTAAATCGTTCCTTCCCACAAGGAACATCGACTTTAACCAAGCAGAGAGACACAGAAGTCAAGGGCACCAAAGGTTTGGAGATTGCTGGCAAAGCATTAAAGGGCAGTATTTAGTTTTATTTATTTGCTGATCTTTTCTTTAGAAGCATCTGACTTGGTAGAAAGAGCACAGGTGTCTCCACTGCCTCCACTAAATTCACACAGGATTCCCTAACAGATGCCACAACGTCCATAGCTTTTTACTTTCATGAGCAATAGGAGCAAGTGGAGCATAAACCAGGGACACACATGCTCACTTGGCTGGTGTCGCAGAGGACGTCCTGTGCAGAGGCCAAATTCACTGCTAAGGTCAATTTCTCTAAATGCTCCAATGCACAGAGAATATTGTTTTGATTACAATAAGCCAGCTCATCCAACACCAAAAAAAGCCTCCTCAGTGAAATTCATATTCATTCAAAGGATTTTGTACTAACCATCCACAATGGGGTGGTGCAGTCAATACAGCGCTTGGCTTGGAATCAAGAAGACTCCTCTTCCTGAGTTCAGATCTGGCCTCAGACACTTGCTAGCTGGGTGACCCTGGGCAAGTCACTGACCCTTGTTTGCCTCAGTTTACTCATCTGTAAAATGACCTAGAGAAGGAAATGGAAAACCCCTCTAGTATCTTAGCCAAGAAGACCCCAAATGGTGTCATGAAGAGTTGGACATGAATGCAAAGACACCACCGCCACCACCATCACAATTTACAATGGAAAGAAAACAGATTAAAAAAACCCCACACAAACTGTACATATTACATACATCATACAGTTAAACACCCTTTTTTTTTTTTTTTGGTGAGGCAATTGGGGTTAAGTGACTTGCCCAGGGTCACACAGCTAGTAAGTGTTAAGTGTCTGAGGCCAGATTTGAACTCAGGTCCTCCTGACTCCAGGGCCAGTGCTCTATCCACTGCGCCACCTGGCTGCCCCTACATCATACAGTTAAACAGAGAGTTCATTGATTTATCCTATCAGAATACACATTTTAGACACTTGTGGTTGGACAAAGAGAGGGGATAAGAATTAAACAGGAGAAGTTGAGAGTTCATCAGTGGTTCCCAACGCTTTTTGTTCCAAGGACTCCTTTCAATCATAGCAACAAAAATGTCTTATGAAAACCCAGGGTAATTTAATATACTACTCATAGTCTTCTCTTAGATTTATTTGTTAAGTACTTATAATTATAATAAGAGACTTTGCTCCCCAAAGCTCAAAATTACAATTTATGTTATATAATGGTAAAAATTTGTGTTTTTAAATCACTAATTATGATAGCTCTAAATAGTCATTTTTTTCAGTTGCGTCCAAATCTTCACGACTCCTTTTTGGTTTTTTCTTGGGAGAGATAAGAAAATAGTTTGCCATTGGCTTCTCCATGTCATTTTACAGATGAGAAAACTGAGGCAAACAGGGTTAAGTGACTTTTCCAGGGTCACACAGCTAGTAAATGTCTGAGGCCAGATTTGAACTCAGGAAGATGAGTCTTCCTGACTCCAGGCCCACATCTCTATCCATTGCACCACCTAGCTGCCCCAGCTCTAAATATAAAGTTATAAATATTTATTTATAAAATAATTATTAATATGTTATGTGAGACATTCTATAAGAACTAAAAGAAGTAATTCAGCAAGGCCTCACATTCTTATCATTATCTAGAAAACATTAAATTTATTTATTTGATCAATTTTGTTAAATGTAATAACAAAATTGATCAAATAAAGAAATTTAATTTATAATAAAATAACTTACAAGTTGGAAGATATTTAAGATAATAACCCTTTATAAACTTAAATTCAATGATGACTTTCTTGTTTGAATGAAAGTTTGCAATATTTGTCTCAACAGTAGATAGTAATAAATCTGGTTCTGCTTTGAATTTATTTCTGCATTTTTATTTCTAACAAGAATAAAGTGAAAATGTGTGCTCACACAAATATGTAGTGGGAAATGGTGGGATGATTTTACAAGTTTTCTTGCTGAAATATGGAAATTCATTTAAAAATTTTTAGCCACCTGATTGATGGAAAATGAATAGCTAGCTAAAGATGTTTTTAGCCAATAGAAAAGTTAATATTTTATTAGCCAATATTATATTTCCAATAGAAAAGTTAATATTAATTTAATTTAATATAAATTAATATTAAGTTAAATTAAAAGTAAATATTAATAGACTTAAAATTCAATTGTGTATATTTATTTCCTTTTTACAATGTTTCTATGTGAATTAATCTTTGGGAGGAAAGCATCTCTTTAGATATAATTCTCTTCTCTTCACCCAGTAGCTTACCAGTTACACTCACAGAAATCTACAGAAAAACTGACCAGTGTTGTCAACCAGTTCATTTAAAAATATGACATATAGTAGGATGGTAACATATACAGAAGATAAGTTTAAATTGGAAAAAGCAATACAAGATTTGTTTCTGCAGAATGTTTGTGATTGTTTCAAGATGACTTGTAATGTACACACCTGGTGGCCATGACTTATCTACAGCCTGATGTTTGTGTTATAAGAATGCAAATATTCATAAAATCTACACCTTAAGATTACACAGTTTATGATGTTAGATTACTGAGTAACAGATAGCACTAAAGGAGCTCCTCCACTGAGGTATACAGAATGCAAATGAGGATACGTGCATGCATCTGACCATTCTTTGGGTTTATAAGCAAATGTCAAACCTTTGTGGTGGTTTGAAAACAATTTGATTAAGAAGCTGCAAGAAGGCATTGCATTTTAGTCTGAAGTGGTCAGAGATTGATATAATTGCTACATGAACCCCAAAATTATTGTGTCCATGATAATGATGGATTTGAATTACTACAGAAACAAATTTATAATGCTTCAAATATGCACGTTTGTTGTCAAAGAGGAAAAAATCTATTTGTAACATAATTGGGTGATGTTTTTGCTTATGGAGCCATCAAAGAATTTTTTAGCACCAATGCCTTGGACCATTGTCTTGAACCACCAAGCGGCTTATGAACTGCTAAATAGGAGCAACTGGGATAGATCATATGAAGTCTTACTTGGTCCCTCCAAATGTTAGTGCCTTTTTTTCCCTCCATATTTAACCTGAAGTTATTCTGTTCATTTTAAATATATGTACATATTATTTATATTTTTATATATGTACATACTGTTTATATTTTTATATGTACATATTCTATTAATTTTTATGTATGTACATGTTGTTCATATTTGTATATATGTACATGTTATTTCCCCCAATGGAACTTTTAAGCTCCTTACATTGCGTCAGGAATTGAGTCATTCTTTGTATTTGTATCTCCAGTTCCTAGGACAGTGCCTAGCACATAGTAAGTCCCTAATAAGTACTGATTGATTGATTTGGGAAATAATGCAATGTTTTAGAATGCTTACTGCCTATCTTTTTTTATACCAATAATCCACCATATTGCTGAAAAACTGCAGAACATCATGATCCTTTAAAATAGGTAAAATTGAAAATAGCCCAAATGACAATGGAAGGATACACAAAGGAGGTGTTAATGGGATACAGCATAGAACTAATAATGATATGTTAGAAGATGTGAAGGGGGAAAATATCAGCAAAGATGAGTATGGCTATAAAAGGTGTTGAGAGCCATGTATTGACAGTGAAGAATAATCAATGTGCAGACAAGTACCCCATAACTACTAAAAGAATCAGATGAAGCCTTTGGACACTTTGGGTGAATCTTCTACACAGGCTTTTAGAAAAAAACACCCCAAAAGCATGAACCACAACAACACCGAAAGAAAAGGCATGAAAGAGGTGAGATCTGCATTGGTGGAGGAGGTGCTCCTACCATATAGGTCTTTGTTGAAATTGTATGTATAAAACAGAAACAGTTCCTGCCCTCAAGGAGTTTGCAATTTCATAGGGAGCCATATATATATATATATATATATACACATATATATATATTTATGTATTGTATAAATATGATTTCAAGGTAGAATGTGATTAGTGCTAGTGAGAGATTGAGACAAAGTAATCTAAGAAAAATCTGTGGAGATCCCATATGTACCAAAATACCTAGAGACTTGATTTTGTAGTAGCAATGAATACACCAAAGCAGATACTTGGCAAGTGAGTAATGGTTTAGCATATGGTTTATGAATGTAATGGAATATTTCTGGGCTGTCATAAATGATTATGAAGAATTCAGAGACGTGTAAAGACAAGGCAAAATGAATAAAATCAGAAGTGCAATACATGATGACAAAAAAGGACAACACTGAAAAGCTTTGGAATGAAAATTGATGCAGTGATCAATACTTACTTAAAGGATTGATGATGAAATATAGCTTTTTTTTTTCTCAGAAGAGGAGTGGTGGACTACAGGCACACAATGAGGCATACACTCCCGGATGGTCAATATGTTGGTATTTTTTACTTAACTCTACTTCTTCATTACAAGGGAATGTTCTAATTGGGGATGGTTTATTGATAAGTGATAATGATATAAAAAGAAAGTTATCAGAAAAATATTTTAAACAAAAAAAAAGTCTATAGAGGGAGAGATCAGTCAAAATATAAAAATGTCGGTGTAATGAATGTTGGTAAAACCTTATGTTATAAATCTGAGTGCCAAATCTGTACCACTGGATTACAATTATGATGTACTGATGAATTTTCTGTGGTTTGGGAAACTGCCAAGCTTTGCTTCCAAGCATTATAAAAGAAACCAAGTCCCTGTGACTCACTCTGGTTTGGGTTCCACGCAAGATTACTAACCAGGACTACAGAATATTAAAAGTTCATGGGATCATAGATTTTGAAGTGGAAAGGATCTTAGTGAGGTCAAAGCTCTCATTTTGCTGATGAAGAAACTGAGATCCTAAAAGGTTAAATGACTTTCCCAAAGTCACACAGGTAAGGGGCAGAGGTAGGATTTTCTCGCAGGTCTCTGGACTCTAAATCTACTCTAAATTTGTTCTTTCTTCTGCACCATTCTGCTGAGTTGTTTCGAAGATATCATGGGAGATCCTGTCTCATCCTTAGCCAAAGTATTTATCCCCTTTACAACAGTCCTGACAGTGACAACAGTCACAGTTAGTAGTTGAATACCTCTAATGATAAGGAGCTTACTACCTGTCAAGGAATCCATTTTATTTTTGGATAGTTCTAATTGTTAGAAAGTTCCTCCTAATAGTAACCTGAAATAAGTCTCCCTGTAACTTTAAGGTGACCTTATAGTTCTGTCCTTTGGGACCACATGACTCTTTCTGCCGGTCCGGTGTTTCTCATTGTCTCTACTGAACAGGAGTTTTCTAGATATCATCAAGTACTTAGCTCTTGTTGGAAAGGAGCCCAAGGATAAAGAATCATTCAAGTTAATTCAGTTCCAGGAATCTGAGCCAGAACTTCAGATGGGAGGAAGGACATAATGCCAGTGGAGTCATCAGCATGATTATTTTGCTTTGGATTGAGCTCTGGTAGTGTTTCAGGCTCTCAGAATAAGGATGGCTCTGGTCCCATCTTTTCAGCACTTCTGCTGTTATCACTAGCAAGGTCATTGATTCCTATTTGAGTTTGGTTGGCAAGATTTCATCCACCTCCCTTCTAACCCACACCAATCACTAGAATAGAAGTTTTTCCCCCAACATGGAATAATTAATTATAAATGCCAGGTACTCTTCTAACTCCCAGAACTGACAAATTAATAATCTAGATGAATTCTTCCTTCCATTATTGCTTCCTCCATTTTAGTCCATCTGAAGAGCTCAGTAGAGGAACTAGGGTCAAACAAGTAGGTGCACATAATAATAATGGCTAACATTTATCTAACAAGTGTTTGAGCTTATAGTGCCAGGCTGGTAGTCAGGAGGACCTGAGATTGAACGCAACCTTGTATACTTTCTATCTGTGTGATCCCTAGGCAAGTGGCTTAACTTTTTTTAGGGATAACAATAGCACTTAGTTCCAGGATTGTTGTGAAGATCAAATGAAGTAACATATATAAAATACTTTGCAAATCTTCAAGTGTCATAGAAACATTATCCTCCTCCTCCATCACCACTATCACCATCATATCATCGTTGTCTTTGTTTTTGATGTCATTCTTCCTCATCATTGTCAACGTTGTTAACATTATCATCACTGTCATTGTTGCTGCCACCATCATTGTTATCTCCATGCTTTAAGGTTTGCAAAGTACTTTCCATCACTGATAAATTTAACAGACAAAGAAGTGGAAGGGAAATTTGGGCAGGATCTGAATACCAGACTGTGCAAGCTACTTTGTGTTACAATTCTTTTTAGGAGTGGAAAGGCAGGGGGGCAGCTAGGTGGTACAGTGGATAGACCACCGGCCCTGGAGTCAGGAGTACCTGGGTTCAAATCCGGCCTTAGACACTTAACACTTACTAGCTGTGTGACCCTGGGCAAGTCACTTAACCCCAATTTCCTCACTAAAAAAAAAAGGAGTGGGAAGGTAGAAAAAGATAGAGCTTGACATTGGTTAAACACACACACACACACACACACATTCTAAATTTGGGTAGAACTGACAAATCATGAAAGGAAACCTCTGTTTTCCAAAGATCTTTATCTTAGGATGAAGACTGAATTCCAAACAAATGAGTTACAGTAAATGCAAAAGGAATGAATGACTCCCTCCTATAAGAGTAACTGCTGCTCTCAACTTGTGCATGTACTGAATTCCATTGCTGCTGGAGTAATCTTTCTATTGCACAGCTCTAACCCCATCACTCCCTTGTTCAAAATTTCATATGATCATAGATTTAGAGATTGAAGTGTTCTTGGAGGATATCTGGTCCTTTAAGTAAGTGAAGGTAGATTTTGTCTTGAAATCTCTCATACCACTCTATTTGTATCTCTCCTATACACCTCGAGCATCATAATCTAACTTGTATTATAGTTATCTATGCACAAGACATCTTCCCTATTGAGCCGTAGGATTCTTGTAGGGTGGGACAGGGATTGTATCATGTTCCACCTGTGTCTCCCTAGTGTCTTTTTGTTTTGTTTTTTGTTTTTAGTGAGGCAGTTGGGGTTAAGTGACTTGCCCAGGGTCACACAGCTAGTAAGTGTTAAGTGTCTGAGGCCAGATTTGAACTCAGGTACTCCTGACTCCAGGGCCGGTGCTCTATCCACTGTGCCACCTAGCCGCCCTCCCTAGTGTCTTTTTACAAAGTTATCTTAATAAGGAGTGCTTGTTGAACTCAGTTCAGTTCAGTTTGGACAGAAATGACTAGTACCAAAGCTTGTTAAAATTATCTTTAAAAGGTTGTTTTTCCCATCACTTTCATTTCTGAATATAATCTCCCACCTGGAGAGCCATCCTTTGTAACAAAGAATAAAAAAATGGAAACAACATTTAGTTCAGTGAAACAAACCAATACATCAACTGAATCCGACAGGATCCATAATATTTCACATCCAAAGTCCCTCATTTCTGCAAAGAAAGGAGTGGGATATATTCTTTCATCTCTTCTTCAGGGCCAGGCTTGGTTATTATGGTTACAGTGTCAGGTTTCTTTTCCACTGACATTGTTGTAATCACTGCATATATTGTTTTTTAAGTTCTGATCACTTTGCTTTGCATCAGTACTAAGATACAGTATTATGTTTCTCTGTGCAGCCCTATTGGGATGCCTCTTTATGGTGTGGCAGGGGAGCTAGGTTCTTAAAGACTAACTCAGAGGAATGCAAATTCTTCTAGATCCCACTAAGTGGGAAAATATTCAGGTATCAGTTTTTGAACAGTACCAATCTAGCTATGTTCAGAAAGGCTTATCAGTCAATCAATCAATGAGCATTTAAAAAAATATCTACAATGTGTCAAGCACTGTGCTAGGTGGGGATAGAACTATGAAGAATAAAACTAGGTTGGAACCAAGTTGTGAAGAGCTTTAAAAACCAAACAGAAGAGGTTATATTTTATCCTCGGGGCAATAGGGAGCCACTGGAGTTGGTTGCATATTTGGGGTGACATGGTCACATATGTGCTGAAGGAAACTCACATCAGCATCAGTGAATACAATGGACTGGATTAGTAAGAAACTTGAGGCAGGGAGACCATTTAGGTAGTTATTGCAATAGTCTAGGTAAGAGATGATGAGAGCCTGGATTAAGGTGGTAGTTGTGTGATTGGAGAGAAGGGGTTTGAGGGAAGTGATCTGAAGGCAGAAATAGCAAGATTTGACAAGTGATTGGAAATATGGGGTAAGAGTGAACAGAAAAAGATAATGCCAAGATTATGAACCTAAGAGTTTAAAAGGATGGTGATGCCTTCAATGGAAACAGAGGAGTTTGTAAGAGGGAAGGTTGGGGGGTGGTGTTTGAACAATTCAGTTTTAGACATGTTGAATTTGAGGTGTATCCAGAACATCCAGTTGGAAATGTCCAAGAGGCATTTGGTAATGTGGACCTGATGCTCAGGAGAGGAACTGGGGCTGGATATGAAGATCTGGGAGTCAGTGGTATAGAAATGATAATTGAATCCATGGGCACTGATGAGGTCACCAAGAGAGAGTGAAGAGAGAATTGAAGAAGGCCCAGAAGAAAGCTTTGGGGAACACTCACAGTGTGGGTTTTTGTGACAAGCTTCTTTCTTGGTTCTCCTCCTACTCATCAAACCACTCCTTACGTTCCAAGTCTCTTTTTTGCTAGCTCATTATCCTAATCATGCCCACTGAGAGGGAAGTGTGTCTCGGAAGAGAGGACAGTCAACCATATGAAATGTAGCCTAGAGTTCAAGAAGAATGAAGACTGAGAAAAAGCCTTTAGATGTGGTGCTGAAGAGATCAGGTGGAACTTTGGAGAGAGCAGTTCTAGTCCAAAGTCAGATTGCAAAGGTTTGGAAGGAATAAGAGAAGATGGAGGCAAAAGCACAGGCAGTTTTGTTCTAGAAGTTTGGCTGAGAAATGGAGGAGAAATATAGGATGATAGATGCAGTGGAGGCAGGAAGGGGCCTAGGGAGGATGGTGGAGACTTGGTAGGTTTGAAGGCAAGTTCATAGAGAGATATTGAAGATTCAGGAGAGAATGGGAATTGAAAGGGGATACAATTTATTAAAGAAGATAAAAGACAATGTAAGGGGACTGACATTGGTAAACAGACCCAGTCTTTGATAGTTTAGTGCTTATTAATTCATGTTATCCAACTTTAACTAGGTCCTTGCTACAGCAAGGGAATCTTTTTATTCTTCCCCGTTTGATTCCCTATCTTGCAAAAACTATTCCAAACCTCTTCTCTCTTCAAGTCATCCACACCCTCCCTCTCCTTTTCCTCTTGCTTTACTGAGAACATTAGGGGCATTTGCTATAAGTTCCTCTTCTTATAATCACTAGAGGGTTGGCCACTAGGTGATGACATTTTTTTCAGTTGAAGCAATTCATGATGACTATATGCTAAGATACGGAGAGAGCCACAATCTGTGTTGGTACTTGGGAGACCCATTACATTGATATCATAGATACTTGGAATACTGAAGTATGCTTTGCAGCTGGATTACCTACTTTGTGGTCTAGGGTTTAGTGGCTAAGGAAATGGTCATTGAGTCTTCCAATAAGGTCAATAGCTCTTCTGATCCTATAATCCTGTGAAATTGAGGGTAGATTACTCTCCATTCACTCTCCCCTACTGGTATTCCAGGGAGGGAAGCCTTTCCTTAAAACTTTAAAGTAATTTGATCACATAGTTTTGTTTTTACAGACTGTAGCTGTATTGACCAACTTCCCAACCTTTCTTTGGGGCTCTGCATTTAAGGCTAAATGAAGGACTGTTAACTTTTATTATTTTAGACTTAGAGAAGTATATTTTCCATGACCAAATAGCCTAAGGCACTTAGGTACAATTTTAGCTCATTAAAATACAAGGATGAAGAAAGTAAAAAGCCAACAGCCAGCAGAAAAAATAATGGTAATCATCCATGTGAAACCACACAAACCAGGATCAATGTGATTGTCTCTTGGTACTACTATTTGCATCAAGTAAGGGCCTGCTGCCTACTGTCAGCAGTCAAGAGGTGAACTTAGGTACACTGCCATACAGCAGAGGAACAGGACACAGTTCCAGGCAGCTCACAAAAGCACAGAACTAGAGCATCATAAGGGATATAACAGGCCATCTAATTCAATACCCACTGGAAGCATAAATACCCTCTTTAACAATTCTTGACCAGCTTTTCCTCAAATACCTCCAGTGATGGGGAGCTCACTGTCTAATATGGTGGCCCAGTTCACTGTTGGAGTTCTTTCATAGGAAACTAAGTCAAAATTTCCTCCCTGTAGGAACTCATTGGTGTAATTGGTTATATTAAAGATCAAAGTGGAGGTTCTCTTTCCTGAAATATTGTGAAATTTGGCCTTGACTGGAAGCTAGAGTCAGAGGAGCTGACCTTTCTTGAAAGACTCAAGTAACATGAGATAACATTGTTATTGCTCATGCCAGTAAGAATAATAATACATTCTGTTACCTTTATGAGACTCTTTCACATGACCTTATTTGATCATTATAACAAACCTACGAGTTAGAAGTCTATGTCTTGAGATCTTCAAGAGACTATATAGACTGGTTTGGTCTATGACCTTGTCATTTCATAGGTGAGGGCCCAAGAATAACAACCCACATTTCCATAGCCCTTTAAAGTTTGCAAAGCATTTTCCTTGCAACAAATCTGTGAAGTAGGTAGTATACCCATTATTATGCCCATTTTAGAGGTGAGGAAACTGAATCTGAGGATGTAAATGTATTGTTAATGATCAGGCAGTTAGTACTTAAGTGTCTGAGGTCATATTTGAACACAGGTCCCTGAAGTCAAGTTCACTACTCAATTCATTGATTTGGAACATTTTTTCCCATGAGGTTATTGATGATTTACATTTCATTTTCTGAAAACTCTTCATTCATATCCTTTGGCCATTTATTTCTTGGGAAATAGTTTTTGGTCTTATATAGTCATATCAGCTCCTGATATATCTATATCTATATCTATATCTATATCTATATCTATATCTATATCTATATCTATATCTATATCTATATCTATATCTATATCTATATCTATATCTATATCTATATCTATATCTATATCTATATCTATATCTATATCTATATCTATATCTATATCTATATCTATATCTATATCTATATCTATATCTAATCCATATCTATAATCTATATCTAATCTATATCTATATCTATATCTAATCTATATCTATGTCTATATCTATGTCTATATCTATATCTATATCTATATAGATATAGATATATAGATATATATACATACATACACACATATATATTATCAGACTTTTATCTGAAACATATGATGGGAAAGTTTCCCTATCCTCCAATTAATACTTTCTGAGGACTAGATTGGTAAGGTGATATGACAAAAATAATTTGCGTCAGAGAAAGAAACTATCCAAAGAAAGAATACAGCTATTCTGACTTCTAATTCAGTGCCTCTTAGAGTAAAAAGTCCCTTGTAAGGTTGGATGAAGGGGATGGGACCCTGAGAACAGGTAGAAAGAGGAAGAGAGACAGATGACCCATGAACACCAGGGTGACATCCTCAACCTTATGCTCTACTACTTGGATGCCTATTATTGCCATTGCCTCATAAGTGACTCAGTAATATGAATAAGTAAATGTGTCTTCCGGAGATTGAACGTCTTGTACATACATTTATTTTCATTCTTCAGCTGTATGTAGCTACCAGGCAACTAGGTGGTGCAGTGGATAGAGCATTGGACCTGGAGTCAGGAAGAGTCATCTTTGTGAGTTCAAATTTAGCCCCAGACACTTGCTAGCTGTGTGATCTTGGGAAAGTCACATAAGCTTGTTTGCCTCAATTTACTCATCTGTATAATGATCTGGAGAAGGAAATGGTGAATTACTACAGTATCTTTGCCAAGAGAGCCCCAAACAGGATCATGACGAGTCAGACATGACTGAAACAACTGAACAATGTGTAGCTACTGTTGTGATTAGAGAGAAAAAGTAATTTAATGTAAACTAAATTCCTAGTAGATTTTGTTCATCATATATTTCCCCAGTGAATGGATACAGATTTTCATGGAGGCAGTTCACAAGACTATTTGCATTTTAAAGGTGATCTCATCTAAGTATGCAGAATAAAGTACACATTATTGGATGTGATCAACATCGTCATGTGTTTGGCATGCAAATATTCCTGTTTGTCATAGGATTATTTTTTCATTCTTTTAAAAATGCTTTTTAATTAAAAATAATAAAAAAGCTGTCTTCATAATGAAAAAAATTGGAAAGCACAAAGTGAGCTTTGGAAATCAAGGTAGATAGGCAGAGAGAGTTTACATTCTAGATGAGAATATAAGGTTGATCAAGATCACACAATTCAAGAGACAGACACCTCATTGAGGTAGCATGCTTTGCTGGTTTTGGGGTCAGAGAAACTGAAGTTGAGTTCCATATATGCTATGTACTACCTGTGTGATCTTGGGTAAGCCATGTAATCATCACAGGCTTTAGTTTCCTCATGAGTAAAGGGAGGAGATCAGATTAGATGACCTCTGTAGTATCTTCCAGTTATGAATGAAGAACTTGACTCTGATGGTATCAGAAAGCCCTACTTGAAGGTGTTGATGACTGGAAGATAACACTGGGAGATCCTGGATCAGAAGTCTCTGCTAAACATCTTTCCTTATAGGGTGAAGGACCAGATCGAAGGAATATAGGGTCAGCAAAATCTGAGTGTGTATTAGATGTTTAATAATGTTTCTTCCGTTGAGGGGAGCAAGTATCTCTGTTACTTTGGGATAGTACAGAGTGCATTCCCCATTAACCTTGAGGATGCTCATCATATTTTAAGGGGTTGTGGTAGGGAATGAATTGACATTACTGGTATCTTTGGTATGGTATGAGAGAGAGTGAGAGAGGGAAAGAGAGAGAAAGAGAGACAGAGACAGAGAGAAGCAGAGAGAAACAAGCAGAGACAGAGAGAGACACACACACAGACAGAGAGAGACACAGAGAGAAAGACAGAGACAGAGAGAGAGAGAGGCAGACACAGAGAGAGAGAGACACACACAGAGAGAGAAACAGAGACAGACATAGAGAGAGATGGGAAATAGCAGACCTCAGGGACATTTTCCTTTGAGTCTATGTCCTTCAGTTCTATCTGGAATCATCAGGGAATATCCTATATAATTCCTCTTCTTTGTTGTTGTTGGGACTAAGTTCTTGAATTTGCAAAACTTTTTTGAGGTTTGGTAATAGTTCCATTAAGAGTGCCCAGTTAAAAAAAAAAGAAAGCCTAGTGATGGATGTCTGTGCATTAAGGAGAGGTGTAACACTGGATTTAGAGTCAGAAAGGTACCTGGATCACACCCTGGTTTTGATATTTACTAGTTGTATGACCCTAGGTAAGTCATTTTACCTCTGAACTTCAGTTTCCTTATCTGTGAAATCCACTATCTACTTGATAGGGTTGTTGTTAATAAAGAGCTTTGTATTCTTTTTCTTTCTTTTTTAAAAAACTGGTTGTGATTTCATTGGCCTGCAGAACATCCAGTTAGAAATTCTACCTACCAATGCAAATTGGCTCCTGCTCATCACATCATGTTTTGGAGAGTTGCCTGGTAGCATTTAGAGTTTAATTGACTTGTCCAATCAACCAGTCTATCAATTAGCATCTATTACATGCCTACCACGGGCCAGGAACTGTGCTAAGTGCCAGGAATACAAATACAAAGGGAAAAAGCTCTTGTCTTCAAAGAGCTTACATTCTAATGGAGGTTGCATATACATCCACACATATGTATGTATTTACATACACATACATATGAAATATGTGTGTGTATATATATCTGAAAGATACATACAGAAAAGAGGGAAGGTTCTTAGAGGAGAAGGCACTAGCATTTAGGAGCACTGAGAAGCCTCCTATAAAAGGTACCATTTGAGATGAGACTTGAAGGAAGCCAGGGAAACCTCCCTTCTAAAAGGTAGAGGCAAAGGAAGAGAATACTCCAGATTGAGGATGATCATGCAAAGGGACAGAGATCTCTGTGTGAGGAATAGCAGATAAGACAGGATAGCTGCATCAAACAGTGGCTGGAGGTGTAGTAATATTTAAGAAGACTGGAAAGATATAAAGGGCCAGTTCATGAATCTCTTTCAATGACAAGCAAAAGAGTTAATATTTGTTCCTAGAGGCAATAGAGAGCCACTGAAGTTTGTGGAGTGGTGGTGGTGGTAGTGGTGAAGGGCAGGGACATGATCAGTGTTCTTTGGGAAAATGAGAGCTAAATGAAGGATGAATCTGAGTGGGGAGAGACTTGAGGCAGGGAGAACAATTGGAAAGCTGTTGCTAGAATTCAGGCAACAAGTGATGAGGGTCTGAACTAGGGTGGGAGCTGCATGAGTGGGGAAAGAGGGCATAAGTGAGAAATAGTGTGGAGGCAGAATTGACAAATTTTGGCGATTGACTGGATAGGGATGAAGGTGTATGTGAATGAGTGAGGAGTCAAGGATGATGATTGGATATTGAAGTCACACAGCCAGTACTTGCCTTGCTTATATAAAGAGCCAAATACATATGAACCATCATCATCATTGACACCATGATGATGCTCTTGTTGTTGTTGTTGATGATGATGAGGAGGAGGAGGATGAAGAGGAGGAAGAGGAGGAGGAGATGAAGTGGAAAGCAAGTACTTTATTAGTATCTTCTGAGGAAATGGGGAAGGGAAAAGAAGGGGATGAGCATTTATTCAGTGCTACTAAGGGCCACACACTGTGCTAAGCTCTTTCCAAATATTTATTTGCTCCTCACAATAGCTTTGGAAGGTGGGCACTATTATTATCCCCAGTTTATAGTTGAGAAAACTGAGGCAGACAGAAGGTAAATGACTTGCCCAGGGTCACACAGCTAATAAGTGTCTGAAGCCATATTTGAATTTAGGTCTTCCTGAGGATCCTCTTGTTCTTGAAAGGGTCCCGGTAGGGACTGGTACATGAACTTGGTGGTTCTGTTCACTCCAGCTAGTCATTTCAGTGTTCTATGAATTACTCCCATACTATGGCTCCCTCCTGCCTAATCTCCCCCCATCAGTCTTTGAGTCCATTACTAGTACAAGTCTGAAACTAGTCCAGATCCAGGGAAAATAAGAAATTAAATAAATAGAGATTGAAAATACACCCTTCCCCCCAAGAAAAAGAAGAAAAGAAAATACACCCTTCCCGGTTTCAATCCTGTTCTCCAGACTCTCAGCTGCTTAACGCCTGGAAAGGATGATAAAAATAATAACAAATCACATTTACATAACTCTTTAAAGTCTGCAAAGTGCTTTACATATATTATCAACAGCTGATGGATTCTCTAAATCTACCTGAAAAGCAACCTTAAATTGTCTTTTTTTTTTTTTAGGAACTTGGGAAAAACCAGTGTCCTAGATTACAAAGAGCCAGCCATCTATTTCTCCTAGTCTTCTCCAATCCCAGTCTGAAACCAAATGCATTTTGCTTTCATTCTCCTTTGATGAAATGGTTTCTAACAAATTTTGTCAGGAGCATGTTTAAAGCCATTCAAGCTACAGGTACAAATTGGGTACCGTCAGCCTCAATCTGAGCCTGCCCCAATGTGACCTTCATGCATTAAATACAGAGAATTACAACTCAGGAGATGAATGGATAAAGAGGCAAGATGTCCCGGCTTCCTAGACCATCAGCTTTATTGTTCTTAATGAGTGTGAGTTAGAATTCTCCATCACCATTAATGGTCCCTGGCAGAAGTGAGTCACTTATAAATAAAGAGGAAGAGCTTTGTTATAATTAGGAATGGAGATTCGTAAATGTGCATCGACTTGATGAGAAGGGAAAATGGCAGGTGACTGGAGCCTTAGATGATGCTCAGCCTAATGTGTTTCAGAGATAAAGCTTCTTGGGGGAAATAACACAAAAGTGACAATTTACATCTACATAGAATTTTAATATTAGGGAAAAAAGGCTTCTTTACATGCTTTGTCACACCTGGTCTACATCGCAGTCATGGGATACAGATAAATCAGATATTATCCTTTGCATTTTATAGATGAGGAAACAGGCTCAGAGAGCCACACATACACACACACACACACACACACACACACACACACACAGCTAGCAAGTGGGAAAGCAGAGGCAGGCTTTGAATACAGGTTTGGGGATGTCAATTTCAGTGTTCTTCCTACCGTTGGACACTGTGGGTGATTAATTACAGATGCCTGATTACTGCATTAGTGCTTCAGGGCCAAGGGCCATCCCTGACATATAGGTTTCTGGAGATATAGACTAAGTTTCTTCTCAGGTTTTAGCACTGTATTATATAGTCCAACTCTCCTATTTTCCAGAGGAAGAAACTAAGGCCCAGAGAGGTTAAATAACTTGCCCAAAGTGACATAATAATAACAACAACAATAATAATAATTATTATTTTAGCTGTCCAAAGGCTTTAAGGTTTGCAAAAATATTACATGTAGTATTTTATAAGTAGCTAAAGCAGGATTTAAATGCAGGCTGTCTGATTCCAGATCCATTCTGCCACCCCCCCCAACTTTCCCCATAATCCACTCCCTCTAATGTTCATGTGAATATAATGTTGGACTTGGGAGGCAGGAAGACCTGAGTTTGAATCCTGCCTTAGATACTTACTAGCTGTGTAACCTCGGGCAAATCACTCACCTTTCTAAGACTCAGTTTTCTCATCTGTAAAACAAGAATAATAACATAATGTCCTTATTTTTAAGGATACTAAAAAAAAGTGAGTGACTACATTACAGGATTGTTGGATCAAGTGAGATAACATGGAAAGTGCTTTGCACATTGTAAGGTGTTATATAATTAGGAGCTATTATTATTATTATTATTATTATTATTATTATTATTAATGGTCTAAGTGAAGTCAAGTTAAAATTGACTTCAAGGACAGTCTTCAAGGGAAGAAGATATTGTAGATGGGCAGTTAGCAGTGTGTGTGTGTAAATGAACACGAGCAGTCCCATCCTTTTTTAAGGTTTGGGCAAGAGAAGGGGAAGAGAATAAGAATTTATTAAACACCTACTATGTGACAGATACTGTGCAAAGCCCTTTGTAGATGTTTATCATATTTGATTCTCATGACAACTCTGGGAGGTAGGTCCATTTTACATTTGAGGAAACTGAGGTTGAGAGAGGGCATTGTAAGTTAAAAATTTGGGTATGACTGCATTTATGGGTGTATATATATATGTTTGGTTTTTTTAGTAAGGCAATGGGGGTTAAGTGACTTGCCTAGGGTCACACAGCTAGTAAGTCTTAAGTGTCTGAGGCCGGATTTGAACTCAGGTACTCCTGACTCCAGGGCCGGTGCTCTATCCACTGCACCACCTAGCTGCCCCTTTTTTGTTTGTTTGTTTGTTTGTTTTAGGTGTATATATATGTATATATACAATATGTACAGACAGACTTACACATATATGTATATATAGGGTACACACATATTTGTGTCGCTATACATATATGATATAGAAATGTATACATAAATGCATAAAATATGTGTATATACATATACATATGTGTGTGTAGATATATGTGTATATTAGCTAGCTGGTAAAACTATTTTCTTCTCCATCTTTTTGTTGACCTCTTCCCTAAGTCAGTAAAGGGGAACAGGGATTTGTGGCAGTCTAGGTGTTCCCCTAAGCTATAGTTCAACCCTTTCAATATCTCTTTGAGCCTAAGGCCTGATGCCCACCAGGTCACAGATTCGGAGCTGGAAGTTCAAGTTCAGTCAATCTTATCCCCTCTTTTTAGAGATGAGGAAATACAAGCAAAGAGGGAGAGTATCTTGTTGCAGAGTTGGAATTTGAAGTCAGGCTGTTTGTGTGCAAAGCCAATGCTCTTTCCTTCATACCAGGTTGATCCACAGGATTCAAATTCAGCAGAGGAACTTGGAGAGTCTTCATATTTCAGATCTTCTTAGTAGTAGATTCTATTAACCAGCTTGGCTAGGGGTATGCTAAATGTTTAACAATTGGTTCTCCAAGAGAAGAAAGCAGGCACTTTAAGCCTAATCTGAATTATTAATATCTGGTGCCATCACTTTCTTAAGTCTAGACAGTCAACAAAACAATAAACCAAACCCTGATTTGGAATATTTACCAATTTTCAAGCTGTAGATGCTTGCATTGAAAATTTAACAATAGGCTCTCAAGAACCTCTTGGAGCTGGCTCCAGCACACCTCTGATTCTTGGAGCAGCCTGACCCTCTCTCAAGGCCAAGTCCCTGCATGGAAACAATGCCCATCAACCACCACCCTACTTGATGGAGACCAGCTATGTTCTCTCTTTACTGATACAAAATAAAAGTATATTAAAGCTGCATCCTAAAGGGATTGTATCAGATATAATATCTCAATAGCCCAGCTATTATTGATGGGCAAGAAGAGAAAACAGGGGTCCTCTCTGAATAATAAGAATATTATTGAATATTAATGATAATAATCTTAACCTTGAATAATAAAAAAACTGCTCCTTCCTCAGATCCTGAGGAGAGGGAAGGGAAAGAGTTAGAGAAACTCCTAATCTTCTCTTCATAATGCCAATCTCTGCCAGGAGATCACTTAACATGCAGCTCCCACCACCTCAGGTTCTGAATCAAGATAATTGACAGCTCCCCCAGATACCTTTTGGACTCTGAGGAGGAACTGTGAAATCTATTAACATTTCTACTGACTTACCAACTGATCCCCACCTCTCTCAACCCTTTTTATTCTTCTGTAATTAGTAAAAGCATTGAGGACAACCAGGGTCCTCTGTTTGAATCCGTTGTAGGGTGTTTCTGTCCTTTGTTTAGCTAGGATTACTGGGGATTTTCCTGTGTTTCATAAGTCTTCCATGCCAGATAGGAGACATGCCCCATAGCGCAGAGCCTTCGTGGAAGAGCCCAGGGATCATGTTCTTTCTCAGCACAGACAGCAAGAGTCCAATGATCCACTGGCTGGCTCCGACTGAGTGAGTGACAGGGGCCAGCCATCTGCCACTGACTGCATGCCAGCTACTCGGCAAGGAACCAGCATAGGAAGGGTGGCAGCTATTTTGGTACGAAGCCCTGTCATTTACTTAGAACAAGATGCCAGAGGTCAATGCCCAGTAGCAGGTATAAAAGCTCTCCCACTTCCTCTCCTTGGCCTTAAGGGAATCAGCCTTGAACACACAATGACTGACAAGTGAGGTTTCCTATCTTGTGTGAAAAGAAGAATAAAAGTCACAGAATAACCTGAGTGCTACGTGGGAAATTAAGAGCGAGACAGGCACGGTGGCGCCTTGGGGAGGAGGAAATGGAGGAAAATGGAGGAACCCCTATTGCTATGGCCATGGCCATGGCTACTTGGGGCAGCTGTGCTGGAGACCAGATACACCCTGGAAAAAAAAACAGATGGGCGGGGGGAGAATGTCAGGTTATGTATGGGATGGGGTCTGTGAGATCAAGTCATGTAATGGAGTAGGTTCTGTGTTTGCTGGGCTTGTTTAAATTTCTAAGTTCAAAGCTGGGGATGTCTTACACTCATCCTTTCTACTCTTTCCTTTTCCTTCATCAGAAAAGTGTGCCCATTCCCCAAATTTCCATTTCTTAAAAATTAACTTGCTTTGTTTCCTTTTAAAAATCCATATTCTATTATACATGTGGTTGACAATTGCATCTTTATATGTACCTGAGCCAATAGAAATGAGAAAAAATAACAAAGGGGAAAAAGTGAGAGGGAGAGGGAGATGGAGAGGGAAAGAGGAAGAGAGGGAGAGGGGGGGAGAGAGAGATGGAGAGGGAGAGAGAAGCAGAGAAGGAGAGAGAGAGAGAGAAGCAGAAAGAGGATGGAGGGACAAAGAGGGAGGGAGAGGGAGGGGAGAGAAAGAGAAAGGGAGATAGAGGAAGAGGGTAACAAATTAATAAACACCTTTCCCTCTACATTCCCCATGTGTCACTTGCTTAGAGCACTGTTTGATTGTATCATATTTGTATCTTGCTGCATTCTGGTTTTGCCATTATGCATCAATCTATTGATCACTTGGGATACAAGTTGCTCAAAAAGTTTAGCGATTTTTGGACCTAGACACCTCATAGGAGGGGAATCTCTTGACTTTAGAAATGGACAAAGAAGAAAATTAAAGAGATTATAAGGGCATTGCAAAGAAATATCAAAGAACTGGAGTATTCTAAGGTAATTCATAGCAAGATGGTGAGAGTTATCGGTCAATACTCTGAGAATTGCCTGATCTACAGAATCATTCAAAAATTAAAAAAAAAAACCTACTATCACAGGAAATGGTATCTAGAACTTGGTCTTTATATACACTTACTGAAGAGGAGGAGGTGCTCAAGAGACCTTAATAAAGTCATCTTGCAAGGTATATTCAGGCATACCCGGCCAGGAACCAGAAAGCTTATGTGGTTGCTGAATGTCATTTGCAAACTAGTTTTCAGTTTACAGACTTCCTACCATGATCTGGTCATTCAGTCAGTTAATAAGTATTTATTAATCACCTACTATGTACCAGGCTCTGTACTAATAGCTGGGGATAAAAAGAAAGGCAAAAGACAGTCCCTGCTCTCAAAGAGCTCACAGTCTAATGTAGGGAGACTATGCAAACAACTATGTACCAATATGATATACACAGGATAGACTGGAGATAATTGGTAGAGGACTAAGTCAGAGACTTTGAATGCACACTACTCAAGGAGAAGTTAGCTTTGGCTGACATCAAGAAATCTAGAACTATACCTTGTCATCCTTAAGGGATAAGCATTTCAAATGCATCATGCTGAATTTTTTTCAGGATGGAGAGACCAACCCCCAAATCTCAGTGGAGTCATCATACAACATTCCTAGTACATGGGCTCCATTCCATTAGGAATGTTGCCATAGACTTGATGTCATACTTTTAGATGTTTACCTACTGATTTGTGCTTTGGAGTTGCTGAGAATGGAGGGACTATAGACACATACAACCAGTAACTCCCTTAAATGAACTATGACTTTAACCCAGAAGAGCTTTAACAGAAATTGCCATAGGTATGATGCCTGAATTTATTGTCAAGATATTCAAGGAGAGTCTTGCTGAGAGAGCTTGGCTTTCATGGGATGCACGGATTGACCAATCAGTGGAAAGCTATTACATATTTAGTCACAGAAAGACTGGGCAACTTTCCACTTACAGAATAGTTCCAGAGATTGTCAAGGGCCTTGTAAAGACAATTTATGACAACCATTTATTGCCTATAGGAAAGTTGGTTGGATTCCTTGATGAGCAGATAAAGATTGCTGAACACTTAACTTAGTAGATTCAGTAAAAGAGGCTGCCTACCAGTTGTGTGAAAATGGTCAAAACCAGGCCATGGCTCAGAAACAGATACTTCAAGTGAACACCCAATTCTGATGAAAGAAAGGATTGAACCCAGAGGCAAGGAATTTCCTGGCTAGAACTTCAGTTGTTGAGATTCCTAAGGTACAGAGATATCCCACAGAGCATAGTAACACTGCCAGCCTGCCCCTTCCCTCCTTCCTCCTCTCTCCTCCCCAAATTCGGTATAGAAATCCAGGTCTGTCATTCTGATGCAGACTATGGTAAGCCTATGCCATCAAGTAACTTAGCTATAGGCATAAACAGACCAGCAGATCATAGTTAAGATGGGTTTATGTGACCAGTGACAAGACTACCTTATGGCACTATAGGGGAAACTATAGAAGTGATTATACATGTAACCAGATGACAGTGCAAATGTTTATCCATATTAATATGTGTCTTTCACGTAATTGTGTGTGTTCATTGATGCACATGCTAATTTATTTAGTGATTCTTTTGAGTACTTTTTTCTTTTTCATGCTTATTTGCTTCTGTGTTAGTATATGCCACTGATATAATTAACTGTTAGCTATGTTAAGGGTTGGGTTTTTTTGCAGATATACTGCTGTTTATTTATCTTATATTGTTCTGTAACTATTGATATTGTTATGTCTCTGCTTTGCTATTCATATTTTCTTTTACTCTACAGATATGCAGATACTAACATGAAATGGGCCTGTAGTATTTCTTATATATGATTTTGACCTGTAGTCACTGAAGCAGCCTGTCACTGTGATGTCTATTATATATATACGTATGCATGTATATATGTATATGAATATGTATATATGGATGATAGACATTTGCTGTGAATGGCATCCTGAGATGATTATCTGAGATGTTGGGTTAATCATCCTTGTTCTGTTAAGTGGTGATATTTTTGTTGATGCTGTGATCTGTAATTAGAGATTTCAAGTATAGTTTGGCTGATTTTGCAAGAGGCTGAAAATTTATGACTGGGGAGGAATGTCAAGGAATTTTGTAGGCCAATGTAAGAAGTCATAGACCAATGCATATACATGGTAGGGGCCAGCTGCACTAGGTACTGAGAATGAGGTTGAGTGTGGCTTGGGTGACAGAGGAGCTACCAACTTTGGTGGGCACTGCAATGAGGATTGGCATTATGTAAGGAAACTGGGGGGAGAAGAGAGGGAGAAAGGGAGGGAGGGAGAGAGGGGGAGAAAGAGAGAGAGAGAGAGAGAGAGAGAGAGAGAGAGAGAGAGAGAGAAAGAGAGAGAGAGAGAGAGAGAGAGAGAGAGAGAGAGAGAGAGAGAGAGAACTCATTGTGTAGCTGGTTGTAGGGTAGGAACTATGTGATTGAGCCATATGCTAATATCCAAGCAGGTGATTTCTTACACTCTTCTCCCATTCTCTTTCTGTATCTTCCTTTTCCAAGAGTGTGACTATCCCTCCAAATCTCTCTTTTTTGTGGGGCAATGAGGGTTAAGTGATTTGCACAGCTAGTAAGTGTTAAGTGTCTGAGAACTGATTTGAACTCAGGTCCCCCTGAATCTAGGGCTGGTGCTTTATCCACTACACCACATAGCTGCCTCCCCCGCCCTCCACAATCTCTTTCTTAAACATTTGTTTGCTGTCTAGTTTCCTATTGCTTTAAAGCCAGTTTTCAAAGATAAATGTGATTAACCATTGCATTGAAAACCTATGTGTTTCCTTGCACAAATTCAGCGGAGACAGATAACAGAGAGAGAATATGTATGTGTGAGATAAATAGATCTTTAAAAAACCAAGCCATACTATATATTCACCAGAGAGATTGTACTTTGTTGGGGAGGGGGGAGCTGGAGCTGAACAAAAGAGAATTAGTGATTCATTTTTATGACTTCCCAGAGTTGGGAGGAAAAAAAATGTGCACCAGGATCTTCTTAGACAATAAATCAGCAGTTTGAGTGGAGGAGGAGGGAGAGGCTGTCCCCCATTTCTGGAATGCTCTGCCCCCTCATTTCCTCCTCTTAGTTTTTCTGTCTTCCTTTAACATCCAGCTCAAACACCACCTTGAGGAGGCCTTTTCTGATTTGTACCCAACCCTCTCCAGCTGATGTCTTTCCCTTTCTGATTACCTTCATATAATCTGTATTTATCTTGTATGTCCCTAGTTATTTAGAATCGTCTCTCTTATTAGAATTTATGCTTCTTGAGATCAGGTTTTTTTTTTGCTTTTGTCTTTCTTTATATTATTAGAGCTGAGCACAGTGCTGGCATATAAGCAAAGCATTTAAATGCTTGTTGACTAGCTGATGATCTGAGATGATCAGAGATGATCAGAGAGTGGTATGAAAGGTGTCTTCTTGATCATATCTCCTCTTTGCATCATTTCTCTGGCTCATTTGAATGGAAAACCATTCCTACAGAAGGACAAAGTGAGAGAAGGATCTGGGAAGGAATAGTTGGAGGTGGGACAGGCCAGAGGGAGGGAGGAAGGAAGCAAGGAAGCAAGGAAGGAATGAATAGTCCTTTTCATCAGCAATAAGCAACACAGTACCACCATTCTGCTGCTACATAGGTATACCATTACACTCTTTAAAATGCTTCCATAGCCACTGTCAAATGACATTCAACAGGTGGGTGGACCAGTTATTAAAACCCACTCCATTTACAGATGTGGACATAGGTGCAGGACTTTTGAAGTGGCTTACCTGGGTTCCAAGGACAATAGAGAGCAGGTGTCCTCACAGTTTTCTTTCCTCTAGATACCAATTTCCCCCCCAAGGCTTCAGCCCCTTCTCAAGCTTCCAGATCTCAGACCCTGCCACAAAAGGAACCAGAATTAAACTCCTATACATTTATATAACAAATATTCCTTGAACATTCACAACATATAATAACCCATACTCCAAGGGATCATGATAAGTCTTCCTGTCCTTCTGAAGACCAGAAGACTTCAATACTCTCCCTAGGACTGTAGCCAGGGAAGGTTGCAGCTTCCATCTGTCTCCCCATCTTTGTCCTCTCTCTTCACTGTTACCTTAGAGCTGCCTATCTCTTTCTATATATGCAAAGCGCCTCAAGTGCTATAGAGTCAGTTATTATTACTGTTGTTGTTATCACCTGTCCCTCTGCTCACATTCCCCCCCACATCCCCCCCCGCACCCCCCCCCAAAAAGCTGGCTACTGAGCTGAAGGTTCAGTTGGAATTCAGAGTTGTGGAGGTCCATGAGGGACTGTAACTTCCACCCTTGATACGGACCCCAAATAGGCAGGCAGGACCTTTAAGATTCCTGACCTGGAGGGATGAGTGTAGCTTTCGAGGCTCCCTGAGATCCTCCCATAGATGTTGGGTGAATCCACAGGTGGCCCAGGAGCTGACCGCAGAGACCCTTCCTCAGGCGGCGCGTCCTGAGCTCCCACTTACGACTCGGGCAGGGCACCGCCGCGTCCAGGCTCTCGGTACCTCAGCCTGTTATTGGCACCCCTCTCCTCCACCCGCAGACCAATCTCGGGGATCCTGGAATGGAGCTGCAGCTCACTGGCATCCTCCCGGCATCCCTCCTTGACTCCCAGTCCTTGGACTCGGTCCGCCTGGCGTGAGCCTGGAGACCTTCCGGGACGGGGTCGTTGAGGGGCTGTGCGTGCATGCGAGCCCAGGATGGGGGTGACAGGGAAGGGTGGAGAGGTGTGTGTGTGTGTGTGTGTGTGTGTGTGTGTGTGTGTGTGTGTATGTGTGTGTGTGTATGTGTGTGCATTCATGATTCTTCCCCAAGCCAGTCTCCCTTCCTCCCCACATACCTTCGCAACTGCCTGGACGGCGGGACCGAACCTGACTCACCGGAGCAGACCCGGGCCGGCTAGGGCCCCGGGAAAAGTTTCCCTGCTTGACCGTGTCTCCTTTGGCTGTTGGCTCGGTCCTTGCGGCGGCCAGGAGCGGAGCGGGACTAGACTATGAAAGCGGCAGCGCGCTGAGCCCGAACAGAGAGCTGGGTGCGCAGGAAACCTGAGGGGAGGGACGGGGACCCAGGGGGGAAGGAGGGGCTTCAGCCAGAGAGGGGCGGGGGCCTGGGAGGGGAGGGGCGGAGCCTTGGGTGGTAGTGATGCCAGCAGTGGCCACCCAGGTTCTTCTAGGGTCAGGGTGCGGGCGAGGAGAGGGGTGGGGCTCATTGCCTAGAAT
Source organism: Dromiciops gliroides (assembly GCF_019393635.1). NCBI lineage: Eukaryota > Metazoa > Chordata > Mammalia > Microbiotheria > Microbiotheriidae > Dromiciops > Dromiciops gliroides. The sequence continues at coordinate 708,690,015 of NC_057861.1, forward strand.
TTCGCCTTGGCAGGCGTTGCTGGTTAAGGTCAGGAAGCGTGGAAGCGGGGTGGGGAGAGTAGTGAAGCGGAGGACAATGGGGAGCTGAGGACGATTTAGGGAGAGGGAGAGGAAGACATGAAGTAGAGTCTGGGCAAAAGGCAGGAGGGGGACAGAAGAATCGGAAGGCCTGGCCTCTACTCAGTCTTCTAGCGTTGACCTTTCTCCTCGGCCTGGTCCCGAGCTGCCTTTCTTTACCTCTCTGTCCTTGGGCGGGAAGCAGCAACTAATAATCAGAGCTGTTGGGAAATGGCAAGGCCTACCTCCCCAGGCCCTCAGCTCCTCTTAGGGTGATTCAGGCAAAGGCTCGATGACTATCTGCCTGGGATAGTAGAGGAAATCTGTGCTTCACATGAGTGGTCTGTGAGGTGGCTGTGATATCTCAAGATGAACCTGGATTTGAATTTGAAGGATCTAGGTTCAAATCCTGCCTCTTACATAATTACGTCAAATCATTTGGTGGTGGTGGTGGTGGGAGATTGCCTGTTTCTTCTCTCTAAATGAGGGGGTTGGATTAGATGATCTTGAAGGTTCCTTTCGGCTCCAAAGCCTATGATCCCAAAGAATCTTTGAGATCCTTTCCAACTCAATGATTCTTCCTTTCCCTCCCTCCCATCTTGGTCTGTGGTTGACAGTTTCCTTTTATCATGTAGGTTTTTATTTGAAAAAAATGTGGGGAAGAAGAAATATAGGGAGAAGGCCCTTCCCCCCATCTACAGAAAATTCCAGTGAAATCCCTGCTCTCCCCTTTTAGTCTGGTTTCCATGGTCACCCTTAGTCAGAAACCTTTATGAACCTGTTCAGGTCCCAAGTAACCTTAACTTCCAATTCATTATTGCACTGTGAGATGAAGGCATGTGGGGCCTGGATCAGAATGTTTACTCTGTCACAAGCCAACTGCCATGCACCTCCAGACAGACAAGCCAGCCTCACTGAAACAGCCCAGGGCCCCAAGGGGGCCTTCACCACCACTACCACCACCACCACCACCATCACCACCATCACCACCATTTCCTCTTGGACTCGGATGGTGACAACCCAGGACCCTGAACCTGATAGCTTTGAGAAAAGTAATGCTTCCAGTTGGGTCCGCTCAGCCATTATCCTGGGAAATGTGGAGATCTATAGCCTCGAAACTACTTCTACAGGTGCCACTGCTACAGTGATTGAAGACCCAGAAAGGAGAGTTCTTGTTCTCAGAGTCCTTGGCACTATCAAATAGTTCAACATCAGATACTGATTTGATTTTATTAGAAACATTAAAGAAATAGTATTAACACCCGCTTTGCCATTGTACTTTTCCACCTAACTTGCAGCTGAGACCTTCCATATTTGTCATCTTCCCCCTTAGAATATGAGTTCTTGGAGAGCAGGGACTATCCAATTTTTCTATTTTTGTCCCAGAACTTAGCATGGTGGTTTGCATACAGTAAGCACTTAATAAATGCTTCACCTGTTCATCTCCTCCTCTCTTTCTTTGAGCATACTGTTAGCCATCTGGGATGCCCTCCCCACTCATTTCTACCTCTAGGAATTCCTAATTCCCTTCAAGGCTTGGCTCAGATACTATCCTTTACATCAGTCCCCCCCCCCCCTTTTTTTGGCAGGGCAATGAGGGTTAAGTGGCTTGCCCAGGGTCACACAGCTACTAAGTGTCAAATATATGAGGCCCCAGTTGAGCTCAGGTCCTCCTGAATCCAGGGCCGGTGCTTTATCCACTGTGCCACCTAGCTGCCCCCAACATAAGTCCCTTCTTGATTTCCTTCACTATTAGTGTTTCTTCCTCCCTCCCCCCAAATTACTTTGCATTTATTTACATGCTGTATTTTACCAGAAGAATCTATGCTCTTGTAAAACAAGGACTTTCTAATTTTTGTCTTCCCATCTTCAGCATGTAGCACAGTGCCTGGCATAAATGTTTACTGAATTACTGGATTAAACTGAGGAAGAGGAGGAAAGAAAGATGTAAACATAACTATATGATATAAATAATTACATATAGTAATAATAATAATGCATTTTGGAATAATCTAAAATAGTTATGACTTTCATTAATTCCAGAACTCTAAAGAATCACCAGAAAGACAAGTATAAGGAGAAATTCTATTTTGAATTGGTCCCCAAGGCACAACTACTGATCCTCACACTTCAACATTTCAGCAGTGATGCCATAATTCACAGGAAAAGACAGATACACACCGGTGTGCTAATATAAAATCCAGAGTGAGATCAGGGGACTTAGTCTGATTGCACCTCAGCCACGTGTAATCAATCAACAATCATTTATTAAGCAACTTTTGTTTTTGTTAAGTTGTGTGTGACTGACTCTTCATGACTTCACCTGGGGTTTTCTTGGCAAAGATACTGCAGTCATTTGCCATTTCCTTTCCCAGCTCATTTTACAGAAGAGGGCACCGAGGCAAACAGGGTCAAGTGACATGTACAGGGTCACACTGATAGTAAGTGTCTGAGGCTATATTTGAACTGAGGAAGAGTATTCCTGACTCTGTGCCACCTAGGTGCCCCATTAAGCATCTACTATATATTAAATACTGTGCTAGATGTTAGGAATACAATTACAAAGATTCAAATAGTCTCTTCTCATAAGGAGCAAATCTAATGGGGGAAAATAACAAATGCATATGTAAATATGTATAGGCTAAATATATGTAATTCTTGTTCCAAAGCACCTTGGTATGGGACTCTCTTCTCATTGGTGGAGATGAATGCCCTTCTGGAGGGGTGGGGTATAGATCCAGAACTCCAGCCTTTATCAGTCCTCTTCAAGCTTCAGGTTTTCTTTCAGCTTTAAGTTGCTTCAAGACTTCAAGAGAGAAAGTGGAAGAGGAAAACCACACTTCAAGGTGCTGAAGAAAAAGACTGTGGGGAGAAGCCAATGTGACAGAATCATATCTTTGTCCCCATTTTGCTACATTAGAGACTTCAGTGAGTCTCCTTCTGGATGAGATCAAGGGCGATCTCTCCCAATGGGAGAGAATCTTTGTTCTATTTTTTTGGGTATACATTCTCTTATGTATACCTTTTTTGATTTCTATTTTGCTAATGATTAGGATAAATGCATTTTCTTTGCTGTTCATTATGTGCCTTCATTATGGAACTGGTATTTTGTGAAGATGTCAAGCCTTGGCTATAGAGCCTGGAGTCACTCTTCCCTCCAATAATAATAAGACAAAGACATCAGAAGTTAGATTGAACCTGATCATATACCTGACACTAACAATATTTATTTACACACACAATCTTAACCACATACCCCATCTCCCTGAGGAGAGAAGAGTGGTATCCTATAGCCCCAACTTCCTTCTTCCCCTCCTGGCAAGAATGAAAGTGTCACTTGGAGAAAGATGGGGGAAAAAGAAGACCAGAGATGTCTATTCTGCCTTCCTTCAAGCCACACAATGATAACCCTTGACACAGATGAGCCTGTCTACAGATGGAGTCTTCCTTACACATAGAGGACTAAATTGTCTATGACTCTAAAAAATTCTACTTCCTATGAAGAAAAAAGAAAAGAAAAATGCAAATAAAAAGTGTTTCCAGAAGAGGAAGATAAAATCCTGTTTATGAAACAAAACTGACCACAGGAAAATACCAAAAACTTCTTTTCTTAGAAAAAGAGACAAACCCATGGAGCAGCTAGGTGGTGCAGTGAATAGAGCACCAACCCTGGAGTCAGGAGTACCTGAGTTCAAATCCGGCCTCAGACACTTAACATTTACTAGCTGTATGACCCTAGGCAAGTCACTTAACCCCAATTGCCTCACCAAAAAACCCCCCAAAACTTTGCACACACACACGCACACACACACACATACACAAAACAGCCCACACAAACTACCAAAAATTCTCCAGTCTTAAAGTGTTGGCCTGAGGCAATGCCCCAAAGGAGAGGGCTTCACCATTACAGAACTCACCATTACAAAATATTAGTTTGGGAGCAAAAATTCTCTATGTTTTTCAAAATCTGTTAGCTAACAAATACAAAATGTAAACGAGGCTATGATAGAAAAAATTCCTATTTACACTCATTCCAAGCCATCAAAAGTATAAACAAGCCTAAATGATATCCTAATAGATTCGAATGTTGTTGTTAAGTTGTGTCCAACTCTCCATAACCCCTTGGACCATAGCACACCATTCTCTTCTATCCTCCACTCCACCATCTCCTGAACTCTGTCCAAGCTCATGTTCATTGTTTCCATGCCATTAACTAGCCAGCTCATCCTGTGCTGTCCTCTTCTCCTTATGCCTTCAATCTTTCCCATCATCAGGGTCTTGTCCAATGAGTCCTGTCTTCTCATTATGTGGCCAAAGTATTTAAGTTTCAGGTTCAGTATTTGACCTTCCAGGGAATAGTCTGAGTTAATTTCATTTAATATTGACTAATTTGATCTCCTTGTTGTCCAAGGAGACTTTGGAGTCTTCTTTGAAAGTATCAGATCTTCAGCATTCAGCTTTCCTTGTCCAACTCCGACAGCCATACATTATAACTGGAAAAACCCCATTGAACCACGGCTTTGACTACATGGATCTTTGTGGGCAAGGTGATGCCTCACTTTTAGTGTGTTGTCCAGATCTGCCATAGCTTTCCTTCCAAGGAGCAAGTGTCTTTTAGTTTCCATGAGTGCAGTCACCATCTGGAGGGATCTTTGAGCCCAAGAATGGATCTACCACTGCTTCAATTTTTTCTCCCTTAATTTGTCAGGAAGTGGTGTGACCAGTTGCCATAATCAGTATTGTTAAGCTTCAAGCCAGCTTTTAGACTTTCCTCTTTCACAATTCTTCACTTTCTGCCATCAGTGTTCTAACTGTTGTTTCCTGACCTGTATGCAGGTTCCTCAGGAGACAAGATAATATGGTGCTACCATCTCTTTGAAGACTTGCCACATTTTGTTGTGATCCAGCCTATCAAAGGCTTTAGTACAGTCGATGAAGCAGAAGTAGATGTTTTTCTGGAACTCCCTTGCTTTCTCCATAATCCAGTGCATGTTGGCAGTTTTGTACTTAGAGGATGGGGAAAAAGAGGGTGAGAGATGTTATTCTGCCCTCCTCAGAGCCACACAATGATAGATAGCCCTTGATACAGGTGGACCTTTCTACAAATGGAGTCTTCCTTACACACAGAGGCTTTTATTTGGCCAATCAATAAAAACCTGAGGCAATTTGGTCTAAAACTTGTGCCAAGTGGCCCCATTTGAAACACAATGGGCTGGTCTTAGGGAAATGAAATTTTGAAGCATGGGACAGAAAGAAAAATTATATTCCTACCGATGTAGTTCCCATGTGTAAGGAGAGGCCTGTATGTAGAAAGGAAGGGGGCAGCTAGGTGGCGCAGTGGATAGAGCACCGGCCCTGGAGTCAGGAGTACCTGAGTTCAAATCCGGCCTCAGACACTTAAGACTTACTAGCTGTGTGACCCTGGGCAAGTCACTTAACCCCAATTGCCTCACTAAAAAAACAAACAAAAAATAAACAAAAAAAGAAAGGGAATCAGAGAAGGTCTAAATAGGAGAATATATACCAAATAATTCAGAATGAAAGTGCTCTCCTGTTAGGAGGGTGATAACTCAGCTCAACCAAGAGAAATTGTTCTCCCTGACTCCCAAGTAGAAACTCCCTGAAATCTCTAATGTAGCAAGTTGGGAATAGGGGCATGATGGAGATTGCTAACACCTCTCATGCCTTCCCATAGTTTTTTCCTTCAGCACCCAGAGGTGGGGTTGGCCTTTTCCATATTCTCTCCCCAAGTTGTAAGCCACAAGTACCCAAAGCAACTCAAAACTCAAAGAAGACTTGAAACTTGAGCATTCCAGAAAAGTACTGAAGAAGCTTAGACCTCTCCCATTCATGTATTCATCTCCAAAAAGGGAGAGAGCCCCATTAACATTGGACTTTGGGACTGGGGTTACAGATAAATTGAATAAAAATAAATATATACAAAGTAGTTTGTGAGGGAGTTAATTGGAAATTGAAGAAATTACAAAGGACTTCATGTATCAGATGGTGCTTAAGCTGTATCCTTAAGAAGAGAGGGAATCGAGGCAGCTAGGTGGCACAGTGGATAGAGCACCGGCCCTGGAGTCAGGAGTACCTGAGTTCGAATCCGGCCTCAGACACTTAACACTTACTAGCTGTGTGACCCTGGGCAAGTCACTTAACCCCAATTGCCTCACTAAAAAAAAAAAAAACAAAAAAAAAAAAAGAAGAGAGGGAATCTGTGAGACTGAAGTGAAGAGGGAGTGCCTTTCCAAGCATGTGGGACAGCCAGTGCACAGGCATGGAGATGAGAGATGGAGTGTTGTTTATTGGGGATAGGAGGAGATAGAGAAAGGCCAGTTTGCTTGGATTGCAGATTTCAAGAGGGGGAGTAATGTCTAATGTGGCTGGACAATGACCTCTTAGGGTTTTATGATACCACATTTGATGTGTGGTCCAATTTTAAAGCCTAGATAATCTTGCTTGACTAAAAGGTTTTGTTTATTGTTTGGTATCATTCCCAAAGTGAATTCCAGGCATAGTAGAAACCAAGTAATTTCCACTGTTTCTCTGGGCTTTTAGCTATCTTGATAAATTATTATCTCTTGTTGCTAATATAAACATTAGACTGTAAAGCATCATGAACATCCATTAATATTATCCCTAATTCCCCATTCCCCTGATAGATACAGGGTTTCTTGGTCTTAGAATCTCATCATTGACTTCTTTTCCTTCTTGACTGCTGAACTGCCACCCTGAAAACTACCACCTTGAGGTCTTCCTCTCTTGATTGGTGACTCCCTCCTCATGGTTATCATTTTAGGAAAGACTCCAGCTATGCTTCACCTCACTCACACCTGGACTTTCTCTCTGGACTTTTCCTTCTTTTGCCATATTCCACACACTTCCTTTCCAGTTCTCCTTTATGGGATGGGTTGTTTTCTCCCCTCTCTTAGAATGTAAGCTCCTTGATGAAAGAGATTGTCTTTTAAAAATATATCTATCCCCATGTCTTCCTCTATTTACCGTCCTGTCTATTTGTCTATCTTTCTGTTTATCTATCTTTAACCTATTATCTACCATCTTTCTGTCTATCCATCTTTTTATCACCTGTCAATTTCTATCATTTAATCATCTATCTGTCTATCTATCTATCTATCTATCTATCTATCTATCTATCTATCTTATTATCTATCATTTCTCTACCTATACATTTTTTCCCTATCCATCTATCTATTTCTATAATTCTACCACCTATCTATCATGTATCATCCTTCTATCTAGTCTCATGCATCATAAGAATTATAAAGTTTAAGGGAAACATTTCTAATGTGCAGCTGTGGAAAGATTACAGAAGTGAAAAAAAAAGATTCAAAAGTTACTTGTTTAGATTTTTCTCACTACCCCACCACTCCTTTTTTGGGTCTTTGTACAATTCAGCAAGAACTATGTACTTTAGGATGCATCTCAAAGGTTTCACTTCCTGAGTGTAAGTCACTCCCATTAAGGGCTCTGACAATAACCATTTCTAAAGAAACCAAATGGATGGACTCTTAATGTTGGAAAATATCATACCAGAAATCCTGGAAGTCAGCTGTGATGGTTGAAGTCCTCTTCTGGGGCCATAAGATGATACTTAACTGAGAGACAGGAGATGCTGTGTCAGGGAGTGAGAAGGTCACTACAGAGCTTGTGGCTATTGACAGACATGCTGACCATCTACAGGAAGTCTTAAAGATGAAAAACCCTTAAAGAAACTTGACTTTGCAGTGTGGCTTGTTGAAGAGGACTGAAGTTGTGTAACCAAGGAAACAGGGTAATTTATTATCTCTCTTTGGCTTTCTTGTCCATTTTTGTTGAGAATTCATTAACAACATCAGTGAGGGCTAACAGGTGTATAATGCTTTTTAGGTTTCCTAAACCCTTGCCTCATAATATATATGTGAGGTAGGTAATACAGTCATTATGAATCCCTTTTTATAGATGAATAGATTATGGCTGGAAGAGATAGAGTATCTCACTGAAGGCCATTCCGCAAGTGAGTGACAAAGCCAGGACTGGAACCAACACCTTCTGGTCCCAAGTCCAGTACTTGTTCTACTACATTAAGTATACTGCTAATACAAAGACTATATTAATAAAGCAATAAGCATTTATTTGGCACCTACTGTGTACATCATACTGCTTTAGGCCACAGGGGCACAAAGCCAAAAATGAAACAGTCCCTGGAGTTTACGTTCTATCGGTGGAAAAACATAAACCCCTAAAAGTACATACAAAATCAATACAAGGTAATTGTGTGTGTGTGTGTGTGTGTGTGTTTAGAGACTGTGAAGGAACTGTCAGCCAGGGAGATCAGAAAAATCCTCATAAGAAATGGCATTTGTGTGTAATGTTGAAAGAAATGAGGGATCCTGAAAAAAATTGAATTACAGATATGGGGGACAGTCTGTGCAAAGGTGCAGAGATGGGAGATGGCATATTGAGTGTGAAGAATAACAAGAAGGTCAATTTGGCTGAAGTACAGTGAAGGAGACACAGAGAGACATAAACAGAAACAGAGAAAGGAGACAGAGAGAGGGAGAGGGAGGGAAGAAGGGAGGAAGAGAGAGACATAGAGACAAAGAGGAATGGGGGAGAGTGAGAGAGAGAGAGAAAGAAAGAGAGAGAGAAAGAGAGAGAGAGAGAGAGAGAGAGAGAGAGAGAGAGAGAGAGAGAGAGAGAGAGAGAGAGAGAGAGAGAGAGAGAACAACTTGGGTGTGCATTAGTCAGTAAAAGTGTTGTGTGAAAGGTAGCACCTAAGCAGTAGATAGAACACCAGCCCTGGAGTCAGGAGGACCTGAGTTCAAATCTGACCTCAGACACTTGACACTTACTAGCTGTGTGACACTGGGCAAGTCACTTAACCCCAATTGCCTCACCAAAAAACCAAAACCCAAACAAAACCAAAACCAAAAACCAAAACAAAACCCAAAAGACTAGGAATTGTAATTTCTTCCAAGACATCATCACATAGGGCTGTCTCCAGGTATGCTTACCAAACTCTGTAGTTTCTTCTTCTGCATGTGTTTGTTTGCCAACATTCTTCCTCAAAAGTTGCACCCAGAAGTGAACTTGAGACTCCAAATATGGTTGGATCAGAGCAGAAGACAGCGGGGCTGTCACTAACATGCCTCTCCCTCACTCCATTCATCATCCACACTTTGACGATATCATTGACAATGTGTTGCAGCTCATTCAAGCTTACCACATGTCCCCCATTGTCTTTTTTTGTGTCACCTGCAGTCTTGGTTCTTCTGAAATTTTGTATTCTGTGAAACCCCTTTAAGGTAAGAGTGAAATTTTTTTAAGTGGTTCTTTTCCAAAGAGGAAATTTCTTTTTTAATTGGGAGCTCAGAATTACTATAACACTTTCAAACTAAAAGGGAATGAATCCATAAATGGTGAAATTTCAGTCAGTAGGATACGCAGAGAGCAGGTATTTTTCATGAGGGGGTCCTTTGTTCAGAGCCTCTCACATTAACTCACTGGCTCTGGAGACAGAGGACTTGGGTTCAAATTTTGCCACAGATACCTACTACCTGAGTAACTTTGGGCAACTCACATTAATTCTCCTGGGCCGCTACTCTCTGCTCCTCACTTTTCTCATCTGTAAAATAAAGTTATCAGACTAAATAAACTTTGAGGTCCTTTCTAATACTTGAGCTCTGCTCCTATAAAGGAAAGTGTTTACCCCTAAGTTCCCCACTTCCCCAGGCTATGACCAGACTAGGCATATAGAATCATAGAGCTTGAGAAGTAGAGGGCACTTAGAGATTGTCCAGTCCAACCCTTTCATTTTACTGATGAGGAAACTAATCACTAAAAAGGGGAATTTTCTTGCTCAAAGTCAGAGAAGAGCTGGGATTGAAGCTTGGGTCCTTTGCCTCTAAAGTTGGCATTTTTGCAGTATATTATCATGCCTCTCCTATCTCAAAGAGGAGGGAAAACCAGGGTAGATTGCTTTCCTGCTATGTAAGGCTTTGTGAATAAGAATGAAATTATTTTAGGGCAGAGAAAGAAAGCCAAATGGCAAGTGTTCTGTTTATATTTATCAAAACAGATCCTTCTCATCCATCATCCTGACTGAACTATGAAGTGTTGGACTTTGGACAGCTAGCCTGATCCATTCTTTGAATTATGACTGTTTGGTTAGGAGGAGATGATGTCAAATCTACTTAAGGGAGAATCAGAGAGGATGTAACTGGCAAAAAATTAAACTGGAATACTAAAACTCTGGCTTCAAATAGAAAGTATTTTTTTAAATGGAACAACTAAATTTATTGAGACAGAGAAAAATTGGTGATTGAGTGATTGGCTTTTTAGGGCTTCAGTGGAAGATTGGAAGTGAAGGGGTTTGCCGATTTGTTGGGCATATTGTTACAGAAAGAGCTCATTTGCAACAAAAAGTTTATTTTCCTTTGCAAAATTAAGGAATTGGACTAAATTGTCTCTGACATCTGTTTCAGCACTAAAATTCTTTATTTGCTTTGTATCTGATCTCTGTGAAAATGTACCAGATGGGGGCAGGTAGGTGGTGCAATGGATAAAGCACCAGCCCTGGATTCAGAAGGACCTGTGTTCAAATCCAGGCTGAGACACTTGACACTTACTAGCTGTGTGACCCTGGGCAAGTCACTTAACCCTCATTGCCCCACAAAAAAAAGAAAATGTGTCAGGTGATCCCCATTCCTGCAATGCTTTCCTTCTTCACTTATCCTTCTTAGAATCTCTTGCAATATCCTATATAAACTTTTTTGAGCTTCTTAGTTGTTAATGCTTTCCCCCTGCCCCTGAGAAAAACTTCTATTTATTTTGCTTTTACTTATCTGTATATGTGTTATTCTCCCATAGAATGTCAATCCCTTGAGAGCAGGGAAAGCTCCCTCTTTTTTGGTCTTGTACCCAAAATGTTTGGCACATAGTAAACAATCAATTCATGCTTATTGAAGTGAATTAAATATTTGTCAAAAGAAGAATTATTTTCATATACCATTCATTCTTTGCTCATCCTATAAATCTTCTCACCTATATCTCTGTTCACTAACCAACATTTGTCAAGGCTCACTACTTATTCATACTCACATATTTCTTTGGCACCAATCAAGTCTCACTTATTTACACTCTGAGGATATCTGCCTATGTGTCAACTACTGTGTGTGTACATGGATGTGTAATTAGTTGTCTATGGTTGAACATACACGTGTAACAAGGGTTATCATATGTATGTATGTATGCATGTATGTATATATGTGTATCACAAGGAGACAAGAAAAGACATTTCTACCACCCTGACCCTTTCTTCCTCCAAGGGAGACTTTAATTCCTATTGGGGGAGGGAGAAGATAAGATGCTGGCTCATCAGAGAGAGGGGATATCAGGCTAGAATTAGGTCTATCTGTTCCCTTAAATATTATTAATCTGGGGGAAGTAATTGTTAGATTCAAACTAAACTCCTGGTTGCTATTCATTAATGAGGAAAGGGGATCCTAAGCTTTATATCCAAGCCTTGATTTCCTTTCCACCAAATATCAGTTCCACAATGACCATAAACAGCAAATAGCAAAGAAACTCATTTATCCAAGTCAATAGTAAATCTGAAAACAGAGAAAGTATACTTACAAGAATATACACCAGGGCATCTAGGTGGCACAGTGGCCCTGGAGTCAGGAGGACCTGAGTTCAAATCTGGCCTCAGACACTTAACACTTCCTAGCTGTGTGACCCCAGGCAAGTCACTTAACCCCAGTTGCCTCACCAAAAAAAAAAAAAAAAAGAATATACACCAAATTGTTGTTGTTTGTCCTTTGTTTTCAAAGAGGACCATAACATTGGAGAGGTGATGTCATGACTTGCAGTGAATTGGATTTAAGTGAGGCAGGGCTATGCAGAGTCACCAATCTTACTCTTTCCTCCAGAGCCATGTGGGTCCAGTGGCAAGATCTATATCAGTATGACTGGAGATGGTCTCAGATTCCACCAAATGACAGAATGAATGAGGTCTCCCTTTCAGAGTTAGGGAACTGAGTTCGACTAAGAGAAAGAGTCCTATATCTCATTCAAGAGGAAAATTGCCTGGTCTCTAGTGTCTCAAGCTGAGAATAAGAAAGTGACTGAAATTCTACATTTCAGCTTCTCCCCAGAATAATGTCCTTTCATGACCCTGAAGAAAGGTTGGAATTATTCATGACCTCACCCTTGATGCAGGAGGCTAGAAGAACCTGGAAAGATTGAAAAGACACTTTCCTCAATTCTAATCTCATCAACTCTGCCCCAACCCTCATGCATGTATGTAGCATTGATCTTTACCTGTGAGGAGTGTTCCCTATAAATGGGCTTCATGGCTCAGGTTACACATGTAGGCATGTATTTTGTTTTTGTGTATCTACATAAATACATGTGCATCTCAATGTGTAATACATATCTCTTTGTAGACTTTGGATATGGGATTATGCATATCTAAACATCAGAAAAGAGGCACGGTAGTATAATCAAAAGAGTACACCACATTGTTGGGAGAGAGGATAACCAGGCTAAAGTCAAAATCCTACCACTTGTTAATAGAGCATAGATCCTAAAGACCATTTTTGTTACTGTCTATTTCCAGTGCCCAAGAATCAGCCTGGTATAGTGAATAGACTGCTGGTCTCCCTGTCAAGAAGACCTGTGTTCAAATGCTACCTCAGAGATATGCTGGCAAGGATAACCTTTGGTAAGTCACTTAATCTTCCAGTCACCCAAGCAACTTTTGAAGACTATAAATTGCAAACAAGTACTGATTTGCATTGGTTGAAGGAGTTTTTACCGAGAGATCCATACACTGGATAAAATCAGTCAGTACTTCACACACAGTAAGTGCTTAATAAATATTTGTTGAATTGAACTGAATTACTGGCTGTGGGACCTTTGGCTAGTTCTTTTGCCTACCTGGGTCTCAGTTTACCCATCTGTTAAATGAAGGTGTTGGACAAAATAAACTTTAAGGTCCCTTACAACTTGGGCATTCAGTAGCTCTTAAGTGGGCAGAACTGAAACTGATGTCTGCCTGTGGGAATATGATTTTCTGAAAGTGAATGATGAATGGTGATTATTGCAGACATAGACTGAATGATTCACATGTTGATTATAAAACACTTAGATGTATGATGATAGCAATCGTTTTGTCACTAAAGCAGGATTAGACGGAGGTAATTTTTGAATGAGTGTGTGTGTGTGTGTGTATGTATGGGTGCAAGAGACAGAGACACAGAGAGACAGAGAGATAGAGAATTCAGAGAGAGGGAGGGAGAGACAGAGAGGTAGGAAAGACAAAGAGAGTCAGAGACAGGGAGTGGGGAGAGGATGTGAGGGAGGAAGTATATACTTAGTTTCTGAGAGAAAATAAAGCTTAATGATCATGAATGATTGCCAGAAAATTCCTTCCTTACTGGTCTTTGAATGAATGGATGAATGGGAGGTACATCAAGCTGCAGGGAGCTGTGATTGTATAGGATTCTGACAATTCCAGAGTTTGTCCTGATATACAGAGTAATGTGACACTTACTCCTGACTCTTCTGTAATCTTGTGCATTAGGGGAAGGAGGATGAGAAGTTGGGAAGAGAGGGACACAGCTGCCCTGCATCACAAAACTGTAAAAGCAATTGTAGAATCATACATAGAATGTCAGAGCTAGAAGGGGATCTTGGGGATAATTGAATCCAACTCCCATATTTTACATATGGGGAAATTGAGGTTCAGAGAAGAGCTCTGTCTTGCCTTGGGACAGGTAGCTGGTGAGCAGAGTATGTATTACTCCAGGGATCTGGACTCAGAATTCCTGACTTTTTTTTTTTTACCTAGGCTATTCATCATACCTGAAATGCTCTCCTTCTTTACCTAGACCCTTGGAATCCCAGACTTCAAATTCAAGGTTAATCTCCCTTAGAAAGTGGGAGTTACCAGGGCTCTCTCTTATCTGATAATCATGTGTATACTTACCTGTTTAAATATGTACCCGAAGGGTAGGTATGGTTTTTCATTTTGTCTTTGTGTCCCCAGGGCTTGGCATATTTAATAAATACTTGGATTGGATTGGATTCTATGCCACCCTGGTGAATCCAGACTCAAGGCAGGTTGCAAATGAAACTCACTCTCCAGGACAATGATGGATTGCACACATACATGCACATGGATGCACAGAGATCCATGTGCAAATGCATGCATAGAGATAGGTAGATGAATGGATAAATAGAGCATTTATGTAGAATTTACAATGTGCTAAGCACTATTACAAGTGAAATTTAACAAAAGGGTAAGCTGAGACTATTCTCTGAGGAAAATAGCATTAATTAACAAAAAAAAAAAACCCATGTAACCCAATAATAAAGGGATCAATGACATGAATCCACTTATACCAAAAGAGCCAGAATGAGGACCAAGAGTGACTTTTAAACCTATGTGTATCTTCTTTCTGATTGGCTTAACAGTGCGTCATTGGGATCTCCCCTGGTACAGGCAAGGCAATCCCAATGAGTAGACATCTTAATGAGAAGGTTGGCTAAAAGTTCTCAGCTCCTCTCTATTACTTTATCATTGGAGGTGGGGTGGTGTAAATAGGACTAATCCCAGGTGATAGGGGAAGAAAGCTCATAAAAAGGAGCTGGAAAGCTTGGGTGGAGGGAAGTACATCTATTGAGGGATGTACATATGTATTTTACACACTTGTACATGTTGAAAGGCTGTTCTAATGGCTTATTAAGTAAAACTGCCATTTCTTCTTATTGACAATCTTTTCCTGATGCCTATGATGTCTTATGCTTGGGTCCTCCCTTGCCTTTACTAAGTGCTTCACTTTTAAGTCTTTCTAGCTGAGAGTAGGAGTGGGAGTGGGAGTGGGAGTAGAAAATAATTTGTCCCCATTTTCTTGTATCAGGGATTCTTAACTTTTTTGTGTGTGTGTCATGATGGTCTGGAGAAGCCTATGGACATCTTAGAATAATGACTTTAAATGCAAAAAAAGTAAAATATGTAAGTTTGCAAAGGAAACCAATTATATTGAAATAAAGTTATTAAAAAGTTCTCTAAGAGCACTTGCCTTCCTATCTGTCTGTTATGAATTAATGGACAAGGATCTCTCAGTAATTGACAAAAAGAAAGGCTCCATACACA
The DNA here is from genome assembly GCF_019393635.1 of Dromiciops gliroides. Taxonomy (NCBI): domain Eukaryota; kingdom Metazoa; phylum Chordata; class Mammalia; order Microbiotheria; family Microbiotheriidae; genus Dromiciops; species Dromiciops gliroides. The sequence continues at coordinate 708,705,238 of NC_057861.1, forward strand.
CAAGAATATTTATAGCAGCATTTTTTTGTGGTAGCAAAGAACTGCAAACAAAGTAGATGCCCATCAACTGGGGAATGACTAAATAAATGTTGAAACATGAATGTAATGGTGTATTATTCTACTATTTAAAAATAACTCTCATTATGAATGTGGAGAAACATGGAAAGAGTTATACAAATTGATATAAAGTGAAGTAAGCAGAGCCAGGAAGACAGTGTTGTAAATGAGGAAGATAATAGAAGAGGTTTGGCCAGATTATAGGGTACAGCGGCAATGTCAGTGAGGCAGGAAAGAAAGTAGCAGGAATGTATCTGACATATACCAAGGATAACTTTCCCTTTTCAAATGAGGATGGTGGACTATCACAGCATCCCCCAAATTGTTGTTGTTTGTTCTTCACTTTCAAAGAGGACCAATGACATCATGGGGCAAAGTCTTGACTCATGAACGAATTGGATTTAAGTGAAGCAGAGTTGTATGAAGTTTTCACTCTCATTATCTCTTCCAGAGTCATGGAAATTCATTCAGCAGGAAGACAAAAGACAAGATGACTGGCCATGGCCTAGTGGATGACCTTGGTCTTGTTGATGTCTGACCAAGCTCTAAGTGCTCCACAGTGCCTGCTTCAACTGCCTTCATGGCTGTTGGAACGAATTGTTCTCACCTTCCCATTCCACTGGGGGAAGTCTTCACTGCTCGGGGTAGATACCCCTCTAACTCACCAATGGGTTTGGGGACTGTTGGTTACTCTCAACCTGGTTTAGCCCATCTGCCAAGAAGTTTACTGGGGTGTGGCCATTTCACATACTATAGCTTCTTGGAGCCACAGATGAGAGTTGGGTGACAGTTGGAAACCAAAGATGGATGAGCAGTCCAGAAAAGGGCTTGCAAGGCAAGTCCTCATACCAGAGGTGCTAGTCTTCCTTGAACATCCGCTTCACCAATCCCCCAACTTACAAACAATTGAAAGGCATCTTTGGGACTATCTAAATTCCAACCTGAGCACCCAAGTGTAAGGCTTTACCTTTATTCTATTTGAGTTTAATCTTATTAGATTTGGTCTAGTTGCTCTTAGCTAATGAATCTTTTTGGCTCTTGACTATCTGATTATGTATTAATTAACCTACCCAGCTTTGTCAGACCTGAAAATTCTATAAACATGACTTCTGTACCTTTATTCATTAAATGATCCTTACTTGCTGGATCTAGCCATTAAGATACATCTAAGCCCACCTAAGTGAGAACTCTTTAGTTCAAATCTCCATTTATTCTTTTCCCTAACAACAATATGAGAAAAATCATCAAATGCTTTGCTCAAATCAAGGTAAATTATGTTCATAATCATCATCAATCTACCAGGCTGGGGGGAGAGGCTGCTTTTTGTAGAAGTGATGCTGTTCTTTTGTGATGATTGCTTCCATTTTAGATACTCACTAATCATCCCTTTAATATTATGTTTTAGAGGGCAGCTAGGTGGCACAGTGGATAGAGCACTGGCCCTGGAGTCAGGAGTACCTGAGTTCAGATCCAGCCTCAGACACTTAACACTTACTAGCTGTGTGACCATGGGCAAGTCACTTAACCCCAATTGCCTCACTAATATATATATATATATATATATATATATATATATATATATATATATATATATATAGGCTCCTACTTAATTATTACTTTCTGTCAATGATGTGAAATCTGCTTTCCCAGCATATAGAGTATATATAAGACTTTCCTTCCATATCACAAATTCTAACATAAGACATTCTTTCCCTCAAAAGTTTCTATCATTTCCATTTCAGCAATCAGTTTCTCCTTTTGGATGAGAATAAGATCCAAAAGAGGGGCAGCTAGGTGGCGCAGTGGATAGAGCACCGACCCTGGAGTCAGGAGTACCTGAGTTCAAATCCGGCCTCAGACACTTAACACTTACTAGCTGTGTGACCCTGGGCAAGTCACTTAACCCCAATTGCCTCACTTAAAAAAAAAAAGATCCAAAAGAGGTTTCCTTTGATTGTTCTTCTGCTTTTTGAAGGATAGAATTATCACTACCATGTCAGGAAATTATTATCTTCTCTGCTCTTAGCAGAAAGAGAACTCCATCAGATGTCAGGTAATTTTAACAACCTTTCACTTCTGCTGATAGGCAATGTGGCATAGAGGGCTGGCCTTACAGGAAGGAAAACCAGAGTTGATCTATTTTCTCTGACATATACCAGCTAAGTGACCATGGTCAAGTCACTTAACCTCTCAGTGTCTCAAGCAATTCTCTAAGATAATATCTACATATCTAATTCTAATCCTTTAAGATAATAATCTATAGATGAATAGCCCATTTGCATTGTTGGACAGAGATCTTCCATTGGGAATTCCCTGTGCCAGTGTTATCACTATGGATACCATGCCTTCATGGTTGGCTTGTGATGTGCTTCCCAAACTCCTTATCATCTTTTTCTGTCTGGATAGTCTGTTGAAAACTTTGATTCAACAAAAAATTTTTATGTCTCCTATGTGCTAACAGATAGATCCTAGACCCAACAGATACAAAATGAAAATCCCTGCCTTCAAGGAGCTTACATTTTAATGGGATGTCTATGCCAAGGACTATATTGCTTCTGTTTGTTTCCATTGATATTTACCCAAATGCTCACTATCTTTTCTGATTCTTAAATTTCTAATATATAATAGAAACAATAAAATATTTAATATATAAGACTACTCCTGCCTCCCCTTCCATTTTTTCCCCATTCTATTTATTTTTAGTAAGGTATATAGTTGCAGAATTCTGGTTATGAGTCTTAGCCCATCTTAGTGATAACTATGAACCTCCTCATGTTGTCTAATTAATCTTGAATGTTACCCATATTTTGTGAACTTCTTTATGCATTACTGAGATAATAGTTTAAATTGATATCTACTTTCTTTTATTTTTGTCTCCTGTAAATATTGGCATGTCTTTACTATTCCCCTTCACAAACTGTAGATATTCTCTGTGGTATCAAGTTTGGTGGATATGTAGGCAGTATTCTCAACAGGTTTCTCTCCCCACCTTTCCTTTTTGGTTTAAATCTCCTTTGGTTAAGTTTGTAATACTATAGTCAAATATATTCTCAACAGCCCTTCTTAGGTGCACTCCATCACTGGAAACCTAATGAGTGATTTGAACTTGCCTTTTTCTGTCATTGACCAATGGCCAGCCATTTGAGGTTCAGACTCCACTCTCTGTTGTCTGGGAATCAAGCTTGCTCAAGCTAAATAAAATGAGATCATATCCTCCTCAGGGGAAATTGTACCATAAGATAAAATTCCTTCCTCGGCTCATCAACTCAAGCATCAGACACTGGAGGGCTTTCCTAGAATTTCCAGGGTGCTGCCCATCTTTTCTCCTTTCCTTCTCATTCACAAGATTCCTTGAATCCAGACCAGGGTCAGGGAGGACATATCCCACCGTGATAATAGAATCATATGTGTTGGAGCTGGAAGGGACCTTAGAGATTATCTAGTCCAACCTTCTTATTTTATATTTGAAACTTAAGGATATAAAGTGAACTGTTCAATTATCACACAGCGATTCAGTGGCAGAGAAGGCATTAAAATCCAACCTCTTTGAATTGGTATTCAATCCTCTCCCCAATCCCCTTGATTTAGTCCTCACTTACCTTTTCTTTTCTTTTCTTTTCTTTTCTTTTCTTTTCTTTTCTTTTCTTTTCTTTTCTTTTCTTTTCTTTTCTTTTCTTTTCTTTTCTTTTCTTTTCTTTTCTTTTCCTTTCCTTTCCTTTCCTTCATTTCTTTCTTTTTTTTGTGGGACAATGAGGGTTAAGTGACTTGCCCAGGGTCACACAGCTAGTATGTGTCAAGTATCTGAGGCTGGATTTGAACTTAGGTCCTCCTGAATCCAGGGCCAATGCTTTATCCACTGCACCACCTAGCTGCCCCCTCAATTACCTTTTCAAAGTGGTCTCCCACTCTTCTGGTCCCACTTTCAGTTTTCTGAACCCAGTCTTTGCTTTCCTTGATGTATGCTTTCATTCTCTGCCTTTAAAGGCCAAATTTCTTCTACTGCCATTATCCAAGCTTTGTCTGTCTGATTGAATCATAGAACTTTAGAATGGGTGGAAAGGACCTTAAAGACTTAATGCCTCCTCAATTGACAGAAGGAGAAACTGAGTTATAGAGGAGTTGAAAGATTTTTCAGCATAACATTCACTCAACTTCATAGTTTGGGAAGAAGTATCATAACTAAACTCTTCAGACTCCTTGGACACATTTTCCTGCTTTTCCCATCATTTAGAAACTTTTTTTTTTACAAAGCCTCCTGGGATGTAAGGAGCTCTCCTGTCCCACAGCTAAGTTAGCCCTTTACCAGCTCTTTTATTGAATTATGCTTCTACTTTCTTTGTTTTGGGAATTTATTGTGAGACACGGGAGACACTGGTGCAGGACCACTCAGCCTGGCACCACATCAAAGAAGTTGCTGCGCTGTCTAAGTGTAGCAACATTGCAGTCATTCAAAAGAAATGAGATGCACAAATTGAGAGACATCTCCACCTCCAATATTCATTTGAAACATTTGTTCCTGACCTGTGGTGGAGTCTTCTGAACTCATATTAGACTGATCAGCCACAGTTGGACATACTATACCTTGACGCTGACATAGTGATGTCATTTGGGTCCTTTTCAAAGCATGAAGGACAACAACCAACAAAAGATCTTTGTTGGAAGGGGGTCCTCTTTCTAAACTTGGCATGTTCCTTGTAAAAAGGATACAGAAATTTCCTCAGATTGGTCCCTAGAGACTGGGGTTGTATTTTGATATTTAATTGGCTGAAGCTCAAAAGTGGAAGGACCTAGCCCTTTTTGGTCTATAACAGTGGGCTGTGAAATTGCACATATCTTTTACACATTTTGGGGGAGGGACTTTCTTTCCCTTCTATGTGAAGACCAGAGCACAACAAAGTGGGCAGGGGCTACATGGGGTAGAGAAAAGGGATTCTCCACAGCTCTCCCTCCTCTCCCTGCCCCACACCACCAAGGAATAGAAAATGGTAGCTCTCAGAAGTGCACAGTGATTGACCTATGCTTGTCAAAGCAAGTTTGAGTAGGGAGTTCTTGGGCCTGTTTCCTGGCTACCTTTTGCTTTTCTGCTCCTTTTCTGAGCACAAATGAGAGACAAACTTGTGAATGGACATTTCCAACCTCAGTGGAGATCTCATAGGTAATACATTGAGTGTGAGAGTTTCTGAGTTTAGGGTTAGGCACTGGCCTCCAAGAGGGAAATTGCCTCAATGGTATGCAAATTAGAAATGAAAGATAACTGTCCAGCACTTGGAGGACCAGAGCCATAGCAGGGCTATAGAAATCTGTAACTTGCTAATTCTCCACGAATGTGTTGTGAGTTGCTCAGATGTTACAGGTATGAGATGAATGAATGAGTTTGATGATTCCCCTGAGGTAGGGAGAGGCTAATGTGTCAAATGGACTATTTAATATATTAAATTTTCTGTGTTTATGTTTTTTATATATTTTCTGTGGTGGATAAAATAAAAAGGGGTCTCATACTTGATGCTCAGGGAGTACATTGATTAGAATTTGGGACATTGGTTAACCACTTTTGGGGAAACACAGATTTGAGCCACACCTAATTTTACTTTAGAGGTTTTTTTTCTCTTGGAGAAATCCAGGTTAAGGCAAGAGTCAAGAGAAGAAATGACTCCTCTGGAGTCTGGTGCCCAAGATAAAACCTCGTCTATATTAGCCCAGAAACTTTTGGGGGAGCAGAGAAAGTAAACTTTAGGCCAGGGGTCATGTGCACATTTTATGTCTCTTTCTACTACCCCATGAACTTGAAAGTTGCTTGAGAGCAGGGACTACATAATTTATCATTTTTGTATCCCCCATGTCTAGAACACAGGGCCAAGATATTTGTTACACTGAATTCCATGGAATGTCCTTTCACTCGGTATGTTATTTCACTTAGAGGCTTTGCCTGAAAATATAGGATATGACAGCTGCTTCCCTCAGTGCCTTGTGTGTAGTAGACAGTCAACATATGTTTTGAATTGTTTGAATTTCTTAAATCTTCTTATTCTTCAGTTCTCATTTCCAATGCCTCAGTTCTCTCTTACATTGTCATAGAATGGAAATGTAGATGACATAAAAGAGATGGGTTGTAAGCTTCTCAAGCCTTTGTGGTCAGCCAAAACCAACTCTTCCATTGAAATAACTTCAGTTCTAGTTTACCTCCATTCATATGTCATAATTTTCTGACACACACAGTCCTTATTTTGACCGTTCTCTGACCTTCCCCAAAGTTTCCAACAACTACCCAGGGTTCTATCCTGAACTTCCTTATTGCTGTTGAGGGCACCAATAGTATCCTTACTGTTATCCAGATTAGTGGCCTCAGTATCATCCTAGTCTCTTCATTCTTGCCCAACCCAGGGTCAAGTGCCAAATCTAGTCACTTCCACACTCACAATATTTCTCACATATACTACCTCCTTTCCACTCAGACAGTTATCATCCTAATTCAGGTCCTTGTCCCCTCTGGAATAGATTATTGCAATATCTTTCTTATAAAAATAGATTTTTATTGATATCATTTGCTTATACATTGCCTTGATTTCCCTCAGAGAGTCATTCCTTGTCACAAATAATTTTTTAAAAAGAGAAACAAACATCAATAAAACTAATGAACACATTGAAAGACAAATGATATTATATGTAATGTTCTACATATGTGCAGAGGCAGAGAACATCCAATACTATGGAATGTTGCATATCTGCAAAGGAGCAAGGGGAAATGTCTTCTTTCATTTTTTCTTTGGAGTCAAATTGCTTATTTATAATTTTGTAACATTCTTTTTGGATTGTTTTGTGGAGGTTGTTCTTCCCATTTACGTTATTGTGTATATTCTTTCCACAGTTCTATTTACTTCCCTTTGCATCAGTTCATTTAAGTTTTTCCACACTTCTCTGCATTCATTGCATTTATTATTATTTATTATTTTTGTTTGTTTGTGAGGCAATTGGGGATAAGTGACTTGCCTAAGGTCACACAGCTAGTAAGTATTAAGTATCTGAGGCTAGATTTGAACTCAGGTCCTCCTGACTCCAGGGACGGTGCTCTATCCACTGCGCCATCTAGCTGCCCCTGCATTTATTTTTTTATAGCAGAGTCATAATCCTTTACATTAATGTGCCATGATATGATTAACTATTATTCAGGTGATGGGAAAATACTTTGTTTCTAGTTCTTTGCTACCACAAAAAAGCTTCTATTAAAATCTTGGTGTATATGGAACCTTTTCTTTCTTTTTTCTTATTGATGACCTCCCTGAGATAATATGCTTAGCAATGGAATCCTTTGCGTTAAAGGGCATGGATATTTCTAAGGCAGCTAGGTGGTGCAATGGATAGACTTTGAGTACTGAAGTCAGAAAGACCAGAGTTAAAAATCTGGCTTCAGACACTATCTATGTGACCCTGGGCAAGTCACTTAAACTTTGACTCAGTTTCTCCATCTGTCAAATGAGGATAATAATAACATCTACATCCCAGTGTTGTTGTGTGGATAAAATGAGATATTACATGTAAAATTCTTTGAAAACCTTAAAGTGCTATATAAATGCTAGCCATTATTATCATTATTATTATAATCAGCACCCCCACCCCACCAAACTACCAGACCTATCTCCATCCCAGCTCTCAAATCTGTCATCCAGAGAAACAACTCTTGTGGACAAGGAGCTAGCCATTCTCACCAACTGCCAACCAATTGCCACTCACAAGGCAAGCAAGAGAGCCGACCTCGCTGAAGCAGCACAGCATCTTGTGGGAGAGAAAAGAGGCAGAGTATTTCAGGCAGATAAAATCACCACCACTTTGATTACCATCTCTTCTGAGGGAGAGAACTTAGCAATCTCCACTCCCATATTCCTGGTGGAGACAGCCCAGGACCCAGAACCCTACAGCTTTTGTAATAGCAATGATTGCAGTCCATTGTCAAATAGTTCAGCATCGGAAACTGATATTCAGTGGAATTGACATTATTCAGTGGCAATGACATGAAAGAAAGGTATTATCATCTGCTTTGTCACTGTACCCTAAGAACAATGAGACTTTTTCATATGATTTGCAGCTGAAACCTTCCATATGTGTTGTCTCCCTGACTAGACTGTGAGTTCTTTGAGAATAGGGACTGCCTAACTTTTTTATTTGTATCTTTAGCACTTAGCACAGTGCTTTGCACATAGTAAACAATAAATACTTCATTCATTTATTCATTGATAATTTGCATAACACTAAGTTGCTTTCCAAAATGGTCACACCAATTTAGTTATATCAACAATATATTAGTGTGCCTGTCTTTCCACAACCCTTACATCATTGATTATTCTCTTCTTTTGTCATCTTTACAAATTTATGGGGTATGAGGTAGGATCTTAGGGTTGTTTTGATTTTAATTTCTCATATTGTTAGTGATTTTGAGCATTATTTTATATTGATGCACTATCTTTCTAATTGGCTTCCCTGAAACAACTCTCTTTCCACTACAATTTATCTTCCACTCAGCTGCCAAAATGATTTTTTCAAAACCTTAGGTCTGACCATGTCAACCCTCTAATCAATAAATTAATTCAAATGGCTCCTTATTAAATTAAAATATTAAAATTAAATATAAAGTCCAATCTGTGTGCCTCTAGGAAAATCACTTACCTTCTTCCAGTTTCAATGTCCTCATCTATAAAATAGGAGTAATAATAGCATATGTCTCACAGAGCTGTGTGAGGAAAAAATTAGAAAACATGTATAAGGTACTTTGCAAACCTTAAAACACTATGTAAATGCTACTAATTATCATTGCTCTCCTTATCATCATCATCACAAAGTTCAAGTCCCACCATCTTTGAAACCTTCCCTAATTACTGTCCAGTGACCTCTCCTTTCTCTGAATTGCCATAGCACTTATCGTCTCCATATTCAACACCAATCATTGATTGTCTGGCATTGCTAGTTATCTCTGTAGCTGTGCATGTCTCACAGGATCCAGAGATGGATAGAACAACCCATGTCCCCAGGGGGAAAGCTAGATGCCCACCCTCTCAGTAGCTGGGCACATTTCTGCAGAGTGCTCACCCAAGAGGATATTTGAAGAGACCGTGAGGATCAGATGAGATAATGGATGTGAAAGCATTTTGTAAACCATAAAGTGCCCTAAGGATGTAAAGGATGATTAATATCCTGTGTATTTGAATATGTTTCTGTAGTATGGACCTGCCTGTATAGTCTTCCGATGTCTTCTCCCTCTCTCTCCTTGATTGAATACTCCCCTAGGGTGAGGGGAGTGTGTGTGTGTGTGTGTGTGTGTGTGTGTGTGTGTGTGTGTGTGTGTGTTGACTTTCTCTTTTTGCTAATTGGGAATCTGGCTTTTTCTTTCCTTTAATTTCTTCAAAGTGCTCTGTATGCCATAGGTGGTCTCACTAATGGACTTCCATCTGGTCTGTAGCTCCAGGGCTGAGAGAAAGTGCCATAGATTTAGGGCTAGAAGGGATCTCAGAAGCTGATTCCCTCTAGTGCAACTCCCTCATTTTACATATGAGGAAACTGAGGTTCAGGGAGGTTAAGCAACTTGTTTGAGGTCTCCCAGGTAGTAAGTGTTAGAACCAGTATGTAAACCAAGGCATCTTTCTCCAAGAGATTTGTGGCTGAAGTAGGAGTAGGGTTGTCAGGCTCTGTGTGTGATATTTGTGGAGTGATCTCCAGAAAGCTGCAACACCTGAAGAGCTTGGCCAACAAAGGAACATCAAGACTGAGCCATGGGACGAGCCAGTCAGTCAACATGCATTTATTAAATGCCTACTATGTTCTAGGCATTGTATTAAGTGCTGGGGATACAAAGAAAGACAAAAATAGCCCTTACACTCAAGGAGCTTACATTCTAATGGGGGGGCACATAAATAACAAGTGAACTTGGGTAACTGAGGAAGGTGATATCCTCAACAGAAATAGGAAAGCTTAGAAGAAGATTGCTTCTTGCTCTCTCTCTCTCTGAGTATGTGTGTAAGTATACACAAGGAATGAGTACATATCAATACTTGCAGGCCTCTGTGTTCCATCAACTTTCAGAAGGTCCAAACACATAACTTCTTACCCCTTGAGGGAGTAGATGAGTTTGAGCAAAGTCCAGCCAGCACTTTACTAGCATGTGGAATCAGTTAGTGTTCTATATAGATGAACTTAATCTCACAATCATTCCAAAATCATTTATTGAACTCCTACTATGTGCTAGGGGCTAGGAATACAAAGACAGAAAATGATACAAGGAAGCAAGGGCTCTGTATTTCCTACCCAGTTATTACTAATAGCAAAGGAGCACTTAGCTGGAGGTAGTAGAGAGGAAAATATCATGAAAGAATGTTATTTGGCACCAAGTTAATTCTTTTATTAATCAGACTCACTCACTATGTGGGAATATTGAGGCACAGGGTGAGGGAAGGATGGGATTACATAGTTCAAAGAGTTGACCTTGGGATGGCCTTCAGCAAATTGACTGATCATTTCCTAGAATGGAGTTTTTCTTAATTTCCCACTACTCCTCAGGTTTTCAGTAATCTCAGATTTTCCTTATATTTTTTGCCATGTAAACCTACTTCCTGGATCTGTGCTCTTTTTGGGAAAAGGCTTTAAAACTCATTCACACTAAGGTGAAAGTGATTAATAACAGTTTTAATTGTTGGGGGGGTCAGGTATTTGTATCTCAACAAGGATAAAGGACTTAAAAATCTAAGGAATGGAGTTTCAGGCAAGAGTGGGAGGTGGGGAAGTATTGATCACTAATTTGCACATTTCATTTTCAAGTTTTAGGAATCCTAGTGGCTGTCTAATATATCTCTATGGAAGAACAAGTCCTGTGTAGAATATAGGGTGAAGATTCCTGGATCCTGAGTTCTGATGTGTCACTGGGTTCCTATAGACATTTGGGAAAATTAGTTTTGATGTGTCTGATAAACCCCATCCAGCAAATGAGAATGGGAATCTTGAGAAGGAAAGAATAATTGATTTGGGACCACAGGATTGGGTTTTTGAACCAGCTTCATCTCTTAAATTTTTGTGCTAGGTAATATCAGCTGCATTCCCTATGATTTTGTGACCTTTTTCTCAGAACTTGATGAGGCTAAAATGAGGAACTAGGTGTGAAATCTTATTGGAGGTTTTGGGGATTTAAAGAAAGATAAAGTAAAGACAACACTAAAAGAAAGGCTCCAGAAGAATGTTGTTGAATTGTTTCAGTTGTGTCTGACTCTTTTTGACCCCATTTGGGTTTTTTTTTGACAAAGATACTGGAGTGGCTTGCCATTTCATTCTCCAGCTCATTTTACAGATGAGGAAAGTGAGGCAGAGTTAAATTATTTGCCTGTGGTCACACAGCTAGTAAGTGTCTGAGGTCAGATGTGAACTCCATTCTTCCTGACTCCAGATTGAGCCCTCCATTCATTGCAGTGCCACCTAGCTGCCCCACAAGAAAGCACACACCAAAATAGGCCTTGGGTAGAGTGGGAAGAGAAATAACTTGAGCAAGAGAGACCTGCGTTCAAGCCTGGCTCTATCACTTCCTAGTAATTGTTTCATTTATTGTGTTCTATCACTAGAGAGGCAGTCCTTTTTAGTTGTGTCAGCCTGAACTAGTTCTTCAAGCTTTCTGAGCCCAAGTTTCCTCACCTGTAAAATGTTTTAGATGCATACACTAGAGCCAGCAGGAAAATTGAGAGACAGTACATTGCAAAACTTAGATCCCTACCAAGTTATGAGTCTTTATTATGACCCTCATTGGGTCACCTCATCCAAAGCAATTTAGCCTCATGCTCAAAGGAGAGGTCAGGGACTCTTGAATTTCCAAGTACATACTGTCTCAAACTATTCAAAAGATCTGTGTTTCCCCAAATCCTTTAATTCCAAGTTAGTTTTCAGATCTCAGAACACATTTTCCCTGGAAATTATATTATACATTATTTGGATTACACTTATAATTCTGCCTGCCACATAGATGTCTCACCTACTGCCTCAAGCTCATCATAATCAAACAAAAGTCCATCATAACTGACCAGAGGAGTTTTGAATTGAAGTTTGGAGACAATTGAGTCCAATTGCCTCATTTTATAGAATGGAAAACTGAGTGACTCTTCTAAGGTGGTATCACAACTGGGATTTGAATTCAGGTCATTTGACGCTCAATCCATTGTTCTTTCCATTACAGCACTTGATTAAAAGAGCTATAAAATGGAGAGAGGGAAGGCTTTGAGGAGAATCTGAAAGGCATTTATGAGTACTTGATAAGGGCTTGAAAACTGAGGAAACTAGTTCTAATTTCACTTCTCACATTTTGACTCTCCTTTCTTCAATCCAGGATGCCATTGGCAATGATCTTATGCTTATCTGCCATGATTTGGCTTAGCATTTAGCTGACTTAAAGAAAGAGAGAGAGGTAGAGAAAGGGAAAGAGAGAGAACTGAGGAGGGGAGGAAAAAAGTTTTCCTTCAGTAACTGGACAAGCTGGGATAGAGGGGGAACAGAGAAAGTGGAGGAGGGAGGAACAAGGGAACAGATATATATTCAGTATCTACTGTATGTCAGGCATTGTGCTTAAGTGCTTACCTGTTATCTCATTTGAAAGGGGCTCAAGGTGATATGAATGCACCTGAGAAAGATTGCTTGAGGCAATATCAACCTAGTACAGAAAGGCAAAGAAAAGGAGGTAGGGACTGGAATTAAGTTGTCTTATCTCATCCCTCTCTCTCCTAGTTACTTTGGGAATGTGATCCAGTCAAATACTGCTTTTTGTTGTTGTTATTGTTGTTTTTTGGGGGGGGCCGGGCAATGAGGGGTAAGTGACTTGCCCAGGGTCATAGGCTAGTAAGTGTCAAGTGTCTGAGGTCACATTTGAACTCAGGTCCTCCTGATTCTAGAGCCAGTGCTTTATCCACTGTGCCAACTAGCTGTCCCCCAGTCAAATACTGTTAAATTCTATTTATGGTCTGTTAAATTTTATTAGACAGAATCTGATATTGTACCTCTCATTACTTGCTTGTTTCATACTGGTATTCCCTGTGTGAGAGTGCATATGGGGTTGTAATAGCAACCAAGTCATTCACACTTATTTTATTTTCACCTCAAAAGGCATACTTACCACTACCACTGTAATATCTCCCTCCTAGATTGTAAGCTCCAGAAAGGAAGGCCTCAAGTCTTCTAAACTCTCCACTTACTAAACACTGTGGGAAAATGGTTCAAATTTACATTCTCCTTTAAAATCAGCTGGGCAACTAGATGGCTCAGTGGATAGAGAGCACTGGGCTTGGAATCAGGAAGACTCATCTTCATGAGTTCAAATCAGGCCTCAAATAGTTACTAGCCGTTTGACCCTGGGCAAGTCATTTAATCCTGTTTGCCTCAGTTTCCTCAACTATAAAATGAGCAGGAGAAGAAAAAGGTAAGCCACTCCAGTATCTTTGCCAAGAAAACCCCAAAATGGGGTTATGAAAATTCAGACACAACTGAAAAACAATGATAAATTAGAATGAAAAGTTTTATACAAGTACTCAAATGCATGCTTTCTCTTCTCTCTGTCTTTTCTTTCTGTCTCTTCTCTCTGTCTGTCTATCTATTCTGTATTTCTGTCTGTCTATCTATTCTGTATTTCTCTCAAATACACACACACACACACACATATGCTGTGAAATAAGGATCTCTAGAACTAGAAGGAGCCTGAGAGGGCATGTATTCTAATTCAGTTTGGCTGGAATTTAGAGGGAGAATAGTATTAGGTAAAACTAGAGAGACTGGTTAGTGTGCTAGATTATGGAGGATCTTGAATGACTGGTTAAAAATTTTGTACTTGACTTTAGTTAGCAATAGGGACCTTTGAAATGCTTTGAGTAGAAGAGTGACATGATTAGATCCATCCATACAGAAGATCTGTCTGTCAAGTGGATGCAACCAATCAGCCAAGAAGTGTTCATTGTCTACTATTAAGCAGATGGGTGCAGGATGTGGAGACCTAGGAAGCATGGGTTACCATCCACTGGATGATTGGATTGATTTAGAACTGGAAAGAATATCAAACAGTATTTAGCACAAACTACTTGTTTCCCATATAAGGAAACTGAGGCCCTGAGAGCGTTGGGGGTGTAACCAAGCTCACATAGATAGAATTAGGGGCTGGATTTGAACCCAGGTCCTTTGACTTTAGCACCAGCACTCTTTCAACTGCTATGCTATCTTGTTCTAGAAGACTCTGGGGTGGCTATTTTCCATGTCATCCCTATATCTTCCCCTGCCCCTGAAAGAGCCCTGAATTAAGACAGAACTAGTCTGAGTGCCAGCTCTGCTCACATTTCTTCTCTCCTGCCATGTATCCTAAGATACCTTTCTAGGAGGAGAGAATTAGGAAAGTAGAACTTAGTAGAATACAAAGGGGGCAAATGTTTTTCGAATGTTTTGCCTTTGTTGGGTCTCATGCCAAGCTCTCTGCAGGCTCATTTTCCCCTCCACTGCTTTCTGCTGTTTTGTGAAGTGATATTTCTCGTAATCTGAATTCATCTGCTTTTGTAATGTTTTGCAAATGAGCTTATACTTTTAAATCAATGTTGTCCTTGGCTGCTGTGTCTTTCTACTTGGCAAGGAGTTCAAGTGTTATCTTCTCAGCCATAGCGAATAGAAGACCCACTGTATCTGTTATTTGTTGATTTCCAGCAAGCATTTGACTTGGCAACAATGATTCACATTTATACAACTGATTTAAGGTTTACAAAGTATTTTCCCTGCAATCACCATGTGAGATACATATTGCTCCTTGCAACAGAATGGGCTGATACTTTAAAAAAAAAGTAAACTCCTGCTCCTCTAAGAACCATAACTAGGATGGGATGGTAGGGGCTTTACCCCAAGGTAGGAAATTTATAATAGCTCTATCCTATGATACACTTTCTTCTTTTCCTGGCTTTGCCCTCATAGCAGTGACAGCCTCCTCTTTTAGTAATTTTCCTGTCTCTTTAGCAGGTTTGAAACTTTGTGGTGTCCAGTCATGTGATTTCTCTCCCTGGCAGCCACAATTTATTTGATCCTGCCTTATTCCTCGACTTTTCTCAGGAGCAGAAATGGCTAGTTATGGTTCTAAGAGTAGCAGAGTGCTTGGTACATGGCAGATGCTTAACAAATGCTTGTCTAATTTAATTTATTTATCTAATGCAATTGCCTTTTTTGCTGCCTACCGATGTGTATCTATTGTGATGACCATTCCCAAGTTTATATCAGAAGAGGTCCATCTTCTGTGTACCACAACTTTTGGACATTCTCTGTGAGCTGGTCCTATCTTCCCCATTTTGCTAAAGACTTATCTGAGAGTTGGAGAGATAAGGAGGCAGATGCTGGCTGATCTTTGGCAGAAACAACTGTTGAGGAGTTCTGGGCCCTGAGCAGAGGTGCCAGAACACTAAAGGATTTTCCTTTGAGGCTCCTTGCTGCTCAGGATTGAGTTTTGGGGGAGGAAGGGAGGTTCCCTGCTGCCCAGGCTGAAGATGCAATGAAGGGGGCTTGGTGAGTTGGGAAAAAGGAAGAGATCTGGGTGAATGAGATGGAGGAGTGGTGTTGGAACCATTTAGAAGGTGCTTTTCTGTAAGGCAAAGGAATTAGGATTACAATCAACAATAATCTACCTATCAAAACTGAGTATAATCCTATAGGGAAAAACTGAACATTGAATGAAATAGAGGATTTTCAAACATTTCTGAGGAAAATACCAGAACTGAATAGAAAATTTGACATTCATATCAGTCAAACCACAAAAGAATTACTTTGTTGAGCTAGAAAAACATTAATAAAATTCATCTGAAGGACCAAAAGATCAAAAACATCAAGGGAATCAATACAAAAGTGAAGGAAGGGAGTCTACATTAAATTAGATGACTTTTTGTTTTGTTTTGTTTTTGCAGGGCAATGAGGGTTAAGTGACTTGCCCAGGGTCACACAGCTAGTAAGTGTCAAGTGTCTGAGACTGGATTTGAACTCAGGTCTTCCTGAATCCAGGGCCAATGCTTTATCCACTGTGCCACCTAGCTGCCCTCAAGTCTACATTAAATTAAAAAGGGTTTGCATAAACAAAACAAATGCAGCCAAAATGAGAAGGCAAGCAAGAAACTGGGAAAACATTTTTAATAGCAAATTTCTCTGATAAAGGTCTCATTTCTCAATATATAGAGAATTGAGCCAAATTTATAAAAACAGGAGCCATTTTGAAATTGATAAATAGTCAAAAGATATGAAGTTTTCAGAAGAAGAAATCAAAGGTATCAATACATAATACTCTAAATCAGTGATAATTAGAGAAATGAAAATTAAAACAACTCTATGGTACCATATCACACCTATCAGCTTGGCTAAGATGACAAAAAAGGAAAATGATAAATGCCAGAAGGAATGTGGAAAAATAGTTACATTAATGCACTATTGGTGGAACTGTGAACTGATCCAACCAGTTTGGAGACCAATTTAGAACTATGTAAAAGGGGCTCTCAAAGTGTACTAATCTTTGATCCATCAATCCTACTACTAGGTGTGTATCCCAAAGAGATCAAATTGTGCAAAAATATTTTTAGCAGCTCTTTTTTGTGGTTGCAAAGAATTAGAATTAGAAATTTATGGATGCCCATCAATTGGTGAATGGCTGAACAAGTTATGGCATATGATTGTGCATTAAGAAATGATGAAGAGGGGGCAGCTAGGTGGCACAGTGGATAAAGCACCGGACCTGGATTCAGGAGTACCTGAGTTCAAATCCAGCCTCAGACACTTGACACTTACTATCTTTGTGACCTTGGGCAAGTCACTTAACCCCCATTGCCCACCAAAAACAAAAACAAAACAAAACAAAAGAAATGATGAAGAGGATTGTTTCAGAAAAACCTGGGAAGACATATGAAATCATACAAAGTGAAATGAAGAGAACCATTGTACACAGTAACAGCAATATCGGAACAATGATCAACTGTGAAAAACTTAGACAATTCCAAAGGATTCATGATGAAAATGTTATTTACTTCCAGATAGAGATCTGATGGACTTTGAGTGCATATTGAAGTTTATTGTTTTTCTCTTTATTTTTCTTGCTTTCCCCATCCCCAATATGGCTAATGTGTGTTTTGTATCACACACACACACACACACACACACACACACACACACATATATAAAATGACTATAATATCTTTTTGCTTTCTCAATGCTTGGGTTTTCTACGTCATCAAATCATCAGACCCTCCCTCCTGCTTGGTCCCTCCCTTTTTATTAAAAAAATTCCCAATCCTCATGAAATATTAGTTCATCCCTATGGAATGCAAGCTCCTTGGAAGCAGGGACTGGTTCTTTTATACTTTTTATCTCTAGTACCAAACACAGTGCCTAGCATACAGGAAGTGCTTAATAATTGCTTTTTCATTGATAGATTGGTTAATCTTCTGAGTAGATGCCTGAGGCTTCTCTCTTTTTTTTAAAGGGAAAATTTCCTGAATCCAGTGGGGACTTTGTCCTTCCCAGGTATCAGAGAAGTCACACCTAGAGGTACAGGATGATTTTTACTCGACTCAGCTTGGCAATTATCAAACTGTAACAACCCCCACCCCCAATAACTATTGGCAAGGCTAACAATTTCACAGGAGCTTTTCCTTGTCCTAAGCCTGGGGAAGGGGAGAGGGCTAGACAAACACAGGACAGGAGGCTCAGGTTGGAGCAGTCCTGTTTTAAAAGAAGTAGGTAGTTCAGGGTCCCTGCAGATGGATGGGACAGAGATTAGTGAACACTAGTTCAAGTGGGAGTTTCACTTCATGGGATCCTAGTTCTTATAGATCACATAAGATCACTTTGCAGATGAGCAAAATGAGAGCCAGAGAGAGGCAGAGACATGTTCAGTCATAGAAAGCAGTTAGTGACTAGAATCTAGGTCTCCCGAAACCTTTAGTTTAGGGGACTTTCATATAAATGCTGCTTCTCTGCTGAAATCTTTATCTTTCCCAAAACACTCCCCGAGTAGCCCATGTCTGGGTACTTGCTGGCTCTGCTGAGACCTTAAACTATCCCAGACCCTACTTCTGGGGCTCCTGATACTGCTAAGAGTCAGTCATTGCACCCGTGGAAAGGTGTTCCTTAAGCACATGCTTCCTCCTGGGCTTGATTTTGAAATACACTTGCCAGGGGTAGAGGAATCAGAGATAAAGAGACAATACCACACCTCATGCTCTAGTACAGGGGCTCTTAACCTGGGGGTGCTTAAACTTGGATTTTATTTATTTATTATTTATGTATTTATTTTTGTGGGGCAATGAGGGTTAAGTGACTTGCCCAGGGTCACACAGCTAGTAAGTATCAAGTGTCTGAATCCGGATTTGAACTCAGGTCCTCCTGAATCCAGGGCTGGTGTGCTATCCACTGCTCCACCTAGCTGTCCTAAACTTGGGTTTAAAAAATATTTTAATAGCTGTTTTTCAATATAATTTGTTTCCTTTGTAACCTTAAGTATTTTCTTTTCAATTAATCAACCAATGAAATAAATCAATAAACATTTATTAAGTGTCAATTATATGCCAGGTATTGTGTTAAATGCTGGGGATTCAAAAAGAGGCAAAAGACAGTCCCTGCTCTCAAGGAGCTTACAATTTAACTGGGGAAACAACATGCAAACAAATATAAACAAAACAAGCTATATACTGGATAAATAGGAAATAATTAATAGGATAATTATTTTATTATATACAACATAAATTATATATTATATCAATATTCTATTATAGAATAATAGAATTAATGAAATTAAGAGGGGTTTCATTTACAAGCTCACCCCAAAGGGATCTGTGATGCCCCCTGCTCTAACAGAATCCTCAGTGCCTAACCCACAGTCCTCTCCTACCCCTTCTAGGGTATAGAGGACCAAAGGGAAATGAGAGATATGACTAGTAAGTCAATAAACCGATGAATCAACAAGCATTTCTTTCATGAAGCAATATCAAAGTTGGGGAGCAAGGAAGGCTTCTTTCAGAAGATGACAAGAGCTGCCCCTTTGAAGGCAGCTATGGGTTCCAAGAGGCAGGGGTGAGGAGAGAGAGTACTCTGAGCATGGAGTCAGGAAATGGAATGTTATGTACCCACCATAGCAAGGACCCCAGTTTGGCTTAATCTCTCATCCCATGCTTCATTCCCTTCTCTGAACACTGAGGCCAAGGTTTGAATTTTTAAGGGTTACTCACTTGGAAGAAAGAGCTGATTGGTAACTTATAGATCGGGGACAGGGAATCACTTCTGGCAGAGTCAGTTTTCACTTTGGTCTTACCTGACCTCTTGCTCCCAAGTCCCCGGCATTCCCTCCATTCTCCCTGTACACCCCCCAACCTTCTTTTCGTCCCTTCCTCCTGGTTTCCCTCTGATGAATTAGTAGAAACTACTTCTTCTTTAAGAGAATCCCAGTAGCCTTCAGAGATACAAAAAGGCTCATCAGTTGCCATAACAACGCCCACCGTCCTCCATCCTTTACTCTGATGTTTATTTCTATTTAGACAATGGATCTGGGCAGGGGGAAGGGGAGGGGGCAGCGTTGAAGAGCATCCTGAGTTGCTTTGGTATGGATGCAATGACTTGTGGCTCCTGGCTTCCAAGGAAAGGATTCAGCCCTCTGGGTGTGTTCAGGGGGCAGTCTGGGGCCTCGGATCTCACCCAGAGGGCACCACCTTCAGGGATGCTTGCTTCTTATCAATCCATCCTGATCTCTGCTACAGTGAATGATACTGGACTGGAGTCAGAGGAGCTGGGTTAGAATTCTGGAGTTGCACCTTGCTCCCTTTCCCATACACAGCTCCATTTCCATGCCTTTGCACTGGCTTGTCCCCCACGCCTAGAATACTTTCCCTTTTCATAGCCACCTCTTTGTTTTCCTAGCTTCCTCAGTTCCAATCTGGTCCTCCCAGCTGCTACTGTCTTCCCCTTTGAGATTCTTTTCTATTTAATCCCTCCATATCTTGTATGCATCTAGTTACTTACATGTTGTCTCCCCACCAAAATATGAGCTTCTTGAGGGCAGAGACTATCTTTGTCCTTTTTTTTGAATCTCAGCACTCAGCACTCAGCACAGTGCCTAGCACATAGTAGATGCTTCATAAATGTTTGTTGGCTAACTGACTGTGTGGCCTTGGCCAGGTAATTTAATCTCTTTGGGCCTTGGTTTTCTCATCTGTAGAATAGTGGTTCAATTAGATGACTTCTAAGTTCTCTCCTGGATTTAAATGACCCTACTACCCTTACGGGAGGCATGGAATAGTCTAGACCAGGACTTAAACTTTTTAGACTTGTGACCCCTTTTCACCTGAGAAATTTTTACTCAGCCCCAAGTAAAAAGGTATATAAAATAGGTATGCA
The DNA here is from genome assembly GCF_019393635.1 of Dromiciops gliroides. NCBI lineage: Eukaryota > Metazoa > Chordata > Mammalia > Microbiotheria > Microbiotheriidae > Dromiciops > Dromiciops gliroides. The sequence goes on from NC_057861.1 coordinate 708,725,689, forward strand.
TAACCTTTTACTATTGCCAATTTTTTACGATCCCTACATTCAGTTTCATGATATCATATGGGGTCATGACCCACAGTTTAAGAAGCTTTGTTCTAGACATTCCTGGAGCCTTTGCCTACTTAGTTCCCCAGACTCAGAGATATATGCTCCATCCTTAGGCACATCTTGCCTTGATGCTGTTAGTATTCTTGACACTTGTGCTTCTTTCTCTTCTACCCACTCTCTCCATATACTTCACTCAGAAGAATATGTCTCCTAGGGTTTTTTTTTAACAAAGAAAAAGAGAATATACACCTTCAAAAATGTGCCAGGGGACAGTAATTAGAAATACAAAAAAAAAACCATGGTGTAGTAGGAAGAGCTTTGAACCTGTACTCCAAAACCCTGCTTTCAAGTCCTATCTTTGCTTTTTTTCTGACTGTGTGATAATAGGTGAGTCTCTTGACCTCAGTTTCCTAATTTTTTCACTCATTGTTTGTCCTTCATTTTTCAAAGAGGACCAATGACATCACAGGGTAAGGTATTGACTTGTGCATGAATTGTACTTAAGTGAGGCAGAGTTGTGCAAAGTCATCATCAGCCTCACACTCACTTCCAGAGTCATTGAAATTCAATGGCAAGGGGCAGCTAGGTGGTGCAGTGGATAGAGCACTGGCCCTGGAGTCAGGAGTACCTGAGTTCAAATCTGGCCTCAGACACTTAACACTTACTAGCTGTGTGACCCTGGGCAAGTCACTTAATCCCAATTGCCTCACTTAAAAAAAAAAAAGAAAAATTCAATGGCAAGACAAAAGTCAGGATAACTGGCAATGGCCCAAGACACAGTGGATGATCTTGGCTTTTTTGATGTCTGACCAAGTTCTAAGAGCTCCATGGTGCCATCCCATGCTTGAAGTAGACAACTCAATTTTATTCCATCATTTCTGAACATATCCCTTTTTTCCTTCCTCACCCATCGGGCCCTCTTTAAATTGGAGGTTTTAGAAAGAGAGAGAAAAAGCAGCTCACCAAAACTCATCAAGGCATCAAACAATAGGGATAGTAAATGCAACTGAATTTAATTCTTAAGTGATATCTTATAATCTTAGCCTGGCCCATGATTGTCCACGCAACAGTTTCAAGCTTCCTCAAGGCTCTAATAAAAACAGCATCCCTTACCTTAGATGACTCCCAAATCCATTTGGGAATTTCCCAATTTCAGTTCACTGGATCAAACTCATTCCTCTTTCCTATGTCTCTGACTCCCCCTTGGCTGATCAAGAAACCTACTGATTAAATCAATTTTTGAAGGTCCATCCATATTGCTACTTTTCAGCTCACTAAGTATTTATCTCCCTTCTGCCAAAAGTAAGGGAGGAAACAGATAGAATGATCATGAAATGTTTTCCTGTAACATTTAAAAGTCACAAAAATGTGACCTGGCCCATAGGTTGCCTCTCTGAATTTCACAAAAGAGGATTGATTCCTTTCCTTAAACAGGATGAGCTACTGGCCAAATTAATTTACATGAGGAAGACCTCAGATCTGAGTTTTAGCTCTTTGAAGGACAGGAGGAGAAGCAGTAAGAAGAAGAAAAGAAAGAAGAGAAAAAAGGAAGGAGAAGGAAGACAAATAGGAGGGAAGGAGTAACTCAAGAATACTAGGGAAAGATAGGGACATTAACCAGGCAAAGTCCAACAAGAGGAAGACAAGCAGGCTTGTGAAGACATTAAAAACATTGTCATACAGGAGTGGATTATGGAAATGGGGATGCTTAAGTTGGATAAAAGAAGACTTAGGTGAAGTAGCCAGGTGGAACAGTGGATAGAATCAGGGCTTGGAGTCACAATGATCAGAATTCAAATATGTTCCAAGACATGAACTAGCTGTGTGACTCTGGGCAAGTCCTTTGCCTGCCTGAATTTCCTTAACTGTAAAGTGGGGATAATATCACTTATCTCCTAGGGTTTATTTGTAAAGCACTTTGCACAGTTCCTGGCACATAGCAGGGACTTAATAAATGCCTTTTCACCCCTCTCCACTAAGGGAAGGATTTTCTCATCTTTCAACTGTTAGTGGCCTCCCTCCCTAAGTACCTTGTGATCATTCTGTATATGTTGCCTCTCATAGAATGTAAATTCCCTGAGATATGGATTGTTTCCTTTTTTCTTTGTTTTCCTAGAGTTTAGCATGATAACAGCACACAGTAGGTGCATGATAAATGCTTGTTGATTGAGTTAATGAAGGACAAAATTATGGTTTTCAGACATGATTATGGCTAGGCTACCTGGGTTTAAATCCTGGCTTAATTACTTACTGTTTGTATAACTCTGAGCAACTCATGTATCCTCTCTGGGTCTCAGTTTCTCCATATGTAAAGCGAAAAGATTGAACAAGATGATGTAGAAAAGAAAGAATATTAATATTATGTTGTTTATGAGCACATTTCTATCACCAGTGGACATTGCAGAAGGACAGATTTCACTCAAGGATATGGAGAATCATCCTCAAATGGAATGGGTGGTGGGGGTGAGCTTTCTGTCACTGCACTGGAGCTATTCCAACAGAAGCTGAAGAACCACTTTTTGTAATGGATGGCATTCCTTCTTCAGATGGGAAGGATGGGCCAGAAACTGTCTAGGAACTTTACAACACTAGGGAGAGAAGAGCTTGGAACATCACCTCATAAGAATGGTGATGCCTGAATAGCTGTTTTAGTCCTGACCTGATGGAGACAAATCTGATGCTGCAGATCCAAAACTAGAATGAAATGAGACCTTAGTAGACCATTGCAAAGCTTCCTGGAAAGGAAGTGAAATCACATCTATTTCACGTCTTTATGTGCAGTGTTCCTTCTTCCCATCATTCAGGTTACATTACTGACTTTACAGGGCTCTGATAAAGGTAGTGCTTTGGGAAATCATAACATCCTATGGAAATAGTTGCTATTATTATGTTGGGATTAGAATGGGAAAAGCATAGGAAATGACTTGTTTAGAAGAACAATGAAAGAAATTTTATTTGCTTCATGCATGCTTCTCCCCCCCCCCTTGTCCCCCAAAACTGTGGCAACCTCAAGCATGGTTGCTTCTCCACTGTGCTCTGTCAGCTCCAGGACTCATATGTGGCTTGTCATCAGCATTGCTACTGCTTAATAGCCTGGGAATAACTTGTACTGGAGTGCTCCTTGACTCAAGTCAAGTTAGGGGAGATCTTTTCTCCCCATTCCAGACAAACAAAATCTAGAAGAGGGAAAAGAATTCTTGTCCACAATTCAGATTTCCCAAGCCTATTCGAGCTGATGTTTCTGGGAAATCTCATTTTGCGTATCAGGTTGGCTCCATACTTTACCCAAGAATCTCAGTGACTCCGAGTGAATTCACCAAAGGTTGGAGAAGCATTCGCCATTTTCTTAGTTTATGGAAAGAGAGACAGAGGATATTTTGGGGGAAAGGAGAATGATGCTTATCTCCAACTGGGTTCTTAGGTTTCTTTCCTTGGTCTTTTCCCCCTACCTACTGGGCCTCAGTTTCCTAATCTGTAAAATGAGGGAATTAGATTATAGATTATCTCTAAGGAAGCTTCTGGCTATGAAAGGAAAGCACAGTGCTTGGTATATAGTAAGTACTTAATAAATGCTTGTTGGTTGATTGATCTATTTATGCCTGTCTGCCTGCCTAACTAATAGTAGAAAGAATCCAGAATTTGGGGTCAAAAGATGTGGGTTTGAATTCTAGATCTACTCCCGACTAGAGACCTTCCTTTGTGACTTAATTCTCTTGACTCTGGAATCCTCTCCCTTGGCCCCATGATGTTCTGATTGGTGAGCTGCCACTCTATCTAGCTGGCTCCAGTCATACTTCCCACAGGGAGACTGATCATCTTTTGTACATTTCTTATTCTCCGCATTTCTAGCTCTAGAACCAATACTGCCGTTGGTATCAGAAAGGGGATGTCTGTGTTTCTATGATTCCACTTACCAGCCTTGTGGCTTCCCCAACCAATACATCCCTCCCTGGCTGCTCCTCCTTTATATGGGTTGTCTCTCCCTATTAGAATATGACATCTTTGAGGGGCAGGGATTGTCTCACTTTTGTGACAGTTTTCTTGTGAGACAATTTTTGGGCTTGTATCCTCAGGTTTTGCTCAACAACCCTGTGAGGTAGGTGCTATTATTATCTCCATTTTGTAGATGAGGAAACTGAGGCTAGAAAAGAGTCATCTCCTCAATTAGAATACAGGGAGTCTCATTCTAAGCTTTAGGTTATAAAGCTTATGTTTAAAAAATGGCTCTAAGACTTTTGGGACACCTGGTGTTAATTTGGGAGATGGGTGGGGGATAATTTGCTCTCCAGTGAATATCCATCTCTCATAGAATCCAATGGAGAGTTTTTCAGTCATGACACCATTTGGGTTTTCTTGGCAAAGATACTACAGTGGTTTACCATTTCCTTCTCTGGCTCATGTGACAGATAAGGAAATGAGGCAAACAAGATTACATGACTTGCCCAGTGTCACACAGCTAGCATGCGTTGGAGGGAGAATTTGAACTCAGAAACATGAGTATGCCCTACTTCAGGCCTGGTGCTCTATCCACTGCACTACCTAGCTTAGAAGAGAGACCTTCTTGTAAAGGGAAGAGTCATAGAGCCTTCCCTCTATGAGGCTACAAGGCCCCCAGGAAATTGGGCCTCTTTCCCCATTCTAGATATAGGAAGTGGAGTCTGACCTTGGTTAGGAGTGAAAGCCCCATCAATCCAGGAGTCAAAATTGAGATGAGGTTTGGCGGTCAGTTGTAGCATTGATGCCCCAAGTGGCAAAGAGTGATATTTGGGAGTGAATTTTGGCACTCAAGCCCAGTGGAAGGATAAGTCTAGGAAGGCACATCTGGAAATGCACCAATGATACACAGGAACTGAGCTAGCTTTCAAACCTAATTTACTTTTTCCCTCTCTTCCCCCTAGAATGAAGTGATAGAAGGAGATGTTATGACCTCGAGGTGTTGGGAGAAATGTTTGTGTATTTATTCTTACTATATCTTTGAAAGAAACATTCCATTGTAAAAGCTACTTGATACTAAGTAGTTAAATGGTATTGGGTTATTGGTATCACTAAGAAATGGGAAGAGCAAAGGGGGTCCAGGCTCAAGTTGATGGCAGTAGAAAAGAGATACTTATAACCCCTCAGGGTATCCAGGAAACCTGACAGGGAGATATAGTCGGCCTGGCCCTGAGAGAAGGGGACCAGAGCATATGTGTGACATAAGTCAAGGTGAGGAAAGGAAATAAGGTGGAACAGAAGCCAGGTGCTGAACTCTTAGAGGAAGAAGAGTGATCCAGACACATTAGTGATTCAGTTCATAAAATATCTATTAAGGCTAGGCACTGTGCTAAGTGCTGGGGCTACAAAGACAAAAACTAGATAGGGTTGGCCCTTGTGTGGGACAATTATGGATTTGAGTCAGATTAAACTCTGAGGATGGAGTATGAAGGATACCTAACCCCGCCCCCCCCAATAGCTAGCCTCTTGCTTTGCCTAAAAGTTAATTGCTTGTCAAATTCTCACTGTCTCCTTTAAGTTTTATTGTTGAGATAATGGACTTGGGACAGTTCTGTAAACTTTGGGGATGGGGTCTGGGAGATATCCAGTCCCCCAGTAAGTTTTATTACTTGTCACAGTTCTACCAATTAGCACTATTTACTTTACTTTTGCTTAGTTCCCACATGCCAGCTACACCTTAGTTTATGGCCTGTAATAAAAAAACTCCCCTCTCACATGTCAGAATCCCAGTCCTTGTCATGATAAATTGCAGTTAGATAAGGGAGTGATTTCTGCCTCCCTCTTTCTTTGACATTCCTCAGACTTGTACCTCTTCCCCTTTTCCCCTTTGTTCTTGGACATGTCTCCATACATGGATCACGAGCTGGGTATGCACCTTGGATGAGACAGGATTGGATGTTAGATTGTGAGCTCATCCACCCTAGGTGTACGTGGGGACAGTCCTTTTCAAGATTACTAGAGGATTGGGCATATCTTTGCAAGACTTCAATGTGTAATTGGGTTTTGCCCGTCCTCATGAGGATATAATAAATCTGTCTCTGCTTGACTTGGTGGTCTCCTCGAGTTATTTGGATAAACTGAAGCAGTTTGTCCCAAACACCCTCAAGCTAATGTTGTTTTGGGATGAACATGGCAATGAGTTGATCAAATGGACTGATCCTCAAAGAAGGCTAGGGGGTTGACTTTTGGTCAGTCAGTAAATTAGTCAACGAGCATTTATTAAGTGTTTTCTATACATCAGGCACTGTGTTAAGCACTGGGGATACAAAGAAAAGAAAAAAAAAACACCAAAAAACCCCACCAAAACCAAAAAAAGCTAACTCTGTCCTCAAGGAGCCCACATTCTAAAGAAAGAGACAACATGAAAATAAACCAAGTCCATATAAGATATACTGATAAGGGCAGCTAGGTGTCGCAGTGGCTAAAGCACCAGCCCTGGATTCAGGAGGACTTGAGTTCAAATCTGATCTCAGACACTTGACACTTCCTAGCTGTGTGACCCTGGGCAAGTCACTTAACCCTCCTTGCCCTGAAAAACAAAACAACAACAACAACAACAATGACAACAATAACAACAACAAAATAAGATATACTGATACAGAGTAGATACAAGGTAATCTCACAGGAAAGGCACCAGGAGTGGGGTGAAGGTGGGGGAATTAGGAATCCCCTCCCCTTTGCAGAAGGTGGAATTTGAATTGAATAAAGATGGAAGTCAAGGAGGCCAGGAGGTTGAAATATCAGGAGGAAGCAAGGGAAATGCCACCCCTCTCCTACTGGCTCAGTGTGCAATGGGGGTATGAAGGGAATAGCCAGTACTGAAGAGGGTGGCAAGAGATAAAGTAGATGAAGTGTAAGATGATTTTTTTTTCCTTTTAGGTGGTTTCTAAGGACATTTATAGCTCTAAATCCTATGGTAAATGGATTGTTCCTTAGCACTATTTTTTTCTTTTTGCATGGGGGTGGGGGAAGGCAATCAGGGTTAAATGACTTGCCCCAGGGTTACTCAGCTAGTAAGTGTCAGAGGCTGGATTTGAATTTAGGTCCTTCTGACTCCAAGGCTCTATCCACCATGGCACCTAGGCTCCTTTCCCTAGTGCTTTCTTGTACCCCCCCAAATCTCATAAGATCACATCTGTTTTATAACAGGAAGGATCTTTAGGGTTCACTTAGTCTAATCCAGTCATTTTACAAATGAGGAAATTGAGACTCAGAGAAGTTTAGTGACACCCTTGAAGTTAAAAAAGCAGCAAGTAGAAGAGGATTTTAATTTGGATCCTTTGGTTCCAAATCCATTCTTTCCACTGCCTCTTAACTCCATCCAATTTAAGTCCCAGGAAACAAAATCAAACCCAACCCAAACCCGAAAAGCATTTTGTAGTGAATAGTCAGCTTACCTCTCTCTCTCAGCTTTCTAACAGGACAGCACCTTCTTTATCAACCTTATTACCATTATTCCCCAAAGGCCCTCATTCCATTGTCCAGCCATTTCAGCCTTGGATTAACTGAGAATTTTCCTGGCCAAGCCAAGTAAGCTAATTCTGATTGCAATGAATCCCCCTGGGGACACCTTCTTGGAAACAAAACCGGAATGAGAAATGAGATATTCAAAGTTATAGGAATTTATTCTGCCCAATGCCTGGCTTCCTCCTTTTATTTAGTTGATTGTATAAAAGAGAAAAGCCACCTGTTCTCTGGAAGTCACTGAGTCACACCCCAGGGTAGGTGCCAAGAAGCCTGGGATGGCTAGGAGGGGTCAGTACTGGGAGTCTAGGCTAGACAGCAGGGAAAGGCTATCTAGGCATGCTGAGTCTAGAGTCACAGATGGTAAGGGTGTAGTTCTTATTTGACAGCAAGCCTACATCATTGACCAACCAGAAGGAGCATGAGCTGTGTGTGGTTGGTAACTGCTGAAAGAAAAACTCATAAGGGGCAAATGTCTGGGCATCACATTGCTTTCACTTGAGGAAGAGGTAGTGTGGCTGACAGCCCCCATGATAAGAAAATGGTTATTGCCCCCTGTCAATCCCCTGCCCCTCCTCCCTCTGCTTCCTCCTCCAAGGTTTCCTGAATTTTCTCTGATTGGCTTTGGATCCAGACCATCATTCCAGGCTTAAGCCCCTGTGTTTGTCAAGAACCTTAAGAATCTTTTGACCTTGGAAATTTACTTACTGATTACTTGAACCTCTGGAATGGGCATTCCACTTGGATCCTGGTCCTTATCCCCAGGCTTATTGACTCTCTTCCATTCAATCACTACGCACATTCACAGCACACCAAATTCTGCAGAACTGTCCTCTCTATGCCTAGAGGGGCTGGGGCTATCACAGCAAATTCTGTAAGACTTAAGAGAATTTGATCAATCTCTGATGGACAATCTACTTTCTCCAGGGCTGTAGGGGACAACCTAGCCATGCTGTTCAACCCATGAAACAAAGAAAAAAATACATCTAATACTATTATAACACAACAAAATACTCACTTTTCCATAGTCTCTCTAGCATGCAGGGTTGTTGACTCTAATGATACCTGATGTTCATTTATAGAACGCTTAAGATTTATTTTTTTTTGGTCTTTTTTTTTTTTTGCAGGGCAATGAGGGTTAAATGACTTGCCCAAGGTCACACAGCTAGTAAGTGTCAAGTGTCTGAGGTTGGATTTGAACTCAGGTCCTCTTGAATCCAGGGCCAGTGCTTTATCCATTGCACCACCTAGCTGCCCTCAAATGCTTAAGATTTTTAAAGTGAGGTAGTATTAGTATTATCATCCCTCTTTTACAGATGAATAAACTGAATCTCAGAGACTGTAAGTGATTGGTACAAGGTCTCAGAACCATTAAGTATATGAGGCAGGATTTGAATCTAGGCCTTCTTGATTCTGTGTCAAGGATACTATTCATGGATATTCAAGGATACTATGCCTCCCTGACTCTCTACTAGTATTCTCTGCTTTTTGGGGGCATTTTCAAATCCATTCTTTTTTTTGGGGGGGGGGCAATGAGGGTTAAGTGACTTGCCCAGGGTCACACAGCTAGTAAATGTCAAGTGTCTGAGACCAGATTTGAACTCAGGTCCTCCTGAATCCAGAGCCCATGCTTTATCCACTATGCCACTTAGCTGCCCCCTCAAATTCATTCTTTAGTGTTGCCTCAAATGAGGCATTCCTAAAAATGGGAATATCCTGTGACCCTTTGGCATCTCAGCCCTATCACTTCAGCTCACCTACCTGTCGATGCCAAGCCTTGAAAAGGTCATGATGTCATTCTTTGGCTCATCACCAAAAGGAAATTTTGTTTGTGAAGAAATCTCCAAAATGAAGTTTGAATATAGTTCACATCAGTTTCCCCTAAACGTGGGCAACAGGGCTCCTAACTTCTGTACATACACGATGGGTTCTGGGTATGCGGTGGCTTAGATTTCACAACAAAGAAAATGCATGAGATGGAAAGGATTCATGTAGAGCACAGAGATTGGGGGGCCAATCAGCCAATCCACAAGAGCCAGTCTCAGTCTCAGGGAACCCCATCAGTACAGTTCTGGCAGACATAGCCATATTCCATGAGAAGGTGCTCTTCTTGAGTTTTCAAATAATGGTCCATGCCTTGTAATTAATCAAACACTTATTAATTGCCTACTGTGAGTGAGACATTACATTTAGCCCTGGTGATGTGATGTCAACAATGAAACTTTCCCTGCCCTCAAGGGACTTACGTTCTATCAGGGGAGATAATATGTATACATATAAGTTTAACAATAATGCCTACTGTTGGGTCTAAAGGCGTGGAGTTCCACTATCTCACCCTCTACACAAAGGAGCCCTTCAGATGCGAACCGAGTTCATTCCTGGGAGAGCCTCGTCTCTAATAAGAGGAGCTGGGTTTCTTTTCTCATACTCTTTAGTTCTTGACACCCCACCGTCCTGTTCAGTGCTTGGGGCTTAAACATTGCATTCTGGCTCATGTGTAAGGTCTCCCCAAAGAATAAAAACAGAAGGGTACTCAATGCACATGGTAGATCAGATATAGGTAGCTATATAGTTCCTCTAAACATTGGAAATGTTAAATACAAAAGATAAGCATTCGGAAAAAATAACTTAAGAAACATCAGTAATAACTATTGTAATACTTTCCTGGGAGATTGAGACATAAAACATGGGGAGATGATGCAGTTTGTGAAACTGCTAAGTAAACATTTTACATTTTACCTCTGCTCTTCACTGTCTAAACAATTCTACCCACATCCATTTCTTCTGGCAAGTCAGATCAAAGGATGAGCATTTTAGCCTCCTGTTGATCATCCTCTTTGATGCAGAATCTCCCCTGCTACCAGTCATCTTTGACTAAGGGACCCAAGACTTCTGGGTCTCTCCAACTCACAACGTTGTCTCCAGGGTTGGGCACAAGCCTCTTGGGCTTGCTGTTTGTCCACCTGTACTTGGGAAAGAAATATAACAGAAGTAGTAGTCATGGGCCCAAGGCCCAGACTCAGGATCACCTAAGCCTCTACCATTGCCTTAGCTTCCATGTTCTTCAAGTTTCCAACAGGGGAATGGAAGAGAACCAGCCCCCCCCCCCCCTTCCACCCATCTAGGGAGAGACGGGAAGACTCCTGTCATGCTAGGCAGATGGGAAGTGAAGAGAGAGGGAGACTGCTTAAAGATGAACTGAGTCATCAACTCTTCCTACTCAATTAAAGGGATTCCTTTGTCAGGTGCTTAAACCTTTTTGATTGATTGATTGACCTCGAAGAACAAAGCCAAAGGAGTTTTGATTCACATGTTTCCCTCAAGCCCCTGGTTGTGGAAGTTTAGTGAATTTGGCTAATTCAAGATTCAGGAATGGGGACCTGGAGGAGCATATCTGGGGAACAGGTGGCTGTTTGGCTGTTTGAAATTCAAGCTCTCCAGTGTGGGAAAAAGGTCCTTTGGGGTTCTTGAAGGCCTCTTTTGCTTGTTTGCTTTGTTTTCAAATACCAGTTGTGTGTTGTTGATCCTAGACCAGAGGCAAAGAGATCAAAGAACTAAAGATGAACCCTTTCCTTGTTAGATTAAGGCAAGAGGCGCTGGGATCATAGGTCACAGATTTACAATCTACACGTTTATGAATCATACAATGAGCATTTATTGTCTATTCTGTGCCAAGCACTGCGCTAGGTGCAGGGGGCAAAAGTAGAAAGAATGGTATGTTCCAAAATTCTTTTTCCCTAGTCAAGCAGTGAGAGTTCTGAGCCTGCTAAAGTCGATCTATACCTCAAGCGCAATGGCCCTCCTTTCCCCTCTCTGACACCCAACTCCCTTTATCCCTCAAATAATAATGATTAAAAAACCAATCTAGATAGGATTGGGACTTACAGATGTCACTGAAAATTATTGTTCCTACTTGCAGAGCTTACATCCCAACATAGGAGACAAGCACATATGAAAACCTATAAAGCATGCATAAATACATGTATGTGTGTATATATGTGTATGAATGTCCATATGTATTTTGTTGTTGTTGTTCACTCATTTCAAACTCTCCATGATCCCATTTGGGGTTTTCTTGTAAAAGATAGTGGAGTGGCTGGTCATTTCCTTCTCTAGCTCATTTTACAGATGGGGAAACTGAGTCAAACAAGATTAAATGACTTGCCCAGGGCCACACAACTAAATAGTAAGTGTCTGAGGCTGGATTTATACTCAGGTATTCCTGGTCCTAGGCCTGGTGCTTTATCCACTGCACCACCTGGCTGCCCCACGTATACATATACTTAGTAGTTAAAAACAAGGTAGTTTGGGAGGGAGGACACTAGCCATTGGGGGATGGGGAATGGTATTGTGCAGAAGATAGTGGCTAACATGTGAAGGGATTTCAGGTGATCTAGTCTAATCCTCTTAATTTACAGAGGAGTAAACTGAGACTGAGATGAAATTACTTTTAGAAGGTCATACAATGAGCAAGTGGAAAAGCTTGCATTCCACTTGGGTCCTCTGACTCAAACTCATAGCACCACTTCCAGGACACTAGCTTATTAAGCCATGCTTTGGACCTTTGTTTATTAATTCAAATCCTTTAAAAAAACCCACACTCAGGGCAGCTAGGTGTTGCAGTGGATAGAGCACCGGCCCTGGAGTCAGGAGTACCTGAGTTCAAATCTGACCTCAGACACTTAACACTTACTAGCTGTGTGACGCTGGGCAAGTCACTTAACCCCAATTGCCTCACTAAAAAAAAAATTAAAAATTAAAAATTAAAAAAACCCACACTCTATGAATTGATGGTTGTGAGTCTTCTTTTGGTTGGGATAGGCCAGAAAACCTTAGTTAGAGCAGCAACTATGTCCAAGTCAATTCACAAATCACTCAGCAATGGAAATAATGGACAAATTAGCATTTGATGACTCTTCATCTCCTGGGATTCCCTCATTCAAGCAGATGCTGAGCTCTGTGTGCTGTGATAAAGTTGCAAGTAGACCCTCACAGGTCCTCCAGACTGTGAGGCCCTGAGCTGTACACACATGCACGCGCATGTGCGCGTGCACACGTAACCATGACAATAATAGGCCAAATACAGAAAAAACCAAAGCAGGAGCCCCCAAAAAGGTGAGACAGAATTTAATTTTTTTTTAACTCAACAAAGACTTTTCTCAATATTTCCTGATCAAATGCACTCGTCTGAGGGAGGAATAAATAATCACATTTTCATTCAATGTGGTAGATAATTTTAAGCATGTCAAGATCATTCCAAAGTTCTTTTTCCATAGGCAAGCAGTGAGAGTTCTGAACCTGCTAAAGTTGACCTGCACCTCCAGTCCAATAACTCTATTTCCCCTCCCATGCCACCCAACCCCCTTTATCCTTCAAATAACAATGATTTTAAAAAATACTCTAGACAAGATTGGGACTTACAGATGTCTCCTAAAATTGTTATACAAACAAAAGAAAATTCTGGAGTATAATAGCTTACAGATTTGTTCAGAGATGAAGAGGTGTTCTTTTACCATGATCTGTTGTGACTCTTTGTCCTGGGTGGGGCCAACACCCTTTTTCTTCTGCTAGGGGTGGGAAGTCTATGGAAAGACAGTTGGGAGGAAATGGAGCACCAGCAGCTGTCTGTAATCTCCAAGGACCCTTGAGGATATAGAAGAATGTCAAGAGTTTCTCTTGAAATTCTCTATTTGGTATGGCAGACTAAGGTTTAGCCCCTGGGTGGGCTTGTGATGGACCATGGAACAGACATGGAACTGGAGCAAAAGAATTGGAGGGGGGACAGGGAAAGAGTGAGTGTGTGTGTGTGTGTGTGTTTGCATATGAGAGAAAGAGAGAGAGAGAGAGAGAACCTGTTGAGTCCATGTAGTGGTGGAGTAGGATACTAGGGAGAGTGTGAGGGAAGATGGGCATGAGAATGGAACCCTCTAGAGCAGATTACCAAGGACTAACTATTAGGGTGTGAGTGTGATCATCAAGGGAATTCTGTGTTCCCAGGGTGTTGGCAAGTCTTAAATTCTTGGTGTGGTAGAATGACTAGATCCCAGGGCTAGACATTTAGAGGTGAATGTTCCTTGCCTGTGTAGCCACCCAGAAAGGTTGTGTAACCCTGAGTCTTAGTGCTCACCATTGCACAGTGACTCTAACATTTGAGGACAGTCATAGTGATGATAATTATAACAACGTTTCTATAGAGTGGCAGCATGACATAGTAATAAAGAGCCAAACTTGGAAGGAAAGTAACAAGCAAGTATTAAGTGCCTTATATGTACTAGGCACTTTACAGATATTTTCCCATTTGTTCCCCATGACCACCCTGGGAGAAAGGTGCTATTGTAGATAGAGGTTAAATGACTTGCCTAGGATCACATAACTGATAAATACTTGAGGTTAGAATGTAACTCGGATCTTCCTTTCTCTAGGTACAGGGTTCTATCTGCTGTGCTATCTAATAAGCTCCTTGGAGTCAGGAAGACCTAGGTTTAAAGTCTAACCTCACAGAGGCTATGTAATGTTGGGCAAGTCACTTAACCATATGTTGTGGAGAAGGCTTCAGTTTGCATTGGTGGAGGAAAAAGTCTTCACTAGGAGCTCTGAGAACCAATGAAATAACAGGTATGGTTAAAAAAATGTAATAAGACTGATGGGGTTGAGCATGTGCTTGATGCACTTTCATTCAGTGTTACCTGTGCTCTGGTTCCTTGCTAAAGGACAAGTGGGACCAGAGGATCTTAATGAGACTCGAAGATTTGTTCAATCAATAGTTCTCCATAACACCCACTCCTCCACCCTCCACTTTCAGCAATATTTGAACCCAGGTCTTCAACCTGGCTTCAGATAGCAAACACATGTACATGGCCACCAGAATGTGTTCTTGCCTAAATGAGTCTGAGATTGAACTTCAAGTCCCTGGCTGTCTCTTCTGTTTTGTGTTTCTTTTGCTAAGCTCAGGAAATTGGACTGTAATCCTGAGATGGATGTTTCTAGCCTTGGAAGCTACCACTGGAACTTGAAAGTTTGATGACTCTTGGCAGCTAGGT